>NC_139613.1:46737482-49200242 GCF_964270895.1 Podarcis filfolensis | reverse complement strand
CCGCCGCCGCTCGCGCCGCCTCGCTCTGCGCCGCCGGCCGTGGATTCCGAGCGCCTCCCTCAGGAAGGAGCGGCTACAGCCGGCGCCACTCCCACGGTGGGGGGGGGGGGGTTGCTGCTACACGAGACTCCTCCGCAACGGCCTCTCCGCAAGGGAATCGTCTCTTTCCCTCAGAATTCCCAGGCCTGCCATACGTCCGTGTTTTGCAGGACACGTCCAGCAATTCGCCTCGGAAAATGTCGTCCGGGATTATTATTAGATTTCATTTCATTATTTTATAGACAGAGTTACTATTGAGTTTTCCATTTTTACGTCTCACTACAAACATTTCCCATCATATTCCCTATATTCAGTTTCTTCCCTCCTCCTTCCAAGGTTCATTTCATCCCCTGTAGTTATAGTTATAATCCGTGGGTTGCCATCTGATTTTATTCTGCTCCAAATTTGATTTTAAGCTGCATTTTAATCAATTGTTTGATTTATGTTTTTAATGTATCATACTTTGATGTGAGCTGCCCTGAGCCCGGTCCTGGCCAGGGAGGGCAGGGTAAAAATAAAAATTATTATTATTATTATTATTATTATTGTTGTTGTTGTTGTTGTTGTTGTTGTTGTTGACTCTCATTCCTGCATATTTTAACTATAGCCACTGTTTATTAGTTCTCCTTATTAGTTCTCCACTCTTGCAACACCCACAAATGTCACTTTGCACTGTCGATTTTGTCTCATTCTGCCCACGTTTTCACCCGTGCGCTATGGTTTTCCATATACAGTGGTATCTCTGGTTACGAACTCCACTAACCTGGAAGTAGGTCTCCTGGTTGCATACTTTGCCCCAGGATGCGAACGGAAATCGTGCGCTGGAGGCGCATGTGCAGCAGGAGACCCCATTAGCGAAAGCACGCCTCAGGATAAGAACGGTTTCAACTTAAGAACGGACCTCCGGAATGAATTAATTTCGTAACCAGAGGCACCACTGTATCATTTCCCCACTCATCTTTAAATACCGGTTCTTCTTGCTCTCTCATTCCATATGTTAAACCTGCTAATTCCAGAAATAAACCAGAAATAGGCAGGCCTGGATTATCGTTTGGAAATTGGGCAAATATTTGAAATGTTAGACATGTCTAAACCAGGCACCTCCAAAGTCCATTTCAGGAGCCTAATCTGGCCCGCCGGTTGGTTTAATCCGGCCCTTGTGGCAGTTTATTTCTTGGGGTAAAATTCTAAAAAACCTCCACAACTTCAATCCTAAAAAAAAGCTAAACAACTTCAATCCTTAAAAAAGGTCAACAACTTTGGTTGGTCCTTTGGTCAGCCCTCATGGTCCTTCACTTCATCACATCTGGCCCCCTTTGGAAAAAGTTTGGACACCACAAAGCTCAACAATTGTTGGGTTTTCCTATTTATTTTTTTAAAAAAATAGCTCAACAATTTTGGGTCTTCCTAAAAAAAGCTGAACAACTTCCAGGTGTTCCTTTAAAAAATTTACTTTTTACTTTTTGAAATATGGCAACCCCAGAATTAGTCTTCCCACAATGCTTTTCTTCCAGTAACTCTTTGCGCCCAGAGTTCGGGATTCCTCTCGTACGTCGGCAGCTCATTGTTTCTTCACAAATGGTCACATAAATCCCTTCTCACCACCCACCGCCTTCTTCATCTGCACCTTCCTTTCTTACTAAATGTGTCGTTTTCAAACGGGGAGAGGAGAGAATGAAGAGAAGCGGAGAGGGAAAAGAGGAATGGTGTCCGTCTCCATCTCCTCCTCCCTCAAGCTGAGCTGAAAAGAGAAAGAGCTGAGAGGTAGGGTAGTCCTGTGTCTGGAAATGGAAATTCCCAGACAAATACCGAATACTGTGCCCGAAAGCAGTGGCTACTGCTTTCCGGGCCAGAATTGGCATTAAGCGTCCGGGAAAATCTGGACACACAGCATCCAACGTCAGCAATGCTGTATTTGCCAATTTTGCTCAAAAACAGCTTTAAAATAACTTAGAGGTGCCAATTTCTTTGCGAGAAGAAAAAGTTGCCACATCTTTTTTTAAAAAGTTTATAATTTTTATTTTTAACAAATAAACTTTTCAACGAAACAATTAAAACAGTTCTTACCTATCAGACCTCGACTTCCCTCCCCCTTTCAGTAGTTCCATGAATTTACCCTCTTCTTCTTCTTTTGTATATCCCAATTAACTCTAATTTTTTCTCATCCATTTCATATATGTTTTAGAAACTGCAAGTTTTTACAAGAGTTTTACAATTTGTTTGTAAATGTTCAATAAATGATTTCCATTCCTTAATAAAATGTTGGGGTTTTTGTCTTGATTTGGTTGTCTTGATTTCTTATTCTTCCAGTAAATTTCACCATTTCTGCATATTCCTTTAATTTCTATAGCAATTCTTCTTACATCAGGACTTCTTCTTTCCATTTTTTTTAAATGATATTTATTCAAAATTTCATCAATACATAAACAAAGACACACAAAAAACAAAAAGAAAAATACAGCAAAAAGTAAAAAAAGAAAAACCAAAAGGAAAAAAGGAAAAATACAGAACCCAAATTACAACTTTTCATTGGGAAATATTGGGAAATTTATTGAACTTCCTCACACCTCCCTTTTTGTATTCTAGTTTAATTCATTATTCCAGCAAATTCTTCCCCTGTTTCTCAATTTTAATTTAAATAATTAATCTTCACAATCTATCTTATTTATTAATTCAACATAATCTTTCCCTCTTTTAATTTAATCTGTTATTCAATTTACCTTAATCTCTTTAACCTAACTTATCTTAAAAATCTTAAAATTTCCAAGTTTACGTCATATTCATTTATATCTCCTTAAATCATTTCTACTAAAGCCAATTTAGTTCCTTTCCGGCATATTCCCTGGTGTTTCATTAATGTTACACTGATTCCAAAATTAACAAAAGAATTTCCCTTGATATCTCTAATTATTATCCAATGTCCCTTCTTCCTGGTTTCGGGTCATGTCAGTCCTCTCAGTCCATTATATCCAGTTCATCAATCTGGTGTTCTTATATCCGAGGACCTTAAGTCTCTTCTAGGCCCCTTCTGCACAATTTCTTGTCCTTGTTTGTGGTTACACACTTCTTTGTCTGTTGTTAATTCCTTGGGGAGTGGGTCTCCGGAGGTTTCCATCCAGTAATAGTTTCCCTCTTCCTTTGTCAGACTGGCCCCTTCCCCCCAGTCTCACTCCCTGTCATCTTTGTAGTCCAAAAAGTATTTATCCAGAAGATAGTTGTTCACCTGTTTCATAGTCCCACTAGAGTTAAGAGCTTCATTTACTTCAAACACATCCCAGCACTCTCCAAGTTCAATCTTCCAACGCAATGACTTTTGTTCCTGCAGGACTTTGAATCCCTCCATTTGTGTTGTTTGAGGAGTAATTACTGCCTCTTCCTTCTTCATCTGCCCTTGGACTTGTCTTGTCAAGCCAGTTTCTTGAATTGGTTGTTGTATAACTTTTTATCCTTATTCCCTGTTAAATCATATTCACTGGCCACACCGCTCATCAAATCCAATTTTTCATGCATCAAGTTCATTTTCTCCTGCAGCTGCTGCAGCAGGGCATTTGTCATGCCAAGGGCAGACACCAAACATTCCTTCCAACTCATTTCTATTCAAGGTCAAACAGCAAGTCCCATGATCCAAAACTTGCAGCTGTAGATTCCAGATAAACAGCAACAGCAAACTGACAGGCTCCCTCTAGGGGATACAGTTTCTATTTGTATCCACTTTCTTTTTTTTTTTTAAAAAAGTATCCAACAAAGAAAATTACTTTTGATTTCAAGTCCTTTCAATTTTCAAATATTTTGTATCTTTAAAATACAGAAATGCAGAAGGTAGCGTTGAAGTTAATTTGTTTCTCTTCTCTTTTTTACCTATCTGTCAAAATACTCCACTTTCAATCAATGGATGTCACAAACAATTTCTGTCCCGACACCCCGTCCCCAGGTTTGGGACGATGGAAACTTAGATTCCTTTACTCTCCTTCTGCAGGATTAGACAATCAAATTCCCCCCCCCTTTTCTCCTGCTCCCAAGGGGGTTTTATTGGTTGTAGATGCAGGAAATTTCCAACTTTAAAGCAGTTTTCCAGGCTATTAGGTTGCAAGTTCTTTGCTTCAATCTATATACAAAAAGCGGAAGGCGGACTTCCTGTTTAAACCTTCCCGCTTGTGCCTAATTCAAAAATTTTGCAAGTTTCTTGACCCAATTCTCCGTTTTTACTCACGGGTACTTGATTTAGAGTCCGAATGTCATCAGGAAAAAGTCAGCGCTCTCCGGCGATGGCTGCGCAGCTTCCCTCCATGGAAATAGCGATTGGTTCGCAGCACCGCGCTGCTCACCCCACTTCACTCCAGAGCTCCAAAAAGGGGTTTCCTCGTGAGTAGGGGAGGCGCTCTTGGTGCTCTGCCGAACCCCACGTTCCCAGGCTTCTCCGCCTGGGATTTCTAGCGGGTCCCCGCCTTCGCCGCGGTGGGAAGACCCAATTTCCACGGAGCCCGTTCCTCCGATTGGAGGAACTCCGCCATTCGTCGTTGGCGCTAACCCGGAAGTCCTTTTCTTCTTTCCATTTTGGGGCAAATGTCATTCTTGCCGCAGTGCTTGCATACATAAATAAATTTCTATATTATTTAGGTAACTCTGATCCCATAATTCCCAAAAGAAAAGCTTCTGGTGGGTTTTTTTACAAATATTATCTTAAACATCTTTTTCAATTCATTATATGTCATTTCCCAGTAAGCTGTAGCCTTATTACAAGACCACCACATATGAAAAAAGGTACCTCCTATCCCTTCTCACTTCCAACACATATGCAACTTTGACCTATACATTTTTGCCAATCTACTTGGTGTTATGAGTATATGAGTATATAATTTATGAGTATGAGTATAAAATTTACAGCATGTTTATGAAAATGTTATACAGATGGTATCTATCTGTATAACATTTTCATAAACATGCTGTAAATTTTATACTCATACATCCACAGTCTTTCCCATGCCTCATTTCTATGTTGTGCTCAACAAAATAACAAATGAAACCCAACAACTTTGCCCCCTCCCCAAAAAGTTCAACAACTTTGGGCAAAACTAAAAAAAGCTGAACTGTTTTGTCCAATCAAAACAGACAAATAAAAACTTCAACAACTTTCCCCCCTCCAACCCCCCCCCCCGAACTTTTCTGTCCAGATTATCACTTTTTGAAATATGGCAACTTTATCACCTTTTAAAACGAGCTTGAAAGAAGGAGGGAGGGCTGTTGCATTACTTGACGGCAAAGGGGGAAAAATCTGGGTATTGAGGCCTCAGACGGCACTTGGGAAAACCCCAAGGTGGTTGTCACCGATGGAAGCGAAGGCTCAGAAAAAACTCAATATGGAGGCTAAATGGCCGAAATATTGGGAAATTTTGGAACAAGAGGGAGATAAATTAAAATTGCAGAGCTTTGAAAAACTAAAAAAACAAAGTGCGAGATTGCCTTCATTATTATCAAATAATGGAGGCATACAATTTGGACAAGAAAATTGGTTTCCAGGTGGAAAAATCAAAATTAGAAACAGAACTGTTAGACCCCAAAACTAAGGTTCTGTCAAGAATGTATAACTTGCTGTTGAAATGGAATACTCAGGATGAAACGGTGAAATCTGCTATGATTAAATGGGCTCAAGATGTTGGACATAACATTATGTTGGCTGACTGGGAACAGTTATGGACCACAGGTATGAAGTTCACGGCATGTAATGCCTTAAGAGAGAATATTATGAAAATGATATACATGACACCAGTCAAGCTAGCAAAAATCTATCATTTGCCCGATAATAAATGTTGGAAATGTAAAGAGACTGAAGGTACATTCTTTCACCTTTGGTGGACGTGCCCAAAGATTAAGGCTTTCTGGGAGATGATTTATAATGAAATGAAAAAGGTATTTAAATATACCCTCCTGAAGAAACCAGAGGTCTTTCTCTTGGGCATGGTTGGCCAATTGGTGTCAAAGAAGGATAGAACTTTTTTTATGTATGCAACAACTGTTGAATCAAGCCATATCTTCAGAGGAATTTGGCCACTCTCCAGGTGCCCGGCTTGATTCCATGTTGACCCCCCCGTCAACGACTCCCGGCAAGACAAGGCGAGGTCTTTATCGGCCGATCCTTCTTCAAACGTGAAAGAAGAACACAGCCACTCCTCCTCCCTCTCTCCCAGGGAGGGGAAAGAGACAGACAGAAATGTATTTACATGCCTTTATTTCTGTCTTTCCTCAGTGCAGAGAACAACATGTCTGCACTCTCTGTACAGCCACAGCAGAGAGAGAATAACTCCACCCATGTACTTCCAGTACAGGGTCATGTGCCACTCTGAGCTAACATCCGGTGCTCAGAGCACATAATAGACTGTCCCTGCTTCCCACGGTACAGTCCCAAAACATCAACATCCTGTTTGGCTTTCCAGCCATCTGGAGCACTCAGCAGCATTGCTCCTTTTTCGTAACAACCTCCCCCAAAAGAATCAATGCGTGTTGCGGCATGCATAGCGTGATCCAGAGAAGAAAACAAACAGTTGTTATACACATAACACTCCCCTGTTGTTTCAGTTCCACCCTTGGAACTACCCGCCACTGGTTTTCCCAGTGTACCTCTCTGGTTGTCTGGCTTCCAAGGAATGAGTGCATCTGCATTACCTTGGCTAGCAACTCTCTGTTGTGTCTTTGTCTCTGACTTAGACACAGCTCCAACCTGTCCTCGGTTGTTTACAACAGCAACACATGCAACAGCTAAATTAGCATACTCTTCTGAGTACCTTTTGGGTGGTTCACCCTTTGTGACTCTCTCAGACCTGCGTATGAGGTGCTGATCCTCTCTGCTCACTGGTTCTGTCTCAGGACTCTTAGGAGAACCAGTTCCAACAGTAAACAGTGGTTCAACCTTCACCTGTGAAGGTCTATCCATTGTGTGAGATTTCCTCTCAATGACTGTGACAACAGAGCTGTCTGAGCTATCACTGTCACTCTCAGTACCACTGTACTCTGTGAAATCATCATCATCATCTGAATCGTCCTCTGTGGGAAATGTTTGTGCTATCACTCTCTCCTGTTCGGGAGCACTCTCTAGAAATTTTGTGAGAATCACCTGACCAGATTCAGACAAAATTACTCTGTAGAGACCCTTTTCATATCCCACAAAAATGCCTCTGGCATTTTTTACTCCACCTGGAGCTTCTGTCCTCACATGAGACCCAAAAACCTTGAAATGGGCAACAGAAGGTTTTCTCTGGAACAGTTTCTCAAAAGGAGAACTTCCCAACTCTTTCGAAACCTTTCTCACCCATGCATAAGTAAACGACATGAGTGACTCCGCCCAGAACTCATGTGGCAGATGTGAACTAAGCAATTGCGCATTCATTCCCTTTTGCAATTCTTTGTTCACTTTTACACAGACACCCCTGTTCCACGCTTCCGCTGAAACAGCAATCTTGTGTCTGATCCCCTTCTTCTGCAGGAACCTCTGGAAATCCTGTAAAAGAAAAATCTGCTTCTCATCTGTCAAAAGACAATCAATGTTAGCATCATGCATATCTTTAACTTTGTCACAAAACTCCTGAAACCTTTCTAAGGCTTCCTGTGGTTTCTTTAACACATAAACCCAGACAAAGTTAGAGAAATGATCCACACACACAAGATAATATCTTGCATTGCCTCTAGATGGTTCTAGAGGACCAATCACATCAGCATACACCCGCTGAAATGCTCTGTTGACCCTGGCCACCTTCTTGGCGCTTGTTTTGGTCACACCTGCAAGAGAAATCATGTTAGACTCAGAATTACATTCCATGTAATCACTTTGCTCAAAGTCCAACAAATACAGTCCACCTTTCTGTCTGGCAGAAAGATATAACTCTCCATCTTTGAAGATCTCGCAGCTCTTATCATCATAGGACAGTCTCAGTCCTTTCTTTGCAATCTGCGAAACACTCAGCAGACTGAACTTCAGTTCAGGAACCAAGTAAACATTGTTTATTGTCAAGTTCAGACTCTTAAGATAGACAGATCCAACCCCAGTCGCCTCCAGCTTCTGACCGTTGGCTTGTTCCACAGCGAAGCTTTGCTTCTTTAACGTCGAAAAGAGTCCTCTGTGCGGGGACATATGAAAATTACAGCCCGTATCGATTACAAACGAGTTCCCAACATCTGGCGTGGTTCCTTTCGCCATCAGAGCCCTTGCAGGTTCCACCATAGGCTTGGTATGACCTTTGCCTGCTGCCTCAGGCTTTGCTGAGCGGCCCTTCGCTCCTTTTGGCTGACGTGGCTTCTTACAGTTCCGCTGAAGATGCCCAGCCTGTCCACAATTGTAGCACTGTACAACGTTCAAAGCTACAGCATCCTCTCCAGTAGCTTCATCAGTGGGGGAATTAGAACTCCGTTCTTCCCTCCCCCTGTCCTTGGCATCCATGCTGAACTCAAGTCTCAGCTCTCCACTCTCGAGCTAGTTAAAATCCAAAAGCTCCTTTGAGCTGTTTTTCTGCCTCTCAGGCAGGCAATCTCCAAGCTGTCTGAACGTCAAAACAACTTTCGCTTTCCCGGCTCTGACTGAGCCAGCCCCAGGTGTCAGTAGTTTTCCACTGCCCTGACTGTCGTTGCTTAGCAACCTTCCCCGGGACGGGAATCCTTATCTCACCACAGGAATTTCTGGTATGCAAGCCTTTCTTTCAGAGCTTGTTTTTCCAAACGCAGCTCTCTCGTGAACCAGAGAATAAATCATTCTGCATTCACACTTTTAGCCCGATATTCAGCATACCTTTTTGGGGCTCCGTTGCTTGGAAAACACCCCCTCTTGGTGCCAGCCGTCTGTTCAGCTTCTGGCTGCAATTGCAGACGTTATCTTCTTTCCTTGGTGCAGAGGATGGCACACGATCCATCAACCTCTCACCTCTCATGCTGATTCCCATGGATCAGATAACCATCCTCTGCTACCATATGTTGAATCAAGCCATATCTTCAGAGGAATTTGGCCACTCTCCAGGTGCCCGGCTTGATTCCATGTTGACCCCCCCGTCAACGACTCCCGGCAAGACAAGGCGAGGTCTTTATCGGCCGATCCTTCTTCAAACGTGAAAGAAGAACACAGCCACTCCTCCTCCCTCTCTCCCAGGGAGGGGAAAGAGACAGACAGAAATGTATTTACATGCCTTTATTTCTGTCTTTCCTCAGTGCAGAGAACAACATGTCTGCACTCTCTGTACAGCCACAGCAGAGAGAGAATAACTCCACCCATGTACTTCCAGTACAGGGTCATGTGCCACTCTGAGCTAACATCCGGTGCTCAGAGCACATAATAGACTGTCCCTGCTTCCCACGGTACAGTCCCAAAACATCAACATCCTGTTTGGCTTTCCAGCCATCTGGAGGTCAAGGAAATAAGTAAATGAAAGATAAGTTATGGAAAGATGGATTTCTTTTTAACTGTTTTTACTTTTTCTGTATTTTGTGTTTTTTGTTTTTCCTTATTTTTGTAACCTTTTTTGAAACTTTAATAAATATTATTAAATAAAAAAAAACAGAAGGCACTTGGGAATGACTCCCACTGAACTCAGTGTCGCTTACTCCTGAGGAGGCACAAGACAGCGCCGTGGGAGTTGTTTAGGGTTGCTATACATTCAGGAAATCCCGGACATGTTCTCCATTGGGGGCCTACATGCCCATCTGGGGTATTTTTACCTTTTATAGCAAATGTTTGGGATTTTGGGGGTTCGGGTTGTGACAAGGGTGCAAGCAGCTTGGGCTTGGCGGATGGCCAGGGGGTGAGTGGGTGCCCAAAATAAGTTCAACTACTTTATGGGTGATTGCTGAATTTTTACCACTTGATATATGGCAACTCTGTATTTGGGAGCACAGATGGTGCGCACTGCTGTCTTCTGCACAGATCTACATGAGAAATGTACCCCATACCCGCCAACACTTCTCTGAGCCCTTACCAGCTCTACTTGGGATTGAAGCTAGAAGAGAAAGGAGATCCCTTGTTTCTGCTTATGAAAGGGTAATCTCATGTTTCTCTGGGAAGAAGGGGCGATTGACTAGGAAACAGATTGTGACTGTAGTGGTGATTATATGCCTTATGAATAAATGGCTAGCATTTACTTTAGTTTTAATTTGGGCCAAGGGACAGCACCAGATCCTGTTTTCAAAGCAAGGATCAGTCCTGGGACATGCAACAGGGGGCTTCTGAATACAGTGGTACCTCTGGTTACAGATGCTCCAGGTTACAGACTCTGCTAACCCAGAAATAGTACCTTGGGTTAAGAACTTTGCTTCAGGATGAGAACAGAAATCGCGCAGTGGTGGTGTGGCAGCAGCAGGAGGCCCCATTAGCTAAAGTGGTACCTCAGGTTAAGAACAATTTCAGGTTAAGAACGGACCTCCAGAACGAATTAAGTTCTTAACCCGAGGTACCACTGTATAGCCATGGAGTAACCACAGGCATCGGGGAAAGGGTCAGGAAGACACATCAGCCAGTCCACACATGCCAGGGAATTGGAGGAAAGAGCTTCTAGGGGAGAAGTTGTGGCTTCCCAACAGCTTGAGGCTTCGCCGCTCACCGTTTTGAAACCCAACCACTGTGTGGTTTCACAGAGCAAAGAAGGAGAGGGCATAAGTACTTGCAGCCCTGTAGCATGTTGGCCAACCAAAAATAAAAAGTATAGTATGGCATTTAGAGACGCTGCAGGCATGTGCAATGTTACAGTGACAATGATTGGTGTGTGTGTGTGTGTGTGTGTGTGTGTAAATGCTACTCTTGCACTGGCACCTTTGTGGTGGGACAGGAGATAAATAATGCTTGCATATACTAATCTCAGCTGTGGAAAAAACATGTTCCCCTCTTTATTTTCGACTCTCTTGGGCACAGGAATTTAACCTTAATTATTTACAATTATTGTTTAACCCACAAGAAAGAAGGGCTTTTTCGCTGGCTAGGTTCAATTCTAATCCTTCTAACCTCCTTTAGGGTAGGTTTGCGGGTATGGCAGAGGGAGATAGGATCTGCCCATGTGATGCCCACCTAGTGGAAACTCTAGCTCCCATGGCCTTTAAATGTAAAAGGTATGATGATCTCCGCCAACAATTTTTAGACCAACTATGTATCCCAATATGGAAACCAGAGACAGAGGTTATATGCTTCTTATTACAGGGAAGAGACCAGGAGCTCACCAAGACAGTAGCTAAGTTCCTCTATTTGATTTTTTTGCCGCCGAAGTATGCTACAGGATCCTGCCCTTGCTGGAGACCCACAGTGATGAAAAAGATTGCTCGCCTCTTCTTCCCTTTGGCAAATGACTGTACTGTTGAAATGGCGACAAAATCGCACTGGCCTATTTATTCTGAATGTTTGTATGTGATGGCAATAAAGGTTGATGATGATGATGATGATGATATACTTTCATAGGGGAGAGTGGGGAAACAATACTACCTCTGGGGATTGGGAGCAGAGGAAGAAAGAAGTATTGGACCAGTACGACTGTCTCCAAAACAGCAAACAGATAATGCTAACAGTGCTACAGACTTCAGGGCAGCAAGGAGAAAGAGACAGCATTTGGGCAATTGAATTTATTAGGTTGTTTTATGCTTCCTATAAAATGAAACTGTCAAATGAAACTGTGGAAAGGGCTGGAGGGCAACAGCAGGATGTGTAGGGGGCAGAGAACTGTACTAATTTCATCTCAACAGGCACTAAAATTACTGAGCAGAAACTGTACAAACAGTGTGCGGTAAAACCTATAAGAGGAACTTGTACTAAAAAAAAAGATGCATAAGATGCACATGTGTCTGAATGTTGCATGCCTGTGCCACATTCACTCTCCCTCTGGCATTGTTTTAGGGATGAAAGAAGGGGAAGCTTAAGACCAGGGGTAGGCAAACTAAGGTTCTCGGGCCGGATCAGGCCCAATTGCCTTCTGGATCCAGCCCGTGGACGGTCCGAGAATCGCCGTGTGGATCGCCAGCATGTGCGTTCTTTCCCTCTCCCTCACCCAGCGGCGGCGACTCCTCCCTCCCTCCTCCTGGCTTCTCCCTGCCCTGCCTAGAGGAGGAAGGGGGCTGGGCTTTGTTGGTGCCAGCAGCAGCGCACAAGCGGCCGCCATTTAAGCAGCCCCTCTCTGGAGCCCTTTTGCTCACCACTCATCATCCCTCCACCACCACCACTGCCAGCCCCTGCTGTTCGCAAGACACAGGTAAGCAGCCACCAGGACTTGTGATAATCCTTCTTCTTCTTCTTCTTCTTCTTCTTCTTCTTCTTCTTCTTCTTCTTCTTCTTTTCTTCTTCTTTTCTTCTCCTCCTCCTCCTCCTCCTCCTCCTCCTCCTCCTCCTCCTCCTCCTCCTTCTTCTTCTTCTTCTTCTTCTTCTTCTTCTTCTTCTTCTTCTTCTTCTTTTCAAAATATAGCCCGGCCCCCACAAGGTCTGAGGGACAGTGGATTGGCCCCCTGCTGAAAGAGTACGCTGACCCCTAGGTTAGTCCATGATTTGGGCTTAGTGTTCCATTAAGGGGGGGCAACCTGTACATTTACCTGTACACACAAAAAGCATGACCCCTGCTTAAGACACTCACACACCTACTTAGAATTGTAGAAGTAGAAGGGACCTGAAGCATCATCTTGTCCAACCCCCTGCAATACAGGAATCTCAGCTAAAGCATCCATGGCAGATGGCCACCCAACCTCTGCTTAAGAACCTCCAAGGAAGGAGAGTCCACAACCTCCCGAGGGAGACCGTTCCACTGCTGAACAGCTCTTACTGCCAGAAAGTTCTTCCTGATGTTTAGTAGGAATCTCCTTTCTTGTAACTTGAAGCCATTGGTCCTACCATCCAGAGCAGGAGAAAACAAGCTTGCTCCATCTTCCATGAGGCAGCCCTTGAGATATTTGAAGATGGCTGTCATATCTCCTCTCAATCTCCCCTTTTCCAGGCTAAACTTACCCAGCTCTTTCAACCTTTCCTCATAAGTCTTGGTTAGTAATTGAGAGTAATTTCTTAGCCTGTGGTTTCATACTTATTGTTACATCCCAGTATCCAAGCAGCGCAAGATTCCAGGGGTTCCAGACACTTATCAGGGTTTGGTTTCCTTGGAATGAGGGACAGGAGAGACTGTGGTGTCTTTATGATATATATATTTACACATATATATATATATAACCTATGCCTAAGATGGAGGGGCTCACAGCATTGACACTCCAAAAGGTCTTCTCCCATAGTCACAGCCTTGGAATCAAACATCTCTCTCCTCCTCCGATTATGCTATTGCTATTTATTGTTTGTGAAATATACTCTGAGTCCTGCAATGATTTCATGCTCTTTATTGCAGCTTGTAAAACAGGGATTGAATTGCCCCCCAAATCTCAGGCTTTTATATACATTATTTACACAATGAGTCCCGTCTGACTGGCTGATTCTGCTTCCCTCCTGGAGCCTGACTTTGAATCCCTCCATTTGTGTTGTTTGAGGAGTAATTACTGCCTCTTCCTTCTTCATCTGCCCTTGGACTTGTCTTGTCAAGCCAGTTTCTTGAATTGGTTGTTGTATAACTTTTTATCCTTATTCCCTGTTAAATCATATTCACTGGCCACACCGCTCATCAAATCCAATTTTTCATGCATCAAGTTCATTTTCTCCTGCAGCTGCTGCAGCAGGGCATTTGTCATGCCAAGGGCAGACACCAAACATTCCTTCCAACTCATTTCTATTCAAGGTCAAACAGCAAGTCCCATGATCCAAAACTTGCAGCTGTAGATTCCAGATAAACAGCAACAGCAAACTGACAGGCTCCCTCTAGGGGATACAGTTTCTATTTGTATCCACTTTCTTTTTTTTTTTAAAAAAAGTATCCAACAAAGAAAATTACTTTTGATTTCAAGTCCTTTCAATTTTCAAATATTTTGTATCTTTAAAATACAGAAATGCAGAAGGTAGCGTTGAAGTTAATTTGTTTCTCTTCTCTTTTTTACCTATCTGTCAAAATACTCCACTTTCAATCAATGGATGTCACAAACAATTTCTGTCCCGACACCCCGTCCCCAGGTTTGGGACGATGGAAACTTAGATTCCTTTACTCTCCTTCTGCAGGATTAGACAATCAAATTCCCCCCCCCTTTTCTCCTGCTCCCAAGGGGGTTTTATTGGTTGTAGATGCAGGAAATTTCCAACTTTAAAGCAGTTTTCCAGGCTATTAGGTTGCAAGTTCTTTGCTTCAATCTATATACAAAAAGCGGAAGGCGGACTTCCTGTTTAAACCTTCCCGCTTGTGCCTAATTCAAAAATTTTGCAAGTTTCTTGACCCAATTCTCCGTTTTTACTCACGGGTACTTGATTTAGAGTCCGAATGTCATCAGGAAAAAGTCAGCGCTCTCCGGCGATGGCTGCGCAGCTTCCCTCCATGGAAATAGCGATTGGTTCGCAGCACCGCGCTGCTCACCCCACTTCACTCCAGAGCTCCAAAAAGGGGTTTCCTCGTGAGTAGGGGAGGCGCTCTTGGTGCTCTGCCGAACCCCACGTTCCCAGGCTTCTCCGCCTGGGATTTCTAGCGGGTCCCCGCCTTCGCCGCGGTGGGAAGACCCAATTTCCACGGAGCCCGTTCCTCCGATTGGAGGAACTCCGCCATTCGTCGTTGGCGCTAACCCGGAAGTCCTTTTCTTCTTTCCATTTTGGGGCAAATGTCATTCTTGCCGCAGTGCTTGCATACATAAATAAATTTCTATATTATTTAGGTAACTCTGATCCCATAATTCCCAAAAGAAAAGCTTCTGGTGGGTTTTTTTACAAATATTATCTTAAACATCTTTTTCAATTCATTATATGTCATTTCCCAGTAAGCTGTAGCCTTATTACAAGACCACCACATATGAAAAAAGGTACCTCCTATCCCTTCTCACTTCCAACACATATGCAACTTTGACCTATACATTTTTGCCAATCTACTTGGTGTTATGAGTATATGAGTATATAATTTATGAGTATGAGTATAAAATTTACAGCATGTTTATGAAAATGTTATACAGATGGTATCTATCTGTATAACATTTTCATAAACATGCTGTAAATTTTATACTCATACATCCACAGTCTTTCCCATGCCTCATTTCTATGTTGTGCTCAACAAAATAACAAATGAAACCCAACAACTTTGCCCCCTCCCCAAAAAGTTCAACAACTTTGGGCAAAACTAAAAAAAGCTGAACTGTTTTGTCCAATCAAAACAGACAAATAAAAACTTCAACAACTTTCCCCCCTCCAACCCCCCCCCCCGAACTTTTCTGTCCAGATTATCACTTTTTGAAATATGGCAACTTTATCACCTTTTAAAACGAGCTTGAAAGAAGGAGGGAGGGCTGTTGCATTACTTGACGGCAAAGGGGGAAAAATCTGGGTATTGAGGCCTCAGACGGCACTTGGGAAAACCCCAAGGTGGTTGTCACCGATGGAAGCGAAGGCTCAGAAAAAACTCAATATGGAGGCTAAATGGCCGAAATATTGGGAAATTTTGGAACAAGAGGGAGATAAATTAAAATTGCAGAGCTTTGAAAAACTAAAAAAACAAAGTGCGAGATTGCCTTCATTATTATCAAATAATGGAGGCATACAATTTGGACAAGAAAATTGGTTTCCAGGTGGAAAAATCAAAATTAGAAACAGAACTGTTAGACCCCAAAACTAAGGTTCTGTCAAGAATGTATAACTTGCTGTTGAAATGGAATACTCAGGATGAAACGGTGAAATCTGCTATGATTAAATGGGCTCAAGATGTTGGACATAACATTATGTTGGCTGACTGGGAACAGTTATGGACCACAGGTATGAAGTTCACGGCATGTAATGCCTTAAGAGAGAATATTATGAAAATGATATACATGACACCAGTCAAGCTAGCAAAAATCTATCATTTGCCCGATAATAAATGTTGGAAATGTAAAGAGACTGAAGGTACATTCTTTCACCTTTGGTGGACGTGCCCAAAGATTAAGGCTTTCTGGGAGATGATTTATAATGAAATGAAAAAGGTATTTAAATATACCCTCCTGAAGAAACCAGAGGTCTTTCTCTTGGGCATGGTTGGCCAATTGGTGTCAAAGAAGGATAGAACTTTTTTTATGTATGCAACAACTGTTGAATCAAGCCATATCTTCAGAGGAATTTGGCCACTCTCCAGGTGCCCGGCTTGATTCCATGTTGACCCCCCCGTCAACGACTCCCGGCAAGACAAGGCGAGGTCTTTATCGGCCGATCCTTCTTCAAACGTGAAAGAAGAACACAGCCACTCCTCCTCCCTCTCTCCCAGGGAGGGGAAAGAGACAGACAGAAATGTATTTACATGCCTTTATTTCTGTCTTTCCTCAGTGCAGAGAACAACATGTCTGCACTCTCTGTACAGCCACAGCAGAGAGAGAATAACTCCACCCATGTACTTCCAGTACAGGGTCATGTGCCACTCTGAGCTAACATCCGGTGCTCAGAGCACATAATAGACTGTCCCTGCTTCCCACGGTACAGTCCCAAAACATCAACATCCTGTTTGGCTTTCCAGCCATCTGGAGCACTCAGCAGCATTGCTCCTTTTTCGTAACAACCTCCCCCAAAAGAATCAATGCGTGTTGCGGCATGCATAGCGTGATCCAGAGAAGAAAACAAACAGTTGTTATACACATAACACTCCCCTGTTGTTTCAGTTCCACCCTTGGAACTACCCGCCACTGGTTTTCCCAGTGTACCTCTCTGGTTGTCTGGCTTCCAAGGAATGAGTGCATCTGCATTACCTTGGCTAGCAACTCTCTGTTGTGTCTTTGTCTCTGACTTAGACACAGCTCCAACCTGTCCTCGGTTGTTTACAACAGCAACACATGCAACAGCTAAATTAGCATACTCTTCTGAGTACCTTTTGGGTGGTTCACCCTTTGTGACTCTCTCAGACCTGCGTATGAGGTGCTGATCCTCTCTGCTCACTGGTTCTGTCTCAGGACTCTTAGGAGAACCAGTTCCAACAGTAAACAGTGGTTCAACCTTCACCTGTGAAGGTCTATCCATTGTGTGAGATTTCCTCTCAATGACTGTGACAACAGAGCTGTCTGAGCTATCACTGTCACTCTCAGTACCACTGTACTCTGTGAAATCATCATCATCATCTGAATCGTCCTCTGTGGGAAATGTTTGTGCTATCACTCTCTCCTGTTCGGGAGCACTCTCTAGAAATTTTGTGAGAATCACCTGACCAGATTCAGACAAAATTACTCTGTAGAGACCCTTTTCATATCCCACAAAAATGCCTCTGGCATTTTTTACTCCACCTGGAGCTTCTGTCCTCACATGAGACCCAAAAACCTTGAAATGGGCAACAGAAGGTTTTCTCTGGAACAGTTTCTCAAAAGGAGAACTTCCCAACTCTTTCGAAACCTTTCTCACCCATGCATAAGTAAACGACATGAGTGACTCCGCCCAGAACTCATGTGGCAGATGTGAACTAAGCAATTGCGCATTCATTCCCTTTTGCAATTCTTTGTTCACTTTTACACAGACACCCCTGTTCCACGCTTCCGCTGAAACAGCAATCTTGTGTCTGATCCCCTTCTTCTGCAGGAACCTCTGGAAATCCTGTAAAAGAAAAATCTGCTTCTCATCTGTCAAAAGACAATCAATGTTAGCATCATGCATATCTTTAACTTTGTCACAAAACTCCTGAAACCTTTCTAAGGCTTCCTGTGGTTTCTTTAACACATAAACCCAGACAAAGTTAGAGAAATGATCCACACACACAAGATAATATCTTGCATTGCCTCTAGATGGTTCTAGAGGACCAATCACATCAGCATACACCCGCTGAAATGCTCTGTTGACCCTGGCCACCTTCTTGGCGCTTGTTTTGGTCACACCTGCAAGAGAAATCATGTTAGACTCAGAATTACATTCCATGTAATCACTTTGCTCAAAGTCCAACAAATACAGTCCACCTTTCTGTCTGGCAGAAAGATATAACTCTCCATCTTTGAAGATCTCGCAGCTCTTATCATCATAGGACAGTCTCAGTCCTTTCTTTGCAATCTGCGAAACACTCAGCAGACTGAACTTCAGTTCAGGAACCAAGTAAACATTGTTTATTGTCAAGTTCAGACTCTTAAGATAGACAGATCCAACCCCAGTCGCCTCCAGCTTCTGACCGTTGGCTTGTTCCACAGCGAAGCTTTGCTTCTTTAACGTCGAAAAGAGTCCTCTGTGCGGGGACATATGAAAATTACAGCCCGTATCGATTACAAACGAGTTCCCAACATCTGGCGTGGTTCCTTTCGCCATCAGAGCCCTTGCAGGTTCCACCATAGGCTTGGTATGACCTTTGCCTGCTGCCTCAGGCTTTGCTGAGCGGCCCTTCGCTCCTTTTGGCTGACGTGGCTTCTTACAGTTCCGCTGAAGATGCCCAGCCTGTCCACAATTGTAGCACTGTACAACGTTCAAAGCTACAGCATCCTCTCCAGTAGCTTCATCAGTGGGGGAATTAGAACTCCGTTCTTCCCTCCCCCTGTCCTTGGCATCCATGCTGAACTCAAGTCTCAGCTCTCCACTCTCGAGCTAGTTAAAATCCAAAAGCTCCTTTGAGCTGTTTTTCTGCCTCTCAGGCAGGCAATCTCCAAGCTGTCTGAACGTCAAAACAACTTTCGCTTTCCCGGCTCTGACTGAGCCAGCCCCAGGTGTCAGTAGTTTTCCACTGCCCTGACTGTCGTTGCTTAGCAACCTTCCCCGGGACGGGAATCCTTATCTCACCACAGGAATTTCTGGTATGCAAGCCTTTCTTTCAGAGCTTGTTTTTCCAAACGCAGCTCTCTCGTGAACCAGAGAATAAATCATTCTGCATTCACACTTTTAGCCCGATATTCAGCATACCTTTTTGGGGCTCCGTTGCTTGGAAAACACCCCCTCTTGGTGCCAGCCGTCTGTTCAGCTTCTGGCTGCAATTGCAGACGTTATCTTCTTTCCTTGGTGCAGAGGATGGCACACGATCCATCAACCTCTCACCTCTCATGCTGATTCCCATGGATCAGATAACCATCCTCTGCTACCATATGTTGAATCAAGCCATATCTTCAGAGGAATTTGGCCACTCTCCAGGTGCCCGGCTTGATTCCATGTTGACCCCCCCGTCAACGACTCCCGGCAAGACAAGGCGAGGTCTTTATCGGCCGATCCTTCTTCAAACGTGAAAGAAGAACACAGCCACTCCTCCTCCCTCTCTCCCAGGGAGGGGAAAGAGACAGACAGAAATGTATTTACATGCCTTTATTTCTGTCTTTCCTCAGTGCAGAGAACAACATGTCTGCACTCTCTGTACAGCCACAGCAGAGAGAGAATAACTCCACCCATGTACTTCCAGTACAGGGTCATGTGCCACTCTGAGCTAACATCCGGTGCTCAGAGCACATAATAGACTGTCCCTGCTTCCCACGGTACAGTCCCAAAACATCAACATCCTGTTTGGCTTTCCAGCCATCTGGAGCACTCAGCAGCATTGCTCCTTTTTCGTAACAACAACAGCAGCAAGAATACTTATAGCGAAGTATTGGAAGACACAAGAGCTACCCACCCGGGAAGAATGGCAGATGAAAGTGATGGACTATATGGAACTGGCGGAAATGACTGGCAGAATCCGAGACCAGGGAGAAGAGTTGGTAGAAGAAGATTGGAAGAAATTTAAAGACTATCTACAGAAACATTGTAAAATTAAGGAATGTTAACAGGATGTTGGAATGAAGTAATGTGGTTTTCGCAGTAATGCTATATAGGGTTAAGGAAGAATGGATTGTCAACAGGTCAGAATGTAAAGTTACAATATATTAAGATAAATTAATAAGATAAATACAAGAATGGAAAGGACTTGCTGAAACAATCAATTTAACTAGAATACAAAAAAGGGAGGTGTGAGGAGGTCAAGGAAATAAGTAAATGAAAGATAAGTTATGGAAAGATGGATTTCTTTTTAACTGTTTTTACTTTTTCTGTATTTTGTGTTTTTTGTTTTTCCTTATTTTTGTAACCTTTTTTGAAACTTTAATAAATATTATTAAATAAAAAAAAACAGAAGGCACTTGGGAATGACTCCCACTGAACTCAGTGTCGCTTACTCCTGAGGAGGCACAAGACAGCGCCGTGGGAGTTGTTTAGGGTTGCTATACATTCAGGAAATCCCGGACATGTTCTCCATTGGGGGCCTACATGCCCATCTGGGGTATTTTTACCTTTTATAGCAAATGTTTGGGATTTTGGGGGTTCGGGTTGTGACAAGGGTGCAAGCAGCTTGGGCTTGGCGGATGGCCAGGGGGTGAGTGGGTGCCCAAAATAAGTTCAACTACTTTATGGGTGATTGCTGAATTTTTACCACTTGATATATGGCAACTCTGTATTTGGGAGCACAGATGGTGCGCACTGCTGTCTTCTGCACAGATCTACATGAGAAATGTACCCCATACCCGCCAACACTTCTCTGAGCCCTTACCAGCTCTACTTGGGATTGAAGCTAGAAGAGAAAGGAGATCCCTTGTTTCTGCTTATGAAAGGGTAATCTCATGTTTCTCTGGGAAGAAGGGGCGATTGACTAGGAAACAGATTGTGACTGTAGTGGTGATTATATGCCTTATGAATAAATGGCTAGCATTTACTTTAGTTTTAATTTGGGCCAAGGGACAGCACCAGATCCTGTTTTCAAAGCAAGGATCAGTCCTGGGACATGCAACAGGGGGCTTCTGAATACAGTGGTACCTCTGGTTACAGATGCTCCAGGTTACAGACTCTGCTAACCCAGAAATAGTACCTTGGGTTAAGAACTTTGCTTCAGGATGAGAACAGAAATCGCGCAGTGGTGGTGTGGCAGCAGCAGGAGGCCCCATTAGCTAAAGTGGTACCTCAGGTTAAGAACAATTTCAGGTTAAGAACGGACCTCCAGAACGAATTAAGTTCTTAACCCGAGGTACCACTGTATAGCCATGGAGTAACCACAGGCATCGGGGAAAGGGTCAGGAAGACACATCAGCCAGTCCACACATGCCAGGGAATTGGAGGAAAGAGCTTCTAGGGGAGAAGTTGTGGCTTCCCAACAGCTTGAGGCTTCGCCGCTCACCGTTTTGAAACCCAACCACTGTGTGGTTTCACAGAGCAAAGAAGGAGAGGGCATAAGTACTTGCAGCCCTGTAGCATGTTGGCCAACCAAAAATAAAAAGTATAGTATGGCATTTAGAGACGCTGCAGGCATGTGCAATGTTACAGTGACAATGATTGGTGTGTGTGTGTGTGTGTGTGTGTGTAAATGCTACTCTTGCACTGGCACCTTTGTGGTGGGACAGGAGATAAATAATGCTTGCATATACTAATCTCAGCTGTGGAAAAAACATGTTCCCCTCTTTATTTTCGACTCTCTTGGGCACAGGAATTTAACCTTAATTATTTACAATTATTGTTTAACCCACAAGAAAGAAGGGCTTTTTCGCTGGCTAGGTTCAATTCTAATCCTTCTAACCTCCTTTAGGGTAGGTTTGCGGGTATGGCAGAGGGAGATAGGATCTGCCCATGTGATGCCCACCTAGTGGAAACTCTAGCTCCCATGGCCTTTAAATGTAAAAGGTATGATGATCTCCGCCAACAATTTTTAGACCAACTATGTATCCCAATATGGAAACCAGAGATAGAGGTTATATGCTTCTTATTACAGGGAAGAGACCAGGAGCTCACCAAGACAGTAGCTAAGTTCCTCTATTTGATTTTTTTGCCGCCGAAGTATGCTACAGGATCCTGCCCTTGCTGGAGACCCACAGTGATGAAAAAGATTGCTCGCCTCTTCTTCCCTTTGGCAAATGACTGTACTGTTGAAATGGCGACAAAATCGCACTGGCCTATTTATTCTGAATGTTTGTATGTGATGGCAATAAAGGTTTGATGATGATGATGATGATATACTTTCATAGGGGAGAGTGGGGAAACAATACTACCTCTGGGGATTGGGAGCAGAGGAAGAAAGAAGTATTGGACCAGTACGACTGTCTCCAAAACAGCAAACAGATAATGCTAACAGTGCTACAGACTTCAGGGCAGCAAGGAGAAAGAGACAGCATTTGGGCAATTGAATTTATTAGGTTGTTTTATGCTTCCTATAAAATGAAACTGTCAAATGAAACTGTGGAAAGGGCTGGAGGGCAACAGCAGGATGTGTAGGGGGCAGAGAACTGTACTAATTTCATCTCAACAGGCACTAAAATTACTGAGCAGAAACTGTACAAACAGTGTGCGGTAAAACCTATAAGAGGAACTTGTACTAAAAAAAAAGATGCATAAGATGCACATGTGTCTGAATGTTGCATGCCTGTGCCACATTCACTCTCCCTCTGGCATTGTTTTAGGGATGAAAGAAGGGGAAGCTTAAGACCAGGGGTAGGCAAACTAAGGTTCTCGGGCCGGATCAGGCCCAATTGCCTTCTGGATCCAGCCCGTGGACGGTCCGAGAATCGCCGTGTGGATCGCCAGCATGTGCGTTCTTTCCCTCTCCCTCACCCAGCGGCGGCGACTCCTCCCTCCCTCCTCCTGGCTTCTCCCTGCCCTGCCTAGAGGAGGAAGGGGGCTGGGCTTTGTTGGTGCCAGCAGCAGCGCACAAGCGGCCGCCATTTAAGCAGCCCCTCTCTGGAGCCCTTTTGCTCACCACTCATCATCCCTCCACCACCACCACTGCCAGCCCCTGCTGTTCGCAAGACACAGGTAAGCAGCCACCAGGACTTGTGATAATCCTTCTTCTTCTTCTTCTTCTTCTTCTTCTTCTTCTTCTTCTTCTTCTTCTTCTTCTTCTTTTCTTCTTCTTTTCTTCTCTCCTCCTCCTCCTCCTCCTCCTCCTCCTCCTCCTCCTCCTCCTCCTTCTTCTTCTTCTTCTTCTTCTTCTTCTTCTTCTTCTTCTTCTTCTTCTTCTTCTTCTTCTTCTTCTTTTCAAAATATAGCCCGGCCCCCACAAGGTCTGAGGGACAGTGGATTGGCCCCCTGCTGAAAGAGTACGCTGACCCCTAGGTTAGTCCATGATTTGGGCTTAGTGTTCCATTAAGGGGGGGCAACCTGTACATTTACCTGTACACACAAAAAGCATGACCCCTGCTTAAGACACTCACACACCTACTTAGAATTGTAGAAGTAGAAGGGACCTGAAGCATCATCTTGTCCAACCCCCTGCAATACAGGAATCTCAGCTAAAGCATCCATGGCAGATGGCCACCCAACCTCTGCTTAAGAACCTCCAAGGAAGGAGAGTCCACAACCTCCCGAGGGAGACCGTTCCACTGCTGAACAGCTCTTACTGCCAGAAAGTTCTTCCTGATGTTTAGTAGGAATCTCCTTTCTTGTAACTTGAAGCCATTGGTCCTACCATCCAGAGCAGGAGAAAACAAGCTTGCTCCATCTTCCATGAGGCAGCCCTTGAGATATTTGAAGATGGCTGTCATATCTCCTCTCAATCTCCCCTTTTCCAGGCTAAACTTACCCAGCTCTTTCAACCTTTCCTCATAAGTCTTGGTTAGTAATTGAGAGTAATTTCTTAGCCTGTGGTTTCATACTTATTGTTACATCCCAGTATCCAAGCAGCGCAAGATTCCAGGGGTTCCAGACACTTATCAGGGTTTGGTTTCCTTGGAATGAGGGACAGGAGAGACTGTGGTGTCTTTATGATATATATATTTACATATATATATATATAACCTATGCCTAAGATGGAGGGGCTCACAGCATTGACACTCCAAAAGGTCTTCTCCCATAGTCACAGCCTTGGAATCAAACATCTCTCTCCTCCTCCGATTATGCTATTGCTATTTATTGTTTGTGAAATATACTCTGAGTCCTGCAATGATTTCATGCTCTTTATTGCAGCTTGTAAAACAGGGATTGAATTGCCCCCCAAATCTCAGGCTTTTATATACATTATTTACACAATGAGTCCCGTCTGACTGGCTGATTCTGCTTCCCTCCTGGAGCCTGATTGGTCTTTTCCTGCAAGCCAACCAGTTGTTGCAACTAGGAATGCAACAACTGATTGGCTTGCAGGAAAAGATCCTACTGTTCTAGGATCCAAGCTTAGTGCACAACAGTTCGTAAGCCAGTTCTAATAAAAAGCGGTATAGAAATCAAATCAAATCTCTCAGCTTCTGCCTACAGCTTGCTTCCAGCTTAGCTTACACACAACTCCTGGCTATTGTCATTCTACCTAACAGCCTGCTGATGGGGAGAAGGAACACCCATTTTTCCTCTGACACAGAGCAACTTCTTTTGTTAATCTAATGATGGTACTTAGGTGGCACCTACATCCATTATCCCAATAAGAAACTTGCTTGGCTAGTTCAACAATGGAAACCTCCATTAGATTTTAAAACCTTGCTGGATTCAGGAGCCCAGGGCTCAGGCATCAGACAAACTAATTCCCGCCCACCCCAAACTCACAACCTGTTAACAAAAGGAGGAAGAGGTTCTAACGTTGCAGGAGTATACAAGAAATGTGCTATCAGCTATCTCCAGCCTCTGGGATTTCTTAAGTAGTAGATCAGTAGTATCAAAGTCTGAAAAAAGATCCAATGTACTTTATCTATTTCTCTGTGACATATGCAGTCTAAGTGTGAAACATGGCTCGAAAGCCAGGTTCCAGCACTTCAAAAATATCCAGGAACTGGAAGGAGGAAAGGGAGAATTTGGTTTTCTCCAACACCTTATGCCATTCCTGAGTTTTGGTGGCATAGCTTTTGACTACTTGCCAGCAGACAAAGTAGACATGAGTCAAACCCCCAACTGATTTCCAAATACAATTAACAGTGGCACAGTTAGGTAATTTTGGAATCTGGAATTAATAGTCTCATGCTCTCCCCTTTAGATGGTAATGTGAAATTACTTTACTTCAAAATTTAATAAGCCAGCCCTGCTGAGTTAGGGATGCCTGGACATCTACCCCGAAGTCCTGCCATGACAGTGTGACAACAAGTAACAAACAGTGACAGTATCTCAGATCTCAGATCTCATATACAACGCTTATGCATTCCAATCAATATCTCCCCAATTCATCATGCAGAAAACAGACATTTTTTATTTGTCAAAGAGGTGGCAAATTCTAAGGATGACTCACTCTCCATGCAGAGACAACCCGAATGCAACAGACTGTTCACTCGCTGGAGCAACTGCTTCATATGACACTTTGCAGATTCAGTGGCAGCAGAAAACAACAGGTGTTTTCCAGCACTGCCAATGTGTCCTGACCCCCTGGCCTACCTGGCAGACAGTGTGCCAAGGTGAAGTCCCAAGTGCAGAATCCAATCCACACAACAAAGTCCCAAGTCCCAAAAGCCAATCTGTACGACAAAGTTCCAAGTCCAGAAGTCCATCCTTGCAAACCAAAGATCAGGAAATCCAGTCCGGGGTCAGTCCAAGTAAGCCAAGGTTCAGCAGTCAATCTCAAAGGAGAAACCTGTGAAAGTCCAAGGAGAATACCAGGTGAGGTCCCTCAACATGGGCCAGTTGAGCAGACACAGCACCTCAGCTCTGCTGCCTTCTGAGCATGATGAGGCAGGTGACCCTCACCTGCTCAGCTTGCCCTATCCCATGCCTCCTTCCCAACCTAGCGAGATAGTGAACTAGGCTGCAGCCCCTGGCCAGCCCCTGCTTCCTGGAATGCCCCGCTTGCTGTTCCCTATGTCTTAGGACCCACCGTGTTTAAAGGGACGGGGGCCTGTCTGGCTCTGGCCAGGGGTCCTGCTGCTCAGCTTCCAGTGGACTAGCCTCAGCAATAATAAAAATAAAATAATAATAACATTTTATTTATATCCTACCCTCCCCAGCCAAAGGGCGGGTAGCGGCTAACAACAATAAAACTAACACAGCATTCTAAAATCAATTCATTTTAAAATCAATTCAAAATCAAATTAATGGCAACCATTCAGCTAGAGTTCTGTGAGGATTACCAAAGGAGGGGGTCAGACTGTGCCTTGGCCAAAGGCCTGGTGGAACAGCTCCGTCTTGCAGGCCCTGCGGAAAGATGTCAAGTCCCGCAGGGCCCTAGTCTCTTGTGACAGAGCGTTCCACCAGATCGGGGCCACAGCCGAAAAAGCCCTGGCTCTGGTTGAGGCCAGCCTAACCTCCCTGTGGCCCGGGACCTCCAAGATGTCTTTGTTTGAAGACCGTAAGGTCCTCCGTGGGACAAAAGGCCCCCTGCAACGTTTGGCAGTGAAAACCCCGTGTTTCAGTGCATTCCGCAAAATGAGCCTTTGGCACTCTAACCCGCGGTCATGAACTGGCAGGATTTCAGAGAGTAGGAAGAAGATCCAGGTGAGGGGTGCAGCTGGGAGTGTGTCACATGGAGCAAGCTGGGTCTGGGGAAGGAGAGGTTGTTGTAGACAATACTCACAGGGTGACAGAAGATGAGGAGGGGATGCACAGGAATCAGGGCAGCAGGACCCACCAGCAAAGCCTGAGGGGCCCCTGTCTCTGCGAAAACAGCAGACTCTGAGGTATAGGGAGGAGTGGGAAAGGCACTCCAGGATAGAATCTACACGCATATAAAAAAACACTGTGGAAATGCTTTTAAAAAAAACAAACCACGTTTTGAAACATACATTGAAATTGCCATAGCTAGCGTCACATTTGTATATTGCACTTTACAACAAACTTGAAACTTTTCCTTTGCAGCTGAATAGCTGAGTCCTAAGATGCAGAGGAAGGGACACGGGTGGCGCTGTGGGTTAAACCACTGAGCCTAGGGCTTGCTGATTAGAAGGTTGGCGGTTCAAATCCCCGTGACGGGGTGAGCTCCCATTGCTCGGTCCCTGCTCCTGCCAACCTAGCAGTTCAAAATCACATCAAAGTGCAAGTAGATAAATAGGTGCCATTCCGACGGGAAGGTAAACGGCATTTCCGTGCGCTGCTCTGGTTCGCCAGAAGCGGCTTAGTCATGCTGGCCACATGACCCGGAAGCTGTACTCCGGCTCCCTTGGCCAATAAAGCGAGATGAGCGCCGCAACCCCAGAGTTGGCCATGACTGGACCTAATGGTCAGGGGTCCCTTTACCTTTACCTTTAAGAGGCAGAGGCAGGTAAGGGCCCACTAGCTGGTCAGGTGGGGCTTGCTAGCTCTGGAAGGAGGTATGTGATTCCTCAGCTGGAGTAAGCTGGGAGCAGGTGAGGGTCATATACCTCATCAAGCCCAGATGCTGCAATCAGCACACAGAGTAAGAGCTGAGCTGCTATGTCTGCTCAACTACCTGCTCCAAGATCTCTGTGGGACTGTGCTTCAGTTTGGACTTTGGATTGAGCCTGGACTGGAGACTTCACATACTGACTTGCTGCCAGGTAAGCCAGGGGTTCAGGACCTGAGGGGACCAATTACAAGCCCCATTCTGAGGTTCCTTCCTCCCTGTGGTGTTAAAAACATAGAGGGGGATATGTGGGCAAGCCTGCTCACTCTACTCCTCTATTGCATTCCCAGTCATTGTCATCCACAAGTTGGGAGGCAACTCTCTGTAGCAGGTAGCCTCCTTCTATACAGGTAGGCTGCTTGCTCATTTTCGAACCCTGACTTTCATGCAAGCTCCCCACTGCAGACAGTTGCCCGCTAGCTCACTGAGGATAACTGGGAAGGAGATGGAAGTGGGTGAGTGTGCATGCCCAATTCCTCTTTCATATTATTAATGCCGTGTGGAGAGGGTGGAGGGTAGAACATGACTTGGAGCAATCAGGTGAAGAATGATACTGTGATTGATACTACCTATGAATCTATCACCAACAGTACTTTAGGTAAAGGCAAAGGGACCCCTGACTATGTCAGTTAGGCAAAGAGTCCACGTTAGAAGGAGATATTTGTGTTTAAAATGGCCCATTTTCCCTTTGATTTTATGTGAGGGCTTCTGAAGGATGAGAAGCTTCCATGCTTCATAAAACCATTGATTCACAGCACATGCATGTTTCTTCGTTGGACTTACTTCCTAGTTAGGGGGTTAGGTTTACAACCTCAACGCTGCAATGGTATTAAAGGGAAAGGGACCCCTGACCATTAGGTCCAGTTGTGGCCGACTCTGGGGTTGTGGCGCTCATCTCACTTTATTGGCCGAGGGAGCCAGCGTGCAGCTTCTGGGTTATGTGGCCAGCATGACTAAGTCGCTTCTGGCGAACCAGAGCAGCATACGGAAACGCTGTTTACCTTCCTGCCGCAGCGGTACCTATTTATCTACTTGCACTTTGATGTGCTTTTGAACTGCTAGGTTGGCAGGAGCTGGGACCAAGCAACTGGAGCTCACCCCGTCATGGGGATTCGAACCGCCGACCTTCTGATCGGTAAGCCCAAGAGGTTCAGTGGTTTAGACCACAGCGCCACCCACGTAAACAGTGCTTTAGGTAAGCAGTAATTCTGATACCACACCTGGTATTTAAGGGGAATGCCACCCTATCCAGAGCAGGCACAATAAATCACATGGAACAGACTTTCTATTCTTAAGAAGAAAAGGGGGGTGGATCAATAACTGTGAATAGCTGCTTGTTGTTTCTTTTACAACAAGCCTGGAATTCATGTCCTAAGTCACTTGTATTAGAGTTTGGATTGCAGCCCTAGTAAATATTCATAATCTAAGAAATGCCTTTGGGAAAGTAACTCATTGGCAACTCTTGAGTAGATGGTTTCAGGTTTGCACCCTTCAATGAATGTTTCATTTTCTAAAGTACCATCCACTTTGATTAAGTACAGCTAAAGAAATCAGTTGTTCTGATTGCATTTCCGGCCCATAGAATAGATTACAAACATTAATAACACAACAGCCTGTGATATCTGGAGAGGGTAAACTTGCATGCCAGGTTTCCCTGCATGTTTTATGGCAGGGGTCAGCAAAATTCTTCAGCAGGGGGCTGGTCCACCGTCCTTCAGACCTTGTGGGGGGCCAGGCTATATTTTTGGGGGGGGGGGGATGAACTAATTCCTAAGCCCCACAAATACCCAGAGATGCATTTTAAATAAAAGGACACATTCTACTGATGTAAAAACACGCTGATTCCCAGACCGTGCACTGGCCAGATTTAAAAGCCGATTGGGCTGGATCTGGCCACTGGGCCTTAGTTTGCCTACCCATGTTTTATGGGTTTGGAGAAGATAAGGATGGACACATCCCGCTTTGTGTATTATTATTAGTAGTATTATTTATTCTGCACTGCCCTTCAAGGATCACAGGGCTGTTTGTAATATAAAAACACAAAATACATAACATAGTAACAAACAAAAACACACAACCCACACACACAGTTTAAAAGGCCGTAGACTCTTTAATTAGCCAAATTTAGGTGTTTTACATACATTGAATAAGCCTCTTCCATCCCATTTTCTGCAGCTTTTAAAAAATGTACATCAAATTGTATGTGTTTTCTCCTAAAAAGCACATTTGTATGTATTCCCCCTCTAAAATAAACATTTTCCTATGCCTCCCCCCTAAATTATGCATTTTCCTATAAAATACAAATTTTGTACACTTAAAAAAAAACTGCATTGACAGTTCAGAGAAGCATGCAATCGAATTTGTATACAAGTTCAGGAACTGCAAATTAAGCTGGTTTGCTTTAAAATGCAGATTGGGTAAAATTCTCAACCATCCCTCGCCGAAGAACAATAGATGCAGCCTAAAGTGTAACTGCACCACCTTGTGAAGCAATATTGTGGTTGCAGTGGCCTTTTCTGGATGCGTTTAGGCTCGTCCTCTTTGTCAGCACAGGCATTCTTATTTATAAAGGTAAGGAATCATTTTACTAGGAAGACATCACAAGCCGCTGTATTGCTATATTTCATGAGGTTAGTTACTGGACATTCCATTAGAGTACTTGAAAGCATTAACTTGTGTTCGCTGCCTTCTTGCGTAATTTAGCCAGCACAAATTGAGCAAGGACATTAAAAAGCTCTTAGGAGCAGGGATTTCTTCCAGCAACAGTCTTCGCTCTTTGGCAAAATAAAAAAGCCCTTACTTTGGGGGCTCTAAGCCAATAATATTTTTAAATGCTGAAATAAACACATGGGAACATCTCTGGGGAGAAACAAAAGGGACATAGACCTTTTGTAAAACTTTCATAAATGAATGCATTTATTGTTGTGCACCGAGTGTTATTTCAACACACCCCTGGGGTTGGATTCTTGCCATAAGATTGACTGGGGTTTCTTGTGAGGCGGTTACACTGTCATAAGCAAACCTGATTTTAAAACTGTTGATCCCTAATTTCATTGTAAAACAGGCGCATATAACTAATGTTACTGGCAGGAGGTTTCTGTCTCTTTCACTGCCCATTCATTCCTCCAGTCTTACCAACTCCTTTGCCTAAGCACTGAATGTCGGCAGACGTATGTTCTCATTTCTGTCCAGTTCTGGATCTGTGACTGAGCCAGGGCTGATTTTCAGCCAAGGGGTGAGCTATGAAACCTGTTTTAATACCAGAGCTCAGCTCTGGAACATGCGATGTAATAAAGATAATTCCCGGGACTGGAGGAAAGGACTCTAAAACAGAGGGGTTGACTTACAGGCTCCTCGCATTTTAAAAATGGAAGGTAGAGCATTAATGTTCTTTTGGCCACAGTGTCACCTGTTTAGGGACAAATGCTTCCTCTTGTTCCTCGCTGTTCTGTTTATTCCTTAGCCTCTAGGAACATACAAAGTCCACTTTCAATCACTCTAGGAAGGAGAGATGTACGCTTCAAAATTCAGGAGTCAATGAAAAATGACCACTTCTTGGTTGCAGGTCTTCTCTGGTAAAGGAGTTAGAATAAGATCAGGAGGAAAAGGAAAGCCAGGGGTCAGAGGTCTCTGGTCTTCTTGACGTTATTGGACTCTAACACCCATCAACTCCAAGCTCTAGCCATCACGGGCAATGATCGGGGAAGATGGGAGTTGTAGTCCAACAACATCTGGAGAGGCATAGGTTCTATAACCCTGATCTAGCTCCAAACTCCTGCTAATGCTGCAATAATGCAGTCTAGCCCAATACCCAAGTCAACTTTTTTTGTATGTTCTGCACAGTGCCTTTCCATTAGGCGTGGAAGGTATTACTACAAAAATAAATAAATTTGAAAACTACAGTCTGTTTGAGTGTAGCTGAAAGGGAGCCAATGAGATCCTAGATCCTGAAGGAGTGTCTTCACCCCCACTATTTGCCCCAGACAATGAGATCCAGCTCCAAGGGCCGTCTTGTGGTTCCCTCATTGCAAGAAGTGAAGTTACAGATGTCAAGAAAATAAACAACTATCTAACTTTTGGAAGACATCTGAAGGCAGCCCTGTTTAGGGAAGTTTTAATGTTTGATATTTCACTGTGGACTCGGCTATACAGCTGCAAAAAAAAAGTTTTAAATGTGTTGTAAAGTGCAATACACAAATTTGACACAAGATGGTGACAGTGAGCTATGCCAAATTCAAAGTATTTTTCAGAATATTTTTTAAAATAGCATTTTCACAGCATTTTTATATATGTGTAGATTCCACCTGTCTTTTAATTTGTTGGAAACCACCCAGAGTGGCTGGGGCTATCCAGTCAGATGGGTGGCGTTGTTTTGTTGTTGTTATATGAGCCGGAGTCCCTCTGCTCTCTGTTTACTTTTAGGTGTATAGAATTGGTGTGGCAAGCACATGGAATAGATTTTAACAAATGTGCTAATTAAACTGTTGACTAAATATATTCAGGATGAGCAACAACAGACCCTGATGAGAATCAGTGTTGCCAGATTATCAATGGGAAACTCTCATCTCAGACCCTTAAAATCCCTAGGTTTCATTCAGGGTGGCTTTCATATTCAGAAGGGAACAGCACCCCCTTCTCTTTCTCTCTCACAATAGCACCAAAAGTTGCCAGGCTTTAGAATAGGGCCTAGGACAGCTTTCCATGGTGATTTTTCCCCTTCTTGCCTCAGGCATATCAGTTATTTCTCACACCTGAACTACTTTAAAGTGATGGACGATAACACCACACATTTGAACTACACCAGTGCTTTGTACACGGAGCTGTCCTGAGCCAGTTTAGAAGCTATAATTAGAGATGGGGAAGAAAGGCAATTCCATTCACATTTAATGGAGTATCTACCTAATGTGCATTTTCTGAAACAATACAAGAACTAAAACAAAGCCATCCTTTAAAATGTGCTCTTTGTTTAGGCTTTTTGGTATGTTTTACTTCATCTTTCCAGCTCTTCCTGCTTTCCATCCTCTGCTGGTTTGTTGTTGTTGTTGATGATGTTGCTGTTGTCAGGGCTTTTTCTCAGTGTGAACTCACAGGTACTCAGTTCCGGCACCTCTCAGGTGAGCGCCATTGCCTTTCTAAGAGAACATGGGAGACGTTCATGGTGAGTTTCGGCACCTCTTTTCTAGAAAAAAAGCACTTGTTGTTGACGATTACTACCTTGTTTCTTAAAAAAATCAAAAATGCTTTGGGAGGTTCACTGTAAAAACGATAAAGAAATATCTTAAACAAATAAATATTTATTTAAACAAATAAGGTTCTAGGTCAGGCATTGGCACGGGCTGCCAGAGCTGCTTGCCAACCCTAATGCTGCTCAGCATACAGATAGTGGCCAGCACCATGTGCTTAGTGATGTACCCACTCTTTGTTGTTGTTGTTGTTGTTTAGTCGTGTCCGACTCTTCGTGACCCCATGGACCAGAGCACGCCAGGCACTTCTGTCTTCCACTGCCTCCCGCAGTTTGGTCAAACTCATGTTCGTAGCTTCGAGAACACTGCCCAACCATCTCATCCCCTTCTCCTTGTGCCCTCCATCTTTCTCAACATCACGGTATTTTCCAGGGAGTCTTCTCTTCTCATGAGGTGGCCAAAGTATTGGAGTCTCAGCTTCAGGATCTGTCCTTCCAGTGAGCACTCAGGGCTGATTTCCTTCAGAATGGATGGGTTTGATCTTCTTGCAGTCCATGGGACTCTCAAGAGTCTCCTCCAGCACCATAATTCAAAAGCATCAATTCTTTGGCGATCAGCCTTCTTCATGGTCCAGCTCTCACTTCCATACATCACTACTGGGAAAACCATAGCTTTAACTATATGGACCTTTGTTGGCAAGGTGATGTCTCTGCTTTTTGAGATGCTGTCTAGGTTTGTCATTGCTTTTCTCCCAAGAAGCAGGCGTCTTTTAATTTCGTGGCTGCTGTCACCATCTGCCATGGTCATGCAGCTCAAGAAAGTAAAATCTCTCACTGCCTCCATTTCTTCCCCTTCTATTTGCCAGGAGGTGATGGGACCAGTGGCCATGATCTTCGTTTTTTTGATGTTGAGCTTCAGACCATATTTTGCGCTCTCCTCTTTCACCCTCATTAAAAGGTTCTTTAATTCCTCCTCACTTTCTGCCATCAAGGTTGTGTCATCTGCATATCTGAGGTTGTTGATATTTCTTCCGGCAATCTTAATTCCGGCTAGGGATTCATCCAGCCCAGCCTTTCGCATGATGAATTCTGCATATAAGTTAAACAAGCAGGGAGACAATATACAGCCTTGTCATACTCCTTTCCCAATTTTGAACCAATCAGTTGTTCCATATCCAGTTCTAACTGTAGCTTCTTGTCCCACATAGAGATTTCTCAGGAGACAGATGAGGTGCCCATTCTTAGGGTTGACATATTTCAAAAAGTAAAAACCAGGACACCCCAAAGGTTGTTGAGGTCTCCTGGGACAGGGTAGGGAGCTGAAGAGCTTGCATCTGTATATTTTTAAAAAGGGAAGCCTGCGAACAGCGACAAGAGCAAGCAATTACCCATTTCTTGGACGAATCCCTTATTAAAGAAAACACTTTTACTCCTGTTGTGTCGCTAGGTGGCAGGATCGTAATGCAGATTAAGTTTAGGAAAAAAGCTGTTGAGTAGCTTCTTTTCCTATTTTTCCACCTTCCACTTGATGGCAGCAGCAGAACTAAAATGTGCCAATAATGACCTTAAAGGCGGCGGCCCTGGAGGGGAGGAGGGAGCCATGATTTTCATCCCTACTGTCAAACGCACAGAAAGAAGCCCTGTTAAGAAATGCTCTCTATTGGCTGCTTTCCTGGAAACTACAGAACTTTTGCTTTTTGGTCTCCACCCACCAACCTCACTAATGTATACAAATACATTTCCTTTTTCAAACGTTGCTTGCAGTCTACTTTAAAACAAGTGGACTGGAAGTAGAGAGCTAGATAAGCAGTTATTTGTGTGTGTGTGTGTGTGTGTGTGTGTGTGAGAGAGAGAGAGAGAGAGAGAGAGAGAGAGAGAGATTAATGCTCCATTGGTCTTGTAAATTCCATGGCACACTTTGCAGTATTTTTATTTTTTTTAGTCTAGCATGGATTGAGACCTAATTTCTACCCTGCCGTCTGAGATAGCAGCGCCATTACTTGCTTAGTACGCTAAGCGTATTATTGAACCGTAAATTATTCTCGAACTCCTTCAGTGTGTGGGTCTGCTCCAGGGGCTGCTATGGAATTCCCATTTCAGTTCCACATTTTTTGCTCCGCTCGCTTTGATATGTCAGAACAGAGTGACAAAACCAAACGCAACACCCCAAGAGGCCCTGATGATACACCCAGAGATAATGGATTTGGAGTGTGATGGGCTCTGTCAACGCTCCCCTTAAAGAATGGTCCCCTTGTGCAAACAAAGTCAATTACCCTGACTGTTGTTGTTTTCACACAACACACAAATATGTCAGGGGTCAGTCCCACAGAGGGAAAAAAGGCCGAGTGGTTCTGTGTGTATTCAGAAAACAGATGGACTCTAGTGCAGTTGGAGAATTTCAGATTGTAGACTAAATACCGTATTTTTATGTGTATTAGAGGAGGTTATTTTATTAGAAAATCATGCTAAAAGCTGTGGGTCGTCTTATACATGGATAGTGGAGAGGTGGGACAGACTATTGTTGTGTGTGGCAATGTCCGTTGGCTATTGGCTGCTGCATCAATAGGGTGGGTGATTGGCGCTTTATTTTGGCGTGCGATTGGCTATGGCGGTCCTGCAGGTGTGCGATTTCCGGCAAACCCTGCCCCCCCCCAAAGCTCAACAAGTCTGGGCAATCTCCCCCCATTTTCTCAATTTGGAGTCCCCCAAATACACGGGGACGTGTTATACACAAAAAAATACGGTAGTCTTGTTTGTGTGTGGAGGGGAGGTCTTTTAGATGGTCATGTGAATTACTTCAAAAATGTGGTTTCTCATTATGGGGGGGGGGGACCTCTTCCTCATTCTGCTGGATCCAGACACATCAAAGAAGCGCTTCAGCAAAATGTGTTGTAACCTTTATAATGAGAAAGCGTGTTAGCAAAAACGGAAGTCCGCAGCGCCATCTGGTGTCGCAGTGTTATATTGCCTACGAAACACTTTTTCTTTACCAGTCTAGCTAAGACCTTGGTAACACTGCAAAGCTCATAGCTGTCAACTTTTCCCTTTTCTTCCGAGGAATCCTATTCGGAATAAGGGAATTTCCCTTAAAAAAAAGGAAAAAGTTGACAGCTATGAAAGCTGCAGGGCTGACCTATCCCACAGAAAGCAGGGGGCCCTGTGCCTCAGTTGCTGTGTGTGCCATTGACCACGGCAGTGAGTGAATGCCCACCTAAGGTTTGCAGGCAAGGTGCTCCTGGGGAGTAATTTTCTGTGGCAGTTGCCATAGAAAAAGACATGGGAGTGGTGTCAGGCACGGCTTTAAGGGAGGGATCCTTTCTGAGAGAGTAATGGAGGAAACTAAAGTGACCTAGGAGACTGAGCCCCAGGGAGCAGAAAAAAGAGGGTTCAAATTGGGAGGGAGAGATTCTCCGAAGTACAGCCCAATTCGTCTTCTCTTATCTTCATGTAAGAAAAACAAAAACAAAGCATGTCTTCATTTCGCTTGAACCCAGGGCTAGAAGGAGCTGCAGGAAAGGAATTTGAGTCGTGTGTGCAATAACTCTTGCATGTGGCTCCCCACATCACACCTGCACCAGGCCTCTGCACCTGAAGGAGCGTCTCCACCCCCATCATTCACCCCGGACACTGAAATCCAGCGCCGAGGGCCTTCTGGCGGTTCCCTCACTGCGAGAAGTGAGGCTACAGGGAACCAGACAGAGGGCCTTCTCGGTAGTGGCGCCCGCCCTGTGGAATGCCCTCCTATCAGATGTCAAAGAGATAAACAATTACCTGACATTCAGAAGACATCTTAAGGCAGCCCTGTTCAGGGAAGTTTTTAATATGTAACGCTGTACTGTTTTTAACAAGCAGATTGGGAGCTGCCCAGAGTGGCTGGGGAAACTCAGCCAGATGGGCGGGGTATAAATAATAAATTATTATTATTATTATTATTATTATTATTATTATTATTATTATTATACTCGTGTTAAAACTTCTGGGTGACCCTGCAAAGCTGATCACAGCTACTCTCGTCCTGCTCTCTCCCCTTGATCCGGTAGCAGAGCTGCTGTGGCCGGGCTCATCTCACCACGACTGAGAAGGGCTGTTCTCTGCCACCGGGTCAGATGTGACCAGGCGCAGTGGCGTCACAATGGGGGGGGGGCAGTACGCCCCGGGTGCCATGTCTGCGGGGGTGACAAGAAGGCACCCTGCGGGGGCGCGAGCAGCCATGGCACCGCCGCAACCGCATGTGGAGGATCCCCCATTTGCAGCTGCAGCCGCAAGCAGAGGATCGCAGCGCCGGTGGCAAACTATGTACAGCACATGTGCAGCGTCGCATGCATATGCTGTACAGAGCAATGCCACACATGCACAGTACATAGTGATTTGCCACCGACGCAGCTCAAGCACCGTACAGATGGTGCCGGGTTCCCTCAGTCGCCGCTACAGCCGCGAACAGAGGGATCCATACAGCGCTGGAGCACTGGCACTGGCAAACCACTATGTACAGTGCATGTGTGGCATTGCTACGTAAGGCGCACATGTGCCCTACGTAGCAACGCCCCACTCCGGGTGTCATGCTGCCTTCGTTTGCCCCTGACCAGGTGGTGGAGCTGCTGTTGAGGAGGGTGGGTACCAGCATGGCCGGCCACTCTCCTCCTGGTCTCCTTCCCTGGGGCGGGCCTGACCCTGGGGTTTGTGCGGCCGGGTACAAGCACAGCAGCTTAGGCACAACTCCTTGTGCGGAGCCAGGCCTCCGATGAAGGAGCCCGCTGTGGGGGCGCCTGTTTGCACCCCCTCACCAAATTGCATCCGGGGCCACGTCCCCCACCCCACATCTCTGGGTTTTTAAGCAGAGGTCGGATGGCCGTCCGTCACAGAGATTCCTACATTTCAAGGGGTTGGGGTCCCTTCCAACTTTACAATTCTGTGGTTCCTCACTTACGGTACTATTTACCCTAGGGCTGGCCATTTCCGATGTTAGCTAAAGATGGAGTCTCCATATTCATAGGAAACATGGCCCTGAATTCTATTTGTCAAGGAGCAAAAATATAAGTGGGCTGTTATGCTGGTAGAGTTGGGCACTGTGGAAAACTGTAGTAGAAATGACTCTGAGTTGATGCCTGATAGAGGTTATTGGCAGGGCCAGACTTAGGTTTGATGAGGCCCTAAGCTACTGAAGGTAATGGGGCCCTTTATATGTCCAGCTGTCCTTTGTCAACAACAAATTGCTGCTGTTTTTTGTGTTGAATATATGCTATATGGTAATTTATGGACCTAATAGGTATGTAGGATTTATTTTATTTTGGTTTTTTATCTTATATTTTGGAAATATGGTGGGCACCATGTTGGCTACCCTTGCCTTAGAGGCACAAGATAGATTGGATTCTGCTGGCTCTATTCAGAGTTACCGCTGAGGAGACTGAATCAATTGATGACCCGCTTGCCTTTGACAGATTCAGTACAGAAGGTTTTCCCTCAGGGTGTAATCTAAAAGTCATCACATTTAAGAGGTACCTTGCTGTTGGTTTCAAAAATGGATTGCAATGCTGGAATCACTGTAGTTTTTGAAAGACAACCAGCTATGCTGTGGGATGTTTCTAGCCCTTTGATGAAAACAAAACTACAGATTGCAGTTTCCAGTAAAAATTTTTTAAAGGAAAGCATTGTCCAGAAACTTTTATTGGCTGAATTTGGCTGTACTGTATCAGGTAAACAGAACACAAACTGTCACCGTGGTTATGATGACGCAAACCAGCAATGTCAGGAGCAGCGCAATGAGGCAACATCGCGAGTGTTTCCTTTCTCTCTCCTTCTTTTTCAGCAGGGTGTCATATCCTGGTGTGTAAATATCTTCCAACCAGTACTGCAGGTCGTTTGGGTTTTCCTGTAAGAAAATTGACTGGGTTCTTTCTTGTGCGTAGACAATCAGCAACAACAACAACATCACGCAGTTGAATATATTTTGGCTACCACCGAAAAATGAACTATGGCCACCCCAGATATGTCCAAGGGCTTTCAACCTGCAACAGTTCAGACCAGGGGTCAGCAATCCTTTTCAGCAGGGGGCCGGTCCACTGTCCCTCAGACCTTGGGGGGGGGGCAGACTGTACTTTGGAAAAAATAATAATGAACGAATTACTATGCCCCACAAATAACCCGGAGATGCATTTTAAATAAAAAGACACATTCTACTCATGTAAAAACATGCTGACTCCCAGACCGTCCGTGGGCTGGATTTAGAAGGCATTGGGCTGGATCCGGCCCCCAGGCCTTAGTTTGCCTACCCATGGTTCAGACGCTTCCACTTAGTAGCATAAGGGCTAGATGGGGAGGGCACCTCCATACCTAAAAATGTGCACAACGGATTCAGTGTGATTGACCAGTTTACATACTTGTGAAACTTTAGAATCCTGTCTTTGGCATGGAAGCTTAATGGAGCAACAATAAACAATTTAGATGAACACACACTGACTTGCATCCTGGCTTTTCATGCTGTCAATAGAAACTTACTCCATTCACAGAGCAACCCCTCCCATAAGTGCAACTTTCCTTCCATGAATGGAAGCGCTTTCCATTCACAGAGCCAAAATTTAGGATCTGGGCTTCTGCAAGCAGTCCCAAAGCTTAGTGCGGTACCCAATTTCCCCAGGTACTTAAATGTCCAGTATCTCAGGCACAAATAAAACAGTGTAGTTCTGGGGTTGCCAACCTCTTGGGGCCCATGCTTATATTTGCAAACCAGAGAGAGTGTTGCTGGCATTACCCCAACCTATTGACTTGGCTGAAACAGAATGTTTCTTTCATGTCTAATTTCAGCCGGGGGAGAGGACATGTGCGAATCAGGGAAGGGTGCATGGGTGTCTATGGGCATCACATTACCGACCCCGGTATAATTTTTTTGTGGGGGCAGATGTGATTTTGCGGAACTGTACCTTTAGATAGTGAGCCAGGCTAGAGTTCAAGGAATGTCTGTCGTAGTCTTGGACAGTCCAGGATGGGTATTTTTTCCCTTCCTTCCAGCTGTCATCAGGGAAGACATCACTGTAGAGAGGATTTCTTTTGATGGTTGATTTCAAGGTGATTGGTGTAATGTGTTTTCCAAGGGCTTTATCTATCGCTGCAGGGTGGGGCTCACTCACTTCCACGATAGGCTGCTCACGTAAATTTTTCTTTTCTCTCTGAAAGAGACACATACGAAAAGGATGAAGGCTGTCATCAACATTTACCTAAGAGCATATTATTTCACAGACTTCCTCTTGAGCTTAACAAAGCCCTTTACAGTAATCATCAGTTAATCCTCCTAGCTTTGAAAATCTTCTATTGAGAGGAACAGTCATCTTTGTTCTTGTAATATGGTCAAATTACTATAAGAATCTGAAAAGTTCTTTAACAACCTGGTCACAAGAAAGGCTTGACTAAGATTCAACGATTATTCATGGAATTCAGATATAGATGAATACAAAGCAACTTGATGCCAAAACACATTATTTTAAAGCAGCAATTTACCTACATATGCAGCAAAAGCTGACAGCAGGCGGCTATATTTCTTTATTCATCATCACCAAAGCGAGAGAGTTCCTATTACTTTTCACCCTGGAAGTGGAATGCCAATTCAAAGTTCCCAGTTCAAAACCCAAAACTTTAGCCAGGTATCATTAATTTCACAAAAGACAATGATTATTACACATTAATAAGTTGAATTACAGGTTTCCTCCAGACTATCAGCATTGTGCAGCAGAGATTCAAGCTCATGCCAGGAATTTAGCTTTGCACAGTTAAAGTATATTAAAGCATATTATTGTCCTAGAACACTGAATCTGCTTAAACAAACAGACAAACTTCATTGTTTTTGTGGTTAGGAAAGTGATGAGGAAATGTGCTGAAAAGTGTGGACTGAAAAAAAGATGGACATGAACGTATATAAATACCCCACAAGCAACTCAGAAATACGGCTGCATGTTCATTGCTGTGCAACCTCCCTGCCTAAAAATAAGAACAAATGCTCCATAAACACTAAACATAGTCTAATGTTCACACATTATCAGGTCGCCTGAAGTAGCCTGTAGACTGAGAAGATACTTTTGGATTTATTATTTTTTTGACGAAGTGAAAGAGGGAAGCAACCCACAGTACGAGCCCAAAGGGAACAGGGTGGGGGACAATGGTTGATTCAGCCAGCCAAGTGATGAGCTGACTGCCTCAATTGCTCTGTCTCCCTTGTCCTCTCAGTTGTGGGATAAGAGGGCAAAGAAATCAGGGAGGTGAATCTGTTGGCTGATGCCCCCATCTTCAAGAGAGGCTGAGACATCCCTATCAGGACCACTTGCTGCTTTTGCATATCCTTTGCTACGAGAGGGTGGCACACTGTTTCAGCTGGCATGCTTTTCTGGTCTGAAGGAATTTCCGCCCTCCCTTCCCCACAGGTGGGCGGAGTTTGCGGCACCGAGCGACGGCTCACCTGGGCGGGTGCCTCCCACCTTCTTGGGCTGGCCTTTGACCCGCCCTCGGCCAGGGAGGACAATGGATGGCCTGCCAGGGGTGGGGCTAAGGCCAAAGAAAAGAGGCTGACCCCTTTATCCAAGCCTCTTTCAGTTTTCTTCCTTCCAGGCATGTAGGTCAAACTCCCGGGACGTGGTTAGTGGAAGGGCATGCTGTTTGAGTTTGTGCTTTACAGTCCCCTCTCACTGGACTTCATTTGTCTACATATCCTAAGCCAGACGGGCTGAGAGGGTTACCTGCCAAGGCCTGTGCCAAGTTTCCCATTTCTGAAGCTAAATACAGTTTTGGTGAATTTGAACCCATACTCTGGTCTCTTGTCTCATTCTTTGGGGAGAAGGTTAGGCACCACAGACAGGGTTTAGCGTGTGTGCCCACAAAGGGCAGCTGAACCTCCATCATTCTGCCCCGACACTGAGGTCCAGCACTGAGGGCCTTCTGGCGGTTCCCTCGCTGCGAGAAGCCAAGTTACAGGGAACCAGGCAGAGGGCCTTCTCGGTAGTGGCACCCGCCCTGTGGAACGCCCTCCCACCGGATGTCAAAGAGAAAAATAACTACCAAACTTTTAGAAGACATCTGAAGGCAGCCCTGTTTAGGGAAGCTTTTAATGTTTAATAGGTTATTGTATTTTAGTGTTTTGTTAGAAGCCACCCAGATGGGCAGGGTATAAATAATAAATTTAATATTGTTATTATTATTATTATACACCGCCCAATTGTAAAACAGACAGGCCTCAAATCAGTTGACTGTTGGGTAAATGGCGCACTGCATTACTGCCATCCCAATGGCTAGACTCCAGTAATTACAGGGGTCTCCCCACCAACATTTGATTTCACTATGGTACGCAGGTACGCCACTGTTGTTCTGAACAAATTTGGGACTTTAGCCTTTCTTGGAGGGCACAGGAGATGCATTGCAAATAAAAGCTACGTGAATCCATTATATCATGTAAAGGTAAAGGTAAAGGTACCCCTGCCCGTACGGGCCAGTCGTGACCGACTCTGGGGTTGCGTGCTCATCTCGCTTAAGAGGCCGGGAGCCAGCGCTGTCCGAAGACACTTCCGGGTCACGTGGCCAGCGTGACGAAGCTGCTCTGGCGAGCCAGCACCAGCGCAGTGCATGGAAACGCCGTTTACCTTCCCGCTAGTAAGCGGTCCCTATTTATCTACTTGCACTTAAGAGTGCTTTCGAACTGCTAGGTGGGCAGGAGCTGGGACCGAAAGACGGGAACTCACCCCGCTGCGGGGATTCAAACCGCCGACCATGCGATCGGCAAGTCCTAGGCACTGAGGTTTTACCCACAGCGCCACCCGCGTCCCAATCATGTATATGTAAGCTATTTCAGTTGGATGGCGCTTAAAAAGATGTCTTTGTTTCCAGTCCTTCCCCAGCTTTTCATTTCTTCTTAAAAAAGCAGTCGCTCTTGCCATCCATTCTTGTGTATGGGGAATATTTGCTTTGTCTCTTCTTTTTCCTTCATGTGGTATATTGCCTGTGTAAATAATGCATGAAGGGGCTTCCATCAGTAATGTCCAAATACATTATTACTACCCACTTTTCGTACTCGGTGAAGGATGCAAATTTCTCTCATATAGTACTACACCTCAGTGCCAATTATACAGTACTTAATTAATGGATGCCACGAACCTAATTTCTTTACTTTTTATAATATTTTTGTTTAAAAAATTTCAACATAAAATACAAAAATCTACCTAATTTACAAAACATAATAAATTAAAAAAACAAAAAATAAGGAGAGAAAGAGAGATAAAATAACTGTAAGGCCCTTTATTATATTCATATCATATATACATATCCAATCATTTATCTACACACAGAGTAGACCTTCCCATCTCCCACCTAAGCCTACTTCTTCTCCTGGTCTCTCAGTCTGGGAGACCTTTTTCTACCCTGTCTTTCATGCAGGGATCCCGCTCCGCCAACTGTCCCCTTCCTGTGTATGCCATCCTCAGTCCAAAGTATTTGCACAGCTTTGAAAAGCTTTTACAGAGCTACGACTAAATACAATAAGCTCTGCTTATAGAGATGGGAGACACAGAGGCATACCAAAAAACGAACGTGTTTGCATTAGGGGATGTTCTGAAGTAGAGGACCTTATGCATTATATCTTGCACTGTCAGTTATATAATGATGCAAGAAAAAGATTTTTGGTACCTATAATGACAGGGTCCCCTGACCAGAACCCACTTGACATGATGTAATATCTCCTTGCAGACACAGATAAGTATGTGACCTGGCGGGTAGCACTTTTTGCAACTGCTGCTAGGAAAATTAGAGCAAATTATATAGCCAAGGTAGCCATTAACTGTAAAGGAGATGAATTTATTTGATCCCATCTATCTACCTCAGGCTATGCTCTATCTTTGTCACCAAACTCTGAGTATAAATTGCACACTGTATTAATTGATACTGTTTTTAACATTAGTGACCATGTGATGATTTTAGCTTATGATTTTTATTGTTTGATGTTTTTATTTGTACATTGGCGTACTTTTATAGCTTTGTTTGGAGTACGTAATGTTTTAATAATACAAATGTTTTTAGTCTTTTTTTACCAATTCAGTATATTTTCTTTTAATTGTCAAATAATTCTGTGTACATTGCGGCAGCCTTTGGCTATGTGCAATAAAACTGACTGAGACTGAGACAGTCCGAAGTAAATATATTTCTTTCTATTTGGAAGCTATTTCTCTCTCTCTCTCTCTCTCTTTCTCTCTCTCTCTCTCTCTCTCCTGCTCCTGCGAGGGTCAATATTTTCATAAGGAACAAACAATAATTGGACCAAGTACATATTCCCAGCTGGAAGTTTGCATCAAACAATTGTTGCTGTTGGTGATACTGGCACAGATGCATCTTGAAGTGGGAAACTGACGGATCTGGATTCTGACAGATTTCTGGTCGAAGCACCTAGAGTAGAAAGCACCTTTTCCTCTTTCCTACGTGTAAACTCACAAAATGTTGACTTCCTGACAAGGTTCATGGTTTCCAAGCAGAAACCACGACCGTGAACTGCGATCCTGTGCCACCATGCATCAGGCAAACCCCTCATTCCCTTTCCCCTCGCTTCAAAAGCAGAAAACAAAATCAGTTGTGGAATACGCTCCACAAGATTTTCCCAGGCGCAAGTCATGGTTTGAAAAGCAAGACGTGCAGGAAAAGGATGCTTCTTCCAACTAGCAGCGTCTCTCAGAGCCAATCAGATGAAGAAGCGAGGGAGCCAATCATGGGAAGAATAAACTAGACTATCTGGGAAGATACTTGCGTACCAGATGGAATTCTGATTGTTCACCATTAAAGGGAAAGGTTGCAGGTACACACACCATGCTTGCAAAGCAGAGAAAAAGATGTAATCAAATGCGAAATAATTGCTGTCTGTTTTCGGATTCCAGCCAGAGAGATTGCAAGGAAATCGTTATAAGAAACCCTGTGCAGGACGACTCTGGCATTCACACCCCTTTCACATGCCTAAGTTGCCAAGTCTGTTTTAGAGCTCTAAAATTATCCTCGGCTACTGCTAGGGAGTGAATCGATCTGCAGTGCCCGCCAGCTGCAGTTTTAGCTCCTGTCGGTTTCCATATGCCATTTCTGAGCCCTGACATATCCTCAGATCAGATTATCTTGCATGTCTTTTGTGAATCGTCGTTTGCCCCCTCAAGCTTTCATGAGCCTAATTGAAATGGCACCACTGCAATAGCTTATCGCTCGTGTGTGTGTGTGCCGTCATTTCATCACCCTATTATGTATTTAAAGTTCTTCAGAGATGCTAATGATGTCTCAGGCTCGCGAACTGGATGTGGAAAAGAAGGGCTATTTTACAACTTGTGCTATTAGGGTGGGGTGGGAGATGGATGTGGAAAAAGGCATAAAAATAATGTGATCTGAGTGTGATGGTTATTTTAAAAAGTGTTGGGGGGGAGAGAAGAAAATCAGATATCAGAATGTACAGTGGTACCTTGGGTTACAGACGCTTCAGGTTACAGACTCCGCTAACCCAGAAATAGTACCTTGGGTTAAGAACTTTGCTTCAGGATAAGAACAGAAATCGTGCAGCAGCGGTGCGGCAGCAGCAGGAGGCCCCATTAGCTAAAGTGGTACCTCAGGTTAAGAACAATTTCAGGTTAAGGACGGACCTCCAGAACGAATTAAGTTCTTAACCCGAGGTACCACTGTATAGCCATGGAGTAACCACAGGCATCGGGCAAAGGGTCAGGAAGACACATCAGCCAGTCCACACATGCCAGGGAATTGGAGGAAATTCCAGGTTAAGAACGTTCCAGGTTAAGAACGGACCTCTGGAACGAATTAAGTACGTAACCAGAGGTACCACTGTACTCTTAAGAGACAATGTGCCGTGGTGTTAGTACACTCTTAGGTCACAGATGTGCTCCCACATACCACTGGGGATGGCCATTAGAGAGATCATTTACTCAGTGACAGATCTCATGTTCTGTACACAAAAGGGCCCTGGTTCAATCCTTTTCATCTCAGGTAGCAGGTAATAGGAAGACCCCTGGGTCCTGAGAGCCTTGAATACTAGTAGCAGTTAGAATAGACAGTAAGGCTGGCCTATATATTGATATATCGTCGAAAACCACTGTGAATACCATATCGCGATATGGGGTTCATATTTTTTGACCTGGCAATATATCGCAAATGATGAGTGTGCTATGCAAAAATTGCAATGGGGGATAAACCTTGAAGCCAGCCAGTGCTTCTCTCCATTCCTGCAACCCGTTAACTCTGCCAGCTCAAATCTCCACTGCCTTCTGCAGGAGGCAGTGAATCATGAGCAGGCACCAGCAAAAATCAGAATGCAGGAAAAACCGTGAACCCAGCCAATGCCTCTATGTAGAACCATCCTTATTTCAGACATTGTGATATATATATATTGCAATGTTGAGCTGGTGGCATATCACTATGTTGAAAACCAGGTGTCGCCCAGCTCAAATAGACAGTGCTGAGTTAGAGAGACCTGATTGGCCTAATCTGTATAAGGCATCGCCCCGTTAAAGAGGAGTAGCCACAGTGGTGCCTGGCAGATGATATTGGACTACAATTCCCATTATCCTGGACTACAGACCATTCTGTCCAGAGCTAATGGAAGTTGGAGTCCAACCACATCTGAAGAGCATTACATTGGCTGCCCCCTAACACGATGAATTAGTGCCGGAGTTTGAAATTTCTTGTGGAATTGTGAGAGCAATTGTTAGAAGAACAAAACTTTTTCGTAGGGGCCATGGATAGCACCTGGCGTTGCAGGACTGTCTGGCCCTCTGTGACCTTCCAAAAGCATCTGGCTGGCTGCAGTTAGAAGCAGAACACTGGCTTGCATAGAGATGATTCAGCAAGGCAGGTCTTGTCTTCAAAGATGTAAATTAGTTTCAGTTCAGCCACTTTTGGGGGGTGAGTAGGTCACATTCAGTAATGGGTTTTCTCCCCCATTGGTCCTTACTGATCAGCTGCATGGTGATGTCTGAGAACTTTGATGTACATCCAGATCTCATTTTTTATTATCACCATGAACAACATTGTTCAAGTATACACACTTGGCTTTGTAGAGTCGCTTAGGCAACTGCACCTCTGAGCACATGTGGACCGAAAGCAAAGACAGAGTTTGGATTGGATTTGATATCCCGCTTTGTCACTACCCTAAGGAGTCTCAAAGCAGCTAACAATCTCCTTTCCCTTCCTCCCCCACAACAAACACTCTGTGAGGGGAGTGAGGCTGAGAGACTTCAAGAAGTGTGAGTAGCCCAAGGTCACCCAGCAGCTGCATGTGGAGGAGCGGGGAATCAAACCCAGTTCACCAGATTATGAGTCCACTGCTCTTAACCACTACACCACACTGGCTCTTCAGACAGATCAGAAAGTAGTATAACTGGGGGGGGGGGGCAGGCCATGTGACTTGGTCCACAGGCTGTAAAACTGGCTGGTGTGTCCAAGCGTAAGTGGAAGCATTGCAAGAAGATCAGCACTATAGTCAGTCCTCGCTGCGATTACTACAGAGGTTAAGTGTAGGGAGGGAGGAAACTTACGAGTTTATTTGCATCATAAAAGCCTCCACATGGAATTCTGATTGCTTACCATTAAAGGGAAAGCCTGCAGGAAATCGTTTTTTGGAACCTGAGGATCAGACGACCTCTAGCCAACGCATGTCTGCTTTTTGCAGTTCACACACAACCCTCTTACATCCTGATGCTACAAATTTTCCTGGAAGTTCGTGTTTTTAATGGGACTTATTGTCTAGAGAGAGCTGCCTTATTTGGGTAATCTTCACTGCTGCTTTAGTTTGGCTTTCTAAAGTCTTTATGTGCTGGGTAATTCAGTTGCTCTAGTCGGTTAGTGCCAGTCTGCATGGTATGGCTCAATGTGCTCTTTTACTGTAGGGATAACCTGCAGGAAAATCTACTGTAATGAGTATACAAGCAACACACCCAACTGCTAGGTAGTGCTGTACCATAAATTTAGTGCTTTACTTAAGTCTTGCACTCTTCTTGTGGCAAAGGACTTGTTTGGTATTGTAACAGATCCATTCCTTGTTCCAAACTAGTATTTCCAAACGCCTTGGGTTAATCACTTGCTAGTCCATCCCTGGACATAGAATAGGTAAAGGTAAAGGGACCCCTGACCATTAGGTCCAGTCGTGGATGACTCTGGGGTTGCGGTGCTCATCTCGCTTTATTGGCCGAGGGAGCCAGCGTACAGCTTCCGGGTCATGTGGCCAGCATGACTAAGCCGCTTCTGGCAAACCAGAGCAGCGCACGGAAACACTGTTTACCTTCCCGCCTATATATCTACGTGCTTTTGAACTGCTAGGTTGGCAGGAGCAGGGACCGAGCAACGGGAGCTCACCCTGTCGCACGGATACGAACCGCCGACCTTCTGATCGGCAAGTCCTAGGCTCTGTGGTTTAACCCACAGCGCCACCTGCGTCCAGACATAGAATACCCTCCAATATTTCTCCTATGAAAATAGGGATATCCTATTAAATCATCATTTTATATATACCCCATCCTTCTGCCCCAGCCACTCTTCCAACATACATAAAAGTACAACAAAACATTAGGCATTAAAAAAACCTTCCTTATACAGGGCTGCCTTCAGATGTCTTCTAAAGGTTGTATAGTTACTTATCTCCTTGGTTTGGAGGAGTTGCATAACTCCATACCCTCCTCCATTTCTCCAATGAAAATACGAATGTCGTAAGGAAAAATGGGACATTCTGGGATCAATTCAGGAACTGGGATGGCTTCTGTAAATCCAGGAATGTCCGTGGAAAATGGGGACACTTGGAGGGTTTGAATAGCCTAGACTAGAAGCACAAAGGTCAGATTCTAGGATTTTTTTGTGGCTGCTTGCCAGGAAAGAGCCTGAACATCACATCTCTTAAGATTAATCTGCAGCCATGGTCTTATTAGTAAGAGTCTCACACCCTCCGATTACAACACTATTGTGGTGTGGACCTGAGAGAGCTGGGCACAAGTTCACTTTGAGCTTGGAATTTGTTGGGTGGCCATAGGTAAAATGACTAGTTTTCGGGTTCAGTTTGCCACCTGCAGCATGATGATGAGACAGGTTTGCTTCTTACGGGTTTCATGTGGATGAACAAAGGGTGTATAATGTGTTTAGGGGAAAGAGAAGGTTAATTGTAGTCACTCCAGCTAGCGGCCATATGTTCTGAAGCAGGCTCTTCACCAAACAGCTAATTGTCAGGCTTTATTGTATTTCTAACAGGCATCCTTGTGCACAAGCCCAGCTGCTGCTGCTGCACGTGTGTAGTTGGATCGGGGCCAGGGAGTCTAAGTGTGTGGTTTAGCAAAGAAAAGGAAGACCGCTCTCTCTTTCGTGGGGCAAACATTTTCAGTGCAAAGGCCAAGAGGGCTTGGGCAGGCTTTACCTTCCATTATCTGAAATTAGATGAGAGGGGAGGAAATAGACTCCCCCAAAGAAGATTTTTTAAAAAGTCAAAAGATAGACTATTGGTCTGAAACCTGAGTTACCTGCCATGGCGGCCTCAGAATTTGGTGGAAAATAAATGAAAACACTTTTAGGCAAAGGAAAGCACTTTCAGAAGCACAGGGGGGCACATTAATCTGAATGATCTCTCGGTAAAGGTCGTGACAATCTCACAAACACAGCACGGAGGCAGCGAGTCCTAAGAAGCAAGTGTTTGTTAAAATAAAATGAATTCCAGGGCTGGGAATTTAGGTGGCTTTCAGGGTTTAATGACTTCAGGAACCCGGAGGTCACTCACATCTCTTCTGAAAAGGAACACGAACCCCCCTCTCCTATTCCGGTCTTAACTAACCCTTAACCTCATTAGGCCTTTCGTCCTAAAACAAAACATGCTATTCATCAAGCATTCATTCTACACAGTGCGTACATCATGTTTATTTTGATATCTGGAACATGTAAGACATATGCAGTTTCTCCTTATTTTTTGATCGTTAAAACAAGGGGGGCGCATTAACAATTAAGGCGACAATCTCAATCATAATTATTTCCAAGTAAAACTTGCTGAAATTGGTCAGACTCATTCCTAAGTCAGCATGGATAAGATCAGGCTGTAAGTTTGGACCTATCAAGGAATGTGTTTCTGTTTAATTTTACATTTCAATAAGACATTCTCCCAGAAAGCTCTCTGGAGGTTTAAAATATAGGGTTTCTTTTAATGCCCTGCATATCTCTCTCTCTCTCTCTCTCTCTCTCTCTCTCTCTCTCTCTCTCTCTCTCTCTCTCTCTTTTTCTTTGCCAGGTTGGACCATACTTTCTTCTTCTTCTTCTTTTAAAAAGGGACTCTCCTCTAAGTCCTGACAGACAAACCTGAGAGTTTTTATTGATCTGCATTATGAGGTACCAAACACATACACTGGGAAAGGGGGAAAGGGAGAGAAATATATGCAAATACTTTAGTGTAACAGTTGCTGAAAATCAAATTTTATTAAAGGGTTGTCTACATGTGCAAACCAAGGGCGTGTGGTTGCTGTGGGGAAAGCATTTAAAGTCTCTTCTAGATGGCCATGCGCAGGATTCGGCACATTGGCAAGTGCTTGAAAAACAGCACTAAACAGTGAATGCTGAAGGCTGAATGTTGGTGAATGTGCACACTTGGCTTACTGTGGACATACACCAACGTTTTCAGCAGCCATCATGAGCTGTCTGGCAATAAGCCTCAAGTCCTGTGCTCAGAACTGAGGGTCCCCACACATGTGTCCCAAGTGTTCTTGTGACACAAGTGAGATAAGCTGAGCTAGTGTTTAAAGAACATGTGTTTGTCCAGTGCTGGATTTACGTATAAGCTAAACAAGCTACAGTGGTACCTCGGGTTAAGAACTTAATACGTTCTGGAGGTCCATTCTTAACCTGAAACTGTTCTTAACCTGAGGTACCACTTTAGCTAATGGGGCCTCCTGCCGCCTCCGCGCCGCCAGAGCACGATTTCTGTTCTTATGCTGAAGCAAAGTTCTTAACCCAAGGTACTATTTCTGGGTTAGCGGAGTCTGTAACCTGAAGCGTATGTAGCGTGAAGCATCTGTAACCCAAGGTACCACTGTATAGCTTAGGGCCCCACTCTCTTGGGGGCCTAAAAAAAAATAAAGGAAAAAAACTGGATGTACATTTCCAAAATATAAGATAAAAAACAAATAAACTAAAACCTGCTTACAGCAACAGTGGTTTGTGTTGTGTAGGCTCCTTAGATGTAAGTAATGGGCCCCGCCTGCTAGCCTGCTCCCTAAAATATCACTGGTTTTCTCATTTCTGTATATAGGGTGCCTACATTCTACATGGACTAGAGGCATGGCAACATGTGCAAATGGCTTTAGATACCTACTAGGTCCATAAATTACCATATAGCATATATTCAACACAAAAAACAGCTACAATTTGTTGACAAAGGACACCTGGACATATAAAGGGCCCCACTACCTTCAGTAGCTTAGGCCCTCATCAAACCTAAATCTGGCCCTGGTTCTTTCCCACACAGCATCTCTGTCACAACCTTCATAATTGAAGGTTCCTTCCAGATGCTTCTTTTGTGGGTGAGATTCAATTGTATACCAGTAAATTCAAGTTGCATAACACATTTGCATGCCTGCCCGCCCCCAATTGGATTTTTGGCTATATGAAAAGTGATGGGGAGCTGCACTGGAGAAAGTTTCGGTAAGAATTGTTTGACGTGACATTGTATGAGCTCTCTGCAAACCAACAAGATGAATGCTCAATAATCTGCCGGTATCCTATAACCTCCTCGCAAATTTGTGCAAGTAATTCAGGATGAATGCTCGATAAACAGCATATAGGGAAGAGACCAGAGAGGACTGGTGATTGTTTTGAAGTGGTACCAACTGATCAATGGTGGCCAGCTTTCATTTTAAAGCTGTATCCCCCCCCCCCCAGATTTGCTTCCTTTAGTTTTGGTTTGACTGTGAAGCCCTCCAGTTATAATGCCATACGACAATATCTACCAAAAACATGAAACTATCATGCCAGCAAAAATGAATTTAAAATATCAAACCACTTAAGTCTAAAGCATAGGAACAAAGCTAAGTCAGGGATGTTCTCAAGATGGGATACAGGGTTTCCCAGTCCAGTGAAGTTCTCTGTAAAAGCTACAACAACAAACCATTGAATTAGTACAGGATGAATCTGGTACTCTAGCTACTTACCTGTGAATAGACTCTGTTGTGCCATTGCTGTTGCCCAGGAAAATGTGTGTCTGGAAAATTTGCTAGCCAGGTTTGTAAAAAGACGGAGGTTTTTGCTAAGGATTTCACATCTAGCTGCAGGAATTTGTCGGGGTGGTTGTTGTTTGGCAGTGCAGAGAGATCCATGTTTCTCTCTTACATATTAGTGAAAGCCAGTTTCTCTACTCCGGAGCAGCTCCCATCTTCTTCTATAATTAATTAAGTGAATGAGGATATTGCCTTTCGCCTACCTGAAACTGTAGCTGACTTATGTCAGGCAGATACATTTCCTATTGTCTGCACATGAAAACCAGCAACACGGCTGCTCCCTTTAAAGCAAGCCAGAGCTCAGGGAGGATGGGAGTTGTAGTCCAACAACATCTGGGGACCCACAGGTTGAGAACTGCTGCTTTAAAGGATTAGCCGATGTTTCCAAGAGCTGGTCTGAAGTGAAAGGAAAGCTCTAAACGTGATGATCAGTTACCGGATGCCCAGGATGAGTACAGCAAAAGTTGCAGAAGTAGCGATTTCTGCAGCAAGTAGGCATAAAAATGACACCAGAGCTTACAATGTAAAACGTAGCTTAAAAAACCCCAATCTCAACTTTATTGCTACGGCAGCATTTCAGATGTCTATTGAAAACACTTTTGACTGTCACAAGATAATCAGTGGCATGAAATGCAGCACTGAACATTGTGGTAAAGGTAAAGGGACCCCTGACCATTAGGTCCAGTCGTGGCCGACTCTGGGGTTGCGGCACTCATCTCGCTTTATTGGCTGAGGGAGCTGGCGTACAGCTTCCGGGTCATGTGGCCAGCATGACTAAGCCGCTTCTGGCGAACCAGAGCAGCGCACGGAAACGCCGTTTACCTTCCCGCTGGAGCGGTACCTATTTATCTACTTGCACTTTGACGTGCTTTTGAACTGCTAGGTCGGCAGGAGCAGGGACCGAGCAACGGGAGCTCACCCTGTCGCAGGGATTCGAACTGCCGACCTTCTGATCGGCAAGTCCTAGGCTCTGTGGTTTAACCCACAGCGCCACCTGCATTCCACGTTGTGGTAGAAAGACCTTAATATCCCGTATACACTTATGAGGTCTGAGCTGGCACGGTGATGGATCAGAAAAGAAATCGTGTAGTGGACAACTTGCTAAAAAATGTAGCCTGACCGAGTGTCTGGCAGCTGTGAAAGTGGTTACATCCCACAGAAATAAAACAGGACATAAAACCTCCCCCTTTGCAGGGAACAGGAACTGACTAATAAATGGCAATTTAGAATTTATCCTCATAACATTTCTTTGAAGACCAGTGCTCCAGAAACTATTGGGCTTACATTGGCCATGTTGGCTAGGACTGTTGGAAGATGAAGTCCAATGACATGTTGGGAGCACCATGCTGGCTAATCCCCCTGTGCTAGATGGGTAGCGCGGTCCACCTTCACATATTTGGTTTTCTCCATTTCATTTTTTATTTTCAACAGAAATCAACCAACATTATAAGGTTTGGGGGGAGGGAAGATATATATAAATGGAATTTATATACATAGATATTTATTGAAGATGTAAAAATCACGTGACTCACATACAAAATTTTCTCATAAGGAAAATGTAAGTTGCCTTGTTCACGTTTCACAAAATTGCAAAACTATCTTTATAAAAAAATCTTTTTTTAAAAAAACAAAGAAGCTTATCACAAAATTATCTTCTAAAACTTTTTTTAAAAAAAACAACCTGAAAATTTAGCCCAATTCATGTTAAACATTCGGTTTCTCTCCATGTGCAAATCACATGAGCACCAAGAGCTAGGCGTGGATCTTTCGCTGAAAACCCTTGAGATAAAATGACAAGTTTAAAAACAGTACAGATTTCTTTCATAGGATGTTACAAAGTCTAGAACGATGTTTCTCTACACTACATCAAACAGTGCAACCGAGATTCAGTGTTAATCTTTACAGTGTTTAATTGATTCAATACTTGTGTTCAAGTATATGTTCATACACATGATTAAAATCCCTACTTTGTCATTTTGTCTATTTTTGTTTATAAAAGTTTCTAAGTTACAGTAGATCATTTCTTACAGTATGTTTTTAAGGGCATGGAGAAACATGAGGTGTCACGCTGGGCCACTAGTGATCTGTGGTAGGAATCAAGAACCCACGATCCTCCAGATGTTATAAGACTCCATCAGCCCCAGGTTAGCACCACAAAAATTCAGGGATAATAGGAGCTATAGTTCTGCTATATCTGGGGGACCGTAGATTTCCCATGCCCGCTTAAAGGAATCTGCCTACAACTTCGTGGAATTGATTCTTACGATTAAATTGGTTGAAAATGGGCTGCTGTGATTATGAAAATTAATACTGGGAAGCTGTAGCTGTGTCAATAGATGTTCTGGGTCCAATGTCACATGCAAATAAATATTGGGACAGTTCGGAAAGTCTGATTCAGCCCTTAATAAAACAAGAATTGATTTTTCCAATACATTCTGTAATATAACCTGTTCAATGCTGTTAGATCAACTCACCCCAGAACCTGTTGCAAAAATTTCTGAAGTCAATCTGACACAAAGCATAAAAAAAAATTACAATAAAATAAAGGGGATCTTATTTCCATACACAGCAAAACTATTAACCTAAAAAAAAAAAATCCAAAAAAATCAGGGTAATATGATGACTTATTACTTTGCACAATCTTGTGGACAGTTAAGTGTGTTTAAGTCCCATTAACTGCAAGTGAGCAGGACTAGCACACTAAACAATGCACAGTATCATGCTCATTATTTGTCTTTTGGAGGTTGGGGGTGGGGAAAAAAAAAGACATATTGGCCTACTGAATATAAACATTTAAAATAGTAATTTAAAAAAAAAATCTGATAAATGTATCCAAAATAATTCATATAAAATTAATTATGGAAACTCTGAGCATAAAACAAAACAAAACAAAAAAGCTGTTTAACCAAAATAAAAATGTATTGGCAGGCAAAAATAAATTAATTTGATTAAATTATATGTAATCTGATAATATTTGGTCTGAAAAAGCGTGCTCTTGTGTGTGTTTATAAATAGTGTGGCTGTGAAGAGCTGAGAGCTACCCAGCCAGTCTGCCTGCCAGAGGTCAACTCCTTTGCTGAATTTTCTGAGCATAAAAGTCTCTGCACGTCTCACAGCAACGCTGGTACCACCTCATGTCTTGGCAGAGGTTCTTCTCTCGTATCACTCTGCAGTATACAGGCCACTGGTCTCCAAGGCACTTGAACGTTAAGGCAGCTGTGGAATGACACAAAACCAAACGGGGCATCAATGCAGGGGTATATGTCAACGGCTCTGAATTGCATTTCTAAGGTGTGAAACATACAGTGGATGCATAGCGCAGGAAGCCACTTACATACAGGCAGCAAAACAACAACAACAAAGCGACTTAGGAATGAAATGCACTTAACAAGGTGGTTTTATAGAAGCAAAAGGGCAAAAAATGCTTCGAAACTTAGAGATAAAGGATGCAATTTACTAGGAAGTAAGGGACGCAGGTGGCGCTGTGGTCTAAACCACTGAGCCGCTTGGGCTTGCCGATCAGAAGGTCGGTGGTTCGAATCCCTGTGACGGGTGAGCTCCCGTTGCTCTGTCCCTGCTCCTGCCAGCCTAGCAGTTCGAAAGCATAAAGTGCAAGTAGATAAATAGGTACCGCTCCGGTGGGAAGGTAAACGGTGTTTCCGTGCGCTGCTCTGGTTCACCAGAAGTGGCTTAGTCATGCTGGCCACATGACCCGGAAGCTGTACGCCGGCTTCCTCGGCCAGTAAAGCGAGATGAGTGCCACAACCCCAGAGTCATCCGTGACTGGACCTAACGGTCAGGGGTCCCTTTACCTTTAACTTTAAGCACCATTTAACACAGGAGCATAAGAACAGGGCTGAATCAGACGAAAGACTAGGTGATATCTGGTTTTCAACATTGTGATATTATCACCAGCTAAACAGGGGTCAGCAAACTTTTTCAGCAGGGGGCCACTCCACTGTCCCTCAGACCTTGTGGGGGGCCGGACTATATTTTGGAAAAAAATAAATTGAACGAATTCCTATGGCCCACAAATCACCCAGAGATGCATTTTAAAGGACAAAGCATACTCATGTAAAAACATGCTGTTCCTGGACTGTCCGCGGGCCGGATTTAGAAGGTGATTGGGCCGGATCCGGCCCCCGGGCCTTAGTTTGCCTACCCATGAGCTAAACATTGTGATGCACTGATATATCACCATGTCTGAAATAAAGATGGAGCTATGTAGAGACATGGGCTGGCTTCATGGTTTTTCCCACATTGTGAATTTTGCATCACACACACACACACACACACACACACACACACACACCCTGATTCGCAATATATTGACAGGCCAAAAATTATGAAACCCATATCACGATATGGACTTCAAACCTGTGTTGGATGATATATTGCCCAGCCCTGCTAAAGACCCTTCTAGTAGTCCAGCATCCTCTTCTCACAGTGGAAAACCAGATGCCAGCTAGATCCTAACACAAAGGGACCCTTACATTTTAAAAGATAGCACATTATTTATAACATAGAACTATCTCCCATTGAAGCCCCACAATGTGCAGACTCTTGCCTGTGTCCTAGGCAACCCCCAGATGGCTTGAACAACTCACATAGATGGAGCTGCACAGGTCCTCTAGAGTCCTCTGGGTTCCAGATCCCAGAGGGATCTAATGTTCACCACCCACAGGATGAGCAGCGGCGCCATGATTTTGATCTTGGGAGAGTTAGGGAAGCATGACACGCATATGAATGTGACAAGACAAAGAATAGTCACCCCCCCCATATGACCTTGCAACCGCTTACCTAACCTAGGAGATGTAATTGTGTTCACATTAATTTTTTCGTTGCAGGGCTGCAGGTGGCAGGGTCTATATGCTGCAGGCTTTTCAGAGGAGAAACACTCGTTGCCATGTCTTCCCGTGATCTTGTGCATGCACTGGATGACTCGGGACTGCATTCCTTTGCCACAGGTAATGGAGCACTGCAAGGAAGGTAAGAGAAACATGTAAGCACTTTTGCCCATGGAACAAAATCTTATCCAAGCCTGGTGTTATGATAGACTCAATGTCTGAAGTTAAAACGAGAAAATATAGTTTCATTTTGCACCATCTGTAGTGAGCGGGACTATCCACCCCCACCCCCACCCCCACCATTCCTCCTAGACACCGGCAGGGCTTGGCCAGGAACGGGGAGACATCGCTAGTTGTTGTAAATCACAAGCCCAACGGTAAAGCTGCCACCACCACCTTTCCTGGACCACCCTCAAATGGGGTTCAAGGAGGAGAACCCCCCTTCGATATTTACTGGGTTTGCCCAGCCCTGAGTCACTTTACCGTGACGCAGACAGAAATTCAACAGGTAGGTGTCCAAATGGTAAGGCACCACTTTAGCTTCCCCGAGCAAAGGAAGAGAGTACAAAAGACAGAAAGTCCTTTTCCAAGTTTATCAAACAAGCCATTCAAAAAGTTGCACGTTTCTTAGAAGGTTACAAACAAAAAATAAAAACATTGTAAAATATAATTAGCTAAAACCATACTCACACAGCCACAATAGTTCAAAACACAGCGACTAGTCAAGAGTCCTTTCACTGGTCAAATGCCCCCAGGCGAAGTACCAGGGCAAGATGTTCTGCCCTTTGCATCTGAATTCCCAAATCCTTTATCCTTGAAAACCCACGTGGAGGGCAGGTTAGGGATCAATTATTTCTTTAGGTTTATTACCAATTTACCAATGGCTGTATGATGAGACTATATCTCCTGATTGTCAGGAGACCAGCACAGCTGAACTTTGTTTAGACTCAGAGACCTTAAGATCAAAAGGCTCTTCCTTCGTTCCCAGGCCCCTCTTACACCTAAGGTAAAGGGACCCCTGACCATTAGGTCCAGTCGTGGCTGACTCTGGGGTTGTGGCGTTCATCTCGCTTTATTGGCCGAGGGAGCCGGCATATAGCTTCCAGGTCATGTGGCCAGCATGACTAAGCTGCTTCTGGCGAACCAGAGCAGCGCATGGAAATGCGTTTACCTTCCCGCCGGAGCGGTACATATTTATCTACTTGCACTTTGACGTGCTTTCAAACTGCTAGGTTGGCAGGAGCAGGGACCGAGCAACGGGAGCTCACCCCATCACGGGGATTTGAACCACTGACCTTCTGATCGGCAAGTCCTAGGCTCAGTGGTTTAACCTACAGCGCCACCCGTGTTCCCCTCTTACACCTACCAGGCTTCTAAATTGTGAATTACTTGATAGCCTCCTGTGCCTTTTTACAACCCAATCCACACTCAGGCCCCCAGCTGTGCCAGGGTCTGCAAATCAGATAACATCTCATCCTGCCTAGAGTCAAGATGTAACTGACTCACACTTCTAGAGACAGGGAGTTTTACCTTTAAAGAGACCAAACACCCATTCTCCAGAAGGCTACAATTTTATCTCTCCCACAGTGCCTCACTCCTGCATGAACCAGCATTTGGCATACCAAGATTTCCCAACTTCACTACACCATCTTACATGGAGTACATTCTTCTCCCAAACAGGTGTTTTCAAGAGATGTAAATTGCATTCCCAGAACCCTTAAGGATCTATTCTGATAGATGAAATAGCACTGGATTTGGTTTATTTGTCCATCCATCTCCCCAAATACTATATTCTTTCTTTGGCAGGAGGCTGGTTTAGTTTCTTCTATATCTCTGATAAAGACCTGTCTAGCAGTTAAAGCTGAGAGTGTAAAGTTCCCAGGCAGCTGAAGCTCACCTGTAAGGAACAGCTGGAAAGAACTCTAAAAAAGCATTGTCCTTATGTATAGTATTGTGTGGCTTGAGTAAAGAGTAAAATACTCAAGGACAGGAGACTTCCTATTTTTATCCAGTTGCAGTCTTTTAGTTCTAAAAAGGCCAAACTTTGATCAAATCATTATTTTTATTGAAAGAATACAGGATTGGATCATGGTTTACGATCCTGGCTTCTTTCAGCAAACCATAGTTTAAATCAATCAGATGAACGCTGGTTAATTTAAACCAGAAAGTGGGCGCTTCCAATCTCTTCCCTATGAACTCATCAGAGGAAGAGAAGGTAATGAGGAATGCATGAGGTCCATATCAGAAAATAATATTGTTGCTTGTCCTCCATTCATTGTCTGCTGGTTGCAACCAAGACAATATAGCTGCAAACGGGTGGCTTTTATAGCATTTCTGGAAGGTCAGAATCTCTGTACGCTCTAGTGTGTGACGGCCACTGGTACTTGAACTAAGGGAACCAGAAATGCCTTTTCTTCCATGCATGCAGCAGCCTTATGAGCAGAAACCTAGACAAACACAGACTTTGTAGATAGAACATCAATTCATTTTCAGGTTTAACCACTGGCAAAAAGGTATTATTGTACGCACACATGATATGTGTTGCTTCTGCCTGTAGCTGATTAACAAGAATTCCTGGACAAAAACTATTAAGCATAAACAAAATGTTCTAATAGGCAGCCAGATTTTCTTTGTGGAAACAACACTTTGCTGTTAATCTCTGCATTTTGAATGCGGCCCTAAAGGTACTGTTAAACTGTTCAAGCAGAACATTCTTGTCAAAGACTGTACAAAAATGATTTCTGGATGAAGGTACTTGAAAGCCATTAAGGAAAGAATGATGGGTGGTATTTTTTTCTGCAAAAGCAGTGGTGATCTATTTTGAGTCTCTCTTCCACATAATTTAAGTAACTGAACTGTAAACACTATATCAAATTATCTTTCAACTTGGCACCCGCAACTCTCACCCTAAATTCTCCCTTTCCTCTGCCTGCGAGAGACATATATTTTGAAGCTGAATCCCTAGACCAACGGCTGAGGAAGGTGCCGTAATGCTACAAGCCACTTCCAGCTGGCCTCAGTACGAAGTAAATTAAGGGAAAAATTGTCACTGGCAGAGAGCAGCATTTAAACTCTGAACCTCAGCCAAGATAATAGGCAATCACTGCCGAGCTTGATAAAAATCTGCAATTGGAAGTGCCAATCTGTAACAGTGTTAACAACATAGACTTGGACAACTTCTTCCAAGAACAAATGATTACTCAGGTTGCAATGCAGAAATCACTTGTTCTAGAGTTATTGCACAGAAGACAAACGAACACAAGAATGGCGTTCCTGGATCCGACCAAAGACCTCCTGAACACAAACCAGACCAGCATCTTAAATGAAAACTGCAAGGTTACTGACTGGCCTGACAAAGGATGGCTTTAAAAAGAAGACGACGCCTGGCGTGGTGGTATGCTTGCTGGCCCCAACCCACCTATAAAACAGGATTTTAAATATATATTTTGAGTTTGTCCAGGCTTCTGTACTCTGATATGTTCAAAGGCTGGACAGCAAGCAGGCAGGATGTAGCCTTGCTGCTAAAAGACTGTAATCCACTGCAGAGTAGATTGAGACGATAAGGGGGAGAGGGAAGAATTTCTGTGGGCTGCAGAGTGAGTGCTTCCCACATACTGTATTGCTAACAACTCCCTGGAGTTATTGCAGAAATCATCTCTTTCTAAGTTTTTATCTAAGTGCCAAAATGTGTACATCCACCCATCTATCAATCTTCCTTCCCCTTTTTGAGTTCCCTTCAAGAACAGATCACAAAATGTTGCCCCACCTTTAAAAAGAACCCCATCCCTTCACGTACAGAACAAGTATTTCTGTGAGAAGGCTGAGCTAGGTCAAGCCAACCCCTGTATATGGTGTTTATCAACCTGACTAAGGCTTTCAACACTGTAAATCGTAATGCCCTGTGGATTGTCTTTCTGAAAATTGGCTTCCCAGATAAATTTGTAAATATCATATGAAAGCAACGATCGCAGATAACAATGGCTCTCAAAGTGAACCATTCACAGTGGGATCAAGTGTTAAACAGGGTTGCATTATTGCCCCAGCTCTATTCATTATTTTCATTGTCATGATCCTACACTTTGTCAAAGGAAAACTCCCCACTGGGGTAGAAATCGTATATCGAACAGATGGAAAGCTCTTCAATCTGAGCAGGCTGAAAGCAAAGAGTAAGGTTACCGTAACTTCTGTCATAGAGCTTCAGTATGCTGATGACAACGTAGTGTGAGCACGCTCAGAGGATGACCTCCAAACTATCCTAAATATCTTCGCAGAATCTTACGGAAAGCTTGGCCTGTCGCTCAACATGCAAAAAACCAAAGTGCTGCATCAACAAGTACAAAATAGCCCCTCTGCAGCGCCACAAATCCAACTCAATGGTGTAACGTTGGAAAATGTTGATCACTTCTCCTACCTAGGCAGTTATCTTTCCACAAGGGCCAACATTGATGCAGAAATCCCGCATCGCCTGAGCTCTGTGAGTGCGGCTTTCTCCCAATTGAAGTGAAGAGTGTTTGAGGACCAGGACATTCGCAGGGAAACCAAAATGCTTGTTTACAAAGCTATTGTACTACCAACCTTACTGTATGCTTGTGAAACATGGACCACTTACAAACACCATCTCCAACTTCTCGAAAGATTCCATCAACGGTATCTCAGAAAAATTTTACACATCATTTGGGAAGACAGGCGAACTAATATCACCACTGTTGAAGGAATATTCTTTAACATCAACTTTGTTGGACTGGTCATGTTGTGAGGATGTCTGATTATCTATCGTCTTCCAAAGCAACTACTCCATTCCGAGCTTAAAAATGGAAAGCGTAATGCTGGTGATCAACAAAAGAGGTTTAAAGACTGTCTCAAGGCAAATCTAAAAAAATGTAGTATAAACACCAACAACTGGGAAACACTGACCTGTGAGCACTCCAATTGGAGAACAGCCTTTACCAAAGGTGTCATGGGCTTTGAAGACACTCGAACTCGGGACACAAGGGAGAAACGTGCTCAGAGGAAGGCATGCTTGGCAAATCCACACCGTAATCAACTCCCGCCCGGAAACCTATGTCCCCACTGTGGAAGGACTTGTGGGTCCAGAATTGGCCTCCACAGTCGCTTACAGACTCACTGTTAAAACTGTGTTTATGGAAGACAATCTTACTCGGCTACGAGGGATCGCCAGAGAAAAAGTGCATTTTCTACTATGTACAATCCTTCCATCATCAGGAAGGGCTTTTTCTAAAAATGCCTCTGAAAAGGTGAGAGTTTTATTCAATATTTCTCTCTCTCTATTTTTTTAATAGAGGATTTTTAAAATGTCTGCTACGCCACCAGTAAATAAAAGTGGGGTGGATACTTCAATATCAGAGGTCTGCTGCATTTTCTTTTGAAACCATGCAAAGTATTTATTCCGTATTCTACTCCATATGGAAATGAGCTATCTGAATTTCAGAGAAATTGGATAAAAATGGCAGAGTTATAGCAGTTAAAAATTGGAAGCACGAAAGCTTGCCTTCTCTGTCCCCAATTTGACACATCCAACCAGCTTTTGTTGACAATAGTTTCAAGTAATCTGTAGATAACTACAGATAATTGTGAACCAGTCCCTTTTTGTCTACTGTATCTCATAGGGCTGCTGCAAGGATAAACAGGGGGTCGGGGGGGAATCTAGCTGTGCTGCTCTGAGCTCCTTGGATGGGGGGGGGGGTCATAAAAGAAGCACAATGATTCAACACGATTATTGCTTACATGTCACACAACCCAAAGCCTTGACTAATACTTTCCATGTTTCTCAAACATGAATGAATTTATAGGAGCCTTTGCTTTTCTCTTAAACTGAATTTTTTAAAACTGTAGAATATTAACTTCATTTTAAGATGCTTGCCTATATTGCATTCCAATTTCCTCCTAGTCTTCTTAAGTTGCACCATGACTTGCAATGTTAGTTTTATTATAAACCAACCAGGAACTGATATTGCTTCACACCATTCCGTGAAACCACTTTTCACACCTATATAATATCTCCTTGAATTTACATGCTTTAAGGGTCTCTTATAGCAACCTTTGTACTCATTGTGATTGTCTATAGCCTCTGAAAATATTTTTTTAATGCAAAAATCCCACTAGATTCCACTCGACTTAACTTCCAACTTACTATGCTTACACTTGGAACTGAATTTTCTTTTTCAAGCTGTTTCTAATTCTCTCAAATTCCGTTCAGAAATATAATTTCTCAGAAATCTGATGTCACAGGCCCGCCAAATGAAGTAAGCCTTCCTTGCAAATACTTCACCACTAAGATTAGCTTTCAACAGCAGGCTCGTTTCTGAATATAGGTCCATTATAGCAGCTAGTTGTCTCTTTGAACGCATTCTACCAGCTGTTTCATTGCTTCAAGATGGGACACTATATCTTGTTCTGATCAGCCTCTTGAGAAACATCCTCCTCAGCAGCAACTTGTGGCAAAGCCTTGTTACAACAGGCTTCCGTACTTCATGATCGGAGCCTCCACTTGGTTTTTGGAGATTCCCCCTCAGAACTCCCCCAGACAGAAGCCCCCCACAGTAAGAAGGGTCACTGAAGCCGGGGATAATTTTTTCAGGGGGTCAGGGGGCTGGCACTGGATGGAATGGGAAATTCCAGCTAATACTAGCCCCTTCCACTAGCTTTTCTCATGATCCAGCCCAAGGAAGAGCATTGAGACTGCTGGGTATGATGCTAGGTCATAGTTATGAGGCAATAGTTATGAGTTGTGACTTTGTGTCAGTGCATCCTTACCATACATTTAAAGGGCATTTAAAGCGAATGGCTCCCCCCAAAGAAGCCTGGGAACTGAAGTTCACCCCTTGCAGTGCTACCATTCCTAGCACTCTTAACAAAATACCTCGGTTTACAGACGCTTCAGGTTGCGTTTTTTCGGGTTGCGGACCGCCGAAACCTGGAAATACTGGAACGGGTTACTTCCGGGTTTCAGTGGTCGCACATGCGCAGAAGCGCTAAATCGAGCTTTGTGCATGTGCAGAAGCGCCGAATCACAACCTGCGCATGCGCAGACTCGGGTTGCGAACATGCATCCCACACGGATCACGTTTGCAACCCGAGCATCCACTGTACAGTTCCCTGGATTCATTGGGAGGGAAGTAATTTGCTTTAGATGGTATTGTGCGGACTGCACATTATCACAGGTGGTCAGGACATTTGAATTCTTCTTCTTCTTTGGCAATCACTCATAGCCGAGTAAGATTGTCTTCCATAAACAAGGTTTTAACAGTGAGTCCGTAAGTGACTGTGGAGGCCAATTCTGGATCCACACGTCCTTCCACAGTGGGGACATAATTATTTCACTATTAATATATTTCTTCTTAATTGTATCTCAGTTCATTACTTTGATAAAATACATATTTTGTTATGCGCAAATGGCTTTAGATACCTATAGGTCCATAAATTACCATATAGCATATATTCAACCCAAAAAACAGTGACAATTTGTTGTTGACAAAGGACAGCTGGATAGACAGGGTGAGTCTTTTAAAAAAGGCACCGTGGAACATGTGTACTCTGTATCCACGGGGCCTCTTTTAAAGGACTCGCCCTGTATAAAGGGCCCCATTACCTTCAGTAGCTTAGGGCCTCATCAAACCTAATCCAGCCCAGCCAATCTAGTCCAGCATCGTGTTCACACAGTGGCCAACCAGATTCCAAGCAAGACTGGAGCACTTTTGAATGAATAAGCAGCTGCCTTCTTTTAAGCTTGTAACTTGCCACCAGCCCCCAAACTGATAATAGCTCATTTATTCATAAGATGACATAACAAATAGCTAGGCGGCCTACCCAAAATGTTTATCTTGGCAGGTTTTAGTAGAAGAAATCACATTTTGTTCTAGATTTTTAAAAAAATTAAGTTGTTTAAAAGGCAGATGAGTTCAAACAATAAATATCTATAAGGGGGGAAAGGTAGACGATTATGTCTCAAAGGATGGGAAAATACAAAATGAAGAACATCTGATTTTTCCACGGAAAATATCCAATTTAGGATAAATTTGTTTGAACTGTATCCTCAGACATGTCTTCAAATTGACATGAACGGCACTCACTTAGAAAAGAACTTTCTGCTTGACTGAAAACATGTCTATACTGATTATACAATCATTTCCAGTTAGATCAGGACTCCAGAGTTCAATCATTGGTGTCAGCGTCAATTTTAAGGAATGACAGGCTTGTTTGGAAAATGAAAGGTATACTATATTGGCTAGCCTCTAGACACCCTGAAAGAAGAGGCCTAGACTTGAAACTTAAGTAAGATTAAGCTCGATTTTTTAAAAGGTTAAAAAAACCAAAACCTGATTGATACTAGAGCTATACTAAAACGGCCCCTGAATATTCAGGAGCAGGGGTGTCAAAAGTGGACACTTACTTTTTGCAGCACTGTAGTGGGAGGGACAGATTCAGTTTATAAGCACTTAAAAATGTCATCTCACTACTGTCATGTCTGCCCCCCATCAGGGCTTTCCCCCCAGCCAGAACTCAGTTCCAGAATCTCTCCGGTGTGTGCCATTGCCATTCTAAGAGAACGAGGGAGGCGTTCATGGTGAGTTGCAGCACCTCCATTTCTAGAAAAGTTGCACTGCCTGAAATGATGCTGCATCCGGGTCATTTGGTGGTTAAGGGAATTGATGGGAGAGCTTACCTAGAGGGAAAGTGTATTAATGCCAATGGCACTGCCATCACAGGCAATGGTGAGATATACAGTGGTACCTCAGGTTACAGACGCTTCAGGTTACAGATTCCACTAACCCAGAAATAGTACCTCGGGTTAAGAACTTTGCTTCAGGATGAGAACAGAAATTGCACGGTGGCGGCAGCGGGAGGCCCCATTAGCTATAGTGGTACCTCAGGTTAAGAACAGTTTCAGTTGGAACCAGGCCTTTCCTATAGGGCCACCCTGTTGGAAAACTAGCCCCCTCGGGAGAGGCTGGCCCCCGTCACAGGTTCCCGGGGCTTGTTTACCAGTGATCTGCCCTGGCTGGCATCCCTGCAAGACCAGGGAGATCTTGATAGGTGACATCCCCCAGCGTGGAAGATGCACACCCCCTTTGCTCCTTGCATACCAGCAGGAGAAAGGAGAAAGTCAGAAAGTCTACATCATCTACGATTTATTTCTGTCTTTACATCTGTACAAAATCATGTCCGTTCAGCTCAGTTTCCACCAAGCAACTCAGTAAGACTTCCTTTGCATGCGCAACAGGAAGGTCTCATATTACACACAGAACAAATCCCTGTGAACCATTCTGATAAGAACTGCCTGGTACATTCTTTCCCAGGACTAGTCACATCATGTGATGTCAACATCAAGCTACTGGTTTGCAGCTGCATTGTACTCATATCCCAACACACCCCAGGTTACAGATCCGATAGGGCGCCATCTCAATTCTCTTTTCAGCACCTGTTGAGGACTTTCCTCTTTCCATAAGCCTTCTAAGTGGACCTTTTTATCCCAGTACTGGATTTGAAATAGTTTTTATATATGCTTTCATTGTATTGTGAAATTGCTTTGAGATTCTTTGCAGGAAACAATTAATAGGCAACATTGTAGTCTACAAGAAACAAGGAGGGACAGGCGATCACAAATTTCGCCCAAGTTGAACTACACTCCCCTAGAAACTGTGGCAGCGTATATGTGTGTAAGACCATGTGTTTCTAAAACCTCGAGAACCTAGCTAATAATTATGATAAACGAGCCATATTTCCTCTTTCCCTAATTTTTTGCCTTTGCGGCTCTTAGTTGTGTGAGATAGAGGCCGCTGTAATGTAATGAATTCTTCGATTAGGGAATAAGAAAATGCATCTGCTCTCTCGTTTTATTTTTTGCAGGGAATTTCACTTGGTGACCCCCTTCCTCCTTTACTAAGGTAGGGAAACAAAGGAGCAATTTAAACTTCAGCAATCCTCTTGTTACTGACAGCTTTGTTTTCAGAGTTCCTTACACTAATGGCTCTCTCTAGACCACACGGCTTGTTCAATGCGACTCCCTAGGCAACTGTAAAGTGTCAGGATGCATTTAGTCTCTTACGCTCAGCATTCTCCTTTGACACTAGCCTCAGGGATCTGGCACACACTAAAAGTACAGGACTGTTGCAAAGGGGGAACTTGACAAAACACACAAAAGCAAGGCAATGCAGCTAACTGCTTATGGATATGCACACCTTTTCACCAACTAGTAAGCAAGTTACCATTGCTCAGGAATGACTGCTTTTAGCACTAAGGCTGCAGACCTACAAAGGCTTTCTAGGAACTCTTGCTTACTCAGAACCTGACTCTGAGGCTGGGTACACATTGCTGATTTCAAACGCAGCCAGATTATTCTTGATCTCAATTCAGATTGAAGCTGGTTGGGGGAAAACGTGTCAAAACACATTTTTTCATAAGAAATGATGGGACAGGCACAGGACAGAGATGGGTTGTGGCCAGGGTGGATAAAAATCAGATTTTTTAAAATTTAAATTGGATTTTTTAAAATAAAATGCTTTTGGAGGAAAAATCTTTCTAAAGATAAGTTTTCTATTTTAGTCCAAAGGCTATTCATCAGGAAATAAGGATTTGTTTTAAGTTTTTCATGTGTACTAAAACTCAGACTAAGTTTTGTTTCTAAAAAAACCCACAGTTTAACCGCATCAGTTAACAAACATGGATACATATGTTATTGCTTTAGTTAAATAAATTGTTTATATTGTTATTAAGGAAATGATTATTTTTCTCCTTCCACTAAAGTACAGCAGAAAAGTTGTCCAAATATAAACAGTTAACTTATTAAACCTCACAATAATGTCATAATTATTTCTAATAGTATACCCAAATCAGTAATTTTTGATATAACTGTAAAACTACTCTGAAAATTGATTATTCAAAAAATGAAACCTTCATCTGGTTGTAAATATTAAGACTATACCAGCAAGAATGAGTCTTTCTTTTAAAAAAATGATTTAAATCAAGTCTTGCTGACTAGTGATTTAAATCGATTTGATTTAAATAAAATCCACCCTGGTTGTGGCTAACATTGTGTGTACTTCCCAAAACAATGGTGGCAGCACACTGAGTGCAGAATTAACAGGAATGTGTAGACAGCCTGAGTAAACCTGGTTAGAAGTAGGCTGCAGCTATTTATGTTGGAAAAAATGTATATAGCACAGCAGGTTATTAGCCATATTTTTAAAAAAACCAAGTCACCTTTTAATTATTTGTTTAACACATTTTATATAGACCGTTCAATAAATAAACAAATAACCCAGCAGTTTACTAAAATAGTGGTACCTCGGGTTAAGTACTTAATTCGTTCCGGAGGTCCGTACTTAACCTGAAACTGTTCTTAACCTGAAGCACCACTTTAGCTAATGGGGCCTCCTGCTGCCGCCACACCGCCGGAGCCCGATTTCTGTACTCATCCTGAAGCAAAGTTCTTAACCTGAGGTACTATTTCTGGGTTAGCAGAGTCTGTAACCTGAAGCGTATGTAACCCGAGGTGCCACTGTACTTATCAACAGTGTTAGAAACAGAGATATGACAGCTCGGAGCTAAATGGCACCTTAAACCCAGGTTATGGGGGTACCAACTGCCTGTCTAGGCGCACTTTTTTATAACAAAAATACAAAGCTGAAAATGACTGAACTGCAGCTAAAATATGTTCATTTTCCATGTGGTCTAGTCCTTCTGCTGCCCATCCCCATAATATCCTTAAGAGGGTCTCTACTCCAGTCTGCAGGGAGCAGCTAGAAGTGGGGAGGCAGAAAAAGGTCCTCCTTTCCTTCCAGCAGTGGCAGTTTTAATCTGAAATCTTAGGCGCAGTACTGCGTCCAGAGCTCAGAAATGGCTCGCGCTAATGAAATTCCCTGTCACAAAATGCGCCTAGAACAATGGGAGTTTCAATCACTGCTTATCAAAAAATTCTGATGAAGTCAACAAACTTGAAAAAAAACAAGTAGACATAATAAAAATAGTGGGAGGGGGGAATCAACGTGATATAAAAGCAAGCATGTATAACAAAATTACCGTCTGTGTTGGCATGCTGAAACAAGTAAGATTTTGGAAGGCATTGAGAGCAGTAGAACCAAAATGCCTGCCTGATTTTAATAGGAAGAGAGTCCCAGAGCAAGGGTGCTACCAGACTAAAAGATTGATTTCCTCCCCAAGTGCAATCTACTGTGTCAGCTTTCAGGTTCTAAGAAAAATTCCTTCTGCTACTCGTTACCTGTATGCTACAAAGGGGGATGAAACAGCAACAGTTTGAGTCTTGGATACGAATAATCGCTAAAACTATTCACATATCAAGATCGGTAACTGGATCTCCTCACTGCTACTGCCACCATATTTTCAACCCTTGCTAGTTGCACATGGAGATCTGTTACATACAGCTGCAATAGGTAGGCAGGCTGGATGAACCTATCCATTTCCTTTTCTCTCTGTATCTCATTTTTCCCCTCTCCATCAGTTTGCAATTAAAAAACAAAACAAAAAGCCTTCATGACGAAAACTCCATTAGAATTTTAGTGCACACCCCCACCCCCAATATACACTATGTATTTTTTTTTGGCCTTATATACACATTTCTGCAAGGATTTTCACCGGATATAATGTGTGGTTTATGTTATTTTCCCTAATATATGCATTTTGCTGCACATTTTCTGCCGCCGAACGCATTTTCGTTCACATTATTTGGCTGCCCAACTGGATCGCGAAAGCCGGAAAAGTGCAAATTTAAAAGGAAAGCTGGGTTTCGGAAAATGAAAATTAGGCAGGTGTGCATTAAAATCCTTTCCAAACTGCAGTTCTCCTCTATCCCTAGGGACAAGGGGAGATACAACATTATGGCAGGGTCAACATAAGCCCAGAGGCCACAGTGCCTCCAGCCTCCTAGTCTATCTGCATAGCCTCTTAACTGAATATTGATGAACTCCATGATGGTGCCAGTCAACGCAGCTCAAATTGGTATGCCCATTTTTATTTCTATTTTAAAAAGCCCGCCAATACTTGTCCTCATGAATATGAAAAGCATCCTAACTCTGAGCTCCTTCCAGTTCTTTCTACCACTAAGCTCCTTTTGCCTAAGAAAATCCGGTTTATACATTGAATTGTGTGCAAATTGTACCCCACGGAGGGCCACTTGCTACAATGAATGCTGACCCAAGACAATTAAAAAAAGCTTGCTTTGCTTTTCCCTGGATCCCACACTGCCATCACCATGACAGGCACACAACACAGACTGACGTTAGTTGCCAGCACTTTACCGCTTAGAGCCACTTTGTTTGCTACTAGCATCTATTAAAGACCTAACGCTAAAGTTTCAGAGAACCTGACACAATACATTGAGCTTGTGGAACAAGTTTAGCATCCCTTTTATCCGTCTTCTGTTCCGCTGAACAATAGAAACCTATAATCTTTTATTTTTCCGAAACATTTTAAAATCCATTTTTATATCTTTGCTTTGGTAATAAGTGTCTTATGCTCTACTTTTCATATTGTCATTGATTTTACCAATCCTCTAAGTTCAAAGTTAAAGGGATGCTAAACCCTAAACAGAAAGCCAAATGGTATCCGATTAAGCTTCCTGTCGCAACATGTGACATTTGCGTTTCTCAAGCTGCATTTTGGCACCCGTTTGACAAGAACTTGGCATTTCTCAAAAGAACAGCTTCCTGTTAATGTCCAGCGGAAAAAATCCCAAAGAGCAAAAACAGCAAAACCGAGGGTGATAGAAGGCTGCACTAATTATTCTGTATCACAGACAATCAACAGTGAGCAAGGATATGGTTCTTCAATTTCTTTTTCTAATTGAAGCTATATTACCATGTAAGCTGCACCATCGTGTTGCTATGCACTAGTCCGAGGGTGGGATAGTTTAGTCACGGAGAGAAAAAGATAGGAAACATGAGTGTAGTCAAAGCTGAACTCATTCCTCTGCCAAGAAATTTAAAATGCATACTGCTTTGATAGAAACCTTTGAAAATCTCAACTGCGAAATACACAATTCAGCTGAATATCCACACAGCTCTGCTCATTTCCCTTACAGCTGCGCGAGATACTTGCTTTAATCAAAACAAAAAAAAATTTTTCTTCCAGTAGCACCTTAAAGACCAACTAAGTTAGTTCTTGGTATGAGCTTTCGTGTGCATGCACACTTCTTCAGATACACAGGACTTCCATTTCATGCGGCTCAATGTGGTGCCTTCCATAGTTCCAGTTACAGATAGGTAGCCGTGTTGGTCTGCCATAGTCAAAACAAAAAAATTTTTTTCTTCCAGTAGCACCTTAAAGACCAACTAAGTTAGTTCGTGTGCATGCACACGAAAGCTCATACCAAGAACTAACTTAGTTGGTCTTTAAGGTGCTACTGGAAGAAAAAAATTTTTTTGTTTTGACTATGGCAGACCAACACGGCTACCTATCTGTAACTTGCTTTAATCAAGTTCACAAATGACAGCAGTGTAACTGCAAAAGTGACTATAAAACACTCCTGGTTAAAAACCTGCAAATGACACACACACCCAATTTAAATTGTTATGTGATCTGCAAGGAGATTTCACTATGGTTGCCAGATTTCAAAAAGTGAAAATTTGGATTTCGCCAGACATTTTAGCCGTATCCACCCAGACCCTGCAGTATTCCGGCTATGTCTGGGAAATTCCTAATTTCACTCACTTTCAAAAGGGCAAATCTTTACATATAAAAGAGCAGTGAAGCAAATAAAGATTCTAGAAAAGAGCATATAGAAAACGACATGCGATGCAAACTGGCATTCTTTAAATAACAGGTTTCTATTTCTTACAGTGCTGCAGATGAGCTTGGAAGTCCGTCAGGAAGACTTAGTGAATTTCGGGATCTGACTCTAGACTATAAGGTCACAGTTAAAACACTGCCAGAGGGAGAGGGGATTTGGGAGCGGGGGCTGGGCAAGATGGGAAATGGAGTTTGACAATATCTGAAAGGCCACAGGTTTGCCACTCCCGATCTATTATCTGCCTTGTGACAACTTTACCACATTGTTTTGTTCAGTCTGCACTGGTCTTGTCTTTCATTGGAGAAGTACTGTAGCATATTTGACAATGGCTAGTAAATATAACATCGCAGCGCTAGTACAAGGCATGTTGTACCTTAGACCAGTCTCCCATTCTCCAGACGTAGCATTTGGAATAATCTTCACAGTCTTCTGCTTCTCTAGGCCTTGTAGACAAAACACATTTCTTCCGAGGATTGGTGCACTTTACAGTCCGATGGCGTACTCCCTTTCCACATTTTACAGAGCACTGTAGAAAGGTGTTTAAAATGATGCACACACAAAATACACATCATGGCATCCTGCACAGAGATCTATAAAAAGGTAAAGGACCCCTGACAGTTAAGTCCAGTCGCGAACGACTCTGGGGTTGCGGTGCTCATCTCGCTTTACTGGCCGAGGGAGCCGGCGTTTGTCTGCAGACAGTTTTTCTGGGTCATGTGGCCAGAATGACTAAGCCACTTCTGGCGAAACCAGAGCAGCACACGGAAACACAGTTTATCTTCCCGCTGGAGTGGTACCTATTTATCTCCTTGCACTTTGATGTGCTTTCGAACTGCTAGGTTGGCAGGAGCTGGGACCGAGCAACGAGAGCTCACCCTGTCGCGGGGATTCGAACCGCCGACCTTCCAATCGGCAAGCCCAAGGCTCTGTGGTTTACACCACAGCGCCACCCGCGTCCCTACAGAGATCTACAGCTCTCTCTTTCTTCTGCCTAATAAATGCAATCATTAAAATGAAATTGAATGGGCAAAGTGCAGATACAAGAAAACATTGTGGAAGGATTCAGACAATAAATGCAGTTAATATGCAATGTTCCTATTTGCTCCCTGAGCTCAACTTTACAGTGCCAAGGTTTGGAAGGGGGATATGGGGCTAGCTAGCCTCATCTATTTAGGGGACCAGTTTGCTTGAAAATGGACACTGTTGATGTGGTATATCTGTTCTTTGCTGTAACTGGTACAGCCAGGACACTTTTTCAGCCAGAACTTGCCAGAACTGAGTTCCAGCACCTTTCAAGTGGGAGCCATTGCCATTTTAAGAGAACAAGGGAGGCATTCCAGCACCTCTTTTTGTACAAAAACAGCACTGGGCACAGCACGTACTATGTGAGAGAAATATACATTCATAACTGGCCCAAATTAGACATAAGGAGTTAATTCGTTCTCAGACTTGCATATGCAAAATTCCGCAGCATTCAGCGATAAATCACAAACTCAACTTTTGTGTTCTCCCCGAATGTAGGTAATACAAATGAACAGAAAATAAATGCATAGAAAAACAATGCATATACCCCACCTCGGACCATACGCCAGCCTCCCACACTGTCATGCAGTCCTGGCCTTCACAGCGCTGTGCCGAAGGGGGCTTGGGGCCAAGACAGTCTCTCTCACGGGCTCTGATCAAAGTCCCGTTTCGAAGCTGCTGAGTGCAGGCGACTTGTCTGTTCTGCGTCCCCTTCCCACATGTCCTTGAGCATGGAGTCCATTCTGTCATCATCCATCTGTAAATGCAGGTCAAAGCACGATTACTCCTCGAAATATTTTCTAGTGAGGTTTAAGACACATTTTAAATTGACCTCTGTGACAAATGCAACACAATTGCTTTTTGAGGGTCATCGGCCCTCAATTTTGAGGCAACGGCGTCTTAACTTTCAAATTACAGCCTTCCTTCTGCTATTGCATGCTTTTATCCAGTGCTGTTTACAGCAGCTAAGAACCAAAAGGTTGATTCGAGAATACTCTTCTGCAAACAAAGGGCTCCTTTGGAGCAAGACACAGGTCAAGCAGAGGCTCTGACTGGATGCAGGGGGTGGGAGACAATCTTTGCAGATTCTTCCTCTTCCCTGCAACTCATTGCATCCCTTGAAAAACTGCTCTGAAAGGGCTGGGAACTCTCTGGAAGAGCACAGTTGGTGGCATTGAGAGCACACAGAGAGGAGGTACAAACTCAGCAACCTGCACAAACAAACACACACATGCACTCAGCAGCATTTTTTGCCTGCTGGGCAGCACTGGGGAGCAAAACAAAGGCTCTTTTTACCTTTGCAAAAGGAACCCTCCTCCCTCTGGTCAGTGGCAGAGCTACCTGCCCCAGCTCCTGGAGTGATGCAGGGTGGGGCTAGCCGGCCCGTGGGGACAGGACTAGTCGCCCACACGGCAAGTGTCCCTAGCCACCTGTCGCCAGCACAACAAGCATCAGCGGGGCACAACTAGCTGCCCACGGGGAGCGTCTGGGGGGCACCACTAGTCGCCCACAGTGATAGCGTCACTAGCGGCCTGCTGCCTGCATGGCGAGCATCTGGCGATGTCACCCCCCCTCACACATGACACCCGGGGTGACCGCACCCCCCGCACCTGCCTTCCTCTGCCAGTTCCTCTGGTTTGACGCCATTGTTGAAGGTCTTGGAGTGCAATCAGGAAGAAGAAAGCAGAAATCATTGCCTGGGGAGGAGGGCTTCAGGACCCACACGAAATTGCTCAGTAGGCAGGATGTGCGGGTGATGAGCCAGGCATTAGAGCCCAAGGAGAGGACAGCTCAGATATCTTTTGAATTATTGCAGATGCCTTGGGGCATTCTTTCATTTCGGCTGGGACACCCACCGGATGAGAAACGGGCGCTTTCTGAGCATAAGCATCAACTAAAACACTCATTAAATAATGACTCACTATCACCTTGTCTGGCATGGCTGCTCATTGCACCTTCGGAGCTGAGGCTCAGGTTTCGTTAAGTATTTGCATTTCTTGCTGTCCACAAAACTGATATTCTTATTCATGATCTTTGTGCAGGATACTGTTGTCTTTCTTTCTCCTGGTAAGACACAAAAGGGACGTTTTTGGAACTGAAGGAAAGCTTTGCGCAGGGAGAGGTGGGTGGGCTCTGTGCAGCCCCCTGGCCTGCCCAATCCCTGAAGCAGGTTGGTGTGTGGCTGAGTTAGGAGCAGGTCCCAGCTGGAAGAAGGAAGTGGCGAGGGAAAGGATTGTAATTTTCTTTCAAGATCAAATCAATATTATTTTGATGTTGAGGGCCCCCGAAAAGGCATGGGGCCTATTTGGTAATCTGGCACTGACTCAGATTTTGCAAGTAAGGGTCCCTCTAGTAAGTCTCTAAGAAGAAGAGGCGACATGGGGTTCTGAAGATTCTTGTTACCTTAGGGCAGGACAAACTCTGACACTTTTATTTTTAAAATGGTCTCTCAGGCAGCTGCTTTGATTAAAAACGCTGGCCAAACAACCACTTCCTGCACTTCTTCTTTTGAACAGCAGGTTCTCTTGTCATATCAGAAATTGCTTTTGGCCACCCCTTCAGTTTCAAAACTGCATCTGTCATGCAGCATGAGACAGTGTCCTCTGAGAAACACAACCCAAAAGACCTGTTGGGCACAGGGAACGAGGTGTGTGTTATCACAATGAATGACATGGATAGCACTCTAAGCCAAACCTTGACTTTAGCTGCTGTCCCATGCTGAAATGCCTAAAATGCCTTGGGAAGAACAAAATAGCTGCAATCTCTCTTCAGAAAGCATGGGTTAATCCATGGTTTGGGCATAGTGTTCCATTAAGGGGGGCAACCTATACATTTACCTGTACACATGAAAAACATTCTGTGTCCTAGAAATGAGTGTCAAATGCTTATTCACGAAGTTCCATGCATGTTTTAGAGACGATGGATTTCAACTAGAATTTTAGGTCAAGAACTAGCAGTTTTGTGAAGTTTAAAAAACACCCTCCAAAAATATATTTCCAAGTAAACAAATCAGCCTGTATCATCTAACAGTTTTTTAAAAAAAGAAAGAAAGAAAGAAAGAGAAATCAATAAGATAAGCAAAATATTTTGAACTTTCCAGGACATGATATTGTCTGAATGGCAATAATGGCAGCCCTACCGCATCAGCACCAACACCATAGCTTCACACAACCCACTGAATGTTTTGCTCCTACCACAGATTTTAGAGAATTATTACCTCCTCCGCATACGGCATCGCAGTCCTCCCAACCTGAGTGTGTCCACATAAAAAGAGGCTCAGACCCTTTGGAGCTCTGATTCTCAGGCAGAGGGTCCAAAGGAATGGTGTATTCATAGTGTAGCCCATAATTCTGATCTTGAAAGAGCAGAACCTGCAATATACAGAATAAAAAATTGGGGTGTCTCAATATCACATTGGAGAACGGTGATATTTCTACATTTGAGGGGAAAGAGGTAAAGCTCTGCGGCAGAGCAAATCCTTTGCACGCATCTTTTCCACGTTCAATCCCCCATCACGGTCAGCTTAAGAGATCCTTCTCCTGATGCTCTTGAGAGTGATTGGCAGCGACAACCAACAGTACTGGGATAGACAGATCCATGGTCTGAATCAGTACAAGGTGGCTTCATTTGTTAATATGAAGAAATGCAGCACTGGCTTGCATCTGATGGACATTCTGACATTCACAGAAGTCATTTGAGGCAACTCTCATAGGGAAAATCAGAGGGTTTATACATGCAGTGCTAAATTTTGCCTGTGGATGCAGGCAACCTCTGAAAAGGGCTATTCTTACAGAACATTTCATGTAAGTAATAGTTATCAGCCTGATTCAAAGTGTTGGTGCTGACCTTTAAAGCCCTAAATGGCCTCGGTCCAGTATACCTGAAGGAGCTTCTACACCCCCAATGTTCAGCCCAGACACTGCGGTCCAGCTCCAAGGGCCTTCTGGCGGTTCCCTCACTGTGGGAAGTGAGGTTACAGGGAACCAGACAGAGGGCCTTCTCAGTAGTGGCACCCACCCTATGGAACACCCTCCTATCAGATGTCAAGGAAATAAACACCTGACTTTTGGAAAACATCTGAAGGCAGCCCTGTTTAGGGAAGCTTTTAATGTTTAATAGATTATTGTATTTTAATATTTTGTTGGTAGCCACCCAGAGTGGCTGGGGAAACCCAGCCAGATGGGCGGGATATTAATCATCATCATCATCATCATCATTATCACTGTAACAGGAGGCAGTGACTAAGATCAAGGGATATTTCCCTTTAATAATTTCCATGGTCATCAACAGAATTTTCTGGGAGAAGACAGAGCTTTATCTGCATATACTCACCATCCATTGTTAAAATCAACAACTCAAAAGCAAAGTATGCATTGCAAAAAGTGGGCAATATCCAGCTAAGCCATACTAAAGAGTAGACTTACTGAAATCAAGAGACATACGTCCACTGATTTCAATGTGTCTACTCTGAGTGTGACTAACACTGGAGATCACCCAGCATTAAGATGTCAGGAGAACTTTAGTCATAGTGATTCTATCTGCAATAGTCATTTTAAAACTGCAATAGTATAGCGTAAGTGTATTGTGCTAACTCCTGCCCCAAGGACTTAAAACTTCAAGTAAGCTTCTATTTTTAGAAATACATTTTTCATCATAAATTTGAATCACAGAATAATTTCGCTTCATGACTACACACTCTTTTTAGACCCAAATACTGGTCAATACTGTGTTGTTACAAGGAAAGCTACTTCCAGTTTAGCCAGTGATTATTACCATAACGAAAACTTCACTTTTCATTTTCTCAACCCCCTTTGCCTTGTTGCCATCCTATTCCAAGATTATAGGCACAAACATAGGGGGCGGGGGGGGGGGAGGACCTCACTTTCACTGAAAGGGAGAATAATTACTTGCAAAGATCAGCTCCCTCCAGCAAAATTTAAGGAAGAATTATTCAAGAGGAAATAGTTCTTTGCAAATGTGTTCTGCAAATTCTTTGACCACAACTAGATAGAAACAGCTTTTATCCACTGCCAGGGTTTGAGCATATCTGCAGTTGTGAAGGAAACGTTTTATAATCCATAATGTGTCCCTAAACGATCCAGCTGCTTTGTGCTAGCAATTTTGAATTGATATCAGCTTGTTTATTCTTCAGTTAATGGTCCAGGTTATGTAGAAATCCCCACACTGACTATAGATCCATATGTCTTTGACAAATCTCTCCATTTGAAGAGATTATTGCCATACTTAGCTGCAAAAAATGGTGAGTGTTTGCCTGCCAGGGGTGGAAGGGAATTTTGTTTGGTCTTCATTTTTAAGTAAACCAGCCTAATCTACATAATGATTCCCTGAATTTAACATTTCTCTGAATTTTGTGGTACTGTTCTCAGCTCAAAAATGTACTAAAATGTGTAAAAACTGAACACTTTAGCATTAAATTCATTTAGAAATGCATACACTGGGATACAACTGTCAAATACGAATTTTCATACAGATTTTAAAATGATCATCGCCATGGCAGATTAACTCAGAAACGGGATGGAACAGACTAATCAATGAATGCAAGTAAAATCCATATGGACCAGAAACAGACTTATACATCATTTCCTAGTACATTAGGATTTATTATAGCATAAAATAGTTTTAAAATGGTCATCCATACCAATAAATGCAAAGGTGATGTGGTTGGACCTTTGGCCGAGATTTTTTCCCACAGACCTCTCCTAACGTAATGAACAGTGGTACCAGCAATGTTGAATGTTCCAGAATGTTCTATCTTCCAGTCACTATTAATAGACTGTTTGCCGGCATCTCGGAGAGCTGTCGATAACATTGGGAAACAGTATAGAAGAAAATGGTTCATTTTCCAGTTGTTCTATGAGAATATTTTTTTTCTACGCTGGTTCAGTTACAAAGCTATTTATGAATAATAAGCATAATAAAGAAATCTCAGCAAGAAAACATTTTATCTGTTTCCCAGTTGGGATAAATGATAAAAGCCATATATTTAGATTTGTCTAAATTCTTTCCATATTTAGGACAGGGTTCAATAAAATAGTGAGTGGTTGAGATAAAGGGCTGCAGGATTTAGTTCATAATCATGCAATATGGATAGTACAAACTATACATTGTAGATTCATTTTTTGTGTTACATGAATGCACTAGAACATGGTATTTTAAAATTAATTACAACAGCAGCAGCTAAGAAGATGCAATAGAATCTCATTACTGCACTCTGTGAACTTCCTGTGCCAACGTAGCTGGATCTTAAAATGTGCTTTGAACACAAGCTATTGAGCAATAGAGCTTTGAAATTACTAACTTAAAAAAGATGTGGTGATAACAAGTAGCTTAGATGGCTTTGGGGGAGAAAACTTAAGAAGCATAAGGTTGGCTTATTTGTTCCAATCTATGATAAAACTCAGGGTTGTATTCTACTAAGCCATTAACATTAATGGACCCAAATTAGTCATGCCCATTAATTTCAGTGGGTCTACTTTGAGTAGTAGTTAGTTGGCTACAACCCACAGTTTCCTGCATTCACCTCATCCTGTGCCTCATTATCTTCTTACCACGATCAGGTCACAGAACTCCAACAGAAGCTACAATTAATACATCTCTCCATCAGGGGAAAGAGCTTTTTAGGCTAAACCAATCACAAACTTATTCTGTGCTGTGAGGCCTTTGCAAGCCCAGAGCTCCCAGATCTTCTTTCAATAGCCTGCCCCAAAGTATGCCCCACAGAAGGGCTCATGGTTATCTCTACAGCTGTGGTGGTCAACTGGGCCATCAGGATGGGAAAAGAAGGTGGAGCATGAAAGGGTCAATGGTGGTAGTGGTTGAACAGATCACACTGGATGACAGGTGGGGTGGACATAACGGCAGTAGTCCTTGTTCTCCTCTCAAGTCAGTTGTTTTCTGTCTTCCACGAGTAACATAATTTCCCTTCAATGCAACTCTCATAAGTTATAATAACTTTATCAAGCTGTCTTGATATCACAGCCACATGAAATTCCCTGGCTCGCAGTTCCAAGCCTGCCTCCCTTGGCTGTCCAATTCCTTCCTTGCTCTTTAGATTTTCCTTTTGTAAACTCTCCGACTTCTTTGTCTTTCCCCCTCAAGCTCTTTCCATTCCACTGACTCATCCATCAGTTTTCTGATTCTTAGTCCATGGCCTGCTCTGCTCATTTTGGCCAAGCACGGTGGCCCTTTGCTTCCCTAGCTCCTTGGACTTCAGCCTGCCCCACAAAGCTACTCCTGTCCCAAGGACATGTGTGAGGTATCAGTCCCAGGCAAACTGACAACTTTTTCTTCCTTCCCAGACGTTGAGCTGGAAACTGTCTGGAAACTTGGTTCCCTGAGCTGTTGGAATGTTTGTGAACACCATATACCAGCTCTGTCAAGTGGTGTTAGAAGGTTCACTTTCATAAATCCAACATTATATAGATTAGATAAATTCATAGTACGTGATTAATTCTTATTACTTTTCTATATTTTACTCTTTGTATTTGTCACAAGTCACCTTGAGATCTTTGTGGTATAAAGTGGCTGATAAAGAACAAAAATTGAATTTCTGGTAGCTTATCAACTAATTGCCAACAATTCAACATATCCTTCCCCAACTTCATCAGTATGGATCAGTATGGATCAGTTTGGATGTCAAACTAACAAAAACTATCAAGCAACAGGGGAGAAAGTTAACAATTAAATGCCTAGCAGTGGAAGAAATTCTTGGTCCAGCGCTGAAAGAATAACAATGTTGGCCCCGGGCAAACCTCCTTGGGGAGAAATTCTATAGAAAGGGGTTACTACTGAAAAGGTCCTCTCTCTTGTAGTAACAGGAGGGCCTCCAATGATGACCTAACAGGCAAGGCAGGTTCAAATGTAAAGTACAGGGGTCCCAAGCTATGTAAATATTTACAGAGCAAAACCAGCCCTTTGAATTGCACCTGGAAATGTATCAGAAGCAGCACACCCAGGCCAGAATAAGTGTTATATATTTGGATTACAGGATCCTTGTTATGAGTCTGGTTGATGAATTTTGCACTAGCTTTAATTTCCGGACAGTCTTCAAGAGCAGCCCCATGGGCAATGAACTGCAGTAATCTAACCTGAGTATTATTGGAGCATAGGAACAAAGCTGGTAGGTGTTCTGTGCCACAGAGGTCACGTTTGCATCAGAGTAATGTACCCAGAAGCAAAGGACAAGCAACAGGAAGTGATTATTATGAGATTGGGGATAGTTGTGCTCTGATGTTAGCCTCCCAGAGACAGGTGGATAGCTGCTGTCAGAAACAAAATCCTACACTTGGTGGAAGTTGTTCTGTCCCACTAGATATGTTGAAGAAAAAACTAGAACTATTAAACTTGTTCCATGGCCATTTCCACCCAAATATCTTGGATAAATAGCAATTATCCCAATTAGCATGGTCTGTTTTCCATCACCTTTGTGCTCAAAGCAGTACATCCAGCCTTCCGGCCATCAACATGATGAGCTTGATAAATAAGCTGCAGGATTTGAAAGCTCACAAAGCTCTTAAGAACCTTTTTGATCATGGCGCTCATTTGTATCTAAGTTGGTGTGGTTAGTACGTGTACAAATACCTCATCTATTCTTGCGAAGTGCTAAATGTTAGCACTTACATTTCTAGACATTTTTAACTGTGGCTTTTGCAAATAGACATTAATTTGATCTTTCCTGCCAGGAATAACTTTTTTTGGCCGACTCTTTCCTCTCCCAGGCCCAATCAATCCCCAAAAGCATTTAATGAGGTCAACTCAGATACACTTCAAGGAACTGAGGGATATGCAACTTTGTCATTGCTGATATATAATTCTTCAATTTCTCTCTCTCTCTCTCTGTAATGTGAATCTTGAATGCCTCAGGCCCCTTAATCAGATATGTGAAGTTTGACTTGATGGCTTGATGTCATCCTCTGGACAAGACTGCCCTAAACATTCTTTCTCACTGAAATTCCATGCTTGGCATTCGTGATGTGAAAGTGTCTTAACTGCTCAGTCCTTGCCCAAATCTCTTCATAAAGTTGTATGTTAACGTGAGTCATTCCTGGCAATCAACTGCCGTCCTATCCATATTTGTACTGTTTTGTTATGTTTCTATGGGAAACAATGGCAATAGCACCATCAACTGGCGGCAATACAACTACATTATCCAACAATCACGCATGCCACTAAGGCACAGTACAATGAATCCAAATAGCACAAAATTCCTAAAACATCCTTGCAGCATCCAGTAATGTTACAGTTCTAAGAGGTTTCTTTTTCTGATGTAATATCTTGACATTTTAAAGTCTTCTAACTAACCACTGAATAAAAGTAGATTATTCTCCACGCAATGGACAGACATCTTTGGTACAGGAGTACAGCAGCATGGTTGTTTCACGGCCATCTTGTTTCTGAACAATTACCAAATGAAGCCCCAAAGCACAAAATGCTGATATTTTAGGAAGTGTAGCTAGCCTATCAGACAGTTGCACCTTATGTGGGTATTTAGCTCCAAGGATTCCGTATATACACAAAAATCACATAGACCCAAACCCTTGAATTACCGTATTTTTTGCTCTATAAGATGCACCAGAAGGAAAATATTCTGAAGAAAAAAAATATTCTGAATCTCAGAAGCCAGCAAGAGGGATCGCTACGCAGTGAAAGCAGCAATCCCTCTTGCTGTTCTGGCTTCTGGGATAGCTGTGCAGCCTGCATTCGCTCCATAAGATGCACACACATTTCCCCTTACTTTTTAGGAGGGGAAAAGTGAGTCTTATAGAGCAAAAAATATGGTATACAGTGCCAAGTTCATTCCCTCACAGCAGACAAGCCAATACTATCTTGACATAAACAGTGTCCACATTCAAAGCCTTCACAATTTGTACAGGTGGGTCATATATGCAAATAGCTTCATTTCAGGGAAATGGGCAATGCAACTCAAAATCTTCCCGTGCCTTTCAGTTTGTAAATTGCATAACGAGGCCTGCTATAAGTATGCTCTGGTTTTGAAGGAGAAAAAGGGCATGTGCATTACATCCAAAAAGCTGTAAAGGGGACACCTCAGTTTTAAAACGGTCAAAGCAAATTCTTTTCAACTCCAGGGGGGAATATTTTTTTGGATGTGATCAAACCAAAGCAATCTACACACAGTTATGTGAAAGGTAAAATTCTAGCTGGTCTTGCATTCCATACTGGGACACTGTCACCAAGTCTAGCTAAGTTTGTTATTGGTATGAGCTTTTGTGTGCATGCACACTTCTTCAGATACCTGCATGCACATGAAAGCTCATACCAATAACAAACTTAGTTGGTCTCTAAGGTGCTACTGGAAGGATTTTTTAAATTTTGTTTTGACTACGGCAGACCAACACGGCTACCTACTTGTAACTAGAACCAAGTCTAGTGTCATCTCTTTGTACCTGCTTAGCTGATTTTATCCTGGAAGCTATCATCATGAAATTCAGCTGCATCAAGGCAAGCTCCCCCTACCTGGTGATCTTGAGATGTTTTGGACTTCAGTTTCCATCATTCCTGATTGCTGGCCATGGTTGTTGGGAGTTGCAGTCCAAAATATCTCAAAGGCCTCAAGCTTAGGAAGCTTGTTTAAAAACCTACCAACCTTTTCTAAGGTACTACCTTGTGGAGTGAAAATAAATAGAGACTTATGAGTTTAGAGTCACTGGCTGTGTGGACTAACTGCCTCTCAGTGGCGTCAGAGCCACTTGCCATTGGTGTGTGTCTCATATGTGGGCCAACTGCAAAAAAACTTTTTGTTTAGTAAGTCTCTACTAGTAAGTAGCAAAAGTACACAATTACAAAATAAAACCTATCAGTAAAAACAGCTACACATAAAGACTAGATAAAAATTACAGCATGAAAGCATCAGCTAACTAAAGTGCTGAAAACAGGTGAAAAATACATCTAAACAGGGGTTTTCTGTGCTGCTAGACTAGCAGAGGGATGACTAAATCTGCTCTGCCTGAGGAAGCTGTTGCAAAGCTTAGGAGCAGTCACCAAAAAGCTGCTTGTGGCAAGCACTGCTGCAGCGCTCTCTGCTCCGGACAAGCCATTGTCTATATCTTTCTGCTGCTTCGCTGCGCAACAATCCATTCTCTGAAGTTACAGATGCAACCACAGCTGGGAGAAGCAGAAAAGCAGCAGCCAAAGCGAGTGCCCCTCATTTATGGGGGTAATCTTGCTATTAATTTTAGAGGAATTAATTTGGAGGCAATTTGGAGACATTAATTCACCTGCATTCTGTGCAGCGGATGATCGGAACTGGCTTGCAGAAGGAAAAGTATGAAAGAATTGGTGTTGCATTTTTCAGGGACATCCTTTTGTCTTGTACTCAGGTTCCTGGACAAGTTCTTATCAATAGTTTTAACTGGACAGAGTGAGGGCTTCCATCCCTATAAAGCACACCCAGTCCAGAAAATTCTGTTGGCTGGCTAGTAGAGGAGCTCTCTTGAAAATCTTCAAACCTCAGGTTTATGTCACAATCTGATCTCCACTAATTTGGGGCTTTATGAACCAGCATTTTCAATTAAGCCCAGTTGGCAGCCAGCACTTCTCTTGTAACAGAGAAGTCACATATTCTTCATAACTACTGCAGGTCAACAGTCTGGCTGCGGCGTTCTGGACCAGCTCAAGTTTCGGAACACTTTTCAAGGCAAATCCCACAGACAGCACATAAGAGTAATCCATTCAAGATGTAACTAAGGTATATGTCATTATGACCAGATCTGACATTCCATGGATGCAGTTTATTTTATTTACAGCATTCCCGGGTCACCAAATAACCAAGGATTTTGAGGCGTTTTGTACAAGTTAAAAACAAGTTGTTAATGCAGCAACCTCAGGTATGTGAAAATGCTCTTGACCACTATTCCTACCTGGGCTTTTCAAGCTTGAAAAGAGGTCCAGGGTCACACCCAAACTGGATGTCCAAATCCTTAGAAATCCAGCCTCTAATTAGCATCAGTTCCTCTCTGTGTGTGTGTGTGTGTGTGTGAGAGAGAGAGAGAGAGAGAGAGAGAGAGAGAGAGAGCGTGCAAAATGGGCTAAATACAGGACTACACTCATTCAAATTTTTTATGTTAAAGAGAATATAATGTGCGCCCGTTTTTAATAATTCTAACTACCACAGAAAGTATCATTTTAATCCCGGTTATTAGACTTGCAAATTGATTCCGTGCATACTTATTTGCAAGAAAGCTCTGCTGGTTTCAAGGGGGCTTGTGCCTAAGTAATGATCCACAGATTTGTAGCTTTCGTGACTAAAAAAGGAGTAACTGCCTCGTATCACCTTTCAGTTTTCAGTCTACCGCTTTGGCAAAGTTAGATTCCTCTAAATAGTTCCACAAGGCATAAGCAAATATCAATTGAGCATGACAACCCTTAATACTCCTAAATCTGGCTATTTTCCAAAATGTGCTTTCAGTTGCTGTCAGTTGTACCTATCGCGTTAGCACTTACAACTAAACCTGAAGCTTGGACTCTTGACTGGCAATTTTTTCTCTTCCAAAATAGAATTGATCCTTTGATAGATTGTAAGAGACAGCAGGCCCCACGGAGTCTTCATTGTTTCCACATTTTACAAAAGCAATTCAGAACCCTTTGTTTATGGGGGGGGGGGAACCTATTGATTTTACACAGTTGTATGTTTTGATACTTGTATCAATTAATTTTTTTAAGATTATAGTTTTTTAATCAATTATTACAATTGTGAAACAAACTGATAACAGCCTGCAAACAACGACAACGACAACAACTAAGTAAGCTTGAGAACCACCGTTTAGGATGTGCAAGGGGGAAAAAATGCTGTTTTTATCTTTCGTACCTTGGATTTAATTTTTAAACATTTCTGTCTTCTGAAAATCTTTTACCTGCACTTTGTTCATTTGGATTTAATTTCTTTGATTTTGGGTTTTCAGTAAAGAAAATGGACATGCGAGAGGGAAGGTCTACCTCCTTGTGGACCACAATATGTTATTGTTCTAAAGTTCGCCGGGGGCTGACTGGGGCTAATAGGAGTCCAAAATCATCTGAAAGGCCACAGGTTCTCCATCCGGAAAGTAATTACTTGCCTAAAGCTATTTAGTGACCCCAGTGTGACATTTGAACTGGGGCGTATTCCACACTCACAGTTTCTGTTTTGAATCTACAAAGAATAATTTTTTAAAAAGGAATAAAGTTTTCCATCTTTTTTGTCAAGTACGTATTGCAATTACAAACAAAACACAACTCACCTAAGTAACTGTGAGCAGGTTTTTCTTCCACAACCTTGATTCTTCTTGCCCCTGCAGGTATCACCAATGCTTCCACATAACCTAATTACAAGATGAAATATTCCATGTGATGTTCGTAATCAACAAACACAAAAGATTTGTTTTAAAGAAATACAACAGTGTTCATGCCTGATTTCCTCTTCTTGTTTATGAAGTTTTAGAATCACATTTGCCTCTCATTCTGTCAGTGTCTCTAGACTGAACCTCTGGAACCTAAATATATATTTTTTTACTGTGTGCTTTGCACTGTTGTCTTCTTATTGAATCAGCCAATATTAATTTATTGAATCTCCCCTGAGTTGGATGGTTCCCAGGTCAAGCAGAGAAACTGAAGGGGTTGTCGCCGATGCTGACTCCATGGAGCCAAAAAACATAGGTGGGGGTGAAGACAGGGGGTAAGCGGGGAACCTTCACACTTCATGAAATATTTTCATGAATCTGCTTTTCTTTCTGGTCTGTGTCTGGAGCATCAATAACAGCCTGATCTGAAAAGATACCATAGGGACTGCAGGGCATTCAGCTCATATATTAGTCACAATGACAACAATCTGGTGGCCAGACATACAGTGGTACCTTGGTTCTCAAACTTAATCCGTTCTGGAAGTCCGTTCCAAAACCAAAGCGTTCCAAAACCAAGGCACACTTTCCCACAGAATGCACATAGGCAAACTCGGCCCACCAGATGTTTTGGGACAATTCCCATCATCCCTGACCACTGTAGTCCCAAAACATCTGGACGGCCGAGTTTGCCTATGCCTGCCATAGGAAGTAATGCAAAATGGATTAATCCGTTCCAGACTTTTAAGAACAACCCCTAAAACAGCAATTTAACATGAATTTTACTCTCTAATGGGACCACTGATCCATAAAATGAAAGCAATAAACAATGTACTGCAGTCACACAATCAATCAGTCAGTAGCTGAACTGGGTTCCACACAGTCACAAAAACAAAACAAAAGAGCAGCAAATACAAAAACACAAAATAAATAGCAAAAACAGACAGACCTCAGTGTAACACTCAAAACGGAGTGTGGCACTCAAAAAGGAGCACGTTTGGCTTCCCAAAAAAGTTTGCAAACTGGAACACTTACCTGTTTGCACTGTTTGGGTTCCAAGTTGTTTGAGTGCCAAGGCGTTTGGGAACCATGGTACCACTGTACTTCCAAGTAGGTGGAAGTGCCTGAGCAGTTAATACTATTTGTTGACTTCTGCCTTCTGGACTAGCCAGAAGGCCATCTTGGTGGTTCCATTGTTAACAGGCAGGTTGTAAGCAATGCTGAACAATCCCTTCTCGCACAATGCAAAGTTCATGAATACAGTAAATAAAATGGCTGTCGCCTGGTTCAGCCCAGTGTGTGTTTTTGTCCTTTCTCTGACACTGCCCCACTCTGGCAAAACCCTACCTCTTAGCTCATGCCTGTCATATGGACTTGGATTATGGCGGCGTGAAACTTTAATAGCTTGTTTCCACAAAAGTCCCAGAATGCTTGTATTTCCAGAGACCTCAATAATTAAAATTCCCTAATGGCTTTCTCCACACAGCTCGTGAAATAATATTCTTTCAACATATTATTCCCTTTCAACAATGTACATACACACTGTATAGTCTGAGGCCACCACAACCCACAAGTAAAACAAACAGTGACAACATAACATCATTGTTTGACATCTGTATCTTGTATCTCTCTCACCCACATTTGTTACTGTCTGCTGATAATATAGTGTACTTCTTATTACATTTCCCATTTCTGCTAAATATTTTTACCCTAAACTGCACATAGTATGTGTGTGTATTTATGTAAGATTCAGTAACAAGTAAGAGGGTTATGTCCTATGCCAGATATCATATTTTATTTCAATTAAACCATGTTTCCTGCAACTATAAATGGGTAGCATCCAAGAGACTCACAGATGATGTTCTCACCAATCTTATCCACAAATTTCATAATCTGCAGTGAGACTCATTCATAGATTCTAATTCCCTTCAGGATCAGGCCACACACATCTAATGTGTCAATGAGATTACATAATACCCATGTGCCTTTAATATCAAGAACATAAGAATATAAGAAGATCCCTGCTGGATCAAACCAACATTCCTACATGAACAGTTATGTTTCAGAAATAAACTTCCAGTGTTTACTTTTCCCCACCGTGGGGGCCAAGGAAATGGGACTCCCAGATTTCCTTCCAGACTCATCAGAAATGACTTGGCAAATTCTGAATAAAATTCTGAATAACCCTATCCAAAATAAACAAACATAAGGCATGTGTGTTATATGTCTATACAGTGATCTACAGTTGAATGAACACAAGAGAGTAAGGCATTCCTTCAAACATTTCTTTGGGCAGAAACCACAGCAATGACACTGATTCAATGAAAACAAATAGTGCTTTATCATTAAGACCACAGATAAGCACTGTGGTTGCAAACGTCCATAGAGTTATGCACGCATAATTCTTGAAGAAATGAATGGGATTTGTAACCGTGTAACTAGGCATGGGATTGTAGTCAGTGTTTTTACAGCCTTTTAAGTTGTTTCCATTGAGAAATATGCACCCGGCAAGCTATTTCTGAAACTCAGGGAAGGGGGAGAGCTTCATAAAAACTGGCTACTGTGTTAAAACGGAGAGAAAAAGCCCGAGTGTTCATACACAATCCCTTTTGCATTTGTAAAGTCAGATTATGGCAAACATGCTTAAAATCTGGGGTCTACATTAGAAGGCATTTCTGTGGTTTACGTTGGTTATTAAAACAGGAAAACATTTTTCTTTCAACAAGTACTCAGCCATGTAACTGGAAAGATTTAAACAGATTTCCTTATGGGTATTTATTTTTGCCAGTGTTTTATTGGTCAGTTTAAAATCTCTATAAATATAATTTCAATATCCAATCTCTCCAACTTTCTGTCTTCTGACTTAGACCTTCAGGGTAATTGGTGATTTTGCCTCCTTTTTCCTAGATTATCTCCATCCTAGGACACAACCGCACCTGAAGACTCAAAGCATGTCTTTAATTTTATTTTCTGAACCCTTGATTGATTTGGTATAGATTGTGATGTTTACTGCTTTTGAAACGTCTTGGCTTCTAATTCAGTTTTTTAAAAATAATTCAGTTATAATTCAGTTTTTTAAAAATACTTGCTGACTTGCTGACTTACTCTGAATATTGAAATCTAACAATTTTGAAGACGCCTAAATTAAAGCCCCACTAATGGTTCCCCCCTCCTGTTTCAGAAATATATGCTTACAGCTGATGCTTGGGCTAGATATGGGAAATAGTGAAATAATTAAACTTATCACTTGCATTTTGCACAGAAAAGAGGAAAAATTCTTGATTTCTGGAAGAAGTGGACTAATTTTGTAAATAATTATGATAGGATATTTGATACACCCTATTTTTTCATGCTCTAGGTGACATTATGCAGGACTTCCAAGGGCCCAAGTGTTATTCTGCCAGCCAGTGGCGTAGCGTGGGTTGTCAGCACCCGGGGCAAGGCAAGTAATTTGCGCCCCCTAACCCGTGGATTTTAGCGCTGCGAGTGCGAGCGCCCCCCCCAGATGTTGCGCCCGGTGCGGCCGGGCCCCCCTGCACCCCCCACGCTACGCCACTGCTGCCAGCAAACCTCCAACTACGCCAGCAGAATGTTACTTGTGCTGTATCCTGAGGCCCCCTCAGATGGCCTCACACTAAGCAAATGATTGCATCCCTAATGCAAAATTTAAAAATTCAAATTAAAAATCAGAATCTGGACGACTGTTTAGCTTCTCAGCTATTTCATTTGGGGGGGGGGAATCATGTTAAGTATAAATATTGAATTCAATATATATTGAATCTTTGGATATTTGCTCCCTTTTCTTTCCTTCATTTAATGTTTGAGCATTGGAGAACTGCTAATCCAGATAAATGTTTATGTTCAACTATGGTAAATAAACCCAGGTATCATGTATCAAAAAGTATGCAGTGGGGTTTACTAAATACTTGTTCCCATCTGTTCCTAATCACCCCCATCTCAGCAGTAATAAGTCTGAAACTGGGTATAAGGAAAGCGTTTTCTTGCCCTTATCTGCTTATCGTGAATGGAATGCTACCATTTAATCAACACAAAATATGAAAAGGTACTAATCGATTTATCTAATGCAGAGTGCTCATTACATTTACAAATTTCTGTAAAAAAGCATTAAATTTGAAAGGTTGGGTTGTTGTTTTTTACCTGCTCCCCGAGTGTGATTAAAATCTCCTTTAACAACTCTGCACGATTTCCCATCTCCGTTGCAGACGCCACAGTGGTCTTCCCACGCCAAAGATCCCAGGATGCCATCACACCCAAACTTCTGGAGGCGAAAAGGAAGCATCACAACATTTTCACGGAAGGCTTTGCTATGCCTCGCAATGTAGCTTGCAAGTATTAATATTACAATATAAGGAATTGACTCTGACGGCCAAAATAGACATGAAGTTAATGGTGTATCTGGTCTTACATGCTTGCCCATCCCCACTTTTTGTTAAAGAGCAGTTGAGAAGGACTGGGGTTGGGTGGGGGACTTCTTTGCTTTCTTCTTCTGGACTCCCCCCCCCCCGAATAAGTGCCCCAATCCATCTTGTATCCCTCTACAGCAGGGATGTCCAACAGGTTGATCGCGATCTACTGGTAGGTTCCCGTGAGGTTTTGGTAGATCGTGGGTCGATCTTTGGCTCCCTTTCCTCAGCATCATTGAAACTGACTCCTGCCTCCTTGCACCGGCCTCCATTTTGTTATCTGATCGGTGGAAGGGAAGACGGGGCTATCTCTCTGTGGCTGTTTTCATTCAAAGCGATATTATTGTGAGTGACTTTTCCCTTTTGACCCTTGCCTTTAACTCCCCCCCCCAACGGAACTTCCCTCCTAAGAAAGTATTTGTATAAAAACCGGGCTTTCTTCCTCCCTAAAAAAAGCTCAAGAACTTTGATGTGAACCCCCCAAAAACAGGGGTAGATCATTGCCAGATTTTTATTCTGAAAGTAGATCACTGTCTCTCTGGAGTTGGCTATCCCTGCTGTACAGGATAGCACAGTTGGTAGAGCATGAGACTCTTAATCTCAGGCCCATGGGTTTGAGCCCCACACTGGGCAAAGGATTCTGGCATTGCAGGGGGCTGGACTAGATGGCTCTTGTGGTCTCTTCCAGCTCTAAAATTCTATGATTTTTTGATTCCTAAGCAAAGAAAGGCAACAGTCATCCCTATCAGACTTTGGTTGCGTCCATAACTCTTCTTAAGCCAATGGGGAAGGGAAAGAGAGATTCATGTAAAATAAAAAAAATAATCCTAAAGCAAGCGATTAAAGGAACTGAAAACCCCCGATTGTTCAACAGTAAGAGATTAACACTGAAACCCTATACATTTTGCTCATAAGTAAGTTATGTTTTCAATGAAGCTTACTCCCAGGTAAGTGGGCATAGAATGGAAAGGACTCCTGGACAGTTAAGTCCAGTCAAAGGAGACTATGGGGTTGCGGCGCCCATCTCGCTTCAAGCTGAGGGAGCCAGAGTTTGTCCGCAGACAGCTTTCTGGGTCATGTGGCCAGCATTGACTAAACCACTTCTGGCACAACAGGAAACCAGAGCGCATGGAAATGCCATTTACCTTCCTGCCGCACCGGTACCTACTTAGCAACTTATAAGACTTTCAGAGGTCTTTTACTTTACCGAAGAATAAAAGCTCAGCAGAGATAATCCTTCATCATGCTGTTGAGGTGGTTGAAAGAGAAGTGGGCATAACAGGATGCTTCTCCCGTCAAGGTATGCAGATGAGGAACAAGTCCCCCATCACAAGGAGGGACTATAAATACTGATGTTAACTTTAGTTTTAGGAAGATGCAGAACCCATAGAGACCAGAAAGAATGCATATGGCAAGTACTAAATTGCTCCCACCACCCCCATCCCACAAAGGCAGACTAAAGTTTAAAAGCAGGATTCAGGGATCCAAATATTCAAGAAACACTGCACAATAAATAAGATATTAAAACTTGGCTTCTGAACGCTGATTTACCTGACATCTGCCATTCGCACATACATCCATTTCCTGATGACCGCATGGAGTTCCATCCATCACTTTCTCCGTTATTAGTATAGGCTGGTCTTTTCCATTTGGAGAGCAAAATAATGCACAAGGTTTTTCTGTTTGAGTAAGCGGAAACCAGGTAAGCATGACAAACCTCATTTCGTAGATACAAAATTCTGCTTGTACTCGTTGCAATACCAAGCTACATTTCTGCTATATTCCAGATGGGAATTATGGACACCTCTTCAGATGTTTTACATCAGAGTTAGGTCAACATGCAAGGAAGGCAGCAGCGGGGAGAAAGAATGCAAACTCCAACCCTACCATGATCACCATACTGGTCACCTCCACAAGTTTGAAGGCAAATATTGGAGTCTCCTGTACTTGTAGTTGTTCTCTATGGGTTTTAAAGGTAAAGGGACCCCTGACCATTAGGTCCAGTCGTGACCGACTCTGGGGTTGCGGCGCTCATCTCGCATTATTGGCCGAGGGACCCGGCATACAGCTTCCGGGTCATGTGGCTAACATGACTAAGCCGCTTCTGGCGAACCAGAGCAGCGCACGGAAACGCCGTTTACCTTCCCGCCGGAGCGGTACCTATTTATCTACTTGCACTGTGACGTACTTTCAAACTGCTAGGTGGGCAGGAGGAGGGATCAAGCAACGGGAGCTCACCCCGTCGCGGGGATTCGAACCGCCGACCTTCTGATTGGCAAGTCCTAGGCTCTGTGGTTTAACCCACAGCGCCACCCACGTCCCTTCTATGGGTTTTAGAACCCTGGAAAAACAGTACTTTGATCTCCAAGACATGGGCAGCAATGGAAAAGGACAGTTGGCATCCCACCTGAAGGATAGTTTTCATTGAAAGGGCTTTCCCTATTGGCTTTCCCCAATGGCTGAAGGAGGACAGCAACCTGGGCAAGGCAGAACTGGGTGGGCTTAGTGCTGTATGACTGAGCTTTCGCTGTCCTCCTCATCTGATGGAGGTTCAGCGCTGGCATTTCTTTGAAAGATGCCCCTTCATCGAAGCAATCCAGAGAAGAAAGGGGAGAGCAGGGGTTAGAGAGAACAGAGGAGGTGAAGGATCAGAGTGAATCAGGGGAAGGTGCCTAGAAGCCAGAGCAGGGTTTCCCAAACTTAAGTCTCCAGCTGTTTTTGGACTACAACTCCCATCAACCCTAGCTAGCAGGACCAGGGATCAGGAAAATGTAGTTCAAAAGCAGCTGGAGACCCAAGTTTAGGAAACACTCGGCTAGAAGATAGGCACAGGTAAAAGAAAAAGTGTATGAAAGAAGAGAGGGAAAAAACGTTTTCAAATAGGCCTGAAGAGAAGTAACAGCAGGAGCAAAAAGAAGCAAGCTAGCTGCTTATAATGGAGGCAGGAGCAGAACTGAATCGTGGCCACGCCTACTTCCCAAAGGGTTGTTTCCTGTCTTCCGCTAGTGGGAGGAGCCATCAACCCAGCCCACCAACCTTTCACTGGGAATGGGAAAATGGCAATGGAAGGGGCAGGACTACATCCTCTTCTCTATTGCGTGTTTACTTAACCCTGATGCAGAGCACCTGAAGAGGGTTCGAGACATGCAGTATTAAAACGAACGAGAGCTACACAAGATCGCAAACTCCCTCTCATTTTAGTAGGTTAAGCACAAAGTAAGCTCTCCTTCCAAGCAGACTTACTAATGAAGGGCATACACTAAAACCTTCCTTGGTCTCCTGCAAAGAGAATGGATGGGTTGAGACATAAAAAGAGAGTAATTTTCAGTGAGGGACTCTTCCCAAATGAAAACAAATCAAGGGTACCCTCTGCCGGAGATGCACAAATGTTGGCTTGGCTTCCAAGCCAGATATTATTTATGGTGGCTGAGGATACCTCAACAGTGTTCTCTGGAATTTGGGGAAAGGCAAGCATGCTCTCCAATAGCCTGCAGAAGGTAATAAAAGTTTATTTTGAGCAGCTGGTGTATCTTCTTCTCTCCAAACCTCAGCACAAATTAGAGAAGACCCTCTCGGTCCCTCAGTGCTCTTTCACGAGCAGAAGTTTGGGAGGAAAGGTCAACTCTTTAATTTGTGCTGCAGTTTGCTGAAATTAAGAAGCACTCATCTCTCCTTGCTGCTCAATAGAGAATCAAACCATTTTTATTTATTTTTTCACCTTCTGCAAACTGCAGAACAAGTGACAGCTTTGCAGAAGTGATTTGAGGGCTGCCGGAAGCCCTGCTCAGTGGGGACATGTCCCTGGCATGTGTTTAAAGCTTATTCGATTCACCTTAAATACAAAAGGATTAAAAGTTATTTTCTTGACCTCGTAACTAAAACTCTCTTTCCTAAACAACTACATTTGATACTCTGTCTGAATAATATTCGCCTCAAATAAAAAGAAGAAATCAGTTTCATCCACACATCCCTTTGGCCCTTCATTAAAGGGACAAAAGTGGTTGTTACTGTAATCCAGTGATCTTTTCTTCTCCAGGTGTGGGAACTCTGTCGGGGCATTTGTGTAGAATTGGCACACCCAAAAGAACTGACTGATGAGAGCCTAACCCATCTTTTGAAAATGCAGGAGGTATAAGTGAATGCCATTTATTCACAATCAGAGATGTATCAATAGGACACTATTTTCTGTTAAATCTCATAATAATTAATGGAATTTGCACAGCATAATCCATTGACCAAAAAAAGACTATATCAAAGCATGAATGCTGTCCTTCTGACTATTTGAGGCATTTGGGGTTCAAATCCTGCACTTTCTATGGGAGCAGTGTTTTTTTGTTTGCAGAGTCATACGCTGCTGACATTCATGAACTGTGTGAATTTCTGTTTCAAATCTTATCAGCCTCTTATCACTTGTTTCAGGTTATGATAGGACACTGTCCTAAACATTAAACACGGGGGGGGGGGGTAATTGAGCCTCATCAAATATAAAGAAGTTAGATAAAATCTGTAGGTGAAATCTACATTTCATTTAATAAACGGTTGGTTAATTCATAACATTGTGATATATCCTCAAATACTAGCATAGCTTAATATCACGAGTGTTATTCATCTTCAGGCTTTACATTAACAGAACAAAAACAGCTATTTTCTTCGTAGAAAAGGAATATGGTAATTTGAAGCCAATGCATCTGTAGAGTAGATAATGTTCACATTCCAAACAGGGTAGTATATAAAATATTTCTATTTTTTTAGACCATCAAGATAGGACCATTGGTTCCTTAAAAGTCAGAATTGTCTACAACAGGGCTCAGGAACCATCTGGCTGATGGGCCAGATCCTGATTTTCCTCACCTCCTACAGGCCACAGTGATAGATGGGCCTGTCAGTCCCCAGACTCCACTATGATGCCAGTTACCTGAACCTCAAAAGGAAAGAATGGGATGAACACATTAAGGATGCTCCTATTTATTCCTTTATTCTTTCGTGTCCCAGCTTGAATTTAGCTTGTAGATGCAAATGAACATTTTTTCCTTTGGAGTCTGTGTTGAGTTCAAGCCTTCCCCAACCTGATGTTCTCAATACAATTTGGACTACAGTTCCCCCTCCTGCCAGCTGCAGCCGATGGGACTTGTAGTCCAAAACTTACAGAAGGCACAAAGTTGGGGAATGCTACAATATACGAAGGATTTAGGTTTGGCAATAAAAGGTTAAATGTAGGTTTTTACACAGAAAAGAGGACACAGCAAGACAGCAAGGCAAACTTGGGTGCCTAGGTTTTTAAAAGCAGTAAAGCAATGAGCGCACGCAAGCCTCCTAAATTTAAAAAGGCAAGCCAGGAACCAGACAGCCTCCACACACACAAACACCCCCGACTCCAAACCTCGTGGCTGAGCTCTTCCCTGCGATGACTCCTGACTCAAAGAAAATGTGTGTGCAATGGTGGGGATCGCTGGCGCGGCTGCGTTTGAGCAGCAAGCCACACCCCCGTCGAGCTTCCCTATTGGGTGCCCAACTGGGGAGGGGCGTGGCGCCAGCCCTGGAGTTGAAGCATGACGCGGGAATCGTCTCCCGATCACAACCCCTCCCCTCCTGGGAGGAGGAAAGGCTAAGGCACAAAGTTGGGGAATGCTACAATATACGAAGGATTTAGGTTTGGCAATCCGTATGCTGGGTTTTAAAGAACATATTCCATGGCCAACTAAGATATACATTAGTTGCGGTTGCTTGCCAAAATACAGTGCAAGGTATGTAAAACATTTGAATGCTAAAAGCATTCTTCTTCCTTCTTCTCCTTTGAAAAAATCCACAGTCTTTCTTCTTATTTCTGTTGTGTACCCGGCCTGACAAGTATGAAGCTGGATTACACAGAGATAGACTCACAGTAGTATTATGTAAAATGAAATTATTACATTAAAAAAAGAAGAAGAAGACTTGAGTCGTCAGGTTGTTTTTTTGCTTACATTTACAGAGCAAAATATCCTCTTGAATTATATATATGGAAGCTTACAAAAGAACAATATGAGTGGACTCTCTGTGCCCTTACCACAGCAAAAAGACTGATACTGATGAATTGGGAAAATAAAAATGCAGCTCCCTTCTACAATTGGATTGAAGACTTATTCAAACTCGCAACGTATGAACATCTTGCATATAAACGCAGACTTGCCATGGGCAAATTCAATGATATTTGGAATCCATTCTTACAAATACTGTAATAGATTAAGATCTGGTGAAGTACAATAGCAACCTTCAGGTAGGTAGCTGTGTTGGTCTGATGCAGTAAATAAATAATAACAACAACAACAACAACAATAATATTTTTTAAAAAAAATATGAAGAAGTGTGCATGCACACGAAAGCTTATACCAGAACAAACTTGATTTGTCTATAAGGTGCTACTGGACAATTTTTTATATTTTTATTTTATTAGCAACCTTGTAAAATATACAGTTTTGGGTTTTTCCCCCTCCCCCCTTTATTTTCCTTTCCACATAGGTTCTGCTTCTCTTTTTCTTTCTCTCTCTTTTATTTATGTCTCACCATGTTCAGTGCACATTATGTACTTTTTGAACTTTCAGTAAAGATGTTTATTTATTTATTTTTAAAAAGGTTGTCGGTTTTTTTGCTAATGTGTGAATCACTTGCAGTAGCATAACACGTATCAGCACAATGCTAGCAGCAGAAATGTGAGATAGGCTTACCTTCGTCAATAACAGCCTGCCACTGGTGGATATGTTTCTGATATGATGCCCTTACACTGAAGACCTGACATTGCCAGTCCCTGAACGCAGGCACTCCAGGGGGACAAGAGGGATTCTCACATATTTTGTACTGTATTCTGGAACCGTGGCATTCCCCCGCTTCATGAGCTGGACTAGGAAAGACAAAACCAAAATAGTAAACTTGTTTGCAGGGTATATTTTGAGGACCTTATACAGAAGGAACAGATTGCTTTAAGGTACTCAAGGCAAAAGGGAAATCTAGACCAGGGGTCAGCAAACTGTTTCAGCAGGGGGCTGGTCCACTGTCCCCCAGACCTTGTGGGGGCCGGACTACATTTTGGGGGAATAATGAACAAATTCCTATGCCCCACAAATAACCCAGAGATGCATTTTAAATAAAAGCGCACATTCTATTCATGTAAAAACACCAGGCAGGCCCCACAAATAACCCAGATATGCCTTTTAAATAAAAGGGCACGTTCTACTCAGGTAAAAACATGCTGTTTCCGTGGGCCAGATTTAGAAAGCGACTGGGCCGGATCCAGCCCCCGTGCCTTAGTTTGCCTACCCATGATCTAGACCAGACTTTCTCAACCTGTGGGCCCCCAGATGTTGTGGAACTACAACTCCCATCTCCCCTAGCTAGCAAGGCCAGAGCTCAGGGATGATGGGAGTTGTATTCCAACAACATTTGGGGACCCACAGGTTGAGAACTGCTGATCTAGACGGTAACTAATGGCAGGCTTAAATGGCAACTGCCTCGAGGTCATCTTCTGCAGGAACGTTATTGCCCCAAACTAGAGCTGAGTGAAACCATTCAGAATAGGCAAGCCTTCCTCCTTCCGTCACAGATTATAAGAAAGAGAAGAGTGTTGCATTTGGAGTCGCTGCACATGCAGTGAAAGGGCTTGTGTGCAGAGAAGGGTAACGGATGATCAAAGGTCTGGAAACCAAGCCTTATGAGGAAAGGTTGAAGGAGCTGGGTATGTTTAGCTTGGAAAAAAGGAGACTGAGAAGAGATATGATAGATATCATTAAATATCTCAAAGAATATCTCAAATATCAGATGGAAGAGCAAACAAGCTTGTTTTCTCCTGCTCTGGATGGTAGGACTGAAACCAATGGCTTCAAGTTACAAAAAAGGAGATTCCGACTAAACATCAGGAAGAACTTTCAGACTGCAAGAGTTGTTTGGCAGTAGAATGGTCTCCCTTGGAAGGTTGTGGACTCTCCTTCCTTGGAGCTTAATACCAGAGGTTTGATGGCCATCTGTCATGGATGCTTTAGCTGAGATTCCTGCATTGCAGGGGTTTGGATGAGATGACTCTTGGGATCCCTTCCAACACTACAATTCTATGATTCTACGACAGTTTTCATAGATCATGGGGGGAATTCAATATTACATTCTTCTGATCATTCTGTCTGCACAAACTTTTCTGCTTACCAGATGGCTCCTAGTACATTTCCGAGCACAATTCAAGGTGTTGGTGCTGACCTTTAAAGCCCTAAATGGCCTCAGCCCAGTATACCTGAAGGAGCATCTCCACCCCCTTCATTCAGCCCAGACACTGAGGTCCAGCTCCGAGGGACTTCTGGCGGCTCCCTCACTGCGAGAAGTGAAGCTACAGGGAACAAGGTGAGGGACTTCTCGGTAGTGGTGCCCGCCCTGTGGAACGCCCTCCCATCAGATGTCAAGGAAATAAACAACTATCTGACTTTTAGAAGACATCTGAAGGCAGCCCCGTTTAGGGAAGTTTTTCATGTTTGATGTTTTATCACATTATTATTATTATTATTATTATTATTATTATTATTATTATTACAGTGGTACCTCGAGTTAAGAACTTAATTCATTCCGGAGGTCCGTTCTTAACCTGAAACTGTTCTTAACCTGAGACACCACTTTAGCTAATGGGGCCTCCCGCTGCCGCTGCGCAATTTCTGTTCTCATCCTGAAGCAAAGTTCTTAACCTGAGGAACTATTTCTGGGTTAGCAGAGTCTGTAACCTGAAGCGTCTGTAACCTGAAGCGTCTGTAACCCGAGGTACCACTGTATTATTATTATTCTGTTGGGAGCCAGCCAGAGTGACTGAGGAAACCCAGCCAGATGGGCGGGGTATAAATTATTATTATTATTATTATTATTATTATTATTATTATTATTATTATTAACCCCAGCTCTCCTCCCTCTGTGCAATGTTCTGGGGGTTCTTCTGACCCTCCAGAGCAGATTTGGGGGAGCTGCAGTGGCTGAAGGGGGAAAGCTCTGTTGCATGAACGGGATCCCCTACCCTGGCTTCCTCTTGGGTTGGTTGAATCTGGGCCACGGTTTCCACAGTGCATAGCCGGTTTATGGCTAATGTGTATACAAGCTCTGTGGTTACAGGCCTCTTATTTATACTCTGTTGTGAACAAGACACGGAATTACAATTGGAGAATCGCGGGGCTAGGGCTAAGTAGGCAGGATTTTGTTTCATTCATTAACCATGTAAATTAGTTCAGCCTAATTTGTGTTGGGGTCTGGGGGGGGGAACAAGGTGTCCCCCACCTCAATGTCCCCTGGGTGCAGCCCCTCGACCTCCAACGTTCACGCATTTAGCATGGATGTAAAAAGAGGACTTCTAGGAACATTCTGCTGAACACACTTAGAAGACTTGTAATTGCAAGCCCTGTGTTATGGTTTTCAATTGCTTATTATATCCTAACCCGGGATGGCTTGTGACGAAGGAGAGGCTAGAAAGAGTTTCGGCAAATAAAGAAGAATTGCCAATATGTAGTGCATCTGTGCGCAACCAGGTTGGCACAGCTATATTAGTAAATAATATTGCAAGGACAAAAAAAAAGCTGCAGCTGTTGTTATCTACCCTGAGCATCTACGCTGTCGGCTGCTGACTCCAGTGTTGCAGGTTCTGCTGCAAGTGGTCCATGCGCTCCATTCACCCTCCATGCGTCCAGCGAATGATGTCCTACTGGTACATTCTCCAGCCTTGCACCACTATTTAAAAAGTCAATTTTCAGATTAATTAATGTATGTATGTATGTATGTATGTATGTATGTATGTATGTGTGTGTGTGTATAGGGGACACATGAGCAATAATTCATTGCAATAATTCTGTTCAAACCATATGCCACATCGAAAGGGTAACCATTTTAGCTCTGATCCAGCACCTGTCGGTATATACATGCAAACAGCTCTCTGTATTCTCAGCTCACTACTTAGAAGGAAAACCAGAACCAAAAAGGAAATTGTCAGGTCCCACAATTGCTTCTCTGCCCATTTTGATGGGAGTGCAAGGCTAACATTGGAATACATAATGCACATCTCATTCCCCTTCTCCCTCAAACCTACTATTTGGATGAATCCTGTAACAATTCATGCCTATTGACAAAGCTATCATATTCCTAAAGTCTGGGCATTCGGTACTCGAAAGGACTTTCACATTTTCTTTTTGGAAGTCTCGTTTTCCCCCACTGGTGTAGAATGACTGTGCTTCCTGTTAATCAAGTAGTAATAGGACAATCGGAGTTGGGGGAGAAATTTCTACAGTTCACATTTTACTACAAACCAACTGAGTTTGCATTTCCCAAACCAATACGCAAACCAAAATACAGCTGTTTTTCAAATCCACACTGAATTTGTGTTAAAATTTATATTAAAGTTCTCCCCCAAAAAATATATGCATACAAAAGGTTCATAGTAGTGGGAAAGTCAACACAGAAATGTGTATGTTTGTGAAAATAATGTACAAAAATATTTTCCAGAAGCACAATCTAAATGAAGAAATGAAGCATTTTAGAAGGAGTTACATTCTATGTAGGTAAGGCTTAGCCTAACTTGACCTGGTTATCTTAGAATTTGAGGTCTATGTAATGCATTGTGGGGACATCATGGCTGCAAAATATATACCGTATTTTTCGCAGCAAGATGAAGGCTTCCCCTGCCCTGAAGAGGCTTCGCACGGCGAAGCCAGAAGCCAGAAGAGCAAGAGGGATCACTGTGCAGCTCTCCCTCTTGCTGTTCTGGCTCCTGGGATAGCTGTGCAGCCTGCATTCGCTCCATAAGACGCATACACATTTCCCCTTACTTTTTAGGAGGGAAAAAGTGCATCTTATAGAGCAAAAAATACGGTGTATATGGGAATGCCGTAACGCATGTAAACAGCTTGACTTGTGACTTGGACCCATCGTATGACAGGAACACACCTTCCTGTTGGCCTCTGGTGCTGCAAGGAAGGCTTCCTCTGCCATTGGGCCCTGTCAACTTGCCTAGCTACCTAATAGCAGCCATTTTAAGCCTCTGCGAGGAAACTGAGTTTGGGCAGAAACCAAGCATATTGCCCAGGAGTGGGGGTTACACTGACCCAAGTATGTATACTTAGCAATCGCAGTCACTCCAGCTTGGACAAGCACAGAGACAAAGCAGACACCTTACTTGCACTTGCTTCAATTTAAATCTATGTGCCTGCCTGACCTTTCGTTCCCACTGAAAATATATATGGATTTTCTTCACTTTATGACTGCACATAGTCAAAAGCATGCACAGCTTGTGCAAGACTCATGAATATTTCCCATTAAAGAGTTATTTTTATGCTACTGTTATAATAAACCAGGGCAATAATTCCGGACGAATAATACGGTGCTTTGGGAATTCTTAATAGGCACTTGAGATGCATTTGGTAACATAAGTTTTTAAACATCTTTGTATTAAAAAGACATACAAGTGCAAAATCCATCAGACAGATATGTTACGAGGATTTATAATATTCTGGGGTGAGGCTTTGGGAGTAGAAGCAACTTGACTGATTACAGTAATCCAGAAATAAGGGAGCCGGTTTGTCAGATAAATGTGACCAACAACTTTCCCACTGATTTTAATAGTTTTGGATTTCGCACAATACTATTTATTTCATTCAGTTGCATTTTCCTTCTGAAAAAGGGATCTCAGTTTCAAGTACTGGATGTGCTTCATAATGGAATGAGAAAATGAGGTGCCAGTTTTTATCCTGCAGCGTGACCATAAGGAAGTATTTTTATTCTATTATAAAATATAGTTGTATGAAATTGCCATGCATAATATACATGCAGAAGCACTTGAAATTGGGTCAGGAATACAGAAAGAGTAATACATTGCATGCACAGGGGGAAAAAGACAACCTATTTCTTACAGCCTAATAAATGTGTGATCCTAAAGTTCTCGTCTTACGCATTTCATCATGGGCCAAAAAATTACTGGGAAAGATACTAGAGTCCCATTGTATTTCAGTGATGGCTTCAATATTTAAATCAATCAATTTGTTAGAGAAAATGAAACTTAAAAACTTTTTAATCAACCAAAGGTCGACCCAATTAACTGGGCTTCAGATTATTTCAAGCCCCTTTCAAACCTGCCGTTGGTAAGTACTATTTAAACAGTCACTATCTATACAGAAACGAAATTCTCTTCAAAGATGATGCCCACTCTGCCATATGCACACGCCATTTAAAAGCAAAGAAAACATGCTTTTTTTTTTTTTTGCTTCAGAATCCAATTGGCGGGTTTTACACTCCAGAATTAAGGTCAAGAAAAAAACTGCAAAACAACCAACCAAACAGCCGATACACAAATGTGACTTCCTTAGAGTAAGATTGCAATGTACCTTTCCAGTATCACAATCAGTTCCATCCATTGGTGGGTCCAGCTTAGTTTTGCATTCCTTCTCCCCTTCCACCTTGCACCATAATCCAGTGCAAATAACATGCTGGGGAGGAAAACAGACAGTAAGAATGTAAAAGTTAGTATTTAAGTCCCGTTCCGTGCCCAATAAGCACAGGATGCCATTGCCCGGTGGTGCTGTGGCCCATAGATTGCAGCAAAATACTAGGCAAGGTTTTGCCCAGTATCCTCTCTGTGTGATGGGCTCATGGGGAAAAGCTTTTCCGTGAGCCCTTGCTGAAGAGGGGTAAAGGTAAAGGGACCCCAGAGAGTTAAGTCCAGTCGTGACTGACTCTGGGGTTGTGGTGCTCATCTTGCTTTATTGGCCGAGGGAGCCAGCGTACAGCTTCCGGGTGATGTGGCCAGCATGACTAAGCTGCTTCTGGCGAACCAGAGCAGCGCATGGAAACGCCGTTTACCTTCCCGCCGGAGCGGTACCTATTTATCTACTTGCACTTTGATGTGGTTTCGAACTGCTAGGTTGGCAGGAGCAGGGACTGAGCAACGAGAGCTCACCCTGTCGCAGGGATCCAAACCGCCAACCTTCTGAACGGCAAGCCCTAGGCTCTGTGGTTTAACCCACAGTGCCACCCGCGTCTTCTTCTTCTTCTTCTTCTTGGAATTTATATACTGCCCTATACCCAGGGGTCCCAGGGCAGTTCACAGAATAATGAATATAATGAGTCTGCCTGGGCAAAAGTGCTTTGTCTATTTCACGAGAAAGTGGCTGCTTTTAAAGGCAATAAACAGAATGTGATCGAACTCTGCCAAGATTGGATATAAATAAAAACTATGCTTTGGTCACAGAATAAAATCTGTTTCCAGTGCACTCAAGTCAAGGGTGCTGTAGATCACAATTCAAAACGAGGAAGGAATTCCCAACTAGCTCATGTAAATTTTAAAAATGCATTGGTTTCTCTTTCCATCTTCTGCCATCCTAATCCCACTCATGCCAAGGATTCAGGCATGGTTATGATAATTAGCTAGCATTCTGGCTCCTGGAAATACAAGCTAAGTCTTAAGAGCTAGAGATGGATGAGGTCCTCATGGATCACACTTAATTGGCTTGAACATGAGCCAAGCTTGTTGTTTAGTCGTGTTCGACTCTTCGTGACCCCATGGACCAAATCAGGAAATAGGTTGGCCTCATTCACTCTCCCTGACAAAAATCAACTGAAATCTATTTCTTCACTGATTTCAAACTTTGAGGTAGCTGCAGCCCAGAGAATGGCTGAAGGGCAAACTCTTGTGTGGGTTACTGTTTGCTCCCCAGATGTTTTTGAGGCCGGCCAGCCAGGAATATACTCACTGCTTCTGTATATCTTAAGTAATATATGCAGCTAGGTTTATATTCAGAGATAACTGCTAGAGATAATTGCTCTTTCTGTGTATTTTGATCCTTCTAGCTTTATCCTTCTGGCCTGAAGTTGCCTGTAAAATCAGCTGTGATATTGGATAAAACTCTTAATATATTTCCTCTACAATCTGACTCTGGGTCTTATCCAAAAACCAGGATTTTTTCTCCTCGGTGACAGAAATTCTAGCTCAGTTACAGCAGCCTTGTTTTTCTAAAAACAGCAGAACTGGGAAGGGGGCGAAGGAAAGTGTCAAATCTGCTTCACCTTAGGAATATACAGCAATCTTCTTGCCACAAAACACCTGACCTTTATATACTGAAAAATGCAAGGCAGGATGGGAACAATTTTAGGTAGCTTTGGGTAGCTAGTAAGAGTAAACATTTTGGAACCGCTCTATATTTCTTATTTTTCAACCCCTCGTTGTTATGGAACACAAAAAGCCAAAGAATGGATGTACTAGCTAGTGGATAAATTAAAATGTGTCATCACTGTTACCTGCATTTCTTGGCAAAAAGAGGCCGTTGGTCCAAAGAGAATTTGACACTGTTCATCTGCAGTGTATGTCATCCCTGGCAGTTTTGAAGGAATAATCACAGAGTTAAGGCTCTGGGGATTTGTCTGTAGCAAACAGTTACTGGCCTTTGACCTGGCAGTATAAAGAGGTTTAGAAGTTGGTGAATAGTAATAGAGGCTGCTTATTGTATTGACATAAAACATGCACACACTACAAAGAAGGAATTATACATCTTAAAGTGAACGCTTAGAGAACCATTCTGTTTCATTTAGTGAAACGATAAGGTTTAAATTAGTGTAAAGGTTGAACTAACAAATTATGACCATGAACTTGCATAATTCACATATTGTTTCAAATCAACCAGTTATTCAATATAAATTGGGGGGGGGGATAAAAATGAAACAAACAAAATCTAATGAAAGAAATTTCCCTTGTAATGATACATAAATTAAGCCAGGTGCACATCTGCATTTAATTCCTATTTTTTTGCACACAGTCCCTAATCCAACCCAACACATGGGCAGGCCTCATTGTTGGATCCAGACTCTTGCCAGAGAATTCATGAACAGTATTTTGTGGGCCTTCTTTGCTGGATTAGACCAATAGCTTGCTCTCTAATATTCCAAAAATGAACATTGAATGCAATTGCTCTGCCCCGTTTTAAACAGACGTGTCTTTGAACATAAGGAAAAGGACCCCTGGACGGTTAAGTCCAGTCAAAGGCGACTATCGAGTTGTGGCACTCATCTCACTTTCAGGCCAAGGGAGCCGCCATTTGTCCACAAACAGCTTTCCAGGTCATGTGGCCAGCAGGACTAAACCACTTCTGGAGCAACGGGACACTGTGATGGAAGCCAGAGCGCATGGAAATGCCATTTACCTTCCCACCACAGTGGGATCTATTTATCTACTTGCAGTGATATGCTTTCGAACTGCTAGGTTGGCAGGAGCTGGGACAGAGCGATGGGAGCTTACCCTGTCGCAGGGATTCGAACCACCAACCTTCTGATTCGCAAGCCCAAGAGGCTCAGTGGTTTAGACCACAGAGACACCAGCGTCCCATCTTGAATATAAGAACCTTTATTGTAAAATACAAAGAATCACAGAATTGTAGAGTTGGAAGGGACTCCTAGAGTCATTTAGTCCAACGCCCTGCAATCTCAACCACATCATACATGACAGGTGTCCATCCAACCTCTGAAAAGTAGGTGGTTGAGCAGTTCCACCTTCTCTCTGTCACCCAACAGCATTTCTCCATCTTCTCCACACAAGGGACCTCCTACTTGCTTGTTCTTCCTCTTGCTTTGAACATAGCTGAGTAAACCTTTAAAAATTGATCTGGTGGAACGCTCTGTCACAAGAGACTAGGGCCCTGCAGGACTTGATCTTTCCGCAGGGCCTGCAAGACAAAGCTGTTCCACCAGGCCTTTGGCCAGGGCACAGCTTGATTCCCTCCTTTGGCAATCCTCACAGAACTCTAGCCCAATGGTTGCCATTAATCTGATTTGAATTAATTTTATAATGAAATGATTTTATAATGTTTTATCATTTTACTGTTGTTAGCCGCTCTGAGCCTGGCTTCGGCTGGGCAGGGCGGGATATAAATAAAATTTATTTATTTATTTATATTTCTATCCTCTTCATTCAATTAGCTCTCATGTTCTCTTGCTGGATAATCCAATAATGCTGAAAGCTGAGATACCACACTTTCAAAACTGTTCAACAGTACCTTTTGAACCTGATACAGAAGCTGCTACAGGGTGCTGAAAACTTGGCATGTCTGAAATTTATAGCCATCAAAGAAAATAAATGAATAGATGTAAAAGCTGACATTAAGCAATTCCACTTCTTGAATGAATTACCTGAGAAATCTTTCCAGATCTTCCCTGCTGCACCGGGACCATGAAACATCTCCAAGATTCTGCCCTTTGATCCATTCTCCAGACATGATATGGAGACCATCTGCACAAGATGGGTGGTCATTGTCATGATTTATTCCCATGCTAAAAATGTGAAAGCATTGAAAGTAGAGCTTATTTTAAGAGGGAAATATATAAATAGTTTTTAAACTGCTCACAGAAAGGCAGTAGTTTCCTCCTCCCTTTCAAAATAGACATACCATGTTTTTCACTCTATAAGATGCACCAGACCACAAGACGCACCTAGTTTTTGGAGGAGGAAAACAAGAAAAAAAATATTCTGAATCTCAGAAGCCAGAACAGCAAGAGGGATCGCTGCGCAGTGAAAGCAGCAATCCCTCTTGCTGTTCTGGCTTCTGTGATAGCTGCGCAGCCTGCATTCGCTCCATAAGATGCACACACATTTCCCCTTACTTTTTAGAAGGGAAAAAGTGAGTCTTATAGAGCAAAAAATACGGTACTTCCCAGGAAGCGATATTCATATGTACATAATATTTCTCTTTAAAAAACAATTTGACCCAATATATTTACCTATAATCCATATTTAATCACACACACACACACTGGTGGCAACACGTTGTAGTTGTTCACAGTTATTCAGCAGATTAGTACATCTGACTCAAAAGTTTGTCCCACCAAGTTTAATGAAGGTAAAGGTAAAGGTACCCCTGCCCATACGGGCCAGTCTTGCCAGACTCTAGGGTTGTGCGCTCATCTCACTCTATAGGCCGGGAGCCAGCGCTGTCCGCAGACACTTCCGGGTCACGTGGCCAGCATGACAAGCTGCATCTGGCGAGCCAGCGCAGCAGACAGAACGCCGTTTACCTTCCCGCTGGTAAGCGGTCCCTATTTATCTACTTGCACCCGGGGGTGCTTTCGAACTGCTAGGTTGTCAGGCGCTGGGACCGAACGACGGGAGCGCACCCCGCCGCGGGGATTCGAACCGCCGACCATGCGATCGGCAAGTCCTAGGCGCTGAGGTTTTACCCACAGCGCCACCCGCGTCCCAAGTTTAATGAAACTTGCTGCTAAAGACTGAAATCCTCATAGGAAGCTCACTAAATTGAACAGGACTTCAGATGTGGTTAGGACTGCAGCCTTCACGAAGCAAGCTCAACAAAACTGTTGGTTGCAGGTCTGCTCAGAAGTTAGGCTGCTTAAATTCTGAGAACTGAGTAAATTTCAGAACTGCTAATGTTGCTCCCTGCCTTGCAAGCCTTTCCCCACCTGACTGACTCCAGCTACAAAAACGGAGGCTGCTGAAGAGGCCCAAGAGCATCTTGGCTGTGTCTTAGTGCAAACTAAGGTCATCTAGCCTGAGATTCCACAACCACCGCCCTCCATGAACCAGCATTGGCAGCAACAGCAGCAGATATATGTTCTATGTTTACAATAATACTTGATTCTCTTGCCAGTTACGCTGTTTTAAATATGCATTTTATATTTGATTTCCTCTAGTAATGTTTTCTTTTGAAATAAGGTATTTATTTCTAACTTGGTTGTGTTAAATCTGCATCCTGCAGTGACCTAATTTGTAATGTTTTATTTTGAAATCTTTAAGAAACATTTTAGTTTCTTGTTAATTATGTTGTTTTGAATGTATAATTTATACCTGACTTTCTTTTGCAATGTTTTATTCTGGATTTGACATTTTGACGTAGCTTGTAAACCACTTTCGGGATTTTTTTTTTGAAAAAAATGAAAGCGATCTGGAATTATTTATTTATTTATTTTGTTGAATTCGTATATATCCATAGATCTCAGGGCGGCTCGCAACATAAAATGGCAATTTAAAAACCACAAAATACATAATAAAAATAAGAAAGAAAAATAATAATAATTCCCTCTCTCACAACGCATTTAATGCCCAATGACTCTAACAAGCATCTTTTCCACAGGGAAGCATGAAAAAAATATATGTTATTCGCTCCTCACCCCCACCCCGTCTTATTAAATAAACGACTGTCTACCCATCCCAATATTCACCATTTCAAAGCTTGAAAAGATTCAGAAATACCGCTTCTGAAGGCTGACTCCTTATAACTGTTTGGTGGAGGGAAGAAAGAAGGTGGAGGGAAAGAAGGAAGACTGGAGAGATGTGGGGTTGAAAAACCAGCTAGATTAACAGCACAGCTAAGGCTGCGCATAAGGATTGTACGTTCTTGGTTTCTCAAGTCGCACAAATCAGATAAACTAATTTTAGGGAAGCATCGTAACTACTAAGACTACAACGTAATGCAAATCCTCCTCTCTCTCTCTCCTCCACCTCACACCAACAATTGTAGCCGTCTGGCCCAGATCCAAAGTATGTGAATTCTGCACTTCCCCTCCTGCAGAGCAAACCAGTTTCCATCTGTCAAAGAGCTTTTCTTGCCAGGCATCCTTACGTTAAAACATCCTGAACTGACAGCCCAACTAACACACTCCTGTCAGCCAATAATCCAGCCAAAACGAAAGCTGAACGAAATCTTGCACAACAAATCCAGTATTTCTGTGATGACACAGGCATATTAATGACTGGTTGCATCGAGACTGTAGCCTAAGTTTTGTTTGTTTGTTGTGTGTGTGTTTTTCAAAGTCTGTTTCATTACTCCCAGCAGATACTACAGTATTCTCTATCTCAGGGGTCAGCAAACTTTTTCAGCAGGGGGCCGGTCCACTGTCCCTCAGACCTTGTGGGGGGCCGGACTATATTTTGGGGGGAGGGAAATGAATGAATTCCTATGTCCCACAAATAACCCAGAGATGCATTTTAAATAAAAGGACACATTCTACTCATGTAAAAACACACTGATTCCCAGACCATCTGCAGGCCGGATTTAGAAGGCGATCGGGCCGGATCTGGCTCCCAGGCCTTAGTTGCCTACCCATGCTCTATCCCTACTGCAGTGGTACCTCAGGTTAAGTACAGTCATACCTCGAGTTAAATATGCTTCGAGTTGAGCGCGTTCGAGTTGCACTCCTCGGCAACCCGGAAGTAATGGAGCGCGTTACCTCTGGGTTTTGGCGCTTGTGCATACGCAGATGCTCAAAATGACGTCACACGCATGCGCAGAAGCGGCAAAAACCGGCGTGCGTGTGCGCAGACGCGCCGTCGCTAGTTACGTTTACCTCTAGATGCGAACAGGGTTCCAGAACGGATCCCGTTCATATCTAGAGGTACCACTGTGCTTAATTCATTCTGGAGGTCCGTACTTAACCTGAAACTGTTCTTAACCTGAAGCACCACTTTAGATAATGGGGCCTCCTTCTGCTGCCGCGCCGCCGGAGCCCGATTTCTGTTCTCATCCTGAAGCAAAGTTCTTAACCTGAAGCACTATTTCTGGGTTAGCGGAGTCTGTAACCTGAAGCGTATGTAACCTGAAGCGTATGGAACCTGAGGTACCACTGTAACTTCAATCAAGCCATGCTGCCTGATGACAAGGGGCAAGTTTTCATTTGACAACATCAACCATAATAATAACTGTGTACATTTAAAAAGTAACTATACTTCTTGGATTCAAAATGGAGTAATGAAGCATTCTGGGGCTCTGAGGGTTTCCTAGGGAGTGATAGTGGAAACAAAAACCATTGCATGGTGGTGCCAAAAAAGGAACTTTAATCCACATTTGTTAGCAAGCGTTTTTACGAATTGTCGTAAGAGTTCTTCCTGACAAACTCAAGACAGTGATTCCCACTTGGGTAATAGTAGTACATTTGTTTGTGAATAAATTATGGTATGATATTGATGACAACTCTTGGATTGCTGCTTGCCTTTCCGATACGGTTTGCCCTCACTAAAGTGGATCAACACCAAAGCAAAAATTAAGACCACAATTTTACACATACAGGCCTGTGAATCAGGTCCATCGAACTCAATAGGGGTTTATTTGGGGCAGACATGCATAAGAATGGTCTGCACTTTCACACAGATACCAAAACACAGAAACCTTGTCATGTAGCTATAGAAGACCTGTTTACTGCCAAATAATATTGCTTGCAAAAAGTACCAATTAAATTGAACAGAAAGGAAAGCAGAAGCTGAAGAGCCAGAATCTTATTATAAGCAGCAACTTAGTTGTTTAACGGAGAAGACTTAAACTACCCCAAAGTTAAAAACATCTGTTCAAAAGGTCAATGAAAGTGGAAAATACTAGTGAATCCCAGTCGTCTTGTATGTCATTGTGTCATTTGTCAGAATCTAATGTGTGAATATTTGTGGCTGACTAGAGAGGCCTATATGACTCACTAAAAGTTTATGCAGAAACTGTACAAGTAAGGAGTTTGCGGCCCCCATTTACATAATCCAAGAGGTAATTGTCTGTGTTATATGTATTTACAATGTGCTTTCATTCTGTTTTTCTAATTTCAGAACACTTGATTCTAGATGGGGTTACGATTCCCCCCGTAGAATCGGGTGTACCAGGTGAGTGTGCTGTTGGGATCTAGCAATGTTCCTGAATGGCTAGGTTGCGATTGCAATAGCTAAGGGTACATTTTTCTCCCATTTACACCTTGATGTGTTTTGCTTTTTTACACCGGGGCCAATATTTATGCCTCAGTAATCTCATGGATTGACTATTGCAATGCACTCTCTGTAAGGATGACTTTAAAAACCAGTTTGGAATTTTCATCTGATCCCAAACAGCTAACGAACAGTATAACCAAGGGCTCTTATTGTTCCATTCCTGGCCACGCAAGATGTTGCGCATAAATGTTGTTGTCATTGAGGCTGCCACATTCAATGGAGCAATCTGTATCTCACATGAACACAGTGGGACTGTTATCTGAGTAGACACGCACAGAGTTGCACTCCAGGTATCTGTCAATTCTGGATGGGTTTTTGGAAGACTCTTGTGCATGAATTTATTCTGTGTGTGGAGATCAGTGTACACTGATCAATGCACAGTTTTCACAGTAAGGCTCTATTCCGATGGCATGAGTATCCAGAATTGGCCTCCGCAGTCACTTACAGACACACCGTTAAGACAATATTCATGGAAGACAATCTTACTCAGCTATGAGTTATGGCCGAAAAAGAAGGTATCTGTAAGAACATCCAACTGTGGATGCTTTTCTGTTCTTGGCTATTGAAGCAATTCAGGTCTTTAGATAAACAATTCATTGCTTTGGGGTGCAATCCTGCAATCTGTTGGCAGCAGAAGCAGGCTATCTAGCAGAGAGGAGCTCTGCCCTTGGGACCTGTGATTCTCAGATGAAGGACAGTGTATGAATAAGCAAACATATTAGGGGGAAATCTCTTATCAGGTTTTTAAGCTGAATTGCAATAGCAAGAATATTCCTCTTATTAATCTCTTTTCCATCTTTGCCCTACTTCTCTTCTAATTCTCTCTTGGATACTAAATTTTCATCTCAAATATCTTTCCTAAGCTTGAGGAAAGTTGGTGTTCACTTGCGCAGGATATCTGTGAATAAAAATAAATCTATAAATCTGGAGCGTTACCGCTTATCCATATCCAATGTACACTTTTAGTGTTGTTGGGTGAATTGTGGTTTGGCTGGCCTGTCGCCTTATTGCTCTGTTTTATTTGCTGGTGCTCCGCTTTCGGTTCTGTAACACTCGCTGCTCTCAAAATGCTTGGGCAATAACGGCTGTAAAGCTAATGCGACCCCCTGCCTGCCCCAAAGTTAGTATAATAACAAGACTTCTGGGGACAGTGGAAAGGCAGAGCACACAGCAGTATCTGAAAGAAAGAATGTGTTGTGTGTTTGCTGGGGATGTTTTCGCCTGCCTCGCAGCAATTGTCACAACTTTGTAAGGTTTGGCGGTTAGGCATTGGAATAGTATTGTAGGGGGGAGGGGAGGGGCGGCCATCAGCTGCCCCTCCATGCTCAAAGGTATTCCATTAAAGGAATCTGGGGGTGTGGATCTCATCCGAAGCCTGCGGAGGGTCAGCAATTTTTTTCAGCAGGGGGCCGGTCCACTGCCCCTCAGACCTTGTGGGGGGCCGGACTATATTTTGAAGGAAAAAAATGAACGAATTCCTATGCTCCACAAATAATCCAAAGATAAAAAGGTAAAGGGACCCCTGACCATTAGGTCCAGTTGTGACCGATTCTGGGGTTGCGGCGCTCATCTCGCTTTATTGGCCGAGGGAGCTGGCGTACAGCTTCCGGGTCATGTGGCCAGCATGACTAAGCCGCTTCTGGCGAACCAGAGCAGCGCACGGAAACGCCGTTTACCTTCCCGCCGGAGTGGTACCTATTTATCTACTTGCACTTTGATATGCTTTCAAACTGCTAGGTTGGCAGGAGCAGGGACCGAGCAACGGGAGCTCACCCCGTCACGGGGATTTGAACCGCCGACCTTCTGATCAGCAAGTTCTAGGCTCTGTGGTTTAACCCACAGCGCCACCCGCGTCCAATCCAGAGATGCATTTTAAATAAAAGCACACATTCTACTCATGTAAAAACACCAGGCAGGCCCCACAAATAACCCAGAGATGCATTTTAAATGAAAGGACACATTCTACTCATGTCAAAACACGCTGACTCCCGGACCATCCGCAGGCCGGATTTGGAAGGCGATTGGACTGGATCAGGCCCCCGGGCCTTAGTTTGCCTGCCCATGGACTAGAGCAATGCCACGACCCGATCGGGAACCCAGGGGATGCTTGAGTCGATCCACATTGGCAGGGCTCCCCCTACTGGTGGTTTACCCTTACCAGAGTTCCTGCAAGGTGGGCAGGGAGTCAGATATAGTCTGTTGGTGCCAATGCCTAAGCCAATACCGCTCACATTCTGTAAGCAATAAAGCTGTGGCCTAAATTTGCCCATTAACATTAACCTAAAATTCTGTGTCCTTGTGTCTTTATTCTCCTGGGGGTGGCTTGGGGGCTTTGACACACAACAATGATCGACTGAAAGGAATGCCATTGGCATGCTTTGTGTTTCCAGGATACTGATCACAAGCAGGGAAATGGGCAGACAATGTAGAATCGTCAGAGTGACATCGGCCGGTTGGCATTTTTCTAAAACAAATGGTTTCGCAAGCCACATTTGACACCCTGTCTAGGAGGAGTAGAGAAATCTCCCCATTAATGGCTATGAAGATGGTGGGGTGCCATAGCCAATACCACACAACTGCATGCTTGCTGACTATACAAGTGTCATCAGCTGCAACTATCCACAGAGCAAACGGTGGATGTTGGCTGCAGAATGCACACATGCAGAATCTCAGACGAAAGAAACAGTCAGGATCAGACAACCCCTTTGAGAAGCCTTCATTGATGGCCCCACATTCACTCACACACATACACAGAGACATCTTGTACTTTCTGTCCCTTCCAGCCAGGACAGGACCAAGATAACTTCCTGCAGGGCAACTTTTCTCTGTGTTTTGGTCTATAACCAAGAGAAGCCGATGTGGCTTTCACCAGAGCAATCTTCTTCAAAAGCCTTTTGTAGTATCGCAAGGTTCTACAGAATGTAATTTAAAACCAATGCCTTAAAAGATTATTTGACAACAAGAACAGGAGTTGGATGGAGGATGCTAAGGAGGCATTTGTAGATGAAAATCTTTGGCTAGGGGTTTAAGCACCTTTCCTGATCCACTAGATCAGGCATGGCTAAACTTGGTCCTCCAGCTGTTTTGGGACTACAACTTCCATCATCCCTATCTAACAGGATGATGATCAGGGATGATGGGAACTGTAGTCCCAAAACACAAGTTTGGCCATGCCTGCACTAGATGAACCAATGTGAGTATCCCCTTTTGTTCCCCTAAACTTGGTGCATGTGGGTTTGGAAATTTCACGTATTCCGGTTCCAGAAATTCAAAAATATACTTTGATTTACAATTAAATTTATTGCTCTTTTCGCTCTCCTAACCAGCAGCTAATACTTCAAACATTCCCAAATCAGATGTCAACTGAAATTTCATTTGCCTTCCATTTATTTACTAGTTTAATTCTAGTTGTTCATCCCAAATCATCTCAAAACTGTTTACTGAATATATCCAACACCAGCCAAATACTTTCACATGTAGCGGATTCTCCTTCCATCAAGGTTATTAAGCAGATGTTGGATGGCCATCTGTCATCTATGATCTAGTTGAGGTTCCTGCATTGCAGAAGGTTGGACTAGATGACCCTTGGGGTCTCTTCCAACTCTACAATTCTATGATAATTAGATTTTTTAAAAAAATTATCAAAAGAGAATCAGCCATGGTATTATTATTATTATTATTATTATTATTATTAATAGAATGTATATACTGCCCTATACCCAGAGGTTTTAAATATCGGTAAGAAGGGTTTATTTATTTAAATGTACACATGAATACCAAATCTCCTTTTTCAGACTAACAGTGTTTAACTTGGAACGCCAACATAAAGTTGAATCATGCTTGTTTTATCTACTTACTTGTGACCCATTTCATGGGCAATAGTAAATGCGAGATTCAAGCCATTATCCTCTGCAATAATACATTTCCGTTTTTCGCTGCACATCCCATTCAGATACGCTATACCTAGAAAACACAAGGATCACAGGTAATCACTACACTTATTTTTATTCACTTACAGTGTTTCGGTGCACACGTGCTATATAAGAACAATATTGTTTTCCTGTATGTTGCAAACCTGCAAACTTGCTGTCAACATGACTTTTACAAAAGGCAACATGCTACAAAAGGACAGCTGTAATGTGTGTAATGAATGACCTGATGTATTGAAGAAGGATCTGATTTTTCCCACTCAGAAGTACCCAGATGACATAAAGTAGGGAAGTTTTTAATGTTTGGAGTTTTATTCTGTTTTTAATGTTTTGTTGAAAGCCACCCAAAGTGGCTGGGGAAACCCAGCCAGATGGGAGGGGTAGAAATTATTATTATTATTATTATTATTATTATTATTATTATCCTCCTCTATGGAGATATCATTTCATAACCAGAAGCCACCGCAGAGGTCTTCCCCTAAGGAGCTCAAAAAAGCCTGTACAGTACAGTGGTACCTCCGGTTAAGTACTTAATTCATTCCGGAGGTCCGTACTTAACCTGAAACTGTTCTTAACCTGAAGCACCACTTTAGCTAATGGGGCCTCCTGTTGCTGCCGCGCCGCCAGAGCCCGATTTCTGTTCTCATCCTGAAGCAAAGTTCTGAACCTGAAGCGCTATTTCTGGGTTAGCGGAGTGTGTAACCTGAAGCGTATGTAACGTGAAGCATATGTAACCTGAGGTACCACTGTATAGTTTTGCCTATGACCACCCAATCTTTATTATGTTATATTTTATATTATTTTATTTATATACCCGGAGGTCTCAGGGCGGTGCACAGAACAAAATCAAAATATAAAACCACAAAATATAGAATCAAAATAACAACCACCCAATAACACCCCCCCAAAAAAAAACCACATTTTAAAAGGGCATAGGATGTCAATCAAATCAACCAAAGGCCTGGTTAAAAAGGAACATTTTTGCCTGGTGCCTAAAGGTGTATAATGAAGGTGCCAGGCGAAGTTCCCTGGGGAGAGTGTTCCATAGATGGGGAGCCACTGCAGAGAAGGCCCCGTTCTCGTGTTGCCACCCTCCGGACCTCTTGAGGAAGCACACAAAGAAGCAACCCTTTATAGCAGGCATGGCCAAACTTGGCCCTCCAGATGTTGTTGGCCTACAACTCCCATCATCCCTAGCTAACAGGACCAGTGGTCAGAGATGATGGGAATTGTAGTCCCAAAACACCTGGAGGGCTGAGTTTGGCCATGCCTGCTTTATAGCAACCCTGATAGGTAAATTACAGTGAGATTAGTGACAGGTGAAAAATGACTCAGCTTCATAGCTGAATGAACCAATATCTCCTCAGTATAACTTTCTGTCATCCACTGCGAAGCTAAATTAGGCAAAAAGTAGGGGGAAGGAATGCAAAGCAGCAGAGGTTGCAAGACACACACATACATCTCTAATGCTTCCATGAGGTAAGAAACAAATTGCTCATATTTCTAAACTGTTTCAGCTGAACTGAGTTTAAGGGGGGGGGTGTTTCTGAAAAAGCAATCTGCTACACAAGCCGGCCACATTCTGGTTGCAACAAAATTATTAGCAGTATTAAAAGTTTGGGAGAAAGGAGGATTCCTTGGCCGTGCTCAGCGTTTTTAGGTTTTTTTTTACATCATGTGTATCACAACAACACTGAGTAGGAAGCTGAAGAAAGAGGGGCAAAGGTCTCCCAAGTTAGCACCTCATTTAAAACGAGCAGGAAAAACAATTCTTAACATGGTCCAAATGTTTTAGTATGTCTGTCAGCGCACAGAGGAACCTCTCCTACAATGCCTCCATTGTTTTGTCTCAAGCACAGTAGCCCAGAGTATGGTTAGATGATATACTGACCAAAAAAGAACCCAACAACCCCTAAAGAAAAAACCACATATACAGTTATTTACATTTGTGATTTTTATTTTGGAGCAGTTAACAATGACCATCAGTGGCGTAGCGTGGGGGGTGCAGGGGGGGCCGGCCGCACCGGGTGCAACATCTGGGGGGGCGCTCGCACTCGCAGCTCTCTGCCCCTACCGGGTTAGGGGGCGCAAATTACTTGCCTTGCCCCGGGTGCTGACAACCCACGCTACGCCACTGATGACCGTGTCTTCTTGTAGAGGCTTAAGGTAAAGGTACCCCTGACTGTTAGGTCCAGTTGCGGACGACTCTGGGGTTGCACGCTCTTCTCACTTTACAGGCCAAGGGAGCCGGCGTTTGTCCGCAGACAGTTTTTCCGGGTCATGTAGCCAGCATGACTAAGCCGCTTCTGGAGCAACGGAACACCGAAACCAACCAGAGCAGCGCACGGAAACGCCGTTTACCTTCCCGCCAGAGTGGTACCTATTTATCTACTTGCACTTTGACGTGCTTTCGAACTGCTAGGTGGGCAGGAGCTGGGACTGAGCAACGGGAGCTCACACCGTCACAGGGATTCAAACTGCCGACCCTCTGACCTGCAAGCCCTAGGCTCCGTGGTTTAGACCACAGCAACCCCCTGTAGAGGCATACTGGAGGCAATATAATAGGAAACTTACTAAGCAGTGTTCTCAGTGAAAACATTTTTTTGAAAAAGTTCCTAGCAATACAGAGGAAAAATCAATTTTACTTTGGAAAGTTTCCCTTTGGGCTTAGGGTACACTAATGAGATATATATCTCAAAACTATTCCTGTCTGAGATGTAAGGCTGTTTGTTTGTTCAAGAGTGTTAGGGGACCTGGGACTGCAACTCAACAACATCTGGACGGCTGAAGATTACTTGCTGATTCAAACCACTTTACACCCCACCTTTTCTTATAAAATGCCAGAGGTGGCCAGAGGTGGCTAACAAGACACTCAGAACATGTTTTAGAAATTCATAATGCACAAAACACTTTTTTAAAAATCTAAACATATAAATGATCAGCTAAACACACACCATTACAAAAAAAATCTATACTTAAAGCACAGCCATCCAATACACAATATTTTGAGGATCTGTTGTGGTTTCCATAATCTCTTAGCAGCAAGATAGCTCGTAGAATGACAAGGGGTACTTTTGCAGTCAGTTCCTTCACTATAACATAAAGTTGCATTTACTTTGGAAAGTGAGACTGCAAATCCCCATATTTTATTTTCTATCTTAGCCATATTTTTCATTAGTTTAGAATTTTTGTGTGTCTGCTTTTTTCTTTTCATTTTTGACCAAGTGAACTCACCTTTATATTTCTGTATAATATAATACTCTTCATTCTGCCACTGCATAAGATCACTACTTATTCTTGGATGCCAAACATTTCAAGTTAAGATAAAATCTGTGGGATGTTTCTCATATTTAAAATTTCCTGATTCACTGTTTTGGAAGATATGACTTACCTGGAAGCATGTTGCAAGCAAAACATAGAAAACCAGTGTTCTTTATTATTTCATTTCTTATTAAACATAGCTGACCTTGTGCTTGAAAGCCACATCAAACAGTAGCTACTGAATGTAAATCAGTCAACTACCAGCTGTGAACCAGTTTCAAGTCTTGTCCTTTGTTATTAATTTCATGTGTTAAGAAAGAGAAACTGGCTTCAGCTGAGCAGCTGCTCCTGCTTAGTCATTCCAACATTAGGTAAGAGAAAGATGTTTGTGTGTGTGTGTCCTCTACTTCTTCCTGTGACTTATTAGCACAGCTGGAATGTTTTCAAGGTTAAATCCATGATGGGGGTTCGGAACTGAACAACTGATCTTCTGTAATGGTTAAGCCGCCGGCTAAAGATATGAACTGGATCTTATTCAAGTTTACTCAGAAGTACAGTGGTACCTTGGTTCTCAAACTTAATCTGTTCCGGAAGTCTGTTCCAAAACCCAAGCATTCTCAAACCAAGGCACACTTTCCCATAGAAAGTAATGCAAAATGGATTAATCTGTTCCAGACTTTTTAAAACAACCCGTAAAACAGCAATTTAACATGAATTTTACCATCTAACGAGACCATTGATCCTTAAAATGAAAGCAAAAAAATGTACTGCAGTCACACAATCAATCAATCTATCTATCAGTAGCTGAACTGGGTTCCACACAGTCGCAAAAACAAAAACACAAAATAAATAGCAAAAACACACAGACCTGAGTGTAACACTCAGAACAGAAGTGTGGCACTCAAAACGGAGCATGTTCGACTTCCGAGAAAAGTTCGCAAACCGGAACACTTACTTCTGGGTTTGCAGTATTTGGGTTCCAAGTTGTTTGAGTACTAAGGCGTTTGAGAACTTCAAGATTGCAACTTCAATGCATGAAGAAAAAATTCACCACTAAGCAACAAGAATAAATGTAGAATCATATCCAAGCCCATGACTTAGATTTGTAAAGTACTTTCATAATCAAAAGTCATCAGGCCATGTATTATAGCCTGATAATACAATGACCGAGAACTACCTCGCGTATATGCTCTAATTATTATTTTTTGTCAGTGCTTACATTTATACTACGTTATGTTTAGTTTCGGGGGTTTTTTAAAGTGAAAAATTGCTTCACATTCCTGACAAAATCTACTAAAAACCTTCAAATTTAAGTGCATGTGCATGACCTTGCTGTGGAATTAATCAGTTGTATATTAATTCAATAAATAATAAATAATAATAATATTAGGGGGCAGGGAGGAACTTGCCTGAAGACAAATTGGGCTAATCTGGGGTTGGTTTGTTTTTTGCCTACCTCATAGCAACTGTCACAACTTGCTGGTGGAAAAAAGGCACTGGGTTTGTTCCTTAGTCTAAAACAGGCATGGCCAAACTTGGCCCTCCAGCTGTTTTGGGACTACAACTCCCATCATCTCTAGCTAACAGGGCCAGTGGTCAGGGGTGATGGGAACTATAGTCCCAAAACAGCTGGAGGGCCAAATTTGGCCATGCCCAGCCTAAAACAAATGTGAGGACGAGCCAGGAGGAAGGTTTCTGTCTGAATCACCAGACGGGGTCGACCAGGCCACAGAACTCCCCAAATGGCATCCTGGAGGGATTCCTCTTTTTGATACGTTTCATGGGAAGATCCTTAACCCAGGATTGACCCCGGCCGATGCAGGATACTAACGCGCAGTAAAGGTAAAGGTAAAGGGACCCCTGACTGTTAAGTCCAGTCGCGGACGACTCTGGGGTTGCGGCGCTCATCTCGCTCTATAGGCTGAGGGAGCCGGCGTTTGTCCGCAGACAGCTTCCGGGTCATGTTGCCAGCACGAATAAGCCGCTTCTGGCGAACCAGAGAAGCACACGGAAATGCTGTTTAGCTTCCCGCCAGAGCGGTACCTAATTATCTACTTGCACTTTCACGTACTTTCGAACTGCTAGGTGGGCAGGAGCAGGGACCGAGCAATGGGAGCTCACCCCGTTGCGGGGATTCGAACCGCCGACCTTCTGTTCGGCAAGTCCTAGGCTCTGTGGTTTACACCACAGCGCCACCCGCCCAGTACCTACGCCAAACAAGCCTGCTTACATCTGTAATCAATAAAGTTGTGGCCATTTTGATCGCAATATGTTGTCGTATCATTTTTACTGCTTCACGCGCCCCAGCCCTGGTGGCCTTGGGCTCATTGAGCCTGGGCCCACAACAGTGCAGAGGTGAGACTTTTATGCCAAAACCCATGCTGCTCTGCTACTGCAGGAAGTTCTTCAGGACTAACCAATCAGTCATTTGATAGGCAAAATGTTTAGATGGCATTAAATTGTGGCTAATGACATCCATACTGAGAGAAGGGTTGATTTCACGAAGTCTGAAAGCATTTTTATTCGTCCAAAAAAACTTGATTTATTTTATTTATTTCTCCAGGAGCTCAAAGTGCTGTACATAGTCCTCCCACTGAGCTATATAAGGCTATTATATGATACGTTTAAAGTAAAATTCACACTCCTTAAAATTACATGCATCAATACTGAAAAGTGGTACTTACAAAGGTTACTAAAATTTATCACATTTATTTTGCAAGAAAAATAATCTTTTGCGTTCTTACAATGTCTTTGAATGTGAATTTTATTATGTTGAGCACAACATAAGGCTTCAGTTGTTTGCAGTAAGTTAAGCCACTGAAATAGCAAATATGATCTATATTATGTTCATGTGTTTCTGTTTTCTTTGACTATATACAAGTGTTTTTCAGACACGCATGCTTCGGAGCACGACTTGGGGGAAATTAACTTTGACTTGCAGCTCTATTTCTAAGAAACTAATATTCATTTTCTTTCAGCACATCAAGTGTTTCCCATTAGTGAAAGAGGAAAGGAGGGAGAGATAAAAAGCTTTCTGCGCTGTTGTTGCTTAAAAAGTGTAAATAATATGTGGTACTTTTGAAAGTGCTCTGTACAAGACTGCTGCCTGGGACCACTGACAACTCATTTGTCACTTAAAAGATGTATCAGTGACCATACATACAGCAATGAAGAGATAAGAGAGCTTTGAAATATCAAGCAGTATATAGATCCCTATAAATAAAAATCGCAACACTTTAATGTAGAATAATCTCAAGGAAGAACAGCCAAGCACTGGAATCGGAGTGAGAATTAAACTACACTGGCAAAGTTATATATGTATGTATAGACACCATCTTCTGCCCCAAAAACACAGTCCCCAAGGCAAAAATCAGAGAAGAAACAATCCCTAGCAAGATAAAAAACACACTTAAAAATTTAGCAGAATAAAAATCTCTCAATTGTCTATCTAAAAAACATTAGAGAAGAGGCCAATCTAACTATGTTTGGCAGAGAATTGCACAAAGTGTCACCACTGAAAATGCTATTCTATCCTAATATAACATATGTGGCTAGTAAAAAAAACTTGTATCTAAATACCTTCCAGATATTGCTGGACTAGAACACCCATAATCCCTGATGATTGGCTATGCTGGCTGGGTTTTCACTCTAGCAACTTCTAGATGGCAGCCCCAGTCTAAATATCTACAGCAGCTTCTTATGTTTTGTTTAATGATGTGAATAAAACCAATGTGAATTGAAAACGCAAGGGAACATTCTTCATTTAGTGTCTCCAAAACATATGGGCTACAATTAATAATAATAATAAAATTTGTATTATTTATACCCCACCCATCTGACTGGGCCACCCCAGCCACTCTAGGCGGCTTGCAACAAATATGAAAGCATAATAATAATAATAATAATAATAATAATAATAATTTATTATTTATACCCCGCCCATCTGGCTGGGCTTCCCCAGCCACTCTGGGCAGCTTCCAACAAAATATTAAAATACTGTAATACATCAAACATTAAAAGCTTCCCTAAACAGGGCTGCCTTCAGATGCCTTCTAGAAGTCTGGTAGTTGTTCTCTTTGACATCTGGTGGGAGGGCATTCCACAGGGAGGGCGCCACTACCGAGAAGGTCCTCTGTCTGGTTCCCTGTAACTTGGCTTCTCACTGTGAGGGAACCGCCAGAAGGCCCTTGGTGCTGGACCTCAGTGTCCGGGTAGAACGATGGGGGTGGAGACGCTCCTTCAGATATACTGGACCAAGGCCGTTTAGGGCTTTAAAGGTCAGCACCAACACTTTCAATTGTGCTCGGAAACGTACTGGGATACGTTTAATGGAATAATGGAAGCATAATGGAAACACTAAGCATGATGGAAACACCAAACATACAAAACTTCCTGATACAGGGCTCCCTTCAGATTTCTTCTAAAAGGTGTGTAGTTCTTTATCTCCTCGATATCTGATGGGAGGGTGTTCCACAGGCTGGGCACCACTGTCGAGAAGGCCCTCTGCCTGGTTCCCTATAGCTTTACTTCTGGCAGTGAAGGTCCTCGGAGCTGGACCTCATCTAAAGTGTGCTTGTTTTCACACAAAAATAGGCAATTTCAGCTTATTGGAAGCTTGGATATGGTGACATGCAACACTTTCATTTGTAACCTGCATTCCCAGGATTTTTCTGTCACTTGAGGACCAGCCCTGAAGAGCACCTTTAGGAATTAGCCTGGGCCTAAACATGCCTTCCTGTCTAGTCTTCCACAGGAACCTGCCTTATGCTGAGTCAGACCAACAAACACTCCATCTAGCTCAATACTATCAAAACTGACTGGCAGAAGCTGTCCAAGGCTTCGGACAAGGAGTGTCTCACAGCCCTACCTGGAAATGCCGTGGATTGAACTTGAGACCTTCTGCATGCAAAGCAGCTGTTCTTTCAATGAGCTATGGCCCTTCCCAGTTAGTGAACAATCCTGAACAGCTTTTTAAAACAACATATGAAAAGGAGAGGTGTTCATTCTTCCACAGTTTTCTGGCCACACACATAAAAGAAGCACCCTTTGTGCATTTCTGGCATACTCAAGACATCACAATATTTTTCAAATTGTATGCAGTTTCCCAAACTGAAGAAGACACACTGTCTCTTAAGTGCTTTTCTGCGGATGGAAAGTGGATCAGTCTCTCACTTGAAGAGCGGAAGCAGAAGACATCTCTTGACATTTATCTTACACTGACACATGGTAACTAGAGATAATAGCCAGTTTTGTTTTTGAGAGTGACAGTCTGTGCCCTTTTCCATTGCCTATCCTTCTAATAAGATCCAGGAATATGTAGTCATATTCTCTCACGCGCTCGGTTAGGTTTTTGGAGCAATAGTAAAGGGAATTTGGCCATTTCACTTAAAAAGGAGAGGAGCACAAACGACGGTCATTTGTGGTGCTTAAAGGCTCCAGCTGGAAAGAGCTCCAACTGTTTTGTGAACACTGATTTGCTCTTCTAAGAGCGTGCTTTAGAACTGGCTTACGTGCCAGTATTGCTCTGTGTTCTCTCAGTTTGTTCTTTGCAGCTTTCCCACTACCGAAAATATAATTCCTTTGACTACAGTTTTTCCAGGGGACGGGCTGAGTCAAAGAACACATCACAAGCACATTATCACGTGCACATTATCAATGTCATCCATGATGACATGGACTTTGATGCAGCTGTAACAAAAGCCAAAGACTCCTTTACTGAGTAAGGACAAACTATTCTGAACACATAGATGTATTTGTTTTATTGGAACTGATTTTGAAAAGCTTGCGCTCTTCTCAGCAAGTTTTGCAATATAGAATGGCTACAGACATTGCACCCTGGTTTATAATGGTATTTAGCATCACTCACATATCAAGGGAGAGTTTAGCTCAGCATCTAGAGTAGTCACTATGAAGAGAAATTAAAACATGCTAAGAATGCAGCCGCTGCTTATCAGTATTCACCGTGAATACCTGTGCTCAGCTAGTGAGGTGTCAGATCTTAGAAATAAATAAACAAAAGGGAAGGACAGGAATTTACTAGGACATAAACTCCAGAATCAAGTCCTGTGTGTGTCTTCTCTCTGAGACAGTCACAAATACCGCAATTCACAATTTATATCATGCTGCTTCTTAATTCATACATGAGTCTGAAGAGCGTACCTCCATTTTTTCATCTTATATGAAGCCAGGCTAAATCTCAAAGATGGAGTGAGACACAAAAAATTATTTTACCCACCTCACTACACATATTGGAACAATGTATCTGAGTCTATAAAAACACTGGAAAAATGTGTCTAACCACCAGTCCAGTATGTTTAATTTGTTCAGCGCAAAACATCCTATTTTATAATTCCCAGAGCCAAGACTTGTAAATAAACTGTCCTACACAGTAGGATATGAGTGGCAAGTCTAATAAATTCACTGAGAGTGCAACCTGTCTGCTTGGCAGTAAGTCCCATTGTTTACTGAGTAAATAGAGCAGGAACGCAGCATCAAATGTTTGTCATTCATTCATCAAAATAGTTTCACTGGCGAATGAATTTAGAGCAATGTTTTTGGGTGGGCAGGTCATTTTGCATGAATGATTGTCTCCAGTTCTTCAAGTTTTTCTGCTTATATTAATTCACCTACATAACACCTTTGGCTACCATAAACAATGATATATTAATAGGAGCTACCGTATTTTTCCATGTATATGACGCCCCCGTGTATAAAACGACCCCTACTTCTTTTAACCCAAAATTAAGAAATCAATATTTTTGGGTTGCCAGAGTTCTTGAGAGTCCCATGGACTGCAAGAAGATCAAACCTATCCATTCTTAAGGAGATCAGCCCTGAGTGCTCACTGGAAGGACAGATCCTGAAGCTGAGGCTCCAATACTTTGGCCACCTCATGAGAAGAGAAGACTCTCTGGAAAAGACCCTGATGTTGGGAAAGATGGAGGGCACAAGGAGAAGGGAACGACAGAGGACGAGATGGTTGGACAGTGTTCTCGAAGCTACTAAGATGAGTTTGACCAAACGGCGGAAGGCAGTGGAAGTCAGGAGTGCCTGGCGTGCTCTGGTCCATGGGGTCACGAAGAGTCGGACACGACTAAATGACTAGACAACAAACAAGAGTTGTTGATCACCCTCAAAGTTGTTGATTGCCCCACCAAAAATGGTGTATAAGACAACCCCCCACCCATTTTTTACTCAAAAAATTTAGGAAAAAAACCATTGTCTTATACACAGAAAAATACGGTATTTTCTCTTACAATATCTCATCCTCCTATTTTGTGACTAGGCTCTGCTATGATGTCATTTCTACTTTCGTATAATATTAGCTGATATTAGCATTACCTTGCACACACACACATTGCCATGGGAGCTATTTCCTCATAGTGCGGTTCCAATCTGCTGCATCCAAACCAGGAACTGTGGTTTGTTTTGCTCCAACAAACTATAATCAGTAAGTCTTGGCGACAGATCATGGTTTGTTGGAAGCAAAACAAATAATGCATCGTACTGACATAATGCAAAGCCCATGGTTTGCTTCCTTGTAGTACAAGCAGGGAGAAATAGGAAGAATCAGACCAGATGCAATATGCTCATGCACATAAACTATGGTTTATGGCATACCATGATGTGTCAATGTGGCCAGATTTTAGGTACATTCCAATTGTACCTAAATTGGAGAAAACTATTGCCTGTTTTCCTCCCAACCTAGCAGTTCGAAAGCACCTCAAAGTGCAAGTAGATAAATAGGTACCGCTCCGGCGGGAAGGTAAACGGCATTTCCGTGTGCTGCTCTGGTTCGCCAGAAGCGGCTTAGTCATGCTGGCCACATGACCCGGAAGCTGTACGCCGGCTCTCTCGGCCAGTGAAGTGAGATGAGCGCCACAACCCCAGAGTCAGCCACGACTGGACCTAATGGTCAGGGGTACCTTTACCTTTACCTTTACCTATTGCCTGTTTAGGAACTTATATAATAGGTTGTCTGAGGGAAAGTGAAATGGATATATATTGGTCTACCAGCCTAGGAGGTTAGCACAATATAGACACAACCCAAGCAAACTGAATCACTTTTAAAAATTATTGGTTCCAATGAGAAGTTAATAACTGCCTAGCTCTCAATGGGATTTTCTTGGAAACAAATATGTATAAGCCTTCCCTAACTTAAATTTAGATGTGCAAACTACTTATGACATCAAAGAGACTTAGACAACTTCTTAGTGAAACATTTGAGTACATTCAGGTTAATATTAATGCTTACTCCTTCCTGTGGTATGGATAAGATTGCATACCATGCTTCAATTTTTGTAAACTTTTAACAGCCGTAAATTGTTCTCTTGACATTACTTCAACATTTTTCTTTTAACTTTCTTTGGCTAGCACCACAATTTACAACATGTTAAAAATTCCTGGAATGTCCTATCTCAGTTGCCCTATAAATACACTGGGAGAAGATTTGTTACTTCGTACTTGTTTGCCTTCTGTCTAATCCTTACAAGTGATCTATTTAAATTCCAAATTCAACCTTCCACTTTTAACTATTAATCTGTCACATTCTCAGAAAAGGAAAATCACAGGTACTGATCTGAAGTAACCATAATCTTAAACCAATGGTGCTACAGCTGTTGTGATACCAGATATACTTTATGTTAACAATTTACATTAGCATTTGGTAATCTTTCTTCTTGCAGTTCTTGCTTTCAAAATAATAACATTGATATCACTGTTGACATAGTTATCATTTATACTTAGAAAATATCTGATTGTGTTTTTATTAAAGGTATATCAATGCAATGGAGAGCATTGCTCATTCTTTAAAAAAAAATACAGTACAGACAAGATCAGGGGTCAGCAAACTTTTTCAGTAGGGGGCCGGTCCACTGTCCCTCAGATCTTGTAGGGGGCCAGGCTATATTTTTTTGTGGGGGGACGGGACAAATTCCTATGCCCCCAAAATAAACCAGAGATGCATTTTAAATAAAAGCACACATTCTACTCATGTAAAAACACGCTGATTGCTCATGTAAAAACACGCTGATTCCAGGACCGTCCATGGACCAGATTTAGAAGGCGATTGGGCTGGATCCGGCCCCCGGGCCTTAGTTTACCTACTCATGGGCAAGATCAAGAAATCCAAAGAAACTGCAACCAACTTCCAACCAAACTTTTAACTTGACTTGTTGAATACTTTCATTACTGCCCTTCCCAAAGCGTGCAGAAATCTCGATTCAATGTACATGATTGGACTAAATGGCTGTGATCCAGAGGCCTATTTAGGTATGCCCACTTTCCTTCCCCACTTTGACAAGTAGACCCACAAGCCATATAACAAACTGCTTTTGAAACCCTCCTCAGTTTCAGGGCAATTGCCATGCGGCATAAGAAGCTGCCATATGATGAATATTGGCAAACCTCCTTTGGCTGCACAGTGCCAACTACACTCTTGTTTCAAACCTAGGCAACGTTATTTAGACCTCCCGAAATTTACAGTTCTAGGATTCCATGAATATGTTTCTGTATGAAGACCAGTATGCAGTTTTAATTCACCCCAAATTGGTACCCTTAATGATTTTTCTGTTTGTCACCTCTAGTGCTTGCTAAAATTAAGGTCTTGTTCCGAGTTTATGGAACACGAGTAATAACTTACATCAAGTGCATTGAAAGGCACTTTTGAAAGGATCTTTTATCACGTAATATTATGTATCCTACAGATTCACTTTGACTGGAAAAAAATACATTCCAAAAAGTGCTTAATAACTGTAGTTTTTTTTTGGATATTGAATTGAGAACCCTTTTTGATTGAAATGAAAAAAATAATAATACGAAGATAAAGGTCTAATCTAAAGCAGTTTCACCTAAGATTCTGGATATGCATATCAATGAAAATATGTATTTCAAAATGTGGAACTTTATTTAAATCAATTATTTAATGTGCATCTTTTCTTGATTTAAATCAATCCACCCCAATTCATCATAACATGTGAGCTAAGCAATGAGTGACAGGACCTCATTGCTCCATGGGCTTCCTCTCCTGTAGCTCACATCACTGATTGGTAGGACAAGGAGATGAGCTAGCCAATAGGAAAGAGAAGAAATGGAGACGGTGTGATGAGACATGGAGCACCAACAACTCTTTTGTCTCTTATGATGCCTAGGTTAGTCCCAACTAGTCACTGAAAGCAATGGAGCGGTATATAATTAAGTTGCATCAATGTCAAAATGCTTAGCCTTGGTCAACTTGCTAGAGTACCAAACACGCCATCGTTATGCATTTTAACTGCCTATAAGCATTCATCCCCACATACTCAAGCTTCCACAACTCCCTATAGTGCTGTATTTTAAAGGCATTATTGTTATTTGTTTGTTTGTTTGTTTGTTTGTTTGTTTCACTTACCAACAGTATCACATGGTTCATCTTTATGTACACAGAAATCCTTCCTAAAATTGGGAGGGAAAAGAAGACAAAGCCTTAAGACAATTGTGCTGTCAGATGCTCATTTATGCAAATTTTAACCGCTTAATAAATGACAAGGCTCCCCTGTTTCAAAAAAGAACACGTGAAGGAAATCCTGAAATTATCAAATGACACTTCAACCTTAAATCTACAATTTATTTCCCATTTAAAGTGTATGTGGCATCAGGTTGATTAGTTATCTTCCTTAATCATCTGAAATTCACAGATTTGTCAGATTTTTCATCCCCCACTGAAACTAAAGAGACTTCCACATGGGTACTTATCCTGAGATCAGTGCTGTTCATGAATGCCATCTCTGGGGACAGGAGGGGAAAGAGATCTACTTTCCATGGTTTCCTTGATGTGTTGAGAACCTTGGTGTACTCAAGCAGGGGAATTAGGGAAGACACCACAGGGGAATGTAAATTGCCCCTATCTCCAGTCCAACTGTGCTGTTTTCAGGTCACTTAGATTGTCATTCATTTTTAAAAGATTACAGTCACAGAAATATTCCAGATTGAAGTATTCTCCCTAATGGGATCATAGTCTTGCATTTAAGCCCCAAACAACATGACTCTACAACAGTGTTTCCCAAACTTGGGTCTCCAACTGCTTTTGGACTAAAATTCCCATCATCTCTGACTACAGGTCTTGCTAGCTAGAGGTGATGGGAGTTGCAATCCAAAAACAGCTGAAGACCCAAGTTGGGGAAACACTGCTCTGCAATAATAAAAAAGAGGTTATAAAAGGAAAGCATACAATTAAATATGGAACTGTTCCCTGATTCTAACCACTATGATAATCTCAACATACAGGTGACTCTCAATTTATGCTGGGGTTACATTCAACTCTGGCCTCTGCCTCATGAGACCAGGGCCCTGCAGGATCTGATTTCTTTCCGCAGGGCCTGTAAGACAGAGTTGTTCCACCTGGCCTTTGGCTTGGAGCCAATTTGATTCCCTCCCTCTCTTTCTTTTTTCCTTTCCTTCTCCTCCTGCGATGAGGCTACATTTTAATATTTTAATGTTTCAATATTTTAATGTTGTATTTTAATTTTGTTTTTAAGTTGTAATCATTCAACTTGTTTTTATTATTGCTTGTAAGCCGCTCTGAGCCCGGCCTTGGCTGGGGAGGGCGGGGTATAAATAAATATTATTATTATTATTATTATTCCAGGAATAGTGTCTACAGCCAAAATCGTATATAGGACTCAGCTATAATGCTGCACATAAAACGTTTTAAGTGTGTTGTAAAGTGTATTATACAAATGTGACACTAGATGGTGATGGTGAGCTATGGAGAATTTGATATATTTTTCAAAATGTTTTTTAAAAAAATGCATTTTCACAACTTCTTTAATATGTGTGTAGATTCCACCATAGTCAAAGCACATTGGGTTCAATAATAAGATTGACAAAGTCTTTTTCCATAAACACCTGCCCCCTTCGTTTCTTTTTTTTTAATTTGCTAAACATGTAAACATGCGCACAAGTTAAATCGCGTAGGCTGCAAGTTAGCTGTACAAGATTACAATATGCCAGTATCTGCAGTACAAGAGATGAATTATGTGTTAAGGCTGATGCAAACATATTAGCAGTTAGACATAGGGTTTAATGTTTGTGAATCTGGAGCGGGGAAGCCTGTGGGTGTTATGAATGCACTTACATAACTGCTCTTAAGGTTAATATCTGTTTAAAGAAGGAGAAAGAGGAGAACAAATGTAAAATATAACAAGGCACAAATAGAATGGAAGTTGTACTTTGTCAAAAATAAAATTGAGATTTGTATATGCACACCCTAATAAGTAGAATATATGTGGGCTGAGATGCTTTCATTCAGCTGATTTCTATCCTGGTTGAAGTAAACTTCCAAAAGTTTAATTATGAGAGTTTGGGGAAATAGAACTCTTAAGTCTTGGCAACAGTGAAGTACAATTGCATCCTGTGCAATGAGACAAATGTAAAACATTCCCTAATTTCCAAGAATAAGAACTGTATTCCTTGGAGACTAGGCTGCCCAGTAAAAGTTTATGATACTCCAGATACACCTATAAACAATTCATTATTTATTTGTGTCCTCATTTCTACAAAGGGAAGTTGCAGGAGGGTCATCATGTAGCATCTGAATCTACAGAATGGATTGGAGCGTTGCTCTAGCAATTGTTTTTTCAAATTCTTTAAGTGACTTTATTATTAATTAGCGCCACTAAAATCTTAGTGGGCCAATGGTACAAAATGTACTGGAAAGGCTAAAAACACATTTAAATGCACATTTAATTTAAACACGTAAAGAAAACCATTGGTAAGTATGTTCCTGCAAGAGGTGTATAAAGGCATGCACACGATTTATATGGCCAAATTTGCCTTATATTCTGTGTCCTGTTTCCCCTCGAACTTGATTAACGCTAGCTCGCCCCCCCCAACTCTGTCTCCCCACTCGGTTTCACAGAGCCCCTCTCATCCAAAATCTTTTTCCCTTCTTCCCCCCAATGCCAGCCCCTCAATTTCTGGCCTCCCGCCTTTTGTGGAAAGCTTACAAGCAATGGCTCTTCATGGTAGGCTGGGTGATTTTCTTATCAGTAAATGTGTCTGTGAAGAAGGAAGCCAGCCTACAATCTGGACCATTTCCCCTCTCCCTCCCACTTCTCTTTCCAAAAGAGATCAGTTCTATCAGTTGTTCCCAGTCCCTAAAATTAAAGATGGGAGTAAGCCAAGCTCAGCATTGAAGTAACATCTGAGCTTTCAGATTTTATTGTCTTCCTGTGAGTGGATCTTTATGCTCCAAATGCTTTCTTTTTCTTCTTTTTCTTTGCAAGCCTATAGGGCTTGAGGACTGAATCAATCTCTGAAACAACTGCCATCACTCAGCACAAGAATCAACACATATGCTTGCAGTTCAGCACTGTGATAATAAATGAGCCTTCCTCAACTTCCACCAACCCCAGGAAGCATGGTCAATAGTCAGGGATGATGGAAATTGGAGTCCAAAACCCCTGAAGGTCACCAGGTTGGGGAAGTCTGTAAAGGTAAGCTGAAATAACACATTATTCTGTTCAAACTCCCATCTCATTGAGTAACCAACTAGGTATCTCCAACCCCTTGAACGATTCCATCAATGGTGTCTCCAAAGAAATTTTACACATCACCTGGGAAGACAGGCGAACTAATGCCAGTGTACTGGAAGAAGCAAAGATCGCCAGTGTCGAAGCGATGATTCTTCAACATTGGACTGGTTATGTTGTGCAGATGCCTGATTATCGTCTTCCTAAGCAACTACTCTATTCCGAACTTAAAAATGGAAAGCGTAAACAAAAGAGGTTTAAAGACTCTCTCAAGGCAAATCTATAAAAAGTAGTATAAACACCGACAACTGGGAAACACTGGCCTGCGAGCGCTCCAATTGGAGAACAGTGTTTACCAAAGGTGTCATGGGCTTTGAAGACACTCGAAATCAGGACGAAAGGGAGAAATGTGCTAAGAGGAGGGAATGCTTGGTAAACCCTCACCACGATCAACTCCCGCTTGGAAACCTATGTCCCCACCGTGGAAGGACGTGTGGATCCAGTCACTTACAGACTCACTGTTAAAACTGTGTTTATGGAAGACAATCTTAATCGGCTACAAGTGATTGCCAAAGAAGAAAGATTTGTCTAGAACTGTACTGCATATTCCAAGTGGAAGTCACAATAAGGGATACTTTGGTATCTTCTATTATCAGGTCAAGCAATCATAATTTGCAAGTGATTTACCAAGCTTATAGAGGGGATAACAGTCCTTCAAGTGGGAGCAAAATCTAACTTTTAAGAGATTTACGGCAGTTTTCTGAAGCTTAAATAATGGCAGAAAAGAATCTGAGACAAGAATGGGCAACTGCTAGTCTGTCATTTCCATAAATTACACTTTACTCATAAACTAAAACCTATTAAATATAGCAGTAGAAGAGGTCCTTAGGGCAATGCAAAGCCTAAATATTCAGCTACTCCATATAAAGCCTACTATTATACAGGAATCTCTTCAAAGAAACATATAAAACAGGCAGGTATGGAAAGGGTGAGATGCATAGCAAATGACAAAGAAATATGGCAGGGAAGGATGGTACAGGAAAATTTCACGTGTACTTAATATTAAATCTTCCAGAACTACGTCTTTCTGCTCAGCCCAGATACGATGTGTCATAACTCTAGATTTAAAATGAAGATTCCATATATAAGTACAAAAGAAAAGTTTGGGGACTTTACTAGCAAGTACTTCATTTCTTTGTCAGTTAGGCAAAGAGTCCACGTTAGAAGGAGATATTCGTGTTTAAAATGGCCCATTTTCCCTTTGATTTTATGTGAGGGCTTCTGAAGGATGAGAAGCTTCCATGCTTCATAAAACCATTGATTCACAGCACATCATATGCATGTTTCTTCGTTGGATTTACTTCCTAGTTAGGGGGTTAGGTTTACAACCTCAACGCTGCAATGGTATTAGAAGAGTTTGGACTTGATATCCCGCTTTATCACTACCCTAAGGAGTCTCAAAGCAGCTAACAATCTCCTTTTCCCTTCCTCCCCCACAACAAACACTCAATGAGGTGAGTGAGGCTGAGAGACTTCAGAGAAGTGTGACTAGCCCAAGGTCACCCAGCAGCTGCATGTGGAGGAGCGGGGAATCAAACCTGGTTCACCACATTACGAGTCCACTGCTCTGAACCACTACACCACACTGGCTCACTATTAGGCCTTCTTTATTCTTTCTTTACTGTTATCATCATCATTACTTGTGAGCTCTGCTTTGCTGCCATAATGAGAGTTTATCTGTATGCTTATCTGGAGAGCATACCATTGCCATATGTGGAAGTGACTAGTGTTATTTATTTATTTTTGAGTATTTGGGACACGACGACTAGGGCTTTAAATACATATATTTCCCATACTTTCTACCAAAAGGTTTGCATCCTTGGGTAGCTCTACTAGAACCATCTCTGGACTTTATTATTTTTAATGTTCAAGGGTTCCTGTTAATGTATTTCCCCCTGTAGAAAAATCCAGTGTTCTAGCCTAAATACATGTCTCGGGTAACCTGCTAATGAAGAATTTAAGGAGAAGTCTTGGAACCAATAACAGCTCTCTAATTCCTGAGTTCAGCTGAGATATTTGGGACTGAGATACCAATATTTCTTTTTGAGCCATACAACAGGTTGAGGGTTTCCTATACGGAACAACTGAACGCCATTCCCCACATCTTCCTGAGTATATGTATGGGCATTTATATATGCGTTCAACTGAGCAGGCTTACTGGAAATAAGATGCCTGTATGCATTTCTTATATCCTCATCTGCCTTACTCATTCTACTCAGTCTGAGTACCCACTGAGTGCCTGGACCAAGTGGAGGGAGAAGGGCGAATGGGGTCAGTGCACACAGATTTTTTCATTCCAGCAAATTGCCTGGCATACTGAGAGTCCTATGCTGGGGTGGGACTGGGGTCTGCTAAGATTCTTCAACATCAACTTTGTTGGACTGGTCATGTTGTGCGGATGCCTGATTATCATCTTCCAAAGCAACTACTCTATTCCAAACTTAAAAATGGAAAGCGTAATGCTGGTGGTCAACAAAAGAGGTTCAAAGACTCTCTCAAGGCAAATCTTTAAAAAGTAGTATAAACACCGACAACTGGAAAACACTGGCCTGTGAGCACTCCAATTGGAGAACAGCCTTGACCAAAGGTGTCATGGCCTTTGAAGACACTCAAACTCAGGACACAGGGAGAAACATGGTAAGAGGAAGGTACGCTTGGCAAATCCACACCATGATCAACTCCCGCCCGGAAACCTCTGTCCCCACTGTGGAAGGACGTGTGGATCCAGAATTGGCTTCCACAGTCATTTACGGACTCATTGATAAAACCGTGTTTATGGAAGACAATCTTACTCGGCTACGAGTGATCGCCAAAGAATGCCAAGAAGCCCTCTCAACAGGAGCACTGTGTCTGTGGATTGCATCAGATCCATGCCTACAGTATCTAAAAGTACCATTTATTTATCTCCTTGCAAAATAAATGATACTTTATAAGAGTTTAACTTCACCCAAATGACGCCTCTTCTTTGGAATTGCTTCCCATTTCTTTGTCGTCATCATCATCAAACCTTTTATTGGCATCACATACAAACATCCAAAACAAATCAATACAGAATTATCACTTCCCCAGTGGCACAAAACATTTGCTAAAAGAAAGGAGGCAGAGCAGTCTATTTCTTTGTCACATCACCATCACCTCTAGAATTTACAGATATGCACAGCAATAAAAAAAATACCAGCTGTGATACTTGCATCAACAAAACCTCTGTGAGGGATTCATGGAGATTAAGTCCTTACAGGCATCAGATTTTGGGGAGTCAACTTCCCAAGCAACATGCTTTCCAAACAGCATGGACCTTATTAGCCTCTGCTGCAGTTTGTACGCCTGATGCCTAATTTCTCCACTTAGCCAGCAAAATCTCACATTTTGTATCTCTGCTGGATTAGGGAGGCGGGAGAATTGCTTGCCTATGCTCTATTCTTTATCTTAATGCATTTCTCAGTAGTAAGGATCCTAAGAACACATTGCATTATCCCAGCATGCCCATAATGATAATTACACAGTCTTAAAAAAAACAGCAATCTGTATATCAAATAATAATAAATGATATAAAAACTAGGAGGGAATAAGCATACTACAATACCATTTTGAACACTATGGAGCTCCTAGTAAGAACACCTGTTTAAACAGGGTTTTTTAAAATATGGATTCTGAGATTCTCTATTAATTTACCACAGGTCTATATATTTCATGCCCACAGCAAGCAAGACAATATGAATCAAGAACCTGTGCATATCACACTTTCATTGCCATATGCTACTCTTCTTTCACTACCATGGGAATGAGAGAGGCTGGCAGAAATTGCTATCAAAGTGAAGAGTTCAAATGAACTTTGAGACACACCGCATTGAAAGTTCAAATAGGCTGAAGTCAAAATAGTTCATCTTCAGATCTATGTACAATAGAGATGGGGAACCTGAGACCTACCAGATGTTGCTGACTCCTGTTATCCTTGACCACTGAACATGCTGGCTGGTGGGAGGTGGGACCCAATAACATCTGGATGGCCTTGGGTTCCCTACCCCTGACGTATAATATAAGTAAGTCAAATGGCCCCAAAACAAATTGTCATCCGGAACCAGTTAACTGGCTGTGCGGAGAAGAAAGATGAGTGGGGGAAAGCGATTTCCCTCAAGCGAGGGAAGGGGCGATGGTGAATGAATTAAGAAGTCAGGTGCCAGTATGCTAAGAATACTGGAATGCTTCGGTTATGTCCTTTGAGACGTTCCTTCATGATTCTGCAAGCCTGTTTCCCTTTTAATGCTCCTCACATAAACAGACATAGATAATATATGTACAAATATTGCAGGCATCCAAATATCTAAGTCAGATCTTTCTTTTTTAAAAAAAACAAAACAAAAAACGAGATAGTGTAGAAGACATCTTGTTTCTCCATCACACCTGAGGAAGGGGAACACTAAACACTGTGGGCTTAAGTGGTTTCTGTTCATCTTTTGAGGTGTTTCCTGCCCCCCTTCATTCCTGCACCTGATGCTTTTTTATTTCTTTTCCTTTTTTTGCCTGTTTGCTTCATTTTGGGGATTTCCATCACCAATCAATTCATCAGACTGCCTGCAGAATGCTGCATGAGGTTCCCGGCCATTAACCAAAGGGACAAAAAATTGCAACTTACCTCGTGATTAATATGGCTGCGTCTACTGGTGACACATCTTCACCCCAGCTTGTTGACATCTCTAAATGGATGTCATTTTTCTTACCAAATTCTTCATGTTGCCATTTGCAGAAACTCTCCAGCATTTTTTCACCATGATGTCCAATATACATGTCAGCCTAAAAGGTGTAATGTTTCACTTGTTGTAACATATGTATCTACACGGCTTTTTAAAGCAAAAGAGAGTGTGTGTGTTTTAAAGACTTCTAAAAACATATAATAGGGAATTCTGTCTTTCTGTAAATATTCAAATATTGGTTGCTATTCCACAATCAATATTAAAACATCTATTTCATTGCAACAACCACAATGTTCCCCCTTCCAGCTGACTACAAACATGTGTAATTAAAAGTCTGACTCATCTAAACTTTAGATTCTCTAAATATTTTTGTTTGCATCGGGGAATTTGGATAAATAGAATCATACTGTTTACAGAGCTGTTTGACCTAAATTACATATTTGTGACTTAAAAGACACATGCACAAAATGTTCTATACACCTTCAAACAGCTTCAGAGATTTAAGTGCATCTTCCCTTAACATTAACCTAAAAATAATATCCTCATGTTGTTTCGTACAGCCATGCTGTAATTGTGTTTGTTTCAACCAAGGAAGACCTCACTATCTTCCTCACATTATTTTACCAATCCCCACTGTGTATTTGAAGCTGCTCATGACATTGAAATACCTGAGGAAACCTACTCAGGTGAAAGCTTTTGTGCTTGTGATTGATGGCACACATAGCTCTGTCGGTAGAGCACGAGACTCATAATCTCAGAGTCATGGGTTTGAACCTCATGTTGGCCGAAAGCCTCCTGCATTGCACAGGGTTTCAACCACAATTCTATGATTCTATGAATGGAGGTTTCCAAACATAATTTGTAAAGTAAAGGTAAAGGGACCCCTGACCATTAGGTCCAGTCGTGCCCGACTCTGGGGTTGCGGCACTCATCTCGCTTTATTGGCCGAGGGAGCCTGCGTACAGCTTCTGGGTCATGTGGCCAGCATGACTAAGCCACTTCTGGCGAACCAGAGCAGTGCACGGAAACGCCGTTTACCTTCCCGCCAGAGCGGTACCTATTGATCTACTTGCACTTTGACGTGCTTTCGAACTGCTAGGTTGACAGGAGCAGAGACCGAGCAACGGGAGCTCACCCCGTCGCGGGGATTCGAACCGCCGACCTTCTGATCAGCAAGTCCTAGGCTCTGCACCACCCGCGTCCCACATAATTTGTAGTAAGTACCAATAACTAGGCACAAGGCACAACTTGCTGCCGTTAAGCAGGGGGACTATTTAGTGTGTCACCAGACGGCTAGAAGGAGCTGCCCCGTTCCCTTTTGAGCACCCCTGCTAAACGTGGAGAGTTGTTTTTCACTTCTTGAGAAAGCTTCACCAAAATGTGTCCTCCCTCATCATTTCCACCCAACCTTATAATTTAAGAGTGCATGCCCTTTATCTGTACAGATGTCTGTTCTAAATAATAATGATAATAATACATGGAAAAGGTAAATGCAGTACTTTCTTACTGGAGTCTCATGAAGCAAAACAAGCTTAGTCACTCGAAGGTTCACTCGAATCCCAAGGCTTTTGTGTTGGAAAAGATTGAACACCTAAAGCAAATGGATTAAAACACTCTTTCAGAATTATAAAATGAAAATCACAAATCTGCTTTGGCGGTCTGACGAGTTCTGAGTGTTTTATACAACAATTATACAACAATTTCATATAACAATTGGTTCTGGGCAATACACAAACACAGTCTCCATGTTCGGAACAACTTCATCATCTGTTTTTTTTTGGGGGGGGGGGGCAGAGAGCTCATCTTCATTTGTACACACAGATCAACTTTCTTTGATGGAATTAGAAGCTCATGTTCACATCCAAGCACACAGAGAACTTTATGTAAGTGAGAGTGGAACGTACTGTTGACTCCTTAATATTTTGTTCCTGAATGTTCAAGGAATATCATAGTGTACTAATGTAAGAAGGCTAGGCTGGGGGGAAAGCAGCACTGTTACATCTCACAAGACATCTATGGAAGACTAACGAGAAGGGCCAAAAAGGTTGAGTCTAAACTGGAGATGGGAGCTTGGGTCAGATCCTGCGCCTTCATAAGAGTACTAATCAGGACTCTAACCCACACTAGGACCCCACCTTCCAATCCTAATGACTTATACAATTAAACTATGTTCTGCGCTTTACTGAACCTTCAAGCTAATTTAAATTGACGGTACAGTAGACCAACTGGGATAAATGGCATCCATTACCTTACATTCATAATTTGCAATGGGTATGACTTAGTTGGCGATCACCCAGCGTATTATCTTTACAGAAAGTCACAACGTTCCCTACCATATTTAGAATCGTTAGGATAAATCGTCTAGCTGCATCTGCCCCGTGATAGGAAATCATAGCCGGATCTGCAACAACTACAGTCTCCACATTATATTCTTGAGGTAATTTATAGGAATATCTTTTTCCTCTTCCGCTTTCTGTTCCTTTTTGGCTCTTGGGTAGTCTTTTCTCTGCAACAGAAACAAGTAGTAGACAAATGATCGCGTAAAGATGCTTTATACTGAGTTATGCTATTGGACCATCTCTATCTGGAGATGCTAGCGTTCTTCTGCATCCAAATATATGCTCTATGATTGACAGAAAGGCATCCTAGCCATTTTTAGCAAAAAATGTTTCACTGGGATACATGTTTTATGGCTTTTGTTCAAACCTCTAGTGATTACCAACTTATATATGAAATATTTACCAACCATGGATTATACAATGCTAATGAATATAACGTTACACTTCTTGCTCAGGGCCAGATTTAGGTTTGATGAGGCCCTAAGCTACTGAAGGTAATGGGGCCCTTTATATGTCCAGCTGTCCTTTGTCAACAACAAATTGTCACTGTTTTTTTGTGTTGAATATATGCTATATGGTAATTTATGGACCTAATAGCTCCATAAATGGGATGCAGGTGGCGCTGTGGTGTAAACCACAGAGTCTAGGGCTTGGCGATCAGAAGGTCGGCGGTTCGAATCCCCACGACGGGGTGAGCTCCCGTTGCTCGGTCCCAGCTCCTGCTCACCTAGCAGTTTGAAAGCACATCAAAGTGCAAGTAGATAAATAGGTACCACTCCGGCGGGGAGGTAAACGACGTTCCCGTGCGCTGCTCTGGTTCATCAGAAGTGGCTTAGTCATGCTGGCCACATGACCCGGAAGCTGTCTGCGGACAAATGCCGGCTCCATCGCCCAGTAAAGCGAGATGAGTGCTACAACCCCAGAGTTGTCTGTGACTGGACTTAATTGCAAGGGGTACCTTTACTTTTACCATTAATAGCTCCATACACAACACAAAACACTGTTGCTGTGTGTAGGTTTTATTTTATTTTATTTTATTTTTTATCTTATATTTTGGAAATGTACATCCAGGTTTTTTTCCCTTTAATTTTTTGGGGGGGTCCCAAGAAAGTGGGGCCCTAAGCTATAGCTTGTTTAGCTTATACATAAATCCGGCACTGTTCCTGCTCTAAACCTTTAGAGTAACTGACATTCTAGTCATGCTCATATGTCCAACAGATAACCGACTGGCCTCAACAATCAATTAACTGCTAAGAAGAAGAAGAAGAAGAAGAAGAGGAGGAGGAGGAGGAGGAGGAGGAGTTTGGATTTGATATCCCGACTTTCACTGCCTTCAAGGAGTCTCAAAGCGGCTAACATTCTCCTTTCCCTTCCTCCCCCACAACAAACACTCTGTGAGGTGAGTGGGGCTGAGAGACTTCAAAGAAGTGTGACTGGCCCAAGGTCACCCAGCAGCTGAATGTGGAGGAGCGGAATCGCAAACCCGGTTCCCCAGATTATGAGTCTACCGCTCTTAACCACTACACCACACTTAGCACAAGTTGCAGCGCATTTGATGGGTTTATGCTGCTTCACTTTTCCCTGGTCTTTAATGCTGCTAACTTTGCTCTATAGCAGATTCCCCTGAACTAAGACTAATGAGGCACACATAGTTCACTTAATATTTTTTACTGTAGAAGCAGGAACATACTGTAGATTTAGCGGCAACATGCTTCCACAAGTTCAAAAATCAGAAGCTACACGTATATTTTTTATCATTAATTCAACCTCAGCTCTGTGAATCAATCACAGCTCCCTAAAATGTATTTCTACAGCATCTGTGAAGTTAAATAAAAAACATGGGAGGTGGATTCTCATGTTGCAAGTACACACTAAATTATAATTTCTATTCCAAAATAGGAATCATAAGTATTTCCAATCTCATTTTTATTTTTATTAGTGATGGAATGCAATAAAATAATCAAAATTGCTTTCCTAGAAACTGGCAAGAAACATTTATGGACAATAACTTAAAAACTGTTCAGAAGAAGGATGGAGAATGCTAATAAAACAATATGGTGCTTTCATCTCTCCCCCCCCCCTTCAACTTGCAGATATAAAAGAATCACAGTTCAGTAGTTAAGCTTGCTAGGGGGGGAAATGCTTAAAAACTAAAGAAAATATCCCTATGTGATAAAATGTTAGTGAAAATACTTTCACTCCATCCCTTCTGCAAGTCTATTAATGCTGGTGTTTCTGAGTACTTTGCACTGGGTTTTAATTTTATTTTTTTTAATTTACAACAAAAAGGCCATTATGTATACAACTGTCACATTTAATAGCCTTCTTCCATTTCAAGAGATGACTGGTTCCAGCAACATTCTCTGTTTAAAATTGCTCTACTTCCCTTTGGTCTCTCAGTAGGAATCCTAGAAAGCTGAAGAGCCTCTTTAAATGCAACCAATGCCTACGGAGGAACTGTGAAAACAGACCACACAGATGAGGAAGAAAACAAAAAAGGGTCTGTGTGTGGGAGTCTTTCAGAACACATACACAAAATAACCAAAAACAATGATAGCTCCTAAAGATGTTATTAGGAGCTAAACACACGGAAAGATGGAAACTGTTGTCATTTGATTTGGGCAAAATAATGAAAGGGTAAAATAAATGTTTTTGAAACTGCTCAAGGTGAGGTACCACAGACAGGGAAACGTAAGTGGGTTGTGTCTATACCTGACACTTTTGAAAATCCAGGAGGAGGAGAAAGAGTCGCTTATCCCCACGATTTCATTCATAATAACAGTAGTATTAGTAATAATAAATGACATGGGAGATGAAGCACACATTTTGATATCATCATTCATTCAGATAATATTGCCAACATAAGCAAGAAAGAGCAAAACCCACGTAAATTGATTCAAATCTTGCCGCTCTGAGGCTGAACAAGATTGAACCATTACAATATTCTGTTTAAAATGCTAATTTTCATTTAGCTTATTTTACAAAGTGTGCATGTGATGAATCTAAGGGTTCGTCCACACCAGTTCACTGTGTTTGCATTCCCATTTAATTTGTCTAGTCCAGGCATGTCCAACAGGTAGATCGAGATCTACTGGTAGATTGAGGGGTGCTCCTGGTAGATCCTGTTAGATTTTTGGCCCCTCAGTAATCTCCTCCCCCCCAAAAAAGGGGGAAACAACTTTGGCCTCCTAAGAAAAGTTCAACAACTTTGGTCCATCCAACGACAATGGGTAGATCACTGTCTTTTTTTATACTGTGAGTAGATCGCAGTCTATTGGGAGTTGGAGGTCCCAGGTTACATTATTACCCTTAAACAACACCAATCTTGATGCTTTCCTCTGTAAATTCAGGTTTACCCGATACAGGGTTAATCCAATAGATTGGGGGGGGGGATTGGGATCCAAACTGCTCCATTCAGGGTCACAGATGATTTTGGGGGGCTGTTTTTGGATGGGTAGATTAACTGTCTACTACTTCCCTTTCTATGCCCACAAATTTCTCAGTGCTTTCATTTCTTTCCTGCTAATCTCATAACTATTTCAGGTATGCTCCTATTCTGAGACATATTTTACTTTGTGATCTCGCTGTTAGTAAGTGCAGCCATATTCTTTTGATCCCTCAAATTTGCTCAAAACGCAAAAACTGCACAAACGTACAATTGCCTAACTGTGTGTTTTTGCACACTTCCTGGGCAGGGATTTTTTAAAAAAGAAAAAAAAAGGCAGAGACAATGTGTGCATGCACATCTATCAGCACACATGCCCTGTCAGTAAAAAGGTAAAGGTAAAGGACCCCTTGACGGTTAAGTCCAGTCAAAGGCGACCATGGGGTTGTGGCACTCATCTCGCTTTCAGGCCGAGGGAGACAGTGTTTGTCCACAGACAGCTTTCTGGGTAATGTGGCCAGCAGGACTAAACTGCTTCTGGTGCAAAAGGACACTGTGATGGAAACCAGAGCGCACGGAAACACCGTTTACCTTCCCACCGCAGTGGTACCTATTTATCTACTTGCACTGGTGTGCTTTCGAACTGCTAGGTTGGCAGGAGCTGGGACAGAGCAACAGGAGCGCACTCCATTGAGGGGATTTGAACCACCAACCTTTCGATCGGCAAGCCCAAGAGGCTCAGTGGTTTAGACCACAGCTCCACCTGGGCCAGTACTTAGGTGGCGTAACAGAATCAACAAATTTGAAGGAAGGAACAACACAAAATGGAATGCCTACTGGAAACACTGAAGTTCCTCCTCATATGCAAATTCAAATATATGCAGATGTTTAATCTAGTCTAATTCAAACGGGGGGGTGAGGAAGTGAATTTACGGCTAGATAATGCTCAAATGTGAGCAAGCCCTAAACGAATTAACAAAGTAAGCTTAATTAACCTGGAAACAAACTAAAAACCCTGAAGTGGTTTTGCAAGAACTGTATTTTGACACAGTGAGCTTGGCTCTTGAGCAGTTTATCATAAGCACAACATTTGAGAACCACAATGAAGAAGAGGCAGATCAGAACAAGGACAAAAAGGGAATCAGCTTTCATTGCAGAAGAGAGTGTGATCCTATCCAAAAAGTGAGTTGGCAGGTTGATTTGCGACTTGTCCTGTTAGAATCCTGGCACATCAATTCTCTACACATTTATTTGGAAACTGTCTTCAGTTAAATTTATTTCCAAGTAAAGGAGTTTCTGTCCACTGATTTTAAACAGAGACTGAGGCTCCATGTACTTGGAAGCAAGTCTCACTAATTTCAGTGGAACTCCAAGTAATATTGTGTTTAATGGGACAATCCAAATTATAGACTACTGAAATCAATGACACTTTCTACAACTCAACAACTATGGAATAGGGCTAATTGTCATTTAAAGTAATAGTACTCAGGTAACCAGAGCCTAGAGCTTGCCGATCAGAAGGTCGGCGGTTCGAATCCCTGCGACGGGGTGAGCTCCCATTGCTCTGTCCCAACTCCTGCCAACCTAGCAGTTTGAAAGCACGCCAGTGAAAGTAGATAAATAGGTACCGCTCTGGTGGGAAAGTAAATGGCATTTCCGTGCACTGCTCTGGTTTTGCCAGAAGCGGCTTAGTCATGCCACATGACCCAGAAAAAACTGTCTGGGGAGGCAGAAAAACGCCAGCTCCCTCGGCCAGCAAAGTGAGATGAGCGCCGTAATCCCAGAGTCATTCACGACTGGACTTAACTGTCAGGGGTCCTTTACCTTTAACCAGAATAGCGACTAGAGATTAAGAAAAAGATATTTGTTTCTTACAATAAGTGCCTACTGCATTAAATAGGTTAACAGGGATTACGTTACCAGTAATAACACCACAGTACTGACTATGAGAAGCGGGCTTTTCAGTGGCTTTCTCAGGTATGGACCTTCTACGCCTGTAGACGCGATGCGCATGACCTGTCACAGCCACAGTGTGATTGAGTGGTTCAATAAATATGAAGTCGTCATTCAGCTGCAAAAAACCCATCTGCAGTGGGAAACAAAAAAGCAACAGATACGGTGTGTTATTTAACGAGGCTCCATCATGCCACATATACAGAATAAATTTCAAATAGACCCTTAATGCTTTAAGACTTCCTGAAGCAGCCAGAATATGCTTGTGATGATGAGACGTAAGTTACATCAGTATACAATAATTCCAAACCACGATATTTTGGAGGCAGGTCCAGCAGCGCAGATATAGGCAACTTAGGTGCCAGGTCCTGTTCCATTAGCCTCTTTCTTTCCAAACGCTAAAATAAATGTCATTTACTTTGACTTAATGTGGGTGGGTGGCTATGTGCCAGTAGCAGATGCACAGTGAAATATTTAGATTTCTCAAAACTTGCTTTGGAGGCCCCAAGAGGTCGTTTAAATATGTTCAGCACAATCTATACACTCGTCTTACAACATCCCACATTATCATTTATGTCTTTGTTTATTAAAATGAAGGACAGTTATTAATAAAATACTTCTGGTCAGGAAAAACACACCTAAGGCTGCTTCAAGTATTATTATTCCTTCTACATGGAAATCATCTCTGTCTTGGGGAAACAGTGCAAACTTTTTCTGCTGCAAGTACACATGCTGGGAATCCAAATCTGGGCCAGTCCTATCATTGGGCAGAATGAGGCAACCACCTCAGGGAGCAGATGCTGGCGGGTGTGGTGCAGGCAGAGTTTATTTATATTATTTATAGATGTATGGCAATGTACAATTGAAACATCATAAAATTGCAATATTATAAAATACAGAATTACCTACATTCAATCAAATTAATTTCTGGGGGGGGGGGAGTGGAGAAACATAAATGATTTCAGCAAGCAGCAAAATATCAGAATTGTGGGTGCCTGCCTGATTTCGGAGGGAACAGTGTTTCAAAGTACCGGTGACATTAAGCTGCTTTAGTCTGTATAGAAACTCAATGAATCAGAGACAATGAGGAGGGCTTTTCCAGATGGTTGAAGTGACCAAACCCAAAGAATGCTCATAATTTTTCGGCATCCTGGAATAAAGTGGCAAGTGGAGTGCTACAAGGTTCTGCCTTTGGCCTGTTGTTGTTCAATGTATTTATAAAGAAGAAGAGGAGGAGGAGGAGGAGGAGTTTGGCTTTGATATCCCGCTTTATCACTACCCTGAGGAGTCTCAAAGCAGCTAACATTCTCCTTTCCCTTCCTCCCCCACAACAGACACTCTGTGAGGTGAGTGAGGCTGAGAGACTTCAGAGAAGTGTGACTAGCCCAAGGTCACCCAGCAGCTGCAGGTGGAGGAGCGGGGAAGCGAACCCGGTTCCCCAGATTACGAGTCTATCGCTCTTAACCACTACGCCACACTGGCTCTAGTAGACCACAAGCTTAGCATGAGTCAACATTATGATGCAGCAGCAGTGATAGGAGAAGTAACATGAGTCAACAGTGTTATGCAGAAGTAACAGTACCACTCTATTCTGCCTTGGTCAGACCTGGAATATTGTGTCCAGTTCTGGGCACCACAATTGACTAAGGACATTGACAAGCTGGAACTTGTGCGGAGGAGAGTAACCAAGATGGTCGAGGGTCTGGAAACCAAGCGTTATGAGGAACAGCTGAGGGAGCTGGGTATGTTTAGCTTGGAAAAGATGAGACTGATAGGAGATATGATAGCTGGGAACAGTCTTCCTTCCAGCACTCATGGCAGCAGCAATGTAACCTTGTCCTAGACAGTCTATGGCTTTGTACACTAAAAGTAATACCTTAATCTTATTTTGGTAGTGTACTGGCAGCCAGGCAGAGCTTTCAGCACTAGTACAATATGCTGATATGCCTGTCCAGGCAAACATCATTCCACAGCATCCTGTGCTAGTTGCAATCTCCAAACCAATCTCAAGAGCAGCCCCACATAGAGTGCACTGCAGTAGGCTAGAGATCACCACTGTGGTTCAGCTAACCTTGTCCAGGTATGTCTGTAGCTGACATAGCAGTCAAAGCTAGAAAAAAGGACTTAGGATAACCTGTGTCTCCAGCGACAGTATCAGATCTAAGAGTACTTCCAAGCTACATATCTAACCTTCCAGTTTCCTGAAGTTGGGAACTATTCACCCACAGGGCTTCTGTCTCACCAAGATTCAGCTTCAGTTTATTGGCCCTCCTCCAGCCCATCACCAACCACAGGCAGTGGTCCAAGACTTACACTGCCTCTCCTGATTCAGGTATTACCAAGAAGTAGAGTTGAGTGTCATCAGCATACTGATCACATACAGATTCAGTATCTGTGATCCCATAGATACTTGCCTGGGAGTAAGTTCCACTGAACTCAATAGAAGAACTTCTGAATAGATAAGGAAGGGATGGGATTGTCACATCCAAGCCACTGCTCAATCGTTAAGCTTACTGGGTGGCCTTGTACAAATCACTGTATGTTAGGCCTAAGCTACCTCGTGGAGTCATTGAGAGGGAGAATGATGTAATTGTAAAGCACTGAGTACTTTAAAAAAAAGATAAACAGCAACAAACATAAAAGGAGACTGCTCATTTTATATCAGGAGCACGCCTCTGTGTTTTTACAAGAATCTCATTAACGGACAAAGAAAAGTAACTTTTTATTGCTTTAGTGAAACACAACATCTGGCAATATATCAATGAAGATAAGAAACAGGTTTACAGAATCATACTTTGAAGTATTTTCTCATGAGTTACACCATCTAATGAGTTGTCATTGGAGATAAGAGAGAGACTGTGTGTGTTTATATAGGACAGGCCATTTGCTGACCACCACATGATGGGCCTTAAATCACAGCATGCGCTGAGATGGCAGCTTGCACCAAATGTGTATAGACTTCCAAACTCTGGAATGACAGGTACTGGGTCCAATCTTGCATCAAAGTCAAAATCCTGACCTGAATTTCATTTCCACCCTAGCCCAGGTGTACAGCAGCTAGTTGGAGTAGTTATGCAGTGGAAGTGTTTTAAATGGCTTCCATGTGGGCATTGCACCCCTTTGCAAACCCCCTCTATGTGTGTGAGACAGCTACATTACTCTCTATCTTTCAAAAAGAAGTAAGCTAGTTTGCTGGCATTATATAAGCATACGCATACAGATTTTCTAACATATATAAGAGAAAAGGGAGCACATCTCAAATTACAGTTTTTCAATTCAACCACAACTAGTGAATTCTGGGGTGTTAGAAACTATATGACGTGTTAATTGTAACTGAGATAACATAGCCCAATCTTAGAGTCCTGTGTGGACTCTACACATACAGTTGTACCTTGGAAGACGAACACCTTGGGGGTCGAACGTTTTGGCTTCCGAACGCCGCAAACCCAGAAGTGAGTGTTTCAGTTTGCGGAAGTTCTTTGGAAGCAGAACGTCCAACACAGCTTACACAGCTTCCAATTGCGTGCAGGAAGCTCCTGCAGCCAATCGGAAGCTGTGCCTTGCTTGTAGAACGTTTTTAGAAGTCGAACGGACTTCCAGAATGGATTCCGTTCGACAACCAAGGTACGACTGTACTCTCTTTTAAAAAGATCTATGAAGTTTTGTGACACATTTGCTAATCCATTTTTTGTCCCTGCTTTTACCTTTCTGTCTCTGCCCACAAAGTTGGTAGCGATTATGAAAACAGCTGTCTATGTATCATGAGATCATGATCAAACAGAACACCCACAAGACAAATAGCATGCAGAAAAACCAAACACACCGATGAAATAGTCAAGACTCGGCCAGCTACGATTAGATAAATAAAAGAGTCAATCATTCTGTTCTGAGTACAGCCCTCTGTCATCAACTATCTTCATTTTTGGACAGATAGAGAAATGATACCCAAATGGTAGCCAGTAAACTCTGTCTTTGATTAACTGTACTTCCTGACATACTTGCTGTGCTGGATCTGCACAACATATTTTTCTTAAAGTTCTCTGTCCACCTGCTGATGGCTGATCTAAATTTGTTGGATGAAGAAAACGTCCTGTCTCTCATCCATGTTAACTCCCTCCTTAAAAAGTACTGTGGGATTTTTCAGCTAGTTGCACAACACAAGTTTCCAGAGAAGCGGATCCATCCCAAGTCCGTGCTGAACAAGTTCACTGTGCGACACAAAGAACACATGCTGTTACTTGAAAGGCCTTCTGCGTACAGTTGCTCAGTTTGATGGCTGACTGTGTAAACCAGCTGAGTGTGTGGACTGATTCATCTCATGGGGATTCTCAATGCCACAAAACAGTCTTTGCAACAGCAGATGAGGGCACAGAAATTCTCCCTGCAGTGGGAGAAATCCACCGGGAGACCCACTCTTCACATTATAACCCCTGCCTCAAACAGCCACCACGTGACATTTGTGACAACAATGCTACACACATTGGATCCATTTACAAACCAGTTTCAATATGAGGGCTTGGAAACAAACCTTAGAAGAAGCAAAGTCAGAATCAGGAAAGGCGAAGGCAAAATGGGAGATAGAAAGGGAACAGTTGAAAAAGGCTTCTGAAGAAGATATGATCCACTTGAAATTGCTTTGTTCAAAATATTGTTATCATTCTTGCATTGAAGTCAATGATACAATGAAGACTATGTTAGAATTAATGGTTTGCTGGGGAAGCTGGAAGGACACTAGGATTTTTTAACCCAGGAGTCAAGGAATCTCACTGACACCTTCAGCACAGACGAACCACTGAAACAGCTTGCATATTGAGAACCACATCGATAGAGCACTTTCAGTTTTGAGAAAAGCAAAATGTCGAAAGGTACCCAGTAAAATTGAGTCCTTGGGGGGGGGGGATGCCGAAAATGATTGATTGCAACAAAAAGAAAGGTCGATTTTTTAAAAAAAAAAACGCATTCCAGACAGAAAGTTACCAGATATAAACTCCTCGTGCCAGTGGCGTAGCGTGGGGGGTGCAGGGGGGGCCGGCCGCACCGGGCGCAACATCTGGGGGTTAGGGTTAGGGGGCGCAAATCCACAGGTTAGGGGACGCAAATCCACGGGTTAGGGGGCGCAAATTACTTGCCTTGCCCCGGGTGCTGACAACCCACGCTACGCCACTGCCTCGTGCAAATTAAAGAATATGGAACAGTTAAATACGAATAAAAGTCAACACATCAGTGGCAGTTAAAATAAAGGATCAACATCAGAACTGTATTATTTGGATTAAATAAGCGGATCGGAGCAGGAAAAAGTAATCAACATCTCCCAAAAATCTCCTAAAATCAGAACATGGGAAGTCAACCAAAATGTTTAATTTTGAATTTGACGAATGGCTTTTTTAATTGAATTATGATTTGTTATTGTATTAATGTGGTCTATATTGGATTGTTTTTAATGAAAAATTAATTTAAAAAATTATGAAAAAGAGAAGCAAGTTAGAGATATATGACTAAAGCTGCTTTCAATGCTCACAATATGCCCCATTTAAACTATGCATGCTATACTTTTCTTTAGACTCTAGATCTAGAAGGTTTAGTGCTTTCTACACTGTGCTTTTATTCTGTGTCAATTCTTTCTTTTTACAGCTAACTCCTTTGAAATCATTCATTCTTTTCAAGAAAGCTTAACTTTAATTTAATATAAGTTAAAGCTCATTTGCAGAAGATGTTATTCTTTTCACAGGACTATTTCTTAAACAGTTTATTTTTAAGTAGGCTCGGCTGTATACTTTCTTGCCAGCAATTACTCAGGGGTGCCATTGAAAATTTGTGTTAACAAAACCATGTTGAGAGACTGGAAGAAACCCAGCATACAGAATCCCAGAGCTCATCTCGAATCTATGCAAGCCCCTGATAAGTTATATACCAAAAAAAGAGTGTAGCACATTTGAACCATATATCACATTGAGATAATAATTACTACCGCATCCTGTGTATCATTCCCAAGTACTGGAGGCTACACGGAAATAATTAAATATGATGTAAGCTAAACTTCATAGTTAAGAACTTGGCTTTGCCCTGCAAAATAACATTCAGAAACAATTATTATTCCATATATAGCATTCTAGCCTGCAGAAAGCATGACAGATTTATATACTGCTTTTCTTCTTCTTTACTCCTGAGATGTGCATCTGGGTGTGTTCCAGTCTGAGGTAACAGAATTCAATGTAATGACAACACAGGATTCACTTAGGGAGGATTTGCAAGATACAGTTACCATGAGCGCCATTTTTGAAGTTTCAGAAAGCGATACTGTTAACCTGGACGTGCATTTTCTATGTTTAAAAAAATACATGCATTGCAGAGGAGAACGTGACGACCCCTAGGAAAATGAAAAAGCTGAAAGAACCTTGTGGCATCTTTAAAAGCCAAGAGATTTATTAGCAAGTACAAGGCTTAAACCACTGAGCCTAGGGCTTGCTGATCAGAAGGTCGGCGGTTCGAATCCCCGTGATGGGGTGAGCTCCCGTTGCTCGGTCCCTGCTCCTGTCAACCTAGCAGTTCGAAAGCACATCAAAGTGCAAGTAGATAAATAGGTACCGCACTGGCGGGAAGGTAAATGGTGTTTCCGTGTGCTGCTCTGGTTTGCCAGAAACGGCTTAGTCCTGCTGGCCACATGACCCGGAAGCTGTACGCCGGCTCCCTCGGCCAATAAAAGCGAGATGAGCGCCGCAACCCCAGGGTCGGTCACGACTGGACTTAATGGTCAGGGGTCCCTTTACCTTTACCTTACAAGGGTTGAAAAACTAGATCCTACTTAACCAGATGCACAAAACTGGGTTCTGGATAATGAAAGCTTATACCACAATAAATCTGTTAAAACTGCCACAAGACTCACTGTTGCTTTTTACTATAACAGTCCAGTCTGGCTACCCTGTGGAATCACCTGTCAGCCTGTGATGAACTGGAGAAATTGCAGGTGGGTGACCCTCCTGCATCACCTATAGCTGAATATATACAAATGAAACAAGCAATTATGCTATGGACACTGAAGGTGATTTTGATCAGATGGGAAGATTGAAGCACAGGATGTGATTGTGAGCCTTTCCACCACAATCACTGCACTATATCCTTGTGAAAGAATAATTAAGACACACCAAATAAATTATTTTTAACTTGCTCAGCGCCTATCTAATTTCTTCATGCAGGGTGCAGAAGAAGGCTACTAATCAATCTCAATATGCTGAAGCAATAAATTCTGCTTAGCAGTTACATGGAATACAATGTTCATACATTGATTAGACAGTTCAACTCAGTGTTCTTCAAGTCTTTCCAAAACTTCATAAGTGAATGCTTCATCGTCAATTTTTGTACTCATAGACTGTTTTGAGGTCATTTTGGCAAGCAAGGGGTGTATTATTATTTTATGGGCATAAAAGGAATATGGAGCACGAAATGAAATTATAAACATTAACGGAATATAAAGAACGAACTTGAAATATTCTGTAAATATTCACAAATTTGTTTTTTCTCCCTATATGTAAATCTCTTAAAAATCAAGGTACAGTACTTCAAACAAGCAATAAATTAAGTCTCATATTTATTTCAGTGGAAAAACTACATCAGTTTCCTCTTCCTATAGGGTCTGTTCTCAAGAGATCTGAGATCACAGAGGTTTTTCACTATAATTGGCATTTTAAGGCAACTGGTAGAAGCAATTCGTAATAAACTGATCTCATACGACGTTACCAACAAACTTACAAGTGTATATATGGTATTTTCAACTTCTATTCAAACAACTTAATCACAAGCTAACCTTTGAAAATTCTGGAGCCATGTTTTGTGAAAGACTGTTCTCATTTAGCAGCTCCTTCTAATGACTGCTCCCCACATCAAATGGGGGGGCACCTTTTGCGTGGTCACATGCAGCCCCCCCCCCAGATCCCAATGCGGCTCCTGGTAGTTCGGGCTGGCTTCATCCCCCCCCCCAGGCTGGAAACCTGGAGGTCTCCGCCTACCTCAGCCAGTCACCCAATCCCGCCTGGAGAGGCGTTGCCAGGGGATCGGCCAGGTAAGAGGGACCACCCTGCCCACACAGCAGAAGGTGAATCTTACCTGCGAAGCGTCAGTTGGCTCCAGAGCTTCTCCCACCCTCAGTTAAGACTCTTTTGCAGGTTAACCTCTTCTCCACAGGTACGCAGGCGCTGCTACATCATGGTCGCTGTTGAAGGGCCGGAAAGGAATTCTCCTGCATTGGCAGGTTAGCCTTTGCCGTAGCAAAACGTCACAACTTTGGCGGTTTCAGGTCTTGGGCAGAATCCTTTAGTCTATCTTCCTAAATGGGGGGGGGGTGAAGTGGTGACCCACGACCCCCTTGCGGTGGTGATCCCAGGGTTCCCTGTTAAAGGGGTCTTGAGGGGAGGCATTGGCCACATGCCGAGAGTTTGTCATTGCTCTCCCCTACAACAGCGGTGAAACGGGGGGGGGGGGGCCTCTTGCTTGAACATATGTTCTCCAGAGCCAGCCCAATCCCCACACATTCTGGATAACCCTGATGTCTCCCAGATCCCCGGCTGGGGACTGGGAAGGATAAATGCCCAATGCCTGAGCCACATCTGAAACTTAATAAAGTTGTGGCCAGTTTTAATCCCATAGCACGTTGTCTTGAGTCATTACAGTGGTACCTCAGGTTAAGTACTTAATTCGTTCTGGAGGTCCGTTCTTACCCTGAAACTGTTCTTAACCTGAAGCACCACTTTAGCTAAATGGGGCCTCCTGGTGCCGCTGGAGCACGATTTCTGTTCTCATCCTGAAGCAAAGTTCTTAACCCAAGGTACTTTTTCTGGGTTAGCGGAGTCTGTAACCTGAAGCATATGTAACCCGAGGAACCACTGTATTCCACTTGGAGATCGCCTGGGGTTGGAGGGACTCCGCCTGTCCACGTAAATAAAGACTATAATAATAATTACATTTACTGCATATCTCAAGCCTTTGTCAATGAAATATGCTCCTATAGGACTGAAAAAAAATCTATAATGTGTTTGTGTCCATCTTCTACAATTCCATCTTCTAGGTAGTCCTCAACTCTGATGAGGTTTGAATTGCCATGTGGTATTTCAGGGGCCTCCCACCTTAATTTAGTGAAGATGTAATGTTTTTACCAATGCAGCCTTGAGGGTCAATACCACCCCATTAGGAATGATGGAGCAAACAAACAAACAAACAATGCATGTAAAGTACTATGTATCAGAGTGTTTAAACCTATTAGTTGTGTCTACAGATATTCAGTCCAGAACCTGTTTTTAACATTTTGTGTGAGCAGAGGCTGAAGAAAACAAAAACCCAATATTTTGTCTATTATGAAAACAGACAAGTCACTCACTTCCCTTTTAAGGAATGTTGTGTACCCCACAAGGCTTCTTAAATCTTAGTACTGAAGCAGAGGTATTCATTTTTTATATATAAAAGGGTGCAAAAAAACCCACCTTATTTTAAAATTACAGCAGTGAGGTTACAGGGAACCAGACAGAGGGCCTTCTTGGTAGTTTGACCCGCCCTGTGGAACACCCTCCTATCAGATGTCAAGGAAATAAGCAGCTATCTTATCTTTAAAAGACATCTGAAGGCAGCCCTGTTTAGGAAAGTTTTTAATATTTAATGCTGTGTTGTTTGTAACACTCGATTGGGAGCCACCCAGAGTGGCTTGGGAAACTCAGCCAGATGGGTGGGATATAAATAAATTATTATTATTATTATTATTATTATTATTATTATTATTATTATTATTCAGTTTGATGACAATTCAAAAAACATTCATCCGGAAGCTGACCCCAAACCAGCTTCTGCCCACCAAGTTCCACTCCTGACGCCACGCTTGAAAGACGCCGCCGTTCTATGAGAACAAGGGAGGCGTTCGTGGTGAGTTCCAGCACCTCTTTTTCTAGAAAAAGAGCACCGCATATAACACCATCGACAGAGCTTCCACGTCACTAGATGTCAAATTTCACACAACGCTTCTCACTGGAGCTCTTTTCATACATTCAGCGGCCAGATCTCAGAAAGAAAAGTGCAGAAGTGAGTAGGGAAAATGAGGTAACAAAAGTACATCCTGGGAATCTTCAATTCACTACTCTACCACCCATCTTGCATTCCATATACAAATAGTTCATAAGACCATGCTCATGTCTGACCATTCAAATATTACAGAGATGAATCTCAGCATACCATGTGTTCCCCACCCCCCCAATTATGAATGCACATGGGACAATGTAATGATGAAGCAGCATTTAGCCTCAGCCCCTCCAAATACTAGGGTATTCCATTAAAGGAATCAGGGGGGAATGGTCATGTCCACGGGGCCAGGACCCCCAGACAGCAGTCCCTGCAGGGGTCACCCTGTTTGATGTAAGTCTTAGGAACCTCCACCTGGATTGACCTATGCGTCATTTCCTGTTGGTGGTCCAGAAGTATTTTCACTTGCCCCATGCCCAAGCAAATAGAAGGGGAAGAAATGGAGGCAGTGAGAGATTTTACTTTCTTGGGCTCCATGATCACTGCAGATGGTGACAGCAGCCACGAAATTAAAAGCCGCCTGCTTCTTGGGAGAAAAGCAATGACAAACCCAGACAGCTTCTTAAAAAGCAGAGACATTACCTTGCCAACAAAGGTCCGTATAGTAAAAGCTATGGTTTTCCCAGTAGTGATGTATGGAAGTGAGAGCTAGACCATGAAGAAGGCTGATCGCCAAATAATTGATGCTTTTGAATTATGGTGCTGGAGGAGACTCTTGAGAGTCCCATGGACCGCAAGAAGATCAAACCTATCCGTTCTTAAGGAAATCAGCCCTGAGTGCTCACTGGAAGGACAGATCGTTAAGCTGAGGCTCCAATACTTTGGCCACCTCATGAGAAGAGAAGACTCCCTGGAAAAGACCCTGATGTTGGGAAAGATAGAGGGCACAAGGAGAAGGGGACGACAGAGGATGAGATGGTTGGACAGTGTTCTCGAAGCTACCAGCATGAGTTTGACCAAACTGTGGGAGGTAGTGAAAGACAGGAGTGCGTGGCGTGCTCTGGTCCATGGGGTCACAAAGAGTCGGACACGACTAAGCAACAACAACAACATGCCCAAGCCAAACCTCTTCCATCTGTATTCAATAAAGTGGTGGCCTGTTTTGATCCAAATCTTAGGGGTCTTTTATTTACCTGGGTTGGGGACTGGGGAGACGGCACTTGGACCTGCAAAAGCACCTCTAACGCCACTGTCGCGTATTGCCAGATTCCTACATGAAAGTCACTTCTGCAGGGAACTGTAACCCCCAACTGTAAGTTATGCATCCATACAAACACATGCAAAACATTTCAAGCGCCTTTGCCTAGAAGCAAGCCCCCATCACCTCTTGAACAGTACTGTAATTTAACACTCATATAAAAGAGCTGATTATATATCTCAACAGTGATTTTGAATTTTATGCCATTTGCAACAAGCTATTTGTTTTATGCACCACACCACATTAATTATTATGAATAGCATTTCTTTTCGTGTTTCAAATCAGGGTATATATGATATTATGATTGTGGAAAATAGTTTTAAAGATGTAATTTATTAAACTGCTGTTTTCACAGTTGAAAGCCAAACTCTGCTGTAGCCAATATATGTTCACAAAAGCATGATACAGTAAATATATCATGCCCTTGCTCCTAGATTTATGATGCAGAAATCCATGAAGTCTTACTTCAAACCAAAAATACACAACATTTATTCCAACAAGATGGAGCTTTGGTATTAAACGACACTGTACGTCTATTTTGCAAAAACGACATTTAATATTTTCTCCCTTAGATGTGTGCCCTTATGGGTTATGCATTATTTTTTCTCGTGAAGACACCATCTGATTTTGTATTTAGATTGTAATTTATCAGAATCATTTAGATTGTGATAATTCTACACAAACTATACACTCAAAACCTCTTAAACCTGAATGCATTGGATGAAATAACAAAAAGGCAAAAAAAATACCTCTCTTTAACTATCTAGCATTATAAATGACAAAATTGGTCTTGTATATTTTATTATTATGTGAACTATGAATATTTACCCAACTGTAAGCACAGACATTTATTTTCCATCTTACAGAAAATCACTGTTCTGCCCAATAACTGCCAGCTCTAGTTTCTGGAAAGTTCTGGGCTATTAATCTTCAAGTAAGTGATACTGCTTAGCACACTTGTGTGTGCATAGAAAAAGTCTAGCAGAAGTTCTTCATTCCATAATTGCTTGATGTTTAATCGGATATAAATTCTGCAATATTGCATGAACAAAACTATTATGTTATGCTCCTTGGCAATGAAGGATCTTTTTAGAAATAATGTTATCATTCCAACAACCAAATAGTGGTGTTCTGGGAGTCACTGCAATAACCACCTCCAACCCCTCCCCCCCCCAACTCAATTTCAGGGAGCGAGCCGGGAGTGGAGGGAAGCCATGTTGTGCAAATGGAAATTCTTGCACAGGACTTCTGCGGATGGGATTTTTTAGGTGAACGCCACCCTCTTAAACTGATTTTAAAACATCAAAGACATTATACAGTGGAACCTTGGTTTTCGAGAGTCTCAGAAGCCGAATGATTCGGAACCCAAACGTCGAAAACCCAGAAGTGAATGCTTCCATTTTTTAACACGCTTCGGAATTTGAATGGCTTCTGAGGCGCATTTCTCCATTTCCACCACTGAAATTGCCAACCGCCCATTGGGCCTCGGTTATTGAACGTTTCGGAAGCCGAACGGTCTTCCCGAACAGATTACGTTTGACAACCGAGGTTCACTGTATTGCCAAACTTTCCATGTTAACAGAATGTCAGCCCATTACAGCTGTCAGCCCATTTGCTCTTGCCAGCAGGGCTGACAGAGAAACAGCACATCACTGAGGTTCCTGACCCTGCGACATCTTTGCTAAGGTCTCAGTGAAATGCATTAACAGAAGTAAACACACCCATTCATGAGAGGTGCTCCCAGGGAGGCAGCACCATTCACATGAATGGGATGTGGTCCGGCTGAAGCAAAAATAATTCATTTGAAACCCATTTAACTGCCCTACGATGGGCTTTCAGCCTCACTGGCAGCACGAGGGAGCATTATTTGTAAGGTGCAGTGGTACCTCGGGTTAAGAACTTAATTTGTTCTGGAGGTCCGTTCTTAACCTGAAACTGTTCTTAACCTGAGGAACCACTTTAGCTAATGGGGCTCCCGCCACCGCACAATTTCTGTTCTCATCCTGAAGCAAATTTCTTAACCCGAGGTACTATTTCTGGGTTAGCGGAGTCTGTAACCTGAAGCGTCTGTAACCCAAAGCATTTGTAACCCGAGGTACCACTGTATATGCTTATTACAAAGGCAAGAAACTGATACCCTCCAACATCCATTCAATGCTGTCCAGGGTTGTAAAGACTGCAGAGAGAATAATTGGGTGCACTCTTCCCACCTTAGATCAAATCTATGCTGTCAGGTGTCATAAGAAAGCTGCAGAGATAGCGCAGGATAGTATGCACCCCAGAAATTATCTCTTTCAGCTTCTGCCATCTGGAAGAAGGTATAGGGTTATAAAGGCCAGGACTAGCCTCCTGAAAAACAGTTTCTGCGCAAATGCAATTCTGGTTCTAAACGCAGCATAAGGAGTCTCTATAGTATATTGTATTTTAAAACAGGGTTTCAGAGTTTTTAGGGGTTTTTGAATGTTTTATGTAGATTTTCAATTTCATTGTTCTGTATGGGACAATGACAATAAAGATATCATATATATCGTATATCCAACCACTGTACTGCAACCCTTTTGGTATTTAGATCTAGCCATCTCAACTTCAGATTGATAGGAACAGATCAATAGATGGTCTTAAGATTGGCTTGTCAAACAAATGTGCTTGTGAACAGCCCTGAAGAAAGGTTGCTCCCCTTCTGTTTCACAGTGATTGTCACAGCGTTCTGTTCACCTTCAGAAACCCAGCTGGACTGGCAATTTTTCATAAACAGTGCACATGTTACATCATGGCAATGTAAGTAGAAGCCAATTGCTCTCAGTCTTAAGGACAAGCTTGTGGAATGAAGGGTGAATAGCCGTTTTAAATATGAGATGTAGGCAGCACATGTAGTTTTGCATTCTGCCGCTGAAGCTGTGCAACGGTTCTCAAAGAGTGTCATTTGCTGAGTAACTACAGCTGCGATACCTGGCTTCTCCTACGAGGTGCCCCATCCAACTAGTGCTGGCCTGAGTTGACCCAGCTCTGCTTTGAAGATCTGGTGGGAGTCCAAGGTAGCGCAGCTGAGGTAATTAAATAAGCACATGCAATTGTTGGAAGATAGTCACATTCAAAAAATGAAGTCACTTAGCGTTGGCTCGGGGCACACTTCTACATTTCTGGATATAAAACTCATTCAGAAAATGAATTTTGACTTTTGTACCGGTGGACCCGAGGAAAACATCGTATAATACACAGCATGTACCCACAAAAAAATAACTTTTTAAGTCAACTAGCATGAAAGGCATGTGGCATCTGCAACTTACAAGGCTGTGAAAGAGAAACAGTATCATTCATATATATGTATATATATATATATATGTGTATATATATATATTATTTTGGGAAACAATATTCAAGTTCTTTCCTCCCCACCAGCATTTTTATAAACTTAAGAAACGGCAGGCTTCCCCATCTGTTTCACAAGACAGCTAAGTTATATATGGAATATATAATTAGATATTTCACTTCTTTATTCTGTAATAGGTTTTCTTCCAGCTGAATATTCAAAACCAGTGCAAATTGCTTTTAAACAGTATTTTAGTAGCCATTAAAGTGCTAAAATTCAAAGATGGTTTGATGCATAGGAGCCTCGAAACAGAGAAACAGTCAGAAGAACTGACAAGTGCATGTGTCACTTCTTGGATGTGCATGTATACCGGTAAATGGCATTTCTAACCTTTAATACAATTTATGGGAATGTTTCGGATAGACTGTAAAGCATTCAAATAAAGGAATTAATTTAGTACTTACAAGTACAATCCCATGTATCATACTCAGAAGTAGGTCTTTTTGAGTGCACTGGGGCTTACTCCCAAGTAAGTGTATGCAGAATTGTAATGTTATTTAATTAAACAGCAAAGCAAAGAATGGGTTCCAAGTAGCCTGGCATGATTTTTAAAAACTAATTTTAGATGTTAAATGGTTCTTCATGTAATAGTTCACATTCCATATCCATTAAGGAATGATGCTTTGTAGAACATCTTGGTTACTTGGAGATCAAGTTAGCCAAAAAGAAAAAAGAAAAAAGCAAACTGCTATTTTCACAGAGATTTAGCAAAGCAATTATTCCACCTCAGTTCAGGCATAATCTGGTTACGATTAGTGAGTTGGCTACCCACTTTAATGATTCAGAGAGTGAATTGGCTGCCCTCTTTAATGATTCTAAACATCTTCTCAAATTTGTCAGTGGAATTTTTCCAGACTCACCATCTAGACTTCTTCAGATTATGGATATGAACTACAAAATGTTTGTGCAGAAACCAGGATATAGAAGTCTTTCCTCCCTTATCACGTTGTTGCTGTGCTGGGGACACCAACACTGATTCATCTCATCTATTCCTAGAAGCTGCAAAAAAAGGACTTCTTGATATAAACTGCCTGCCCAGGTACAGTTTATAACTGTATGACTGTATAACCACCAGAGTGGCCACTTTTCAGGGAAGATGGTGGTGGTTATAACAGAACTCTATGGGGACCATTTAATAACCTTTACAGTCATACCTCAGGTTGAAGTAGCTTCGGGTTGAGCGTTTTCGGGCTGCACTCTGTGGCGACCCGGAAGTAACGGAATGCATTACTTCCTGGTTTCGCCGTTCGTGCATACGCAGACACTCAAAATGACATCACGCGCATGCACGGAAGCAGCAAATCGCGACCCATGCATGCGCAGACGCGGGTTGCGTTCGCTTCAGAATGCGAACGGGGCTCCGGAACGGATCCCATTCACATCCAGAGGTAGCACTGTACTGGGTAAAGGATTTTAGTCTAGCTTAACGTGCAGCTTCCAGATAAAAACTGTACAAGTCAATGTGGGATGATTATGCTTGCTATGTTATAAACCTGGAATACAGCCATCCTTGGGGGTGGGGGATAACTCAGCATTTGTTGAACTAGCTTACAAGAACATAACAGCCACTAAGATGTTACACTTGGGGTTAATCCATGCTATATTTTATAGCTTTCTGCGCCTCCATTTTCTTGGCTGTCCACATCCAGATTTTCTCAAACCAGGGATACTCTGCAGAGCCCTGCTATGAGAAAATCCAGATTGAGGGAGGGAAAGGATGTGATTTGGAGAATGTCATATTAAATGCTTGTGTGGATCGGCCCATAGTATTAAACCTACAGAGTTATTCTTGCTTACAGGAGTCCAGTCCAAAACAACACCAGTTAATCCTAAAATTAGAGTGAAACGGTCCTCCGACCTCCAATGTTAGATTTACCAGGAAGCAGATTAAGGCTGTCTGGTTGCAGCCAGTAATTATGGACTATATTATTCGAAAGGAAACCAGAAAGCCTTGCTGTTACAGTAAGGTGGCCCTTATGATAGGAGAAACACATCCTTACACTCCCTGTGGTCTTGAACCAAACAGACCACGACTCCTTTGAGGGCTTCCCCTTCCTTAAGGAACTATTCATAGAAGCTGAACAACAGTAGCAATAGAGTGCCGGTGATTTCTGCCACTCCCAGTCCTCGGGACCAGACTGACTGCATAGCAGTTGGGTGAAGAGGGGTGAGTGATGCTACTGAAGACTTCAGTCCTTTCTCAAAGTCTCTACTTTCCTTCCTTTGGCCGCAGCAACTGCCCGGTCCGCCCAGCACATATTGTGGATCTAGCTGGTCAACAGGCACAAAGGAACATAGGCACCTCCTTCCCTAACTGGCTAAATGGCTAAAAAGGTTTTGTGTTTTTTTGTTTTACACCAGCACCACTCTGACCTGATCGTGAGTTTAGCTTCTGGGTGGCTGTCAGTGTAGGATAGGTTGGCAAGTACAGTGAAGGTTCTGGAGAAGAAAAATGAGCTCCCTGAGTCACATGCTAAAAGGAAGGGAAGCTTCCTCAGACCTGTCCCTGTCAAGGCCATGAGGATAGAGGAGACAAGGGCAGGTCTTCCACCTGGAATTCACCTTATTATGAGGCCTTGTGGGGTGGTGATGTAGACAGATTCATATTGGCACTTGTGAAGACCACGAGCGAGAGAAAGTGCATCCAATGGTCCCAAACTTGGAGGTTCACCCAGAAAAGAAGTTGAAGAAGGAAAGCTCTTTTACCTGATAGGGAATCCATAGGAGGAGGAGGGAGTTGATTATGGTAAGCTGTGTGACAACTGAAGATCCCATAAAGGATCAATTAAACTGTTGCCTATTTGAAACTCAAAGGTACTCCATTGTCTCTTTATTCTGTGGGCTTAATAGGTCTAGAAAGGTACTAGATGAGTCTGGCCAGAAGTCAGTGGTCTAGCTTCAGTTCTCTATTGTTGTTGTTGTTTAGTCATTTAGTCATGTCCGACTCTTCGTGACCCCATGGACCAGAGCACGCCAGGCACTCCTGTCTTCCACTGCCTCCCGCAGTTTGGTCAAACTCATGCTGCTAGCTTCGAGAACACTATCCGACCATGTCGTCCTCTGTCGTTCCCTTCTCCTTGTGCCCTCCATCTTTCCCAATATCAGGGTCTTTTCCAGGGAGTCTTCTCTTCTCATGAGGTGGCCAAAGTATTGGAGCCTCAGCTTCACGATCTGTCCTTCCAGTGAGCACTCAGGGCTGATTTCCTTAAGAATGGATAGGTTTGATCTTCTTGCGGTCCATGGGACTCTCAAGAGTCTCCTCCAGTACCATAATTCAAAAGCATCAATTCCCTTCATGGATCACTGCCTTGATGTGGCGAAGGGGCTTGAATAACTCAGAGAAGCTATGAACTATGCTGAGCAGGGCACCCAAGATAGACAGGTCATAGTGGAGAGTTTTGACCAAATGTGATCCACCTGGAGGAGGAACCGGCAAGCCACTCCAGTATCCCTGCCAAGAAAACTCCATGGACGAAGACAACAGTTCTCTCTTCGTTCTCTTCAAACCCTTACTCGATCTTTCTTGTTTCACTGGTAGGTTTCTCCTAAACCACCTCCATGCTCCTGTACTCATGAGCGCATAAAGACACAAGGACCTGTTTTCTAACAAGCAAGATCACTAGTCCATCTACCCGGAACCAATTCCCCAAAGTCTCAAGCAGACATCTTTCTCAGCCCTGTTACTTCGGATTCTTTTAGTTGAAGGTACACATAATTAAACCAAGAACTCTTACCACTATTCTTCCATAGAGCTTTGGGTTCTTCTTAGAAACTACTGAACGGATTTTTATTATACCAAGCATTTCTATATATCATTCTCTCCATGTGGTTTGCAAAATAGTTGGAAAAAAACAATATTTTCATCCAGGCTTTTTCATCCTTTCTCTATTCCGGTCTTGTGTCTCCACCCCTCCTCTCCCTTTGGTCTTTTTGTTGTAAACCTTTGCACATGATCTGTACATTCCGACCAGTTCTTGTACCACCACAATTAAATACTGTTACTATATACTCATAATAAAGAAATAAACATTGGTGCTGTTGGTGGGAAATTGTCTTGGTGCAATTGCATTTGCACATTTGTCAGTAGTGCTGGCAGTACAGTGGTACCTCGGGTTAAGTACTTAATTCGTTCCGGAGGTCCGTACTTAACCTGAAACTGTTATTAACCTGAAGCACCACTTTAGCTAATGGGGCCTCCTGCTGCTGCTGCGCCGCCAGAGCACGATTTCTGTTCTCATCCTGAAGCAAAGTTCTTAACCTGAAGCAATATTTCTGGGTTAGCAGAGTCTGTAACCTGAAGCATATGTAACCTGAAGCGTATGTAACCCAAGGTACCACTGTACCTGCATTAAATCCATTCAGCTCTTAGATTCATATTAACCAGTAGTTGAAGTTCAGGTCTCCATCACATCATACCTTCAGAGCTGTCCCCTGAGTTATGTGATAAAACAAATCTGTTTCGTTTCCATTTGACATTTCCATTGATGTCCTCCCACCTAGACCATTTCTTCTGATGGTAAATCTGATAGTGCCTGTTTAAACGTATCTCTCCACAACTCAAACAAGCGATAAATTAAGGTAAACAAAGAAAAGCCTTTTGAACTCTGTGGCCTTTCAGTGAGAAAGATTATCCCCAATCAGCTTCATGCCCTTATGAACAAACTTTCTCCTTGTAATTTGTTAGAAAAACTCAAAATACCATGAAAGTTTGTGGAAATGCCATGCCATAATTTATTCTTCTAAGATGAAGCAATCTACAATTTTTAAAGAAAACTAATCTTAGATTTGGAAGGATTTCCGTTGATGTTGGGGAGGGAATAAGAAAGAAAATGTGTAGATAAAAATGAGCATAAACTTCTAGATAGATGACTGACTCAGATTGGTCATGGTCAATGTTGATCATTTCAGGGGATAAAGAGGGACCTCTTTTTTAAAACAAAGTTTTCAGTCCCATCAGTTTCTGCACACTATTTTATGCACAATATCTGGAGAAAATGTATACTCAAACTGGTACTTTCTGACATTTTAGATAAATAAATGTAGCTTACATCTGCTTGATCTGCATGTCCCCATTCCTACCCTTGGCTTACCAGGAAAATGTTTAGAAGTTTAAAGGAGGGAAAGACAAAGGGTAGAAGTGAGCAAAGTGAGATCAAGGTTTCAGATCAAACAGCAGCTATCACCATATGGCAGGCAAGCTACGACTGTAGCAACTCATCCTGTAGATCAGGACAATCTCCCCTACAATGCCATCAGCAGCCAAAAAAGAGAGAGATATAATTGTGTAGAAAAAGCTACCTAACATATTCCAAGTGACAATTAGAGCCTCTTGTGCTGTTTTGCAAAGAAGAATCAAGCGCTTAAAACAGCTATAGGCTATTAACATGTGATGATGCACCTATAGGATGCACAGTGTAATATGCAGTTGTAAGCAAACAGAACCATCTGCCTTTGGCCCAGCCAATATATATATATATATATATATATATATATATATATATATATATACACACACACACACACACACACACAGAGAGAGAGAGAGAGAGAGAGAGAGAAACCTTGTTGGTGGACTTGGGGAGAGAAAAGGAAAAATATAAATAGCAAAAATTCCCTAGATCCCCACTATATAAACACGTGTAAGTATGTTGACACGTATCATAACAAGTAACAATACAGTTTGCAAAAAAAGTAAAAAAGTATTCAGTTTTGACTATTCATCCATAGTCCGCATTGTACCCATACGCCGGAAAAATTGAGACACCCAACATGCAAATGTTTAAAACCTGGCAGTTACACTTTAGTTTAAGCAACTTCTTTTCAGTATCAGTTAAATGCCATTTCCCCCAAACCCAACAGTTTTGAGTCTAAACAAGCAAACTGAACTGCAGCTTAAACCTCAACTTTTCCACCCAATTTCACTTTAAAATCCTATCAAACCTGGCAAATCTGCAAGTTTTAACAGCAGTAAACTAAACTAACTCTAGTCCTCACAAAAAAAAAAAAAAATGCTGGCAAGCTATTTTCAGTGTTCTTTGGTTGAAATCAGATTTTGGAATGGAAGCCAACGATGTCTTCATAGCTGTAGCGCTGTTCCAGGTTACAGCCAGCCAACCAGGATATGCCATTGAGTCTCTTCAGACTCAGAGCCACTGTCAACAACACCCCTGTCCTCCTTCTATATGGTTCCTCAGGCATGCAGATTAATAAAAGGCTAAAGGAAAAGAGTAATTGCTTTGCTTTAAATCATTCCAGGATTTTACATCATCCCAGCTGCCCATATTCTCTCCACCCACCCTGAAATATCCTGGGACTTCTGCTCATTGCAGAAACCATTGCTGTTGTCGCTGGGTCTAATTCCGATTTCTAGCTGGTGCAATCCAGGATAAAATCTGCTGAACTCCTACCAGTAGTTAACTTCAGTCTCCAGGGAACTGTTGATACATTCAAAGATTCAAAGGCTGTTTCAAGTCCAGCAGGGCCCAAGCAAAGACATAAATGGCCTCGCCTGCACATAAAGCCAAGCCATGGTTTACAACTCTGTGCTTGAGCTGGAATGAGCTGAAGCAAAGCCTTGAGCTTGCATGCTCTCCCTTCCCCTCTCCTCTTCCCTGCACTCGCTCCCTAAATCTCAGCCTGGTTGTTTGGACCAGGGATCATATCACAAACTCCGAACAAAACAAGCCAACTTCAACATGGGTTATGTTTAACAAACCGTGGGTTTGTTTAACTAACAAGAGTTCGCGATAAACCAAGATTCCTGCAAAGCTTCAGAAAAAAATGAAAGTAAACACTGCCCAAATCCTTCCTACACATTGCTACAGCAGCCTCTGTTACTGGGGTGGAGGTTGTTTGCTACCCTAGGCAAATTAAAAATTAGGTGATCCACAATGAGTGTTCTTGTATGCAGGATGATATTAGCACATTCTTGGGCCCTGATCCTTAGCACCAGCTCTACTTGACTTTGGATATACGTTTGCATATGTTATTGTTATTTTATTGTATACGTTTTATTCTGTAACTCACCTTGTTAGTTTTACAATGAGACTTATTTTACACAAATGAACAATTTATGTATGAATGTGATCAGAGAAAAGCCACCCTATTCACTGTGCCGTAGATCTCTGAGGCCACTCACTGCCCTGGTTCAAACACAACACCAAGCCATAGTTTAGTGCAGGCACAGGCAAACTCGGCCCTCCAGATGTTTTGGGACTACAACTCCCATCATCCCTAGCTAACAGGTCCAGTGGTCAGGGATGATGGGAGTTGTAGTCCCAAAACATCTGGAGGGCTGAGTTTGCCTGTACCTGGTTTAGTGTAATGTGCATGAGTCTTAGGCTTGTGTGCTCCTTCACTCACCTTATCCAAAACAGCTGCAAGGAGACGATTAGCCCTCCAGGTTGATGGCCAATGTTGGAGTTGCAGTCCAACAACGGGGTGTATGGGGTGTTAGGGGAGGGGTAGTACCTCTTGTGGAGGTCATGTTGTGATCCATCTGGGGTAGTTTGTCTGTCTTTGGTCCCCGACCATGCATTCAGCTCTCACCTGCTATCAGGATGCAACAACAGCAACACTCTGGGAAACGATCTTTGGCTGGCCAGCTAAATCAGGTGAGGGTAGCTGATAGGTCTTAAACTCTAAGTGAGTTAGAGACTTTGCCTGTATGCAAAGATAGGGTCCAGCAGACTGAGCAGACAAGTCTAAAGGGTCCAACGGTCAAGAAGGCTGTAGAGAAGCCTTTCTCAACCTCTGGCCTTGCTAGCTAGCGGTGATGGGAGTTGTAGTCCAACAACATCTGGGGACCCACTGGCTGAGAACCGCTGCTATAGAGGGAAATGAGGGGCAGAGTGGGTCACCCTTCTAAGAGAAGGAAAACTCTGATCCTAAACCTCTGCTGCTGCCTTGTGGGATATATTTGGAAGAAGAAAAGGCTAAGGAGTAAACTCTACACAAATCCAGAGTGGAGTCCCTAAGGCAGTTGGATGGCATCTTGTATGTCTCCTTCTGGCAACTTCTGCCGCCAATCTGGTGCCAAACATACCGCTCTGCTTTCCTTTGGACCACATAAACAAGGCCAAGAGGTTGGTCTTGTCACCTGGGCAGCCCAAGACCTCCATTCACTCTGCCCAGGCTTGCGCCGTGGGGATGCCGCTTCAGTGCTGCTAATGCGCCGGTTTGACTTCGCCCCCAGAGAAGCACTGACTACAGATGGGTTACAGGGTAACCCTTACCTGGCAAGCCAGGTAAAACCATGGGGATGTGTGTGGCATTTGCCCATTCTATGGGGATACATTTGTATTGCGGGAGAGAAAGGGTTAATAGGTTGACCAATAAGAAATCCCTAAGGCGGAGCCTACCTGACTTTGAGGCTCAGCCCAGAGGTTTTGACAGTTAAGTTTGGTTGGTTCTTTTTTTTGGCGGGGGGGGGGGAGATAGAGGAGTCAGAGTGAGTTAGAGACAGGGACAAGACTGAGAGGGTATAGAGTGACAGCGTTATTTTAAAACTTTTTTGTGTTTGAAATAAACTTTAATCTTCATTGTTAACTCTACCTGACTGAGACTCAATACTTCACTGGGGAACCCTAGGTTTCCCCCCTCACAAAATTGGTGGCAGCGGAAGGATAAAGTAGTGGTGCACAAGTCAATAGTCCGTGAAACAACCGGGGGCTCTATACGAATGCCACAATGTGTAAAGGACAGCACAAAGAATAACCTTTTCCCCAAAGAAGGAGAAAATACAGGAGGTGCTGAAAGAAAGTGTTATGTACTGAAGTTCTCACCCTGGGCCAGCAGGGAGATACTGTAGATAGTTTTCACTCAGGTCCAGATATGCAAATAAGGGATTGAAAGTGACGTTCAGTGATTGGATAGTTACAGAAAATGGTTACTGTTACGTTCTAGTGGAGCTCTATATAAGCAGGCTGGCTGAACCCTTCAATTCAGTTCTGTTCTGTTCTGCAAATAAACAAGAGCTGTTTGAAGAATCGCTGTGTCGTCTCTTATGTTCACCCACAACTTAACAGAAAGCACCCCAAAAAACATACAAGACTGGGAGAATGCTAAAATTACAAGCCTTACCAAACCACCACAAGTGCTGAAGGAAGCAAAGGAGCCTGGGTAATGGAGCACAGACCCGCTGTAGTAACACGATCTCTCTGTCTGGGTCTGGGCAGAGTTCGGGAGACTCCTCCTCTCGCTCATCAGTCGTTCTTCCACTGCAAAGCCTGGGGCCAGGAAGCGGCTGTCCCTCTTGAGCAGCAGGTAGAGCTCCTGAGCAAAAGCTGGTATTCTCAGCAGCACCTCGTCCCCGTCCTCCGAAGGCAGCAGAGGCGAGGGAGGGGGCAGCTGAGAAGTAGCGTTCAATCCCTGAGGAAGAGGAGACCAGTGATAGAACTCCTGAGACTCATATTCGTCCTCGGAGACCTCGTCCTCAGAGGTCTCCCCAACCGGCTGCAGCTGCCTGTCAGATGAGGAAGATACTGAGCGGACCTCGCGAGAGCTGCCCACCACCTGAGTGGATGCAGAGGTAGCACTAAGATTGCTGCTACTGTTCCCACAGTTTCCATCAGTGCTGCAGCTGCCTCCTGCGCCGCTGCCTCCATTGGGTTCCTGCTGGCCCCTGCTCCATAGTGCCGGGTAGACAATCTCCCACTCCTCAGAGTCTCCCAAAGGTTGCAGACCTGCATAGGGGGGGAAAGATAGGCTGGAGTTTAATGCCAGAACCGCTCCCTGACCTTAACAGTTGCCACAAATGATAGATCAATATTGGAGCCAGACTTCAGATGTGACCGTTTCATTTCAATGCTTCAACTACGCTTGGGGAGGGGAAGAGGTAACTATCCATACAGTGGTACCTCGGGTTACATACGCTTCAGGTTACATACGCTTCAGGTTACAGACTCTGCTAACCCAGAAATAGTGCTTCAGGTTAAGAACTTTGCTTCAGGATGAGAACAGAAATCGGCCTCCGGCGACGCGGCAGCAGCAGGAGGCCCCATTAGCTAAAGTGGTGCTTCAGGTTAAGAACAGTTTCAGGTTAAGTAAGGACCTCCGGAATGAATTAAGTACTTAACCCGAGGTACCACTGTATTCTGTTAGTCTCCAATTGCATACCAAGGCACCGCGACCCACGGTCCCCTGGTGGATAACTAAAACACACAAACAAGCAGATTTTGGTTTATGGGTTCAAACAGGCCACAACTTTATTGGTTATAGATGTGAGCGGTTTGGCTTAGGCACTGGGTGAAGCCAGACTATATCCCGACTCCTGCCCATCTCCTGGGAGTCCAACTAAGGGTAAACACCCGACAGGGGGAGCCCTAAGACGTACATTAAAAAGGAGCACCCCAAAGGGTCTCCGTTGGGGTAGTGGCATGGCCCTGGCCCACGTCCGGGCATCGGACAGAATCCACACCCCCAGATCCCTTTAAAGGGGTACCCTTAATGAGGAAGGGCAAGAGGAGGCTACAACCTTCCCTCCATCTAAACAAGGGCTTACCCAATGCGAAGGATGCAAGAGGATGGCCTCCCCGCCACACTGGAGTTTAAATTCCCCATGGACACGCCCCTCGTCGGTGCTGAATGGTTAGCAAGGACCGCATCTTGAGCGGCGCCCTGCCCAGCGCCGATGGCATGGGGAGGCAACAGCAGGGAGTGCACCAGTCTCTAGCCCTCAGCCAGGTGACGCGGGACCCAGCCACAATGCCGGCCACCAAATAAGGTAAGCGGACTTCCCATCAACCCCAGTCAACAGAATGACATAATGGTCCAGGGTGATGGGAGTTTATATATGCTGGAAGCCACCCAGAGTGGCTGGGGCGACCCAGTCAGATGGGCAGGGTACAAATAAATTGTTGTTGTTGTTGTTGTTTTTACAAACAAACCCCACAGTGGTTTACAAAAAAGCAACACAATAAAATCAAGGAAAAATTACAGCAATAGTTAAAAACATACAAAAAGTTAAAGTACTACAACCGGTCAAAATTCACAACTTTCTAAGCATCTGTTTAGGCTTGCCTAAACGATAATGTTTTTAGCAAGCACCAAACAGAATGCAACAGGCAGAGAGTTTTAAAGTATGAAGGTGCCGCCACACTAGATGACCAAGTTTTTACAAATGCATGGTAATTCGTACAACAAGCTGGAGTGTTACAACATCTGGAGGACCAAAGGTTCTCCATCCTTGGCCAACACAGTGACACAAATAGAGTTGGATTTGAATGCTGTGCTTTTTCTTTCCGTGTGCTAGGCTATATAAGATCCTAGATGATATATCACCTATGTTAAAGAAAGGTGAAAATGCTTAAATTTATACCAGTGTTGAAGACTGTTGCTTGTTTCAAAAAATAAAGGACCAGATTCAACTAAGTAGGTGCACTAGCAGAAGCCAGCACAGGTCCTGCTAGCACAGTTGGACTTTCCCTCCTTTCCTCCCCCCAATCTGGGGGGTCTTGAGAACCCCCAGATCAAGCAGGGGGAAGAGAGGGGAGATCATTCCATCAGACAAGTTAAATGCTTGCACTGACAGAATGATTAGAAGAGCCCAATGTTGAATATACTTCCTCTCGAAGTATAAACTGCATCCTTTTTTAAACTAAATATAACCCAAAGCTTCTTTTTAAATTATAAGGCATTAAATAGGGATGATATATTATCCATTTTAATAGTTCTGTTTAATATTTCAAGGGGGTGTGGAGTAGTGGCTGATTTTGCTTCTCTCACTAGGTGGCTTCAGGCAGGCAACTTTCTCTCAGTCACATCGCCCCATCTGCAGCACAATGATAATAATTTCCTCTAATTATGAACCTGGGTGGTTAAGTGCTATCAGTATGGTCTGGAACCGGGCCACCGGAAAATAAAGTTGTGGTAATTTAATAGCTGGGGGATGTGCAGGAGTATATACATTTGTAGCTTAAAAGAAAATGTCAATTAAAAAAAAGTTCTTTCTAAAAAAAAAGGAAGGAAAGAAAAAAACCTTCAGAAGGAGCTGCAGCTTCCAGGGCTTTTCTACTGTTGGAGGAAAAATGGGAACTGGAAGTGGGACGGAGACTGTGGTTGAAGGGAGAGGAAAAACTTATTTCCCAGGGATGGATCCCAGTGGGCTGGAGATACAGTTGTACCTTAGAAGTCGAATGGAATCTGTTCCAGAAGTCCATTCGACTTCCAAAATGTTCAAAAACCAAAGCGCAGCTTCTGATTGGCTGAAGGAAGCTCCTGCAGCCAATCGGAAGCTGAGGAAGCCCCATCGGAGGTTTGGCTTCCAAAAATCGTTCGAAAATCGGAACATTCACTTCCAGGTTTCAGTCGTTTGGGAGTCAATTTGTTCGGGAACCAAGGTGTTCGAGATCCAAGGTATGACTGTATATCACAACATTTTGTTGCGGGTATTGTTGTTGTTGGCATCCGTCGGTCTCAAGAGACATTTTGTTGCTGGCCCCGCTTATAATACTAACCATTATATCGTAAGAATGACACTGGGAATCCCTATGAACATAGAAACCTGCCATATGCTGAGTCTAGACCATTGGCCCATTTTGCTCAGCACAGCTGCTCTCCAGAGTTTCATACGCGGAGCCTCTCTCAGCCCTACCTGAAGATGTCAGGGGTTGAACTGGGAAACTTCTGCATGTATTCCACAGCCCCCCTCCATCACTTTGGACACTATGGCATTTCAGATGTTGGTTATTATTCACATCTTACAAAAACAAAATACAAACAGGACACCGTACAAAGAGGTGCAGAATGCCATTCGTCAAGTCTTCTAGCGTTTCACATGGTGGCATGTGCCGTATTCTAGATGTCCAGAGTACAGCAAAATTACTATACAAGAACAAGCCAGATTCAATGCTCAGCAGTCCCGTCCCATCGTATCCCACGTCCCCCTGGCTCCTCTGCAATATGGATTTTTTTTACACACAATAAGGAAAGTACTATCTGGCATATTCTTCTACTCGTGCAAAAGCCTTACAAAACAACAGACCTCACTGCACAGGAAATAGCTGCAAAGCACTCTGCAGTTAGCTTAGGTGAAGCAGGCAATGCACTGTACAGAGAAACAGAGTTTCCTTGCAATTAACTACCTAGTCTTGCTCATCAAAGGAAACAAGGCTACAGAAGTAATTCAATTTATTAAATGTTGACCCTTAATGCCTGGACGTGATCCATATGAGAGAAAGAAAATTAAGAGAGCTCTTGTCTCAGGGGAATATGTGTTCTGCCTTTTGAACTCAGAGAGAGGTAAGGAGGCATTGGGACTGAGGAAGAGATAGGAATTAACTTGGCCAGTTGCATTTGCAAAGTCTGTTGCATGCACTGCGTGAAAATACAGCATATGGTATAAACCACGAACATATATATTGTTTCTACTTTTTATTGTGTTCTTTTACAGCACAGTGTCTAAAGACCTAAACTTCACAGATCTCCTTATAGGTAATGAGAACACAAGAGATCACTCCTAGGAAATGAAAGCTCACAGTCTGAATGTTATATAAGACACATTTTGGAGAAACGTTTGTAGAAGAGGACACATTCTCGTAAACTATGCCAAACCAAGATATTGTCTTAGGGTGTGTATCAGAGAGTGCATCACTGCAGAGAATGAGTTCCCTCCTGTTTTATAATGGCTAGTAAAAGAAGCGCTTAATTTGAGCTTAACTTTCAATCTTATACTGCCAACAATTATAAAGCGTTTGCACGGCTGACTGGAGAGCTGTCCGACTCTGAACATGTGCAGAGTGCTGTATTCCTCGCATCCACGCCTGGCGCTGTGCATTTGGTGACGGGATGGGCCAAGGCATTCCAGCCAACCTGAAGCCCGATAACTCGCAGAGATATTGGTGCAACACGAGAATCTTCCTGTGCAGAAGTTTGCGCTCGCCCAGGATCCTCAAATCCAGATCTTTCATCTAGCAGAGCTGACAAATCTATCCACAAACCCACTTCGTGCCCCACCGCTCCCTGTCCCTTTCCCTGCCCAGTCCGGTAAAACATCCAGCATCTGGACACCTCTGGGAAGAATAAGTGTGTCCGTTTATTAAACGGACAAGATTCAAAAAGAAGAAAATTGAGAAGGCGTGCCGGGCAGGGGAGGGAGGAGAGAGTAGGTCTGGCATATGTTCGTATTTCCCCGGACACTACCGGGATTGCAAAGGCAGAAATTACGTGGGGGGGGGGGCGATTTCCGAAACGCGAGGCTTTGTCCTGGATCTTAGGCAAGTCACATTTTTGGCTCGATATTTTGGGGTCTTCCTTAAAAAAAAAAGCTCCACGACATTCGGGGAGTCCAGTTTTCCTTTTTTAAACTTTTTGAAATATGGCAACCCTAGGAGAGAGAGAGAGAGAGAGAGAGAGAGAGAGAGAGAAGGCTGAAATTACCTGCAGCGATCCCATTTGACAGGAAGCACAGCTGATAAAAGAGGCAACAAAGACGGCTCAGTCGCATCCCTCGTCTCTCCTCCATCCACGGAGGAGAAGTGGCCGGATCACCTCCCTCGTCTCCCGGTGGCGGGTGTTTTTCTTTTTGTTTGGTGTTTCGTTTTTGGAGAGCGCTTGGCCGCCGATCGCCTCCGAGGGCTTCTTCGCGCCCCGACGTGGAGCTTGCCAAGCCGCCTCTCCCTCCGGTTTGCCGGAGGGAAAATGAGATAGAGAGCGGGCTTAGCAGCAGCAGCTCCGCGGCGGCAGAAGCGGAGGATCAGCAGCAGCAGCAGCGCGCTCCGGTTCCCAGGAGGAGGCGCTGGGGGTGACCTGCTTTGCAGAAAGGCGGCAAAGCAGAAAAGGCGCCCGAGCGGCAGCGGCAGCAGCAGAAGCGGAGAAGTGGTGTCAGCGCACATACACACGCGCGCGCCCGTTCCCGCGCGCGCCCGCCCACCCCCGGCCCGATCCGCACCGCCGGCGAGCCGCGGAGATAGCTCTCCCTGGGTGGCAAGTGGGCGGAGGACTGAAAGCGGACGCGCGGGCTCCCCCGAACTCCGGGCGCTCGCCTGCCGCCGATTGGCTACGGGCGGCGCTCCGATTTGCATGGCGCTCTGGCCGGCCCCGCCCCTTTCGCGCACGTGTGTTCGCGGCCGCGGGGCAGGTAGGTCTGCGGTGGGTCCGGCCAAAGAAGGGGGGGCGGCTTTAGTGGACACACCGGACTGCTGCAGAATGAATGAATGAATGAATGAATGAATCTTTATTTGCATCAGCCATGGCCATAGCAATAAAACAACAATACGACTTACAAAGAATAGAAATAAAAAGTCAATTATATAAAATACATTTTAGAGTTTTGAATCAATAGTCAAATAGTGGATCTTATTCTGATTGCCCCAGCTAAGAACCTTGCAACCTTTGCCGTCACCTGCTCGTCTTGATGTGCCAAGAGAAAGGACACTGTGGCATAGCTGTCAACTTACAGATTTGAAAATAAGGGACCAGCAGCCTTGAAAATAAGGGATCAGCAGCCAAAATAAGGGACCTGCAGCCTCACCTGTTCCAGGCACTCCAGTCTTCCTGTCCTCCTGCAGTCTGATCAAACTCATGCTGGTAGCTTCGAGAACACTGTCCAACCAACTTTGTAACCAGAGGTTCAACTGAATAGAATCTGAATCACATGCACCACAAGGCCTATGCAGTCTCAACTTAAGATGGCTCCCCAGCCTGGCTTTGCACTGCAAAGTTTGCAGCACCACGTGCAACAAAATGGCGTCCAGCATTCAAAAACCCCCTCAGCTTGCATTAACTAGTCACACACACACAGCCTCCCCCCCTCGCCAAGAGATCGCCAGTCACCCACCATTTTAGTCAACCAGCTCCTTTCTTTTCCCCCATAAGTCAATCGAAGGAGCCTCCAAAACAAATTCAAAAGCCCCCCCCCCACGAGATCTCCTTTCCTCTTCCCCCACCATGTGCCCCCGCTCCAGACAGACCTTTTCGCCGGCAAGGGTGAGTGGGCTGTCAATGACGTATCCATCCGATTCCGATCCGAGCACTCAGCACAGGTATGTTCAACTTCTGAGCCCCTCTGAGCCAAAGGCAGAAAGCCCAGCCAGCAGCCAAACAAAGCCTCAAGGAAAACCACTGTCACCTCTCCGCTGGGAAGCGCTGAGCAAAGGCGAGTCCCCAGGCAATGCAGCCGATTTGATCAGCACAAGGTGTGCAAGCTCCACCCCCAGTCATTCTTAGACTTCTTACTGGGTGAGCAACACAGCCAAGCAACACAGTTGGAGCCTCCCTCCTCCCTGGCCAGTAGGGAGGGAGGGAGAGGAGCTGCTTCCTTTGAAATTGAAGGGACATCATTTAAGGGACATCCATCAATAAGGGACAGCAGCGGGACATGGCGCTGGAATAAGGGACTGTCCCTTCAAATAAGGGACGCTTGACAGCTATGCACTGTGGCAGTGGTTGGGCAACCCGGAATGGACAATAAAAGAGGGGTGATAACCTCATTCCTCAAATCTTTATAAAACAGAGTGCAAGCCAGAAGGGCATGCACCTCCAATTCGGTACTGCCATCTCCACAGGGACATAAGTGTTTATCGTAACTGCTGCAGAAGTCGAAGCGCAGGGGCAAAGGCATCTCATGATTCTCCCCTCTTGCCCTTGGAAGGAAACAAGATAATGGGGTGATGGCCATGGGAGGCTTCACGTGCCTGCCACCCAGAGAAGCAGAGCAATAACTTTGGCACCCTGGCGCTGATACACACATGTGCGCCAAGGGAGCCAGTGTTTGTCCACAGACAGCTTTCTGGGTCATGTGGCCAGCAGGACTAAATCGCTTCTGGTGCAATGGAAAACTGTGACGGAAACCAGAATGCAAAGAAATGCCATTTACCTTCCCGCCACAGCAATACCTATTTATCTACTTGCACTGGTGTGTGGGATGCAGGTGGTGCTATGGTCTAAACCACGGAGTCTTTTGGGCTTGCCAATCAGAAGGTCGGGGTTCGAATCCCCGTGAAGGGGTGAACTCCCATCGCTCTGTCCCAGCCTAGCATTTTGAAAGCACGCCAGTGCAAGTAGATAAGCAGCAATGTTAGAAACTGAGAAGTGAAAGCTAGGAGTTCAGTGACACCTGAAACCGAGGTTATGGGCTCTGCAACGGAGTGTCCAGGCAGACTTTTTTTTAATAACAAGAATACAAAGCTGAAAATGAATGAACCGCAGCTAAAATCTTAGGTTATTTTTTCACATGGTCTAGTCCTCATCTTAAGCCTGCAAAAAGCAAAGCCATTCTTCCCCTGCCCGCCTCCCTAATATTCTTATGAGGGTTCCTTCTCCATTCTTCAGAGAGTGGCTGGAAGTGGGGAGGCAGGAAAAGGTCCTCCTTTCCTTCCAGCAGTGGCAGTTTTAATCTGAGCCCAGAGCTCAGAAACTCAGAAGGTAAATGCCGTTTCCGTGTGCTCTAGTTTCCATCATGGTGTTCTGTTACGCCGGAAGCAGTTTAGTCCTGCTGGCCACATGACCTCAGCCTGAAAGCAAGATGAGCGCCGCAACCCCATTGTCATCTTTGACTGGACTTAACTGTCCACAGGTCCTTTTTACCTTTACCTTTTTACACTAGGTCCATTTTTACATAAAGCTATACGAATATATTTGTTCATGACTTGACCTGGTCAAGCGATCTGTTCTCCTTTGCAGTGAACACATAGGTCACATGAATAGGGCCTACAGCTGCATGCAAATTTATAAGAATATACTTTGGTTCACGCTAATGAAGTACATATATATGTTTAGATGGGGAGTATTTCCCATTAAACAAAGTGAGGCCTGCTTCCAAATAAAGCATGCATAAAATTGTGCTGCACCACCTTGATGCACCCTGCAGAAGGTCAGAAACACCCAAGTTGTTCTACAACCTGCACTTCAGTGTGAAATGGTGCACAGAGACACCACAAAACCGAAAACCTGCACTGTGTGCCAAAAAAGAGTCCCTTTACATGCTACAGTCATACCTCAGGTTACAAACGCTTCAGATTGCATGATTTCAGGTTGCGCACCGTGCTGAACCTGGAAGTACCGGAACGGGTTACTTCTGGGTTTCAATACTTGCACATGCGCAGAAGCGCCAAATCGCAGGTCGTGCGGGTTGCGAACGTGCCTCCCACATGGATCATGTTTGCAACCCAAGCGTCCACTGTACTACAATACATTTTTATGGCTATACATACAGATAGGAAGCACTGTTTTTTAAAACAAAAACAAAAACTTGTCTTGTTCAGAGTGTATTTTGACTCTTTGTGGAAACCATGTATGACTCGGCCTCCCTGAGTCTAGAAATGATTAAGTGGCTAGTGAGACTATTCATTCAGCTTGCAAACACCAGAGATACAAACACCCCCACCTAGATCAGATTTAAAACGTGCGCGCACACAACCTTGTTCTGTTTAACTGATTTATATATTAAAGGCAGTTATTACACTTTCAAAGGGAGACATGGATGGCAAGTTTAGAAGGCATTTCTACAGTAATTTATGATTACAAAAAGATATCCTAAAAGGTATAAAAAAGGGTTGACAAATAAATACCCAACCTTGCTCCTAATTAAAATAATATACAAAAAAAAAAACATGTTTAGGCACCAAGATGTAAAATGTTGCTTGAGGCTTGGTCTCTGATCTCCATGTTCAAGAACCGCTTAAAATACACAGCAAGGATGTGTTATATCAAGCATAATAGCTCTAAACAATATTCACTAAGTGGAGGGAATACCTTAATGCATTTCCCCAGACATAATTTAATATCACAACCTTTATAATAATATTTTTTAAAGGGCAACTGCAAGGAAAGTCCTTGCAACTGAGGCAATGATAATGATATAGGGCTGCCATATGTCTGGAATAAGGAAGTCGGATACAGTGTCCAGGCGGAAATCGTTGAAATGTCCAGGAAAATCCAGACACATGGCAACCCATGTCGGAAGTCTAGTTTTTGGCGAATCTCCTTCAACAACTTTGGCCCAAAAAAGCAAAGTTTTTGAAATATGGCAACCCTTTGATAATATGCGTAGTCTTTGGAAGATCATGGCCACTGGGTCCATCACCTCCTGGCAAATAGAAGGGGAAGAAATGGAGGCAGTGAGAGATATTACTTTCTTGGGCTCCATGATCACTGCAGATGGTGACAGCAGCCACGAAATTAAAAGACGCTGGCTTCTTGGGAGAAAAGCAATGACAAACCTAGACAGTATCTTAAAAAGCAGAGACATCACCTTGCCAACAAAGGTCCGTATAGTTAAAGCTATCGTTTTCCCAGAAATGATGTATGGAAGTGAGAGCTGGACCATAAAGAAGACTGATCGCCAAAGAATTGATGCTTTTGAATTATGGTGCTGGAGGAGACTCTTGAGAGTCCCATGGACTGCAAGAAGATCAAACCTATCTATTCTTAAGGAAATCAGCCCTGAGTGCTCACTGGAAGGACAGACCATGAAGCTGAGGCTCCAGTACTTTGGCCACCTCATGAGAAGAGAAGACTCCCTGGAAAAGACCCTGATGTTGGGAAAGATGGAGGGCACAAGGAGAAGGGGACGACAGAGGACGAGATGGTTGGACAGTGTTCTTGAAGCTAGCTGCATGAGTTTGACCAAATTGCGGGAGGCAGTGGAAGACAGGAGTGCCTGGCGTGCTCTGGTCCATGGGGTCACGAAGAGTCAGACACAACTAAACGACTAAACAACAACAACAACAAAGTGTCCTGAGTTCAGTGTGGCTTCCTCCCAGACAAATGAGATTAGAATTGCAGCCTAAATGGCAAGGTAGTGAATAAGCAGTGCCTAAGCTTCTATGCTATAGAAACAGTGAAGCCGTAGCTTTGAAGCTCTATAGGAGGGATGAGAACCTATGCCCCGCCCCCTTCCAGATCATGTTGAGCTCCCATCAGCTCCCACTAGCAGGGCCACTGGTCAAGAACAATGAGAGTTGGAATCCACCACTGTCTGGAGGACCACACGTTCCTCAACCTTGCTCTACAGCCTGTAGTGAAACAGAAAATGGTGTACATGGAGGTGGAGAATGTTAATAAATGGCTATAGGTTTCCAAAGTGGGTGGTACCATCCCCTGAAGAGCTGTGGTATTGCCTAGGGGGGAGCTAAAAGGCAAGGGTGCTGCATGGGGCACTGGTGGTACAAATGACCTGAAAAGCTGGCATCACTGAATCAAATTAGCTTTGTTGAATCGATTAAAGCTAGAACCTTCCAAGTACGGTCGTACCTTGGATCCTGAACGCCTTGTGAGTCGAACATTTTGGCTCCCGAATGCCACAAACCCAGAAGTGAGTGTTCTGGTTTGCGAACGTTCTTTGGAACCTGAACGTCTGACAGGGCTTCCACGGCTTCCGATTGGCTGCAGGAGCTTCCTGCAGCCAATCAGAAGCCGCACTTTGGTTTCCAAATGTTTTGGAAGTTGAATGGACTTCCAGAACAGATTCCATATGACTTCCAAGGTACGACTAGTTTTAATTGGATTTGAACGAATGCAATTATTTGTTACTGCTTTGACTTTTACTGTGCTATTGTCTTCCGTAGTGAGTTGTGCAAAACACTATTCTGAATAATGGGGTTTTTTTATAAAGTAGGGTAGGGGGCATTGGAGATGAGTTTATGGGACCAGGGGGGCAGTGGGTCAAAAAAGTTTGGGAACCCCTGCTATATAACATGGTTTACACGTTGCTATGTACTAAGTTAGTTGGCCTTACCATGAGCCTGATGAAGACCAGAATCCTGGGTGAAGATGTCACCCAGGATGTCATCCATGCATCATCGTTGGTGACCACATGCTTGAGGCAGAGTAGACAGTTTTGCCTATCTGGCTTCCACCATAACCAGCAACCTCCCCATTGATACAGAGCTGGACAAGCATATTGGCAAGGCAGCTACGGCAATGGCTCGCCTCTCCAGAAGGGTATGGGAGAATGTGATGCTTACAACCAAGACCAAGACGAAGGTCTACCAAGGTTGTGTGTTGTGCACACTGCTTTATGGAAGTGAGTCACAGGCAACTTACAACTGCCAGGCAAGACATCTTAATGCCTTCCACATGTGCTGTGACAGTAAGATTTTGGACATCACAGGGCAGGGCAGAGTCTCAAACAAAGATGTCCTCTCCCAAACCCACATTCCCAGTATGTTGGTACTCCTGTCTCAGTAACATCTGTGTTGGCTTGGTCATGTCCAAATAATGGAAGATGGCAGGATCCCCAAGGACGTGCTCTATGGGGAGCTGGCTTCAGGCACCAGACCCATTGGCAGACCAACTCTGCATTACAAAGATATCTGCAAACCTAACATGAAGGCTGGGAACGTCAACCCCACCGTGTGGAAATCCCTTGCGGAAAACCGCAGTGCCTGAAGACAAACAGGTAATGCATCCATAGCAGTGACCAGAGGAGGAATGACAGCTGGGAGGAGCTCAGAGGAGAAACGCCATGGTGCATCTGCAGCAGCACAACTGGATACCTTCCTCTGCCCCAGCTACAACAAAACAAGTCTCTCCCATACTGGTCTCTACAGCAACAGAAGACACTGTAACTGCGGATGCCTGATGATCGTCTTCCAAAGCAACTACTCTATTCCAAACTTAAAAATGGAAAGCGTAATGCTGGTGGTCAACAAAAGAGGTTTAAAGCCTGTCTCAAGGCAAATCTAAAAAAAATGTAGTATACACACTGTCAACTAGGGAACACTGGCCTGTGAGCGCTCCAGTTGGAGAACAGCCTTTACCAAAGATGTCATGGGCTTTGAAGGCACTCAAACTCAGGACGCAAGGGAGAAATGTGCTAAGAGGAAGGTACGCTTGCAAACCCTCACCATGATCAACTCCCACCCAGAAACCAATGTCCCCACTGTGGAAGGACGCATGGATCCAGAATTGGCCTCCACAGTCATTGTACGGACTCATTGTTAAAACCGTGTTTATGGAAGACAATCTTACTCGGCTACGAATGATTGCCAAAGAAGAAGAAGAACCTTCCAACAGTTTGACTTCACTCCCAAAGGTGTATTCCTCCATTTGTCTCCCTAGACTGATGAATGCTAACCAAACCAGTGGTTCCCAAACTGTCATCCATTCAGGTGGCTTACAGTCTGTCTCTGGATTTGTGGTTTGAAGATGGGAGATGGCACATCCTTGGCATCAATTGTATTATACAGTGGAACCTCGGTTCTCGAACGTCTCAGTTGACAAACATTTCGGAACCCAAACACTGAAAACCCGGAAGTAAATGCTGCTGTTTTTGAATGCACCTCGGAAGTCAAATGGCTTCCGCTGTGTATTTAGGGAAATTTTTGATGTTTGAAGTTTTATTCTGCTTTTACTGTTCTGTTGGAAGCCGCCCAGAGTGGCTGGGGAAACCCAGCCAGATGGGCAGGGTATAAATAATAAATTATTATTGTTATTATCATTATTATTATTCAATTTTCTCAATTGAATTTGCCAACAGCCCTTTACGCCTCAGTTGTCAAACATTTCAGAAGTCGAACGGCCTTCTGGAACAGATTGCATTTGACAACTGAGGTTCCACTGTAATTGCGTCTATTATTTCTCGTATTCTGTTTTACTATATTAGCACTTGAATTCTATGGACTACAGTACAAAATGATACAATATATAAGAAATAAAATAAGCAATTAAAATACAATTAAACATCATGCAGCATTGAGCACAGCACATTTACTACAATGGGAAGATGGTCGGCTAAGACTCAGCAATTTTCAAGTGGCTCATAGGAAGAAAGGTTCGAGACTAAACTCTGGGGTGGGCTATTTTAAAAAAATATTGATTTACATATAAGAAATGACAATGTATGAGGGTTTTTTTAAAAAAAAGTTCAGCATTGTTCTATTGTTGTTATAACATCATTTTCTGTCCTGGGTGAAAGGAAAATATATATAGAAACCACCAGCAGCCTTTGACACAGTTAAGCGTATGGAATAAGAATTGGGAGAGACAGTGTGAGAGCTTCCTTTAATCATCTGTATGGCAGTCTGAGTAAAAGACTGGGGGCAAATTAAGCTAAATTCAGATGGTTTGGCTTTGTTCACTAGAGGCTGGGGGGTATTTAGCTGCGAAATACATTGAAACAAAGATCCAGAGCAAGTACGGCAATGTTTTGGGGGGTGGAGGGGAGAAATGCTTTAAAATCTCATTTTAGTTGTGCTGTGTGAAGCCAACACGCATAGGAGCTTACTTTTCTGGGAGGTGGGGTGGGGGACCAAGATACAGAGTCGATACATACGTACCCAACCCAACGTACGTACAAGCCCACCTGCCCCCATGTGTCATTTAATTTATCCAGGTTAACTGGCACCACTAAGTGCTACCTTCTCTGTTGTTCAATCCCTGATACCAAAGCACCTCACTTAGACAAAATACACAGGGCCGTCTGACCCATAGGCGCTAGGGGTGCAGGGCACCCGGGTGCTGGGCTTTCAGGGTAACCAGGCCGAGAGTCCGGGGCCCGAGAGTTGAGTCCGGGGAAGAGCCTACCCTTTGGTCGGAGCTCCGCGGCGGGTTCTCCCGCGCCACGAGTTCGGGGGCGACCGAGCCAGCAAGACACTGAGGCCGCCAGCCGGCTCCACCCTCCTGCGCGCCTGGGACTGGGCAACCTGGAGGGGGCGCCGGGCGGATCTTTGCACCCTGGTACCGCATATCCTTAAGACAGCCCTGAAAATACAACTGGGAAGTAACACTTTGTCGCCTCCACTTTTCTTCCTAAGGCTGCAACCCTGTAGCCATATACCTGGCAGTAGGCTCCTGTTGAACCTGATAGGGTTTGCTTTTAAAAACCAGCCCTAAGCCTTTAGAGGGAGGCCCTCACAATAACCTAGCGGCCGTGAGCAGTGTGAGTTGCACTGAATGCTAATCCTGCCCCACAGGAACATGCAAAACAGTGCTGCAAAACAGTTCCTGCAAAAACAGTGAAAGGGGCACGGTTACATGAAACCTTTCTTTTCCCCAGCCCCTGGCTCCAAGACAAAAGTATTCTCCGAAAAGAACGCTTGGCTCTGCTTTATAAAATCATAAAATCAGCCCGGCCAAAAAAGAGCTGGTAACGGGAATGCAGACAAGAAAGAAACCATACAGAGATATCCCAGAAGAGCCTTCTAAGTTGAGGTCGGGCATAACTGAAGAACACCTTCCATTTAAATTGTTAGTTTTTGCACAAGCGAGTTATATGTTGAAGCAAATTTTCACAAAGGTGAGCAGGACTGTGCAAAGTAGCTCGCTGATCCATCAAGGTTTGTCTTATTCATGGCTTTAGAGCTAAGAGGGTTTCTACTGAGATTAGGTAAACCTCCAAATCAGAATGTGAGAAGGTTGTTCCAGACAGTAATGTGTGTGTTTTTAAACTGAAACACCACAATGTTTTCCTGAATTAAATTTCATTTCATGTTTCCTATTTTATTGTTTTAACAGCAGGTATAAAAGTACAAAGGAATTAATCTAAGTTTACTTTTGAGGAATGGATGTTATTAAACAGGGCTCCCACTGACTTCATTAGTTTTTAACAAAGAAACTGGCTGTAGCATCCTACTGGCCGAAAGGGATGCTGACAGTTGTCACTATAATTAAAAAATAAATTCAGAGAGGAGGTGAATCACAATGGGTTTTTTTGCTCTGATCAGTGCACACAGGGAATGAGAATTCCCCACATTCTATACATACAGTGGTACCTCGGGTTACAGACGCTTCAGGTTACAGACGCTTCAGGTTACCGACTCCGCTAACCCAGAAATAGTACCTCGGGTTAAGAACTTTGCTTCAGGATGAGAACAGAAATCGTGCGGTGGTGGCACGGCATCAGTGGGAGGCCCCATTAGCTAAAGTGGTACCTCAGGTTAAGAACAGTTTCAGGTTAAGAACGGACCTCCAGAACGAATTAAGTTCTTAACCCGAGGTACCACTGTATTTGTAAAAATTATTTAGACTGTGGGTACATTTTATTAATGTACAATGTCTAGTAATTTTAAATCAAAACAGTGATGGGACGGGAAGGGTTTTGCTTATTGGTAATGAACAGGCCCATCAAAACTGTGCAACACCATTGCTGGTTTTATGGAATGTTGTAGAGTATTTGTCTCAAAAGAAATAGCAAGATAGCACAGCTTTGTATTTGTAAAAGCTGGAGGAAGGAGGAAAACAGTGCACCGAGTCACTGAAAACTCTGGTGACATTCACAAACACGATATACACAGCAAAAGCAGAGACTCTTGCTATTGCTTCTTTTTCCCTTTGAAGGGGGACTAAACTTCATTTCAGCTCCCACTCAATCCCTCTCTAAAAAACAACCCCCATTCATTTTGCCTGTACAGAGGATTGATTAAGGCCTCCCTTGCTTTCAACATCTCAAGGTGCCTTTTGCAAGTGCAGCGTTACACCCTGATTTTTGATATATTCACTCATGTCCTGCAGGAAGTTGCTCAATGCTGTGTAAACTACAGCAGGCCAAATGCTAAAGAGATTATTGACGGGCATTTGTGAACTCGCAAATCTTCTTCTTGAGAGGTTAGACAACATTGCATCGAGCAAATGTTATCCCACAGTTTACTGTCACTTTCCTTGTCAGAAAAAGCCCAGCAAGACTGTTGCACAACAGCTCCAGATGAACTTTAATTGCACAACCTGAATTTGCCAGTATACAACTGAATTCCATCCAAAAACAGCAACAGTCTGTAATAGGGGCCCATAGTAACTTCATACATCTCAATATCTTGTTGCCACAGCCAGTATGAATAAGCACAATTTGGATCTAGTATCATCTGTTTACATGAGATTCCATTTTTTAAATTATTATTTCTTCCATCCCCACTGACTACTTTTGTTGTTAATTACTTGAGAATATGCTGTATGCCCCTTGGGAGTTAGTTAGCATTAAGATATATTGGTTTCACAGTGTCAAAGTATAGTGAAAATATGCCAGATCAATAGAAGAAATTTTGCCTGTTTGAATTATTCCTGCTACTTTAGGACAACATATCGTATGTCTGCTCAGATTAGAAACAGAAGTGCATGCCTTCTGGTTCCTAGAAAACCTTGGGAATAAATAAGCCATGCAAAATTCAAGCTGAACTTCATGCTTTTTAAGAATTCGGGCAAATGTAAATAGAAAGCATTTGTTATCCTTTCGAAAGTAGAAATGTTTCTTCATTCTATAGAAATGTGCGCTCTCTTTCCGTAGATCTGAACAGTTAATCTCATTGCCAGCTAACTCAGTTTAGACTGTAATACTATACTGCTACTAACATGCTCAAAGTAGAAGCTTATACAAAGTGTATGTATTCAAGACCACTTCAAGAAGATTTCTTCAGTGAAACTTGCTTTAGAGCGAATCAGACAGTTATAGCTAAATTCTGCAGTAGACTCCGAAAAACCTGTGGGGGGAGGTAGCTGTCAAAACTATCATGAGCTTAATTCTTCATTTCTAAAGTGGTGGCATTTCAGTTTCATGGCCCTGCAACTGTAAATATGCAGTGTTAAACCTCACAGTAGTGTGACCCTATTACAAGGCTCCGAGGCTTGTGCAATGAAGTTTAAATAACACAGTGGGATTTTCTCTTTGTAAATAACCTATAAGCCATTTCCCAAAGTCATACTGTGAAGTTAATCTAGATCTTTGTGGGTGGTAGATGTGAGTAAAAAAAAAAAAAGGACATGCAGACACACTGACAGCACACAACTTTTGTTCCCTTGAATTGGGAGTGCTGTTTCTTTTATGATACCTCCAGCCTCCTACTGTATAGTCAAATATCTGTGAATGGTGGACCTTTGACTCCATTCACATCAGTGAGCCAAAAGTTATTCCCATTAAAAAGTTACAAGTTTTTGCACAAGAGGTCTCAGCTGAATTCTTGGATTGTCCCTCTTACTAGCTATTAACTTGCTTCTCCTTATTTTCACTCATTAATTGTGTAGAGCGGTTAGTTTGTCCCCCTAACAAGGCCCAGAATCTGGTTTTTGAAAGGTGGCTGTTGCGTAGAAAACTAGCAATTAATATTTACAGGAGGCAAAGAACTGCATCCAGTTGACCACACGGTTAAGTCATTCTGTAGCTGGCATCGGAAAGGCTCTGTCTCAGAAGCTGGAGCCAGGAGTACGTCAGCAGTAAAAAAAACCTGGTGTCCGTGAAGTTAACTCGTTATTCAAAGAAACAAAAGAGCTGAGTCATAGCGGTCACAGCAACCCATCCCATTAGGTCTTGCCCCAGTGAGACAGTTTCAGATAGAAGGTCTCCCCCTTCCCACTGCTCTCTAAGGCTCTTCTTGCAGTTCCTTCCACAGCAGCCTAAGGCTTCATCGTCTTGTCTAACATTGCTCCACCCTGTTTATTTCTCTGTATGTTCTGGGAGACCAGGGGGGATGGGAGCTGGTCGTAGCAGGAGGGGGAGACTCCCTAGATTCTTCAGCAGACTGCCTCATCTCTGTCTCCTGGGCCCCCTCCTCTCCTGACCCTGAGTCTGGACTGCTCTCTGGCTCAGCTTCTTCCTGCTCACTATACCCTGTTGCCTCTTCAGCTTCTGACACATTCTGTTCCCTCTTTGTTTGTTTTAATACTGCTGTACAGTGGTACCTCGGGTTAAGAACTTAATTTGTTGTGGAGGGCTGTTCTTAACCTGAAACTGTTCTTAACCTGAGGTACCACTCTAGCTAATGGGGCCTCCCGCTGCCGCCGTGTGATTTCTGTTCTCATCCTGAAGCAAAGTTCTTAACCCAAGGTACTATTTCTGGGTTAGCGGAGTCTGTAACCTGAAGCGTCTGTAACCCGAGGTACCACTGTATTTTCTATTTTTGTTACTGTTGTTTGATTTTATCACTGTTTTCATATGACTACAGTGGTACCTCGGGTTAAGTACTTAATTCGTTCCGGAGGTCCGTACTTAACCTGAAACTGTTCTTAACCTGAAACACCACTTTAGCTAATGGGGCCTCCTGCTGCTGCCGGACCACCGAAGCACGATTTCTGTTCTCATCCTGAAGCAAAGTTCTTAACCTGAAGCACTATTTCTGGGTTAGCAGAGTCTGTAACCTGAAGCGTATGTAACCTGAAGCGTATGTAACTCGAGGTACCACTGTATTTTATATCGTTTTACACAAGTTGGGTTTTGTTGTTGTTCTTAAGCAAAGCATTATATAAATCTCGATTAATAAATGAAATCCTGTCTAAGAGGCTCAATTCTTGCTTCCAAGATGGTTATTGTTCTTCAGCTTAAAAGCATAAATTATCAAGTGCATAATCAGTGTAGCTATTTAATGGGAAATGGTATAATTGCAAGAGTGAAATTAACTTTCCCAGTAAGAACTACCCTGAGGAGGACAGGTGAGAAGGTTGAAATAAAACGCTCTAGCTGCAGAAACCTGCCTGAGGTTAGTATTTCTGCCAACACTGACAAAACAAGTTTGATAAATGGTCTTAAAACACTTTCTATAAAATATAAACATGACACTAAAATAAAATTATTCCTGCTCGCAGTTGATAAATGTCTGTCTGATCAAATTTTTAAAAATGCCTTGCATTGTTTTTAGGCAGCTTCGTTTGTTGCACCAATTGCACCACCTTCCAATTGTCCAAACTCTGTATTAAATTACTGCTGTACTCATGTACACGCACCCGAGTTCAAAACAGGCATAGAACACATTGAATATGAATGGTACACAGGTGAAGTATTTGCCTCACTTCCCCTTTGCGGAGTCTTGCAAATGAGCTGATTCTGCCCTCCTCCCCCCAACACTGCTGTATTTGGAAGGGAAATCCTTCAGATGATGCTTAGTGTGTCTTTTCCACTAAGAAGTAATATAAGGAGAAGCCCAGAATTAGCGACTGTAGTATGGAATTGCCCAAGAAAGATGTTAAATTATTTTTGTATGCCACAACCGCTGCTCAAACTTTACTAGCTAAGAATTGGAAAACACAAGAAGTCCCAACAGTGGAGGAATGGCAGATGAAGATGATGGACTTTTCGGAGCTAGCCGACCTGACTGGAAGAGTCCGCGACCAGAAGGAGGAGGACTACCAGGAGGAATGGATGAAATTCAAAGACTATTTAGTTAAATATGTTAAGTTAATTTAACTGGAAAAGCTTGCAAATACCAGATAGGCTTAGGATTTAAATAAGTAATGTGATGAATTAATATGTTTAATGCTGAATTGGAAAGAACGAAAGATGTTAAGTTAATTTTTTAAGAATTTAGGTTTTGGAAAACCGTTAAAATGGGATACACTGAAATTCAACCAGGGGGATACGAGGAAGTCACTTAACAATGTTATGAAGTTTGGTTTAAATACGGTTGAGATTTATGTTTGCTTGCTTAAAAAAATTCTGGAAAATTAATTTTAAAAATTGGGGGGGGGGGAGAATTAGCGACTGGAGTAAGGGCATCTTTAATTAAATGGAGTCATACAGTAAGCCAACTTAAACTGCTGTTACAATGCATGCCATAGGATTTTGCCATCACTCTGCAAAGAGGGGGGAAAGGTATGAAAGAATGATAGAATCATAAAGTTGGAAGAGACCCCTTGGATCATAATAATAATAATAATAATAATAATAATAATAATAATAATAATAATATCTTTATTGTCATTGCCCCCTCTCAGGGACAACGAAATTACTTGACTGCTCCATAAAAACACTAATTAAAACAATACAGTATAGTACAGCAAGGAAGATTAGATGACTTTCAAAGTCCAGGCTTCCCATTCAGGGCCGAGATCGCTCTGGAGAAGAAGCTGTTCTTAAGACGGCTTGTTCTTGTCTTCATCGTCCTGTATCTCCGTCCCGACGACAGGAGCTCGAAGAGACAGTGACCAGGATGCGATGGATCTTTTATTATGTCCAGTGCCTTCCTATGGCACCTTGTGGCATAAATCTGCTCTAAGGTGGAGAGTGGGCAGCCAACAATGCTCTCTGCTGCCTTAACAACTCTGCACAACCCCATCCTGTCCTGGGTAGTACAGCTTCCGTACCACACACATAAGCCATAAGTGAGCACGCTCTCAATGGCACAGTGATAGAAGGCAAGCAGCAGTTTCTGCGGAAGATGGTTTTTCCTTAGAATTCTCAAAAAGTACAGTCTCTGCTGCGCCTTCTTCACAAGCCCCCTTGTGTTGACACTCCAGGACAGATCCTCTTGTAATTCAATGCCCAAAAATCTGAACGTTGTTACCCTCTCCACACAGACCCCATCAATCAAAAGTGGCTGGATATTGCTCTTCTGTCTCCTGAAGTCCACCACAAGCTCCTTTGTCTTCCTTGTATTTATGAGCAAGTTGTTAGCTCTGCTGGGCATGTCTATAAATTCTTTCTAAAGCTGTGTACATTACAGTCGTACCTTGGTTCTCAAACTTAAGCCGTTCCGGGAGTCCGTTCGACTCCCAAACCTGTTTGAAAACCACGGCACGGCTTTCAATTGGCTGCAGGATCCTCCTGCAGTCAAGCGGATTTCGAGTTGGACATTCGGCTTCCGAAAAATGTTCACAAACCGGAACACATACTTCTGGGTTTGCGGCGTTTGGGAGCCAAAATGTTTGAGTACCCAGGCATTCGAGAACCTAGGTATGACTGTAGTGGCTTAAAATGCAGCTAGGTCATTCCTCCCCACCCTACCCCAATTCGGACCAAAGCTTGTTTGGGGGGAAACACATCAAAATGCATAAGAAAAAACCAGGATAGATATAGATTGTCTATTCTCCGAACGCTGCTTTTCAAACCAGCAGCGAGAGTACACTGGTTGCCGAGTAATCAAGAGGGTGTGTACAGCCTAAGTCTCTGGTAGCATTTTTCAACTTGGGGCAAAATGGAAACAATTTGGTTTGTTGGCTCCACATCAAGAAGTTCCTGTTTCTGCCTTAAAATCTCTGCCCTCTGGCTACATGGAGCTAGGTAAGAATGAAGGCACAGAAGATAGACTTCAATTAAATGGAAGATTGAGTATCAGCTGGAAAGGACCAGGATGACAGAGTAAACTGTAATTATGTAGATCCAAAGCTAGGAAATGTCAATTAACAAGGTGCTCACAGGCATTTGCTGCTCTAGATTAATTAGTTAATGTTAGCAAAGGGCTCTTGAAGATGGAAAGTGTTGCAAGCTAAGTAGTATAATCACAAATCAGAATGATTCCCCTAAAGGAAAATATGCACTGGTTTTCTCAAACTGCTCCTATAAAGAGCTATCATTTCTGCATATTTGCTTCAAAATGTCCACATTTTGGGATGTGGGGAAGAATGCATTATCCTTTCTTTTCCACCCCCTGAAATATAATGTGAAAACTAAGCAAGTGAGGCACGAGTTCCATAACCAGTCTAACAAATGCACAATATCCTGGACCAATAATACCTAGAGTAGTAAAAATATTTTCCACTGGTGGCTTATATTAAGTTTTTATGAGTAAAGAAAAACATACATTCTGAAGTGTGGTGGATATGTTTCTTTCCACCACAAAGCCTTGCGCACACACAATTCTGTTCTTCAAACCACCTAGCCCCTCTCCCTATGAGTAGTCAGTTCTCGTATTCTGTACTTAATGTTTTATTCAATTGCTTTGCTTAAAAAAAATAATGCAAACTGCATTGTCAGGATGTGCTTTTTAGGTGGGGTGGAAATAAAACAAATAGTCAGCTGTTCTCAATGATCAATCCCTATTCATCCATTATGAGTAAGGTCCCAAATTCAGATTCCTCCTAAATCTGGAGAAGACCATTCCTGACTGACTCCCACAATTTTAGAACTTTGTTTCTCACCTGCCCTGAATTCATCTCCGTGGTCCTCTCCCATCTGAACTTCAGCTGCTGCTTTTAGAACTTGACCTCTTGCCTGGCTTGGACTGCACTACCTACTTCTGGACCTAATGACCTTGGATGTTGTGTATCGGACCGTTGGCAATCGTGGGCTAACTACTTTGCCCTATCAGAATGATGGTCAGCTTCCACCGTATTTTAAAAATTGACTGTTTTAGGCCCAATCCATGCAAAACACTGTGGAGTCCTGAGGCAGAGCGGGTAGTTAGGGGAGCTGAGAAGACAAAGTTATTTCCAAGTCTTCTTGTGTTTTGTATTTTCTTGTCGGGTCTTGCTTCCTCCTGGTGGTATGCTATGATTGGCTTCAGACTGAGGTGAAATCTTCACCTCTCTCGAATAGGGTAGGGCAGTGACCTAAGGCTCTCCAGAATATTAGCGAGTACAGTGGTACCTCGGGTTAAGTACTTACTTAACCTGAAACTGTTCTTAACCTGAAGCACCACTTTAGCTAATGGGGCCTCCTGCTGCTGCCACGCCGCCGGAGCACAATTTCTGTTCTCATCCTGAAGCAAAGTTCTGAACCTGAAGCATTATTTCTGGGTTAGCGGAGTCTGTAAGCTGAAGCGTATGTAACCTGAAGCGTATGTAACCCGAGGTACCACGGTATGTCTTAACTCACACCACTTCTCTTGTAGACATAACATGCTGCTATCATTGATGAGACTAACTTCTGAGCGAGTTCCTCTGCTCTGTTACCTAACCTCCAATTTCGATTGGAGGAAGTATGCGTGGAGGAACACTGACAGCAACATGGTGGTGTTAAACAATAACGGACATTTAAGTAGAGCAAGCAGGGATGGAGGCACAAACAGGATAATAGAGGTTTGACTAGAGCGAATGGAGGAGGAGACTGAGGGGGAAAGTGGTGGTTTAAAACAAGGTTTCAATACAGCAAGAAGAGAGTTGGGAACAGATCTGTCGTGGCATCTTTTTGGTGTTAGCTTCTGTGCTGTCCCCATCTCTGCTATTTCTTATTGTTAGAGTTTTTAAAAAACAAGAACAACAACCTTCCTTTCCCGATCTGTTCAGACCTCTCCCACCACTTTCTGATCTGGGTGTCCTTCCATTCCAGCTCCCATCCCATTGCCATTGTGCAGCCTTCTTTCTCTTATGCTCCCCAACTCCACTCTGACTTCATACAAATCCCAGTTCCTGGTGAGTGATTCCAACTCCCCCAATGGGAGCTGCATGATGACACACTTACATTTTTATTATATAGCAACATTTTTATTATATAGTAAGATATAAATTGTTAACAAAAACAAATGATAAAAAGTGAATACTTTCTTCTGTCATCAAGTCTTTGAGGATTCCCCATTTGTTTGTTTTAAGCCCTGTTATCAGTTTAATTATATTTGTTTGAATGGCATGGATTGTATTTGACTGATTTTTAGGTGTTTTTATTCTTGATTGTAAACTATTTTAAGGGAGTGGTAAAGTAGTGTATAAGTTTAAATATAAGTAAAATAGCACCCCAAATTACAAGTCGAAGCAATAGTTTCCTGCAATCTGATAATTTTAACAGATGTTTCATATTAAACTATTCCTTCTTAAAGAACTGCTTCAGTGTCTGCAACAGGGCTTTTAAAATAATAAATAAATAAATAGCTATACAACTTTAGATTATAAGAAAAATCAGACTATGCGAAAAACCTGACATAAACATTTGTATAAGCTTAAATGCCTACCTAGCTCACCCCCTTTCTTGTTTCTGACTCAGATCAGGTTACCTTTTCCGCTACTGTAGAAATTGACGGAACCGTTTTCTTTTAGAATTGCATGGTATTTTTATAGCTAAATATGGACCTAACTCCTGCACAATTTGAGGCCGAAATCAAAACAATTTGACTTCAGTGTTTTTCAATATCCCCAAATTCCTGACTTAACTGTCTGTTTTCCAATTAATTCCGATTTTCCACTGGAACCCTCTGAGATCTGGTTACAGGTATAGAGTACAACTGACGTACCCAAGGAAACACAGGGTGGTAACACCTCTATTGTCTATGAAGACTCTTGGCACTATACCCCAATAAAACTGCCCTACACAAAGAAAAATGTTTTATCCCAGTTCTGGCGATGCAAAAAGTATAAAGGTATGTACTTCCACCCTCAGTGGGAGTGCCAACCAGGGTAAATTTTTTGTGAAATGATATTTGTAGAAATTAACCAGATTATAAAACAGAGTTACCAATAGCAACTTAAGCACGTCTGGGAATATGGGATGGTCCTGATGAAGAAGGGACCAAGTAATGGGTTAACGTAATATGATTATTACAAATATTTTGAAGTATTTTGAGGGGATTACTAAGGAAGAATGGTGTAACTGAGCATGGTTAATAGCAAGTGTTTGCCTGGTGAGGAGCAACCCAGACCCTGAAACTTTGGGGCCCAAATCTGAGAACTAAGGTGGCCCCTAGTGATGTAATAGGGTATGGGCTTCAATTATGTCAAAGGGGGTGGGCCCTGGTGATGTCATTAAGGATAACACATTATTTACTCCACTCACTGAAAGAACATCATTCAAATGAAAAGAAGTACAGTGGTACCTCAGGTTAAGAACTTAATTCGTTCTGGAGGTCCGTTCTTAACCTGAAACTGTTCTTAACCTGAAGCACCACTTTAGCTAACGGGGCCTCCTGCTGGTGCCGCACCACCGGAGCACAATTTCTGTTCTCATCCTGAAGCAAAGTTCTTAACCTGAGGTAATATTTCTGGGTTAGCGGAGTCTGTAACCTGAAGCGTATGTAACCTGAAGCGTATGTAACCCGAGGTACCACTGTATGAACAAATAAGCAAATATATCACTGGTTGGAAATTAAGATAGAAATCTTGGCTGAAGATGGGGTTCCCGGGTCCTGCTGAAATGAGAAGAATCAGTAACTAACTAATTAATTAAGAAGCCCAAAGGAATTGCTATGTAGTGAAACAGGGATTGAACGCTGACAAAGGCTGCGAGCAAGGGAAAGTAAGTGGGAGACATTTTGACCCCACTGTTCTCTAACCGAAAACGTGCACATTCAGCACAGCCCTAACATACAGCAAGAGGCAAAGGATTTTGTGACCTAACAAATCTCAAGCTCCCAAGGAAACTAACCCAATAAATAATAATAAAAAGTATGCAGATAGAAAGCCAGCAGGGGTGTGGAGGCTATCCTGCACATCTGTAACTCTTTGTCCACTGGAAAAGAAAAAGTTGTGTGTACAGAGGGAGTGCTTGGTGCAAAGAGCTTGTGGCCTTCAGGAAAAGAGTTCATTCCCTTGAGGCCAAGGTGGCTGACCTGGAGAAGCAGAGAGGATGGTGGATTTGAGGATGACACAGCTGTGTCCTGCTCCCCCATTGTCATGGCGAAGGGGCTGCAGAGGAGGAAGGTGTCTGAGGAGGAGGGAAGAGCTCCCTCAGAAGGGACCCATTACTTGGGGGATTATTTTTATTTTTTTTAGGATTTGATATCCCGCTTTATCACTACCCAAAGGAGTCTCAAAGCGGCTAACATTCTCCTTTCCCTTCCTCCCCCACTACAAACACTCTGTGAGGTGAGTAGGGCTAAGAGACCCCAGGTCACCCAGCAGCTGCATGTGGAGGAGCAGAGATGTGAACCCAGTTCACCAGATTACGAGTCCACCGCTCTTAACCACTACACCACAATTATCCTCTTGTGCTGCCAGGGGGCAGGAAGATCCTGGCAGTGGGTGATCCAATCATTAGTGACACAGGTGGGCATACACATTGCATGGTGCCTTGCCTGTTTGGCACAGAGATTGGGGATCTAGATAGCATGGTAAATAGTGTTTGGGAAGGGGTCCGTGATCGTGGTGCATACAAGCATGAGGAAATATAGCTGTGCAGTCCTGGAAACCTAATTTAGGTTGCCATATTAAAAGCTAGAACCTTCAAAGTACAGTCGTACCTTGGATCCTGAACGCCTTGCAAGTCAAACATTTTGGCTCCCAAACACCTCAAACCCGGAAGTGAGTCTTCCGGTTTGCGAACGTGCTTTGGAACCCGAACGTCCGACAGGGCTTCTGCAACTTCCGATTGGCTGCAGGAGCTTCCTGCAGCCAATCAGAAGCCAAGCTTTGGTTTCCGAACATCTTGGAAGTCGAACGGACTTCCGGAACGGATTCCGTTCGACTTCCGAGGTACCACTGTAGTTTAAGTTGACTTTCCCTGTAGGTGTAGCTGCATAGTCTCAATGCATGGTTGAGAGGCTGGAGTCAGGAGAAGGAATTTGGATTTGTTAGGCACTAAGGAACAAGCCAAGTCTGTTCCTATGTGAAGTATTCCCCTTGGACCAGGATGGAATAAGACTGTTGGCATTTAAAATAAAAATGTGACAAAGTAGCTTTTAAACCAATTGTGTGCTCCTCTGTGAGTGGTGATACAAAGTCCAAAGAGTAACTGAGTCCTAGGCTAGGGTGACTTTGAGATGGAGAATGAAATCAATGAGATAGACAAAGGAAGAAGTGCTATAGCAATGTGACTTCAGTTATCTTTACATAGACTGGATATATGCATATTATATTAATGACAAGGAGAAAGTTCCTAAAGGACTGTGGTCATGGAACCAACCAGGGAGTTGGTGACCCTACCTTTAATCTTAAGTGGTGCCAGTACATGCTGTGAGATATAAGTGTTGCTGAAGCAGTTAGAAACAAGGACCATACTGCTATTAAATTCAACATATGTGTAAGTGGGCAGTTGTCAAGAAAGGCCAACACAATCACATTTAACTTCAAAATCTTCCCCAAACTAGGGGGACTCTTAAAAAAGAAGTTGAAACAGAAAGCGACGAGGGTCAAATCTCTCCAGAACACTTGGGTATTGTTCAAAACCAGAATGATCAAAGCTCAGCTGCACTGTATAGCACACATCAGGAAAGCTACCTACCTTTCTAATAGGATGCCAGCATGGTTAATGAGGAGAGTCAAGGAGACTACTAGGCTGCAGGCGAAGACGTTTTTCTATAACCAGGACTTTGTCTGATTAAACAATTTATGGTCTTTTAAATGTGTTTATGGGAGGAGGGCTATTGGTTTGTTTTTAGTTTTTGTTATGTATTTTGGGTTCTCATTTTGTACTTTTGTTGTTGTAAACCACTATGGAATCTTTGGATGAAGGGTGGTATCCAGGCCTTCTTAAGCATATCCGTTGCCGTGGTGCAAAGATGCCTCTGCCCCCCGGTTTCCCAGAGTTGTCGACCTTTTCCCAAGCCTCTGCAGGCATCGCTCTCCTCCCATGGAGGCTTGGGAAGGAAGCTGCATGCCTGCCAGCCATATGGTTGATGGGGCACAGCTAGCAGGCATTCAGGGAAAGGGAAGGCCACCGGCAAAGCCGCACAGCTCCCCCACTTGTTGGGGCGCCCCTGAGAGGCCAGCGCCCTGGCACAACGCGCCACTAAGCCCAATAGGAAAGACTGCTCTGGGTGATATTATTATTAATAGTGTTTGGAAAACACCATTTGTTTGGGAAATGGAAGCCTAGTCCAAATGAAGGGAACACAAAAGCAAGCAGAGAACAGGAGATGCAAAGGAAGAAGAAGCCAATTCAAGGAGCACATCGCTTAAAAACCTAAAGATTACTCACACACAAAAATCTACATCTGAAGGCCTTTAATACGTTTTAAGTGGTGACGACTTCTCTTCTTCCTCAAGCAGCTTAACCACACAAAGTGATTTATTATCTTTTTAGAGGCAGAGACTGCTTCCAGTTCCTCAAGTGGATAAGGTGGAGCTTTAATGTTGAGAAACTATGATACAAAATCCCCAGTCAGTCATGAAGCTCAGTTAATGGCCTTAGGCTGTGAGAGAATGACCTACTTGGCTATTTAGAGGAAAGAGCAGAATTTGTAGAGCACTTCATACAATGAAACAAGAAATAGTAATCAATAAAATATGTATTTTAGGTCTTCAGCTAAAAGCTTCTGGCTCTTTTAAAGCTAAAATTCCTTCGGTAAATCAGTATACGACCACCATGTTCAGTTTGCACTCAGTTTGCCCCTCCTCAAACTTATGCCAGTAACTGAAATATTCTCCAAAGGTGAAAATTCCTGCATTTCACATACTCCTGAAAGTTCCTTTCAGAGCCTATTGCCTGAAAGTAGAAAATCATAACCTTTCATTGTTATTTTCAAAATTACTGCTTGTTTAAATTAAAAGCGATATTATTTTCCCTCCGAGAAAGACCCGCGTTCATTTTTTTCCTTATTAAAGCCATTCTGCTTTTCAGAAATATTTCCCTGGCGCTTTCTTTTCTGTCTTGATTGTAATTAATCCTGACATTTATCACATTTAGGTAAACTGGTGAAACAGTATCCATGTAAACTCTCAACGGCAGCCGTGTATGCAATATATTTGGTAGTTTCTGAGGAGCGATGTTTGCGTTTTTAGATTTGAAAAGTTTGAACAGAGGATTCCAGCTGTGAGATACCAGGAAGAATCCAGCTGCACGGCTTTAATGGGGGAGAAGGGTGTTTGTAAGAGCTGCCTATTCTTCCTTTCAATCAATTACCATAACAAATTACTGGATTTCGGCCAGAAAAGACACAAAAGCTCAATGTGTAGCATTGTTTTTGGGCTTCGTAAACTGTTACATTTGAAGCCTGGCCTAGATAAAACCCAGATGGGGGAAAAGGACAGGGCAGCCAGCACCGTTGGTGTGTCTGAAATGATAGCAACTCAATTTTCGCCCAAGAAAACGTTTTCATGAATGTACTTCCTTTTGAAGGGTACTTGAGAGCCGGAGGTCCAAAGGCCTTTGAAATCGATGTCAAGGCTACCATTGACTTCAAAGGGCTCTAGGCTTTTTACCGTTGCAACAGGTATAGCATAAGCACAGAGGCTAACACATGTCAGATGTGACCCAGAGAAGAAATCCTATCAAGGAACGAGTACAGGAAACTTATCCATTCTTTCTCCGGCATTTCTGCAGGGACTCAGCCAACATGGGTATCAATCACTGCCAGCTGAGTTGGTGGTTTTATGATGCGAACATCTGCCTGCTGTGAAATGGAAATCACCCACTACTTTCACATAAACCAGTGAGCAGCTCCCTGTCGCAAGAATACTGAGGCGTGCCCTCTTTCATGGTGCGCATCAAGGGAACCTTTTGAAAAATGGCGAGCGGTCTGAAATTTGGCTGCTAAGATTGTCTAATGCATAAAGGAAAATATCTGAACTAAAGAAAGCATTTGATCTCATACATCAAACTAAGGAAACCATGAATATAGTCACATGCATCACATTTTCTCTTGCTCTGACATATTACAGTGGTACCTCAGGTTAAGAACTTAATTTATTCTGGAGGTCTGTTCTTAACCTGAAACTGTTCTTAACCTGAAGCACCACTTTAGCTAGTGGGGCCTCCTGCTGCCGCTGCGCCGCCGGAGCACGATTTCTGTTCTCATCCTGAAGCAAAGTTCTTAACCTGAGGTAATATTTCTGGGTTAGCGGAGTCTGTAACATGAAGTGTATGTAACCTGAAGCGTATGTAACCCGAGGTACCACTGTACATTAAATTATACGTTACTGCTGTATCCCAGATTCAAAAGAACCATTCCAGCAGAGGGACTGCTTCTCCCCCCGCCCCAATACAATGAAACTGACATTTAACTGCCTCTTCATTTTCAAATCCTTTACCAGTGTCTAAGCTTCTAATGCATGGGTAGGCAAACTAAGGCCCAGGGGCCGGATCCGGCCCATTCGTCTTCTAATTCCAGCCCACGGACGGTCTGGGAATCAGTGTATTTTTACATGAGTAGAATGTGTGCTTTTATTTAAAATGCATCTCTAGGTTATTTGTGGGGTATAGGAATTCGTTCAATTTTTCTCTCCAAAATATAGTCAGGCACCCCACAAGATCTGAGGGACAGTGGACCAGCCCCCTGCTGAAAAAGTTTGCTGACCCCTGAGCTAATGAATGCCCCTGGCCACATACAAATGAATACTTCAGTGAACACATAAACTCCCCACGATACACATTTTTCACTGGACTGACTGTGGCATGTTTGTTCCATGGCATGTAATGTGGTATTGATTGCATGATTCTGGACTTGGCTTGATTTCCCAGTTTGGCCCATAATGAGTGAATTTCTAGATTACACATAATGACAGCCAAATATTGTTTATTTATTAAATTTGTGTAACACCCTTCCTTCAAAGAGCACAGTACAGTTCATACCATAAAAATACAAAATGAGAACACAAAATACATAATAAAACAAAAACAAACCAATAACCGCCCCCCCCTCCCACGAACACATTTAAAAGTACATGGGATGCTAATCAGCCAAAGGTCTGATAAAAGATGAACATTTTCGCCTGGCAGTAGACAAGCCTCCCTGGGGAGAGAATTCTACTACGAAGGAGCCACCACAGAAAAGGCTCATTCTTGTGTCACGATCCTCCAAACCTCTCATGGAGGGCTTCAGATTATGATTGCAGGGTCTTGGTTAGTTCATATGGAGGGAAGTGGTCCCCCCATATGTAAACGTTAAAAAGCACAGATGTTTAATAACATTGAACCCTGAAGACCCTCACGTTGAAGGCTCCACAGGGCCAAAGAACCTTCCCCAAGCATCATCTTCTGGAAACAACCAGTCAAGTAGGACCAGAACCACTGTGAAGCCGTGCCACCCACGCCTAACTTGGACAGTTGCTCCAGAAGGATGCCACGGAGGCGTTAGAATTCCTGATCTATGATTGCAGTCATAGGATTGTTGTCTTTCACATGACGGTATATGTTTTGACTCCACAGAGTGGGATGTGATGGAAACAGGATGTTTGTGTTACTGTGTTCCGTGAAGTGGGACTATTGCCCTTTGTTCTTTTTCTCTTTGCTGTCTGATGCTAGAGAGAGAGGGAGCCATGTTGCAGTGCTCCGTGTGTGTTTATATGTAAATAAAGTAGATTAGCCAAAATGCTGAGTTGCTGAGGTCTGTTATGCAAAGCTGCGAAGACTCTGTGGATCTCCAAGTGTGCCGGTGTCGGTTGGCATCGGTCGCTGTGATGTTCGGGCAGAAGAAAGCTTTTGAAGCTTCCGAATGATCGACCAGGAGGGAGGGAACATGCCAGTTGGGCATGTGTCTCTGCCAGAGTCCTACTCGAGCGTAGGCTGAACTCCTGACAGGAGGATGGTATCAAAAGCCACTGAGAGGTCGTGGAGAATTAACAGGGATGCATTTCTGTTGTCTTCTCTCCCAACAGAGGTCATCCTACAGGGCAACCAAAGCCGTTTCTGTGTAAAAACCGGGCCTAAACCCCAACTGAAATGGATCTAGGAGAATGGTTTCCTCCAAGAGCGCCTGGATCTTGGAGGACAACAGCAAACCACCTCTCTCTACTGACAATATTCATCAGCCTTCAGGCACTTGGTTTCTAACAATGTTTGGCCAACCTTGCATCCAAGGGTTTCTCCTGCTTAACCTGCACAAGTATTTCCATTGTACAGTCCATGGTACCAATAACAAGACTCTATAAACTTTTATGCTACTGCCTGTTTCTTCTTCCCACTGGTGGTTTTCACCAGTTCCCCATTGCAGCTGCCGACACCACCTCACACACAGTTTGTGGGGCTCCCCAACCCACCAGAACAGGTTTTTTTGGGGGGGCGTTGCTGCAGTGGGAAGGAAAAATGGCCCTGCTGGATCAGAGTCACTGAGTTCAGTTGCGCTAGTACATGCGCATAAGAGTTATTTTAATTGAATTAGTGTTTAGTACAGTGGTACCTTGGTTCCCAAACTTAATCCGTTCCAGAAGTTGGTTCCAAAACCAAAGCGTTCTAAAACCAAGGCGTGCTTTCCCATAGAAAGTAATGCAGAATGGATTAATCCGTTCCAGACTTTTAAAAACAACCCCTAAAACAGCAATTTAACATGAATTTTACTATCTAACGAGACCATTGATCCATAAAATGAAAGCAATAATCAATGTACTGTACTATAAAATAAGCAAGACAGTACTGTAGATTATAAAAAAAATTAAAAAATAATCTTACGTTCACTGATGATAATCATTGTTTGCGGGGGGGGGTATCCATTTCTGCAGTCACACAATCAATCAATCAGTAGCTGAACTGGGTTCCACACAGTCACAAAAACAAGTCATAAAAACGGAGTCACAAGCAACAGTCACAAGTCAGTCCCATAAAACAAAGAACAAGTCACAGTCAAAAAAAATGAAAAAGCCACACAAACAAAAAGCACAAAAAATAGCAAAAACAAAAGCTCCAAATATCACCCCTGTGTTGCGTGGGTGCGCGGGTCTCAACAGCCGACAGACTCAATAGGAAGCCTCTGATTAGCAGAGGAAGACTCCATTTACAAATGGAACATACTCAACAGGAAGCGGAACATGTTCCACTTCCAAGGCAAAGTTCACAAACTGGAACACCTACTTCCTGGTTTGCAGCGTTCTATTTCCAAGTTGTTCGTAAACTAAGCTGTTCTAAAACCAAGGTACCACTGCCATAGACTCTTGCCTCATTACATTGAGGACATATATGTCACTGAGAAACAAATGACCTAGCTTGGGAACTCATGTATTCTAGAAATTTGCTTAAGGCCCAAATAATACTTGATCGGCAAACATTACCACAGTGGACAGCTATATTAACGTTAGCTGCATTCTGTAGCAGTTCTGAGAGACAGAAAGAGAGGATACAGAACTCCAGTAATTTTTTTAAAACTTATTTTTAGATACGCTATGTTGTAGATGTCATTCCAATGGCGCAATATAGAATGCATATAAAAAGGTCCAAATTCAATGCAAATTTGTTACTATAACTGAGTGCAAAGATGCCACAGCGGAATAATCAAACACAATCTGGCTTTGTTTATATGAGAAATATTAAGCTATGTTTTCCACGAAGGAATGACATTCCCTCTGGATACACATAGCGATCACAGGGTTATGATTAATGACTATGGAGGGTAGGAGTGGAGATTAGCTTCAAGGGAGGGTCATAAAGAGTACTCAAGTTAAAGATGACTATACTTAACATTGACTTTTGTAACTCTATTTTTTAAAACATATCTGATGAACTGAGAACTGATGTAAGTGGAGAGTTATAGACATTCCACCCTTGATTGTATATTACTCTTTTTCTCTCTGGAATGGGTGCAGTTTACATTTTCTGTTATTTAATTTTGTTTCAAAATTCTGTAACTGAATAATTTGTCATTGTTAAATCCCCCCATACAAAAAAAAAGAAGAAGATTCAAGACAGAAAGATCACTAGAAATCAGAGCATATTGCATTTTCGCACGTTTCCTTTAAAAACAACATTTAAACGCCTCAGTGCTGTTGCGATATGTGGGATTAAAGATATTTTAGCATTCTGAAATAGCTTTTTAAAGAAAACCAGGGCAACCATTTTAATTTCCCACAATGCCCCAGTGTGATGCTGTGTCAGCAGCACTCTGGGACAAATAAACGATGGGATTTCAGGATATCGGCAAAATGTCCAGGTTTTTGAAACTTTCCCAAAAAACGCTCAACAACTTTTTGTGCCCGGATTTTTGCTTCTTGAAATACGGCAACCCTACTCTGGACCCAAATGATATGAGCCCATTAGAGTGTAATTTGCGCAGGACCCCTCCAATCCTGAAGCCAGCCCTCACAACCATTAAATTTGTGGATCCTTGGGAAGACTTTATAGCCAGTTCTGAACTGCGTTTTCCTGACGGAGTTCAACTCCCCAGTGTAAAAATAAATAAATCTGCAGCCAGTTTCGCAGCAAGTGCAGGAACATTTCAGGTGCTCCATCTCCCAACACTGGCATTCTTCCTCAAAAGTCATAGACTATTAGCAGGGCCGTCTTAAGCATATAATAATAATAATTTATTATTTATACCCCGCCCATCTGGCTGGGTCCCCCCAGCCACTCTGGGCGGCTTCCAACAAAACACTAAAATACAATAACCTATTAAACATTAAAAGCTTCCCTAAACAGGGCTGCCTTTAGATGTCTTCTAAAAGTTTGGTAGTTATTTTTCTCTTTGACATCTGGTGGGAGGGCGTTCCACAGGGCGGGTGCTACTACCGAGAAGGCCCTCTGCCTGGTTTCCTGTAGCCTGGCTTCTTGCAGCGAGGGAACCGCCAGAAGGCCCTCGGCGCTGGACCTCAATGTCCGGGCAGAACGATGGAGGTGGAGACGCTCCTTCAGGTATATAGGACCGAGGCCATTTAGGGCTTTAAAGGTCAGCACCAACACTTTGAATTGTGCTCGGAAACTGTTATGTACTGAAGTTCTCACCCTGGGCCAGCAGGGGGATACTGTAGATAGTTATGCAAATGAAGGATCGAAAGTTACGTTCAGTGATTGGATAGTTTGTATGCAAATGAAGGATCGAAAGTGACGTTCAGTGATTGGATAGATTTAGAAAATGGCAACAGTTGCATTGTTCTGGAGCTCTATATAAGCAGGCTGACTGAGCTCCTCAGCCAGTTCTGTTCCAGCTTACAAATAAAGAGCTGCTTTGGAAGAATCGCTGTGTCGTCTGCTACGTCTACCCACAACTTAACAGAAACATTCTGGGAGCCAGTGTAGATCTTTCAAGACCGGTGTTATATGGTCTCGGTGGCCGCTCCCACTCACCAGTCTAGCTGCCGCAATATCCGGTGCCGTGGTGCAAAGATCCCTCGGGCAGGCCACCCCACCCCCCATTTCCCAGAGTTGTCGATCTTTTCCCAAGCCTCTGCGGGGATCACTCTCCTCCCGTGAAGGCTTGGGAGGCAAGCTGCATGCCCGCCAGCCATATGGGGCACAGCTGGCGGGTGTACAGGGAAAGAGGAGGCCACCGGCAAACCGCACAGCTCCCCCACTCGCTGGGGCGCTCCTGAGAGGCTGGCGCCCTGGTGCAACGTGCCACTAAGCCCAATAGGAAAGACAGCTCTGCCTATTAGAGAACTTTCATGTACAACTAAGAGAGAAAAATATCTGCTGTACCGCGCTAGTATAGAGAATGTCTCTTGAGCACCAATGAATATAACAACACAGAGAAAGCAGATGCAAACTTAAGATTCTAAGTTGTGCGGCTATTAGCAAGCGAAACTGCCCGCAACATGATCCAAATCATGTTTCCTCAGACTAACGTCCCACTGGATTCAATGTGGTTTATTTCCTAGTTTGTGTGCTCAAGGTTACTGCTGTGGGAATATTCCCTGCACAATGTCACAAATGCTATTAACACATTTTCCTATTCTAAAAGAGGGGATATGCTAAAAATCAATATGATCCAATTAATGTGTCCTCTAGTCTATAACAAAGCAGGAGAATATTACAATTTTCACCTATGGCTTTTAAAGTTTTCTTTAGGTTGCAATATTATGCAAACTTACTTGGGAGTAAGTGCCATTACCTTTCGAGTAAACAAGCACGGGACCAGGCTGTTAATTTAGCTTATGCCGCCAATCATTGTTAATGACCTTTTAAAGTCATTTGCAAGTGGGATTTCTGTCATACTGTACTGCCATCAGGCTTTTTATATATGTCTACATAATGCATATGGCTGCAATGTTTACATGTCTGGAAATTTGAATGAATTCAACAGCACTTCCAAGCTTGCATGTGCTATATTTAGAGAGAAAATCTTTGCCTTTAAACTTAACTGCTTGAGCCTGTGAATGCAGTTCATTCTCGATTTCTTTAATACCGTACCAAGAATTTAAGCGGAATGGTATCTCAATAGGTATAGAAATAAATATATGTATTATGTCTCAAAATCATAAAAAAGTCCCTTCTTTCGTTTCAAGTGTGTAGGGGATGGGGAGAAAGTAGATAAATGCAGATGGGGAATTGTTGTGTTAGGGAAAAATCTGCTCCTGCGGACACACACTGTTGTCTTCCCCCAATTCCTGCAAAATATAGGCTATGGCTCCTCACTTCTCCCCATCATAATGATGGGCATTTTGCTAGCAACATACACCACTCTGTAATTACATTTCCAGACGGAAATATGGGCAAGAACTTGACCGAGGAAGGCACTTTAGTTGTCAGATTTACTTGGTGGACAATAGAAAACGGCAAGGAAGCACAGGGGATTGGAATGATCTAATAGAGAGTTCATCAAGTTGAATTTCATGTGTTTGCTTTCCAAACCAACACCCTTCTGTAGCTTGGACACGGACCCTAATGGATACACTTCAAAATAACAGTAAGCATCTAAGCCTGTGTGGGTTGAAGAACATCTCACAGGGCTTTGTCCTAGCCAAGGTTAGTTGAGGCTCTCAGAAAAGTATTAAATGAAACCTCCGCTTTCAAGCCTCAGAAGATTTTCAGAGTTAAAAAGTTTCTATTTGCTTTAGCGTTTTTTCTTCCAAAAAGCTAATGAGCTCTTCAAATAGGCAAAAATCTGTTTATTCCCACCTGGCAACTAATAATACAAGTGAAACAGATATGTGTTTTCCATTGAGGTTCCTACCATTTGCTCTTGCATTTATATTATTGGCTTGTTCAAAGGAAAGAAATAGTAGCTTGAGCTCATAATATATTGGGCAAAATTTCAAGAAGATTAGGGCACGTGGTGAAGGATTTTGGATGGAAAGCATACATTTATGGCAAAGAATCGTTTGTGCCAGAAATCCAAATTGCACTGGAAATCATCTCTGCCTTGTATCTGCTATGTCCCAGCCATAGACTCTCCTAACAGCAGGGAAGGTCTAACACCATTGTCACAAAGCCAAAATGAATTCTGAATTAGACCAACCCAGAAAATGAGCAATCTTGATTGGATAGAGCTGCACATTTAGAAATACTAGGCACCCAGATATACACATTCAGAAATATTCCATCTGAAATGTACTGATGGGTAATACAGTGGTACCTCGGCTTAAGTACTTATTCGTTCCGGAGGTCCATTCTTAACCTGAAACTGTTCTTAACCTGAAGCACCACTTTAGCTAATGGGGCCTCCTGCTGCCGCCGTGCCGCCAAAGCACGATTTCTGTTCTCATCCTGAAGCAAAGTTCTTAACCTGAAACACTATTTCTGGGTTAGCGGAGGCTGTAACCTGAAGCGTATGTAACCTGAAGCGTATGTAACCCGAGGTACCACTGTAACTTGCTCATAGGAAGCATGCAAATCAAAGAAAAGTCCAAGTTAGGACTCCTGTCCTTGACATGATAACTTGCACATGCAGGGAGATTTTAAAGTATGGAACCTGTGTGCATTCTACTGGTTCCTTCCACTACTGGTTACTGGGAAAGCAGGACACAACTCACCAAATTCTAGGAGTTTGCACACAGCCTTATTCCAGATGAAGAAAACTCATATACAATCTATAAACATTTACACAAACGTGCTGGGACAGGTGTTGTAAGGGTCTTGGAAGACACATTTGGACAAGGGAATCCCCAGGAAGGGTGGGTCTTTCAACCTGCACTCTGGGAGGTCAGACTCATCCTCAAAGTTTACTCTGTGGGTTAACTTCCCAATCCGATTACTGAAGCTGTACCTAGGGGCTCACAAGCTATCAGTCTTTTTAGATGGCGTCCAGTCGCATGTCGTCTAATCTCCTTTCTAACAAATCAGAATGGGTCATCTGGAAGCGCCCTTGTTGTTCCAATCAAATTACAGATACCTTGTGTAATGGCCATCAGTTGACTCTTTGTGAAATTCTTAACGATAATAGGCTTTCATGTGAGACAGAATAATGCCCAGCTAAAAGCACATTTGGGTTTTGCATGTCTTTGTTTATAACTAAAATGTATCTGCTGCTCAGCCACTTGTGCAGCCTCAAGAGCAATGCCCCCTGCTATACATACTAAGCATACCTTATAGTGAACACTTGGCCACGGCCAACAGGGTAGTGGCAAATTCAGAAGTGCAAGGTGCCTTCATCGTCACAGCCATGTATCCTGACAGCCGCACCCCCTTCTTAGACTACACAACCTAAGATTGTATAATAATCTTATAAATAAACAAGAATAATTAGGGATGCATTGCAATGTTCAGTGTAGATTGCTGGGTGTTGTCTTTCAGCAAATCTACTATTTTCTGGGCAAGTGCATGGGCAAGTGATTTGGTGTGTTCTCAGGGCTTTTTTTCAGCTGGAACACAGTTCCGTCACCTCTCAGGTGGGCTCCATTGCCATTATAAGAATATATATTCCTTGAAGTTCCACGGTAGATAACATAACTTGCACACAATTCTCTTGGAAAGTGAAGCACCTTGTTTTTTTCAGTGTTCCTAAATGCTCCGCTTGGGAGCATACAGTACTGTACAACAATTCCTCAGTCTTCGTTTTGCCCACTTTTTCCAGAGTGATCCCATGAGCTAGTCCTCAGTGGCGAACTCACTTCTTTTCACTGATTGGCTGCAATCAGCACAAATGATGAGTAGCTAAAAAGTTCGTGTTCTTTGGGTGGCTTTAGGGCACTATAATAATAATTTAAAATACAGTGGTGCCCTGCAAGACGAATGCCTCGCAAGACGGAAAACTCACTGGACGAAAGGGTTTTCCGTTTTATGAGCTGCTTCGCAAGACGAGTTTCCCTATGGGCTTGCTTCGCAAGACGAAAACGTCTTGCAAGTTTGTTTCCTTTTTCTTAACACCGTTAATACAGTTGCGACTTGACTTCGAGGAGCAACTCATAGAACGCAGTGTACATAGTAGCCTTTTTTGAGGTTTTTAAAGACTTTGGTGATTTTTGAAGCTTTTCCAAAACTTCTTTTGCAACCATTTGGTAAGTTAAGCTTTTAAAACTTTTTTTGGGGGGGTTGGATTTTGGGTTGGGGTGTTTGGAATTCAAGGACTTGGTGTTGGGGAGGGGTTTGCAAGAATCTGGAAGCTTGTGTTTTTTCCCCCCTGCATTTTTATGATTTTCTGTGACCATTGGGGCAGTCTGCTGTTTTTTTAAAAAAATCTGGATTTGAATTTCTGTGTGCTGGGTGGGTGGGGGAACAGTTGGGGAGGGGTTTGCAAGAATCTGGAAGCTTGTGGTTTTTTTCTGCATTTTTATGATTTTCTGTGACCATTGGGCCACTCTACTGTTTTTTTTAAAAAAATCTGGGTTTGAATTTTGAAATGCTCTTTACAGTATGTGTGACTTTAAAGAGCACTTAATAAACTCTTGTTGTACCAAATTTGGCTTTGTTTGGACTTTTTTTGACCATAGGAACGCATTAATTGATTTTCAATGCATTCCTATGGGATTTCGTGCTTCGCAAAACGAAAAATTCGCTAGACGAAAAAATTCACAGAACGAATTAATTTCGTCTTGCGAGGCACCACTGTAAAATACAATAAAGAAGTAAACTAAAATAATTTATTTCTACCCTGCCACTCTGGGTGGCTCCCAACATAATATTAAAAGCACAATAAAACATCAAACATTAAAAACTTCCCTGTAGACATGGCCCCCCGCAGCAGAAATAGTAACAGGTCTTCAACATCACACAACCCTAGACACCACTATACCTCTGAAAAGGACAGGTGGACTCTTTACATTAATCCTGTAATGTTGCACATAACAGCTACATGAGAATTCCATAATTCATGGCAGAAACAATGTACTTCTTATGTGTGCTATTGGGATTCTGTGACTGCAGAAATATCATCACACTTGATCTTAGCCGAAAGGCCCAAGAGTCTATCCTGGAAAAAAGCCTTCCCTTCATGAGTCAGCCATCATATGAATACACTGTTAATGTGTTTTCCTAATGATCCTCTTCATGGAATTGGATGTCAGAGCTCATAAATGTTATGCAAAGTACCACAGCTGTCACCAAAAAAAGAGGAAGCAGAATGTCTCCATCCTTTCCTTTCCTACATTCTGTTTTACTTACATCTTTTTCATGTTCTGACATCACAACACCACTCACTATTCCACCCCACCTTATTGGCTGGCGCTGGTGGGGGAGTGCGCTGTGCTGTGATGTCAGGATGACAAAAGGTGAGTCAAAGTAAACCTGGCAGAGAAAAGGAAGAGAACAGAACATGTGGCTTCTGTTTTGGTGGCAGCTACATGTTTCAGCCAAAGGAGGAAAACGCTACCAGTTTTGAATTAATAAAATAAAACTTGAATACTTAAAAAAGAAAAGAAAAAAGCAGCTGTTCTCCATTGCCACCGAGGAAAACTCAAGAATAGCAGCCTGAATTGTGACTGAATATTAGGAAAAACTGTAAGAACAGCTGAGCAATGGAACAAGTTGTCTAGGAAGTTCTCTAGAGGCTTTTGGGGGAGAGGCTGTATAAAGAGTGTCAGAAATAATTTAAGTCAAAGGAATCCTGCTATAGTGTAGGTGGCTGGACACATGATGACCTGGAATGCACCTTCCGGACTTTATGATTCTGGATTTTCTAAAATCACAGCAAATATGCAATTGCTATAAAACTTATGTGGTCTTTCCATCCTTTGTAACAGATTGTGTGAGTGAGTTAATGCAAATTCCCTTTATGGAAAGATTTATTTTTAATAAATGAGATATTGGAGTGGTCACTGTCCAGCAGAATTTCTGAGTGAGGGAACCATGTCTTTCAATGTTCTTCCATGCCACAAATTCCCTGCCTGTGGAAGGCTCTCTGATATGCTGATTTTCTATTTGCAATTAGATTTTTGGTGAGAATATTCAAGTATGCACTTATTCTCCCGAAGTGTCTACCGTTACATGAACGGCACAACATTTCTTTACCTTCTTCCTTTAAGTCTGTCCTTGCAACTCCTTTTCTTAAAAACAAATCTTCAGATCCATCCCCCCTTTTCTACCAGCCCTCTTCTTGATCACTTCCAAACTGGTTTTCACTCAGCAGAGGCTTCTATAACTAATGTTTTCATCCATCTTGTTGTTGTTGTTGTTTAGTCGTGTCCGACTCTTCATGACCCAATGGACCAGAGCACGCCAGGCACTTCTGTCTTCCACTGCCTCCCGCAGTTTAGTCAAACTCATGCTGGTAGCTTCGAGAACACTGTCCCACCATCTCGTCCTCTGTCGTCCCCTTCTCCTTGTGCCCTCCATCTTTCCCAACATCAGGGTCTTTTCCAGGGAGTCTTCTTTTCTCATGAGGTGGCCAAAGTATTGGAGCCTCAGCTTCAGGATCTGTCCTTCCAGTGAGCACTCAGGGCTGATTTCCTTCAGAATGGATAGGTTTGATCTTTTTGCAGTCCATGGGACTCTCAAGAGTCTCCTCCAGCACCATAATTCAAAAGCATCAATTATTCGGCGATCAGCCTTCTTTATGGTCCAGCTCTCACTTCCGTACATCACTACTGGGGAAACCATAGCTTTAACTATACAGACCTTTGTTAGCAAGGTGATGTCTCTGCTTTTTAAGATGCTTTTCATCCATCTTAATCTTGCAGAAAAACCTAAGAATCAATTCTCTGTACTACTTCTCTTGAATCTTTCATTACCCTTTGATACAGTTGCCTACTTTCTCTCCCCTCCTCTTTTCTTTAGTTCTTCTAGTTTTTCAGGTATACTATTGCCATGATTTCAGTCATACTATCAATCCTTTAAGCCTTATTTCAATAGTTCTTCATCTGTTCCACTTTCTGCAAGAATTCCTCAGGGATCAGTATTATGCTGCCTTCTATGCTTTTAATATTTTCTCTCTCGGTTCCATTACACATTCTTTTGTTCTTCAGCACCACCTTTGTGCCAATGAATTTTGGTTCTACTTCATTACATGATATTGCACTGCATTCCTTGCCTCCATTTCGGAGTTGACATCAGCACCTAACATCCTTGGCCAGCTGCCAAAACCCCAGTATCTAAGCAGGAAATGATGACATTTTAAATTTCCCACAATACCCTAGAGTTTCTGGCTTAAGTGCTGCCTTGTGGGATTATCGGAGCCTTAAAGGTTGGGGCACTATGGGAAATTTAAAATTGCAATCCATAGTTGGATCTTCTCTGAGGTACAGGAGGGGGTTGGCAGAGGCGGAGAAAGAAAAGGGTGTGGTTAAAAAGTAAAAACAGTGTAAAATAATTTAAAAAGAGGTGGGAGTACTATCACAACGACTAATGGTTAAGGTAAATATTGTGGCAGCAGACAGCATAAAATTAACAATAATTCAAATGGAGTGTGTGCAGTGTGTCTTGTGATCAATTATGCAGGGCGGAGCTTACCTGGGCCCCCACAATATTTTATTCAAGTTGGCACCCCTGACAGATGCAAAATACATCACAAATCAGTTTTAAGTGGGTGCCTAAATGCCATAGGGTGGATGCCTGTCTGATGTTCATTCCAAAAGGCAGGTGCCACCACACTAAAGACCCTGTCCTTAGCAGATTTTGGATAACCCTCAAGAGAATATGGTACTACCAAGAACCTCTCTCGCAAGGATCAAGGTGACCAGGGAACGGTACACAAAGGAAAGTGTTTTCATTAGGAAGCCCATGTTTCCAGCCCTGGTTGATTCTCCTCCTGCTTTCCTTTTCTTCCTAATGTGCATAAGCCTGTGGGCATGACCTATTTTCTTTCTTTCTTTCTTTCTTTCTTTCTTTCTTTCTTTCTTTCTTTCTTTCTTTCTTCTCATTTGCATACAGCACTTAGCAACCTTGATGTGGTTTTAAATAGTAGCATCGGCAATTCTGAACGCTCAGCTCAGCTCTCATATCACTTTGGTCTAGTGGTAAAAAACTCTGCACCAAAAGACCCAGCTCACTGATCAGATTAAACTAAGCAAATTGAGCACCTTTTCTAGGGTTTCTTTTGCCTCCGTGATTCAGTGGCACTTCGTAAGTGGTATATTAGAGGGAGAATGCAGTTTCCATTTAAGAAATCGTGCACACCTTAGGTTTACCCTGTCAAATGACAATTGCACAGGTATCTGGTTTCAGCTGGCAGGCAATGGTTGCTCCTTTTCTATCTCTGAAGAATCCGGGTATGGGAAGGAAAGTGAAAATTCTAGGAATGTAGCCAGGTAACCTTTAATATCGTCAGAGTCCCATTCCTTCTTTCTATACTGAGTGGCTTTTCTCACTATAAGTCCTGATAGGCCTGGATAATGGATTCAGGAACTACAAGTTAACATCTTTCCACTAAATGATTATTGGCTTGTGGTAACACAGAAGAGGGTTTTTTTATTGGTGCCACCAATGTTGTGTAATGCTCCCCCAGGGACGCGGGTGGTTCTGTGGTTTAAACCACTGAGCCTCTTGGGCTTGCCGATCGGAAGGTTGGCGGTTCGAATCCCTGCAGCGGGGTGAGCTCCCGTTGCTCAGTCCCAGCTGCTGCCAACCTAGCAGTTTGAAAGCACACCAGTGCAAGTAGATAAATAGGTACTGCTGTGGCAGGAAGGTAAACAGTGTTTCTGTGCGCTCTGGTTTCCGTCATGGTGTCCCATTGCACCAGAAGCGGTTTAGTCATGCTGGCCACATGACCCAGAAAGCTGTCTGTGGGCAAACACCGGCTCCCTCGGCCTAAAATGAGATGAGCACCACACCCCATAGTCACCTTTGACTGGACTTAACCGTCCAGGGGTCCTTTACCTTTTATGCTCCCCCATCATAAATGCAAGACAGCAAGACAGCACATAGGTACTACTAACATGCTGCCATCTGTTGAGGTCATTCCCCCAATCTACTGATTTGAACCTCCCATTTCAATTGCTCTTTAAACTGTTTTAATTGTTCTGTTGACTTAATGGGCTTGTTTAATTGTACATTTTTATTGTGAACCATAATTGCTCGTGACTATACCTTTTATAATCAGTTTCATATTTGTAAACCGCTTAGAAGCCACTTTGGCAATTAAGCATTATGTAAATTAAATTAATCATAGATTCTATACATTCAAACATGTATAGAAGTGGTGCAGAGAACGTGTCTGTATGGGTGATATGCAAATATAATAAATAAGTGTCTTTGTTGTTCCTTGAATTTTACAGGCTAACGAAAAAAGCAAGTGATTGGCAGGTACACATGTAGCAAAAACTTGGAGCACAGCAGTAAATCGCCCAGCAAAGGGTAGAATAACTACCTCCTTCCCATTGGAAAGAGCAAATGCAGATGCAATTACTTTGCGCCTGTGACCATGATGGGAACAGAATTTTGCAGACCAGCAAATGCAAAACATTTGCTAACAACATCAGATGCTACATTATAAATTATCTAGACTTTCTATAATCTATGGCTTGGAGGCAATTAAATGAGGCAGACAAACATTTGGCCATAGTATTCCGATCTAAGGCTGTGCGTGCACATGTTTTTACTTTGTGTGACTGTGAATAGAGAAAATTAAATTAAAATTAAATTAGATCTGACAGTAGCCTCATTTTGTTGGGAATAGAATCTCCAGCAGGGTCTGTGTGGTCCAGAAAGAAGAGATTTTAAGCATTTTCCAGAATTCCCTAATCCTGATTAGATGCTGCATGTCCTTAAAATTACTTCCACTTCCCGGAACTTCTAGGGGATCCTGTTTTATTTTATTTCATATGTTTTCCTCTTTGAAGGGATACATCATACCAAAAACAAAAGCAGTATCATGTGGTCGGTGCAGCCAATCAAAAATATGCCTCACAGCTCACTCCCTGGCCCCATTTGATACATTTGATTCAACATGGCGATAAAGGTAAAAAGGTAAAGGACCCCTGGACGGTTAAATCCAGTCAAGGGCAACTATGGGGTTGCTGTGCTCATCTTGCTTTCAGTCTGAGGGAGCCAGCATTTGTCCACAGCTTTCCAGGTCATGCGACCAGCATGACTAAACCGCTTCTGGAGCAACAGATTACTGAGATGGAAACCGAAGTGCACGGAAACGCCGTTTACTTTCCCGCCACAGCAGCAACTTTTTATCTACTTGCACTGGTGTACTTTTGAACTGCTAGGTTGGCAGGAGCTGGGACAGAGCAGCAGGAGCTCACCCCATCACAGGGATTTGAACCGCCAACCTTCTGATCAGCAAGCCCAAGAGGCTCAGTGGTTTGGACCACAGCGCCACCTGCATCCCTTCACATGGCAATAATGAAATATGTGCAAAAAGAAACCAAACTTAGAGAGATCATGGCTCCTTTGCAGATAAATGAGAGCCGGTCTGGTAGAATGGAAACAGTGACATACTTGAGGTGGGAAAACCTGGGTTCATCAAGCGGCTTTGGACAGGTTACCATCTCAGCCTCCATCACAGGGTTGTTGTACTTATAAAATGGGATAATCCTCAACTTTGCCATTCTGTGGCCTTTGGAAGAAGTGTGTGAGAAGTAAATATTAAAATTAGGAAAAAGGAATCTGTATGGCAGGTAAGTCTCTCTCTGGCTTTGTTCAGAAGGTGCAAAGGAAAGACATTGCTAGAGAGAGAAAGAGAGAGAGAGAATATGAATGTCCAGCTCCGAGGGCCTTCTGGCGGTTCCCTCACTGCGAGAAGTGAGGCTATAGGGAACCAGGCAGAGGGCCTTCTCGGTAGTGGCACCCGCCCTGTGAAACGCCCTCCCATCAGATGTCAAGGAAATAAACAACTAACTGACTTTTAGAAGACACCTGAAGGCAGCCCTGTTTAGGGAAGTTTTTAATGTTTGAAGTTTTAAAGTGTTGCTGTTGTTGTTGTTGTTAATATTCTGTTGGGAGCCACCCAGAGTGGCTGGGGAAATCCAGCCAGATGGATGGGGTATAAATAATAAATTATTATTATTAAATATTTGGAACATTTGCTTTCTTTACAGATACACTAGCAAAGCATCATGGACACAAAGGGGCATTGTGATTTGTTACACAGACCACACATAAAATCCTCAGAGAGAGGTCCCGAATCCCTAAAACTCTTCACTTTTGGCCAACTCACAGCTTTCTCTCTGCATCTGTCTTCAAAACCACCAACTTGAACTTTCTGGCATACAGTCACCAAAGTACTTTTCTCAGACCCACCTGTCCCCCATATGAACTTTCATAGCCATTCATATTCTAGACTCTTATAATCAGGCATCTCTAGACAGCAATATCAGATCCATTCGCAGAGCACACACTCATAACCTTTTCATATTACATGTTTCAGGTTAGTGATCAAATTGAATTTTGCATTTCTTTGTAAGGTTTTAAAGAGTATAGCTATGTGTGTGCTGTTGTTTTAAAAAATCTTGACCGAATATGTTTTGCATTTATAACAGCAGCTTTAAATTTTCAACCAATTTTAAATTTCTACTCTATTTAACCGAGATGTTGTCAACAAAAACTGGGTTAAAAATACATAGCAACCTTCTGTGGTCCCTCGGGGCAGGCTGGGAAAGAATCACAGAAGGCAAGAAAAGCAGGGGCCATCATTTAAATAACCCCTGTCCTAAATGCTACAGTTTTGGTGCTGGGCCCTAGTTTTAATAATATGGAATTGTGTCGTCTTCTTTTTTTTTTTTACATCTGTTGCATGTTGCATCTTATGTCAAACTTGAAAGGTGGTATAAAAATGTATTGAATAATAAATGAAATAATATAATATACAGTAAATTTTGGGGCCACTTGGCTGAAGTTCAGGAAGCCTTAAAGGTAAAGGTAAAGGGACCCCTGACCATTAGGTCCAACCGTGACCGACTCTGGGGTTGCGGCGCTCATCTCGCTTTATTGGCCGAGGGAGCTGGTGTACAGCTTCTGGGTCATGTGGCCAGCATGACTAAGCCGCTTCTGGTGAACCAGAGCAGCACACGGAAACGGCGTTTACCTTCCCGCCACAGTGGTACCTATTTATCTACTTGCACTTTGACGTGCTTTTGAACTGCTAGGTTGGCAGGAGCAGGAAGCCTTATTGGTGGCTAACTGACACAGTCACTCATTCCACAGTTTCAAACATCCCACCCTTTTCAGAATAAACCATGCTTCCAAACAAGAGGGATTGTTTTTTTTCCTGTTTTAGGCTCAACTCTCTGCCCTCACTTCCACCTTTACTCCTCAACGAACGCATATTCCACCACGAAACTAGATGCCACCGCCATTTGATATGGATGCCGACAAGCTGGGAAAGCAATAGACTCCGCCTAGATGCAACATTTCCTCTCAAAATACACACATTAAAACAGATTTTGATACTTAAAAAAAAAAGAAAAAGCTGAGAAGTGAATTGCAATTTGGTTTTTAGCAGATAGCTTCTCTCTGATCTGCACATTAGCCTGGGAGGAGTGGATCAGGCCAGTTTCATTTCTGAATTTACGGAGAATGAATTCCTCAGGCATCCCTAAAACTTAAGGGAGCCTCTCTGTAAGGTCTATTGAAATTAGAAAGACATACTTTCAAGAATATTTATTAAGGACTGGGCATAGAGAGAAAATAAGCTGGACGCAAGTAATCGTGGAACACTAAGCTTTATTGCATGCGGTAGTGTCTGATGCGAGAGTTATAGGTTAATGTGACCTTGCTGTTCTTTAAAGGAAATTGAACAATGCACAAGAGTAGAGCCAATTACTAAAGCTGTCATCCAAAATGTATTTGAAGTTTGTCCTCTAGATATACAGGACTTCCATTCCCATTTTTAAAAAACCAAAAAAAAAACACCCCACCTTCCATGACTCTTTCTTACTACTACAGCACTCATCTGTCACTTGCAAAGTCTTTGAAATATTCCAGACATGTCCCTGTTTTCTGTTTTGCCTCCTCTCCATTACTTTCTACTAGCTGTTCTTTTTTAAATGATATACGATGGGGTTTTTTGTTTTTTGTTTTACCTTGATGAATAACCTGGGTGTTTCATAAGCAGACTTTCCTGAACTGTCGCATCTTTAAGGCTTCAAATTAGGCATTTACAATCCAACTTTAAATCGAATCATACGAGAGTTCCTACTCAAATGTTAATAACAACCTTTGGCAGCAGAGATTATGTTGTTAAAAACACAAAATAACAGAGCTGAAGAGTTTACAAAAAAATATGTTGTTAAAAACACACACACACACACACAAATAATAGAGCTAGAGAGTTTACAAATAATGAGAAGTTCATTTCTATTACTTCTTGCAATTCCAGATTTAATATAATGCATGAGCAAACACAAAGTCCTGATTTGGAGTTGATAAATGGACATAATCTGTTACAGATATGTCACAGTGGATAAAATTAAGTATACTAGCTTTACACGAGTCATGTTGGTACCATCACATTTTGCATGACCGTTGAGTTGAGGCATGATATAGCGCATATTCACAAGAGCAAGTTGAAGGATAAATCAGGGCAGATCCACAGGACCTGTTTCGCTTTGTTGTTCTGGGGATTACAAACCATTTCAGTTAAATAAGAATGTCAGATTACAAAGTTGTTATGATTACACCAGCACCACCATCAATTTTTTAATCTGTTTCACCAGGCTGTTTCCTGAAATCTCACTGAATCCCTTGAAAGAGCTTATTTAAAATTGTAAATGTTTATTCTTCGTTCATGTATATTATTGTATGAAACCTCTGTTGCAATGTGACCCCAGCCCAAGAATACATAGACAAGAAAGTTAATTAGTAATTAGTTGGTGCGTGGAAATGAGTGGTCCTTTCAAGGAGGTTTCAAATAGGTTTTTCCACCTGAAATTCATATATTTTTCTGGTATGCACCTGGTTGCTATAAGAATGAAAGAATATAGGTTTTCATGTAATAGACCATGTTTACAATCCAGAAACATAATCTAAGATCTTTGCTCAGACACATTACATACACTACATAATTCTTTTTGCTTCCTTAGAGACAGATTTCTATCTCACTGTCAGCCTACGAAATGAGTATATTAAGCAAGATCACTTAGGTTATGCTTGCCGTCCTGTACACCCTAAACACTGATTATCTAGATCCATTTCAATCTGATAACATTTAGTCTTGCATATACTGAACTTTAACAATATATAAATTGGGTTTGAATAAATATTTGTTGACCTCCATGCCTGTTCACTCCAACCCTGCTACTGTTTGGCAGATAGCATTCTAAGGGGCAAATCTTAGCAATTCTGTGGTGGCAATGGAACATTAAGGAATAAAGAACTATAGTACATTTACTAGAAGGTATTGTTTGTAGGATCATAAGGACTCCCATTCCTTCGCATTTGGTATTGTGGCAATTGGAATGAGGAAAGCAAGGACCTGTTGTTGTTGTTTAGTCATTTAGTCGTGTCCGACTCTTCATGACCCCATGGACCAGAGCACGCCAGGCACTTCTGTCTTCCACTGCCTCCCGCAGTTTGGTCAAACTCATGCTGGTAGCTTCGAGAACACTATCCAACCATCTTGTCCTCTGTTGTCCCCTTCTCCTTGTGTCCTCCATCTTTCCCAACATCAGGGTCTTTTCCAGGGAGTCATCTCTTCTCATGAGGTGGCCAAAGTATTGGAGCCTCAGCTTCAGGATCTGTCCTTCCAGTGAGCACTCAGGCTGATTTCCTTCAGAATGGAGAGGTTTGATCTTCTTGCAGTCCATGGGACTTTCAAGAGTCTCCTCCAGCACCATAATTCAAAAGCATCTATTCTTTGGCGATCAACAAATTGGACGTCCGGGAGTGACCACCGGGCAGGCAAAATTCAAGTGCCCCAGGAAGGATTGAATCTGTCTAAGTGTTACCTTTCTAAAGTGAAGTAATTGGGAAATAACAGCCTTAAGGGCTGATAATTTCTCAATTGGCAAGCGAGATATTTGGGAGACCATATCCAGTTGGATGCCCAAGTACGTCAGTGTTGTGGTAGGGCCTGTTAGAATTCCTGCTCCATGATTGCAGTCATGAGATTGTTGTCTATCACATGATGGTGTATGTTTTGACTCCACAGAGTGGGAAGTGACGGAGACAGGATGTTTGTGTTATTGTGTTCCATGAAGTGGGACTATTGTCCTTTGTTCTTTTTCTCTCTGCTGTCTGATGCTAGAGAGAGGGAGCCATGTTGCTGTGCTCCGTGTGTGTTTATATGTAAATAAAGTAGATTAGCCAAAATGCTGAGTTGCTGAGGTCTGTCAGGCAAGCTGCGAAGACTCTGCAGATCCCTAAGTGTGCCAATGTCTGTTGGCATCAGTCGCTGTGATGTTTGGGTTGAAGAAAGCTTTCGAAGCTCCCAAACGATCGACCAGGAGGGAGGGAGCATGCCAGTCGGGCATGTGTCTCTGCCAGGGTCCTACTCGAGTGTAGGACAAGCTGCTGACAGGGCCTTCAGTCTTCTCAGCTGCTAGCAGGACTCCCATTTCCTCAGACAGGGCTGCCAGTTCTTCTAAGAGGGTAGCGCATGCAGTGCTATTCCGGAGATTCTGGTACAGGCTGGTGCCATGTGGGTGGATATGAGGAGGAAACAGAGTGAGGAGACTGAAGCTGCTAGATCCACGGCGCAAGGCTGAAAGGGGCGATTCAGCGTCACACCGGGGTTTAATTGCCCTGGCCACGCCCCCTGAGCCACCCGATTGGCCACTTGCTGCCTGGCATAGCCAGGCCCCCTCAGCGTGACGCAGTGGATGTGGGCCTGGTGGCAAGACCGCAGCCTGTCCCAACTCAGAAGCAATTTACCTTGGTGGCAATCTGTGCCAGGAGAATAGGGCGAGTGTAAATTCAAGAGTAGCCTTTATCTCAATCTGCTTAATGGATGTTCATGATTTATTTATTTTCAAAAAAAAACAAAAACCTATAAGTCTACTATGATCATTTGCATTACCTCCAAAATTCATTTTAAGCAGTGTTCTTTTTTTAAGAGACGTTAATTAAAACTGAGTCCAACATTTAAAATTTCATTTACATTCTGCTTTAAAAACGTAAGATTTTTCATGGTGTGTTTTTTTAATCCACCTCAACAGTAAGAGCTCCAGCTTACTGAAACTGAAATTGTTCGAAATCCTTGGATGCCAAGACTTAAGTTTGGGGCATGTACTCTTTGTTGAGAAACATTCAGCAAAGAAATGTGTCAATATATAGGCGGTAAACCCTATGACATACGCCCTTTCCAGTCAATTCCAAAGTACTGTATTTCACTTTAAAATCACCTTCCAAAGTTTCCCACTTCCTCTAACATAGAAAAAGGCCATGAGTTTGGGAAGTTATAAAATGGTTTACTTACAAACTCTCCAAAGGTCAGGTTCATGTGCTTTTCCACACAGCAGTCAGGAAAGCTGCGGTAAGTCATAGCTTGGTAACAAAATGGTAAACTGTTGATATAGGAAAATGCTAGTTTCAGACTCCATTCTTGTCTAAAAAAAGAAAAAAAAATCTGGTTAAAGCCATGTGTCTGGAGGGAGAAGCTCAGAGCTTGTCACATCCTTAGTCTCATCACATGTAGACTAAGGCTTGGTTACCAATTTCCTGTCAAGTTGAAGGGAAATGATGTAGGCAAAACCTGGCAGGACATCTTATTCTATGGCATTAGCCCCTTCATGCATTAATTAGATAGAAGCTTGGTGATTATATGAGGCTGGTTTATCGTACAGAAATGGGCACAAAATAAACTGCCCACTAGTTGTAAAGGGAACTTTTGTATAGGCCAGACATGTCCAACAGGTCGATCGCAATCAACAACTTTTGCCAACCCCCTCCCCCCAAAAAGCTCAACAACTCCTGGCAATGACAATGGGTAGATCACAGCCAGTCTTTTTATACTGTGAGTAGATCACAGTCTCTTGGGCAGGGGCCAGCAAACTTTTTCAGCAGGGGGCCAGTTCACTGTCCCTCAGACCTTGTGGGGGGCCAGACTATATTTTTTTGGGGGGGGAATGAACGAATTCCTGTGCCCCACAAATAACCCAGAGATGCATTTTAAATAAAAGGGCACATTCTACTCATGTAAAAACATGCTGATTCCCGGAACGTCCACGGGCCAGATTTGGAAGGTGATTGGGCCGGATCCAGTCCCCAGGCCTTAGTTTGCCTACCCATCCCATGCTCTTGGGAGTTGGATGTGCCTGGTATAGACTAATGCTTTATTATGCTTTTGGAGCTGTGCTGTATCTTTTTTCCTTCCAGCCTGTGAAACTTTATGGGCTATATTTTTTATTCTTTGTTTTCTTTCTTTTTGCTAGATTTTCAGGTTGTTGTTGTTTTTTTAAAATAAAACCAAATAAAAAAATATTAAAATAAAACAAAAGAAGATGCCTCTGTGTCTCCACCAATATTATCTTCCCAGTTTTATTTGAATTATGAGTAAACCTTCTACTTAAACAGGACAAAACAGACCTCTGAAACCTCTAGATTGGCCATACCTTGTCTAGATAATAGGAGCTTGCCTGGTCAGCAGTGGAGTTCTTTCCCTTTGTTACATTTTCCAGCTTTAGTGCAACTTGAGCTTCACAGCTGTAGTTATCAGTGGCACCTAAACAAGTTCCATATTGTTTTCAGCACAGCTGTTGCACATGACCTGCTGGCTAAATCAATTTCAACTCAACATTAGCCCTAATGCAGAGTCTCAGTTGAGTGCAAGGGATTTGAATGAAATTGCAATCTATTGTGTTCGCCCTTAAAGTCAGTGGCAGCACTTCCTTGTTTGTCTGCCAATACTGGGCTCAGTGTGGGGAGCTGTTCATTCCCGGGGGGCCGGTTAAGAGGTGTTCCATGTGGATGAAACGTCCGAGAAGATTGAGATAATGGCAGTGGGAGAGAAGGAAGCTGGGAAAGCCAAGTTAGCAGGTGCACTGATGACTTAGTGGAGATAAGTTGAAAGCAGTGAACTGGATTAAATCCACGGAACATTTTTAAAGCCAGAAGGGCCATTTAGAGGTGGATTGGAAGGCTGATATGCAAGAAAGTTAGAGAATGTTCTGTAAGATCGTGCCGATATGGCCATATTAACTAGAAGGAAAATAGCTGGGCACATCCCTCTGGAGCCGTTCAAATTAAGATAACAAAGATTTATGAACATTATAAAAGAGGTAACTGCAACCGGCAAGATAAGGAGGGATTAGTGCGGTGGTGAGGATTTTGTCAGAAAGGTCAGGGAGAGGGCAAATTCTGGTTATCTTATAGGCAAGAAAAATATGCATTGAGAAATCTCTCAAGCTGATACAATTTATTTTAACCTTTGTGTGAAGAATATTCGCTGTCCTCTGAAAAGGATATTGCGGCATGGAACATCTTCGCTCTCCCTGCACCTCCTACATCTGCCACCAGAGCGAGGGGCTGCAAGAGATATCAGAAGCAGCTACCCAGTGAGTAAGTCCTGGCCTGTGTGGGACTAACATCTGGCTGCTTCAGTCAGTTCTAGGCCAGGAGACGGCATTTGTTGGAACGTCAGAGAACAATAACCTATATACACCCATGCCCAGCTGCAGTGATGATTGTCTCATTGCCTGTTTTATTGGGTTTTTACAAATACTGTAAGCCATTTTGAGGATTTCAGTTAATAGTATAAATACTCGGAAGTAAATGAAATGAAAAAAGCAGCAGTGCCTTTAGAGTTGACTGTTTTTGCTTTCCACTCACAGCAAATCTCTTTAGGGCAAATATCTGAGCACGTGAAAGAAACAGATAGAGAAGAATACAAACCAAGGAGAACCAACTTGGTCACACTTGCCAGCACTGTTTGGCTATTCTAGTCCACTTCTTATGTGTACCAGTTCAGTTGTCAGTTCTTGGGATCATGATGGATAACTCAGAGAACATCAACTCAGTGTGAAGCGGTAGTGCGGGGGAGGGGGAGCAAATTCTGTGCTAAGGTTTACTAGAGATGGTATTCGGGGGAGAGATGACTAGGCCTTTTTGTTGTTATAATGGCATTGTGTTATGCAACACGATGGTGCAACCGTGTTTAGAATGCTATATAGAGTTCTAACTGCCCCATCTTGAAATGAATATTGTAGAACTGTAAAAGCTGCAGGAAATGATAACCAAAATCAGTGGCAGAGGGCCTTCTCGGTAGTGGCACCCACCCTGTGGAACGCCCTCCCACCAGATGTCAAAGAGAAAAACAACTACCAGACTTTTAGAAGACATCTGAAGGCAGCCCTGTTTAGGGAAGCTTTTAATGTTTAACGGATTACTGTATTTTAATATTTTGTTGGAAGCCACCCAGAGTGGCTGGGGCAACCCAGTCAGATGTATGGGGTATAAATAGTAAAATTATCATTATGGAATGGGACGTCACTATTTTCATTGGAGAAATGTTGGAGGGTATTACAGCCCGGTAAAGGAGTAAGCATATATAAAACTGTTCAAACTGTGTGGGGCAATGAGTTCTTTGGCCAAAACATGGCGATTGCTGAAATCCTGCAAAAACCATTCACCCAAAATATATGCCTAAAACTTGCAAAGTGACAAGAATCACTTTATTTGCACATACAGCCACCTACATAATCAGGCCAATAATCCGTGAGTTCTTTAAGATTCCAGAGGTGTTAGTATATCGATGGGCAGCGCTTTTATCATTACACGCTAGGAGCAGTTGAAAGCCATATGAATAAAAAGGTTTTAATTTTAAGAATTGTGTTTATGTAACTTAAGCGGCATTTGAGAGCCAGATTCACCCGAACCCTGTCTAGTCTGTGTGCTTTGGGAGCCAAAGCCAACCACATTGGTTTGGCAGGGGGCTCGATCGCACCACAAGGAATACAGATAGAGCTTTAATCAGTCTGTCCTGAGCTGGAGACGTTTAGAAGCTGAACCATGCCAAGAGCAGTGCATCATATCCGGAGTCTTCCATTTTATTTTCAAATCAGGGCTTTTTCTCCTAAAGAAAACAACCAACTGTTTTATTTACATTGATTAAAAAAAATCCCTTAAATTGTTGTTGGCAGCATGTGGAGCGATGGTTTCGTCTCCCTGAGTCCACTTCTCTCCGAGTTCCTACCCCTTGCTCTCTTTTCTCTTGCAGCCAAGAGAAATGGTTTCATTAGAGCAGAGATAGCTAACCTTTGGCCTTCCAGATGTTCCCAAGCTACAGCTCAGTCGGCATGGCCGGCGGTCAGGGATGGCGGCAGATTTTGTTCACTAACATATGGAGGGCCACAGTTTGCCCCTTGCTTAATTGGAGGATGCAACTGGTTTTGTTGTGTTACGTACTGAGTTGAATAGGATACAAAAGGCAGCAGTCTGATTGGTCCTAGAACAATAGGATCCAAAATGCAGCAGCCTATTGGTCCTAGAACAATAGGATTCAGAATGCAGCAGTCTGATTGGTCCTAGAACAATGCAGCAATATGATTGGTCTGCAGGAGCCACCCAATCCGGCTCCAGATGGAAGTGAATCCACGACCTGATTGGCCTACAGGAGAATTCCGGAATTAGCCAATCACGTGCAGCCCATTGTGTAAATAATGTATTTAAGCGGATACTTTGAGGGGACTTTCATTCCTCCTCACCACTATGAGCTGAATAAAGAGCATGAAATCTACTCTCGACTGAGTATATTTCATGTTGTGACTAACATTTGTGCACCAATCATATCTGTTGTGTGTGGAGGTCACAAATATTTGTAGTGGGCTGAGGAGGAGCTGTGTGCATCTGCAAACACTATGCGGATGATACCCAGCTCTACCTCTCTTTCAAATCAGAACCAGTGAAGGCGGTGAAGGTCCTGTGTGAGTGCCAGGAGGCAGTTGGAGGATGGATGGCGGCTAACAGATTGAGGTTGAATCCTGACAAGACAGAAGTACTGTTTTGGGGGGACAGGAGGTGGGCAAGTGTGGAGGACTCGCTGGTCCTAAATGGGGTAACTGTGCCCCTGAAGCACCAGGTGCGCAGCCTGGGAGTCATTTTGGACTCACAGCTGTCCATGGAGGCGCAGGTCAATTCTGTGTCCAGGGCAGCTGTTTACCAGCTCCATCTTTTACGCAGTCAGAGACCCTATCTGCCCGCGGACTGCCTCGCCAGAGTAATGCATGCTCTAGTTATTTCTCGCTTGGATTACTGCAATGCGCTCTATGTGGGGCTACCTTTGAAGGTGACCCGGAAACTACAACTAATCCAGAATGCGGCAGCTAGACTGGTGACTGGGAGCGGCCTCCGAGACCATATAACACCGGTCTTGAAAGATCTACATTGGCTCCCAATACGTTTCCGAGCACGATTCAAAGTGTTGGTGTTGACCTTTAAAGCCCTAAACGGCCTCGGTCCAGTATACCTGAAGGAGCGTCTCCACCCCCATCGTTCTGCCTGGACACTGAGGTCCAGCACCGAGGGCCTTCTGGCGGTTCCCTCACTGCGACAAGCCAAGTTACAGGGAACCAGGCAGAGGGCCTTCTCAGTAGTGGCACCCGCCCTGTGGAACGCCCTCCCACCAGATGTCAAAGAGAAGAACAACTACCAGACTTTTAGAAGACATCTGAAGGCAGCCTTGTTTAGAGGAGCTTTTAATGTTTAACATACCACTGTATTTTAATACTTTGTTGGAAGCCGCCCAGAGTGGCTGGGGAAACCCGGCCAGATGGGCGGGGTATAAATAATAAATTATTATTATTATTATTATTATTATTATTATTATTACACTGAGAAATGTGGTGGATAGGTTCAAATTGAATGTGGTTGTAGAGTTGGAAGGGACCACGATGGCTGGAACCCACAACCATGAGATTAAGAGTTGCATGCCAGACCCTCCAAGTGTTCCTATTTTCCAGGGACATCCCTGATTTAGAGAAGCTGTTTCAGTTTCTGATTTGATCCCGGAATGTCCCACTTTTCATTAGGAATTTCACTGGAGAAATGTTGGAGGGTATGGAGTTACCCAACCCCTGAGCCGTCTGAAGGCAACCCTGTACAGGGAAGTTTTCTTAATGTTTAATGTTTTATTATGTCTTTGTATATGTTGGAAGCTGCCCAGAGTGGCTGGGGCAGCCCAGTAAGATGTGTGGGGTATAAATAGTAAATTTATCATTATGGAATGGGACGTCCCTATTTTCATCAGAGAAATATTAGAGGGCATGTCATGCTCCACCGACTGAGTTGTGTTTGATACAAGTCCCCCACCCCCCATGTACAAATTAGACCTGACATCAATTCTCAAAGTGATTCATTCATTGGCTCAGTGAATGGTTATATTACTCTTTCCTAATGGTCGAAGGTAACTCATCCATTGTGGAGTGAGTTGTCTGCAAATCCTTATGAATAAATCTTGAGGAGAGCAGCAGAGACTTTTTAAAAACAGTTTTTGTTGATGCGCCTACAGTTTCTCTTCAGTCTCACCTAGAATTGCTCTAATCAGTCTGTAATCTGCCCTGCTGCGGTACATGCTATGTGATAAGTCTGACAACATGTTTAAGCTTACTTGTCTTTTTTTGGCTCGGGATCAGAGAAAAACTCTCCTGCCCCAGATCAGAATTACCATTTTGCAGATACTCTTGAAGAAAAACTAGGGCAAGAGCCAAGACCTATAGGCCACTGGAAATACATGTAAAGTAAAACGATGGACAAAGTGTACGCTAACAGTTGTTTCCTCTGATATGCCGAGTGTGCTGTAGTTTTGGTTTTTTTAAGTGCCCTTTGAAGCTGGCTTTGGGGTTATCACCTTTTCCTGGAAATTCCCCCTGCGCCTTTAACAAGGAGTGTGATAGGCAGAAATTAAACAGATGAAGCTTTCCCATCACTGCCTGACAATACTGGCGAAAACATGGCATGCCGAACCTTTAACTGCCATGCAGAAGTTCATTTACTGATCACATTGAGAGCTCACATTTCCTCCAGGGAGGTCCAGATGGCGTGCAGAGCGATACCCCCCACTCTGCATTGTATCCTCACTACAACCCTGTGGGGTAGGCCAGGCTACGTTAGTGTAAATGGCCAAGATTGCCCTGTGAGCTTCATGGCTATGTGAGGTCTCTCCAGCCTTAGTCAGAGAATGTACTGTATTTAAAAAGGTAAAGGGACCCCTGACCATTAGGTCCAGTCGTGGCTGACTCTGGGGTTGCGGCACTCATCTCGCTTTATTGGCCGAGGGAGCCAGCGTACAGCTTCCGGGTCATGTGGCCAGCATGACTAAGCCACTTCTGGTGAACCAGAGCAGCGCACGGAAACGCCATTTACCTTCCCGCCGGAGCAGTACCTATTTATCTATTTATCTACTTGCACTTTGATGTGGTTTCGAACTGCTAGGTTGGCAGGAGCTGGGACCGAGCAACTGGAGCTCACCCCGTAGCACAGATTCGAACCGCCAACCTTCTGACTGGCAAGTCCTAGGCTCTGTGGTTTAACCCACAGCGCCACCCGCATCCCTTCTTTTACTGGAGTCTAATGTGCCATCAGATCTAATGTGCACTGCAATTTTCATGTTTTTTAAAATATTTTTTATTAATTTTCCAATTATAATCCAATGATAGCCTCATTATAACAATGCCAATTTAAAATACAATTACTAATATCAATCATTTGAATACCAAATTATATAATTTAGATAAGGTGCCGCCCACGTGCTAGAACTGATGATTTTGATGGTTTTCTTTATTTCTGCGTTCCAAAATCTTCTTGATTTCAACTGCATTCCAGTCATCATCATAATCCCTTATACAACAGCTACAATATTTATAACTTCTATTTGTATTGACACATTAAATGATTTATGCAACTACAAGTGAGGCACTCAAACTATACCCTTGTTCTTCCCGTGTGTGACAATTATTCTGTCCATGTTGTTTCATCCTGTCCTTGTAAAATGTTATGTCTGTGTGCACCTCAATTTTCAGAAACTTGAAGCCCCAAAAAAGTATTTGCTAGTGAATGTAAATGTGCCACCAAATCTAATGCACACCTTTGTTTTCGCAACGTAATTCAGCCAAAAAAGCTGAGCATTAGATCCAAGTAAATACGATGATCACTGCATTATGTTGGTGTCACGCAAGAGAACAAAAGCGGTGGGGTGACCCTACTCCGATGCACTCTCTAGTTTTGGCTAATCTATGATTATCCTTGTCATTGATTAAAAGGGATGGTCAAACGCTTGCATTTGATTTGTAGTTTCACCATGCTACCTGGGGGTACCATTCTGCGAAGCCAACATAGCTAACAGCATAAAAAGGCAGACATAATCTGATTCACAGCTGAAATCATGCTCTTTATTCACCTCATAGTGGTGAGGAGGATGGAAGTTCCCCCACAATATCTGCTTTATATACATCATTTACATAATGGGCTGCACGTGATTGGCTAATTCCGGGATTCTCCTGTAGGCCAATCAGGTTGTGGATTCATTTCCACCTGGAGCTGGATTGGGTGGCTCCTGTGGACCAATCATACTGCTGCATTGTTCTAGGACCAATCAAACTGCTGCATTTTGGATCCTATTCAACTCAGTACATAACAACAGCCTAAGCATACAGAAGGATACCTGGAACATAAATGTGCCTGGATCCAACCAGGATTGTGTGTGTGATTCATTGTCAGCTGTAGCCTGCAAGAGACAGAACTATGCAAAGGAATCAGGAGAAATGTATTCTTCGCATCCTCCTTAGTTCTGTTTCCGGAAAACTGCAGAGTGAATTCTCACCAAAAGGGACAAAATAAAATCCCATGAGCAGAAATGTGGCTTGTAAGAAAAAGAGCCAAGAGTTGCTACAATTGACCTGCTAGAGTTAAGTAGTCTTTATAAAATGATGTAAAAGATAATTTATTAGCAAATGCTATTTTGTTTACACTTGCTTAATTATAAATATAATTTAAAATGAGGACTGCTTTTAGAGTGCCTATATTGGAACGAATTTCCTACAGGATTGCTAGATTCAATCTGCGCCGTGGCCAGTTGCCACCCCTGTTTTTTCCTTCACAGATCTGCTAGATCTGTGGTTATACTCTGCTCATTGGCTGGGTGGACATCTTCATTCTGAAATCATTTCAGGGATTTCCAGACGCAGCAATGCCTCAGCAGAAACACAAACAGACAAGGGCATCTAACCAATCTGAACCACATGAATCCTTTATCACTTGATTTAAACTAGGGCAGACTGTGCCCGCCAGGTGTTTTTGACTACAGCTCCAGCCAGCAGGGCAGGGATGGTGCTGTGGATCTGGCCTCCCGGTGCAGAGCAGGATACAGATGAGGTTGAGGTTGTTCAGGTGCAGGGACTAAGCCAATCCAGCACTCTTTCTGGTGTGTCTCAAGCACCTCAACCTCACCACCAACCTGGCCAGCTCCCACACCATCCCTGGAAGCCAGGTTCATGGTGGTTCAGCTCCCCAGCCAACTGCTGTCCAAAACATCTGCAGGCCACCAGGTTGGCAAAGGTTGAACTAGTTAATATATACAGATATATGAAGTTCTCTCCCCTCACTCATTGTAATGATTCCTGTGAGCAATCTTTGGTTAACGTAATTGCCATTTCTTGACCAGTCACAAATGCCTGCAGTGTTACTATGCTGAGTCTATAAATTAACCAGAAAATCGTGCTTAGACTTGCCAGAGATCAGAGTTTGGCCTGATTAGTTCATGTTTGTGCTGTAGACTTTGTCCACATCTCGAACATCTATATGATAAAGACTACTGTAAGATTTTGTATTTAGCAGCAGCTGGCAAGTTTCTCTGCAACACTTCTTTTAATGCATTGAAGCCGGGTTCGGAAATTTGTCCTAGACCGAGATTCACATCGTAAAGCTTGGCCATCATGTATGCAAACACATCTGTGTGTCGTAGAAATTAGCCACGAACAAATGAGAGCTGGGGTTCATGTAAGAGTACACTCATGGTTCACAAATGATGCACTCTGCTTTCAGATTTTAGATGGTAATACCTTTTAAATTGAGGTCTAAGATCACACTCTTATCATATGGTCCTTTTTGCCCTAAAACCACTGCTGTCAATAGCTTACTATGGAAGACACTTGTGAATATCGTGGGGTGTTGGGATAGATTTAAATGGCATGAGGGAACATGTGCCACCAACATTTTGTCACAGTCTTCCTTTGCTAACAGCACTCTGTAGATGGAGGCATCGAGGTAAATCTTCAAACCCTTTAAGCATGCATTTTATAGAAAATTACCCAGGGTTAACAATCGGCAGAGTATTTCTTTGAGAAACAAAGAAAACAAATTCGCAACAAATGGAAGCATGTGATGAATTCGTAATCTCCTTAACCGTTGACCACAAAACATGAGTTGCACAAAACATCACACCAAACCATGTCTTAGTATGACTGCATCAGCATGCAAGTTCTGGAGGGGAGATCACAGCTGTTTTGATCCTATTCTGGTCTTCCTGCATCAGTGCTGCCATAAACTAAGCCATGGTTTGGCTCAGTGGGTCATCCACTCTAAATAAAATATGAACTGTTCTTGGGCTGAGCTTTATATGATACGCTCATACAAGCCATGGATGAAGATTTGTGAAACTGAAATGTACTGGAAATACCTTCCTGTTCTCAGTCCCATCTAATGCATGTTTACTCAAAATTAAGCATCACTGATTTCAGTGGGGCAACTTCCCAAGATGCGTGCATAGGATTGCAGCCTTCATTTCCTTTTGTATCTTTCACATTCTGGGGCCATCAAAGCAACAACTATTTATCTTAGCAGACAGCTTTAATCCTGCCTGCTTTTCAAAGAAGTGGAGTATTCTAAGGGGAAAAGAGAATTTATTTTCTTAGGATTATAGTCAGGTCAGTAACAGCATAATACAGGTATTTGGGTTATTCCCCCACTACCCTAACTATGTATATTAAACATCTATTGAGCACGTTTTTCAACATATCTTAATTTAAATTAGGGTCTGTATCCTACTCCACATATAATTTTATTGCAGTGCTTAGTGAAAGAAATGTATACATGTCATTGAGAGAAAGAGTCTCCCATGAAGATTATCCCTTCTAGTGGACAACATTAGTATGATGTGCATTTAATTGTACACATTTGCTTTGCTGCAAGAGACTTTCGCCAAAGTACTAAGCCAAGCACACTAAACAAATAGGTTTTCTGTTTTGCTTGGCAGCATCAAGGCCAAAGTAATTGAGTTAAGTACTAATTGTAAGGAAGGGGCTTGATGTTCCATGGCTTATCTGTGTATTTCTCACATTAATATTCTTCATATCAAACTTGCCAGCTGCAGCGCTTTACTATAAAGACAATGCCTGCCCCAAACAAATGATATGCATTATTAACAACTGGAAAGAGCTTGAGATTGTTCAAAGTGTGCACAGGTAGCTACTAGAAATTGCATTAGATGGTATCTTAATTTTCATGGTGTGACAGCACACATTGATCCAGAAATCAGGTTTCCCAATTTGGTTTCTAAAAGGGTGGTTTTTATTGTGATTATGTTACCAAACTGGCATGGAAACTGTGTCGCTGTGGCCAGATCCCACACACAGTACTGGTAATGTCTAAGCAAAGAGGAACCATGTGGGTTGAGAGCATAGCACAACTTCTTCCCATTGCTTGTCCTAAGGGCACAGTGATGTTAATATGAAAAGGAACCCTAGCAATCACCAAGTCAGAATCAGAAAAATCTTTATTTGCATCAGCCACTAGCCATAGCAATAAAATAAAATAAAATGTACTGAAGACAGAGGTGAAAAATTAACTATAGTAAAAACTTTTTGGGTGTTACAAGTCTATACACACACACAAACACACACACCCCAGTATGAAGTAAACTCCATCATACTGTCTTCTGGTAGCTGGCAGAATCAATTTCTAGCTTGTTTGTATATTTGCAGATTAAGGGCACAAGGAGAAGGGGACGACAGAGGACGAGATGGTTGGACAGTGTTTTCGAAGCTACCAACATGAGTTTGACCAAACTGCAGGAGGCAGTGGAAGACAGGAGGGCCTGGGGTGCTCTGGTCCATGGGGTCACGAAGAGTCGGACACGACTAAATGACTAAACAACAACAACAACAAGGCCCACCCAGTGCATAATTTTATTTACATGATAAAATTTCCACACCACTAAGAGCATTACTTACAAAACAGTTATAAACAACTATTTTAAAATTTTAAAAAATTAACACCACCAATAAACCAATAAACACATGTCTGCATTCTGCAGGTCTGGGTAGGCTTGTCTAAACAAAAATATCTTTAGCAGGCACCAAAAGGAGTAAGGCGAAGTCACCTGCCTGATGTCAGTACAGGTGTGAATTTCAAAACGGAGGGAGCTTTTATTATTGTAGCCAAATTCACCCCATCACTGCTTCCACATAGAAATAAGCGCAAAAGTAGGACATAAATTGCTGTACAATCATGCATGCTTGACTCCATGCAGTTTCATGATTTTTGTTTGTTTGTTTGTTTTCATGCTTTCCATATAGCAGCAGCATTAACATCTGAAACCATCCTAAGTGGGTTCATTTTCTCTTTTTCCTTCTTCAGCAAGTAAATGGAGATGATACCATTACTCAGCCGTTGGGCTTTGAACCACGGTACATTTGCCACGTTCCAGTACTGCAGGATCTCCTCAAATCCTCGTTGTAATCCTTTCAAAGATTAGATCAATGCACTACATAATTAATTGCATACTCTCTTAAGGAATATACTTCTCCATTAGTACAGCTTGTACAGAAGAGTAAAAGCTTTGTTATCTTGGACCTGCCTTCTTTTGGATTCTTCCTTCCATACACCCTTGTATTTGTTTATTACTCCTTTATTAAGAGCTGGTGGTGTTCTTGACGTTGCCCAGGCCCAAAGGAAGACAGTTATAGCTTCATAACATTCTTCTTGTTTTATTTGATCAAGTTGCTTTTTAATGCAGTCATTACTTTAGCATCAGAAGTGCGAGGGTATTTGTCCACTTTCCCCCTATTTCTTTTTGCCAGTCAAACATTTGTTGTGCGTCTCCTTTCGTTAAACAACTGTTGCCTGTCCTGAGTTAGTCTCGGTCACCGCCCTGACGGACAGGACTCGCTCTGTTTCCCCTACTTGAGCACTTCCAGCCCACGCTGTTCCTGTACAGCATTTTGCTGATACCTTAGATCTCCCTCTCACTCCAAATGACCTCATGCAACATCTGTAGTTGCGCTGGATTAAAAGATATAGGAAACCTTACTTGAACTATGTTCTGGGGCACGAACCATTTTGAACCATACCCCACCTCCCCTGTTCTGCCTGCACAGACAAAGGCATAAAGTAGTGGTCAGAGAGAGAAAAAGCATAGGTTCAGATAGTCCTCTACAGAATCCCACAAAGTGTCTGGCTGAATACTATGCAGAGCAGCAGTAATCTGGCACTGCTCAAAGTAAGAGTCTTCGGGGACCCAGAAAATTTAAAATACAGAGAAGCAACATGGTTATACTGTGGTACCTCAGGATGCAAACGGGATCCATTCTGGAGCCCCGTTCGCATCCCGAACAGAATGTAGGACGCAACAGCACGTCTGTGCGTGTCGCCGCTTTCGCGCATGCAAGTGACATCATTTTGACCGTCTGCAGATGCGTGAGCAGCGAAACCCAGAAGTAATGCGCTCCGTTACTTCCGGGTCGCCACGGAGCACAACCCAAAAGCGCTCAACCTGAAGCGTATTTATCCCAAGGTATGACTGTATTATGGGACGCGGGTGGTGCTGTGGGTTAAACCACAGAGCCTAGGACTTGCCGATCAGAAGGTCGGCGGTTCAAATCCCCACAACGGGGTGAGCTCCCGTTGCTCGGTCCCTGCTCCTGCCAACCTAGCAGTTTGAAAGCACGCTAGTGCAAGTAGATAAATAGGTACCGCTCCGGCGGGAAGGTAAACGGCATTTCCGTGCGCTGCTCTGGTTCACCAGAAGCAGCTTAGTCATGCTGGCCTCATGACCCAGAAGCTGTACGCCGGCTCCCTCGGCCAATAAAGCGAGATGAGCGCCACAACCCCAGAGTCGTCCACGACTGGACCTAATGGTCAGGGGTCCCTTTATCTTTACCTTTATATGACTGTATTACAACAACTTTTGTACAGCCATCTCTTTAATTACTCACTTGATCGCCATAGGTGACCAGGAATTCCACCCCAGCAAGTGAACAGGCTGGGGAAGGAGTAACTGTTTCCTCCATTCTTCCTTCACCAGCTTGTCCAACACAGTAATTTTGACATTCCCAGGGGAACAATTCAGTTGTGAAAGGCAGAGCTGCCAGAAGTCAAGCAAAACATCACACCATTTGGGCACGCTGGTGCCCAGCTTTAGTTGGTGAGATGGACTGGTCGTAAGCATAAGTTACGCATGTTTGCTAAAAGATCAACAATTTCACACTGTACGGGAATTATTCTACCCAAGTTCATCAGCACACAACCAATTTGACAGATGGCTACAGAACTTATTTTCTTCCTTCCTATGGGTATGGTTTGATAGAGTTACCAAACCTGAAGCTAATGCTGCAAAATACTGGATCTATAAAAGGGCTATAAAAGAATAGCTCTCGTTGCAATTTCTCATTGGGAGAGACCCAGGTACCAACATGCCAAAACTGATGTTGTGGGTAGGGAGCCTCTGACCTACTCTTTCCTGTTGTTGTTGTTTAGTCGTTTAGTCGTGTCCGACTCTTCGTGACCCCCTGGACCAGAGCACGCCAGGCACTCCTGTCTTCCACTGCCTCCCACAGTTTGGTCAGGCTCATGCTGGTAGCTTCGAGAACACTATCCGACCATCTCGTCCTCTGTCGTCCCCTTCTCCTTGTGCCCTCCATCTTTCCCAACATCAGGGTCTTTTCCAGGGAGTCTTCTATTCTCATGAGGTGGCCAAAGTCTTGGAGCCTCAGCTTCACGATCTGTCCTTCCAGTGAGTACTCAGGGCTGATTTCCTTAAGAATGGAGAGGTTTGATCTTCTTGCAGTCCATGGGACTCTCAAGAGTCTCCTCCAGCACCAGAATTCAAAAGCATCAATTCTTCAGTGATCAGCCTTCTTTAAGGTCCAGCTCTCACTTCCATACATCACTACTGGGAAAACCAAAGCTTTAACTATATGGACCTATGGACCTTTGTTGGCAAGGTACTCTTTCCTAGGGATGTGTTAAGGCATACAACAACAACAACAACAACAACAACAACAACAACAACAACAACAACAACATTTATACCGCCCCCCCAACATTTATCCCCTGGTTATAGTTGAGCATGCAAAACCTGAAGAATAAATTGATACAAAAATATGCCACAGACAAATACTAAGGAGTAGGAAAAGAGGGACACAGACTTAAGCAGCCTAAATCCACAGATGAAGACATTGTGCCTGTCAAAAATACAACCTGTTTTCTAGCCCCCGGCACTGATAATAATATAAAGTACTTGTCCTATAGTGGGAGGCCTAAGGGTGTTGGACCAAAGTGGTAGTAAATGCCTGAACTCTCCAGGAAAAGCTCTTCAACTCAGCAAGAGAGCATAGTAGCTTGCCATTTTCCCCCCCCCACCCCCACCCCCCAGACAATGAAGAGATTGCAAACCTGTAATGGAAATATGGCTGTACATCCAGCAATTAATATGAAGCATGACAGCCATGGCTCTCAGCTGCAAAACTTTGGGGGAAGGAGTGGATTCAGGGAACTGTTGCCACATGGTAGATCATCTCTTCTTTCAAACCCTAAAATAAATGAATGGTACTTTTCTAAGCATTTGGGGTTTGTGTGTGTGTGTGTGTGTTGTTTTTTTTAAAAAAGAGAAAGAGTAGCTGGCCTGGCCAAATGCATCAGGCAGATGTGGCTAGAGAACCTACCTGAGATGCCAGCTGGATTTGTGCTAGCATTCTTGGAGAGTCTGAAGGCACGAATGGCTGCTTTGAATTTAATATCTGTTATTTCCTGATTGCACGGCACTGCTTACAGGGCATTGACTGTCCATTCTGCAGTGCCCACTTTGAAGACTCCTCCTCACAGTTCCCTTTAACGCCCCCACCTCCCGCTTCCTGAAAATGAATATTTCACTAAATAAAACCAAAATAATAAATTGTGTTCTTTCAACGTTTTGGCTCCAGTGACCCAGCTCTTAACCAAAGACAGTCAGCAATTCACAGTAAAGCGTACAGTCAAATGGTTAACACATTTTAAGATACATTTTTTGGCAAAGACGGAAATTTGTGAAATAGTTGGATTTTTATTTTACATTTTTTAGTTTAAATGAAGCTGCTGGTGTGTGGGGAAGGGGACACTAGCATGACCCATACTACTAGTATTATAAAAGTTATTTACAACATGCCCTTTAATTATACTCTTAAAAACTAAATGGACAGCAGGCGTTTGCCAACAAACTACACACATATACACATGTTTGAAGCCAATCTGTCAGCTTGTGTTTATTGAAGGGATAGCCATTAATCACATACTTTATATTTTATTTATTTGGCTGCTAAGTCACTTAAGGTTCCTGTTAAGAGGCATGGAGAACCCAATATCTCTACATGGCTTTTCATATGGAATTGGGAACCAATTCCCCAAATGGAACAGTGGTCCACTTGGCATGCACATCTGAGCAAACTGCTAAAGGGGTTTGGTGTTGGCAATAGTTTCTCACATGCATTCTTGAGATGGTGACCTTCATTAGCCTCCAACATTTCTACAGGGCATTTCCTATCTCGAAGATCTTGGGGAAGGATTGGGAAGCACAGAGGCGGCCATTAGCCAGGATATTACAAAATGCAACCTTTTTTCAGGGAACAGTTTTGTGTCAACATTGGCTATAGCCAGCCAAGCATGCAGGGAGCCGGTGTGAGTTTTGGCAGGATCCGGGCCTGAGTGAAATGGAACATTGCAGCATATCCAGAGCAAGAGACTCAGTCTGGAAACAGAGCTGCTTGCGGGCTAGGGTCTGTACTGGTGAGAGGATCAGGGTATAGGTAAAAGGTAAAGGACCCCTGGATGGTTAAGTCCAGTCAAAGGCAACTATGGGGTTGTGGCACTGATCTCGCTTTCAGGCCGAGGGAGCCGGCGTTTGTCCACAGACAGCTTTCCAGGTCATGTGGCCAGCATGACTAAACCACTTCTGGTGCAATGGGACACCGTGAGGGAAACGAGAGCACACAGAAATACCATTTACTTTCCTGTCATAGCGGTACCTATTTATATACTCGTACTTCCACTTGCTTTCGAACTGCTAGGTAGGCAGGAGCTGGGACAGAGCAACAGGAGCTCACCCCATTGTGCAGATTCGAACCGCCAACCTTCTGATTGGCAAGCCCAAGAGACTCAGTGCTTTAGACCACAGCGCCACCCACATGAATGCAATGGAATATACAAAAGGGTGCAAACAAGGAGACTCCCATTGGAATCTTGACTGATCCAGAACCTCCAAGTGTCCCTATTTTCCAGGGATTTAGAGAAGCCATCCCAGTTTCTGATTTGATCCTAGAATGTTCCACTTTTCCTTAGGGTGTCCCTATTTTCATTGGAGAAATGTTGGAGGGTGTGGAGTTATCTGACCCCCGAGCCGTCTGAAAGCAATCCTGTGTAGGGAAGTTTTCTTAATGTTTAATTATGTTTTTATATCAGTTGGAATCTGCCCAGAGTGGCTGGGGCAACCCAGTCAGATGTGTGGGGTATAAATAGTAAAACAGTTAGGGCTAGAGGTGTCAGCTTGCAAGGGAGATGTATTGCACGCATGAGCATTGAGCCTCCCTCCCTAAGCCAGGCAGAAGCTTCCCGGGCTTTGGCAAGCAGGCGCCAGGCCTCTGACAGGTTGCTGGAGCCCTCCTGCCTCCTTCCCAAAGCTGGACGGGCTTTGGGAAGATGGCTGGAGGGCTCTTGGACCCATCAGAACATTGCATCATTGAAAATCATTGAACATTGCATCAGAACATCCCTAAGCTGTGCTGTGGCTTCCCAGGCTTTGGAGGCCATTTAAGGATTTAGCATAGTCCCCCTAGTCCACTGACCACATGCCATGGGTGCAGACTGCCTGAGCATTTCTTCTTCCTGCCCCACTCAGTCGCTAAAGGTCTCCCTGCCCCCCCAGGCTCTGCTAATGAAGCAGAGAGAAGACACAGAGAGGGAGCAGTTACAGAGAAATCACACAGAACAACCAAAAGAAAGACAATCTAGAGCAGGAAGGGGAAAATGAAAGGAGGCAAGTCATTGCCAAAAGTCAGGGTCTTGTGGGGTTCAGCCAAGCTGTCCCTGTGTGAGGCAGGGTTGGTCTAGTTGGTGGGGTGGTCCCTCCCCCTGGAGATGCTGCAGAAGACTAGTGTTGACTTTGTCTAATGCTGGCCAGAAGGAGGTGCCATTTTGAGGTGAGGAATGCCCTCCAGAAAACACTGGAAAAGTGCAAATTGGTCAAACAAAAATCTATACATATTTTTCGATAGTATGCAAGAACATTGTCCTGTCGAGATGTTATAAATTTCTTTGCACTTCATGGTTATCAAAAGGAACCAGGTTCAAAGGCACTTGCATAACGATGTCAGCCAAAAACTGCTTCACTAATTTTCCCCAGAGCCATGCCTCGGCTCCAGTTCAGTCATTACATAAGCCGTTGGACAGCGCAAGGTGACACTGACATTTTCTGATGGCAGGCCAAATAGATATTTCACAAACTTACATGAGAAATTTGCATAGAACTTAAATTTTTTTAAAAGGGGGGGGGAATGTGGGTTTGGAACATTTCTCGTAAAATCTAACCCAGAGACAATATACGCTCACTGTTCTCAAATCAGTACGTAGCATTCTATCAAAAAGGCAGTTGTTACTGAATAGGAACACATCAAACTTAAATTCTTGTCCTTAAAAATCTCCCAAAGTATTATGTTGCTCTATAATTTAGCATTTCCAGTCTTGGCAGACCAATATTCTCACTGAACAATGGATACTAATGTTAATAAAATGCACTGGGCATCTGGGAACTTGCATGCTTGCAAATTGTAGTAGATGGCAGTTAACACAAAATTCAATGACTCTTCTACAATGTACTGTGTTATTAAACACTTTTAAGGAGCTTATTTCCTATCCCCAACAATGATTGATAAAAACCTGAGCACTGGGAGATAGTTCTGCTGGTCCAAAAGAAGAAGAGGAGGAGGAGGAGGAGGAGTTTGGATTTGATATCCCGCTTTATCACTACCCGAAGGAGTCTCAAAGCGGCTAACATTCTCCTTTCCCACAACAAACACTCTGTCAGGTGAGTGGGGCTGAGAGACTTCAGAGAAGTGTGACTGGCCCAAGGTCACCCAGCAGCTGCATGTGGAGGAGTGGAGACGTGAACCTGGTTCCCCAGAATACGAGTCTGTCGCTCTTAACCACTACACCACACTGGGTCTCTCTCAAAACAGATTAAAAAGTCTTTAGAAAAAGAAATGCTAAAAGTGAGGGGCAAAAAAACTGTCTGATGAGGACTGAGCATGCTCAGTGGGCACTGAATGGAATGGGATATCATAGAAGGGGGCATGGAACCCTGGAAAAAATGGAACCCTGAAAAGGAACACTACACACAGTAACATTTTGTAAACATTCCCACTTCTCTGTCCCTGTTTCTGAGCTCCTGAATGTGGTAGTCACGTAGGAATTACGTCTCTGAAAACGGAAGTTGCATTTTTGGCAATTACTGCCAATGCCACCAGCTACTATTTCTAGGCAGGCTTAAAAAAGAAAGTCACATACTCCATCAGCACACATGCAAAATGTGTTTCAAAAGCTCACGGAGCACTTTGAGAGGTTTTTCATGTTGCTTGACTTACACACTGTGATATTATGATTCCCCCCCCCTCTACATCAAAAATAATTGTGCATGCCTTCACTTTGCATTGTTGTTCCTGAAACTGACAGAATCCCAGTAGTGGAAAAAATTCTGGATATACTTTCAGAAAACGTATCCAGTAAAAATGATGTCTTACGTTATGCTATAACTACACAGCTTAAAGAATGAAATCACACAAATCATTCCTTTTCCTTATTTATTTATTTTCAGTAGGAGACCCAAAGGCCTCACATTTAAGGGAGGGCGGACATAAGTTCTCATACCCTACAACATTTATTCGATGAAAATAGGGACACCCCATTCCATAATGATATTTTTTATTATTTATACCCCACACATCTTACTGAGCTGCCCAGTAAGGGGATCAAATCAGAAACTGGGGTGGCTTCTCTAAATCGGAGACATCCCTGGAAAATAGTGATGCTTGGAGGGTCTGTGTTCTTCCTTACCTATACCTTTTCTATCTTATCATGATAAGTCTGCCGGCTGTTTACCCTTCCTGTGAAAGACTCTATGCAACATTGCTTGGATAGGCCCAGAGGGCTTGATCTGTGAAATCATAGAAAGGCTCCCACTGATTTCAGGGGACATTTGGATCAGGCATATTAAATACCGAACTCCAGCTGTTACTATATACATGAACACAAAACCACAGTGCTAAATTAACAGCTGAACATGGTTTGCAAATGCGATCTGCATTCTAAAGCCAAGTCTTCATGAACTTTTAATATAAATCTACAATGTGAAAAAAAGAAGTTTAACAATAAATCTACTATTACTATAAATGACTGGTGACATTTTTCATACTGATAGGACTTTTTTTGTTGTTGGATTATCTCAACACCACATGTTCTTATTCACATGGTTGTTTAGAGAACTGAACAGTATTTATCTGATGGATTTGAGTGGTTTTCATAACAGATTCTTGAATATAACTTATTGCAATGGTGTGATACACTAACACTAAGAGATATATATTCAATCCTTAACCACCAAACACTCATCAAAGCCCTTTGAAAGTCTTACTTTAAAAAAATACTCCAGAAATTTTCACACAGAATCCTGAAACTGAGCAGGGGAGAACATTCATCTCAGCAGGCCTGCTGAGAAGTCAAAATGGCACACAATGTGTGTGCAAAATTGTAAGCAGGTCAGGAGGGTATAGGTTGCAAATGCTCGTGAGAAATTTACAGTGGAGCACTGTCCTGTTTGAAAGTTGGAGAGGGAGAAAGAAGTTGTAAAAAAACAACAACACCATGCGGGAATCCTCTCAGAAATAAATCAATTAGTGAACCCTCATTTGGACACACGTTTCTCACTGGCTCCTCAAAACGCTCACTAGCACAACAGCACAAAGAAAATGGCCGCCCAATTTGACCTCTGGTGTGTCAGAGACACACCTTCCAAGTGTCTCTATTTTCCAGGGATGGTCCTGGAATTATGAAAGCCATCCCGGCTTCTGATTTGATTCCAGAATGGCCCACTGCCATGCTCAAGGAGGGGGATGAGCTGGCACTTGTCCTGAGAGACTGTGGCAGCGGCCACAGCAGTGGTGGGTGTGACGTTAACATATGAGAGTGCTGGAGGTGAAATAGTTAAACAGGTTACCCAATCAGAACACAGGGGGGTGGAGTCAGAGGGACTATAAAACCAGCTCTAGGAGGGGCAAAGGAGGAGTTCGTTGGGAGTTGGGTGGTTGGTTGGAGTGGGAGTGAATTGGGATAGAGTCTGTGAGTAGGTTGAGATAGTGTAGCAAAATAAGCTGAGTCAGGAACAGTTAGGAACTAGGAAGACAAGTAAATATCTGAGAGGTGGTTTAGTGAGTGAGAGCAGGTAGCGGAAGCTATAGGTCTGGATAGACACCCCATGATTGTAATTGACCGATACCGTTTATGAAACCACATGCTTGTTAAACTGCAATGAATAAACAGAAGTTTATGTTCCAATTTGCAAAGGGACGCGGGTGGCGCTGTAGGTTAAACCACAGAACCTAGGACTTGCCGATCAGAAGGTCGGTGGTTCGAATCCCTGAGACGGGGTGAACTTCCGTTGCTCTGTCCCTGCTCCTGCCAACCTAGCAGTTCGAAAGCGCGTCAAAGTGCAAGTAGATAAATAGGTACCACTCCGTCGGGAAGGTAAACGGCGTTTCCATGCGCTGCTCTGGTTCACCAGAAGTGGCTTAGTCATGCTGGCCACATGACCCGGAAGCTGTATGCCGGCTCCCTCGGCCAATAAAGCGAGATGAGCGCCGCAACCCCAGAGTCGGTCACGACTGGACCTAATGGTCAGGGGTCCCTTCTTTACCTTTACCTATGTTCCAATTTAACCCTGACTGGACTCAGTATTGTACCAGATAGGGCCTGGGTAGGGGCAGCGAGAAATAAAGTGGTGGCACAGGGATCAATAGACGGTGAAACGACTGGGGACCCTGTGTGATCGCCAAAGCGGGCTGTGAGGGAGCATCCTGTTTCCTCTTCGTGGCCTCTTCATAGCCGCTGCTGCCGACCTCCTCCTGTGGGCAGCTCGTAGCAGCTGCTGGCGAGCAGGCGAGGAGGAGGAAAGGCTGAGACCAAGCCCCACATGATGCTCCAGCTCTTAGGGGCAGGCAGAGGGCAGGGCCACCCTGGACAGGACGAAAGGGGGAGCTGATCGGTGTGCAAGGAGTCTTGATTTTTTAAAAAGAATGCTTTGTGCGTCTACGTCTAATCTCGCCCATTTCTAAAAATTATTTATTGGTGTTTTTTTCTTCTTTTTGTAAATCTAAGGTAAAGGTAAAGGACCCCTGACGGTTAAGTCCAGTTGTGGACGACTCTAGGGTTGCGGCGCTCATCTCGCTTTACTAGCCAAGGGAGCCAACGTTTGTCCATAGACAGTTTTTCTGGGTCATGTGGCCAGCATGATGGCCACATGACTAAGCCGCTTCTGGTGCAACGGAACACCGAAACCAGTGCAGCACATGGAAACGCCCTTTACCTTCCCGCCGGAGCGGTACCTATTTATCTACTTGCACTTTGACCTGCTTTCAAACTGCTAGGTTGGCAGGAGCTGAGACCGAGCAACAGGAGCTCACCCCATTGCGGGGATTCAAACCGCGACCTTCTGATTGGCAAGTCCAAGAGACTCAGTGGTTTAGACCACGGCGCCAAAATAAAATTGGGATCAAGGGTTTTACTCAGGGTGGTGTATATATATATATACATACACACACACACACACACACATATATATATATATATATATATATATATATATATATATATATCACTATCTGCTTTGTATAAGTTTTCGTATGTTACTATGGAGTATTTGTATTCCTTTGTTTGTGTTTTTGTTTGTTTTTCTTTTGATTGTGCAGTTTTACAAGTGTGTGTGTAAGCGTTGTAAATAAACTCAATTAAAAAAATTAAAAAGGGTTTTTGTCAGGATGGTGAAGGGTGTGTGTGCTGTGTCCTGTTGGTATAGTAGTGGCAAAAGGGGGAAGGACCCAAAAATGGGATCAGTTGGGGGGTGGAGTGAGAAATGTCCCTATTTTCATCTTGTGGGAAGGTATGCAGAGATGGCCGCTGTTAGATTCCACTTTCAGGCTTGGGCCCAAAACACATTCTGCATACCTAGGAGAGTAAGAGATCTTTTACTTGGAACACCATTAATCTTGAGTGAACCAGGAGAGAGACAGGGCTGCAAAGTCACCATTCATCATTCCTCCCCAAAGAATCCTGTAAACTGTCATTTACCCCTCACAGAGATACAGTTCCCAAAACTACAGTTCCCAGGACTCAATGGGGGAAGATGTACCATATTTTTCACTCTATAAGACGCACTTTTTCCCCTTCAAAAATTAAGGGGAAATGTGTGTGCGTCTTATGGAGCGAATGCAGGCTCCTTGACTTCAGCGAAAGCAACGCGAAGCCTCCAAAGTGCAGAGGGAGAGCTCTCCCCACGCTCCGGAGGCTTTGCGTTGCTTTCGCTGAAGCTGCCTGAAGCCCCCGGAGAGCAGCGGGAACTCCCTCTGCGCTTCAGAGGCTTCAGGCAGCTATCCACAAACCTTCGAAGAGCAGCAGGAGTTCCCGCTGCGCTCCGAAGGCTTGCGGATAGCCGTCTGAAGCCTGGAGAGCGAGAGGGGTTGGTGCACACCAATCCCTCTTGCTCTCCAGGCTTCGCTTCGCTGGAGAGCCGCTGCACAGTTTTCCCTCTCTGCGCAGCGCCCCTTCAGCGAAGCAGGAGAAGAAATGGAAGGGGCTCTGTTTCTCCTGCCGCTTCGCTGAAGGGGCGCTGAGCAGAGAGGGGGAGAATATTTTTTTTTTCCTGTTCTCCCCCTCCTATGGTCCAGTGCGTCCTATGGTCCAGTGCATCCTATTGAGCGAAAAATACGGTATGTTGTAAATGTGCTTTAAATGTATCATGTGTATACAACCTGGGAGTTGCAAATTTCAATTTTAAAGCGTTTGCTTTTTCTCTTACTATTGCTTTTGGCATGGGGAAGTGAATAAAGCAGGCTAACTCACCAAATCACAAACATAGCCCGAGTTCTTTAGCTGAAAGAACAAGTGGAGCGAAGCTGTTTTCTATCATCCTTGGGCTTTAGCAGCAAGGCAAGAATACAGGGCTTCCCTGTTGGATGTTTTCTACTAGCAAAACAGAGGCTACCAGGAATTTGCAGGATGTGGGGAGCCAATAAGCAAAAAAGGGATTTATAGTGGCACCTAAACCCTGAATTACCTGGGCGCTGCTTTAGAAAGGCCCTTTGAAACACTTCTCTTCTCTGGTGTGGCCTAGACAGCCTTGTCTAGTCCACACACACAGCTAGCACCCCAGTCATTGATAAATCATTGTTTCCCGGCACATTGACAAGTTTTTCCTAAGCATCCATGGCCAATTATTGAATCATGGGCCCTCAGCTGACTCCCCCACTGACAATGGCCCATATGGAGTTCGCCTCCCAAACAGATGTTTTTGCTCTGTTGTTCGTATGGTCACTGACCCCGTTTTAATGCATCATTCTTTCCCTCTCCGTTAAAGATTCAAATTCAGATAAAACTTCAGGGGTTTTTTTTCTAAGGCAAACAGTAAATAAATGTCCCCTTGTCAAACCACCGAGAGCCTCATTAGCTTCAAAGTTTATAGTGGAGAATGGAGAATGGAGACTAAAACTCGTTGCCTCCTTATTTATGTGCTTTGGTACACATTATTTCACATTATTGTTACATGGTGATGTCATCACGGCTGTTCCAGCTCTCCAGCCTTCCATTTCAAATTCAATGTAGCTGGAAAATAAAGAGCTATAAGGTTGGCAAGCTGTCCCAGCACATAGACACACACAGTTAGGAAAATAATAAAACAGATCCCAGGGACATGTAACTAAGTTCCACCTCAATCTTCATCCTGTTTAGAACATAAGCATGCTCTCTCTCTCTCTCTCTTCCCACCCCCCCTGCAAAATTCTGCTGTCTGAATAATTTTCTAATTTTCAGAAAGCAAAATTGTCTATGTTGAAATCTGAACTTGCATTTCACCTTTCCCATTTGGGTTTCAAAAGTTGACACATGACTTTGAAGATTCCTTACAAAACCCAAAAAAGAGAACTGGTTTAAAGAATGAAGTTTACGTAAAATATTAAACCTATGGTAAGTCTTCTATCAGATACTATTAAGTGTTAGTTGCTATGAGTCCAGTTCAAAACTAGAGGTGGTGCCATTAGAGCCAATGTGGTGTAGTGGTTAAGAGCAATAGACTCGTAATCTGCGGAACCGGGTTCGTGTCTCTGCTCCTCCAGATGCAGCTGCTGGGTGACCTTGGGCTAGTCACACTTCTTTGAAGTCTCTCAGCCCCACTCACCTCACAGAGTGTTTGTTGTGGGGGAGGAAGGGAAAAGGAGATTGTTAGCCGCTTTGAGACTCCCTAGGGTAGTGATAAAGCGGGATATCAAATCCAAACTCTTCTTCTTCTTCTAGAAACAATAGACGCAGGGAGCAAATTTCATCAGAACTGCAGCACATAGGAAGGTGAGGTTTAACTCTTTGCTCCAGAGCTTCAATTCCACTCCCTGCCCCCACCCCATAATCCTCCCCCCAGTACTATTGCTAGCCCTAAACTCAAAGTTCCCATTGGTGGAAATGAGAGCTTTCTCCCTTAGACTAACTGGTGTAGACAGGAAAGATTTTCGTAAGCATTGCTGCTGAGGAGGGAAATATCACCGTCTCCTACTGGTGGTAAGTTAGGAAATGGAGTCATGTTTCTTTCCCCTTCAATGTGCTCCTCTTTTTTGTAGGTAACAGACCTCCACCCCTGCTTTATATATGGAAGGCAGCAAACATGTTCTTAACATATACACATATGCACAGTTATCTTGCTCATCTAGTTTGACCCTAAAGCGGCAGCATATTCGCTCGGAAAGAGGTTTTATTGCATGCAATTGGGTGTAGTTTGTTTTACACTGTTAGGTGGTTCACCATCAAACATGCTAAGTTGTCCCATTCAGAGCTCATCAGTATAATCATTTTATTATGGTCCATGACCAGTATCAAGGCAGAGCTCATCATTTTCATTGAACATAGTAAAAGTAACTGCTGAGTCCCATTGTTTACTAGGGTCTTCACCAGCTCAACCTACAGCAGAGATCTGAACCACATCCTGGAATGTAAAATCTAGAGTGTGAACTCCTTTTATCCCAGTAGTTTTGCCAGTGTTTACTTAGGTCCTTCTCTCAGATATCCCTCTAGCCAAAGCCTACCTATTATTTATTTGAACTGGGAAAGCAAGCTACCGTTCCAGACTTCGTACATGTTGTATGAGTTCTACCCTCAGGGTAGTTACTTTTTCCTCTTCCATCTCCAGCTAACCCGATTTTTTTCTGATGAGTCTCATTGGCAGCTACTGGAGGCATGCAAAGCTTGGTGTTTACTTGCAGTGCCGGTCCAACACATTTTGCTGCCTGATGCAAACCCGAAATGCTTTCACCACCAAGTGCAAACAATGTAAACGTCTTGTTACATCATTTATATGCCAATTCACACTTTCAGCTGGTTGTCACCATCACCATACTGCAATCTGAAGCAGATTGTTTCACCCTGAAGTGGCTGTAGCCACTACACTTTCTAACTTCCTGTTGCTGAGCCTTTGCTGAGCCTAACTTCCTGTGGCGTAGCCACTATGCTTCCTAATTTCCTGTTGCTGAGCCTTTGCTGAGCCTAACTTCCTGTTGTGTAGCCACTACACTTCCTAACTTCCTGTTGCTGGGCCTCACTTCCTGTTGCTGAGCCACTACGCTTCCTAACTTCCTGTTGCTGAGCCTTTAAGAGCTGTTAGATCAGCAGTCAAACCATAAAGATGTCACAAGCACAGGCTCAGAGTCATGTCCAATATTGCGAGGGCTGTGTGTGCCTCACGATATGAAATTCGTGTGCCAGGCCACATTGGTCAGCCCAGGGTGACATCCTGTCAGGCCGCACCACGTCCGGAGATACCGCATGGCCCTGAGTGACATCCCGCCAGGTCTGCTCTGCCCCAAAGAGTTGCCACGCCTAGTCACAAGGAATGTCCCTACTAAGTACATGTGTGTAGTTAATGTCCCAGATTCCATCCCTGAAATCCCAGGTTACTTTTCCCCCTTTAGATAAAAAAAGTATGTCAATGTACTGTAATATTAGATGAAAAAACAACAACAGCCACACAAGGCATTTATATATATATGACATTTCTATTTTCTATTTTTGAAGTCAGCATTAGAAGCATTCATAGCATTCATAGCATTCATAATGGGCCATAACTGAGTAAGTTGCTGATTTCTGTTGGCATTAAGTAATAACTGACAGCATGAGAAAACTTGAAATGGCACTTTCTATCATATGTGGTGGAAATGTAAGGCAGTAAAAGGATTTTGGGAAATGATACATAATGAGTTGAAAAAAATGTTTAAAATTATCTTTTCTAAAAAACAACAACCCAAAGCCTTCCTTTTAGGAATTCTAAGTGCCAAAATCCAAAGGGATCAGAAAAGACTATGTATGCAACCACGGTTGTGCGAATGTTATTGACCCAGAGATGTAAAGAAGATAAAGTCCCTACCAGAGAAGAATGGCAGATCAAATTGATGGATTATGTCAAAAATGGTTAAAACGACCAAAACAATCAGGAAGACCATAATTTTAATAAGGAATGGGGGGGAATTTATAACTTATCTTAAAGACCACTGTAAACAGTTAATATCGTTAGTAGGATTGGAATACCACTTGTAGTTTAATGGTGAATTTTGGACATAATGGAGAGGTAAAAGATTTGGATTATCATAAAAGATGGAGGAGGAAATGATTAATAATAGGACCCACAAAGGGGAGGAGGGAAGTCCAAGAGATTCCTTGGAAACTTGTTTTTATGTTGTATGTTGTATGTTGTATTTTATGTTGTATGTTGAATATGTGACTGCAAACTTTTAATCTGAAAAAACAAATAATTTTTAAAAAGAAGAAGAAGAAGAAGAGAAAACTTGAAAAGGTAAGGAAACTTTGTGTCTCGGCTCCAGGACATAACTCTATACAGTACATAACAATCACGGAGATTCTTCAGCATTCCTCAAATGCAGTCCCAGCAATTGCTCACACATATCACACATTGGTTTATGTTTGCAGAACTCAGGACAGCTTGTGCCTAAGTGAGTTCTCCACACTGGTTCCAAAAGAGTGACCAATGGATTCCTTCACTTTTAGCTACATTATCCAAACACTCTTTTTCTTTCTTTCACTGCACTGAGAGTGACTCTGAAGCCAAACAGCTGGAAAACATGCAGTGTGTATATTACACTTCATACATTATTACTACCATCTCTGTTAACACATTGCATACTTTAACAAAATCCTTCTTCAACTGACACTTGTTAGAGTCTGGGATCCAGTATGATCAATGGTCTACTACCAAGATCTGTAAATGGGAACTTAATGTCAAAAAGTGCTTTTGGAGACAAAATATTGGTATAATATTTAAAATACAGATTCAAGTGTTCCACTTTGGAGAAGTTAGTATTGTGGCATAACAATAACATACTCGAGAAAACTCAGTATTTGCAGTGATTTCGTTGTTCCCGCTAGCAATAGAATAAATGGAAATTGTAGCTTTGCCATTAACAGGGTCGCAAAAATTATGTAACCAAAAGAAACTGATTTTACTGCTGTTATCACTGAAATACCCTTGTAGATGATAGGAAAGACTGCTCCAAACCTCAGAAAATGGGCATTAAAATGGCAAACTCTTGTACTGAGGTTGCAACTCAGTTTGATTATTTATTTACATTTGTTGTTGTTTTTATTTCCTTGTGAGCAACAGGTTGATACATATATATTCAACAAGATATATCCTACTAAACATAACACCTGAATTTGCATTCAGCTTGCATACTTTGGCCTGATGAATTTTGCACCCCTGATAAATAATAATAATAATAATAATAATAATAATAATAATAATAATAATAATTTTTATTTATATCCCGCCCTCCCCAGCCGAAGCCGGGCTCAGGGCGGCTAACAACAATAAAACCGTACAACAGTACAACACAACACTCTAAAATCATTCATTATAAAATTAATTCAAAACAAACCACTGGCAACCATTGGGCCAGAGCTCCGCGAAGATTGCCGAAGGAGGGAGTCAGGTTGTGCCCTGGCCAAAGGCCTGGTGGAACAGCTCTGTCTTGCAGGCCCTGCGGAAAGATGTCAAGTCCCGCAGGGCCCTAGTCTCTTGTGACAAAGCGTTCCACCAGATCTGAGCCACAGCTGAAAAAGCCCTGGCTCTAGTTGAGGCCAGCCTAACCTCTCTGTGGCCTGGGACCTTCAAGATGTTTTTATTTGAAGACCGTAAGTTTCTCTGTGGGACATACCAGGAGAGGCGTTCCTGTAGGTACGAGGATCCTAGGCCGTATAGGGCTTTAAAGGTTAAAACCAGCACCTTAAACCTGATCCTGTACTCCACCGGGAGCCAGTGCAGCTGTTATAGCACCGGGTGAATGTGATCTCGCAGCAAGGACCCCGTAAGGAGTCTCGCCGCGGCATTCTGCACCCGCTGGAGTTTCTGGGTCAGTCTCAAGGGCAGCCCCACGTAGAGCGAGTTACAATAATCCAGTCTGGAGGTGACCGTCGCGTGGATCACAGTGGCTAGGTCAGGGCGAGAGAGATAAGGAGCCAACTGCTTAGCTTGGCGGAGATGGAAAAATGCCGCCTTTGTTATAGCTGCAATCTGCGCCTCCATGGAAAGGGAGGTGTCCATTCTCTCTTTACTTACCACATTCTCTCTTTACTTACCACAACCACATACCATTTGTGTACACAAAAAGACAAAAAGAAGAGAAAGCATGTCAGATTCTACACAAAAATACAAAACAATGTCAAACATCCTGCCGGCACTTTAAATTAAAAATTAAACAAGAAACCCACGGAGAATCAAAGAAGGAAAGGGAAAGGATGGTGGTGGTATAAGACGTGTTATTAATCTGCACCCCTTCCTTTCCCCCACGACAAAATATTAATTATTTTGCTGGAGGTGCGAATCAGCTCAGACTAGGGCTGGAAGAGAAATTCAGTTCACTTTGCACTTTCATGAGAGTCTATCCAACCTGCACTTCCTGGGGGGAAAATGTGAACTGAAATGCAGCTATTCTGTGGAATTTTCACTTCTCTGAATTTTGTGATGCTATGCTATTTCACCCTAGCCTGAAAATGAAGCATTTGCAGATTGACACCAGAGTTGTGCAGCGTCAGTTGAATTGATATTTTAGATACCTGCTCTACTCAAATACTCTGGGCCCAAACACCCCAAGCTATAAAAATGAGGAGCGTGAGGGAAAAGGGAGTTTAGGAGATAAGTAGGAAGGGAATCATAGTACAGGAACTGAAGCTGCATCGTAGGAAAATTGGAGCGAGGTGACCAGGAAACAATACATACAGATGTTGAAACAGTCCAACAGGATCAGTCTAACAGACCGTGTCATCAAACAATGGTAGGATGGGACATGCCAATTACTGCAGCAACACGTCATCACAAACCACGCTGGCATGTCAGTTGTACAGGATCTTCCAGGGAGCGGATAGCACTGTGGTCTAAACCACTGAGCCTCTTGGGCTTGCCGATTGGAAGGTCAGAAGTTTGAATCCGTGCAACTGTTTTCCATTGTACCAGACTGGCTCTCATTTATCTGCAAAGGAGCCATGATCTCTTTAATTTTGGTTTCTTTTTGCACATATTTCATTATTGCCATGTGAAGGGATGGAGGTGGCGCTGTGGTCCAAACCACTGAGCCTCTTGGGCTTGCTGATCAGAAGGTTGGCGGTTCAAATCCCTGTGATGGGATGAGCTCCCACTGCTCTGTCCCGGCTCCTGCCAACCTAGCAGTTCGAAAGTATGCCAGTGCAAGTAGATAAATAGGTACCGCTGTGGCAGGAAGGTGAACGGCATTTCTGTGTGCTCTGGTTTCCGTCACAGTGTCCCGTTGAGCCAGAAGCGGCTTAGTCATGCTGGACACATGATTTGGGAAGCTGTCTGTGGGCAAACGCCAGCTCCCTTGATCTGAAAGCGAGATGAGCGCCACAGCCCCATTGTTGCCTTTGACTGGACTTAACTGTCCTTTGCCTTTTTTTTTTTAACAGGATCTTCCACGTGTTCCACTGAGGTGTGAGAAACATTTAGCATCAGAATTTTAGCACCATGTTGCCTTTAAACAACTAGCCCTTGTTGGTTTCAGAGGCAATGAAATTCTATTTGTACACTGCAAATAATTCATGATCTGTTGCTATTTCACACATTTGCAAAATTATTCAGATGCTGTATTACTCGAACCATTGTCACCTTGCCATGCAAGAAAGGATCTTGCCTGGTAGGGAAGGTTATATTTTGAAATGAAAACACTCTTAATTCAACATTTTCAGCTTCACTCCATGAGGTCAAGGAGTGCTGACATAATATCCCCAAAGTGCCCTGGGAAATAAAAACGGTGATGACAAGAGAATGGAAACAACTTGTAAGTCAGAAAGATAAAAGAATGGGAGGCTGTTTTATAGAAATCACTTCCAAGAGTTGGACATCTAATTAACACAAATTCGTTCTCATCCAGAACCTTTGAAATTTTCTGTTTCTGAAAAGAAAATATACTGATTTTTTTTTTGTTTTCTGTTTTATAATCCTTTAAATCGAAAACATATGAAAGAAGTTTATGCAATATCATGTGGAAACCATTATGTGCCTCTTTAGCTTTCAAGCTTATGAACCAAGTTCTGCACTACTTACATAAGTTGTAAGGGGGAGCTTTTCAAGAACAGAACTCCTCACAAAGCGAAATAAGCTGTACGCTATTAAATATTCTATTGTAAAATGTGGCAGTCTCTGAGCATGTGCTAGTACAGTAGAAGCACAGAGTTATTAATTCTTCGCCCTTGTTTTAGCTCTAGAGTGTTCCAAACAGACCATCTATATATCTCAACTGAAAAAGCATACTTTAATTCCTGTGGATTGAATTCCTGTACACAAATCCTGTACTCTGAATACAGAATTTGGGGAAGCATCAGATCACTAGCTATTTATTGATTTATTTCATCAAATGCATATACTACTTGATTGTAAAAAACAAACAAACCTCAAAGTTGTTTTCCAAAAGAATAAAACAGTAAAATTGTTGGTAAAAACATCTGGAAACAAGAATTTAAAACATTCAAAAAATAAAATCGGTGTGAAACTTCAGAAAAAGATTAAAATACAAATCAACATTCTACATATCTGGGTAGACTTGTCTAAACAAAAACATTTTTAGCTGGCGCTGAAAATTGTACTTTGGGGTTCTAAAGTGTAGGGCTGCCACAGTCTGCACCCCTCACTGACCTTTCTATGGGCTCTCCTTTGATGTTTTGCCTGGCTGCACTGTATCCTTGCATTACATTAACTCCTCTTCTTTTCTTGGATGGTGAGAGAGATATATGGATGTGTTCCTGTCTGCAGAAATCTCTGCATCTGTAGAGCTGAAATGTATCCAGCTGTACAAAGGTACAAAGAGTCCGGACCTGTCAGGGAACTGCCATCAGCTCAGAAGCGAGAGATGGAAGGGCAGTTGTGTTATAGGGAGCCTCCGAAAATCTTGCGAAGCAGTTCCTCTTCCAGCGAAGCGGAAAGCCCCACCTCCAGTGGAGAAGAGGTGCAGGGACCAGAGGGTGCTAGGGAGAGCCTTAACACCGAGCCTGAGCAAACCGGAGAGGCGGGGAGCACACCCTTACCAGCGCCCATTCTGCGCAGTAGACTTTGGTGCAGGGAGAGGCAGAAAAGGCTGGGGGTGACGCGACTTTTATGCTGGGGGAGGTACAAAAACCGACCACTCCCAGATTCTGCTAGCGATTGAGCCAGACATGAACTTACGACGCTCTTCACTGTAAATAGTTTGCACCGAGAATAAAGCCTGTAAATGACAGGTCGGAGTCTTGCCTGGTTATTCTTGAGCATGAGCATCTGACAGGACCCTCCAAGTTTCCCTATTTTCCAGGGACAGTCACGGTTCATCGGAGAAATATTGGCAGGTATGGAATAAGACTTCCCTATTTCATCAGAGAAATGTAGGCACGTGCTGATGCTGGGCACCCATAGTGTGCGACCCAAGTCAGTGCCCATGGAGAGTCATATCTGTCATACTGCCAGCCTTTGCTTTTGGTCTGTCCATCACTGGAGAGCAGAGAGGGCAGAATCCAATCTTTTTGTGCCAGTCCTCTGTTGTTGTTCTTGTTTAGTCGTTTAGTCGTGTCCGACTCTTCGTGACCCCATGGACCAGAGCACGCCAGGCACTCCTGTCTTCCACTGCCTCCCGCAGTTTGGTCAAACTCATGCTGGTAGCGTCGAGAACACTGTCCTACCATCTCATCCTCTGTCGTCCCCTTCTCCTTGTGCCCTCAATCATTCCCAAATCAGGGTCTTTTCCAGGGAGTCTTCTCTTCTCATGAGGTGGCCAAAGTTTTGGAGTCTCAGCTTCAGGATCTGTCCTTCCAGTGAGCACTCAGGGCTGATTTCCTTAAGAATGGATAGGTTTGTTCTTCTTGCAGTCCATGGGACTCTCAAGAGTCTCCTACAGCACCATAATTCAAAAGCATCAATTCTTCGGCGATCAGCCTTCTTTATGGTCCAGCTCTCACTTCCATACATCACTACTGGGAAAACCATAGCTTTTACTATACAGACCTTTGTTAGCAAGGTGATGTCTCTACTTTTTAAGATGCTGTCTAGGTTTGTCTTTGCTTTTCTCCCAAGAAGCAGGCGTCTTTTAATTTCGTGGCTGCTGTCACCATCTGCAGTGATCATGGAGCCCAAGAAAGTAAAATCTCTCACTGCCTCCATTTCTTCCCCTTCTATTTGCCAGGAGGAGATGGGATCAGTGGCCATGATCTTCGTTTTTTTGATGTTGAGCTTCAGACCACATTTTACGCTCTCCTCTTTCACCCTCAATAAAAGGTTCTTTAATTCCTCCTCACTTTCTGCCATCAAGGTTGTGTCATCTGCATATCTGAGGTTGTTGATATATCAGTCCTCTAAGTATTGTTTTTAGAAGACTAAAACTAGGAGGAGCTTGTGGACTTCATTAAGGCCTCCCTACCCTCTTTTGAGATGTGTGTGCATATCTTTAGAATAGGGAATATCATTAGAAGCAACCTCTGTCCTTAAAATATTTTGGATTAAATAAAAGTTGTCTAGAAAGATAGGAAAAACACTTCAGGCTGCTCTTCATTTGATCTTGTTTGGACCCTTCTTAAATCCATTAACAAAGGAGTGGTGGTGGAATCATATGAGTTGAACGGGAGCAGGATCAGAAGAACCTACTTTTTATGAAGAAAAGTATATAGATAGAAAGCTTCAGTGTCATTTCCAAGAAATGAGGAAAAATAAGAAATTATGCATTATTGGCCAAATCATGGTTGCTTTTATTTTGCTCCATATCATCTGGAGTTAATGAAACATTACAGAGGATGTCTGTATTCTCATATGAACACAGTATCTTATATTGCAGCACTGTGCATTTAGGGTTTTATGACATTAAAAAAGAGAGAGAGAGCACATAAAAGGACTGGTAGATAAAATCATGCCATATAGTCGATGGCTCAATTTCCTGTAGATAGTTCTGGCCATGACATATTAAAATAATACTAAGCCCAAAGATTCTGATACAAGCTTAAGGAGGGCAGATCCATGAAGAGAGGGGATTTGAACAGAAAGAAAGGGTAACACAGGCCCATTCAAGGACCACCATTGACTTGTGATGAAAGCCAAAAACCCCAGTTGGGCATTGTTGTTGTTTAGTCGTGTCCGACTCTTCGTGACCCCATGAACCAGAGCACGCCAGGCACTCCTGTCTTCCACTGCCTCCCCCAGTTTGGTCAAACTCATGTTAGTAGCTTCAAGAACACTATCCAACCATCTTGTCCTCTGTCATCCCCTTCTCCTTGTGCCCTCAATCTTTCCCAACATCAGGTTCTTTTCCAGGGAGTCTTCTCAGTTGGGCATTGGGACAATCCTTTGTTTTGGATGGAGGGGAGGTTGTAGTCTCTGCCTGCCCCTCCAAATACTTGGGTATCCCATTAAAAGGATCCGGGGGGAATGGCCAGGGCTGAGTGCCCAGGCGAGGCCAGGGCCAAAGGCACTCCCCCAGGCATTGGACCCTGTGGGGTTCACCCTATTTGATGTAAGTCTTTTTTTTAAAAAATAACTTTTTTTATTCAAAATTAAAACAAATCATATTATCCAGAAACATATCATCCTTATTTCCCCTCCCATTTTTCCTCCCTCCCCCCACCCTCCCACACAAAACCCACCCACCCCCACCCCCAGCTTCCCTCAGTTCCAGTCTTTGATTTCTCTAAGAATGCTGTTTTCTGCATGCTACACAGTTGTATAGATCCTCAAACTATTTAGCTGATTATTATCAATAGAAAGTTTGTGAATGTTTATTCAAAGCCAGCCAAAGAGTCCAGTTCGCTTTGTTGCGTCTTCAAATATTTTGCAAAGGGTTCCTATTCATCGTTAAAGTCACAGTTATCCTTGCCCTGTAGTTTATATGTCAGTTTTGCCAGTTCTGAATAGTCCATGATTCTTTAGTTGGGGTTTCTTCAGTCTTCCATCCTTGTGCTATTAGAACTCTCGCGGCCTGATGTAAATCTTAACCCCTGCCTGGATTAACCACGCACCACTTCCAGCAGGCGGGCTGGAAGTATTTAGATTGCGCCATGCCCAAGGGAGAAAAAACTCCCTCAATAAGAGAATGGCAAATAAGATTTTGTACATATATAGAATCAGCAAGACTTACAGCAGTGGTAAGAGGCAAATCAGACCAAAAACTGATGGGAGTCGACGTGCGTGAAGGAATACATCAAAAAACATTGTTCTGGTATTAATATATCAATATGCAATGAATGAAACTTACAAAGTAAAAAATTAAGAAGAAATGGGTATAAGATGAGACATTCAAAAATAATATTGATAACACAGCGAAAAGAAGAAACAAAGGAAGCCACATATAGGTGGAGGGAAGTCAAAATTTATATCTGTATGTTTAGTTTGTATGTTTGTTTTCTTTTTTTGTAATTAATTTTGAGAGGTGTATGTATAATAAGTTTGTTTAGTGTTCTGGTTTGTGTTTGTAAGTATTGCATTTATCAATAAAAGTTTTTTTTAAAAAAAAAAGATTGTACCATGACCAAGCCAACCCTCTTTCATCTATATTCAATAAAGTTGTGGCCTGTTTTGACCCCAAACTAGTCTTAGGTAAAGGTAAAGGTAAAGGGACCCCTGACCATTAGGTCCGGTCGTGGCCGACTCTGGGGTTGTGGCGCTCATCTTGCTTTCTTGGCCGAGGGAGCCGGCGTACAGCTTCCAGGTCATGTGGCCAGCATGACTAAGCCGCTTCTGGCGAACCAGAGCAGTGTACGGAAAAGCCGTTTACCTTCCCGCCAGAGCGGTACCTATTGATCTACTTGCACTTTGATGTGCTTTCGAACTGCTAGGTTGGCAGGAACTGGGACTGAGCAACAGGAGCTCACCCCGTCGCAGGGATTTGAACCGCCGACCTTCTGATCGGCAAGTCCTAGGCTCTGTGGTTCAACCCACAGCGCCACCCGCGTCCCAAAAACTAGTCTTATTGGTCTCTTACTTATATGGGTTGGGGTATGGGAAGCCTGGTCCTGCAAGCAAGAAACCCCGATATCCTAATCTTAATCCAGAAGTGTTTGGCACAGTTTTAGTCAAATCTTCAGTCAAAAGTAATACTTACTTTTACTAATTTCAGGAATTACTATGGGTAACTTGCACCCACAGACTCTGGTGTGCCAAACCTGCAACAATATTAAAACAAGCAGTTGTGCAAAAATGTCTGATGTTAAGGGAAATGTGCTAAAGGGAATCCTGTTTTGCATTGACAGAATAATGCAGGTTAACTTGGCGGGGACTGGAAATATCATGGAAAAATCTGCTGTAGTTGGACTGTCTTGATTATCAATAAATGTTCTTAAATTCTGTATATACATATTACCAAAAAACCCCACAAAAAAATGAAATATTCTTGGCCGATACACCTAACCTTCAAGAGGAGAGGGGTTTGGTTGAAATAACAAGCTTGCATTATCAGTTCATTCTCCATTCCTTCAAGTAAATGTACAGAAATCTTGGAAAATATGAAAGCATAGTGTACAAAACTACATACAAAAAACCCAGAAAGCATCTAATGATGAACAAAAAAGGTAGAAATGCTTCTCAGAGATATTGGAAAGAATAGTCGTTTATTGTTATATTATCCCAATCCGTTTTAAAACCTTGCTTACAATAGGGTTGCCATATTTCAAAAATGTTAAAAAATGATACCCTGAAAGTTTTGAAAGACCTCAAAATTGTTGAGCTTTTTTCTTACAAAAACGTCAAAAGAACCATGTGATTTTTTTTTTATTGACTTGCCTAAGATCCAGGACAAAACGCTGTCTTTCAGAAATTCCTTCCGGGCATCAATTCCGCCTTTGAAATCCCAGTAATGTCCGGGAAAATCCGGGCGTATGGCAGCCCTAGCTTACAGGGCAAAGCAAGCATTTCTTCCTATTTTTATTGTTTACAAAAATGTACGTCCAAACAATGTACAAAATCTCCTGTTTATGTTGACAGTTGGTACGTACTGCATAAAGAGGTGAGAAATTGCTGTTACAGGGTCAGGTGGGGTAGGCATCTAGTTCATCCACATTTTATTAAACCTGGTCAGATGGGATGAGAAGCCTTCATAATATAAAATCAAAATGTGGTGGCAATAAGCCCAATTTACCACAAACTATCACCACCTCTTAGAATAAAATTCAGCTTTCTTCAAGGTAGACAGCAGCAGAAAGTAGTCACCAAAATATTTTTAAGGTTTACTTTATCTAGGAGTCACACATTCATGACCAAGAGTGACTGGATCTGTCTATTGTGTGCTTCCTCTGTCGTCCTTGTGTTTCAGACATTTCCCTGTGCTCAGTTGGGACTGAAGGAAGAGGGAGGTGGAACAGAGATAAAGTTAGGAGGTAATGTGTGCTTGTGGCGAGATTATGTCAGCCCACATGATGTAAACTGACTTGGGAGTTACAGAAAGAAGCTGTGCTATCGAAATTGCTTTTTCAGTAACGTGTCTGTGCAAAGAGATCAATGCTTGCGTTTGTTTAAAAACACGATCTTAAGTAGAAAAAAGGTTTCTCTTCTTAAGATGAATGTTACATCTGTTATCTATACTATCTGCTTTTCTTTTAAATAATTGCCACTTGAAATCTAGTTCAAAGTTATTTGGATTTCGTACAAAGGGTGATTGGCCACCGATGGCTTCACGGTTTGGATTTTGCTAATCGATCTTTCTTGGCACGTCGTATTACCACCATTCTTACCTAATGTTACACAAACGTCCAGAGTTAAGACAAAGCCACTAATTTGCATTTAATTTTGTTTAAAATGGCAGCACTGCCAAAACAGCATGCCGTTATAACAGAGTCAACATGTGTGGTCATTGTTTAAGAAATATTGCTCCTTCTGTGAAAAAGAGTACTTTTCATCATCTACAGTGTTCCTGTTCCAGTTACACATTAGCACCCATGGGATGAAGACAGATGCAACAAAGCAGAAGAAATCACAGCTTGTTCGCCACACCGATACGCACAAACATACCCAATGTGTGCTTGGCTTCATAACTTAAATGGCAGATCCACACACAAGCAAGTTGAGCGCTGATTCAGCCAAGGAGTTCCAGACTGAATAAACCTATAGTGACATTGCCAGTTCCCAAATAAATGTAGCCATTTTCAGGGCGCTCCATTCTTCAAACAGCTCCTGTCCTCCACATACATGGTCATGCTCAATTGGGAATAGAAAAGAGCATCATAGCTTCATTGCCTTTGCAATTAAATTTGCCCATCTTGACTAGTATTTTAAAGTTTGGCCAGCTTAACTTTCTAAACAAAGCAAACCGTGTCTATCTTCGCTGCAAAAGAAGGAAGAGGCATGCTTGGATTAGTTGTTTGCCCTTAGATGGCCAAAGTCACCTCCTTCCACTATTTATTCCTGCTTTGGTGCCATTGCTCTAGAAATTGAATATCCTAAAGGAGTTTCTTAATTCCTGATGGTCTTTTCCATGGAGCATGCAATGTCTTTATTAAGTCTAATTAATTGCTTTGAGAAGCAAAGCCATGTGCAAGAAAAGAATGGAGGAAGCCTCCAGGTGTATAGAAATATGTTTATTCCAAATATAAATCCTTCTAAGTCTTTGGTCTCCAACTCTGTTGCAAAATAGTGTCCATTCCAAAAGCTTTTGAATGTCAGTTTTATTTGGAGGTTTATCAAAGCACCAACACCCTTATCATATTTCAGAGGGGCCTTATTTTTTCAAACATAAAAATACAGTAGCACCTCGGAAGTCGAACGGAATCTGTTCTGGAAGTCCGTTCGACTTCCAAAACATTCGGAAATCAAGGCATGGCTTCTGATTGGCTGCAGGAAGTTCCTGCAGCCAATCAGAAGCCGAGTCGGACATTTGGGTTCCAAAGAACGTTTGCAAACTGGAACACTTACTTCTGGAGTAGCGGCGTTCGGGAACCAAAATGTTTAAGTACGTTAAGTACATTAGGTACGACTGTAATAGATATTATTTTCTAAATTATTTTTACTGGTATAATTCTGACACTTGAACCAAGGGCTGCTTTGCAATACATATCTCAGAAATTGAACTGATTCTGGTGCAATATTCATAAATTATTATATACTGAAGCCAGGAATGAATTTGGGCCCAAGACTCTTTCCTCTCTCCTCCTCTTCCCAAACACACTGATTTTGATGTGAAGATTTCCTGTTTTCTCAGCCACAGCTTCTTTTAGTAGCCTGTTTTACTATTTCATTTTTTGAGAGTGGTTGATCATTTGTCACTATTCAATTCATCGATAATTTGCATCTTGACAAATGCATTAGCAGCATATTTGCTATTTCATTCCTTCATTGGAATTAGTTTTCCACTAGCTGGATAACAAAGAATCAGGATTGCTCTTTGGGGTTTTTAATGGACAATGATGAGTGAGGCAAGTAGCTTCAGATTGTATTCTGCTGCCATGCTTGGGTTTGGATTGATGAATGTCAGTAAGCCAAGAGACTGTCAAGGCCATATGAAAGTTTTCAGCGCTAAGAATGACCTAATCTATCACTTCACATACGTTACATACATTGTGTACTTTCTGTTCAGTTCTTCATTTTGTCCCTTGGCTGGCATGTATGAATGAACACAGTCCAGAGCTCCAGCTCTAACATGAAATGATATGGCTCATTCCTCTAGCAGTAGGACATTCTTGTACATCAGAACATCTGGATTCTGTACAGTTTCAGTCCTGTGCAGAAATGTTACTGCCTGCAAACGTAGTATTCATAATGAAGTACAAGCAGGATAAATGATGGGTGAAAGTTTTCAACAGGGTTTTTTCTCCTGGTGAAGAATCTTATTCTAAGTGGTCCCATTGCTGAGTTTTTGCTAACTGTGCTGCAGTCAGTAAGAAGCCTACTAATTCTCTGTAGCGTAAGGTGGAGCCCAAGTCTACGTCCGATGATAATAGGGAGAAGGAAGCCGGCTTGTAATTGTAACTTTATTCCAGAAGTTTTTAACGTGGGGGCATTCTCTGAGTTCACATAGAAGTATGAAATGTGTGTGGCACAGTAAAGAGTGTGTGGTTTTGAGATTTTGAGGAGATTCTTCTTTTTAAAGAAAACGCTTGACGTTCTCCATGGGAGGCCTAGTGGACCAACCTCTCCTAGGTTTAAGCAATCATAGTTTCTAAAAAGCTGCCACAATTTCTGGGTCCTGTCAAAATCAGTATGGAAATGACAAGGGATGAAGGTGGGCGTTTTTCTCACAGCTGCGTTACTGCTTGTTTTCTCTTGAACTTTTTTTTTCTTCCCAAATTTTTTTCTTTTCCACATTTATCACAAAGATGACATAGTAAAATGCATAACAAAAAGAAAACAGAAGAAGAAAACATATTACACTACAAAGAAAAGAAAACTAAACACAAAAAAGATTGTTTCTTCAAGTACCTAATTGTAATTACATTGATAACTGACTTCCTTGAATCCCCTCTGTCTGAATTTCATTGTATCACCTGTATAACAGTTCTCCAAATTCATATTTCTAATAATATTAACTCCTTTCATTTACTGACCTCTTCTCCTTTATTAATATTCTAATCCTTAATCTTTACTACCACATATTCTTATTCTACTCCTAAGCCTATTTATTACTTCCAAGAATTTTCTATTTATCTTATATTACAATATTTAACTAAATATTCTTTAAATTTCTTCCAGTCCTCTTGTATCTCCTCCTCTTTCTGGTCATGGATTCTTCCAGTCAGGTTGGCCAGCTCCAAAAAATCCAACATCTTCATCTGCCATTCTTCTACTGTTTGTTTTCTCTTGAACTTTGTGAGACAAAAGATGAAGAGAAAAGTTTTGGATTCAAATAAAAAAATAATCCTACTTGAACTGGAAAAAAATAGAGAAGGAAAGATTTGAATAGAAAGTTAAGTCTAGAATACTTTTTAAAAAATAGTAGGAAACAATTCAATTTTTAAAAAGAACAAACCATAACTTTCCAGACCTAAAGACGGGCAATAGTGGTTCATTTCAAATTCTAGTTCCATGCAACAATGCATGGGAGATCCATTTCTGGAAGAGTAAATGTATTCAGGCCATTCCATGGTGTCTAGATGAGTAGTGCAATAAATAAATGGATTTATATCTGTAGAACACAGTGTCCCAGTCCTACCACAGTTTGAAAGTCTCCCACAACAGGTCAGAAGAACCAAGGACTGTTCTATCTCACAGTGCAGGGCAGACTAAGGAAACTACCATCAGGTCAGGAGAGAAGGAATAACTTAACTCTCACAAATTATCACTCACATGTATGGAACACAGTACTAATAAATAATTTTGACGTAACAGTCTCATTATGAAACAATGCTAATTATAACTTTAAATATTGATATAGTAGCTGACAAGCATAGCATCAGACATTTTATAATTAGCAGATGCAAATGCTCCTTTGAAAGAAGAACATGTCCACATATGGGGAAATAAATGATCAATGAAGAGGGAACTTTAAAAGTTGAAAAATGAAATAGAATACGGAATGTGAACTTTCCCTACTTCCCTTCATAAAAATTAGATGACCAACTTGCAGAAAGTGTAAAAGATGAGACTTCAACCAGCACATGTGTAAAAGATCTTGCAAATTTCCCTTGCCTCCCTTAATAAAAATGAGATGGCCAACTGCACGAAGCATAAAGATGAGACCCAGCAGCAGATGTGTAAAGGAGCAAGAGATAAGAGCCTTAGGTTTGCTTCTCATATTATAATGTCAAGAAACAGGAGCACCCCAATGAGTCATGTCTACATGAACATATTGTTCAAATAACCACATAGGTAACAAAGTTCTAAAATGCATAGGCCTTGCTTCCATGGGATTGTCTTGCAACAATTTTTGCACACTGCCACTAACAGTCTGTTTGTTTGTTTTTCTTCCTTTTTTTAAGAAATGGAAATGACCAGCTGGAATTTTGCTCTCTAGGTTTGAAATTTAAGGTAGTTATTATTCGTATTTATTAAATTTGCAACCTGCCTTTCTCCAAAATGAGTGCAGGGTCACTGCTTCAAGCCAAGGAAGATAAGTCACTAATATAGGCATTCAGTGTCTATTAGAGTGGGGGGTGGGGAATTGAAATTGATTGTAATATAGTAATTGCAAGAGTTTGGAATGTGACTGAGGTCTAAATTTAGCCTTTGGTCCACTCAGCTTCAGAAATCATCCAGGGTCACATCTGACCTTGTCCTAATTTCTGCAATATTTCACACTGCCGGATGGGTCTGCAAAATTCACATTTCGGCACAATTGACGTTTCTTAAATGCAACTTTTCCTAAAAGACGTTTCCTAATTGAAACCAATCTGAAGTGTTGTCTTTACTACTCATCACATGATATGAACTAGCAAAGATATAAAACACAGATCTGTAACCTCCCCCCACCTACTTGCATTACACATCATGGACGATGTAGCAACCCAGAGGAGCTGGATGGATGGATAGATATTATTGTTATTGTTATTGTTATTGTTATTGTTATTGTCATTGTCATTATTGTTATTAACAACTGTGCTGGGAGCTGGCATGTGCATTGCATTCAATATCCAGATTAGGGATAAAGAAGGAACTGATTTATACATGGAATGCTTTAAAATGACTTATACGTGAAATTTCGTGGTTTCAATCGAGTTTTGCTTGGATCACTTCCTGCATCAAGGGCCTGTTTATGTCCGAGCTGGTTTTCTCATTGTCAGTGTGTTTTTTTAAAAGCTTGACGAATTAGATGCACAAAAGAATATGTCTGTTACATTTTAAATATGTTTTAGACTGTCAACCCTTGTGCTGTATTTTATTTCTGCAGCATAGATTTAAAAGTATATTAATACATATGTACAGTGGTACCTCGGGTTAAGTACTTAATTTGTTCCGGAGTTCTGTTCTTAACCTGAAACTGTTCTTAACCTGAAGCACCACTTTAGCTAAGGGGGACTCCCGCCGCTGCCGCACCGCTGGAGCACAATTTCTGTTCTTATCCTGAAGCACTATTTCTAGGTTAGCGGAGTGTGTAACCTGAAGCGTATGTAACCTGAAGCGTATGTAACCCGAGGTACCACTGTACTTTTATACAGTTACATGCACTGTTGTGTATATCTGCTTATGTGCTAGTTCGTTTAGGAAATGCATATGCATATATTCCATGTTTAATACTGGGCATATAATAACGCATAAAACATGTGAAGTTTGTTCATATGGAATTAGAAACTGTTAATGAAACTCGGGGGGGAGGGGGGACCTTCACAAAAGCTTAGCCTCGAGTTTTCCAGAAAATCCCATCCCTAGTCAAAAGCTCACCATGTAGCACTTTAGATCCCAGACTACATAAATAAGATACCCAGATGCATCCCATTTGTTCTCTTTGACATGGAACATAGCAAAAGGCAAAGAAGTGCAAGCACAGCACGTTCTGTTTCTGCTCAGACTAATTATGTGGCAGGAACATCCACTGAGAAGCCAGAGAGCCAGTCTCAGAGCCTCTAGCCATAGTACTAAAATCTCACAACATGAAGAGCACCACTGTCATGTCTGATGCTTGGCAAAAAGTAACCCAAGTCATGGAACTTGGGCTCCATTCAGTTGGTGCACAGCATATTTGTGGTTGAAGGCGGGAGACGGCACATCCAACACATTAGATATCCATATTGATCTTTAATTGTGTTGGGTTTTTAAAAAAATAAAAAGTCTCATATTTTATTGTATTACAATTTGAAATACAGCCATACCTTGCTTTTCGAACAGCTTAGTTCTCGGAGGTTTTGGCTCCCGAACACCGCAAACCCGGAAGTGAGTGTTCTGGTTTGTGAACTACTTTTGGAAGCCTAACGTCTGAGGGGACTTCCGCGGCTTCCAATTGGCTGCAGGAGCTTCCTGCAGCCAATCGGAAGCCTCGCTTTGGTTTCTGAACATTTTGGAAGTCGAACAGACTTCTGGAACGGATTCCGTTCAACTTCCAAGGCATGACTGCATGTAAGAAATGAAACGAGCAACAAAAGTACAATTAAAAACCATACAGCGTAGCGTTCAGCTCATTGCAATTGCTACAACTGGCATCAAGAAAGAATCAAGTGGTCCACCAAGAATCAAGTGGTCCACTCAGCTGTTTTCAAGTGGTCCGTGGAAAGGGGATAAGTCACCACTGATCTGTGGGCACAGAAACAAGTGCCTATGCATGGATGCAGAAGAGACCAAGCCCCACATATTTAGCCCTGTGGGGAAAATGGCTGCCTTTCACCAAGTAGTACAGCAGAGATTTCTACTGAACAATTTTCTCTGCCCCACCATCTCCCTTAGCATGAGCATCTAATGCATAGCACAGTTTTATAGCAACACACCCAGGCATCTGGTAAATCCTCTTCTTTTTCCAGACGGGTGTTCTCCAATTCACCAGCATCCCCCCCAAAAAACATGTGTTTCAAGAAATAGCACATGAGCTTTGCTATCCGACAGCAGAAAATACAGAACTAGCATAAATGTTATTCCCCCCTTCCACTGGTCCATGTTTTCTGTTAGAGTTAACTTAGATACTTCTCACAAAGGTTTACTGATTTGTAACTCACCATTCAACAATAAATCCAAGGCAGCTTACAATAAAAAGCATAGTAAACCAATAACCAGCAATTAAGAAATGATGAAACAAAACAATATTCATAAACCAAGAGGCATTACATCTAAAACATAAAACTCCAGTGACCTAAGGCTCAAAATCATGGACAAATAAAAACTTCTCTTATGTGTGTCAATTGTGAGACCATGGCAGGCGTTATTTGGGGGGAAAGCTGTACAGATAAGGGGTCACTATCAGAAATACCACAGTTTTAATCTCAATTTAGGTGGTTGGTAATGAAGAACCTTATTACCACATCTTAGTTCCAGGAAGTACATACATGTGAGAAAACGCAGCACCCTCCATGTGTGGGTCTATCCCAGACCCAGACCATTTAGGACACTAAAAATCTAAACCAGCATCTTTTAAGACTGGTACTATAAGCTGTGTAAAGTATTGCCATAGATTTATAGGTGATAGAATGTAATTAAGGTCTGGGAATGTCAAAACATTCCTTGGAGGAAATTGCCAGAGCCAAGTGTGTATTAGGGCCAGTAAGGGGTTTGGTGGACCTGCTGATAAGCCTCTGTTATCAGCACAAGTAAAAGCTTGTTAAATAGGCGCACACTTCCTGGGTTGTGTCTTGGACATTGTAATCCTAGCCAAATCAGCAACTGTTGATGAAGTGAGGCAAATGTCTTTGTGAGGTGACCATGGGGGGGGGTCGGGGTGTTAACCATTAGGAATTCAAAGTGTCAAAGAAAATAGGTGTGTAAACAAAAGGGGGTGGAAGTGATGTGACAAGGAAGCAGAGAGGAACAGCTGAGCTGGGATGGGCCTGGCAGAGCAAGTGAGGCTACCGAGAAAGGATGCTGATGCTGAAACTAAGGAATAAGCTGGCGTGTGTTGGGGTGCTGCTGTTGTGAGCCGCTTGAAAGCTTCAGGTCATATATATGTGAAGTGGGAAGCAGTGTCCAGACATGTTGTTGTTTAGTCGTATCCGACTCTTTGTGACCCCATGGACCAGAGCACACCAGGCACTCCTGTCTTCCACTGCCTCCCACAGTTTGGTCAGGCTCATGCTGGTAGCTTCGAGAACACTATCCGACCATCTTGTCCTCTGTCGTCCCCTTCTTCTTGTGCCCTCCATCTTTCCCAACATCAGGGTCTTTTCCAGGGAGTCTTCTCTTCTCATGAGGTGGCCAAAGTATTGGAGCCTCAGCTTCACGATCTGTCCTTCCAGTGAGCACTCAGGGCTGATTTCCTTCAGAATGGAGAGGTTTGATCTTCTTGCAGTCCATGGGACTCTCAAGAGTCTCCTCCAGCCCCATAATTCAAAAGCATCAATTCTTCGGCAATCAGCCTTCTTTATGGTCCAGCTCTCACTTCCATACATCACTACTGGGAAAACCATAGCTTTAACTACACTAGCTCCACAGCTTAGGGCAAAACTAAAAAAAGAGCTCAACAACGTTTACATCCAGATTTTCATTTGTTGCAATATGGCAACCCTATCATAAAGACACTATAGCTACCCTTGTGCCTAATTTCCCAAAGGAAACACAAACGCGGATTAAAAGCAAGTGCCCTGGATTCTCCTCCACTCCTTGCTCTGAGTCTCGGGTCATCTACCCTTGTTGTAATTATTCCATGCCTGTTTCTGCATGATCAATAGTATCAATGTGAATAAACAGCATCATATCAGACAACTCTTATAGGCTGAGGTCCCTTCAGCCCCCCCCTAAAATATTTGAGGGGGCCGGGGCCCTCAAAGTTTATGTACATTGCCATTCAAATGGCATGTGTGCACCACATCTTGTGATCAATTACGGAGTGTGGGCCTTACCTGCCCCCCAACATTTTATTCAACTTTGCACCCCAGAACAGCATCCCTGTTTGCACTGCACAATGCTCAGAAATAAGATTGCAGGCTTAGCTTGTCATTCCTTGATTTTCTAAACTTAAGTCTGAAAAGTTAAATTAGAGTGCAAAAGCTTGTTTCTTTAGACACTTCTGACGATTAAAACTTAAAAGCTGTGAGATGAGGGAATGTGGGCAAAGCTATGATGTGACCCCAGCTATGTTGTCCTGCAATGCAAGACAACTTGCAGACTAAAAGTGCACAAGCACTCTGTAGCTCATGTTAAAAAATGCATGTTGCAAAATAATTCTAGACTAGTTTTAATTTGCTTAACGCTACTACCTCCTGCTGGCGAATTTGAATAATTTACAGCATTAGCCAGTTCTGATATTAAAACAAAGAATATTTATTGGGGAAATGTTCCATTGCACTATACACATTTGTTTGTTGAACTGTCCAGTCCATGACCCTGGGATTGCAACTGAACACTAACAGTGTGAAAGATGTACAATAGCTTTTCAAGGTAAAGAAATGGTCAAGAGTGTTGACAGCAAGGAGACTCTCTGCAAATATTCCCCTCTACTGCGGCTATGCTTTTCTTCATTTGTTTTTAAAGCATTGCTGTAAACCAGACCGTTGTTTCTACCTTACAAAATGTTCAGGTTAGAGGAAGGAAGTATGTCATGGTATGCTAAGCTGGTACTCATTTTTTGATTGTCTGTGCTTTATTCAGAGGAAAGAGTTACGCGGCGAAAAATTTATAAATAACAACCACCAAGTCAATTTCGTAGAGATCTTGTGAGGCCAGATTTTACATGTTGCTATAACAGCCTGGAAAGCTAGTAGCATATTTTCTATAGATTTGACATAAGTTGGAGGAGGGGAGGAGCTTTTTTCCTAGATGGGGTGGGGTAGGGAGGAACCTCCTCCTCTAATAACTATAGTACACACTTTAATAGTAATATACAATGTGCAAGAGTTTAATCATTCTTTCAAAAATTTGCATACCACTTAGCCCCATGATTTCTAAGTGACAATGAGGTTACAATGAGATAGACAAGATAAGCCAGCTTTAAAAAAATAAAATAAAAATTATTGCTTTTTTCAAAATGCAATACAATTACCTAAAGGCAAAACTAAATATATAACAAACCATTAAGACTAAAACACTGATTCACAGAGTAGAACAATACACTGAACAGGTAAGACACACAATTTCTTCCCCACCCTTATGACATATATAATATATCAGTACCTATGGGGTATTACTGATGAGAATCAGTAAGAGGATATATTATTAATTAATTAATTAATTAATTAATTAATATTCACTAAATTAATTGTATTTAATTATGCATGTAGGCTAACAGCAAAGGCAAAAACAGGTAGTGCCTGCTTTTAAAACTGTGGTCCTAGCTCAGAGAGCCCCAGTAGCAGACTATTAAATCCCATCCTTAGGTAGACTAATGAAGCATAGAAATAGGCCATTAAACCTTATTTGATTCTGCTCAGCAGCTGACCCTCCATCTTGACCCCTTTTCAGTGAAACAGATCACACAGCAAGTTTAAAATGAACTACTTACGGTTTCTAGGTCTCAGACATGCATCTTTCCTTATGCAAAGGCAATACAATATTCTGAGTAATACAGCAAAGCAGCCTCAGACACGTGTCTGAGAGGCACGTCTGCCTCTGCTGCTTAGTGTGTGAAGAGGCAAGTGGGGAAACAGGAAATAGGCTTTACTTCCTCCCTCTCAGGAGAAGAGGGGGCCTGACCTCAGTGACCTTCTAGCAATCAGAACTCTGTGGTCCTTAACCCCTTCATGCACTAACTAGTCCCAAAGTGTGGTGCTGTGTAGGGATAGCAGCAGCAAATGAAAAACAGTGAGAGTTGGTGGAAAAAATTGCCTGCTCTGCAATTCTCCTGGCTGCTACTCCTCTCCTGCCACTGCTGGATGGATGGAGATAGATAGATCAGTTAAAAGGCATAGATAACTACAGTGGTACCTCTGCATGCGAACGAGATCCGTTCCAGAGCCCCGTTCACATCCAGAAGCGAACGCAACCCATGTCCGCACATGCGCGGGTCGCGATTCACCACTTCTGTGCATGCGCGTGACGTCATTTTGACCGTCTGGGCGAGTGGCGAAACCCGGAAGTAATGCACTCCGTTACTTCCAGGTCGCCGCAGCACGCAACCAAAAAATACTTATCCTGAGGTATGGCTGTATCTCTGCCTTAACAAAATAAAAAAAAATCCTTCCAGTAGCACCTTAGAGACCAACTAAGTTTGTTATTGGTATGAGCTTTCGTGTGCATGCACACTTCTTCAGATACACACTTCTTCAGATACCTGAAGAAGTGCATGCACATGAAAGCTCATACCAATAACAAACTTAGTTGGTCTCTAAGGTGCTACTGGAAGGAATTTTTTTATTTTGTTTCGACTACGGCAGACCAACACTATACCTACCTACCTACCTATAACTATCTCTGCCTTTTAGCTGCATAAAAAGCAAAAACTGAAAACATCCTGATTTGCAAAATACTGCAAGTTTACCCCTAGTCATTGTGTTTCTTTGTGAATGCCCCCCATGATGGGAAAACATTTAGCTTAGTAATTTTCTTTACAGCATCAGGAAGTTATCTGAATCATGTATGAAGCATCCCTAAGGTGTCTCATTGCCCTGTCCTATCTTGCCCTGCTGGCTCGGTGCATGGGAAGCTCTGGGCATTTCATCACAAACCATCCTCTCCAGCTGCAATGTTTAATGCCACACCTTCCCCGAGGCTCCGTTTATTACATAACAAATGGACCTTTTGTTCCCAGGGCTCGATCATGTGCAATCTCTGCAGTGCAAAATATTGATTAGCCAGGTCTATTAACAGCAGAGAGCTTCTAAAAGCTTGTATGTGGAAACTGGAATGACTCCAGTCCAGTTTCATGACACGCATTAGTTAGGCCAGAGCTCAGGTCCTAGAAGCTATTTAAGTGAGATTTTTTTGCAAGCTCCTGTTTCTCCAGAGGAGTCATTCATATGGGTAAAAATATTTCTTAATGGAAGGAAGGAAGGAAGGAAGGAAGGAAGGAAGGAAGGAAGGACAGTTTGTTTACGGAGCTTTCAATGCAATTCATGTGCTTAGTTTCCCCCAAAAAAATCTACCCTGGAACCAGTTAAACCTCCCCATGGGGGTGCAGTAGGTTTAAGATCACAAGGAAGAAAAAATCCATCAACCAGGAGACATGGGAAACGTAGACTACAGTCATGTGTACATCTACTGGAGAATAAGCCTAAATGGGATTTCCAAAGAAACTTCCATAGTTAAATTAGCTAATTTAACTGCACTTGACTATGGTGGTACCTATTGCTATGTACTTTTAAATATCTTTTTTAAAAAATTTGTTTATTAAATTTGTATACTGCCCTTCATCCGGAGACCACAGAGTGGCTCACAACATAAAAATGCAAAATGTGAACTCAAAATACATAACAAGAACAGGAATAAGAACAAACCAATAACCTCCCCCCCCCCCCATGAACACATTTTAACAGACATAGAATGCTAATCAGCCAAAGTCTAGGTTAAAGTAAAGGTAAAAAAAGGTAAAGGGCCCCTGGACAGTTAAATCCAGTCAAAGGTGATTATGGGGTTCGGGCGCTCATCTCACTTTCAGGCCAAGGGAGCTGGTATTTGTCCACAGACAGCTTTCCAGGTCATGTGGCCAGCATGACTAAACCACTTTTGGCACAACTGAACACTGTGACAGAAACCAGAGTGCACAGAAACGCTGTTTATCTTCCCACTGCAGTGGTACCTATTTATCTACTCGCACTGGCGTGCTTTCGAACTGCTAGGTTGGCAGGAGCTGGGACAGAGCCATGGGAGCTCACCCCGTTGTGGGGATTCAAACTGCCAACCTTCTGAGTGGCAAGCCCAAGAGGCTCAGCGATGGAGGTGGTGCTGTGGCCTGGTTAAAGATAAACGTGGTTACCTCACGCCTAAATATATTTGATGAAGGCAGCAGGCAAGGCTCCCTGGGGAGAGCATTCCACAAACAGGGAGCCACCACTGAAGTCCCATTCTCGTGTTGCCACCCTCTGGACCTCTTATGGAGGAGGCACATGAAGAAGGGCCTTAGATGGTTATTGCACGGTCCGGGTCAGTTCATATGGAGAGATGTGGTCCTTGAGATATTGTGGTCCTGAGCCACTTCAGGATTTATAGGTCAAACCAGCACTTTGAATTGGGCCCAGAAACTAATTGGCAGCCAGTGCAGTTGGGCCAGAATTGGTATAATATGCTCAAACTGTCTTGCCCCAGTGAGAAACCCCTAAATGATTAGGGCAGATCAGTGTTTAGGCCAGAGGAAGCCAACATGGTGCTCTTCAGACGGACTATGGGGGTTCACCCCAAGTATATGGAACTCCCTTTCTGCAATACTGGGTCAAGCACGATTTCTTTACAGTTTCCATCTGTTGCTAAATTTGTGCCTCTTTCCTATGGCCTTTGGAAACGGAATAATTTAATCTGGTGTCCTCCTTTTAGTATTTTACCTACACAAGAAGCAAAGCATTAGACAAATCAATTCCTCACATTCTTTATTGATAAGTGGAACATTTATAATGGAGCAACACTGGCAACAAACATTGTCAGTACCATCTGCTCAACAGAGGGCACTCTAAGCCTGCTTAAATATGGGGTGCATATGGCTTTATTTTCGTTTATAGTAGGGAACCTGTCACTTTCAGTTTCTCTCACTCTTCCTTTTCCCCATCTTCAGTTATCCACATTTCCATATCAGTTTGTGAATTATTTTTAAGATCTCCTGAAAATTCAACAGCATTTTAGTGCGAATTTATCCTAAAATGCACATTTTTGTATGCAATTTTGCCTAATAGACACATATTTGCAAAGCATTTTACCCATATTTTATGCACACTTTACCATAGTATATTCATGTTGAAACACATTATTTGGCTGGAGAAGCGCACTGCAAAATTCTGTGAAGTGCAAATTTCAAAGGACGGCAGTGTTTCTTTTGCATTTTGTCTTGGAAGTGTGAACTAGGTAGGTTTGCCTTTAAACATAAACTGAGTCAAATTATGCCACTTTGTACTTAATCTGTGATTAAATATCTCCCATAAAGATATCTAATTCTGTAAACTCAAGTGTAGGGAACCTCAGGTCCAGGGTCCAATTTCAGCCCGCTTTGCTTGAATTTCAGGACTCTCCATAAGCCACACACTTCCCCTAGGTCACACCATTCAGTCACCATGCCCTGCCCTTCAAGCACCTTCTGCCTGACGGGAACGAGTCCTTAAACAATGATAATGCCGTGCTTGCGTTGATGGAGAGGTTAGTGCATGGGTAAAGCCCTCCGGCTTCTGCATGGCTGAGATGTACAGCCTATGTTCAAAGGTAAGAGTGACATCCCTGGCTCCACCCACCCCTGGAATGGTAGCCCTCTGGCTGAAACAGGTTTTATGTTATTGTTTGAAGAAAAATGAAATAATAAATATATTTTTTAAAAAGAAAACTTACTATTCCAAAACAAGTAGGCAGTTTATGGAAGCTATATACTCCCTGCTACCCAGGTATATAAAACAAAAAGCTCCCCCCGAAACTATTACAGCTTTTTACAGATTGGACATCCTGATGTTCTTTCACCTATGGCACTTTCCTGATCTAAATTCAGGTATTGCATCTTGAAGCTATAGGCATCAAAGGCGTTACAGGTGTGAATTAGATTAGGAAAATAGCTTGGTTGGTGGAGGGAGGGGAACAAACTGTTAACCAGCTCCCTTTCCCCTCAGCTTCATTTGAATAAAAGAAAAAAATGTCTGGTGATCCAATCTCCGATATTCTATCACACATATAAAAAGGTATAAGGGCCCCTGACCATTAGGTCCAGTCGTGGACGACTCTGGGGTTGCGCACTCATGGTGCTCTATAGGCCAAGGGAGCCGGCGTTTGTCCACAGACAGCTTCCGGGTCATGTGGCCAGCATGACTAAACCGCTTCTGGTGATCCAGAGCAGCGCACGGAAACACTGTTTACCTTCCCATCGGAGCGGTACCTATTTCTCTACTTGCACTTTGACGTGCTTTCGAACTGCTAGGTGGGCAGGAGCTGGGACCGAACAACAGGAGCTCACCCCGTTGCGGGGATTCAAACCACCAACCTTCTGATCTGCAAGCCCTAGACTCTGTGGTTTACACCACAGCACCACCCGTGCGGGTCCCCCCCCCATCTTAGGTGGTTATAATTGTTTCACATAACGTGCAGCCAGAATTTAAGAATCTTGAATGATAAATTCGGCACATAAGGCACGTTTTTCATTTAGCCTTGTGTTTGAATAATCTTATGTGGATGTTAAGAAGCCTGGGGTATCTTAACAATTTCCCCAGTAACAATTTCACCTGTTACTAAAGCTTAATTCATCTGGCCTGCTTTATCTCCCCTTCTACTTGATCATAGGAAATCACTTTATACCAGATCAAATAATAATAATAATAATAATAATAATAATAATAATAATAATAAATTTATTTATATCCCGCCCTCCCCGGCCAAAGCCGGCCTCAAAGTATTTATCTGGTCCACTATCATCTACTTACCAGCAGGAGTTCTTCAAAGGCCTGGTTCACAGTCATGATAAGCCATGCAGTGGCAGATTTTGGGCTTTAACATTTCTGCGGGGCCCCGGCTCTCACCTTCCATTGTTTGTGGTTGTTGCGATGCCTGCTGCAGCACCCTCTCAGCTCAGTGTACACTGTGGGCAAACTGGTTGTGCTCCCTTACATCCGCCTCTGTGCATTGCTCCCATTTATAATCTACACTGAATCATGTTATTTAGAATTGTAGAGTTGAGAGGGAACACAAGGGTCATCTGGTCCAATCTTCTGCAATGCAGGAATCCTCTGACCAACGTGGGGCTCAAACCAACGTCCCTAAGATTAAGAGTCTCATGCTTTACCAACTGAGCTATCCCTCGGATGATGTGTTTGAATGCAAGACTATAGTTACATTAGGATTCCCACAAAGCAAATAATCATGCCTAATGCTGCTCAGCTCCACCAACTGAACACTGGAAGAACACAGGTCAAACTACCGTATTTTTCCATCTATAAGACGCCCCCATGTATAAGATGCCCCCTATTTTGTGGGGACTCAGATTTAAGAAAATGGGGGGAGATGGCCAAGAGTGTAAGACGCCCCCTAGTTTTTGACATTATTTTTTAGAGAGAAAAAACCTAGTCTTATGCACGGAAAAATACGGTATTTGTATATTGATCCCAATAGGGTCTGAAGCAGAGTCTTTCCCATTACCTGCTCCTTTTCACCAGAAACATCAGGCATTGAACCAGAGAGCTTATGAATGCAGGGCATGTGTTCTACCATTGCAAGTCAGATCATATTTTACCAAGTGACGCTAGCGCTTTCACTCTTGCTATATGCTTGGCCTTGCCCTCACTGGTTCTGGAAGGCTACTATAGAAGAGTCCCATACGCACAGAGACTTTGCGCCTGCCCATTAGGGGAAATAGGAAGCCCCAAACATATATTTTTTAGATGTCCTTTTTATGTTGAGATTCGTAGAGACACCAGTGATCCTTTGCTGAAGAGGCTCGCCAATCTTTCAGACAAGTCTAAACGTAGTTCTCTCCTCTTAGGCAAAGATCACAAGACGACCTGGCTGATAGCCAGATTTTGCGCCCAGATTTCTAGGCACAGATCATCCTCTAGAATAAAATAGCTTACTAGGGAAATGCTGAAGTCGCCCTTTGGGGTGCCTCAGGGTCAATTTTTATGGTAGCCCAAATCTCAGTTGTACGGGTATATGTATACAGTGGTACCTCATGTTACATAACGCTTCAGGTTACATACGCTTCAGGTTACAGACTCCGCTAACCCAGAAATAGTGCTTCAGGTTAAGAACTTTGCTTCAGGATGAGAACAGAAATCGTGCTCTGGCGGCACAGCAGCAGCAGGAGGCCCCATTAGCTAAAGTGCTGCTTCAGGTTAAGAACAGTTTCAGGTTAAGTACGGACCTCCAGAACGAATTAAGTACTTAACCTGAGGTACCACTGTATATCTCAATTTTAACTCATGAGCTATTGTTGCAGTCTGCTCTGATTGTATATTTTATCTTTATGAATGCTGTTTTTATTGTGTTATGCGAGCTGGTCTTTGACCGTAATAAATTATCTATGAAGGTACCAAGTGACACTATTAAACAAAGCCTTGTGCATTTGAGCTTCTGGTCCAATTCCTGAATCTGGTAACATTTCGCCTGAGTCTCGTTATGACAACAGAACTATCTTCTGTCCCATTCTTACCTTTAGGAGGAACAGCGGAGCAAAGCATATGGTTAACTAAACAAATGCTTGCATGCATATAGAGGATTTTTAAGTAACACACAAAAAACCCTGTATCTGTTAAGATGTTCATAAGTAATAGAAGTAATTGTTACTGCTCGCCAGAAATTGAAACAGCAGCACCACTAATGAGATAATAAATTCCAAGTACAGCCATAGCAACCATCTAGTTTAAAGATAACGGCTCTCGTTTTCTACACAATTAGCAAAATGTGGCAAAAGAAAGCAAGCCAGGGGTGTAGTGCCTTTGGAGGCTGTGCACACAGCTTGCGTTGCTCTCCTGAAACCCAAATACTGCACGTTGCTGCCAATTACCTAGAGGGAGAATTGCACTGTGAAGGATTTACTCAGCCTACTGTCCAGTTTGGGTTTGCTTCCTTAAAAGGCACAGGTACACTACTTGTCTGTAAGCACTTACAGTATTCTCCCGAGTCCTCATTAAAATGAAGCAAACAACACAATTGCTCTTTTGAGCTTTTTCAGCTGCAGCCTCTTGCTGTTTTACTGAGAAAGAGCCTTAATACTTCAGGGGCATAACACTACCAGTCTTTGATATGCTTCGTGTTACTTCCCTTCGTGGCATCATGATTGCTAGTCTTTTTCCACCTTTAAACGTGTTTCTACCAGCCAGTAGTATCTACCCTTCCCTTCACCTCTGACTGCATTGTATACCAATTTTATCTACTTCTTAATTTTGCTGCTTCAGAACAGCTCCTGGTGTGTGTGTGTGTGTGTGTGTGTGTGTGTGTGTGTGTAAATTTATGAGGGTTTAATAAAGGAGGATACCTGCCTCTCAAATTCAGGTAAATCAATGGCATTTAATCTATAATTTAGAGGTGGGAAACAAATTCCAAACCAATATACTGAATCTCCGAATCATAGTTACAGGTAGGTAGCCGTGTTGGTCTGCCGTGGTCGAAACAAAATAAAAAAATTCCTTCCAGGAGCACCTTAGAGGCCAACTAAGTTTGTTATTGGTATGAGCTTTTGTGTGCATGCGCACTTCTTCAGGTATCTGAAGAAGTGTGTATCTGAAGAAGTGTGCATGCACACGAAAGCTCATACCAATAACAAACTTAGTTGGTCCCTAAGGTGCTACTGGGAGGATTTTTTTAGTTTTGTTTCTCCGAATCATGTCAGATCAGTGAATGGCATACAGTATACTAGTAAAGAAGGGCCTTTATACTCGCCAGAAGCACGGCTCTTCCCTCGCCGGCCCTGGATGGAGCCTTTAGAAAAGTCCCCTATGCCCAGAGACTTTGCACCTGTCCATTGGGAGAGATAGGAAGCCCAGAACACTTGTTCTTTAAATGTCCCTTTTACGAAGAGGCACGCAGTAAGTTCATTGATCCCCTACTGGTGAGGCTCGCCCACCTCCCGCAAAAGCAAAAATTTGACCTTTTGCTGTTAGGCAAAGATCAGAAGAAGACCTAGATGGTCGCCAGATTCTGTGTACAAATCTGTAGGTGCAGACCATCGCCCAACTCAAAATAGTCCGGCATGAAAATCCCCAAACTCGGTTCCATGGGTGGCTCTGAGTCAACTCCCTGGGATAGTTTATTGTTGCACATTGTTTCTAAATTTATTGTTGTACACTGTTTTAATTGTCTGTTTTAACCATATTTGCACATCAGTTTCTAATGCTGTGTCATCTATTTCAGAGGCTTCTACTCTGCAGCCTCTTATAGTTGTTTTAACTGTGAGTCTTTTAGTTCCTACGCTCTTACAGTTGTTTTAACTGCATGTTTTAATTTGTTTTTAGCTCTTATCTGTTTTAATTATCAGTTTTTATCCATCCATTATCCGTGTTTAATCTTGTATTTTAGTCAGATGTTTTATCCTATGCTTGTTTCTTTGTCCTTATTTGCTCCAACATTTATCAGTTTAAAAAAAAAATCCTAACTGCTATTTTATTTATATGTTGTTGTTTTTTTATCCTGGTCTGTGACCGTAATAAAGTTCATTCATTCAGTATACTAGTCACAAACCTACATGGTCCACATCCTCCGGGAGCAGAACTGTGGAGCAAAGTGGGCTGTGGATTGCAGCAAGTAGATCAACTTCACATTTTTTTGTTACATTCTCGTTGACCAAACAATCAAGGCCACAAAAACACACAAAATCAATGCCTGCTGGGATTTGAAAATGTGATATAAGCATTTACACTGCAACCCTGCACCCAATTAAATGCCCTCTGCACGTTTATTTGGAAGAATGTTCTACAGCAGCAATGTCGTCTGCTTCCAGGTAAATATATTTAAGATCAGGATGAAAATTCTACTGAAGTCAATGGGTTGTTTCCAGCTAGGTTCTACTCAAAGTAGACCTACTAAAATTAGTGAATCAGTCACGTATATTAATTTCAGTGGGTCTACACTGAGTATGACTAATGTTAGATACAACCCAGTAAGTATGTATACCATTTTAACACACATACCTGAAATTTTGTGTCCTATCAGACTACTCAGTGGGCTTCCAAAGAAATAAAAAGGTATTATTATTGCAGTTTTGAAATTAAAAAGTGGGTCTTCCTTGCTTTCAAGAAAGTCAGTTTTATTTACTGACTGAATTCAGATTCTGCCCTTCAAATTAAAAAACATTTCCAGGGCTTATAAAAATATGCTAAAAGCAACAGTAAAAACCACTAGATAAAATATAAACAGAGCAAGAAACAGCAGGATGAAAGTGGCAGTTAAACACAATTCTGCCAGGTTTTGGGTTTTTTTCAATGTCTCAGGGAAATAAAAATAACTTTGTCTGGAAATTTTAGAATACTTTTGATTAACCAGTTGGCTAGGAATGGTATTTTAAATGCAAGTTAACAGCTCAAGGTGTGAATATTCTAGCTATAAAAATAGCCTTTCTTATCTAGAGTGGCATATCCAGTGAACAGCAACAGACCTCTGTGTGAGAGCATATCTTAAGCATGGACTGGTACTAATGTTCAGCACAGAACAATCACCTTATTTATTATAACATGCAAGTTTCCTGGACAACTTCTTCACCAAGGAAAAAAAAAATCCTTAACATATTTTTTTCAGGTGTGAAAAGGTGACCTCGACTGCTCCTGTTGAACAGGGTGAAGAATGTAAACCATTTCACATGAAAAACAACAGGTAACAGCTCACCTTGATTTTCACTTGTGCTTTGAGTGGCATTCCTACAAATTCCTTCTTGTTAAGCATCACTGAACCTAGTGGGAGTCATTTGTGAGTAAGTATGTATATGATTATATTCCCAATCAGAGGTAAGGGGTGACACAGAGCTTAAGTATCAATGGGCTACATTAATTTTGTATTTGGGACATTGCATTCTGCAATGGTTTATCCCTTATTCCAGGAAATGAACAGCTTTGTCGTTCTGTAAGATTTTTATAAATATGGCTTGAAATCTTACAGAATTGTAAAACCGACAGTTAAGATGCACAAAAAAACCCGTTAGCAACAACCCTTTTCCTCAGCAGTGAAAGAAGAGATTTATACTGTATATAAATAGCCTAAAAACTGCCACCTTCCTGTCTCCCCACACAGAGCCATTAAGTCCTGTAATGACACGGAATGCTTATGAGAATTTTTTTAATGGGATTTGTGGAGCAGGGATGCAAATGTTATCAGCATACAGTGGTACCTCGGGTTACATACGCTTCAGGTTACAGACTCCGCTAACCCAGAAATAGTGCTTCAGGTTAAGAACTTTGCTTCAGGATGAGAACAGAAATCGTGCTCCGGCGGTGCGGCAGCAGCAGGAGGCCCCATTAGCTAAAGTGGTGCTTCAGGTTAAGAACAGTTTCAGGTTAAGTACGGACCTCTGGAACCCGAGGTACCACTGTATTGGTCCAGCAGCACAACGGTGTGTGTTTCTCAATCGAAAGCTCTTCCTGCTGAATTGAAGACCACTCGAGGAAACTTCACAGGCAAAAATGTGATTTGGCATAGGTGTCTGTTGTTTGGTTGGATGGAATATAAACTCTTGCAGGTTATAAGCACTATATCTAGGGCATACCTAACAATAAATTGCATCAGTGATTGATTTGAACTAGACAATCAAATCTTTGTCTACAGATGTATCTGGTATATGGTGTAATATATTAAGATGTGTTTTCAGTTTGGTTCGAATGTTGTTGGGCTGTTTCTGCTCTTTGACAGCTGTTCCTTTATACTTTGCCCTGCTTGAAAGCACTAATAATAAGACATTAAAAAGTAGGTCACTAATGTGGGGCAGTGATTTCTTCAACTCTTTCGTCTTTTGTCTGCAGTCACATCTTGTGCTTGTTCTAAACTGTGACAAGTTGTTTTCGTTTTGTTTTGCAGAAAATGAAAAACAAATTGCTTTCATCCACACGCTTCCCTCCACAGACAGAACATAACTTTTGAAAACACAATAAAAGGAAGTGTAGAATGAAGACTGAAGTTTTATATCACAACAAGACACAGTAAACATCTGCATTTATTTGAACATACCACGATCATTTTAAGAGTCAATGTTTGTGGGAAATTTAAGAACTTTCCATCAATGCATGGTTTTCATTTTTTTAAAAAAACACATCGGTATTATTACTGTCATATTGCAAAATATATTCCTATAAAGCCACAAACATACTTGATACAAATCCTAGAACAATTTGAACTCGGTTCTAACATGAATTAATTGGCCTGTATTAAGGGCACTGTTATTCAAATTTACTTCCAGCTATAAAATTATAGATGTCTTTTTCAAAATATACTATTACACCGGACTCCTTTTAAAGCCTATTTAGCATCCATATTACAGAATACTGCATAAAACTGAAGAAGCTGATTCCCCCCACCCCAAAGCTTGCTTGAACTAATGCAGAAGCCAGATGGAGTTCATTAAATCTAGGCATACAGGGATTAAAAATAAATCCCCCAACGCATCCAGAAAAAAAGTTATTTTAGTACTTGGAAATGAAGAGTTTGAGCATCTTACTTTGAACTGTCTACAAGTGAATTAACGTCACTCACTTCAGTGTCATCTGTCACTCACTTACTCCCATTAACAAGCTGACAGAATTGCTCTTTATTTGAAAGTGAACATCAACTCGCAGACTTTTTTTTCCAGTTAGAAAGGACTTTGTAACACCATTTAGTAATAAAGTCTCGGATAATCAAGAATCAGCTTTGCTAAGTTACCTTCTAAAGTACTACATCTATATTGCCTGTTCCCTTAGCTTGTTCTTCTGACTATAAAGCACCATTCCCGCCCACCCAAAGAATATATATATCTATCTCATTTTATTTAAAATATGATTCTATTTGTAGAATGGCAAAACGTTATGTATCACATTTATCTATGTCATTGTATTATTAGTACAAAAAGTAAAACAATTCCAAAGTACATTTGCACAATCGAGGTTTCACAAAAATATGCACTTTTCTGAACTGTGTTACAATCAGTGGGTACAGTAGAGACAAACAGGCACCTCTGTTTTAAAAGTTTGTTTGACAACAAAAACGATCCTATGGTACCCAGAGCCTTGGGATGACTGTGACTAACAGAATACACTCGCACCTGAACAGCGTAACCAAACAAATTCTGCTAAGGCAAGCACAATTACATCGATTTGCAGGTGATGTGTGTGTGTGTGTACGCGAGTGAGAAAGTTTACATCTTTGACTCTCCGTTACCAATGGTCTTTCAAGAACGTCGTCTTTTACACTTTGGAGAGGAGCCCAGACTCTGGAGCACTTGCCTTAATGAGGTTCTGGATTTCTTTGAATTTGGGGTGGTCTTTGTCGGCTATTAGCTGCAGCAATATAGCTTCACTAGTGGTAACGATAATCCCGGTGCGAGCTAGACGCTGGGGAAAAAAAAAAGCAAAAGACGACAGCTGGGGTGAGTATACGCTGCGTACCTAGTGAGAAACTTTTCAACCACAATACCACTGCCTCTGCAATTTCTCATCACAGGTGAGGGAGGTCCCAGGTAAGGAGGATTGGCAACTTAAGATGATAGACTATGCGGAACTAGCTGGCCTAACGCACAGAAGAAGAGAGCAAGAGGAACGTATATTTAAAGAGGAGTGGGGAATTTTTTGCCAAGTATATGGAAAACCATTGCGCACAGCTGGAAACGCTGGCAGCGTTAAGGTAAATTCAACAGTGTAACAAATACTTGAGCAATGTAAGATGGGGGAATAAAACGGTTATGGCAAAATATGCAGGAATGGTGGATAAAAGTAAATGAACCATGGAAGGGAAAGGAGGGAAGTCATCAAATGTATGGTACTATGCAAGACGCTTATTCTGAGATGTAAAACTGAAAACTTAATAAAAGCTACAAAAATAATACAATTTCTCAGCACAATATATTACAGTTCGTTATTTTAAAACAAGAGAAACATCCATTACCATTTGCGGGGGGAAACTTCTGTTCTCTTTCACTGCAATGTAGGTAGGCTGGATTAAAAATCCAAATGGCTAGGACTTTAAATCACTTATATGGAATAGTAATACACAGGGCTTTTTTTCCTGCGGGAATTCAGTTCCGGCATTTCTCAGGTGGGCGCCATTGCCATTATAAGATAACAAGGGAGGCATTACTAGTGAGTTCTGGAACCTATTTTTCTAGCAAAAGGGCACTGATAATACAACATTACCTATGTCCTTGGTGAAATTAAACAGGATTTAACAGCAGGAGGTCATATTCCATGTAACATATTAAATTTGACAGAGCCTTATTAGAGGAATACCTATTTCCCTAATATCAATTTATTTTTGTCCTGTCACTCTTCTGAGACAATCAAGATATTTTAGCTGCTGGTGGGAGAAAAATATGCAGAATATATTAAAGAATTCTCGATGGAAACACTGAGATCAGATGCACACCTTTGCCAATGAAAAATAAGATTTGATTTAGCATGATAGGTTTGTCAAATGGCTGTAGTCGTGGTAAAGAAGTGGGTGAGAAATTATACAAAAAATGCCTAGTTTCTAGAGAGATGCTATGCTACTCTGGAACAGCAAAAGAAAGCCTTGTGGTATCTTAAAAACTAACGTTATTTATTATTACAGCATAATCTTTCATGGCTCAATCAGATGTGATACCTGGATACTCCTAACCCTTAAACATTCCAAATATCAACACAAAAACACACACAAGGAACAAGCAAAAATGAGGAAGCACTAAATAATGCTTTCATTCAGAAAATGAGGCAGTAATTAAAAGAACAAAGAAACTTGCAAATGCAAACTTCAAAAATGTTTGGTCCAGGTGACATTTAAAACAAATAATGACACAAAGTCAAAGTTGGGAATTATCTTCTTTGAATATGCCCGGTTTACAAGACCATAAGAAATCATCCTAAATCCCCTATAAGAACATGACTGTTGTCCAGTATGTATTAGAAAAGTTGAGGGCAAATGGCTTTGCACTGAGAATTAGGCAGAAACATTTGTCATCACATATAAAAATTGCTCTCTGCAAGCGGGAGGATAGGAAATAAGTATTACTTAGTGCAGACTTATTTAAAATTAATGGACATAACTTAGTCATGTGGTCGGGGGATCAATGCTTATGATGGAGAAACAACAATTTCCTTATTGAAAGGAAAGTTAGGAAAAAAAGTTTAGCATTTTGTTTTTGGTATAGCTGGACAGTTCAGTTCTAATAGTAAGATGGTTAAACAACATGTCTTAATAACATTTAGTTCCAATGATCTTTATTACAGCAGTTGAATGTTTTGTACCCAAACAGAAAATCATAGAAGTATTTATTAATACTTTATGACATCAGTCCGATAAATACTTATGTCTGAGTAACCCACTGAAAACAGCAGAATTACTTCTCGTTAACTGTGCATAGCATTGTACTCTAGGGATGATACAATGAAGAATCAGAGAGGGTTGATTATTTTAATGCTAGACAAAATCAGAGGATGAGTCAGTTGTGGTACAGAAAGGAATTTTTATAGTAACACTATTAGATCGGCAGTCGAGACAGAAAGTCTGGAAAAACACATCTATTATAACCCAACCATCCTGCTATGGTAGAATTCCCTAAATCAAAAACCATTCTTGATGGCATACTGACCGACTTCCCCTCACAAACTTCCAAAAACAATTTCTTATTGAGCTTTCTCCATTGTTGGTCCGGTCATAATATTAAAGCTTAGTAGTTAAAAACAGTAGTGTACAAAACGATCAGCCAAAAGCTTAAATAAAAGAGGCTTTACATGTTTCCTGAATTCAGATAAAGAGGGCAACTCCTAGATATCCCCAAACTGCATGACTTGGACAAAATAAGCAAGACATATGGATCTTATCGGATTTTCTACCATTTTTGGTTACGATATGGTTCCCACTTCTCTTCCATGTAGTATGAATCCTAAAGTCTATCAAAAAGTTAGTGGTTATGCCCGTCTTGTAACAATTAAAGAGATCAACCTCATACACATCCCCATCTCAAAGTAGTTACCTCTAGGGCAAACATTCTGTCCATCATACTTCTTGAAGATGTTGCATCGGCCACAATGTGAACTTCGAGACCTCTGCCTACCAATTCCAGAGCTGTCTGTTGGATGCAGACATGAGTCTTGGAGAAAAACAAAAATTAATTTCATCAACCATCACATAAACAGAATATCAACGACTTCAGGACAAGCTAGCTGCTTGTGTATTTGTTTTCCACACAGTTAGACAAAATGTTCCGAATACAAGTGTATATAAGTGATTAGAGGAAGTTTGGCAAGTTATATTTACAGATAGCATGTAAGCTATTTGTTCTATTATGGAATAACTTATTGGTTTTCATATATCTGTTCGTCTCTATGTATATAAATATTTTATAGGATTATTGCCGTAACACTAAATATACGAAAACATCACTTTTATCTAAATAATAATACTTCTGCAGAAAGTCTATAGGCAAGTTATGAATGTAGTACTTACTTCTACCCCAAATAAAACAACACTGCGAACTCCAGGAATCTCTGCTATTGCAGACTCAACTTCAGGCAATACCATAGAAAACTTTGTTTTTGGTAAGACAAGTTTAGCTGCAGTTAAATCTATTTCTTGCACTGTGCTTCCAAGACCTTTAGGATACTGTTCCGTTACAATAACTGGGATTCCTAAAATTCGTGCACCTTGAAGCTGCAAATGGAAAAAGCCGACACAAGAATTAAACTTTTATTTAAGCAATAAAATAGTCCATAACAATAAAAATTATACAGCAGCAGCAGCTGATAAAATTAGAAACCAGGTATGTTATACTAAGAAACCAGGTAAACTTACTAATCGTTGGCCTACGCTGATGATATCTCCAAAATACTTGATAGCAGGTCTAAATCTCTCTTGCATATCACAACAGAAAAACACAGTGCTTGAAGGTGTGAGGTTGCCCAATGTGGTTAACTGAAATAAAGGAAAAATCAGAAATCACAGGTCAAACAAGTCCTATTTGAGGGGAAATATTTTACATTGGCTAGGAGCCAAATACCCACTTTAGGTGAGTCCAAAGGGCTAGGTGTGTCCAGCAGGATATTGGACTTTTTTTTCTTTGAACAGCATGCCCCCATGTCATACAGTCAACTCACAAATCCTCCGTTTCAAAACCAAGATGTAACAGCAAGAGGAAAAGGAAAAATCAAAAGCTCCTTCAAGTGTGTTGAACTGGTTACACAATTCTTTGGATCCCAGTCATTATCTGCTGGAATAGCTCTGGCATGCAGTCTTCCAGTACCTGAAGACATGTGCAATCTAAACACATTTCAAGATAAAGGTAACAGGCATCGACACAGATTTGTAAATACAGCAACACCGAACATGACGTATTGCAAATATTATACTTGATAAATTAAAAGCTTAATTTAAAAAACAACTAAGTAAAAAACAGCATTCTAAAGTGAATCGCACTAGGTTCTTCCCTATTATGTGATCCCAACTTCACTGTTTACATTCAGACGACTAGGACTGGAAAATTGTTCCCCATTCTAAGGAGCTGTGTCAACCCAACACTTTTGCCCCAGGCAGACTGAACCCTTTCTTAAAGTTGCTCTTTTGAAGTAGCACACAGAGACACAGACACACACACCCTTCACCATAATGAAAGTCCCCCCCCCCAAAAAAAAAATAATCACAAAAAGTTTAAATGCAAAAAACTGGCACTCGATGCAGAAGGCTTCTCTCTGAAAATATACAAAACAAGTTTTTCATTTTCCCGAAGCTAGCACAGGACACAGAACTGAAGAGGGCGGAGATAGCACTCTAAAACCATCTTCACCATCCTTTAAAGCGCTGTGAGTCTTTATCCTTACTAATGTCACTCTGAATACGGGAAGAATCTCTGCTGACCTTTACTAATACAACCATGTTAACCCCTATGCATAATTCTGCAACTCACACATTCTAACGTATGTCTATTTAAGGAGAAGGGTTGCAGCTCAGTAGTAGAACTCAAGTTTTGTGTGTGGAAAGACTCCTGGAGATCTACAGCTAGTCAATACCCAACTAGGTAAACCAATGTCGGTGTAAAGACAGCTTTTTTTGTTTCTAAAACATAGGATGGAATCCAGGGAACTGTGAGCAATATTCTCCTCATGCAATGGGGCTTTCCCAGCTATTCCATCTCACTGCAGTCCCTTGCACCTTCCCAGGGGCTGCAGCTAGAAGAAATCAAAACTCACCTCCCTTATGTTAGTGGAAGTGGCTCTTCGGACTGCACTCGTAATTTTTCAACGGTGTGAGCAACTACTTGGGAATTATTTTATGTCCGTGATAAGCATACGTAAAGTTGCTTAAAAGATGAAAGTTTAAGCTGGAGCTGACTCACCATCATTAAATGCAGTGTGGCTTGACTTTGTAACACCCTTCCAAGTACCCTTTTTGTGCACACTGGCACAGTTTGTACATGACATTTAGCTAAACTTTAGAAGAAACTATGGTTTGACATAAATGAGAAGCAAGCTGGTGCCTGCTGCTCAAAGCTTCCCTGGCACTGCTTCCCCCCGTTCCTATCGCACTGCAAAGCAAGCCAGCCTGACTTCTTGCGATGTCAGAACACAGGTTTGTGGCTTATTTCCCTCAAACAAACCATAAGCAACAGGCCCAGAACAAACCTTGTGGTTTGTCTGAAGAGAAACAAACTACAAGCCTCAGTTCAAAGGACAAGTCAGACAGAGCAGCAGCCGGAACACTCTGAGAACTTGCTTCAAACTACGGTTTTAATGTGATGTCTGAACAGGGCTAATGTGTGCTATCGAGTAAGGACAGCAAACCAAAACAAATGTTTAGCATGGTCTCCTACACCCAGTCTGTTCTGCATCTTTCAGTTCAGCCTCCCTTTCATGAGCAGCAGCACACTATTGATTGTTACTGGGACTTAAAGCTTGCAGCCGTGACAGGATGAGAATGCCTAAATACTGATCAAAATTGGGTAGGGACAAGTAGAGGAAATGAGCGCTTGCACCTCTATTTTGACCAAATTTGTGGGATAGTTAAGTGCAAGTGATCCGAAGCAATATGTTTAAACTAGTCTGTTTTTTAAATAATACGGTGCCTGACTCTGCACAAGATGAGGCTGTTATTGTTCCTCAAAACACGTTCCCTAACTGACAAAGAGGCATTACTGAATGTACAGTTTGTACTTGTATGCTGTGGCGGTGGATGAAAGTTCCCTGCATTCTCCTGAGGTTACATGCCTTACACACTTGCTTTCTAGAGACGTATTCTGCACTCAGCTATGTTTCCAAGTGGATGCTTTGCGTAGATTTTTTATATAACTAGTCTCACATACCTAGTTCAAACTGAATGCATTACCAAATGCCCTTTCCTAAATCTCCAAACTCTTACTTTAATTTTGGACTGAGAATACTTTCCTTGCCAGCTTCAGGATAACATCAGTCCAAAAGAAGGCTCTCCTTCGTATTGCCTTTGAGTTCATTTCCGGCTTTCTGGGGCAGGAGGGCACTTCGTTCCTGGCTTATCAGCTGGGTGAGGTGAAAGGTACTTCCAATTCTTAGTTGAGGTTAGTTGAGAAGCCCTTACCCTCATCAAAATTGAGTAAGCCGAAGTTGAGACATGTCAGGAAAGTCATGCTCCACCTGCCAACATCATTCTCCTGCCTTCTGGAGGTGGGAAGAATCCGATTTCTCCTCCCATCTTCAGGGGATTTCTTGCTACTCTGGCCAGTATTTTAAATGAGGAGATGGAAGCAAGCCCCATTGAAATCACTGGGTGGCGCGGTCTTAAAATTAAAAATGCTTTGGACCCGATTACCTGATGGGCAGTGCAATAGAGCCCCCCTTCACATTTCACCTGAGCCACAAACACCTTACATGGCTCTAGGAGGAAAGCCCTCCTCTCTTTTTGCCTCTGCTACCCAAGCGCATACCAACATTTCTCTGATGAAAATAGGGAAGTCCTATTCCATGATGATGATACAAAATAATATAGCCACTCAGGGCAGCTTCCAACTTATGTAAAATCCTAATAAAACATTAAACATTAAAAAAAAATTCCCTATACGAGGCTGCCTTCAGATGTCTTCTAAAGGTTGTCTAGTTACTTATCTCCTTGGCTCGGGGGTCACATAACTCCATACCCTCCAACATTTCTCTGATTAAAATAGGGATGTCCTACCATACCCTCCAATGAAAATAGGGACGTCCTAAGGAAAAGTGAGACCTTCCAGGATCAAACCAGAAACTGGGACGGCTTCTGTAAACCTGGGACCGTCCCTGGAAAATAGGGACACTTCTGGGTCTGCAAGCGCCATACTGGCATTGGCCTACCCTCCAAGGTACACATGAGCGTAGCCAGGATTTTTGTTTGGGGGGGGAGGGACCGATGCGACGGATCAGTTAGTTATTTCCAGTGTTTTTTTCTGGGGGGTTACGCAGACCCCTAAACATTTTGTGCATCTAAGTTCGGCCTCAACGAGGGGCAGTATTTCAATATCAATAGGAAATGAGAGTACTCCTAAACATTTTTTAAGGGAAAAAGCACTGAGTATTTCTATTGTTTTGATGGGGGGGCAGCTGCCCCCCTCTGCTACGCCCATGTCACTACCCTCTTCAGACCTGCACCTGGCAGCTGTTTTTATAAGAGAAAAGGAATGAGAGAGAGAGAGATTTATGCTTTTCTCTCTGGGCAGGAGGCAGACCTGGAGTTTGTCCCGCGCGTTTGGGCGGCAGGGAACCAGCAAGCTGCCAGCCGAGAGAGTTCACCACCTCCATCTCCTCCTCCTCCTGCAAACGGGAGAGGATGGTGGGGGCGAAGGGATCTCCCCCTTTCCATGACGGGGAAAGTGAGCAGGGGAGACCCACAAGGCGCCCAACCCCGCGCCCCCCGCCCAACCAAAGCGCAAAGAATTGGGTCTGGGTGCACAAGGCTCGCCCCCCTGCAGGCTCCCCCCCCCCCGCGCCCACCTGTATCTGCAGCGGCACCAGGCGCACTTTGCAGCGCTCGCCCACCAGGAAGCCCTTGGGCAGGTCGATGTACTGGCTCCACTCGTCGGAGAAGAGCTGCACCACGAACTTGCGGTGCATGTCCAGCTGGTCGCCGTAGAGGCTCAGGAACTTCTGGATCAGCACCTCGTAGCCCGAGCCGTGCGGCACCGTCGAAGGCCTGGCGAACACCGAGAAGCAGAACAGCACCGGCACCGCGCCGGGAGACGAGCCGCCGGCGGCGGAGCCTTCCACCAAGGGCTGCTGCTGCTCCGCCGCCGCCGCCATGTTCGCGGGCAGCCGCTCCAGTTCCGCGCCTCCGCTGCTCCTCCTCCTGCTGCCGCTGCTGCTGCTGCCGGTGCCGCCTCCCGGCCAGACGGGGCGCGCCGGCGGCTCCCAATCGCGGCTCCTGCTCCTCCTCCTCCTCACCATGGGAGCCAGCCCTGCCTTGGCTCGCCCGGCCGGGGCGGAGCGCGCAGGTGGCCGCCGCGCTTCGCTTCCCCTCGAGCCTCCCGCGCCCGCCCTCAGGCCGCGTCCCCGTTATCGCCTCGCCGGGAGCCGCTCCGTCGTCTCCTTCGCCCCCCACGCAATCCACGCGCGTTGTGCTGGCTGGCGCGGAAGGATACGGGCTTGCGCTATGGAGAGTGGCGGGCGGGGGGGGGGGAATCTGAGGTGGCCAGTGACGGTGCTTAGAGGCGGTGGCCGCGGGGAAGCAGGGCTATGGCGGCTGCTGCTGCTGCTGCTGCCGCCTGGCAGTCTGAGGGGAAATTCGGGATGGGGTGGAAATGCCCCTTCCCTCGTTTCCTCTGCTCTTGTGGTTTCCATCTGCCGGCGAATAATTGTACCACGACAAGCAGATGCCAGCACCACCCGCGCCAAAAAGAGAGAGAGAGAGAGGCTGTGCCACTTTGGGGTTTTGGCCAGTCAAGTGTTTTCATTTCCTCCAACATTTCCCTGATGAAAATAGGAACGCCCTATTCCAGATGTTTTTGGGGTCCATGGCTCCCCCGCCAGTGCTGGGTTTATGTATAAGCTAAACAAGCTATAGCTTAGGAGGGGCCCCCCAAAAAAAATTAAAGGGGGGAAAAACTGGATGTACATTTCAAAAATATAAGATAAAAAACAAATAGAATAAAACCTACCTACAACAACAGTGTTTTGTGTTGTGTGGGCTCCTATGATGTAAGTCATGGGCCCTGCCTGCTAGCCTGCTCCCTAAAATATCACAGGTTTGCTCATTTCTGTATATAAGGGTGCCTACATTCTGCATGTGCAAATGGCTTTAGATATCTAATAGGTCCATAAATTACCATATAGCATATTGTTATGTTCTGAAGTTCTCACCCTGGGCCAGCAGGGGGATACCGTAGATAATTTTCACTCAGGTCCACATATGCAAATAAGGGGTTGAAAGTGACGTTCAGTGATTGGATAGTTACAGAAAGTGGTTACAGTTGCATTGTACTGGAGCTCTATATAAGCAGGCTGGCTGAACCCTTCAGTTCAGTTCAGGTCTGGCCTGTGAATAAACAAAAGCTGTTTGAAGAATCCTTGTGTCGTCTGATATGTTCACCCACAACTTAACACATATATTCAACACAAAAAAACAGTGGCAATTTGTTGTTGACAAGGGACAGTTGGATATACAGGGTGAGTTTTTTTAAAAGAGGCCCCGTGGAACATGTGTACTCTGTATCCACGGGGCCTCTTTTAAAGGACTCGCCCTGTATAAAGGGCCCCATTACCTTCAGTAGGTTAGGGCCTCATCAAACCTAAATCCGGCCCTGCCCTTGACCAACTGCATTCTTTCTGTGGCACCCCTGTGGGGCAGTTATGCTACCCTTTGCTTGCAGAGCAGGCAGCCTCTCGCCCTTTTTCAAACACCCTCCCTTGGGGAGGGTTCCCTCAGCCTCCTCTCCTTGGGAGTCCTCTGGGCAGCCGCTGCCAGCACCCCTGGTCTCTGAGCTGCCCTCCCTGCCCCAAAGAGAGGTACTGCCTCACTCTGCCCCACAGGGGCCTGGGATGCAACCCCTGGCCAGCCCCAGAGGCACCATTTGCCTGGGGAGCTTGTAGCCAGGGCTGCTGTAATAAACAGCTGTGGAAGCCTTTGGGAGGCAGAGATGCAAGAGAGCATTAAAGGAGAGAGGGAAGGAAAGAGGGGCAGAGGCCAATGTTGCCCATGGCACCCCTAACCAAAATTCAAGGCACCCCAGGGGCCACAGCACACTGGTTGAAAACCACTGTCCAGATTCCATTATTATTATTATTATTATTACTACTACTACCCTGCCCATTGTATTGAGTTGCCCCAGCTACTCTGGGTGGCTTCCAACATACATAAAACATAATAAAACATTAAACATTAAAACTTCCCTATACAGTTCAGATGTCTTCTAAAGGTTATCTAGTCACTTATTTCCCTGGCTTGTGGGCCACATAATTCCATGCTCTTCAACGTTTCTCCGAGGAAAATAGGGACGTCCTAAGGAAAAGCAGGACATTCTGAGGTCAGATCAGAAACTGGGTGGCTTCTGTAAATTGGACTATCCCTGGAAAATAGGGACATGGAGAGTCTGAAATGCATCAATTTTTTTCAGTGGCCAGCTTAATTACTCAACAAGGCTTATCCTAATGCTGATTGAGTTCATGACTGCAGCCAATAATTTAATGCTGTTATGACAGAAGCTCCTGAAGTGGTCAGCTGTATGAGCTAGTCATTAACCAACTTGAATCAATTCCAGTTCCTTAATTAAAATATGATAGTGTCAATCCTATTTTGCTCATTTGATTTAATCAGCCTTAATTTGCCATGTGTTACTTTTAAAGACTACTGTAGTAATTTAGCATTTAGGATAGCATAGTAATGACCAGCGTTTTACAGTTTTATTGTACATCTATTGCAATTCCTAATTGCAAATATAGTGTAATGTATTTTGTTGCTCCCCCCCCCTGCCTTTTCTAGCTATGATGCTAACATTTTGGATTGGATGCAATGTATTGTGTCAGTGCAACAAGAAGTCTGGAATGACTCAAGAAGGGCTTGGTTAAACATAATGTACTACACAGGCAGTCTAGGGCTGTGGCAATATGAAGTATAATCCAATCCATGCTAACCAGCCCAGGACGCCCTTTGCACTTGTGCAGTGATATTTTCACAAGGGATGTTTAACTCAGGGTCAACTTACCTGGAGCTAATAACCAATGACTCATACATCACACAAGATTGGCACCTCCCATGTTCCCTGGGGACAGCTTTCCACAAAACAGAAATAAATGTGGGATACAGGATGGAGAACGAGATGAATCTTTTGTCTGATCCATCAGGATTCATGTTTTTGATTTTGACAGCAGTTGAACTGGGAGCAAATGAGCCTCTACAATATTTAGGACAGATAGTCAACCAGCCCAGAAAAGGCCAAGAGTGGTTCTAGAAGTGTTTAATATGGAAATACCTATCTCTTATTGAGCACCCTATTTCCAGGTCAAGGTGGGTGGTAGAAGCGATTGCAGACATTGCCCAGCATTAATTCAATAACATGAGTACCTATTTGACCAAATAGACTTGCTCCTCTGCAAATGCTGATATAGCAGCACACACATGGATATGTATGTTCTTGAGAAAAGACTTGCTTGCATCATTCATCTCAATTGATCTCTCTCTATTTGTCCATTGAATACATGTACTAAATATTTTTTGCAGCAGAATATTTTTATCCAGCCTGCCTTCCACCTAGAGTTTAGTTTCTTTTTTAATCAGTCTTTTCCACAAGTCAATTAAATTATAACCATTGAGTTTAAACCAGGCTAGATTCATGGTGTCTGGTCTGACATCTTAGTGGATAACATACTGAAGGCTGCTTCAAACACACGTAAGTCTCCTACAAGTATATTTTTTGTATAGCAAAGTACATGTACATTATGCTGTGAAGGTACATCTCTCTCCCCCCCTCCCCCGCTTTCACAGGACATGTGTTTTCCCTTATCTGTCTTGCGAGAAGCAACCCTGACAAAATTTTGTTCCTTTGTCCAAGAAAAACTTATGCAATCTTCCTGAGGTATTTTTTTCAAAAACAGTCTTGCCTTTTTTCCCCCTTCCTTCCACACATTCATGTCTAGATTCAGAGTTATTTGCTATTTTCTGCTTTAGTACTGCTGAGCCACTGTGACCTACTCTTCTTCCTTCCATCATTCAATGTCAGCCGAGGTCTGAATTGATATCCTCATTTTGTCTATAGTCTCTGGAGACCTGTCAAGAGCTTCCTCAACAAGCTGAGCTCTGCTCAACAAGATTTTCTTCCACCCAGTTTCTTTAGTGTCCTGAATTTTGAATTACAGAATTATATAAAGCAGTGACTGCTGTCGAGCTTATTTCCCCAATTATTGTATAGTGATAGTATAACCTTTCAAGATGTCATGAGTCTATCTCATATATTAGTTTTACCTTACATTTGCCCTGCTAGCTCCACTGAACTTTTTAAACCATGTGAACTTGTCAACTTGTTCTACATACTTTCCACTGAATGATACTTCTGCAAACTTTTCCTCATTAATTTCAGCCACTGTATTACCAGCTTTTATTATGAGACCATAGCTGTATTATCCTCTCCATCCAGGTAGGTATATTATTGTGATGGGAGCACCATTAGGTTCTTAAAATTAACATTGCCTTCTGTGCCCCAAGATGTGGCAGCTGGGCCTTGGTAGATTCTGTACATTTTGTTTAATTGATTACTGCATCCATTACTTTGCATTGTATACCACCTTGGGAGTTCAATCTGAAGTTGCAGAGCCACTGGCTGGAGGAGATTTGGATGGCGTGGAAGTATTCCTTTGCTAGCAGAGAAAAGTGCTGCTGGGAAGGCAGATCTGTGGCGGATCTCAGCACACCTATGGAAAGCTTAGTTGGGTGTAGATCTACCACCGGTGGTTTCTACTAGCAGCAGGCCCTGAAACAAAACATGTTGATATCTGTTGAGTCCAATACCCCTTCATTCCCCCATCTACTGTTGGCAGAATGCTTCTGAATACAGTCGTACCTTGATTTTCAAACAGCTTAGCTCTCAAACGTTTTGGCTCTTGAAGGCCGCAAACCCAGAAGTGACTGTTCCAGTTTGTGAACTATTTTTGGAAGCCGAATGTCCGATGGGGCTTCCATGGCTTCTGATTGCCTGGCAGGAACTTCCTGCAGCCAATCAGAAGCCGCGCTTTGGTTTCCGAATGTTTTGGAAATCGAAAGGACTTCCAGAACAGATTCTGTTCTACAGGTGAAACTCGGAAAATTAGAATATCATGGAAAAGTTCACTTATTTCAGTAATTCAACTTAAAAGGTGAAACTAATATATGAGATAGACTCATGAGGTGTTATGCTTCTACTTCTCAGAGGTCCAATATCGCTCTATTTGCAGTTCTTGTTTTGCTGATTTCATTTAATATTCTAATTTTCTGAGATTGTTAATTTGGGGTTTTCATCAGCTGTACGCCATGATCATCACAATTATAACAAATAAAGGCTTGACATATCTCGCTTTGCATGTCATGAGTCTATCTCATATATTAGTTTCACCTTTTAAGTTGAATTACTGAAATAAATGAACTTTTCCACGATATTCTAATTTTCCGAGTTTCACCTGTACTTCCAAGGTATGACTGTACTACTTTGCTGGGAATCACAAGTGAAAAAAGTGCTACTGCGCTCAGGTCCTGCTTGCAGGCTCCCTATAAGAAGGTGGTTGGCCACTGTGGGAACAGAAGGCTGAACTAAATGGGACTTTGACCTCATTCAGGCCTTCCTTGGCTTCTGGGCAGGGGGTTCAAAACAAAGTTGGAAAGGCTTTGGATGCAACTGTAGCTCTGCCATGTCTCTACCCACTTCTGATTGCTGTGAATGTCTTTCCCTCAAATGCAGTTTCAAAATTAATAAACAAATAACTGAAGTTTGTTTATTGAAGGGATTTTTACGTTGCTCCTCAGCCAGAAAAGGGTCCCAGTTATCTTCCCACAAGGGTCAACAGTGATGCCGAAATCCAGCATCACCTGAGCTCTGTGACTGAAGTGCAAAGTGTCTGAGGACTACGACATTCACAGCGAAACCCAAAATGCTTGTTTACAAAGCTATTGTACTACCAACCTTACTGTATGCTTGTGAAACATGGACCACATATAAACGCCATTGCCAACTCCTTGAAAGATTCCATCAATGGTGTCTCTAAAACAATTTACACGTCACTTGGGAAGACAGGCAAACTAATGCCAGTGTACTGGAAGAAGCAAAGATCACCAGTGTCGAAGCAACGATTCTTCAACATCAACTTCGTTGGACTGGTCATGTTGTTCGGATGCCTGATTATCGTCTTCCAAAGCAACTACTCTATTCCGAACTTAAAAATGGAAATTTTTAAAGTGTAACACTGGTGGTCAACAACGGAGGTTTAAAGACTCTCTCCACGCAATTCTTAAAAACGACTGAGAAACACTGGCCTGCAAGCGCTCCAATTGGAGAACAGCCTTTACCAAGGGAACATTCACAACCCCTCTATAGTTTCTAATTTGACTGAAGTGGTACAGAAATCAAAATTGTTCCTGAAATAATGTGTTTTGTTAAATCTGGCCTTATCTTTAAATTTTGTGCATTACTTTAGGCAAAAAGCAAAATGTATTATTATTTTTTGAACATGGAGATAGAAAAGGGAAGCGCAGTTCTTAATTTGACAGCAGGCTTCTTGCCTCTAGAAATATATTATAATTGGGAGCAGGAGGGTAATTGCTTTAGGGAATTTGTGTAGAAAGCTGAGTTGCTGGCTCATATCAGACTCCTGAGCTTGAATTACTTTTTAATACATATTCCTGCCTAACACATTAGCAAAAAGAAAAACTCTCATGCATGCAATTGGTGTATTTCTGAAACAGCTTGCCTATTTAGTGTTAGACATAAAGATCCACCACGCTGATTGTTTCTGCAATTATTTGGGTTTCGATTCATTCATCTTCAACTACTTTGCATTTCTTATCATTTGAATTGATCTAAAGGAGTTTCATCAGTTCATTTTTTGGGAGGGGATTGTAGTATGGTAACAAAGGGAAAGATTAGAATGTGAGAGCTAAGCTTGTATTCAGTTAAGAGTCTTCCCTTTCATACTGCTTAAAACTGAAAAAGCAACAGTTAATTCAGGCCCATTGCCATTTTTGTAAAGTATGGAAATCCTAACAAAAACACATTTATATAAATAGATTGGTACTGGAAAAAAATGAAAATGAAGCATTAACAGAGGGGATTGTTACAAATGTGCTTTATATCTGATGATCGTATTGTATTTGTACAATTCTTACTTGTACTAAATGGAAATCAGATTATCTTCTAGCTTTTCCTTATAACCATAATGAAATGAATGGGGGAAATCCATTAAAACTGAACCACTGAACAGCCTGCAGATGGACAGCAGGATGTAACTGTTTAAATAAAACAGTGTAGGCATGATCCAGTCAAATATAAGCACTTTTAAGTCCCATGCTTAACTCTCTTCCACTAGAGTCAACACGACTCTTAACTTTGGCTAGTGCCACAAGTATTTTCTTCGTACCTTGGGAATAAAACAACACAGCATGGAGATATAAACTGGTATGCTGATATGCATAATATACAATTACCATTAAGAATAGAAACTATTTGTAGAAATGTATTATTATTTGACTCGGTCATTATTCAATAATAACTTGAGTCTCATTTTTATTGACTGAAAGTCTAGATAGAGTTCTCCCAACCAATAGATCTGCTGTTCCATAACATGATATTTCAGGGAAAGTTTGTACATCATTAAAGAGGGGCATATTTTCCTCATAACTAATTTGGAAGTTTCTCTACTCAGAATTTGGTGGGAATTTCCCATATATTCCTGAGCCACAAAATTGTAAACATACCATAAGTGAGAGCTGGACCATAAAGAAGGCTGATCGCCGAAGAATTGATGCTTTTGAATTATGGTGCTGGAGGAGACTCTTGAGAGTCCCATGGACTGCAAGAAGATCAAACCTCTCCATTCTTAAGGAAATCAGCCCTGAGTGCTCACTGGAAGGACAGATTGTGAAGCTGAGGCTCCAATACGTTAGCCACCTCATGAGAAGAGAAGACTCCCTGGAAAAGACTCTGATGTTGGGAAAGATGGAGGGCACAAGGAGAAGGGGACGACAGAGGACGAGATGGTTGGACAGTGTTCTCGAAGCTACCAGCATGAGTTTGACCAAACTGCGGGAGGCAGTGGAAGACAGGAGTGCCTGGCGTGCTCTGGTCCATGGGGTCACGAAGAGTCGGACACGACTAAACAGCTAAACAACAACAACAACCATAAGTGCATGATTAAAACTGAAACAAAAATACGTTACGTTTTAAAAATTCTGGTCCTTTATTATTTATTAAAGCAGCTTATTAATACATTTTGTACAATAAAAAAAATCACAGGAACACAGGAAGCCTCATACCAAACTGAACCATTTGTCCATCTTCGTCCCATACCACCTACTCCGACCAACAGCATCCTTTCTCAAGCAGAGAGCAGGAACATCATCCTTTTAACCTGAGGTGCCAGGGAATAAACATCAGGCCTCCTGCCTGAAAAACATGTACTCTACAACTGAGCTATGCTCCCACTCCTTTATCTTCTACCTTTATTTTTTTATTAAAAAACCAAACCTCTACAACTGAGCTATGTTTCCACTCCTTTATGTTCTACCTTTATTGTTTATTTAAAAAAACACCAGTTAATGTGTTTGTAAAATGAGAAAGGAACTTGCTTTTAATAAAGTCAAGAAAAACAGCATTTACAGAATTGGTATTTTAGTTAAGATCTCAGAGATCCATTGTTCATCACTTACAAGGAGTTAATGGGCACTTCTGACTCAACAGCACTGGACCAAGGGTACGAGGTGTTTCTATTGGCTCTCAGGCTCTGAAAAGCTTACAAAGCAATCATTGCGGAATGGTAGGAAGGGAAATGCAGTATACTTCTTTTTAAAAGGTGCTGAAGTTTGTGCACGGGTGTCTTCTTACTGTCTGTGATTGCTAGTTCTATGCTCACTCAGGGATTTTGGCCTGGATCCTAATTTTCGTTCTGTGAATGAAGCTAGATGTTCCCAACAGCCCCTTTCCTCTTAAACCCTCTCTATCCTCTGAATCTCTGCTTCTGAGGACTGGGGGGAAACAACCAAAACAGAATGGCATATGGCAGGTGGGGATGGCGAACAGCAAGAAAGTGAGGCTGCGTGGGCAGAAGAGCCTCTTTACTCACACAGAAATCCTTTGGATCCATGCCCTATTTCAGGGGTAGGCAACCTAAGACCCGGGGGTCAGATGCAGCCCAATCACCTTCTCAATCCGGCCCCCAGATGGTCTGGGAATCAGTGTGTTTTTACATGAGTAGAATGTGTCCTTTTATTTAAAATGCATCTCTGGGTTATTTGTAGGGCCTGCCTGGTGTTTTTACATGAGCAGAATGTGTGCTTTTATGAAAATGCATCTCTGGGTTATTTGTGGGGCATAGGAATTCGTTCATTTCCCCCCAAAAAATATAGTCCGGCCTACCACATTATGTACTGAAGTTCTCACCCTGGGCCAGCAGGGGGATACTGTAGATAGTTATGCAAATAAGGAATCGAAAGTGACATTCAGTGATTGGGTAGTTTTAGAAAATTGTTACAGTTACATTGTACTGGAGCTCTATATAAGCAGGCTGACTGAACCCTTCAGTTCAGTTCTGTCCTGGCCTGTGAATAAACAAGAGCTGTTTGAAGAATCACTGTGTCGTCTGATATGTTCACCCACAACTTAATACACATAGTCTGAGGGACTGTGTACCGGCCCACGGCTGAAAAAGGTTACTGACCCCTGCCCTAGTTTCTAGGGCAATAGAAATTTAAAGGTACAGAAAGTGGATCAGATAGCTAGTTTCTACAAGAATGGGACTGTGTGCCAGGTGGAGTGTCATGATGCATAGTGAAGAAATTTTGCAATCATTCATTGTGCACTGCCATGAGTCTGGCACAGAAGAATGGGACTTAAAAATGTATTAAAATAAATAAGAAGTATTGCTTTACAACTAGGAACACCTTCAAGCGAGGGCTGCTTTACAAATGGCAATTCTCTTAGGGGGAAGGGTTTTGGTTTTTTTAATGAACGAACAAAAACGTCTGTTGCGTACATGTAAAAAAGTTCTTGTTTTACTACAGGTATATGATAGGAAATTCCTAATATGCAAGATACAGGTACCCAGTGTGCAAAAGACATCTGCACAACCTTCTCGTATTATTGCAGACAAAGGTATTCTTCCTGTATATTTGCATAGGAACATAAATCAACGTGTTATCTTTGTTTCATGCTCAAAAACAGAACACTAACAGCACAATCCTATGTGTGTCTAGTCTGAGGTAAGCACGTACAGGACTGCAATTTAATTTATTCAGTTTTTGAAATAAAAGCATTCAGAAGAGTTCTGTGCAGAGAGGGACTACAAGCTGGTACTAAGTTTTTAAACAAAGAATACTACTGTGGTTCAGAGGCCATTAAGATTAGAAAACATTAAAATAAGGAGGATGTGAATAATTTCTGTTTCAGTAAAATAAATAATGTTGCAGTCCTGCGTGTCAGAAGTAATAGCACAATACTGAATATGTCTACTCGGAAGAATGTCCCACTGTATTCAGTAGTGGCTTGGGCCCAGGTGTACAGAATTGCAGCACTAATTATCACAGAGGTATGGTTTTTGCAGAGTTAACAAATCAAAACTGTGGCACGATTCTCTCTTTTCAACTGTTTTTTAAAAATAAATGTTTATAGGCATAACTTGGATATATGGTAAGTTCCGTTCCAGACCACTGCAATAAAGCGAATATTGCAAAAAAAGGGAGTCACACTGTTATGTACTGAAGTTCTCACCCTGGGCCAGCAGGGGGATACTGTAGATAGTTCAGGTCCACATATGCAAATAAGGGATCAAAAGTGACATTCAGTGATTGGATAGTTACAGAAAATTGTTACTGTTGCGTTGTAGTGGAGCTCTATGTAAGCAGGCTGGCTGAACCCTTCAGTTCAGTTCTGTTCTGGCCTGTGAATAAACAAGAGCTGTTTGAAGAACCGCTGTGTTGTCTGATATGTTCACCCACATGGGAACTGTTCCTGAAGAAATGCTTCTCACAGGCAGATGCTCCCTCCGACCATCTGATGCACCTGTTTACCCACCTACCTATTTGGCCTCCCACCGATCCTGACGAAATAGCCAAGTTAATAGCTCAGCTGAAACCGGGCAAAGCCCCTGGGCCCGACCTGATCCCTGCTGAAGCCATCAAACTACACCCAAAATGGTGGGCCGGCATCTTGGCCAAAACCTTCGATGCAATCAACGCTTCCGGTCTCATCCCCAAAATATGGAAGGAGGCCATTATAGTACCAATTCATAAAAAAGGTTCTCCAACGGAGCCGGAAAACTACCGTAACATCAGCCTCCTTTCGATCATAGGGAAAATTTATGCCAGCTTTTTGATGACTAAATTATTGCGATGGGTAGATGAGACTAACCAGATTGGCCATGAACAAGCAGGGTTCAGAACTAAACGCTCTACAACCGATCATGCGATAGTTCTTTATCATCTGGCACGGAAGTACTCCTCCCCTCCCCGGGGCTACCTCTGTGCTGCCTTCTTAGATCTAAAGGCAGCCTTTGACAGCGTTCCTAGAAATATTCTTTGGGAGAAACTTGTGAAACAGGGCATTGATAGAAGACTCTTATGGCTCATAAGCCAGCTCCACGAAGGTACCCTTGCCAGAGTGAGATTCACTCCAGCGGGCGACCTTACAAATTCGATACCAATAAACAAGGGAGTGCACCAAGGATGTATATTGGCTCCCTGCCTATTCAACCTATTCATCAGCGACATGCGAGCACCCCTAGTTAACTCATCTCCAAGTACACACGCGCCTAGACTAGCGGATTACCGCTGCCCACTCCTTTTATATGCGGACGACGCGGTAATTCTATCTTATACACGTGTTGGACTAACCAGAGCTCTGAAGATCTTTGCCACGTATTGTCAACTCAATCAATTAACCATCAACCATGCTAAGTCCAAGATTCTGATTTTCTCCAGAAGCCGGAGATTATACAAATGGAAGCTTGGTGGAGCAAAAATAGAGCAAGTCCTAAAATTTCAATACCTAGGAGTTATTTTTCAATACAATTTGGGGTGGAAAGCTCAAATTCAACACCTACTTAACAAGGCCAAAACCTTGTCATATGCGCTCCTCCGATTCTTCTTTTCAGACGGAGCTTTGCATGTTCCCTCGGCCTTAAAGGTGTTCAAGGCAAAAGTGGTTGCCGTGCTTGCTTATGCTGCCCCGCTCTGGGCCGTGATGACAGATCTTGCTCCCCTTGAGACTCTGCAAAGCCAATTCCTACGTCGGCTCCTAATGCTCCCCCTGTGCGTAAGCAACGCAGCCATGCGACTAGAATTGAAGGTAGCATCCTTAGAAACTTGCCTGTGGAAGCAAGTCTTCAATTACTGGTTATCATTGTGGCATAGATTACCAAACCATTACCTTGTCCAATGCTTATGGCGAGACGAATTCTCTAGCCTTTGGACTAGTAGAATTCATGCCAAACTCCTGAGTTATGGAATCTCTCCCTCAGATTCCCTAAAACTAGACCAAATCACTGCTCAAAGACTGATCCGCCAAAGACTGGATGACATCGATTTACAGCAAAATTATACGCTGGGGGGAGGTGTTTGTTTGCCCCAGAACATTGGTATCACTTTAACTTACTGCGTTCCATCATACCTCTCCTCCCTTTCGACTGTTGCCCATAGACTGGCCTTCACCAAAGCAAGGTTTAACGTTTTTCCCTCCAATGTCCTGAGACATAGGTTCTCAAAGGGCCAAGCCCCCGCCGTGTGCGAATGTGATAAGGTGACGCTGGAGTCGCTCCAGCACATTATGTTCACTTGCCCCTTGTTTAATGTGCCACGGGCAAATTTGTTGGGATCAATCATACAGAAACTAGAGGGTACCCCACCAAAATTCCACCTTGCCCAAATCTTGCAGGACAAGGATACCCACACGACCCTGAAGGTGGCTAGGTTCCTAGTTGCTGTCCTTTCCCAAAAGCGACGCCAAGGAGCACTACAAGCTAATTAAGGCGTAGTATGCCTTTCCATTTTATAGTATTTTATTGTTATAGTGGTGTTTTAGCGATTGCTTTTTTTCCCCCTACGGCACAAGCTGTTATTTATGTGTTGTTTTTACCTGTATGGGCCTATGGCCGTAATAAATGAAATTTCAAAATTTCATTTCACCCACAACTTAACTTTTATTTTGTTTCTCAGTGCATATGAGTGTTATGTTTACACTATTAAGCAAAGACTCCCTGGCTGCAGGGGCGGGAGGGGAAAAACCTGGCTCCAGCCCTGGCCAGCTCCATTCTCGAGAAGAGAGGCAGTAGTAAGGAGGCCTCCATTCCCTGGCTGGGCTTCTTGCTGCTGCACCGACATCCTCACAATGATAAATTTCTGTAAAGCACAATAAAGCACTGTGCAATAAAAAGAGGTATCCCTGTGTAGTTAGGAGGTGACCATTAGGAACAACAACCATCTACTGCTAATAGTGACCAGTTTTTGTCCAGCAGAGGGAGATTATACTATAAAATATGCAGCGTAAGACAGCGAAAGATAATTTCACTGTAGCTTTGTTATTCTCTCAATGTCACTTGTTTATGTTGATCATAAACAACATTTAATTAGGAGATATTTATACAGAAAGTATAAAATACTGAACCAATGATAGTCTAAGGCTAGCCTTGGAGTAAATCTTACTGAATTCGATAGGACTTACTTCTGAGTAGACATGCCTAGGATTGCACTATAAGAGGTAGATTAGTATGCACTGATGGTCAAAACAGAGAAAGATTAATAAAGCATAATCCCTCCCTAATATTTACTGTAAAATTCAACAGTGCACATCTCTTCACCAGGAGACCGTACAGAATATAGCTGACAAACATGTTTAAAGTTTTGTCTTGTCTTGTGCAGTAGCTTGTAAAATCCTTATTAATAAACACTAAAGTTTCACTTGTCCAGATAAGATTCTATCGTGCAGTTCTTTAGTTAATAAAACATAAGACTTCTTACAACTGTCCAAAAAATATAGTGGGTCACTGATTTCAGATGGATTAAATCCTTCCTGGACCAACTGAAATTTTTGTTGCTTGAAAGTTCCTGTGACTTCCATTACTTCCTAGAGGCAAAAGAGAAGATTTTTAGTTTAGTTTGTTTACTGTAAACAAAACAGGCTCACCAAGAGATGTGTTTCATCTTCATTTGGGAGGGAGATGAATATCTTCAGAGTCTGAGGCTACCTTTGAATGACTCATAAAACCATGGTGCAGCATGATGAATCACAATGACCTTGGGTTGCTTATAAGGCCAAGAATCTGGGAGGTTTTGCCTCTGCTTTTAGTTATCCACAATTTGCCATATCCTCCAAACCTGGAATTCTGATTAACACCAACTGTAGTCAGTTTCCACAAACTAGTTCCATAACCCTCGGTTTGAATTTGACATGTCTGAAATTAACAGTTAACGTTAATGACATATATATTTTTAATGTCCCATGACATTACAAACCAGAAGCAAAACTAAATGCTTCTTTAACTCCTCAGCCACAATGCTGGAGGAGAGAGAGGGAGCACATGATTGCAAGGTTTGTTCTTGCTCATGTACATCACAATAAACCATGGTTTAACATGAAATGCAAAATGCAGGTTCATTAACTTGGTTCACACAAGAAGGAAATCCAAATTATGGCTTACTGAGACCACGTGAGCTATGAGTTGTAGTCAATAACAAACCTTGACCACAGCTTGTGATTAGTGAGGAAATAAATCCTGGGAGACTGCACATTTGAATTGTCTCAGTAAGCTATAGTTTGCCTCATGGAGTTCTGAAGTTTGTGTATGGGATCTTTGAAGCAGAATTTATAAAAGTAGCTTTATAATATACCCATATGCTATAATTTGCTGAACTTTTAAATCTATAAATTTGTTTGGAAACTGTAAAGACTATATTACAAAAAATTTAAGAGATAATATTTGATACAAAGATTGATACAAAGGGTTTTAGCTGCCCACATAAATTTCCTCTGACTCATACAACTGTCACAGAAATCAAAGATGGAAAAGGCAGTGAGGCTCATCTCTATACTGACACATGGCTTATTCAATTTTTTAAAATCCTTTGCTCAATCAAAAAGTGTTCTGCAAAAGCCAGTAAGGACAACTAGGTATATCTACCAAGGCATGTGGTCATTTATAATTTCCCTGATCTTATTTTTCTGCTCTTTCTCTTTTTCCTATTGCACTGTGTGAGGAAATACACAGAGATGCATTTGCTCAATTCAAAAGCAATTCTTAACGGTCTTCCTATTAGAAGCACAGCAAAGCTAAAGTCTTGCAGGATTCAGTTCTTAGTATGTATCTTTCAGTCTCACCCAAGAGCAGACTTTATTACCTCCCAGTACCCCTCCCTACCAGATATTGATGCAGGCAAGGACCCCCCCAGTTCCCCTGGCTCACAATATTCCCATTTACAAAATCCAGTTATGAAACGTGGTGGCCAACAGATGTAAGCTGAGACTGTATTTATTTTATGGATAGCCAACACAGTGCATTCCATACGTTGTCGGATGACAACTCACTCCTGCCCATTGGCCATGCTGGCTGGGGTTGGTGGGAGTTGGAGTCCAACAACATCATCCAGAGGGCACCATGTTGGCCAGCCTTGACCCAACACTACAAACAACTGTCTAACTGACTTCACTTTTCAAAGAGTCACTAGCAACCTGGTGCCCCCCTCCAATGTTGCTGGAACTGCTGACCATTGGCAATGCTGGTTGAGGCTGATGGGTATTTTAGGTCAAAGGATCTGGTGGGCACCAGCTGTGTGTGTGGGGGGGTGAGTCTGCTATTATGTAATTCCTAATATGCTCTGTTCTAGATGCGGAATCTCTGCATTCCAACATTATTTCTTTTCCCAGTTGAAATTTCATTTTGTTATTCCTGATTCATGTTTCTAATCCCACTAATCCCTTTATATTATCTTTCCTGGGGTACACAACTCTTTCCAATTTAGCATAATCTGTAGTTTTCATTAGTGTGCTATCTAATTCCAACTTGTTAATGGAAATGGTAAAGAGGACTAAATGTACAACTGATTTCTGAAATACCCATTAGGTAGCTTTCTCTGAAGTCATCACTTAGTGTTCAGTATGTGTGGCTTAGTAGATCGCTGAGCTGATTTCCTGCTAATGATTAAGAGGCTTGGAGACATGCCTACGGTGCTTTGTATATTATTACCTGGAGTCTTATAAAGAGTGGACAGGCATAGCTGGGCAGATACATCACCACATGTTGATAAAGTTGTTCCAGATCTAAAGACTTATTAGGCTTTAAGATGACAGAGGCCATTCCTGCTTTTCCTTCATAACCTGTAGGGGATTATTAATGTTATATTCATTAAAATTCAAAAATGCCCAGCTATCAAATGATATAGTCAGTGCTTCTGATATTACACCATAGTATTGCTTTTGGATAAATGAAGAAAACACCATAATATTTCATGGTTCTGGTCGCACATCACCCCCCTGTTTGTCTGAGCTTCTTTCCATAACTGTTTAAGCCCAGCTTCTGCTGGGGAGGGTGGGATATAAATAAATTTTATTATTATTATTAAACCAGAAAGTTGTATGGGTCACTTAAATCTGTGCTTGCTACAGTGAAGCATATCTGGTTCAGATTCCAAGCTAGCATCACAAGGACAGACTTGCGTTAATAGAGTGCACAGTCTGTTGTTTCTTTTTCCATAAGAGCCCTTCTAAATGCCTATTCTAGTTTTCAGTATTGGGAGCTAAAAAAATGCATTTTATATTAAATGGATGCTCCAGAGCTTGAGGAAGAAAAGGGGAAAAAATGAACAAGAATTGTTTTACTAATACTGCAGGGAGATGGTATTCTTGCTGGTGCATGGAATCTGTTTCCAAACATTTTAAATAGCTATGTGAGTGCTCCTATAGGAATAGTAAAGTTGGGAGCATTCAGGCTTCAGCAGTTGACACAGTGACTCCTACTCATGGGAAACAACTGGGGTTTCTCTATGGTATTTTCGAGAGCTTATGGCAATGAGGCAGCAGAGATGGCATTAAAGCGAAGGAGCATAAGACTTGATTGTGACTTCATAGGTTAGAGCTATGTGAATGTCAGACCTGTAGCAAAGGCAGCAGTTAAGAAACTGTACTTCTCTTTCATTCTGTAGTGCTCTGTTAGATGCTTAGCATAAAACAATGCTAATTTCAAATGCAACTCCCCCCTCTGCAAAACTGTCATAATGATCCCAAATACATGTAGTGGTACCTCTGGATGCGAACGGGATCTGTTCTGGAGCCCCCTTCGCATCCTGAATAGAACGTAAGATGCAACTGCGCATGCAAGGGTCGCGTTTTGCCGCTTCCGCGCATGCGTGTGATGTCATTTTGAGCGTCTGTGAATGCGACGAAACCCGGAAATCTGGGTCGCCACGGAGCATAACTTGAAAACGCTCAACCTGAAGCACATTTAACCGAAAGTATGACTGTATTGTAAGCTTCGTTCATTTTAAGTTTTCTAAGCAAATATTTCCCCTGCTGATTAACAGAATTAAAAATCTGCAAATTACGGTAGGTTATTTACATTTTAGCTAGCTCTCTGTGTTGTTTAGTTTTTGTTTAGTTTTATGCATGCAACATTCAATGCATGTGTGAACATTTTCTTTCGTCCTCCATCCCAAAATAAGGCCATATCACAAACTACTTAAGGCTAAAATACTATATGCACATTTAATGTGGCTCACTTCTGAGTAAACACGCATACAGGATTGCATTGATAAAAACTGGTTTCCCGGCATAGGAAATTTTCTCTTTTGAAAATAGAAACAAAGCCTCTGTATGGAAGTCTGGCACACTTAGGAGGCAATATAAACCTCATTGGAGGATAGTCACCAGCACATCATATACAGACCTATTACTGATGCTGGCCAAGGTGGAAGGTGGGATGGCTGGAAAAATGCTGTTTTGCTGTGCTAGTTCCTTGGCTGATGTACTGACAATACCTTTATCAGGCCTGTTGCTGCTACATGATGACAGCAATGGTGAAGCTGCATCCCCAAATGCCCCATTTCCATTTAGAGGAGTTCCACTTTGGGGTTTTCCTTATTGGTGGGTCAGCCTCACTGTCAGTGAAACCCCTCTGGCAGATCTAGGTGGGTTCGGTTGAGGAATGTGTACACCTCGTCAAAAAACCCTCCAGCAGAGCTGACTGGGAATTTAGATAAGTGTCACTTCTCTGGATCATATCATAAGCTTGTTTGTTACACATTGATGTAAGGTAAAGGTAAAGGGACCCCTGACCATTAGGTCCAGTTGTGACTGACTCTGGGGTTGCGGCGCTCATCTCGCTTTACTGGCTGAGGGAGCCAGCGTACAGCTTCCAAGTCATGTAGCCAGCATGACTAAGCTGCTTCTGGCGAACCAGAGCAGCGCATGGAAACACCGTTTACCTTCCCGCAGGAGTGGTACCTATTTATCTACTTGCACATTGGCGTGCTTTCAAACTGCTAGGTTGGCAGGAGCAGAGCCCGAGCAACGGGAGCTCACCCCGCTGCAAGGATTTGAACTGCCAACCTTCTGATCGGCAAGTCCTAGGCTCTGTGGTTTAACCCACTTTCAAATTTCATTATTTACTTCATTTTTTAAAAAGCTTCCTTCCTAACGAATATCCCTTCAATATTAGCAGATGCCATTTGCATCGACACTATTTACGAAGTAAAATGCCAAATATTTTCCTTACCTTGTACAGAAACCCCATACACGTTGGCTTCCTGTATGAAATCCAACATACCGATGACATCAGAAACCTCGGTAGTGGCAACGTTTTCCCCTTTCCATCTAAAATGAAAAGTGTGCAGGTAAATATGCATAGTACCTCATGATAGCTTGCAATTCTGCTTTTTTAAATTTTAACCATGCAGAAAAAACACCAAGCTTGCATTTCTTTTAAGGACTGTTCTCCGCAAAACAGGAATATTGCACTTCATTTGGGATTTTGGCAGTATCTGCTCATTACTGATAAAACTATGATTTATCATCACTTCCAGGCATGATGAGCTTTCAGGCATATGCACTCCCCTCTTCCTTCACGGTCATGTGAAGATTGGCTAATTGGAAATAGATAGGGGGGGATTGAGAGCTGAGCATTCATGTTCAAAGCCTAAACTCTGGTTAATAACTATGGATTTTTGAAATAAATTTTGCTTAATTTTTTAAAAAGTTGGCTTGTTTCAGTAAACCATAGTTTACTGGACCACGATTGATCTGGTCCAGACATAATGCTTAACTGCAGTTAGCTAAAAATGGAAGTGAAAGCTTACAATCTCCCAGAGAAGGAGAGAGAATGAGTGTGTGGGATGAAGGCTTGCCCAGGCTTTTGTGAATGTAACAAAAAAACCACTGTTGTAGCCAATGTCAGTCTTACTCAAAGTAAACCCACTGAAATCAAAGGACAAGTTATTTTTTAATCGTTCTACACTGAGTAGGACAAATACCACCATTTATCATTACCAATACACCTTTTGACTTCAATATCTTGAGGAATTAAACTTACAAAGGTTAGCTGTGAATTTAATTGTTAGAAAAATCAACCTGTAAACTTTAAAGCAAAGCATATTATTAGAGCATACAGGTGGTGTAGTAGGCAAATGTATTCCCTGCTTCTTACGATTAGCTATTTCCAAGGATTTTTATTTTTAGGTAAAATATTCCCCCCGCTCGGTGAAAATGTTTGTAGTCAGATCTAGAGTGCACTGGGCATAGAACAAAAGTAAGTGTAAGCAGAACTATCTTTCACACACACACACACACACACACACACACACACACACACACTGAGATGGTTTAAGTTTTAATAGTAGCTGTACCTGAATGTATCTCCTGTCCTGTCCCAAAAATAAAGAAAGTTATCTTGATCTTGAAATATCAGGTCCCCTGTATTGAAATAAAAATCTTCCTTCTTAAACACACCACAAAGTAATTTCTTTTCTGTGTCTCTCTTATTTCCAGCATAGCCAAAGAATGGATTCTTTGTGTGTACTTTGGATATTAAGAGGCCAGGCTCACCTGCGTGTAAAATTGTGGAGAAGAAGATAGATGCAAGTTAGCTCAGCACAATCTGTAATTATTTACCAAGCTGTCTAAAACTATCAAAAGGACAGAATGCCTCTTGAAGCATCGTAGCAAAAAGTGTTTGTGTGTATGCGAGTTTCTCTTGCATTGCCTCTCTTGTCAATCCAAAGTGATCACAAAATGCTGACCAAGAAGCATGTTGATTCACTCTAAAAGATCCTAAGAAAAATATAAAGGCAGCTTTACTCTACTCTAAATTATTATACTATGGCCATGATAGATCAAAAGCAGACTGTAGTCAGCATACAAACTCAAGACTTCTTAAGAAGGAAAATATGATGCCACCCATGTACAGAATCCAACTGGACTAGGAGTTAAATCTCACTTTAACACTGGTGATGGGATAACATTCTCCACCAGACCTGAGTGCAGCAGAATAACTTAGGGAGCAGAGAGAATGCTATTTTGGAGAACTCTGTGAGAATGGTTCTGTCACCTGGCATTTAACAACTGAAGCAGGTGCTTCATTCTGCCTACTGGTAGGGCAGGCCATGCCAGAACTCTTCACATCCAGATGTACTGCAATTTGATAACAAACTATGTCTCTGATATATTTGGCCAAAAAAAATGGGGGGGGGGGTAATTCGGAGAGAAATAGAACTTAAGGTGGACTGCTTAGCTCTAAGCCAGTGTGGTTTTAAGGCCTCATTTGGGTTGAAAAAATAATAATTCTGGGCCATTTAGAAAGATTGAAGGTTCTTTCTACATACAGGAGTTTGAACATTTCAACATGCAAATTTCAGGGCCTGTGCATTATGCATGCTACCTTGGTCTTCACATAACTGAGTATGCCCTTGCAGTGTTGTTGGGTTTTTTGGGGGCGGGGAGGAAATAGGACAGAATGGATATTATAGACATGGATTTCCCAAGATCAGGTTGTGTATATTAAGCAAAATCAACACACAAAAGGGAAATTCTAATCTAGCCAAAAAAACCAGTCTAGTTTTTCTAGCAAAAATGTCAAGTGGAAGCTTTAGGAGATTGCTTTCCTGTGGTCTCATTATTTTCCTTAAATATGGATTAAAGAAGAAATAACAAAGAATCAATATGAACTATAAAACAATATGAGCTATAAGCTTGTTAGAATTAAATAATTGTAAATATGTAAATAACATACAAATAAAAAGAAACAAAATTGTTTCACAATCTGGCCACCAGATGACAGCAGTGGCTTGGCGTTATTTGATCCTTAGCTATGCATTTTAAAATTCTGGAGACTTTTCTAGCAAGTACAATAGCAAGTATGAATAAAGAGTAAGGCTTTATATCAGAGCAACTGTTAAGAATTTGCATCGCTGACAGCATGGAAACTGTGACAGGCTGGGCAAAGTACTCAACACTAGGGTCTCATAAGCACATTCAGTTGTGATGCCATCTTTGCTAGAAGTAAACTCATGTAACACAGTGGTTGTAATATAACTGAGTTACACATGGACTCCACTAATGCTTTTCTAGTTTATTAAGTTCAACAAGCAACGTGACCAAAACATTTTACCAGAACTCCACAGTGTTTTTCTGATATTTCAAATCTGTCAATTTCTGTCTCCTTGTGCTACGGAGCAGCACTTACCGTATTTTTCCGTCTATAAGACGACCCCATGTATAAGACACCCCCCATTTTTGGGGACTCAATTTTAAGAAAATGAGGGGAGATGGCCCAAAGTTGTTGAGCTTCTCACTCCCTAGATTGTTTCCCACGCACAGCGGCATCAGGTGGAAGTTGCGATCCCGCCAACTGGCTGGTTGGCAGGCGCGCTGCTTCTTGCCCCCATACCGCTATCCGTGTATAGGACAACCTCAGTTTTTTGACATGGTTTTTGAGTCAGAAAACCTCATCTAATACATGGAAAAATAGGGTATATAATTGTGTTGTAATGTCTATGTGCATCTCTGTGTACAAACAAGCCCTACACCTTTAGCAAAATCTGCCTTATAATATTTAAGTTTTTCTCAGCAATCCTTAAAAATTCAAGCTAAGATTCTCAGCATCCTGAATGATACAGCTTGGTCCAGGGATCCACAGTACAACAATGGCCAAGGTGGTTTATCTCGATACAACTAAGGAACAGTGACTATGCCTGTTAAGAAGCTGCAGTCCTATTAAAGTTTGTGTTCTTGTTTTCATTTCAATTAGGCATCCAGTACCTCTGGAGTATCTATTGCCATCAAAATTCAGGATAAAATCCTTACCTTTCTTGACTCTTTCACACCATCCATGTTTGTTTCTGATTGGCTCTCCTTTTTGCAAATCATACTTGATTAAGTCGAAAGGGAAAAAGAGCTTAAAGTAGAAAGAAAAATGGGCTCAGTAATGTTTACAGTGACATCTTGTGGCAACATTCAATAATGTACATTAAATGAGTTGTGTGCTCTACTCAATGATTGTACTTACCTAAAAGTAAGCTTTTATAAAGATGCAACAAATACATTTTAATTGTAATATTCATATTGTAAACTGCTCAGACTGCTTTTGCTATTGTCTGTATATTTGTAAATAAATAAACATGGGGAATATGTAAACCCTTGGGCACCAATGCTATAAAATGAAGTAATTTCATATACCACTTTCAAAAGTTCTAATGTGCTTACCAAGTTATACAAAATGCATTTCAAAACTTTCTCAAATGTCAGATTGTGAAATTCAAAAAATGTTAGAGGTAAATCAGGGGTGGGAAACCTGTGAGCCTTCAAACATTGCTGAACTACAAACCCTATCATTAGATCATAGCTGTCAACTTTTCCCTTTTCTTGTGAGGAATCCTATTCGGAATAAGGGAATTTCCCTTAAAAAAAGGGAAACGTTGACAGCTATGCAAATAGATATGCTGGTTCAGTCTGATAAAGAGTTCAACAACATCTGGAGGGCCGCAGATTAGTCACCCCTGGAGTAAAGGAATAGATAAAATTGTGGCAGTCAAAATATAGATCCACTAGCTATAGAAAGCTGCATTCTCATGTTACATTTGCATGTGTTTCTAGACAAGAGGCTCTTCAGAATATTACAAACGGTTATAAATAGTCAATGAGTCAAAGTATTCCTTCAATGACCACCTGCTGACTTGCTTCCCTCCTAGCTCAACAGGAAGGCCACTTTCAACCTACACAATTACATACACTATATACACTATGAAAAGGGAGTCACCTTACAGTATCAATGACATACAATAAGATACATATGAGTAAGTTTCAGATATAACATGCAACTTTGGATCCATGTTAATTTGCAGAATATATTGAAAAATGTCCTGTTTCACAACTCATGCTAGATTAAAACAAAACTAAATAAAAAAATGTTCTTCCATTTGCAGAAGAGGATGTGTATTTTTTCCCTCACAAATGGAATCCTAACAACTGTTACAGAACTTCCCTCTCATAAAGGTAAAGGTAAAGGGACCCCTGACCACTAAGTCCAGTTGTGACCGACTCGGGTTGCGGCGCTCATCTCGCTTTATTGGCCGAGGGAGCCGGCGTACAGCTTCCGGGTCATGTGGCCAGCATGTGGCGAACCAGAGCAGCGCACAGAAACGCCGTTTACCTTCCCACCGGAGCGGTACCTATTTATCTACTTGCACTTTGATGTGCTTTTGAACTGCTAGGTTGGCAGGAGCAGGGACCGAGCAACGGGAGCTCACCCCGTCGCGGGGATTCGAACTGCCAACCTTCTGATAGGCAAGTTCTAGGCTCTGTGGTTTAACCCACAGCGCAGCATGTAAAATCTTCTGCAAGCTCTTGTGCTGGTATTGCTAAATAGCACTAGCATTTATTTTCCTTCCACTCATTCTTTGAATCCAATCCATTCAGTATGACTATTTGAAGCAAACCATGTTTGTGAATTGGTGTATAACAGCATAAAACATGCCAAGAACTATGTTACCTCCATCTTTAGAAATGAAATTCTAAACACACTTTCTAGGGAGCAAGCCCCATGAAACGAAATGTGACTTACTTTTGAGTAAGCATGCACAGGATTTCACTCTAAATCTATTAGGATTGTAATAAGATATTACATCTCAACCATCTGTGATACATACTACAATATTTTTAAAAAGTTGCAATGGCTGCATTGGCATGTTAAGGCAAGCCATGGTTAATGGTTTCTGAAAATGTGCAGAAGAAACCTTGGCTTTGAGATGGCCTGCCATAACATGTAGATACAGCCAGTGCATTCTCCCACCTAACACAACTGCTCTTCTTCTGGATTCCTGTTGCTATTCCACTCCCTTTCCTTAAAAATAAAATAAAAATCAATTGACATCTCATGATAACTAATTCACTTGTTGTGAGCATGTGCCTTATTTGCAAAATCATAAAAATGAATCTCATCATTTGACAAACGGAAAAAAGATTCTGTTTTGAAAGTTCAGGGTACCCATTGTCTTCCAGAACTTCAAGCGCTTTCCGGAGTCAGAAAGCCCTTACATCTTGGAGGTTGAATTACTCTCTTTCCTTCCTGCTTTTCATTCCAGTAAAATAATTTTGTCTGTTTGTTTTAATCTCTATTACTATTAATTTTAATTATTTGTAAATGCTTTAATTGCTTTTATTGATAATTTTAATATTTCCTGTAAACTGAGTTAAAGGTATTACTACCATCAAGAGTTACATAGGTAAAGGTAAAGGGACTCCTGACCATTAGGTCCAGTCATGGACGACTCTGGGGTTGTGGCGCTCATCTCGCTTTACTGGCCAAGAGAACCGGCGTTTGTCCGCAGACAGCTTCCAGGTCATGTGGCCAGCATGACAAAGCCGCTTCTGGCAAACCAGAGCAGCACACGGAAATGCCGTTTACCTTCCCGCTGGAGCGGTACCTATTTATCTACTTGCACTTTGACGTGCTTTCGAACTGCTAGGTTGGCAGAAGCAGGGACCAAGCAACAGGAGCTCACCCCGTCGCAGGGATTCGAACCACTGACCTTCTGATCGGCAAGCCCTAGGTTCTGTGGTTTAGACCACAGCGCCACCCGCGTCCCTCAAGAGTTACATAAATTATGTTAAATAAAATGATCTTGTCATGAATCTTTTTTTCTTTTTCACAATGAAAATCCAGTTAGGAATCAAGCTTCAGGAACATGTTTCAGATAACACAAAACTGTAGGATCACAGACATAAAACATGCTTTTCCAGATGTAAAAGCATAAACATTTCCTAATTGTTTTGCTGTTACTAAATGGAAAAGTACCCCCCACACAACACTGTGAAAACTTTTGGCTATCCACTTCCATTTAATAGTTGCTGTCCAGAAAGTTGCAGCTTGTACTTGTTATCCAACACCATCAAAAGAGGTTCTTCTGCAGATGTGTGTGTGGAGGATCAAATGGAGAACAGCTTGGATAACACTTTAACAACTGTAACTCATCATGGCCTTCAGATGCTAGCACCACATTTTTTTAAAAAAACTGAAGCTGAAGTCAATTCCTCCACAGCCAGACCCTCTTTCACCAGTGTCAGAACAGGGAAGAAGAGGATTGTTATCAAGGAAATTATATCTTCCAACCAACAGCACACAGCAGCTTGAGCGCTGAACAAATGTAGTTCTCCTGAAGCGGATATACCATCTGGGAAAAGACACCTGGATTCTCTCGTTGGATTTTCCCATTAACAAGGCATTGAAGAATGACCCACTTCATATCTTTGAATACAGCAGCGGGAGTTACTGGACTGGTTGACATGCAATGCTAAGGTAAACCATGGCTTAGCGTAGAAGTGGGAAACCTTTGCCCAGTAAGTCAAGATTGGACCGCCAAGGGTCCAATTTAGCCCACGAGGCCATTTCCCCTAAAACAGGCCTACTTGCCCATTAGCTGACATCACTGGTGATATCAGTTGATGGGCAGGAGGACAAATTCTGTATTGATTATGCAGAGCTTGTTATAGGTTTATAGTTTACGGTTTGCCTCCATCGTCCAAGTGGCCAGCCCTTTAGATATTTGAAGATGGCTGTCATATCGCCTCTTGGTCTCCTCTTTTCTAGATGCAGCCCTTTTGTATAAGGCTTGGTTCTAAGACCTGTTATTATCTTGGTAGCCCAGGCTTGAAAGGGGTTAATTTAACCTCCGGTTTGCTAGTAAAACTGAATTGCTGTGTCATAAAATATGATGCATGTCCAAAAAGTGTGTCACCAGCCTGAAAAGTTTGGAAAGCTCTGTCTTAGGATCTCTCATCTGAACAAAATAATTTAATATTTCTTTAAGCTGAAAAACTAACATTTTGGAATGTAAATGTAAATAAATGTAAATAAAATGTAAATAAAAAAGAAAAAGAACTATTTCTTGCATTATCCACAGGATGGGGTAAAACTGCATTGTTTTATTTGGTTGAAATATAATGCTTATTAGAAACTCAAGAAGCCCAAGACCCAAATCATACAGCTGTCACTGAAGTCTTTTAAGTACCCCCTGCTACTAATAATGTCCAACAGACAACAAAATCAAATAACTAATATTTTAATTCATAGAAAGCCTCAGCTGGCATAAATTAATACTCCCAGATGGGAACTGACGAACCCACTAATTGAAAAACTAAGGAAATAATTATTCCTGCTTCTGCTTTAGATGACGGGAAAAGGAAATGTAGCATGACTAAACTATGCTACCAGGATATTTGGTTTGAGGAAAAGCAGAAGAGTTGCGCCATCCAATGGCCTTGGGAAAGAGAAATGTTTATTCTTGGGCTCAAATTTTCTCAATTTCTGGTGTTCTGGTGCTCATCTAACCAAAACTGCACAATCTATAAACAACAGGAGGGTTACGGAGCAGCATGGTAAACATCTAGGAAGTATGTGTCTACTCAGAAGTAAGGCCCCCACTGAGTTCATGGGAACACACTCCCAGGTTAGTGTATTTAGAATAGCAGCTGAAGGGGAGAATGTCTCAAAACCAGCCTAATGCAAACTGAGCATGCTCAGTGGCCATGGAATGATGACTAACTGGGGCAGAGGGCAAATGGAAAACTAGAGTGGAGAGAAAGAATGGAATGGAGTGGACAGCAGCACTCCACACTGCAACATTTCACTGTAGATCTCACTTGTGTTTTCACAGCACACAGGAACTGTTGTTGTTGTTTAGTCGTTTAGTCGTGTCTGACTCTTCGTGACCCCATGGACCAGAGCACGCCAGGCACTCCTGTCTTCCACTGCCTCCCGCAGTTTGGTCAAACTCATGCTAGTAGCTTCGAGAACACTATCCAACCATCTCGTCCTCTGTCGTCCCCTTCTCCTTGTGACCTCCAACTTTCCCAACATCAGGGTCTTTTCCAGGGAGTCTTCTCTTCCCCTTCATGGATCACTGCCTTGCCGTGGCGAAGGGGCTTGAATAACTCAGAGAAGCTATGAACTATGCCAAGCAGGGCACCCAAGATGAACAGGTCATAGTGGAGAGTTTTGACCAAATGTGATCCACCTGGAGGAGGAACCGGCAAGCCACTCCAGTATCCCTGCCAAGAAAACTCCATGGACAAAGACACAGGAACTACTATAGTTTAAAGCCACAGCCATTTCTGTGGTTTGGAACAGATGAGCTCCCTTAAGACCAAATTGGTTAAGGTAGGTCAAAGGGTTCTGGAGCGACATACACACAGAACTAAAAATAATGTTAAAGGTAAATTTCCCTAAAAAACCAGAAGCATTTCTTCTGGGTATTACTGGCATTGACATTCCGAGGGGTATAAGAAAATTCTTTTTATATGCAACCACGGCCGCGAGAGTGCTTTTTGTGACATATTGGAAAAATGACAAACTCCCTACCAGAGTCGAATGGTTACTCAAATTGACAGAATACGCAGAATTAGCCTCCCTTTTGGAAAGAATCAGAGATAAAACAGACAAGAGTTCATTCTAGAATGGGATAATTTCAGAAATTATTTGAAAAATAGCTGTAACTTAAACACAGTAGTTGCCTTTGAATGGTTTCTGTAAGTAATATATACAATGGAAAATGATACTGAAATAGAAAAGAGAATTTTTATAAATTAATAATTACAAATCAAAGCAAGATGTTTAATATAAAGGAAACATGGAGAAGACAGGAAGTCATGGGTTCGTGTAGAAAGCACATAGTTAAAACTGCATGTATCATTTGTGATATTTTTATTGTACTGATGATAGTGAGGATGACTAGGTGTTGTATATATATGGAAAATGAATAATAAAGCTTGAATAAAGACTGGGAAAAAAGACTAAACTGGTTAACTTCTATCAAGAGAAAGAGCAATACATTAATTTAATGTGAGGGGGGAAATATTGCGTCTTTTTTTAGAATGTAGAGAATTTAAATATTATGAATAATGTATGAGTTCTTATTTCAGCAGAAGTCTGGCAGCCTTATAAACTCTCAAGATTTTTTTTTTTAAATCACAAAAATACACACGTTTTAGAAGTGATCTTGCACATACTGGATTCAATGGGAATGAGTTGTCAACGATATGAGTTGGCTGCTACAATCCTTAGTTCAGAAATATCTATTTCACTATTTAGCTTGTAGTGCAATGTATTTCCACACAGGACTTTTCAGTACAAGTAAAAAATTACTGAACAAGCATGATTGTCCAGAATGCAGACTTCTCAAATTTCATTGTCAAGCTCTTAGACCATATTCCTCAAACCCTGCAATTACTTATCCCTTTTGGACTTACAAAGCTTGTCACTTACTACACAACAATACCCATTAACTGGGAAGAGATCCAAAATGAAAACTAGTTGAGTAACTGTTCAAAAGACTTGTAGTACTCCAGGAAGTCAAGACACTCAGAATGCTGAGCATGTTGCTGATTCAATCGGTATCTTCTTTTCAATTCCTTTGTGAGAAGGGGGAACACACAAAAAGTACTAAGAGCCTTCCATTGGCCCAACATCCTTTGAGTGTGCAGTCTTTCTTGCTTCACAAAAATGAGCCACTTTGTAAAAGAGGCCCCAGGAACTTTAATCCTTATGTTTTATCCACAACTAAAGTCATTCCAATATTAAGCCATTGCAGGGTGTATAAAAATCCATATGTTTAATGAAAGACTCTTTGATTATATGATTGCTCCCTTTGAATGGAAGCAGGGGTCTAATTTTCTTCAATTCCTGCTTCCCTTTGCAACTCCCTGTTGTTGTTGTTTAGTCGTTTAGTCGTGTCCGACTCTTCGTGACCCCATGGACCAGAGCACACCAGGCACTTCTGTCTTCCACTGCCTCCCACAGTTTGGTCAAACTCATGCTGCTAGCTTCGAGAACACTATCCAACCATCTCGTCCTCTGTCGTCCCCTTCTCCTTGTGCCCTCCATCTTTCCCAACATCAGGGTCTTTTCCAGGGAGTCTTCTTTTCTCATGAGGTGGCCAAAGTATTGGAGTCTCAGCTTCAGAATCTGTCCTTCCAGTGAGCACTCAGGGCTGATTTCCTTAAGAATGGATAGGTTTGATCTTCTTGCAGTCCATGGGACTCTCAAGAGTCTCCTCCAGCACCATAATTCAAAAGCATCAATTCTTCGGCGATCAGCCTTCTTTATGGTCCAGCTCTAACTTCCATACATCACTATTGGGAAAACCATAGCTTTAACTATACGGACCTTCCCTGTGCAGTCCCACAAATCTGCTCCAGAGTTTGGGGAAACCCTCCAAAACAGTATGGTGAAATGAGAACTGAACAGGAAATGGGAGGAAATCATCTCCTTATTTTCATAGAAACATTTGCTGGACCAAGGAGCCTTCTGTTAATGGATTCAGACTTCTCATAGTTAATTTTTAACTCATCAGGCCAAGGCTGTGTCACCCACCTTAGATAGCTTCTCCAGAAGAATACCATAGGTGATGGAATCAAATGTTGCTGAGAGTTCAAGGAGAAGCAAGATAGTACATTGTGTGCAGGAGGGAATATTGACTTCAACATGTGGTGTTATTCCTCATTTGGTTGGCAATGCAAAATGACCATTCACTGGCCACCATCTGAATGATAGATGGTGGGAAACCCACCCATTGGTATTATTACCGTAGCTTTTTGTTCTGATACTGTTGCACTTTCCACCTCACTGCTGGGAGTGCAGAGGATTAAAACTATGGTACATTGGCACTGGTCCGGGCATAGTAGCTGTTAGCACAGCAGAACCACATTATTGCTCTGTTAGTCATGATCACACAAAAATAAGTGGATTTTTGAAAGAGTTTCACAATGAGTTGTTGTAAGTTGGGCTTGTTTACTGCTTGCTATGCTAATGCATGCACTGACAACTCTCTGTTCTTAGTATTTATACATCCACACAAAGGGAGCTTTCTATACACTGATCTAAATGTATCCCTATCCCACAGGAGTCATGCTACTGGAGGGTTTCATTTTATTAAAGCTAAATGACAGCAAGCCCTGAGAAGAATTTCAGTGATTTATGAGCAGAATCCCAGTTGTCTACAGACATGGACAAAGTATTCAGTGATCCCCAAACCAAGTTTTTCAGTGAAGCATCACTAGCAAACAATTTTTTAAAAAATCCACCTCCCCAAAAAGGGAATTTAGAAAGGGAAGGGGAGTAAATATTTAGATCTGTTTCATGATTAAAACCATAAAGCAAAGATTCAAACAACTGCATATATCATAGGTAAAGGTAAAGGGACCCCTGACCATTAGGTCCAGTCGCGGACAACTCTGGGGTTGCAGCGCTCATTTCGCTTTACTGGCCGAGGGAGCCGGCGTACAGCTTCCGGGTCATGTGGCCAGCATGACTAAGCCACTTCTGGCAAACCAGAGCAGCGCATGGAAACGCCGTTTACCTTCCCGTTTACCTATTTATCTACTTGCACTTTGACGTGCTTTCAGGGACCAAGCAATGGGAGCTCACCCCGTCGCAGGGATTCGAACCACAGACCTTCTGATCGGGAAGCCCTAGGCTCTGTGGTTTAACCCACTGCGCCACCCGCGTCCCTGCATATATCATATCTGACCAAAATAACGCAATTAATAACCAGATTATGGATTTAGGGCTTGATAGAGAGCTAGGTTTAAAGCTTGATTTTGTATGAACAGCAGCTTCCCACCGAGTGATTCAGATACTGAAGTTGCTATAAAAAGTTGCTACTGTGCTATAAAAGTCATGTTAATCTGGCATTCCTTCACACAGTATATACATGTAAATAGTCACCTTATAAAAGAAATTAGTTCGACCCACAGATCCAATTTTGCCCGTGTGATTCATGAAGCAAATGTTTCCTTCCGTTGCACCATAAAATTCACATATCTTGATGTCACCAAATCGGTGTAAAAATTCCTTCCAGATATCTGTTCTTACTCCGTTCCCAACTGCTAGGCGAACTTTGTGATTCCTCTCTCCCTCTTTCTGAAAGACATTTTAAAAACACACATAGACATCCTTAAGATGAACCCATCACATTTTAACCTACAGCAGATTCCAAGCTCGCATTTAAAAAGAAAATTAAAATCCAGCCCCCGTCTTGAGTTTATCTACAGATCAGAAACCAGCTGCAATGTGACCCATCATAAAAATCACAACCAATTCCTTGGAGGTTCCTGAGGGCAGCCCTGGTATGGGATGGCTGCTTGTAGAGTTCGAAGGGACTCAAGGGTCATCTAGTCCAACCCCCTGCAGTGCAGGAATCACAACTAAATCATCTATGATGGATGGCCATCCAACCTCTGCTTAAAACATCAAACGAAGGAGAGTCTCCCACCTTCTAAGGGAGTCCATTCTATCACTCTATACCTAAGGCTAGAGACAGACAATAGGAGTGTTTATTTGTGTGCGCGTGTGTTTGTGTGTTGAAGTTAGTATGGTGAAAACACCATTAACAATGGTATGTACAGTCATACCTCGTGTTGCGTTAGGTTCATGTTGCGTCTCTTTGGCTTGCGAATGCAGCAAACCTGGAAGTGTATACTTCCAGGTTTCGCCACACAGGCATGTGCAGAAGCATTCTACACGCTTCACACATGCGCAGAAGTGCTCTATCGCACTCCACGCTTGCGCAGGAGCACCACTCCAGTTGCTGACTTTTCGGGGTGTGAACGACACCCTGGAACGGATCGTGTCCGCAACTAGAGGTACCACTGTATACTTATTCCACTTTTTAGTTTCTCAGGTTTTTATAGTGTTTGAGAGCCTGCAAAAACTCTTGGATTAGAGATGATATCAAGACCACAAAGAAGTATATATACATCACTAACAATGTAACCTCTGTTTGAACCACAATCAGTTCTTAGGAACAGCCTATGTGTTTATGTACTTGTCAACTCATCAACATTTTTAATGCGGTTTTTTTTAATCTGCAGAATTTACACTGCATTTGACTATGAGAAATTGCCATAAGTGACAACCAGCATATGCATTTTTAATCATCACCACCCCAGCCTAGCTAGTTAGCTTTAAATAAGGGTTTATCCACATTTACCTTTTGCTGCACTCTTTCCAGGCACAGGTTCATGCTTTAATGCTCTTGCTTTCTTTTCTTTTTTGGCCTGAGCTCTCCCTGTGAAAACCCACTCTTTAAAGCTGAATAGGAGCAAACGTCAATCTGGGTTTTCTGAAGATTGACCTTTGCTCCCATTGAGCTTTAAACAACCAGGCAAAAAGGAAGTGTGCATATGCCCTAGGTCCCGCTGTGAGCAATGAGATTATAGTTAGTTGTTTCATTGGTTTCAATAAAGATTTATGCTGCAATTCTAAACACGCTTACATGGCAGAATGCCACTTATATGGCAGAAAGCCCTGTTGAGAACAATCAGACTTGTTTTTATGCAGACTGTACAAAGAATTGCATTCCTAGCCACAATTCCCTTTAGCTGAATCAGGACAACCATTTTTAAAATGTGCAGAAAAGTCATTTAAATCATGTTGCTTTTTTGTTTATCCTGCTTATTTTCCTCCAGGCAATCAACTAAAATAGACTTGATTTGAGCACCTACTTTTAAAAGCACCTACCTTTAAAGGAATCTGATTCCTTGCTAATTTCAAATTGGCATGTCATCTGCACCACTGCAGCTACCCTTTGCTGAGGTCACTGAATTCTCTGTTATTGAAATGCAAATCCTGGTAACACCAGACTAAAAACAACAACAAAGACTTTTATTGTGACCTTTTGTTCAGTGATGAAAAAAGACCAGTAGAGAAACCTGCTCAATTCAGACTGAATGGTTTATTCATATCCCTGCAGAAACCGAAACTCTCTAGTAGCCAGTTTGACATGCAGGTAAACTTTGTTTCCATTTATCCTTTTCATTAACAAAAGAAAGCTTTGTTTATTGTAGATATCCCACACAAGGAGACAGATTAATTCAAAGCTGCTATGGCATTGTTTGCAACATCACAGTTGCTGTCACAAATCCATGCAAAGTAACTAAACCAATTCAACACATCTCAAGGCAGAAAATACTTTTGAGGCAACAGCCAGGGCCAGGGGCAAGCATTTGGGATTAAGAATGTAGAGTAAGGAAACAGACCTATAGAGGCAAGTGCAAAGTTGCAAACACTGGAAATACCCTGAGGACATCATGGAAACCTCATACAAATCTGAAAGCTATTAAGTGAGCAAGATTGGGCGAGATGGCCCTACAGAAACATGACAAGAGCTAAGCAAGTCATGCAATTTCATAAATATCATATCAGTCGACTTTAGAAACTTTTTTTTAGAGCAGCTTGGTTTTATTGTTTATGTGAATACACTGTTACTGAAGTAAAGGTAAAGGGACCCCTGACCATTAGGTCCAGTCGTGGCCGACTCTGGGGTTGCGGCGCTCATCTCGCTTTATTGGCCGAGGGAGCCGGCGTTACAGCTTCCAGGTCATGTGTCCAGCATGACTAAGCCGCTTCTGGCGAACCAGAGCAGTGCATGGAAACGCCGTTTACCTTCCTGCTGGAGCGATACCTATTTATCTACTTGCACTTTGATGTGCTTTCGAACTGCTAGGTTGGCAGGAGCTACTGAAATAGTTTGCTGTTATTACTTACCTGCCTTTCACCCTAATATCCCACGGTGGGTTGCAACAATTAAAATACACTATTAGACTAATTCTATGCTTTGGGCGAGATTCATCTAAAGCAGGGGTCAGCAAACTTTTTCAGTAGGGGGCCAGTCCTCTGTCCCTCAGACCTTGCGGGGGGAGCCGGACTATATTTTTTTGGGGGGGGAAATGAACGAATTCCTATGCCCCAAAAATACCCCAGAAACGCATTTTAAATAAAAGCACACGTTCTACTCATGTAAAAACACCAGGCAGGCCCCACAAATAACCCAGAGACGCATTTTAAATAAAAGCACACGTTTTACTCATGTAAAAACACGCTGATTCCCAGACCGTCCGGGGGCCGGATTGAGAAGGCGATTGGGCCGCATCCGGCCCCCGGACCTTAGTTTGTCTACCCATGATCTAAAGAACACCGTCAGCGGGAAGCCCTGCACTGGGACTTCCACTTGTACAATGAGGCTTTCCCCCTCTCCTGTGTGCCCCCTGGAATTGGCTCAGGGGGAGAATCCTCAGACCAGCATGTGGGGGACGGGGGGTGGGGTGTTGTTCCATCTGGCAAGCTAATAGGTTTGAGTATACAGAACATTTGTAATAGAATGACGCTGAATTCTATCTACCTTTGTTGTTTTAAATTATACTAGTTTGTTTCTTTCTACTCTGTTAGCTGCCTTGGCAACATACATTATGTTGAAAGTGTGGGATGTGTTGTGTAAATAAATAAATAACACAACATATTGTTGCTGTTTCTCCTTCAGCAGTTATGACGGCCCTAATAAGAGGGAGGCAGCTATTACAAAACAAAAAGAAAAAACAAAAAGAAAACTGGCCTTCAACCAAAGCTTTAGCACTCCCAATGAGACCTTGTTTTATTTTCTGCACAAACCCCATCTTCAATCTGTCAATTGCTATTCTCAGTTCTACACTGAAAAATATGCAGACAGGGCTCATACTAGGGTGTCAACAATCCGATCTAATCCACATCCTTCTGAATATAATAGTGTAGTAAAAAGAATGGGAACCTACTGATGCTGATTAACACTGGGTGCATATTAGGAATTTGTCTGGCTGGAGTGGCTGTGCCTTCAAATATTTTTTTGTAATTCTTCATCTGCAATATGAATTTGTAGGTGCTCTTACACATTTATATAGGACGGTGGTGAGAACCAACAATTTGTATTTCTCTTGCTTTGAACTTCCCTATTGTTCTCTCTTGATTTATCTTTTACAGATTTATCTTCTTAAGTTTTTACTTACTTACATGTTAGATTTATAAACCCCTCTTCATTAGCAGATCTCAGGGCCGTTCACAATATAAGATGACAGACAACACATTTTTCGGATGTTTGTGCATGACATGGCAGTAATGCTGTGAGTCCCAATACAGGCATTTCCATAAATAACTAAGGAATTGCCATTTTGTGGGGAAGTTGCGGAGCCAGAAACTAACTACAGTGGTACCTTGGGTTACATAGGCTTCAGGTTACATACGCTTCAGGTTACAGACTTCGCTAACCCAGAAATAGTACCTCGGGTTAAGAACTTTGATTCAGATATTGTGCTCCGGCGCTACAGTGGCAGCATTAGCTGAAGTGGTGCTTCAGGTTAAGAACAGTTTCAGGTTAAGAACGGACCTCCAGAACAAATTAAATACTTAACCTGAGGTACCACTTTATGAGAAATCTGAATCACTCTGCTTAAATATTGGCCCCAAAGTGCAAATGCATATCATGCATGCCATGGTAAAGGTAAAGGGACCCCTGACCATTAGGTCCAGTCGTGGCCGACTCTGGGGTTGTGGAGCTCATCTCGCTTTACTGGCTGAGGGAGGCGGCGTACAGCTTCCGGGTCATTTGGCCAGCATGACTAAGCCGCTTCTGGCAAACCAGAGCAGCACACGGAAACGCCGTTTACCTTCCCGCCAGAGTGGTACCTATTTATCTACTTGCACTTTGATGTGCTTTCAAACTGCTAGGTTGGCAGGAGCAGGGACCGAGCAACGGGAGCTCACCCCGTCGCAGGGATTCGAACCGCCAACCTTCTGATCGGCAAGCCCTACGCTCTGTGGTTTAACCCACAGTGCTACCCGCGTCCCTGCATGCCATGGAGACTGCGTCTAACTCTGCTTTCACGTGTAATGTATTTTTCCGTGTACAAGACAACCCCTATTTTTGGGAGTCTAAAATTAAGAAATTTTAAAATTAAGGAAGTTGTTGAGCTTTTTGGCGGAAATCACAAGAACAGTTGTTGAGCTTCTTTTGTAATTTTGCTGAGCAGTTGAGCTGTTTTTCGATGACACCCCTCCCCGGCAACTGTTCCCTGCTACCTGCTACCAACAAGGCTCCAGTCTTATTTACCATATTAACCCAAGTATAAGACAACCACCAATTTATCACTAATTTTTTATAAAAAGGCTGTCTTATACATGGAAAAATACTGTCCTTTAGAAGCAGGTAGATTTCTTTTAGAAGCAATAAGATAAAAGGAGGCAGGCAATCCTTTCAAAGAGATCCTTGCCTCATAATACATTTGGCTGGGATCCTTGGCTCAAGAGAGATTTATGGATGCTTAGCATGACTGAAATTCCTGCATCACCCATTTTTTCTTACTAAAAAATATGTTGACAATCTTGCAATCTTGGGGACAATTCCAACGCTGTTTACCCAGGCTAGATACCCAGATAGCAGGAGTGTTCTAACTCATTCAAAATTGTTCAGGTACCGTATTTTTCGCTCTATAAGACGCACCAGACCACAAGACGCACCTAGTTTTTGGAGGAGGAAAACAAGAAAAAAAATATTCTGCATCTCAGAAGCCAGAACAGCAAGAGGGATCGCTGCGCAGCGAAAGCAGCGATCCCTCTTGCTGTTCTGGCTTCTGGGATAGCTGCGCAGCCTGCATTCGCTCCATAAGACGCGCACACATTTCCCCTTACTTTTTAGGAGGGAAAAAGTGAGTCTTATAGAGCAAAAAATACAGTAAATCGCAACCATTAATGGAAGTCAGAGTTTTGTGCTCTGAGGTTTTCTGCCACATATGTTTTAAGCATGGTTTTAACAATTTTATGATGGTATCTGACTGTGTTTTGTATTGTTTAAAATTGTCTTTTGTAAACTGCTCTAGGGTCTCATTAGATGAAGAGTGGGCTATAGATAAAACTAACACATAATTATATTATTTTAATTGGACTTACCACAGGCTGCTTGCAAAGGTAACGACACAGTTCCCCAATGTATTGAATAACTGTAATATTATACTTTTTGCAATCAGTCCAGAACTGGCTAGCTGAAAACTTCTTTCTTAAAACACATGTCGCACCTTGGGGAAAAAACAAAACCACCGTTTCAGGATTAACGTTTGGCTGACACTATGCACAGTACCTACTGGATAATCTTATTTAGGTCTAACATCCTTAAGAACAGATTTGAATTTAATTGATACACACTTGGTTTAATTAAATATATATATATATGTACATGTTGCAATACATTGGGGCAGGGAACCTCAAAGTCTTGGGGGCTGAATGCAGATTTCCCGTACCTCCCCATCTGGCCCTTGTACTCTCCTCAGGCCACACCTCTTAGTGTCTCTGCTTTGCACACTATTTTTGAATGATGGAAATGGGTCTTTGAACTCTGATCATGTGTCCTGCTTGTATGGATGGCTGATAGTGGGGTGAAAGGTAAAGTTGACATTTGTTGCCCTACCCAGTTTCGCCTCTTTACCCACCTACCACTGGTATGTGGCCTCAAACGGCTTAGAAGGGACTATGGCCTCAGGCTGAGATGGACCCCACCCCTAAAACACACTGTGCCTTTGCATGAAGGCTGAACTGGGCCCAGTGACTCCGCTCTGTTGCCAGAGGAGAAGTGTGTTAGTCTGTTGTAGCAAAAGCAGCAACAGATTTATTATGGCACAAGCCTCTTCAAACACTTAATTGGATGCATAAACAATAAACCTATCCTTCTCTTGGATGTTTTCACACTGCTGGCAGGCCACGATTGGGGCAAGTCCTTGATATCAGGGGAGCAGGGTGAACTGGGCTGTGCATTTTGAGCCTTTTATGGTTGGTGGGTTGTATCTCAGGCGCTGACAGTGCTAGCTAGGCCTGTGCACAGCACCCTGTCTCCCACAACCAGATTGATCACCATGCCTGAACAACATGTTCTGTGTGCCTTTGAAGTACCGTATTTTTCGCTCTATAAGACGCGCCAGGCCATAAGATGCATCTAGTTTTTGGAGGAGGAAAACAAGAAAAAAAATATTCTGAATCTCAGAAGCCAGAACAAGAGGGATCTCTGCGCAGTGAAAGCAGCAATCCCTCTTGCTGTTCTGGCTTCTGGGATAGCTGCGCAGCCTGCATTCGCTCCATAAGACGCACACACATTTCCCCTTACTTTTTAGGAGGGAAAAAGCGAGTCTTATAGAGCAAAAAATACGGTAATTGATTCTACCACAACACTTGTAATGCTAAATATCCCTTAAACTAGGATAGGCTACCCTACTGGCATGGCCAGATCCAATAATAATAATAATAATAATAATAATAATAATAATAATAATAATAATAATATATTATTTATACCCTGCCCATCTGGCTGGGTTGCTCCAGCCACTCTGCGCAGCTCCCAACAGAATATTATTATTAATAATAAAAAGCGATAAAACATCAAACTTTAAAAACTTCCCTAAAAATGCTGCCTTCAGATGTCTTCTAAAAGTCAGGTACTTGTATATTTCCTTGACAAATGATGGGTGTTCCACAGGGCGGGCGCCACTACTGAGAAGGCCCTCTCCCTGGTTCCCTGCAATCTCACTTCTCGCAGTGAAGGAAACTGCCAGAAGGCCCTCAGAGCTGGACCCCAGTGTTTGGGCTGAATGATGGGGGTGGAGATGCTCCTTCAGGTATACTGTGCTCCCAGGCTGCGCTCCTGGTCCTTCAGGGGCACAGTTACCCCGTTCAGGAACTAGGGACAGGCAGACCGCAACCATGCAAAACGTATTTCTGATCTTAGCAGTTATATATCAAGCTGTGCTCTGGGCCAGGCCATATTGGCTGCCGCCCTTCTGGGAAGTACTGGTAAATTTCCCTTGAGGTGAAAATGCCAGAAACGTGCAGAATGCTATATGAACCCAGAAGGGATGTTTAATTTGTTTGCTGCTCCTTAGAGTTTGGATACCCTGCTTATCCAACCGCACCAAAACTGAAACTTTTTTGTGCATCCAGGAGTCCTCTACGTATCAGAAAGTTACGACATGGTATTAGTGTGAACTTTCATCCATTTTATGCAGAGGAAAAACCAAGACCCAGCTTTTCAGAGTAATTCGTTTGGCTGATTAGGAAAAAGTGAAACTGCAGTAAGTCCCCTCCCCCCTTTTTTTTAACAGAAGATGCTTTCATCTCTTTTTCCCAGTGGATCACGGAAACAAATTATGCTTATCACCATATGATCTGTAGCCAGTACAGAACATAAAGCTCTCAACAACATAAAGCTATCCTCAGAGACCTGTAATGGAAATTCTATGAGAGCAGCATGTATCAGGTGGAAGAGGATATTCTCCAGAGCTTCTTACAGCTGCCCTTTCCCATAACCCAGGGCTCTGACTCTCCATCCTTATAGCACTGGGCCCTTTTAAAAGTAGCTCTGCTCACAAGCAATGGGACTCAACTGCTCAGAGAAAGCAGCAGTCCTATTTAAGGTTCAGTGTAGGGTTCCTGGTTGTCATAGGGATATTAAGGCCTGCACTGACTGACCTGCAGCCCTAAGCTTCATTTGGATCTATCCAGATGATACCTGTACTGGTTGCCTTTTTGGAACTTGACCTCTGCTTTGCTTGACCTTGCCTTGATGGAACCTAACCTGTGATGGAACCTAACCTGTAACTTTGCATTCCTACAATATGCTAAGCACGGACCCGAAACATAGAATAGAAGCTGTCCCCTGGCTAGGACAGAATGCACCCCCTGCACATAATTCTGTAATAATCAAGGGAATTACTGAGCTTCTCTAAACTGGTACCACTGCAAAATGGCAGAATGAGATTTGAAATGTGACTTAAAGCAACTACAAGGCACACCCCATTAATGTGATTATTGACTGAGGGTCTTTTCTTAGCTTATTCTAACTATTTCAGTGTAGAAGTTGATCATTCATCTCCTTTAGAAACACTTGTACACGCTTTCCATAAGCATGACTAAAGACTGTCGACATGCAGAGGGCCGGGAGGCCAACTGGCAAGCCCCAGCTGTGCCATCTCCTTCCATCGGCCCGTGCTCAGACGTAAATCAGCGACCAGGGCACGCTATTAGCAGAGTGTACTGCGCATACAGAATAGTCGTGAGGCTTGTGAAATCATTCTACAGCTACAGATTTATTAAACATAAATCAGGACAAAGAAACATGTTCTCTCTCTCTCTCTCCCTCTCTTGTGTCATCTCAGAGAGAACAGCAAAAGCAAAAGCTATACACAAACGGAAGTTCCCAGCAACCTGTGCTGGAATGTAAACAGACATGTGACATGCAACAATCTCATGCCTGTTCCTTAAGGTGGAATGGAAATGTCAACTTGCCTTACCCAGTTCAATGCATCCACCTATGCCAAGTAGAGCGGCTGCACTGTGGTAAAGAGGGAGAGTAATATAAATTATGTCATCAGGAGTAGCACCAAATGCCCATAATCCAGCAGCTCCTTTTAGAACTTGCAGATGACTGATAATTGCAGCCTTTGGTAAACCTGAAATAAAGAAATAAAATATACGCAAACATATTTTTTTTCTTTCAAAGGAAGTAAAAAAAGCTTAATTACAAAATCAATGGCTACTTTTTGCACTCCAGGGTGAAATTTTCATCTATATGCTAAAATAGGTTATGTAATTTGCACAAATTGTTCTGGGATATTACTAAGTAACATCCAAAATAAATAAACAAACCAGTTGCTCCTGCTGAAGCCCATTCACTATATATTCTGCGAAAAGGTTAAGTTAAAATAACAGGTAAGTCAATGCATTAAGAAAACATATTATTTTGAAATGGGATACTGAAATTTGATGTAAAATTATGTTATTGTTTGAAGAAAAATGAAATAATAATTTTTTTAAAAAGAAAACATTTCAAAACAAGTAGCCAGTTTATGGAAGCTATATACTCCCTGCTACCCAGGTATATAAAACAAAAAGCTCCATCAATGATTCCGCCCCCCCCCCCAAAAAAAAAACTATTACAGCTTTTTACAGATTGGACATCCTGATGTTCTTTCACCTATGGCGCTTTCCTGATCTAAATCCAGGCATCACATCTTGAAGCTATAGGCATCAAAGGCGTTACAGGCGTGAATTAGATTAGGAAAATTGCTTGGTTGGTGGAGGGAGGGGAACAAACTGTTAACCAGCTCCCTTTCACCTCGGCTTCATTTGAATAAAAGAAAAAAAATGTCTGGTGATCCAATCTCCGATATTCTATCACACATATAGTTGTAATAATTAGATAGTCTAATTATTCCCTTGGAAAAGAGCTTCTCTTCTGGTCACACTACCTGCTTTGCTTGAATTATAAAAGTTGCAAATTTTTAGGCAAATGATGCTATTGCAAATTCTATATGTAACTAAGTAAGTTAATTTTTATTTATACTTTGCCCTCCCCGGCCAAGACAGGGCTCAGGGCAGCTAACATCTAGTGTCAAATACATTAAAACACAATCAAACAACTGATTAAAATACAGTTTAAAAATTAGAATCAGGATCAAATTAAATGACTGTCCATGAAATCACAACAATAGGGGTCGGGAACCTCAAAGTATTCATCAGGGCCAGCTATCTATGTTGGTCCCACATGAGCCGATAAAAGGGCCAGAGGTAACTTACAGGGTCCCATAGAGGGGGGTCAAACTGGGCCTGGACCAAAGGCCAGGCAGAACAGCTCCGTCTTGCAGGCCCTGCAGAAGGATGTCAAGTCCCACAGGGCCCTGGTCTCCTGCGACAGAGCGTATATATGCAGCATGAATTAAACTGACTTATGCTTCAACCTGATCCTGGAAGATGTGAGAGGTTGTTGTTGTTTTTTCCATTTCAACATTCTGCATGTGCTGCTGCATTCATTTCAATAGGGACCATGAACACAAGTGTGGCTTTACATGTATGTAAAATTAAGATTAAGATCTAAGCACTTGACACTTGGTTTCAATAACACAAGTTAAAGGGGGGGAATGTGTGCTACATCATTGATCAGGAAATATTATAGGTAACGGAGATAAGACATGTTCTGCAAGCATCAGAGAAGAAAACGAAAAGGCATCTATAATATTGGTATATGACACAGACACACAAATTAGCCTTTGCTGTTAATCAAAATGTAAGGAAAATATGGCAAATAGGGCCTCTTAAATAATATTTAATACAAAAATAATCATAAAATTTAACAAATAACAATAATACTATGAGTGGAACATTTGTTTTTAATCAGCTATATAATGTTGCTTTTCATGTCCTCCGATAAGGAGTGTTTCGAAACAAGCACATAAAGATCTTAGCTTCTTAGCATCTGTACCAATGGCAACAAACCTGGCCATCTGCTTGAAAACTAAAGGGCTAGTTAGTAACTTAATCCTATTTTCTTTCTCCACAATGACCTGTAAGCTCAGCAAGCTTGGACAGGAAACATTTCATAACAGATGTATAACAACATGCTAAGAAAGGAGATTATAAAGCTCACGAAGCCAAATTCCAAAGCTACGTCACATGATCAGAAAATATGCTGCTATTTCTTCCAATGTTCAAAGTAGAATTAGTAGGTGGTGGGTGTTGTTTTGCAATATTAAAAGGTAAAACAAAAAGTAGTTATTTCTTAAATGAGTAAGTTTAATGTCCTGGCCATCTGGAAAAACTGAAAAGCTTACTACGTACTATATAGGTTTATGGGGTCAGAAGTATACAGTAGGCAGCTGGCCTTAAAAAAGAAAGAAAGAAAAGTTTTACCTTCCTTTTTTTTATTGGTTTTAATTCATTTTACTACATCCAACATTAAAACAAGTGAAGAAATAAACATACATAACACATACATACAAAAAAGAGAAAGAAAGAAAAGTTTTAACTGTTTTCCAAGCCAAGAGCTTTTCGAGGTGGGGCCCTCCCATATCAGTGTAGATTTATAGTGTGTTTGCACTAGGTTAATCATTAAAAACCAACAACACCACAATCACTTCTGACTGTGTATTGAAAACCTTTATAGAATGTTGTACCTGTTGTTCCAGAGGTAAAAATGTAGAGGTGAGGATCCTTCAAGTTATTAGCAGCACAGAGATTAGCTGGTACAGGATCATCAGAAGCAACTTCCAGCTTGTCCAAAATGGTATCAACATGTGGCAATGTGGATTCTTTCGCCATCACCCAAATCCTGATATCTTCTTGGAGGCTAGGAAGAATTTCCTCTAAGGTTCCAAGCATATCTAAAAAATAATATTGCAACATATTAAATACAATACTGGATTCATTAAATAGATATCAGTAGTGAAATGTCTGTCAGGATTGGAGACTGGGGCAGGAAGCAGGTCAGGTATGTGTCCCAGATTACAATCTTCAAGAGAACCCAAAAGGAGCCACTGAGAACAAAATATACTACAGTGGTACCTCAGGTTACAGATGCTTCAGGTTACAGACACTTCAGGTTACAGACTCTGCTAACCCAGAAACAGTACCTCGGGTTAAGAACTTTGCTTCAGGATGAGAACAGAAATCGTGCGGTGGCAGCAGTGGTAGGCCCCATTAGCTAAAGTGGTACCTCAGGTTAAGAATGGTTCCAGGTTAAGAATGGACCTCCAGAACGAATTAAGTTCTTAACCTGAGGTACCACTGTATCATCTAGAAAGTACCATTCTGCTTTTCATTTCTTCACTGCACTAGGGTATGAGAAAGACATGATGATTAGCTTTACGCAACACTAATCCAAAGTTTGACAAAAGGGTAACTAAGCTATGCCTTCCCCTAGATGTTGTCAGACTACCTGACCATTAGCTATGCTGGCTGGGGCTGGTGGGATCCAACAACTTTAGCAGGGCCACAAGTCAGCTAGTCCTGGCTTAGCATTATGAGGGAAAACACATGAAGAAGAGTTTGGATTTGGAGTTGATATCCCGCTTTATCACTACCCTAAGGAGTCTCAAAGCAGCTAACAATCTCCTTTCCCTTCCTCCTCCACCTGTGAGGTGAGTGAGGCTGAGAGACTTCAGAGAAGTGTGACTAGACCAAGGTGCATGTGGAGGAGTGGAGACGCGAACCCGGTTCACCAGATTACGAGTCTACCACTCTTAACCACTACACCACACATGCACATGCATGCATCCCTGCTTCTCCTCTGATGTGGCTGTGAAGAGGCCAGAGGATTCTCCTTGGCAGATCTTAAATATAAGCTCGATTTGTACTGGGAGAGGTGGTTTGCTAGGTATCCTTGTCCCAAGTGGTTTAGGCTTTAAATGTTAACAACAAAACCCTGAACTTGCCTTGATGTCTAATTAAGATGTGCCACATCTTTCAAAACTGGCACAGCACCTCTACAGCTGTGTGTCCCACTAAGCACTCTAGCAGCTGCATTTTCGGCTAGCTGCAGTTTGCAAGCCAGATGCAAGGGTAGCCCCATGTACAGCACATTCCTGTAGTCTAATTGGGAGGTTACCAATGTATGGACCATCGATGCAAAGCTCTCAGTGTATAGAACTGGTTGTAGATGGAACACCAACCAAAGCTGTTAATGGGTGCTTTGAGCCACTGAGGCCACCTGGGCCTCTAATGAAGGCAATGAATCTAGGAGAAGCCCCAAATTACACACCTGCTCCTTCATATGGAGTACAACCTGATCTAGAGCTTGTACGAAACTCAATTTCCAGACATGGCCACTATCTTGTCAAGATTAAGTTGCAGTTTATTAAGAATGTATTGTCCCTCCCGATTCAGATGTTACAGAGAAATAGAGCTTGCCACCGTCAGCATACCAGTGTCATCTTGACCCATTGCTTTTAATGACACTCCCAGCGGCTTCATATGGACATTAGATAGTACTGTGGACAAAATTATGCCCTATGGCACACCACAGAGGGTCAGGGCACAGTAATCCAAGAGCATTTTCTGGAATCAATCCTGTAAGCAGAACTAAACCCACCATAAAATGGGGCACTCATCCTGTGACTCAGGGACATCCCAGGAGGATACCACGATCAACAGTATCAAAACCTTCTGGAAGTACGTAGAGTTCACAAAGAATTGGCAGATTGCAGCTGCTCCCATTGTCTTGATAGAATAGCATTTCAATGATGCCTAGTGATTATGTTTCCGTATCATCTTACATCACTTCCTAAAGTACAGTACTTTTCAAAGCAAGTTAATTTTGTTAAATAAAACCCATTTCCCCTGATTCTAAACACACATTAGTTTCTCCTTACTTTTTCAGAATGAATTTCATCAATGCAAGAACTTACTCCCATCAATCTTTAATTTAAGACAGCTGCATTCATCTGGTAATATCCAGGCTAATAGAACTTTCAGAAGAAAGACTTTTAAAGCAAAATATTAAACTGAAACATGCTAAAAGAATAAACAATCCAAGTACAACTCCAGATGTCATTCATTTCTACTTCAATTTCAGCATAATTTTTTAGAGTACAGTCAGTCTCACAGTGATCCTATAAAAGTCAATTCAGTAATTTTTGTGGAGATTCAACAATATTTACCGAACTGTTCCTTAAAAGACAAATTGAATTATCTAGTGATTTTTAAAAATGCATACATTTTCTCCTGCTCTTAATAACTATCTCATAGAACAGCGAGTCATGCTCCACATAAGCACGACAAAACAAGACACAAGTCTATTTACCATATGCAACAAATGACACATGGAATTTGTACAGTGTTAACAAGGAATTAACTACCATGCAAGACCACTTAGTCTTGTGTTAAGTGGTCAAAGAGACAATGATCAGGATTCTTGAAATACAATTAATCTTCCGGAGAGTTTTTACTGGTGACATTTTACAGAAATCTTTAGCATCAACTAAAGTTAAATTTAAAAATTATGTTATTCATGTGCCTTCTATATGATAATCCATATGTATAGGCCTATATGTATCAGCTATTTCAGGAAAGCATGTTATACATGCTCAGGACCACAATGCCCGAAGGACCACCTCTCCTCATATGAACCAACCTGGACCCTGCAATCATCATCTGAGGCCTTTGTCATCTGCCATTCCATCTGAGGTCAGGGGGGCAGCAACAGGCCTTTCCTGTGGTAGCTCCCTGTTTGTGGAATGCTCTCCCAAGGAGGCTCACCTGACACCTTCATTACACATCTTTAGGCGCCAGGTGAAAACGTTTTTCTTCAACCAGGCATTTGGCTGATTAATATTCTATGGCTTGTTAAATGTGTTTGTAAAGGTAAAGGTAAAGGGACCCCTGACCATTAGGTCCAGTCATGACCAACTCTGGGGTTGCGGCGCTCATCTTGCTTTATTGGCCGAGGGAGCCAGCATACAGCTTCCGGGTCATGTGGCCAGCATGACTAAGCTGCTTCTGGCGAACCAGAGCAGTGCACGGAAACGCCGTTTACCTTCCCGCTGGAGCGGTACCTATTTATCTACTTGCACTGTGTGCTTTTGAACTGCTAGGTTGGCAGGAGCAGGGACTGAGCAACTGGCGCTCACCCCGTCACGGGGATTAAAACCACCGACTTTCTGATCGGCAAGTCCTAGGCTCTGTGGTTTAACCCACAGCGCCACCTGCGTGGGAGGGGTTTATTGGTTTGTTTTTGTTTTATTATGTATTTTGTATTCTTAATTTGTATTTATCTGTGTGAACCGCCCTAGGATCTTCCGATGAAGGATGGTATGCAAATTTAATAAATAATAATAAAGTAATTCTCAAATACTTATGCCTGTCAATGGAAATCAGCATATACTGTTTTCAATAATCAAGATCCTTATTGATCACTGTATTCTTTCCCACTTGGTAATTCTGCATCAGGGAGAGGCTTTCATATTGGAAGGCAAGTATGCTGGGAGTCTGCAAACCTTCTAGGAAGCTTTCTTTAAGAGGCTGGGTGATGGGAGATAATTTGGACACTGAAACTTTTACAGCACCGTGGAAGAGTTTTTTATTATTATTTATTTGTAGTCTGCCCTTCTCACAAGAGTTCCAGAGTAGCATACGATAACATTATAAATCATAACTGATAAACATGTAAAACAAAACAAATCAAAGAGCATCATAAAATTAAGTTAAAATCACGGTATAGAGGGGTTAACAATTGCACGCATGTGGGGATAGCCGACACTACAAGGCACCATCCTCTGCATTCTGCTGTCCATGCAACCATGCATAGGGAGACCGTAAATGCTGTCTTCAAATATCTGAAGGGTGGTCCATACGGAAGATGAGGCAAATTTGTTCCCTGCTGTTCCAGAGAACAGAACTAGACTCAGTGGGTGGGAACTGCATGAAAGCAGAATACAGCTAAACATCAGGAGATGCTTCCTAACGCTAAGAGCTGTTTATCAATAGAACAGGTTAGTATTGACTCTCCTTCACCAGAGGTATTTAAGCAGATCTAACCCACTGGGCCTCTTGGGCTTGCAGTCTGAATCTGCATGACGGTGGTGAGCTCCCGTTGCTCTGTCCCAACTTCTGCCAACCTAGCAGTTCAAAAGCACACCAGTGCAAGTAGATAAATAGGTACCGCTGCAGCGGGAAGATAAACAACGTTTTCGTGCACTCTGGAACTCATCACGGTGTCCTGTTGTGCCAGAAGCAGTTTAGTCATGCTGGCCACATGACCTGGAAAGCTGTCTGTGGACAAACACCGGTTCCCTCAGCCTGAAAGTGAGATGAACGCTGCACCCCATAGTCGCCTTTGACTGACCTTAACCGTCCAGGGGTCCTTTACCTTTTTACAGCATTGAACAGGGGAGGTTCAATTACATTAAAGAGAAGAGAAATTTCTGTATTGCAGGGGGTTGGACTAGAAGACCCTTTGGGTTCCTTCTGCTCTACAATTCTATAATTCTATGAGTCTATATCCACAGTGCCTCCCAATTCTACTAATTTCACCCTGCAGTCACGCCTCTATAAATGCCCCTCTTCATCCACATTACCTTAGCAAACCCAGGTTTGGAACTGCCAAAGACACATTTGCTGACTTAACATGTATTTTATTTAATAAAATCTGTATACCACCTAATTGCAAACAAAGCCTCTGGCTTATATTGAAGGTAGTGCTAAGGTTCCATAAGTGCAAGGAGTTTCCTTGAGGGATGGAAGCTTATCCTCTGTCCTCCCTCTGTATGCCCCTAAAATCTGTTCTGGATTGCCCCCCAGACCCTTCAGAACAGATCTAGGAATGGGATGGGATGCAGGGAACAGGAGAGGAAGTAATTCCCATTGTGCTAGCAGGAATCCTTGTGCTGGCTCCTGCTAGCACAATAGGTTAGCTGAATATAGCTTTCCATATTGGAGCCATAACGAATAGAATAAACTACCACTTGCTGGCTCATGCCGGTATTCAACAAGACATGTAAGAATAATCAATCCTACAGATTCCTACACACAAAAAATGCTTATGTCCCTGTGGAGATGGCAGTACCGAATCAGTGGTGCATTCCCTTCTGGCTAGCACTCTTTATAAAGACTTGAGGAATGAGATTATCACCCCTCTCTTATTGTCCATTCCAGGTCACCCAACCACTGCCACAGTGTCCTCCTGGCAGATCAAGAGTAGCAGATGACAGCAAAGGTTTCAAGGTTTTTAGCTAGGGCACTTAGAGCAAGGTCCACTATTTGACTGCTGATTCAGGACCCGGAAGTGTGTTTTGTATATTCAACTTTTTATTTCTGTTCTTTGTATATTGCATTGCTGTTTTGTTGCTATGGCCAACGGCTGATGCAAATAAAGAGTCATTCATTCACTCATTCATTCAAGACTTCTAAATTGGCTGCTAAAGCATAACTGAGACCAAGTAATGTTGAGAATCTGCCCCAAACCCTTAAGATATGAAGAAAATCGCTGTGCATGCTGCATGCAACTTCTAGCAAAACATGGGACCTCTTTGTTGCTAAAGCACGTTGTCCTTGTGATTACAATTTAGAACACCCTCACCTACCGCTATAAGTTTATATATTCAGAATAGTGCCAAAGCTTTTTCAGGACTCTCGTGTGTGTGTGTGTGTTTGCATGCTTCTATGTAGCATACAGTCTCCACGCACATGCAAAACTAGACTATCAAGGAGAAGGCTTTACGCTATCAAACCATTTTCTATGCTCATAGACCTTTCTACTCTAAGAAGTATTCAAATACAGAATCACTGATCTGTATGCAGCCTGAATTGGTATCACAGGAACAAACTCGGAGAAGCTAAGATCCATTCCCCCCACACCAATATTTGAGGGGGCAGGACTCTTGCAAAGTTGACAGACATTGCCATTCATATGGCATGCATACAGCATGTCATGCGATTGATTATGTGGGGCGGAGCTTAACCCCCGCCCCACCCCAATATTTTATTCAAGTGGGCATCCCTGGTTGACATAACCACCCCCCCTTCTAGATACTCTAGAATGAACGTGGGTGTAGCCAGGATTTTTGTTAGGGGTGGCAGAACCGATGTAATTGGTCAGTTAATTAATGAGAAGGAATAAACTACAGGGCACGTTGAGGAGGAAGAATGAAGTGTGCTAGGATAAAGGGGCGGGCAATGTGCAAATATCAGGTGCAGCGTTAGAAACAGATATGAAAGCTAGGAACAAAATGGCGCCTTAAACTTAGGTTATGGGCACAACAACGGAATGTCTAGGTGCACTTTTTTAAAGAACAAGAATACAAAGCTGAAAATGAATGAACCACAGCTAAAATATTTTGTTCATTTTTCACATGGTCGATCCCACCCTCCTAATATTCTTCAAAGGGTCTCTTTGTTTTTTTAATTTTATTTTGACAACGTAATAATCATAAATAAGAATAAAAGGTGCACACCACCACCAAGGCCATTCTTAACTCCCGCCCCGCCCCACCCCAATATTTTATTCAAGTGGGCATCCCTGGTTGACATAACCACCCCCCTTCTAGATTCTCTAGAATGAACGTGGGTGTAGCCAGGATTTTTGTTAGGGGTGGCAGAACCGATGTGATTGGTCAGTTAATTAATGAGAAGGAATGAACTATAGGGCACGTTGAGGAGGGAGAATGAAGTGCACTAGGATAAAGGGGCGGGCAATATGCAAATATCAGGTGCAGCTTTAGAAACAGATATGAAAGCTAGGAGCTAAATGGCGCCTTAAACTTAGGTTATGGGAGCAACAATGGAATGTCTAGGCGCACTTTTTTAAAGAACAAGAATACAAAGCTGAAAATGAATGAACCGCAGCTAAAATATTTTGTTCATTTTTCACATGGTCGATCCCACCCTCCTAATATTCTTCAGAGGGTCTCTTATTTTTGTTTTTAATTTTTTAATTTCATTTCGACAATGTAATAATCATAAATAAGAATAAAATGTGCACACCACCACCAAGGCCATTCCATTGTAACTATCCAACCTCCCCAAATTTCAACACCTCTTGTGATGTTTTGACCCCTTTCCATTTTAACAGTACAAATTCTACAGACACCCTCCATATCTCCTCAAAATCATTTCTCCTGCATATTCCCCATCTCACCTTAATGGCACATGTTAATTTATCATTAATAGCTATATTCCACACCACTTTATACCGTCCTTCCATTTTATATCTTACTTGCCCCTTCCACTTCCTGGCTATAATGATTCATGCAGCTGTTGATAAATTTGTGAGGAAGTCCTTCACGGCCTGTGAACAGAGGGTGACTTCTCCAGTCTTCAGAGAGCAGCTGGAAGTGGGGAGGCAGAAAAAGCTCCTCCTCTCCTTCCACTCTGCAGTTTTAATCAGAAATCTCAGGGGCAGTGCTGCTCCCAGAAACTGCTCTCGCTAAGGAAATTCCCTGTCGCCAAAGGCGCCTAGAACAACGGGGGAGTTTCGAACACGGATCGGGCGCGTACTTTACCTGCTCCCACCACCAGCATCTTGGGCGCGCAGCTGGCGATGCAGTGCAGGAGGGACCTGGCGCGCACGTTGCAGTTGAGGAAAGCCACCACGCAGCCCAGCTTGGCCAGCCCAAACCAGGCGTGGATGAAGTCGGGCTCGTTGCTCATGAGCAGAGCCACGGTGTCGCCCCTGGCCAGCGCCCCTTCCTCGAGGAAAAGGCGCGCCACCCGGTTGCTCCTCCGGTCCACCTCCCGGTAGGTGTGCACCTGCTCCTCGTAGATGAGGAAGGGCTTGTCGGGCTGCCGGCGGGCCAGCGCCCCGAAGCGCTCCAGCGCGGTGGAAACGCTGCCGCGCAGCCTGTAGACCTCGACCCTCAAGCCATAGCGCGCCACTTTCAGCAAGTACTTCAGGTCGGCCCAGAAGTAGGGGAAGAAGAGCTTCTGGAGGAAGTGCAAGGAGACCAGACCGGCCGCCACTGCCGTCGCCCAAGAGGGAAACATGAGCTCGGCGGCCGGGGCAAAAAACAACGACGGCGGCGCGCGGTTTGGGAAGTCTTTTTTCGGGAGACCAAACAGGCGGACAAACAAGCGCACGCCGCCCGCCTCCGCCCGGCCAAGGGAGCGGGGAGGAGCCAGTCACCCGAGGCGCCCGGGCAGCCTCGTAAAGGAGCCGGGAGCGGCGGGAGGGCGCTCGAAGGAGATGAAGACGCAGCGGCTCTCCTCTTGAAGGGGCTTCGGGCCCCGCACCTGCGCCTGCCCCTGAGGAAGCGGAGGGTCCTCGTTCCCTCAGCGGACTTGAGCGAGCGGCAGCGACTTCCCCCGGCAGTCCCAGCAAAGCGCCGCCGGCGAAGGCGTGGAGAGGCTGTTGCGCGCGCGACTCCGTCGTCGTCTTCCCCTTCACTACCTCAGCCCTTGCATAAGGCGTCGACTCCGCCCCTTCGCCCGAGGCGGCGGAAAAAGCGAGCGGACCACTGCCCGCCTCTCGCCTCACGATACGGCGGGAGCAGAGGTGCCAACTTGCGCGCCTGCGTAGCAGCGAAGGTCCCTTCGCTCCCCCCCATAAAGTATCTGAGGGGACCGCCGTCCCCCAAAGTTCATGAGCATTGCCGTTCCAATGGTGTGCGCCATCAGTGATGTGGGGCGGGGCTTACCTGGCCCCCAATATTTTATTCCAGTTGGTACCCCTGCCTGTGCACATACGGTCACCCCTCCACCATGCCATGCCCCCCATCTGTTCATGCCACTGTTGCCACCATCGCCCTGCGGGACCCCGCTGCTTGTTAGGATATAGTTCCATTCCACCTTTAGACCAGGCATGTGGAGTTGTTGTATGTCACATGTCTGTTTACTTCCAACGCAGTCTGCTGGGAACTTCCCTTGTATATAGCTTTTGCTATACTGTTTTTTGCTTGGACACGAAGGGAAGCAGACATGTTTTTCCTTTGTTCCTAATGCTGAAAAAAGGTAAAGGGACCCCTGGCCGTTAGGTGCAGTTCTGGCCGACTCTGGGGTTGTGGCGCTCATCTCACTTTATTGGCCGAGGGAGCTGGCGTACAGCTTCCGGGTCATGTGGCCAGCATGACTAAGCCGCTTCTGGCGAACCACAGCAGCGCATGGAAACACCATTTACCTTCCCGCCGGAGTGGTACCTATTTATCTACTTGCACTTTGACGTGCTTTTGAACTGCTAGTTTGGCAGGAGCAGGGACCGAGTAACAGGAGCTCACCCCGTCACGGGGATTCAAACCACCGACCTTCTGATTGGCAAGTCCTAGGCTCTGTGGTCCTAGGCTCTCTGGCGAACCCACAGCGCCACCCAACGCTTGTAAATATGCTTACATATGCCTCTGTCCGCCACTTCCGTTGTGAAGAGTTATTCACTCTGCTGATTAGAGCATGCTCAGTTTCTGAAGGCTTCTGAGACTTGAGTTGCTGATTGATGCTGTTCCGAGAACCGAAGTTTGCCCGGATGCCGGCCGGTGGCTGGAGCCAGCTGGGGCCTGCCAAATGCCACCGTCTCCCTGGACACATCCCAACACTGCTCACCTCCCTGCCCCCCCATACAACCTCACCGCTCACTGCCGCTACCCACACCGGTCCACTGCTGCCACACGACCCTGACGCTCGCCTCCCTGACGCATCTGCCAGACCACGTGGCTCTGCCTTACCTTCACCAGCTGAGATCTTTCTCTGCCTGCTCTGTCACCGAGGAGTGCTGTGGCGAGACCTGGCAGGCCGCTGCCGCCTCCCACCACGAGGACTACCAAGCCACTGCCACCACATTGCGCAAGGCCTGCCACGCCGCCAGCCTGCTTGCTAGGCTGCCAACACCGACGCACTTCTGGAAGCCGGCGCTCCTCCTGTCCACCGCCTGGTAGGTGTGAACCTGCCCTTTGCTGATGCTTTTGGCCCAGCTTCACAAAGCGCTCTAGTATGGCATGAATCCTGCCCCGTGGCCTGTAGACCTCCACGGTCAAGCCATGGCACATCACTTTCAGCAAGTACTTCAGGTCAGCCCAGAAGTAAGGGAGGAAGAGCTGCTGAACCACCCTTACCTTCACTGGCTGACCTCTTTCTCCACCTGGCGGGTCCGGCATTCCTGCCGCCACCTCCTGCCGTGGCGAGTCCTGCCAGGCCGCTGGCAGTGCTGTGAAGCTTGACAGGCTGCTGGCAGGCCTACTAGGCCGACAATAAGCAACCTAGCAGGCCAGACAGCAGCCTGGCAGTCCTTGTGGCACCACTGGCGGCCTGGCATGCCTCGGAAGCAGCATTTCGGATGGAGGCTCTTGTGGGAATGTTCAGGAGAGGATATATTGTTTAATTATAACCTTTCCAACTTGTGTAAACAAGTTCACAGTTTAGCAGAGTAACATTCTCCTTTTTAAACTCACAGCGGATGCATTTGCTCAGGCTCACTAAAGCCTCTATAATAACTGTTCTGGTATTTTCCCCTTGTTCCCTCATAAAAGATAAGACACGACACAGACGTCTATAAAAGTATAAAAAGAGTTTACTCACATTCTGTTCACAGTCGGATCCCAGAAGGCAGACTTAGCTTAGAAAAGTAACATACACCTGGAAACTATCCCATAAAGAGACAGTCCCTTTGTCCTCTCTTGGCTGGAGGCCAAGAGAGCATCTTTGACTAAGCAGATGTTACTTCTTCGATGCATGTAGTCAAAAAGAGAGAGATGGCTGCCCTGCCCTGTGCTTTTGTTGTTACCTGCACAGGTGAGGCCACACCCTCTAGTCACATGCAGAGGAAGTCTGTCCCAGCCTAGAAGGAAACAGGAAGTTTACCTGCTGGCTGGACAAACATTCCTCCCCATGTGTAAACATGTTCACACTAGTAATGTTGTACTTGATTGCTCTTTTGTTTCACATCCTACATCTAGGATACTAGGCCCTCAGTATTGGGGGGGACTGAGCACCCCGCTACAAAATATTGAGGAGACAGAAGACACCTCCGCTCATAGGAGTTTGTGCCCCTGGTTGAGAGGGAGAGGGACTGGTCCAAATTCACCCACTGAACTTCAGGGCTGAGCAGAGATTTGAACCCTGGTCTCCCAAGTCCTTGTCTGACCACTACACTGCACTGGCTCTTCACATATGAACAACAATAAAAAGTAACACATTCCAGGCTAAACTACGTTTCTAGTGTAACTTGCGAAATTTCCTTGCTCCTTTCACAAATGTGGTGGTGGTTCCACTCCATAATATCATGTGGGATAAAAGACACAAAGACAAAAAAGGGGCCTGTGTAAGCCCTGTAAAAGTAAAGGTAAAGGGACCCCTGACCATTAGGTCCAGTCGTGGCCGACTCTGGAGTTGCGGCGCTCATCTCGCTTTATTGGCTGAGGGAGCCGGCATACAGCTTCCAGGTCATGTGGCCAGCATGACTAAGCCACTTCTGGCGAGCCAGAGCAGTGCACGGAAGCGCCGTTTACCTTCCTGCCAGAGCGGTACCTATTTATCTACTTGCACTTTGACGTGCTTTCGAACTGCTAGGTTGTCACCCTGAGGGGGTGACAAAAGGCACACCACGGGGGCGGCACTTACCACGGGGCCTGGCCTGCAGTGCGCCCATCTCTCCTGGGAGTGAGGCAGTGGGTTGGGGCCCTGAGCTGCCCGAAACGGCAACGTGGGGCTTTCGTCCGCCAGGCGGACACCGTGGGTGGATTGCCACGGCGCCCCCCTGGGCAGATCGCCCTGCCTCTGTGGGCGGCTTGCCCCGCCCCCGGCGCTCTGTGTGCCAGAGCGGCTAGCTACGCCCCTGCCTAGGCATCACAAAAGTATCACTTGTGAATAGATTCTTTTTTAAATTTCCGATTTACAGTCCGTCTTTGAGTAAGATCACTGCATTGCCGCTTTCATGCTACGTTTTCCCTGAAGAAGTCCAGTACAATGTGTGAATTGATCATAAGTTACATATTTTTCCACCCTCCAGGCAGAAATGAAAAGCAGCGAATTGGGTAATGAAATTAAGCGCTTTGGTAAGTTCATTGAATAACAAGGGAGCAGCCCAGGGTAGTTGAGTGGAACTTGAAAAAACAGCTAATTCATACAAAACCTCTTATATATGCAGGTCTGGGAGCTGCTGGATACATTGTCACACACTGCAGTTTAAAATGGTTGGTTGTGATGATGCATGTGATTTTTTGTGAATATTTATTATACCATCTGACTATCATCAGATAAATTACCCATTTATCTGATAAAACAGGCTGACCTTCTGTTGCATATTGGACAGGTTCCAATATAATGTTTTACAGTTAGATCATTCATAGATAGCATATAGGACAGTGTTTCAATATTGCCATATTTTCTTGAAAGCAACTGTAATTAAATTCCATTCCACTTCTCTATAAGTAAGTTAGTTTAAGATCCACATGACAATTATATGTGTATCAGCGGGTCTGATAATTATTGCAAGAATAACTTGTTACAGTTTTTCTAAAAAGTTCACTTACCTTTTGAAGATAACTTTAAATGGCATGGTGGTTTGTACTTTATATTGTTTGCAGTTTGTTCTGCAAAATGTAGGTTCATAGCACTTTTTTATTTTTTTTAGGCGGGGAGATAATGACACGTTATGAAAATGCATCTTGGTCAAGTGTTGAATATAAATATTATTTCCCTCCTTAAATAATTCAATTTCATGCAAGTCATGCTGCAAACATATACTATTTTTCAGCTGCCTGTTTTGAGGTGTATAGAAGGCGTCTGATTATTGAGCAGTCAGGGGCCTCACACTTGAAAAATCCTTTTATCCTCTTCTTATTGTTTAAGCTTCAGATGAAAGAGGGCTCAGAAACAATTAAGCAGATTTTGTTTGTCCATTCAGAACACGTCTTGCATTGTGTAATCGTGTCCCAGTTCTTTGAACTTAGGAAGTATAAATGATAAGGATTGCTTTTTTTGTAGATTATAGTTTTATCTGTAATTCAAAGCCTTAAATGAATATATAAGAAAGTTAAAAATGTTAGATGTTTGTGAAGGTAGCAACATTGCTACCTGTTGACACTGCTGTTTATAGAGCTGGCATTTGTTTGGTTCTGAACTAACTAAGGGTAGAAACATCAGGTTTCAAAATGCTTATAAAAGGTATAGAGAAAATTAATAATAGGTCACAATGAACCATGGGAGCAGAGATTAAATCAATGGGTACCAATGGGATAATTTTTCCTACAGTTAATAGCTGGAGGGGGGGGGATTCCATGACCTGCAGGAAGGTTGTGATGAAAATCATCATCCAACAATTATTACTATTATTTCGTAAAACATGACATAGTTTCTAATAAAGCATTTAGGGTCACAAATAAGAGAAATTTCATTTCCGCCACATCAATATGACTTAAATGTAGTCAGCAACATGAACAGGATGGTCACCTCAGCAATTGTGCAGTGCCTGAACCCATGATAAAATAAACAGTCGCAACATCACAGTTCACAGATGCAAGTGTATATATTTTTCCTACACAGAAATTATCACTATGCAGGAAAAGTATTATGGGGAAAGTGGTCAGAATCAAAACAAAAGTTTACACAAATATGAAATGGGGTGGGGGTGGGATCAGATAATGGCTTTAACTTTTCATTTTTGATTTGCATAAGTTCAAATCTAAAAACGAAAGTTACATTAACAAGAAGGTAAAATGTGATGAATTTAATGTGAATAATGTTAAATATCAAAAAATGTATTTCTAATGTTCCAATATCCAACCACAGGTTTAACAGAGAAAACATTTCAGTTGGTAGAATCATAAATGTACATTTTTGCAAGTTCAATTTTGAAAATCTTATATTCCTCCCCCCTATTCAGTTCATATTAGTTTTAGAAGTGGCATTTTGATTCAAGTACTTCCTGACTTCATTAAACCCAAGGCTGCAATCCTAACCAAACGTTTTCAGGATAAAGTTCCATTGAACTCAGTGGGACTTAACCTCTGAGTATACATGCTTAGGATGGTTCTGTAAGTTATGTTCAGGGGCAGGACAAGTCTGTGTTTTCTTATGCTGAGGGGGAGATAATGCCACTACGAAGCCAATGGCTAACTCTTTTGCCAGTTGCCATGTTTTCTGGCCCCCATCCTTCATGAACTTTCCTCTACACTGAAGAAGGCGAAGAGGCACCACCTAAGAAAACATCACCCCTCATTTCAGGCCATAGAATATTATTTTACACAACATCTCAGACACAGAGAGCCCTGGCACCTCTGTCTTCACTGCCTTGACGCTAGAGCCCCTTAAGAAACAGATCCTTGGCGGGGATGGGGTTAACAGGAGATCCAGAGCAGGCAGGCCACAGGAGGCCCCAGCATGCTGCTGAGACAACAGCTCTCCTTGGGTGAGTTACTGCCAGTCTTTGCCACAGAGATCTGTCCAGGGTTCTGAAAGATCTTGCCCCTTGCAACCCTGCACTTTCATCTTGACTGCTGAATGTGACCCTTGCTCCAGCCCAGCATCCCTTAGCTTCCCTGAGCCAAGCTCGGACAGGACACCAAGGACTCATTGGAAAGAGTTAGGGCACAGAGCAGCAGACAGGCACCAGACTCATATTTCAGCCCGTTGCCAGTCATAGATGTCAGGAGTTGCAGGGGGAACACTAGCCAGGCAGAATGGTTGATATTTTGCAAGAGGGGTTCCTAGATTTGAATCCAGGGCCTGGTATAGCTCCCTCTCAACTCAGGCACACCTAAGCCAATTCAGAAAGACCAAATGCCAACCAGTTCTTTTGGCCCACCATTCCCTTTCCCTTTCAGTTCTTCGCTGTAGTTTAATAAAACTGTTTTTTAATATTGGGTAATAGTGTTTTGATAGTAACATTGGGTTTTAATTGTTGTAACCTGCCCTTGGATCTTAGGGTGAAGATCAGGCAATGAATGAATGAAATATTTGCCCTTAACTTGGGTTTTCTAATCTACCTGGTATCCTCCAGATTATGCTGAACTGCAGCTCTTATCGTCCCTGACCATTGCCCATGCTAGGTGGTACTTATGGAAGTTGTAGTCCAACACACTGAATACCCCTGTCTGAGCTGAAGAATACACTTCAGATAAGAATATAGGTAAACAGAGACTGTGGGTGCATTTGGGTTAGCCAGGAGCTCTTTGGGCACATTGGAAACACAGGAAACTGCCTTATGCTGAGTCAGCCTCTTGGTCTATCTAGTTCTCACTGGTGCCAACTCCAGGGGGCCCGGGCACCCACTGCCATCACGCACTGCCCACCATTGCCACCAAGTTGGTGGCTGTGATTGCCTCCTATGGGACTGAGTTCTGTACTTTAATCTGTGCTGAATCTTCCAACATTCAGTTTCATTGGAAGTTCTAATCTTATGAGAAAGAACAGATCTTGGATTGGCAACTCATACCAGATCAGGGCCGGATTCCTCCTACTGTCTGTACCCTATTGCTTAGGAAAATCCTTGTTGTTTCCTCATCTTGTTTGCCAGACAGAGAAATTCACAAACAGCTGTGGGTTTGCTAAACTTCCATATAGGCTCTATTTGTTTGACACATTTTTGTAGTTTCTGGATCTGGGTGGATGAGAATTTTATCTGCTGGTATCTTTTAATTCTTGCTTCATCACAAGGGAATGAGAGGCAACAAAGATAACATAAACAATAGGCCTAGTGTATGCAATTATGAGGGATCAGCGTTACATTATGAATAAACAGCTACATTTTTGTTTTCCAAAGGATCTTTCCTGCCAAAGAATTTGACTTGGATTTGGTATAACAACTGTGTTTATATTCTACGTAAATTGTCATGGTCCACGGTATCTTTTATGGCAAGAGTAATTAAGGCTGGATTCCTGTCAAGTGAAAAATCCTGGGTACAACAACCAAAGTTTTGAAAAATGGACACAAACCCTTAAGCACTAAAAATGCATTTATTTGTTTTTGTAGCTGTTTTTTTTTATTTCACAATGTGTTTTATGCATAGGAACTCCTAGTCCAGCTTCCCTACGATGGTTGCTGTTTCCCAGAGCCAGGAAGGAATTTCCCTGCTTTGCAGGTTTTGCCTTCCCCGTAGCAGCTGTCACAACTTTGGCGGTTTTAGGCCTTTAGGTATTCTTTAGTCCATCAACGGAATAGAGGGGGAGCGTGGTTACGCACCCCTCATGCGGTGATGTTAGCAGGACCCATTAGAGGGGTTTTGACAGGGAGTCACTAGCCATGAGTGTTCAGTGTATGGTCAAACTCACAGAACTGAACTCAATTTCATTGATCTGTATGGGACAATGACAATAAATATAAAGATAACGTATCGAGTGGGGGGCCAGCTGTGTAAGCGTCCATTTTGCAGTGCCCCCCATATTTCCTGCCTTGCTTCTGCTCAGCCTCGGTCCCCAATTGGGGGCTGAGAGGGACACCTGCCTAATGCCTAAAGATGCACACCAAACTACAATAGAATTAAACTGAAGTTGGGGAGAAGGGAGCGTCTCTTCCAACCACTGGCTCTTGATACAATGGAACGGGTGATCAAACTAGGTCATACTGAGAGCAGACCTACTGAAATCAATCGATTCAGGCCTGGTAATTTCTATGAGTCTACTCTGTGTCTGGAGAACATTGCATATTATCCAAGCAGCAAAACTTTGTCTATTGTGGCCAGTGATGAGGGATGTTGAGAGCTGTACTCCAGAAACATCTGGAGGGTTGCAGGTTTCCCACCTAAGGGTCAAGGCTTTTCCTTCAAAATGAAGAAGGGCAGGCGCTGGCCAGAGGCAAAAATGCCAACCCACAGAAGCAGCCCTTCCACTGATAGTCATTATTGTTATGTAGTCTGGCATCCGTTTGGCAGAACATCCTAGGATGCACTAGGGGGTTTCCCTTATTGCAGCCTGCCCTAGTGAGCCCCACTTGTGAAGGAACAATTTGGAGCTCACTTTGAAGCCATGCCCTTCTCTGCCCCACATATATGGCATTAGATGTGGGGCTAGTAGGCATGGTTTGGAGAAGATGGCCTTGAGCACTAAATTGGGGCATTATGGATCTTTTTCAGTTTTCCATTTTAGCCTTCTTGGGTCCCAATCGGGCAAAAGGTGTGAGATTTATAGCCTCAAACTGGGTATTACATCTTTTAAGATATTTTATAAATATGAAAGTTAATCACTGATGGCCAACATGGTCAACCATTTTTCCAGGGTCATAGGCTATAAAAATAAAACCTTGTTTCTTCACTTAATTTTTTTAACCCTTGGCCCATTGCCTAATATTTCCATAGAAGCTTACAGTCCTTTATCTAGTCCATTGAGATAGTATACTAAGAGCAGCTTTTTTTCAGCCAGAACTCACTCCAGAGCTCAGTTCTGGCACCTCTCAGGTGGGTGCCATTGCCATTACTGTATAAGAAAACAAGGGAGGCATTTATGAGTTCCGGCACCTCTTTTTCTAGAAAAATAGCACTGACTAAAAGTATTTTCATTATTTGTAAAAGCCAGTTAGAGTAACTTAAGCTTAAAATGCAGCAAGGTCATTTTTAATATTGTGTGTGTGTGTGTGTGTGTGTGTGTGTGTGTGTGTGTGTGTACACACACTAGAGACAGGGAATGAATGAATGAATGAATCTTTATTTGCATCAGCCATCGGCCATAGCAATAAAACAACAATACAATATACAAAGAATAGAAATAAAAAGTCAATTATATAAAATACATTTTAGGGTTTTGAATCAGGGAATGTTTTATGAATGTTTTATGAATGAATCTTTATTTGCATCAGCCATCGGCCATAGCAATAAAACAACAATACAATATACAAAGAATAGAAATGAAAAGTCAATTATATAAAATACATTTTAGGGTTTTGAATCAGGGAATGTTTTCACCCAGTGTGCATTACCCCCAATTCAGTGAAGTTGTCACCGGCACATGTGCAACGGCTTTCTCAAATGTGCACACCTCAGCTTAACAGTGGGTTACATTTTCAAACCTGCCAACCTAGCAGTTCAAAAGCACGTCAACGTGCAGGTAGATAAATAGGTACCGCTTTGGCGGGAAGGTAAACAGCGTTTCCGTGCGCTGCTCTGGTTTGCCAGAAGTGGCTTAGTCATGCTGGCCACATGACCCGGAAGCTGTACGCCGGCTCCCTTGGCCAATAAAGCGAGATGAGCGCCGCAACCCCAGAGTCGTCCGTGACTGGACCTAATGGTCAGCGGTCCCTTTACCTTTTACATTTTCACTGGATTGCAGCTAATGTTATGTGTACTTGGCTTCAAACACCAGCAGTAAACAGCAATGTGTACACTGTGTCAGATGTCTGGACTTAGACAAGTTTTTTGAGGGGAAAGCTCAACAACTCTGGGGCTTGTCTAACAAAAAACTCAACATTTTTGGAGTGTCCTGGTTTTTGCTTTTTGAAATGTGGCAACCCTAACAATGAGCAACTGTTCCCTGAAGCTCAAAAGCTTCCCTTCTCTTTGATCAACAACAAGTTTTCAATTATACAGCCCATGTTTCACTTTGTAGTAAGAGTGGGTCTTTTTTTAAATATCTAATTTCAAAATAAAAATGAAGTTTTTAAATACTGCCACCCTGTGGTGGTTGGGAAACTTAACACAACTTTCAGTTCAAGTTCCACAGTATGCCATATTTATTCCAAACTTTCAGAGCAGTTCCTAATTAGGAGTGATTCTGTCTTGCTGATGTCAGCACATTTTACATTTTTTGGCTCAAAGAATCCACACCTGTGTACAATAAAAACTACAACGGATTCTTTATAAACTTGCCCAACTTGCTTGCAACCACCCAGGCCTTTTGCTCCCACAAAAGTTTCAAAGATGCCATTTCATAATATTGCATTTCTACTTAAAAGCCTGTTTCCGAATGTATTAGCAATTGTTCTGTCACCAATTACCTTTTGTATCCATCTTTAATCGAAATAGTCCATCCCAATATTCTCTTAAATATTATATTCATAAAGATAGGTGCTGTTTACTTCTTAAGCAGAGGCAGGGAACCTCAGACCCAAGGACTGGATGTGGCCTTCAAGACATGCCCCCTGCAGGGCATGTCCGCCTCTCCAGGGCTCACACATCCTATCACCAAACAACACCTATGGACCCTGCTCTGTGCCCTCTTAGTGCTTTTGCCTGGCTGGAATGCTTTCTTAGTTTGTGCATGGTTGCATGGAAAATACTGAGGGTATCAGTGGGGCAGGTGGGCCAGAAACCTCTTACTTTTCCATGGCTCAAATGTAGCCAATTGTTGAAAACTAAGGATCACAAAGGTCCGTATAGTTAAAGCTATGGTTTTCCCAGTAGTGATGTATGGAAGTGAGAGCTGGAAGATCTTGGTTTTCCCAGTAGTAATGTATGGAGGTGAGAAGGCTGATCACCGAAGAATTGATGCTTTTGAATTATGGTGCTGGAGGAGACTCTTGAGAGTCCCATGAACTGCAAGAAGATCAAACCTCTCCATTCTGAAGGAAATCAGCCCTGAATGCTCACTGGAAGGACAGATCGTGAAGCTGAGGCTCCAATACTCTGGCCACCTCATGAGAAGAGAAGACTCCCTGGAAAAGACCCTGATGCTGGGGAAGATGGAGGGCACAAAGAGGAGGGGACGACAGAGGACGAGATGGTTGGACAGTGTCCTCAAACCTACCAGCATGAGTTTGACCCAACTGTGGGAGACAGTGGAAGACAGGAGTGCCTGGTGTGCTCTGGTCCAAAGGGTCACAAAGAGTCGGACATGACTAAACGGCTAAACAACAACAACAAGGATCACATCTGTTCTTCTGCCATTTTTTGCCTCTGGCCACATCCACTTTTGCACCTGACCTGGCATGTGTCCCCCAGATGGTTGCCATAAGGGAATGTGGGTCCGGGCCTGAAAAAGGCTTCCATCCTTAGTTTATTAACAATCTGAATGCACCTCTGTCCAGCCATTCCAACAAATGGTCTTCTGTTTTCCTATGTAAGGTCTGGCTTTAGTTGCTTAGGGATAACCACTCTTATGTTGCTCTGTGTAGCCATAAACGCAGTGGAAAAGGAGACCATTTATAAGGAGATACTGTGCCGCCCTAATGAGAAGATTAGGAACACCTGTATTCCCTTCCTCCCCTCCAACCTGGCTTCTATATATGACACCGTACCATAAATGGGCTTGTATGTCTCTGTGTAAATCTAGAATATGTTAACGCACGCCTTTCCTTCTCCATTTCCTTGACTGCTGTGCTGAGTCTGCTAATGTATTTGCCAATTAGCTCACTTGCACTGGCAGGGTTGTGTGATAAGGGCCATGCTGAGAGAGACCACCCAGGTATTTCACTGGCTGCTGAACAGCTCTCCATCTGGCCAGCTGGTAATAGCTTTCCATCACTACTAACCTGCGCCGGATTCAAGCATATTACTCAAAGCAGCTTTTGCTTTAGATGTCAACATTATTCTAAGGTATTCACTACTCTATAGAGAAACCTTAATGAGAAATTCCCCCTTAAACATGTTGCTTTAAGCTTTGTAATGAACTTTGCTCTCCCCACTTTATTGCCAATGAGCCCAGCCATTATGCACCAGATCAGTGACCTTTAACCTTTAATTTTTACAATAGCAGATATAGACTTTATCCCTGATCCTGGTGTGGACTTTGGTATTATGGTGCCCTGAACGAGGACAAAGTTTGGTGCCCTAAATATTTATTTTGTGCACTCTCCCCTCTTACCTTCCATTCTGTGCATCCTCTTAAATGAACCACGTCTTAGTTGTGGCAACTCAGTCATCCGTCTGACTGGGCCTATCTTTGAGCAGACACCTGTACCCCTCAGCTCAGCACCCTATGCAGAAGAATCACCTGTACTGGCCTAAATCTGGTGCTGCCTGATCCAAATATTGTTGCATACAGATCTACTCAACAGATAGCTGAAGCCAGTGTTGACAGCGCAACCTATCCAGGGATGATGAGGGGAAGTTTGTGGTATCCTTTTCCTCCCAAGGAGATGATAAATATAGATGGAGTGGACCAGTTCTGTATTCACAATCCTGATGCAACACTGGCAAAGTCCAGCAAAAATAATAATACTTCAGATAGGGTTTTTAAGTGTTCAAAGTGCTTCACAAGTATTATGTTGTAATCACTGCACCAATAGGTTGGGTTATATTTGAGCTCAGATTTATTTTCTGTGCACTCATCCAGGATTCAAAGGTCTACAATTTATTAATGCAGATGCACATTCGTTCAGATACCAGTGCGCTATCACAGTTTTAATGCTGGAATACTAGAGTATCGTTCAAGTGTGTTTCTAAAGTGGTTTGCCACTAGAGGGCATTGATGTGTTAAAATAAAATAAAAAATGGCATGGTAATGAATATGAAAAAGCCCAATCTGCTTTATTAAGTGTTGCAGATTTCTGCATCTAGAACTCAAATTAACAAATGCAAGGGAATGCAAGCTTTGGCAGCATTTTTTGGGGGGGGGGGGTTATGGATTGCATAATAAAATAAACAACAAAGAATCTTTGGGAATTGTGATGACGACCCTTAATTTTATTGTAGCATGTACATTCCTAGACTTTGTCAGACGGAGAGTTCTGTCTGGTGAAGGTTCGTAAAGTCCACCGCACCATCATGGGTCAGTAGCTTTCACTGTCAAATATAAATCAATCCCCTCTGCACTACATCTCTTTTTGAGCTGCTTTTAATCTAACAAGTATGTGAGTATGTGGATACCTCTCCAAGAATTTGCATGCATTCTAGTAATGCTTACTGCCATTTATTGCCACACTGGATCAGGCAGTCCCTGAGTGACCCTCACAAAGTTGCTTAGCTAATCCAAAAGGGTAGTTCCCTGAACTTCAGGAACAAAGCTTTCCAGTGGATGTTGAGCGGAAAGCTTGCTCAGAAACCCAATCAAACTGGCACAATCAGACTGGATAACATTTCCGGCCATGTCACCTTTGGCCAATTCAGGCATTGTTCAGTTTCCTTCATCCCATGGCTGGGCAGCATTTTCGTCATGGCTCTTTGGTGTTTGCTTGAGGCTGGAACATTAGCACCCATAAAACAGCTTCAAAAAATGCCAAACTCCTTTGCCTAACTTGCCATTTATTTATCTATCTATCAAGGTGTTAAAACGAATATCAAAACCCACAAATACCTGAGCCTTAAAGTTAATATTGCAGATGCTAATTGAGAGGCAAAACGATCAGTTGTAACATTTCAAAGCATTTTTAGTGAGAGGTCAATCACTGGCGGATGAACATGGGGGTGGGTGAAGCTGTCCACCCCGGGTGTCATCCTGGGGGGGGGGGAAAGTGCCATCGTGGCTGCCCCCCGGGACACGCACCACTTGCCGTGCACCCCTGGGACATGCGCCACGCCCTGCACCATGCCCCCGTGATATGCACCACGGCCCCGTGACATGCACCAGCCACATCCCCGCCTGTTTGCTGCTCCGCCATGTCGCTCCGCCATGGAGGTCAAGTAATATTCCGTGGAATAGTTGTGGGTATCCATCTGTTTTGGGAGACAATGGAAACGTGTGCTTTTGGGACTAAAGTCAAACCACTGGAGAGATACAGCACCTGGCTGTAGAGACTGATATGGGAGAGGCATTGTCACGGTCCGGTCTACGGGCGATCGAAGTCCCGGCTGAGGACGTCGGGACCGGGGGCAAGATGGCAGGGTGGGAGCAGGAACAAGAGTCCAGAAGTCAGGGGTCCGAGGGTCAGGAAGCAAGGAGTCGCGAAGTCAAGAGTCCGAGGATCAAGAAGCAGGGAGTCAAGAAGCCAAGATCTGAGGATCAGGAAGCAAGAAATCAAGAAGCCAAACACAGCAAGGCAGTAAGCGTGTTGCTGTGGCAAAGAGCCAAAGGGAAATGCTGACCTTATATCCCTTCCTGTCTCTTGCCGCCAGGTGCAGTGAGTCACCAAGCGGCCTCACCTGTGTGGCCGTGCCTTGCCTCTCCAGAACAAACTTAGGAAGGCCCCAGTCCTGCGAAGCCCTACTGGTCACAGGGCCTGGCTCCTGCACGCACTCCTGACAGGCATGCTTTATTGCAGCTGGAGCAGATGACGGTGTCTGGTTTTGCTGCCACAGATGCACCACGGCCTTCCTTCTCTCTGTGCTGCTCCCAGCAGTAGCAGGCTCCATGTCCTTAATGCCGGTCTCAAACCAATTAGGGATCTGCTGTTCTCTTTTGTCAAAAGCTTGCATCTTTGATGTGGTTCCACCTTGGTTCAACGCTATCTCTGGGGCAGTTCAGTAACCAAAGAACCATTGTGGGCAATGTTCTCCATGCTGCTAAAAGGCAGATAGAGCCAATGAACCTGGAAGTTCCACTGCTGAGGGCAGACAGTTTCATACAGTGATCCAACCCATACCTGGAGATAATATGTCAAGGGGATTGCAAGGCTGTGTAGGCCAGTCCCATTCTCGCTTTCGACGCTCTGATTATGGACCTCCCTTGCATGGGGCAGCTCTTTTCACATTCCTCAGCATACACACAGAGCCCATTCATATACACACAACACATGGCAGCAGCTGAACTAACCTGTGCTCCCATGTTATTTCAGTGATTAGAGGATGTTCATCTGAGCCCTCCCCACTTTTGTTAGTGGTGGGAGAGTTTTTCCACACAGCCAAATATCAATAGAATATGCACTGTTCTGCTAAGTGTACTGATCTAATGTTTCCAAGAACCAACTGCTAAAGATGTCGCTTAGACCTTTCTGAAAGGAGCACCAGTATTTGCCAATGGTTCTTAGGGTTGTTCGTAGTGGTGGGCTGTGTGTGTGTGTGTGTGTGTGTGTGTTTAAACAATCAAACACTATATAAACTATATGGTATAATTAAAGTTTCCAGAAAACTTTGGTGTTCACCCGGTATCAAATATGCCACCCAACACTTGGATAATGAAACCAGTAATTTAGTGTCAGTAAAGGTGAAGGTAAAGGGACCCCTGACCATTAGGTCCAGTTCGTGGCCGACTCTGGGGTTGTGGCGCTTATCTCGCTTTATTGGCCGAGAGAACCAGCGTACAACTTCCGGGTCATGTGGCCAGCATGACTAAGCCGCTTCTGGTGAACCAGAGCAGCACACGGAAACGCCGCTTACCTTCCCGCTGGAGTGGTACCTATTTATCTACTTGCACTTTGACGTGCTTTTGAACTGCTAGGTTGGCAGGAGCAGGGACTGAGCAATGGGAGCTCACCCCGTCATGGGGATTCGAACTGCTGACCTTCTGATCGGCAAGTCCTAGGCTCTGTGGTTTAACCCACAGCACCACCCGCACCCCTCTTTAGTGCCCAGTATGTGTTGGCAATTTGACATCATTTGGCAGCAATGTCACAGCTTGACAAGGCATCATAGTGTGATGAGGCTGTGGTGCAGGGGAACCAATAACTAAAAAAACACAAAACATGATGGGGATTACTAGGTGCTGATGCAGGAGACTTTATGTGTGTGAGAGAGACAAGTTTGACTAGGTGTTGGTTGATTTCTCATCAAAAAGAAAAAAAAAAACCAAAATAGTTGCAATGGATACATTTCTGCATTTTTAAAAACTAGCAGCTTTGATTCTGACTCTTTTTGAGCATGCTATAATCGTATTTTGAAGTTTCCCCCTGTTATAGATATGCAGGTTACATTATAGTTTTAAATGAAAACAGATAGATTCTGTTTTTGTTTTTTTTAAGGGAAAAATCACCAGGATTTTAGGCTTTTCGAAGTCTCCAGAGTTATGAGACACAGGAATTGTCCACCCTGCCAATTTGCTTGGATTCTGTGTTGAAAAGCTAGCCTTTCTGTCTGGGTTGTCTTCTTGATGAAGCCTAGTTATAAAAGCAAATAAACGAAAATGCTTTAAGTCTTTTGCCATCTAACATTTTCCTTTCTGTGCGTTTCTGCTGGGTGTGATGATGAGGAGAGAAACATGCAGAGGCTGATGTACATAAAGCAGGTTCTTGTGGCGTAATTCTCTCCTGGAATGTATGATAAATATTTTTCCCAATGGCCTACCTTAAGACAAATGATCTATGCGGTTGGATGACATAATTTCTGTAATGGGATGGGATGGGGGCAAAGAAATGGAAAATATGACTGCGGCTGCCAACGCATAATGAATACCCTTTTGAAAATGCGAGGTAAAACAAGCTTGATTTGCAGTCACTAATGATGACTGCAAATGATCATCTTATAGACCTTGCAGTTTCTGTCTTTCTCTCGTATTGAGAAATCTCACGCACGTTATTGAATTTATATTCTGCCTTTCGTCTGTCATGACACTCAAGGCAGAATACATAGGGTTCCCAGGTGGTTTCTCATCCAGTCACTGACTGACCCAGATCCACTTAGATTAAGCAAGGGGGGCACATCAGGTATCCTCAGACCACGCCCTGGGACCACATGCTGTTACTCTCAGCACAGAGGTGTCCATAAACAAAAGTGACTTTATCAGCAGCGGCCCCCCAGATGTGTGCACCCTCCCTTGAAAAGAACGAGGCTCCACATTGGGCACAGAATATATTCCGATGAGCGCACAAAGTACTTTCATTTTCCACTTTAAAACTCAGTATTAATTTGTTCAGTATTGTATGATCCAATTCAAATTTCTGAATTTGGCCCACATGGATGGTAGCATGTTCTGAGGTCTGGTTTTGTTTCAATCCCATTATTTATTGTCTTTTTTAAAGCAGTTTTGCTTTCATGTTAACTCAGAGCAGCTAAAATAAGATTTCCAGGTTTTTTCTCTGGGCCTCTGCTCAGGATCACACCTGCTTAGTTTTATCAGTTTCACTGTATCCTGTGCTTCTAGAACATTCACTAGACTGCTCTTAAATCATAATCATAATCATCATAGACAGTCTCTAACTTGTTCCACCAGCTCAATACAGTGGTACCTTGGGTTACATACGCTTCAGGTTACAGACTTCGCTAACTCAGAAATATTACCTTGGTAATATTTGCTTCAGGATGAGAACAGAAATCGTGCTCCGGCGGCAGGGCGGCAGCGGGAGGCCCCATTAGCTAAAGTGGTGCTTCAGGTTAAGAACAGTTTCAGGTTAAGAACGGACCTCCGGAACGAATTAAGTTCTTAACCTGTAGTATTTTTTTGTACAACAGAACCGGCAGCTCCCTGCCCTGGTCTCCTGTCCCTGTGCATTCACCACACCCTCCCTAAATCTGCTTTGGAGGTTGAGGGAAAGCCCATAACAGATTTAGGGGGCATGGGAGGAAGAGAGCGGTGAGTTCTTTTGCTCAAGCAGAAATCCTTGCACTGATGGAACAAGTTAGTTGGATTCCACTCAATATTATTTATTCACTTATTTAACTTGTTAGTTGCTTGCTGCCCAAAAGGTCTCCAAGCAACCTGCAACAAATTGAAAACATAAACATAAGTAAAAAATGTTATATATGCAGTTCAGGAAAAAAAAATCACAAAGCATAAATACAACTATACAAGCAGTTGGTGTAGTCAACCGTTTATCACAGTGAGCAACAAATCAATTCACAGCTCCTTTCCGTGGATTGTTTAGAGCCCAGTCCTGCTCCAGTTTAAGACAGTCTTTGTTGCGTTTTTGCTTTTATCCAGAATAAAGTTCACTTTCCCCGACCTCAAATTATTCTGATGTAGTTTGGTTTTCCCTTTCTGGGACATAGTCTAAATCAAATAGCTGTATGGTTCTCTGCCTAATTTAAATTCATCACTTTGAAAATAACATCACTACCTTATGTAATTCTGGATACAAAGGGAGATTTGTATTTCTTAGACGTGTCCTATACAGAAATGGTCTTTTGCTGCCACCATAGAGAAGTTATATTGTAGATGAAGCACCTATGCCATCACCCAGTCCTCCAGAAATCCCTCCATGAGAGTTATCTCCATCAAAAAGAGATGGGAAGGTGGGTGGGAATTGCACGAGCAGATCCATAGGGCCACATAATGGATTGTTTTAATTCCTTAGCAGGTGCAAAGGTTAGTGCAACCCAGTACATGTGCTGAAGTCATACTGACTTAGCCATTGATGGAAATGCAGAAGGAGGGGAGGGACCAGAATAGAGGCTCAGGCAACCACACCCAAAATATTTATGTTCCAGGCCAAGCTTAACAGCACTTGCTTAATGATTTTTAAAATCACAGTCCTACCAGACCTGCAACTGCAGAGGAGAAAGGAGAGGGGAATAGCTGTTCATGCTTTGAACAATGATACACACATGTCCACAGTATGGTGTCTTAACCTCTAGCTGAATATCTTTCTCCTAATTGCCATTTTCCAGCTACATAGTCAAGAATTATCCACACATGCAGACAGAATTGTCTCGCTTAGAAAAACATACTTTTCAGAGGTTCTCTGATTTGGATTTAAAAAAACACACCAAAAAAACAAGTCTGCATTACATTCCAGTGTAAACAAAACCCCAGATGTTTTAGCACATGGATGTGAAGTAAAAACTTTCTATTCTTTATTTACACATTCTAGAAAATATTTTACCAAGAAAAAGTGGCGAATGTTGACTTTTCACCACTTAGGCCCCAGTTGGAACAACATCCTGTATGCCACAATGTCAACATTCCTTGTAAAGTTTTCTTCACATAAATCTTTGGGGACAAACACCTGACACTTCTCCTTTTCGGTCAACAATGGCGATTACCTTTTAAAGCACAATGGCGAAGTGAGCCCAAGAACAAAATAGCTTTTCTTATTCATTCTTTCCCCAATGTTATTTCACCTGGGGGGAAAAAAATCTCAGCCTGGCCTCAATTTCTCCTGTTAAAATCCTTTCCCACTGTCTGTGAGTGTATGGAATTTGATAGGAAATGTTACTTTGTCAGATTGCGGTCTGTAGTCCATTTGCTTCAGAGGAGGTCTGCTGAAGTGAAGGATCCTATTAGTCTCAGAAATGTCCTGTGCTCAAAAAGTGAGACTTCGGGGCAACGGTAGCAATGGCTGACCTACTTCTGTCTTAATAGAAGCTCTACACCTTAAACACGTACATTGCATCCTGAAAGACCTACACTGGCTCCCAGTACGTTTCCGAGCACAATTCAAAGTGTTGGTGCTGACCTTTAAAGCCCTAAATGGCCTCAGCCCTTTATACCTGAAGAAGCATCTCCTCCCCCATCATTCAGCCCGGACACTGAGATCCAGCTCCCAGGGCCTTCTGGCAGTTCCCTCACAGTGAGAAGTGAGGTTACAGGGAACCCGGCAGAGGGCCTTCTCGGTAGTGGTGCCCGCCCTGTGGAATGCTCTCCCATCAGTTGTCAAGGAAATAAACAACTATCTGACTTTTAGAAGACATCTGAAAGCAGCCCTGTTTAGGGAAGTTTTAAATGTTTGATCTTTTATCGTGCTTTTAATATTCTGTTGGGAGTTGCCCAGAGTGGATTGCCTTCTTGTCATTTTGAAAAGTTGCCAAGGAATTGGCAAAGGAAATGGCGGGGCAGCTGATGCCCATCATCATGGCAAAGGTATGGGACAGCTGGGGAAACCTGTGGCCCTCCAGATGTTGCCAAGCTACATATAATTCCCAACAGCCCCAGCAAGCATTGCCATGGACAGGGATTATGGGAGTTGTAGTTCAACAACATTTGGAGGGCCAGAGGTTCCCCACACCTGGTATAGTATCTGAGTTGGAGAATGTTCCTTAGAGGTAGGAGAGGTTAAGGCTAAAATCATGTACATACAAACATAAACTTCATTGAATGTGGAAGGACTTACTTCTGAGTAGACACATAGGATTTCACTGTAAAATTAAAAAAGTTGTTCCCAAACATGGAAAAAATGGTGGTTGCAGGATTAAAAATGTGCTACAGAAAAATGCATCTATTCACAGGTTGACACCAGACACACAGGAAGATTAAATGTGATGGTAAATCCACCTTTTTACTTAAACAATGGAATAATTTATACAACCTCATTCAAAGCTCATACAAGTGCATGGCAAACTGTGTTTCTGTCTTTCACCCAGGCACAGCAGCGTTAGAAAAGAAGCTCAAGTATTTTAAATGAAAACTGATCCATTTAAGTAGATCATATTGAACTTTACTGACAAGGTTTTGCTTAATTTGGGGGGGAAATACAACAGGGAACAGAACAAAGAATAAAACCAGAGTAAAAGGAACTGTGAATAAGTGACAAATTAGAGGGGGGAAATTCAATCGACGCTTTATGCTTTTGGAATACTTTTATGAAAATGAAGTGCTATAACACATCATCAAAAAGCTTTGGAATGTTAGAGAAGTATGTCAAGGTAGGTCAGGATAGGTTAACTGTGTCCTCATTGTTTTAAGTGCTGCACTTTTGCTTTAGCTAAGTATAAAGTTTGTGTACACACCATACATTGAAAGCACATTATTTCCCACAAAAAATCTGGGAACTGTAGTTTATCACTAACAGAGCTGCTAAAGCCCAGCACCCTTAGAAACTACATTTCCAAGAATAGTTTTTTTGGGGGAAAATGGGAAATAATGTGCTTTTAATATATGGCATGTATGCAACCCATGTAACTGTTTGATTAGTGCTCTAAAACCAGACATCTCTGGCTCAAAATTCAGTCTTCAGGGCTCCCTCTTGGTCTACTTGCTGCCTGCTAAGGTTCTTTTTGCTCACATGAGTCCTTGCCAAACAGACATGGAAGATTAAGAAAGCCAGGAGGGAAGAAGGATGTGAAAAACGAAAAACAGCGAGAAAATGGGGAATGAGAGAGAAAAGAATGTGTTAATGATGGAGGAAATGAGTGGGAAAGTTGTCCTGACAAGGCTTACCCCAAATGACACACAGTCTCTGCTGGTGGAGAGGGGAGTTGCATGAGAAGTCTGGAAAAACCTCTCAAATTGGAGTTACCAGGTCAGCAACGTACTATTCCCAGAGGTTCAAGGGCTGGCAACATCCCATTCCCTAAATCTCAAAGCAGGGCCTGGTGATGTCACCCAATGTGTTTCATCTCTGTGTAGCCAAACCAACAAGTTCCTTGGCCACCTCTCCTGCAGGATGGCTTGCGCGGCAATTCTTTGGCATGCTGGAGGACACTGGTGTTTCCCACAGGAAAGGCTAGCAGGGAGACTTCCTCAAAGGGGGTAAAACTCGAGGGTCACAATTTTCAGTTTGGCCAGCAATGCTAGTCACAGATTTAAGGACCATGTTGACAAGTGTGTTGATGTGCACCAACATACACCCATTTCCCCAAGCCACAGCAGTTCACATTTAGAGGGCAATGACTGCATGAATTTTTCCAATGAGAGGAGTTATTTGGGAAAAGGGTGTCTCACAAATGTTGTACCAACCACATATAAAGTCCCATACATGCCATTTGGACCCACATGTAATAGCTTCCTCCTCGGAATTGTCATGCCTTCCTTGTTCCTTGTATTTTTAATTCTAAAGGTTTATGCTTGTGTGGCCGCCTTTGCAAAGCTCTCCTATCTCGGAGTCCTTTTCAATAAAGAAAGGAAAAGGGGGAAGAAAGAAATATTTTTCTATGTGTTCCCTCTTGACCACTTTTTGAAAGTGCACATTAAAAAAAGTTACCACTAGGCTATAAAGGGTCATATGGGGTTGTATTCAGCACAGAGAATTTGAAAATTTTCCAAACGTCAACATTTCTCAATATTTAATTTCACTCTCATTTTATTATGGCGTATTGGTTGTCGAATGGAATCCATTCTGCAAGTCAGTTCGACTTCTGGAAACATTCAACAACCAAGGCACGGCTTCCAATTGGCTGCAGGAGCTTCCTGCACTCAATCGAAAGCCGTGGAAGCCACGTTGGACGTTCGGCTTCCAAAGAACGTTCGCAAATCGGAACACTCACTTATGGGTTTGCGGCATTCTGAAGCCAAAACGTTCGACTCACAAGGCGTTTGGCTTCCAAGGTACAACTGTACTGCAGCAATGATCACTGGTCTAGAAAGTCATTGCCTGGCATGTCAGCAGTGCATCTGTATGAGCCAATGCTGGGCTTTCCCCTAACATTAGGCATAGAGTGAGATGGCCATCTCAGGCACCAGATGTTGGGAGGTGGAAAGTGGTGGTCAATTGTTGTCATACAGATTTGTGTGTGCCACACAACCCAGTCTGCTGCCTTCAGTTGCAATGGAGGTTGCTGTCCCACTGTCAGTGTTGAAATAAGATTCAGCTGCCATGACAGTTGGCTTCTGTACATGGGTTGGGGCAGAGATGCCCTCTTGTCCTTTACCTCGAGCAATCAAATGTCTTGCTCCATCCCTGAGCCACCGCATGCAGCAACAATATTTGAGATGAAAACCATAAATGCATGAGAAAGCAAGGAGTCAGCACCAGCTTCCACATTTCCTCATCACTCATTTTTCAAAACTGGCCCCATGAAACCTTGGGACTTTGGGCTCCGGCCAGTTAGGAAGAGAAAGCCGTGGCTACAGTGCAAAGGCAAATGACAAAGCAAGAACATGCAGGTTAACTAAATACTATTGAGGTCTGCCATTTGCTTTGCAAATGTTATATTTATTTTGCTCTGTAGCTCAACTGTTTATAGGGCACAATTTATGATGCAACTTCTCACATTCGGGACAACGAAGTAACTGAGGGAGCAGAAAATAAATGGAAAACAAAAGAATATCAATGCAGTGAAAGTTAAATAAACCGTTCAGCTTCTAGCCAGCTATAGTGCTGTGTGCTGGGATTTATGACTTGGACTTAAACATGCCCTGTGGAAGCCAAGTATAAAAATCAGACATTTACTCTCCTGTGAAAAAGTTAAACGGCTAAATTTTCCATTAAGTAGAAACTATCTAGATGTCCAAAGAAAATGCATCCCATTTGGGTTACAGTTCAATGGAGAAGAGCAGGCATGTAATTCCTGCTGTGACACTTCAGGCTGCATAAAATCCAGCAGCGTAAAGACATAATAAGGCAAGGGAGTCTCACAAGAACTGCATACCATTGCATACATTTCACAATGTGGAAAGAAATTTATACCAGTGAGAAGTTCAGTGCAAGCCAGTTATCATACCAGGAGGAGTATCACTGGTACTCCTTCACTGCTTTATAACACATCTGTTTTGAGAGCAATATATTCCCAGTTCTTCAATGATCAAAAAAAGACTTATTAGAATTTAGTATTCCGAGATACTTTCCAGTATAAAGTTTGGGGTGTGTGAGTGAGGAGCTAACAACAAACACTAAGTGTTGTTCTCGGCTTCCCCTAAAGCGCAGTGGTCAGGGCCGGATTTAGGTTTGATGAGGCCCTAAGCTACTGAAGGTAATGGGGCCCTTTATATGTCCAGCTGTCCTTTGTCAAAAACAAGTTTTCAGTGTTTTTTGTGTTGATGTATGCTATATGGCAATTTATGGACCTAAAAGGTATCTAAAGCCATTTACACATAGCAAAATATGTATTTTATCAAAGTAATTGTTGAACTGAAGTACAATTAAGAAGAAACATAATTATAATATATACTGTATTTTTCGCTCTATAAGACGCACCAGACCACAAGACGCACCTAGTTTTTGGAGGAAAAATTTTTAAAAAAATTCTGAATCTCTCTAACTGTTTTGGCTTATGGGATAGCTGTGCGGCCTGCGTTCGCTCCATAAGACGCACACACATTTCCCCTTACTTTTCAGGAGGGAAAAAGTGAGTCTTATAGAGCAAAAAATACGGTATATATAGTATTATAGTAGCAATAGGGAACTGTACTAGTAAATAATAATATAGGCCTACCAAATAATAAAGATGAATATTTTTCTAAAGTAATTTTATAATGGGATCAAAATAAATAAATTATGTATTACATGAAATCAATCAGTAGGCAGAAGACTCATACCCTTAGTCTATGCTGCCTGATCATCAGTCTACAAGCACTCTTTAATATTAGATAACAGGTACAACAGCTTGGCCTACATTCAACTGTGCTGCACTGCAGTCTGCAGCTGCATGCTACATGTTGCCTTGCAACCAGTCCATGTAGAATGTAAGCACCCTATATATAGAAATGAGCAAACCAGTGATATTTTAGAGAGCAGGCGCGGCCCATCACTTACACCATAGGAGCCTACACAACACAAAACACTGTTGCTGTATGTACGTTTTATTTTATTTGTTTTTTATCTTATATTTTGGAAATGTAAATTCAATTTTTTTCCTCTTTAATTTTTTTGGGGGCCCCCAAGAGAATATAGCTTGTTTAGCTTATACGTAAATCCGGCACTGACAGTGGTTTATGACTGTATGTCAGGGGTCAGCAACCTTTTTCAGCTGTGGGCCAGACCACCGTCCCTCAGACCATGTGGTGGGCCAGACTATATTTTGGGGGGGAAATGAACGAATTCCTATGTCCCACAAATATGCACCCAGAGGTGCATTTTAAATAAAAGGACACATTCTACTCATGTAAAAACACACTGATTCCTTGATAGTCCGCAAGCCGGATCGAGAAGGCGATTGGGCCGCATCCGGCCCCTGGGCCTTAGGTTGCCGAACCCTGTTGTATGTGAACCCTGAAAGCAGGATTAACTATACTGGTAGCTCCAGTCATTATTGTCCTTGTTATGTATTGAAGTTCTCACCCTGGGCCATCAGGGGGATACTGTAGATAGTTATGCAAATAAGGGATCGAAAGTGACGTTCAGTGATTGGATAGTTTTAGAAAATTGTTACAGTTACGTTGTACTGGAGCTCTATATAAGCAGGCTGACTGAACCCTTCAGTTCAGTTCAGTTCTGGCCTGTGAATAAACAAGAGCTGTTTGAAGAATCGCTGTGTCATCTGATATGTTCACCCACAACTTAACAGTCCCCACTCCTAGCAGGGGAGAAACAGCTCAGGTATTTAACCCCCCTTTACCTGGTTCTGATGTTCACACGCATTGCACAGCTGCGTGGGATCACACGACAGAAAAAGCAGGTCTTGTGCAAATGCATGTTTGCCTGAAGAGGGTGTTACTACTGAAAGTATAATTTAGAAACTCAGGTTTCAAAGTACAAAATTAAGTTTTCAAAAACCGTAGTCTGCTGTATACAGTCTAGGAAACTGAGCCAGACCGCATATTTGGAGGAAGGCTATATGGCAATATTTTTGGTTTGGAAGCCGGAGGGTATTTTATTGAAGCTGGTCCAAGGAAATCTCCTTGCACTTTCTCAATGATCATTAGAAAAAAATATATATAGTCAGCTACACTCATCTTGTTACGGAGCCAGTTACATTGTGAGTGCCATATCCCTACAGACCTCCAGAGCCATAAATACCACTTCCAATTAAACTAATAAGGATGCTCTCCATCAAGGGCCATTGTATTAAAAAGTTCTTTGTGCGGGGGAAAGGCAAATTTCATTTCAGGAATTTATTTCTACTCTTGTCCAGTGTGAACTGGAAATCTGCTTCTTTTTCAAAAAATAAAAATGGTAGAAAGATCATATTTTGTATGTTCATTCCACTCAAGATACGTGCATTGGAGAAGGTCTTATGGCTCCCAATACTAGTTCCTGTGTACAGCCAAAATACAAGAAACAGCATTACTGGGAAATAAAATATGATGTGGCACGTGCGTTTTCACACCCACTTCACTGATTCTCTCATGCAGTCTTCTCAGGCCAGGGCAGACTGAATTTCTGGTTGTGTCAGGCACTTTGTCACAAGCAGGCATCTGCCGAACCTGTGCTGGATAAATTCAGAATTAAATCCATATTCTGCCATGAATAGGGTTGCCATATTTAAAGAAGTAAAAATCCGGACACAAAAAGTTGTTGATGGGAAATCACCCAAAGTTTCAAAAACCTGGACATTTTGCCGATTTCCCGAAATACACCCCGGATGCTAATTCCGTCTTTGGAATCCCAAACATATGGCAACCCTAGTCATGAAAGTACCTACAGTATATAGCTTTGGGGCAAGTTTCTGCAATAAACAGCCCCTAAGGGGGTTGTTGTGAATATCCAAGTTCCACGAACCCCTAGGAAGAATCTCTCTCTCTCTGTATAATTATATAAATATATATATGAGAATGAGAGAATATTGGCCTGTTCAGCACCACACATGCTATTTTACTTTGTCTTAACATGGAGAATATTTTGGAAATCTGTTACAAAAACTTGTCTGGATTTTTACTTCTCTTTAGAGCGCTGTGGTTATTCCATTTGCTTCCTAGTAAGAGTAAAAAGACTGGTCCATTTTGTGGCCTGCACTCAGCTGAATGGGGCCAGTAAAATATACACCAGAACTGGTTTTCTTCTATGTGTTTTTAACAACTCGGGTGAATACACCATTTCCTCTTCCTTCACCACAGAAGTGCCTTGAAAAGGGATCTGAAGGAAAAGCGTTTCTAGGGATTTGTTCTTAGAAGGATGACGAAAAAGGAGAGGGAGGGGGAATTCCTTTCAGTTTAAGGGAAATTGGAGGATCATGGCATCTTGAGGTTTGGGACAGCTAAACCATACTAATCCTCACACTAGGCCTCCTGGCAAAATTCTTAAGGCTGCTGGAGCAGCCAGTCGTGGAGAAAGCCAGAAGCAGAGAGTGGAATCTGGGCAGGAAGGCTACAGTTCTTGATATCAAGATTGTGAGGAAAGGGGAGGGGGTTACATTCCGAGTTTTGGCATCCATCTTTTGACGCTTGCCAAACACACCCTAAGAATGGCCACACATGCGCTGGTGTCCATGCCAGAGCACACCAAGGAACAAAATGAAAACAGGAATACGGCTGACGCCACAGTGCCAGCAATAACAGCTACTAGGGAGCCAGATTTCTGCAAATAATATGTGTAGGTGCCTTTTCTTTCCTGTTCCCTTGTTACTTATTTCTTTCAGCAGGTGAAATATCATAGATGTTGTTTCTTCTTTTCAATTAGAGAGAAGGTACATTTATTTTTTAAGACGTCGAAAGGAACTTTATTTTGGAATTGTAACCGAGGAATTGTAACTCCTGGACTTCAACTGCAATTTTCTGCCATTCCCTCAGGCCAATTGATTTTAGCTCTTCTAAAAGTGAGTGCTGAAATTGTGCCCTTTAGTGAATCCCCACTTTTTGTTCTTTGGTGCTGGGATAATTATCACTTTATCCCAGGGCTTTCCCCCCCCCCCAGCCGGAACACACTGGAACACAGTTCCAACACCTCTTAGGTGGGTGCCATTGCCATTATAAGAGAACAAGGGAGACATTCATTGTGAGTTCTGGCACCTCTTTTTCTAGAAAAATAGCACTGCTTTATTCTAACTGTGCATTACCATTATAAATCGGACATTTTCTAGTTACCCGCTAGTCATAGCCACATTCAATAGACTGAAAAATCATCCTTCCACAAAGACAGGACTGTTGTTGTATGGTTGCATTGCAGATATTAATATTGCACAGAATTAAGTGACTGGATGCATAAGAACGGACTCCTTTTGGAAATAAATAATTTTCCAGACCTATAAAATATTGTTCAAAGATTACTTGCAGAACTTCCTTCAAAAGCATAATGAAATACAGTAAATGATACCTCCAAAATAACCATAAGATCTTGTGCAATGTCCAGCACAGGCTCAGCATCTTTTTAGAAATAAAAGATACATACAAACTGTGTCTCTCCCCCATTCCAGCATGCACTGGAGAGTCATTCACACCCTTTTGCTCTCTGTGGCATTCAGAGAATGACTAACAGGCAACTCCCTTCAAAATGGCGATTTGCAGTTCAATACCTTTGTCACCTGATCTAATGTTACAACACTTACATGTTAGCTAGCAAAAAACAACAATTCATTAATTATCAACTCAGCAAGAGCTCAGAGGGCTCTTCTTGCTTTTCTAAAGCTTCAGTGGAATCTCCTCATGTTAAGCCTTCATTAATACACAGACATTTTCCATTTCTGTGTGAATTAAACCAATTCTACTTAACAGTTTGTTTTCATTGTCTGAAAGCATCTGAATTCTGCTAAAGTTATAAAGAGTTGCTTTATACTGAGTCAGACATGTAAATCATATAGGCTTTCCGAAGTTTAGAGCATAAATCTTTACCGGCTCTTCTACCTGAGATTTTTCTAACTGGACATATAACTGGACTGTAGCTCACACTTACAAGTTGCAACCATTGTGCTACTGATACTTTGAGTCGCTCACACATTTAATGGGATGGGGCAGTTGCCTTTATCATTTGCTACTTTGGCTTCTTGGAGGCAAGTGCTTGGGCCCCCAAGACCCTTCCTCTCCCTCAATATTTGTGAACCACAGTCCCCCCCCCATCACAAATCAAATCATATAGCATCTGAATAATAGCATGAAAAGCATGTGTCCATTTGAGGGTTTTTACTTTTCTGTATTTGCGTTTTGATAATACACTGAAGGAAGGGTTTACAAAGGGATAGCATTCAGTATCTGTTCGCTGGCAATAAATTGGCTTTTAACTGTTTCACGCAGCTGAAGTTGTTTGAGTTGTGCTGTGTATCTGCACATGCAAATTATGAGAGAATCAGATCCTGATCCGCTGACAGCCGTAATCAATTTAATTACTTCACTAAAGTTTAACGATGAAGTTAATTGCAAGTGAGCCATCAAAACCGTTATTCCATTAATTCATGCAAAAAAAGTGAAGGAGTTAAAGAGTTCAAACCAAATGCCAAGATTTAAAATTCAGGTGTGTGTTGGCTACGCATAGAGTTATGTTACTGTTTCTCTCTAACTCTATTCCCACATTATTTTATGTTTAAGTTTCACTGAACTTCTTCATACTTTTGTGTAAGGGCCTATCATTCTATATACACAAATTGAAAGTGACCTAGAATAAATTAGAGTGATACAGCAAAATAGCACTTTTAAGTTGAGCCGGGTATCCTAGAAAACATCTGTGTTCAGTTAAGAAGTCCTCTGTTTTACAGTAGACCATGTTCTTTGTACTAAAATGAACTTTTGTTCTGGCAGTAGGCAGATGGTGTTAACAGTGTTTAATTAGGTGGCCTTCAAAACTTGTATACCTCCTCTTGCCTCAGACAATATTTGCCAAGAGTTTAAGGTTATTATCAGAGGAAAGTGCAGCAAACTGTGTTGCACAACCATTTCTCATCCACTAAATCATGTTGAAATTCAGGATAGTAATATAAAATAGTCTGTGCGTATTTATTGCTTTAGCAGCAAAAGGACAAATGTAAGAAATACAAGATACCCTATAAATACCTCCAACCTTCCTGTGTCCCATGATTCATGCAGAAATGTCAAACACAAATGTAAAGACCCGAACAAAAATCAAAAGTGATGCTTTAGCAAAAAAAGCTTAAGATGCAAATTGAATGTTATGTCTAGTTCTATTATTTTCTATTTATGATCCATTTACATATGAATTGTATGCATGTATATTATTAGATAATCCATTTCCATACACACACAAAGAAAAGTACTAGTGCAGAACAATCAAACATGTTTACTTGGAAGTAAATCTAACTATATTCCATAGGGTTTACTCTCATGTAAGTGTGCAAAGGATTACAGCCTGAGTTATACACTTTTTCCTCCATGGTGGAATCCATGTAAATACCACATATACATGAAGAATCTGTGGACATTTCCCCGAAGGTTTTACAAAAGAAATTGGGTTTAAAAAAAAATTGTTGAAAGGAAAACAGGTGGTAGGATTGTGAGCAAACCAAATTTCACTTTCAGGGAATCTGGTTGTACATCTGCTAAAAACAGTTTGAAATATTTACACTGGAGTAGATTTCGCTGCAGCACAAAAATGCATGCTTTCCTATAAAGTCCAAACCATCCACATGAAAGGTCGTTACAGTTCCACAAAATCCTTTCACAAAGTCTAAGACAAGGATTTCCGGAATATTGGCCCTGTTTCACTGTTCTGGGGTTCATCAGTAGTTAAAGCTCATATGTGATATTACAGGACAGTGGATCTTATGGCATAGTAATAGCTGCAGTGAGGATGGCGAAACAAGGCAAATATTCCTTATGGTTTGGACTTTATGAACAGACAGGTGGAATGGACACCATTACACGGATGGACCTTATGCATGAACTGACTATAGAATGATCTGATCCACTGGGTCTTTTGCCTTGTTCGTTTGTTGAACTTTATGAGTTACTTCTGTTGAAATTTACAATTTGATACTATGAATAGTATATCTTATTTATCTAAGAACACAGCCGGTTACATCTCATGTGTTTCTTGAATGTGCTAGTTATTGGCATCCGTCCATATGCAAAGACTTGGGTCACCACCCTATTTCTAGCACTGTGTTTCGTTTGTTATAAACCTGGTTTCCAGTGTTTCAGAATGTAGTTTTGACAAAGCAGCAGAGGTTGCATCCAACTGCACATTCCTTCATCTGCTATTTGAATACAGTGGCAATTCCACCCCACTCTGAATTCCTAGGCACTTCATATATTATGCAGTCGCAAACCTATTGTATGCGGTTATTTGTGAATATGCAACAGGAAGCTTCAGCAAATCCCACCAACCTAGCATGTGCAACTGTATGAATCATGCAGGTGAAAACAGATTTGTCATGTGAACGTATTGCGTTTTTAGGTTCGACAGCAAAAGAGTTTATGGGCGCCTGTTGCAAACGTTCCTGTGTGAAGTGGCCTTACAGAGTCTGTACGAACTTTGCTCATTTGTTCGCTTGGTGGAGTTTGCATGCAAAAGGGCCTTGGTGCATTTGTTCCTTTCAGCAGTTGGCTGTTCTTTCAACAGCTGATTATGAATATACTGTGTCATGGTTCAGGTCCAGGGTTACATCCATACAATGAATGTGGATAACATGCCTTAAAGCCAGTATATATATTTAGTTAGACTGTGTTTATGATGATTGTTACAACGACAGCTTTATTTTATTTTTGTTTTAAGGAAAAAAACCCACAAAGGAAATAGCGAAGATATGAATCATTTCACTAGTATTAAGGCTCACTAGACTGATACATGATTTCGAAGGGTGAAAGTGAAATGAGTTTAGACTCAAATTATCCTTCAATATTTCTGCAATATTGAGATCTTCTGTAGGAAGTCTCCTAGAAGCAGAAGAATGGGCCAGTGTTGTTACTGAGTGGCATTCACAGGATTCAGACTACAGTAGCTCCCATGCTGCTAAAGACATCATCAAAGAGGACCCTGAATCTACACAGGCAATGCCAGATTTAAGCACAAGCTAAGTAAGCTGCAAGGGACGCGGGTGGTGCTGTGGTCTAAACCACTGAGCCTCTTGGGCTTGCCGATCAGAAGGTCGGTGGTTCGAATCCCTGAGACGGGGTGAGCTCCCGTTGTTCAGTCCCAGCTTCTGCCAACCTAGCAGTTCGAAAGCACGCCCAAAAGTGCAAGTAGATAAATAGGTTCCGCTCTGGTGGGCAGGTAAACGGTGTTTCTGTGCGCTGCTCTGGTTTTGAAGTTCTGTTGCGCCAGAGTGGCTTAGTCATGCTGGCCACATGACCCGGGAAAACTGTCTGTGGACAAACGCTGGCTCCCTCGGCCTCTAAAGTGAGATGAGTGCCTCAACCCCAGAGTCCTCTGCGACTAGACTTAACTGTCAGGGGTCCTTTACCTTTTTAAAAGTAAGCTGCAGTTTAGGGCCACAGGTTATTAGAGACCTCTAAATACAAAAACAACAGCCCAATACAAAACTTCAAGTTTTACATAATTATGTTTTTGTTCGCTTGTTAGTTCACGGTTCGTTAAACTGCAGATGTAACAGTTTGTTATTTCTATTTTTCATTGCCCTATCTGTTAGAATAACATGAATTTTTGGGGTAATGTCTTGGGTCCTGTTAAACTTGGCATAACTTAGGGGCCCAACATGTCTTAATATGGCCAGATACACAGGTTAGCATTTACTTATGCAATGTATGGGTTGCATATGTCTGTTCTATCTCAGTTTGCTAGACACAATATATTCATAATTTTTTTTTTAGCATCTTTGCATTATGGATGTTTGTGTCAATGGCTTTTATACTTGCAAGCCACTTAGAAGCCTATTTTGGCATTAAGCTGCACATTTCTTAACAAAGTAATTTTAATATTAACAACAACAATAGTATTTTCCATCTTGGTGAGTCTGTCATTCTTGCCTGGAATTGGCTTTTCCACTCTTCTTTTTCCTCCTTCAAATCTTTCCTTTACTCACTTCTACAGTAAAATCATATACAGAATACAACTGAGGGTATTAGTTTTTTCATACTATTCATATTTAGAATACTCTGCCTCCTCCTCAGATTGTATAAATCTTTCGCCTTTTACATATTTAGGATATCTAATTATACTGTGCAAAGTGCCTAATAGAAAGCCACCTGAGAACCAGAAAGGTCTCATGAAAGCCCAACTAACATTAAAAAATACCAACCACCCTCAGTTATATTTTCAACTTTCAAGATCCTTATTGAAGTCTTCCATATTCCTAGCCTTGGCAAATCAATTTTCAGTAGGAGTAGGAGTGTGTGTGTGTGTGTGTGTGTGTGTGTGCCTGCTAACTAGGGAAATAAATTCACTTATTATTATTATTATTATTATTATTATTATTATTATTGCTGCAGTTTTATTTATTTATTAAAGTTCTTATGCTACATTGGTAAACATTATCATATTACACCACAAAGCTTATTATACTATAATTTTCAGCATGTATACAAAGTTTATATACTTAAAGAAGAAAGAAAGAAAAAAAGAAAGAAGAAAAAAAACAAGGACAAAAAACTACTCCCAAATCATATATATACCAACACTTTGGACTTCCTGTCTATCCTGTTGTATATTCCTCTTTTTTTACAAATGGATGTACTCTTATTATTGTATGTTTCTTTACATTTTATCTAATACATTCCTATGTCAATATGTTTTTTTTATAATAGATTTTTATTGATTTTACAACATATATTAAAACACAATACAACTAACAATTGACGACACATAAACAAACAAACATGTAAACACATATAATTTCTTAACCTCTCTTTCTTGAACCTTGTTTCCACGACTTCCCCATACCTCCCTTTTCTGCATCCCTGTTTTAAACTTTTCCAGCAACCCCTAATTTCAGTACTTGTAATTCAGTTTCTAATCTTTTTCCTCTTACCCAATTATTTATCACTGCAATTCTGTTTTACATTACCCATGACATTTTAGCACTCATTAATTTTACAACAGTTCTTAAGATAAACTTTAAATTTCTTCCAATCTTCTTCCACCGTCTCTTTCCCTTGGTCACGGATTCTGCCAGTCATCTCAGCCAGTCCCATATAATCAATCACTTTCGTCTGCCACTCTTCCAGCGTGGGTAGTTCTTGTGTCTTCCAATACTTTGCTAGAAGAACTCTTGCTGCTGTTGTAGCATACATAAAGAACGTCCTATCTTTCCTTGACACCAATTGGCCTACCATGCCCAGGAGAAAGGCCTCTGGTTTCTTATGAAAGGTACACTTAAGTACCTTCTTAATTTCATTATAGATCATTTCCCAGAAGGCCTTGATCCTTGGGCACGTCCACCAAAGGTGGTAAAAAGTATCTTCAGTTTCCTTACATTTCCAACATTTATTATTGGGCATATGATATTTTTTTGCAAGCTTGACTGGGGTCATGTACCACCTATAAATCATTTTCATAATGTTCTCTCTTAAGGCATTACATGCCGTGAACTTTATACCGGTAGTCCATAACTGTTCCCAGTCAGCAAACATGATGTCATGACCAATGTCTTGTGCCCATTTAATCATAGCTGATTTAACCGTCTCATCCTGTGTATTCCATTTCAACAGCAAGTTATACATTCTTGACAAATTCTTAGTATTGGGTTCCAACAGTTCTGTTTCTAGTTTTGATCTCTCCACCTGGAAACCAATTTTCCATTCCTATGTCAATATGTACCCTTGATCTTATTTCTCAACTCAGTCTCTCTCCAACGTCAATTGAATGCTAGCATAGATAGCGAACCTTTCCTGTATTTTTGAACATATATCTTATATCTATCCCACTTTTCCATAAATTTTTGTTTTGAATTGCCTCTCAGACTATTTGTCAACTGCGCCGTTTCAGCAAATTCTTGTAGCTTGTTATGCCAATCTGTTATTGTTGGCACTTCTTCCTTCCACCCCTTTGCCACCAAAGTCCAAGCTGCAGCCGTTGCATATAAAAATACCTCCCTAAAGGCATTCGGGATGTTCCTACCATCAATACTTAACAGAAATGCCTCTGGTCTTTTTAGAAAAGTTATTCCAAACATTTTTTTTACCTCATCATAAATTAAGCTAGGGAGATAAATTTAGCAATGCAGTTCTTTGGAGTAGTGCTCCAAATTTAGCAATGCAGTTCTTCAGCCAAGCCATGTGTACAAAAATGCATATAACTAAGGTGAGGGCTGCACAAAATGCATATATTAGTGAAAACAGCATACCAAAATGCATTGAATTGGGGCAAATATTAGAGAAAATATGTGTATATTAAGTAAAATTCCAAAACAAAATATATTACAAAATTCACTCCAAAATGCCGATGAATTTTCATGAGGACTTTTAGAAAAGAATTTAGAAAAAGTGATGCAGGAATGTGGAGAACTGGACTTCAGATGGGAATAAAATGAGAAACAAGCTGAAATAGACAGAGTGGCAACACAGAATTGCTTCTGGCTTCCAACTTAGTATTAAAAGCACTTCCGCTGCTGCTACTGTTGGAGGCGAAGGGCTTCTCAACCTTTTCCTTTTAGGTCATTTTCTTGTAAAAAGAAAAAAACCACCCCAACCTATACCTCCAGCTGAAAATGGTGGGAAAATAGGAAGAGGAGAAAGGGTCAAGAAGCCCCAGCCTCATGACTTCAAACTATGTCCTCTACAGTGCGTTTTTACAACATTTCTATAAAGCGTGTTCTCATTAAAAGAGAGCACGGGTTGCGGATGGGGCCAAGCAAAAACACCCACAGTTGCCAGGCAGGTTAGATTCAAGGGGCTTGGATCAGATTGGTGGTTGGTGTTACTGGGGTAAATTTGATGTTGCCAATTTAGGGGTGGGATCAGAGGTTATTTAAACAAGGTCCACAGCATGTTCCTTTCTCTTTCGCTGTGGACACCGGATCAGCACCGGAGTGAATTCAGCGAGAGATTGGTTGTATAATCTTCTTCCCTGGTTTCCCTCTTTCTTTCATCCTTCTCCCTTACTATTTGGTTATTTTCCCCTCTTTTGGCTTTTCTTTCGCCTGTTACCTACCCCTATTATTTGTATTGAATCAACTTACCTTGCTCCGTGGTTGGGCCTCCTGGGCTGTCCTCCTTTCGTGCATTGCAGGGAATGTGTTTTGCATTGCACGGAGTGTGTAGTTGCATTGAATGGAGTGTGCAGTTGTATTGCATGGAGGGTTTGTGTGTGCATTGCAGGGAGCGTGTTTTTTGCATTGCACGGAGTGTAGTTGCATTGCACGGAGTGTGTAGTTGCATTGCAGGGAGTGTGTATGCACTGCACGGAGTGTGTTTTTGCATTGCACGGAGTGTGTAGTTGCATTGAACCGAGCGTGTAGTTGCATTGCACGGAGGGTTTGTGTGTGCATTGCACGGAGTGTGTTTTTTGCATTGCACGGAGTGTGTTTTTTGCATTGCACGGAGTGTGTAGTTGCATTGCACGGAGTGTGCAGTTGTATTGCATGGAGGGTTGTGTGTGCATTGCAGGGAGCGTGTTTTTTGCATTGCACGGAGTGTAGTTGCATTGCACGGAGTGTGTAGTTGCATTGCAGGGAGTGTGTATGCACGGCACGGAGTGTGTTTTTGCATTGCACGGAGTGTGTAGTTGCCTTGAACCGAGTGTGTAGTTGCATTGCACGGAGGGTTTGTGTGTGCATTTCACGGAGTGTGTTTTCAGGGCTTCCGGCTAGCCATTTTGCCCCCTCTTCTGCCTTTAAGGCTTTAGGGGGCATTGCATGGGAGGGCGGTTGGAGGCCCCTCCATTTTGAGGCATTTTTGGCGGGAGCGCCATTTTGCCTCCTTCTTAGTCAAGTGGTGGCCTCTAGCGGCCAGGCCCTGTAACTGCAGGGTCTGCTGGAAATTGATTGGGGGCCTCTAGTGGCCTGTTGGGTAAGTGCAGGGCATATCCACATTTTAAGTGGTAGCCTCTAGTGGTTGTTTGGATAATTGCAGCGCAATTAGACTGCTTGCTTTGGCACCTGGTGGTTTACAGTATTTCGCAGCTACTTATAATTGTTGACAAGCCATCGAATAATTTAGTAGCGGTTGGGTTGGCGCTTACCTGCTGGTTATTTTAATTTATTTATTTCTTTGTTATCCTATTTTATTTTAGCTGTATATATTTCCTTATTAATTAATTTTGTTTTGTTTTATACCAGTAGTAGGAATGGCTCCAAAGAAGGCGACAAGGAGGCCTGGACCTGCCCCCTCTGCAAAGCGGCCTATAAAAGGCCCGTCCCAGGCCCTACGTTCTCCTGAGCCTGGCCAGTCGTTGAAACGCCTCCAATCCATGGTCGCTAGCCTGGCTGGTGACCCGGTGGCACTGGCGCGGGTTGAGGCAGAGATGGATGGCTTGATGCACCGCTGCTCAACCCCGTCGACCTCATCTTCGATGCCGGCTCCTCCTGTGGGTGCCTCTTCTCCTGTGTCATCATCTGGTGAAGATGAGAGAGAACCATTGTCAGCTGGTGGTTACTTACCTGACACGCAACTGGCCCGGTCCCCGGTCTTACCTGTGTCTCAGGTTGCCGCGCCAAGGGGTCGGGGTCGCACCAGGGTTGTGGCCAGGAGGAGGGCATCAACCCTGGGCCGTGTTGTCCGGGATTCACCTACGCAGTCTTCAGTAGCTGGGAGTTCGAGTCTGGGTCATTCACAGGTTGTCTCTTTGCAGTCAGTTCCAGGCGCTGGGCAGCAAGGCGAGGTATCTGAGTCTTCAGTAGAGGACAGCCTTCCTCCACCTCCAAAGACCTCTTCTGGTGGGCACCGCCGCCGCAAAAAGAGCTCCAGGAGGCGCGCCAAGAAGAGACGGAGAGACACCTCGTCCTCTTCTACAGGTACTTCGTCCCAGAGTTCCAGTAGTGATGAGGAAGCTTCCCTTAAGCTTTATTGGGGCTTCGGGGAGACCTCTGGGCTCCCAAAGTGGGTTTGGGAGCGGAGGGCGAATTCCCACAGGGTTAAGTATGGGGCGGTGCAAGAGTGTCGGGAAGGGGTCTTGTTGCCTGACGTGAAAGTCTCCACCAATTCGGCTAGGGATCTTATTCCTGGTGCCCACTTGTCTGCCAAACTGCGGTCCAGGATACTGAATGGCCGTTATGTTGATATTTTTAGCCTGGCCCCTCCGCTTTGCGGTCAGGAGCCTTTAGACAAGGGCTTTGCTCCCTCAAAAAACGGGCGTTCATAGCTCAAGCAGATAGGACTTTTGAACGCTGGTTAGATAGTTTCCAGGTTTTCGCCGGTGTGGTTTCAGCAGCCTATCCTCGGAGATCCTTGCACTTATGGGTGTATTTGTCTATAGTCCGCTCAGCCTTTACGATGGCGGGAGAAGCTGCTGCGTTGGCTTATGACCAGAATTTTAGACGTAGAGCAGCCAAGATCCCCACAGCCCGCTGGGATCGGAAGGACTTGGACGTCTGGACCACTTACGTGGCCCCACGTATTGACAAGAAGGCCTCTGATCAGTTGAATCTCAAGGCAGTCCCTGCAAAAGCAGGTCGCAAGCTGTTTTGCTGGGACTTCAATAAGGGTTTCTGCCAACGGCAACCCTGTAAATTTCCTCATGTGTGTGTGAAGTGCTCAGGGAACCATTCGGCATCTGTTTGTGCGGGGGGCCGGCGGCCCTTTCGTAAAGGAGGGGGCTCTCAACAGCCCCCCAAAGCCGCTCCTCAGCTTCCAGCCGCTGGAGCAGGAAAGTAGTATCCTATCCTCCTTGGCCTATACCCCGGTACGGCTACAGCCTTTATTGTCATTATTAAAATCATACCCTGATAGGGTCTCGGCATCCTATTTACGTGATGGTTTTTCTATAGGCTTCAGAATCCCAGTGGTTTCACCTCCGATAGCTAGGGATCCTGGGAACCAGAAATCTGTTAGGGACATGCCAGAGGTGGCGCGTAAGAAAATTGGAAAAGAGCTGGCTTTGCATCGTATGGCCGGTCCTTTTGGCCCAAACCTCCAGCTTGCCGGCAGATAAAATAACCACTTTAAAAAGGGTCATTGAAGAACTGCTTCCCTTGAAGAAGGTTACCTTGCGACAGCTGCAGTCGTTGCTGGGTCACTTGAATTTTGCTTGCAGGGTGGTCGCCCCTGGGCGACCATTCTGCTCCCGTTTGGCCAGACTCACCTCGGGTTTACAGGCCCCGCAGCATAGGGTGCGCCTTTCTTGTCAGGTGCAGGCTGACCTTCGTATCTGGTTGGAATTCCTGGAGGAATTCAACGGAGTGTCCTTGTGGCAGGACACTTTGAACCTCCACAATGACTTTCAGGTACACTCTGATGCTGCGGGGTCGCAGGGGTTTGGCCTGTTCTGGGATGGTAGGTGGTGTGCGGAACGCTGGCCTCCTGCTTGGCGTGGGGAAGCCATAACTCGGGACCTAACGTTTCTTGAGTTTTTTCCCATTGTAGTGGCCGTGCATTTGTGGGTCGAGCATTTCAGGGATCATCGAGTTTGCTTTTGGTCTGATAACCAGGCGGTGGTGAACGTGCTAGCCAAGCAGTCCTCACGATCCCCTAGGGTATCAGCCCTGTTACGGGCTTTTGTGTTGCATTGTTTGCGTTTTAATATTGTATTTTCTGCTCGTTTTGTTCCGGGCATATCTAACGATATTGCTGATGCTCTGTCCCGTTTTCAGATGGAGCGATTCAGGTCCCTGGCGCCAGTGGCTCGAGACCGTCCGGAAATTTTCCCGGATCATCTCTGGAACCTTGGCAGCACTTAGTTTTACAGGGAGTAGCTGCATCTGTTGCCCCCTCCACTCTGAGGTCTTATAAGAAGGCCTGGACAGATTTTTTATTATTTAACGGCCAGTCGGCTGCAGGGGAGGTTATTGCCCCCCATTCTACCTCTCAGGTGCTCCAGTATTTAGCGCATCTGTTTCAGATGCGGCGGGCGGCCAGGACGCTGAGGATCCATTCAGCGGCAATATCTTTCTTTAGCAGGGCGTTTTTTAACAAGGATCCATGTGGGAAGTTTGTGGTGCGAAGGGCGCTGGAGGGATGGGGGCGACTTTCTCCTTCTAGGCCTATTTCCAGGCGGCCCATCACATTCGATTTGCTGACTCAGATGCGCAGTAAACTGCGGAGCATCTGTTGGTCTAAATTCGAGGCTCGACTATTTTCCGCAGCCTTCTCACTAGCCTTTTTTGGGGCCCTGAGAGTGGGAGAGGTGGTCCTTGAACTTAAGCCGGATGGAGGTTCAAGGGGTTTGTTGTTGCAGGACGTGAGTCTGTCTCCGTTAGAATTGCAGGTTAATATCAGAAATTCTAAGACAGATCAGCTAGGCAGAGGAGCAGTTATTCAGCTCCCGGCAACTGGGGAAGGGGGCCCTTGCCCGGTAAAAGATCTCAGGAAATATTTGGCCTTGCGGCCGGCAGGTGAGGGCCCCCTGTTTATCCATGAAAATGGGCATCCATTGGTGAGGCATCAGTTCACTAAGGTGTTGCGTAAAGTTGTTGCGGCATGTGGCCATCTGGCCTCGGAGTTTGCTCCTCACTCCTTTCGGATTGGTGCTGCAACAACAGCTGCCCACTGGGGTTTGTCAGCGGATAGGATAAAAGACCTGGGGCGTTGGAAGTCAGATGCGTTCCGGACTTATGTTCGGAAATAATGTGGATTGTGTACTTACATTTTGTGTTTTAACCCTAGGTATGGCCACTATCCGTATCTGGATAGTGGGGCACAGTATTGTGCATTGGGCTGCTGACAGAGCTCGTCGCTCCGGATGGGGAGATGGCCTGGGCCTTCCGCAGCACGTGCAGGTGTCCTGGATTTCCAGAAGGGGGATGCTGTGGAGGGAATTCTTACCACTCATGCAAAGGCGCATTCTCCTGGCTGGCCCTCCTGCAGCGATCGTGGTGCAGCTCGGGGAAAATGATATGGTTTCCTCTTCTTGTTATGGGTTGCGGGCTGCCATTTTACAGGATCTGAGGGAGTTGGCGGCCATGGTGCCTGCTTCTAAAATAATTTGGTCACTATTGCTTCAACGCCGCATTTGGCGGGGTAGTCCCTGCCCAGCTGCCACCGAGCGGGTTAGGAAGCGGATTAATTCCGCGGTAGGCAAATTGGTGGTTGGTTTGGGCGGGTTCGTGATTCCTCACCCTCTTATTACTTTCAAGGCCGCCGAATATTTTAGGGTGGATGGGGTTCATCTTTCCTCAGTTGGGAATGATGTTTGGCTGGATTCGGTGGTGTCTAAGTTGAGGGTGTGGTTGAATTTGTGAGTGGTTGGCGGCGAGCGTAAGGGCTCTGGTGGCGGTTAGGCATTGGTTAAATTGGTTGGTGGAGGGGTATGGATTGGCTGTGCCTGCCCCTCCAATGCTGCTGCTGCACGGAAATTCCGTTAAAGGAATTCAGGGGCTTACCATCCCCTCGTCCAAACCCTTGGTGCAGGGTGCGGGCCGCGTAAGCTCCTGGGAGCATGCAGGGAGTAGCTGAGGGTCTGTGTCGCAGCTCCAGTTATCCCTGGTCTTGTTCCTCCGCACTGGCTCTCGCTGGAATCCGGGAGTCAGTGCTGTCCCCCAAGGCGGGGGGGACAGCTAGTCATAACCAATGCCTAAGCAACCACTCACAATTTGTATGTTAATAAAGTTGTGGCCAAAATTATGCCAAAAACCTTAAACAAAAATTATGTGTGATGTGTGAGTTATTGGGGTAGGGGTGTTTTGGGGACCTCAGCACGCAAAGCGTGTTCTCATTAAAAGAGAGCACGGGTTGCGGATGGGGCCAAGCAAAAACACCCACAGTTGCCAGGCAGGTTAGATTCAAGGGGCTTGGATCAGATTGGTGGTTGGTGTTACTGGGGTAAATTTGATGTTGCCAATTTAGGGGTGGGATCAGAGGTTATTTAAACAAGGTCCACAGCATGTTCCTTTCTCTTTCGCTGTGGACACCGGATCACCCGCCCGCCCTCCCTTGATTGGGCTTGTGCTTTGACCTTGCTATGCCTGTCATGGGGTCGTCCGCATTGGTGCGGGGGCCTGGTAGGAATTTTTCCTTTTGGCTGATTAGTGTGTGCCAATTGGGTTTTGCCTACTGCGTAGCAAATTGTCACAACTTGTAAGGTTGGCGGTTAGGCATTGGTTAAATTGGTTGGTGGAGGGGTATGGATTGGCTGTGCCTGCCCCTCCAATGCTGCTGCTGCACGGAAATTCCGTTAAAGGAATTCAGGGGCTTACCATCCCCTCGTCCAAACCCTTGGTGCAGGGTGCGGGCCGCGTAAGCTCCTGGGAGCATGCAGGGAGTAGCTGAGGGTCTGTGTCGCAGCTCCAGTTATCCCTGGTCTTGTTCCTCCGCACTGGCTCTCGCTGGAATCCGGGAGTCAGTGCTCTCCCCCAAGGCGGGGGGGACAGCTAGTCATAACCAATGCCTAAGCAACCACTCACAATTTGTATGTTAATAAAGTTGTGGCCAAAATTATGCCAAAAACCTTAAACAAAAATTATGTGTGATGTGTGAGTTATTGGGGTAGGGGTGTTTTGGGGACCTCAGCACGCAAAGAAAATCGCAATACTACATGTAACATGGAGTTCCACCCTTAGTAGGACTTTCAGCTCCGGGTAGCACTGGGAAATAATCCTGCTGAATTCCTGGAGAACCACTGCCAGTCATTGCATACGATATACAGTGGTACCTCAGGTTACATACGCTTCAGGTTACAGACTCCTCTAACCCAGAAATAGTGCTTCAGGATAACAACAAAAATTGTCCTCCGGCGGCGCAGCAGCAGCAGGAGGCCCCATTAGCTAAAGTGGTGCTTCAGGTTAAGAACAGTTTCAGGTTAAGTATGGACCTCTGCAACGAATTAAGTACTTAACCCGAGGTACCACTGTAGAGTGGTCAACAAAAGAGGTTTGAAGATGCTCTCAAGGCAAATCTAAAAAAAAGTACCGTAGTATAAATACCAACAACTGGGAAACACTTGCTTATGAGCGCTCCAATAGGAGAACAGCCTTTACCAAAGGTGTCATGGACTTTGAAGATGCTTGAACTGAGGACTAAAGAGAGAAACGTGCTAAGAAGAAGGCATGTTTGATAAGCCCTCACCAAGATCAACTGCCACCCGGAAACCTATGTCCCCACTGTGGAAGGACGTGTGGATCCAGAATTGGCCTCCACAGTCACTTACAGCCTCATAACTTCAAACTATGTCCTCTACAGTGCGTTTTTACAACATTTCTATAAAGAAAATCGCAATACTACATGTAACACGGGGTTCCACCCTTAGTGGGACTTTCAGCTCCTTCTTACCTTTTTCCTGTTCTTGTCTCCGAGCCTATCTAAACTTAAATGCCTTTCTTGTAACCTCATCACCCATCTATTTTCCAGATCATTAATAAATATATTTCAACAATGCCAGGTCTGCAATACAACTTAGACTCCCTGTTGTTAACCTTTAACTATGATGGAAAGTGATAACCAATTCATTCTTATTCTGAGTTTCCTGTCTCAGAGCCAATCTCCGATCCATGACAATAATTTACTTCTCGTGCCAAGACTACTGCTTGCTGCTTTTAGTAGCCAGCTGGGGAGCACCTTTACAAATACCATCAACCGTGTTTCCTCTTTTATCCAGCACTACATTGCACATAGAGGAATCAGTGTTATACCAGCCCTTTGAACAAAAAAGAGGCCTTTTGCCAATGCAGCGCTTTTTATTTGAAACATACGCACTTCAAGCTGAAATATCAGCCGAAGCTTTTCTGTATTTTGAAGCCTTTATTATAAGATACTGATCCCCCGTGACAGCAACATTTTGTGTGCCAAGGCAGCCAATTTATATTCCCTTTTAATCTTTCCATGAAGATACAATGGATTTCAAACTCAAACGCCGACTTCTTGGACTCCCTCCTATTCTCACACCAACAGTGCAAACACACACTTCCAATTGCTTCTTCTCCTGTCTAAAAGTTTCATTCTAACAGATGTAATAACAGATACAGGGTGCGTAGGCCCAAGTAAGTTTGGGAGCTGGAGGAAAGACAGCAACACTGTCTGCGCAGCAAAGGAGCTTGAAGTCCCAGTCCTGTGCATACTTATCTGGAATTAATTTCCACAGAAATCACTGGGACCTAATTGGTTTCGAAAAAGGATTGGAAGGGCTGTAAATGTATGGTCTGGAGAGTCTGAGGGATGAGTCACAGAAGTTATAGGCGCATGGAGATGAATGTGGAGGTATATGCCAATAATATTTGATTGTCTTATCCATTAATAATGATACACTGGGAAGAAGTGAGTGGTTTAATCATACTAACGACCCATTATGTTACACTTCTTCTTTTTCAAAAAATTTATTCATTTTATGACACAAATAAACAACACAAACAGAAAAACAAACAATACAAACGAATTCTTGACTTGTCCTTATTTTTTCTAAACATTGTTAGGTGGGCTTCCCCAAGTCCCCCCATCTGATTTTCATTTTACCTCATCTTTAGCAGTTTACATATATCATAATTTCTAACCATTTTTTAAAATCACGCTTACTTTAACCATAAAAATCTTCACATTTTATCACTTACAAATAATACTATTTTAAAATACACTATCTTCTATTTCTAACCCTACAGCCTATTTCCACTTCCAAAGCTATTCTAAGATTTAAATATTAACATATTTTTTCAAATACTCCTTAAATTTATTCCATTCTTCTTCCACCATCTCTTTTCTCTGGTCTCAGAGTCTCCCAGTCAGTTTGGCAAGTTCCATATAAGTCCACATTATGTTACACTTCTGGAGCAGGTGGCGCTGTGGTCTAAACCACCAAGCCTCTTGGGCTTGCCGATTGGAAAGTCAGCGGTTCGAATCCGCATGATGGGGTGAGCTCCCGTGCTCTGTCCCAGCTTCTGCCACCCTAGCAGTTCAAAAGCACAACAGGGCAAGTAGATAAATAGGTACCACTGCGGCGGGAAGGTAAACGGCGTTTCTGTGTGCTCTGGTTTCCATCATGGTGTTTTGTTGCACCAAAAGCGGTTTAGTCATGCTGGCCACATGACCCAGAAAGCTGTCTGTGGACAAACACCAGCTCCCTCAGCCTGAAAGCGAGATGAGCGCCACAACCCCAGAGTCGTCTTTGACTGGACTTAACCTTCCAGGGGTCCTTTACCTTTTACCTTTACTTCTGGAGAGTTCAACAATTTTGGTAGGTTATTTTGATGACCAAATTAAATATGAAGATTAATGTGGAACTTAATAGCTGCTGCTCATATGTTAGTGGACTCAAATTAGAAAGAACAGTCTTCCACCTACGATTAAAGAATGTCTACTTAAGGTTGGGCAACATCAGAAATGCATAGACTCTCCCTGTTGGTTCAATTGTCAGATAACAGATGAAAGAGGCAATAAAGAAAAAGTAAGAGGAGCAGGAGGAACAGAGAAAAGGATACATTTACGCAAACCCTTTCTCCACATCCCCAATAACTAAGGAAAAAGTAAATGAAATATTTGGAGGCTAAAAATACAATTGTGCTTCAGTGATGAGATATTATTAATAAAATCCATTCAGACACCAAAATGTGTTGGGCCATCTGCGCAAATTCCAGCGTATTGACCACTTTTTCAATCCAAAACAAACCCTATAAGTTGCAGCTCCATCTCAGGGCCGGGCCTGCCATAAGACAGCGTGAGGCAATTGCTTCAGGTTGCAAATGTTGGGTTGGTTGAAGGAGCAGCAACAACCCCTACAGCTTCCTCCTCCTGAGCTCCCTAGCCATTCCCTTCCATTGGTGATCAGAGCTATGTATGCCACAGGCTTGTCACCCCCACCCCCAAACTAGCCCAATTCCCTCAGGTGTGCAGCGGGACATGGTCCTGTTGCCAGTGCGGAAGTAAGAGGCAGCTTCTATCAGTGCTATCAGCATGGGATGAGGGTGAGACGCCATCTTGCCTTTTGCCTCAGGCAGTAAATATCCTGGGTCGGCACTGGGCCATGACATAAACTAAGATGAAGACTAGGATTTCAACCTAAAATTTAACTCTTATTAGCTGCTTAAGGGACGCGGGTGGCGCTGTGGGTTAAACCTCAGAGCCTAGGACTTGCCGATCAGAAGGTTGGCGGTTCAAATCCCCGTGACGGGGTGAGCTCCCATTGCTCGGTCCCTGCTCCTGCCAACCTAGCAGTTCGAAAGCACATCAAAGTGCAAGTAGACAAATAGGTACCACTCCAGTGGGAAGGTAAACGGTGTTTCCGTGCACTGCTCTGGTTCGCCAGAAGCAGCTTAGTCATGCTGGCCACATGACCTGGAAGCTGTACGCCAGCTCCCTCGGCCAGTAAAGCGAGATGAGCGCTGCAACCCCAGAGTCGGTCACAACTGGACCTAATGGTCAGGGGTCCCTTTACTTTACTTTACTTAGCTGCTTACCTTCAAATCTGTCACTCAATTGTATGTAACACATCAGTGCTAGCCTGCTTTGAGAAACATTCATTCCATGACTGCTGCAACCCATGTGGGATAGCTTTTAAAATAGTATTGGTACACAGGGAAAATAGACTCGTTTGCTGGACAACATAAAGCGTAAAATCAATTATTTCCCCATTTGCTTTGAGAATGGCTGTAATCACCACACCGAACTTTTCACAACCAGCTGTGACTAGAATAGAAACAGCTCCCCAAAGCCAAATTCGCAAGAGAAGGCCTGATTCTTTTTTTCGCCAGCCTATGCAGCATGCAGAAGCAATTGTACAGCTATTGGCAGCTAACAAAGCCTTGCGCCAAAAAGAACCAGATGCTGTGTCTGGACAGATACCAGCAATGCCTCGTATATATATGGTTGTGGGTACTAAAGAATGAGACAGGACAGCAAATAAGGAGGAGAACGGGCCCTTTGATCCTTTTGCTTCAGCTGCAATTAATATGACAACACGTGTGAAATATACTCAGAGTCGAGTGTGAATTTCATGCTCTTTATTCAGCTCATAGTAGCAATGAATGAATCTTTCCTCAAAATGTCTAGCTATATATACATTATTTACACAATGGGCCCCGCGTGATTGGCAAATTCCAGGCTGCTCCTGTAGGCCAATCAGCTTGCGGATTCACCTCCTCCAGAAGCCTGATTGGCTGCTCCTGCAGGCCAATCAGGTCGCTCATTCATTTCCACTGATTCACTTCCACCTGAAGCTGGATTGGGTGGCTCCTGTGGACCAATCAGACTGCTGCATTCTGGATCCTACTGGAGGCGGGGACTCCTGCGCAGGCTGGGATTCCTCAGGTTCAGCCTCTGAATCCGATTCCCAGGCCATCACAGATGCCTTCTAAAAGTCTGGTAGTTCTTTTCTCTTTGACATCTGGTGGGAGGGCGTTCCACAGGGCAGGCACCACTACCAAGAAGGCCCTCTGCCTGGTTCCCTGTAACCTCACTTCTCGCAGTGAGGGAACCTCCAGAAGGCCCTCGGAGCTGGACCTCGGTGTCCGGGCTGAACGACAGGGGTGGAGATGCTCCTTCAGGTATACTGGGCTGAGGCCATTTAGGGCTTTAAAGGTCAGCACCAACACTTTGAATTGTGCTCAGAAATGTACTGGGAGCCAATGTAAGTTTTTCAAGACCGGTGTTATGTGGTCTCGGCGGCCACTCCCAGTCAAGAATTATATGTCACCTGGGGGGTGGGGATCAGGATTTTAGAGATGCTTAGGTGGGGCATGGCCAAGAAGAGGTTGGGAACCACTGGTCTAATCCTGTTTTAAAGCCCACTAAAAGATGTGAACAGAAGAAAGAGAAACCCACCCCCTTCTTGCTGCTTTCAACTGATCATGTAGTGTCTTTCTGCACCCGGTGAAAAGGTGGCTTTCTGCTAGCAGGCAAAGACATTTTTATTTATTTATCGAGCAAGAGCTTTATATTGCCAGATTAAAAATAATAATAATCTCTGAGCGGTTTATATAAATAATATAAAACATTCATTAAACACAGACTTTGAAAACAGTAAACACCATAAAATTATCAAAATATAGATAAAATCAACAGGTTTTTAAAAACAAATTCAGTCGGTAAAATTATATGTCTGGCTCAGCTTGCCTAAACAAAAAAGGTTTTAGCGGAAGTTGCAAATGTTGATATTAGGTGTCTGCCGAATATCAGTCACAATTATACAGCACATTGGCCCAGAAGTTGACTTGTAAAGGATAAAATTGGTTTTAAGTGGGTTCCCCTCCATCTTTACTTGCTTTCTTGTATAATTGTATTATTGGGGTTTTTTTAATATATATATATATATATATATATATATATATATATATATATATATATCCAGTTATCTTTCACATTTACTCTGAATTCATTTGTCCAGAGTTAAATAATAATAATAATAATAATAATAATAATAATAATAATAATAAAAAATTTATTACTTACACTCTGCCCATCTGGCCGGGCCTCTCCAGCCACTCTGGGCGGCTTCCAACAATAAAAGATCAGACATTAAAAACGTCCCTAAACAGGGTTTATTACACAAACCAATGCACATATTTGCATACAACACATAGATGGGGGTGTTTATTCCATGACCTCCCCACTCCTTGAACTTGATAGGTTCGTGCAGTGGAATAGAATGGAGTTACAAATATTTTCGTGTATTTATTTTATTTAAGGAAATCTGTGGTTTACAACACACATTCATTCTCTCTCTCATACACACACACACACCCCTTTGGAGGGGGGCAGGAAGCCACAATCTCCAGGAAAAAGTCAACCCGTTTCTAAAGGAAGAGCGGAGTCCTACAGGCAGTGATCCAAAAAAACTGCAGCTGTTTTCCTTCCTCCCCAAGTCCACCTGGGCTGAGAGCAGACAGCTGTGGTGTAAATGACCCAGCCATTGAGGGAAGATGAGCCTAATGATCGTGATAATGGGGCATGGCAAGTTCATCTCCTTAGAGAAGGCCTTCAGGAAGGACCTGCTGCGAAGGAAACTGGCTGGACAGGCGAGGGCTCTCAGAACTGGGGCTGCCCCATTTTGCCTGTGGCTTCCGAGTGCAAAGTCTCGAGTCTTCAGTGTTACGGGCTGTGTCAAGGCCGTGTAATTGGAACTGGTGCATTCTTTTGGCACTGCTCCTGCGTCCCTCATTTGGCAGTCAGATAGTTCAAGTTTGCTCTGCAGCTGCAACAATAAAGAGGAGAGTTCAGGAATTTTGCTGATTGCATCTGCACACAGAGGTTTCTTTCTACCATTCTCTAAAGAGCATCAACTCGGTTCTTTGTAAGTGACTTACTCTCTGGTTTCGCTATGAAACTGCAGCCGCACTCGCCAAGCCAGGCTGCTGCAGAGTAAGCTGTGAACAGATCCTTCCCTTTGGGGGCCATATCTAATTTCTCTCTCTCTGGGTTTTAGGGCTTGTTAAATCTGCACTAGAGCCACATGTCTGCATGCAATCTCAAGAACCCAAAGCAAGAAGCAGTTGCTGTTGTTGTTTTGTCGTTTAGTCATGTCTGACTCTTCGTGACCTCATGGACCAGAGCACACCAAGCACTCCTGTCTTCCACTGCCTCCCGCAGTTTGGTCAAACTCATGCTGGTAGCTTCGAGAACACTGTCCCACCATCTCGTCCTCTGTCGTCCCCTTCTCCTTGTGCCCTCCATCTTTCCCAACATCAGGGTCTTTTCCAGGGAGTCTTCTCTTCTCATGAGGTGGCCAAAGTATGGGAGCCTCAGCTTCAGGATCTGTCCTTCCAGTGAGCACTCAGGGCTGATTTCCTTCAGAATGGATCGGTTTGATCTTCTTGCTGTCCATGGGACTCTCAAGAGTCTCCTCCAGCACCATAATTCAAAAGCATCAATTCTTTGGTGATCAGCCTTCTTTATGGTCCAGCTCTCACTTCCATACATCACTACTGGGAAAACCATAGCTTTAACATCTGTAATATGTGTTTTGGCCCTAGAATTCTTGCTAAGATTGCCAGCTATAGTTTTGCTTGTGGACTAGTATTGTGGTTTGTTTTTATTGTTTTTAAATGGAGTAGGTAGGTTGAGTAAGCTTATAAGCATATTGAAAGTCATGGAATTTCAGAGTCTGCTAGACTTAGTCAAATGAGCCAACAAATGCACAATATTAACACTTTTCAATATTTGTAGTGTACACTTCATGGGCTCTTATGGCTTGTTGAGTTTCCCAGGGGGTCTGAAGGGTTTTGGATCTGGTCCTTAGGCTTGCAAAAGTTCCCTACTCATCTTCTATAGTGTTAAGAGTTTGTGGGTGTCAGACTCATAGCTGTCAACTTTCAGATTTGAAAATAAGGGATCAGCAGCCTCGAAAATAAGGGATCAGCAGCCTCACCTGTCCCGGGGACAGTCTACTGGATATCTAACAATCTGGGATATCAGCGGGAAGCAACGGGAAACGACACTGGAATAAGGGAATTTCCCGCAAAAAAAGGAAGATTGACAGCTATGATCAGACTCCTATAATCCCTGGATCAAGGGTGCCAACTTGAATAAAATATTGTGGGGGCCCAGGTAAGCCCCACCCTTCACAATCAATCACATGACGCAGTGCACACAATCCATTTGAATGGGAATGCCCATCAACTTTGTGGGGGACCAGCCCCCTCAAATATTTTATCGTGGGGGCCGAAGACCCCACGGCCCCTAGGAGTGGGCTCCTATGCCCTGGATTCAGCAAGTGTGAGAATTTGATCAAGCCATGGAGTGTCGGGTGCCCGACTACCCTGTATCTAGAAAATGTTAACAGTTAACAGTTAATTAAGCCAGGCTAGTTTCCTTTTGAGGTGATAAGCCCTGCGTGATCGGCCATTAAAAGGAGGGGGCTTGCTGCCAGAAGGCAAATGGGTAGAGTGTCATGCAGTTGTCATGGGCCAGGAGTCAGCTTCACCTGCTGAACAGCAGCCTGAAGGGGAGAAGATGGATTGACTCCACCTGCAGCTGATCAGCCTTCAAGGACACAGAAGAGAAGGTCTGATGAGAACCAGCTGGCTTCAGTCTTCTTAAGTGGAAGCATCCTGTTCTTCACAGTAGTCAATTAAATGCCTATGGGAAGCCCATAGTGAGATGGACAACCATTTCCTGCTATTGTTCCTGGATGACCAGTATCCAGAGTTGCATCTGAATCTGGAGATACTCAGGGCTTTTTTCAGCTGGACCTTGCCAGAACTCAGTTCCAGCACCATTGTCATTCTAAGTGAACGAGGAAGGCATTCATGGTGAGTTCTGGCACCTCTTTTTCTAGAAAAATAGCACAGAATATGCTAGATAACCATTATGACTCGTAGCCACTGGTAGCCTCATTTTTCAAGAATTGTTCATGAAATTTCTCTTGAAGGCCTAAGCCAGACTTCCAGAGAAATACTTAAAATTCATTACTTTTGCAGCGTAACCTTGGACTGCCCTTAGACGTTGAATTAATGTTGCTTTATGTTTTATACTTTGCCTTTCTGATAAGTCATGCTGGCACCTTTAACTCAGATAAGTGCTGATTAAAGTTTCCGTCTGCTTGCCAGAAAAAATTAAAGCAGTATTAATCTTTTTCCATTCTAAATGATTCACAGTAGATTTGTTAAGTGCAAACGCTTTGAGAAAGGTTGATTTAATGTTACAGGATGATGTGTCTTTTTTGCATTCAAGGACGCACAAGCCTAGATAAGATTTGAGAACCTATCCAAGAGTAAATTTTCAACATCTTCCCAGACTATCTGTGAAGCTTGATCACTGGGAGGCGATTAGTGAGACAGAACATTTAGGCTAATGTGCAATCCAGATTTCAAAGGAAACACCTTAACATTTGTTTGTGGTTGAAAGGCTGGGAACTATCTGCTTACACTGCAACTTTATTTTACATCTCTCCTCCCCATTGGAAGAAGTAAAGCAAAGGAGATCTTTGCATTCCTTGTACAATCATGATTCTTTTTTTATTCTTTGATTGTCTCTCTTATAAAGAACACATTTTGTTTTCTGAGGTTAAGGTAAGAACCTTAAAAGAGAGACTTATTTTTTAAATTAAAAAAAAAATCATACTGTCTACCACAAAGCCATACGTTGGGGAATATGGGTTAAGTTGAAAACACATTTTTTAAAAAGACATCTACAATATGATCCTGTACCTTGGCTTACTCACAAGTAAAGCTTACTATTTTTAATAGAGCTCATTCCCAATGTGTGCAGCTGGGTGGGGGAGAAGATATGAAAGAAATTTATAAAATTTTGCATGGAGAGGGGAAAGTTTTTCAAGGCCCCATCCAAATAGTCTATGTATTCAGCATTCATGCTGATTTGCTTGCAGAAAAGTTGCATGGTGGTTAGGCAATGTCCAGCCTTTATTGTGGGTCGACCTACACGCATGATTTTTAATGTTAAGGAAGGGTTAAGGAATGGTTTTGAAAACATATATGGGCACATGATGTCCTACTTTTAACGTTAATAATGTGTTATTAAATGCGTTAATGCATTAACCAGAGGGCTCTGCAGAGCAGCCAGCAACCAACCGCAAGGAGACAGCCTTTTGACAGGAAAAAAGCCAAGGTAAAAAACACCTAACAAGTATGTCCTGTGATGTTTTAGAACGACATATCTAATATCGTTCTAATAACGTTAAACTGGTCAGTGTAGATCCAGCCTGTGTATCCACGGGGTGGTTAAATGACAGTGAGCATTCATCCTGATTTACTTGAGGGATGTTTATACTGCTTCCCATTAGTCATTTGTTCATCTCACCCATTTCCCCTTCACATTCCAAGCCACAAAAAGTCCAATACTTTTTTTAAAAAAGCAATTTTGTTTCACTGTGGCAGCAGAGGCCTTTAATCCACTTTAACTGTGTGAACCAGTATGTGCTTGAATCCCTCCCATAAAATGGGGGCGTTATAGAGGTACCATTGGTCCCATCAGTAGATCCAGGGCAGACAAAAGAAAACAGGTTTTCACAAAACACACAAAATGTGGTGGTGTCCAATAGCAGTGCTGGTGCAAGGCATTAAAAGTGTTGTTGCGCAATTCAGACATGGCTTCCTGCCTTCTTTTATTTGCCTCCATGGGCATACCTGAAGCAAGTGATTTTGCCCTCCTACATAGGTGCCAACTCCCTGGAGCCCTGGGTGCCCGAGCAGCCACAAAATTCCCTATTAAGGGGCCGGCCACCCACAAATTTAGGTGCAGGCTGCATGGCACCCGCAGCCCGGGCACCCATGGTTGTGGGGCCAAGTTGCTCTGCTATGTGGCAAAGCTAGTTCGATGACTTTATTTTCCCCCCAAGTGCTTTTTTATGGATTTTTCTTTGATATGAACCAACCAAACAAATACAATAAAATTCCGTAATCATATACCCACTTACTATCTCAACGCTCTGCCAAGCACGGACTTCCCTCCCTCCCTTCAGCAGGTTTTCCTATTACACTTTCCTTTCCACAGTTTCTTAATAACATTCTATCCACATCATAAGATTTATTTTAGTCCTGCTACAGTCTTCAGACTTCTACAGTCACTACTTATATACTCCACAAATTTGCTCCACTCTCTTCTGAACTTTGTTTCCTCTTGGTTACGAATCCTGTAGGTCAGTTTTGCTAATTCCACATATTCTACCATTTTTGTCTGCCACTCCTCCAATGTTGGTAATTCCTGTATTTTCCATTTTGGGGCTACCAAAATTCTGGTGGCAGTCGCGGCATACATGAATAATCTCTGTTCTGGTTTTCCTATTTCTTCTCCTGTCAAACCTAGCAAAAAGGTTTCTGGTTTTTTTGGGAAGGTATAGTTAAACATCTTTTTCAGTTCATTGTAGATCATATCCCAGAATTGTTTCATTTTCTCACATGTTAGTTCGATGGTTTTAAAGGGGGATTAGACTAATTAAAAGGAGGATAGGTCTATCACTGTCTATTAATAATGAACATTATATAGAATCTCCATTGTCAGAACATCCCAAATCTGATTAAAAAGTAGACAAAATTCTCTAGACCTTTTTGGTTTCTTATGGTGCATATGACACAATAGCAGTTTGTTTTCCCCATTTATATATATATAGATTTGTCTATCAGTATGTCTCTTGTATAAACGTTTCAAATGCTTAATTTAAAAATGTGCAGATGAAGCTTTTCCTTTAAAATCCACATTAAGGATTGTATATGGGAGGACTGAGGCTGAAAGGGCAGGGCAGATAGGATCTTTGCATTTTGTTATGAATGTGCTTTCCCAGTTCACAATACCCTGCTTGTTCAGTAGGACTGCTACTCAGTGGAAAGAGATCTTATAGCAGTACATACATAATTACCCATTGAAAAATAGCCTGAGCAAAGTTTTCATGGATAAAGTGTGCTCATGTGAGCCGACAGGTGATTTCTCCTGCTTTACCTGCAGAGGGCAGTGTAGTCGTCCCTTTCAGAAATGACTGGTTTGGGGTACAAAGAAACAGAGCTGTGTCGCAAAGTCCACCTTTTGCGCCAGCTTCTGTCTGGAAATAATATTTTTCTTATTGGATGAGGAAGATCAGCTTTTGCAGAAGTAGGTTTGATAACACATGTGAATATACTTTAACAGCAAATGCTAAGCTGTTGAAGTTGGTTAATGCATCCATATTACCAACAGACATTGACTTAGTCATTCATTTATTTGTACATTTTTATGCCATCTTCTGGTGCAGAACTGACTGGGGACTCAATTGCATGTCTCATTTGGCTAGTATTTTGCTGTTGATAAGTTTGTCCATTCATGGGCTTCTGCAATAGTTACACATTCAGACATGACTAATGTAGACACTTGCAAATTATTTATTTCCCATCAAGTCAACATGCTGTTCCTTTAACTTATGTGGGTGTTTTATCTCTAATGCTCAAGCAGATGTTTTGGTTGAGTTGACCACATTGTCTTAAGATATATTCTGCTTCCTGGACATCTGGAAATGGTACTCTAGAATTAACCGACACATTTCATCATTTTTAGAATCAGTCTTTGAATTTACATTTCTTTTCCTTTTTTAAAAAAGAAAAAAACCTAAACAGATACTACCTAGTTTTGTCATGTTTTGTCAATTCTTCAGTTCTCTGTTAACATATTTTGCAGCGTAAGAATAGTTATTAATGTTCTCAGTCAAACCAGCTGTTTTCCATGTGTTATTTTCATTTATCATCATAAGAGTATTTCTCCGTCTATGACAGTGACGTTGAAGATATGTGTGATTCTCATGTCTTGTCACTCCTGCATCAATATAGCATTGTGTTCATAGACACAGAAAAAGGCTTTGTTTGTGTCTGTTTAAAAGAATGGAAAAGCATTTCAAGTCTAGCGTAAGTAACTGTTGTCACCTCTGATGCTATGTCTTATGCAAAACAAGGATCTATTTTCCGCATCTGTTCTTGATAACAGCATATTTTTCATTCTTTAGCATGAAGTATAGATGGTTCTATTTAGCGTATCAAAAGGCAGAATATTTTATATTATCAAGAATGACTTTCCCCAAGTGTATACCCAACGCTAGCCAGTTAGCGTCTTCCTGCGTTTAGTTAAGGTCTTCACTGACACAAATGATTACTCTGTGGACTTTAGAAAATTCCATTGTAAATAAGAATTGATAAATATTTTTAAAAATATGTTTATATTAAAAGTTCAGCAATAGGCATATCAGCTTTTTGGTATTTTCAACAATCTTGAAAACTGGAGATCTCTTTCCTCTGCTTGCTTAAAAAAAAGATATCATTGTGTATCTGCCCATGTTCAGAAAAGTCAATGTGTTCTTTTTAATATTTGGTTGAGCTACTAAATCCTCAAACACTAAAATTCCTTAATCATGAGCATATGGTTTTGCTGAATGCCACCCATACTGCCAACATAAACTGTACGAAAAGTCATGATTAGAGCTCGTGTGTTTTAAAACAATAATACATTTGAGTTCTTTCCCTCCATCTCCTCTACATTTAGGGTCCTGCTCTAATGCTTTTCCTTATGACTGTAAAGGTTAATCCCTTTTTTCCAAAAAAAGAGAGAAGTTGAAATATTTATTTTATCACATCACTGCAGCATATGAGGCCATTAAAGACAATAGCAAGTTTGACTCCAGCCTCTTTTACTATAGCAAGAGCGAGGAAATTCTGGCTTGTGGGTTAAACTTGGCCTACAAGAGGTTCAAATTTAGCTGGTGAGGCTGTTTTCTTCAAATCGCGCCCACCTGCTCCGCACAAAATGTCATCTGTGATGTCAAGCGCTTGCCCACAGAGATGCAGCGACCAACGCGCAATCGGGAGCCTGAAAGTGCAGTTTTGATTGTGCTTTGGGTTGGCAAGCAAAAGCAGGCTTTGGCCCTATCGCCCATCAGCAGTATTCTGGATTGGCTGCATGAGAGACTTCCCTATTGGAACTTGCTTGTGCAGCAAATGCACAATGGGTGGTACAGCCAAAGTCTGTTACACGATGCCTCCTGAGTACCTCTGCATTGCTGTACGCCAGGCATGTCCAAAGTACATTTTGGGGGGCCTAATCCTGTTATGTACTGAAGTTCTCACCCTGGGCGAGCAGGGGGATACTGTAGATAGTTCAGGTCCACATATGCAAATAAGGGATCGAAAGTGACGTTCAGTGATTGGCTAGTTACAGAAAGTGGTTACTGTTGCGTTGTAGTGGAGCTCTATATAAGCAGGCTGGCTGAACCCTTCAGTTCAGTTCTGTTCTGGCCTGTGAATAAACAAGAGCTGTTTGAAGAATCACTGTGTCGTCTGATATGTTCACCCACAACTTAACAAATCCGGTCCGCCGATCGGTTCAATCCGGCCCCTGTGGCAGTTTATTTTCTGGGGTAAAATCCTTTTAAAAAAGCTCAACAACTTCAACCCAATAAAAAGCACAACTTTGGTCGGCCCTCATGCATGTTCACTTCATCAAATCTGGCCCTCTTTGAAAAAAGCTTGGACACCCCTGCTGTTTGCTCACATCCCTGTTCCGAGAGCACAAGCAGTCCCTCAAATACAGACATAGTGAGGATCAGTCTACTGGAGTAAGATGTTGATTTTTTTTACAGATTCATAGGTGGGTTGTTTTGCGCACCTATCAAAGTGGGCTTTTCCCAAAGGGGGAAAAAAATCAGTTATGGGCCAACAAGGATATCCATGAGAGGCTATGTAATAGGCAAACACATCAAAAGACTGGAGAGTTTACATTTCTTCAACCATGGTTGAAATTAACAACTGGTAGGATTTTGATTAATTGGGGTATGGATGAAAGTACAAGTCGCAGAACTGTGCCAGATGAGGAATCTCTGGGCTGGCTCATGAAAACCAGCTTGGCTGACCTAGCAAAGAGCAAATGTGTTAAGACGATAAAAGGTGTCTGAGAGGAATCTTCTGACCTGGGCAGACAGATGTTGCAAAGGTGATGAGGTATGTGTTTGAGGTGACAGGAAAAGAGTTTTTGGGCCCCTCTTGAAATGACCGTGCTGTAAGATCTGGACTCCCTCCATGCACACTGAAGGTGTAAATAGGTGTCATCTTTTTCCAGGACATGTCCTCTTTTCCCGAGGTAAAATTTGAGACAAATTGCATTTATTTATTTTGAATGGCTGTCATAGCATCCTCTTTTTTTGCTCTTTGAAATATGGCAGCCGTAGGTGAATAAACCATATAATAATAATAAATAATAATATTTTATTTATATCCCGCCCTCCCCAGCCGAAACCGGGCTCAGAGCGGCTAACAACAGTAAAATAATACAGCATGCTAAAATCAATTCATTATAAAATCTCTTAAAGCTGTAACAGTCTCTGCCATGTTTCAGTTCTCCAAAGGAACACAGACCCTGGGTGAGTGCCTGGAACCCCATGGCTCTTGCTACCACTTAGCAGAGAGAGGGGAAGGCACCCAATTTTTTGTAACAATACTTTTTACTTCATTTTATACAACCATAGAGTTGTGTTTGTAGGCATTGTCCTTCATAGGAGCATGGCTGCCTTATTACCTCAGTACTGAAGTAATCATTACAGTGGTACCTCGGGTTAAGGACTTAATTCATTCCGGAGGTCCGTTCTTAACCTGAAACCGTTCTTAACCTGAAGCACCACTTTAGCTAATGGGGCCTCCCGCTGCCGCTGCGCCGCCGGAGCACGATTTCTGTTCTCATCCTGAAGCAAAGTTCTTAACCTGAAGCACTATTTCTGGGTTAGAGGAGTCTGTAACCTGAAGCGTATGTAACCTGAAGTGTATGTAACCTCAGGTACCACTGTATTGTTTGCCTCTATATTGTTCTTCTTTGGCGATCACTCGTAGCCGAGTAAGATAGTCTTTCATAAACACATTTTTAACAGTGAGTCTGTAAGTGACTGTGGAGGCCAATTCTGGATCCATGCATCCTTCCACAGTGGTTTCCTGGTGGCAGTTGATCATGATGAGGGTTTGCCAAACATACCTTCCTCCTAGCATGTTTCTCCCTTGCGTCCTGAGTTTGAGTGTCTTCAAAGCCCATGACACCTTTGGTAAAGGCTGTTCTCCAACTGGAGCGCTCGCAGGCCAGTGTTTCCCAGTTGTTGGTGTTTATACTATATATTTTTTTAGATTTGCCTTTAAACCTCTTTTGTTGACCACTCTATTTTGCAAGCAATGACTGGCAGTGGTTCTCCAGGATTTCAGCAGGATTATTTCCCAGCGCTACCTGGAGATGCCAGGATTGAATCTGGAACCTTCTGCATGCAATGTGGATGATGTACCACTGAGCGATGGCCCCTCCCCCAAACATTAATTTCTCTTACCATTTTGCTTGAGGTGGTCAAGTAATATCCTCATTCTTACATTATTATATGGGTAGAGGATAATCTTGCTGCTGGGAGTGGAAGGAGGATAGCTTTGCTCCAGGATCGATGTGCAGTTGAGGTTATAACCAGTAGAGAAACTGTTCTACTTGCTGAGCTGCAAACTGCTGTTTTCCATCAATTTGTAGTTAGTGGTTTAAATGTTGGGAAACACTGATTTCCCCACAACAGGGTTACTTTCAGGAGTTACGTCTTTCAAGGTGGTTGAGTTGTCTTTCCTGGAAAGGTCTACAGACTCAGTAAAAAAACAAAAACACAAAAATCTGTGTGCTTGAGATAGGAGTTTTCTTTGTACATGTGCATCCCTTAAATCATGGCTCCATATCCATCTGTCATATTTAAGATGAGGGGAAGGGGATGGAGAAAGTGATTAATATATACTGTCGGACTGAACTCTACTTTTTACAGATTTTGTATAGAGTGATATAAAATATACACAGTTGCAGTATCATTCCACATGTTTCTAAGATCTGTTCTTTACCAGATGTGGGGCTCATGCGACTCCCATTGCTATATTTGAATTACTTTAATGTGCCCTTTACCATGTGCATGTCTCCTCAAAATATTGCTTTCAGAATCCAGACACAGGCTTCCTAATTTTGCAGCACCGGTGTTTTTGTAATGGATGACTGGGCAAAGACGTGTCCATGGGGACAATAAATAAATTTATCCCACAGTTCTGCAGATGATAGGGAGCAAACCAGAACATTTTCCAGATGAAAGTGCTTTTAGCAGTTGCCGGAGGATAGGTGAGAGAGCACCTTCCATTCATCTTGTCCTATTGGCAAACAACACAGCCCATTTTTTCAACATGCTAGTTGAGTGGGGTGTTGTTGGAAGCTAAATGATTAGTGATTGATGTCAGTGTCACTAGGGATCCTGGGAAAGTGTGTCTAGTCTCTTTTTGGCTGCTACCGTTGTGCTTTTGATGCTGTTGCTGGGAGAGCATAGCATGTTGCTAGTTACACCGGTATAAGCTTTAATGGAACAGTGGTTGACATAGGATTGCTCTGTCGACAGAACATTTCTGTGAACTGTCCCTGCTTCATGTCTGTACTTTTAGAATTGAAACATATATTATCTAAAGAACTACCCAAAGAGATTAACACTAGCATCTGTTGAGTGCGACTACCTGGAAGAGAAGTGTGTGGACTGTATGCCAAAGACAATTTGGAGGCAAAGTTAAGAATATATATTTGAACAGCTCTTTTTATGTGTGGTTCTGTCTATAAAGCATTCTTTGCCTCTGAATCATTTGTTTAACATCATAGTGTTTTTTGTTTGCTAAGTGCATTAACAGTTGTGCAAGATAATTAATAACTTGTCAAGGTATAGATGACTCAAAAAAAGTTTTAAATAATGTGTCCATACTACTACCATATGTTAAATTAAACATTTCTGATGCAATCTTTACAAGGTCAGGAACCTGATGTACCCAGTGGTAGGTGATTTAGCTATCTACTCGGCCAGAAAAATGTAAGTGTTGAGTCGACGTTGGTACCTTGCCAACATCTCAGCTATGTTGCAGCACAGACAAAACAGAGAATGCGACTATTTACAAACCCTATCTCCAATGAAATGTTTGTATGATGCAAATTATTGATACTAAGTGTGTTCGGTTCCAGAGTTTAATATAAACATAGCAAACTACTGTATTATATTCACTATGTTAGTGAAAGAAGCAGAAATTCCTAACAGCAAAGCATAAACTCCACCAGGAGCTATAGGTTCCAAGAACTCTAGACAGGGCCAGCTTTTAGCACACCAGAACATCTAGATTCTGGTTTGCCATAAAGTTTTAATATGTAAAGAATTTTTTATTGGCTGTTCCTGCTACCTGCATTGGATCAATACCTAACACAGTTTTGAGTAATACCAGGTTGAAGCAATTTAGTCTAGCAACACAGGATCAGCTCTCTAAATAGTTAAGCACTTGATTCTTTGTTTCCTCAGTAGTCCACTCCTCAGATAATGTTCCCAGATAATACACCTTGTTTCTAATTAAAGTACTCAACAAATTCTAGTCAAAGGAACTAGTCTCAATTTATTAGTAGCAAGAAAACATGTACAGTGGTACCTCGGGTTACAGACACTTCAGGTTCATAGCTGTCAAGCGTCCCTTATTTGGCGGGACAGTCCCTTATCCCAGCACCATGTCCCGCTGCTGTCCCTTATTGATGATGTCCCTTAAATAAGCTGCTGAAGGTAATGGGGCCCTTTCTATGTCCAGCTGTCCTTTGTCAATAACAAATTGTTGCTGTTTTTTTTTCTTGAAAACGTGCTATATGGTAATTTATGGACCTAATAGGTATCTAAAGCCATTTGCACTCAAAAAAATATGTATTTTATCAAAGCAATTGTTGATCCCTTATTTTGGCTGCTGATCCCTTATTTTCGAGGCTGCTGGTCCCTTATTTTCAAATCTGTAAATTGACAGCTATGTTCAGGTTACAGACTCCGCTAACCCAGAAATAGTACCTCGGGTTAAGAACTTTACCTCAGGATGAGAACAGAAACCGTGCGGCGGCGGCATGGCAGCAGCAGGAGGCCCCATTAGCTAAAGTGGTGCTTCAGGTTAAAAACAGTTTCAGGTTAAGAACGGACCTCCGGAACGAATTAAGTTCTTAACCCGAGGTACCACTGTATTTCCTTTTACATGAATGGACTCAGAAGTCTTCTCAAGGAACAGGCCTAAAAGCCAAGTCCTTCCTGTTGCGTTTGGTAAGGGCAAGGGAGACTTTTGTGTATGACCATTAATCTATTACATACAGTTCTATTTTTCTAGAAAAAGAGGTGCCGGAGCCAGGGCCGGCTTACCCATAGGCGCTAGGGGTGCAGGGCACCCAGACGCTGGGCTCTCAGGGGCGCCAGGCCGACAGTCCGGGGCTGAGATTTGGAGTCCAAGAACTGAAGAGCCAGGCCAGCCAAAAAATTGGGGGCACTGGGCAGTTTTTTGCACCCTGGCACCGCATATGCTAAAGTCGGCCCTGACCGGAGCTCACCATGAATTTCTCCCTTGTTTTCTTACAATGGCAATGGCGTCCACCTGAGAGGTGCCAGAACTGAGTTCCGGCTGAAAACCAACAACCCTGAGTACATGTGCTTTCCAACAGCAAGGACATATGATTCTGCTTAATTTTTTGTTTCCCTCAGTTTTCCAGTCTTACATTCAGTTCACTACATTTCTATGTCAATTTGCGATTTATTTTTAAAAAGCTGTCACAAAAATATTCCACTCTTTTAATGTGCTCTGAATGCACACATTTTTATATTCACCTTGGTGTAATATACATATTTTGCAAGAAAATTTCCCTAATGCGTTTTTGTATGTTGTTTTTCACTAACACATGTGTTTTAGGCATGTTTTCCCTAATATACATATTTTGCATTGCAAAATTCAGAGGTGTTTGAGTTCACATTGTTTGGGGCAGCGTGAATTAGGTAGGTTCTCCTTAAAATGTGAAATGAACCAAATTACTTTCCCATTCCTACCCAACAGTAGCATCAACGTCTTCTTCAGGAAATATTATCTGAGGATACTCTCGCATGGCAGCCTACCCCGGCGTCGTAGCACTAAGGGATGAGGGTTGGGTTGGGAGCACAGCTTACAAAAGAGGTACTGAAACGAATTCAGAATTCTGAAATGATTATCATTGTATTTATGCCACTTAAAGATAAAGGGTAAAGGGACCCCTGACCATTAGGTCCAGTCGTGACCGACTCTGGGGTTGCAGTGCTCATCTCGCTTTATTGGCCGAGGGAGCGGGTGTACAGCTTCCAGGTCATGTGGCCAGCATGACTAAGCCGCTTCTGGCAAACCAGAGCAGTGCACAGAAACGCCGTTTACCTTCCCACTGGAGTGGTACCTATTTATCTACTTGCACTTCACGTGCTTTCGAACTGCTAGGTTGGCAGGAACTGGGATTGAGCAACTGGAGCTCACCCTGTCACGGGGATTCGAACCGTTGACCTTCTGATCGGCAAGTCCTAGGCTCTGTGGTTAAACCCACAGCGCCACCCGCGTCCCTATTTATTCCACTTATGTTGATCCTATTAGATTGTTTTGACTATCAGCAATCAGCACCAGGACTGGCAGACAGCAGGTATCTTATGTGCAAAATTCTTCGTCTAGAAGCATCCATTTGCTATCCTGAATCTAATTTGATGGCCCATTACCAACAGACTGTGGTTGTCTTCTAAATATTGGACGACGAGAAGATCAGTGATATGAAGAAGCAAAATGAAATGAAACTCCTGTTGGGCCTGTCTCCTGTTAAATCTCTCCAAAAACAAGGAGAGTTGCTTGTAGCCTAAGTGAGTTCTTCAGCGTTACTTGGATTAAACTGATTTAACCCATTCACGTCGATGGAAATGTGATTCAGACTGTTCTGAGAGCTGGCTGGGGTTCTCTAAATCTTTAGCTGAGTCTTTGCCAGCCCTGGCCCATTGTCTGGAGCAAGGTAAAGGCTGTTCCAACATACGCAGCCGTAAACAGTTTTTTAGATGGCCGCCTGCCAGCATGCTGCAGCAGTGCTTTTCCCAGCCATCTCCTCTGCAAGCTCAGTTTGTTCCTTACAGGAACATACATACAACATAGTGAAGGGGTCTGATTTTTTCACTGTGGAGCTAATGCAGATGTCGTTGCTGCTTTTATGTTGCAAGTGAATTTTAGATTTATTTTTTTAATACAAGATTTAAAGGAGAAAAACATGTAGGCTAGGAACGAAGATCCTTCGAAGTGTGCGCTCGATATATTTCATGTTTTCCAAGCAGAAAGCCTTTACTTCTGTGACTATGGCACTTTGGTGTACAATTCTAACCCTGCAAATCGGCTTACCTGGTCTGATTTGCACCATGTTGTAGAATGTGGGACATTATTGATGAGCTAGTACAGGCGTCCCCAAACTCAGCCCTCCAGATGTTTTGGGACTACAACTCCCATCATCCCTAGCTAACAGGACCACAGTGGTCAGGGATGATGGGCATTGTAGTCCCAAAACATCTGGAGGGCCAAGTTTGGGGATGCCTGAGCTAGTATCATGCAAGGAGAAAATCTAGAGGAGGTGCCAAGAGACCAAGTGAAGAATAAACTGTGGCTAATGATGAAGGTGAGGTGGCCCTTTGGTAGCAACAGCTGCTCTCTAAGGCTTCGCCTTATAAAGGAAGTTTAAGTTTAAGCCATATTTTTAATTAGCAAGATTTGGTGACAAATGCAGCTGGATCTTTGCTGGATTGTGTGGTAGTAGCTATGCTTTAAAAGCTAAGAGGGGATGTGGCTGGCAGCCAAGACAGATTTACACTGGGGAAGTATTTAAAAGCCTATGGGTTGCATCCTATGCTAGCCCTACTTAGAGTAGACCCATTAAAATTAATAAACATGACTAACTTAGACCCATTAATATCAGTGGGTTTACTATGAGTTGGACCAGTATTTGGATGCTGCGTAGAGCCCCGCTTCATAGAAGTTAGTTTTCTTTCAGCAGAAAGCTGATTCTGTCGTGAACCTTCAGCTTCACTGCTGCTGCTTAGCAATGCTATAATAATACTAATAATTAATTTTTTTTTAATTTATTCCCCACCCATCTGGCTTTGTCTCCCCAGCCCCTCTGGGCAGCTCCCAACAAAATATTAAAAACACGATAAAACATCAAACATTAAAAACTTCCCTAAACAGGCCTTCAGATGCCTTCTAAAAGTCAGATAGTTGTTTGTTTCCTTGACATCTAGTGGGAGGGCATTCCACAGGGTGGGCGCCACTACCGAGAAGTCCCTTTGCCTGGTTCCCTGTAACCTCACTTCTTGTTGTGAGGGAACAGCCAGAAGGCCCTTGGAGCTGGACCTCAGTGTCTGGGCTGAACAATGGGGGTAGAGATGCTCCTTCAAGTATACTAAGCCGAGCTATTATGCATCAGCATAAAGAGTCTATATGTCCTCTGCTGCTAATAGGGTGCCTGTTGCTGCTAAGAAAACACATATCCCTTAAAAAGATGTTGGAGGGAGGCAAGGAAGGACTCATGTGATCCTAAGAATTCAGTAATTCTGTAGACCTAGTAGTCAAATATAGAGTATACAGTCAAAGCAACATAACAGAAAACTAAAATATTATCTTATAGTGCCCAATTAAAGAGGTAAAGAGCAGCCTCTGATTTCAGGAGAGTGGTGGCTATTGGCAAATAAAAAAAAAGCCATGACTGTACTCACTAGGTTGTTTTAAAACTAAAAATAATTTTGCTGGTTTTGTTGTCAATCTCATCATCATTTGTTATTCAGCTTTTCAAAGTGGCTCACAGCATGATGAAGTTTTCTTAAGGTGCACACAGTTACAAATCCTAATGAAACAGTCATATGAAAAATAGGCTTAAAAACAAGTATTAAAAAAAAAGAACAGTCCACTGATAATTCACAGTAAGTTCTGACCCAAAAAAATAAAAAAGGAAGATAAGGTAGATAACGGAGAAAAAGGAATGCATTTCTGGAACTAAGTCTTAACCTCAGAAACAAGAACGAAATAATACCCCACCATTCACAAGCCAGGGAATACATTTTTAAAATAAAATAGAATTATCTCTCTTAATTTCATCAGTCTTTGGATCTGGAGGCTATATTACTTTTAGCATGCATTGTACATAATTTTGAACTGCACAAAGTGTGAACAGTATCTAAATGGGTGGATGAAAAATGCTGGAGGCTTTCAAGCCTGTTTTTTGTTCATTATGTTTATCTCATAGATTCCCCCCACCCCAATTACAGAACTCAAGGCAGCATACATATGATTCCCAAGGCAGTCTCCCATCCATACACTGACCAAATGCAGACTTGTTTAGGCTCAGCAAAGTAGCTACATCATGTGCCTTCATACTTCGTCCTGGAGCCAAAACATTTTTGACTTCGAGACGCTTACTTTCTGCATCAGCTCCAAAATAGAAAGCTTGAAAGCAGCACATTTGCTAGGGCATAAATTCCACTGCAATCAATGGGACTTGTCTACAAGTGGCTGTGCTTAGGATCCTGTTGTAAAGAAGATGACAAGTGCAGTAAGCATTCTGGTTATTCTCTGCTCCCTCGCAGGGTTTAATTTGAGCCAGAACCAGTTTTGTATACTGGAGGCAAGTAGTAATGGAGTACATATGTGAATATGAAAAATGGCTTTCCCTTGCCACTGACTAACCACAGCATCCTCCAGACATCTGGGATTAGGGACCATCAAAGACTACAGCTTTCAGGTGGTTCCATTCTTCTTCTTCGTCATCGTCGTCTTCTTCTATATCCCGCCTTTGACAGGACTCAAGGCTGCTTAAAAAACACAGAAAAACCAACCATTAAAATGCCATTGGACACTGATACACGTTAAAATTATGTGTATAATTTTAATTCTATTACAAGTTCTGGGAGCAGCCAACAAGAAGGCCCTCTCCTGTATTCCCACCAAGCATGCCTGTTAACACAGGTTAATTCTGTGTCCAGGGCAGCTGTCTACCAGCTCCACCTGGTACGCAGGCTGAGTCCCTACCTGCCCACTGACTGTCTTGCCAGAGTGGTGCATGCTCTAGTTGTCTCCCGCTTGGACTACTGCAATGCGCTCTACGTGGGGCTACCTTTGAAGGTGACCCGGAAACTGCAATTAATCCAGAATGCGGCAGCTAGACTTGTGACTTGGAGCGGCTGCCGAGACCATATAACACTGGTCCTGAAAGATCTTCATTGGTTCCCAATACGTTTCCAAGCACAATTTCATCTTGATCATGGCTTGATCATGAAAACCATGGGGGAATTAGAACACAAAGCTTCCACTAATTTCCAAATTAATGTGGCGGGGGGTGGGGCGTTCTGGAAGCAGTTAATAAAGAAATGAGCAAAGTGTTGGTGCTGACCTTTAAAGCCCTTAACGGCCTCAGTCCTGTATACCTGAAGGAGTGTCTCCACCCCCATTGTCCAGCCCAGACACTGAGGTCCAGCTCTGAGAGCCTTCTGGCAGTTCCCTTGCTGCGAGAAGTGAGGTTACAGGGAATCAGGCAGAGGGCCTTCTCGGTATTGGTGCCTGCCCTGTGGAACTTCCTCCTGTCAGATGTCAAAGAGATAAACAACTACCAAACTTTTAGAAGACATATGAAGGCATCCCTGTTTAGGGAAGCTTTTAATGTTTGGCTGACTATTGTATTTTAATATTTTGTTGGAAGATGCCCAGAGTGGCTGGGAAAACCCAGCCAGATGGGTGGGGTATAAATAATAAATTATTATTATTATTCCCATATGCTATAGTTCTCCCTGGCAAAAGGGCTGTGTTCTGTTTGCTTATCTAAAATGTAATCATGTGAATGAAATATTCTCCACCTTAAATCATTTGCTTTTAAGTTAACAATGGCAAACTGTAGCAATTCATGGGCGTACCTTGCGTTATTGTTTTCACAGTCACAGTGGCAGTGGCAGTGGCAGTTGCCTGATAGACCTTTGTTTGGGTAACACTGGCAAAAAGTTAACAGCATTGAATTTATTGTATTTTGCATCTTGCTCCAAAGAGCTCAGAATGGTGTGCTTGGCATTATTCCATTTTATCCTCACAATCGCTTGTGAGGTAGGTTATACTGCCTTTCCTGCGGCCACCCAGTGAGCTTCATGGCTGAGTGGAGATTTGAAAAAGGTCTTCCAGTCCAAGGTAAATACGTCCAGAAAATTTGCATTTTCTATAGAACACAGGGCAGTTTTCATCTCAAATTGCAAGTGCTGGCCTAAGGTCAGTGGTGTAACAGAGGAGCCACGCTTCATTCCATCAACAGCCTTCTTCATTAAAACATATAATAAACTGCATTTACATAGACACTAGAGACAAAGGCTGTCTTTTTATATAGACTTATCAAAAGGGTAACTAATAATCTCACTTGATTTATATTAGTAGAAAAGTTTCCCAAGAAATTGATTTTAATGCCCCATTAAAAATGGATTGGTTCTCAAAAGTAGGCTTCTAAGAGTATTCTTCAAGATAACACTTTTACTGTGGAGCTTCAAGAAGGTACATGGCAAGAGACAGGGCCAAATTATGCAAGGCAGGAAGGTTAGTCAGCTGGAAAAATGATTGATTACTTTCACTTCACTGTTCTGAGCAGAGCTGCAGCTTGAAAGAGCGTATTCTCTCATTTTGCACTAAGCGTAGCACTAGATCATTCCACTCCTCCGTAATTTGGATCTGGGAGGGGGGACTCACTGGCATTTCTAAATTCTGCAGTGAAACTGGTCACTAATTCACTATATTTTAAAAACCCTTGTAAAGAATGTCTCTCTCTCACACACACCTTTTGCCACTGCGATTTTACGTTCTGCAAATTTAACATTGGTGTCCATCCCAAAAGCCTTCTTAGTCCCTTCTCTGTGGCTCTACCACAAGTTGTCAAATAAATGGTAAAATTTGTGGAATGTCATCCCAGGTAACAGGTTGGGGTTAGTTTGCTGGAAAAGGTACTGTAATTGCTGTAGGACTTCTAGCAGATGAAACTGGATAGGCAATACAAGGCAAAATCTCCTACTGGTTTGGTACTTTAACCACTTTCCCCTTTAAAAGAAGGAACAATATGGTGAAGGTCAATACATTGTGAACATATTTTCCTCAACCATAATGAAAGAACCATACATAGTCTGCTTAGGAAGAGAGGGATAATGGAATCTTTATGCTTACAATTATTTTTTTTTACTGTTATTTTGCGTCACACATAGATTAATTGTATTTTTGAACTCCTTTATAAGCTGCCTTGTATGTAGTTAACTGAATAGCAGACTAGTAGTAGTAATAACAGCAATAATTATAGGAACTATGTCTATGGCACCTTTATGAATACAGCAAAGATTTGCGAATGTAATACTTGAGAGTAAAGATTTATTACAATTTAGTTTTGCACTAGGATAGGAGTTGATTTTTTTTTTTGTCATTTTGTTTGCTTGTGACTGACCAAAATTACATTTTTCATTCTCAACTTTCTTCACAACAATGGAAAACACATGAATCCGCCGTGCCACGTAGTTCCTTCAGCACATATTACACATTACACATTTTCAAGCATGGTAATAGAAAACACAGGCAATTAAGCAAGCAACATTGCCAAATGGCGTGACTAACAAGGGAGGGAAGAGGGAAGGAGAAGCACTTGCTGCCCATTGTTGGTAATGAAATATGAACAGGAATACCATTTGCAAACCTTTCAACCCAACCCATGAACTGGATAAACAGGAGGGCTTGGATATGAGCCAAGCTCAGTGGGACTAATCAACCTAAATCTAAGAATTCAGACTTGATTGTATTGCGGATTAGTCTTTAGTTATGAACATTTTAGTATCCCCTTTTGAGGACTGACAGGAATCATTGTTCTACCGTTTGGAGCTCTTGATTGCTTATCCCTCCTGAAGCTCTTTTTGATGTAATTTTAGATATGAGAGACCAATATAGTATACTTACACTGCCATAACCAGTACATTCCACGCAGTTGGCATTAGTACATGCTTGTGAACAAGCAATTGTTTGGCTCTCCCCTTAAATATATAGTTCGTTGCATACTGAATAGTAACTGAAACCAAAATCCCAAGGTTACTCGAATGATCACCTATCACCATTGTCTGTTGGAGGTGTGGCAATTTTATCTGAATGGACAGGAATATTTTCTTGTATCACTGATTTACAGTGCTTGTTCTGCATGTGAACTTGGCACCAGCCCTTGGCTTCTTCCAAATATTTGGTGAGGGGTTCTGTAAAACTGAGGAGTTTGCCTCTAATACCCACCCTGAGCGGTTGGTCCAGGAGAATACCATTGTCAATGGTATTAAAAGCCAATGAGAAATCAATTTACATTAACAGTGTTGCATTTCTTCTGTCCCTCTTTCGATAAAGGCCCAAATCCAGGCTGAAGTGGGTCCAGATACTTAGTTGGGTTACATAATGGTAGGACACTCTTTAGAAGCTTGGAAAGAGAATGTAATGTAAGCCTGCAAGCAGCGCACACTGAGAGCCATTGTGGTGTAGTGGCTAAGAGCGGTGGACTCGTAATCTGGTGAACCGGGTTTGATTCCCCGCTCCTCCACATGCAGCTGCTGGGTGACCTTGGGCTAGTCACACTTCTCTGAAGTTTCTCAGCCTCACCTCAGAGTGTTTGTTGTGGGGGAGGAAGGGAAAGGAGGTTGTTAGCCACTTTGAGATTCCTTAGGGTAGTGATAAAGCAGGATATCAAATCCAAACTCTTCTTCTTTTTGATGACATTAAGACAGCATTTAATAATTTTACATGCTTTCTAAATAAAATGACGATAAACCATTTAAAAAATACACAAGCTCATACAAATCTCCTGAAAGTTGCATCCTTTGCCTTCCATTTCCTGCCCACAGTTGCAACTTGACATCATTCATAGTTTATTGCACTGAACCGTCTATAATCAAATGACCTGTTAATGGTGAAGCCACATGTGAACAATGTAGTAATTCCAGTGAGTGCCAACAAAACCTTTAGGCTATGCCCAACTTCATGTAGCCTTTAAAGGCCATATCTATGATGGGAAAACCTGCAGGAATGCTTTTGAGAACTCTAGAGAGCTGGCATGTTTAGTCTTTCTTTTCATACTTGTGAACGCTTGCTCGTTCTGAACAGTCAAGTTCCATTAGTACCAAGTGTCAAACACCTTCTAAGAAAGAAGGTCCCTGAAAAACAGTTCTCACTGTATAACTTTTTAAAATTAGTTATTACAACAAATGAATGAGAACAGACCCTTTGCTGGTACCATCTTTTTGCAACCTGTTGATACTACTCTGGCCAACATGAACTGGATGCCTAGGCAATGCATTGATGCATCAGGTTGTTTCATCCCCACACAGAGGACCAAAATATGGAGCTAATACTCTGTTTCACACCACAAAGTAAACCTAGCCATGGCTTACTCTTTTTGCTCCTGCCCAATACTGAACTCAGCCAAGGTTTGACACCCAACACCATCCAAACCCAGCCTCATGGTTATGCTCTCTCTTCACTGACCGTGAGCTGCAGCGAAGAACGAACACCAGCGTCATCTTGGTATTAGGAAAATATAACTTTTTCTTTAAATGTAGAAGAAGATTCTAATCCTGCTGTCTAATTTGGCTCTTAAACTAGCAGGGAACAGAAGAGTTTTTGGATTTGATATTCCGCTTTATCACTACCTGAAGGAGTCTCAAAGCGGCTAACATTCTCCTTTCCCTTCCTCCCCCACAACAAACACTCTGTGAGGTGAGTGAGATGAAGAGGTTACCAAGAAGGCCCAAAAAACCTTGAGAGACTATTTTGAGATAAATATGAACACTACCATTGAAAAAAGAGTAATCTGGGACGCAAGCAAAGCGGTTATGAGGGGGTTTCTAATTCAACAGAATGCAATAAAGAAGAGAACTCAAAATGAGAAAAAAAGACAAAATTTTGGAGAAAATAAAAGAGGGCGAGAAGAAACTGAGAGCGAAACCAAAGTCACAAGAGATTCTGAGAGAAATAAAGTTATACCAAGTCCAATATATGAAAATGATGAATCAGGAAATAGAATGGAAAATTAAACAGATGAGACAAAGGATATTTGAATCGGCTAATAAATGTGGGAAACTGTTAGCTTGGCAAATGAAAAAAAGACAAAAACTTAACACCATTACAAATTTGGAAGTGGAAGGAAAGAATATACAGAATCCAGTGGAAATTAGAAAAGGTTTCCAGAGGTACTTTAAACAGTTATATACACAAGGGCCACAGAAAGAGATTGATATAGACCAATTCTTAAAAACAAATGGATTACAAAAAATCTCTCAAGAAAACAAGTCAATGTTGAACTATAAAATAACAGAACAGGAGGTAGAAGGTGCCATCCAGAATATGCAGTTGGGCAAATCTCCAGGGCCGGATGGCTTAACCTCAAAATACTATAGATCTTTGAAAGATTGGATAATTCAACCACTAAAGGAGGTTTGTAATGAAATTTTGGAGGGGGGGAAAGCGCCGGAGTCGTGGAAGGAAGCTTACATTACACTTATACTGAAAAGACACACTTATATTCTGAAAAGACACAACTTAAGAACTACCGCCCCATATCCCTGCTTAACGTGGATTACAAAATTTTTGCAGATATTTTGGCTAAAAGATTTTTAAAAAAAGTATTAGTGGAAGAGATACATAAAGACCAAGCTGGCTTTCTCCCGGGCAGACATTTGTCTGACAACACGAGAAATATAATTAACATTTTGGAAAACTGCAAATGAATATTAATACTAAAGCAGTCTTAATATTTGTAGATGTGGAGAAAGCTTTTGATAATATCTCTTGGAGTTTTATGAAGAAAAATCTTCAGGTGATGGGGGTTGGTCAAGGCTTTGGAAATGGTATATGTGCAATTTATTCAGAACAAAAGGCTAAATTAATTGTTAACAATGTGGTGACAGAGGAATTTAAGATAGAGAAAGGGACACGACAAGGCTGCCCAATTTCCCCATTGCTCTTTATTTCGGTCCTGGAGGTTTTGCTAAATATGATCAGAAGGGACCAACTGATTAAAGGTATACAGGTCGGAGCTAAACAGTACAAATTGAAAGCTTTTGCAGATGACTTAGTATTGACACTACAGGAGCCAGAATCTAGCAATGGAAGCGAAGGCTCAGAAAAAGCTCAATATGGAGGCCAAATGGCCGAAATATTGGGAGATTTTGGAACAAGAAAGAGACAAACTGAAATTGCAGAGTTTTGAAAAACTAAAAGATAAAGTGCGAGACTGGCTTCATTATTATCAAATAAGGGAAGCTTACAATTTGGACAAAAAAAATGGCTTCCAGGTGGAAAAATCAAAATTGGAAACAGAACTGCTAGATCCCAAAACTAAGATACTTTCAAGAATGTATAACTTGCTGTTGAAATGGAATACTCAGGATGAAACGGTTAAATCTGCTATGATTAAATGGGCACAAGATGTTGGACATAACATTATGTTTGCTGACTGGGAACAGTTGTGGACCACAGGTATGAAATTCACGGCATGTAATGCCTTAAGAGAGAATATTATGAAAATGATATACAGGTGGTACATGACACCAGTCAAGCTTGCAAAAATCTATCATTTGCCCGATAATAAATGTTGGAAATGTAAAGATAATGAAGGTACATTCTTTCACCTTTGGTGGACGTGCCCAAGGATTAAGGTTTTCTGGGAGATGATATATAATGAAATGAAAAAGGTATTTAAATATACCTTCTCGAAGAAACCAGAGGCCTTTCTCCTGGGCATGGTCGGCCAATTGGTGTTAAAGAAGGATAGAACTTTTTTTATGTATGCTACAACAGCAGCCAGAATACTTATTGCAAAGTATTGGAAGACACAAGATCTACCCACCCTGGAAGAATGGCAGATGAAAGTGATAGACTATATGGAATTGGCGGAAATGACTGGCAGAATCCGAGACCAGGGAGAAGAGTCGGTGGAAGAAGACTGGAAGAAATTTAAGGACTATCTACAGAAACGTTGTAAAATTAATGAATGTTAAAATGATGTCGGAATGAAATGAAGTGGTTTTAGCAACAATGTTAAAAAGGAGTATGTAAAAATGGTTTGTTAATAGATGAAAATATAAGGATATAATATGTTAAAATAAAGAACTAAGATAAAAGCAAAGAGGGAAAGGATTTGCTGAATTAACCATTTGAACTGGAATACAAAAAAGGGAGGTGTGAGGAGGTCAGGGAAACAAGTAAATGAAAGGCAAGACATGGAAAGATGGATTTATTTTTAATTGTTTTTATTTTTTCTGTATTTTGTATTTTTTGTTTCTTTTTTTATTCTTTCTTATTACTTTTGTGATTCTTGTTGAAATTTTAATAAATATCATTTTAAAAAAACAGAACAGAATTGTCTACCCTGACTGGCAAAAGCTCTCCAGGGGCTCAAGCAGATGTTTCTCTCTGCCCTATCTGGAGATACTGGGGACTGAATCTGGGCAGATTTCCTATCACTGAGCTACTGTGACTGAAGGCACATATCTTTACCCTCACTTCTGACACCTGAGATGTGTATTTTTTGGGACCCACCTTAACACTGTAATTGTAAGTTGTTTTTAACATTGTTTTTAAATTGTTGTAGCCTAATCTGGGACATTAGGTTGAAGGGTGGATAATAATAATAAGAATAATAAGAATAATAATTTGAAAGCAGTGCTTTTTTTCTTTTAAAAAATGTTTAGGGGTACTCTCCTTTTGTCTCCAGAAAAACCACCATTTTATAGTTCAAATCAGGAAAAATAAATATGGAAAATGAACCAAAGTACAAAGATTCACAAAATGTTTAGGGGTATGCGTACCCCTGCGTCCCCCCCTCCAGAAAAAAGCACTGATTAATAATGTATTTTTCTAGGTGACACAGATCTCTAGACTGGGGTGGCTGACTATGAAAGCAATGGAGAAATGTACTAGTTATACTTTTGCCGTCTTTTCCAGCTGAAAAATTAAAACAAACAAACCATATGTCAAAATCACAAATCCTATTCAGCAGTATTACTTTAGCACATTAAAGGAGTTAGGCATCATCTAGCATTCATTCTTGCCAAATTATTTATGGAAAGCATTTTGCATTGACTTTGCTATCCTGTAGTTGATTAGAAGCCTTTTTTAAAAAAACCTTGCATGGCAAACTATTGCTATTGACATAATAAACAAGTGAGCCTTAAAGGGAGATGTTTACAGTATGCTGCAAATTATTTTAAAAGAAGGGGAGGCAGAACCCGACATTCTTTACGTTTGTCTCAACAGCTGCATTCAGTAGTTGGCATCCGGTAGTTGAGCTGTGCAACGTTAAACTTTATGGCTTTTTAAGCATTTCAGGTACTATTCCATTGTATCAAGCTTTCCATTATTTTTGGCAGTACACATTAGGAATGTCTGCTTCATTCAAACATAGCTTTGGTGCCAGCATCATGCTGGGACAGAAACAGAGACTAACATTACAAAATCAAAAAAGCAAACTGTAAAGAAGGGTCTTTAAAAAAACACACCCATCTTTTACAAAGTCACCTTCCAGATGATGCAATTAATATGCTACATTATGATAATTAAGAGGATAGAATCTGCTTGCTAGTATGGAGGATGTCTTTAAAAATAATGTTTTCCAGGTAGCTAATTTACTCACTTGGCTGGAACATTCAGAAATAACTGTCTATAGATGGAGATGAATACCAGACTTCACTCATTCCAGTCTGGGGGGGGGGGAGAGTGAATGTGGACCATCCCTGCCAGTGAAACACCTGCTTGGGGCACAGCCACATACTTCTGCCCGATTAATAGACTTCATAACTAACTAAGCTACTGATAACTTAAGAGGACAAATAAAATACCATTGACGGCTGAGTGTTAACTCTGTGTCTAGACTTACAATGGCTGTGATCAGCACCCTTAGTTTGATGTTGTTGTTGTTGTTTAGTCATGTCCGACTCTTCGTGACCCCATGGACCAGAGCACGCCAGGCACTCCTGTCTTCCACTGCCTCCCGCAGTTTGGTCAGACTCATGTTTGTAGCTTCGAGAACACTGTCCAACCATCTCGTCCTCTGTCGTCCCCTTCTCCTTGTGCCCTCCATCTTTCCCAACACCAGGGTCTTTTCCAGGGAGTCTTCTCTTCTCATGAGGTGGCCAAAGTATTGGAGCCTCAGCTTCAGGATCTGTCCTTCCAGTGAGCACTCAGGGCTGATTTCCTTCAGAATGGATAGGTTTGATCTTCTTGCAGTCCATGGGACTCTCAAGAGTCTCCTCCAGCACCAGAATTCAAAAGCATCAATTCTTCGGTGATCAGTTTGATATTAGCATTATTTATTTGCACCTGTAGGCATGATCTTTTGCCCGATACGCACGTTTTCCCTGGCCCTTTCTTTAACTTAGAAAATGCACAATTCCATCTGTAAACAGTGGCTTTGCTAATTTATTTTTACTTTTTAAAATATTGGAGCTGGCACAAAGCAGATCTAACTGACATCAGCAAACACCTAGCATGGGTAGCCAGCATGGTGTTCTCCAGATGTTTCTGGACTACAGCTCCCATCATTCTGGATCACTGGCAATGGCTGATGAGAGTTGTCGTCCAACGACACCTGGAGGGCATCATCTGGCATAGCGTTTCTCGGTTAAGTTGTTGGGCAGGTCAGCCAACTTCCTAGAATAACAGGGGAGATCTGATGGCCATCCATGCAATGTTCCCGGTGTGCTATGAGGAAATTGGTCGCTGTGGAGCTAATTCAGTGCTTCTGCCGCTGAACTCTCGCTTCCTCTCACCTCCTGCCCTTCTCTCTCAGGAACTGGCAGTGTTCAGAAGGCAGGTCAGCAACTCTGCACCACCCTATTAACTGCTATTGGAAGAAACAATGGGTTGAGTCCAAAGATTCCGTTCTCTCCAGAACTATTGAATCATAGAATTTTAGAGTTGGAAAGGGACCCTAAGGGTTATCTAGTCCAACCCCCTGTGATGCAGGAATCTTAGCTAAAGTATCCATGACAGAAGGCCATCCAACCTCTGCTTGAAAACCTTCAAGGAAGGAGAGTCCACAACCTCCCATGGGAGACTGTTCCACTGCCAAACAGCTCTTACTTTCTGAAAGTTTCCCCAAACATTTAGTTTACTCTCCAGAGCAGGAGAAAACAAGCGTGCTCCCTCCTCCATGTGACAGCCCTTAAGATATTTGAAGATGGCTATCATATCTCCTCTCAGTCTCCACTTTTCCAAGCTAAACATCCCCAGTTCCTTCAGCAAGACAGATGGATCCATTGATGTCTTTTGTTTTAAATTTGACTCCCATGTATTTTCGTATTTACTCATCCAGAACAACTCCTTTCTATGGGCAATGCATTAAAACAAAATTACAAACAAAAGGAATGTTCTTCTGTGTTAGTTTTCCTGGCAATACTTGCTGGTACAGTCATACCTCGGGTTACAGCTGCTTCAGGTTGTGTTTTTTGGGGGGTTACGGACCACCGAAACCCAGAAGTACCAGAACGGGTTACTTCCGGGTTTTGGCAGTCGTGCATGCGCAGAAGCACCAAATTGCAACCCGCGTGTGTGCAGATGCGCCGCTGCAGGTTGCGAACGTGCATCCCGCACGGATTATGTTCACAACCCTAGCGTCCACTGTAGTAATGATGGAATAGCAATACCAAACTAGAACCTGGAAGCTTTGCTTAGCAGCAAAACATCAGCTTACTGCCCATAAGCATCAAAAAGCTTTATTAAACGAGCTTTCTCCTGTTTCTCCACCATTTGCATAATTTCTGGTCCACAATACACTTTCACATGACCTGTGAGGGAAGGGATAAAAATGGATGTCCATCTGATTCTGGCATACGCTTTCCCCCCTTTTTTTCTTTTGGGGATCCCAACTGCTGTCAAGAGAACTTGATTCACCATCCTAATGAATGCATCACATGGAAGCAAGTTCTACTGAGCCAATAGGAAGTTCTTTAACATAAGATCTCTGATCAAGAGTTTTCTGTGCACTTCATCCACACATGACAGAACTCCACAATTCCACATCAGATTCTTCTTTCTCTTGAATAGAGCGGGCAGTTCTGATTTTGAAACCTTTTTCCTTTTTGTTTGAATAGTTCTGGAGTGACTGGGGGACCCCAGGTGTGGAACACAAATCCTGCATCTGCAATCAATTGCTGAGTCAAGGTTATTCCATTCGGAATCAGGGTTCAAGTTAATGTTTTATTTCTGAAATAAGCAGTGTTTCAAGCAGCATATGAGATGAAAATTCTGTATATTTCTGACTCACTGTTTGGATGGGATTTATATTTGACATCCGGGGAGCTATCCAACTAAAAAGGGTGTAAAATTTAACAGAGATGGTTATGTATTGTTTGCCGCATTGTTTATTTTAACAGTCGGAAAATATTCTGGTTCCATATATGTTGACCATATCTCTTACATTTCGGGGCCTCTCATTCCCTACTGACTGGAAATGTAGCGTAGAAAAGTTTAATTTTGTACAGCTGCACTTTTGTCTTATCTTAATGTGGGCTGCATATTGTCTCAGACATCTAGGTATCACACAAAGCATGAAGGGCTAAACAGAAGAAATTGTGCTGTATAGGAGAAGGGAAAATCTATATTTGACTACCTATTGTTTGGAAAAAAAATAGGTTCATGATCTTCTGTTGATCATGGGACTTTATATAAGCAAGGAAAATTTGGAAATGGTTCTGTGTTTTTTTTTAATACAGTTAATCAGCAAGTCAAGCTGGAATAGTAAAACATTACTATGCAAAGTCAATTTATGAAATCATGAATACTTTTGCTCCCATGTGAGATGCTTGTGTACATTCTTGAAACAGACAGCAGTATCGAGCTATTAAAGGGACATGTCAGCCAGGGGCGAACGAAGACTAACCGACACGCGGGGCGGGGCAAACCGCTGGCTGCACACGCGTTACACCACTACGTACGATGCATGCATGGCATCGCTACATAGGGCGCATGTGTGGCAGATTACTCTTATGTATTAGAAGATTACTTCCCCCAATCCATTCAGCGATCAGAGACCATATACAGAAAACAACCCTGAAATTTTTCCGGTTCTGGAACGACACACACAGTCAGCATCCCAGTGGTAGGTCTGTTGTTTCCAACTTAATCCCTTTTGCTTCCTCTGCTCCTCTTGGAATTGCTTGTTAAATTTGAAAATTAAGGTCCCAACTTATACATAACTGACTGGTGTGGTCCCAGCTACTGTTAATTTTTACCTTCCTTTTGTTAGCCCAGAAAGGGGCAATACCTTTACCCTCCGAATCCATCCTGATTTTGATGAGACAGGAAAATGGGATTGTTAATCTTTGCTTTCGTTTTAACCTTTAAGTCTCCATTTGGGGCAGGCATAGGCAAACTCGGCCCTCCAGATGTTTTGGGACTACAACTCCCATCATCCCTAACCAACAGGACCATTGGTCAGGGATGATGGGATTTGTATGCCTTATTTGGGGCATAAAAAGAGTTGTGTTTTCTCTCAGTAACTCGTAATCGTTTTGGATCTCAAAGAGACCCCTGCCCAGAGTTTCGCTGTACATGAACTTTGCTGTGATCTTCCTTCCTTCTCTCTCACTTTCTGTTGAGGAAGACGTGCCTTCCTTTCGACTACATCAAGCCTTCTCTTCGCAGGTACACCCCCAGACCCCCTTCTCTCTCTGGCAAACACATCAGTTGACCAAATCCTTTTTCTCTCTCCTGTTTTCTGCTTCCCAACTTTGAAAAGTATATGAAAGAACCACTGGCTTACACTGGAGCTACATGCTATTCTCACCATGGGACTGCTGCTGAAAATGGTGCCCCAGCTCACACTCTCAAATGCACGATTGTACAAATGTACACCCTCGGGCTCTGCACCACCTTTGGACAAATCTCTTGTCCTGAACCCAACTGAGCCAATCTCTGGGATTTGCCCAGAGCTGGTAAAGGGAGCCCTGGATCACCTCCAGGCTGTGTCATGTCCACCTGGAGCGAACCGGGCTGGTCAGGCAATGGCATGTTTAACAAGGGACTCAGCTATATTAGTCAAAATACAGTGATTTGAATGTGTTATAAACATGCAACACCAGAGGGCACCAGAGAGCACAAAAACCTTTCTATAACATTTTCACATAGGTTTTTTTTCTTATGACAATTTAATTTCTGACTTATAGTGTGTGGTTTTCCCCTGTGTGTAGATCCAGCCCAGGAGTTTAAACCCAATTAAACATGCAGCCAGAGGGAAGGAAGGAGGTATAGGCAGAGATTATTATCTGTCCTTCCTCCTGCTTTGCCCTTAATCAGGGTTTAAGCGTGGGATCTGGAAGGTGGGGTGCGGAGAAAAGTAGCCAATGCAGGCAAAAGTCTCTCTGTGTCCCTTTCTTCTCCATCTCCTCAAACCAGTAACATGCTTAATTTTTCTTTAAAGCCCTAATTATTGTAAACTGCCCTGTGATCCTCGGATGAGGGGTGGTATAGAAATTTAATATGAAAAAATGCAAATGCAAATGGGGCTCTGAACCAGATTGCAGGGGATATGCACAGCCCTAGTACACACCTTCATCTCTGTGTTTGTCATATTGTGTGGTGTGTTTCCTCACTCTTGCCAGGGGCAGTTACTAATGTGGCAGCTCAGATTGGTACAAGATTGCTACCATCCATGCTGCCACCACTGACCTCATGTCTGCTTCCTCCTTGACCTCTCACTTGTCCTTTGGTAGTCAGGGGCTGCATTGCAGACTGCTGTGTGGGAAGGTGTGGCGCTTATTCCAACGCTGGCAAAGGGTGTACAATTATAATCTGTTTTTTATTTTGTTTTGTTATTAGTATGAAAATTGGGGAATTCGTGGAAGGGAATTTGGGACGACTTTAGAAAAAGGTTTTAAGAATGAGCACTGATGTACAAATATTGATGTTTATAAGTTAAAATTGGTTTTTCTAAAATGAATTAAATATAAAAAGGTCAAAAATTGGGGATAAGAACTTGTTGAACTAACAATTTGAATTGGAATATAAGAAGGGGAGGTGTGGGGAAGTCAGGGAAATACGTTATTGAAAATACGGATTGTAAACTTTATGTGTTTTTTAAAAAATTTTTGTTGTTTTTTTTAATTAAGATGGAAAATTTTAATAAATATTTAATTAAAAAAATAAAAATATTCCAACGCTGGCAAGAGGAAATGTATGCAATTATGTGTCATCGTGCAAGAAGCTGGGTTGCTTCCTCTTCGCTATAGAATAAAAATGTCGAACACATGTTTGGAAATTAAAGTGGGGGTCGCCTTGTTCACATTCATCAACTGTAGCATTGCTTCTGTTTTTGTTCGCAGAAACAGCAAGAGTATGCAAAAAATGCTAAGTGATATCAGTACGATATCAATGACTGAGCAGTGAATATTATTGGGTGGATCTGTTATCCCTTCCTTCCTCCCCAAATACTGTCTTTTTTTCTTCTTCTTGAAATAACTCATCTACAGAAATTAGTGAAAAGCAGTGTTTTTTTAAAGGAGGTACTGAAGAAAGAACATAAGATGCAGAGAAGCCAAAATAGGAATGCTCCAGAAATACGAAATTCCAAAGGTTTCATATTTAGAAGCTCTTTCTACAAATAAAGATTTTGTCCTGAGGGACTTGTCGTTTTCATGGATGGTAATCAAAACATTCCTGGGAAAACAGCCTATTCCTAGAACGACCTTTAACGGTCCCATTGACTGCTTTGTGTGACCTGACTGGAAACAGATAATAGTTTTTAAAAGTGGCAGAGGTGGTATAACAGGGGCACTGTTGCCTGTACAGTGGGCATTCATTGCACGGGGAAGGAAATAAACAGGTAATTAGGCCACAGTCTTGTTGAAGGAGCATGGACCAGCATGCTAGCTATCTAAACCACTGTGGAGGAGATGGTTGTAAGGCTACCTGGGCTGATAAGCCAGAGAAACTGACAAGAGCAGTTCCCCTGACACAATTCTGTTCACCCATGTACCGGTCCCGATAATTATCCATTTGCTTTGAAAGGAAAGTGTGAGGCAAGTTCCTCAACGAAGATGCCAACAACCCCGTGTGATATCTTCACAACCATAGACTACCGTTGCACTCGAGCCTTGGGAGTGCCCTGCCATTTCCCTTTATCGGAACATGGGAAACTGCCTTTTACCAGATCAGATCTGCCCGCAGACTGTCTCGCCAGAGTGGTTTGTGCTCTAGTTATCTCCCGCTTGGACTACTGCAATGCGCTCTACGTGGGGCTACCTTTGAAGGTGACCCGGAAACTACAACTAATCCAGAATGCGGTAGCTAGACTGGTGACTGGGAGTGGCCGCCAAGACCACATAACACTGGTCCTAAATGACCTACATTGGCTCCCAGTACGTTTCCGAGCACAATTCAAAGTGTTGGTGCTGACCTTTAAAGCCCTAAACGGCCTCGGCCCAGTATACCTGAAGGAGCATCTCCACCCCCATCGTGGAGGTCCAGACACCGAGGTCCAGCTCCGAGGGCCTTCTGGTGGTTCCCTCACTGTGAGAAGTGAGGTTACAGAGACCCAGGCAGAGGGCCTTCTTGGTGGTTGTGCCCGCCCTGTGGAACACCCTCCCACCAGATGTCAAGGAAATAAACAACTATCTCACTTTTAGAAGACATCTGAAGGCAGCTCTATTTTTAATGTTTGATGTTTTATTGTGTTTTTAATATTCTGTTGGGAGCCGCCCAGAGTGGCTGGGGAGACCCAGCCAGATTGGCGGGGTATTATTATTATTAATAATAATAATATTTCTAGGCCAGTATTGTCTTGTCTGACTTACAGCAGCTTTCCAGACTTTCTCTTAGAGGTCTTCTGCATCATGTGCTGGTCATTTTAACTGGAAACAACAGGGATTGAACCTGGAACCTGGGATGTACTTGCCCACGGGAATATAGACCTTCCCATTCTCGGCTGACAAGGTTCTTCTGTGAACCTTCCCACATTCCTGCTACTACTGGTACTTTTCTACATCCACACTGGTCCTCCTGCCATGGGAAGAAATTACTATAAATTTTGAATCCCTTGCCACCCCATAAAGCCCTAAAGGTAAAGGGACCCCTGACCATTAGGTCCAGTTGTACCCGACTCTGAGGTTGCGGCGCTCATCTCGCTTTATTGGCTGAGGGAGCCGGCGTACAGCTTCCGGGTCATATGGCCAGCATGACTAAGCCGCTTCTGGCGAACCAGAGCAGTGCACGGAAACACCGTTTACCTTCCCGCCGGAGTGGTACCTATTTATCTACTTGCACTTTGACGTGCTTTTGAACTGCTAGGTTGGCAGGAGCAGGGACCGAGCAATGGGAGCTCACCCCGTCGCGGGGATTCGAACCGCCGACCTTCTGATCGGCAAGTCCTCGGCTCTGTGGTTTAACCCACAGTGCCACCCGTGTCCCCCTTAAAGCCCTACTTGCAGCCAATTCATGTACTGTGAATCCTGCCCTGGGGTGCCTTTGGGAGGAAAAGTGGGCTAAAGATGTAAGAGCAAACAAGCAAACACTTCCATTGCTCCAAAAAAAGACATGAAGAGAATAGCCCTTACGGACTTCATTTCACCTTGAAACACAGAGAGCTGGTAGCTTCTGCACAAACAAATCCGGTATGCCATAAGTGACTGTGGATCTAGAATACACTTTCCAGACTACCCCTCTAATGTTCTTCTGTTGCAGAGGTCTGCATTAACAAAAAATATTCATGCACTACAGCAGGGATTCCCAACCTTTTTGGGCCTGTGGACAGATTTGGACTTTTGAAAGTGGTGTTGGAGGTTGTGAGCTTGCTCATGATAATGGCAAGTGCTCATGGCTAATACTCCACAGCCACTCCAGTTAATATTGGGGGTTTTCTTGGGACTTTGCCTGCAGTAAAAGGAGATAGCTGCACAGATAAGCAGGAGGGGTACTTGGAGGGGGCACACTGTAGGAGCTAAGGAATGTGACCTCTTCACATCCAAAAAGGAGGCTATCTGGCAGATGAAGGCCCCTAGCCCTCCACCCAAAATGGTGGCAGAATTCTCCTGGACCTATTGGAATTAAAGGTCAGCAAGACAGAATGAATGAGTTACAGTGATTCAAACCTAATAAAATGTTGAAATCCAGATGAAGGACATTTTGAAATCCAGATGCGAGGGGCGGGGTGGGGAAACATTAAAGGAGAGAAATATATATTGATGGCAGGGATCCTGGAAAACCAGACTATTATGAAAGACTTTGGAAGCCTAGAGGGGGACGAATAGTGGCACACAGAAAAAGTAGTAAGCAGAGAAACGGAAACAACTGAAAAACAAGCAGTAAACAAGCAAATATAAAATTATCACCACCACTAGCACTGTGGGCAAAACCATGTGCTTTCACTCAAATAAAGTTCCACTGATGGAACTTTTGAGCAGATCTCCTATACTTGCAATTGACAACAATAAGCAATGTAGACAATGGCCAAATTAGTTTCTAATCCAGTCTCAGAAGAGCCTATTCTTGAAATCCTGATCTTTACAAATAACATCATGACTCAGATGAATACCAGTACCTACTCCTCTATTGCCATGGTATTGGCTGCTGTTTCGTTACTATTAAAAGGCACTCCAATATTGTCAGGAATATTATTTCTGGAAGATGTGTAATATTAGCTGTAGAGAATGTGATCCTGTATGGAAAACGTGGCAATTTGTACTGTGCTTAAGTGTGTGTGTGTGTGTGTGTGTGTGTGTGTGCGCAAGAAGTTCATCTACATGGATCCTGTGAATAAGATCAGTTTTAGCGTTTAAGTGAAAGAAGAATTCTGAATATTTTTCACTTGAATTATGATCTGATTCAAACTCACAGATGTAGAATTCAAAGAATTTTAATGTAAGAAGTATGGAAGCAAGATACTGCGCAAACTGAAACGATATATCATGGAAACTGGGAACTGGTCTAAAAGTTTAGTTCTGCCAAGGTTTTGTTTTATCTGGAAAATGTGGTAAGTAAGGCTTTCTCAGAACATATAACTGAAGGCACCTATATAATAACTATAATGAGCAAGAAAATATGAGAAAAAAACAACACACCTCCCAACTTGCCTTTTAATAACCTGGATCTTAAGCATTTGTACTGATTTTCTTCTTCTTCTGGCCAATGATAGTGCGGTCTTCCTTGATACTATAGTATTGCTAATGCCATTCCTGCAATTTTGAACAAACAATATGCTTTTTTTGGGTGGGGGAATAAGCTTTACTATAATTGGTGGGGAGTCTGTATCGCCGTTTATGGGAGTAGAACGGCAGAATCATTTTTTTGAAAAGTCACTGGAACAGGCAAACCTCTTTCCTAATGCAGAGCTTTGGCTGCAAGCCTTTAGGTTTGTTCTACTCCACATGGTCATATGGTGGCAAGCTGTTTTATGTGCAGTGGATGTGGTTGTGCTAATGTTGAGAAAAGTTTAGTTAATTCACTTGAAGCATTTTACCCCACTCTTCAGCCAAAAAGGCTTGCAGAACAGCTTACATAACACTGATAAGAAACTAGACCGTCTCTACCATCAAGCTTACAGTTTAAAAGGAAAGAGAGATAGGGAGGGAAGAAATTTTTTTAATTAAAAAACAACAACAGTTCAGGGTTCTTAAATGACCAGCTTGAATGGAAACTGTTCACAAAGAGGAGCAGCCAAATGGGGTTCGTCTGGCCCCTCCGTAGAAATCCTTCCAAGTTTCCTATCTATGTCTGATGAAATGTTATTCTGATTTGTGGGAAAGGATTCTTTTTCCTCCTTGCTTTGAGCCTAAATAAATTTTTTAAAATGTGTGGGCCATGCTCCTTTCATGGTTTTTTGGAGCCTCTGTGGGCTGTTCTACTCAGCTTAAGAGCCTTCTTCATGCCCCTTTGTTAGAGATACCTTGGGGTAGGACCAACCTTAGTCCTCATAGCTCAGGCGTAAAGGGAAACAGAATTAGGTTGGCTGGCTAGATCTTGAGGTCCTCAGTCCTGGTGGTTACTTGGACAAGTGTCAAATCACCTGATAGGCAGGAGGCCTTCTCAGCTTCACCTGGAGATACCAGCGACTGAACTTTGGACTTTTAGGATGCAAAGCATCTGTTCTACCACTGAGCTATAGCCCCAGCTTTCCTTTTGACTTCAGAACTCTTTTTTTGCTTCGGAAATCCCATTGCTCATTCTCCATGTGTGAAACCTACTCGTAGGAAGGGGGACAGCAGGATGGCACTGCTGATTCCCTGGACATTTGGGATACTGAGATGGGCAAGCAATGTAGCCCTGTTGCCCCTTCTCCTTGGAAACGAGCTGGCTAAGATTTACCATAACTGTGATAATATATGTTGGAAATGTAAAGAAAAGGAAGGTACTTTTTATCATATGTGGTGGACTTGTCCCAAGGTAAAAGACTTCTGGGAAAAATTTTTTATAATGAATTTTTAAAAATGATGAAATATACATTTATGAAGAAACCAGAGGCCTTTCTCCTTGGAATAATAGGTTCTGAATTGCCCAGAAAAGATGTAAAAGTATTTCTGTATGCCACAACTGCTGCACGGATTTTAATAGCCAAAAAATGGAAAACACAAGAAATTTAAAGACTATTTGAATAAATATTGTAATATTAAAGATTTGTAATTACTTGAAAGAACTAATTAGGCCTAGGATTAAATTAGGATTAAATAAATAAATAAGAAATAGTAGGACAAGAAAAGTTAGGAAATTTGATTATAACTGGAATATTGTTATATGGAATAATGATATTGGAAACTGCTACATTCTATTACAAGGAAATTCAGTTGGAAGAGGTTTGAGGAAGTCAAGTAATATGCTAATGAAACTGGAGTTCAACTAACTAAGTCTTTTTAATGTATGTGGTGATATGTGTGGGGTTTGTAACATTTCACTTTCTTCATTTTCTTTTTACTTTTTTCCCCTTTTTCTTTTTTTTTACTACTTTTTTCCATCTTTGTTATGTTATAGTTATGTCTTTGTATGAAACTCAATAAATATTACTGGCAAAAAAAAAAAAAGGAAACGAATGAAGGGGGCTAACCCGAGAGTCATGTCACGTTTGATGGCAAGTACAATAAGTACCCCTTTGTGCCCTTGTGATTTTAATTGTATTTTTATTACTTCTTTTATTTCTTATTCTGCATTTTATTGTATTACAGTTTGAATTATATGAAATTCAGATATAAAATAATTGTAAGCAACAAAATACAATTTAAAATCATCCCGCTTCTGGCACAGCAAGTTACAATTGATACAACGGGAAGAAAATGATTAAGTGGTCCACCAAGACCCTCGGCAGTTGTCAAGTGGTCCACAGGAGAGGAGAGTTTGGGAACTGCTGGTTTAAAAGATTTCACATGAATGTGAACTATATTTGATGTGTACTGTGATTCGGTCATGGGAGGAAGCAAAAATAAATGAAGCATACTGATGAAATGTTGACTTTTTACACACATCCGTCTGCAGTCAAGTCATGCAGCTAATAAAATAAAATATATTTTCTTCTCTTTCACTTTCTCTGTGTATTTTTCCAGTGACTATAATAAAAGTGGAAGTGAAACAACTTGTATTTGAATTTGATCGAAGGAAGCTCAGTTTATCCACAAACTTAATAACACACCTTAAAGTATTATTTTTTTGTTCAAAGGAGTGCTGTACATACATATCTGCTCAGAAGAAAGCATTGTTGGGACTTACTTGCATGTAAATATGTCTAGGATTTCATGATTTTGTGCAATGGTTTGCTTGTAAGCCTATTTCCGTGTGGATTCTCATTTTGCTCCTTTGAGGAGACACAAACTATATCTCACTACGCTGTACTGGTTGCAAACACATAACTTGCATAATTCACTGCTTAAATGATGCCTTAAGGCACTGTCCAATGTACAACACACTTAGCATATTGTTTGGGGGGAAATTCTAGCCAGAAATGTAGGACTAAATTAGTCTCTTATAAATATCCATTTGCAGGCCAGAAGCAGGCTCTTGTTTTTTAGGTAGGCTTTATCTGAATGAGTAAACACATTAAAATATAAAATTATATAGTCTTCTTTCAGTTAGAGCCTAAGATCCAGGAGGGATTTTCCAGGAATTGTCTCAAACGTCCTTCCTTCTATACGGAAAAAGCACTTATGAATGTTCAGCGACTAGGGCTGTAATCCGCACATGGCTCCAATCCTATGTATACATACCTGAGAATAAGCCCCACCAAACTCAGTGGGGCTTACTTCTGAGTAGACATGTATAAGATTGTGTTGTAATTTGGCTTATTTTGACAGTCTATTTCCCCAGAAAGCTGTTGCCTTTGTCAGCTTGGGCCAGTATCAATTAGGGCTTCAGTATTTAGTCAATCCGTCACTTAGATTCATCTAATAAAAATTGATAGATTGGACGTAAGATTCCCGCCCCCATTATTATTTTCATTTGTTGTTGTTGCTTAGTCGTGTCCGACTCTTCGTGACCCCATGAACCAGAGCACGCCAGGCACTCCTGTCTTCCACTGCCTCCCGCATTTAGTCAAACTCATGCTGGTAGCTTCGAGAACACTGTCCAACCATCTCGTCCTCTATCGTCCCCTTCTCCTTGTGCCCTCCATCTTTCCCCACATCAGGGTCTTTTCCAGGGAGTCTTCTCTTCTCATGAGGTGGCCAACATATTGGAGCCTCAGCTTCAGCCATATCATGTCCAAAAAGAGGCATACCTAGTGGTTGGTGAAACCAGCCTCCATCTGTGTGTGGCAACATGCTGCCACTGTCATTGCAAGATCAAACATGGGGAAGCTTCCCGTCCTTATTGCAATGTGGCACAAAGGTGCGCAATTTTTTCCACCCTTCCTCCTCACCAGTGATTTTTTTCTTTAAAAAATGTTTCAGGGTACTCTCATTTTGACTCAGAGACGCAGGTGGCTCTGTGGTTTAAACCACTGTGCTGCTTGGATTTGCTGATTGGAAGGTCAGCGGTTTGAGGCCCCGCGATGGGGTGAGCTCCCGTTGTTTGGTCCCAGCTCCCGCCAACCTAGCAGTTCAAAAGCATGCCAAAAAGAGCAAGTAGATAAATAGGTACCGCTCCGGTGGGAAAGTAAACGGCAGTTCCGTACGCTGCTCTGGTTTTGCCAGAAGCGGCTTAGTCATGCTGGCTACATGACCCAGAAAAACTGTCTTAGAAGTGGACAAAGGCCAGCTCCCTCAGCCTGTAAAGCGAGAAGAGTGCTGCAACCCCAGAGTCGTTCGCGACTGGACTTAACTGTCAGGTGTCCCTTTACATTTTGACTCAAGGAAATCACCATTTTATAGTTCAAATCAGGAAAAATAAATGCAGTAAATGGACAAAAGTACCCCTGCGTACCCCTAGAAGAAAGCGCTGCTCCTCACATTGCCCTCACTTCAGATGCGTCAAAAACTTGGGTCCTGTAAAATGTAGCACCTTCTAATGAGGTTCTTGGAATAGAGTGGGTTTTGTTTTTCCTGAGAGGGGTGCTGATACAGCTCCTTGCCAAAGGTGCAAGGGACCCTAGGTAGGCCTCAAGTCCTAAGCGTCCAAGGGTCAGTGATCTCACTTCAAATTTCTAAAGGGACCTCATCAGGTGCCTCCAGCCCTTATGGAACTACTAGACCTGAATGCACACACAATTGAGCCCCATTTTGCACATTGACAGCCCTGGAACCAGTTTTTCCTAGTGATGGAAAGACCTCGTGATATCCAGTGGACACATTAAAGCTGTCAAGATCCTTTGAAAGATTATCTTACGTCGCAGCACTAAGGAGACTGCTAAAGAAAACATTCAGACTTCAGGAAAAAGTTAATGTAAAGTGCAGTTTGTTTGTTGTATATTTGTTGAGTTAGAAGTAAGCCAATGGGAGGTTTTGATGGGCAGACAAGAGGAGTGCAGTGTTAGGGAATCTAGTCCAGTCCCCGTTCGGGTTTGCTCTGGAGCTCTGGCTCCAGTGGCAGCTGCAAAAAATAAAAATAATGTATAAATATGTATATATATAAAATAGGAAAATAAATAATATGATGAAAATTTTATTCAGATGCTACACACACACACACACACACACACACACACACACACACACAGTATGGGAGACATTTACCCCTGGTCTGCAAGAAGCGAATAACTAGCATTTCCTTTTCAGACTGAAAACTAGAAGAATGCAACAGCACATCTGTGTGAAATTAACATCCTTCCCTCCTGAAAATTCACAGAACTGCACAGTTCCAATATGTGATTACAAGCCTTGATTTGTGTTAGCTAATAAAAGCACTAGGATTGAGCATGCTAAAGGGTCCAATGATTAAAAATGGAATATGGCCTTGTTTTTAAAAACAAACGCTACCAGCCGTTCCTGAGGAAGCTTCAACACATTTGCTTGAGGCTTTTGGTGGAATCAGATGAGCACAGACAACGCAGTGACTGCGAAGAAGCCAATCATGGGATATTGAACTCTTGGCATCGGACATAAACTTGTGGGAGTATCACACACAGGCTTAACTATAGTTAGGAAACACTTTGAACCTGCAGAAAGGCTCACAGTGTCTGCTACAGTTTAAACTTTGCAAATGCAATTAATATCAAATGTAAAGTTATGGGATTTGCATGAGCCTCATACCAAGTATATTTTACACATTTACATTGAATGTATGATGTTTCTACAGTGCATAGTTAGATAAATTTTTTGCCTTCATATCTTAAAAAAGAAATATGGTACTCTTGAACAGTATTTAACCAAGTATTTGCACTAGCATGTTGGGATTTCCCCCTCTCTCCTCTTCTCTCATCTCCCCACATAATCCTCTCTGGATGACTGGGGACGGATGGACGGATAGATAACAGATTTAAGGAGTGTGTGGAGGAAGGAGTCTGTCACCCTGGTCTGTCTCATGCCTTAAGTGAAATGGCCAAACATGTTTTCAGAAATGGGGATTATGCATGCCTGCTATCCAGAAACAATTTCCCCCTGTAATGTTGATGGGCCCATTTGGATGACCCACCCTTGGAAACCTATGGAAACGGATATGATCCTGAATGCTCTGGGTGATTTTCCCGTGGAGAAAGCTGATGATCCTGTCAACTCTCTGGTCTTGCTAGGGAATGGGTGGTTGACGTGATTGATCCTGAGCATGTTGCAGAGCCCGAGTGGCTCCTTGGTATTCTGGGGAGCTACAGGCTGTGAGGTAAACTAGAATAAAGCCAGAGCGGAAGCGGTGCAAGTCTCGCTCTGAAACCAACCACACTCCAGTTGTGCATTACAGCTATGAATAAATTGAAGGGCTGCTAAAGCTGTGCATGTTCTTTTGGGGTTGATTATATATATATAAGTGGGACGCGGGTGGCGCTGTGGGTAAAACCTCAGCGCCTAGGACTTGCCGATTGCATGGTTGGCGGTTCGAATCCCCGCAGCGGGGTGCGCTCCCATCATTCAGTCCCAGCACCTGCCAACCTAGCAGTTCGAAAGCACCTTCGGGTGCTAGTAGATAAATAGGGACCACTTACCAGCGGGAAGGTAAACGGCGTTCCGTGTGCTGCGCTGGCTTGCCAGATGCAGCTTGTCACGCTGGCCATGTGACCCGGAAGTGTCTGCGGACAGCGCTGGCTCCTGGCCTATAGAGTGAGATGAGCGCACAACCCTAGAGTCTGGCAAGACTGGCCCGTACGGGCAGGGGTACCTTTACCTTTATATATATATATATATATATATATATATATATATATATGCACACACACACACATACACACACACACTACACACACACACACACACCCGCTTGCTTGCTTGTAGAAAAAAACTCAAAATGGTTTAAAATCTCACAGCTACTATAAGCACTGCTGGGAGAAGAGTGTCCTGCCAACAAGCTTACTGAAACTGCCCCCTCTGTAACTCTTCATAATATGGATCTGCTGTGAAATATTATTCATCAAATACATAATCAACCTCAGCGATTGCTGAAAATTCTTGATTTGGTTGTTCACACACACTCGCACTCATACACAAAGAGAGAATGAATGACCACCATTACAAAAATTGTGTTTATATGAAAAATCCCAATCTTAGCCTCAGATAAGGAGAATCTCTTGTAATGAACAGTGAGCAAATGTTTTGTAAGTCATTACTCCTTCTTAAAACCTTCAGTCAAATATCCCAAGGGATATAGTTTCAGCCTCATTTCAATAAACCGACTTGTTGAGGTTACTACGGTCTCTCTCTTCTGTTATTTGTGGTAGTCCGTGTGGTATTGGCAACTGTCTATCATCTTTGTCTTGCCAACCCAGACTTCGATTTCCCAGACTACTTTTACATTTTTCTTTCCTTGCAAATCTTGCATTCAGCATTTTGTGATTTTTTTTGGTTAATGTTTTTGAGACACTTCCACCTTTTTGATTGTAACATCTCCAGTTTCATAGTTGAAGTTCCATTAGTTGGCACTTTCCTGACTCAATACAGTATTAATTCTATTTTTCCTGCAGATACTTTCTTTCGCTGTGTGTGTATCTGTTCTTCTTGGTTGTCTGTTATGCCAGTATTTCGGTTTGCTTGGCTGTCCATTGCTTATATTAATTTGCTCTTCTGTTTTATTTTCATTTCATCTGTATAATGCCATTGTTTTTTAACACATCCCTTGGGGTAATAGTCGATGTACTTGGCTTTGCATATGCATTTTTTCATTTAATATAGCCGTAGATTAAAGGAGGGACACTTCATACACTGGAATTGATAGACATGACTAACTTAGGCCCATTACTTTCAATGGGTCTACTCTGGGAAGACTTTAGTTGGCTACAATCCAATATTCTGCAATATAGTAATTTGCTAATTTTACCCTAATTTTATTTTTAATTTTTCAATAGATTCCAGAAACAAATACAGTTGGTGATTCAAAGGAGAAGGCAGGCAGGAAAGAAGACAAAATTACCCCTCTCCTTTTCTTCTATCTCCTTTATTAGAGATAGGCATAGTAGGAGATGGGATACAGGATTGGAAGGATTGGCAAATAAAATAAAATAATAAAATAAAATCTAAGGGAACATGTATTTTCAGGGTCAGCCAGGTTGTCATAGTAGATATGTAAAACTAATTATAGTATTAGTTGCTTGCTGGTCTCCATTGAAAACAAAATAAAACATCACTTGACCCATGGTTGGTAGTTTACAAACTGTACCATTTTGACACGTCTACTCAACACCAGTCACTGGTGTTTGTTTTCTTTGAAATAATTAGCGAGCTCCCATAAATATCCTCAGAGCAGGGGTGGGGGAACTCCACCAGACACAACCTTATCAGGATAGGCCTGCAGGGCCAAATTTGACAGGTGGGTGGGGCCACTCATATTGTAATCACGTGACATCAGTATGACAACACATGATTGGCAGGTGGGTGACCCAATATACTTCAAAATACCTTACATGGGGTTCCCAAGCACCTAGAAGCCAGCTGTTGGGTACTTAGGAATCACAGAGCCAAGCATAAGCCTAGAAAATTACTGTAGTTATTTCTCCCTTCCCCATGGAGAGTGGGGGAAAAAGAAGCTGTTATTTTACAGGCATCCCTGCATGCAATATCTGAATCAAAAGTGGATTTCGTCAACATTTTGGCTTAGCTATATGTGAACTTTTAAGAAAAATGCACAGTGCTTTCTTTAAGGCTAAGTTAGACTCGCTGAGGGTTATACAAATGAGCATTTGTCATATATCACTAGAATGAACCTTCCAGTGTCAATAACTTGAAAAGGTACATGACCCTGATGATTACGTAAGGCCCGACTTAACATTTCATTGTTCTATTTTAACATATACTATTTCCAATGTTTTAAATATGAAGTGAGTTTGAATAACAGATGGATGTGTTTTGTTCCCACTGTACTTTCCTGAATAAGTACTGAAAGATCAAAGCGGTATAGGCTCGCCGTAGCTTTAGCAAAATGGGAGCAAGGCCAGGCTATTGGGAACTATTTGAAGCTCAAAGCCTTTATTATAAAGCTGGGAGGCCCCAGCAGATTCTATGCATTTGTATGAAGTTTTGAAGGAAGATTTGAGACTTGCATACAGCAACTTATAATTTGCAAAGAACACATTCACTGGTGACAGAAAACAAGAGAGGCACGTCGGGTTGTAAAAATGGCCAAGAAACAATGACAGAGAGAAGAACATTGTAATTATTCCCATAGACATGGGCTGTTATCTCATACTAACAACTTCTTGGATAAGAACCCCGAGATAACAACATTGGATCTTGGTTGTGTAAACTAACCTCTAGGCCTCTACTTTCCAGAGTCAGGGCCAATTGTCATGGAACAGTGAGCATTGCTAGAGAAAAATACATGGAGGCGTCTTGGGTTGAACAATGTGAAAAGGAAACAGTCATCTTGTAGCTTGTCTGAACTATGGGAATTTTAAAGTGTTCCACTATGAAAAAAAGCATGTTTGACTCAAGACATGCTGTCATATAATTACACTACAAAAGGGCTCTCTTTGACTAGATGTTCTTGACATAATAGTTAATCCAGCCCCACTGGTGGCTAAAGTTATCTTTTTGATGGAGGTTTCTGAAGTCATCGTAATGACAGAGAGCCCTCTGTGTATGGATGGGCTTCCAAAGATGAAAAAGGTGTTCTATCCTCCCGTAGCCTTTCCCCATAGTGCAAACTATGTATTTTCTCTTTTGAAAACACAATGGTAAATGTCAATTCCCTGCAAAAGTCTGTGATTGCCAGACTGCAGAGATGGCCTAAAAAATATTGCATACAGTACTTTCCCCCTGCTTATTTAACTGCTATAAGCTTTTTTATCTTGATATTGCATTGGGTTATTCTGAAAGCTCCAGGGAAAGTGCATATATGCCTTTCCCACTTGAGTTTGCTTACATTGTCTAAATTGGCCTTGGCCAACCTGGTGCCCTCCAGATGTTTTGGATTACAACTCCATAGACAGAAGGCCAGAGGGCATTATTTTGGCAAAGGCTGGTCTAGATTTCTTTCATAAGGAGTGCTTACATTTGACATGGGAGCCGGAAACTCTGTATTTATGCCAGCCAGGTACAGCTTCTTTCCTGTAGTTAAATATATGGTGGAGCGATGATGGCATATCAGAATTTAAGTGTCAGTGTGAAATTTGGCCCCTGTATCCTTGTAAAGATAGTACCTAAGGAGAAGAAAAGGCAGTAGCTAAGCATGAAAGCTAAAGGGGTCAGCATCCTCCACCCTCCCTGTATTTCAAGTGCTTGTTTAACAGATTTACTTTGGATCTCCAGGAACTAATCTCAGTTGCAGAAAAAACATGTTCCCCTTTTTATTTTTGACTCTCTTGGGTGCAGGAATGTAACCTTAATTATTTACAATTTCTGTTTAAACCACAAGAAAGAAGGGCTTTTTCGCTGGCTAGGTTCAATTGTAATCCTTCTAACCTCCTTTGGGGTAGGTTTGCGGGTATGGCAGAAGGAGATAGGATCTGCCCATGTGATGCCCACCTGGTGGAAACTCTAGCTCACATGGTTCTTAAATGTAAAATGTATGATGATCTCCATCAACAATTCTTAGACCATCTATGTATCCCAATGTGGAAACCAGAGACAGAGGTTATACACTTCTTATTACAAGAGAGAGACCAGGAGCTCACCAAGACAGTAGCTAAGTTCCTCTATTTGATTTTTTTGCTGCCGAAGTACGCTACAGGACCCTGCCCTTGCTGGAGACCCACAGAGATGAAATGGATTGCTTGCCTCTTCTTCCCTTTGGCAAATGATTGTACTGTTGAAATGGTGATGAGATCGCATTGGCCTATTTATTCTGAATGTTTGTAAGTGAAGCCAATAAAGGTTTGATGATGATGATGATTTACTTTGGAATGGAATTACAAAGCAAACATAAGAATTTGGAGAAAGCAGCTAGCTATTTTCTTGCCGGCTTTAAATAAGACTTAGTTAGTAGAGCTAACCATGGTAGAGCCCACCACGGCTTTTTTTCAGCCGGAGGTCACGTGAGTTCAGCTCCGGCACCTCTCAGGTGGGTGCCATTGCCATTCTAAAAGAACAAGGGAGAAATTCATGGTGAGCTCTGGAACCTCTTTTTCTCCCAAAATAGCACTGGAGCTCGCCATCCCTCATAGAAAGCATAGGAAGATGAATCTGAGGTCCAGTGGCATTTGTCACCCAAAACATCTGGCCGTACCAGGTTGGCAAAGCCTGATTTAATACCTAGGATTGTTTTGTGATATGCATTTGATGTTGATGATAATAAAATCATGATGATAGCTAGAGTTGGAGCAATATGACTTTGCAGCAAACCTTTACTTTCTCGTGTGTTGTTAGCAATCATTTCGCTTGGTCCAAACGTCTTGTGAATTCCCAGTATTCCAGTGTTGGTATTAAAGGTAAAGGTAAAGGGACCCCTAACCATTAGGTCCAGTCGCAGACAACTTTGGGGTTGCAGCGCTCATCTCGCTTTATTGGCCAAGGGAGCCAGCGTACAGCTTCCGGGTCATGTGGCCAGCATGACTAAGTCGCTTCTGGCGAACCAGAGCAGTGCACGGAAACACCATTTACCTTCCTGCCGGAGCGGTACCTATTTATCTACTTGCACTTTGACGTGCTTTCGAACTGCTAGGTTGGCAGGAGCAGGGACCGAGCAATGGGAGCTCACCCTGTCGCGGGGATTCGAACCGCCGACCTTCTGATCGGCAAGTCCTAGGCTCTGTGGTTTAACCCACAGTGCCACCCGTGTCCTTGTGTTGGTGTTAAATCTACAATATTATCCTTGCAGTACAAGAAACAAAAGACTAGACTGCATGACGATGCCTTTTGCGGTAGCAGTTTTCAGTTATTAGCTTCCTGTGTTTAATTGTTCTGCTGCTGTAGTTTGCTGAAATAGAAACATATCTGTTGTCAGTGAGAGAAACCAGGATTCCATATTGCTCTACTGAAATTGAAGTTTGGTGGAAAGGTCACAGGTGGTCAGATTCTTACTCCTGGGTTACGGCTGAGTTTCCTTCACAGTCCCAGGACAGTCTCTAACAGTGTTTCCCAAACTTGGGTTTCCAGCTGTTTTCAGACACTACAACCCCCATCATCCCTGACCACTGGTCCTGCTAGCTAGGGATGATGGGAGTTGTAGTCCACAAACAGCTGGAGCCCCAAGTTTGGGAAACGCTGGTCTATAAGGACATTTGCCACCAGCCAGGATTGAGCTCCACTGAAGTCCTGGTTGTAGGCATTTCTGGAGCCTTGCGCGGCATCCTCGCTTTCCTGCCGTGCAGCTGCCAGTTCCACTGATCAAAGCCGATAGAAATCCGCGCTCGTTGACATCCGTGGGCTCTGGATCGCGTTCAAGTTCCCATCTGGTTCCTTTTACGAGGGGCGTCGCCTCGTGTGCCTGTCAGGATCCCGGAGGCTCGTGAAGGGATCCCCTCGTGCGTGCCAGACAGTCCCCCGCCAGCTCTCTCCGGAGACCTCATGCAGCCTCAAAACTACGTCTTTTCCCTCTCGCTCGCTTCTGAGGCAGCCATTCCAAAGGCGCAAAGGACGACGCTGCCGCCTTTTTCTTTCGCAGGTTCCCAGAGCAGGGTTGCTTAGCTTCTTTAAAAAAAAGTTTTCCCCAGAGTTGCTCAGCTTTTTTGGGCGAAATCGCAAAAATTAAAATAATGCCGTTTTTGAGCGATTTTTAATGGTGGTGGCGGAGAAAATCGGCGTGCCGATAGGCAATGCCATACGTCCGGATTCCTCCGGGCAGTGACTCCGGTGCTCCACTATATGCAGCAGTGTTCCGTATGTGTCCGGGACAACCCGGACGCATGACAACCCTATCCCGGAGACTCCAACTGAGGGAAATTTGGCCGCTACCGGCGGCGGGTGAGAAACTCCCCTGAACTTTCTTGAGGTGGTGATTTTGTTGGTGCAAGGAGAAACTACGAGGCCAGGGGGCTGGGGCGTGGATGAACGGACTGCTTGAGAACGGGCAACAAGGTTGTGTGACTGACTTGACTGACTGACCGACTGGCGCCCAACGGCTCCTCTTCCTCTGACAGACTTTCCCCTCGGCGCCCCCTCCTAATTCCCGGCCTCAGCCCCTCCTTCCCTCCCCGCGGTTTCCAACGAAGCTCCTCCCGCTATCCCTCCAGCCCCCTTTCACAAGTGCCGCGGCCCCTCCCTCTCCCGCCTCCCCTCCGGGCGCCCCCTTCCCTCAGCCTCCCTTCCCTCCTCGGGCGCGCTCCTCTCCCACGTGCTTGGCGCGGCGCTGCTGCTCCCCACCGACGAGCGGGCGGTAGTGCCGCCCTGCCTCCCTCCCTCGCCCCTCATTCTTCTCGCGGCGCACCGGGCAAGAGTCGCCGCCTCGCCTTCCCCCAAGTCGGCAGCAGCAGCAGCAGCAAGCTTCTTTTAACCCTCCTCCTTTTTCGCCTTCCAGGGTGGAAAGCTGCCGGCCCCTGTCACTAGCGGCTCGTTATCATTATTGCTGTTATCCTCGAGGCGGGCAATTTCGAGCTCGCTCTCCGAAAAGCCCCTCTGAGGGCGCCCACGCCCTTCGATTGTTCTCCCCTTTTCCCCCTCGCTCGGGAAGAGCTGGACCTCATCTCTTTCCCCGACGGCTTTTAATCGGCGCGTTTCGCTCGGGAAGGCGAGCAGCGGAGAGGCGGGAAAAGGGAGGAGGATGCAGCGCGGAGCGAGAGAAGGAGCAGCCGCCGCCGCCGCCGCCGCCCCCCTGGCCGCCCCGACCCGCAGCAGCAGAGCGTCGCGCTGAGGTGGAGGGGAGAGAGCGAGCGGCCCGGAGGAATAACGCCTCTTCTCCTCAGGAAGGGAGAAGAGCTCCCGAGTCAGGGGCGAGCCGGAGGTCGGGGCCCCTCTCTGAGGCACCTCAGGATTTTCGCGCCCGCGACCATGGCGAGGCGGCGGGAGCTCCGCCTGCAGCCTTATTTCCTCTGGCTGGGCTGTGTGGCGCTCTGGGCGCAGGGAGCAGCCGCGCAAGGCAAGCAGCAGGTCCGCCCGGCGGATGGAGCAACAGGCGGCGGCGGCGGCGGCGGCACCAGCTACCCAGCCTCGAGGAGCTTGGAAGGCGCCGCCAGCACCAACCGAGTCCGCCGGAGAGGCCAGCAGGACGCGCTCAGGGGGTAGGGAAGCCGCGTTGCCTCGCGCCGGGCAGGTAGGCCGGCCTCTCACAAACAGCGGCGGCGAGGCGGCATTTATAGAAGCCGCGTGCCCGGATCGTACCACTTTCAGGCGGCAAGCGGGGGTGGGGTGCATGGTCTTCGTGGGAACGGAATGGAGCAGTCTCTGCGGACGCGGGGGCCGCTAGGTGTCAGGGGAAAAGGATTCTAGCCCAGCTTGATGCTCCTTGATGCTCCAGTCGTAGGTGTGTCATGATTGGCCCCGCCCCAAAGAGCAGGTCACCTGGGCGGCCTCCACCTGCAGTCTGAAGTGGTACAGTGCAGGCAAAAGGTTTATCTCCTCGACCTGATGCTGTTTGTGAGAGCTAGGCCAGGCGTGTTTTGCCTTGTTGTTGTTGTTGTTGTTGTTGTTTAGTCCTTTAGTCGGGTCCGACTCTTCGTGACCCCATGGACCAGAGCACGCCAGGCACTCCTGTCTTCCACTGCCTCCCGCAGTTTGGTCAAACTCATGCTGGTAGCTTCTAGAACACTGTCCCACCATCTCCTCCTCTGTTGTCCCCTTCTCCTTGTGCCCTCCAGCTTTCCCAACATCAGGGTCTTTTCCAGGGAGTCTTCTCTTCTCATGAGGTGGCCAAAGTATTGGAGTCTCAGCTTCAGGATCTGTCCTTCCAGTGAGCACTCAGGGCTGATTTCCTTCAGAATGGATGGGTTTGATCTTCTTGCAGTCCATGGGACTCTCAACAGTCTCCTCCAGACCATAATTCAAAAGCATCAATTCTTCGGCGATCAGCCTTCTTTAGGGTCCAGCTCTCACTTCCATGCATCACTACTGGGAAAACCATAGCTTTAACTATACGGACCTTTGTTGGCAAGGTGATGTCTCTGCTTTTTAAGATGCTGTCTAGGTTTGTCATTGCTTTTCTCCCAAGAAGCAGGCGTCTTTTAATTTTGTGGCTGCTGTCACCATCTGCAGTGATCATGGAGCCCAAGAAAGTAAAATCTCTCACTGCCTCCATTTCTTCCCCTTCTATTTGCCAGGAGGTGATGGGACCAGTGGCCATGATCTTCGCTTTTTTGATGTTGAGCTTCAAACCATATTTTGCGCTCTCCTCTTTCACCCTTATTAAAAGGTTCTTTAATTCCTCCTCACTTTCTGCCATCAAAGTTGTGTCATCTGCATATCTGAGGTTGTTGATATTTCTTCCGGCAATCTTAATTCCGGCTAGGGATTCATCCAGCCCCGCCTTTCGCATGATGAATTCTGCATATAAGTTAAATAAGCAGGGAGACAATATACAGCCTTGCCGTACTCCTTGTATTGCCTTAGCAGCAGGTTATGCGTGGACGCAACCAGCTGCAACCTGCCATTCCGTGCCCCCCGCCCCATCAAATATGTGCATGCACACCATCTTGGCAACTTCTGGGTGATCCACAGGCAAAAATTCTGAAATGCCACCTTTATTGTGCTCTGTTGAAACCTTCAGCTCACCTTTATTCTGCTTCCATGAAACCTTTGGCTACTCCTGCTGACAACCCCTAAAAGTACTTCTGTAGTGCCCATCACAAGTTCTTTCCTCTTGTCCTGTGCTCATCTCCTGCAACCTCCTGATTTCCAATGCTCCAGCCCCAATGAATTCCTTCCCTACCCCATAATATGCAACCACTCCTGCAATATTCCTCCTCTGCTCTCCTTCAAGTACTTCCGTGCAACTCAAAGGTAAATTATCCACATTCCCAGTCCCTATCTTCTAGCTCATTTATCCTCTTTAACTGGTCTTGCACCATCCGTAAGTCTTGTTTCTGATAAACCATTCAGTGTTTCAGGTGAAAACATCACTTTATCCTGCCTCTGTAAAGCCTGCAGCCACTTCCTGATAACTGTCCCACCAATGCTTGTCTCCCATGAACAGCCTCCTTCAACCCATAATTCTTCCTTGGCATTAGAGCCCAATCAACCTCCCACCAAGTTCTCTTTTACCTCAAATAGCCTTTAATCTTTCTTCCAGGATTTCAATATTAACTCTGCCACTGTTATCATCACTTACTAGCCTTATGTCCTGTAAGAACTTAGCAACATCCCATAAGCAATTGATAGTTGCCTGTGGGTGGCATCAAGTCTTGGACCTGGACCCATTCTTTAATATTTCCCTTCACCCTCCTGCTGTCTGGTCCCCACACCCAGAACTAGTCCTAATGTGCTCTCTTGAAGCACACCGCTAAAGAGCAACTGAGGGTTCTCTTTCATAGAAGGCTACAGTTTTGAAGATGAAATGGGTTTGCCTTATTTTTCTATTTGACTTCTCCAAAGGTCCCCATGAAATAGACACCATTACTCCCAGGGGTGCCAACTTGAATAAAATATTGGTGGGGGCGCCCAGGTAGGCACCGCCCCACATTCTTGATCACATGATGCAGTGCTCACACACTATTTGAATGGGAATTCCCATCAACTTTTGGGGGGCCTGGCCCCCTCAAATATTTTATGGCAAGGAGGCTGGAGACCCCTCAGCCCCTAGGAGTTGGCTCCTATGATTACGCCTTTATCTTTGAAGTTGTCTTGTAGAAAACCTACCAACAAGGCAGTACATAGGAACCACTGGTTTGCATCTAGCTCTAATGGACAGCCACATTTCTTTTGATCTTGTCTCTACCAGGCTGTTTTGTTAAGATGCACCTCTCTATACAGCTTGTTTTCCTAATCAGTCCCATCACACATCTGTGCATTCCCTTTCAAACTTTCAATCCAAATACTAGCAGTTGTCTCCATTTACTTCTGTCCTTTCCCCCTTCTGTAATTGTTGCTTTTCTTCTTAATGTCTACTGATTGGCTTGATTTGAATGTTAATTTTAAATTTTGGTCCATCTTGGAAAGTTTCCATATGTTTCTTGAGAGTGGTGTAAAAAACATCTGGCTTTTGCAAAAGAAAGCATGTGTAAATACGACACTAATAGCAATACCAAATGTGGCAAATATTGCTTCAGTTTCATGATCAAGTTTTTAATGGTCTTTGCTATAACAGTGCTGAAGGGTGATTTCAATTAAAATCTGCTGAAGAAACATGTTTTTTCAGATTGGTTGAGGGAGGCTTTAAAATGCTAAGTTATAAAATGCATGATCATTTCTTTCCACTTTCAAATCTTTCTAATATACCTCTAGAAAAATCTGATGTTCATATAAAATGTAACTCTTGGTGTTAAGATGAAAAGGCTGTTTTAGATATGTTTGGTGTGAATTATTTACTGCTTGTAAAGTAGTTACAGTAGAGCATGCATTTGGTCCATTGTTCAGAACTGTTTAAAAATGGTACCTTACTAAATACTTATTACTTAGTCATTGTCTCTTTTTGCTAAAAAGTTGGGCTCTTAGCTCTTGGAGGGAGGGATTCAGTGAAATGCTTTTTTTATTAAGAAATGTGAGGGTTCTGTAAAAAGAAAAAGAAAAAAAGCTTGCATGTTGTTTCTGAGGCCAATGCATTTTTATCATGCAGACCTAAAATCTGTTTCCATTGACCTATATTTTTTGTGTACACACTTGTTTGCATATAACAGGCCAAATGTGTGTGGCTCCAGATTCCACTCCTACTGTTGTCCTGGATGGAAAACACTCCCTGGGGGAAATCAGTGTATTGTTCGTAAGTGTTTGGCTTCAGATTTTACAACCTCTGAGTAATAATCCATCCAAAAGACATCTTTGAATTTTAATTAATTACCCTTTTAAAAAGGAAGTAAGGAATTAATCTACTCTGGTTGCTAAGTTTAGGCTTCCATTATGCTTTTAAGAACTAGACACTAACTCACAAATCTATTGATTTAAAAAATGCCCTTTTACAGATTCAGAAATCCAGCAACGAACACTTAAAACAGAAATAGTCAAATTCTAAGCAAAGTAGGTTGTACTTTATCAACAGAGAGAAAATGTAGCTGAGTTAACTAGGAATAATATTTCACATAAGGCTGTTGGTTGTTTTTGTTAGTTCGGGGCTGTGCTACAATAGATCTAGATTAGATTTTCTTAAATATATATTTAACAACAATATGATTGTTTATTTGGCAAAGCTCTTTATTGTGCTGAGCTATGTGACAACTGATAAGACTTGACAAAAGCATGTAAATCAGTTAAACTGTGGTTTGGACTCACCAGGAGTGAGCCTACATCCTGTGGCTAAGGTCAGAGTTCAGCCCTGGAACATGTGAAAAATGTTAAAGTTCATTTGGGCATATGCAGACTAGAGGGCTTTTATTTCCCCACTGACTAATATTATCAACATCCACTATCTCTGGGATTTAGAGAGAAGAGGTTCAGGCAGTTGGGGTTTTATAAGTTAAGAGCACAATGCAATGCAAGTTTAATCAAAAGTAAAATGATGTGTTCAGTGGGGCCCACTGGAATTTGTATAGGAGGGTAGCCTGCTGTAAACTTCCCTGGGAGTAAATTCCATTGAACTGAGCGTGGCTTATTTCTCAGGTGGCATGCCTAGGATTGAAGGATAGTTCAGTTTTGTAGAGCATTAAGCTCTTAATCTCAGGGTCATGGGTTTGAACCCCACATTGGGACAAAGATTATTGCATTGCCCCATTGCATTGCAAAGGGTTGGACTAGATGTTTCTTGTGGTTCCTTCCAACTCTACAATTCTATGAACTGTTAGTGTAGTTTATGGCCTGAGCTCTTGCACTGTGACACAGTAACAGTTTATAAAGTCATCTCCAAAGCTGTTGCAAGGGCACAATACATAACTTTACATAGTTGCTGAGGTCTAATCCTCAACCCCAATACTAATGCAGCAATAGTTACCAGCACTGCTACAATGCTTCCCAAAAAGTATAGACCCAGAACCAAGAGTTCCTTCTATTGAACTCAAAGGGCTGTTGAAGGGGCAATAAATTTCTTTTGTTAGTGTAATCCTGATAATCCATTCTAACTCATATCCTGATGCACCATTCAGCAAATCAAGTGACTAAGAAGACCTGAACTGGGGGTTGAAATTTTAAACTTAGTTATGAAGGAATTTTGTTCACATTCTGACCCAAGTGTCTAGTTGGCCTTAACATTAACTGCACCATATAGGCAAAAGTTTCCTAACCCAGAAAAACAATGCATAGCTGGCTAATAAAAGTAAGAGAATAGATCTGTGTTTTAACTATTTCTTCTACTTTCTCATGTGGTGGAAGGGTGACCTTTATTTTATTTCTGTTCTCAGTTATGGCATTTTTGGCCAAAGTTTAATTTATATTGCAGCCCAATCTTCAGAACATTTTCACACATGATGCTTGAAATAGCTTTGGCTTAAATTGTTACGTAATGCAAATGTAAAACCTATCTCGGCTACGATATACATTCATTTTCTGTTTTGTGTTATATCCCATATTAACAACATCCATTATTAACACTGTACACAAAACAGCAGAAAGGGCCTCAAAGGCACATGTGAATATCTAGTCAGCTTCACATGGGAAAAATCGCTCAGAATATGCTGCTAGGACATTGAAAAGCGTTAATATAGATGCAGTGCTTAGAGTATAGATATGTTCAGCCTGAGTATTCTCCATCAGTCCTCTGAAAACCTACTGTATGAGTTATATAGCAGGTTTGTTATATTCATGTGGAATGCTTTGTTCTGTCCATATTTCAATAACCACCATTAAAAGCTCAAACAAGATAACAGTCCTATGCAAGTATTGCTATCTCAAACAAGGTAGCAACCCTGGAAGTAAGCTGCACTGAACACTGGATTTTCCTCTGAGTAAACATGGATACTCTTGAGCTGTGAAAATACTAATTTCATTATGTATCATTTGTATTGCACTTTAGTTGTGCAAAGTTATTTATTACTTGCAGTGCTATAGCTAAAACAGGTGTGGGAAGTTCCATCCACTCATCTTTTAAATGTGTCAGTTAAGCTAGAAAATATTCCATTGTCTCTAAAACGAGGTCAGAGAGATATTTAAAATTAATGTTCCTAGAAAATGTTTGAATGAACCGTATCTCAAAAATAGTCACTTGTCTGGAGGTAATCATGTATCTTTACAGCAAAGGAACTTCAAAGCCTCTGACTAGCTCTATGTATGCTTTGGCTAGGAAAAAGTCAGCTGTTAGCATTGTTTTTGAAGATACTATTGCCAACTGGAAAGCCCATAGTTTAGGCTTATGGGGGATAAAACAATCCTGCTGTTAAATATGTGGATGAATTTAATTCGCCTGCTTTTTATTATCAAAATAACAGCCATGGGGAAGGTAGGAGGTTTGGTTCTGTGGAATAAGTGGACCACATCATGGTTGCAATGATTCCCCTCCCATTTCAAAAAGATGCTAATAACCCCAAGAAGGAAACTTCCATTGGCACCAGTGGTTGCCAGTGGTTCATTGGGACCACAGCGTTAAAGGAAAGAATTTAGCCCTGTCTCCCATTCCTCCCCACACCCAGTGCCATGGTCCTGATCCAACTCATCCTACCCTCCTTTGTGGCTATTATCTTGATAACAAAAACAGGTGTCTTAAATGCATTTACACGCTTAAGGTCACATCTGTTTTGTCTCTCAGCCCTTACACGCAAAAGTAAAATGTCACTCCATAATTTTAGAATTTTCTGATTTCCAGATTGACTTTTACCTGTATTTAGCACACAAGTCTCACTTCTTAGAGAAGTAATGTTTTGTACCACCCTCTAAAATATTAAGCGCATCATAACAGATTCTATCTTTACAGCCCTGTTTTTAGTAAAAGTGAAGCTAGCATAACAAACACAAAACCAAAAACAAAAGTAACATTGTTTCAGCATATACACAGTTGCTTATGTTCTTGGGGGGGGGGGGGAATTGGACACATTTAAGCAAACAATTTATCTTGTTTGCCAGTGTTTCTTAAGCAATTTAAGATGTGCAAGCATTTTGATTCATTATTTTCTTCCTCAGCAATTTGTAGAAATAGCTGTGGTGATGGATTTTGTTCTCGCCCCAACATGTGCACTTGTTCCAGTGGTCAGATATCACCAACCTGTGGAACAAAATCAAGTAAGTCCTAAAGTCTCCATTTTTAAAGTTAGGGAGAAATAGTGTTTTGCAACATTTTACACTAGGATAGTGTTTAAGGATAGATAAATACTAAGTGCATGGGAGAGTTACCTGTCTCATCTTCCCTACCCTCTTTTGCATGAAAGGTGCTGCTTTGCATATAGAAGATTCCTGCTCATCACTTTTTATGACTGTGTCTCAAATGCCCTCCCATGGGAGGTCCAACGGGTTCTGTCCCTACTTGCCTTTTAGTGAAACACCTTTATTTAAGAACACATTTGTAGGAAATGTAATTTAGTTTTTGCTGTTCAGCTACTTCAGTTCTCTGCTTGGGGTCTTTTTATGTATGTAGTTCTTATTTTATTTTATTTTTAAAATTGACATTGTATTGTATTTTGAATTACCTTATCTCCTGAAGAGCAAGTTATCAGCAGTGCAGTTTTATGCATGCAGTATTACCAAGAAGCATGTCCTACTGAGTTCAGTGGGTCATACTCCCACGTAACTGGGTATAGGATTGCAGCCTCTGTTTTAATAAAGAAAATTTAGGAAGGTAGTAATATATTAATTCATGTCGATTATTCTGTGCACCTAGAATAATGAACAAAAGACCTTGAGGTCAGAGAATGAATGGGTGGATGGGATGAGGTTGATATAAGAAAATGAAAGAAAAGAAACCAATTGTAGGAACGGTAAAGACCTTTGAGATAAAGGATAAAAGAGATAAAGACAAAGGAGCTTCAAAGTGACAACATAAATCTAAAGGGGAAAGTGCAGAGATTTAAGAAAAGGATAATATCATAGTGAAATTAGAGGAAGGAAAAATATATTGAGTATGGCAGTCTAAAGGCAAAAGTTATAGTTGGATTGTTGTTTTTTTACTGCAAAATTCAGAGCACCATGCCTATTCTCTGTTTTTGGCAGAGTAGTTTCACCCCAACAGCACAAGAAGAGAGAAGGGTGGACAGAAAAAAAGAAGTGTCATGAACAAGGATGCAGTGGTGGGAGGGGGGGACACAGATATCTTAATGTGAGAAAGTGGGGAGGCAAGTGTATATAAGTGAAGAGGTGAGAGACTTCCCCATTTTTCTGACAGGGTAGCAGCAAATGAAGGAATTAGTTACACATGCATTGGAATTCACCAGCCTTTAGCTCCATGCCTGTAGCTTAAAATAACGTGCCTTAGATCGCTTTTAAGATTACAGCAAAGTCTTTCCACTTAATGAGGTGCTGAAATATGTTACGTATTCTTATGTGGTTATTTCCTATTTTCTGCTTTAAATTAATACCTATTGCAAGTATTTGGGCAGCCTTGAAATATCACTGCATGCTTGATTGGTGGTTGTGCATTTTTTAAAGCTACCTGCCATAATTTTAAATTGTTTGTGTTTTGCTGCAGTACAACAGTGCAGTATCAGATGCATGAATGGTGGTTCCTGTCTAGAAGACCAATGCCAGTGCCAGAAGGGATATATTGGTACTTACTGTGGACAACGTAAGTAGATACTTTGGCTTCCTTCTGGACTGTAGGAAAACCATAATTTGCCTTTAAACCAAGATCCCAGGTCATGGGTTCATTCTGGTTTAGGAGCAAACTACAGCTTACTCAGACTATAGATTGCCACGTTTTTGATGCAATAGCAAAATCGTTTGCCAAGAACCCCGTTTAGAAATTGCAGTGTGCAAGAGTATGAGAGAGGGAGGATGGAGTTTGCAACATCAAACCTGACTGCTCATGCATGCTAATACCAAACCATTGCTTGGTATTATGTCTCCATACACTTGAGTAGTCTTTATTGTCCATATAGAGACAGACAGAATGGAGCTTAGGAAGAGAAGGGTAGATAATTGTAGGATAGAATTCCCCTTTCCTACCCTTGCTATCTTTCTGTGTTTCTATGTGGGTTGCTTCTTCCTTCCTTCCCTATATTATTTGCTGTTACATTGCACACCCTTGCTTGCTCCTTAAATTTCAAACATTTCTTGCCTTCTACTAGCTCTGTCTCCTTTTTCAGCGGTTCTTTTGGCTCCGGCATTTTATATCAGTGAGAATCAAGATCTGAGCTGGCAATAAACGGTGCAGTTATTTTAGCCACACTTGAAGATTTGGGCCGTAACCTATAAGCTGATAACATGCTCAAGTCTTTGTGTGCTTGTGTTTCTGTAGCCAGAACCACCCCATCCATGCACGAGAAGGGGATATCAGAAGACCTGGTAGTTCCCAAGGTTTGCAGAAGTACAATAAATATTAGAGGACCCCTTAAAGGGGGGACAACTCCCAAAAGCCCCATGAATATTCTCTTTGGCTTCGGAATGCTGACTGTTTGCTGGCGTAGTGGGGAGGGCGGAGAATAAAAAATCTCTCTCTCTCTTTCTCCCTTTCTCTATATCCTGGAGGAGGGCATGCTTGGCTGACTGGATCAGCAGACAGGAGCACGCCACACACTGCACCATTTTGTTGCAGGTCCAGCTTGTGTGCACTGAATTGTAGTTCACATGAAAATTAGACAAATATTATTCTTATCCATTATCACTATGCAAACATTATTTAAATGCACTGTACTTGAGATTTAAAAAAACCAATGTTATTTCACATGGCATCATAATTCACTCGCTATATATTTTTATAACAACACAGAAGTGTTGTCATTCTGCGCATAGATGAGTGAAAGGTAATTCGGTTTAATAAGCCTTGATAAGGAGTAGAATGTCTTGCGACAACAGTACATTTTTATGTGTTTCCCCTTGTGATATAAGGGGATAGTTCTAGCACACTTCAAAGTTCTCCCCTCCCTTTCATTTCCCTCCCCGCCCCCCGCCTAGTATGAATGATTTATTCACTCCCTACTTCTGTGTTGTTTTGGCACAGGAAAGCTGAATGCTTTCAAAACCTGACCATACGCTATAGGGGCTGGGTTGGAAACCTGCCTAAAAACATTGAGACCAAATCACTTTTAGCTGTTGCTTGAGGAAGTTGTTAAGACAGTGAAACCTCTTATGGTTGCAATCTGCTAGGTAAAAACGGAGCTATTGCAGACATAGATACTTTTAGCACTTTATAGATTGCACTGCAATATGCACTTGTGAAACAACTCTGGATTATTTCATTTTAGAGTATCTCTTTAACTGCAGTCCAATGAAAGGGAAACTCGCAGATTGAGCTCAATGCAAGAATGGGCTTTAAGATCTTGTACAAACTGTTGTTTTTTTCCAGAGTAAGAAGGCAAATAAAAAAACCCAAGTATTTCGAACACAAATGGACTGTCAAAACCTTGCTATACATGCTGTAGAGTCACATACCTGAACAGCCAACTTCCTTATTTCCTTGGGTTTTTTTGTGCTTTGATGGTTGGTGGCTGACGTTTTCAGACAGAAACCATGAAGAAAGGGAATGTGGAGTGAGATCGGACAGTTAGAGAGCAGGAAAAATCAGACAAATCAGAGAGCAGGAGAGATTGGATAAATCCATTCCCCCCCCCCTTTGCCTCTCTTTTACCCATTGGCTGCAGCAATTATTTTTTTTACAGTGGGGGGAACCTGGAGAGTTGGGGGGAAGAATGTGGACTAATCCTGCATTAGAAGTGTTCCCATAGGAATGAATGGAAATCTTGAACTTGATACGCGTATGCTCGTAAAGTGAGACTTGTGTTTCTTTTAACAGACACTTAAAAGAACAAAACTGTAAAGAAAAGATAAATATTCCTCCCTATTCAAAACTTGCATTTTTCACAGCATACAGAACTGCCTCATGAAAGGGGCACCTGTGGCTCAAAATGTCTGGCCATTTTGAACTGCTCTGCCTACTTATTCTGAACTTTCAATACCTTCCATCCATCCACCCTTTTCTTTCTTTGTTTTAGCACACTTATAATCCATCTTTCATTGCAATAGATCCCAGGGTGGGGTACAGAATACACTGACATAATAGCACTCAAGTCTGTTCTTCTGCTGATAATTCTAAACTATGTACTTTCACTCATCGGCTGACGCATTCTCTTGTCTTTATAACATTTCCCCCCATTAGTTACCATTGGCCTCAATCTAGGAAATTATGAGGGCAAAGTTACAGCGTCTTCCTGTGTCGGTGAGGCAAGGCACACAGTATGGTAGCCTTTCCCAACCTGATGACCTCCAGATGTTTTAGACTACAATCTCCATCAGCCCCAGCCAGCATGACCCGTGGTCAGGGGTGACGCAAGTTGTAGTTCTGTAACATTTGGAAAGTACCAGATTGGAGAATGTTGCAGTATAGTTTCTTGCTCTCTTCTTAGAAACGGTACATTTATATGTGGCTTTTTTGTGTGAAATGGGGTTTGTTAATGCAATCTAGATGCTCAGATTCATAAGTGAGCCTTGAAAAATGCAGAACGGATTTTAAGCCATCAGCGTTATTTTCACAGCACGTTAGCCTAATTATACTGCCCCTCCTTATGTCCTACCAGCAAGTTACACTTACTCTGATCTTGTCAACACAAACTTTTCCTTCATTCCTTCTGTTTGCATATTCTTTGCCACCTCCTGCTATCTACATATGTGCTTTTCGTCCCTCTGTTCCCAGACATCATGGCACTGCAGACAAATGTCATGTCCCCTGGGGTGTCTCGATATGGAGAGGAGGGGAATGGTTTCTGCTGTATGTAAATGCTTGTTTGCTTAGAGGCCCATTCAGAAATCCTAGGGGTATAAAAGGAAATGTTTCTTTGGGAGAACTGATCCTGTTTTCACTTAACAGGCCAGCAAATTGAAGCTTTGATTGCCGTATGATAGAAATACTTATTTCAGATGGTTTTGCAATATTATTTCACACATAATTATCAGTGATAATATTCTTTGCAATGTTTTACAGTTTTGTTTTTGCAAGAAATGGTAGGCTGCAGTTTGCTCAAGCAGTCGTTGAACTATTCCTCCATTGTAAGGAAAATGGTATCTGGATTCTAGATTTTTATCTTGAAGTGGAAAAATCTGTGACTACAGCTTCCATCATACTTAACCACAGGCCTTGCTAGCTGAGGATGATGGATGTTGGAGTCCAACAACATTTGAAGGGCTATAGGTTTCCTGCCCTTCTCTAGATATTATGAACTCTCTTTTTTTGGTTTGGAAACCGTGTACTGTAGACCCTTGGGTTACGTTACTCTCTAGTAATGTAAACTTCAGGTTGTGAAAGCGAAAAGCCCGGAAGTATTTTTCTGGGTTTCGCTGCTCGCGCATGTGCAGAAGCATTCTATCGCACCGCGTGCGTGTGCAGAAGCGGCACCTCTGGATACAGATTTTTTGGGGTGCGCACAGACCCCCGGAACGAGTTAATTTCATATCCAAAAGGTCCACTGTATTTTTAATATAATGCAGTCCATATGACCTTCTCCGTGCAGTTTTATGATTGGTATATTGCAGGAGTCGGCGACGTGCGGGCCAACAAGCCGCCCCCAAACTGAGCCGCCCGCTCGGTGAGTCCCCCCCCCCACGCTGCACTAAACCGGCACGGAGACTCACCAAGCGGCACCGGAAATTGCTTCTGCGCATGCGCAGATACAGAAAATCGTGTCTGCGCATGTCCAGACACGGAAAATCGCTTCTGCACAGGTGCGATTTTCAGCATCTGGGCATGCGCAGAAGCAATTTCCGGTGTCGCACTGCACCAGTCCGGCCCACAGATGATCTCTGTGGGAGTGAACTGGCCCATGATCGGCAAACCATGCCAACCCCTGGTATATTGGGTTCCACCTCCCATTCTTTCATAACCCCCAACAGGCTCACTAATTGTATTTCTGGTATTAGGATGTATTCCTTTATCTTTTATTCAGCCTTGAAAAACAGATTCCTCCTCTCTGCACCCATTGAATTTGTATATGTGTGTATACCTCATTGTTCATCATGCATCTAGAAAAGTATGTTCCAAACTATAAAAACTCATGGGATACCTCCTAGGATGCTCTCAGGGTCTGGGTCTGTCCCCCACCCTTTGGTATAGAATTTCAGCCTAGTATAGATCCTTTTCCTAGAATCTGTTCATATTTTCTGACCTCTTCCCAACACTCTGCCGCAAACCTCACTTACTCTGTTGTATTATAGCAAGCGCTATCTCAAGCATAAAAGCAGGTAATTTCTTATTAAAGCTATTCTAAAGACTTATTGCAGGTTTCACTTAATTACCATGTTGGGCATAATGATGGTGAAAAGCATCCATTTTATTAATTTGTTCTGTAGAACTTCAAAGGGATATTTTCAATATGACCAAGTACGTAATTATGGGTCCCCCCCCCTTTTTCTAATTCAAAACACAGCTGTCTGTGAAAATGGATGCCAGAATGGTGGTCGCTGCATTGGACCCAATCGCTGCGCATGTGTGTATGGATTCACAGGCCCACAATGTGAAAGAGGTAAGAACTAAAAACTGCAGGGAGGGAAATGTACATGAAATCAATGTGGGTCCATCATTACCTTGGTGACTGCATGTTTTCATATTTTTTAACTTATTCTTAATTGTCCGTATTCTTGGTAGCATATAACATTGCAGAAGTTATTCAAAACATGTCAGAGATTTCATCTGAGAACAATTTCCTTTTAAATATAATTTATAAATCCCGTTCTTTGTTAAACTCTTGGTTTCTTTGATTCCTAATTTTCCCTGTCATCTTTGCCAATTCTACATATTCAAATAACTTCGCCTGCCATTCCAATTTAGTTGGTGTTTTATCTCCCTTCCACCATCTAGCTATTAACATTCTCACCGCAGTAGTGGCATACATAAATATCTTTCTTAATTCTTTCAGTATATCTGCAGCAATAATACCTAACAAGAAGACTTCCGGCTTTTTCATGAAAGTTAGTTTGAACATTTTTTAAAGTTCATTATGGATAATTTCCCAAAAGTTTTTAATCTTTTTACATTTCCACCACATGTGGTACATTGTTCCCTCTGATTCTTTACATCTCCAGTGAAGATTTGAGCTGGTTTTATACATTTTCTCCAGCTTGCTTGGTGTAATATACCATCGGTAGAACATCTTCATAAAATTTTCTTCTAAAGTAAATTTTAAGTCCTTTCTCCAAAGCTTTCCCCAGGATGCCATCTGAATATTATAACCGAAATCTTTAGACCACTGAATCATCACAGATTTAACCTCCTCCTCCAGCAGTTCCCAAACCAGTAACAATCTACATTTTGGAAAGTAATTTAGTCTTACTTTGTAATAGATCTTTCTTTCAATATTTCAGCAGCAAACCCTTTTGTTTTGTCTGATTTAAATATATCATTCACTTGATGATTATTTGATTGGCTAGGCCTCTTCTAGTCCCTCACCCCTACCCCGTGGGAACTGTTTATAGTGGGGTGGCTATAGCTTTATATTGACCTGTTACCTAAACTTCTCTTGCCTTGACAACATAGCCTCATTTGCTCCATAAATTCAGGCCAAAAAATGATTTTGAGTTGGAACTACAGATCTTAATGCCACAGCCTGTACTTCCTCAGGTTCTTGTCACAGGCTCCATGCCACAAGGGGGACGCGGGTGGCGCTGTGGTCTAAACCACTGAACCTCTTGGGCTTGCTGATTGGAAGGTCAGCGGTTTGAATTCGCACGACGGGGTGAGCTCCTGTTGCTCTGTCCCAGCTCCTGCCAACCTAGCAGTTCGAAAGCACACCAGTGCAAGTAGTTAAATAGGTACCGCTGTAGCGGGAAGGTAAACAGCATTTCTGTGTGCTCTGGCTTCTGTCACGGTGGCCCGTTGCGCCAGAAGCAGTTTAGCCATGGTGGCCACACGACCTGGAAAGCTGTCTGTGGACAAATGCCGGCTCCCTCAGCCCCATAGTCTCCTTTGACTGGAATTAACCATCCATGGGTCCTTTACCTTTAGTAATAATGCATAACCAGCACAATTTGTAGAGACCACTGTTGTTTAATGTGCAGAGGCAGTGAGTGCTTAATGATAAAATAGCAAAACAGTGCTGGTAATTTGCCTGCTTTGTAGCTTGAAATTTTAGTGAGAGTTCTTAATTTGAAGTCTTAGAAGTTTATAGCTAAAGTTTCTGCAGATTTCTTGGGTAAACTGTGTTAATATTTGTGCAGTGTAATCCTACGCATGTTTACTCAGATGTAAACTACTGTGTACAGTGGGGCTTTCTTCCTAGTAATTGTGTTTAGGATTGCAGCCTTAAAGAATTTATCGTGCTAATATTTATGTTATTGTACTTTAAATACAGAGATTTTATAGTTCCGTAAATTAAGGTAATTTAAATTAGGTATTTTCTCCCTAATATGGAACACATGTAGCTTTCCTTCAGATTGGCCTCTCAAACTCCGTGGTATGATAAAGCGTGACCGCTTGTTCAGCTATCTGGGTTTCTAGCAGACTAATTTCCGGGCTGGAGACAGGAGACTGAGCAGTAACTAATCACTGGCATGATTACAGTATATTTAACTTGAAGGTTTGCTGCTGGGCTGCAAGAAAGCACAACCTCTTTTGGACCCTCCCAGCCACACTTTTCTATCTATTATTTTGTATCCTTTATTGGAAACCCTTCCTGTGGCCAGCTCTGCTTCTTGGTTTTTGAAGATATGCAGATAATCTAGAAGAATGTTCTTTGTGAACTGCAGAATATATATATTTTTTCTATGCAATATGAATTTTATGAAGATCATGTGAATTTCAGTAGTCATATGAATTAATAAAAATGTTGGGGGGTTTTTTTGAGGGTGGTATTTTATTATATTTAGTAATTAGATTTCTTACCCATGTATTACCATAAAGTCCAAGGGCAGATAATTCATACCCAGAATAAACCCATTGAAATCAGTGGTTTCAAGATAGTAATTTTTTAATAAGCCCATTGTTTTCAGGGGGGGCTCTTCCGAATATGTCTTGATCAGATACAACTGATATTTACTTGAATCATAAAATATCCATCAATGAAGGGAAGGGCGCCTCCCATTCATAAAAGGCTAGCAAAAGGGGGAAGGCAGTTTTTGGATTATTCCATCTTTAGGATTCCCCCCCCCCCCAAATTTGGGAGAGCTATTCAACCGTTTTGAGTAGATGCTTGGAGGGCAGAAGGGACTGCATGGTGAAAATAGAATCAATGCTTGGAATGTATATTTACACACAGGCAAATGAGAGGGAAGATAGTTCTTCTGCAGAGAGAATTGTCTCCATAGTGCTATGTTGAATATAATCCATTATGTTAATTTTTTTGACATGTAAAAATAAAACATAATGATAACCCAACGAATAAAGACAAAGATCCGCATTACTGTACAATGAATTATGGGTGAGCTCTAACATGAGCAGGCATCTTTATGCCTCCAAAATTTGCTTCAGTGGCTTGGAGAACCCTCTGGGCCAAATTTTGGAGATAAGCATGAGGCTGAGCCAGGGTTAGGAGAAACCAGAAGTCTAACTCTGCAAAGTGGATTTCCATTGTGCAAGCAGGCAAACACTGCTGCAGGTTGGCTTAATAATATTTTGTATGCTTTGTATATCTTAATGTTAATAATAATAATAATAATAGTTTTAAACTTGAATTTGGAGAATAGAGAAGGACTGTTATAGTCATGAAAATTTTCAAAAGTTGTGAGATGAATTTATGTTTAAATTATATGAAAAGCTTCTAATTATGTTAGAAGTTTATTCATGCTTTAAAGATTCTTGCAGCACATAACACTGTAGTAGGTAGTACTATTTATTCAACAGTATTTACTGGAATGTATATTCACATCTGTATTATATCTATCTCTATCTATCTATCTCTATCTATCTATCATCTATCTATCTATCATCTATCTATCTATCATCTATCTATCTATCTATCCAGTAGCATATTAAAAGTTGGCTAGGATAGGTAAATAGTTGTAATTACATTGTTACGTTCTATTCTTATATGTGTCTGTGTATATATGCCTAAAAGAAAAGTAAATAATCACAAGGAGGCACCCCAGCCTTATACAGAGATAAGGATAGAACTTGCCAGATTACAACTAGGGATCAGAAAATCTTGTCAATTTCAGTATCTCTGCTTCTCTTTTTTCCAGTCATAAGTTCAGATCACCACATTGCTAAATCAATTTGTGATTTTTTTTCCTTATGAAAATTCACCAGCATTTTACTGTGAATTTCTCATAATCTATACCTTTAAGTGCAGTTTTCCTTAGTATAATGCATTTTTGTACGTTATTTTCACTAAGACATGCATCGTTATGCAAACTTTACTTAGCATATGCATTTTTGTACAGATTACTTGGTTGGAGAACCACATTGCATCATTCAAAGTGTGGATTTCACAACATGCCTGCATTTTAGTTCTCATATACCGGTAGTTTCAGGAAATGCGAATTAGGTAGATTCATCTTTATGTGTGGACAGCCTTTCTCCCTCACTCCTAGTTGCGACATAATGTGCCATTGTGCTACTTTTGTGCATTTATGGCCATTTTCACATTATGATAACTTGCGTTTCATTATTTAAATGACGTATATCTAGTTCTTCATTGGCAGGACAGCTTAAAAAAGCATCAAGACATCTTTTTATTTCTTCATAAATTATATTTTTTTACAGAAACACGTTTCTTTTGAGCCGTAACATTTCCATACCTCATATTCCAAAAATCAACAAAACCAGCCCATCTTGAACAGAACAATTAAGCAATTTGTGGCACCTCAGATCTTACAATTGCCTGTGTTGCCACAAGACAACTCTGGGGGTACCGGGTACAAACTGAGTGCGCTGCTTGGGTCTCGGGGGGCTTGTAAAGCTGGATGCCCTTCTGGGGAGATTTAGAGGGATTCTTATTGCCATTGCGTGGACAGGCGGAGTCCCCCCAAACCCTGGGCTGCCCCCGTGTGGAATAACGACTCAAGACAATGTGCTATGGGATTAAAATTGGCCACAACTTTATTATGTTTCAGATGTGGGTAGACCTTGGTTCAGGCATTGGGCGTTTATCCCTCCCAGTCCCCCACCGGGGATCTGGGGAACATCAGGGTTATCCAGAGGGTGGGGGGATGGGCTGGCTCCGGAGAACATATGTTCAAGCAGAGAGAGAGGGCCTCTCTTACGTCGCCATCGCAGGGGAGAGCAATGACAACCTCTCAGCGTACGGCCAAAGCCTCCCCTCAAAACAACCCCTTTAACGGGGAACCCTGGTATCGCCACTGCAAAGAGAAGGGTGGCGTGAGTCACCGCTACACGCCCACCCCCAATTTAGGGAAGATAGACTAAAGAATTCCACCCAAGGCCTGATACCACCAAAGTTGTGACGTTTTGCTACGGGAAAGGCAAACCTGCCAATGCAGGAGAATTCCTTTCCGGCCCTTCAACAGCGACCTTGACGTAGCAGCGCCCGCGTACCTGTGGAGAAAAGGTTAACCTGCAAAAGAAGTCTTAACTGAGGGTGGGTAGGGTGGGAGAAGCTCTGGAGCTAACTGACGATTCCCAGGTAAGATCCTTCCCCTATTGGGTGGGCAGGGTGGTCCCTCCCCCTACATGTCCTGATCACCTTGGCAACGATTCCCCAGGCGGGATTGGGCAACTGGCTAAGGTAGGCAGAGACCTCCAGGTATCCCACCTGGGGAAAGGCGAAGCCAAGCCTGTGTTAATGGTGCCACATAGGGTCCAGTGGGCTGCCCGCGACCACGCAAAGGGTGCCCCCCATTTAATGTGGGGAGCGGTCATTCTGTGGCTAGGTTTGTGGTGGTGCATTTGGCCTGGTGTCGCAGTGGAACTGCACACTTTCTTTGGAGCTGAATGCATCATCTGTTCCCAGTAGCTTTCTATGTACACGGAGGCTTCCAAGCATCTTGCCTTCCATATAAACTATCCCTGAGAAGAAACAAGTCTGTTCTTTGTTTGCTTTGGCATTGATTTTTATCCTCCATTCTCCTCCTTTTCTGGGTTACCTTCCCCCCCCCCCCCCCAGTTTGGGGAAAGTCCATTATCTTCCCTCCCAGTTTGGGAAGTGGCTTGGCTGCAGCTGCTGGCTGTGTGCCATAGTTGCTGTGCCACCTGTGGCGATCCCGCTTGTCTGTTTGCGCTAGCAATGATCAGCTAGCACAATGAAAGCAGTACATGGAAAGTTGGGGAAAGGCTTCCCTCTAAACCAAAAAACATCTGAAAATAATCAAAAGTAATAATGAGAGAGAAATTTTCCAGTCTAAAAATCTGACATGCATAGGTTGGGCATGCCTTGTTTTTATGGGAAATAACTCTCTTCTGTGCTGGAACCGACTGCAAGCCTGAAATGCTGTTACGGCTTATCCTGTATGAATCCAATATTCCATTTGACTGCCCTGCTATTATTGACTGATTGCTCTATTCAAACAGTGCATTGTAGGTTCCATTTTAATATCCATATTTAAATTCTCCTTAATAAATGTTGTGTATGAAGGCTATGGCCATAAGTACTAAGGCAATTTTTTTTAGCATCTTTATGTTTTTAATTTCCTTCGTGCATTTGTAGCACACTTGCTTTAAAAACAAAACAAAACCCCAGCCCTTCAAGATTTTCCTCTACTGCTGCACTGCTCAGTAAGTGTTTTTTGTTACTTGCTGCCTCTGCAGTTCCCCTGTGTGCAAAGCCTGTGTTGGAGTGCAGTTTCTATTGCTAACCCCTCCCTCACTGGTTGCTCCTGTTGGTCCACCTGCCTCACTGTTTCCTACATTGGCTGGCAGCAGCTGTTGTAAACAAAATCTGCCCTTTTCCCCTTATGGAGTATCCAAGAGTCCTTACGTGGGTTCCCTATTGGTAGGAGAAAATAACAGAGGCCAACCAGAGAATATTAAGAAGCAAAGCAGCTAGTAAGCCTGATCTTTATTAAACTGTTGCAACAGGGTGCTCCCCTCACACGCAGAAGACGGAGGAGGACCCAGAACAAAGGTGTGTCTGCCCTTATACTGTGTAGACATTTTAAATTCCCTGCCCTGGAGCTAAAGATCACCCCTCCATACATCATACATACATCACAGAAGGGGTGTAACCCAAGACCACCCCCCACAAACATCATACCTACATCACAGAAAAGGTGGTGTACAACAGAAATTTGAATGTTGTTGTTTTTCCTGTTTGTCAGGTTATCTGATAATGCCTTATCTGATTGCCTTTCCTGGTAGTCTGCCCATTCCTTTGAAATTGTGATTACCCAATTCCTGAGACAATGGGAAGGTTCCCTTACCCCCTCCCTCCTTGCAGAGAAAACATTTGGTCAGTTTGGGAGTCAAAATGGTTTCAGGACGGTCTTCCTGTGCTGCTTCAGACCTGTGGTCCACATATCTATGTACATGCTTGGTTAGTACATCTATGAACATTTATTATATATATAAGACCTTACATTTTTTATTTCACAGCTCTTCAGCATTTCTGACAGGGCCTTTTGCAGCTGAGCCTAGAGGTGTTGGGAATTGAACCTGGGGTGTTTTGCTTTAAAAGCACCTTCTCCAGACCTGAAGGGATGAAGGGGGAGGGCTGGTACAACATCCAAGGTTCAGTTTCTGGCATCTCCAGTAGGGCTTTGAATGTCCCCAGTCTGGAGGATCCCATCAGTGCAGACAATACCGACCTAGATGGACCAACGGTCTGACTTCTTATAAGGCAGTTTCCTATGTTCTTTGTTTTACACAAGCATTAAAGCGAAAGTCAAGGCTGCTACTTAGCATGTATGTGGGAGCACAAGCAATCATCATCATCATCATCATCTGCCCATCTGGCTGGGTTTCCCCAGCCACTCTGGGCAGCTCCTAACACAATATTGAAAACACAATACAGCATTAAACATTAAAAACTTCCCTAAACAGAGCTACCTTCAGATGTCTTCTAAAAGTCAGAAAGTTGTTTATTTCCTTGACATCTGAAGGGAAGGCATTCCACAGGGCAGGTGTCACTACTGAGAAGGCCCTCTGCCTGGTTCCCTGTAACTTCACTTCTCACAGTGAGGGAACCGCCAGAAGGCCCTCAGAGCTGGACGTTAGTGTCCGGGCTGAACGATGGGGGTGGAGACGCTCCTTCAGGTATACTGGGCAGAGGCCATTTAGAGCTTTAAAGGTCAGCGCCAACACTTTGAATTGTGCTCGGAAACGTACTGGGAGCCAATTTAGGTCTTTCAGGACTGGTGTTATATGGTCTCGGTGGCCGCTCCCAGTGAGTATTAGGAGCAGCTAGATTAAGTTAGCAATCTTAACCCTGGATTGAGAAATGTTCTGCTACTATGGCAGTGGAACGCCTGTCAAATTCCATATGCACTCAGCCTAGATGGAAGAGAAAGCACACAATTAGAAAATATGAAATGGTGTAGTGGTAGCATACATCAGTCCTAGCATGATTTGAGTAGAGGATTGTAGAAAAGCATTTGATCTTTCATTTGTGAGACTTATCTTATTCTAAGCAGAGTTAATTTTCTAGGAAAAATGACCACTTTAATTATCCTCCCCCAACTGAAGAGACTGGCTCTCATTTCCCACCTGCACTGTATTATTCCCAGCTTGCTGAATAACATTGTAAAAATGCTTTTTTATTTTTATCTGGTCTAAATCAGTACATGACTATCTAATGTAAACAGCTAAAGCCTCATGGCAACCTCTTTGTTTTGGCTGTGATGCATTATTTTAAAAAGAATAGGTTTTTCATTAATGGCCATTAAACTATTGGAATAAAATGTTTGAGATGATCATTAATGTATTTATTTGCAGCTTCTGCACAGTTTGACGTTTTAATAGTCTGTTTTGTACAACAGTAGGCCAGAACATAAAGCATATTGGCAGATGCTTATGTTTTGAAGAATTATATACAGAAATGAAACATGTTCTTGGGAACACAAAGGCAGGATTTACTTGAACCCTATAAAAGTCTGATTTGTGAGTTAGTGGAATGAGGGCTAAATCAGGGTGTTTGCTTAAGTGATACTGTGATCGCTTCACCAAGTATTGGGCTCTCTGTGCCCTACCTAGAGTGGAGACCCATCTCTTGCCCCACCTAGATCAGAGGCATGGTTGATGATGCCAAAAGCTGGGACCTTTTCGGTGGCTGCACCATCTTGGCCCATGAAGCATGGGCAGCCCCCTCTCAGGCTGTCTTTTGTTGTCATTTTTATTGTGGCACTTTTTACTCATGATCTCTAGCTCTGCTTTAAAATAGATTTTTAATGTGTAGTTTATGTATTTTTCTTGATTTTTTTTTTTTTTGGTATTTTAGTATATTTTATTCTGTTGTAATCGTTCATTGTTGCAAGCCATCTGAGCAATGCTCTCCCGGTGCATGGGATTATAATTGTGCAGAGCCTAAGAATGGAAGGGGACCTTGTGGGGGTGAACAAACTATGGAAATGCTGTTATCTGCTGATCCCAAATATTTGCATTAGTGCCATGCCAGCCTAACATTGCTGATATAAGATCTGCAGCACAATCTCAGAAGTTAATTCAATTGTGCTCAATAAGGCTTACTTCCTAGCTTGTGTATTTTGGAGCTTAGCGTAAGTTTTGTGACATTGCATTGGTGTAACTTTTGTTACATCCAGTCTTAGGATCTGGCTGTTATTTTAAAATATAAATGAAAGATGCTGAAAAAGTACCATAAGGTAGGCGTAAATATATGTGTGTACACACAGAGAGATGGATAATTGTTTTATTATAGCTATTTTGTCATTCTCCATGTTCTAAGTCATTCCATTCTGGAGATGACAGTTTTCAGAGACAGAGAAAAACGTAGCAACTACATGTGAAAAGTAGGTTACCTACTCTCATCAAGGCATAAGATTTGCTAAGCAAACTATAATTTGTAACATGTGTTCCATCCAACAATTTGATAGAATTGTTCCCATAGCAACAGTGGGGCAAAAACAAATTGTGAAACTCCTAACATGACACTTGTCTGCGCACAAGGAAAATATGAAGTTAATTTTTGTTTATGTTAATTTTACGTTTAATTTAATTAGGTGTAAGGAAAAAAGTGTCGTCAGCCTAAGCATGGAATGCCTTCAGCAATGTGCCAGGTTGTTTTCCTATGCACCATGGCAATAAATCATTTTATCAGCCTTGCATAGGTTGGTTTGAAATACCACCAGGGATATGTGTCTACGGAAATATTTCAGATCCATGTAATTGTGGACTTGTAGGCCTGATACACTGGTGACGTGTCCAGGATACCATCATGAATACATCACCATGTGTTGGGACTTGTGAAATCCTTCAGCCTTAACATAGAAATTAATGACTTGGAAGGTAGTTCTAAAAGGAAAAATAAAAGCATCCCACTGTAGTATCAGGCATTCCTTAGAAAGTGGTTGTCCCTTAGAGTGGAGCTGATCCATAGCATGGTTTGATCATAGCATGATATGGATACTTTTGTTAAAGCCCAGAGAGCCAAGTTAGCACCTTGATGGACAATCTCCTACTGAACTTCATGTAAACGTCTTTGAGCAACCCAAAGGAAAAGTGGCATGAAAATATTAAAAATCCTATAGGCATTGGCTGATGCAAGTCTTCCTTTAAAACCCATGGTTTCCCAAGCTTGGGTCTCCAGCTGTTTTTGGACTACAGGCCCCATCACCCCTAGCTAGCAAGACCAGTGGTCAGGGATGATGGGAATTGAAGTCCAAAAACAGATGGAGTCCCAAGTTTGAGAACCACTGCAAAGAAGAGAAGAAAAGCTTGGATTTGATATCCCGCTTTATCACTACCCGAAGGAGTCTCAAAGCGGCTAACATTCTCCTTTCCCTTCCTCCCCCACAGCAAACACTCTGTGAGGTGAGTGGGGCTGAGAGACTTCAGAGAAGTGTGACTAGCCCAAGGTCACCCAGCAGCTGCATGTGGAGGAGCAGAGACGTGAACCCGGTTCACCAGATTACGAGTCTACCGCTCTTAACCACTACACCACACTGGCTCTCATACTCCCTCCTAGTTCAGCAGTACCTTAATGGCGTGATGGAACTACCACTGCAGCTCTGCCATTCCAAAAGCCAGGGCAGAAGGCAGGCAATGCCAATTCCATTATATGATGGCAGTGGGGCAGGCTTAGAATCCAACAGATCTCAGCCCTGCTACGGTACTTTTTGCTGGCTGCCACCCAGTAGAGATCCTGTTGGCAGAACTTTGCCTGGCTTCGTGAAGGTGCTCTGCTCTAGCAGAGTGGCATTGGCACTACTTTGCAGGTAGTGGGCAGGAGGAGGCCAGGGGAGGCTGGCGGGAAAGACAGAGGGACACCTAGGGCCAATCCAACATACACCTACACATCTGTCGCAAGGGGGCTTTGAATTGCTCTGTAACTAGTGAAATAATTGCGATAGGAGGAAGATGAACAGGGTGTATAGCCCAAACAAAATGAAGTAACTACTCATTTCTGCTTAAAGTCCAGAAGTTAGGGGCGGCGTTTCCGTCAACTTTTACATGCACAGATTGTTCTTGTGTGTGAAAGAAGCTATTCAGACTCATAGTGCATAGAATAAAGATGTAATAAGAATCCCTGCTGGACTTCCAGCATTTAGTAGTGGGCCTCTCCAGACATAGGTGGCAGTGTGCGGAACAAAGCAAAAGTTATTCAGACTGACACAAACACTGCAATTGGGCAGATATCATGAACATGCAAAACAGGCCGACAGCCTTGTGATAATATCCCATCTTTGCTCACCATTGCGGTACGAAATGGCAAGCTACACAAGCATGTTGGCTGTCCCTGTGCCAGCATGAATACGTTTCCAGTAGGGAGATCAAGCATCTCACCAAAAGGTTTATAGCAGGGGTACTATGTCACCCTGAACTAAATCGAACCCTTGTGTGGGGGCAGAATCCAGATGGAAAGCTGCAAGATAAGGAACCTTTTCCAGTACTCAGCATAAATTTGCTACATTTGAAACCAGCTTTTAAAATCCCTCCGTTAGTTACCCAGGTAAAGAAATGCATAGTCTTATTTGACTTATTTAGGATGATACATTTATTTGAATCTTAGCTATATTCATTTTTTCCTTAGACATTTAGCTTGTCCTTGTACGACCTGTTTTCCAAACAGTTCACTGAATCCTCTCTGACTTGTTCATACATAAAGAAATTTTATGTATTTCAACCAGGGCTTGTCTATTGCTGGTTTCAGCGTCATTATCTGCCATGTCTTGCCTATCAAGCAAGCCTTTGCGTACTGCGGTGGGGTTATTGGTCGGGGTGGGGTGTTATCATGTATTTTGTATTTTATACTTTAAACTGCTCTATGTTCTCTGGATAAAGGTGGTGTTTTGTTATACAATACAGGTCTTTTTTTAATAGTGGCCTATATTGCAAGAGGCTTGGACATTAAGTGACTGAATACAAAACTTTAATGTAACCTGCAGGCTCGCCATTTCTTTTGCTGAAATGAAGGGGCAATTTTTGGCTTTGTTGCATTATAGCTGTGTGTAATGGCATTGTTGCACTCCTTTCTTCATTGCAAGGCACCTTTGGGAAGGAATAATTAGTGCTGGAGAATGGGCAAGAAAGTGTGCCAGTTGTTTTCCCATGAATCTTCCTCAGCAGTTGCCTTTACTGTAGCATCAGGGTGTCCCGAACCCACATTTTTAAAATTGGCACATGTTGAGAACGCTGGCAGGGTAAAAGAGTGTGTGTGTGTGTGTGTGTGTGTGTGTGTGTGAAAGAGAAAGAATTTTAGTTAGCTAGTTTCCCCCATGGTTGGGGGAAAGTTAAGCACACCTTTCCTCCTGTCCCTCTCCAGGTGCAAATTGTCCTTTGATCAGGGCAATTTGCAAGGGAGAAGAGGCCATCTCTCTCCTTAACAAAGCGTGTGATCATCACCTGCTCTGAGCTTAATCAAGCTGAGTGACCACAAACCTCCCAGACCTAACAAGTCACCTAATCTTCACCTGATCAACTAGTAAACTGGGCTGTGTTCTGTCATCTACCTCAGCCTCTTCAGGTATATTCCCCACTGTTCCTGGAGACTCAGATCCTGTCACATTCATGGAGAAGGGGACACCTCTGGTTCTGGTGACATGTCTATTTCCTCTGGCCCCTGTGAACTGCTGGCTGTCTCTTCAACATCCTCTGCTGTTCATTGAGGAGACCTCCCCAGCCCCAGCCTCCCATTCCCCATCTTCAGCTTGTCCCGGTGGCTACACCCTCACTGGGATCTCTTCCATTTTCTCGGTGTCCTGCCAGGTCATGATATCAAAGCAGCACTCTGATCAAAATTTGTGCAAGCTGCATGACACCTGCCCTGTCATTCCATGTGTCAATAGTGTTTGATAGATATCTTTAACAATCCCTCCTTTTAACTGAAAATATAGACAAGGTACACTAGAGTTCAAGGAATTTAAATCCCTAGTGGGATATAGCGAATTTGTTTGTTTTTTATTTTTAAAAAGTCACAACATGCCATGGCCCTTCAGAGAAAAAAATGGTTCATTATGTTGCAAGCTTTCAAACGGAACATATTACTGCATCAGATAAGTGAAGTAAACTGAAAAGTTGCTCTGTTTATAGATGTGGAGGTGGAGGCACTCCTCAGGCATTAAAATGTTTCCTCTTAATTTCCAGATTACAGAACAGGCCCTTGTTTCACTCAGGTCAGCAACCAGATGTGTCAAGGCCAGCTGACTGGCATTGTTTGCACGAAGACGCTTTGTTGCGCAACCATTGGACGTGCATGGGGCCATCCTTGTGAGATGTGCCCTGCTCAGCCTCAGCCATGCCGCCGTGGTTTCATCCCCAACATCCGCACTGGCGCATGTCAAGGTAAGCCATTTGTGTTACATTAGTTACTGCAATTTAAATGTTTTCCTACTGTAGAGTAGATCTGAGCAATTGATTGAAGCCAGATGTTTCTTCCCTCCTTTCTCATATATATATATATATATATATATATATATATATATACACACAGAGAGAGAGAGAAAGTGAGAGTATATTCAAAATATAAAGCATTTCTGTAAGTGTCAAGATATTTGTTAGGCTGCATTAACATAATAATGAAACCAATGTGTTTGTGGAAGAATGAATTAGACCCACAGACTGTGCATGAAACACAAGAGTGAAAACAATTCCATTTACTCATTGAGATAGAGTCTCATATACTGCAATAGATGCCTTTTCCCTTTCTTGGGATAACCACTATACAGTCATACCTCATGTTGCGTCCGCTTCAGGTTACGTGTTTTCGTGTTGCATCCTGCAGGAACCCGGAAGTACCAGATCGAGTTACCAGAACGGCGCCTCGGCTTGCGTCAGTTCTGTGTTATGGACGGGCCTCTGGAACGGATCCCGTCTGTAAGATGAGGTTCCACTGTATATACCATGTCTATTTAGTATCTATAATTTCCCCTGCACAGGAGCAGCTGGTGGAGAGGGCAGCCACAATAGTCTTGGCCTCCCAGCAGCTACTGTCACCATGGGACAGTGAGGGGGCAGGTAAGGGCAGCAGAGAGAGCAGGGTGGTTCGGGCACCCAATCTGGCACTTCTGCTAGTGTGCCCTGCTGGCCTGACCTCATTGCTGCCCTACCCTATGCCATGTGCTGAGTGGTGTTCTCCTTTGGTGACTGTTGCTGCCCCTGTACATAATCAAGGCCCTGTCACCTTTGAACAAACTGCATTTTGTTAAAACAAATGAATGAGTGGTTCCCAAAGTGAAATGTGGGGTTTCCTAGAAAGGGGTGAGAGCAACTTTCCTCCTCCCCACCCCCAGAGTTGTAACTTGTTCACAACATACTGAATTGTGAAATATAGGAGAAATGTCCATTTTTACTCCTGGCCTTCGCCAGGCAAACTTTAAAGTACATTTTCTTGAAAATTGTGAGGGTTATTATAGTTATTAAGAAAATGTACTTCAAAGGTTTTTGTCCCTATAGGCACTGAGTATGTAATTAATGCAATTACGGGGCTGACACTAAAATCTGAGAGTCATGTAGAAATCCTCATTATAGGGACTGGTTCTAAAATTGGCAGCCTTAACAAAGCAGCATATTTGTCCTTGTACAAAATGAGTAAGTGACATAATTTCTGCTCAGTGGATTGAGACAGTGATCTTTTGCTTTCTAAGGTGAATTAATATAACAATAGGTCGTTCTACATCAGTCAGACATATGCGCCAATTTTATTCCATTGGATCAAATCTAATGTGGAATGAGTAGAAAAAAAGTAACCAGTAGTAATTTCCTGTAGTAACCAGTAGTAAATATATCCTTCCTTCTCCTTAGAACAGCCTTCTGCATCCTGGTTCCCTCCAGATGTCTTTGGCATATAACTCCCATCAGCCCTAGCCAGCATGGCCAATGATGAGGAATCATGGGAGTTGTAGTTCAAAAAATATCTGGAATACACTAGATTGGGAAAGTCTCACTGAAAGTGTCATAGGCTTAGGCTTAGGCTGCGAAAGAAAAACACAATGTTTCAATAGACTTCCATAGGTCAGGTAGAAGAATTGGGCTCATGGCCTCGCACCCAAGAAAGTAGTGCAATAGCAGAACAATTGTTCATGTGACTCAGAAGGCAATGGCATGGATGAACGTGAATAAAACTTTCTTTGCAGATCTTGCAGTAGGAACACAACAGTGTAAACAGCTTTTATTTTATGTAATGCAGCCATATGGGCCTCAGGCTTCACGTGTGTTCTTTGAACCAGCAGAACACTCTCAAAGACATTGAAGCACAGACATGAAATACACACATCGCTGTTTGCTACTATCTTACAAAACTACAATTTTTTATGCAGGAAAATTGGTATATTTTTTGAGAGAATATATGCAAACTTATATACTGGCATGCACAAGAGGTGTAACTGTTTACAAAAGTAGATTCAGGTAGGTAACCATGTTGGTCTGACGCAGTCGAAATAAATTAAAAAATTGTCCAGTAGCACCTTATACCCAGAACAAACTTAGTTGGTCTCTAAGGTGCTGCTGGACAATTCTTTAATTTTTTATTCATGTATACAAAAGTGTGTGAAAGAAGCTGACCGTGGGAAACAAAGTATGTGGTATTTTAAAAAGGTTTTAGCACTGCATCTTTTGCTCTGTCCAGCCTTCCTTAATGGTAGTACTGTCACAACTCATAGAAGAGTTTGTTTGGCCTTCCTGCTTCTAGGACTGGGGTTCCCAGTGTTCTGCCAAGACACTTCTGTACACCTCCCTTGGTGTCCGCAGAAGTGGATGGGCTGCCTGGAAAGAGAAGCAGAGGCCCCAAGCAGCCTCACACTTTCCCCATCCATTTCCCCAAATGCCCCTGAGTCCCCACGTGTGCCCAGGGATTTTCTTCATAGGAAGGGAAAGAAAGACTTGGGGGATTCTGGAACTGTTAGTCTCAGTCCTGGTTCCTGGTCGGGAAAAGCCGTTCTGGTGGGACCCAGGAGAGCTTGCTACTTCTGCCTTCTTCTATGTGAAGGTAGCTCCACCGCCCCCCTTGGGGCGGGAGATAGCAGTTTACCGATTGCAAATAGGCAATAAAATTCTTAAAGTGCATTTTATAGGAAATGGGTGGAAGTTTACAGACTGTGTGTCAGGCTTGGAGGTTTTCAAGGGTATGCTCACTATATGAGTATCTTTTCTCTGATGCTTATGACTCCTGTAGTTTATGGAGAGAAATGATTAGAAGTATGCCAAGGATTCACTTGGCTCTGTAGCTTCAGTGCCCTTGAGAATGTTTTTCGGCATTTCACGGCTTTGGCTGCTGGTTAACTGAGCATGGCAAATATCCTTAAACTGTGCAATGAACAGTTGACATTGTTGCAGAATTACACTGTGGAAATTGAAAACAGTGTGGGTATTTTGCCTGTGAACAATGCGCATTTAAAACAACCATTTTCTTTTTTACACTGTGTAATTTCACAATTGCTTCTTATGGCGTTCTGAATGTGCTTCGCTCAACATGAATTAGGAACTTGGCTGCTGAGAAGCTTGTACTGTCAAATCATTTCAGAGAGAAGCAAAATATCAAAGGCATAAAGATAACATCAGACTTTTGACAAGGGACAAATCCTGAAAAGTGCTGAATATCCATAATTCTTATTAAGCCAGACACAAAGGCCAATTGCAAACATGGATTGAATTTGCTTTCCTGCACACAGTACTGTGTTCCTTTTGTTAACTAACAGAGAAACACAGGAACTGATTATGTGTGGCCTTTATTCAGACCGTAGAATTGTGGAGTTAAAAGAGCTGTAAGGATCTAGTCCACCTGCCTGCAATGCAGAAATCTTTCACCCAATGTGGGGCTCAAACCCACGGCCCTTAGGGAAGATAATGGAGAATCCCATTTTCAAGTCATAATCAGAAAAGATTCCCTATTTGAGATCCAGACGGAATTGCTATGTCTTCCAACCAAATGAAAGAAGCACTTGAAATCACATTTTGTGCATCCTCAGAACAATCCCATAAAGGTATTATATGGAACTATTTGACAGCCATTATCAGTTTTCCTGATTTGCGTGCTGAGGTCCCCCAAAACACCCCTACCCCAATAACTCACACATCACACATAAATTTTTGTTTAAGGTTTTTGGCATAATTTTGGCCACAACTTTATTAAACATACAAATTGTGAGTGGTTGCTTAGGCATTGGTTATGACTATCTGCCCCCCCCCTGCCTTGGGGAATAGCACTGACTCCCGGATTCCAGCGAAAGCCAGTGTGGAGGAACAAGATCAGGGATAACTGGAGCTGCGGCACAGACCCTCAGCTTCTCCCCGCATGCTCCCAGGGGCTTACATGGCCCAAACCCGATTCCAGGGGTTTGGACGAAAGGATGGTAAGCCCCTGAATTCCTTTAACGGAATTCCCGTGCAGCAGCAGCATTGGAGGGGCAGGCACAGCCAATCCATGCCTCTCCACCAACCAATTTAAACCAATGCCTAACCGCCAACCTTACAAGTTGTGACGATTTGCTACGCAGTAGGCAAAAACCAAATGGCACACACTAATCAGCCAAATGGAAAAATCCCTACCAGGCCCCCGCACCAAGGCGGACGACCCCATGACAGGCATAGCAAGGTCAAAGCACAAGCCCAAAAGGGAGGGAGGGCGGGTGATCCGGTGCCCACAGCGAAAGAGAAAGCAGCTTGCTGCGAACCTTGTTTAAATAACCTCTGTTCCCACCCCCAAATTGGCAACATCAAATTTACCCCAGCAACACCAACCACCAATCCAAGCCAGGCCCCTTCAATCTATCCTGCCTGGCAACTACGGGGTGCTTTGCCTGGCCCCATCCGCAACACGTGCTCTCTTTTAGTGAGAACACGCTTTGCCATTGAACTGAACAACTGAGAGAATTATGTTGTTGTACACCTCCTGACTTTTAATTCGAAAATATAGATTTCAAGTCCATGTCCAGATGTTCTTTCTCTTGCTTGGTGTGCTTGATGGCACATAACTCATATCTTCTGCATTTTACTTTGAGAGATTATGTGGGTTTGTTTTTCCTGTTTAGAACAATGGCACTATGGAAATAGAGGCAGCAAACAACTGCCATGTCCAAGCCATCGTCCTCAGTAGGACAAAGGGTTCTAAGGGTACCACTGTTTGCTGTTCCTCTTCCTTCTAGGCCTGTGGCAGCATCCTGATCTTTATTTGCACAGGCCCTTTCGCACAAGCTTTCCTGTGCCCGTCACTTTGATAGGCCCCCTGTTTTAAGTGTAGGGTAGAAGCCCATCTTCCTTGCAAGTGTGATTCCCTTTGCATGCTTCTTCCAAAAAATGTATGTTCCTAAGTTTAAAGAAATCTGATGATCTTGAATGAGATTCTGCATGTTGGCTTGTGGCCTTCCCTGATGTGTATGGTTCTGCTGCTGGCCTCTGATGCTGGCTTGAGTTTTGTTTTCATGTGGCTTTTAGAAGAGTTTAGATCGTGAGCTGCCTTGTAACCAAAAGGGAGGATAAACTTATTTGATGACCCTCCCCAATCTATGAGGTCATACAGAGAGGCCTTCCTACATGTCCTGCTTGTAACTGAGGTACATCTGGTAGGAAAGCTTCTGAGATGTGGAACCTCCTTGCCTTGGGAGATCTATCTAGCCCTAGCTATGTTAGGTTTTAGCTGCCTGTTGAAGACCTGTTTATTTAGACAGGCATTTAGTCTTAGCTGTTTACATCCTATATTATTGGATTTAGGTATTACTGGATTGTTTGCATTCTACTGGAATTTTTTAGATGGATTGCTTTTTGATTAGCTTTCTTGAGCACTTCATTCTGGAGAGGCAGGAGACAAGTGGTGTGTGAGAACGGAAGAAAGAGAGAGAGAACACAGGCATATACACGCAGAATTGTAGAACTGGAAGAGACCCCAGGGGTCACCTGGTCTAGATTACAACTAGATCAAATGTGACAGATGGCCATCCAACCTCTGCTTAAAAACCTCCAAGGAAGGAGAGATATGCCCTTTTTTTTTTTTAGCCACAAGATAACTGGAGGAGGAGAAAGTTACATTGACAGATATCACTTTATCTGCTGAGGAGCATGTTGCTTTGCAGTGGAAGCTTCGCTTAGTTTCAGTGGCTGCTTCTGATGTGATATGGCAGAGCTGCTCTTCAATACAAAAAGCAAAAAGCCTGACTACGCATGTAGCTGTAACCAGTAAAGTGGGCTTTAAAGTTGAAAGGTTTAAAGCAGCATTTCTCAATCTGTGGGTCCCCAGATGTTGTTGAACTACAACTCCCATCACCTCTAGCTAGAAAGGCCAGAGCTCAGGGATGATGGGAGTTCTAGTCCAACAACATCTGGGGACCCACAGGTTGAGAACCGCTGGTTTAAAGTATGCTTTAAACCAAACATTTGGTTTCCTCTCTTGTACCTGTCTAGGGGAGAGGACAAGCTGGAAGAGATGACCGTTTGACATAGCTGTAGTAATTAGTACACATTTATAATCAACTTAGAAACAGATGAGAAGCAATTCCAGCAGAGACTACCCTGATGTGAAACAGCGCTCTAAGAACACATCTGGTTAGACATTGTAAGATTTTAGAAACACTCAATTCGGGATGAAAACAACAGATGTTAGTCCTGCCTTATCTACAGTAGAAGGGCACTGTAAATATGTATTAACTGGACTCAAGCTTTACTTCCTTACAAGTCCATCTTATGCCACTAGGATTGTGAATATTTCTGCTCACATGACTGGCTAGAACCACTTGTTCTAATAGCAGACTCAGGTGGTGAGTGCTGACAAGAATGTAGGCAAAATGAGGCCACTGAGAACAAGAAGCGGAGGTATCAGCATATGTTAGGGAAACACTGATGTTAACAAATATTTTAAAAAGCAACTAACAGCCTAGTGCAGAAGAAACATGTTCAGTAGCCATGGAATTTTGAGTTCTCATGAGCACATGCTGGAATCCAGGCAGAGGTGGGAAATACTCATGTCTGAAACCTATGTTTCTATATCCCTGGAAAGGACTCGAGTTGATTCTGGTGAAGTGGGGTTTGCTGGACCATAGGATGGCATAGTGGGAACCACAATATTCATGGGTAGAACAATGTCGTATCTTACAGACTCTCCTGCTGTCGGTGTCTCCCACCTATAAATGGTCACAATAATATTTTGATTTCATCTTAGTATTCTGCTGAACCAAAAGACCTACAAGCCCTTTTTCATATGAAAAACGAAGTGAGGCATGAAAAATATAATAAGAGCTATTTACAGAGATGGAAACCAATGTGGCTTCTAACCTGTGGCCCTATGAAACCACTGAAATCAACTTGATATGTGCTTTCATTTGGCTAGTTCAGAACCTCACTGTGTAAGACTGTGTCCAACCAAATTTCAGACCTAATTTGTGTACATATGTAAATATCAATAGCTTCTCTAGCTTCAGTTGCTGATGTAGCAAGGCTCCATTCATATTTCACTTCCTGATTTCTTTTCCATAGAATAGTTTAACATAATGCAAGTTGCTGTCTTCCCCCCCCCCTTCCTTGTTTTTTTTTTACCATAAATCGAACTAAAGCTGATAATGATTAATAAAGTTCCTTAACTACTAAAATGTTTTCACTGCAGGGAGAGAGGGAAACTTAGCCTATTTTTGTTTCCTGCTAGTAGAGCAATTAATTATTTAATAATTTAATATCTGCAACTCATTTAGCTGTGAAACATTCTCTTGTGAAGGAGTCAAACAGAGACACTCTTTGTAGAAGTAGTGGCCACCAGAGAATTCATATATTGCTGTTTGCACATTAATTTGCTACTTACAACATCTGTAAATTGTTAATATTAGCTACTGCTCTGCTGACACAGTTGGCTGCATTTGAATAAGCAACATTGGCAGATAAAAGGTCTACTTATACTGAATGCCTCCATGCATTGAGTGCACATTGAAGCAGAAGGCTAAAGGTCAAACCCTGTACCTTACAGCTAAGAACTGAAAGAGGCTATTGGGAATACTGACGTGGTTACTAATACCACGTGTCTGGTGGGACTTAACTTTGGGCGAATAATTGCAGTGCTGAAATCTGCCCTCCAATGTCTCAAAAGTTTTCTGCCCTTCACTTTTTTCTTTGCCTTATTCTCACAGCACTTTAGAATTTCAGGGGATGGTGTTTCCCCCCCGTTTTTGAGCTTACCTTATTGTTTCAAGGTGGCCAAGGGTGGTATATGCATTTTGCCTTCCAGTAAAGATTTCTCTTGCACTCTGCTGCCTTCCTGCCACTCCATGCTTCCTAATCTGAAAAAGCCCCATGGGATGAGTTCCCTTATGACGTCTTGCTCTGGGCTTTAAAACACAGGAACCCCAGAAACTCCATAGCGCAGACTATTAGTGAGATGATTTGTTGAATCAAAGAAAGGGCACTCACAAATTACCCTTTGGTCACCTCAGAAGTAACATAAGCATAACAAATTCCTTCCCCCTGCCCATGAGAATTTTACCAAAATATCCTCTCCCCCTCAATAATTTTTGAACACAATTTCTTTTCTCATAAACTGATGAAGATTGGTTGAAAAAATCCAGAGGAGAAAATTTTGGTGAAAAGTTAGAGTAAATTACACATTTTCCCCCAGCACTTCCTCCTGCCCAACCTATTGTCATTTTGTATTTGTTGTCTTAATGTAATTATTGTCTTAAAGAGAAGCTTGCTCTAGTTGGTATCCTTATATTATAACACTGGCCAATTACCCTTCTAAGCCCCAGCTCAGTTAAATCACTGGCTGATCACCTGAAATCTTCTTGCTGTTTTTTTCTTTCAAGCTAACATACTGAAATATAATACAGTGCTACCTCGGGTTACATACGCTTCAGGTTACAGACTCTGCTAACCCAGAAATATTACCTCGGATTAAGAACTTTGCTTCAGGATGAGAACAGAAATCGTGCTCCGGTGGTGCGGCGGCAGCAGGAGGCCCCATTAGCTAAAGCGGTGCTTCAGGTTAAGAACAGTTTCAGGTTAAGTACGGACCTCCGGAACGAATTAAGTACTTAACCCAAGGTACCACTGTAGTGACATCAGAGGTGGTTTTAGGGTGGCACAACCAATGTGGCAGAACTGGGCACCGCACTGCAAGGGGAACCACAACAATTCTATAGAACGGAGCACAAGAGGCAGGGGGTACCAAATTTGCGTCGCACAGGGCACCACTGAAATTTGAGAGCCCAAAGTCTGCCACTGCTCCCATTGGCTTTTCCAAAGGACTTTGGTGGGAGACTTCCTCTGTCCTTGCAGACCTTCTTAGCTTGGGCTTTCATTGATTTCAGCTTTAAAGCATTGGGTCCTCCTTCTTCCTTCCTCACTTCCTAAGCCCCCTATGGACACTGATTGTTTCCCCTGGCAACAAGAGCTTTCCGTTCCAAACTCTCAGACTTGTCTCTTTTTCTTCAACACACATCTTCACAGTCTTCCGAAGCCCCTTAAAAAATGCTGAGCCTGCCCTTTTATTCTCTCCAGTCAGACCCTCCAACCAGTCGCCAGGTTCTCACTGGAATCCCAAAATTTCATTGGCCTATAACTACAGACCAATATATTTGAGTGGAATTTCTACTGAAATGTATGAAAGTTGAATTATATAGCCAAGTGTCACAACTGAAACCTTATGCGTTCCATAGTAATATTTTCAGCTAATCAGTTTATCTTCCTCCTGGAAAACTGTCGATGGTACCCCAATACAGTGTACAGTGGTACCTCTAGTTGCGGACACGATCCGTTCTGGGGTGCTGTCCACACCCCAAAAAGTCCACAACTAGAGTGGTGATTCTGCGCAAGCGCGGAGCGTGATAGAGCGCTTCTGTGCATGTATGAAGCATGCAGAATGCTTCTGCGTGTGTGCGCATGGCGAAACCTGGAAATATACACTTCCGGGTTTGCTGCATTCGCAAGCTGAAAAGATGCAACATGAACCTAACGCGACATGAGGTATAACTGTATCTGGCGTCATTTAGGAATAGAAGTCCAGTCTCACCCTTTCACACAATTAACTTGATAGTGTTTGAAACAGCACCATCTTGTTACATTTAGATTTCTCCCATAAAAATACAGTTTCTTACAGGGACCATCAACAGTCTGTGAACCTGTGGGTATAGGGTGATATATAAATTCAATAAATAATAATGATGATAACAGTCTGCAAAATTCTTAATGTGCCATTTAAACATGCTAAAATCTGTATATAGGTGCGGGATGTGTTGAGGATTTTTAATGTGCTGAATTAGCACTGCTGAGATGAAAAAGAAACGTAAGTGCCTGTGTCATGGGGTTCTGGGTGGAAAGATTGGTCACCATTGCACCTGCCATCCAGAAAAGGGCAAAAATCTGGCCTCTCTATTGAAGAATGTCTGCAGAGTCATTGAGCTTTTTCTAGACTACTTGAATGCATGTCATTTTTTATTAGAAAGAAAATTGATTGTTCTAATGTACCCTCATTATAAGTGCTGTTTGTCTTGAACAGCCTATATTGTAAACCAAAAACTTTAAAAAAAGGCAGTTCTAGGAAGGACATGCAGGAGTCCACATGGCTTTACATCATCTCTATTCTATGCATTATGGAGGCTGTTTATTTCTAAATAAACTCAGCATAGTTTCAGCAGCAAAGTATAAACACTTCTGCAAATGTAGTTACAACTGAAGTTTGGCAATCAATGGTTATAATAAACTATGTTTAGCTAGATGTCTACATTGTAAAGTCTTTCAAATTCTTATAGTTTGCAATCTATGTGTCTTCAGGTTTCTGGAACTAGAATTGTTTTTGTTCGTTGGTTGGTTTTAAATAGAATAATTCCTTGCAATGTGGAAATTTAATAGTGTAGAAGCAAAATGGGGCTATCTAAAATAAGATGGTAGCTTCTCCATACTCAGCGGATGCAGAAGTTACAGAAGTTCTGAAATAAAAATAAAATAAACTTTTAAAACACTCTAGAAATGGCTGCTTACCCAGTCATAGGGTGGGCAGCTGTTGTGGCCCATTGCAGACGACTCCCATCCCCCAGGGAGCGATGCTTGGGACAACAGTTTGGGGACTTCCCAGGCCGGCCGCTGGGGATTGGTGAGGCTTTCTCACCAGGTGATTGATTTGAATTCCAGCCAGTCCAGCCAGCTGAGTGGGCGAGTTTGGGAGGCCAGCAGCACTAGATCGCAGGGACCTTTGAGGTTTCAGGATTTGTGGAATACTGATGAGCATAGAGGTAGCTAATCCCATCATCTGGAGATGGAGATTCCACATTATCATTGCCCTCAGCAAGAAAACACATTTGTGTACATTGTATTAGCATTCACATGAGGTTTATTTTCATTTAGGATATTGAAAACGCATATTTTATTTGCAGATGTTGATGAATGTCAGGCAATACCTGGAATCTGCCAAGGGGGAAATTGCATCAATACAGTTGGATCATATGAGTGCAAATGCCCTGCTGGTCACAAACAGAATGAAGCAACTCAGAAATGTGAAGGTAAGTGTAACAAACTGGAAAGAAACCTCATACGTAGTGCTCACTGCCTGTTGTTTTATGATATATTGGACTGAGAGCATGGGGGCATAGTTTGGGGTTTAGAGTCTGGACCCTAACAGAGGAATTCAGTCGGATGCTTGATAGGAACACCAATTTTCATTTTCTCCCATAAAACGCCTGCCACATACACTTTGCACCCTATTTATTTTTGCTTCTTCCAGCTATTCCCTCTCCGTTTTTTGAAATTTGCCAAAACACTTCATCCTCCATTTCCTTCCTGCTTCAGTCTGTCAAGCAATCTCAGCATCATGGGACAGAGACTCTAAATCCCTTCTCTCGTTCTCTTGTATAAGCATTTCTGGAAATATTCCAAACCCTCCCTTAGGCTTAAGAACTCTTTTTTGACCTCTTCTACTATTAAATGAATTGTAAGACCTAAGAAGATCCATCGTGCTGACCATGAGAGAGTGAGGTAACGTAATCTGATTGCACTGGTGTTTGAGTGAGAGAGGAACAGTGGAAGAGAAAATCCATTTAATCATGAACAGATGAACCACATGTATGTTATGTGTAGATTAATTATGTTTTAACTTATTTGCTCATTTTGACTGAACTTTGACAGGAAAATCTGAGTTCTTGGGAACAGTGTTGGGGGGCAAGGTAGCAAGAACAATCTTTTTTCTCGCCTGCAACATTCTTTAAAATTGTACTCCTTTACAATTCCTGCTAAATAACAGACATTGTAACTATGAATACAATTGATTAAGCTTTGAAGAAAAGCTAGCAAAACAGAGGATATAACTCCAGTTTTTAATGAAGGAAAACAAACATTTTGTTTGGGGAAGTTTTTAATGTCTGATGTTTTATCGTGGTTTTAATATTCTGTTGGGAGCCACCCAGAGTGGCTGGGGAAACCCAGCCAGATGGATGGGGTATAAATAAATAAATATATTATTATTATTATTATTATCACTGAGAAAATATTTGCTTGGAACTATATCATAAATAAATCAGTTTTGGAATAAATAATAAAGGTAATGTAACAATAAATAGAGAACTGTTGTATATTTTCACCATGAGAAATCCTTTATCTTCTCTTAGTGAAAATTTGGAAATGTACTGTTACTTGCGCAACAGCAACTGAAACAAATTAGGTGAAAACGGCTTTAGTTTCTAAATTTAGCTGTACATAGTACAGATATTGCGTACGCAAAGCAAGTGTGGGTATGTCCTTGGCTTTTGTTCTGTATTGTGGAATTCACAAGTTATTTGTTTTTGAAACATGTAACATGCAGGCAAGAAATGCTATTATTATTTCCTTCTACCCTTCCCCTCCTCCTCCCTTTTCTCAACTCTATCTTGCACACAGATCACACATCACTTTTCATGCATTCTCCCCTCACCTGTTGTGCATCCAGCTTTGGCCATACACACCATTTTCACCTTCTTCGACACCTTTTTCTACCTCCTGCTTTTCTCAACTCTTTTGTACACAGACCATCCCCATTTCTATGCTTCGTCCTCTCTCCTATTCTGCAGCCCTTTTCTGTAGACACACCATGCTGAAAAAGTATTGCTGTGTCATTAGGATGAATAGACGCTTAAGAGTAAGCCTACCAGTTTGTTCAGTTAGCAAATGTTAAGATCAGGTGGTGGATGTTGTACGTATATGTTTAAAGATAAAGATTAAGGTAAAGGGACCCCTGACCATTAGGTCCAGTCACGGACGACTCTGGGGTTGCAGCGCTCATCTTGCTTTATTGGCCAAGGGAGCCGGTGTACAGCTTCCGCGTCATGTGGCCAGCATGACTAAGCTGCTTCTGGTGAACCAGAGCAGCGCAGGGAAATGCCATTTACTTTCCCGCTGAAGCGGTACCTATTTATCTACTTGCACTTTGACATGCTTTCAAACTGCTAGGTTGGCAGGAGCAGGGACCGAGCAATGGGAGCTCACCCCGTCGCGGGGATTTGAACCGCCAACCTTCTGATCGGCAAGTCCTAGGCTCTGTGGTTTAACCCACAGCGCCACCCACGTATATGGGTACTTGTGTGTTAATAAAATTGTAGAATCATAGAGTTGGAAAGGACCCCAAGGATCATGTAGTTAATCTCCAGCAATGCAGGAATCTCAACACATGGTTCCTCATCCAGTTTGAAACCATGCTGGACCCTGCTTAGCTTTGCAAAAGTTTTATTGCAGTTTTATTGCTGCAGCTCTAGGACTAATATATCTTCTAAATGACTACACTGAATCATTAAGATGTTGAAGACAACACATGGTACTTACCAGCAGTGAAATACATTCTGTGAAGCTTCTATGGAACATTTGAGGGCTCTGTATCCTATATTTCTCTCACATGAAGCAGTGTAGGAATGGAAGTGGGGGAGTTTTAAACAGCAATTTCTCTCCCCCCCCTTTCAGTCTTCCTCCCTTCTTGCTGTACTCAAACAATGAAAGAGTTTGTGTAAAGTGGGGGTGGAGAGACACTTAGATGAAAAATGTGGTTTAAAACAATGGCAGAAGTTTAAGTAAAGCAGGGATGCAGTGACACTGAGGGGTTGTTGTTGTTTAAAACAATTTTAGCAAAGAGAATAGCTGAGATAGATGAAACGCAGAAGCTAGCACTAAAAAGCTAACATAGCAGAGCCTTTCCAAACTCCCTACTTTCTATAGGCAAACTTTGTTTTAAAATTTTTCCCTCAGTATCACCCCTTGTTCACTCTACTCAGTGAACTCTACCACTTGTTTTTAAATCACCACTTTCCCCCTGTCATTTTTTCTCCACCTCTACTTTACTCAGATCTCTGCTCTCATTTAAAATGTCCATTTCCTCTTCATCCCCCCTTGCCAAACTTCCTCTCTCAGTGAACCTCTATCCCTGCTTTACTCAAACTTCTGCCGTTGTTTGAATCAGCTACCTTTTTTGCTTCCAGTGTCTACCCTTCTCACTGTAGTCAAACTTCTCCCACTTTCATTTCTCAGCTGCCTCACGTGAGAGAGATAAAGAATGCAGAGCCCTCAAATATTCCATTGTATGGCGGTACTTTACTCAAACCTCTGCAATTGTTTTAAACCAGCATTTCCTCTCGTTTTGCTTCCTCCCAGCTTTCCTCAAACTTCCCTCCCTTCTGGCTCCCACGCCATGGCACTGCTGTTGTGAAAACTGCCTTCTATATTGCTTCCCCACCTCATTCTGACTTCATGCAAAACCAGCTCTAGTGGGGGCTGCATAATGACAGCCTTACATACATATATTAGGGTTGCCATATTTCAGGAAGTGAAAATCTAAACCCCAAAGTTGTTTATCTTTTGCCAAAGTTATTGAGCCCCCCCCCCCAAATCTCAAAAAAAGAAAGAATTTTTAAAGCTATTTTGGGGGAAATTTGCCAAAGAAGCAACACTGGCTGGCATATGCCCAGGGTTTCCCGGACGTTTTAAATAATTTTAGAAAATTCCGCCATTTTCGACATACAGTCCTAACATATATGACGTTTTACTGGAAGGGGTGTGGGTGGGTATAAACCTTCAGACAGGGCTGAAAGTGTAGCAGACATTACCTATTCCTGGCATGAATCAGTTAGAAAAACAAGCTATTGTATGTTTTAATGTAAAGAAATCTGAATGCCACAAACCATGAAAAGCTTAGTGACCTATATAAATATACTTTTAAAATAAATTTTATACTTGCAGCTTTACCAATAGAATGATTAATTATTTCTGAGTATTTAGAACTTAGTGAACTTATATATGTCAGGCAAGGCTAATTACTTTAAAACATTTTTGACATATGTGCTATTGGGGAATAGAGTACATGCTGAACTAATTCATGATAGCGTTCTACTCTGAATAAGTGAGTGGTCAAAAACAAATCAGAAAAACAACAAGCAAATGGCCTTATGGGTGGAAAAAATAGTTAAGTAATTCAGTAATCATCCATGAATCTCTACAGTCATTGGTCCTGGAAATGAACTGGCAGGCAATGCAACTGTTGGATCCGGGCTTCTTCCAGAGGGGCTTCTTATGGGATGGGGAAACCTCCTTAAAAACAAAGGGTTCTTTGTCTTTTCTGTTTTATTGTACACTCATAGCCTCATACCTGGAATTGCTTGGAAATTCAAGAAACCAAAATTGTTGTTGTTTAGTCGTTTAGTCGTGACCGACTCTTCGTGACCCCATGGACCAGAGCACGCCAGGCACTCCTGTCTTCCACTGCCTCCCGCAGTTTGGTCAAACTCATGCTGGTAGCTTCGAGAACACTATCCAACCATCTCGTCCTCTGCCATCCCCTTCTCCTTGTGCCCTCCATCTTTCCCAACATCAGGGTCTTTTCCAGGGAGTCTTCTCTTCTCATGAGGTGGCCAAAGTATTGGAGCCTCAGCTTCAGTATGTGTCCTTCCAGGGAGCACTCAGGGCTGATCTCCTTCAGAATGACTAGGTTTGATCTTCTTGCAGTCCATGGGACTCTCAAGAGTCTCCTCCAGCACCATAATTCAAAAGCATCAATTCTTCTGCGATCAGCCTTCTTTATGGTCCAGCTCTCACTTCCATACGTCACTATTGGGAAAACCATAGCTTTAAGTATACAGACCTTTGTTGGCAAGGTGATGTCTCTGCTTTTTAAGATGCTGTCTAGGTTTGTCGAAACCAAAATATCACTGTGCTTTTCAAATCAGTGGTTAAAATCAATGTAGTTTTGAAAGGTGCAGTCCGCCATCTTGATTCAAAATGGCTTTCAGTTGGATCCAAACATAGATGAAAACCCCTTTCTTGGCTTCAAGAACTATTGCGCAGAATTTGGTCATGAGTATCTTGAGTTATCCAAATGCACAGAGAACAGCTTTCTAAAACGGATAGTAGATTTTTATTGATTTATTTAAACCACTTTGTGAAAGGGCGCCTGAAATTAATAAAAGATGCTTTAGGTTTTTGAAGGTAAACATTATTTTAGGGGTTAAGTTGAGCTCCTTCAGTGCAGGAAACGTTTCAAAATATGAGAGTATTGACAAAATTGGGCTTATTATAAGGCTCAAAGAGCAAGAGAGAGCATGAGAACTCAGTCAATAGAAGAATACTTGTTTTAATCTGGATTTTCTTTTAAGTGATCTCACCAGCAAGTGTTTAGTTCACTCCCTTCCCCTCTCATATATGTAAAGCCAGATCAAACATTGCAAAGGGGCAAACGTGTTGCAGGCCTTACCTAGGCAAGATGCCAGTTTTTAACAGGAATGGTATGACTTTGACATTAACTATCCATTTTTACTTTTTTTAAAAAAGAAAATAAACTAAGAGTCATGTAATTTCAGTTTCTTTTTTACCTTTTGGACTTGAAGAACCAGATGTGCTTTAGCATGCTTAAAAGAAACGTTTTTCCTGGCAGGAATGTGAAGAAGTATTCACATTACATTCTCAGTACTTTGCTGACCAAAATTGCTTAAATAACTTAAGAGCACAAAACCGACTGTAACTCAGTAGAACTTGTATTCTGGTCTCATGGATCCACAGGTTAATTAAATTTTTATACTCTTTACAAGATTTTCTTTTTATTTCTGAAGGATTTTAGTTTAGTGTAGTAGTAGTAGTAGTCTAGTATTAAGGGAAAACTATAAAGGCTTAGTGATTTTCTCAGTGTTCCTGGAAATACACATTTAATCCTTAATTCTGTCGGTATCATGTTTTTCTTTTTTAGAAAACCCAGCACAAATAAAAATATTTTTTTGTTCGTGGTACTTTACATTTTAAAAGCATTTGTTAAGTTTATATACATAATAAAAAAATATTATAATGCTTCTGAAAATCACTTGTCTTTGGCCCTCATTAGACGTTTCCCCCCTCATTAGACTTTTTTTGGGAGACAGGGAAAAGTCCCTAGGCTTATCCACTCCCTACCCAACCCTTCACTAGTTTACTTTCCTCTATATTTTCTCTTTATCCACATTTTGTTAAATTAGATTAATTTATATTGGCACGTGTTGCTTCTTGCTTGTTCGCCTAAGTAAGCAAGACAGTACTGGGATTTTTAAACTACTAGCAACAAAAGTGCAGTAGCCACTTGGATGCACAAACACTCCCAGATTAAGTATTCCTATAAGTTAACAGGTTCATGGATTTGTGTGAACAGACACACAAACAGCTCATCAACAAATGGTAAGTACATTTTATATATTTAAAATGCTTCTAGTACAGCAAATGATGAAAAGGGAACGTGCAACTATTCAGAAATGTCTTCAAGCTTTTTTCTGGCAAGGTTAGTTCCCAATTATTATATCCTGTTCATTGAAGTCATTTTGGTAAAGGAGATGACCTCTAGCTGACAAGCAGGGAAGTTGTTTTGCTTGGCAGGCAGGCAAGCAGGCTGGCTTTTTAGTAAAATGTCCCACAGGTGGGAATTTGCTATCCATTTTATGGCCATGTCCAGTCCTGTCCCAGGTGTAATGCTTAAAATATAACTTCTTCTCTCTCTCGCCTTGCACAACGCTTAACAACATTTTCACCCTCATTTTTCTTCTTCTTTCATTTAAGAGGTACAGTGGACGCTCGGGTTATGGACGTGATCCATGCGGGATGCACGTTCACAACCCGTAGCGTTCGCAACTTGCGTCTGAGCACGCTCGGGTTGCAATTCAGCGCTTCTGCGTATGCGCAACCGCCGAAACCTGGAAGTAACCCATTCCGGTACTTCCAGGTTTCGGCGGTCCGCAACCCGAAAATACACAACCTGAAGCATCTGTAACCCGAGGTATGACTGTATTTGTGTTTAATTGGATGTTTGTCTTTACTGTTTGACAGAACTGGCTTAAAACAGTGCTGGCTTGGTCCTTGCTTTTAAAGGACTCGGGAGATTTTATGGTGATGATGGCTAAACATTCTTTCACCTCCTAAGGGCCAAGTCATGTGCAGCAGACGGGCTTAATACTCATCCACTATGTGTTCCAAGAGAACTCTGCAACATTTGAAGGAGAGATGCGTGGTTTGTAAACGAACTGTGCACACTCTCCAAGAAACAAAATCTTAAGAGTTGTGCACAGAGTCCCAGTGGTAGAGCTTTTACGTGTAGAAGGTCTAAGATCTAATCTCCAGGACGGGTGGTAAAGACTCCTTCTTGAATCTCTGGAGAATTGGTGGCATTCAATGTAGACAACATTGAGCCAAATGAACAAACGGCCTAAGTATAAGGCAGGTTCCTGTGTTCCTAAACTTGCTTTTTAAAATTAGTTTTTATTTAAGATTTTCTAGTGTCACAGAGCAAACAAATAAACAAGGAAGAGTACTGTATTTTACCGTGTATTGGACAAGGTTTTTTGACTCAAAAATCACATAAAAAAACTGGGGTCGTCCAATACACGGATAGTGGCACGGCGGGGGTAGGGAGGGGAGAAGCGCCCTGCCGCCAGCCAGCTCTTTGATGGGAGCGCAAATCCACCTGATGCCGCTGCGCACGGGAAGCACTCCCTGGATCATTTCCCGTGCGCGACGGCATCCAGGGAGGTTGCATTCCTGCAAACTGAATGGATGGAGGAATCGCAAATTCACCCGATGCCTCTGCGCGCGAGAAATGATCTAGGGAGTGTTTCCTGCCCACAGCTTCGTGGGGGGAGAGGCTCAACAGCTTTGGGCCATCTCCCCTCATTTTCTTAAAATTCAGTCCCCCAAAATTTTTTGGGGGGTGTCTTATACAAGGGGGTGTCTTATAGACAGAAAAGTATGGTACATATAACATCTCCATTTTTTACTCATAGTCAGTTCGTTTATGTTTTGTGTGAGACACTATCGTCGTAGACATAATGCAGTTGCGGGGGGGGGGAGATGGGGAGGGAGAGAGATGGGAGGGTAACGTTCTTTTGTTCAGTTGCATAGCATCTGGGTAGGGTATTGTGTCAGCATCACGCCGGTAGGTCCTTTATTTGTAAATTTATTTATTTTTATTGGCACTGCAAGAGATTAGGGGGACAGGAGCCTGGTTGGTTGCGTTCAGTTGATTGCAGTGTGGCTTGTTTGTATCTGTTTGGGGGGGTGTTGTGTGGTCAGATTAGCCATATTATTTTGTATGCATCATAACTAGACACTGGAAGTACCTATCAGGAGCGAACATGGGCTACTGGTACCAAAATGGGTGGGAAACCGCCCAACTAGAAAAGTTAGCCAACAAACTTAAATTAGCACAGGGACAAGCAAAGGAAGATGCCTTCACCCTGGCGTGGTTCCCCTTTGTCACATGCACAACACAACAAGACAATGAACTAAACTTGTTTTGTTCAAATCATCAAATGGCAGATGAAACACATGCCTTTTTTATCAAGCTTTCTGTTAACACTGACCTCATGGTTTATTTATTTAGCTTTTATTTATTTTTGTGTTCACTTTAATATACATAATTTGTGTCTTAAATATATAAAACTAGCACCTTGAATAGGCTCAGAATGCTATAGAAAGCCAGTGTCCTAGCACAAAGCAACTGTTGCATTCTGCACCAGTGACAACTTCTGAGCACCTTTCGAGTGAGGAATTCCATAGCTATAGATAAAGGCTAACGGATTTGGACTCCTTTTATGAGAACATTATGAGGACAATGTTCTCCGTTTTTCTTTTTATCCAACTTAAAAGGCAGCTGAGGCAGAATCATCTGGCTATAGATTGAGACGTACAAACCCTACAGAGTTTCACATAGCTTCAAAATGGAAAACATAAGTCAGTTCAAGGTTTGTGGAAACTTGGCCTAAGCTTGAACAAAATGAATCCCAGTTTAAACCTGGGCCAGCCTCCAAGTTCGTTACAAAACCTGAAAGCTGGCAACTTTTAACTGGTGATAGATTGCATAAAGAGATTTACAAGGAGCTCTGACTACATGTACCAGAGGTCACTATAAAATGGCATTGCTTTGTGAGAATCATATTAGAGATAGTATAGGAACAACTATATGGTTAGTATAAGAGCATAGCAGTATTGTCAAGTTTCACAGTGTGGTTTGAAAGCAATGAAAATTTTAAGCTCCCTCTCTCACTAGTTATATGCTGATAGCCCCCCTCCCTTTTGTCTTCTTTTCTTTTTCTTTTTGAGAGAAGGGAACAGAAAAAGACACATTCTCTTTTTAAAGGAAAATAAAGTACACGGAGAAAGACAAGAAAAGAAACAGCATGTACAGTGGTACCTCGGGTTAAGTACTTAATTTGTTCCGGAGGTCCGTTCTTAACCTGAAACTGTTCTTAACCTGAAGCACCACTTTAGCTAATGGGGCCTCCGGCTGCTGCTGCGCTGCCGGAGCACAATTCCTGTTCTCATCCTGAAGCAAAGTTCTTAACCTAAAGCACTATTTCTAGGTTAGCGGAGTCTGTAACCTGAAGCGTATGTAACCTGAGGTACCACTGTACTATTCTAATGCTTTGCGCACTTTAGTACAGTGTGAGGCATACACCATAGAACCAATGGGGACCGCATATCCCCATAAGAACTGACCTAGACCCTGCAATCACAATCTGAGGCCCTTCTTTGTGTGTACCTCCTCCACAAGAGGTCTAGAACGCAGCAACACAATAACAGGCCATATGCCATATTCTGCATAGTCTGATAGGTGATTTTGGTGCCCCCCTCCAGGGAGAGGGGCTGGTTTTGCCAACCCCTAAATGCACCTGTAGGTTCCTTTGAGTCTGTAGGTACCTAAAGCAAGAAATCTGGGGTCCTCCTTGAACCTCCCCAGTCAAGTTAAAAATAGAAAAATCAGACCCTCCAAGTTCCTCTATTTTCCAGGGACTTCCCTGGATTAGAGAAGCCACCCCGGTTTTTGATTTGATGCCGGAATATCCCACTTTTCCTAGGATCTCCCTATTTTCATTGGAGAAATGTTGGAAGGTATGGTAGGATGTTCCTGAAGAAATGTTGGAGGGTATGGAGTTATCCAACCCCTGAGCCGTCTGAAGGCAACCCTGTATCGGGAGGTGTTTGTTTAAATGTTTAATGTTTTATTATGTTTTTATATATGGTGGGAGCTGCCCAGAGTGGCTGGGGCAACCCAATAAGATGTGTGGGGTATAAATAGTAATATTATCATTACGGAATGGGACGTCCCTATTTTCATCAGAGAAATGTTGCAAGATATGAAAAACTACTTAAAAGCATGTAAACAAGGCTTTGTGTCCCTTTTAGGTTCTTGACTGTGACCAAAGGGGGGACGGGACAAGCAGAGAGAGGAGGCAATGGAACACAATAGAAGAGACAGCGAAGGAGAAACTACCTAGAGTGGGAATGATCCTGACATAGTTTCTTATAGACTTGGGAAGACTGAATAAGTTTACACCAGGCATGGCCAAATATGTCCCTCCAGCTGTTTTGGAACTACAGTTCCCATCATCCCTGACAGCTGGTCCTGTTAGCTAGGGATGATGGGAGTTGTAGTCCCAAAACAGCTGGAGGGCCAAGTTTGGCCATGCCTGGTTTACACAATCTAGTTGAGGACAGGACTCATTAAGACTGAACAATGCGGTTCCATGAGAAAACTCTTAAAAGTCCAGTTTTCTGAGGGGTGGTGTAGCACATAAGACCTTGTAGGCAATGATTTGCTTTGTGCAATTATGTGTAGAGTGAGAATCTAACGCCTTGGGAGGCGTACGCAGAATGAAAGCAAGGATGAGCAATTCCCCCTACTTCGGAACAAAAGCAAAACATTTATTCCGAAATGGTTTAGTCACCCCTATGAGGTTATAACTTACGAACTATATTATACACTTCCCCTCCTGTGTGTCTGTCATCAGAATGACACTATTCAACACAACGCAACATGGAATGACCCTGCTGTGAAACATACTCTTGTCAGAAGGATTATGTGTATGAGGTGCTCTCGGGAATTAATCCCCTGTTTAAGGTCCAGAAATAATTCCCACTCTCCACTTTCCATGAGAAGCTCACAAATTCTACTACACCTAAACCGCCTTTTCTATTCACCACATTTGCTTATGCAGGGATCTGCTTGGTGACTGTAACATAGGGGGGGGGGAACCTTGATGTAGAGATCTGAATTGCAGTGAAAGTGAATGTACTGTTTTCATTTCTAGCCTAGGGTATATTAGCAGACATTCGTCTGATCCTGGTGGAAATAAAGGGATACATTTTATACCCTCTTGTGGTCACTTTGGAGTAATTCATTCTTGGGGCACATGCTAATTAGAACAAGCAGACTTAAATATAAACGTTCTGCTTTGCTTTTTTTGGCTGTCACATAGTAAGCACCTACATTTCACTTTGTAATGAGATCACTTAATGCCTGCCTTTATTTTTATTTTTTTGAGAATGTGGTGTTTTGTTTTGTTTTCATGACAAGAAGTATGGCCAGGGTAGTGGCTACAATGGGAGAAACTGGGCATGCTGTATTCATTCCAGCTTTGGAGAAGTTGTAAGAAAGAAGTGGTTTGTTTGGTGTGTTTTTTTAAAAAAGCTATAAACATGATTGTACTTTTTCCTGACACACATAACACCGTGTATGATCCTCTGCATGTTCAGTCATGGCAACTAGAATCAAATTGTATGCGTTTTCTGTTATGCAGTGAAATTTGACTCCAGTTGTCATTACTGAGCATGCTGTATTGCATTTGAGCATGCTCGGTAACATTATATATACAAATGTGGCAGGTGTGATACATTGGCACAGGGAACTTAAAGAAGTCCAATATTTACTAGTGCAGACCGTATGCTAAACACATCAGGTGGTGTAGTTAGAGCACAGTACAAATATTTGTATTCATAATACATATCAAGAGTGGTTTACAGCAAACATATGTTTATGCAATAAAAAGCACATACAAATTTAAAACCAGAGACCAGCTTTTACAGGTAGATATTTTCTTAATTGCCTGCATAAGTGTGATGGCATAGATAAGTTTCCAGAGGTCATTTAAATATTCAAAGAGACAGCACCTGTTGCATCTGTTGGCAGAGCATTCCACGCTAAAGGCTTGATGATGCTAAAGGCTTGGGTTATTGTTGCCGTCAGGTGAGCCTTGCCAGTCAGTGTGGAACAGGGGCAGCTAACAAGGTTCCTGCAGGTTAATTCAGGAAATGAGCTGGGATATAAATGTTTAGGAACCTGGGGTACCTGAACCTAAGTTGTGCCACAAATGCCAGGGGGCTGAGGAGTATTCAACCAGTGCTACTCTCTGAATGCAACCCTAAATATTAGAGTGGAAGCACCATAATACTGTGCCTCTGATACCCATCTCACTAAGTGAGTCCAAGAGGATACCATGATTTTTTGGTATCAAAAGCTGCTGAGAGATCAGGCAGAAGTAATAGGGATGCACTCCCCCATCTCTTATGATAAGGTCAGAGCAATCAAGGCTGATTTAGTTCCGAAATCAGGACTGAACACAGATTGTAGTAGATCTAGCTAATCAATCTCATCCAGGAACTGCTGCATATAGGAATCAGTCTCATCCAGGAACTCCTAAGGAAGAATTTTTTTAAAAAAGTGTTCTTCATCTGCTTCTGTCTCCAGATATTAATGAGTGCAGCCTCATTCCAGGAATATGTGATGCTGGTGAATGTTCCAACACTGTGGGAAGTTATTTTTGCCTCTGTCCACGTGGTTTTGTGACATCGACAGATGGCTCTCATTGCATTGGTAGGTATATTATTTTATGGACCCTTTGGACAGTCTCGAAGCTCACTGCTGGCCAGTTCTAACCTACTGTTCCTTGGACAGTTCATAAAGGTTTCTAGTCTATGAACTTAACTTGCTAGTCTTCGGCCATCATACAACACTGGTCACATCCCACAGTCTCCCTATTTGTAGAGGAAGGAGCTGTGATCCTTGCATGCACTGACAATTAAAATAAATAAATGGAGGTGTGTTTGCAAAAAAGATTCTGGGACCTTCTGGTGAAGGGTGGATAAGAAATACAATAACAGCAATAATTTTATACAGTTTGATTATAGTCTACTTCCATGGTTTAAGATTGTGTCATTTCCAAACTATATGTACTTCTACTTTATTTGTGATGTTTGGAAAACAAGACACGAGGAAACTAAAATTATATTATTTACTTAATCCAGCCTCTACTGAACTTGAAGGGGAAACTCAAATTGATTTCTGATTAAGATTAATCTGATTCGTCTTTAATATTGTAAAGTTTGTCTTGGATTGGTGTCTATAACCACAAGGTCAATCTTTGAAAGATACTCCTATGAAGCTAGAATACATCAACAGAAAAGATTGCTATTTCATTTGTCCTAAGTACCCTCTCATGCCCCATGAGGAAAAGTGGTCAAGAAGATTGATTTATTTCTGTGCTTGTATGTCAACAGGGAAAGCCTAAAAGCTTCTGACATCTGGTAGCCAGTTGGGGAGAAAAGCAAATATATTTCTTTCTCTTGAGTTTCTAGTTAATGCAAGTGTTACTTTAAACCACCAGAGGGCACTGTTTAACATTCTAGCCTGCAATTGTAGCCCCTCTGTCTAACTCGACTCTGCCTTTTAGAGGTTGAGTTATTTTGGTTTATTGTTTTCTCCCAACTTGTTGAGACAAGATGTCTGTTATTTTCTCTCTCTCATCTCCATTCACCTTGTAAATATTTCCTACATGAATATAGCCTTTGAACTCCAGAAACTGTAAGTGGTTATTCCAAAAGGTACCTAAGCTGCAAGGTCTGCTAACAGCAAGGAATGCTACCTTCTAGTTTATCTCTGCCTTACAACATGAATGCAGGAATTTTATGGCCTTTTAGGCTGCATGGTTGTCATTTGTCAACCGTAGCAGCCAGTTGTAGATGGGCTCTCTGCACAGAAGTGACAAGCATAAACTGCATTGCATAATGTGTTCTACTGCACTGATAATATTCATGTTTGTTTACCCAAATTGTTGAAATCAGGCATAGGCAAAGTCGGCCCTCCAAATGTTTTGAGACTACAACTCCCATCATCCCTGACCACTCGTCCTGTTAGCTAGGGATGATGGGAGTTGTAGTCCCAAAACATCTGGAGGGCCAAGTTTCCCTATGCCTGGTTTAAACGCTACCCTAGGGTTAAGAAAATGTTTTAAAATACTTTATATAAATAGTCTGTTAGTAATTTTTCTCATTATCAATATCCAGATCAAAGAGCAGGTACATGTTTCTCCAGTCTGGTGAATGGTCGCTGTGCACAAGAACTTCCTGGCAGATTTACCAAAATGCAATGCTGCTGTGAATCTGGACGTTGTTGGGCACTTGGATCCGTACCGGAAATGTGTCCTGTTAGAGGTTCTGGTGAGTGCTTTTATATGCCCAGTTTTAGTTAGGATCACTGGAATGATATTGCACCAATTTTGAAAATCAAGCTTAAATATGGAAAAAAATATAATTGCATTTTGCTTCAAAAGTATATGAAGTTCCCAGCCTGCACTTCTCTCTGATCAGTTATTGTTAAGGGAAACTCTATTACTATTGAAAATACTTCTTTAAAGCTGTGATTATTTAAAGCAATCATAGCTCATTTCGATATAGAGAAATAACGACTCCTTGTACTGCATATTTTTAACTGTTATATTAAGTTGAACTGGAAGGATACAAGGCACCCATATTTTGTTTTATTTCTCCAAATAACCTGGGAGGAAGAGGTTTGAATACAGAAACATTCAAATTTGCAGAAAACGTCTGAAATAAAACCGAAATCCTCCAGGAAAACGCATTCGCTTAAAAGATCTGCCTTTTTAACATAAGAAAATGCTAATTTTCTATGTTTATATTTATTATCTGCCTTGCTGTAATGAAGTCTTTCCTGCCTTATGTCTTTGTGACCTGCTTTTACCTCCCTCAAATCAGAGTTGCCTTTGAACTTTTTTGGGTCATTCTAATCCCAACACATACCACCTGCATTCCATAGTGATCTGGCTCCATATCACTAATATCCTCATCCTTACTTTATTCCCTTTAGAATCCCTAAATGTTTTCTAAACAATCTTAATGTAAATAATATTCTGCCTATTCCAAACAATAAAATAACTTGGAGAGATATATTCTCTTGGAGTCGGCTGGCGTTTTGTGTATTATTCTAAATGAGTGTTCTCAGCTGTCTCCAGTGCTTACTTGGCAAATTAATGTGACAGAACTAGGAGACAATGGTCAGTGATGGCGGCCAATTCCATATTTACTCACATGAGTACACATTTGGAGATGGCTGTGAATACAATGTGAATACATGAATACAAACGGTATAATCTAAAACTGTGCAGAAATTATGGTTTATCTTGATAAATTACGCCCTTTCCGGAAGCAAATTTTGTCTCGGTGCGGGACGTATATTTTTCTTTCTGTCAGCCTTGGGGGACTTAAAACAAGGTAGAAGAAAGAATATCCTCTACTTCTGAGCTTCTGAATAGTTGACAATAGAGTCTGTCATGATAACTCTTGGAGTAACCTTGCAAAAATTAGCTGTGCCCAAAGCTAATTGAGGTGGCAAAATCTCTAATAAGTAATACAGTGGTACCTCGGGTTACATACACTTCAGGTTACATACGCTTCAGGTTACAGACTCTGCTAACCCAGAAATATTACCTCAGGTTAAGAACTTTGCTTCAGGATGAGAACGGAAATTGTGGTCCAGTGGCGCAGCAGCAGCAGGAGGCCCCATTAGCTAAAGTGGTGCTTCAGGTTAAGAACAGTTTCAGGTTAAGAACGGACCTCTGGAATGAATTAAGTACTTAACCCGAGGTACCACTGTGGTATGTTTCTAAGTGATTATCTTATTTTCCAAAATAGATGAACTGGTGTATGTTCCTACCTCCTTGTGAAAAGATGAGATATTAACGCTTCTGTGTTGTTTTTCATTTTCGTAGATGAATATCGCAGGCTGTGCATAGATGGCATTCCTGTCGTAGGGGGTTCCAGACCTGGTGGTACAGGAGGAAATGGGTTCTTTCCTGGAGGAAATGGAAATGGCTATGGCCCAGGAGGAACAGGATTCATCCCCCTTCCTGGAGGAAATGGTTTTTCCCCAGGTGTGGGTGGGGCTGGAGTAGGGACTGGTGGTCAAGGTCCCACAGGAAATGGCCCCATCATTACAGGGCTGAGTAAGTTGCCATATTTGACTGTTTTTCCATGCAGTGGATAATGTGTGTGTGTGTGTGTGTGTGTGTGTGTGTGTGTGTGTATAGTAGTTGAGTGCTTGGAGGCGGTTGGAGGTTGGATGGCGGCTAACAGATTGAGGTTAACAGATTGAGGTTGAATCCTGACAAGACACAAGTACTGTTTTTGGGGGACAGGAGGCGGGCAGGTGTGGAGGATTCCCTGGTTCTGAATGGGGTAACTGTGCCCCTGAAGGACCAGGTGCGCAGCCTGGGAGTCATTTTGGACTCACAGCTGTCCATGGAGGCACAGGTCAAGTCTGTGTCCAGGGCAGCTGTTTACCAGCTCCATCTGGTACGCAGGCTGAGACCCTACCTGCCTGCAGACTGCCTTGCCAGAGTGGTGCATGCTCTGGTTATCTCCCGCTTGGACTACTGCAATGCGCTCTATGTGGGGCTACCTTTGAAGGTGACCTGGAAACTACAACTAATCCAGAACGCGGCAGCTAGACTGGTGACTGGGAGCGGCCGCAGAGACCACATAACACCAGTCTTGAAAGACCTACATTGGCTCCCAGTACGTTTCCAAGCACAATTCAAAGTGTTGGTGCTGACCTTTAAAGCCCTAAACGGCCTTGGTCCAGTATATCTGAAGGAGCGTCTCCACCCCCATCGTTCTACCTGGACACTGAGGTCCAGCACCAAGGGCCTTCTGGCAGTTCCCTCACTGCGAGAAGCCAAGTTACAGGGAACCAGGCAGAGGGCCTTCTCTGTAGTGGCGCCTTCCCTGTGGAACGCCCTCCCACCAGATGTCAAAGAGAATAACAACTACCAGACTTTCAGAAGACATCTGAAGGCAGCCCTGTTTAGGGAAGTTTTTAATATTTGATGTATTATAGTATTTTAATATTTTTTTGGAAGCCGCCCAGAGTGGCTGGGTTAGCCCAGCCAGATGGGCGGGGTATAAATAATATATTATTATTATTATTATTATTATTATTATTATTATTATTATTATTATTATCATCATTATTATTATCCCCTACCACTGTCAATACTGCTGATTGCAAGTTAAAATAAATATACTATGGAAAATAAAGTCATTTGATCATCTGGACCTAACTTTAATGTTGTAATACAACTTGGATCTGTTTTTCCTCCCCTTAGCAATACTCAATCAAACAATAGATATTTGTAAGCACCACCCAAATCTTTGTTTAAATGGACGCTGCATCCCAACGATTTCCAGTTATCGATGCGAATGCAATATGGGGTATAAACAAGATGCAAATGGAGACTGTATTGGTAAGTGCAATTTCCAATTTCACCTGCTTTTCATCTGATCCGTAAACATCTTTAAAATACCTCTTCTGCAGAGATACCGAAATATATCTTCTATAAAGATGCTGAAAGATTAAAAAGCCCCCAATGTGCTCTTGAGACTTTATTGCAATGAAATGTAGATTAATGTGATAACTATGAAGAATTATATTGTCACTTATTTTTACCATATTGATATAAAAGTTATAAACACTTATGTACACTGATGCAAATGCTTACTAGTTTTCTTCTATTTTCTACAAAATGTATCAAGCATCTTGCATGGTTGGACTGCACGCACAAAAAATGGCGAATAGTTTAAGCAGTCTCTACTCCTCCTTCCTCTGGTCAGATTGGCAGCTTACCAAGGCCGCTCTTGGTTGAGAGAAACTATTGAGGGAAGTAACAAGGAACTCTGTGTAATGTCTAGATGATCAAACGAGCTACTAATAAGAGAACACTTTTCTGGAAGTTTAGCAATCTAATATTAGGGATGCTGTATCATATGGCAGTACTTCCTGAATTATTAGAACATACTTGGGAGCAACAGTTTAAAGATGCTACTTAGTGTGTTCTAGCAGTTTAGCAACCACCTCCACAGTTCTAACAATGTATGTATTAATCTGTAAGGCTATTCACTGGGATATTAGTTTTCAAGTAACTGGACTGCCCAGTGAAACAAAATAAACTACTAAGTGCTTTGTAATGAACTCCCACAAGAGCTAGGGCATTAAAGAGAGCAGCTGGGACATTTAGAGAGCTGGAAAATGTTCAAAGGAAAACCATTTGAGCAATAATAGGGTACTTTGAGAGGTACAGTGAGCAGATGAGAGAAAAGCCAAAACAGCACTAAGTAGACAATGTGTTCTCATGTGGGGGGCATTTGCAAGGAGATTCTGTTTCTTCAGAAAGGTTTCCAACAAAAAGTAAGAGTTTTACTCTTGTCAGGCATTTCCTTATTGAAAAGCCATTGTACGTTTATCTTTACTCCCTTCCATCACCAGCAGTAATATGGGAGTTTACTAAATTTAAATGAGTTGATCTGAATAGAAATATTCCCTGTAGACATGAATTTAATGGAAAAAAAGTGAACTGCTGGCTGCGCTTAAAAGATTTGCTTATCACACAGAGTACATGTATTTGCATGGGACATAAATAAAATATACGTTCTGTAAACTTAGCATTTTCTTTCCGAAGAAACCTTGCCAAGGCAGAAAGAGTGTTATGTTTGTTGTTTATAAATATCTTCCACCCATGAATATATTAACAGCTCAGTACAGTGCATTCCTTTAAGAAGTTCTTTTATTTTCATATGAAGTTATCAGACAGGATATAACAGGCAACACATTCATGAGGACCTGTGGCCTAGTTGAAATAATACCAATAGCACTTTAATTTTTGGGCTTTGTTCTGATGAAACTATTGGCATTATGTGCTTACTGAGGGCAGAAACAAATAATCCTGAGACAGATTGGCTTGCTGTGCATGAGTGCAAAATGTTTTTGCTTAGAAAAATAATCAAATTCTACAGGGAAGTTTGTGGGGGAGGAGGAATCCCTAAGTTTCTGTGTACAATTCAGACAGAAAATTATAAAAGTCAGTGCTGAATGGCTGCTACATTTGATTATTTTAATATATCCTGTTCTCTTCATATTGCTTCATGTTTATGGCTTTGCTGCAGTTTTCTCAACTACATGCTCAAAAGTAAGTGGGGTGTGAAATTAAGCTGGGGTTTTTGCATGAGAAATGGGGAATTGGTCTATAGTATTAGATAGAATATTGTCATAATCTGCCAGGTTAGATTTCTGATGTTTATATCGTACTTTTCACTGGTGTGGGCAAATAACTTGGAATCCTCTTTATATGTGATTTCATTTACATTGAGTAAAAACTTATTGGCAGCTTGATGTGCAAACTCTTGCACAAGGTCTTCAGGAGAGAGAAAAGAGAGACAGCGACTGTTTCAGGCATGTCCAATATGTGTGCGGCTGTACACATGCGCATCCAACTGAGCCCAGAACTGAAAATGCCACAAAAGAGGGCAGAACAGGGTGAGGCAGGGGCAGGGTGGAGGAAACTGTTTGTTTCAATGATTTTTCAATGGTGTTTCAAATATACATGTTTTCACATAAACTTGAGGTTCCTTGGAATATAACCCCTACGTAAGTTGGGAATTGGAAGTGCAACGTGGTAGACAAATTTGGAGAGGTTTTGTACAAAGCCTGCAAAGAGAAGCCCTGTTTCCATGCTTGCTTTGGGAACACGCACGTGAATCTGTTTCTGTATCCTGCGAGTTGCCTCCTCTGAAACTGTGGGTGATGGGTTGGGGGATAGTCTTGTGCTGAAGGGAACAGCTTCCCTCTGCAGCCTCTAGTTCCGCTCCTGCTGGAGGACAGGCTACCATTTGCTCATTACAGCCGGCTCAGAAAACCAGTGCTTTAGCCAAACTAACAGGAGCTGACTGTAAAGCTTCCAGAAAGGAACAACAGAGCTAAAACTTAAGGACTTAACCCAGAAAAAGAAAGGCAAAAGAAGCATCACATTTTGTACGCAACAAGAGTTTGAAAGCGATCCCAGGAAGAAAGGACAGGCTGAAGGAAAAAGACAATGAGCAGAGTGGGAATGCTCTGACAAGAAACTATTGCCTTTTCACCACAGAGATGAAAATCACAAGTGGTTCAGAATGTATTGTCAGCTTCACTGCTGTTCAGATAGGTACTAGAGTCCCAGAACGTAGGTGAACAACGTAGGTACAACGTAGGTGAAATGGAAATGGGTTTCTTAAACTGCTGTCCATTTTACCTCTGTAATAAGGTTTATCTGCATAGATGGGGACAGGGGCTTCACCACTGTGAGCCAGTGTGGTGTAGTGGTTAAGAGCGGTAAACTTGTAATCTGGGGAACCGGGTTCGCATCTCCGCTCCTCCACATGCAGCTGGGTGACCTCTGGCTAGTCATACTTCTCTGAAGTCTCTCAGTCCCACTCACCTCACAGAGTGTTTGTTGTCGGGGAGGAAGGGAAAGGAGAATGTTAGCCGCTTTGAGACTCCTTCGGGTAGTGATAAAGCGGGATATCAAATCAAAACTCTTCTTCTTCTTCCTCTTCTTCTCCTTCATTTGATCACTGCTCATTACAGTATTCACACAGTTCTCCCACTTTAGGGAAGACATTGTGCATGATCTAATTGCTGCTGCAAAAAGTAGGACGGAAGCTAACTGAACATGCTCACTATTATGCCATATGAAAATCTGTGCCATAAACAGCTGCTAAACCTCTTCCCAGGTGTATGCTCAGGCTGTTAACTAAAACACTTCATTCAAAATCATAAATACGAATGGTTGTTGATTTAAGGAAATGCCCATAAACAGAAACAAGGGGTTGCATTATATGCAGTAAGTAATAGGTTCACATGGTTGCTTTTCTGTAGTTAAGCTACATTTGGCAGCCTCCTCCATGTGAAGAGCCATGTCTTGTGAGTGCATTTGACTGCTATATGTTTGTCAATCCTGATACTTTGTTTTCCCACATGATCCAAGTGTGTTGAAACCTATCCTAAAATCTGCAGCCAGGCACATCTCCAAAACACAGAAAGGCAAATTAATGATGGAGAAACAATAACTCTGTGATTCAGTCCTATTAATCTAGTGACAAGTGTATATTTATATTTCTTCATTGCTTTATTTTCTTTCTCTACTTAGATTTTATTTTTTTATTTAAGAAGCATGAGATGCTGCATATTTTTGAAAATGGACTGAGTGGGCTGTATTAGGTAATGACTGTATACTGAGAATCATGGTGCAAGTTATTTTTTTTTTAGATTAGTGTGTTGAATCAGTTTCTGCTGAAGAAAGTGAAATTTATTTCTCTGTTCAGCAATTGTACTTGTTAGGAGCTTTTTTGTATAACTCGTGAAATCTGATTGTCTTCTTTCCTGATATCAACAGATGTTGATGAGTGCATATCAAATCCATGCACTAATGGAGACTGTGTGAACACACCTGGCTCTTATTATTGCAAATGCCATACAGGTTTCCAGAGAACACCTACAAAGCAGGCTTGCATTGGTAAGAAGGCCAATACTTCTGCAATTACTCGTGCTTATATTTGACCTGAGTTTGATCTCCCACCCCCCTTAGATTATCAATACGATTTTGAATCGCCTTTTCAGCAAACGGTGACAGTGATGTAGTATTTACAAACCCTACACAAATCTGGAATCCGTAAAATGGTTGGATGGGGCCCTGTACGCCTCCTTCTGGCGCCTGCTGCAGCCAAGCTGGTGCCAAATGTACTGCTGTGCTTTCCCTTGGACCACATCAGTGAGGCCGACAGGGAGGTCTTGTCATTTGAGCAGCCCAGGACCTCCATACACACTGTCGGGGCTTGTGCCCCGGAGTTCAGTGCTACTAACACAGCAAAAACAATGTGGGAAGTAGCAGTTATGAGTCTCCAGTCTCTGCAGCCACAGCAGGCGCTGTAATTCTTCAGCGGTTCATTTCGCCCCCAGAGGCACACACTATTGTCTCTCGAGACAGACGGATGCTAACAAAAAGAAAGAAAAGAAGCGTTATTACAGGAGCAGATTTTGTCAAATCTGCTTGCATTTGAAAAATCACGTGAATGTGGACAGATAAAATACTTGATATCTGGTACCGTATTTTTCACTCTATAAGACGCACCAGACCACAAGACGCACCTAATTTTTGGAGGAGGAAAACAAGGAAAAAATATTTTGAATCTCAGAAGCTAGAACAGCAAGAGGGATTGCTGCGCAGTGAAAGCAGCAATCCCTCTTGCTGTTCTGGCTTCTGTGATAGCTGCGCAGCCTGCATTCGCTCCATAAGACGCACACACATTTCCCCTTACTTTTTAGGAGGGAAAAAGTGAGCCTTACGGAGCAAAAAAATATGGTATATACGGGTTCACATCTCAAATGTGCAAGACACAATCTAGCTAAATTTAGCTATGTGAGTTCCATTACACTAAGTAGTGGGACAGTGCTGGTGTCAAGTCTGGATCTGTAAAGAGAATTCAAACATACTGACAAACTGCTTCATGTTTGCTTCCCAATAGCAAAATTGAAAAACATGATTTTCATTGAGTAAGGGGTATGTAAACTTGAGGTTTGGACCCAGTGGTCTGAAGCAGTTTGTTGTTTTCTCCTTGAAACTAGTTGATAATTATATTGTTATTATTCTCTGTTTCCCCCCACCCCTCTCAGATCTTGACGAATGTATCCAGAACGGCGTACTTTGTAAAAATGGCCGATGTGTGAACACTGATGGAAGTTTCCAATGCATTTGCAATGCTGGGTTTGAACTAACTACTGATGGGAAAAACTGTGTTGGTATGAGATTACTTGTTTCGTTTGTTTGTTCACTTTTAATGCTGATAAAACGTGCAGATTTCCATGCTGTCCTGCTATATGGCACAGAATAAAATATATTCATAAGTTAAACATCAACAATTTATATACTGACTATACTGTGGGCTTGTTAAAATTTCAGCTACCATTTCAGGGTTTTTATTATAATAACAAATTCAATTTTAACATAACTTTATTATTTATTTAGCCTTTGCCAGTTAATTACAAAATAGGTTGACATGTAATCACACTCTGGTCGATGTTGAAAAAACCTATTGCAGTTATCCTTCTGAAATTTGGCTGGATTCATGCCCTTAGAAGGATTTGCACCCCCCCCCCCTTTTTAAAAGAAAACAACAACAAATTTTAAGGTGCTCAGCACAAAAGCCCCAGACTTCATTTGCCTGTAATTTGATAGGCTTTACCTATCCTGCAGGGGCAGCTATTTCTGCAATTTTTATCCTTTTTGGGGGGGGGGGGGAGAAACAAAAGTTTCAGGCATTTTTTATTTATCAGTGGTGAATGGAAACAAAATACAGCAGCCTTGGATGGGTCCCGAGCTGAATCAGGCAGCCTATAAAGTCCTCAGACCAAGGCAGACTGTTGGGCCAATAATGAATCATGGGGCCATGCCCTTGCTCTTTGTTTTCCCCCCTCTTCTCCTTCCATGTGTCTGACCAGTGTTTAGATTCTGGCTATTTAAAAGCAGTTTTCTGAGACGCCTGAACTTTTGAACTGAATTTAAATGTTGTTTGCAAACCAGAATATGAAACCAGGTTCAGATTCCAATTTTAAATTCTGATTTAAGCAGCACTGCCATGCTTTATATGTGGGGCCGCCTTTGATGGTGGTTGGCATGCTTCAATTAATACAGAACGCAGTGGCCATAATTTTTAGCACCCTGAGAAAATGCTAAGAGGATATGCACTGTGAATGCCCTTCATGTCCACTTGTTTAAAGTGGATGAACTGAAGTTTTCACTTTCCAGTTGGACGACTCACTTAAGGTATAGCCAAGTTTGGCACAAAATGATTAAAAGAAAGATTTGCCACTTATTTTGTGTGATTTCACCCATTTGTTTTTTTGGTAGAAAGATTCTCATTAAATGAGACAAATCTTGAAAGAAATCTTGAGTAGTTTCTTCCAGGATTAAATATATCTACTAATTCGTTTTTTCTAGATCATGACGAATGCACAACTACCAACATGTGTTTGAATGGCATGTGTATAAATGAGGATGGAAGTTTCAAATGCATCTGCAAACCGGGCTTTGTCTTGGCTCCTAATGGGCGCTACTGTACTGGTATGTAAGACACCATATTATGGCAATCTTGACTCTATACACACACAAACAGAGAGAGAGAGAGAACTATGGTTGTATCTCTCCTACTTATTTCAGTTCTGCTGACATAGGAAAAGTTTTCACTGAATTGTGCCAGTGCTGAGGTTTGTGCCCTTTGATCAAATTTTGCCCTGAGTTTATTCATTGATTGTTTGTTTAATGCACATATGAATCTTTGGTGGAAGCAGTTGGTGAATGACATTAGAAGGCCACAATCACACAATTTTATAAGAAAATCATGGTTTCATTTACTAATCAGTAAAACATACATTTTCTTCCAGATATTGATGAGTGCCATCAACCAGGGATTTGCATGAATGGTCACTGCATTAACACCGAGGGCTCGTTTCGTTGCGATTGTCCGCCAGGCCTAGCTGTGGGAGTTGATGGTCGTGTTTGTGTAGGTAAGGGACACTTTTACAGTTTAATGTGGTAAAGTTTAAACAAATATGGGTGAGAGCCAATTGTGGCAGCTGCTAGTACAACAGTCATTCTGCTAGTGAGGTCCACATTGTTAACGTAGTGCAACAGCTGGACCCAGTGGGTCACTTGGGCTAGCAGAAGTGTTGCACAACACTAGAATATCATATACCATTCAGCATTACGGCCACTGGGGCCCTGTGGCTGGGACTGCATTGCTCTTTCGTCTCCTGAACGTTGTGTGTCTTTTCCGCTTACCAAAAGAGAGGAGCAAGGCATCAGGAGTTTGGCACAGTGCAGGTTGTGTATCGTAACCAACCACTGCTGCTCCTGGAGTGTGCGTGTGTGTGCGCGCATGCTGTTACATGACTTCCACTTGTGCTAGCACTTCTGCCATGAAAATAGCTTTTGCAGAAATGTCTACTTTTCCACTTCTTGTGTTTACAAAGATGAACTGCACTATGTGTTCTAAAGCCTATTTTGTCACATACTTGAAACAGATAGCACACTGTAGTTTCATAGTCCATTTAGTCTTCTAAAAACAGTGGTACCTCTGGATGCGAATGGGATCCTTTCCGGAGCCCCATTCGCATCCTGAGTAGAGCGTAACCCACGACTGCACGGGTCACGATTCGCCACTTCCGCGCATGCGCGTGACGTCATTTTGAGCGTCTGCGCATGCACAAGCAGCGAAACCCAGAAGTAACGTGCTCCGTTGCTTCCACATCACCGTGGAGCGCAACCCGAAAATCCTTAACCTGAAGCTACTTCGACCCGAGGTATGACTGTATAAATAAACACTGCCTAATGAATTAGTAGTGTACACTATAGTTTTTCATCTTCTCTGTTCTCTACTACCAACTCTTTAATAAATGCAAATTGATCATTGGCAGTCTGGAATAAATCAATGAAAATGAGAATGTTTAGGTTTGGCATTGTGTTTATGATACTGAATCTGTGTAATTCTAGAGCCAGACCCAAAGGGCTAAATCCAAGTTGGCATGTATAACCTGTTCAATTCTTAAAATAATCCCAAAGTTATATGGGGATTTCCCCACCCCCCACCTCTCAATTTGCCATAGATTTGTTGATGCTGGGGAAATTTGCCTTGCTGAAAGTACAACTTTCAGGGCAGAAACTAAAACCTACTAAGCCCTGGCCCTGCACTAGCAGTAATGTCTGTAGTCCAGGATGTTTAATTCTCTTTTGGAATACACAGTGCTGGTGCTTAAAAGAATCTAACTCGCTATTAGTTGTTTGACTATTTCTTCACTAGAGGCAAAATCAGGAATCATTTAGGAAATTCAGTTCCCCAACAAGATGATATAATTACTCTAGACATGCAGTAATGGGAAGAAATCTTAAATAGCGCATAATAAAAAAAATCTTGCTCATTCTTGTCCTTCTGAACAGAATTTCAAAGTGTGCGTCTACTGTTAACAAATCTACTGTAAATTCTCTTTGGCTTCAAAACCCTCCTTGTTGGCTAAGCTGCAGGATCTTTTGAATGATCTAAGTGATGTAGGCAGAAACTGTAGGCAGCTGAAAAGTGTTTATAGTCTGAGAATTGGCGTATTTTATTAAACATTCTGCTTAGGGCTTTTAGTAGTGCTGACAAGCAGGTTAAATATTTAACAGACTTTATGAAAAGAAAATTTCATTAAGACTGCCGTACTATGCACACGTACTCAGTAGACATGTATAGAATTGCAATGTAAATAATCTTAAATCATACATGCATTCATACAAACTCAAAAGTAACCTGCAGGAAATAAAGTTAAGTAAGACATGTTAGAAATAACTTTGGGCATGAACGGAATATTCAGATACAGATATAAGCCTATGTTGGATGTCAACATTTGGTTGGTATTAGACTTTGTAGAAGCCAAGTTTTGTATTCAATATTAATTAACGAATTGCACATGCAAAGGTTTTGGGTTCATTTTTTATGTGAAGAGTATTTCTTTATACCATTTCCAGTTGTAAGACAACTCACCTATTGTTCTGCCCGACTCCTCTTAGATACCCATATGCGCAGCACATGCTATGGTGGGATCAAAAAGGGAATATGTGTCCGCCCTTTTCCTGGAGCAGTGACAAAATCTGAATGTTGCTGTGCCAATCTGGACTATGGCTTTGGAGAGCCTTGCCACCCATGCCCTGCCAAGAACTCAGGTAAAGTTGTGTTCTTCTTTTGATTACTGTGAAAAGTGTATATTGCCCATGAAAACGAGAATAGTAGTAGCAGTCAGTCTGCTAGCTTCAGCTGGTAAGACAGCTGCAATCATTTCTAGACCAAGATAGCCTGATAATAGTCACCCATGCACTGGTGATCCCTTGAGGTTGGTCTGGTAGCTGCAGCTGATGCAAAATGCGGCGTCTCGGCCACTCCCTGGAGCAGGAAATTGGCAGCAGGTTATGTTACCCTGCTGTTGGGACGCGGGTGGCGCTGTGGGTTAAACCACAGAGCTTAGGACTTGCTGATCAGAAGGTCGGCAGTTCGAATCCCCACGACGGGGTGAGCTCCCGTTGTACGGTCCCTGCTCCTGCCAACCTAGCAGTTTGAAAGCACGTCAAAGTGCAAGTAGATAAATAGGTACCGCTCTGGTGGGAAGGTAAACGGCATTTCCGTGCACTGCTCTGGTTTGCCAGAAGCAGCAGTCATTCTGGCCACATGACCTGGAAGCTGTACGCCGGCTCCCTCAGCCAATAAAGTGAGATGAGCGCCGCAACCCCAGAGTCAGTCATGACTGGACCTAATGGTCAGGGGTCCCTTTATCCTTTACCTTTACCCTGCTGTTAAAAGAATTGCACAGACTGCCAATTAGCTACTGGGCTAAGTTCAAGGTGCTGGTTTTGTGTATAAAGTCATATACAGATGGGAACCAGGATACCCAAAATATAATCTCACCAATAGATCACTGCACCCTGCAGATTAGGGTGGATACTATTTAGCAGGAGCTCTGTTCTGTACAATGTAGTAATCAGGCTTTCAGTGTTGTGGCACTGTACTTTGAAAACTAGGCAGGTTTTGTCTCAGTTGTCTTTTTCATGCCTGCTGAAGACCTTTGTCATCCAATGAGCCTTTTAGGTAGAGATCTTTCCCACTTTACATCTGTATTGGAATTGTTTTAAAGACGTTTTCTTTGTTTTATCACTTTGTTTATGCCCTGGGCTCCTTTGGGAGGAAGGGTCGGATATAAATTTAATAAGTACATAAACGATAAAAAAAACCCCTTACAGTACTTGCAAATGTTTTTGTTGTGTGTGGGGTTTTTTTGGAAATCTTTTTTATTGGTTTTTATGAAAACAAGTTTAAAGTATTTTTTTTTAAAGAAAAAAACTTTAACATATCAATTCATGAGGTTCCCTGGATCTTGTGACACCCCCCCCCCATCCATCCCCTACATGGGTCCTTATAATAATCTTTCTAAAACTACATATACGTACATTCTCCACAGTTTTCATTTCTCTAAATTGTCCATATCTTTTGTTTCTTCACAAGTGGTTTTTAAAGTCCAACTAACGTTTTTATCTGTTTGCAATGGTTTCCTAAGTAAGTTACGAATTTTCCCATTCTTTTTTAAAAGGATCTTTTTGGTTCCTGAGTCTCCCGATCAGTTTTGCCATTTCAGCATAGTCCAGCAAACTGGACTGGCTTGCCATTCTTCCCTAGTTGGGACTATTATTTCATTCCACAGTGCTTGCTAATGTTAATTAACATCCAATTTGAATCGGCAGTAGTTGAGGTAACATAGTATTAAAACATAGTAATACTTAACCTATTTTTCTTACGTTTTTCTGCCTTTTTTGTTTTCATATGAGAAGCTGAGTTCCGTGGTCTGTGTAGCAGTGGCGTAGGAATTACAGTGGATGGAAGAGGTAATGCTCCATAACATTTTACAGGTGTGACCTATAAAAAAGGGAAGGAACTGAAAATAAATAAATAAATCATGTGCATGAAATCAGATAAACGGACAAAAATATTTTGTTCCTCAACCTCCCACATGCTGTTGTTTTAGATATGAGGCACCATATTTTTTTTTTAAGTGAACCAGACTCTGAGGAACAGCTAAGCTGTTTTCCCACTCTAACCAATGGCAAAATTCTCTCTTGCTGCAGCAGAAGCATGGAATGTATTTATACATGTTCTCTTGGCAGTAGCATATACATAGTATTTTAATAAAATGAAACAACTTTCATTCCTTAAAACTGTGCATATGCTCCAAGCAGTTCCCAAGCAGCTTCAGGCTGCAGTCCTATAATAAGGAGTTATTATTTAAAATACTTTAGCCCAGCACTAATCTCAAAGCAGGTTGCCATATTTAAAGCAACCACACTGAAAAACAGTTGAGACCAGGTAAAAATACTAATGGACACGAAAATACAGCAGCAGATTAATATTCCTTTATTGTCTGGGCAAAACAGACCAATGTTATATTTTGTCTGCTGATGTTTAATTCTGGTTTAATTTATGCAACTTCAGTATGGTTGGTTTCACTTTTTACGAAATGGTTTTGCTGTAAGAATACTGTGTATTGTTTGTCATTTAAAATATTAACCACCTACATTAATAACCTTAATTATTTTATTATTGCAGATATTAATGAATGTGCTTTAGATCCTGATATTTGCTCCAATGGGGTTTGCGAAAACCTGCGTGGCAGCTATCGGTGTAATTGTAACAGCGGATATGAATCGGATATTTCAGGAAGAAATTGTGTTGGTATGTTATCTGAACTGTATTCATACGATTTCTGCTGTGGCTGCCTATGATTCTGACAGCAGCAGGAATAGTGCTTGAAAGCTAAGTATTGTGGTCACTGCCTTTCCTGCACAATAGAGGGAGTGTTGGGTGCCTCAAATGAGAAAGAACCTTCCTGGTCTTCTGTTCTGCTAATTGAAGAGCTCTTTTATATCTTTCACTAGAGTTTTGTGTGGGAAAAGTGAAACCAAAGCAAGAATTGCCCTTTTTCTTGCGCAGGCTTTTGTGCAAAAGGAGCATGCTAGCTCTTATACAGAGCTGGATGAATTCTTTCACTGTTGCTCAGTGGGTGCAATGGGACCACTTTCTAGCAGGTGGGTCACTGTTGCTCAATAGGAGAGGAAGGGGAGAGAAGCAGAGAAGTTGGTACATTGCAAACATACAGTACTGGCAGAGCTAAACTGGCAATTTGCACAGTGCATTTGCACACCAAACTCTGTACTACTTCACCCCTCTCCCTTCCAGTAAGCAAAACCAGCCTTCCTGCCAGGAAGGTCCTCTATACCAAGTGAGCTGCTTCTGCTGCTGCTTATAGAAGCCAGGGCTTTTTATCAGCCTGAACTCACAGGAAATCAGTTCCAGCACCCCTCAGGTAGCACCATTGCCATTCTAAGAGAACAACAAGGGAGGTATTCATGGTGAATTCCAGCACCTCTTTATTCTAGAAAAGTATCACTGATGGAAGCATTTGTGGAATAGCGCTAATGGTAATTTTCCTTCTGCTATTGTGAGTGGGAAGGGGCAACACCATTCGTGTCGTACATACTAATAGGTACGATCAACTTTTCCTTTCCAGACATCGATGAATGTCTAGTGAACAGATTGCTATGTGACAATGGCTTGTGTCGAAATACCCCTGGAAGCTACAGCTGTTCATGCCCAAAGGGGTATATATTCAGCAGCGAAACTGACACATGTGAAGGTAAGATTTCTGCAGCGAAAAGTATGGATGTAGTCCTGAGTTCATAACTTGTTGTTGTTTAGTCGTTTAGTTGTGTCCGACTCTTTGTGACCCCATGGACCAGAGCACGCCAGGCACTCCTGTCTTCCACTGCCTCCTGAAGTTTGGTCAAACTCATGTTTGTAGCTTCGAGAACACTGTCCCACCATCTCATCCTCTGTCGTCCCCTTCTCCTTGTGCCCTCAATCTTTCCCAACATCAGGGTCTTTTCCAGGGAGTCTTCTCTTCTTATGAGGTGGCCAAAGTATTGGAGCCTCAGCTTCAGTATGTGTCCTTCCAGTGAGCACTCAGGGCTGATTTCCTTAAGAATAGATAGGTTTGATCTTCTTGCAATCCATAGTTCATAACTCTTTATCTCATAAAACTAATTAAGAATTTAAAGAAAGTTATTGGTTATAAGCCTGAGTTACCACATTCTGTCGTCTTACCTAATGCAAGGTACCAAAGCTTCATTTCTTCCATTTTTTAGTTCCTGTTTTAAATTATTTTTAAGCTTGGAAACTGGTCAAATAGGCTATAACTACTTTTTGTTACTTATGAATTCATTTCCTGAATATGAATATCTTCCACATCTCATTAAGCTACATTAAGTTGCACCAGCACAGAGCAGCTAAGCAGCCGATTGTTCTTCAGAGACACCTGCAGAGAATTCCTTTGGGCCACAATCTATAGAATAGTTGCAGTTTGCTGCATCTTCCCAAGTAGACTGAATGACTGGAGGTCTCATTGCTGCTGAATGAATACTAAACTTGGAATGGGCCCTTCGTTACCACTACTCCTGTGCATAATATTTTGATGATGAAAAGCTAGAATGGGCCACTAAGACAGCAGTTTCCCAGACAGCATTGTTGCTAGGGCTGAACTTTAGTTAACGCCAACCAGGCCCCAAGTCATCACCTGGGTAAGCAAGCAGATGCCAAGGACTGTTCAGCTTTCATTGTCACTGTAGCATCCTGTGTTGCTTCTTAGTTTTTAATTATAGTCAGGGGGTGCTCTGTTGAGCATATACATGAGTGTTTCCCAAACTTGGGTCTCCAGATGTTTTTGGACTACAATTCCCACCATCCCTAACCACTTGCTAGCTAGGGATGATTGGAGTTGTAGTCCCAAAACAGCTGGAGACCCAAGTTTGGGAACCACTGATGTACATGGTTATAGGTGGGCATTTATCCTAGGTAAATGTATTAAGCATCAGGACAGGAGGATAAAACTCAAATTTTATTCTTGTTGTGTTGGTTCCATGATTTAAAATGCAAAACTGCACTTACTCAGAATATTTTTATTTATTCTTTAATCAACGTTTTTTAGTTAGGTTTCTGCACCCTCCCGGTCTAACACAGGGCTGTCCAACACATCACCCGAGGACTGCATGCAGCCCTTGGCAACATTTGATACCACTGCCCTCCCCGCAGCCCTCACAGTTCCTTTCCAAAGCTGGGTAAGAAGGTGCTGGCCTTTGGAAAGGAGGCATGAACACTCTTGACAGAGTCCAGAGTCCTCTTGTTTCCTTTGCAAAGCCTAGTTAGTGCTTTCCCAGCTTTGGGAAGGTGGTAGGAGGGATCTGGGACCCTGACAGAGCCTTGCGCCTCGCTTAGCTGGCTTTCGGAAGGCAGTGCAAGGGCGGGAGGGATATTAAATTTTGGTTCCCCACCCCACCGCATGACAAGGCAGTCGTCATCATCAAACCTTTTATTGGCATCACATACAAACATCCATAGCAAATCAAAACAGAATTACCGCCTTCCCAGTGACACAAAACATTTGTCACATGAAAGAGGCAAAGCAGTCTAATGTTACAATGACAAGGCAGTGTGTGGCCCGCGGGTTCCATGTTAAAGTACTCTTGTGGCCCACTTGGTATAAAAAGTTGGACCGCCCTGGTCTAACATATCATGCATGTAGAACTGGTTGCAAAGCATGCGGAGTGGGGAGGGCTGGGGAGAAAACAGAAATGTTACTTATGTGCTATTTAAAGAGCCCCCATTGTTGGTAAGGTCATTCAGTTCAGGGTCTAAAATTACTTAGCTACACCACTGATCCAAAGGCCCATAGGATATAGTGGAGCTTCCTCTCCATGAACAGAGAGGGAGATCCATGGGATAGGGAGGAAAGTCCACCGTTGTAGGCTGCCTATTGCAGATGCAGAAAGCTTGACCACACATGATTCTTTGCTGTTGGTGCTCAGTGGTGACAGTGAAAAGGGTTGTTCCAGGAACTTGAATTTGCTCAATCCAGACCCTTCTATTCCCACCTCCTGGATGGGGATAAAAGTATGCAAGCCCTGCAGCTGGCTTACTGATTTTCCTCCTATTGGGATAAGTGGGAGGGAAAGACTGGAACATCACCAGGAAATATTACCCCCTCCCACCACCAAACATTCCTACCATCTGTTCTGCCATAAAGTAACTCAGCAGGGCTTTGAATTTTATCTGTCTTCCACCAGGGAGTCTCCCTTTCTTGCTCCCTTTGGATTGTTCTGTCCATTAGCCTGGGTCAGCTTATCCATCGATTAATACAGACCGCTTCCAGGTTGATTTGATAACATCTAAAAACTTATGTGTACTTTTGAACATACAGTGTCTACTCATTTTTATCGCCACATAATTCTCTTGAATTTCCCTGGGCATTTGAGTAGCATTTCCTTATTTATAAAGAATCAGGTGCATTCAGATATCAAACAATCAACCAAGACTTCCATTGGATTGTCTATGGAATATTTTGTCTTGATTTCATAGTGAATTTAAATTGCCCCTTTTAGGAAACAACTTGCTTCTTGAACTAAACTCCGTTATCTCTCAGTTAAACTAAAGTAAACTCGCTCTATAGATGCTTAACTTCCGCCAGAGTCAATTCAGGTTTAGTTCCATGAACATTTACTAAATCGTCTGATGTAAGCCTTTTAATATCATGGTGAAGTTGTTTGAATTGTATAATAAGGATATAGTAATGTCTGTGAAAAGCACTTGCAACACAGACATTTTCCCTTCCCCAAGCACAATTAAGATGATTCAGCAGGGACTAGACTTGCAGTTCTGTTCAAATGTTATTCTTCAACACTGAACTTTCATAATTCTTGAAAACAGACTACGATTCTAAAACCATTTACTTTGAAGAAGCCTGATCAAAGCGCAATAGGGTTACTTGGAACTCAGTGACAGCTTAAGTCTGTAATCCTTATACACACTTTACCTGGAAACAAGCCCTATTGAAAATACTGAGACTTACTTCTGAGTAAATACGCGTAGGATTACACTGCATGTTTTTATAGGCGCTCAAATGGTCGTGAGTGTGTTTTATGTCCTAGTATCATGGGGAGTTTTATTGTAGGCTGAAGGTTGAAATAATACAAGAGGGAGATGCTAACTGGATCTGTTCATCTTGATATTTATCTTCAAAGCACAGCTCTGGCTATAAACGTGTTCACACAGTTGAACATGAATCCAGAACACAAACAACAAAGTATAAATCACTGTAATGTAATCACAAGGGACAATTCCAACTTTGGCTTTGACTCTGAAGAAATGACTAAGCAAACTAAGTATGTTACTTTTACGAAAGGTCAACTCACAATATAGCTAGGCAACGTTTTTCAGTATTAAGAGTATAAAGAATAGATGAACTCAAAAACTTATTAATGTTGAAGGATGTAATTTTTAATTTTCTTTCAAATAATGTTACTACAAAAAAATGCCCATTTTTTTTAGTTTTTATTTTTAAGCATAGATGAGGATCTTGGGAAGTTAGCTTTGTGCCTTAGTTGCACTGTGAAACTGTGGACTTGGAATACTTCCAACCAGTGTTTCCTCTGATTAAGTAATGCAGTCTGGAGCTATCCTGGGAATTTTGTGGTCTCCCCTGTGAACAAGTACCCGAAATATCTAGATATACAAGTATCCCAGATGTCCCCCTCTCTCCCTCTCTCATTATATATGTATATTTATATATATATATTGGTCAATAATCAGTAGAGTATCCCAGATGTGCTAACCCAACCTCTCCTCAGGCAATGAACTGTTTTTAGCACTCTGGTCTGGAGAATCTAAAAAGGGGTGCAAAGGAGTATTTCTGGAGAAATACAGAATTGAGATGGGAATGGGAGAACAGAGTAGCATATCGTATTCAAAGGAAGTATAAGTGGATTTTTTATATATCTAATCTGTGTATTTATTATTTCCTACTAGGGTATATTTATCCAGTATTTAACTAGCTCTTGTGTTTAATTTTTCACTTATTTTTTAATTTTAGGTTTAGTGGGTTGGATTTAGTTCTTAGTCCCTCCTTGGGAAAGTAATTAAGTACTAAAATGTATTCCATTCCTGAACCATAACATGAACTCTCTGTTTAGAATAGTATGTCTTGCATGATATAAAACTCATATCAAAAAAGTTTCAGGTGAACTGCAAATACATTTGTACACACAAAACTACTCTTTAGAGAATTACCGTCCTGAAAAAAATTACTTTTTTGTTATTAAAAAGTAGAGTTCAAGCTAATTTTCCTTTTTTAAAAATTAAAAAAAAATTGATATTGTTAGGTTGGGTTGCACCTACATACGGACCTACTTAAAAACAGCACATTGAAAACCCGAGGTTGAGCCATAGGAAGGGGCAGGTGAAGTTTAGGAAATGGGCTAGTAGGGAGATACTATTTTGTATATTATAGTTGCAGCATTACTTTTTAGGAAGTTTCCAGGTCTGTGGAGTCACAGACAGCATTGTAATGTTTAGTTTCTGACAGTATTTTCTTAATTTTCCCAAAGCCTCATGGAGCCATAAAATGACAGAAACAATACAGCCTTTGTTTGGCCACAGTACATTGTGGCGGGGAGTGGATTGCTTTCCATTAAATGGGCTTTGATTTCTCACAAGACAATTATAATTTATTCTGGAAAACAGTTTCAGTCCAAGTTCTTGGAAGTTTGTAGCTTTATGCGAAGCAGCCAGTTAATTAGCACTTCCCAAAGTATGCAAGCTGTCTTCTGCCCTACATTCTCTGCATTATAGAAATTTAGTTTAATGCTTAAACCAAAAAACCTGAACAAATTTTCCAGACATTCTGGCATAACATGGTTCATGGCAGGGTTTATACATCATAATATTTTCCAAAAACACATGGCGAATCTAACAGTGTCTTTTCCTTCTGGATTATAGATATAAATGAATGTCAAAGCAGTCCTTGTGTCAACGGTGCCTGCAAGAACAATCTTGGTTCTTTCATCTGTGAGTGTTCATCTGGCAGCAAACTAGACTCTACGGGTTTCATCTGTATTGGTGAGTCTATTGGTTTGTTTTGCTGTTTAAGCAAAAGCACGAATTCCGTTGGCTGTTGTGCTGAGTTAAATTCAGTTGACTACATTCCTTAGAGAAAGAATGGTATCTGGAAATATCCAACTTGTAACACAGCATAGAAAGAATTTATCAAAATAGATCAAGATTCTCATTTTCTCCATGAGAGTTGTATCAAACAAAGTTTCAAGAATAATATTTCATGTGCTGTCTTATCTTGGACTTATGAAATACTGAATATGGTGAGAAAAGATTTTTTTTCTGGCTCTAACTTTCAAGAGAGATCAGCTTCACTGTTGATACATTTTATAGGCCAGAGATGGGAAGTGTTAGCCTTCCAGATGTTGCTGGACTAGAACTCATTCCTGATGACAGGCCATGCTGGTTGAGGTCCATGGGAGTTAGAGTCCAACTGCACTTGGTCCACAGGTTCCCACTGTGTTCCAGACATTTTGGGAACTTGCACCTTTGTGTCTACATTAATATTTCTAATAAGGCTCAAAGAATGATTTTTCGTAGTGGTATGTACAATCCAACCTGTCTGCTGACCAGTGGGACTTAACATAGCATCTTAGATCTAATGCCTTCATGTGATGGTGGTGGGATCCAACAGATCCAGGACCAGCTCAGCGCCTCCCCACCCCAGGAATGTACTGTTTCAGGGATTTTTGCTGTCTGCCAGCAAGCAACACTTGCAGACTCCTGCCCAAACTGGGAGCTTCATGCTAGTGGAATGACACTGGCATCTAGTGGAATGACACTGCCCCTAATACCTGTATCTCAGTGGTCTAAACTCAGTTTATAAATGCGGTTCTGTTTTTCACTGTTGCTAAGTGGAAGTTACAGATCATTATTATTTTACAATGCGAGCCTTTTCATGAATATTCAGAGGTAAGTTCCATTGTATGTAAATGTGTATGGGCCTGCAAGGAGAAGAGTCAACAAGCCCTCCACTGACATGCAAGCTTTTTGTAAAAAAACCCCCAACCTCCCCCAACCTCTAAAACCCAAAATAAGAATAAATACACAAAGGTGTGTAGTTTGTCTTTGCAATGTTGGCAATCTTTACCATTGATGAATGCGGGTGGCACTGTGGTCTAAACCACTGAGCCTCTTTGGCTTGCTGATCAGAAGGTCGGTGGTTTGAATCCCCACAACGGGGTGAGCTCCCGTTGCTCTGTCCTAGCTTCTGCCAACCTAGCAGTTCGAAAGCACTCCAAAAAGTGCAAGTAGATAAATAGGTACCACTCCGGTGGGTGTTTCTGTGCGCTGCTCTGGTTTCGCCAGACGCGGCTTAGTCATGCTGGCCACATGACCCAGAAAACCTGTCTGCGAACAAACGCCGGCTCCCTTGGCCTGTAAAGCAAGATGAGCGCCGCAACCCCAGAGTCGTCTGCGACTGGACTTAATTTTTGGGGTCCTTTACCTTTACCTTTTTACCATTGATGAACTGGCAACTGGAGCACAAACTACTGCAAGCATCCCAATGATCAGGCTGGCTATAGCCATTTTCACTTCCAACACTGATGACACAGGTGGATTATGAATATCCTGTTTTGTTTTAATTCACTGCAGACAGTCTGAAGGGAACGTGTTGGCTGAACATTCAAGACAATCGTTGTGAAGTGAACATCAATGGAGCCACTCTAAAATCAGAATGCTGTGCTACTTTGGGAGCTGCTTGGGGTAGCCCTTGTGAGCGCTGCGAATTAGGTAGGATTTTTTACTTTGGAATGTTCTCTAGCTACTTGGCAGAAATATGTGAGTTGTTTCAGTGGTGGAACATTGCTTTAAAATTGGCTGACTGTATGCATCCTTTAAGTAAAGAAAAGTCTGCTTATTAAACTCATTTACGGTGTTACCAAATATATTTAATTGGTCTGGATTCAGACTTCCCAGGAATGGAACTCTCCTAGTGGAATGCTTCTGCTGGAGGGAGAGGAGGTGGTTTTTCTATATTTCCCTTTCCCCCTGTAGCCACCTATGCCCCCTGAAAATCTACTCCAGATGTTTGCAAGGGGGGAGGGTTCCAGAAAAGCATGGGAGGTGGCAGTGTAGGTTATTATTATTATTATTATTATTAATAATAATAATAATAAAGCCACCCATCTGGCTGTGTTGCCCCAGCCACTCCAGTTTGCTTCCAAGAAAATATTAAAAACACAATAAAACATCACCCATTAAAAACTTCCTTGAATGGGGCTGCCTTCAGATGTCTTCTAAAAGTCAAATAGTTGTATATCTGTTTGACATCTGATGGTAGGGTGTTCCACAGGGCAGGCGCCGCTGCCAAGAAAGCCCTCTGCCTGGTTCCCTGTAGCTTCCCATCTCACAGCTGCCAGAAGGCCCTCAGAGCTGAACCTCGGTGTGCAGGGTGGATGATGGAGGTGGAGGCCCTCCTTCAGGTATACAGGGCCAAGGCTGTTTAGGGCTTTAAAGGTCAACACCAACACTTTGAATTTTGCTCAGAAACGTATAACGTTGAAGGCAGAAGGAGAAATTGGTGAAAACCTTCTCCCTCTTCTTCCAGCAGGATTAGAATCCCTTCCATGTGTGGAAGGGGAAATCTGGGTACAGCCCATAATATATTCTCTGTGTAATGTAATGTATGTATGTTTGTAAGTATTGTTAAATAAAAGAAAGTGTTCACTGGTTAAGAATTCTGAACTGTCAGTCACAAACAGATGTTAACATCTCATTTCACATTGTATGCAAACCAGGAATTTTTGCAGTGATTCATTTCCTAATTATGTGATTTAAAAAACTATTATATTACATCATCTTCCATTATTTAAAGAAAGTAGCAGCATACTGAAGCAGGGCAAACAGAGTGCATTCACTCATTTAAATCCCATTCTACTGTCAGTTCAAGTAAAGCTCATTTCTGCTTAGACATCCTGGATAATAGGAAGAATGTTATGTCTTTGGTATATCAGGAAGAGGGGTTAAGACACTGAAATTCAAACAGCCAAAAACTTTAAGGCTCACGTCCTCTCATCTTTTTGCACAGGTGTGCATGAGGATTTCCATGTCAAACAGATGCTATTTTCTTTTGGCTTGGAAACAGCTGTAAGAGGGCGGAAGGATGTACCTAGATTCAGACCCCCTCCCCCCCGGCTCATCTGAGTAGGGTTTGAACTACAGTTGTCATTTACTTTGACCATTGGCTGTGTTGGCTGGAGCATGATGGGTGTTGGGATCCAGTCACATCTGGAGGGCCACAGGTTTCCCATCCCTAATATAGCTTGTTTATATTTCACTGCTTAAACTTACTCATGGGCTAAAATGGTTGAATCTTATCAAATCTGTTAACAAATATAGCTGTTGGTCCCCTTCACGGCAACTCGGCCTCATTGACCTAGCATGTTCTGAAATAAATCTTTGCTTCACTGCAGACACAGCATGTCCCAGAGGATTTGCAAGAGTCAAAGGTGTTTCCTGTGAAGGTACAGTTATTCTTGTTCTTTTTCACAAATGTAATTATTGAACCTGTTTATTCTTAACAACAACAGCAACGCCTATTGAAGTCAAGGAACCATGACTCCAAGCTGCTCCATATCCCTTATCCTTTCTCATTTTTGTGCATTATTTTTTAAAAAATACAATTTCTAAACAACCACTGAGTCAATGAAAAGGCTGAGGGGGTTGAAGAATGTGATAAATGGGGCACGGGACAATTCCTTGATCCCATTCAGGATGCCAATTCTTATATTCTCATATTCTTATATTTCCTTAATTGGAGCAATGTGATAGTATTAAATAGAGACATTGGATTCTTATCTCATTATACATGATAAAGCTATTTTTAGCCATCTCACCCCTTGCTTTTTCCTTTTTTGCAGTCATAACAGGTTTACCACACCTATCAGCCAATCACCCATTCCCACCACCCTTCTGAGTAATACCCCTCCCCACCCTCTCACTATATATAAGGGTCTGGTGACTTCTGTTTCAGTGTATCTGAAGAAGTGTGCATGCACACGAAAGCTCATACCAATAACTCACTTAGTTGGTCTCTGGAAGGAATTTTTTTATTATTTTATTTTATTTAGTCTCAATAAAATCAGGATAAATTGTAGTTTCCTATTCATACTTTATGCTAGATGTAAATGAGTGTGAAGTTTTCCCTGGAGTGTGCCCCAATGGACGATGTGTCAACAGCAGAGGATCTTTTCATTGCGAGTGTCCTGATGGCCTGACATTGGATGGAACAGGCAGAATGTGTTTAGGTGAGCAACCATAAAACCTTCACTGCATGGTTGATTTAGGGTTGGTTCACACATTAGCTTTGTGCTAAGAGTCCACATGCCCTGAATCCTTTTGTGCTCCTAGTGACCTCCAGTTGTAATAGCCATTTCATTTCACTTTTAATTTGTATACCACTTCTCTATATTGCGATACACAAGGTAGTATACAAGCTGAAGCAACAACAAAATAGCAAAGATCACATACCTAATAACAATCTGATCCAATACAAAAAAGTCATAACAAAATAGAACTTTAAGATAGATAACTTATATCAAAGAAAGCAATGTTCAACAACACATTAGAACATACTAGTAAACAGTAAAATTAAATATCAGCAAATAATAATTAAACAGTTTACACATAACAATTACAATAAAGAATTGCTAAGCTGTAATCAGTAAAAAGAATGACAAGTCACAATGCATAAAATACCACAATGACAAGTGACATCCAGATCACTTGTTTATTGAGCATTCACCCTGATTTGTTTGATATGTAAAAGCAAGTGTTATCCCACATTTTCCAGTGCATTTCCCCCATCACTCTCCTTATCTCAAAAAGTCCAATCTTTTGCAAGACTTGCCAGTCCACCAGGATTGCAAGACCAGAATATGCTGTTACGTGATTGAATCCTACCTGAAAATTGTGGAAGTCCGAAAGTGCCCCTAGGCTCTGAAACCCTTGGGTGTGAATCTAATAGAATTCAGCGATGCTTACTTCCGCATGAACATTTATAGGATTCTACTGTCAATTCTTTTTAGTTAGAAATACCCAGAGAAAAAGATCATGCCATGACATGTGTCCATTAGATTACAATACTCTTAACTTTTCATATTAGAAGTGTGTAAGATCTGAAGGCTATACTTGGAAGGGCTTTTTATGTGCTTGGTGTGGTGTGTTTTTTTGGTTTTTTTAAAAAAAGTTTTTACTGGTTTATTTGCAATTGTACTTTCCATCTACTTCTAGGAATTTCACATTCGTTATGTACTTGTTAGATGCCAGTACTTTATGAAATAGCTGTAGACATATTGAATCCATTTTAAAACACTATAGCCAAAAGAGAATGAAAATTAGGAACGAAGCTCTGCCATCACCCAAACCAACCCAGCATACAATTCAGGAATTTCTCACTCTTAAGAAAACAGCAGGGTAAAAACGCACTCAAGAAAGATAATAGCAATTTCGAAAAATGAGCTCAATTTCTGGGCAAGTTATTGGGGGAAAATGCCTAAAGGCAGTAGGGCAGAGGGCTGGCAGTGTACTTGCTACCATAAGTCCAGTTTTTCTTCATTAGCAGGACATTGTTCATTTTTCTGGGTGAAAATTTACTGCACAATCCAAACCGCAGCAACCACTGCATCTGCAATCCTGTGATTCACATCAGCTGGTGGGGAAGGGGGAAAGAGAAGGCAGCTTGCTGTGCCAGCCTGGAGCTGGAACAGTTTTCGAACCCAAATCTGGCCTGATGCCATCTTGTGGCAGCAGAGGTGCCACCTTAAAGTCCAGTGGATCACAGGCAAGCTCAGCGAACACCCCACTTAGGGGCTTACTGCTGGCTGCTGCCTGCAGGGAACTCACTGGCAGTAGTTCTACCCTTCCACACATTTGATGGGCAGAAGGGAAAGCTCTGCATCAGGGAGCAGCTCCACATCTCCTCCCCATTGTGGTAAGAATTCCCCTCTACACTACCTTGTTCGTTACCCAGGTGAGGAACAGCCACCTTTTGAATAAACCACAGAACCAAGGAAACTATTTTCAAGTCCAGCATCCAGATTTGGGGACCCGGTATTTATTATAGTTATTGCGGTAGGACAGAGCTCACTCAACGTGCCAGTTGAGAAGGTCTGCCCCGAGGCACTTCAGAACAAAAAGCTTATGTAGTAGTTCACACAAAGAAAACAATGGTCAAATGGCCAAGTGGCATATCGAGGCATCGCTCCAAGGTGATGGGGGGGTGAAGATACCAGTATGGAGTCATGTGTGCTTTCCTGACGTATGTGAAAATAACTCTTTGTTTGCTGTGTTAGATGCCAGAACAGTGGCACCTTGGTTTGCATACGTCTTGGTTTGCATACGTTTTGGATTACAAACACGTCAAACCCGGAAGTGCGTGTCCCAGTTTGCAAACTATTTTTGGATTCCAACCCTTTTTTTTCATTACGAACAATTGTTTTTTGAGGCCCCATTGGCGAAAGCGCACCTTGGGTTACAACCTGTTTTGGTTTATAAACGAACCTCTGGAATGGATTGTGGTTGTAAACCAAGGTACCACTGTACTATTTATAATAATAATAATAATAATAATAATTTATTATTTATACCCCGCCCATCTGGCTGGGCCTCCCCAGCCACTCTGGGCGGCTTCCATAAAAACCAAAAATACAATAAAATATCACACGTTAAAAACTATTTATGTATCTTTTCTTAGCAGCTTCATTATTTATTTATTTATGAAAAAGACACACACCCACACACACCCCAGCAGAAAGAACTACACGCTATATCAGGAAAAAGGCAGTGCTATCATAATACAGTGGTACCTCGGGTTACAGACGCTTCAGGTTACAGACTCTGCTAACCCAGAAATAGTACCTCGGGTTAAGAACTTTGCTTCAGGATGAGAACAGAAATTGCGCAGCGGCAGCGGAAGCGGAAGGCCCCATTAGTTAAAGGGGTGCTTCAGGTTAAGAACAGTTTCAGGTTAAGAACGGACCTCCGGAACAAATTAAGTACTTAACCCGAGGTACCACTGTACAGATTGAGATCAAGAAAGAGCCACCCTCTCTCACTGCATTTTAGCTGGAAAAGTGTTGGGTGGGGCACGGCAGGGCAGTGGCAAGTTTGGGGCTGTGGAGCCAATCTGATGTTCCTACTCCAGCCGTGTCCACACAGCCCTAACTTTGCCACCACCCATCCCTGCCCCAGCCACATCCAACTAAGGTGCAGTGATGCCAGTATGGGGCAGGTAGCTTCATGATTCTCCACCACTGTACCAGCCACTACTCCTTGATTACTTCTTGTATTTTCCTCATATTAAAGACGTAAACTGAAAGAGCCCAAATCAAGAAGGATTTCCAGCGCTTAAACCTCACTGTTTAAACACCTCCGAGTATCTTGTTCCTGATATATTAAATTGTTGATCCTCATATAACAATCCCATTTCAAAAAAACATTGCTCTTATTTAGTTTCAGATGATCACAATCTGATTTCCATGTTTCAATAATAATAATAATAATAATGCATACCCCGCTCAACTGGCTGCGTTTCCCCAGGAACTCTGAGCGGCTCCCAACAGAACATTAAAAACACTATAAAAGATCAGACCTTAAAAACTTCCCTAAGCAGGGCTCCATAGACCAGATATCAATGTTGCTGGTCCCATATTTGCCCAAGCCAGAATTTGGAGCGTTCATGATAAGCCACGTACTTGGTGGTGCGAAAGTTTTAGGATTGGGCTCCAGAACTTCAACATCTGACATTGTTTTCAATCTCTTTTGTAGATATCCGAATGGAGCAGTGCTATCTGAAGTGGGATGAAGATGAATGTGTTCAACTTGTCCCTGGAAAGTTCCGGATGGATACCTGCTGCTGTGCTGTAGGTGCCGCTTGGGGATTGGACTGCGAGGAGTGCCCCAAGCCTGGGACAAAAGAGTATGAAATATTGTGTCCCAGAGGACCAGGCTTCTCCAACCGAGGAGATATTTTAACAGGCAGGCCTTTTTATAAAGGTAAAATAGCATTTGTGGTGGAATTCCGTCAAGGGCAGTATCATTTGTGCATTTTACTTTTCTCCAGCGTATATTATGTTTTCTGTATAATTTTATGCATGTAAGCATATATAAGTTACGATTTCGCTTGGATTTATACCCCACCTAATACAGTCATACCTTGGTTCTCGAATGGCTTAGTTGATGAACAAATCGGCTCCTGAATGCCAAAAACCTGTAAGTAAATTTTCCAGTTTTTGAACGTTTTTTGGAAACCAAACATTTGATGTGGCTTCCGCTTGAGTCCAGGAAGCTCCTGCAGCCAATTGGAAGCCGCGCCTTGGTTTCCGAATGGTTTCAGGAGTTGAATGGACTTCTGGAATGGATTAACTACGAGAACCAAGGTTCCACTGTATAGATCTGCAGTCCAGTAGATGACATGCCATAAACATGAGGGACTGCCCTTGAGCCATAGGGCTCAAGAGAGCCCTGTTTCTTCCCCTTCCTTGTGGCATATGTATGCAGGCCTTACCTAGGGTATTACAGGGAATGAGAGTGGCATGTTGTTGAGAGCCAGTGCGGTGTTGAGAGCCAGTGTGGTGTAGTGGTTAAGAGCGGTAGACTCGTAATCTGGTGAACTGGGTTCATTTCCCCGCTCCTCCACAGGCAGCTGCTGGGTGACCTTGGGCTAGTCACACTTCTTGAAGTCTCTCAGCTTTACTCACCTCACAGAGTGTTTGTTGTGGGGGAGGAAGGGAAAGGAGAATGTTAGCCACTTTGAGACTCCTTCGGGTAGTGATAAAGCGGGATATCAAATCCAAACTACTACTACTACTACTACTACTACTACTACTACTACTATTCTTCTTCTTCTTCTTCTTCTTCTTCTTCTTCTTCTTCTTCTTCTTCTTCTTCTTCCCATGTCCCTACCCAGCCCTCCCACTCTGATGCAAGCTATTCAAGCAGCCAGACATTGCATAGCACAGATGATGCATATAGCAGCCTCTCAACTTTCTACTAAGAAAAACAGCTGTAGAGGACTATTGAGTTTGAGTGAAGCAATGAGGAGGCGTACTGCTTACTCTGCTTTCCCCTCTGGCTATTTTTCTATTTGAAAACCCATGTCTTTCACCAACTATGGAAAGCTAGCTTGGAGAAGAGAGTTAGAGTAGGAAAGTGGCTGGAGGAGAAAAAGCTTAATCAGCCCCTCTCCACCTCATTCCTCCACGATGTCACATGCTTGTGACAGGTGTCAGGAGAAGACTATCTAGAGATCTGCCAAGCACTACCTAGTTTTGCCATTAAACAAGTCAAAGCAGGGTATAGAAAGGCTATTCTAACTGCCCTGACTCCACTGTGGCTGTAATTATGAAGCCCTTACTCTACAGTGGCTCTGGGTCTTTACCACTCTCTGAACAACAGAGTGGGCCCTAAAAATAAATAATTTGGCAAGACAAAATATTCCTTTGTCCATTATTATTCGATATGCACAATCCCTCTCTTAAGAATGAATTAATACTCCTCTTCTAATGACCTCCACACACTTGCTTGGTAATTTGACCAACTAATTACCTGTTTTGAGACTAATTCTTTCTTTATTCACTTTCTCTCTCCTATTGACTGTATCAGCCACAGAGAACCATACCATCTGATTTAAAATGTTAATTGTTGTTTGTATAATTTTAACATATATTTGAGAGGATCGGTTGCAGAAGTGGAACACCTGGTGCATTTACTAAAATAGATTCTGCTGTTCTAGTTTGCTTTGATAAAACACTACATTTTGAGTTGTCACTGTTTGCTAGATAAGTGAGCTTTTGAACTGCATAAAATATGTGAACTCATTTTATCTATTTTCCTCTTGCAGATATAAATGAGTGCAAAGTGTTCCCTGGCATGTGCACAAATGGCAAATGCAGAAACACAATTGGAAGCTTCAAATGTAGATGTAACAGTGGATTTGCTTTAGACATGGAAGAAAGAAATTGTACAGGTGAGTTTGAGATAGGACTCCTTAGAGAAACTTTGGTACATTCAAAGGGAGGTTTGAGCTGTCCACTCATCCCTTCCTGGAATGTGGCTTACATGGCATTCAAGTTTGCATCCTGTAGCAACTTTCCATTAATCTGGGTGGTTGAGGGCTCCTCAACACAACCAAAGCCTGCAAAGACCTTGCAAGAAGTATACAGTGGTACCTTGGTTTAAGAACAGCTTAGTTTATGAACAACTTGGATTAAGAACGCTGCAAACCCGGAAGTAGGTGTTTTGGTTTGTGAACTTTGCCTTGGAAGCAGAACATGTTTTGCTTCCTGTTGAGTGTGTTCCATTTCTAAATTGAGCCCCCCCCCCCGCTCCTATGGGAAAGCACGCCTTGATTTAAGAACACTTTGGTTTAAGAACGGACTTCCAGAATGGATTAAGTTCATAAAACAAGGTACCCCTGTAGTTTTAAAAAGTGTGAAGTAATGAAATTAACTCCTCAGATTTATCAGAAGTTGCAGAGCAGAGCAGGAACATAACCTTGCACCCCACAATGTGGAACTGCTCTCTCATATTTTTTATTAAAAAGAAGTTAAAAGAAGCCACAAGGGGCTGTAAGTTTGAGTGGAATAATGACAGGAAGTGCACTTGCTCAACTCTTCATAGATACCCCCCCCAAAAAAGAATGCTCCTTACTGCTTCAGTGTTTGTGATTTTCAGCAGAAAAATGTCCAAAGGAAGAAGTTTAAGTAGTGTCTTCCCCACTGTTCCACCATTAGCCTTGGCTTCTTTTCATTTAAAAAGTCTGGAAACCATTTCTGCCATGGTCTTCCCAAAGAACAGCACAGTCGGCAGTATAGGTATAAGGCACCTGCCAAGGATAACACCCCTGTAAGGAACACAAGGCCAATCCCTGAAGTATTCTGGCTCCTCCTCTGTGTTGCTCATTGTTCATCTGCCCTCTCCAAGAGAGCCAGCAAGGAGAAGCAATGGTAGGCTCCTTCTTCCACCCCCTTCTCCCCATTTAGGGAAGTTTTTAATGTTTGATGTTTTATCACTTTATGGTGATGATGTTGGGAGCCACCCAGAGTGGCTGGGGAAATCCAGCCAGATGGGCGGGGTATAAATAGGTAAAGGTAAAGGGACCCCTGACAATTAGGTCCAGTCGTGGCCGACTCTGGGGTTGCGGTGCTCATCTCGCTTTATTGGCCGAAGGAGCTGGCATACAGCTTCCGGGTCATGTGGCCAGCATGACTAAGCCGCTTCTGGTGAACCAGAGCAGCACACGGAAACACCGTTTACCTTCCTGCCAGAGCGGTACCTATTTATCTACTTGCACTTTGACATGCTTTTGAACTGCTAGGTTGGCAGGAGCTGGGACCGAGCAAGGGGAGCTCATCCTGTCGCGGGGATTCGAACCGCCGACCTTCTGATCGGCAAGTCCTAGGCTCTGTGGTTTAACCCACAGCGCCACCCGTGTCCCTATGGGGTATAAATAGTATTGTATTATTATTATTATTATTATTATTATTATTATTATTATTATTATTAAATGCTACTGATAGAGCCCAGAGGGAAAGGCATATGAAGAGCAGTAACCGCAGTAAAAAAGAGGTGGGTACACTTAGCGTTGGAAGGCGTTATTTGCCATTCCTTTCCTCAGTGAGTTTCATGAGACCACTGCTTGCCCTTGCATTTATTTATATAGACTTTGAAATACTTCCAACTAATGTTCAATACTATCAAGCCCCAAGTTTCAGTGCAAGATTGCTTTTGTTTCAGCCCCTAGAACACCTCAGTCCAAGAATGCTGGGCCCGACCTGTCCAAACACCCATTGACTGTGCCATATTTCAGGGTCTCAAGACTTGAACTTCTGAAGATTGAACAAGGATATTCCAGCCATTCCCGTTATTATCCCGGATTTACTAAATTTGCAATGCATCTTTCATCTTTTTATAATGCTATGCAGAGATAACAGTTTGGGCAAGAAATCTGGTGACAGTTGGGTTCTTGGAATGATTGCTTAAAATAACAGTATCTACTGTTACCACCAATAGTGTTCCAGGTGTTTTACATCCAGTATCTTCAAAACTTGGTCTTAATAATAATAATAATAATAATAATAATAATAATAATAATAATTTATTATTTATACCCCGCCCATCTGGCTGAGTTTCCCCAGCCACTCTGGGCGGCTTCCAATCAAGTGTTAAAAACAATACAGCACACCGGGGAACATTCTAACAGGTGCAGTTTATCGAAATTGCTGTATTAGCAGGATGACTCCCAAACGGATCTCAAGCTGTCCAAATAAATTAGTATCTAGCATTGTCCTATAAGCAAAAGCCATTCTTTTCACACCAGAGCAAATCTGAGGTTGAGGTTTTGCCTGAGACTTTCTACAACTGTGATGAATGGATGTGCGCACAGTGGGTGGTTGCACATTAACAGTGAAAAGAAGTTTGTTCTGGAACTGCGGAAGTCAAATGTGCTGGGGTAATATAAAATGTGGGTGGTAAGGCATGTGAATCAAGGCCTTTCTAGATGTTAATGTTGCTATAGCTGGTGATTTCCTTGTTTTTCTAATGATTGCATTGATGGGAAATGCACTTGCTCGACTTAGCTCTTAAGTCTAAAGCAGTTCTGAGAGTTGGGAAGGAAAATATCACCCGGAGATTGTATCCCTCACAAATGTCAAGAGAGCTTTCTTTACCTCTAGAGCAGCACCACCTGCAGGGTCAATCTTCTAACTGAGGGGAAATCTCCCAGCCATCCCAAACTAGTTCTGCTTCATAGGCAGGAAACACTGTTTTTATAAAGCTCTCAAAGTTCTTCAGCAGACTTTTAAACTATTTTTAAGTTTTCCTGCCATTCTTTCTAGCATATCCCTTCCACATCGTTTTCTCTATAATCTCTAGTAAAGGGGCTGAAGTTGAACTTATACAGAAAGGGAAGAAGCATTGAAGGCTAATCTCTGTGAGACCTTCTGCCAATGCAAGACCTAAGAAATCTCAAAGGCTCCCCATTGGGAAGCCGACTGATTACCCTTTTTACCAGACTTGGACACTACACCTGAGAATTTTGTCTCACCTCTTCAGCCAGTTTGGGGAGCACCTGTCACCCCACAGCTTGCATGGGCTTCCCTGGCTTGGGAGCTCGTGAGCTTGGGTCAATTTCCAAGTCAATTTTTCTGCCCCCTCCCTGCATCTGGAAAGAGCAGGAAAGAGAAGCAACAGACTTCCCTCTGTAAGAGATGACTTGCTGGTCACCATTGACTCCTGTTCCTACCCAGTCCATTGCTCTGGAAGCATATGGCAACGTGGAAGAGACAATACCCAGTATGCAGATAAGGTGAACTCTCCCTATTTACACTTTCTGTGGCTCAAATCAGCAATTCCAGGATGTGATCTAAGCATGGAGCTGAATGGAAGAGTACTCAGAATAATTAGAGTAGATGGATCTCATCCATGCCTGCGGAGAGTCTAGTTGGACATCCATTTGTGAAGCTTAAGCTATTGCTTTCCGCTCAGGAGGCAGCGCCCTGAGATCGCAGCATGCCAACTTTATGAAGAAGTGTTCAAAGAATCGTGCTAGAGGAGGGAGGTTTTCCATGGGAAGTTGTACAAATAGTTGTACAAATTGCTCGTCACAACCACTTCAATTATTTCCCAACCGCTTCAATTATCAAATTCTGTTTTCAGATATCATGATCTTTCTTCCTACTGTAATTAGGATTCCTGGCACCTTGATATTTCAAATGTTTAAATATCTCCAGTATTCTTTGCAAATTGTTAAATGAAAAAATGGATTTAAAAATGGATTGTCAGTCTTTTTTTTTTAATTATTCTGAAACTAGACATTGATGAGTGCCATATCTCACCTGACCTCTGTGGAAGTGGTACCTGTGTCAACACTCCAGGCAGCTTTGAATGTGAATGCTTTGAAGGCTATGAAAGTGGATTTATGATGATGAAGAACTGCATGGGTAAGTAAACGATGAAGGTTCATAGCTATATGCCCATTTTTCATACCACCTGATTGTGCTTACAGCCAGCAATTATGTATATGAAGTATTATAAATATCCTGTCCCTTTATGGGTACAAGGTAACCTTTCGTGCCTGAACACGTAAACTAGACATAACATTGTGTACTTGTTTTTGGATTAGTAGTGGTTAAATGATCTGAAAGTTGTGCAAATGACAGTATATAAAACAACACATTTCCCCTCATCACAGTAGTTGCAACAACAGTAGTTCCTTTGTTTTGCTGCCTACAGCCATTTGCTAAAACGAGTCTTTCATAAGAAAAGACGAAAGAAAACTTTCTTTGAATATTTGATAGCAATATATGTAAGAAATTTCAAATAAAAGAATTCTGCATGGTCTAGGTTTTCAAATTGCATGAATTTCTTTAACCTAGTTATGAATTTAGGAGTCCCTCAGGTGAATAAATCATCCAATTTCCTGTATTCTATACAATTTTATGTTTTATTTATTATGAAATCTGAAGGATATAAGTATCATTGTTGTTATGAAACAGCCTCCTTCTCAGGGAGTCAGACGTCCCTAATTACTTCCAGATGTTTACAATCTCTTACTTCATCTCAAATGGTCCCTATAACAATATTTCCCTTATATTTTCTTTTCAGATATAGATGAATGTGAGCGTAACCCTCTTCTCTGTAGAGGTGGCACGTGTGTGAATACTGAAGGAAGCTTTCAGTGTGACTGTCCTCTTGGGCATGAATTGTCTCCATCACGTGAAGATTGTGTGGGTGAGTTTCAGGTGTCTCTGAATGAAATGTTCCTTGTTCTATAGCTAGTAGTTTTTCCTAGCTATAATGATAACTTGGTTCGTAATATGAATTTGTCTAGCTCCTAATGCTTTGACGAATGGCAAATCGAGTGTAATTTTCCTCTGAAGTTCTTGGACTTGAAATGTAAAATGAGATTTTGCACACATGCAGCCAGAGATCAGCCTAACCATAAAGGTCTATTCACAGAAATTATTTAATATTGAACTGTTAATGAAACTCTTACTGGTTGCTATAAAATGTTAGACCAGACTCCTTATCCAAGCAGTCTATTTCATCTGTTTTTGGTCCATGTTATGGACACGGCCAAGCTGAACTTTTCAAGTCTTATTTTATTTTTGGTTTTTTTTTAAAAAATGCCATTGGGAACTGCGAAGACCCTTCATATTAAGCCAAGCAAAGCTCCCAGTCTTTCAGGTCAAGGAAGCTGTGCGATCTGTGAGCTTGTCTGACCAGCACAAGGGAAGTCCCCCAATCTAAATTAGCTAAAGGCTAAGCAAAATCCATTTTGTCCACACTGAAGTGTAATACAGATTTGAAGCTCCTTGTGTCATTTTATTGGGGGGGGGGGGATACTATTGAAATTTGTGTGTTATTTTGACACATGGAAACATTCAGAATAAAGTTAAAACTTCATATCAGAACGCACTTTCATAAAAATGTTAACTTTTAAGCCTGTAACTATATTCTCAACTTCCCAATGGCCAGTAATGTAATTCTTGTTTTTCAGATATTAATGAATGTTCTCTTAGTGATAACCTCTGCAGAAATGGCAAATGCGTGAACATGATTGGGATGTATCAGTGTTCATGCAATCCTGGGTATCAGGCCACTCCGGACAGACAGGGCTGCATTGGCAAGTATATTATTTTTATTTCTGCATAAATGTTTCTAGTTTGTTTCTTTTTCCAAACTTTGATTTCATAACTGTAAATTAAATAATCAATGACAGCATCTTTCAGAATTCAAACAGTGGGTATGCCCCTCTACTCTAAAAAAACCACCCCATTATTACTCTTTATTGCTGAGCTATATTTTGCATTCTTATTTTATGTTAACTTTATTTCATTCGCTGTTGTCATTTCATTCTAAAATCACTTAGGTACCTAGTGCCTACTGTCTTCTGCTGATAGGAAGGGGAGAGTGGGGGAAATATGAGGGGCAGGTGGGATGCTTTTAAACAAAGTACCAAATAGATCTAATAATCTGTCCACAATATTCCCTCCCTAGATATTGATGAATGCATGATCATGAATGGAGGCTGTGACACCCACTGCACTAATTCAGAAGGCAGCTATGAATGCAGCTGCAGTGATGGATATGCTCTGATGCCAGATATGAGGACTTGTTCAGGTAAAAGAATGAAGAGTAGAGTCTCAGTTCTGTTCTGCAGAACTGCATCCATAAAACATTGGAATTGTGTGTGAATTTCCTTACTGTATGATGCAGTGGTTTGAACAGCAAGCTGTGAACCAGAAGGTCTCAATTTGGTTCAAATGCAATCTTGGCTATTTCTAGGTGGAGATCATGACTGCTCTCCACATCAAATGGAGGGCGTCTTTTGCTTGCCCACGCTCAGCACCCCCTATCCTATGTGACTCCCGGCAGAGCGCTCCTGGACCACTTCCCCAAGTTGCTAACCTTGAGGTTCCCACCAAACCTCAGTTCAAATAACCAATCGCGATTGGGGAGGTGGAGCCAGGGGAGTGGACCAAATAAGGGTCCACTCTTTAAGCATAAAGGGTATGGAGCCTACCTGGGAGCTCTCAGTCAGGACTTGTGCGGAATCCTTAAGTCCAGCGATGTCCAACAGGTCGATCCTGATCGACTGGTTTATCCCTGAGTGAACGCTATTGATCGTGGTTGATTGCAGGCTCCCTTCTGATCGCCGGTAGCAGAAAGCATTGTGTTGAAAGTCTCTGCCCCCTGTGGCCCTCGTTCTGTCCATCTGTTATATGAAATGTGCAGTCGTTAGCTCTACTAAGCTTTCCTTTATTGCTGCATCTGCTTGCTAATAGCGGTGTTGGTTCCGAGTGTTTTATGCCTCCCCCCCGAAAAAGGTCACCAACATTTTTCTCCCCTAAAAAAAATTCAGCAACTTTGGCCTGCCCTCCCTCCAATGACAATGGGTACATCACTGCCAGTTGTTTTACACTGGGAGTAGATTGCAGTCTCTAGGGAGTTGGATGTGCCTGCTTCAGTCTATCTTCCCTTCTCTGGCGATCCCAGGGTTCCTTGTTAAAGGGGTTGTGTTGAGGGGAGTCACTGGCCATACACTGAAAGGTGCACTCCCCTGTGTTGCGGTAAAATGGGGGGCGGGTTCTCTGCTTAAACATACATATTCCAGAGCCAGCCTAATCCCTAGACAGATTGGTTAACCCTGATGTGCCCCAGATCCCTGGCCAGGGACTGGGAGGGATAAATGCCCAATGCCAAGGTCTTCCTACATCTGAAAATTTAATAAAGTTGTGGCCAATTTTAATCCCATAACACGTTGTCACAAGCCACTATTCCACCTGGGTGTTGCCTGGGGTCAGGGGGTCTCCACCTGGGCATGCAATGGACTTAATAGGTGCCCTTAGAAAAGTGATAGTTTCTCTTGAAGTTCTACAAGAAGTTCCTGACAAGTTCTACAGCACACCAGGACTTAATAGGTGCCCTTAGAAAAGTGATAGTATGGAGAAGATTGTATAGGCTTATCTTGCAGTGCTGAATGAATAGGTGACCTGGTTCATATGTCATGCCAACCACAATTTGTCATCACACAAGTGAGCCCTGGGCTCACAAGCTTTGTTTTTCTGCTTGCATGCTCTAAATCCCTCCTGGCTGGAAGACTTAGATGTGTGCTTGCCCTCCAAATTGTTATTGGAAAACACAATTGGAAGCTCATTCCCAGTTCTGGCTTGGAGGGCAAACACAAATATTACCTTACCAATTCAGGTGTTAAATCAGGGAGGAAATCAGAGTGCATAAGGGGAGGAGAGATCAGGAAAGTCCAAGGCTTGCTCATGCAATATCAACACATGCTTTTCCATTACATATGAACTGGCATTGTGTAAATGAAATGTCTAACATTCTACATAAATGCTAAGCAGTAGTATATATGTTAACACCATTAGAGCCATGTAGATATATAGCAACAGGCTAGTAACAAACTTAGCATGGCATGGTTTACAGAAGATTTGTCTGTTCAGAATTTCACAGTGATAAAATTTTCCTATAGACATTGATGAATGTGAAAACAACCCAGATATCTGTGATGGGGGGCAGTGTACCAACATCCCAGGAGAATATCGATGTCTTTGTTATGATGGATTCATGGCTTCTATGGACATGAAAATATGCATTGGTAAGTAATTTAGAGGTAGCGTTCAAGAGTTGTAAATATATTGTTAATGTGATTTTTGATTCTCAAAAATAGAAACCTTTTCCTTAGGGAAAACATCACTAATGTAGCAATTTAAGATTTGATCTTGTGACTACTTCACAGAAGAAGATTTAAACCTCACCAAAGAAGCACTGATAAACTAAAATGTAGTTGAATCTTGTGGTGGTAAACTGCCCCAGATTCCCTTCTGACTGTCCTGGGGAAAGTGTTTCCTTTTCTTTAACCTTCAAAGCTGGGGAAAGGTGGCAGTAGAAGCAGCACAGAACAAGAAGTAAGGTTTTCCTTCCCCCTCCCTTACAGTCATCCTGACAAGTTCTACAGCACATCAGGACTGAAAGAACAATAATAGAAATTGGCATTGCCACCGAGAAAATTTTACATATTCCAGCTCTCTACTGATCTGATCTGAAAAAGGGATTGGAAGGTGCTCTTTTAAGAATCTCAGAAGTTAACTTCTGAGCTAAGCTCTGGTGTCATCCTCTTTGATGATAACCAATAAAAAATAAAAAATAAATTCCTTGGAGAATACCATTCAGTTGGCCATTATCGCACCAGTTAAAATATGGCACACATTGTTCCTATTTCAGCTGTTGTGTTTTTGCAGAATAGAAACTTCCTCCGGGCCCAACCAGACATATTCAGAATCTATACCTTCCCTAATAAATATTCATAAGTCTATAAGGAAGGGCAATTCACACTTTGGGAATCTTGAAAACTAAGGGCTAGTTCATTGATGATGGAGAATATATTAATGTATTATAAAAGTAATAGACTTCTTAAAGATTCTTAAAGATTTATTTTTCAAAAACCGATTAAAATTTTAGCAACTATCAGGTCTTATGCTTCAGTAGTACTTTTATTCATGTATATCTTTTTGCTACACTGAAGTGTCTCATTTTCTCATTGGTTCCTATCTTGTTGCTTCATACAATGATATGATCTAGTTGAAAAAATGTAAGATAAAAATAATGTATAATTCTTGGTATATTTCGTACGTTCATTTTATAAGATGATTTATTTTGAGTGACTTGACTAACGAAGAACAAGTTTTCAGTCACTAACTGAGCTATATTAACTTGCAGATGTGAATGAGTGTGACCTGAATTCCAACATCTGTATGTTTGGAGAGTGTGAGAACACCAAGGGATCCTTCATTTGTCATTGCCAGCTGGGTTACTCTGTCAAGAAGGGAACCACAGGATGTACAGGTATGATATACTTTGCAGCTTCCTTGAGAATCAAATAGTTGTGGCATACTTCTTTGTAGGTAAAGGTAACGGTAAAGGAACCCTGGATGGTTAAGTCCAGTCAAAGGTGACTATGGTGTTGCAGTGCTCATCTCGCTTTCAGGCCAAGGGAGCCAGCATTTGTCCACAAAAAGTTTTCCAGGTCATTTGGCCAGCATGACTAAACCGCTTCTGGCGCAACAGAACACCATGACAGAAACCAGAACACACGGAAACGCTGTTTACCTTCCCGCCGCAGCGGTACCTATTTATCTACTTGCCCTGGTGTGCTTTCGAACTGCTAGGTTGGCGGGAGCTGGGACAGAGCAATGGGAGCTCACCCCATCGACCTTCCAATCAGCAAGCCCAAGAGGCTCAGTGGTTTAGACCACAGCGCCACCTGCTCCCCCTACCTCTTTGTACATGCACATATCTAATTGTGGGGAAGCAGTCCTGCAGAGCAAAACTCAGAACTGCAGTTACTTTTGAGTTTAGTATGCTCCTTTAAAAAATTTTTTTAGCTTTTAGTACCATTTTATCAAGTACCACTGCTTTTGTGTTCCTACCGAGGTCCCATTGAAATGCTTGGCATATTGCAACCATTATTTTTGAAGTATTTAAGGCTGCAAACCTATACATACTTAGCTGGAAGCCCCAAACAACACAGTGAAGCTTACTGCTCAGGAAACATGCATGGGATTGTACTGTATGCATCAGGGCTTTTAGATAATTAAACAATCTATGCCCTTTTCAATTGGGGGGTGCGAGGTTATTGTTTTTGTTTGTTATTATGATACACATTTTTGTGTTTTTATACTGTAATCTACCTTGTGATCTTTGGTTAATGTGCAGTACAGAAATTTAATTAATTACAACAACAAGAACAAGGCTTAACCATTATAATTCTGAATTCTTTTAGAATATCATTGTGAATTACAGTTATCTGGTTCACATATGTCAGCCAAACCTTGGTTTAGTAAGATTGTGCAAATATGGACTCCTAGAGAGGACACCACAACCACTTTCCTCCTTTTTTGCTGCTGCACTACACTATGCTAAGGCTTGTGTCATCTGAACCAAGACTCATGGTTATGCCCTCTCTTCATTAACCATGAACAGTTACCAAGGATTACAGATAATTCCTAAAATCAGATACTGTCCTAATAAAATCAGTGTGAAATAATAATACTGGATGTATTACATTGACACTGTTTCTAAGTTTATGAAGATCTCTGTTATTCTGAATTCAACTTTTTAATGTGCAACTTTTCTTAGATGTGGATGAATGTGAGATTGGCGCCCATAACTGTGACCTGCATGCCTCATGTGTCAATGTCCCAGGAAGCTTCAGGTGTAGCTGTAAAGAAGGATGGATTGGAAATGGAATTAAGTGTATTGGTGAGTAGAGATGAACTGATACAGTTGTTCAGCTGACAAGATGGTAGGCCTAAGTTACTTGGTTATTTTTAGAATCATTGGGTAGGTTGACTGGAGGTGGGGATGGCTGAAGTAGCTATGGAAATGTTTCACCCAGAAACAGAAGGTGGCATTTTTTATTCTTCAGGCTTCTCTTCCTATTCCTATTTGGGTCAGAAATGGGGCCAGCTTGCTGGTTGACTCCTTCATGGAAGAGAGTATCTGTCTGTCTCCCATAGAGCTCTTAGTTTATTTTAAAACACTTTTTTGTTAACTCCTCACCTTCTCTTTCTTGCCTAGCTGTCCTAGGTAAGAATGGGATTCTAAATTGTCTAGGGAATGAGAGCTCCAAAACTTTCCACACTATTGATATGGATATTCCACTCCTGCTTTCTCCTCCCATACATTCTCCTCCTTGCTGAGTTGCCAGGTTCTTTCAGTAGGACCATCCAGCCTAGCTAGAGCCAAGGTGATATATTGTTTTGTTAATATTCTCGCCTGGAGAATATTATGATCAACTACAGATTCCAACAATAGATGTGCCATTGGGCACTTGGGTGAGAAATGTCATGAAGGAAACCCGAAAGATCCCTGTGATAAAAATGGAGAAGCCACACTGAGGCATGTTCAGTGTTCTTGTGTTCATCAGTCACCAACTCCATCTCTACAATGTTGACCCTCCTGACCGACTTGCCTCTTTGAAATCAGTTTCTAAGAATCTGAAGAGTAGACCGAAAAGGTTCTTCTTATCAGCCACTGTCCTAGCAGACTCTATTATAGCCTCTAATGTCAGAAACAGAAGGAATGTGTACTTAACACGGCACGAATCTAGCCATAAGTGGTGCCTGATTGCCACACTGTTTTCTGGCACCAGGTTCTTCGGTGGTGCCAGTGGAAACCAAAAGTAAAAGAAGCCTGTCCAAACTGCCAAATGAGAGGACGGAAATTCCCATGTCCTATTAGTCCTTTTGGGACTTGCCAGCATCTCAGTACCACTTGGGAATCTACCAGCTATAAGACTCAATAACCACATTCCATATATTCCAACTGAAATTCCTCACTGATCTCCCCTGGAAACTGTTCGTCATCCAAGGTTGAAAGCAAACAGTGTTCTAGCAGGAGATAGGCTGCCCCATTGCCATTATGCTGTAATTGTCTGTCTCATGTGGTTGGTGCCTCAGTGGAAACAAGACCACACTGATCTATAGTGTGAGAAAGACAATATGAATAGGATACGTGCTGGAGTATTCCATGGGCCTAAAAGACAACTTTGTGGTTCCAACAAAATCCAAATTTGTAGAGAAACTCCTGAAGCAAAATCTCCCCCTAATCTCCCACCTCAGGAATATTTTGGTGATTTTCATAGAGGATGTCCCTTAATCAACTTAATCAGCACATAGCCCCTGCTTCCCATCTGGATAGGAGAGGCACTTTTGAAGTACAGTGGTACCTCTAGTTATGAACTTAATTCATTCCGGAAGTCCGTTCTTATCCTGAAACTGTTCTTTACTAGAGGTGTGCTTTCGCTAATGGGGCCTCTTGCTGCTGCTGCACCGCCAGCACTGTTCTCGTCCTGGGGCAAAGTTCTCAACTCGAGGTAACTCTTCCAGGTTAGCGGAGTTTGTAACCTGAAGCGTTTGTAACCTGAGGTGCTTATAACTTGAGGTACCACTGTATTGAGAATACTACCTTCTTCCCTAAGAGAGAGAAATTTCTGATAAGAAGTTTCCCTTCTTTCTAGAATGCCTCAGTCTATTATAATTCCATGTTTGTGAACATTTTTCTATGTGAAGTCTACAAAGAAAGTAAAGCCATTTTCTTTTCATGATTTCTTTCTTACTTCTTACTGACAGGAGATTGATAACATTGTTAGAGATGGCCTTTGATGACAATTGTTAAATCCAATCACTTATAGAGCAGAATATTAGTTAAATATTTACCCAGTGCTAATGAGTTGATGTTTAAAATGTAAAGATTATAAATGAAATGGAAGAAACAAAATAATTTTATGGTTTCATGTCATTGAAAGGTTATGAGAAAGCAAGTTTGAAGTTAACGCTTTGGGCAAATTCAAGCTAAACTTGCAGCTTGCAGTCAGAGTTAATTAGTTCAAAACAATATATTTGAGATTAATTCCTACCCTCCCTCCCACTGGTTCTTGGCACTCTTCACCCCTTAACAATTGCCAAGTCACAATGTTGCAGTGATAATTGAAGCCAAATCTGGCTGAAATATCCTAGCAAGGTCTAGATTTAGACCTAGTAACCCTATGCCCCCTTGGCTCCCTTGTCCACAGCCCTCCAAACTCCTCTACCCATAATGGATCCTGGAGGTTATGTGCTCTGCTCTCCTCATCTATACTGCCCTTCTCATGTGACCTGTTGAGCCTCCTTCATCATCTCCTGTGTACTATGCCTGCCAGCCTCCCCACTCCTGTAGGAGTGCTGAACTTGTCCACTTTCTTTCTCTTGGTAAGCACCAGCATACATGCATCAATGTGGTGTTTGGAAGGAGAAGAGTCCCTTTCATTTATGGTTGAAAAAATAGTTCTGCCTTAGGCAGCCATCTAGAATCATACAGCAATAAAGTCATGCCTTGGATTAATGAATTGGTGCATATATATATATATATATATATATATATATATTCTTGTTATGGTAACCATTATAACAGAGGCATGCAATATAAATGAAAAAGTGTTTAAACAGGATTGGTAAAGTATTTAAAATGTTCCACTAACGCTGAACATAGCAATAGGCAGATCAATTTCTGAAGCTACCTTCATTTTGAGTCAGACATTGATCCATCTCAGCCCTACATTGTTTATTTTCTCTGGCAGTGGCTCTCTAGCAGAAGTCTTTTCCATCACTTACTACCTGATACGTTTAGCAGGAGATGGCCGGGCTTGGACTTGGGGACTTCTGCATGCAGAGCACCAGCTCCTTCACTGAGCTGTGACGCATGATGGCTGAGAGCCAGTTCTGACACTCTTTAATAATTAATAATAATAATAATAATTTATTATTTATACCCCGCCCATCTGGCTGGGCCTCCCCAGCCACTCTGGGCGGCTTCCAATTGGTTCTTTGAACCAATTGTGCAAGCAGGCTACTCCTGAGGAAATCCCTGTTTCTGTGAACATGTGCATCCTTTTTCTAGTTCCTTTGTGTGTGTTTTTCTGGCAGATCTTGATGAATGTTCTAACGGAACACACCAGTGTAGTGTAAATGCGCAGTGTGTGAATGCTCCTGGATCATATCGCTGTACCTGTGCAGAAGGATTTACTGGAGATGGATTCACTTGTTCTGGTAAGAGAGATTTAAGAGAGTTTAAGGAAATCATTTCATCACCTGGGAGAAGAGTTGGTGGAAGAAGACTGGAAGAAATTTAAAGACTATCTGCAGAAACACTGTAAAATTAATGAATGTTAAAATGATGTTGGATTGAAAATAAGTGGCATTAGCAACAAAGTTAACAAGAGTATGCAAAATTGAATTGATAATGGATGAAAATATAGAGTTATAATATGTTAAGATACAGAGTTAAGATAAACGAAAGAGGGTAAGGATTTGCTGATTTGATTACTTAAATGGGAATACAAAAAGGGGAGGTGTGAGGAGGCCAAGGAAATAAGATAATGAGTTAGGGTTACAAAAAATCGATTTGTTTTTATTCTTCTTTTTTCTTTTTCATGTATTCTTCTATTTTTTTGTATTTTTTTTCTTTTTATATGACCTTTTTAAATTTATGTTTTTGTAAAACTTCAACAAATATCTTTTTTTAAAAAAAAATAAGGAAATCATTTTATCTGCTTGTTTCCTTTAGAAGCAGAATTCAGAGCTCCAGCAACATTGTGAGACCAGGTTTCTCCCCTGTACTTAGTTTTCTGCATACCTAGTTGTGTAATTTCTTAACACGGCATTTACACCGAAACTACTCTGTAATGGATAAAACTAGCATTTCCCCTAACAGGCTTTAAATATCAAACAGAAATATCACTGCTCATTTTCAACTAAGGTGGAAGCACCAGTTTTGCTTTATGTCAAGTAATACTTAACAAAATTATCTAGATATGTTTATAATGGACATTTGCTGACCAAATCCCTTTTGCTACATTGAGCATCAAACTTAATTATATTCAACAGATATTGATGAATGTGCAGAAAATATTAATCTATGTGAAAATGGACAATGCCTGAATATTCCTGGTGGATATCGTTGTGAGTGTGAGATGGGTTTCACTCCGGCTTCAGACAGCAGATCTTGCCAAGGTAACTCACCACTATTCCATTTGCATTTTCAGGGTTTGGAATGTATTCCAGGAGGGAAACCACAAGAAGCACTGAAAAGAACATTCAAGCACAAGCTTTGCATAGAAAATACATTTTTCTAATCAAGAATTACTATGCTGTGCCAGCTCTGATAAAAGCTGCCTTAATTTTTAAAGACTTTGCATGGCCTTTGACCAAAAACCTTGCAGCTAAATTTGGACTCATCTTCCTTGTATCAGTTACTAAAAGACATGTAGAAAAGTATTGCATTCAAACAAATGTTTCTTATTGTAGAATGTGATGAGGGTACGCAACTGCATGCTTGTTCGCTTCCAATAAAACCACACAAGCAGAGATTACATTTTCAAATGCACATTTGCATTCGATGACAAATTATTCAGAATATGTACAATATTGATGTGTGGGTAACTAATTTATATATATATATTATCCTTTCAGATATTGATGAATGTGCCTTCCAGAATATCTGTGTGTTTGGTACTTGCAATAACTTGCCAGGAATGTTTCACTGCATTTGTGATGATGGTTATGAGCTGGATAGAACTGGAGGAAATTGTACAGGTAAACACATCACACTTGAAGAATGTAGTAGTAGAAGAATGAGATTTTGTTAAATAAATGTTTACATTTTTGGCTTTCTTTAATGGCAGCCAGAATGTTGGTGGCTGTGAACTGGAAGTGTAAAAACATATTCATTGGTTTAGGAGAATTTCAGAAATATCCCTTTGTGGTTAAACAGATACATTTTAGGAAGTACAGGTAAGTCAAACAGTTGATGGAGAAGTTTGATGAAAACTGGCATTCATTCATTCATTATGAAACGAGAATGCAAAACTTTTAGCCTCTTTTCTTGAATTAAAATAGTGATGATGATGGTGATGATTAATAATAATAATAATAATAATAATAATAATAATAATAATATACCACCCTATACCTGGGGGTCTCAGGGCAGTTCACAGAATAAAAATCAAGATATAAAACCACAAAATACACAATAAAAGTAAAAACAACAACCCAATAGTCCCCCCAATAGCTAAACATAAATTTTAAATTTTCTTCTTCTTCGTCCTGCCTTAGACATTGATGAGTGTGCAGATCCTATCAACTGTGTTAATGGTTTCTGTGTGAACACGCCTGGAAGATATGAGTGCAACTGTCCTCCAGATTTCCAGCTGAACCCAACAGGAGTTGGTTGTGTTGGTAAGAATATTAAATAAATAAGCAGAAAGGTTAAAGGATTCCATATGAAACAATATTGATTCATTACTTAAATACAGTGGAACAAATTCTGGAGAAATGTACTTCCCACTCATATCACATGAACTGTGCAAAAAAACCCAAACCAGGATAGATGCTGATTTCAAAATCCCAACTGTAAATGGATTCATGATGAATTAATAAATTTATAACAAATATAATACAATTTTTTGTTTCTTTACCGTGTCCCATCAAAGTCAGTAAGGTTTTATTTCTACATACGATCTTCAGCAGGCTCTTATTTTCTGCTACGCCAAGAGCTGCCTCAATATATTGGAGATAGGTAATTGAAAATTAATAAAAAATATTTACAAAAAAAGAACTGCCTCAATGAAAGACAAGATTGGGTAGTGTGGCAAGGCACCTAATTATCCCCTATTGATTATATGATGCAAAGATCATTCTCATGCTAGTCTGACTGGCCAACATCTTTGAATCAGGGAAGGACATTTCTTCCTGGTCCAGTTAGCAATGCCCCTTGCAAAAATGGCAATTGCTTTTCCCTGAGACTTGCGGTTTTGCTCATTTATCTGAGTCTTTTGTGCTTACTTGCTCTGTAAACACCTATTTCCCGTGTACTTTTCTCTCATCGTGGCAAACTAGGAATTAGATTCTATCAGGTGATTTTTGAGGAACTGGGTCTGAGTGTTCCTGCCTTCTGGTGAGACGAGGAGAGCTGAGCTAAAAGACATTTTGGACCTCTTCCAGGTCTTACTCTGTTATTTTGTGATCTTGTTACGCTGACAAACCCTTGGCAGTCAGTTATGACTTGCTTTACCCATTTCCCCCTTAGATCATTTAAGAACTTTTCTGGTGTTGCAGCTTCACATTTAGGTCAAAGCTGAGAAAAATTACTGAAGTTAATGTAAGATTATGAGGTTTACTACTGAAAGCATTCATGATGCGTGATTCACATGACTGTGGCTGGTGGGCACAACTGTTTTCCATTCATTCTCCACAGATAATCGAGTTGGCAACTGTTACCTGAAATATGGACCAAGAGGGGATGGAAGTCTATCCTGCAACACGGAAATTGGTGTTGGAGTCAGTCGCTCCTCTTGCTGCTGCTCTCTGGGAAAGGCCTGGGGAAATCCCTGCGAGACCTGTCCGCCTGTAAATAGCAGTAAGGAAATGACTCTCTTAGATGCAAGGACGAAAAGAAAAAATATTAACAGTATATCATAAGGAGTGAAAACCATTTCATGTGGTTGCGTTTTATACACGATCATCATTGCGTGACCAGGCGGCAACAGCCCCAGCCCCCAGGGATCATAAGGAAGGAATAAAAACTGACATTATATGGAATTAAAATTGGGCCACAACTTTATTAAACTTCTGAATGTAGGAAGACCTTGGGCGTGTGTCCCTCCCAGCCCCCCAGCCGGGGGGAACTGGGTCTCATCAGGGTAAATGGGATATGGGGGTGGTCTGCGAGACGTAAATGTAGCAGGCAGCCTAGCCCATATCGCCGCACGCAGGGTAGTTCACTGACGACCTTTCAGTGTATGGCCAGGGACACCCATTATATAACCCCTTTAAGAGGGGGACCCTTGAATCACCACCACGGGGGGGGGGGTGAGTCACCACTTCATGCCCCCCCCCCCAATATAGGGAAGAAAAGACTAAAGGATTCCACCCAAGGCCACAACCAAGTTGTGACAAATTGCTTCAGGGAAGACAAAACATGCCAATGCGGGAAAATTTCTTCCCGGTCCTTCAACAGCAACCAGTCAAAGACCACCCGCTAAACAGGAAGAAGATGTTAACCTGCACACAAGAAACATGAAGCAAAGGGGGTGTAGGGAGGGTGAATCTCCAGAGCTGACTGCCTAGCTATTGTCGGCTCCACCCCCTATTTATAAATGGGGCTGCCCCCACCTCCCAGCAAGAAACTTGATTACTGAGGCTGGGTGTGAACCTCCAAAAAGTAACACTGAGAGGCAAGCCAGCCCCTGTTTGCCAGTAAGCTCCCTGGGAACTGTAGCACCACGCGCGATCCTGCAAAGGGCACCCACAATGTAAAGTGTGAGTGCTCATTAAATGGAAAAACATGCCTAGGTTCTCAGATGTGATCCATAAGCCTTGAGTGCAGGAATCAAGGATCCCAGCTTTGCTTGTGACAACACATGATGGCCTTAACCTAAGTATCTTGTTAACCTAAGTATCCTTTTTCCTGTGTGTAAAATTGAAAGCATGTTTAGGGACACTAATATAAAGTGTTTTGCCATGTACTTAGTGGGAGTTTAGAACAACTGTTGTTCCAAAGCATCTGCAAAAGACACCAAAGAATTATTAGTAATTATAATCTTCCTTCAAATGTATTCACTTCAGATACATGGTATGGACACATTGAAAATATTTGTTTTCCATATTGTGTAGGACAGCTTTGGTGGGAAAACAGCTGCATGGACATAAAGTATGTATGGATTGTAAGAGTCCAAAAGGACACTACACTGAATGGGGTCCCTATGAGCTGCTTTCCAGACAAAGTTATTATAAATCTGTGTGATTTGTTGTGGGGTCGAGAATAGGGGCCTTGAGAGTCAAAACACAGTTCATATTAAGATGATAAATTTCATGAGCTGTGAACAGGACTATGCAAAAGAAAAACAACAGCTGAAGCCATCTGTGTGTTAATCTTTCCACAGCCTTTTGTTTAATTCTTGCTTGTGTTCTTTACTCTGTAGGTGAATATAATACTCTCTGTCCAGGGGGTGAAGGTTTCAGACCAAATCCTATCACTATTATTCTAGAAGGTAAGTCCTTCCTTCCTTTCTTCCTTCCTTTCCTTTTTACAACAAATTTTTATTGGTTTTTAAAGAAATACAAAAACAAGAACCATTAAACTCTTTCGTTTAATGTCTCACTGTGTTTTTAATTACATTGGGAGCTGCCGGGCAACCCAGTCAGATGGGTGAGGTAATAATAATAATAATAATAATAATAATAATAATAATAATAATAATATAATGATGATGATGAAGTGTGTGTGTATATATATATATATATATATATATATATATATATATATATATATAAATAAAATGGTATTTGTTGTATTCATTGACTTTAGACATAAACTTACACATTCAGTGTCCATACATATCACTAAACATGACCTCTCCACTGAGAAGGCTGAGTGAGTGGTATAACAGGGTCTTGATTTCGGTCATTAACATAGTTAAAGAAGTTATTTTTTTTAAAATAACCACTATAGCTTTTTATGACTTAAACAAGAGTCAGGTTTTGTAAAATGTCTATAATGGGGAGGTAGTGAAATCTGTTAGTCCCATAGAAGAAACTAAAATGTATGCATTTTGTCAGCTTTGTTTTAAAGTGCTGGCCATTTCAAACTTCTTAATGGCAGCAGTCCAGATATTCACGTTCACCTGAGTTTTTCCATCTGTTAAGAGCTTCCCAGCAATCTGCAAATTGCTTTATAAACTTTGAGTTCCTAAATTGTTTTGGATTTTGGCAGCTTTACTGCTAAAAGGAAAATGTAATGTGTAGTGTTCCTTTATCAGCTGCCTTAATCTTATTCATTTAGCTCATTCTGAGTCTGTTAGTTGTGTCTACAAACACCCTATCAAAAAATTAATTGGAAGCATGACTCAGACTGTTTTACAACTGATCTTTTAAGCTTTCAGCATGCATGCAATGTGCCAAAAAGTGATAATTACAGGACATATGTTCCTAGGTGATAAAATATGATGCAACCTGGTCATGGTTGAGCACAGTATTTGAAGACCCATTGACTTTTTGGGAAGACTTTAATTTATATTGCGATCCTTCGTACTGCAGTTAGTGGGAGTTAATTGTACTTTGGCTGGCTCATACTTTTATCAGATCTTTTTCATAAAAAGCTGAGCAGATTTATAAACAAAAACAGGCAAAAGTCATTCTCTGCTAGCCATCTATGCAAGTAGTCTGCTATAGTCTTTCATCAGCCAAAAAAACATGCCTTCCTCTCTTAACACAGACATTGATGAATGCCAAGAGCTGCCTGGCCTCTGCCAAGGTGGAAACTGCATCAATACATTTGGCAGCTTTCAGTGTGAATGTCCCCATGGGTACTACCTCAGTGAAGAAACTCGTATCTGTGAAGGTAAAAATTCTTATCTTTTCTCATAGTGGAGCACCCATTTCTTCTCAAACAATATTCTTCCCTGCAGACATTTCTCCCCGCACCCCTCACCCGAAAGCATGCAGATAAAATGCAGATACTAGACCTAAAGTTGTAGATTTTTAGGATTCGAAACTTACATTTACACATTCAGTTATCAAGTTTTTCAGTTATTATTTTATATCCATTATATTAAGACAATCTCCCAGGGTAATCATGAATATGCACACTACTTTCTAATTGATACTACTTAGGGTCAAACTTGATGTGATGATACAGGCCATTTTGATTTCTCTTTTCTTTTTAAACTAATGACTTTAGTGGGTTATGACTATAACCTAAATCCCACATACTTTCTCAAGATATTGTTCGCCCCTGCATCTGCTTTTTGCTGCAAGTAACATCTTCATAGATGAATTACAGCTTCAGATGTTACTTGTTGTAACAAAGCTTTTCATGGTTGAGTAACAGCTTCAGGTGGGTGATTTTTTCAGTGGGAAAGCAGTACAGTGGTCCCTTGGTTCCTGAACAGCTAAGTTGCCGAACAAATTGGCTCCCAAATGCCGCAAACCCAGAAGTAAGTGTTCTGGTTTGTGAACATTTTTCGGAAGTCAAATGTCTGATGCAGCTTACACAGCTTCTGATTGAGTGCAGGAAGCTCCTCCAGCCAATTGGAAACCACACCTCGGTTTTCAAATGGTTTTGGTAGTCAAACGGACTCCCGGAATGGATTAAGTTCGAGAACCAAGGTACCACTGTATAAGGGGTGGGTGAACTCCTACCATGGAGCTCCATAGCTACTTCAGAAGAGGAGGAAAATCCCAAACACGGGATTCAAAGATGGTGGATTCATTGTTTAACTCTTACGTAGCCTCTTTGTCCACAAATGATAAATAATTGTTTGGCCTTATATGTTGTTATTTATTGAGCACTTGTTTGTTGTACCTTAATTGCTTATTGAGTCTCCCTGCTCTCCCACAGATATTGATGAGTGTGTTGCACATCCTGGCGTCTGCGGTCCTGGGACATGCTACAACACCTTGGGGAACTACACATGCATTTGCCCTCCAGAATACATGCAGGTGAATGGAGGCCACAACTGTATGGGTATGTTACCTTTTATATTTCCACTTCCTACCATGATATTGAGAAGAGTTTGAAGACCAGATGAGTTCCTAAAATTTAGGCCCAGTTTACACTTAACAGCTGTTCCTATGCAGCTTCTTCAGTAGCACATAGGATCTAGAATCCAGGCTCACAGCTGGACAGCATTCACGTGAGGCCTCCATTGGTGTTGGAATGGCTCGGAGGAATATCTGGCTTGGTCAAAGTCAGTTAAACTAATATTTGTGGAAATGTGCATGGTTATTGAAATAGCTTAAGTCATAGCTTGAGGCTGCATTCCTACATCTGGCCAGAAGATGGCTGTGGAGTCTCTGAATGTGTTTAGGTGCCAGTTTACTAATGGAGAGGAGGTCAGACAGTAGGATAGCATCTATGCCTCTGGTAAAGCCTCTGGCCCACCAGTAGAAAGTTCTGTGGGTACAGATGTATCCCCAGTGGGGTTCGGGTGGTGGATGGATGCCTTGCAGAGCTTGGGATCCGCATGATCTAAAGCCCATGACATGTGCTCAAAAAAGGCCAAGAACTATGCTGATTCTAGAGCTTGCATAGTTAATTTCCCTTTCATTGATTTCAATGGGAGATAAATAGGGAGAAAGACAAGAGGGGTGTAAAAGGGCTCCCCACATATCCTGCCCTAGATATATCAAGCTGTCAGGACAAGGGAAGTGGTGGTACGTCTGCCACAGATTCTCCCCACCCCCCAGTTCCATAAAACAGCTGTGTAAGTTACTTTTATTGTGTACTAAATATGCTTTCTGGATCTTATAACTCAATCCTGATTATGTCTGCTTCAATTAAGCATGCTTATAATGGCTGCCCACCCAGTCCCAGGGTGGGCGGTGGTTGCAGCCAGTCGCAGCCGCCTCTCGGCTCCTGTGGTGTGTGTGTGAAAATGCTTCCTTATGGCAACCAGCTAAAAATGAACCAATTCCCCCATTGTAGTTGGGAAGATCTAGCATCTGCCCCAATCTTCTTGAATAAAACACAGAGAATAGATCCAGCTGCAGTTAATCTGTGTTCAAAAAAAAAAAAAAGTCAGCTGAAGCAGGTATCTACTAGATGTATAGGAAAAAAGAAAGCCAGTGCTCAAGATCCAATTGTTATATGTTTAATACTTTAAAATACCCATTTAAAAGCATGCGATTTCTACATGTACAGATATGAGAAAGAGCTTTTGCTATAGAAGCTACAATGGAACGTCTTGCGACAATGAACTCCCTTTCAACGTGACCAAGAGGATGTGTTGCTGCACCTATAATGTTGGGAAAGCCTGGAACAAACCTTGTGAACCATGTCCAACTCCAGGAACAGGTAAAAACTAGACTTAACAGGGGATGTTGTAAAGACTGTTGAGCCCAAATTAATATTAAGATATATGCACCCCTTTCTGGACAGATTCCTAGAGAGCCAATACAGTAATATATTATTCAGTTATTTCCTTGGCAGTCAATTTAAGCAAACACAATGTTCAGTAGCTGTTATACCTCCCAACAACCTAGTGAATAAATGTAGGCATCAGGGATATTAAAAATATTAGTTTCATTTGTTTCAGTTTCCTGGCTTTTTTCCATTTAGTTGAAAGTGCATGTGATAAACAGTTACCTGTATATTTCTTTCGGTCTTTTCTTAAAAGAAGTTTTCTTAAAAGAAAACACTGGAAGATACAGGCAACTGTTTTACATAGGATAAAACTTACGAAAACCCAATAGCTGAGATATATTAGTCTATCTCTTCTATAACAATAGAGCATAAAGGAAAACAAAGCAGTGCAGTATTCCTTTGATCAGTACGGAAAGAGGAAATAGGAACTGAAAATAACATTTTTCCTTCCCCAGAAGTATTCTAAGCCACTGTCCTTCCTGTCACTAATCAAGATGGGAAGAGAGAAGAGCTCAAAGCCCATTATTTGTACATCAAAATTACTAATCCTATATAATTCCACACTGGGGGTTTTCCTTGTCAGTGCTGTCTTTCGGTTTCCAAATTCTGTCAACATTAAAGCTAATACTTGGATTAAATAACGTATTTGTTTATGGCTGCATTGTGTGTGTGTGGGGGGGGGGGGAATCCTCTTATTCAATAAAATGGATTACTGCTTTTTGTAAATGGATGGTTTGTCCAAGAGTTATTTTTATATTCAGCCTCCTTGATTCCACCCCACTTTCTTTCCTTTTAAGTTGAATTCAAGTCAATATGTGGAAATATTCCTGGCTTCACATTCGACATCCACACAGGCAAAGCTGTTGGTGAGTTTTTAAAGCTATGTTCAGATTAATGAATGCAGCATGAATCTGAAAACTAGAGGCTTTCCCCCCCCCTACCCCCTTTTTATTTATGTATAAGATGTGTGAGAAACTAAAATGACAGGGAAAAAGTTTCAGCTTTTTATGTATAAAGCTCCCCTATATGGATTTTTCCTTTATACAAAAAGCATTGATTAAAATCAAAATTGAATTGCTATATTCAATTTGCAGTATTATATTTCTAGGTAAATTTTATTACCACTTTATTTTCCTTATTTCATGCATAGAGAAACTGAGAAAAAGCAGGGCTTGTCATTGCATTGGACTAATAAATATTGATTATTATTTTTTAGATATTGATGAATGTAAAGAGATCCCAGGGATTTGTGCAAATGGTGTTTGCATTAACCAGATTGGCAGCTTCCGCTGCGAATGCCCAACAGGATTCAGCTACAATGACCTGCTCTTGGTCTGTGAAGGTGATGTAAATTGTATTGTCTATGATTTATCCTCATGGCAAGAACCTTTCCAGCAACAGTCTCCGCTCCTACTTTACTGCAGCTCATAAGTGGGGGTTTTTTTGCAGGGAGGGAATACACCTAGAAATCACACCTGCCTCCAGGTCAGGTAATGATCAAAGAGGAACTGATTATACTGACTGAGTCCTACACAATGGCCTAACCTGGCTGTATGGACCAGCAGAGAGGAAGTGCAAGCTAACGTACCATGCACATATCTACTATGCAACTGTCTGTGATCTGCTCCAGTAAATTAGAGTCCTGTGGATATATCTTCAAAATAGAGCAGCAGTTATTTTTAATAATAATAATAATAATAATAATAATAATAATAATAATAATACTTTATTTATATCCCACCCTCCCCAGCCAAAGACGGGCTCAGAGCAGCTAACAACAGTAAAAATAGCACAGTTTACATAAAATCACAGTCAATTAATTGAAATACATTCTAAAATCAATTCATTCTAAAATCAATTCAAAATCAAATTAATGGCAACCATTGGGCTAGAGTTCTATGAGGATTACAGAAGGAGGGGGTCAGACTGTGCCTTGGCCAAAGGTCTGGTAGAACAGCTCTGCCTTGCAGGCCCTGCGGAAAGATGTCAAATCCTGCAGGGCCCTAGTCTCTTGTGACTGAGCGTTCCACTAAGTCGGGGCCACGGCCAAAAAAGCCCTGGCTCTGGTTGAGGCCAGCCTAACCTCCCAGTGGCTCGGGATCTCCAAGATGTTTTTATTTGAAGACCGTAAGGTCCTCCGTGGGACATACCAGGTCCCGTAGGTACAAGGGTCCTAGGCCGTGAAGGGCTTTAAAAGTTAAAACCAGCATCTTAAACCTGATCCTGTACTCTACTGGGAGCCAGTGCAGCTGGTATTAGAAAAGTATAGAAAAAAGTGACTAATGAAAAGGTGTAGAAGACGCTTGTCTTTGAAAAGGCAAAGCCTGCGCATCAGTTGATTCCTGACCTAGGTTTTGAAACTCTTATCAGTAATTCCATAAAGTGTTTGAACCATAATCATTAGTTGCCCTTTGTTCCATGAATATAAGTATTTCTCTTTAAATCCATGTATTGTCTGGTCTCACAGGATTGTATTTATCTTACTGGCAGATTTCTTAGAGAAAGGGAGGCAGGAACATTATTCAAAGCATTTGCTCTGTGTGTACAATGTGCCACATTCCTGCTGTTTGTAGCAGAAGAATTTGTTAAATGCTCTGATGAAAAATGTTCTGGAGTGGTATGGTTGTGGGATACAGTGTGTGCTTGGGTTCCTTCTCTACTTTTTAGTTTCTGTCAGTCTTCTTCTACCTGTTTGGCAGGAATCCCATCTTTTCTCTTCCTTAGAGGCTATTAAATAAAGGCATTTTCAGTAATGTGCTGGTCACTACTTCAGAGGGATGAACACAAAGAAAAGGGATATAAGCACATTTAAGTTCCATTGATTTCAGTTGGTATGTTAAGATTGTGTTGAAAATTCTCTAATTGAAGTAAGTGGGATTTGAAAGTTCTTTAACATTGGCTGAATTATGCCCACTGCAATGTAGAGCACAAAAAGTATCTGAATACCTCAAAGAGATGAAGGACACCTATACTGACATTTGACTAACAATTATTGATCTTACAGATATTGATGAATGCAGCAATGGTGACAATCTCTGTCAACGAAATGCAGATTGTATTAACAGCCCTGGTAGTTACCGCTGCGAATGTGCTGCAGGCTTCAAACTTTCACCCAATGGTGCCTGTGTTGGTAAGAAATAACTTGTATTCACTATTTTGCTTAAGTCTTCTTTTATATGGATATTCCGTCTACAATAGTGGCAGTTTTCCTGTTCTGAATTTGCTTTTTTTTATTTTTATTTTTGCACACTTACAATTATGTTGCTTCCCTGACTTACGTGTCATGTCTACCAGTATCCGACTTTAACATGAACAGACAAATAGTAGGATTTTTGTGCTACGGCTTTCTTTATGAAATGGACATTTTAAGTCTTCTTTTATATGGATATTCCGTCTACAATAGTGGCAGTTTTCCTGTTCTGAATTTGCTTTTTTTTTTTTTTTTTTTGCACACTTACAATCATGTTGCTTCCCTGACTTATGTGTCATGTCTACCAGTATCCGACTTTAACATGAACAGACAAATAGTAGGATTTTTGTGCTACGGCTTTCTTTATGAAATGGACATTTTAAGTTCACCTTCAGTAATCATTAGCAGATTGTAAAACGTGAGTAACAAATGAGCAATACCAAAACCACAAATCAATAATGTATACCATGTGTTTTGTGTATTTTTGTTATAGATCGCAATGAATGCCAGGAAATTCCTAATGTATGTAGTCATGGCACGTGTGTGGATAAAGAGGGAACTTACCATTGCATCTGTCAAAATGGCTTTAAGGCATCCCATGACCAAACTATGTGTATGGGTATGTTGAGAGAATGTTATCCGTGTAAAAACGTGAATTAGAAAATCTAGAACACCTTAATTAATTGACGTTTTGGTGAGTGATGGTTGGGTTGATACTGTTATTTGTTGTTGTTTAGTCGTTTAGTCATGTCCGACTCTTTGTGACCCCATGGACCAGAGCACGCCAGGCACTCATGTCTTCCACTGCCTCCCGCAGTTTGGTCAGACTCATGTTGGTAGCTTCGAGAACACTGTCCAACCATCTCGTCCTCTGTTATCCCCTTCTCCTTGTGCCCTAAATCTTTCCCAACATCAGGGCTTTTTCCAGGGAGTCTTCTCTTCTCATGAGGTGGCCAAAATATCGGAGCCTCAGCTTCAGGATCTGTCCTTCCTGTGAGCACTTAGGGCTGATTTCCTTTAGAATGGATAGGTTTGATCTTCTTGCAGTCCGTGGGACTCTCAAGAGTCTCTATTTCAAATGAATATAAGTTATGTGTTGTGAGATAAATGTGGTGATTGCATTTATTATATCATTGCGAAACTTTGAAATATAAAAAGCGGAGGCGGAAAATAAGCCAGTTTCCTGAGATGATTCTACAAATAATAATTCCTTTGTATTAATGCCTTCTCTCTGCAGATGTTGATGAATGTGAAAGACATCCTTGTGGAAATGGAACGTGTAAAAACACAGTTGGCTCATATAATTGTCTATGTTATCCAGGATTTGAGCTTACACATAATAATGACTGTATGGGTAAGAGAATCAATAGAAAACTACACTTTTTCATTTAGGAAGAGGGATGGTGCAAGCAGTTCAAATAAAAACATGATAATTTCTGACTTTTAATAGACAAATCTATTTAAGGTCTGTACTCTGTTGTGGAAATAATTTTGGGGGGAAAAGTATTATACTATTTCAGCTTCAAACACCTTTTTTGACCTTTCAAGTAGTTGCAGGGACCACCAACTAGATCAGAACCACAAATTTCGGAAGAGAGAATTACATATGAGCCAGAAGTCATCTTTTCCCATTGAAAATGAGGGTTTCAGAATGGTCAGCAGGGGGTGAACTTTGAGAATTTGGGAGAGGGATTGTGTAGTTTTCACTTGTAAGGGAAGGATATCCCCAGGGAAAGAAATGACAGCAGTGGCTTTCCCCCTTTCATTCATTCATTCATTTAAAATGTAGTTGTTGCTGCTCCTGCAAGTAGCAGCAGAGTTGCTATTGGTGCCCCTTCCTATCCTCCCTCGGAATGACGCTATGTTGTCACATAGCATCGTCCTAGGGCTATGTTGGTGTGGAATGGCAGTTTCTACTGACTGGGCCACCAACAGCAACACTATAGCTGTTTGTGGTGGCAGAAGATTAAACTGGATGGGAAAAGACTGCTAGTAGGTCATTCCATATCCAGTGATCCAACTTTTTAAACTCATGTCATCCTATTTTCTTTATATTTTGTACACTTGTTGACTGATCAAAACTAAGTTAGAATCTAAAATTTTAATTTTTTATCGCAACCCATTATGAGTTGTTTCATGAGAGTTTGAGATTTCAAAAAATTTACAATTTTGGCCTTGCCACAATAAACATAAAAGCTCAGCCCAGAACTGAGATACGTCAAAACTAAAAACACCAGTCTCTTCAGAACTTCATGGGCTTTACTCTATCCATCCATGATGGATTTACTTTAAATTTTAAATGTAAATTACAAAATTCAAACCTTTAAAAAGTGATTAAAAATGATTAGGATTAAAAAATTCCAAAAAATTGTATTTGTTATTTAATATTTCTAAGAGCCACCTCCAAAATTCCTTCTTGGAATCTCAATGGGATCATATTTTTAAAAAAATATTTTGTACATACATGTCTGCCTTATTGGGTTCTAGTTAGGATAAATTGGTCTTCTTGGAGTAAAATATAACAGAATAAACCAGACTTCAAACTGTAATATCAGTTACTTCAAGCAATTCTTTAGAAAGTTATTCAAATTAAAAGGTACCTGAAAAGCTAGTCAGGCTTTTCTTTTAAAAATGTGTTCCAAAGCAGAGTTGTAGCTTGCAATTATTGCATGATAGAATTAATGCTTTTTGTTGCCCTTGTTTTGTTAACCATTTTGTTGCTTTTTGTTAACCATTTAGATATTGATGAATGCAGTTCCTTCTTTGGTCAGGTGTGCAGAAATGGGAGGTGTTTCAATGAAATTGGTTCTTTCAAATGTTTATGTCATGAAGGTTATGAACTTACTCCAGATGGCAAGAACTGTATTGGTATGTATGAAAGCAACTACCTAGTGTAAATGTGCATTGATAGAACAGCAATCCTATTCACACTTATCTGGGATTACATCCCATTGAACACAGTGTGACTTACTTTTGCATAAACATACAATTCTGCTGCTTTTTGAGGTATACGTTTGCACAGTCATGTTACAGTGTCTTTCAGTCACATATATCCTAGTGTCTTTCAATTAAAAAACTAAATAAGTTAAAGAAGCACAACAAAACACTTCCGGCAGGTATTTATGGATAGCTGTGAACTGCAGCTGAAACACAATCCTATATCACACAAGTAAGACAGAGCCTCTCCCTCTTCTCAGGAAATCTCTGTTCTTTTACCAATTTTGGTTGATACATTTGCCTTATGTGGCTCTTGTATGCTAAACTGAACAGCAGAATTCATTGCAAAGGGGTGAGTAAGGAACTTTTCCCCATCAGCAAGAGCTAGGGGCGAGGAGTGCTATTGTTTCCATTTGTTATGTATTTTTGTGTTTTTATATTGTAAAATCTGTGATCTTTGGGTGAAGGGTGGTATTATAAATTTTATTATTATCTATTATTATTATTGTTATTATTAATAGTAGTAGTAGTTATTTACATATGGGAGCAGGGTTACTTAACACAGCAAAGGACAGACAAACGTGTGAGAAGGAGGATCAATGATCTTGATCTAGATTCTTCTCTCTTATTGCATACTCAGACTGTAGGTAATCCTTCTAGAATCTCTAACATATTTTGTCTTTTTTCTATTCTTTTGAGATATTAATGAGTGTGTGGTGCTTGCTGGCTCGTGCTTCCCTGGTACATGTCAAAACTTGGAAGGATCTTTTAGATGCATTTGCCCACCAGGGTATGAAGTAAAAAGCGAAAGCTGCATTGGTAATGTTGCATTTTATTTTATTTTGAACTTCAATACTAACACAGTAAAGAACAGGTATTTTGGATGTGGTAGAAATAACATGCAACGATTGTGTCGCTCATTTACAAATGTAGCGACTTTCAAGATATGGCATGCTTGTGCTTGTGATGAGAAACAAACTCAAATTCGTGGCATTTCATTAACAGAAATCGGGGGGGGGGGGGAAATATGCTGGTTTGTGATTCGTAAAATCTTTGCTTAACAAACAAACAAATCCACACACCTCCCCCCCCCCCCGGCGAGTACATAGAGAAAGCTTAGCTGAAAAATTGTCTGAAAATATAGACTGCATTCAGACAGCATTTTGTTCTATTTCCCTAAAGTTTCCTTACCTGATAACTTTCTCATTTTATGTGATCTTTCACTCGAGGTAAATTCCAGTTCTGGAAATCTAGTGGAATTTAGTAGAAGCCATTTCTTTGTTAACTGCTTTCAGGGGGGAAAATCCACTTAACCTAGAAAATCACAGGAGCATTTGTGCTGTAATTTCCCCACAGTTTTCATGCATCATGCCACTACAGCTCATGTCACCAAATTTGGAGTAGTATTCTAGTATACAGTACCTTCCCACCATTTTCATGTGTGAATCATGAGGGAACAAAATCACTCATGGCGACACGCCTGGTCACATCTACGGTTGTGCTACACTGTGTCCACTGGTGGAATGAAATTTAGCATGCCCTGGCAATATAACAATCAAAAAGCCGCAATTCCAATAACACAGCTGGTAATAGATACAGTGTAAAAAGAATGTTAGAAAGTGGGACAAGAAGTGCTTGCATTATAACCAGAAAAACTAATTCAATAATCTCCACATCCAAACGCACCCAGACTCAGAAATATAGCAGATGGTTTCTGTTTTAAGCCTTAATGCTCATAGTTATGCGCAACTAAATTCCACACCAAATGCACACCTAGTGTGTAAAGGTAATTGAGTTATTTGCATAGCGCTTTGATGTTTATTTCAACGTCTAAGGATTTTATGTTTTGGTACAAAATAATATACCAATGCTTTTAGAACGTTAGATGCTTCAGATTTTCATTATATGGAGAAAAAACGTAACACACAGCTATCAAATGAGAAAGTGGATCCATGCAAATCACAATGTGTTTCATCAAACTAAGAAACAAAGATATTGGTACCAGACAGCCAATCCTAAATATCTTCAAATTAACCATACAGGAAGTAAATCCTCGTGTCTTCTCTGTGCCAAACTAACTGATGTTAGTGGAATTTTTGCCCAGATAAAGATGGAAGGAAAACTTCATGTGTGCTTTCAGTAGTCTTCATCAATCAAGGAACAAAATCTTGCTTAAATATGCTGGACTTTTATCTTGAGCAATACATTTTTTGGAGACTTTAACTTTTGTAACACAGTGCATTTATTAATTTGTTTTCTTGCCAGCTTTTAAATATTTTTGGCAGCTATTGCTAGCAATATTAACTGTTTTTCTTGAGAGTAATCCAAGTCATATTTTCTTTGAAACCTTTCAAAGTACAGCATTTTGGGGCTGCAGTGAATATCATGTGCAAGACACCGGATACATTAGCATATAACACAAAGAGAAAGAATGTCTTAGTGCAAATGTGTGGGCTTTTGGCAAGGAGATGGCAAGCACTGTGTTTCTTCTCAGTCCTCTTAGCATGGCATGAGGCGGCAGCTAAGTCAAAGTCAGGTTTAGTGTGTTTTTTGAATTTTGACTTGTAGTTAAACACTCTCTTTCCATTAAGCATGAGTTGTAGCCAAGGTTAATTCTTAGTTGCAGCTCATGGTTAAGGAAGAGAGGATGCAAACAGCCCCCAACTACGTTATAATGGAACAGGAATAGACAAACCCCTGCCCCACCCCTCAAATATTTGTTTCACTAGTTCTCATACTCACTTCGTTTTTATGGGCAATTTCTTTTTGCCTTTCCCCAAATTGTTGGGGAAGGGGATGACCAAATATACTGGCACAGCCTTAGAGTAGACTTTATAAAGCAATTGCTGTTTTAAAACAGGACGAACTGGTTTGCTCATTTAAAAATCAATTCTGCTAAATGCACTATTTCCCATCAGCTCTCTGGAAAACACACAAGATGAATACCATTTTGGATTGATGTTGTAATCACATTTTCGTTTTAACCATCTTTAAAATTTTATTTATTTACAATCAATTTGTGTATAAATTTTATGAAATAAATAAATGATTTTTCAGACATTGATGAATGCAACGAGGATCCCAACATCTGTCTCTTTGGATCCTGCACTAATACGCCAGGAGGATTCCAGTGCATCTGTCCTACAGGCTTTGTGATATCTGATAATGGCAGGAGATGTTTTGGTAAGCACAGTGGTTGCAGCAGGCTGTTAACAGTCAGCTCAAATATTCAGAAAGGAGGGCCATTCAATAAACAATCATTTGGCTAAGTTGGGCCATCTCACGTTTATTTATTTAAAGAAGTTCTACCTCACCTTTACACTTTAAAAACTTATTGGGATGGCTGATATGATAATAAAAAGAAAATACAATCATTAACACATGCAAAGATGAACGTGCAATGCTTGAAATTTAAAACACAACAGAAAGACAAACTTTGGCTCGACCAGTTGCTGCGGGCCCAGTTGCAGCGATAAAAGCAATACAAATACAATTAAAAAACCAGTATGAATATTTAATGTAATGGATGTTCCATCTACATCTTCAATCACAAATCCATGCTAAGCCCAGACCAGGCAAAAATGGATTTGAAAGCTTGCCTTGCCTAACACCAGTGCTTTTTTTTTTCTAGAAAAGAGGTACAGGAACTCTCCCATTTTTTTCCCAGACAACCCTAAGTTGTTGAACTTTGTTTAGGGAGCAAATTGCCCAATTCTTCCAAATGGATCAGAGCCCTATGACTTTTAAACAGCCACCTGCAATATTAGACTGAGATTAATTCAGCAACAAACAAAATACCACACTGAGCCTACTGGATGCCATGCTTTAAATGTCTTGAGTTTTGCCCACATGGATGAAAGCTGGCTGTACAAAAATCCACAGGCTGTCAAATAATTCTTGAAGGAGATACAAATGAGAATTAAAAGATGTTATGGGGTAGATGGATGGAGAGGGATTGATGGATGATGTGGGATGGGTGGGGAAGAAACTGAACTACACCATTTTTGGATAGAAATATTTTCACTACAAAAGTAATTTTCAGCGGTGGGTGGGTCTGAAATGTTCCCCATCAACTCCTTCTCAGAGGTTTCCCCACGCCTAGTATAAGCAGACTGAAAGGGTTCAGTGCATGGAAAAGGCATTACAAAATAATGCCTCCTGCTGATAGAGGTTCAGACAGGAATTCCCACGCAAGTGAGAAGTGAAACCATTCCTTTGATTTTGATTAACTTACCCAGCTACCCAGTGTCTAAAGTAATTCTATGGCATTTGCTCTCCCCCCTAGATACACGACAAAGCTTCTGCTTCACTAACTTTGAGAATGGCAAGTGCTCTGTGCCGAAAGCATTTAACACCACCAAGGCAAAGTGCTGCTGCAGCAAGATGCCGGGAGAAGGATGGGGTGATCCCTGTGAACTTTGTCCCAAGGAAGAAAAAGGTAAAGAAAAAACATGTGCTGGCATTAGGGCTGTGCAATAAATTGCCATACATTTGAATAACATTATTAGAAATTACATCGTGACAAGTGTTGCAACAAGGTGAACCAAAGATGGAGACTTAATGGCTTCCTAGGGGGTGGTACAGCTGAACCAATACCTTAGAGATAAGGTAAAGGGACCCCTGACCATTAGGTCCAGTCGTGGCTGACTCTGGGGTTGTGGCGCTCATCTCGCTTTATTGGCTGAGGGAGCCAGCGTACAGCTTCCGGGTCATGTGGCCAGCATGACTAAGCCGCTTCTGGTGAACCAGAGCAGCGCACGGAAACACCGTTTACCTTCCTGCCAGAGCGGTACCTATTTATCTACTTGCACTTTGACGTGCTTTTGAACTGCTAGGTTGGCAGGAGCAGGGACCGAGCAAGGGGAGCTCATCCTGTCGCGGGGATTCGAACCGCCGACCTTCTGATCGGCAAGTCCTAGGCCCTGTGGTTTAACCCACAGCGCCACCCTTGTCCCCACCTTAGTGATACTTTGCAGATAATTTGCAGGCACCGAGACTCCTGCTTTGTTTGCTCTGTCCCTCCTCCCTCCTAACCTGTAAGAGATGAGGATAAGCCCTCACACAAACCAGTAAACTCAGCTTTACCAGTATCTTTGCACCTAGAGCTCAGCTAACTATGCAGAGCCTGCTAATAATTCAGGAGGGACCATGGCCATGGCTTGGTCAAAGTTCCCAGGAAAGTAGAAGTAAGTTTAGTTAACTCAGAGGGGCTTATGCATGCACAGATTCCACTTAGACCTCTGAGTGGGGAAGCAGATGCAACTTGACTAGTAAATCACTTAAATTACTCTTAAATTAGTTGAAAACATATTAAATATGTTATATGGAGGTTTATTTAATATTTTTATTAAATCTACTACTTCCTTACATTTTAAGGCCCTCCACCCCTGTGTATAGCGTATATGGAACCAATATCATCACAGGAAACTGGAGCTGGCTAAAGATGTGTTAAAATCCAGTAAAGCAATCAGTGTCTTTGGGGTTTCGCTATTGGCTTATATTAAAAACTGAATATTGATTACAGCTACAGTTGCCAATTACTTTATGGATGTGGCACTTATTACACAGTATTCAGATATGGAAGAAAAATAAAGGGGGGGACTCCTTTTGCAGCACTTGTGAAAAGCATATATGTATATGTGTGTGCCTGTTATTGCTTTAATTGGCCATAGTCAGCTGTATAATCATTGCCATTTTTTTTCCCTTTGTGGTGCCGCTGTTCCAAAAAACGTTCTCGTGCAGTTGCCTTCCAGGATTTGTGTCCGTTTGGTCACGGGACTATACCTGGGATTGATGATACCCGAGAAGGTATTGGTTTTACTTTGATATCACCTTAAAACTATATAGTTCTTTAATGAATTATACTCCAGCATTCTCTGGCTTTTAGAAAGTTGTGTTGATTTTTCAGATACGAATAATAATTCTGATTAGGGGGAGACAACATAAATCTTACTCCAGAAAACGTTCTTACTTTCTCTTGTTGGTGAATGGTCACAGAGCAGCACAAGTTAATATAGGCCTAGGATAGTAGATGCAGCCCACAGGATTTATACTCTATGTACGAGCCAATATGGTAATTTCTATCCAGTTCTTCTGTTTAGAGCAGTGATTGCCAAACTTGGCCCTCCAGCTCTTTTGGGACTACAATTCCCATCATCCCTGACCGCTGGTCCTGTTAGCTAGGGATGATGGGAGTTGTAGTCCCAAAAGAGCTGGAGGGCCAAGTTTAACCATCACTGGTTTAGAGCAACCAAAGTGGCTTACAACAAATTAAAATACTATCAAATAGAAATTTGAAACAATGCAGAACACTACAATACTGGCAACTCCAGGGGTTATGTTCCAAGGCACCACGGGTTTAAATGAAATTGTATTTGAAACACAGTTGAAAAAGCCTGCAAACATACCATTCCGCCCCTGCCTCATTCCGCCACTTTTTGTGATGTTTTCGGGTCACTTCCGGGTTTGACACAATGCACGTGTGGGCATTTGCGCACTTATCGGACCCACCTAAAACATTCGCTGCCTGTACTAAAAACAACAGCACTAAAACACCAAATGGGCAGCAGCTCAATTTTTTGTATAGCAAGTTTCTTCTTTTTTTAAAAAAAAGACCAAATCATTTGTTTAAAGCAACAAATCACAAAATATAAACCATTGGAAGTTTAAAACATTTTCAGCAACTGTCTACAGACAGGGAGAGAGGGTGTCTGGCAGATCTCCACTGGGAAAGTTTTCCATAACTTTGCTCCTATCTCTGTGAACTAATTGTTAATCAGAGAAGCAAAGCAAATGTCCTTAAAAACAATTCATTTATTTTCTCTGCGTTGTTGGCATAAGAAATAATTCTTTCCTTTTTATTCATTTATTCCTCTATTACTGTCCAATAAAATCTGTTATACTAAAGGAATCCCGAGATGGATAACAGAACAGTACAAATGATTTTATGCCACTTTCTTGTTTCTAGATGTCAACGAATGCCTAGAGAGCCCAGGCATTTGTTCCAACGGTCACTGCATAAACACAGATGGATCCTTCCGCTGTGAATGCCCTTTGGGATACAAGCTAGATTACACCGGAGTGCGTTGTGTAGGTGTGTGCTGATTCAAAGCCATATGTAAAATCTGTTTATTTCATGCGTTGTAATTTTTTTAACTTCATGAACTTGACCTGCATCCCAGTTTTCAAAAGTTTGTTTTACTTGTTACACCCTAGATACCGATGAATGTTCAATTGGTAATCCATGTGGAAATGGCACGTGTTCCAATGTTATTGGTAGCTTTGAATGTAATTGCCTTGACGGGTTTGAACCTGGGCCAATGATGAACTGCGAAGGTAAATTATAATTTGTTTTATCTTCTGGCTACATTTGGGTAACTAACCTGCTTTGAATCTTTATCCGATTCCCTTTACCGCCAAAGGGAAGTAAAAATAAGAAAGAGTGGCTTGTTTGTTTTTTATTTTTGGAAGAAGATTTCTAAGGACTGGATAACACTGATGTTGTTTCTATTTTGTTCAGACATAAATGAATGCGTACAAAACCCGTTGCTGTGTGCTTTTCGCTGCATAAACACATATGGTTTCTATGAATGCACCTGTCCAGTGGGCTATGAATTAAGAGAGGACCAAAAAATGTGTAAAGGTATGGGGTTTTTTTTAAATGATCTTTCATAGGAAAATGTTTTTTATTTCAAAATGTATCACCTGCATTTCACTTAGCACAGACAAGAAGAAAGCACCCTTCAGTGCTTTGGCCACTTTGAATTGCTTCGTACTCCTTTGTGCCTTCATTGCCTTAATTTTGCTTGCCAGTTTTGTTGGGCTTACTTGCGCCTCTAGTGGACAAAAGCAGGAATAGGTTTTTCAGGAAATAGGGTTGCCCCTCCTCAGTTTTTTGCTCCTGCCTCCACAAAGCAGTCATGTTCCCTTTGGTCCCTCTCACTTCTTCATCCTGGTTTAGTGTTTCTCACTTCAATCTTTAACCTCTTAATCCTCGTCTTCTCTATCCTGTATACATGCATGTGTGTAATGTCAAATCTTTCTCCTCCTTCCCCACTGTGACTGGGAGGGAGAAATGGTGGCTTGCCCAGGGCTTTTACGTCCAGAGATCTTTTTAATTATTATTATTTCACTGGTTGGATGCAGCAGCAGATCACGACAGGGATTGGTAACAGCTAGGATGTCAGAAGCCTCGACATCCCAACCTAGCAATTCCACACTGGCAAGTGAAATACCTGAGGGGTACATTTCCTTGTCCAGTGTTGCATCACTGGGGCCACACCCTTCTATGGCCTGTGACACTGATTGCCGCCTCTGGTTGCCCAACTGGACTTTATGTTGTTTGTTTCTTGTAGGAAGTAGGCTAACACTGTTCTGAGTTTCAGTTCTGGCCAGTTCATTCTCAGCAAATATGCAAAACTGAGGCTAGCCTATTTCCTGAAAAACCTACTCCTTCCTTTGTCCGCTAGAGGCACAAGTAAGCCCAACTCAGTGATGCTACACTGGACATGCAAATCTACCTTTCAGCTGGGTACAAATGGTACTTCCTACCTCTTTCCTGTTTGGGCAATCATGAACATTTTCACCCTCATCCCTTAGGGATGATTTATCCTCAGCTGAAAACTCTTCGGCTCTTTTTGATTTTTCCTTGGTGATCATTTTTAAAGGTGCTCTGCTACTTCTTTTATTTTAAGCTCCCAACTATCTGGTTGCATTCTGGTTCCAGTGGAGTCAGTCCCTTTTGTACAGGCATGACTTGTTCCAAAAATTACCCTAAACCGTTCCCCAGTGCCTAACTAATTGAACCCCTCTTCCCATCATGATTGGCTCATCCACATTTTGAGATGCCTTGTTTTGTATGTCTAGCTGGCCCTGTGCATGGAATGGACATTTCAGAAAAGTTACCCATCTGTGCTGTTTACTTTGGGGTGCATATGTATAGGAGTCTACTGACAGAATATTGTCCCCGGAACAAATAGTAGATTGATGTTCTAAGCATATACATTCCTTGGTTATTTTTTAAAGATCTTGATGAATGTGCAGAAGGTCTACACGACTGTGAATCAAGAGGTATGATGTGCAAAAATCTGATAGGAACTTTCATGTGCATCTGCCCTCCTGGAATGACCCGCAGACCAGATGGAGAAGGTTGCATGGGTAAGTATTAAGATAGGATGCTTCAAGAAAAGAACCTGAGCCTATTTAACTCAGTATTCCTGTATTACCCAGTGACTGCTATGAATAAAAGTTAATGTATATTATGACTTTTTCCGATCTATTGTTAGTGCACATAATAGACACAGTTTTGTATGCAGTGTTGCCTAACATATATTCAAGCAGTGTCCCTGATATTAGGATTTTTTGTATGCTCCTTTCACTCACCTATGGATTTGATGCACACTTCTAATGTGTGCTCATTTTTTGGTTGGAAAGCTTCATCACAAAATTGGGAGAAGTGTGAATTTTGAAGGACAGTTGCACTTCAGTTTGCATATTGCTTTGGGAAGTATGAATTAGGTAGGCTTCCGTTAAATTGAACTGAACTGAATTTCTCCCCATCCCTAATACAGTATATGCTGAGCATAAGCTGGGAGTTTACAGCATTGATTCTGACGTTTCTTACTTCCTATGAGTTTTCTAGGAGAACCCTCAGCACCATAACATTGGATTATTACAGAGAGGAAATCAGGCTCCTAGATCTCAGACTTATTTCTAGCAACGCTATCAGTCTCCAATTATTATTGTTCTTCTGCAGCCTCAGTTAGCATATTCCTTAGAGGAGGAAGGGGAAACCCAATTGAGTGATCTTAAGTTGTTGATTGCATTGGTATCATTTAACTTGCGTTGTGATTCTGTACACATTTATTTTTTGTTTCTGTATTTGTGATAAAGATGAAAATGAATGCCGCACCAAGCCAGGTATCTGTGAAAATGGCCACTGTGTCAACATTATTGGAAGTTACAGGTGTGAATGCAATGATGGATTCCAATCAAGTTCATCTGGAACGGAATGCATTGGCAAGTAAACCTGCAGTCCATTATTTTCTGTTCAAATGAAGGGAGTGTTTAAGAAATCTTTGCCAGTTTGGATATAAGTGGTAGTTGACTGAAACAATATCTTTTGCATCTGTCTTATCTACAAGGAAGGGAAATTAAAAGATTATCCTCCTCTGTTTGCTAAAAAATAAAAAATACCAGACAGATGGTTTGAGAGAAAACTAATTAAATTAGGAAAGCTGGAGATACTATATCAAGTAGTGATTTAACACCTTTCATGCACGCAATGTTCCAATTTCAGGGTTGCCTGCTATCCTGTCATATGTCAAGAGGTGTACTTTTACAAGAGTTATACTGTATATAGCTCAATTGTTCAGGATAAAGACTGGATTTTTCCCATCGAATTGCTAAGAGTTAGTGCTCAGGACACAGATTAATATAGCATGCCCATAGTTTTCTGAGAGAATGATCTTTGATGGTGATAAAGCTATTAAATTTCATAATTAACATTTAGATCCCAACATATCTAACACATTTTGCTTACAAATTTGGTAAATAAATGCCATTGTAATCTTACTGTGTATTAAAAACTTTACATGAATAAAATGCATAAAAACAAGGAAGGTAAACATCAGTGTATTGTTACTACTAAAAGTATATTTGAATTTTGGCTTATAGAACTTATGGGCATGTATGTAGTATTAAAATGAAATAGTATTTTGTGAGTGGTATTTAAAATTATGTATGGAAAAACCACATCAGGGTACAAAAAATGGACCAGTTTATAATTCTAATAAAATAGATTTGTCGGTTTTCAGGTAGTATTCTGTGATGAAGTATGATAATTTAGTAAAGGACTTGCTGGCTAATTGCATAAAATGGTTCCGTAGAATATGATACCCTTTTTCCCCCAGGCATTTAAAATGGGAAAATTACAATTGTGGCATATTTGTTGTTTTTGTTATTATTATTATACTACCATCACAACAGAAGTCCTCATGTCAACTCTAGAAATATATGTAAATGTTGTAATAATGCAAATAAAAGCTGATTGTGCTAAACGTTAAGCCACTATATTAGAACCATTGCTAAAGAGCACCTAATAAATGGTTTAAACTAGGATGCGCACCTTGTTCTAATCCATATGTTGCTACTTCACATTCACTTCACAGATAACCGTGAAGGTTTCTGCTTTGCTGAAGTCTTGCAGACAATGTGCCAGATGGCTTCTAGCAGCCGAAACCTTGTCACAAAATCAGAGTGCTGTTGTGATGGAGGCAGAGGCTGGGGCAATCAGTGTGAGGTTTGCCCACTCCCAGGAACAACCCAGTACAAGAAACTTTGCCCACATGGTCCCGGGTACACCACCGATGGACGAGGTACTGTTTGATAGAAAAGTGGGATAAATGGGTCTTATTTGATATTTCCTAATTTGCTGAACAGTATTTTATTCTGAAACAGGAGTAGATGGCTAACTGTAAAGTTAAAAAGAACAGACAAAAAGCTTTCTGCAAACCAAAAATCCAATGATTTTGCAGCGTATGTTGACAGTGTTGTAAATTAAGCACAACTGTGCAGCAGTTTCTCTTAGCAGAACACTCTGAATGGATATCTAGCTTCTTTTGTCCAAGGGACGCAAATGGCAATCCCACTTTTGGACAATATGGCAAAGCAGACCGTGGCTCCTTTCCTAGCAGAGCAGGAGCAATAGGAACAAGGGAGGAGTGGAGTGCCTGCGATATCTGCAATGTGCCCTGCTGGCATGCTACTCATAGTTTATTTTCAATATAAACCATGTGACATGCAAAATGGGCCACCTACCATACACTACAGTGGTGCCTCTGGTTGCGAACAGGATCTGTTCCGGAGGCCCGTTCGGAACATGAAAAGCCCACAGGTATCTGCGCAGGTGTGTGGCGCAATTTGGTGCTTCTGCGCATGCGCGAGCAGCAAAACCCGGAAGTAACCCTTTCCGGTACTTCCGGTTTGCCACGGGACACAACCTGAAAAAACGTATCATGAAGCAAACGTAACATGAGGTATGACTGTATTGTAGTTTTCACATTTTATTCATTCCAACCAATTTATGCTCACTGATGCTGGGCAGATATGAATTCTGTTAAGTTAAATTGGTAAGTAGTTAGGCAAATGGTTTGGTATTTGTGTGACAAGCCTACAAATTCTACTTAGCGTGATGAAAGTAAATACTCAGAATTTGACAATAAGGTCGAAAGATAATTTGTTTGAAAAATTGTGTAATACATTCTTAAGCAAATAAAGGTGCAGTTTTATGGTTTCTGAGGGGACATTCCAAGCATAATAGGATTCATCCTTCTAAGGGAGACAATATGGGAGGGGAGGAAATGGGAGGCAAAATGAGCTGTTTCTTGGCATGAAATACTGTTTGTCCAGCCTCCTTTCCCCCTGTCAGTAGTGTGCAGAATGAGGCAATTAGACCATGCTCCACATCAGGATTATGCTACAGTAAGAAATGTTATTTTTGAAATATTTCCTGTTATTCCACAGATATCGATGAGTGTAAAGTCATGCCAAGTCTATGTAGGCATGGTCAATGTATCAACACCATGGGCTCTTTCAGATGCTTTTGTAAAGTTGGCTACACCACTGATATTAGTGGTACTTCTTGTGTGGGTAAGTTTTACCACCGACTTCAAATTCATTCCTTTTGGTTGACTTTAAAACAGCCTTATAGCCTTCCTTGTTGCTCCATTACATAAGTGAATGAACACTTTGCAGTACAAAATGGGGAAACTTCTGGCCACCCAGCCCTGAGTAGCAATTTCCCCCTTTAAGCTGTGGAACAGTAACAACTGGTTTACAAATGAGCTGCGAGTGTGTGACGCAGGGGTTGCTATCGCTGTCTAAGCAGACCAATCCCACTCCATATCAGACCCATATCTGGGAGTTAGAAAAGGAAGCAAAGGTCATATTGGCGCTATCCTGAAATATAGTAATATTACGGATGTTAGGAGAAAGATTCACCCATATTGTGCATTTATTGACTGAATGTGTATCCCATCTTTACACCAAATAGTGTTCAAGGTGTCTCTTAGCACACACCTGTTTTTCTTTTCAATATTTCCCACATGAGGGTGGGGGGAATAGTCATTTCTTTGTATCTTTAGATATTATTTCCAGCAAGAAACTGAATTACTAATAGTTCATTATCCTACTTAGATCTTGATGAATGCTCCCAGTCTCCCAAACCATGCAACTTTATCTGCAAGAACAGTGAAGGAAGTTACCAGTGTTCTTGCCCGCGTGGCTATATCCTGCAAGAAGATGGAAAAACCTGTAGAGGTTAGTGGCTGAGTGCTTTGATGGGTTGCTTTTATTTGTTAATTCCTTCTTGTGTAATACTTGAATTTTTGGCAGCGAATTGGGTGTGGGGTCCCAGTCTGAACTGGGAGTACGTTCCCCACTGCTGCTTTTCCTTTTGAATAAAAGTGGCCTGCTAGACCAAGGCTTTTGCTTGTTTTTTGTATAAAAAAGGTGTAGTTTGGCCCAGTTTGTTCAATTGTATATTACAAGAGCCTTTACATGCTTCTGCTGCAGGCAGAGGCAGCTTGGGCACTGCTCCCTAGAAGGAACAGAGGCACAAAACTGTCCAGGTGTATCTGATACTGACTAAAACAGAGGTAGGGTCTTGACAAGTTGGGTAAAGGCAGCCAGCTCTGCTTTGCTTCTAAATTATAGAATTATACTTCAACCGTTCAAGCCAAGCATGGGGTAAGCATGTAAAAGAGCCTTGTGGCTGATCTATTGAAATAAGAGGAAATCATAATTTCCCTGTGATACAGATAATTTTTACCACTTTTTCACTTTTAGATCTTGATGAATGCCAAACTAAGCAGCACAACTGCCAGTTCCTTTGTGTCAATACCTTGGGAGGGTTCACATGTAAATGTCCACCAGGTTTCACACAACATCATACGGCTTGCATTGGTAAGATCAATTGAAACAATGAATTTTCGTTCATAAAAACAAATAAGTCACATTGTCAGATTTTTTTAAATCTGATCTGTGTAGAATTATTTTTTTAAAAAACAACAACAACAGAACCGTATAAATATATTTGTCATCATTGCACTACTTAGAAGTTCAAGGGGGAATGTAGATAAAGAAAAATGTCGGAAGAAATGAAAAAAGCACTCGCTGAGCATTTTTATGCAGTTGCTGAATATTACATTGTAAATATAACCACACAGAGACAAAGGAGTAAAGCATTATTAAAAGCTGACTTGAAGTTACAGTTGCTTAAAACTACATTCAAAAGTATTTTTTATTGGCATATCAAATGTCCATAATCTTCTTTGACCTTCAGCACACACCTTGCGGATTTAAATCAAAGTTAATGATGTGGAATGAAATATTTTCAAAAGAGAACCCCCTATTTAGTTTGCATCTGGAAGTAGCACTGTGGGTACAAATAATTCCCACAATCTATCATATTCTGAACCCCTAGTCAACATCATGTGCTATGTTGATAGCTATAGAAATGTGCAAGTTTCAAGCATGTATATATCCATTGCCATATATTTGTATTAGATCTCTTTTTTCAATCTGATTCATAAGAATGAATAATTTTTTAGATAACAATGAATGTGGATCACAGCCTTCACTTTGTGGATCAAAAGGAATCTGTCAGAATACTCCTGGAAGTTTCACCTGTGAATGCCAGAGAGGTTTCTCTCTAGACTCAACTGGATTAAACTGTGATGGTAAAATCTGAACATCAAAATTTATTTGTAGATGATATATTTGCAGAAGGTGTAAGATCATAGTCCTATTTACATAATATTGCATACTGAGCTTATACTATAAATTCATAAGAGCATAGACAGGTTTATTATGGGACTTCATTGCAACACAACATTCAAAATCTGAATGCCTTAGCTTAGGCAGCTAGTTGTGTCTATTGAGACAGCAGCATTAAGTATTTCATTAGTTATACCTTTTGCTCTATTAGATCTAAGTAGCTAGGTGAATATTTCTAAGCAAACATTTTTAAGCAAGAATTTTAAAGCAATCACTGTGATATCTATTCATATGTTTGCCACTGCCGTGTTTTCAGTAATGATTAAATCTCACTATTAGATGTATGCACCAGATCTCAGATTCTGGGTTGGGTCCAAAGACCCTGAGTTAAATGCTTTCACTTTTTGGCTCTTTCCAGTTAACTTCTGTACAAGCACTAACGGAAGACTTTGTATAATCGGGTATCTGGGACTGCATTGCAGTGTGTGTACCACAAAAAGTTCCCCATTGGAAAGCAAGATTTGATTTGTTAATCAAGGCTTGAGGATTTAAATTGGTTTTCCAGTGGGTAACTGTTCCCATTCCAGCCATTAGTGCTTGCTATGCACACATGTAAGAGATTTAAATCATATCTAGTTAAAAATTGGGAAGTGGGGGCAGCAGACAGGAAACAGACTTGCATAAACAGAAGAACATATCTGGATTTCAGTGCACTTTTCTCACACAAAGCTCTTCCACTAAGTTGCAAACAGCCCTTCTCGAAGCAGATGAGGTTTCTTGTTCATGGAAGGGCACTTTCAGATCCAAGCCTCTAAATGCAATTTAGAACTTGAAGGGCCTTTTGCAGCTAAGTGGAACACAGGAGATATTATTTTACCCTGTGCTACTTAGAATGCAGCTGGATTACTGTGCCCTGTTCTGGTCACAACATTTTAAGAAAGGTAAGAACAAACTAGAGATGTTTCAAAGGACAATGAAGGTGGTAAATACTTTAAACACTTGGGGAAATTATGAAGGCAGTGAGCATATCTAATGTAAGAAAAGAAGAATGAAATGTTCAAATATCCATTAAAATGTCATAGACTGTTTACCAAGGCAACTTAATGAGGAGCAATCAGTTTTAGTTGTATCAGTAAACACCTCCTAGCTGCAAGAATAAGTCAATAAGACATTGGAACTTTAGCAGCTATGTGACTGTATAATAAATGATTGATTGAGATATCGGAACAGGTATCCTTTAAAATCCAGGGGGCTCTATTTCTTGGAGAAGATTGGGAATCTTCCCAGGGAGGGTGTAAAAGGGTTGGTCAAAAGGGTTACTACCAACTCCAATTTTCTATGAAGAAATTTTGTTAACGCGCAATCCTATTGCATAGTTGCTTAAAAATAAGTCCCACTGAGTTGATGGAACTTGTAAGGTAAGTGTGTATAGAATTGTAACTCTCCCTTTTCTTCTTATATCTACCGCATTCTTTCTTTACAGATGTGGACGAGTGTGAAGGAAACCACAGGTGTCAACATGGGTGCCAAAACATCCTTGGTGGCTACAGATGTGGCTGCCCACAAGGATATGTTCAGCACTATCAGTGGAATCAATGTGTGGGTAAGAAAACAAAACTTCACAAGCAGGTCATTCCAAAATTTCAAATTCAACATTTAAGTTTTCAAAACTCTGACAAAGAAACTAAACAGCAGGGCAGCAGAAATCAGTAGGTGGCACTAATGAGGCATAGATTATAGGATTGCAGCGTCAAGCCTAGCTGGCTAATGGAAATGTGTTGCCAAAGGACACCTGTAGCTACAGTCTGCATTCAGGGGGCTATGCATTTGTAGGTGCTGATGGAGAGCAAAACAATAATTCTGGTGGGAAGAGTCAAAGAAAGCACAATAGATGGGGTTTGCCCTCTCACACTGCTGGTGATATATTTACCCCACTACCGTACTGAAGTATGCTTTATCTTGTAGTTATTTAAAATGGCAAGAGCACTTTCCTGTTCCAATCTTTAAAACCTTAAATTCAGAACCTGTTTATATTACTGTTTTACTACTATTGTCCTGTTAATAAATTCTGTATACCTTTTAAAAAAAATAAAATGTTGTCATTTGTCCAACAGATGAAAATGAATGCTCAAATCCTAGTATTTGTGGTTCAGCTTCATGCTACAACACTCTTGGAAGCTACAAATGTGCCTGCCCCTCTGGATTTTCCTTTGATCAGTTCTCAGCTGCATGCCATGATGTAAATGAATGTTCATCCACTAAGAACCCCTGCAATTACGGTTGCTCCAACACAGAAGGTGGTTATCTTTGTGGTTGCCCACCTGGATATTACAGAGTTGGGCAAGGGTGAGTATTTGCTGGTGATTCCCACAAGCCAGCATCTATGTTTTATTATAATGCTAATCTTCTAGAAGGCTCAGGTAGCCCAAATTGTTAGCAAACGTGTTCTAGTTATCTAGTATTTTATCAATGCACTATTTCTGATTGATTATATGAAAACAAGAAGCATAATTTTCACACTTTCCTTTCTGAAATGGCTGGGAGATTAGGACAGCATTTAGTCAGTCAGCAATAAGAGACACTACAGGGCAACTGATGTCTTCTGCTCGTTTACAAAGGCACAGGCCTAGGTGTCCAGCTACATCACTCCCAACAAGTCTTAAAATCCAGATACTTGCCAGCTGGGGCAAAGCTACAACACTAGCTTCCCAGCAGGTTGTTTAGTGATGCTCACTGGGATGAAGAAGGCAACGCAGCAGAGAGGTCAGCGGAGTGCAAATGCACTGGTAGGAGTGTTGGATTGGTTCCACAACCCCTACCTGTTCTGGAAAGCAGCAATGGTCCACCTGGTCCATCCCATCAAGCAGCTTTTGCTTAAATCTTAATACTGATTCCTGCCAGGGACCTTCTAGCAATTCTGCCAGCCAGTTATAAAGTCAACTGGCTCCATTCTGCTTTTCTTATCAAACTTGTCTTAGCACCCACCAAGGCCTGTCCACCATCAAGCCCCATATTAGACAATATTAAAAGTGTGGCTACTCTCTTCACTTTATACAACAGAACAGTTTTGTAATACTTTTGATATCCTGGATAGAGTCCGTTTTCTTCCTCAGTGAACTAACGTGGACTAGCCAAGGATTAAATGCATTGTGCCCAAATCTAGAGATAATATTTTCTCTTCTGCCACTGCCAGAAGATTGCTGCAGAAATAGCCATGTATATACTGCAAAGATGCCCTGTGTCTTACCTCAGAGTAACTAATTTTCACCTTTCTTCAAAGACCGCTTGTTTATGTTCAACACAGAAACCAAATTTTAAGAATGTTTTCAGTAGTATATGGTTTACCACGATTCCATACTGAGGAAGTGGAAATGTCACATGATGGTTTAGATTTTCAAGTATTAAAATTGCTATATTCTTCCAACAGGCACTGTGTCTCAGGTATGGGGTTTAATAAAGGCCAGTATCTGCCCTTAGATGGGGATGAAGAGAATGCTTTGTCTCCTGAAGCATGTTACGAGTGTAAGATTAATGGCTACTCCAAAAAAGACAGCAGGAAGAAAAGAAGTCTCAATCAAACTGAGCTGAATGAGGTAAGTAAGAACTGTAGAGTTAAACTAGTTTACACTTTCTGTTCCTAAACTAAGTTGAATAGATTTGGCCAATTGAGGTAGCTAGCTTTTTCCTATCAAACTGGGGGAAGGGCTGGAATTTGTTGATTACCCTATCCGAGGGCAGCCCCACTTTTCACACCAAGTGAGCCGCAAGAGTACTTTGACACAGAATCCATGAGCTGTACACTGATTTGGCGTGCACAGGGTGAGCCCCAGTGCTGTCTTCTCACGGGCGGCTAAGAAAAGCACCAGGCTTTGGGAAGGAGGTGTGAGAATCTGACCGGGACCTAGAGCCATCCTGCTTCCTTCCCAAAGCTGGGCCAGCACTAAGTAGGCCTAGGGAAGGATATGGGAGCAATCTAAGACCCTCCTTCCCAAATCCCAGCACCACACTTAACCTGGCTTTGGGAAGGCAGGGGGTGTCAAATGTTTCCGAGGGAAGCATGCAGCCCTTGGGCTCCATACTGGACCACCCTCCCCTATTCCGTCAACTGCTGTGATCGTTCATGAACATTTCTTAGGCTCTACCACATTGTATAGCTTTACTCAAACTAATCTCTATATTGCACAGATGCTCCTATTTGTATTTGTCTGTAAAGGTCACCCCTAGCTGTAACTGTGGCAAAAGTCCCAATTGTATAGCCAGCCTCTTGAAATGCAGCTTCCTGGTATAAGCCAGCGCCTGCCTATTTCACATGCAATAACCAGAGAGGTGGTAAAAGCATAAGAAGAGCCTGGTGGATCTGGCCAATGCCCACCTAGACCAGCATGCTGTTCTCACAGTAGCCAACCAAACGCCCGTGGGAAACCTGCAAACAGGAGCTGAGCACAGGGGCACTCGCCCTTTCTGCGGTTTCCAGTAACTAGGATTCAGAAGCATACAGCTTCCAAGTATAGAGGCAGAGAATAACCTTTCTCATTGCAAATAGCCATTGAAAGCCTTGTCCTTCATGAAAAACCCTTTCCTAGCCACTTTCTCCATGCCATGAATAATTTTATAAACCTGGGTCATGGCACCTCTTACTTGCCTTTTCTCTTAACAAAAGTCCCAAATGTTATAACATACCCTCATGGAGGAGCTGCTCTCCCCCTTGATTATTTTGGTCACCCTGTTCTGAACCTTTTCCAATTCCACACCATCCTTTTTTGCAGTATGGCAACCAGAACTGTACACAGAATTCCAAATGCACCAGAGATTTGTGTAATGGCATTACAATATCAGTTTTGTTTTCATTAGGCAGCAAAATCGCAAATGCAGTTTAATCACTCAGTTCAGAGAGGTCCTGTGAGGTCTCTTTGCAATCTCCTTCAGTTTAACAACCCTGAACAATTTAGTGTGATCAGCAAATTTGGCAAATTGGACCAATTAACAGCTGTAAGAACGGTATAAACAAGACAGATCATGGGGTTTGCCTATACTTTCATTTTCACTTCTCGTTTATAGATCAGTTTGGAAAGTTTGGACATTGACCACCCGTTGAAGATGAGATTCAACGTGTCTGGGCTCAGCAATAAAGAACACATCCTAGAGCTCATTCCTGCAATTCAGCCCCTGACAAACCACATCCGCTATCTCATTTCCTTTGGCAATCATAATAACATCTTCCGGATACACCAGAAGGATGGGCTGAGTTACCTTCAGATGGCCAAGAAAAAGGCAATCGCCGGCACTTACACACTGGAAATTGCTAGCATTCCTCTCTACAAAAAGAATGAGCTAAAGAAACTGGAAGAAAGCAATGAGGACAACTACCTCCTAGGAGAGCTTGGAGAAGCTCTTAAAATGAGGCTCTGGATTGAACTCTACTAAAACCTCCACTCCTTAGCTCCACTTCATGAATGATTCACTTCCATTCATGCACTTATACATCTGAACATACTTCGCTTTCTGAGAGCTTTAAAGAGAGACAATGACTTTTTCAAAAGTACCAAAAACTACCGAGGACAGAAACCTCTGAGTCCTTCCATCCTGTCCAAGACTGCAGAATGGCCCTTTGACTTTACCGTGGCCAGAGCTTTTGACTACAATGCCAATCATGGTTACTGTAACTTCCATATAACCTCAGTTTAAAGTATACTGGTGCTCAAGAGGTCAGCATATGGCACAAAATGTGAGCTAATTTTTTCCTATTAGCAGTCTAGCACGTTGGGTATTTTGCTATAGTTCCTAAATTAAAAAATAGAGATTTTATTTATTTTTAATGCAGTAATATATGAGAATTTAGCAAACTATGTTAACACAAAAAAAGGAAAACACACCTGTTTTTCCTTGAGATTTTATGAATTTGAACTATTACAGGTAAGAGGTTCTTCTTTTCAAAAAAGAGAAACCAACAGATTCTCCTTCCCCCCCTCCAAAAAAGTGTCCTTTCACTATTGTGCCAGTCATCCCACAAAGCATAAAGGCAGTTCTTTAAAATATCATGAAGGCGAATGAGCACTGTATTACATTTCCGGAGGGTCAAAACATCCTTCCCCCTCCACGTGGGGTATTTAAGCCATGCCTTATCATCAGTGACTGTGATCAGAATTTCAGAAACCATAAGCCTCAATACTAATGCTTATGTTACTGCCCTGAGGACTAGATTCCATTTCAGAAATTACTAATAATGAAAGGTGGCACTCAACCACTGTAGCAAAATACCTGGACTGCTTGTGGTACCAATTGCAGGCCAAACCGTACTGTATTTTCTCCTGATAACCTCAATGTCACACAACACCTCATTCACCACAAACTCAAGGTGCTCTACATACTTGCATTACCATGGGCAGCTGAAAACAAACCTTATATTCTTAGAAGAGAACACCTGATGCCTCATTCTGTATGGTGCTGGCTTGGATTAATGCTGAAATAACTATGACTGAGCTGCTTCAGGGCTGCCATATGTGTACACTATTCATGCTGCACAGAAAAAAGAAAGAAAAAATGCATATTTGAAACCAATTAAGAATTTTCATTAATACTGTAGTTATACACAATATGCCTCATTTTATCATAGCCTATTTTATAAGAATTACTTTTGTACAACAAGTTGGCATTTAGTTTACTTTTAGTATTTTTTTAAAAAAATGTTGTGCCATTATGTTTTAATAAGTGTATGTCACCATGGTGCTAACAAACGACAGCTGGTACCTGTAATATGCAATGTAAAAGGACCTCACATCTGAAACAACCCAAAGCACATGCCAAATCTGGGTTTTTTTCCAGGCATCTACCTGTGCTGACCAAAGATTAGCAACACGTTACACACACTGTTTGCATTCACTTTGTATTTTCTTTATGGAAGTAAGAAAACATTGTAAATTACAATTTTGTTTTGAGAAAAGGGGGTATTGTTTTGTAAGCCTTTGTACTAATACAACACCACCTTTCCTGCAATAAAACCTATTTTCTGGTAACTGCCTTGCTTTCTCCAGGCATTTGGAGAAAAATGCCTACTAACTGAAGGGAAATAATGAAAGTACCCAGATCTCTTTCCTCATCACCCAAAGTATTTTTGACCTACTAAAAAAAAAAATCAGCAGCTTTTCCCACAATTCTCACCTTTAGTGGGGCTGTGGAGGAAATGTCCCTGGTGCTATGTTATTTAAAAAGCCAATGTTCAATAGTTTTGAATGTTGCATTTGAAGAATTACATTTCTCCCTTGTGTATCTGTATACTGCTGCTGCATCACACCACAGGCCCATTGATTCCAACATCCTATTCTCACAGTGATCAGCCAAACACCATTGGGAAGCCCACAAGCCAGCAGGAGGAGGACCACAAAAGACAGAAGGCTGCGCTTGAGAACATTTGAGTCAATGTATTTCTTCATCATCAGTTCTGCTCTTTCCAGAGGAAAAGAGATCCTTCTATTCTTTTACAAAGCCGTTCCTACCTAGGCTTCTTTTCCTATCATGAATTAAACATCATAGAGTACACCCACTGAAATTAATGGACACAATCAGCCAAGTTCCATCAGATTCAATGAGAATACCCTTCAGTACAACTCACTTGGCTACAGTTCTGTTTTGTTAGTTTAATTCCCTGTTTCAGCCAATTCTCCTGCCCTTTGCAGTCATTATTAGGTAGTCAGTCCATGATTCAGCAAGACCTTCTCTCCTGTGCTGAATAGCTTAGAGCAGGGGTCGGCAAACTATGGCCCCTGGGCCAGATCAGGCCTGCCTGGGTCCTGTAGGTGGCCCGCCTGGCCATTTAAGAACCTGCCAAGAAGCCAAGACTCCCAGCGATGGCGATGGGAGGAAGAGGCCGAGCGGCGGCGGCTCTGCCAATCAAACGCACCTGGTTCACCTCAGCGGCATTTGATTGGCAGAGCCGCTGCCGCTTGGCCTCTTCCTCCCGCCACCGTTGTCGCTCTGGTGCTCCTGTGCACCAGAGAGCGGAGCAGACAAGCTCGCTTTGCCTACCCGCTTCACGAGAAGAAAGAGCGGTGGTGGCGGTGGCGGCAGCCCCTGGGAAGGTAAGCGCAGTGCCCTCTTAAGGCGGGGAGGAAGCCTGTTTTGCGCCACCGCCGCCAGCCCTTCAGCGAATGAGGCACGTGGCAAACCGAGAAGGCAGCTGGGGGTGGGGTGGGGAGGACTATATGCCCCCCTTGCCTCTTCTTCCAGCTCCCGCCCCCCGTCTCTGGAGACACCATCCCGCCTTCGCCTTGGCCATTCTCTGCATATTGAACTTGCTGCCCTTTTCTCCGTGGGGTGATTGTGGGTCTGTGTGTGTGTGTGTTGGGGGGTGGCAGGAGGATGAGAAGTGGTGTTGGGTGAGCTTGTCTGTTGAGCCTTCCCCACCCTGCTTTAATGCACACTATTTTATTTTATTTTATTATGCCTGCCTTCCCCCACCCCATTCTTCCCAGTGTGCATAAGAATTCGTTCATTTCCCCCCTCCCCCAATATAGTCCGGCCCCCCACAAGGTCTGAGGGACCGTGGACCAGCCCCCTGCTGAAAATGTTTGCTGACCCCTGGCTTAGAGGCACAATTTTGACTACCGTATTTTTCGCACCATAGGGCGCACCGGACCATAGGGCGCACCTAGTTTTGGGAGGCGGAAAACAAGAAAAAATTATTCTGAACCCCAGAAGCCAGAACAGCAAGAGGGATCTGGCTTCTGGGATACCGTGTGGCTGTTCTGGCTTCTGGGGTAACCGCGCCAAGCCTCTTCAGGGCAGCGGGATGAAGGCTCCCCCTCCCCAAAGAGGCTGTGCAGGGCTAAAGCAGAAGCCAGGACAGAGGCGTCGCTGAAGGGGCACTTCGCCTTCTCTCTCTCTGCGCAGCGGCCCTCCTTCACAGGAGAGGCGCTGTGCAGAGAGGGAGAAGGTGCAGCGCCCTTCAGCGAAGCTGGAGAAGGAACAGAAGGAGACCCTTCTGTTCCTCCTCCGGCTTCGCTTGATAGGCGCGTTGCTCAAGGGGTGCTGCACCTTCTCTCTCTCTCTGCGCAGCGCCTCTCCTTCACAGGAGAGGCTCTGCGCAGAGAGGGAGAAGGGGCAGCGCCCTTCAGCGAAGCTGGAGAAGGAACAGAAGGAGACCCTTCTGTTCCTCCTCCGGCTTCCAGGACAGGTGCGTCGACGCAAAGCCAAGGAGCCTGCATTCGCTCCATAGGACGCACACACATTTCCCCTTCATTTTTGGAGGGGAAAAAGTGCGTCCTATAGAGCGAAAAATACGGTAGGTCCCCAGTGTGGAGGGACGATTTAATCCACCATTACTCAATGCTGCAGTCCCAGTCCTGATTGGAGCCTGCCATACTGCAGCTTTTGTTAGTTTAATTCCCTGTTTCAGCCAATTCTCCTGCCCTTTGCAGTCATTATTAGGTAGTCAGTCAATGATTCAGCAAGACCTTCTCTCCTGTGCTGAATAGCTTAGAGCAAACTATGCCCCCTGGACCGGATCAGGCCCGCCTGGGTCCTGTATGTGGCCCGCCTGGCCATTTAAGAACCCGCCGTGTAGCCAAGACTCCCAGCGATGGCGATGGGAGGAAGAGGCTGAGTGGCAGTGGCTCTGCCAATCAAACGCCGCGTCTGGTTTACCTCAGTGGCATTTGATTGGCAGAGCCACCACCACTTGGCCTCTTCCTCCCACTGCCGCTGCTGCCCTGGTGCTCCTGTGGGCCAGAGAGCAAAGCAGAGGAGCTCGCTTTGCCTACCCGCTTCACGAGAAGAAACGGTGGCGGTGGCGGCAGTGGCAGCCCCTGGGAAGGTAAGCTCAGTGCCCTCTTTCTCAAGCCAGGGAGGAAGCCTGTTTTGCACCACTGCCGCCAGCCCTTCAGCGAATGAGGCATGCGGGAAACTGAGAAGGCCCCCGGTGTGGAGGGGGAGGGATGATTTAATCCACCATTACTCAGTGCTGCAGTCCCAGTCCTGATTGGAGCCTGCCATACTGCAGCTGTTGAAAACAAGCTCACATCTCATCAGATTATCTAACATAATGTGTAGTTTGGCCCTGAGAATTCAGAAGGGTTTACAGATTGAGGCATAGCTGTCAACTTACAGATTTGAAAATAAGGGACCAGCAGCCTCGAAAATAAGGGATCAGCAGCCAAAATAAGGGATCAACAATTACTTTGATAAAATACATATTTTGTTGCGTGCAAATGGCTTTAGATACCTATTAGGTCCATAAATTACCATATAGCATATATTCAACACAAAAAAACAGCAACCATTTGTTGTTGACAAAGGACAGCTGGACATAGAAAGGGCCCCATTACCTTCAGTAGCTTATTTAAGGGACATCATCAATAAGGGACAGCAGCAGAACATGGCGCTGGGATAAGGGACTGTCCCGCCAAATAAGGGACGCTTGACAGCTATGGATTGAGGGCATATCTCCCAAACAGATGAATGCACCAACACCTCTGTAAGCACTGACTCCACCTTCATTGCAAACGAATTACAACAGAGAAGCAGTTTTCCTTCCACACAAAAAATCCACTTAGCCAATCTTCACACAAAAAAAGTAAAGAGTCTTGTGGCATCTTAAAGACAAATGAAAACAGCTAATCTCTTGGAAATTGTCACAAAAACAGTTGGTAAAATAAATACCCCTTTCATGTTTTAAGCAAGTTCCACTTCCTTATTCTGCCATCTCCTTTATGACTTAGCTAGGGCTCAGCCTAGAAGTAATTAAAAAAACAACCACCTAGACCTGTCATAGCATATGGAAACTATCTCTGAGCAGTCTCTTTGTTATATCAGACAAATTACGGCAAAGTATGGAAAACAATAAACATAGATGGGCGGCGCTGAGGGGAAATGAAACTTTCTATTATGGACCGACTGGCCACAACCAAAATGATATCGTTCCGAAGTTATTATTTTTATTCCAAACCCTACCAGTGTGGATCCCACCAGCCTACATGTCCAATTGGCAAAGAAAAATTAATGCATTCGTATTTCAATCAGAACACGCATTTTAAAAATCCCTGCTGTATGAGCACCCAACTGTTGGAGGATGGGGACTTCCATACTTAAACAGCTATTATAATGCGTGTCAACTAAGCAATATGATAGACCTAATGTCTGGTAATGAGGGAATCCAATGGAATAAGCTGGAGAATGTGGAAATAGACTGTATTCTTATGAAATTAATACCTCTTTTAAAAGATAAACTACATTTCCTACACAGATTCAAAAACCCATTTACTTACACAACTTTTAAAATTTGGACAATATGGGCAAATCTCTTTGTCCCAGGCACATCACTCATAATGCCAATACAGTTTTACCCAATCGGTACAAATAAATATAAAACCTATAAATAACCTACAAATAAATATAAAATCTTTAACATAAAAGGGTGGAAAGAAAAACAATTATACGACCTGAAATATTTTTACAAAAATGGAACGCCGCTTACATTAATGAGATACAAACCCAATTGGGAAACATTCAAATACTGTGGCTATTAGGATACCAACTAAGGGGATTTCTACTAAACTCTTAAGATTAAAACTGAAGCCACTAGACAATTAACGTCATACGAAAAAATAATAGAAGAAAATATAGCAACAAACGGATTAGTATCATCCCTATATGAAACAACTATAGAGGCATATTTCCCTCCCCAGAATAATGTAAGAGAATCAAATTGGGATTTGGAATTCAGAATGCGGCAGCTAGACCGGTGACTGGGAGTGGCCACCGAGACCACATAACATCGGTCCTGAAAGACCTACATTGGCTCCCAGTACATTTCTGAGCACAATTCAAAGTGTTGGTGCTGACCTTTAAAGCCCTAAATGGCCTCAGCCCAATACACCTGAAGGAGCATCTCCACCCCCATCATTCAGCCTGGATACTGAGGTCCAGCTCCGAGGGCCTTCTGGCAGTTGCCTCATGGCGAGAAGTGAGGTTACAGGGAACCAGGCAGAGGGCTTTCTCAGTGGTGGCGCCCATCCTGTGGAACACCCTCCCATCAGATGTCAATGAAATAAACAACTATCTGACTTTTAGAAGACATCTGAAGGCAGCCCTGTATCGGAAAGTTTTTAATGTTTGATGTTTTTATCATGTTTTTAATATTCTGTTGGGAGCCGCCTAGAGTGGCTAGGGAAACCCACCCAAATGGGTGGGGTATAAATAATAATAAAAATGAGTAGTAGTAGTAGTAGTTGCACTTGAAGACATTTGTGTGTAAGTTTCACAATTTAAATGTTTGTTCACTTCAATGCAGACACAAGGCATGCCAATTCCAATTGTTTTTGTGGACCTTGAGGAATGTGCCACAGCTGCACAGCCACTCCATTCGCCTTTCAGTAAGACACCCTTTAACCTGGCAACAGACAGTAATTATCCCAAACACACCCCAGCTACTGACAAAGAAAACCACCAATGTGGAATTATATAGGATTAGTAATTTTGATATACAAATAATGGGCTTTGAGCTCTTCTCTTCCCATCTTGATTAGTGACAGGAAGGACATTGGCTTAGAACACTTCTGGGGAAGGAAAAATGTTCTTTTTAGTTCTTATTTCCTCTTTCCATACTGATCAACGGAATACTGCACTGCTTTGTTTTCCTTTATGCCCTATTGTTATCGAAGAGATAGAAGAATATATCTCAGTTATTGGGTTTTCGTAAGCTTTATCCTATGTGATAAACAGTTGCCTGTATCTTTCTTCCAGTGTAAAACGCTGAAAGAAATATACAGGTAACTGTTTATCACATGCACTTTCAACTAACCGGAAAAAAGCCAGGAAACTGAAACAAATGAAACTAATATATTTTTTATATCCCTGATACCTACATTTATTCACGAGGTTGTTGGGAGGTATAACAGCTACTGAAGAAATTAATATTAAGAGAGTCAATACAGCAATATATCATTCAATTATTTCCTTGGCAGTCAATTTAAGCAAACTCATTGCACCGTTGCTTCTAGCAAACAGATCTGCCCGTTTTGTTTCAAAATGTCAAGATGAGTCGAGTTTTTAAAAAGTAAATAAACAAGCCACACTGTGTGCGTGTGTCAACTCTACCCCCCCCCCCCAAAAAAAACATGGCCAGCAAAATTGCTTTCAATTCTCTTGCTGCTCCCAACTTGCAAAGCACAATGAGTCGACACAACTTCAAGAGAAACACTCAACAGGAGCTATGAAGAATTGTGACTTAATCATCTTTTGCGGGGCGGGGAAGAGAGGTTAGGATATTTTTCGAGGATGGTGAGTTGTGTACATAGGAATAACACGGTACATTTCAAGCTCTTCCCAGTTATTTTGAGTTTTGCATGAGGAAGCAGAAGGTGAAATGAGGGGAGGAGACAGGAATGTGGGGTGTGTGTGTGTGCTTCTGAACAGAGACTGGGGCTTTGGAGTTTGCAGTGCCTCCCTTTCTCAGTGCCTACCTCCTCCAATTAAACAGTTCATGACACCCCACCCCACCTCTGCCCCCTTCAGAGTCCCAGCAAAGCAAATAGGAGCACCAAGTCCCCCCAAAATAATTTGTATTTGCCCTCCCCAAATACAGTGGTACCTTGGTTTGCAACCGTTTTGGATCACAACCACGTCAAACCCAGAAGTATGTGTCCCTTTTTTTGGATCACAACCCTTTTCTTTTGTTACAACCCATTATTTACTTGTTTTGGAGGCCTCATTGGTGAAAGCGCACCTTGGGTTACAACCTGTTTTGGTTTACAACAGGACCTCTGGAACGGATTAGGGCCTTCTTGGTGGTGGCACCCGCCCTGTGGAACACCCTCCCATCAGATGCCAGGGAAATAAGCAGCTATCCTATTTTTAAAAGACATCTGAAGGGAAGTTTTTAATATTTAATACTGTATTGTTTTTAACGCTCGATTGGGGCCGCCCAGAGTGGCTTGGGAAACTTGCCAGATGGGCAGGGTATAAATAATAAATAATAATTAATTATTATTATTATTATTATTATTATTATTATTATTATTATTACCACCACCACCACCACCACTAGATTTCTTTAATAGCCTTTCCCTTCTAGAATATTCTGTCTGGCCACAAGGTGGCACTCAATGACCTGCAAATTAAGAATGTTTCACTGCTATTCTGTCAAACTCCTGCCTCCATACTACTGTCCGTCTCTGGTTCTGTTTCCTAATGCTGAGGACAGTGTACTGGCGATACCATTTCTTTGCACCCGTGCCATTCATAATGGTGGGTACAGGGGAGAACTACATAAGCAGGAAGGCAGAGGCTAAGAGGAATAAATTATCACCAGCCTTGTGCCTTTGCAGTTATTTTGGAAAGTACAGGGTTAGGGTTATGCCACATTTCAAATTTCAGAGACAACTGAGCTTCTTCTGGCAAAGTTGTTGAGCTTGCAAAATCTCAAAAAGTGAAGTTTTTCACCTATCTTTTAGGAAACATGCCTAAAATTAAACACCTCACGATGAACGCCTGCCTCCCTTGTTCTCTTAGAAAGGCAATGGTGCCCACCACTGTGGTACCGGAACCGAGTTCCGGAGAGTTCCGGCTGCAAAAAAGCCCTGCGTACAAGTTGTAGCTGCAGGAAGCAGGCTAACTGCAGCAAAAGACGGCCACTTTCCAAATAATTCCCTTTTCTTTTCCCCTTGTCAAACAGAGAGCAACAGCGCCACTTTTTCTTTTGAGAGAGGGAGGGGCGGCAGCCGCCTCAAGAGATGAGGGAACCTGGAAGTTGCCACCCATCTCCATTTTGTTCTTACCTCAAGGATGCCATCCGGTCCTTGCCGCACTCCGATCCTGCCCCTCATCAATGGCGTGGCTTGCTCACGAAAAACAACACTGCCACACCTCTCTTCCATTTTGCTTTTACCTGAGGGGGAAAAAACCAGCCTCAGGACGGCCATTAATCTCTCCTATCCTGCGCTTCATAAGTAGGGAGAGTTGCTTGCTCAGGAGAGAAGGACACAGAACTGCCTTTCTCTTCCATTTTGTTTTTCTCTGGGATAAAACAAGGCCTAAGTACAGTCATTCTGTCCCATTCAAATGGCACACCTTGTGAGAAGAGGAAATTGCTTTTTGTGTGGAAAAGGGAGCCACAGCTGCCTTTCTCTCTCTCCAATAATGCAGTCAGGTTTCAGCTGTGTTCTTTAACCACCTGAGAGACACCAGCTTCTTAGGAGAAAAGCCAATTATTTCAAACAGCTGCTTTCTTTTCACACTGCACTAGGTGCCAGAGGTTTCCCACTACCAAATATCAGCCTTCAACTTGCCAAGAGAACCATTTACACTTTCTTTACCAAACCTACTGGGCCTCAGAATTGCTATTAGGTCATTTCCTAAGAGGAAGGGACCAGCCATCTTTCTCCCATGCAGCTGTTCTGCCTCCAAAGGGAAAAGGTACATTACATTAAAGCAAGAATTACAGTTTGCAAATAGCATCTTGTGGCTTTTTGCTAAGCCGGCATGGCTTACGGGTGGTGTCATCTTTAAAAGCAGCTTTCTTTATTGTAGCTACAGATAAGACCGATCTTATCTACTTAATTGGTGTGGAGACCATTTGATAGATGCTCAACAAACTTCCCGTTTCATCCGAAATATTGTCCTTTTTGCTAACTGTAGTGAAATGAATGGCTATATTCATTTGGCTTGCATTTTAATGCATGCTCCATTACCGAGTTCTAAATGGGGCTTTGTTTTGTGGTCTTCGGTTGTAAACAAAACAAAGTGTGGAGAGGCTTAAAAATGTTATTTAAGTCCCTTGGCAAAGATTCCCATGAAGCCTTAGTTGTCATGCGGTTAAAAGGGCAGGTCCTCTCATGTCCTGGTAAATAGTTAGAAGGGGATGGGGAAAAGGGGGTGGGGAAATTGTTTGGAGAACAATACCGCGCTTACCCATGATATGTATTTGGATTGGTATTTCTAGAAGCAAATAAATAGACAGATTAGATACAGTTATCTAAAGTAGAGAAAGAGGTCCAGTGCCAGTATCCAGAAGGGCTCACTGGACAAGAAGAAAAATCCTAACTTTATATACACACAAATATATACAAAATTGGCTATAGGTGCTGAATCTTTCAAGTGCAATTAAGCCGTTTAATAACATGAAAGATTAGACAGCGGATTAAATCTCTTTATCAGTTATTAACAGCATAGAGAATTTGCCTAGATAAGCACTTGAGAGAATCTGTTTTACCCAATGCAAAAAGCTTTTGGGATATTAAGCAAAACCCCACCACCCATTTCATTCACAGCTTATAAGGTTTATTGCTACCTGAAAATATGGTTATTGGTATAACAGGATGTTAAAACAATTTATTTGGGGAAATACCAGTAAGAATCCATATGTAGAAATGACACCTGCATTAGGAAGTACCCCTTCAGCTAGTAAATCCTAGGAACAAAGAAGTGATGCCTATTTGCTTTTTGTCCTACCTGTGATATTCCTCCAGGGTCATCTGATAGTGACTTGAGGAGGTGTCCAAATTTTGGAATCGGGGAGTGTGTTCCTGAATGGGGCTAATTTCTGATTAACTTTACACAACCCAAGACATGGACTAGGCTTATAAATGCCCTTGGCTTATCCAGAATACTACTACTAATTATTATTATTATGTATTAAACTTGTATACCCTTCAACCAAAGATCCCAGGGCGGTTCACAACAACAACAAAAATACAAAATGGGAGTACAAAATACACAATAAAACAAACCAATAACCCAGTCTCCCATAAACACATTTAAAAAGCCATAGAATGTTAATCAGCTGAACACCTGGTTGAAATGTTTTTGCCTGGCATGTAAAGATATGTAATAAAGGCGCCAGGTGAGCCTCAAATGCCTAAACCCGGTGGAAGCTTCAATGTGGAGTTCCCGTGAAGAGCATTTGACAAACAGGGAGCCAACACAGAAAAGACCCATTCTCATGTTGCCACCCTCCTCTCGCAGAGGCTGCACAAAAAGGACTCAGATGATGATCACAGGGTCTGGGTCAGTTCATATGGGGAGAGGTGGTCCTTAAGGTATCCTGGGCCATTTTGGACTTTATAGGTCAAAAACAGCACTTTGAATCAGGCCCAGAAACTGATTTGCAACCGCTGCAGTCTGGCAGGATTGGTGTGATATTCTCAAACCATCTTGCTCCAGCGAGCAACCTAGCCACCAAATTCTGCCCCAGCTGAAGTTTCTGAACCAACTTCAGAGGCAGCCCCATGTATAACATGTTGCAGTAATTTAACCTAGAGGTTACCAGAGCATAGGCAACAGAAATTAACTATCCCTGTCCAAACAGGGGTGCAGCTGGGAACTCTGCGCCACTGAGGCCACCTGAGTCTCAAGCCACAGCAAAGGATCCAGAAGTTCTCCTGTTCCTTCAGAGGGAGTAAAGCCCCATCAAGATCAGGCAACTTCCCATCCATCCAGTGTAGTGAACCAGGTCTAAACTCTGATTGAAATGGATCTACAAAATCAGTTTCTTCCAAGAGTGCCTGGTTCAGGTCTGCGACCACCCACTCAAGAACTTTGCCCAAGGAGGAGCTGGCTGGTAATTCTTAGGCATTCTGAATCCATGGAGAATTTATTGAGGTGTTGTTTTACCACTGCCTTCTTCAAGCAAGCAGGGTCCAACCACCCGCTCTCACAAGGAGGCATTAATCACCTGCATGGCCCAGCCAGCTGTCTCCTCGCTGCTGGTTTTTTAATCAGCCAAGAGGGGCAAGGGTCCAAGGCAAAGTGGTCACCCTGACTGATCCAAGCCCTTTGTCTACATCCTCAAGCCTTACTAACAAACTCATCCAATACAACAGGACTACAGTTGTACCTCATTTTGCGGCCGGGATACGTTCTGGAGCCCTGGCTGCTAACTGAAAAGGACGCAGGGCAAAGTGCCACGTCTGCGCATGTGTGAAGCACAATTTAGTGCATGCGTTCACCGGAATGGATGCTAGACAAGGCAGACGTTTGTGGAGGTATTACTGTAGACAGTGCTTTGGGCACCCTTGAGATTAATCTGCTGCAATAGCCAAGTCAAGATCCCAGTGGATGCAAGTGATTTTGTCCTCAAATTGCTTTGCAAACAAGTCATAGTGAGCTGCTGTTGGTTCTACCACCTCCTTTGGTCCAGACTGTAGCTAAGGTAAAAGACCCCTGGACGGTTAAGTCCAGTCAAAGGCGACTATGGGGTTGTGGTGCTCATCTTGCTTTTCAAGCCGAGGGAGCCCATGTTTGTGCGCAGGCAGCTTTTCAGGTCATGTGGCCAGCATGACTAAACTGCTCCTGGTGCAACAGGACACCGTGACGGAAGCCAGGGCGCATGGAAACGCCGTTTACTTTCCTGCTGTAGCAGTACCTATTTATCTACTTGCGCTGGTGTGCTTTCAAACTGCTAGGTCGGCAGGCGCTGGGACAGAGCAATGGGAGCTCACACCATCACGGGAATTTGAATTGCTGATTTTCTGATTCGCAAACCCGAGGCTCGGGTTTAGACCACAGAGCTACCCACATCCCAATGGTGCAGACTGTAAGAAGCCCCATGCTACCTGGAAAAGCTCTGCTGGATGGCACAATGAGGATGCAATGGAGGCAGCAAAGTATGCTTTCATTGCTGCCTTCATTGCCGCTAAATAGGCTCGATGATGAGCCCTCACCAGTGTCTGATTGTATCCAACTGGAGTTTTTCTCCACTTGCATATTTGAGCTGTCTCTCAACATGTTTCCTCGCCCTAAGCTCTGGAGCTATACTGACCTTGAAACTCTATTTTTTAAATTCATATTTCTAAACGTGCAAGATGAGATTATTTCTATAGCTCCACCCCACCCTGTTATTGGACAGTCGAATGCAACACTGGACATTCGTTTTAACAGTGATTTTTGCCATGCTACTTAACCTTTTTTCCATCTACAGGTTACAGAAGCACTTTTTAAAACAGTGCATGAAATATCAAAAACTTGTAGTGTTTAGGTCTTCCTGGCACGTTACATGTTAGGTGGGGCTCAAATAAAGAGTATTGAAAACCAGAGGAAAGGAATTTATTAATAAAAATAGGCTGATTTAGGCAACCACAGTTAATTCACTCCCATTTATTGCAGTGATCCCTCCCCAATACAGAGTAGCAACTGCAATACTCAAGTTGTTAAAACATTAGAAAACCCATTGTGTGTGACAGTTACAGTACAATATTATCAAAATATGACATGACATTTTCAAACTGTGGAATAGTACCAACCAAGCTCAATCCTTAAATTAAGACCATAGTTCATTTTTAAATAAACAGAAAAGCATATAAAACAAATTATGTAAAAAGGAAAGCCTAATACAAACGTAACAAATAAATAATTGATTTTTTTCAGCTACTTTCTAAACACTTCCTAATTTCATAAAATAAAGTTTCTGCTACAGAAATGGTATTGCTGAGTGTCAATGGAAAACAATTATTTCAAGTCATTACTGATTGGAACTTAAGAAAACATGGCGCCAAAAAGAAAAGATCAATTCATACTAACTAGAAATTGGAATGGCTATGTATCATAAAATTGCCTCTTGCTAACAAGGTGCAATTATGTTTATTGGAGTGTTAGAATTAATTGTACAATTGTTGTCTTGGTGTCTAGTGTGGTATGTGTGTGTGAAGTACTGAGAATTCTCATGTATGAAATAACCTTTATTAATTTACAGACTACATTTTGCTCCCATCCATATATGCATATTTAGATAAATTTGATTTTTTTACACAGCACACAAAGAGACTTTTCATTTGGTTCCTTTTACAGATAACAAGCAATGGTTTTCCTGAATAGCAAAATTTTGAATAAGTGTACCAGTGCACTTTTTCACGATAGCAGCACTAAGTTCATGCCCTACTGTCTGTACATAAACAATGGAAACAAAAGTTCAGATTAAATGAATAATTTTATGCCCCTCATCACACCAATAAGCACTGCAAACTTGTAATTATCAATGCTATTACACATTGGGAATGCTTTTTAGGAAAAAAAAAATCCTGTTCTTATTATAAGACTTTAAATTTTCTTTGAAAACTAGGTACTGGCATTGATTTACTCTACCTGGCTGCCAACTTGTATTGCACTTCTGAAAAGGGGAGAACACAAAGAACATTGGTAAGACAATGAGAGTCGTAATTTACTAGAATGCTAATCACTATCTGCAAGAATCACCTTGTCTCAGTAACTGGGACTACCAAAATAAATTTGTTCGTTTATTCTGATCTTACACGGTAAAAAATATTGTCTATTCATATTCTCAATCTTCAATATCCAAATTACAGGTGTTCATTCTAGCCCATATTACCCCGTATTAATGCCAAGAGACTGGGAAAGGGTTTGAGGCAACTCTTAACAGATAATAGGCATAAGCACTATTACAAACTAGTGAATAAAACCTCAAGTGATTCTTCAGTAAGCAATTCATCGAGTAAAAAAATATAAAGCAGTCAAACCACACACGCACACAAATTGAGGGCACACAAATTGGCAGTTCTTGAATACACAAGGTCATCACGTACAAATTAAAACATAAGGTCAAGAGGATCAAACCTGAGTATTTAACAAGACTAAACATAGATTCTGAAAACTGAATAAATTGCCCTTGGGACACCTCTAATAAAATGTGGTCCATTTAAGCAGGTGAACAAACTGTTAACTTTATTTAGATGGTCCTTGAAAGACTGAAGTATCCTGTTAGATGGCATATCATAAACGTGCCTGACATTTACATCATCATGTAACATAACTGCAGCTTCACAGTGGAGCTACAGAGTGAGGACTGGTCCACTAACCTTCAGCCAAAGTAGCCCAGTAGGAAATATATATATATATATGATGAAATCTAAGAGGACCCTCTGTCAATACACTTTAGCTTTATTCAGTGGTACAAATTGAAAAGTACAAAGTCCTAGATATCAACGTAACAAATTTGGTTTTGTTTGTTTTTTAATTACAGCCAACTTGCTCCACTTTTTAGCTTTGTCTCAGATCCAACAGAGATCTTTAAAAACAAAACACACCATTCCAAACAATAGGAAACATACAACAATAAAACTAATACCTTTATGGAAGACCAGAACGCAGCATTTTTATTAAAATGGAAGTCTAAACTAAAAGAAGTTTGATCTAAAGTTTTAGCCAATGGCAGACTGACATTCTTTATAAATTTACAAAATAGAGTATATGGATGAAATTTGGTTAACTTCAGAAGGCACCTCAAGGCTAAAAGGCTTTTATAAATCTATAATCCTTTCACTGATCAAAAATAAACACTTTTATTGCTGCCGCTCAAGTAGCAAAGAAAAACCTGTTTATTCATTCTTCAGTCCAGCAAGAAATCTTCCCCCATTAAGCAAGATTAAATTACAGAAGAATTAGAAGAAAACTGAAGCTTTCACAACTTTAGGAATATAGTGACTTTCCTTGTGTGCTTTCAAGTCAGTGGAACAGTGAAAAAGAGTAGTCACTTTTTGCCTGTGTGTGATGTTAATATTTTAATCCAACATCTCAGTCTCTCCCACATTAGGCACTGAAGTACCATTTCTTCACAGCTACATGCTGCGCAGTAGTGCTTAGGAATAGAAGGTAAGAACACTCTGATGATTCCCACGGACAAGGAGAATTGGTGGCAGGTCCTTTGAAAGAGCTTCGATCCACGCCATGTATAGTGCACTTGATACTGCACTTTTCCGTGCTACTGGCAAGCTCCTATAACCAAAAGAGGAATTCAACTGGGCATTTTGTCAGGTAAACAGCACAACCGGATCAGTTAATGCAAAATGTCTCAAAATTACTGAGATTGACAGCCAGCGTTTGTATTTTATTACAGAAGATAATTTTAAAATGATCTGTTACCCAAAAGACTTTTGCTGCTAAATGATGCTTATTAAAAGCAGTAGTAGCATTAACGGACAATACTCGTTGTTTGGAGAATTATCTTCCAAATTTGTCAGATATGCTACTTTGCTACCATGGAAGGCAAGGCTGTAATCCTGGATGGAGTTATCTTGAGAGTAAGACACACGCGTACAGACAAACATGCACAAAATTAGATCGATTCATTATTAAGAATTCTATCCTACCATTCAGTGTTAGTAACCCCAAGGTAGGTTACATGCATGTCAAAATCCTAAATACCATAACCCTCAAAAACTACCACCATTCTATTATCTGCCACTGTAGCTGAAGCAATATGCTATCTCTTTCTAATGCTTGTTTCCCTCTCCCTCTTTCCAGGCTACTATGCCTCCAACAATGTATTCCAAAGGTTTGGGGCACCCTCTGGAACAGTGTAGATCAGGCATGGCCAAACTTGGCCCTCCAGATGTTTTGGGACTACAATTCCCATCATCCCTGACCCACTGGTCCTGTTAGCTAGGGATGATGGGAGTTGTAGTCCCAAAACATCTGGAGGGCCACATTTGTCCATGCCTGGTATAGATGGTGACCCTGTAAACTGCAGGGGAAAAGGAAATAAGAACATCTAGGTTTGCAGAACAGGAGTTTCTGCTCAATCCAACATTATGCTCTCAAACACAATAGGTGACATCCAACTAAGTCATACTCAATCCACTACTGATGAGTCCATCAGTTTCAGTGGGTCTGGTCTAAGGTTAACAATGGTTATCACTGGCTACATCAGCATGGCTGCCACTTATTTCTGCTGCACCAATGACCCTTTAACTCCAAATTCAGAGGCATTCATAAATGTTTTCAAACATCTCTTGTTTATCTACCATGTAACTACTTTTCAGGGGGAAACCTAGAAATTCAGGGTCTTCATATGTACGTTTATTAAGGGAACTTTGTGGTGTCTAACTTATCATGATTACAGCAGAATTACTGTCACGGGGACATTTTTGTGAAAACCTAGCTAGGTATTTGCCTCGCAGAAAGTCTGTTGCTATGTTCTAATCAGGCAGCGCAACCACTGCATCATAACTTGGAGAACTGTCCCGTTTGTGAAATTCAGTGGCGTAGCGTGGGGGGTGCAGGGGGGGCCGGCCGCACCGGGCACAACATCTGGGGGTTAGGGTTAGGGTGCGCAAATCCATGGGTTAGGGGGTGCAAATTACTTGCCTTGCCCCGGGTGCTGACAACCCACGCTACGCCACTGGTGAAATTCCATTCTGCGCAATCCTCAAGCCAACCCAATTATCTTTCCGTAGCTACCAAAATTATTAACAACCTTTCCCAAATAGTGGTGTTGATGCCAAGAACCACAGAAAGCAGTACTTACATAACAATTAGATTAGCTGTGCTTGAATGTTCTTTCAGTAATTCGTTTAACCTAATCTGGCGTTGGCTCTGCAATTAAAATGAGAACATTTTAAACAGCCGAAACAGCAATTTTTAAAGATCAGCAAGTAGTAGATTTACCAATGTAGCAACTCAAAATCAATACTATAGGAATGAATACTCAAAATGAATACTACAGGAAGTTTAAATATTCCTATGTGGAAAGAGAGTTACAAAAAAATACCTTTGTTTTGTATAGCTCAATTTCATTATCCGTGATTCTCCAAGGTTCATCTTCTTTCATTTTATCTGCAACATCTTGCTCTTTATCATCTTCATGAAGTCGGAATGGCTCAATCATTTCTTCAAAAGCTGCAACGCTAAAGATTATTTTAACATACAGCTGAAGTTAATCAGTCCTCAGACTCCTAACTGAAATATTTGTACAATGAGACCTGCAACTAAGATGCTACATTAATTGAACAAGATAAATGCGACTTTTCTATTCCAAGCTAGACTGCAAAATACAGACTTAAAGGCTGCACAACAGAACCACTGACTGGGATCCACGTTTGCTTTATACAAACACCAAGGCTGCTTGGGCATTCCTACTGGATTTTAAATTTTTGATAAACTCTCCCCACCTTTGGACAGCAGGTCCCCCTCCGGTATCATAAAATGCTGTGACAACTCCGCTCAGTTTCAAGAGAATGAATTTTCCCGTGCAGAACAGGGGACTAATGTTTAAAAAACAAAAACCTAGAGCCTGTGTAAGGCGACAAAACTGCCATACACACAACTAACAAGGATAATAGCTCTTTTGCTTTTAATGAGAAAGCGGCCAAAATCCTCCGGTTATTTGGGAAGGAGGACACAACAAGGGGCAAAAAATGCCCTACCTCCTCTTCCATTACTAGGTGCTGCCACTGAATCCAAAGCCATCTCACTTATGAAACAGCCATATTATGTCTTTATGTTAGCAAAGCAATCTCTTAAGTAGTGGAAGATTCCTATGTGAATTTTTAAAAAGCCAATACAATGAGTTCCTACGAAGCTGCATTTTTACCACCACAACTCAATTCATATAAGGATAGACAGATCAGCATATTGCAAAGCTTTCATTCACTTTTTCACTCCATGCAAGCTGCTTTTTAAATTCTTGAGTTTCTAGCTGAATAAAAGCAGTCTGAGTTGCCGTGTGGTGAGGCGCTATTTGAAAAGAGGAATAGGAACATTTTCTTCAGATTTATAAAATGGGTACTTTATTGGGGCTTTCATAGAGTCATAAAATTGTAGAGTTGGAAGGGACCTTTCCCAATGCCATGCAGAAATCTTTTGCCTAACCTGGGACTTGAACCCATGACCCTTGAGTCTCATGCTCAATAAAACTGCAGAGAATGGGTGCTGAATTGGGAAGCGTTGAAAGGCTCTTTCAACTCTTACAAAGATGGTAGGAATATCAATATATCAGCTCCCAGGTTGGCATCCCTTTTTTGCCATTCTAGGGGCATGTACAGGGAACCAAGACATGCTGCTTTGCTTATCCACTGCACCAATGATGGTGGAGAAGAACTGCAACAAGGAGGCCTGCTCTTGTAGAGAAGGAAATCCACAAAATTCTGTGGCCCCTGGGACCAGAGAACTGTGTCCTAAAGTAATCACTTCACACTAATGAATGGAATGAATAAATGCTCTGCTTGCGCAGAAACATTTTACTATTGCTGAAGCCATTTAATTTGCAAAAGAAAAATCTTAATATTTATATTGCTGTGGGTTTGAGGAAAGGAGAGTATCAGGCAAGAGTTCCATCTGAATCTTAAAAAGTCTCTTAATTATGCTCATTATTTATAAAGGCTTCTTTATTTCTGTTTCATCACTTGCATTTTTACTTTCTTTACTATTTATGTTTCTTTCTTCAAATTACAGCACAAGAGAAACGTAACTCTTTAAACCAAACATATGCATACATGTTTACATATTATAAAACCTTTCACGGCAACACATAAAATCACATACAGAGATCAGAAAAGATGCACAGACCAAAAAAAAAAGGGCCCCAGAGGAAAAAAAACTGGAGGCAAAAAACAAGGGTAGAACTCCAAGCTCAAAGGAAACATGCCACAAATCATAAAAGTTAACGTATTTTTTTTTAATGATAAGCTATCCTAGTGCATAAACAATAGAAGGGTAGGGTATTGTAAAAATACAATAAATGAGTGAACAAAGTGTTGTGGTTTTTACTTTTATAAACTTAATTATGTTTCTCACATTAGCTGCTGGTGGCAGCTAAATGCTAGTGTAAATTGTCAATAATATTTTGTGAAAAATATAAGAAATGAATGTTCTCTCTCTCTCTCTCTCTCTCTCTCTCTCTCTCTCACACACACACACACACACACACACACACACACAAACTTACTTTTCTTTCTTTGGCTTTGTATTGATATCACCAAGAACCATGATATCCGAGAAATCTATCCGAAATTTGCTGAGCAGTGTAGCCATTCTAAAAGCAATTTTTAAAACATAGTTAAATGTATATATTAAAACTGTACAGTCAAGATAGCTAAAATGGTTTGCATGCTTACAGAGGTTCTCAGCTGGTTCTAAATTCTGATCAGCAGATTATTTAAAAAGTTTGGATGCAATCCTACACTTGGGAGTAAATGCCACTCTCTAAGCAGAGAGGCATAAGACTGCACTGTAAACTTTCATAAGCAAATAAAAAATATTTGCCTGAAGAACCTTCAGTATTTAATAAGTTTCACAACAGAAACACAGGAGGAAAAAAACCCTAATATTTTAAAGTGGAATAATAAAATAAGCTGTATAGCTAAATATAAGACTGAGTTTTTAAATCATTGCTAATTGTTAGGTCTGGTAAGTAAGAGTACTGATTTCTCCTAACTAACGATCAACAAATCCATACTTGCCAAATGATAAAAGAATTGTACTTAAGGAAACTTACGCTCTTCTGTCGTGATCTATTCTGTTTATTTTTCCACCAATGAACACTCTGATCCTGCAGTCTTTCCACTTTTTTTTGGTTGTCAGAAGATACGGAATCAACAGCGTCAAGCCTATATGAATAAAGAATTCTCACTTTGGTACCGTGTTAACATTTGGCGGTGTCAGAAATTATACATTATTTAGTTGCAGTATTATTATTATTTTAAAAAAGAACTTCCATCTTACCCCCATCATCAAAAAGCCACCATACGTCAATATTATTTTTCCCTTGTTTCTTCTGAAACTGAGAACTTGCATCAAGCAATTTTTGATCAGCCATGTTCAAGGCCGGACCTTTGGGATCTGTAGAACAGAGAAGTGGCGTTTAAAAGAAAGCAAGAAAGGCAAAACTTTATTCCTGTCTCAAATGCAGAATATGGGTTACTTCTGCTTCCAATATTGTGGGAGCGGCATTCTGCTTGTGCAACAGGACATCCCTTTCTTCTCCCCTCCGACCCCCGCAACCCTTTGGAGTAGGTTTTGAAGATGCATGTGAGGCTGCAAAGGAGAAGAGAGGAGGGGAAGATCTGCTATGCAAGCAATGCTAGCGTATGAGAAAAAAACTATGAATTTGTAGAACCATCAAGTAATACAACTGGAGATGGGATAGGACACTCCCTACCTTTAACCAGGGGTGGCTAAGCTGGGGCGTTTCAGATGTTAGTACGTCAACTCCTACCAGTCCCAGCCAGCATGGCCAACAGGCAGGGAAGATTAGAAAAGTCCTGCAACACCTGGAAGGCCACAGGTTAGCCACGCCTGCCTTAAATCAAACCTCATGAAACCTGACGCAGGAGCATTTGCTCTCCTAGGAAGGGCAGAAAACACATGGCATCCCTGCCTAAACACCCAAATAAAAGTTATCACAGCTTTGCTCCTGTACATTGATTTTTCTCATTTTAGAAATAGTCTAGAGTGACAGATTTTCCATCCGCACCAGCTTAGCTCTCAAACCTCTCTGAAGTTCAGCAGTGAATATAATCATTTCTCTCAATAGTGGTTCATTGTCAAGGGGGCTGGAGCCACCGAGAAACAAGAATGAGGTGTCACCATGCTCGTTACACCGGAGGTATAAAGAAGTACAAACTGTGTTTTTTTAAATAAAAAAATTAAGAGGTACCTCCCTACCAAAAATTAAAATAGCCCAATGAACATGGTCAGTAGCCTCCAAGAATCACACAATATTATGTGTCAGTTGGAAAAATAGGGAAGGAAGATTAAGGTGGTCTTGGAGGGTAGTTTGGCCTTTTCCAGCCCCTCCTAACTATTGGTATCCCAGGAGGAAGACACTATTGTCTGGAAGGAACCCTGAACAGGAGCTCTCCATTAAGAGAGTGAGTAACTGAAGGTATCACACACACACACACACACACACACACACACACACACGCACCAGAAGTCATCTATGGGCACTCTCTCACCTGGCTGTAGCTGAAGACAACTCCAATATTTAAGACAGCATTACGTTCCAATTCTTTCCCCATCCCACAAACTTATCTTGTCCAAGACACCCACTCACCCAACCACCAAGGTTCCCATGAGCCCAGCAAGTACAAACTATTATCTTTTACCAAAGACATGTAAAATGTTATGACACATGAAACAAAGCGTGAGAAATTATAAACTGATGTTTACAGCATGAAAAAAAATTGATTGAAAACAAAATATGGAAAAATGGCCTGCCTTTTTTCAAAAGTGGCTGCGTTGGAGTCTTGCCATCGTCGTCGTCTTCTGGATAAGGTTTAAAAGGGGGGGGATTAAAAGGTTATTTTGCAGTATTAATAAAAATGTGGACTCTTCATTCTTTTTAGGATGCAGCATGAAAAGCCAAACAATGAATGAATTCAAAGCAATTGTGTTCATGAATGTAAGTGATTAGCATGTTAACATACCACTTTATTTAAGACACACACAAAGTTCTACCACCTATTAAAAGTAGCTACACTATTAGCATTTTTTTCCATTTAAGATCCCTTTTCACTCTCCAAAGGGTTTGAGTTAGAAAACAGAGATGCTTGCTGCAATTTAAACATTATTTCCCTAACAGATATTTGGGGTGGGGGAAGAGATGGGAATGTTATCAATAGTTAGTCCCATAGCTTCTCCTCAAGACAAGATGCACCACTTGTGAAGTGCTGAAAGCATCTATAAGAGCAACTATTTAACAAAATTTTTGCAACACTTGATGGTAAAAAGAAGTTCTAAGAAGTTTAGAAAAATAAAAGTCAAACAAATAACATTGTTCAAATACCATGACCAAAATTTCTGTACACGTTTACTACTAAAAGGCTAATCTTTGATCCCGTGGCTATCAGCTTAGTAAAGACATGTATGCTGTTGTGCCTCAATGCTCAAAGATGCTGTCTTGAACACTGGGGTTCAAAAAATGGCTTGCCAAAGAGATGCCAAAGTAGTAAGATAGTCTTTCAATGGGCCATCCTTGTTGTGTGGCAATAGTCTTGCTAGTGACCGAAACACCCAAAAAAGTTGGACCCCTAAAGTGAGGCTCCCACAAGCTTAAAATATCTTGCGGTGACACATGATGAACTACCCATGCAAGACTCTGGATTGCAAATCTGACTTTGAAGTTTATAAAGGAGGACTATTATGATTTTTGCACTGATGCCAACAAAAATCCATTAAGTAAAATGTTACCTTTATGAATAGGAGCTTTTTCACTCACAGGCTTGGACGTTACTGTCTCAGTCTTCTTGCTATAGTCCACATTTACTATAATGTCTTTGGTTACTGGTGATTTCTCTTGGGACGACAATAATTCTTCTGTGAATACGAAAAATACACTATTCAGTATTTTTGCAAATTAGTTTACAAGCTGGGAGACAACTCAGAAGGAGAAATGGTCGGGAATAAGTTCAAGCAAGGACAAGGGAAAATATACTATAGTTTTGCCAAATTTTAAACACCATACATCACAAGACCACCACCACTATGTTGACAAACCTAAAGCTGTGCTTTGGCTCAGCGAAGTTCATGTAACTGGACTTAAGTATATTTTGTTCTTGCATATAAATGAGAAAGAGAATGATGTTCACCTGGTGACTAGAAATTATTTAATAACACCCCCCCAGACACTTTAATGGAGCACTTACTGAAGTATTCAGTTGTTACTTCTTCAGGCACTTAACACAAAGTGAGGCTAGAATCAGAAGGAATGGGACACTCAATATACTTTTGTCCCAGGTATAATTTGCTAATTTCTCCCAAAGACCAGAGATTAATTCATGATGGACAGATTTAAGTAAGGGTTACCTTGCCCCTGAAGGTGAGAAATATCCAGACCTTCCCTCAGACGGATAACTACTACTCCATACTGAATGTCAAAGGCATCGCTGTAATAGAATAAACACATTTTGGGGAAATATATAAGCTTCCAAATATCAAGTGATTAACTTCAGCTGTAAGGACAAGTACTCTGGTCAGCAAAATCAGGCAGAAAGCGTCTCAAAAGGTCATTCCAGCTCCCAAAATGACCACGCTGTTCCTACAAAGTGATTAATGAACCAATTTAAGCTAAGATGGCAGTGGAAGCCTGCATGTGAATAATTCTGGCAGGCATGCAGCCCTTTTAGAGTAACCCCCCATCTTCCGTCTCTTCCTTTGTTCATGGGCTGCCCATTGCCAAAACCAACATCTCTTTTGGCACCATTTTGCTTTGATGGCAATGTGATCCCAGCTGGAATAAGGATGTTACGGTATTGTAACATATCCAGATTTGGGCTGTAAAAGGTGGTCATGAAAATGGGTGCATGCTTCTGTCCTTGCTGAAATGGAATAGCTGCTTACAATTTTTTCCTGAAAATAGTGCTAAACTAGGCACTATCAAGTGGTGGGTCAGGACTCACTAGTGAGTCGTGGCCTGATTCAACCTGGGTCGCAACAAGAGCACTACCACCAGGCAAATATATATTAAAAGATTAAAGAAATGAGTCCCCAAACACATGTTTGGGTTAAAAGTGGGTTCTGGGTCTGAAAAGGTTGATGGTACATGAATCAGGACAACTGGTATATGCACTGGACTATGAAAGCTGCATCTTCACAGTCGGGTATATGGTTAACCTTCTTCTACTCACTGTAGTAAGTTGATGTAGGTGTCGACATCGTTCATGTCAGCCGATTGCCAATCTTTCTTAAATCCAAGAACAAGCGTGTTTGGTTTCATTCGACCCAAACCTGCAGCCTAACAACAAAAAAACTCTACTTAAATCTTAGGGAGGTTATATCCATGTCTGTAAAAAAAAAAGGTAGGCTACATGAAAAATGGAAATTTCCTTTCTATTCTAGTGATGCAAGTGGCAGGGGGGGATGAGTAGGAGAGCTCATCATTTTCCTGCCCTATCTAGTAATATAATAATATAGTAATAATCTAGACCTGTTGGAGATCTTATGACAGCTATGACATTATCTGAATGTAGACTTTACCATTAGATAAATGGCTGGGATAAGATGGGATAAGAAAACTGGCCTTGCTAGCAAATATAGTCCTATTCTTTTCTTCAGGTGAGTTCCCTTCTTCCCTATAGGGCACTAACTCAAAACCTGCGTGCCTTCATGAATATTACAAACCCTCACTGTTGGTGATTTTTCCTGACTGGCAACACCCACACCATTGTGATCTGGGCCATCAAACTCTCTGGCTATCAATTTAGTATTCCCATCTTCTTGGACAGGGCATGTGCCTGTCACTGATGTGAAAGCCATTATGTTGCTTTCCAATAGAGAACTGCATTCATGTTGCAAACCAACTGCAAGGAGTGGGGAATTGAAGCTGGTTTAACTGCTTTACCCGAAGCCCTGCTGAACTCATTAGCGAGAAGGAAGTAAAGTTAGAGCAGCATTCTGCCCCAATCAATTTTTTTTAAAAAGAAGTTTCCCTCTCATTTTTTTCCCAACGGGGAAGAAACGAATGCCAACAATTAATACGTCTCCTTGGTCCCCATGGCAGTGGGAGGATGAAATACCTCTACCCCATGAACTGTGAGGGTCAGAAACCTTTAGAATTATCTCCAATGAAACAGGAAAAAGGTTAACAGAGAACTGGGTTGCAAGAGCCCTGCTTCTCTACTGGGATTAGAGAGGGCAGGGTCTCCACTTTTTTAAAAAAACTTCCCAATGCCTGGAATGTTATAGCCTTGCTTTCAAACCTAGAATCCCAGGACTTGATCTGTTTCTGACAACCTTTCTCCACTGGACAAGTTTGTTACTTTGCAAAATTGAAATATATATTTATAAAATTGCGGTGTGTACAACGCAGCTAAAAATACAATGCTCAGAGCAGATCACGAAGCAGCACAAAACTCCTCACTTTATATGACCATTTACCTGCATTAGGTACTGCGCACCATCTCTCAAATCTTCTGCATGTACTGGAGCATAAAAGGCTTTCATTTTATTTTTAATAAGCCACCGCTGGTACCTGGCCAGGTCTGTTGACAATTCCTTCATGGCCTGCCTGCGAGGGCCCTATGAAAAATGTGTGGGGAGGGGGAGCACACAATTACAAAGATACGGAAGCAAGTTTTGGATGACATCTTGAAGTGAGGATTTCTTACTGAGAAAAATAGATGGGCTCTTTTAGTGCGGCCAATTCAAATGACATGTTATCGCTTAGACCAGTTGCCAGATAACATATCAGAATCAGTACCCTGACAATGAACCAGAACTTTAAAAATATTCAATTCTGCTACTTTCAAATTAGAGGATACACTTTATTTTAAATCTTCATGCTGCTTGCTGTAGAAAAGACCCTATTTAGTACTTTAAAGTTTTGGCATTTGTAGGGCACTACCAATTTACTTCTTATCAATTACTTGTGCAATTCACCCACCACCTTCCACGGATACATATATACATGCACATACCGCATTGGCCTGACTATAAGCCACACCCGCAAATAAGCCGCACCTTTAAAATTCAAGGCTTATTTGCGGGTGTGGCCCACCTCCCAGCACTACCGCCCTGAACAGGGAGCGCTTGGCACCCCACGCCCCAAGCCGGTGCCTGGCTCCGAGCACACTGTGTGCCCATCTCCTGACACTACCGCGCTGAACAGGGGGCACCGGCGCTCGGCTCCGAATATAAGCCACACTTGAACTTTTCAGTCAGAATTTTTTTTGGGGGGGAGTGTGGCTTATATTCGGGCCAATACACTACATGCAGGCAATACATTATCAACAATATCCCAACCTAATACTTCTACGTTTCAAGTATTTTCTTGTATTATGGTATTTTTATGAATCCAGCGCTCTTCTATAGGCACAGCTTTCCCCAAAGCGAACCCCAATAACCTAGCAAATCTCAGCTTTTCCTTTTGACACATCATTTTATCTGTATGCTTGCATACTACATATTACACAAATACAGATTGTTTTCCAAGTGCTATGGTGTGAGAGGAAAAAAAATTATTCACAGACTTACCATATGTATGTGACCGCAGATCATCAATCCTACATTCTTGGTGAAGGCATGTACTAGATGAAGCAAAGCCGGACGTGAGCTTGGAGCCCCACTCATTACAAGGCATTGTGGCCTAGTTTTAGATTAAAGAGAAAAAATGGTGTGTACATTCATTTCTTACAGGAACCCAATCACAAATGTTAATAAACTAGATACTTAAATACCAATGTTGTTTCTTTTGTTTCTGTTTCTATCTTATGTGGGATTTTTTTTGCGGTTTTTTGTCGTAAATTGCCCTGTGATCCTTGGATGAAGGGTGGTAGACAAATGAAATGGGGGGGGGGGGGAATAAATGTTGGCTGCATAAAATATCGGGGAATTAGCTCATGATGCCATGATATTGATGCTGAATAACATTAGCTCAAAGGAACAAACATTACAGACAAGCTTCTTTCTGCCCTGTTACTACTGCAAAGCATGCCTCCAGAAAAGTTGTTGCAACAGTGCAAGTAGATTAGAATACACTAAATGTTGTGTGAAACCAGTTTCCGTGCTTACTAGACAAGAGGTATAAATTGGTCCTCACTTTCAGAACATTCTATTTCAACAGTCTGCACTGTTACGCTGACAGTTATACTTGTATCTCAAAAGTTCAACCACACTGTCAAACATCTATTGATTTTACCTGAAGTTTTTCACGTGGTCTTCCACACCAGTAAGGCGAACAGCATGTTGCAATGCATTTAGGTAAGTCAAGGCTTGAGTTGAAGACCCCCAATTTACATCTGTAAAAAGAATGGTTTTTCGTTAAGACAGAAGAGGTCTTATTTCAGAATGAACACGAGATGTGACATTTTAGTGACACTATTTGTACTGCTACCTTGGCAACTGAGCTAAAATCACAAGCAGTTTGGAAGGGAGCATCCAAGTTACCTAGATTAAGACTAGTTGTTTCAGTGCTGAAGTGTTTAGGAGGAAATATTATTCCCTAAAATGGGAGAGGGTAGATAAAGCCCCCTAAAGTATTTTGTTAGCAATTAGTGACAATGTGTTTTTAGAGTCAAATATAATGTATTATGGACATTTGGCAAACTTCATTAGGCTTGCTTGAAGGCACCAAAGTTAAGACCCAAGATCTTAAAATAGAGCCTTTTGAGATCAAGAAAATTATCAATCAATTTTGTACACTCTCTCACACTACTTCTGCTTACAGCTGTGTCTCTTGCCTTAGAAAAGGGATCTGATTAATAACCTGACAAATGTTAATTATTACTGAAGCACTTGTTGGTATCCGTCTGTCTTGGGAGACAATGGAGCAGTGCACCTTCGGGGGTAAAGTCAAACGTTGTACCGTTATAGCAAAGCCCTGAGATTCATCATATAAGAGCTTTCATAAAACCCATACATAATTAACTTTTAATACTGAAGTTCTCTGTTCCTATATATGTTTGAGATCTTGGCATGTACAATATTTTTTTGTGGCCCCCCCCATAGAAGCAATGACAGGTCACCATCCAATTATAAAAGTTTTAAAAAACTGCAATTAAGTTTATGAAGTCACACAAAGACATCAAGCAATATTTGAAAATAAACCCTATTGAGGAAATTTGTTAGCCTTGGGAAATATGGGCTACTTTAAAGGAACTGTTTGTATTCTGAATTTGTAATAAGCCTTCAACTTATTCAAGTTGTCTATTTTTTATTACTTGCCTGGGGGCCAATTCAGATGTAATATTCAGCATTCACATGACAACTTTTTGAAGTGACCCTATAGCTTTAACCATATAAAATGTTTATCTCAGAATGGGCTAACCACCTTTTTTGTGGTCAAATTCTGAGAGCAACACTAATTCATCTAAAAACCCCTAGACATGCAAAGTTGCCTATGGGGGTTGCATAAGAAGTACAGACTTGTAATTTCAGGAACCTCCAATATTGTCTAGTGCTTCATGTTAGCTTTTCCCCTTATTTTAATGAAGAGAATAACCTTTGGAAAGGTCTTATTCATCTTTTAATTTTAAAGATGCAAGCCAATTTGGGAAATAAAACTTTTTTCCTTTTCTTCTTGTAAAGCACTCAATGTATCTCTTGTTCTAGAGATAGCCATCACAGGTGGACACATGCAATAGCACTGCAGATTTGTCTGCCACTCCCTTGCCCCCAGTGTTCCCATTACACATGCAAACCTCCCCTTACACACAGAGACAGACACACAGCGAAGAACACCACACACTCCTTGGACAGAGCGGTGCACTTTAAGGGCTAAATTCGTCGTAAGCTGAACTTGGAAAGTGCATTCTATGCACTGTAACTTCAGAACAACCCTAAATAAACTGTTAAATGAATACAGTGGGATTCATACGAGGGTGGTTTTTTCCTCTTTTGTTCCACACCTCCCTTGCTGACATGCAATGGCAATGAAAAAGTAGGTGAGTCAGTAGAGTCCTGACTGCTCACTTCAGAGATGTGATAGGCTACATGCCTTCTCATCAGCTCAATCCTAACCACCAATACTGTCTTTCATGTCAGAATCCACAGATCAAAGACTAAGCTAACAAAATACGTTTCTTAATGCTACTCCTTTTCTAGTTTTTCTTTCAAGGACATTGTACTTTCCCACTTTTGTCACACAAATATTTGGGGTTTCCTAAGGAAAATGGCCACCAAGCTCAAACACTTTCTGAATATCTACCACTTTCCCTGTAACCTTTTAAGCAAAGTTAATGCAATTTACAGAGCCTAGTCGATTTTCTTTTGTTAAATAGCACTGAAGGGAAACAGAGGGGAATCATGTACTGCATATGAAGTAGACTGAATATGTTTAAAAACAGCATTGAATCAAACCATAAATCCAGTCATTGGCCTGGTGTCTCCTAGACATGCACCCACCTGGCTTCTTGTAAGTTACATAAATGTAGAGTCCTAGAACGATGACATATGTGAGGAGTGCTGCCCACCAGTTAATGACAAACATCACTATACAGCAAAGTATTGCTCCAACTAGAGACACCCACATGTTGTAGTACTTAAAAGCAGGACGCCAGCCTATTCAAAAAGCAAACACAGAAATTAAGAGTACAAACAGAAAGCTTCCCCTTCAGTGTGGGTCCACAACCCCCACATCCCCCAGCATTTTAACAGCATAAACACATGTAAGTTGCCAACATTCTGGTGATGTGTATGATATGCACATGATTAAATACCAACAAAATAGAGCACTGCACATTACACTAAGCTAAACCATGACTTAAATCTGTGTCTTCGAAGAGGAGATCACAGCTGCTGGGTCCTCCCACTGCTACACTTTCATGACAGCATTCAAAACTCCCTTTGTTCCAGGCAGATTTTGCAACAGGGAATTTCATTAGAGCAGTGCACCTAAGATTTCAGATTAAAACTGCAGTGTGAAAGGAAGGGGGGACCTTTTTCTGCCTCCCCACTTCCAGCCACTCTCTTAAGGTCCTCTTAAAAATATTAGGGGGCAGGAAGGAGAAGTATGGTCTTTTTTGTGTGTGTGTGTTTTGCAGTCTTCAGATGAGGACTAGACCATGTGAAAAATGAACCTAAGATTTTTTGCTGAAGTTCATTTTCAGCTTTATATTCTTTTTATAAAAAAAGAGTGCCTAGACATTCCATTGCTGCGACCATAACCTAGCTTTAAGGTGCCATTTAGCTCCTAACTTTCATATCTCAGTTTCTATCACTGTTTCATGAGCTAAGTGATAGCTTGACAGCATATTGTCTGAACCTGGCCTCATAGTTTGTCTTGCTCCAGACAAACCATGAGCAGCTACCAAAATCTGTCCTGGGGCTTACTGCTTGTGGTTTGTCTGGAGGGAGCAGCCAAAGGAAAAGTTTCATTACCCTTAGCAAAAACACAAGTTGAAAGGAACAGAGTTAAGGGGAAACACTCAATTATAGATGGTATAAATACAGATAATATTCCATAAGATAAAATGAACAGTTCAAAGGAATGTAAGGAAAGCACTTCTTTATCAGGTATAGGCCACTGCCAATTAAAACTGAACTAAATTCAGTTGAATTAAAACTAAAAATGTACACTAATTGAATTCAACTAACTGAATTAAAACTAAAAATGTAATGGTCAGATATGATTCAATATTTAGTCTTCTTCAGTGGCCCACTACTATCCTTATTCTCATATTATTTACCTGGAACATGCAATCACTTTCAAAGATCAGTGAATTTCAGTTCAGACATCCACTTTGAATCAGACAAACCACAGACCCAGGGGCACAGCAGTGGAAGGAGGATCAGAGGAGGAGCACAGCAGCCGCAACCTCCTCTCCAGGAACCTTCGTTCTCATGTCTTTGCACTAAGCAATAGTTTGGCTTAGCATTGCAGGTAAACCAACCCATAGTGCATATCGTAAAATTTCAAGCTGCTTTCATGCAGATTGCTATCCACAACCTAGTGAGCTGAACAGTTACACTTTTTAAAAAAAATCCAGTTCAACATGTTGTGCAATTACTTAAATTATAAATTAAAGGCATTTTAAAAAGATGCTTTTGCCGTCACTGATTTCAAATGATCAAGAGAAGCAATATAAAATTCATACCTGGAGACTTTGCAAGAGAAGCATGGAATACAGAGAAATTAATTAAGGCATAGGAAGCCAAGAAGAAATTGGAAATAATGGGAGCGATTACATTCAGTTCAGCTGTAAAAAAAAGAAAAGAAAAGGACAATTATATTAATTTTTACAATAAATAGCTGTGATAAGAACAGAATTGCTGCTTTGAGTGTGGGCTCTCTGCAGTCCCTCTCCAAGATTATGCAATGACTTAAGCGATGGAAATTCATTTCCAGAAAATATGGCATTGGGAGGGATTAGAAAATATTCATTTAAGATAAGGCTACTAATGGCTACTATTAATGATGCCTATATATTACTTCCAGAATCACTATGCCTCTGATCACCAGTTGCTGGGGAAGAACAGCAAGACAGGGCTAACTGGCTTCATGCTTTACTTGGGGCCTTTCATAGTAGCTTGTTGGCCACTCTAGGAAACAATTGCTGGACAATAGGGATAATTCAGCAGGGCTCATATGTTCTTAGTTTTCCCAAACAGAAGCCACCAACATTAGTGGTTTGGGGTACATTCCCTATCCATGAAACAGGCTATGTATCCTCTGTTCACAGTGAACCAGATAATTATTACATGGGATTAGACAACATAGACTGTATTAGATGTTCCAGATAAACTTATACCACAGAGAAATATCCCTCTTTTTAAAATGGTGTATTAACCAACCAATTAATATGAATCCAAGAGCGATCAAGAAGGTCAGCAGATATCCTCGTAAAGGCTCGTTATTCTTCCCATAGCCTTTAGCAAACATCAGGAAGCCAGGATAAATATTGTCTTTACACAAAGCCTAGAAGAAGAAGAAAAAGAAGATGTTAACAATTAAACTACGGTCACATAGATATAAACTGAGGCATCAAATCTGAATAATGCAATTCATGTGAAGAATGTAATTAACATAAAAACTGTAGTAACTGCAGACATCACTAACTCAGTGAGGTCTTGGGTACCATGGGAAAAGTTAGATGGTGAACAGCAGAAGTCAGCTTTGCTACAATTTAGTTACCTTTATGCAAGCCTAAATCAAATTGGTTTCAATATGGAAACTGAGTGCCTTAAGTTCCGAAAAACAGTCAGTGATTTGCGGGAAATAACTGAAAAACATGTGTTAATAGAATACATTTGAAAGCCTTGATTTCTTAGTTTAGCTATGGGACCAATCCAACAGTATATTGAGAAACAGTGAATAAACATCACGTCCTTAGGATTTAGAAAAGTAATGTTTGAAAATATATCCAAAATTCAAGTTTGATCCGGCTTGCTACAAACAACTCAAGATTCTTACCTGGAAGATTTTAGGTGCGCTGACGAGAGATGCTAATGCTGAAGAAAGGGTGGCGGAAAATATACCAGCTGATATCAGAGGTGCAAATCCTGATACCATGCTCATTACCTGGAATAAGAATGTAACTTTAACAAGGGCAGTTTAAAAAACAAAACAAAAAACAAAAACAAGGGCAGTTCAAACACTTTAACACCTTTGTTGTAACGTTGTGTTAATATGAAACAGCATGCACAATTTTCAAACGCTATGACAACTATTAGAGCATTCAGAGAAAGCACTAACATTGCTTTACGAATAGTTACCGTATTTTTCGCCCTATAGGACACACCGTCCCATAAGGCGCACCTAGTTTTTTGGGGGGGAAATAAAGGGGAAAAAAATTATTTCCCCCCCAGGCGCGGGGCTGGGGCGGGGGAAGCCCGACCTTCCCCCGACCCCAGCCCCCAGAACAGGCAACTCTCTGCAAGCCGTGGGAGCCCAGCGCAGGGCTCCCGCGCCTTGCGGAGAGCTGCGCGAAGCCTGGAGAGCGAGAGGGGTTGGTGCGCACCGTCCCCTCTCACTCTCCAGGCTTCAGCGAAAGCCTGCATTCGCCCCATAGTACGCACACACATTTCCCCTTCATTTTTGGAGGGGGAAAAGTGCGTCCTATGGGGCGAAAAATACGGTAAGTGTCTGAATTTGCTCATTTCTTGTTCCTTCCTCATCTTTTATTGTTCTGTATTCTAATCCTTAAGGCAGGGGCCATGTTGCTTTAAAATCTTTGGACAGCAACCATAAACCATAGATGCTTTAAAATAAAAGCAAGCAACAATGATCTGCGCGTTATTTCTTAACTTTGGCAGCTCTGTCATTGTTTACTACGTTTCGTAAATAGTGAATGTAGTGCAACAGGCTAAATACTGGCTTTGAAGAAGAAATCTCTTCTGCCAATGAGTTTTTTTGGGGAAAATATATCAATAATCAGAGCAACTGCGTAACTTCCTCCCTTTCAATGAAGTTTCTGCACAAGCCTCACATTAAAGGGTGTGGGTGGAACTGAATAGCAGCCATGCTTTGTAGATTATGTACATTACTCTGAACTGGAGTGCTTTTACAGAGCTGTCATGCTGCAAGTTTGGGGGTTATTTTCCAATGAAACTGTGTATTTTCAAGATACTGATAATACCAGTACTGCTGTTCTGCACACAACTGACAACTTTGAAGAAAGCCAACTTCTGTTTTAAAAATACTGAAAATCAGATTGGCACGTTCCAGCTATGCAGCTAACCCAGATTTGTGACTTTTAAACAAATACCAGTTTTTAAATAAAGTCTGGCACGACTACTCCTGAATAAATTGCCTCTTTCTTTGCAGTATCTTTCTGTCAAAGCACCCACTAATGTTTTAGAGTAGTCACTGATAACTGCTTCAGCTGCTTTTGATTTAAAGTGACATAATCTCAGAAGGTAAACTCGTTACCTAATTCAGCCAAGTAAGTAGATGAAAGCCCTTTAAGGCCTAAGTACTTTATCTTAACTGAGCTATTATACTTAAGTATATGAAAGACTATCATGGCTATGACTTTCACTGATCTTAGGAGAAGTCAAATTCAGACTATCTAGAACAGAGATGAAGTAGTCAATATGACCAGATGCAGTCTGACAACAAAGTAAATTAAAGGGAATTTAAAAGAGGGATTGTTGCTTGCTGGGCCTACAGACATCCTACTTTTGCCTCTGTCAAACTTTTTTTTTTTTTTGCAATTTTTAATATGTTTCAAAAGCCTGCATCTCTGGTCTCTGTTTGACCAGAAATGACAGTGGGAACATGTGTTTACACTAAGTGTTTACACTAAGCATTCTAAAATATTCCAAAAGCCTGTCGTCCAGCCACAATGGTTCTAAATATACAAAATCGTTTACACTTTGAAAAAAGAAGAAGGAATCCTAGAGTTGTAAAGCAAGGATCATCTAGTCCAACCCCAGCAATGCAGGAATCTCAACACGCGGCCCCCCCATCCATTTTGAAACCATACCAGACCCTACTTAGCAGTTTTATCTAGAGACTATGAACTTTACACATGTGAAATTCATATTCTTGTAGACAGATTGCAACTTCAGACTTCTATTTAGAGGGGGGAAATGCGCTATTTCAAACTTTTGACTACTAGTCACACATTCTCTTTCTCATATGCACATGAACACAAAGTGGAGTGAGGAAGATACACTATTTTTAATCTATTTCATGTGCTCTGCAAATGATTTAGTTCTCACACCTTGAACTAATTCACAGACTGGAATGTAATTATCTTGACATTGCACTTCTCCAGTTGTTGTGATACCGTTATCAGCTCAAAACGCATGAAAATACCTATTTTAAGATTAAATGTACAAAATATGTACTTAAATACCAATCTTTGTACTGGCGCTTTAAAAAAAAAAACCTCACAGATTAATGTGAACAGAATGGGAAAAGGTATTATGAACATGGTTGGCACTGACTAGAAATAAGACTGATCCACCCCTCCCTAATTTGCTGTATAGTAAGATTTATCTACATGAATTTTCTAAGTCATGCACAAAGTGCATAAAACATTTTAAGCAACTGCAGTTGAACATCTCAGGGTTAGAAATCACCGCTCACCTGGAAGTTGTTCATTAGCCCATAAGGACACCCTTCTTTTTCACATGAGGAGAAATCAAAGTTAAGCTTACAAGCTGCAGTGGTACAGTTTGTCAGCTCACCGACAAATGTGTCATTAAGGCTCCCAGTGGCATCTCGAACAACACAAGCACCTAGAGCAGAGGGAAACAGAAGCAGTGACCTTCCAAGCAACTAAAGCAAACTGTATTATATTTCTCCTTGCTAAATTTCCAATGGAAATTGAAATTTCAATCAAGTTACTTCTACCCTCCAAAGTTATTGTAAAAATAAGTATGGCTAGTCACAAAATGAATTTTAGAGCTATAGCACTGTTGACAAAGAGGTGAACACTAAAGGCATTCATTCTTTTTGGATTATAAATGTTGGTGCTGCAGTCCTGTATCTACTTTCCCTCAAAGTAAGCCTACAAGGGGACTTTTCACCATGTGCTCACCTATAGTGTTGTGTTGTTAGAACAGAGCCGAAAAGCACAGGGGTAATAAATATCTTACTCAGCCCACAAACTCTTAAAGAATCTTGAGAATCACAACTTTCATAATAATTTGAATCCCCATAGAGTTTATACCAATTTGAGTTTAGACCAAAAAACACAACAGAAATATGTACACAAGATAGCTCCTATTGCTTGAAATGTAACAAATACAAAGCCAGTCTCAGGAATTTAAGCTGATTCTTTTTCTTTCAGATCTTAAGATTGTCATCTTTGCTTGCTGAAGACTTCCCATACTTTGTAAAATGCTAGAAGTTGTGTTCTCAAAATAGATTCTCCCATACTAAGAAACCCTGGAGCACAAGTTCTCTTTACATTTGAAGGCAGACAATATATACATTTGCCATGATGCCATGAGTAGAAAGAATTGGACTTTTACAATGTTTTAAGTCCATTGATATACCACTTTTCGAAAAAGCTTTAGGTAGCCTGCACGAACAAGATGACAGTGAAAGAAGTTAAAAGTGAAAATGCTGGAATTCAACCAGTTTTTGGGAAAAGTAATCTCTGAACTCTGAACGTCTGTCTGTGCTCAATTTGCAGTCATTGTTGATCACTTCAAGAAACAAAAGAACAACACTACCGGATAAAACGACATTCCACATTTTCCTCACTGCCTCACCTTTGGACTGGCTTTCTTATACCTTCAATATTTCATTTTAAAAATCTAAAATCCATTTTTATAATGCTGTCACTAAATGCCTGGTTGCTGGTTTACCTGCCCAGTCACTGGAATTCTGGTTAGTTCTTGTTCCCCTTTTATCCTGCCAAGCCCTCTTTCCCCTTCCCCATCTATCTATCTATCTATCTATCTATCTATCTATCTATCTATCTACCTACCCCCCCCTCTCTCTCTCTATACACACACACACACACACACACACACACACACAAACACTTATGCTCATCAATCTGTGATGTGAACTGCACTCTGGGTAAGAAACAATAATTGATGATGGATTGACCTGAACATACAGGCACTGTAAATTAACTGTATTGTTAAGTGGTTGTTTCTGTAACATGGTAGAAGAGAAGAGCTCAAACCATTGTGGTTTTGACATGTTTTGATGTTGCTTTAATATCAAAATGCTATAAAATCATTAATCCAGCCCCCTGTAACAATTCAAAGAATAAAAGCCAAATAATGGAAGGTTCTATAAAAATTCAGCTCTAAAGCTCTAAACATCAATTTCAACATAGAACTACAGCAGTATACAAAACATCAAGTTGTCTACAAAGAATGAATAAGTAAAACTTAGTTATTTACCTACAGATACTGCAATTCCCATGTATACCACTGTAGTAATTAAGATGGCCAACAAGGTCCCTTTAGGTATGGCTAATTGAGGATCCTGGGAGGGGGGAAAACATTCACATTATGAATCTATGGAACAGTTCAAATTGACTGAATAAGCAACAAAACTAAAAACCACTCACCGCAAGATCACCTGAGATATTTGCACCCGCTAGAATGCCTGTTGCAGCTGGGAAAAATATAGCAAAGACTGAAAAGAAAGTTTCTTCTTCTCGGAAATCTGGTCCAAAATTCTCATAAAAGATTTCAGCTGTTAGGGAGGAAAGTTACAAAAAGTTTATTATAGTAACCTGTGTTTGTATAATGTCCATAATATTTAGTCTTCCACCTAATCAGCTGCAAGTAAAATGACAGGGAGTCACCTCAGATTAGAAGCGTCACAAGTAAAATCAACACTGAGATTTTGTTTCGTTAGCTGTTTGCGGAAATGTTTTGTTTTCCAAGCACACAGAACTTTGCTACACGGCAACCTAACAACTGAAATATAGGCACCCCTATATTCAACAAACAGACAGAGTGTCTAAACCTGCCCTTCCCCATAGCATGAAGGCTGGACCTTATTTAATTTACCTTCCTTCACACCATTAAGAGATATTACATTATCCAATTCAATAAAATTATATAGCAAGCAACATTACCCCAAAATAATCACAACATTATATTCTTATAAAAGGTAGATATTTACACAATCACTAAAAAAATCTGGTATGAAATCTGAAGACTCAGGACACAATCTCTCAAATGTTTAGAGAAGGCCTAAGAGAGATGACTGACTTTCTAGTCTAAAGGATGGAAGCAAATTGTACTTATTTTATACAGTAGCTACCACTAGGGGGCTCAGCAGGTGGCACTCTTAACTTCCTTAGGCTACCTCCACAAATCCTGAAACCTCTTTCCAATACTCCAGCATCTCACAATTTATTTTTTAAAATAGCTTTTAAAATTAATAAATGTCCAGCCTCCAGCAGCTGGCTATCACCAGCCTTTGCATGTTGTGCTGTTTGGCTTCACTTGTTTTTCAGCTTACGGAAAAGTCGGGCTCAACTTTAAACACACAGTGCAGCAGGCTGCTCTCCTCAGCTCTTACTAAAATTGGCTGCCTGTCAGGGGCCTGGAAGATTTGGTGGAAACGCTAGGGACAAGCAAAAAAAGATCTCCGTGCATGAACTCATAGTCTCTATGATGTGTTTACTGCTTAAGCAGCATGTACCAGTTAAGGCAGAAGTCTTAACTTCCTCTTAAATCCCCAAAGGAGGAAATCTGTAAAAAAAACCCTTTAGCTCTTCTTGTAAGCCAAAACCTTTTGTTTTATTAACCACATTTCTGTTCCATTTTTCCTCCTAGAAGGTCAGAGCGACAAAGAACATTTTCCTTCATGTTATTCCTCACAAATAAATATTTGAGGTAAATTAGGCCGAGAGGCAGTGAGTGGACCAAGTGAGTTTGATTCTAGAATACAGGAAAAAGTACATAGAGAAAGTACATAGGTAGGTGTGTTGTATTGACTTCGATAGCTCAGTCTTCTTGGAAAATATAAAATAGAAGTTAATGCTTTTGGGTGCGATTTCTTTGGCCAGGGGTGGCTAACCCACAGCTCAGATCCAGTTACCACAAAAGGTTTCTTCTTACCAAATATTATCCCAGCACACATCCGCCCCAGAACCCCCCAAAATTCAGTTTTCTACTTTGAAATTTCTGCTGAGGTATCCCTTGCTGCAGAGGGCCTGCCAGCCATCCAAAAACAAGTCACCTCTGCCTCTACTTACCTTACAAAGGAAGCCCTTGTCTCTGTGGCGCAACATCACTGCATGAATGTCTTAGGAAACAGGAAGAAATGTTCCTTCCTGTTTCATAAGCCTTAAGACCTTCTTGCAATGGTGTTAACCAGAGGGAGAGGAGTCTCCTTTGCAAGGTAAGTGGGTAGATTTCTTCCTCATTGCAGATCCTCTCCTCCTAAGCTCAGCACTGCCATGGGAGAGAAAGCCCACCCCTCTTCAGCTACTCAGCTGAGTTTTGGGGGTAGGCAGCTATCTGAATGCATTTGAACATGTGTCTGGCTCTGTAACATGTGTGCATTATCTGTGGTGGTGAGTGTGCACATGCAAGGGAGTGTGCATTGGCCACATCCAATGCTGCATGTGGCCCTTGGAGGATCAGCCAATCCTCAGAGCAGCCCTCAGGCCAAGAAATGTAATTGCCGCTTGCTTGCCTAAGCACTACTGATGTGCAGCCTTCATTGATTCCAACACAATCCAACAAGAGGAAATTGCGCATCAACTGTTATTACCATATTGAGTTGCATGATGAAATATCACATGGAACCCAAATCCCTGCTCTCTCAACAGACCAGGCAACCTCAGCCCTCCAGATGTTTTAGGACTACAATTCCCATCATCCCTGACCACTGGTTCTGTTAGCTAGGGATCATGAGAACTATGCCTATGCCTGCAAAAAATGTACGAACCAAGGCATTCATTATTCAGATATATAGTATAGTCTTATAGCTTTGGCTAAAGCAAACATTTCCACTAGCAACATAATTGAAATATCAATGTGTTTCAGATATCCATTGCAGCTATGTTTCCAGCAAATTAATATTTGGTCATTCTCCCTTACCTTGGTAGCCAAAAAATCCTTTAGGCTTCTTGCTTTCAAATGGAATAAATGTTCCTATGATGAAGTCAACAATAGCAACTAGTAGGATCACAAGCAGAACAATTTGTGCCTGTAATTTTAGAAGTCATCAACATAATTAAAATACATTTTTATCCAAGCTAAATCCATGCACAACTGGACGTAAGCAGTAGGCTTGGGCAATTAACTGGTCAACTAAGATCACATGTTCCAAGAAGACCATGGAGTAGATGGCAGCTTACATTACAGCCCCATTTGTTAAGCAAGGGCAGCAGTGAAATCACCTTGCCTCCTAGTCCTGTAGTGTATAGCCTGGCGCAGACTGGGCAGCACAGCAAACCTTTGCACAATGGCTACCTGCTATGACTGCAAACAGATATCAGAGGCAAAGGCCACTGCTTAGTAGGCAAAGAATCAGGTTAGGACCGGGAATGCTCTGATTCAAATCCTCAGCCAGCCATGAAGCTGGGCCAGTCATACACACTAAATCTAACATACCCCACAGAGTTGTTAAGGTAAAATAGAGAATGAGAATGCCTTCCCAGGTTTTTTGGGAAAAGGAGAGAATCAAAATGTAACTTTCAGTACATCTACAACATACATAATACTTACCTCTTTATAGCATGTAACCCAGGCATAGGCAAACTTGGCCCTCCGGATCTTTTGGGACTACAACTCCCATCATCCCTAGCTAACAGGACCAGTGGTCAGGGATGATGGGAATTGTAGTCTCAAAAGATCTGGAGGGCCGAGTTTGCCTATGCCTGATGTAACCATTAAAGTATTTACAGAAATGTGACTTTTATGTGGAGTCTGAGTATTAAATGTTATGTTTCAATATGTGTATTATTTTTTTCTAAAATGGTAATGAATTTATTTAAGATAATGTGATAACAGTTGTAAAGATATCTAACTTGTTTTTGTAATTAGATGAAGTATCAAACTGATTGGTGATTACCTTGTTTCATGTCAATGCTTTAAAAATACGTGACCATTATTTGATCAATATTTTACTTGTCATTTGACCGAATCCTCAGTCCACAATGAAATACTCATTTACTTGTAAGATTCCTCAGCTCAGTGAGGTTCATGAGTATGCATATAGGACCTCTGTTGTTATTTTTAAACACCTCTCCCTCACTTCACAATCCCAATTATATTTTTCTTATGCAACTAGAATGATAATACATTAAAACTTTTCATTAAGCTTCACTTGAAGCTTGCTTTTCATATTCCCAATTTACGTATCATCTAAAGTCCTGAAATGCAGGTTAGGGGTGCTTTTAACAATGCAGACACCACATTGGGGCAACTTAAAAACTGTCTCTGCATGAGTACTTGGATCTGTTTGAATGCATCACCTATACGAGCAGAGTAACCTTTCAGTATTGTACTAAGTTGTTGGGTGGTCTCTCTATTTTGCAGTATACTTGTTGCTTTCCCCTTTTGATGCCGCAAAGGGAACACTTGACTGCATGAGGGAAACCCATATAATGGGACTAATGCACATCATGAGCCAGACTGACCAAGGATAAGTCCAACTCCTTGAACAATATACTTAATCTGCAAAATTCTACTAATATAAGATTTCAGTTTCTAAATAGTTACTGTGCATGTAGCACTAAAGTCTCACACAACTGGCTCAACTATGCATTCAACAGCACCAGCCTGCCTTCATTCATGCCCAAGTGCAAAATTTATGAACTGGTTTATTTTCCTGGTTTGTTAATCAACAATATAATGAACATAAATAAGTTCATTTCCTGCAACAATATTCTGCAGCCAGAAATCTGATTCCAAATTCTAATTCCAATGTAAGTCGATGTTTACTTCACTTGCTTTGCAGATTTCAAAAGGTGTTCAGCTTTTCAGGGCAGTAGATGTTTTAAATCACTGTTACTTACTTTAGCTTCCCACTCCATTCCTGCCACAGAGATGCCCAACAAAATAACAATTGTGATGGCTCCTATTATTCTGATGTCATTCATTTGATCCAACATAATTAAATTATGTTCCTACAGAAAGAAAAGAGAGACAATTATGACAAGGTTGACACCATATGTTCACTTTCCTGTTATGAAATAATTCTGCCCTAACAGTGATCAAATATGATTTTGAGTCCTAGCAAATATGGTATTAAGTGCTAGCAGTTTTTCTTAAGAATTTATTATATTCTTTTCGTAGGGTTCGTTTTTCATACAAATCAAGTCAAAGATTCACGACTTCAAAAAAAATACAGATTTTTAAAAACAGAAATACTAATAAACATGAACCAGAACTAAACACCACGTTTTAATGGTTCAACTCTGTTAATGGCCCTATGTTTTACCACAAGTCAATTTATTTTAAAAATCAAACACCTTAGATGAAGGTGCAGACCAGGATCTAAACATGTTCATAGGCTCTTGCAGGCATAACAGACCCCCCCCCCCAATAAACTCCAATTCCTTTCAAACAGCTGAGCATGTTTCCTCTAAGTTTTATACTTTGCTCTGCATTAGAGGGGGGGAAAGAACGCTATTAAGCTTAGCGATAGGACTCAACCCTCCATAGGCTTACAGAAGTATTTTCAATTGTTGGCTCCTGCATATATTTTTACTGCAACTTAGTCACAATCATTTGGTCTAAGGCTGATCCCAACAAGTATTTTGCCTGTCAACCAGAACTCTGGGGGCACCAAATCCAAGGTCGTTTACATGTCTGCGTAAAAATGAGTCATTCAGTATTATAGATTTTACATCACGTGAGTAGTGGATTTGACAACGATTACAGATCAATCCAATCCATAGTTATATTGTAGAAAAGGGATGGTAAAATTCAGACTGTTTCTATCATTGTGAAAAACAAAACCGGGGGGAAATTGTTTACCTTAAGCAGTTCTACAACGGTCTCTGCGAAACCAACAACATACATAGCTACAGCAACAGCATTAGCAAATGCAAATATCAAGCCTATTGCACCACCAAATTCTGGACCCAGGCTTCTGGAAATTAGATAATATGCTCCCCCTGCAGAGAGAATAAAGAAGAATTAGAGCAAGATTCAAGGCTATGTGTAACCAAGCTCTGGTATGTACTATGTTTTTATACACACACAGCTAAAAGCTCTACATTTGTAGAATGTAGATATGCCCCTCGCTGCTACTTCAGCTGGTAATCAGGTTGCCCTCAGCTACATGTGTAACAGCTTTCAGTAAGATAACAGAATTAAAGTTATCCAACTGTCAGAAAATTCTTCCTGATGTTTAGTCAGAATCTCCTTTCTTGTAATTTGAATCAATTGGTTTGGGTCCTACACTCCAGAAAATTGCTCCATCCATGACACAGCCCTTTAGATATTTGAAGATGGCTATCGTATCCGTCTCCACTTTACCAGGCTTAACATACCCATTTCGCTCAACCATTCCTCATAAGACTTGGTTTCCAGACCCTCCTCTGCACACGTTCTAGCTTGTCAATATCCTTCTTATATTGTGGTGCCAGTACTCCAGGTGGCATCTGACTAAGTCAGAATAGAATGGTACTTGATTGAGACATTATACTTCTGTTGATGCAGCCTAGAATAGCATTAGTTTGTTACTTTGTTTTGCTCCTGCATCACATTGTTGACTCATGTAAAGCTTGTGGCCAACTAAGACCCCTAAATTCTTTTCACATTTACTACTGGCAAACCAGGTGTCCCCGTCTTATATTTGTGCAGTTTATCATTCCTGCCTAAGTGTAGAACTGTACACTTGCCCCTATCAAAATTCATTTTGTTAATTTTGGCCCCAGTTCTTCAATATGTTCAGATCATCTTGAATCCAGATTCTGTCTTCTGCGGCATTAGCTACCCCTTCCAGTTTGGTGTCATCTGAAAATTTGATGAGGATTCCCTCAATTCCTTCATCCAAGTCATTATAAAGATATTGGGCAACAATGGGCCCAGGACAGAACCCTGCAGCATGGCACCCCACTTGTCACTGTTTTCCAAGAGGATGAGGAACTATTAGTGAGTTCTCTTTGGATTTAGTCGGTCAGTCAGGTACAAAACCACCTAACAGTTACCTTGTCCAGCCCACATTTTACCAGCTTCTCTGTAAGATTATTTGATATTATCAAAAACCTTACTAAAACCAAGATACACTACATCCAGAGCATTCCTCTTATCCACAAAGCTTGTAATTCTATCAAAGTGTACTATTTCTTTCTTGCAATCATTAAAAAAAATAGAAAACCTGTTTTTTTAAAAAATCAGATTATACAGCTGAAGATTGCTAACATTCACTTTGAAGTAGATACAAGAGAGGAAACACAAATAGCAACCTCCCCCCCAAAAAATAAGACCAGTGAAGAAAATCCACTTCAGAATTATTCATGGATTGTATTTTCTGTTCCAATGGACACTCTATTCAAGAAGCAAGCTTCTCAAATAAAGCCATCATATTTCTACCTTTATGCTGCATAAATTATTCTCACACGACTGGTGTAGTTAACCTATGGCCCTCCAGATATGGTGGGACTCTAATTCCCATCATCCCTACCACTGGGTCATGCTGGTTGCAACTAATGGGAGTCACTTGAGAGTCCAACAAGATCTGGAGGGCCACAAGTTAACCACTCTTGTCACAGGAGATATAAAGAGCAATGCTAAAGCTGTCAAAGGCTAGCCAAGGAGTTGTTAAAAGCACCACTTTGCCAGGGGAAAAGGTCCACTGACAGGAAAGCACTCAAACCCCATTAGAAGTCCCTCAGTATATCTATAGAAAGCTCCACTACTGCCTTAAGCAGCACTACTGCACTGTTCATATGCCCAATTGTGTGGAAAAGTACGCCCAGGTGAAAATTGTCCAATTGTGTAAGTCATGATTAACATGTTGCATCAACAGAGCATCCGACTGTAGATAGTAACAAACGTATAAACCAGACTTGCTGTACCTAAGACAATCACATTTCCATAGCATCACTGAGATTGCTCAGCATCCGGGAAGAAGGCCAAGCTGATTTTCAAGATACAAATCTGCAATTAGCCTCTTAAGAAAGGCAAGCTCAGTGTTTAAGTTTTCTTAACATCTTTTAATTACTTGGACTACAACCCTTAATGTAATTAGCTGCAAGTAAATCTCACTACAATAAATGGTACCTCTTTCTCGAAACAAAGCTTGGATCGCATTGTTTGCCTCTTAACTTGTGAATGCGTAGGTGGTTCTAGGTCAGGGAAGAGGAATCTGTAGTCCACCAAATGTTGGATTATCTCCAGACCATGTTGGGTGGGGCAATGGGAGTACAAAGATGTTTGGAGGGCCACAGGTTCCACATCACTGATCTAGTTACTCTCCATTTCTAATGCATTACTCACCATTTGCCTAATTTCAAATTTTTTTATCTATGTCTTACCAGCTGTACTCTCCATCCCTACTTGTGACCTACCTACCTCTCCTCACCTTCATGACCCCAAAAGTCACTTTTTGAAAGTTCACTATTGCGAGCTGACAGTTTAAAAAAGCAGTAGCACAATCACATTGTTTCTTGAAGAAAACCTTGCGACTTATGATGTACTTCCGCAATTATATAAAATATTTGATGCATATATGCAAAGTAAATATCACATGATTTGGCTCCCTTTGAAGAAAACTAAACAGGAAAGCACATGTATAACATTGTTTTACCTCCTCTCACAAAGCCATTGGTAGCTATTGCTGATGTAGACAGGCCTGTGATCGTAGTTACCACAGTCGCCATTGCAATCACCAAGACTGCAAGTCCTGTAAGAAGATTCCTAAGATTATTTACAGGAAATTATCACTTTCCCCAAAACAAATGTACAATTTTGTTTAACAAACGCTGGCTGTTGATTTCAATAAATCAATACAACAAAAAATGTCTTAAACCTAAGGCATGCATGAGCTGGTTTTAAACAAGCTTGTTTTAACATGTGCCTGCAATATGCAAGACATCACCTGTTCACATCAAGAACAAGCAGGCCTACCACCTCTCCTGCCCTCAGGAGTACCTTTTCAGGTAGAGTATGCCTCACCTTTTGAGGACATCACAGAAACTAGCAACTACTAACAAGGAATATGAAAAACTACTTGTTGCCTACGTAATGCTCTGAGCAGGACTAATCCTTCAAATATGTATTACCTCCTAATCAGTGTCTCATACTGTAATAACAAAGAAAAGAACATTGCTCTGGAGACACACTGAGCCTCTTAGTGAAACTGATAAGCAGCATATATTCCTTGTTAAGAATATCACAATGGTAATCAGAAGCATTCCATCAATCATATTCTCATCCAATGCTGTAAGTTACAAGTCACCGATCTTTAACAGTTGATCAAGATTAACATAGTACACACAGATGTTTTATTTGGTGGCCACACTTACCTATGCCAGCCTGTCCTACAATCCAGGACAGTCGAATGAACAGCATCACACCCCAGATATTCAACATGCATCGTACCTAGAACACCGTAAGAGCAAAGAATTTTCATGCTATGCTGTTCCAATATTTATTATAGAGGTATCATTTTGAATAAGCTACAATAGAGTTTTAAGAATCGAGTTCACAGGGTCAACTTCAAAAGTCTGCTGTCATGCAGGCAACCAAGCACCTCAACTTTTCAAGAATTCTTTCCAAGAGGCACACATAACTTGTGATTCAAGCCGAACAGCACACCAAACATGCTTTGTGGCAATTTATTATCTTCAATTCTTCCAGTCCTGGATCAGTAGCCGTAGTAGGGGTTTATCAATCTCTTCTCTGGGCCATCATATGGTGGGCCCATTTGACTTGATGTCTTGCAAGTTGTGCAGGCCTGCTTTAACAGACCATTTTTAAAAGCGAAGTGACTGAAGTCACTACATTATGAAAATTATACTTCTCCTTAACATAAAACAAATATTATTAATGTTTAAGCAGAAGTGTTTATGACCCAAATGCTGCAGCAGCAGCAGCAGCTAAATCTGAGGCCCTTCTTCAAGTGCTCCCTTCCACAGGAGGTTTGGAGGGTGGAAACACAAGAATTGGACTTTTTGATAGTGATTGTGGACTCCTCTCCCCAGGAAGGCACACTTGGTACCATCTTTATCTATATTTAGGCACCAGGCAAATACTTTTCTCTCTTGGCCCTTAATTTGAAAGGCAGTGTTGTGCCATCTTTTGGTGGAGTGGGATCAGTTAGTCATGCCTTCTACTTGTATTGCTGTGTTTTTAGGGATTTTACTTGGTTGTTTTTAAAAAGTTTTTAAAGTAAGTGGTTTTGGGTTACTCAGTGAGAAAAGTGACTAACAATTATAATAAGCAACAATAATAAATAAATAGGTATATATATATGTATATATGTAGGTATATAAATAGGTATATATGTATAATTGTAAACTGGAAAACAATACAAAAACTCCAATTATTTAAAGTAAATACTTTTTTTTGCCATGTCAAGATAAAATATACTACAGACATGCCAAGATTCCTCCAGAAGACAGGGGATTTTGTCCATGTAAGGTTGCTTTGTTTGTACAAACTGAACTGTGTTAATTTCCACCATCCTGTCACATTTATAACATGAGAGCTGGAATCATGTCATTTGCAGTTTTATAACACTAAGTTAAGAAGGATAGAAATTCTTCTAGCATTCACTGTGTCCTTAGCAGACTAGCACAACTTTGAAACAACTAAATCAAAGTTAAAATTTGCAATTTGCTTGAACCACCATAGTAACATAAATCGTGATCTTACAAATCTTATTGTTTCTCCATTGAGTTATTTTCAAACAACTATAAAGTCTGATAAACCTGTGAACGAGATTTTTTTTTATTGGAAAAGGTTGGGTTCAGTTAATTCACTGACTTCTTACAAAAAACAAAAACATAATTAAAATTCTAGGGACAGGATTCAACTAATGAGTCCTGTCAGTGGAAGTCCTAAAGAAGGGCTTCGGCTTTCATGGGAAATTGGGCTTGCACACCTTGCAAAATACACCTGCAGGTATAGGGTGGTATACAAATTTAATAAACAATAATAACAATAACAACAGGCTGGGGGAGCAGGGTGCAGGAGGAAGACCAGAGTAGCATGGGGAGGAAGGAACAGGAATCCCTCTGTCGGGCAAGCCAAAATGCTCAACCTGCCCAAATCACCTTAGCATGACACTAAATTCCTTCCTAGACTTCCAATAAGTCAAAGAAAAATTACTAGCTGAGATGAATGTCCCATTAAGTGAACACGGCAGGGAAGTCAATTTATAGATGAAAGCCTTTTGTTTACTTATTTGAGCCAGGATACTGCTCTCTCCTCACCCTTATTTGGGCCAAAGGACTGCTCTCCCCAGGCACTCCACCAGGAGAAACAAAATCTAGTTAATGTTATAAGCTGTGCAAGTTACTGTATCCTTATGACATCATGGCATTGATCCAATAGCTATCGGACAGAGGATGAAATTTGAGCCACCATGTTCCCTCCCTTGTGTTTCCTGAGTTAACTGTGCAAAGTGACTCGTGTCTGCATTTCCATGCTGGCTACAGATGAAGGAGAGTCATCCCTCCCCCGCCAGTCCATTTGCAATAAAATTACCAGGCAAACTGTATACACGCAGGTCCTGCTATCCGCCCACTTATTATGCAAAAATTCACTTATCCAAACACAAAGAAATAAACCCAAACCTCGCTACACACACAGCTAATTCGGATAAACCAGAGTTTGCCCACTTCCTTTCTTGTTTGTGGTTTGCTGGACAACGCCAGCAATTTTCAGGCAGAAACCATGAAGGGGGCAGAGGAGAGAGATAAGACAAGTCACGTATTAGAAATGTTCCCATAGGAAATAATAGAAATCTTCAGTTCCTTATGCAAATGCCCGCCTAACAAATGATTTCCTGGGAATGCATTGTGTTTGGTAAGTGGGACCTGCATGCAATACAAGGCTGCCTTAAGTAACATGAATGCCTTTTCATTATTCTTCACCTTACAGCCAGTCCTAATAAGATTTTCTCAGAAGCAAGATCCACCAAGTTAAATGGGATTTGCCTCTTAGTAAAGTGTCTGAAGGAACGAAATTTAATTTGCTAGGCATTCAAAGATGAACTGGAGTTTATCTTTGAGTTAAGGAACAGCAGGAAGAGAGAAAGTGTTTGGCCATTCATGAATGTCCTAAATCATTTTAGGGCACAGTAATAAAAAGAGCTGGGGGAGACAAAGGCAAATGTATCTTGATACACATTTCTTTTTTAAAAACAACAACAATGAGAGTAGCAGATACAGAAAAGAGAAACTTTGTATCTACTACACGTTAATCAATTATTTCGCTTTCTTTTTTAAAAAATCTGCAATATAATAATCTTGAAAGTAGACATATTCAATTGTTGCTTCATCAGTTACTAAGAAAATAGCACAGATGGGTTCATCATTACCAAAGTTCTACTTACCAATACACCTTTAATCCAACCAAACTTGACAATCCCTTTACTTTCAGCAGTATAAGTAGCAGTGGCATCTCCCGTAGGAGTTCCTTCTTCTCCATTTGCATATCCATCCTCAAATGGTTCCTGTAGTAAAGCAACAATCAGAAGGAGTGGGTTGGATGAAACGGAAACCTATTGAGCCTCTGTTTAAAGTTGCAATCCTAAGTACATTTAGATCCCACTGATCTAAATATTACCTATGTTTCAGAATTGCATTTGCATGCAAGCAGAAAGAACAAGTTAATGAAAAAGGCTATTTTCATCCACAGTCTTGGTAACTGTCAAGTTGGTTAATTGAACGTAAAGGTTTGAAGCACATACAAGATGAATTAGATGCCTTCATATCATCACATTTTTCAAAAGCACTGGCATATAAAAACTTAGCTGTGCTTGTGTATTTTGTGGACTTTATCAGATTCTAGATTTGAAGGAATAACACTTCAACAAGAGGGTAAAAGTGAGATGAACCAGAAGCAATGTCTGCTTTTGAGGATCACTGGATCCCACGGGAGAGTTGCTCAGGGAATACTGTGTAATTTTCCTCCACACAAGGTTAAATTTAAAGCTTGGCCAGCAAAAAGTAATACCAAACATGGCATAAAGCTAATTAATATGTATTAATGTGGAAAAAATGAAAGCAACTGATCAGCCAAACATAATTTCTATCCAGTATGGAAAGTTACTGCATTATACAACAGCATACCATAATGTTAAAATGGCTGAATTCCCCCTCATTTGGCTACGTTCCATAAGTGTAGAAAAAGGCATCTGTTCTGGACTCAGATACTCCAGCAAGATACCAAAGAAAAAAATTCCAATTGATGCTATCATTCAAAAAAGCAGAATATGCCTCCTATGCGTATAAGTTCAGGAAAAATCTCTGTAAGTCTTGAAAGAACTGGCCTGGGATTGAAAATTCCTCCTCCCCAAATTTTAACTAGTTGTGCAGTCAGTTAAAATTGATAGCATGACATTTAAAAAGAACTATTTATGACAATACACAAAATCAGGATGTCATAGGTCACTCACTAGTGCCACAGCACAGATGATATAATACTTACTAGATTCTCACAGAGCAAAATGGAATCTAGATAGAACCAATTAAAATTTAGGAGCGATGGGAAGATTTGGACTACTTGGTGAAATGCAAACTATGCAAAAATAAAATGCCAGAACATTTTAATTTTATAGAACTAGAAAATATTCAGGCTTTTAGCAAAAAAACAACAACAACCAAAAAATAAAATTGCTAATGTTTGGCAACATGTGTTCTAATCATTCTAGTATCAGACCTGGTTAGCACATAACACTAAACCATTGTTTAGTAAACCATGACTTAGTGCTCTAAGTAAACTCTACCAGGAGATTAACCATGGTTTGTTGTTGGCTTACTACGCTTGGGTTTCAAAAAAAGGAAAAACAGCTATGGCTTGCTCTTCTTTGTGAATCCAACATCTTTCCTAAACCATGATTTTTTTTACCCCTCCACCACAGATGCTTACCAAACTACAAAGGCATGGTGCAAGAGCAACCAGAAAACAAAACAAATCACAGTTTGTTGATCATCTACAGGGCAACTCATGGTCAACTCATGGTCTGAGGGGGAAAAACCCATGGCTTGCCATTTTGTGAAACTAGATATGCATAGGATTGTGTTGTAATTTAGTCCTGTTGATATGTTAACATAAAAAAAAAATTCTTGTTGTAACTGATGTACAATCATGCACAGTACCCTGACCCAAGTATCAGACTTTCATGGAACAATTATATAGACATAGTAAAAGAATTATCAACTATAAAATCAGCATAGTATTATTGTTACATGAATAAAAGACAACACTGCATTATGTATGTGTTACCTATATAAATATAAATACATAGAATACTGAAGTAAGTGGATACCTTTCAATAGGACAGTACTCCGAATGAAAACACTGAGGCATTATGCACATATGTGGCGGTGTGACAAATGTCAAGATTTCACAACATACATTACCTTGTATGATGTATTACTGACAATGGTTGGCATTCAACTATGTTTTACTTAAGGTTAGAGCCATTATTTTTAATCGGCCTACTCTGAGTAAAATTTAATTTAATACCGCCCCTAGTTTCTGCATTATTATCTTGTAAATGGGATATTTTTCTTGGTTATTATATGTTCAGAATTTTTTTAGCAGGTTCTTCGTGTTATTTACTGCCAGAGTACTCTTTTTGGGGGGAGATGGAGGGGAGGGTTGCCTCCCACAGATCAAGTGACATAAAAAAACCTTAAGTGTTAAAATTACTAAATGCAACCACTTACTTTTCTGTCCTATTTATACATAATATAAACATAGTGAATCAAAACATATTGCTGTGCTGGTGACATGTAAGAGGTGGCCCAAAATAGTGGCTAAGTGAGTTAAGTTGCAGAGGCTCCTATCACTTAGCCTCCTCCATACCTGTCCTATAATAGTAATAATTTTTGACTAATTTAGAGTATTGTAAGAATGCATGCATTGAACATAAAATGCTGTTTGACTGGTCATTAGTTAAGACAAAGAGATAAGAGGATGAGTAGTTACATCCAAGTTCTGTTCCTCTAAATGCAGCTCTTCTATGCACGAGTATTTCTAATATAAAGTCAAGTAAGCACCACAATGGAATCTTCTCTGCTGCCACACAATGGTTAGAGCCCCATTGAATACAGGAAAACAGACAGAAAATTCAAGTCTACTGATGGATCTCCTGCCACCAGGAACAAAAGGCTGCTAAGTATAGTACTGTGAGAGAAAAAGCTGCAGATAAGTTCATCCACCAATTGAGCTATCCAGCACTCAGGACCTTTGAAAAAGCTCCTTAAGAAGTATCCTGGGCATAAGTCAGTTTCCAAGGATCATGGTCAATCACACTGGAATATATTTATTTCTGAAAGAGTTGTTAAGTTCTGTTCACACTTTTAGCCACAGGTGTAGAAAGGGCTCTTGTTCTAATTTATAGCACTAGATTCCCACCCCCCACCCCAAGTTCTAGTTCAAACTTGAACTCTATCTCACCCAAGAATAGTACTTTTACAGACTTTCCTCCGAGCAAGCAGCTTGACAAATCAAACTGTGCTGATACAGGTTTACTGTACTCGGGGCTTCATTAGCTATAATTTGTTTACAGTGGTACCTCGCAAGACGAATGCCTCGTAAAACGAAAAACTCGCAAGACGAAAGAGTTTTTCGTTTTTTGAGTTGCTTCGCAAGGCGAATTTCCCTATGGGCTTGCTTCGCAAGACGAAAATGTCTTGCAAGTTTGTTTCCTTTTTCGTAAAACTGTTAATACCCAGGGTGCATTGCTTGAAGAGGTGCAGTTGCGACTTGACTTCCGAGGAGCAACTCATAGCACGCGGTGTGGTAGCCTTTTTTGAGGTTTTTGAAGACTTGGGTGATTTTTGAAGCTTTTCCAAAACTTCTTTTGCAGCCATTTGGTAAGTTAAACTTTTAAAACTTTTTGGGGGGTTTTTGGATTTTGGGTTGGGGTGTTTGGAATTCAAGGACTTGGTGTCGGGGAGGGGTTTGCAAGAATCTGGAAGCTTGTGTGTTTTTTCTGCATTTTTATGATTTTTTGTGACCATTGGGCCACTCTGCTGTTGTTAAAAAAAAAGATTTCTGGGTTTGAATTTCTGTGTGGTGGGTGGCTGGGGGAATAGGTGGGGAGGGGTTTGCAAGAATCTGGAAGCTTGTGGGGTTTTTTTCCTGCATTTTTATGATTTTTTGTGACCATTGGGCCACTCTGCTGTTGTTAAAAAAAAAAGATTTCTGGGTTTGAATTTCTGTGTGGTGGGTGGCTGGGGGAATAGTTGAGGAGGGGTTTGCAAGAATCTGGAAGCTTGTGGGTTTTCTAGGAGGTTTGGCGCTTTTGAATTTTTTGGATGTGAAGCACTGATTTTTTTTTTATTATTATTATTTTTTTGGTTTGCGAAGGTAGGAGATGGGACCCAAGAAGACTGCTGCTGCAGAGGCCGGCGAGAGGAAGAAGGAGAAGGTTACGCTGGAAATGAAGAAGGAGATCATCAGGAAGCACGACGGTGGAATGCGTGTGACAGACCTCGCCAGGGAGTACGGGAGGAATCCATCGACCATCGGGACCATCCTGAAGATGAGGGAGAAGATCCTTGCAACTGATGCAGCCAAGGGAGTCACCAGGATCGTGAAGAACCGCCCAGCTGTTCTGGAGGAGGTGGAGAAGTTGCTGCTCATCTGGTTAGAAGAGAAGCAGCGTGCAGGGGACACAGTGACTGAGGCCGTCATTTGTGAGAAGGCCAAGGCCTTGCACGCAGACCTCGTCCGGCAACAGCCAGGAACCTCAGGCGAGCCAGAAGTCTTCAAGGCAAGCAGAGGCTGGTTTGACCGGTTCAAGACAAGATCTGGAATCCACAGCGTGGTCAGGCATGGAGAGGCTGCCAGTTCTGATGTTCCTGCGGCTGAAGACTTTGCAGTGGAGTTCCTGGAGGTTGTGAAGACGGAGGGCTACGTTCCACAGCAGGTCTTCAACTGTGACGAGACCGGGCTGTTTTGGAAGAGGATGCCCAAAAGGACTTTCATCACTCAGGAGGAGGCCAAGTTGCCTGGCCACAAGCCCATGAAGGACCGTCTGACCCTGCTCTTCTGTGCCAACGCAAGCGGCGACCTGAAGATCAAGCCCCTGCTGGTGTACCACTCGGAGAACCCACAGGCCTTCAAGAAACACAAGGTCGACAAGGAGCAGCTGAGTGTCATGTGGCGATCCAACAGTAAAGGCTTGGGTCACACGTGTGCTGTTTGTGGACTGGGTCAATCTTGCTTTTGGCCCTGCTGTCAAACAGTACCTGCTGGACAACGACCTGCCGCTGAAGGCTTTGCTTCTGATGGACAATGCTCCTGCTCATCCTAAAGGCCTTGAGGAGGACTTGTTGGAGTTCAGCTTCATCAGCATCATGTTCCTGCCGCCTAACACCACGCCACTGCTCCAGCCGATGGATCAGCAGCTCATCGCCAATTTCAAAAAACTCTACACCAAGGAGCTTTCCAGGCGATGCTTCAAGGTGACTGATTGCACCAACATCACCCTGCGGGAATTCTGGAAGGACCACTTCGACATCGTCACCTGCTTGAAGATGATCACCACGGCCTGGAACGGGATCAGCCAGAGAAATTTGAATTGCGCTTGGCACAGCCTGCGGCCGGACTGTGTGGCACCAAGTGACTCTGATGCACCAGAGTCAACAGTGGTGCAGACATTGTTTCCTTGGGGAGGACCATGGGCCTGGAGGTCACAGAGGAGGACGTCAGCGAGCTGGTGGAGGAACACGACCACGAGCTGACCACCCAGGAGCTGGTCGAACTGCAGGCAGAGGCTGCGCAGGAGCAGGCCTCGCTGGAAGAGGAGGAAGCAACTGAGGAACGGCTGTCCTCCAAAGAACTGAGGGACATTTGCCTGAAGTGGAAAGATGTGCAGGCTTTTGCACAGCGGCACCACCCTGACAAGGACCTGGCACATGACCTTGCGAACACTTTTGATACGAGGGTCGTGTCGTCTTTCAGGGAGGTGCTGAAAAGGCGGATGAAGCAGCAGACCATGGACAGGTTCTTCAGCAAGAAGCAAAGAGTGGAAGAGGAACCTTCTTTGAGTTGTCCCCCAGAGTCTTAGAAAATGTACTGTACACTTTGGTGATTTTTAAATGTTTTTCTGTCATGTTTAGAAACTTAAATTATTGTTCCTTCAATTTTTGAAATGCTCTTTACAGTATGTGTGACTTTAAAGAGCACTTAATAAACTCTTTTTGTACCAAATTTGGCTTTGTTTGGACTTTTTTTGACCATAGGAACGCATTAATTGATTTTCAATGCATTCCTATGGGAATCCGTGCTTCGCAAGACGAAAAATTCGCTAGACGAAAAAACTCGCGGAACGAATTAATTTCATCTTGCGAGGCACCACTGTAGTAGTATAGCCCCTTAAACAGATTTCCCACTTGTTAATTCTCGGTCATTAGTTACTGGAAAACTTTGCAGTCAGTTGTAAGACTTTATGAGCCATCAAGTTAATATTTCAGTTCTTGACCTTGCATTAATCCTCAACACCTCCTCATTTGCACGTAGTTCTGCAGGCCAAGCTTTCTCTTCTCAGCCAGGTTATCATGACAACATTTGCCCTAAGTGCAGATCAAACATTTTTCTCCCATCCTCAAACTGAAAGTTTTTCTCTGCATTCCCAGACAGAAGGACAGATTTCATGTTGTTCCTATTATTCCACTTTCCACCTCCACCCTAATCTTCTCTTTTATCATGTAAATCAGCTGAGGAAGAAAAAGCAGCATGTGATGAAAAGTATCTGAAAGGAGGGGTTACTCTGAGCAGACAAAACAGCAATGAAGGAAAGGGTTAAACAGCCAGTTACACTTACACACAACACACCATTCAAAGTCATTTAATATGATAAGAGGTGCGGGGTGGGAAGTGAAGAGAATCATATAACTAAAGAGAACACAAATAAATTCCTATGAGCGTGGTTGGAATTTGCCACCTTTGTGATTGTTTTACTCCATTTGTTTTATGACCTAGCTGCTTTAGGAGCATCTATTGCAGTGCTTTTGAAAAGTCTATTGTGCTTAAACACCCACATTGTACAAATTTGAAGATACATCCAGGATCTTCTTTACACAAGGATTGTTGCCATACACCTGCTCTACAAACACCACTCAAGAATACACTGGGAGACAGCCTGTGAATGTCTCAACAGAATGAAAGTTTAAAGGATCCTAATGGCTACTTTTACCCATATCAAGGTTCATTTTTTATTTGATGTTTTATTGTGTTTTCCAAACTTTTCATTCAAAGCATTACTTCAAACACACCAATACAGAAAACCTACAATATGGTACGTATCCTCTATACAAATAAATAATTTTCAGACATGGGAATAAGCTACTCATAAAACCAATTCTATTCATTCAGAGCTGGTAATTCCAAACTGTGCCTGGGGAGTAAATCTCCATTCCCAAGTTGGATTTTTTTGGCAGCACTATTGACCACCTCCTCTGTCTCATCACATAGGTTATGAATAAATTTCAAAAATATCAGACAACTTCACCCAGCAATTCATTTTTATATCAATAAAAGAGGAGACAGTGCTCCTGAAGGTAGGAGTCTATCAATTGATGAAGATGATCATCCAAATGTCATAGACCGAATGGAGCAAACAGCACGCAGACCTAGTGGTGGGAGGAAAAAATCCTTAAATAAGAGACACGGGGGAATGATTAATGGACTTCAATATCTGTACACTAATGCGCAAAGCATGGGAAATAAACAAGATGAGCTTGAGCTCTTGGTACAGCAAACTAAATATGACATAATAGGAATCACTGAAAGCTGGTGCGGTAAGTCCCACGATTGGAATGTAATAATGGAGGGATACAATCTATTTCAGAGAAACAGACCAGACAAGAAAGGAGGAGGAGTGGCGTTATATGTCAGAGATGTGTATACCTGTGAAGAGATCCAAGATTTAGAACCTCAAAGCCAAAGTGAGAGCATTTGGGTCAAAATTAAGGGAGAGAAGAATAACAGTGACCTCATTGTGGGAGTTTACTATAGATCCCCAAGCCAAACGGAGGACATAGATGATGCCTTCCTGGAACAGATGGCCAAGCATGCAAAAGGAAGGGAGATAGTAGTAATGGGGGACTTCAATTACCCGGATATTTGTTGGATATCAAACTCAGCCAAGAGCATAAGGTCAAACAGATTCCTCACTGGCCTTGCAGACAACTTCATTGTCCAGAAAGTGGGAGAAGCAACAAGAGGAACAGCCATTTTAGATCTGGTCCTAACCAATGTTGATGACCTGGTTAGTGGGGTAGAAGTGGAAGGATCATTAGGCGCGAGTGATCATGCTCTTCTGAAGTTTACTATACAGCGGAAAGGAGCAGCCAAGCATACTAGGACTCAATTTCTTGACTTTAAGAAAGCCGACTTCATAAAACTTAGGGAAGTGCTGGGTGAGATCCCATGGACAGTAATACTAAAAGGAAAGGGAGTTCATGATGGCTGGGAGTTTGTTAAGAGGGAGATAGTAAAAGCACAACTTCAGGCAATACCAATGAGACGGAAACATGGAAGGTGCCTAAAGAAGCCAGGCCGGCTATCTAAAGAACTTTTAACTGAGTTAAGATTAAAAAAGGATGTGTACAAAAAATGGAAAAGGGGGGAAACCACCAAAGAGGAATTCAAACAAATAGCCAGCACGTGTATACACAAAGTCAGAAAAGCTAAAGCACAGAATGAACTCAGGCTTGCTAGAGAGGTTAAAAGCAACAAAAAAGGCTTTTATGGGTATGTTTGTAGCAAAAGGAAGAACAAAGAAACAGTGGGGTCACTCAGAGGAGAAGATGGCGAAATGCAAACAGGGGACACAGAAAGGGCTGAACTCCTCAATGCCTTCTTTGCCTCAGTCTTCTCCGATAAAGAAAACAATGCCCAACCTGAAGAATTTGGAGCAAATGATTCAGCAGAGGAAACACAGCCCAGAATAACTAAGGAGATAGTACAAGAATACTTGACTAGTCTAGATGTATTCAAGTCTCCAGGGCCAGATGAACTGCATCCAAGAGTATTAAAAGAACTGGCAGATGTGATCTCAGAACCACTGGCAGTCATCTTTGAGAATTCCTGGAGAACAGGCGAAGTCCCGGCAGACTGGAGGAGGGCAAATGTTGTCCCTATTTTCAAAAATGGGGAAAGAGAGGACCCAAATAATTACCGCCCAGTCAGTCTGACATCAATACCAGGGAAGATTCTGGAGCAGATCATTAAGCAAACAGTCTGTGAGCACCTAGAAAGGAATGCTGTGATCACCAATAGTCAGCATGGATTTCTGAAATATAAGTCATGTCAGACTAACCTGATCTCGTTTTTTGACAGAATTACAAGCCTGGTAGATGAAGGGAACGCAGTGGATGTAGCCTACCTTGATTTCAGCAAGGCATTTGACAAGGTGCCCCATGACATTCTTGTAAAGAAGCTGGTAAAATGCGGTCTTGACTATGCTACTACTCAGTGGATTTGTAACTGGCTGACTGACCGAACCCAAAGGGTGCTCATCAATGGTTCCTCTTCATCCTGGAGAAGAGTGACTAGTGGGGTGCCACAGATTCAACATCTTTATCAACGACTTGGATGATGGACTCAAGGGCATCCTGATCAAATTTGCAGATGACACCAAACTGGGAGGGGTGGCTAACACCCCAGAGGACAGGATCACACTTCAAAATGACCTTGACAGATTAGAGAACTGGGCCAAAACAAACAAGATGAATTTTAACAGGGAGAAATGTAAAGTATTGCACTTGGGCAAAAAAAAATGAGAGGCACAAATACAAGATGGATGACACCTGGCTTGAGAGCACTACATGTGAAAAGGATCTAGGAGTCTTGGTTGAGCACAAACTTGACATGAGCCAACAGTGTGACGCGGCAGCTAAAAAAGCCAATGCAATTCTGGGCTGCATCAATAGGAGTATAGCATCTAGATCAAGGGAAGTAATAGTGCCACTGTATTCTGCTCTGGTCAGACCTCACCTGGAGTACTGTGTCCAGTTCTGGGCACCACAGTTCAAGAAGGACACTGACAAACTGGAACGTGTCCAGAGGAGGGCAAACAAAATGGTCAAAGGCCTGGAAACGATGCCTTATGAGGAACGGCTAAGGGAGCTGGGCATGTTTAGCCTGGAGAAGAGGAGGTTAAGAGGTGATATGATAGCCATGTTGAAATATATAAAAGGATGTCACTTAGAGGAGGGAGAAAGGTTGTTTTCTGCTGCTCCAGAGAAGCGGACACGGAGCAATGGATCCAAACTACAAGAAAGAAGATTCCACCTAAACATTAGGAAGAACTTCCTGACAGTAAGAGCTGTTTGACAGTGGAATTTGCTGCCAAGGAGTGTGGTGGAGTCTCCTTCTTTGGAGGTCTTTAAGCAGAGGCTTGACAACCATATGTCAGGAGTGCTCTGATGGTGTTTCCTGCTTGGCAGGGAGTTGGACTCGATGGCCCTTGTGGTCTCTTCCAACTCTATGATTCTATGATCTATCCTCTTCTACCATCTCGCGTGCCACAAGAACACAGCGCCTTAAAACCAGTAGAGAAGTTTATTTGAAAATGACCCCCATGGCCCAAAGATTCTTACTACAAGATTTGAATCTTAAGGTCAAGGAGATCTCACAGTCATAAACATTAAAAGCTAAAACGAATAAATAGTGGGGGAAAGTAAAGTAAACATTGCTCCCAATCTGGCTGCTTGTCCCCTGAAAAGGCCATCATTAGATAAGATCCACAGAATTATATAGTTTGGCTGTTTATCATGCAGTTAAATATGCCTCTCTCTCAAGCAATTTATTGAAAATGCTTTTGAAGGCATTTACATGCCCAGCTCAATCCTACACATGCCTACCCAGTGGTAAGGCCACCAGAATTCAATGGGACTTACTTCCATGCCAGTGCATACTGGGCTGCAGCCTCAAGAGACTCAGAGACAGCAGACAATACTAATGAAATATTGGTCTCATACCACAACTTGACATAATTGCCTTTTATGTCTCTAGCTGAACAGTGAAATTACTTCTACCATGTTCTAGCATTACAAGCTATATTATATGTACTGAATATTACTATCAACATTCAGCCCAACTATGATTGCACAAGTTGATTGGAATTAACTATGGAACTACATAAAGCCCCATTTGCACCATTATGGCAGCCATGCAGTTTGCGATATATTCACTAAGAAGCAGTTACCCCCAGGTGAGCAGCCAAAGTGTCAAATTGTGCCTCTTAATTTGCAGTCATCCAGCATCTTTGTCCTCACCTGCAAGAGCTGGGAATGGTAGGCAAAGCATTACCAGAATAAGAAAATTAAAATCTGCCACATTCACAATCAGACCATTGGTCCATATACCCTCAGTATTATCTACACATTGACTGGCACCAGGGATCTTTCCCAGTCCTACACAACTGATTGAACTTAGGAACTTCTACAAGCAAAGCTTGCCATTCTGCCACTGAGCTCAGTCCCTCCCCTCTTGACAACTGAAGGCACAGCAATCATTCACTGAGCTGCAGCATCTCTTCTAACCATGGTAGGAATGTGCTGTTGGTCCTTTCTAGATTGGGCAGGCACATTCCCTACACTACTTTTCGCTGCTTTAAAAGGTACGGATAAGATTCTAGCAGGGTTAAACACATTAGAAGTGGGATCAGTTCTCAGTGTTTCCCACTGAATTCAATTGAAGCAATTAAATAGGGTGCAATATGGGACAAGAGTGGGGGGAGGCAAAAACTCCTTCCTGTCCTAGATGGTTAAGTGTTCAACATAGCAGTGAACAGCAGTCATAACATAACATTGCACTTCCAATGCAAGTTCCAATAATTTGCAGGGAATTATATATATGTGTGTGTGTGTGTGTGTGTGTGTGTGTGTGTGAGAGAGAGAGAGAGAGAGAGAGAGAGAGAGAGAGAGAGAGATCTAATTTAGCATGCTTGTTTGTTGGTCAACAAAGGGTAAAATACTTGAACTGTCAAACATGTCTAATAGTTATTTGCAGTTGACATCCATTCACTGTTATTAATGAACTTATAAAACAGAAAATTTTCCACATTAAAAAGCAATTGTTTTTTTTATTATTTTTTTGTAAAATATAAATTTTCCCACGCATATCATGGATGACACTATCATTGTGATGAGTCAAGCCAGCCTCTTTCATCAGCACTGTGAATTAATGTTTTACTTTCTGGTGTCTTACTACTGCTCCATTTTAATGAAGGTAAGGCACTTTATTCCCATATTAGAAAATTGAGATAAAAATGAACTATGCCCCTATGGAAGGAATGCATAGGTACAGGCCAAGGTTACTAGTATTTCTTTGTTTTCATGAAAGCCCCCAAGTTATTCCAAACTACCAAAATTACACTGGCACATATAGTTAGTGGCTCCTCAGGATTGCTATAACTTCTTGCTCACCTTCCACCCCTTGAAATGATGGAAAAGGAAGCAAAGACTAGCCTGGTTCACATATAAGAGTAAGTCACAGAACAAGCAAGTGCGCTGGTGCACGCTACTCAGCTAAAACCCATCCCCTTCCTCCTGGAGTTCTTGGCTTGTTTTCATGGCTGGTTTGGAGAGAAATAATCCACAAGACCTAGTTTACACCTATCCCTGGTTTCCTCTGGGTGTGGCAAAAGCAGGGAGGGGGTTGGTGCACCAGCTCCCAGTAAGCCATCATTTGTTTTGACCCCGATTTACTGTCACAGGTGAACCAGGCCACAATGGGAAAGGTTACAATGGCTATTGCCTCAAGAGGTCTCCAACATGTGCCATGCAGCTTCCTTTTGCAAATACTTCATTTGCCAGTTTTCAGAGTCATCACAGGGTGTTTGTGGGTTAGATACAAACTGACCACCAACTATACTTAAGGTATGCTATAACAGGGGTTGTCAACCTGGTCCCTACCGCCCACTAGTGGGCATTTCAGGATTCTAAGTGGGTGGTAGGGGGTTCTATGGCACAAGCTGAATCCTCCTTCCATCGAGCACTGGTGGGTGGTAAGCAAATTTCACCATCAAGAAAGATGCATTAGAGTGTGATAGGTATAAAAAGGTTGACTACCCCTGTACTATAATTTTAGCAGCTTGAAAAGGTAACCTGCCAGTGTGAGTATAATCTTTCAGCAGTACACAAGATGCACAAGTATTCTTTTTTTAAAAAAAATGAACCTACATTTCTGAACTTCCTCAAAGTTGTGAAAGGATGTACAGTGCTACCTCGGGTTAAGTACTTAATTTGTTCCGGAGGTCCGTACTTACGGTAACTTGAAACTGTTCTTAACCTGAAGCACCACTTTAGCTAATGGGGCCTTCCACTACTGCCGCGCCGCCGGAGCACAATTTCTGTTCTCATCCTGAAGCAAAGTTCTTAACCCGAGGTACTATTTCTGGGTTAGCGGAGTCTGTAACCTGAAGCGTATGTAACCTGAAGCGTATGTAACCCGAGGTACCACTGTATTTGCTAAGGGTCCTGCCTCGTTGTGCTTTGCAAAGACTCTTCTACTTACACACAACACTAATTCTTTTCATTCTTCACAACCTAGTCAATGGTTACCTACTAACCATGGGGCCATATGCCAGGTTGAATATGGTTTTCAGGTACTTCAATCACTACTGAAAACACAACTGAGGCAGCTGCTAGGTCTTGCAGCATGCAGCATTTTAAACTGGTTTTAAACAAGCCATCCAAATTTTTAAAAAACATTTCAATTCTTTTTTTTTTTAATCTACATACACTAAACATACAACATATTGTAAACAGTCAGGAGTAAATACCTGGTATTTACAATATATTGCTAAGTTACTGCACTATTGTTTATTCACTGAAATTTAAAGGAGTGAATTGGATGTATCAGAAACATCTTCCCATCTTTAAATTATTGTTGTTTAAAATTTTCAATAAGTGGTCAAGTCAGGTAGTGAATGGTTGAAGCCATACTTTAGCATGTTTTCATATGTTTATAATTCATCCTATTAGTCAGTGAAGGTTTCCAACAGAACATTTGAATATGCAACTTACTCTACTGGGAAAAGTGAACACATTACTGGGGTTAAAAATATCCTAATCTTCTCTTTGTGGGATTTTCATCATAATATAGGAAACATCTTGCAGATAAGTGACAGATGAAGGTATGTATGCCTCTTTAAGAAATAGAAGTCCCATTTTAAAGAGTGTTGTCACCATGTACCTGCAGGTAGGTATAGGTATATGTAGTACATAACAGATGTACCATTTAAAATGAAACATGTGATAGGGATTTAGTTAATTATATTCAAATGTTTATTTATTTATTTATGTAAGATGCTTCTTTAAAATGTACTAACCATTTCTACCATGTGAGAAAATTGGGATGTTTTCTATCTAAAGGACATAGGTCTGAAGAAATCAAAACAAAAACAAAATTGCTGGATTTCCTAATAAATGTATTTCACACTTAAGAAAACTTTAAAAAAAAGTTTCTCATGTTAAGTTACCTTTTCCCACAGCATGACAAAAAAAATGAAGAGGGTATTTAATTCTGATCTACTATTAAAAGTCAGGAAATTAACATGGCACCTTCAGTTGTCTTGTGTGAGAATCAGTAACAAATGCCCTTTAAAACAAAGCCTGGTCCCTACTTTTAAAAACCAGGTTGTGAACACCACAGGAAGCATTAGGATTCTAGGAACAGTTAATAAAGCACTAATACTAAACGGATGAAGACAGTTAAAAAGAAGCTGAAATCATTCCTGAGGATACCGAGGAGGCAATCACACATGCAAGTGTATGCAGAATGCAGCAGCCCATAAAGAGAAGCATGATGTAAACAAGTGCCTTTACAAGAGAACAAAAAATAAAGTTGAATTATTTTAAGCCTAATCTATGCAATATGGCAAACAGTTTGTGTCACTGAATAATTCCAGTACTTAGATAAGGGGTGATGGTGGTACCCAGATGCTATGTTTATAAAAGCAGAGACAAATTAATTTCCTTTGGCCTATCTCAAGGTGACCTTTGACTGATCCCTAGTTGGGGCTTGCTTCACGTTCTCCCCAGCTGACCCCGTGCAAGAAACTTCTGCTGAAAATAAACAGGAAGGAAAGAGGGATGGCGTTCACAAGAGGTAAATACTCATCTTTGTTGGTGTTATCACCGCTTAGGAAATTAACAGCAAGTAGTTTGCCATGTTTTTTCATTTGCTCCAGTTACTTTTGTAGATATATAAGCGCATGTTGTTTCATGCTCCCATGTGCACTTGGGACAGCAGACAACACATACAAAAAGCAGATGGAAGAATTAGATAAAGTACAGTATTTTCCACGTGTACCTGAGAAGGCCAAGTTCATGTGCAAAGAATTAACGAAGGACAATGACATAAGGTTAGCACTCCTTACTTAAGCTCAGCTAGTTTTGGCAGCCCATGGGGGGGTTATCTAGTCTATACCAACACCAGAGTATTGAATCAGCCTGTACGTAGCCCCTTTACCCATGCATAGCAAAGTCTACCAGACGTCTCTTGCTTTAAAGAAATATAAAAATAAAGCACGTGTGCCTAATCGCAGCAGCTGCAACTCCAGTGTGTGTAGCATAACAAAATAGCAAACTGGTAAAGAGCAAGGCGGTTTCTTGCCCCCACATGCTCTTTCACTACAGCTCCCATCCTCCCCGACCACTGGCTATGCTGGCTGGGGATGATGGGAACTGTAGTCCAACAACATCTCATGAACCGAAGGCTGGCATAGACCGAAACCCGCCTGTCAAAGATCTTTTAGACACGGGGATTAAGTTAGCCCGCGGGTTGCTGTCGCATCTACGACTCCTGAAAGTGATGATGCCTCTGCTCACTGTCAAAACCGTGTTTATGGAAGACAATCTTACTCGGCTACGAAGGATCGCCAAAGAAGAAAAGGAGGATGCCTCTGCAGTTCTGCACGGCGCCGCAACCCAGGCTTGCAAGACCTGCTTTCGGCGTTTCTGCAAGACACCCTCCTGCTCCCACCCCTCTTGCGCCTGCCCCGCGATCCTCTGCCAAGCGCAGCCGCGCATGGAGCTCGCCCGCTGGCTGCGCATCCCTCTCACCTTGTCCAGCTCGTCGTGCAGCTCCGCCAGGCTGGGCCGGATGAGCTTCTCCCCGAGTCCGGAGGCCGTGTGGCGGTAATAGTCTATCCTGGGCACGGCGTCGATGGTGTTGTGTCCGAAGGTGCGCAGGTAGTAGGTGTTGGTGTGGGTGTCGTAGTAGTAGTGATGGTGGCCCCCGGAGCCGCCGCCGGAATGCAGGCTCCCCTCGCTCAGCACCGTGTCGCCCCCGTTCTGGAAGCTCACGTTGCAGCCGTCGCCGCCGGGCTCCCCCGAGCTGTCGTCGCCGGCCGAAGGGTCCACGAAGTTCACCCGGAACCGGCCTTTGGCTTCCTCGCCGCCTTTCCCGTCCCCGGGGGGTTTGGGGGCCGCCGTCGCCTCTTCTTCCCCCACGGCGGCCGCTCGCCCCGCATTCTCGGTCACCAGGTCCACCTGGAAGCGGCTCTGGCTCGGCGTCGGACCCAGCGGTCGGAGAGCCAGCCCGTCGCCGGCAGCCGAGGCGGGAGCCGGCGCGCTGCCGGGCTCCGCAGGGGCGCCCGTTCCGCTGGTATCCCCGTCGCTGGCCGGGAAGCGAGGCGCTTCGTCGGCGTCGTCTTTCGGCACAGGAGAGCCGGCGCTGGGCGGCGGAGGCGGCGTGTGAGGCGGCTGCTGCTTCCCTTTCATGGCTGCTGCTGCGGCTGCTGCTCCTCCTCACGCGGAGCCGGGCGAGGAGCGGCTTGGAAGGCTGCTGGTTCTGCTGCTACTCCCGAGGGCGCTTTAAACTACCGAGCGGCGCCGCGCCGCTGCTGGGCGACACTATATGCCGCACTCCGGAGGCAACGCCACACGCCGCGCCTCCTCGGCGAGGCAACCGCCCCGCGGCCCCTCCCCGCCCGCGCGCCGCCCTCCGCGCCAGGTGATGATGAGGCCGGTGATGCTCTTGGCCGGCAGCGGCTCCCGCCTGCCTCACGCTTCCCCCGCCAAGATGCGGCCCCTCAAGCCGAGGCTTCCACACAGCCTCGCCGCAGCCTTCCGGGAAGAAGAAGAAGCGCCAGCGCCGCCGCCGCCGCCGTCCCCTCACGACTCCTCCCTCCCGCCCGCCCGCCAGCCGCTGCCTGAGGGAGCCGCCGACGTCACAAGCCTCGAAAACGGGCGGCCGCTGAGGGGGAAAGGCGGGAGGGGGCGCCGCCGCCGCCGCCCTCGTTTCCCACACGCAGGTTCGCGCAGTGAAGGGACGAGCGCGGGGGCGCTCCGTGTGGAGGCGGGCGGGTGTCGCCTCCTCCTCCTCAGAGGTGCTCCGAGGCGCAGCCCAGCCGCCAGGCGACACCAACGGGCCCCTCGGCCGCCGCGCGAGAGGAAAGAGCGGGCCGCGCTCAGCCAATCGCCTCGCGGCTCTGAGGGCGGTGGTGGGGGAACTCGGCTTTTAAAGGAGCCGCCGGCGGCCGCCTCGAGGCTGCCGGGACCGCGCGCTCTTCTCCCCGGCTGTCACTGACAGGCGCCGCCGCTCGGAGGACGAGGGGAGGCGCCGCCTGCCTTTCGCACTGCAGCAGCGGCGGCCGCCGCCTCACTGCATTGCAGGGGGTTGGACTAGATGACCCGCGGGTCCCCTTCGAGCTCTAGGGTTTACAACGCGAGGCCCGCCGCGCCGGAGGTTGACTGGGGCGGCGTCTGGGGACTCTCGCCGCGCAATGAGAGGCTATGAGAGTTTTTCGGACCCGGGAGGGTTTCCCTTTAGCGCGCGGGGAAAGGCCGCCCAAAATCTCGCGAGGAGATGTGAAGGCGGCGGCGGCGGCGGCTGCAGTCGCGTTCGCCTTGAGCGGAGCAGGGCGGGTTCGTGTGTCGAGGAAGCGCGCGTAGCATCCGGCTGCGGTGGAGTCTTGCAAGTGCTGTGTTGCGCTGCCCGGCAAGGGGTTCTCACGTTGCAGCGAGCCCAAATGGCAGCCGACGTGGTTGCAGAGAAAAGTTGGTTTAGAAGGTTTACGCTTTGGATCTATTTAAAATTATACCTGCGTTCTGAAATTCTCAAACAAAAAAAGTTTATTTAAGGTATTTATATTCCGCTTAGTTACACAAGTCAAGTTAATAACAACAACAATAATAATTACTCTACGAGGCTGCTATCCTCAACTTAAGGCCATTGACCATTTTGAGATTTACATATTCCCTAGAATTTATATACCAGTTGAATGTAGAAAACCTCAAAGTAAATGTGAGTTGGATTAATAATGATAATAATAATTCTACAAGGCTGCTATCCTCAATTTAAGGCCCATTGACCACTTTGAGATTTACTTATTTCATAGAATGTATATACCAGTTGAATGTAGAAAACCTCAAAGTAAATGTGAGTTGGATTAATAATGATAATAATAATAATTTTATTTGCACCCCCTTATCTGGCTGGGTTGCCCCAGACACTCTGAACAAGGCAGATACTATTTTTCGCCAAAACAAATGAAAGAGCATCAGCACTTGTAATTCTCATCAGCCAAATAGCCTGCCTTTTGCTACTGATCATCACCCAGCAGTAAAACAGCCACTGGATAGTTGGATCTGTTTTTAGGGTGAATTCCCAGACAGGGCAGCGGTGTAGTCAAACAGGCCTGGGCAGTGCCGCCTTTGTACTGAGAGTGCATCATAGAACATGACCTAGAATCCCTACAATGTGCAGGGATTGCTTGGCAGACAAGAGGATGTGGAAAATGCTCCCTGAAGGCACACAATTTGGCCTACAGCAAAATTTGCTCCTTCAGGAAAAGGCTAGAGGTCTTTTCTTGGCTGTATGAGCTTACCAGAAGACTTTGCCACTTTATATATAATGTCTATATTTAGGTCCGTTTCTCATGTTGGTTTTCATTTGTCTATTTCCTTAGGTTCAATTCTGACTCCTATCCCATTCCACCCTTTCAATTTTAGAGCATGTCTATGCAGGGATTCTTATTTATTTAACTAAGGCTCCAGTGTGCTTATTTAAAGTGCATTGTCTCTGCAAGCTTTATGACCTCATGCCCATTCCCTTCTTCTCTAATATATATGATCTGGATGCTGGCAGTGCCATTGTGAGTTCAAAAGTATGTACATCCTAAGGTTTAATGGTGGCACGGGAATCTTCCATGCCAGGATGTTGTTTACAAATCCACAAACCTAATAAACATGTGCTTAATTGTTGAAAAACAGCAGCATGTGAAATCCAGAAAACCATACAAAACTTCACATTTCCCCCTAGTTCATATTATCTTCATTTCTGTTTTCATGAGTTGTTTTATTCCATTGATTTTGGCACTCAGAACTCTCATTATGTATGATCTGAAATTCATCTAGATTGTGAGTCACCATGTCTTGTTTCATCCTATTTTAAAATTATTTGCAGCTTGGTGAGTTGCCAACTTTAGGTCATACACAAGTCTGATTCAGCTTACTAAAGTCATTGAAAAAGTGAACTCATGATATGAACTTGAAATTCTCTTTTTACATTGCCTGCCTGCCTTATTTGATGTGACTACCCTTGCTGTTGCCATTTCCCAGTGTGCTACAATGAGTGCATTTTTAAATATTTGGCTGAATCCGGACTAAATTGCACCGAGTTCCCTTTGAAATCAATGGGGATTAAGCCATGAGGCTAGGTCACTGAAAATATAAAAGTGGTTAAAAATGAATGACAATTCTATTTTTAAGCTTAGCAGCCACTACTATGTTCAAGGGAACTGAACAGCCTATTCCATCCTAAAATTCTGGAGCTTGTTCTTTCAGAAAAAGCATATGCTGCGCTAATGGCTTAAATTATAGACTAATGAAAGCAGTTTTGCAGTTAAAGTTGATGGCCATTTCAGTATTTTGTTATTACAACCGGGAACTACAGCAACGTGTTGCAGAGTCGTTCTAGCCCGTAATAGGAGTATCTCTGTTCTGGGTTCAAGTTAGGCTAGAACTGGAGTCTTGTGGCCTTATTTAGGCCCCGGGGGGGGGTGTTCAAGAGGGGAAGGGGAAAAAAACCATGCCTTTTTACTTCCTCTACCCAGTGTTTCCCAGCTTTCCTACAGTGCTATGGCTGCCAGCCTATGTGTTGTAAAGCACATAGTGGCCTGCAGAATGGGAAAGGGGAAATGTGGATTTTCCCCTTTCAACTGAAATATCCCTGCATATTGCACAGAAGAGAATTATTTATACCTGCAGCATGTATCTCCACATTGGTAATAATATTTCCCTCTAAGGTTCTTACCATAAGTTGCTAGGGCAGAGATGCCAAGCATGTCTGTCCAAATAAATGCTGAGAACTACAATTTTCATGATCCCTGACCATTGGCTATGTGGCTGGGGCTGATCAGAACTGGGAGTTTCCCTACCTATTTCTTAGGACTTTGAGTAGCTAATCCCCCAACTTCCAGCCCCCCAGTTTTATTTTTCTCAGCTGGCACGTCAATGCTCTGTATGTTTCGTTTTTTAAAAACATTTTCATTCACAGATTTAAATATTGATTCACAAGCACATTTCCACACTGCCTTCCGGCCCTTGCAGCAGTTTACAATAACAGTCGAAACAGGTAAAATAACTAAAACAAATTATCATGTCAAAACAGAATTTGAACAGCCAGAGGAAGTTGAGAAGTTAAAAAATTAAGAAACATTGATAGCCAGATGGGGGGGGGGAAGATACTGACTGCCTAAAACATTATATTTATATTTCTGCCAATCATATCTACCATAAAGAGTCCCACAAGCATGTGTAAACACTCCCTTATTTTGGGGTGGTGTCATCCCCTGTGTTCACCATTGGTATATAGTCGTACCTTGGAAGCCGAATGGAATCCACTCCAGAAGTCCATTTGACTTCCAAAACATTCAGAAACCAAAGCGCAGCTTCCGGTTGGCTGCAGGAAACTCCTGCAGCCAATCGGAAGCCCCATTGGACGTTCAGCTTCCAAAAATAGTGCACAACCTGGAATATTCACTTCCGGGTTTGCGATGTTAGGGAGCCAAAACGTTCGAGAACTAAGCTGTTCAAAAACCAAGGTATGACTGTCTACGATAAAGCATTAAAATCCTATTTATTGTACTATTACCCGGTGCAAATGTAAGAGTGTGCATGTTCCTTTCTTTGGTCCTGCTACCGCATTGCTGTGAGCAAGCTATGGTTTGTTGTCTGAACTTGTGCTTTGTCTTGTTTCAGACACCACGAGCTGTAACCAAGGATTGTTGGTTTGTCTGGGGGAGACAGACAACAACAACAACAATCCCTGGGACAGATGGGGACATGCTAAGCCAAACCATGACTTAGCTTGCAGCAACAGGACTGGCGGGGGTGGGAGCAAAGCTGCAGTCTGCTCTCCAGAAGCGCACTAAACTGTTGTTTGGCTTAGTAGCACCTGCAGAGCAAGCCATTAAAGACAGGAAATTCAGCATGGGAAGAATCTGTTTTGTAAAGGGCATGATCTGACGATCGTTTTTCAAAATAAGTTCTCCAGAAAGATGATTAATAGTTAAAAAGTTGAACAGAGGTACATGTATAAATTACTAATGAAGGTAAAGGAAAGGGGTGGTTTTGCCATGCCAAACCTCAAGTTGTACTTTGAAGCCGCATGTCTGTGCTGGATTAAAGAATGGATGGTACTAAATTATACAGATATACTTGATCTTGAAGGATGGGACAACCGTTACAGTTGGCACTCATATCTATGTTATAATAAGGTAAAAGTCCACAGAAGATTCTTAAATCATATAATCTGAAAACCATTATACAAGGTATGGGAAAGATATAAAAGCCTCTTGGAACCTAAAACACCGTGGTGGCTCTCGCCATTAGAGGCCATCTTGGTAAAGAAAAAGAACATGGAGGGGAAATGGGCAACCTATAAAAAGTTATTGAAAGAAGAACAGGGTTAACTTAAATCTAAAAAGTTTGAGGAAATAGTTAAAAAGTTGAACAGAGATACATTTTTGTGTCTCGCCTACCCACCCTAGCATATCTTATGCTTTGTCCTGTTGGTGGTTCAGATTCGGTCAGCGTTTAAAGGAGTTTACAAGGGTGTCCCTTCAGCTTGCTTTATGAAGACCTGTTATTTTGTGTGGCATTTCAGACTTCCCGTTTAAAACAAGCCATTTGATTGAAGTTGTGGAAACCGTGTCTAGTTTGGCAGACTGCAGCTTCTGAGGTGGAGCTTGTTTCCCCAAATTAAAATGGCCATCCCCAGAGCAAGGAGATGTCTTGCTGCATGCTTTCATATCGTTTCTTTGCCCGTTGCATGCTCCTGGGGTTTCCTTTGTGTTTGCATGTGATGTGGTGTTGCATATCTCCACCCCCATCGTTCTGCCCAGACGCTGAGGTCCAGCGCTGAGGGCCTTCTGGCGGTTCCCTCATTGTGAGAAGCAAAGCTACAGGGAACCAGGCAGAGGGCCTTCTCGGTAGTGGCGCCCGCCCTGTGGAATGCCCTCCCATCAGATGTCAAAGAGATAAACAACTACCTGACATTCAGAAGACATCTGAAGGCAGCCCTGTTCAAGGAAGTTTTTAATGTGTGACATCTTAGTGTATTTTTTGTCTTTGTGGAAGCTTCCCAGAGTGGCTGGGGATACCCAGCCAGATGGGCGGGGTACAAATAATAAATTATTATTATTATTATTATCATTATCATTATTATTATTAGCAGCACAGTTTTGTGTGACATGCCTCTGCATTTGTTAGCACGTGCCGTGCTGCCGTGGGTGTTTGCATATATTGTTCTGGCTTCATGGGTTGCTGCACATTTTTTTTTATGTCGTGGACAAACTGGCTTGAGTTAATTATTCATCTGGTAATTATTCAGCCAGGTAATATAAATAACAATCACATATATTATTCTATTAGTAGTTATTCTCATGTCAAAGCTTTTCAGTAGCTTTCTCCAACTCCATTACCAAATAAAGCTTGGTAATACATGGGGATCTTTTTTCAGCCTGGCAGCCCTAGTCTCTGGTGAGCAATCTGCTGTGGCCCGCAGGCCAGGGATGGGCAGGGCCAGAGGCGAAAGCGGATGTGGTCATGCAGAATGAGCAGAACAGTGGATAGGACTCTTACCTCTGTACAGTAGATTGCATTCCAGCTACACAACGCCAGATGTTTCTGCCCAAATGTACTCCACACTTTTCCTTCCTCCATCCAGGCAAGCGAGAGGCATTGTCACAGTTTGATGACACACACAAAAGCATTCAATGTGAGACTCTTAATCTCGGGGTTGTGGGTTTGAGTCCCATGTTGGGGGGAAAGATTCCTGCATTGCAGGCGGTTGGACTAAATGACCCTCCTGGTCACTTCCAACTCTACAATTCTATGAGCAATGATTTCAATTTACAAGAAAGGAGATTCTGACTAAACGTTCGGGAAAACCTTCTGACAGTAAGAGCTGTTCGGGAGTGTGGAACAGACTCCCACGAGAGGTGGTGAACTCTCCTTCCTTGGAGGTTTTTAAACAGAGGTTATATGGCCATCTGACATGGATGTTTTTGCTGAGATTCCTTCATTGCAGGGGGTTGGACTAGATGACCCTTAGGTCCCTTCCAACTCTCTATGATTCATTCAAGGAGGGTGTAAAGCCTAGGGGTGTGTGACGCCTAGGGAGAATCCCAGGGACCAGACAGAGAGTTATGGAGGGCTGCATTTGGCCCCTACGCCTGAGGTCTCCCCTTCCTGGTTTAGGTTTTAATGTAGACAGTAAGGTTCAATCATACATAAGGACTAGGCTGCTGCCTGGGGTATCATAATTCAAATAATTATTGCCACTCCAAAAGCAGCAAGTCTCAGTCAGCGCTCAAAATCAGCCAGGCGCACTTTGCAAGTAGGAATTGTCTGATTTGAGAAATCTTGGTGCCATGCACAGAGACTTGAGATTCAAGATTAAAATTGCCATGGAGGGCGCAGGAGGAGAACCAACTTTAAAGTAAGATCGCTGGCTACTGCCTTCCAACTCTTAAGTGCTACTTTGCCTCCCCTCCCCACCCCAAACATGTAAGTTGAAATCTAGCACAGTATTTTATATAACACACACACACACACGAGGTATTTGTAAATATTACTTATTCAAATGACTTGTGGTTTAGGCCACTATTGCAGGGGCTGTGCCTCATTTATGTTTGTGGTGTCTAATTAAGAATTGCTATTAAAAATGTGGCGTTAACACTGTGTCACTGGTGTGAATTGTGTATTAGTTCATGTGTTAAAATAATTAATAATAATAATAATAGAAAGTGCTGCTAAACTGAGGGGGAGATGACTAGCCATTCTCTTTAAGTGCTCATAACCTCGGTTCCAGCAGCCATGCGGCAGATAGCTTTTCTATCCCTGTTTCTAACATCGGAGTTGTTTGGCTGATTCTTGCACAGCTATGCTCCCTTATAGAAACTGAGAATGTGCCCCAAATCCTTTCTGCCATCATGACCTCCCAACCACTCCCATTATCTTTCAGCACAATAGCCCAAACCGTTATGCTGTTGTTTTAGTTTTAGTAAGATTTAGCTCTTAACACTGCAGGGTGATCAAGTTACTATCTTCATGCTATGTGTAATCAGGCACATTGTGTTGGAGAAAGTATCCCTGAAAGTGAAATTGAGCATTCAATTAGCTGTACATAAAAATAGTCCATAACAATTAGTCATAATATTTTGATGCATAATGTATCTAACTGAAACTGTATATTAAATACTTTTCATAATAGAGCACTGCTGATATTTTATGGTAATAAATTATGGATTTCATCGTGTAAATAAAGAATAACACAAGTAATGACATGTAATATAAATATAAATGGGAATGGAACAATGGAGAATTGTAGAAGGTGGAACATATTACTTTATAGGGTCTGAAATATAAAGCAGTCTTATCTTCTCCTGCCCAAGAGATACACTAAATAACTTTATTCAGAGTTAGGAACTGCTTTGCAGTAAAGCCAGAGGGTGATATCCAACATTAGTCAAGCTCAGATTTGATCTACTGATTTCATAGGGTATCCTTTTAAGTAGGACTTAGTTGGATAGTTCCCAGAGCGTTTGGCCACGATCCAGCAAAGAGACACATGTGAATGTGCGTGAACTGCACATATAGCCAGAGTTTCACGTGGCAGCTTTTATGGGTGCCACTTCAGGTTTGGGCAAAAAGTTGCCAAAAAGCACTCGCAACAAGGGAATGCTCACAACAAGATTCAGTGGCCTTTCTGTTATCCCCCACCTCCTTGTTTCCTTTAATATGCTCTTTTGGAAGAAACAGGAAATTCAACATCTCCCACCACCCCAAACTAAAGTTGATTAAATAAGGGACAAGTAAAGAAGAATTTATTTCTAAACCCTCAAGAAGGAAAGCAGTAATCTTGGCTGGACCTGCAATCAGGAAGGTTTTCCTTACCATTAAGAAGGGGCTTGTGAATAGACATTGGAGACATCCTTGGCATAGGGAAGGGAATTGCTGGATAACCTTGTGCTTTAGTAATTGCTTGCCTGCTGATTGAGGAGAAATTCAGCATCACTAGACAACCTAGCTAGAGAGTATTTGTGATAAGAATGAGAGACTATGGTGTAAAGAATGTCTCAACTGATAGCCTGTTTCTATGCGGAATAATACTTAATACAGATAATGGATTAATGAGATAATGTATTATCTCAAAATGGTGTCATTTATACCAGTCCTTTGTAAAACCATAAAATTTAGTAGCAGGGATGCTATTAACGCCACATAAGTGATGCAATTAGGAGAAGGTAAATATCAGGAAAGCAAAGAAATGCAGAATTCCTGCTGCTGTCATTAAGCAGCATAGAAGTCTTACCTCTGCTGCAACATGAGACAGTAAAACAATGAATTATAAAATTTACAACACCTATATAATGGCCAGGAGAATGGTGGAAGCAAGACATGATTTAGCCTAAATTTATGCAGTTAATATTTTGTAGAGAGGAAATGGCAAAGAACTGGAAGACCTGTACACTATAATTTTGAATAACCACTTTAGAACTGTAGGTGTGGTGTCTAATGAATGGTTTAAGGAAATGACTGGTGTTTTCTGATTTATCTGATTATCTTATGTCATACTGAAGATATAGGACTTGTCTGCTTGTCACAGGGTAGGTGGGTGGGTAACTGTATACAATTATTATAAAGCTAGGTGTGTCTATATCTTGGTTGTATTAATTATTGCTTATGTACAGCTTAAACATAATTGAAGCGCTGAATATCCAGCACACACACACACACATACATACATATATATATATATACACACACATACATACATAAAACTGTGTGTGTGTATGTAACACACAATTGTATAAGTTATAGGTTTAATTCAGATGACGATCCGAATCATAGTTTGGAGGATTGGGAATGTATTGCAGACTTACCCTATTCTCCCTCTTCCACCAATCTCACTTCCATTTTCAGCTTTTTACAAATTCACAGCATGTCGGTGGGCCCTGATGTGGATCATAACTCCAGGTTGAGTGGGGTGGTTGGGGTTGTAGAAGGTTTTACGCCTTTGCTCTCTACTGTGGTCCCATATAACTCAGGACCTGCATGCTGCAGCTTGCATTGGGGGGGGGGGATGGGACTCAGGCCCCTTTTCATGTGGATTGGGACCACAGTGAGAGTTTAAAAACTCCTACCCCTGTGCCAGGCTCCTGATCCAAATTGCCCCACCAACACCCTGCTGGCAATTTGTGAAAGAAAAAATCTGTGCTCAAGGGCAAGCTGTAGGATTGAAATCAGCATGGCCATGAACCTGGCGGTTTTCGTTAGCGCTCTTCTCTGAAGCATGACTTGCATGCTTTCAGATAAAGTTTTTAAGTTTATGTTAAGCATAGTTTGCAGACATCATGGTAACATGTGGGTAAAAGAAACCTGGAGATGAAGAATAGGACAGACAGTGAAAGATATCCCAAGCTAGGATTGCAATGTGACATCTGAACTGGGCCATAGGATAAAACATGTTTCATTCACAGGATCGTCATAATCCAGTTCACTTATGAGCACTTAGTTCTAATTGAAATCAATGACTCTGCCAGATTGTGATCTTTATATCTTGAAATCAGTGAGCACTTTTTGGTCTGATTTATGTCAGTGGAGCAGTTAAACATGTACAGTACATTGGTACCTCAGGTTAAGTACTTAATTCGTTCCGGAGGTCCGTACTTAACCTGAAAATGTTCTTAACCTGAAGCACCACTTTAGCTAATGGGGCCTCCTGCTGCCGCCACGCCGCCGGAGCATGATTTCTGTTCTCATCCTAAAGCAAAGTTCTTAACATGAAGCACTATTTCTGGGTTAGCAGAGTCTGTAACCTGAAGCGTATGTAACCTGAGGTACCACTGTACTTAAATCTGTACTTAAATCCCTTTCATTTAAATAAGTTGCACTGACAGTCAAACTGTGTGTATGATTACTTTGAGCTAAGTTTCATGTGACGACTCTTGTATTGTGCCATTTTATTTATTTATTTATTGCTTTATGCATACATCGCTACTCCAAATAACGCTGATCTTTTTTGAGGGCTCATTTGAAATTCAGATTTCCCTGCATGGATTTTTTCCTATTAACTCCAAGAAGGTTGCTATTGAACACAATTATTCCCTCTATTTCCAATGTTCAGAGTGTGAGCGCCACTTTTTATGTAACCAAACTGCCACTGGCCACATGCAAGAAGGAGATATCGGCAAGTTTAGGAAGAATCTAAAGGTTTGCAGATGGAAGAAACAATGTTTCTTGGGGGGGGGGGAGACCCTAAGGGAGTTTTTTTTAAAAAAAAAACCACCAACCTCCAAACAAGCAAATGAGTACAGAGTGGCTGATTAGGGATATGGGGAAGAGGAAGTCAAGTTTGATGGGAAATGGAATGGAATATCTTGGCAAAGGGTATAGCTCAGTGAATGGAATGATGAACAGGAGCATCTTGTTTCAGGCCTACCCTTCTGTAATTATTTTATAAAGAATAATTCGCAGACTCATTTCCATTCAAAATGTTTGCTCTCTTTTGATGTCTTATTTTTCATTTTTGTGCACCATAAATATACATAGGCACTGTATTGTGATGGTGTGAGGGAAAGGCTTATCTTATAACCTGTTACTGGTGTTACCTTTCCCCCTGGATATTGGACAAATTCCTAAACAAATATTGTATAACCATGAGGCATCTTATGTATATTTGTGTATTAAAACAGACCAACACTTGCTTTTCTTTTTCTTGTTTAATGGTACCATATTTCTGAAAGTTTGCCCGGCACATTCCATAATTAAGCTCTTCTGGCTGAAACACTTCTAAGCGATTTTCATTGCTGGCCGGATGCAGGGATGAGAAAGCTCATTTCAGCAAGTTAGTATGATTTTTATACTTGCTACTAGGTATTCTGCCTTCCAGCTCGGGTTACTGTTGGTTTTTCCTTGCATGCAGCAGTCTAAAATCAAGACCGCCATTAACAGTAAGAAAAAGTTAATCTTCAAAAAGGGCTGCGTTTTTAGAACTTGATGTTTGCAGCTGACATTTTCACAATCCTCATTATATCTTTTGAATGCTTAGTTAAACATGCTTAGATGGATCCATGAAGTACCATTTGTCTTGAATCAAAAAACCTAAATAGTAGTACTGGCTTTCTTCTCCCTGTTCTGGTCTTGGCTAGAGAAGGGAGCGACGGCCATATCAAGTTAGATTTCTCCCACTGCGTCTAGAATCCTCTCCTGGGGTATCAGGTAACTTTCAGCAACCAAGGATTCTAAGCTGCTGATGGATGCAAAATTCACTCTCTCCTTGTGGACAACTTGTTGCCTAGAAAGGTCACCTCTGCGCTGTATCCCCCAAACTAGTTGTCAGTCCTTGGCCAGATGACCCAACAAAACGAGATTCATAAGTTGGCTGAGCTTAAGAAAAGGGTCATAAACGAGACGCCAAAAGCCCCCGAGACAATAGGATCAGCTTGACTAAATCTCTGTGAGGATGGCACAAAATACTAATGATAGCCTCCCAAGTGTTCTCTGAACAAGGAGGAAACATAACATACCTATCTTATGCTGCGTTGCTCTGCCGAGGGTAAAAGACAGTCCAGATTGTGGGTGGAACAGCTGCTGCTAAAAGTCCTGGTTGATGCCACATGGTTATTACTCCTGCTTTGTTCAGTATGTGTGAAGAAGGGCATACCAACATTCCCCATGTCAATATTTATATCAGAAGGGATATGCTCTCCCTCTGCAAATGCTACTGTTGTCTTAAGCTCCAGTTACAGAATTAGTCTTGTCAAGTCCATTTATGTCCTGCCTCAAGTACTTAGCCATTGATTCAGTGAATGTGTGGAATCTTTCTGCAGCCATCGTTGGTATGAGAATCATGGCATCCCTGATGAACAGTGTGGCTTCTTTATTGCATGCTTTGAACCCCATGGATTCTTTCAGCTCTTTGTGCTGGTTTTCCTACCTTATCTTCAGATGGCAAGGAGGCAGCTTATAGGTAGGGCTTTTTTTTCATCTGGAACTCAGTTCCAGAACCTCTCAGGTGGGCGCCATTGCCATTATAAGAGAACAAGAGAGTTGTTCATGGTGCATTCTGGCACCTATTTTTCTAGAAAAATAGCACTGGTTATAGATACAAATGAGTCAGCCAAGAACAGCTAAGCCACACAATAACTTCTGCACATTCCTTCAAAATAAATCTGTAATTAAAAATAAATAAATATATTGACCAAAATTGCTGGAATTAATGCCAAAATTTGATTTGGTTTTAGTCATAGCACCAAATGCTATGCCAGGATTTTTGACTGAGCAAAAGGTTCAATCTTAATCGAGTTTGCTTTGCTGGCCACAAATCTTTTTATTTGTCATACATTAGCATTCATTTCGCCAGATGCTGTTGACATCTGGTGTTACATGCTGCCCAGGAAATACGTTAAGCATTTTATATGTGATATAAGACTAAACGTGCTTGTGATATCCCCATGAGAAATGAGCATGTTCGCCTAACACAAGGGTTGTCAACCTACTCCCTATGGCCCACTAGTGGGCGTTTCAGGATTCTAGGTGGGCAGTAGGGGGTTCTACAGCAGAAGCAGAATCCTTCCATCGAGCACTGGTGGGCGGTAAGGAAATTTTACCATCAAGAAAGATGCATTAGTGGGTGGTAGGTATAAAAGGGTTGACTACCCCTGACCTAACATCTAGCAGTAAGACTCCTATCAGGAGCGAATCGTAAATACTACACAACACGTGTCTTGAAGGAAGTGAGTGCCCATGTTTTATAAGCCCAATCTGATGTCTTTATATTGACCCTTAAAGCTCTAAAATGCTTAGGCCATGGATACCTAAAACAGCAACTTTCTCCATATATCCCCCATTGTTTTCAGAAGAGTAATTGTCCCCTGTGAGATCTATAGGGCTTGTCCAGCCAAACACAGAGTGGGGAGGCTATACTGTGTCATTCCCTAGTGGCAGGTGTGCTGTTGTCACCTGCCTTATGTGCCAGTTCATGCAGCCTCCCTGCCCCACCTGCTGTTCATCATTCTCATCCCCAGCCATTGATACGCTCCTGTGTGAATCGTAGCTCAGGTTGGTGACTGGGTTGCATTGCACTGGTGATGTGGGCCAGGCTTGAGTTGTCCTTCTACCATTTTTGTTCCTCTCTGGCTTCCCGTCTCTCTGCCAGTTGGGAGATGGAGCATGCATTGCCTTCACAGCTCTGGCCGACACGAGCTGTCCTTAAGACTTTTATATATCCTTCCCACTTCTGGCTTCCGGTCTCCTCCCCCCATTGGTTATGGGATAATTCATTCCATAGAATTCCCAGTCCACTGGCACTTAGTGAAGATGCTTCCGTTTGATGGCTGTGCTCTTAATCCATTTCTCTTGCACACACCTGCTCCCCACCCACCTGATTCTTTCATGGCAATATCAGGCATTTTGTTCTTGATGGCATTTGTGCCAATTGCAACAGTGTGAGCATTCATTTGTGTGTCCCTCCGACTGCTAGCCATTCTCCAGTCTTGCTTATGGCCTTGCAGGCTTTTGAGTGAACAACGGCTGATGTGGACCAGGAGGGTGTTCTCCCTGTGTAGATTTGAAAGATGGGATTTTGCGAACGTGTGTGTTTATGCTTTCTTGCATTAGAGTAGGAGGTAAACTTATGTCTTGTCTGGGAGGGTGGGAATCAAACCAGCCACCCTAGGGGTGAATACTTGCTTGTGCTTTGTTATAGCGCACTAAGGAGTTTGCTTGGCTGTGGCCACAGTTTCTTTTGGGCTCTTTGTGTGTCTTCCATGTCTGTAGTGTGTAGCATTGTGATGGACATGCCCTTGGCATATAGCCTGCATGAATCGGCTCCCTGTGCTTCTGTGTTATGTAATCAGTGGCTCTGCCCAACAGGGGTGTAGTGTTGATGTGCCTATGTCATTCTGCCATTTTGGGATTTTCTGGTTGTGCATGTTTCCTCCTCCTCTGCCAGACAGAGCAAGTACAATGGTACCTCGGGTTACATACGCTTCAAGTTACATACGCTTAAGGTTACAGACTCCGCTAACCCAGAAATATTACCTCGGGTTAAGAACTTTGCTTCAGGATAAGAACAGAAATCGTGCTCCGGTGGCGTGGCAGCAGCAGAAGGCCCCATTAGCTAAAGTGATGCTTCAGGTTAAGAACAGTTTCAGGTTAAGAACGGACCTCCAGAACGAATTAAGTACTTAACCCAAGGTACCACTGTATAGGATACAGCAGCCTTCCTTGTCTCCCAGTGACATATTGCTCACATCCGCACTAGATTCGGACAGATGTAAATGTTTCAGGCTTGGTGCGTTGAACTCAGTTGCAGGATTCATGGATTTGCCCTGCTTAAAGAGGGGTGATTTGTGTGCTCTTCCTTCAGTCGCAATATAGACTGTGCAGAGGAAGCGTACTTATCTTGTGACCCACTAATCCAGCTGCAGCACAACAGTCCCAAATGTCAGCTCTTGAAAGGCTTAATAAATCTGCCAGCGGGTGGGGGGGGGGTGGAGTTTGCTCTCTGCCTAACCCTGCAAAAGTGGAAAAATCTAAAGCATTTTACAAACCATAGCACATGGCTGGTGCTTTGTAAGCCTTTTGAAAACGAGGTATTTGGTCTTTGTGCATTTCGGCCCGCCTACAAGTTGCTTTGAGGAGTTTTCTCCGGGTCTTCATTCAGGTATTGGATCCTGGCTGACAGCTAACTTTCAGAATATCCTCCGATAAAAAAGTGTCTCATGCTTTCACTTTTCACACTCTCAGTCTACTGTCTTAAGGGAATCTGTGGCATTTTTTCTCAGATTTTATTTATTTAGCAAGCCTTTTGTCCCATTTAATCAACAAAAACTTCTAAGTGGTTTGCACAGAACAATATAAAATCTTAATTAAAAATACAGATGATTACCTCCCCAGCTTGTTGGTTTCAGCAATGCTCTGGTTAAGTGTCTGGTTCTTCCCAGATCTTTTCGGAAGTCCATGGCCAGGGGTTAAGTTTCAGCTCTACAGCAACGAGGCTACGCTGTTGCTCTGCAGAGTGAGAACGCTTACCCATTGCACAAGCTTTTCTTTCTTTGTTTTTTAAGGTTCTTGTTGCTAGTTTGATCTCGCCTTCATTTGTTACCTTTTCCAGCATCACTCCCACTAATGGTGAACTCAGACGATGAGTTCCAGCAGGACTCTAGCCAAAACAACAGAAACTGGAAAATAGGGAGGAAGGGATTGGCATGCTCAGAGGAGACCCAAGGTTCGCAGGAACACCTGTGCACACTTTCTAAGGGGGCAACCTCCTCGCTAAAAAAGGACTGAGCATCCTCAGTGGCCACATAATATTGAGTGTCTGTTGTGTAAAACATAATATTAGTAAATAAAGGGAGAATGTAGTGTCCTGGCTGACGATGGAACTTTGCCCAGGCACATCACACTGCAATATTGTGTTGTAAGTCCTATGCGTTCTTTCCTAATGAGTTACCAGGCAGTCTCAGGGCTGCCTCATATGTGCTTGAAGCTGTTGTGTGCAAAAGCTCCCTCCCCCATTTGTTGAGTGCAATGATACTAGCACTGCATATAAGGAATCAGCCTTTCTGGGTAAAGAAGGCTTTCTTTCACTTGTGGGTTCTACTTGCAAACATCTCCCCATCCACTGGTAAAAAGAAAAAAAGGTAAAGGACCCCTGGATGGTTAAGTCCAGTCAAAGGCGACTATGGGGCACGGGTGGTGCTCTGGTCTAAACCACTGAGCCTCTTGGGTTTGCCAATCAGAAGGTCAGTGGTTCGAATCCCCGTGACGGAGTGAGCTCCCATTGCTCGGTCCCAGCTCCTGCCAACCTAGCAGTTCGAAAGCATGCCAAAAGTGCAAGTAGATAAATAGGTACCACTGTGGCGGGAAGGTAAACAGTGTTTCCGTGCACTCTGGTTTCTGTCATGGTGTTCTGTTGCGCAAGAATTGGTTTAGTTATTCTGGCCACATGACCCGGAAATCTGTCTGTGGACTAACACCAACTCCCTCAGCCTGAAATCTATTTCTGCTTGGGATGTTGTGGGATTTGAACCAGTGGCTCAGGAAAGCCCTTTTCCTGTTGCTATCAGGGTCAGTTTTCTGTCCTCCAAACTGCTTCGGTTGTGGCATTAAGTGCGAGATGAGATGCTATGTACTGTATCACCATCTGTCTATTGGAGAGACACAGAACCTTGGGAGATTCGGAGAAGTCATAATACTATTGTCTCAGTGTCCAAGTCTTGATGTTACAGAAATGACATTTAGGGCTACATAGGGATTTTTCTTCCTGCATGCTTGGGAGTTTCTGTGCAAATAAGAAAAATGTCAACAACACCAAGTTATTACCATTTGAGAGAAAAACATTTCAGCACCACTGCAGTATATTTGCAGTGTTTTCCTTGAAATCTAATGTTTGTTTGTTTTAAGAAACAGGTATTTACTAAAGCCAGCTTCTAAGCTGACTCAGCTGGAACGCTCCAGCATTCCCTAAAATTGCTTGACTAGGAAGTGGGAACAGAGTGTTCTCAGTTTTAGGTCACCAAGGCTATGGATCTCTTTTCATTTCAGCACAACAGTCAAAAGGTTTTTCACATCCAGGTACAACACAGAGAATCTATCTGGAGTTGAAATGAGGTTTATTTGTTTGGTAAATGGGGCTTTTTCATAACCATCAGCTAATAAAAGATTTCTTTTGCAGCATTGTGGAATTTATTTATTTATTTTTTGTAAAAGAAATAGTACTTGCTTCTGCCAGAGGGACAAAATCTGTGCTCCTCAAATCTTTTCTTCAGCAGCAATCCCATTGACAAAAGAGTTTGTAGTATGACCCATTATTTTATTCTTAAAGAGACCCAGTTAGTTACACAATTGGATGATAGAAAATAAGACTAGAATTTGTTTTTCATCGGTGGAGGCCTTCTCCTAATAACAGACTGCTTTATTTTTGTTGTTGGACCATTTTACATCTCTAAAGAACGGGGGCAATTACAACCTTTCAGGACCTTTGGTTTGCTGCTACACACAGCTATTGTATTCAGTACACAAATCGTACCTTCTTAAATTAAATTAAGCCAGCAACTGTGCACTTATTAGGTACCTATTATAAGTGTTCCCATTGCTTTTGAAATATTTGGCTGCCACCGTAGCCAGCTTCTAGAAAACCCTTAATGCATAATGAGATCTAAGGAACACCAGCTGTGTCTTGAAAATGAGAACATCATAGCTGCCATTACAGGTCAGATATCTTGCTTTTTATCCAGCAGTCTGCAGTGACCAGTCTCACAAGCTTTATAGGCAGCAGGGTTTGTGATGATTTGTGCTCATAGTGCTATCGGGCCACCCACGTGCGATCCCACTTTTGATAATGCTTGTTCCTTCAAAGATTTTGAGGTGGTTGCACTGTTACATTTCCAATCGGTGAATATCCCTGCCGAAATTCTATAGCTTTTTGCACCAGTAATGTTCTGGTTGGTTTTCGTCCCACTTTTGTTATGCTTTAGCCCCTCCAGACAGCAGTAATGTGATAGCTCCGAGGAAGCATTGCAGAATGAACTAAAGCAGAATAAAGCTAGCGCTGATCATAAAATTGTAGAGTTGGAAGGGACCCTGCGGATCATTTAGTCCAACCCCCTGCAATGCAGGAATATGAAGTTGTCCCATACAGGGATCAAACCTGCAACCTTCACATTATCAGCACTACCCTCTAACCAATTGAGCTATCCAGGCTTTAATGGACTGTTATTGTATAAAAAATGCATATCAGAATACACCAATAATAAAATACCAGTGTGAATGGGCCCAAAGTATAAATACACATAGGGCTTATCCACGTTTACCTTTCCTTTGCATTTTCCAGCCCTAAATGGCCCAGTATACCTAAAGGAGCGTCTCCACCCCCATCATTCAGCCCGGACACTGAGGTCCAGCTCCAAGGGCCTTCTGGCGGTTGACTCACTGTGAGAAGTGAGGTTATAGGGAACCAGGCAGAGGGCCTTCTCGGTAGTGGCACCCACCCTGTGGAATACACTCCCATCAGATGTCAAGGAAATAAACTATCTGACTTTTAGAAGACATCTGAAGGTAACCTTGTTTAGGAAAGTTTTTATTGTTTGATGTTTTATCGCATTTTTAATCTTCTGTTGGGAGCTGTCAACAGTGGCTGGGGATTATTATTTATTATTCTCCATGTCCGAGTACCCCTGCTTTTGTTTCTGTTTGCTCTGGAGCTTTCCCCATGAAAACCTGCTCTTTAAAGCTGTATCAGAGCAAATGGCAATCCACAGAAATCCCAAATTGCCATTTGCTCCAACTGAGTGCTGAAGAGTAGGTTTTTGCTCACAAAGCTCAGGACACGGTACTTTAAAGTGTGGACCTGTGTATGTGGATAAGCCCATAGTGCAGAACCAGCTTAAGAGAAGTTAACATAATTCATGTATAAGATTCTGATTTGCCCTTGAGTCCAAAATCAAATTTCTCTTGAGTGTCCAGGCGCTACCTTTTATTTAGTGGGCTGCTGGTGACTTGCTTTGAGAAGGCCTACTTCTTACCTTTGTTTTCACACTTGTAACAGACTGTCCACACACCAGAGACCTTTTTGTCCCATCTTTGCTTTGTGTTCTCTAGCATCCTACCCGTAGCATCACCAAGAATCGGAACCCAGGGCAAGGCTGCGCATGCAGGAGTAGACCCGATTCACAAAGGTTCTCATTATGTTTTATGGGGCGACGTTGTAAACAGGTTTCAATCAGCAAGACTACTGGGAGAGAGGTGAAAACCTGCCCCCCCCAGAAGATGAGGTCATCAGGAGCTGGAGGCAAACATAGCATTCACCTCCCTGGGTTAGGTAAAACACTGAACCTAGAGATATCATTGCAGCAGATGATGGCCTCCACTGAGAAGCTAGTGACTCGTTATAGGTATAAGGAATATTGTGGCCTTTTGCACCAAGACATTCATTTAAGTATGATATGATGTCCTGAATTTTTTTCCAAAGCATGCTTGACACTCATATTTTGTATGACATGCATAGGTTCAAATGACAAAGAAAATGTTGGTGATTTTTAAAAAAAGTTTTGAAACTTTGCTGCAAGTAACATCAATGTTTATGCAATATTCATTTATATCTAAAAGTTTTCTTGAATTTTCTGTTTTACAATTTAAAGTACTCATTTTTACATCCTTAAGGGACGCGGGTGGCGCTGTGGGTTAAACCACAGAGCCTAGGACTTGCCAATCAGAAGGTCGGTGGTTCGAATCCCTGCAACGGGGTGAGCTCCCGGTGCTCGGTCCCTGCTCCTGCCAACCTAGCAGTTCGAAAGCACGTCAAAGTGCAAGTAAATAAATAGGTACGGCACCGGCGGGAAGGTAAACGGTGTTTCCGTGCGCTGTTCTGGTTCGCCAGAAGCGGCTTAGTCATGCTGGCCACATGACCCGGAAGCTGTACGCCAGCTCCCTCGGCCAATAAAGCGAGATGAGCGCCGCAACCCCAGAGTCGGTCACGACTGGACCTAATGGTCAGGGGTCCCTTTACCTTTACCTTTACATCCTTAACATATCAGTGACTTCCCTTCTTCTCTTTCCTTGGTTCATTTTACATATTATAAATCCTTGTATATTTTACCAAAACTATACCATTCAGTGTTCCATTATTGTTGTTTAGTCGTTTAGTCGTGTTCGACTCTTCGTGACCCCATGGACCAGAGCACGCCAGGCACTTCTGTCCTCCACTGCCTCGCGCAGTTTGATCAAACTCATGCTGGTAGCTTCAAGAACACCATCCAACCATCTCATCCTCTGTCGTCCCCTTCTCCTTGTGCCCTCCATCTTTCCCAACATCAGGGTCTTTTCCAGGGAGTCTTCTCTTCTCATGAGGAGGCCAAAGTATTGGAGCCTCAGCTTCACGATCTGTCCTTCCAGTGAGCACTCAGGGCTGATTTCCTTAAGAATGGATAGGTTTGATCTTCTTGCAGTCCATGGGACTCTCAAGAGTCTCCTCCAGCACCATAATTCAAAAGCATCAATTCTTCGACGATCAGCCTTCTTTATGGTCCGGCTCTCACTTCCATACATCACTACTGGGAAAACCATAGCTTTAACTATACGGACCTTTGTTGGCAAGGTGATGTCTCTGCTTTTTAAGATGCTGTCTAGGTTTGTCATTGCTTTTCTCCCAAGAAGCAGGCGTCTTTTAATTTCGTGACTGCTGTCACCATCTGCCATAATCATGGAGCCCAAGAAAGTAAAATCTCTTACTGCCTCCATTTCTTCCCCCTCTATTTGCCAGGAGGTGATGGGACCAGTGGCCATGATCTTCGTTTTTTTGATGTTGAGGTTCCATTATTACATCTACCCTAACTTATTTACAATGTTGAATTTATCTTAATGCTGCAAGCTGTTTCCCACATATTCAATAAACATTTTCCATTCTTCTCTAAAAGTATGTTTTTCTTGTTCTCTTATTCTATATGTTAAGTCTGTAAGCTGCACATATTCTGTCAACTTAAGTTGTCACTCTTTGGTTGGGACCTCGGTTTATGCAATATTCAGATGAACAAGATAGTGTGTGTTTTTAGTCTGCCACATGTCAAGTTTTTCATTAAACGTGTCTTGATGTCATCACCTCTTTTCTTGGCTTGTCGATGAGTCACTCTTCTGGGCTGTGTTTATTAACCCAGCCATGCTCTAGATATTAGGAACAGCACAGTACTGAGAAAACAGTCCCAGCCTCCAGGTTTTTCTACCTTTAGTGTTCGCAGTGAGAGTTGTAGAATTCTGACCAGTTTTACATGTTGGCACTGGGCTGCCTTATTTTTCTTGAAGATGCAAATTGGCCGATACTTAGGTGTATAAAAAGTCCTCAGTACCAAATGTTCCAGTTTTTTTAAATAAAAAATCCAGCATTTAAAAAATGATTTATGTGAAATATTCTATTAATATTCAAAAAGCATTCACAATATCAGAAAGGGGAGTGTTGATTGCCTTCATATTCTGCTTATGAGCTCCTAGACCTATCTGACATACTGTTCTAAACAGAATAGTACATAGACCTTGTTCAGCAAGGTTATTAAAATATATATCTTACATTGATTAGTGTTTTTCTTTTATTGGGGTTCACCATGCAGTTATGCATGCAAATGGTGCTTCAGAGGCATTTCAGATATTTCATTCCTAATTTTCTTTAACATTTGCTGCTCATGTGGACTTTTCATCTCGTGAATTTCAGGATGCCGGTTTTAATTTTGTTTTTAAAAACTGAGCCCATCGTGTTCATCAAGCCTGAAGCTGTGCGTATACATGTCAGTGGAGAAGGAGGAACTAGGCTCTGGGGGCACGCCAAATTTGGCTCTATGCTTTGGGGACATCAGGTGGCCCCAGCCCCTACCCAAAAATATAGGGTGGCCAAAAGGGCTTGGCTCCTGCTACAAATTAGGAAGTACCTCTTCCTCAACTTCCTACAACTGGAAAAAGCTGTCATCTCTGGGTCCACATTCAAGATTAACTTCAAACAGATTAGTTACTTATAAAACTTTTTAACCACCCTTTTTATATTTACACTCGAGACAAAAAACGGGATTTTATTTTTGTCCCCACCTTCTAATGTTTTATTACAGCTGAAGTGGGAATTCCAGTTTCCATTAGGGACTTTATGAGATCATTAACAAACAAAGGGTAGAATAATTAATGTGGAGCATAAAGGGGAAAGTTTTGTATGTGGCACAGAAATCAAGACCCAAGCTTGCCAGCTACTTTGGAATGAAGTGTCGAGATTATAAACAGAAACAATGATTGCTCACTCTCATCAAAAGAGTTTGCTTGCCTGCAAAGCGGATGCTTTATCACTGAGCTATGGCCCTTCCCCTGAGCTACTTCCCTGACCAAGTGTTATTTCTCCCAGTAGAAGAGAGATTTAGAGTCTTGGACAAGATGAAACTAGAATACGACTGTTCAGTCACACATTGGCTACAAGAAGGTGAAAGACCCATTTAACCTTTGCACTTGCTTCTCCCATTCTCTTGCATCAACGGACCGTAAACATGCTGAAAGTTGGCTAGGTAGCACCCTAGCAAGCGCCTTGTAAGAAATCCCATTCTTACGTTATTTGCAGCCTAATCTTTTAATCTTAGGAAGTGTAGGTAGTTGAGATAAGCATGTATCAGATTATATGGGATTGTTATTTATAAATCCAGCCTCCTTTCATTCTAAATCACAATTTCCTCAATTAAATCCTGATCCTGCTGCTTAGTTATGCTACTGAACTCTCCACAAATTACCAAGATGTTTTTTAAGGTTGGCACATGCAAAAATCAATCTTCTCACACTTCCTTGAAGGGTGTTCGATTTTTTTTTTTATTTGCCAACCTTCTCAGGCTCTGCTGTGTGACAGAAGTTTGCAAGGAAATCAGAAGTACACTACAAGGAACCTTTCAGGTGTTTTTTGAATAATAACCACCCTTCCTCCTTGTACATTCCCAACTTCTCTCTCGCTTTATTCTATTAGATGTACTATAACTTAGTAGCAGAGGGGCTGCTTTGTATTATAGGCCTCACAATCTCCCCTTAGCATGTCCAGTTCAGGTAACATAAGGCTGGGAAGGATACTGGCCAGGAGACTTGCTGTCAATCCCATGCAGCTATACATTTCCTTTTGTCTCTAAAATGTACGTCCTCCATTCAAAGATTGTTAAAGCATTCTACCACATGTGGTGGATGTGCAAAAAGGCAAAGGCATTCTGGGAAATGATATATAACGAACTGAAAAAAATGTTCAAGATAACTTGTTAAAAAACCAGAAGCCTTTTTAATAGGTATAATAGGAGAATTACCAAAGGATCTGAAAAGACTGTTGATGTATATGATGACAGCTGAGAGAATGCTTTATGCCCAGGGATGGAAGGTAGAGAAAACATCAACTAAAGAAGAGAAGATTATGAAGTTGATGGAATACACTGAAATAGCAAAGATGACTGGAAGAATCAGACACCAAGAGGACAACAAATTTAATACAGAATGGAAAAAATACATTATTAAAGAACATTGTAAACACTTAAAGATGTTAACAGGATTTTTATAATACTTGTAATTTGCAAAAACCAAAAGATTTTAAAAAAAGGATTACATTAAAGTTAGATAAATGTAAGGATTAAAAATGTACATTTTGAAAACGGGGGGGGGAATCCGGGGGTTCAGAGAACCCCAAGTTTATATCAGTGTTATTTTGTTTGATTGGATGTTTGTAATGTTAAAAAAATATATGAAAAAACTAAAATAAAAATGACACCACAAAGATTGTTAAAGCATGTGAGGCTTGTAGCATGTTCATTTGCATTCCTGGTTGCTGCTAGTAGAAATTAGGGTTGTGTGTCTGCTTCAGATGAAGTCCTGATTCCAGAAGCAAAGCAAGCTGCTTCAGGCTGTGTATGAGGTGAGATGCATTTGGCTTCTCCCAGAGCCTCAGGCGAGGCTGGCCAAAGAATTTTTGGCACCTGAGGCAAACCACAAAATAGTGCACCTCCCGCAGCCAGGGAAGAAGGGGCGAGTAATGATGTACTTCAGAAACAAGGGGGGAAATAAATATCTAAATTGGGAACAAGGGTGGGCCCTTACTCACCAAGAGGCTGCTGTCGAGGGAGAATTTGGGGTGGGGGGCTGCCGAGTAGGTTGCGGATCTGGCCTCTGAGGAGCACACTGCAACTACAAAGGCAGCAATGGCAGGTGATTCATTCCTTCAAGGCCTGATCTGCTGTCCCCATGGAATCTGCAGCCTGAGGCGGTTGCCTCACCTTGCCTCCTGGTTGGGCCGGCCCTGTCTTCAGGTCTGCCTTGAAGATTCAGAGGATGCTAATAGAGTCAGGCAGTCTGAAGGAGCAATCCTACCCTCCCATTTGCTTGAGGGGAGTGGGTTGTGGGTGGTGAAGTTTTCAGAAGGTTACTTACAAAAGGACACCTCTTCTATTTCCACCCGCTTCCACAAAAATGGGGTGAATCCCTTTCCCGCAAAATGTTTAAGACCAACTCCCCTTGCATTTAGCCTTCTGAAAGGATACTTAACAGGTACACCTCATGCCATTTTAATACAAATCCCCTCCAAACCCATGGGGGATTAGTGAATCAATTTATCTCAGACTTTTAAGACTCCTTTTGCATAAAATCACCTGTACCTATCTGTCTGAAATTTGGCAGACATCATCCTCTCAGAAATGTCCGCTATGTCTGCAAATTTCATCCAGTTCTGTCAGAAAGAAAGTTGTTGCCGATTGACAATTTCCTTACGGAAGGCAGACATAGAAAGCCTTGGATTTTCTGAAACAAGGCTTAGTATTAGACCAAGGCAAAGCATATTTGAAGTGGAATCAGCCAGATGTGAAAAAGTGAGGTCTGAATAGAACAATAAGCATAGCACTTGTGGAAATCCCCTCTTCCACTTTCCTGAGTCTAAGGTGGGGAGTATATCCTTTCAGCAATTGTGCTGGATTCTTCTGTTGATTCCAATTGTTTAACTAGAAATAAAATGTATTGCGAATGTCTTCTCCACTTGCAATCTACGTGCTGGAATACTTTGGCTCACACAACCCACCATTTGAGAGTCATTGACATAAACTTTACACCCAGGCAGTTATAGATACATCCTGCCTCTGTTCTCCATTGCCAAATATCTAGAAAGGTACTGAAAACTGGGTATTGGTGGGTAACCTTCAAAAAAATTGGGGATGCCAGATCAGTTCAAAAACCGCAGAGACTGCTCCATTGACTGCTGCTGTTCAGTTTCTCTTGAGTTTCCTTCCAAGGCATTGACATTCACTTGTTGGTTATGTTTAGAACAAATTTAGCCACCAGCCGCCTAAAGCAGCTGCAATAGTGACTGATTTAGACATGAAATGCTAAGTGGAGGCCTAGGATTAATAGAAGGCAGTTTAAGCCTGAGATGACAAAACAGTCTGCTATTAGAAAATAGTAGCAAGAATTCACCAGTCATGGGTGAGTAATGCTTTGTTTTCTGTTGCAGGATTCCCAAAAATGTCTGTTACTTGTGGACTCGACTGAAGAGCCAGTGGTATATTATTGCTGCTTACTGTTTACCAGCTATTTTAGTTCAACCTCAGTATGGATGACTCAGGTTGATAAAATAAGGCCAGTTTAAACCCATTTGTTTTGCTCAGGTGTCCATTCCCTTGTTTCAGCAAATTAGAAAATCACTGGGGATCTTTCAAGAATAAAAGGTACCAAACATTTCATTGGGGAGTGAGTTCCCTAGGAAAAATATATAAAGAATAAAGGAATATTCATGACATGTATAGTGAGTATCAGTATTAATATTACAGAATGGTAGTGCCAAGGCATGCTGTTCCGTTTGTTCTGTGTCACTTCTGATATTGTATCTCCAGCTTCAAAAGACTTCGGCAAATATAAAGACATTTGGGTCTCAATGAGAGCAATGTGAAATTTCTTAATCTATATCCATAATAGATAATTGGAGGCATTATGTCTCTGAATGCCGGATGCTGGAATTCACAACGGGAGAGTACTGTTGTGTTCAGTTCTTGCTTGCAGCCTTCCCATGTTTGGCTACCGTGAGCAGAGGATGCTAGATCGCAAAGGAGAAACAGACAGAAAGAAGAAATATATTTATTTATTTATTTATACCCCGCCCATCTGGCTGGGTGGTTCCCAACAGAATATTCAAAACACAATAAAACATCAGACATTAAAAACGTCCCTAAACAGGGTTGCCTTCAGATGTCTTCTAAAAGTCCGATAGTTGTTTATTTCCTTGACATCTGATGGGAGGGCGTTCCACAGGGCGGGCGCCACTACTGAGAATGCCCTCTGCCTGGTTCCCTGTAACTTTACCTTTCAGTGTTCGGGCTGAACAATGGGGGTGGAGAAGCTCCTTCAGGTATACTGGGCCAAGGCCGTTTAGGGCTTTAAAGGTCAGCACCAACACTTTGAATTGTGCTCGGAAACTTACTGGGAGCCAATGTAGGTCTTTCAGGACCGGTGTTATGTGGTCTCGGCAGCCACTCCCCGTCACCAGTCTAGCTGCCGCATTCTGGATTAGATGTATTTTCCGGGTCACCTTCAAAGGTAGCCCCACGCAGAGCGCATTCCAGTAGTCCAATGTAGATCAGCACTCCCCGAATACTAGAAGAGGTTGTAAACAGGACATTGTTAGGCCTCTCCTCTAGTTCAAGCACAAGATATGAAGCTTGCCTCATCAAAGCTGCCAGGATTCTTGCAGAGGCCAAGCCAAACCACACACACAGCAAAACACAACTCCCACATGCTCTTTCTTCACACATTGGAAGAACCAGCCTTTCATTGTGGGAGGAGAGATTTGCAAGTGGCCTTCAAAAGCATTCTCAAAACAGGACCAGCCAGAATGGAGGATGGCGGGAGATGCTTGACAAGCCTGAATAATCCTCGGAGTGGGGAAGTGAGGCTTTTCGTTGCCACCCAAAAGGATTCCTGGAAAATACCAGTCATGTGGAAGCCTGCAGAGGAGCAGCTGCTTACACACAGACTTTTCCAGTTCAAATGCCAAGGGCGACTTGTAGGTGGCTGGAGGTGTGGCCCTGTTCCCCAGTGCTCACGTGATGTGCCTTCCATATGATTGATACTTGAATGAATGAAGTTGGCTATACAAACCTTTAACATAAAATCTATATGCCACTGTGGCGTTTGCCCTCCTAGGTGGGTCATAAGGAAAGGGTTAAATGAGTGTGAAGTGATTGGCCAGTGGGAACCCAAGGGGAGGAGTTAGAGTTAGAGTTGGAGTTGTTAGGAGTCAGTTGGGAGTTGGAGAAGGAAGCGGGAGGATAAGTCTGTGGGTTGGTCTAGTTTTGATGTGAGAGAGTGAGTGAAACTGTTAGGAGGAGTCAGATAGACAGTTGGGATAATCAGAAGTTGTTAGGAACGTATAGGTCAGCAAAGAAACTAAGATTAAGAAACTGACAAGAAAAATTATCTGAAACCATAACCTTGTTAATGCTGATAAAATAAGCTTGCTTATTTGATTTAATGCTAACAACTTTCTGGACTCCGTGTGTACCCGAGAGAAACGGGTTGGTGGCAGCGGGGAAGCAATCACAGTAGTGGCACAGGGATCAATAGACCGTCAAACATCCGGGGACCCTGTGTGATCGCCACAGCCACCTTTTCCATTAAAGGAAATTTGTGCCCCACTAATTCACTCACTATCGGGTCAGGTGTGTACAAATTGTTACTTCCACAACAAAGAGAGCGCTATGAAAATGGCTAGTATACTTGTAATGGCAGTCTTTCCTTCCCTGTGCCGTTCTAGGCCAGGGTTTTTGGACTACAACTCCCATCATTCCTAGCTAGCAGGACTAGTAGGGATAATGGGAACTGTAGTCCAAAAACAGCTGGAGACCCCTGTTTGGGAAACTGTTCTAGACATCTCCCTATCAAATAGCTGTTTATCAGCTGCTGGTGGTTTTTCTGGACTGCCTAGGGATTCAGGCCCCATACCATTTACTTTTGTAAATTGTCAAACATGAGACGTCAAAAAAATTCCAATACAGGGTTGCCTTCAGATGTCTTCTGAAAGTCAGATAGTTGTTTATTTCATTGGCATCTGATGTTAGGGCATTCCACAGGGAGGTTGCCACTACTGAGGAGGCCTTCAACCTGGTCAAACTTTGCGGCCAATGTCGCCAATTTCTGCCCTCTACCATGGCGCTATGGGGAACCTCTAACAGGACAACCACTGCGAAGGCTTCTTTAAAGCTTATTGTTAGCACTGCGCGTGGGGCCCTGTGGGTTGACTGTGATGACCTCATGGTGTTTCCTGCTCCTCTGTGCATTGATTGGTGCGCCTTCAGTTCATAGGTATTGCAGACAGAGCATCTCAACCGATGGACAGCGGCAGTGTTTACAGGGGCAATGAAGGAATGCCAGTTGGTTAGACAGCTACCTTAGCTTTTCCCAGTATTGTTTTGCTTTGTTGGTGTGAGTTCACAGGACTGTGATTACATTATGTGCCTGCTATCTATGGCATAGCAGCTGTTAGCATGGTGGGACTGAGGATCAGCCTATGATTTTTTTTTTGATTTTTTTAAATTTATATGCTCACATATGAATGAGATCATTGTTAAATGCTCCGAGAGCCCCAGGCTGAAGAACAGTACAGGAATTGTCCATATAACTAAATAAATGAAATTGAAGCTTGATATGCCAAAATGTTCATATTTGGGTCACGGCCATGTGGGAAACTGACTCATAGCTCACTCGTTCAGAAACCAGCAGAGCAAGTTTATCATAAATAAAGGGCCTGTGGATCAGAGGCTGACAGAAGTATTTGTAAGCGGCCTTTTCCAAAAAGGAAAAAGAAAGAATTAGGTCCCTGCATAAAGAGACATGTATGTTGGTTGGTTTAAATATTTCAACACTTAGGTTTTGTTTCGGAGGAGAATATATACTACGTGCATGATTTCATTAGATTGTAGCACGGCAAAATGAGACAAAGTGGTGATAGTCTGTTGGTCTTGGACAGCCTTCTGTTTGCAAGAGCATGGAATCTTCCTACCTTCGCTGAGCTTTTAAAATGGAGCGAAACCAGATGTTAAGTGTGGTTTCATATATCACATTCTTTTAAGTGCTTTGTTGAATCTGTGCCCTGAGTCCGTTTTGACATACCTGAATAGGAACTAAATAATTTAGCTGGAGGAAATGTGACTGTAAATTATACGAATTACATCTCAATGCAGAAAATGTTGCATTTTGTAATATGTAAGGTTGGCCAGCATCACACATGACTAAATTTGTTGTATTGCAGCAGTTTGCGGATGCTTGCATGACAATATGGGGGGCAAGGAGCTTGCCCTATAGATATATTCTTGGATCTATATGGGACTGTTGACCAAAAAAAGCTGCTTTTGAGTTTGCCTGAAGTTGATGGAAAGTCCTTACAAAGGAACTATGTTCAGATAATGCAGTAAGGCAACCGAGCCACCTGTTTTAGGAAGAGGCAAAATAAAATATAATTCATACACAAAATGTCACCCAGTAACACTTTGTTGTACTGTTTCAATAAACAATGCAATAAAAATTACTACCAAAAAATATCAGCCAGGCTCTAGATTATTTGACAGATTTGAGGAGCATGTCTTCCTTTTGCCCACTATGGTAATCAGTTCAGGGAAATTAATAAAGTCCAAAAAGGACTACTACTTCACATAGAAAGTCCAGCCTGAAGCCATAACAAGGCCCATCAGGTCTCTGAATTTGCATCAGTTTGCATATATTTTAAGTCATTATGAAAATTCATCAGTGTTTTAGAGCAGATTTCTCCTAATAGGCATATTTTCCTAAGCAATTTCCCTTAATACTGCGTCTTTGTATTTTATTTTCACTAATATTTGCATTTTAATGCACACTTTATCCCAGTTTATGCACTTTTGTATACATAGCTGGAAAACTGAGTTGCAAAATCTAAAGAAGTGTGAATTTTGAAGAAAGGGTGTGTTTTGGTTCCCACACAGTTTGGAAAAGTGAATTAGATAGATTTGCTTTTAAATGCAGACTGAATCCAATTTCTCTTCCATCCCTAACTGTGTCCATGCTGGTTGTAACACTGCGCCTATTTAGGACTGTTGACATTCTACTGCCTGTACTACTATGCTGCCCTAAACCAAGTTGCATGTGTTCCTCAGCTCTTCGTCATTGCTCAGCAGGGTCAGTTGAGCAATGTGTGGCATCACTTTGCACGCTATGTGAATCAGTGTTAGCCTTCAAAAACAGAGGGAGAAACAGACCAATTCCATGCTACTTAGTTGTGGCAGTCTCTGATGCAAAAAAGAGAGAGGGAAAAACATTGATTTATGGAAGTGACACCCATCCTGACTCAAATAAGACATAACCCAGACATTGTTCAGCCTGGACACTGAGGTCCAGCTCTGAGGGCCTTCAGGATACAGACGCTTCAGGTTATAGACTCCGCTAATCCAGAAATAGTACCTCGGGTTAAGAACTTTGCTTCAGGATGAGAACAGAAATCGCGCGGCAGCAGCGAGAGGCCCCATTAGCTAAAGTGGTACCTCAGGTTAAGAACAGTTTCAGGTTAAGAATGGACCTCCAGAACGAATTAAGTTCTTAACCTGAGGTACCACTGTATACCTGAAGAAGCATCTCCACCCCCATCATTCAGCCCGGACACTGAGGTCCAGCTCCGAGGGACTTCTGGCGGTTCCCTCACGGCGAGAAGTAAGGTTACAGGGAACCAGGAAGAGGGCCTTCTCGGTAGTGGCGCCCGCCCTGTGGAACGCCCTCCCATCAGATATCAAGGAAATAAACAATTATCTGACTTCTAGAAGACCTCTGAAGGCAGCCCTGTTTAGGGAAGTTTTTAATGTCTGGTGTTTTATTGTGTTTTGAATATTCTGTTGGGCACCACCCAGCCAGATGGGTGGGGTATAAATATTATTACTATTATTATTATTATTATTATTATTATTACAACAACAACTAAGAAGCCAGTAGAGGAATCACAAGATGTACTTCATAAATCCACCCAGCTTTGTACTGAACGCAGCTGCTTCCCCAGATGTTCCAGGTAGTGTGCCCGAGAAGCTCAATATAGCAAATATTGATAAATGGCCCGTTTGTTAACCTTGATGTGGTTTCTGAGTCCATCATTTAAGTTGTGGTGCTGAACACACTTTTAAATATCTTCCAGTGGGTTTGCTTCCAAGAAAACAGGCTCAGAATCAGAGCATCTGCTGAACTAGATGTTGCTGTCTTACAGTTAAGTGTGGAAACAGAGAGACTGGAGCAAATGAAGTCGAAGTGAAGTGTAAAGGAATCCTGCAAAGATTTCTAAGGATTGCTTTCCTGCCTCTTGGATAAAATGAGGTGAAAACACCCAATTTTGAATACACTGCTTTCAGTCTAGAATCTGGATGTCGGTGGAACATTTTAACAACGAAGCCCTGTTGTAAAATGTTCCTCATTGTGCTTAAAATGCTAATAAAGAAAAATACTTCATTGCCAGAGGAGTATTCTTTCAGCTGCATTAACATTTAAAGTAAATGGCACTCACTGCCTACTTAAGTTAATTATAGTTCAGAAATGCCTGTTACTGACTTAGGGAACGTAGTCTAACCTCTGGATTCCTTTTGTGGAAGGTAAGCTTGGAGAACACAAAAAGGCTATTCACTAAAGAACCTTAAATATTTCACAAATTAAGCTGGGTTCCGTAAGAAACAGGAGCTTCGTTCGGAACACCGTCGCAGCAAATTGCTTCACTCCATTTCTGCCTATGGGAGCCCCAAAGCAATGTCGTCACCCACCTTTTGCAAAGTCAAATCAGATTGTGAAACGAGTAGGCGGATTCTGACAAGTCAGGCCAACATTTTAAGTGGCTTCGCATTCCTCATCTCTACACGGCCAGCATTAAATCACCTTTTAGAATGGCTTCCAGATTTGCAGACACAACGTGGTACATCCTAATTGAAAGGGCATAATTACATAAATCCTCAACCGCTCTATGGTTGCCATGTTCCTAAAATTTAAGAAAATAAAATTACAACAGTACTGTATTGCCAGTTCTGGGAATGTTTATGGTTTACACTCCGGAAACTTATCCTATGAGCCAATCCCATGATTTAACATGCCAGCAAATAAAATGTTTGCTTGGATGGGATGTGTCTATTGGGGTGCCAATGCAATGTCATGTTTAAACAATATTTTCTTGCATCAGGGAGATACTCAGGCAATAATAAGAAGGATCACGATGATAAATTATCACATTTATTGCATAACCCTACACATGTCTTCACACAAGTAACTCACTGAGTAAATCTTATCTGCAGACCTTATTATGCATCAGTTTTTTAAATGTAAAAAATAATATTAAAACAAATTGTAATACATTTCCCACAAAATTAAGAGTTACATTACAGCTTTGTCCACTGCCATAACACCATACTAAGCAATCACAAAAATCCTCAATCTCCCATCACTCTCATGTTAGCTTGCAAAATACCCTCAATAGACACCTAACTACCTATTTGGTTTTGGTTTTCAGTCAATATATCCCATCCACAGACACATCTGCGATGATCACATTAAAATATCCTGTTCTTCAATAAAACAGAAAAAAGAGACGAAATTGCGTCAAGTGTGTGTGTGTGTGTATGATTCCTTTGATTATTCGCCAATGGTATGTGAGGTGTTTTGATAGAGCTATGCTCAACATGTTGTTAACCCAAGCCTCTATTGGTATATTCCTTCCTTCCTTCCTTCCTTCCTTCCTTCCTTCCTTCCTTCCTTCCTTCCTTCTTATGTACCAGTGAGATCCAGCAGAGTGATCAAAAGGCAGGTGTGACAAACTGATTTGCTCAGCTTCTTCCAGTCGGGTTATCATTTCAACGTCAGCCTCAAACTGTTGACCGAGCAGGATGAGTTTGCAAATGTATGCAAATCGGATCCTAACTGAGGCCCACATTGTGCGTGGGCCCAAGGCGCCCCCCACCACTAACCGCTATTGGCCAATCAGATTTGTGGCGTGATCGTGGGGGCATATAAAAGGCAGTGGCGCTTGACTGGGGCCTCACCTAGTTTTGCATCACCAAACACCCACCCTCCTGCCCTGTATTTTATGTGCTTCCTTTGGCCTTTGTTGGTTGCCTGTTTTGGATTTTTTTTTTTCCATTTGGCAAATTGGCACTGGCCATTTGGTTTTCGCCTACATCTTAGCAATTGTCACAACTTTTGTAAGGTTTGGCTGTTAGGCATTGGCTTATTGTGGTGTGGGGGAGGGGAGGGGAGGTGCGGCCATCACCTGCCCTCCAGGTACAAGGGTATTTCGGTAAGGGAGTCCGTGGGTCTGGATCTTGTCTGAAGTCTGCTTGAGTGCCTGGGGCCATGACAGGATCCAGCGGGTGAGCTTCAGTTGGTTGCCATCGATCCTTCATTTGGTTGTTTACCCTTCCAGACTTCCTGCAAGGCGGGCAGGAGTCAGATATAGCTATTGCCAATGCCTAAGCCAATACCACTCACATTGCTGTAATCAATAAAGTTGTGGCCTAAATTTTCAGTTGAACCTTTTCATGAAGGCAATGATGCAGTTTTGTAACGCTTCCGACTATGCCCAGTTGAAGTTGGTGAGATTTGCTTCTGAATAAGTGTGTGTTCGCATTTATATATTTATTTTTGAGGCAATTTTCTGCTGGAAAATCTCCAAACCAGATTATGACATAATAAAATAAACAATATACATAGGAATATGCATATTAAAACAGAGATACTAAAGCAGGGGGGGAAATCCACACTAAAAAACAAAAACCCACATGAAATCAAAGGAATAATTAAAACTGCAAACCAGGAGAACATAAGAAAACAGAAATAATCCAAACCAAAGACGCAATAAAACAACATGGTTTTAACCGATTGTCAGAAAGTCAATAAGGGGAGTGTGTGTGTCAGATTGGTCTCTCAGGTAAGAGACTCCAGAGCAGGGCTCAGCAAGCTCTTTCAGCAGGGGGCAGGTCCACTGTCCCTCAGACCTTGTGGGGGGCCGGACTATATTTTGAAAAAATAATAATGAATGAATTCCTATGCCCCACAAATAACCCAGAGATGCATTTTAAATAAAAGCACACATTCTACTCATGTAAAAACACCAGGCAGGCCCCACAAATAACCCAGAGATGCATTTTAAATAAAATGACACATTCTACTCAGGTAAAAACATGCTGATTCCCAGACTGTCCATGGGAATGAAGGTTATTGGGCCGGATCCGGCCCCCGGGCCTTTGTTTGCCTACCCATGCTCCAGAGTCTACTAACCACAACTGAAAAGTCCCCATCTTGTGTCCTCACCAAGCACAAATATAATAGACTGGATCCAGGGCTGGTCTTCTGATAGGATTAGTTTGTGTATGTGCTAAATACCGTATCAAATGTTTTGTGGCTAATGCTATGTATAATAGAACAACAGATGACAGGCTTTTCATGGTGGTATTGTTGAAGGTTCATTTCTTTTAATCTCTGTTTATTTGTTCAGCTGCATAAATATGGATTTGGGAGGTTGGATTTCATCATCTTCTTTGTCCATATGTTTATATGGCTCAGAGATCAAAGCTAACTAAGATGGTCCATTAAATCCATGTCTGGGTCACAACAATCTGAAATTAATATGCTGCATTAATTAAAAATAACAATGTAACTGAAAACCTTCACAAATTTAGCATTTTATAGATGGTACTACTGGACCAGTTCATTCATTATATTTTTATGTGAAATACCTTGCACCTGTTTTTTTAAAAGTCCATGTATTTTGTACATTTTCAGAAGCAGTAACAAGAATGTAGTTAATCCCTACAAATATGTTACATTTCACCCACTTATAGCCTTGTATAGAAGAAAAAATAGTTGTGGAGTAATAGCCAAAGCATAGTGCAATTTCAAATTAGTGTGAATTTAATATAATAAGGTACCATCGCTGAAAGGTACAGACACCTTCCATTTCCAGGACATAGAGATGCTATTGAAAAAATGTGTGAGTGGGGGGGGTATATATATTAAAATATAATCTGTGCTGCAAGAAAGAGCCAAAATCATTCCTATCATTTTTTTTGAGATGATACTTTATTTCTGTTCTGTATTATGATATATCCTTTGTTTGGGGGGGGGGATTATTTGATGCTAAGTAAATGCTAATCTTTAAAGTTTTTACTCTCTTGGTTTGCATTCAGGGTCATTTCACGTGTCAGCCCTTTCCATTTCCACCCTACCCCGTTCCAACCTCTTCTGGGACTGAAAGTCACGCACGTGTCAGTTGCGTGTCAATTGGATATGTACAAAATGGTCTCCACCATGTGTGTGTGTGTGTGTTATATAACACACACAAAAAAAATATGAATGTTTGCAGAAATGTCTCAGAATATTCTCTACCAGGAATGATGCTAGTTCTATAGCACTGAGGAAGAAATGGTGGCCAGGCTGTCAACACAACTGCAGTTGCTATGGTTGCAGTGGAAGGAAGGAAGGAAGGAAGGAAGGAAGGAAGGGAGGGAGGAAGGGAGGGAAGAAAGAAAGAAAGAAAGAAAGAAAGAAAGAAAGAAAGAAAGAAAGAAAGCTGTGCTACTCTCACTATTAACAGTAAGCTCATCTCAAGAAACTGCAGGAGAATTTCTCCTGTCTCTGGAGAAATTCAGTGAAATGGCCTCCTTAGTTTCACTGTTCAAGAATAGGGTGAAGAATTTCAAGAAGTCATTTCTGCACAGCTGTAGTCCCCAAAGCTGAAACGAATCAGGTTTGCCAAGATGCTGCCCAGCACCAGAAACATGGAGACCACCATGCTTATTGCTCATGGCTCCTAGAGAGACAAGATTTGTCAAGGCCCAGGAAACGCAGAGGAATGACTTGAGCAGAGAGCATGGTTTTAGCACAATAGCATCAGTGTCAAATCAGGTCCTGTATGTGTGTGTGTGTGTGTTGATATATGTATTCATATCTCAACAAACATCAACCAATCAATCAATCAATCAATCAATGCCTACTAATGAATCAGGTTTTAGAGAATGTGCATAGGTTGAGGAATGATAAGAAAATTATTTTTTCGGGAAATCAGGTGCTACCATTGGAATGCAAGGTGGGTGTCTGTTTGAATGAGCGATTGCCCCTCTTTCCCTCCATATTACCTTGCCAATATTTTGTTGTGATCTTGTAGCCTTTCCCCCACAAGCCCAGTTTCTTGCCACCAAGAGTTGGCCTTCCAGAAAGGATATTAGTCCGGGCTGGACTTGGGACTTTATGTTTTGTTTACTGAGATGGAGACATCTGAGTAAGTTTGGGAAAACCTGATTTATAACAGGACTTTCATTTGCCAGGATGTTTTGTAGAACTTGGAAATGGTGTGGACTTCTGTAGGAAAGAAGAAATAGCCCTTTTTGTAGTTTGTTTTGAATGTATACAGCACACAGTGCTCTGCAGTTTGCTTCTTCCTCACTATTTAGAAAGGAAGAAAGTGAGCATTAATGTTTCATGTTGGAATGTTTCCTTCTATTTTATTTTTGAGCTGCCACCTAATTGCATCTAAAGGGCCTTGTCTTCCAGAACAGAGAGTTCCAGAACTGGTTACCATCATAGAGAAGACCTTGTCCTATGTCCTAATCCTCTGAATCTTACAAGACAGGAGAAAACTGAGTAGGACATCCTCCTCTGATGTCCACCTTCTGCAGTCAGGGTCCCTCAGATATCTTAGTTCCTACTGTCTATACACACACACACACACATGCATGAGTGTCTGTATACTCCAACTAAGGTCAACACTGATGAAGTACTCTCTAGTCCTCAAGAGTGTATGCCAGAATGAATACATTAAAGATGCCATAAGATTCTGTTTTCTTTTGCTGTGGTAAACTAACATGACCCCCTTCTTGCACTGAAATAGCTTTCCAGAACCACTTGTATTTACTTCTCAGGAAATGGAACTTATTTGCACAGGTAAAGTCCTGATTTTTACAGAAATGAGGAGGTGTACTACAGTGTCAGGAAAAAAGGCTAACCTGGGTGAAATAGACTCTTGCCCTTCATAAGCTCAATTATTGTTAAGTCTTCCTTCCCATCTTGTTTTCCTCTGTTCCTGGACCTGGAAAGATATTTCTACTTTGGTGCTTGAGCAGAAGATCTGTACAAAGGAAAACAACACACACTTCACATCCAAGGTTGTATTGACCCTTACGGAACACACACCGGATAAGATGACTGCACAATGCCATTTAAGTGCCAGTCCTAAGGCTGTAGAAAACCTACTGGTAATTGGCAGGTCTCTGTATTTCACTCCCTTCTGCTATGCATCACTTTTATCTTCATCTGCATACAGCTGTTAAGAAAAGATTTCCCAGCGTTCTGTTTAGGTATTAACATATGAAAGGGCTGACATACATTCTGTTCTCACAAACCTCGCCTCCCCTACAGAGATACTATGGTTTTATAATTTTTAGCTATTCCAACCGAAAGCATTCAGGCACTAAAACAAAAACTTCAGTACATAACAAAAACAAGTAAAGCCATCGTCCTGTACTGAAAACAAATGCAATTTTAAAACACCCAACCAAGCTGGTACTTAACTTCAGTAAACTGGAACCTGGGCTGTATCCTTTGGGAAAATTGCAATAACTTGCCTGCTCCACCGTATTGGAATGTTATTATGTACTATGTGGATCATCAAAATAAATGCATCATCCGTAGGCACTCTCTATATAATGCATACCTAAAAGAAGCAAAAAAGCTTTTGCAGAGCGTTATTGTAAACAAGCATTTAAGCAAACTGGTAAATCCATAATTGCAGAATTTTTTTTAGATGCTTGAAATGTGAAAGAAAATTTGAATCTCTCATTCACTGAATGGCAGTGACGGGGGAGGGAATGCCTTTATAATTTTTCTGTTCCTTCCTTGCCCAACGCTGATATTTTTCTTGTAATGGTGTTCAGTGAGTGGCCAGTTTAGGAGTGTTTTGCCATGGGGTAGTCTACTTATTCTCCCTGAAACCAGCACATGGGATAGAAATCCATGGGAACTGTTATGTACTGAAGTTCTCACCCTGGGCCAGCAGGGGGATACTGTAGATAGTTTTCACTCAGGTCCACATATGCAAATAAGGGATTGAAAGTGACATTCAGTGATTGGATAGTTACAGAAAGCTGTTACAGTTGTGTGGTTCTGGAGCTCTATATAAGCAGGCTGGCTGAACCCTTCAGTTCAGTTCTGTTCTGGCCTGTGAATAAACAAGAGCTGTTTGAAGAATCGCTGTGTCGTCTGATATGTTCACCCACAACTTAACAGGAACATTTTTAGCGATGGGACATCAGCTCCGCCCAAGGCATGACAGATAACAGCAACAACCGGGGGAAAGAAAGACATAACATCTTACAAGAACAGGAAGAAACACCACAGACAGAATAATTGCCACACACAGGAAGAACAAGGATATAGTTTGAGTTCCTCACTTGTAGCTTTAGAAATCATTTCATGTGTCAACACGAATAGAAGTTATTAATATTGCAGTTGTTGTATAAGGGATTATTATTATGACTGGATTGTAATGGAAATTAATAAGATTTTGGAATGCAGAAATAAAGAAAATATCCAATCTCGCATGCGGGGGCAACTTTATCTAAATTATATAATTTGGTATTTGAACGATTGGTATTAATAACTGTATTATAAATTGGTATTGTTATAATGAGCCTATTATTGGATTGTAATTGAAAACTGATAAAAATTATTATATATATAAATAAAAGAATTCCCTGGGAACATTTAAAACCCTTTCAGTCCAACTTTAACTGTCATGCCAATGGGCAGGGAAGAATTCATTTGTAAACAATCTTTTTGACACCATTTACTCTGAATTATTCCTAAATATGTGGTTTAGACTGCAGCCCTATATTCCTGTAGTAAATTGCCGTCTCTTGCCAACAATTGTTGGCCAACTGAACTCAGTGATATTTCTGAGTAGATATTATAGGATTGTACTGTTGAAGTCCTAAATGCATTTATCTAGATTCTAGAAGTAGGTTCCAGGGCTGCTTCCAGGTAATTATATTTAAGATCACGGTGTGAGGCACATTTAACAGTTTCTAGCTGCTAATAAATAAACTATGTGAGCTATACTTTTCTGTCAGTAGATTTCTACTGGACTTTTGTATTGACATTCTTACTTTGCTCAGTAGACTGCTTATAATTATATTAAATGTTAAAATAGCTCACAATAGCTCAAAGGTTCACACCTCAGCTCAACTCTGAAGCAAATGTGGCTTATGTTTTCAATTTGCATAGAAGCTGGTTTCAGAGAACACACATCAAACAGAAGTAGTTCTCAAGAAACTACAGCGTTGGTATGGATTGTGGCTACCGTCATGTGTCCATGGCTTCAAACACCAGCAGTGGGAGTACACTGAAGCCAGAGTAAATAGGAATGTGTGCACAGCCTAAATTGCTTTGAATCAGATTCACACAACTGAAAATATACTACATATGGAATACCAAATTTTATTGTTCCAAAGATGTGCCATTCTAATGCTTTGTCTACCCTACCAGTGAATATTAGTTTTATTCCACTTTAAACATCAGGCTTCCCCAAAGAATGCTGGGAACTGTAATTTGGAGAAATGCTGAGGGATTTCTCTGTTACTTGTTCCTAGCAGGCAATCCCATCTATCACAATCATTCCCAGATCTTCCTGCGAAGATGGAAAGACTATTAAAGGTAAAGAGACCCCTGACCATTAGGTCCAGTCATGGCCGACTCTGGGGTTGTGGCGCTCATCTCGCTTTATTGGCCAAGGGAGCCGGCGTACAGCTTCCAGGTCATGTGGCCAGCATGACTAAGCTGCTTCTGGTGAACCAGAGCAGCGCACGGAAACACCGTTTACCTTCCCACTGGAGTGGTACCTATTTATCTACTTGCACTTTGACGTGCTTTCGAACTGCTAGGTTGGCGGGAGCAGGGACCAAGCAACGGGAGCTCACCCCGTTGCGGGGATTCGAACCACCAACCTTCTGATCGGCAAGTCTTAGGCTCTGTGGTTTAACCCACAGCGCCACCCACGTCCCATGGAAAGACTATTAAACGCACGTTAATCTATAGTGTGACTATTAAGTTTGCTTAGAAAGAAGCACAGTGTCTTCTTACACAGTAAAATGTGCACAAGCTTGTCCCAGCAGTGACATATGCAAAGAAGGCACTATGGAAAATTTAATTCTCAAGTGTACAAGGTGAAATCACCGTCACCATTTTCTCACCTTAATTTGACCGCGTAAAAGAAGTACAAGGGCTGGAGGCTTTTTCAATTCTAGGAGGAAATCTGGTAAATATACAGTAATTAAAAAGGAGATTATGGTATTTTAGAAACTTGCTTGCCAAGCTGTTAATGAAAAGTCACGGTTCCCACACCTAAGGCATCTGCCAGTATAATCAGTGTAAGAATGCAGTTCCTGATTGCAATGCTTCCATATTGGTTAGACCTAGTAATATCTAGCTGGATCTGAACTTTAGGCTAGAAACACAGAATGCAGAAAACCATACCAGGGGTGGTAAAATAAGGAAATGGATGTTATGCTCAAGAGACAAACATCTTTTAAATCCTACTAAGCTGGATTTTAAAATGATGTACTCCCTGTAATTACCAGGACTTTCAAAAAGAATTCATCACTCCTTATTACATTTTATCTCGAAAATTGTCAATAAAAATATTTTTAAAAGAACTCATCACTTTAAGCACAAGGTCATGTTTCAAAATTGACATCGTTTGGCTCATTTCCCTTTTGCCTGCTAATAAGAAGGGACGTTTTGTTAAAGGCTTTTCTGTCTCTACAAAGCAGCCAGCTTCCAAAATATTCTTGCAAGTGCCTGTTGTTTTTGTTGTTGCATATTTTCACAAGAAGAAGTTGAGTCATAGACAGGTTATACAACTGTGTCCAGTAGGGGAAAGCTGGTGACTTCTTCAAGGGTATTCAAGAAGGAAGTGGTAGAATTTGCTTTAGATCCCATGCCTTTGGCTGGCTCCCAGTTTCATGCTAAGTCAAAACTCCGACACTGCCCTTCTGGCAAACACAGAAGTGCCTTGTTCAACCTATAGGTGTTTCCTTTTACTTGTCAAGAGAACAAATACAGTATTCAATGTAAGAGAGACATGAAGTATTTGGAAAGGGTAATATTTCACTAACAAAAGCCGGTACAATTACATAGAACATCTTCTATAAATCAACCAGCATTGCAACAGTTTTGTAGCTGTGCATTGCAAAGATAATGGGACTTTTTAGGTTTCTTCAGTTATATCACTGTAACCTGTGCTTATATACAGTAAGCTGGAGTTAATTCTTTATTAGCAAAAGCAGGATCTGCACAGGAGTGTCAGGCCTAATGAGCTCAGCAACTCATCTCCAGTTGGTCTTGCCTCCATGAAGCAGTTGCTGAGACTGAGGACACTGAGGTCCAGCTCTGAGGGCCTTCTGGTGGTTCCCTCACTTTGAGAAGTGAAGTTACAGGGAACGAGGCACAGGGCCTTCTCGGTAGTGGCTCCCGCCCTGTGGAATGCCCTCCCATCAAATGTCAAGGAAATAAACAACTATCTGACTTTTAGAAGATATCTGAAGGCAGCCCTGTTTAAAAGGTAAAGGTAAAGGGACCCCTGACCATTAGGTCCAGTCGTGGCCGACTCTGGGGTTGTGGCGCTCATCTTGCTTTACTGGCTGAGGGAGCCAGCGTACAGCTTCCGGGTCATGTGGCCAGCATGACTAAGCCGGTTCTGGCGAACCAGAGCAGCGCACGGAAACACCGTTTACCTTCCCGCCGGAGTGGTACCTATTTATCTACTTGCACTTTGACATGCTTTCGAACTGCTGGGTTGGCAGGAACTGGGACCTAGCAATGGGAGCTCACCCCGTTGCGGGGATTCGAACCGCTGACCTTCTGATCGGTAAGTCCTAGGCTCTATGGTTTAACCCACAGCAAAGTTTTTAATGTTTGATGTTTTATCGCATTTTTAATATTCTGTTGGAAGCCACCCAGTCTGTTGGGAAACCTAGTCAGATGGGAGGGGTATAAATAAATAAATAATTATTATTATTATTATTGGTTCCCGTCTCTCTACGGCTGCCTAAATCTTCTCTTTTCCAGGATTTTCCCCAAGCAATACAAGACTGTGCCTGTGCGGGTATCCTTCTGTTCTCATAAAGCAACTTAAGGGACACTGGTGGCGCTGTGGTCTAAACCACTGAGGCTCTTGGACTTGCTGATCAGAAGGTCGGTGGTTTGAATCCCCGCAACAGAGTGAGCTCCCATTGCTCTGTCCCAGCTCCTGCCAATCTAGCAGTTCAAAAGCATGCCAATGCAAGTAGATAAATAGGTACTACTGCGGCGGGAAGATAAATGGCGTTTCCGTGCGCTCTGGCTTCCATCATGGTATCCCGTTGCCAGAAGTGGTTTAGTCATACTGGCCACATGACCCGGAAAGCTGTCTGTGGGGAAACGCCAGCTTCCTTAGTCTGAAAGCGAGATGAGCGCTGCAACCCCATAGTCACCTTTGACTGGACTTAGCCATCCAGGGGTCCTTTACCTTTACCTGAAAGCAACTTACTCCTCTCAATATGAGCAACTTGCTCAGTTATGGACTAAGTTGCTCTTGAACTAAACTTGCTTAACTGCTCTAGACTACCAGCCTTGATGGTGATACAGTAGTGCCTTGGGTTACAGATGCTTCAGGTTACAGACGCTTCAGGTTACAGACTCCACTAACCCAGAAATAGTACCTCGGGTTAAGAACTTTGCTTCAGGATGAGAACAGAAATTGTGCTCTGGTGGTGCGGCGGCAGCAGGAGGCCCCATTAGCTAAAGTGGTGCTTCAGGTTAAGAACAGTTTCAGGTTAAGAACAGACCTCTGGAATGAATTAAGTTCTTAACCCGAGGTACCACTGTATTGCAAACCAATCCTTAAAAACATCACACAAATTAACGCTATATGTAGTAAAGAATGAATTGAATTCCTCTTGTTACATTCTGTGGTTTCACTCTTCCCTATGTTCCATTGCCTTTCCTTTTTGTGCTGTGTGTCATCATCAATGTGTACACACGCTTGTGTGCACCAGGAAAAGACACAAATGAACAGAAGGAACTGAACCCTGCAGCAAAATGAGAATACACCAACTGAAAATAATTTTAGCTTTTCCCAGTCTTAGCCAGAACCATGATAGACCCATTGAAATTAATGGACATAATTTAGTTGAATTCATTCATTTACTCTGAGTTGTACTTAGTTAGCTATTAGTTATTAATGGGAAAATGTAGAACACCAATGTCTATTAAATTAATGGTGCACGGGGGAGTTACTATCATCTGATCAATTTGTAAATTTATCATCCGATTGATAAATCATTGCATGCAAATTGTGCAATGAAGTTGGGGAATGAGCTGCATAGGTATTTAAAAACAACGTATGAAGCTGAGCAAACAGAAAGGGGCTACCATTTGATCCAGTGCTGGGCCTGTAAAAGCATTTAAATAGAAGCTCGGTGCATCTTATTGAAGTGACATGACTGAAGATCTCTGCCCTGAAAAAAGCTCCTTTGGAGCGTGGTGGTGAAAAGTTAAAAAGGAAGCAGCAGAAGAAACTAGAGAGCCAGTGTGGTGTAGTGGTTAAGAGCGGTAGATTCGTAATCTGGTGAACCAGGTTTGATTTCCCGCTCCTCCACATGCAGCTGCTGGGTGACCTTGGGCCAGTCACACTTCTCTGAAGTCTCTCAGCCTCACTCACCTCACAGAGTGTTTGTTGTGGGGGAGGAAGGGAAAGGAGAATGTTAGCTGCTTTGAGACTCCTTGGGTAGTGATAAAGCGGGATATCAAATCCAAACTCTTCTTCTTCTAATCTGCAAACGTTAATATTTGCCTTCACGCTATTCCTCTCACTAAAATGGGGCTCATCTCTTTTGTGTATGTGCTTCTGCTGAGCTTAACAAACCTTTCATTTTATAATGTAAACCATTTAAAAGGAGAACATTATATCAAATTCAGTCATACCTCGGGTTGAATGTGCTTCGAGATGAGCGTGTTCGAGTTGCGCTCCGCAGCAACCTGGAAGTAACGGGGCGCATTACTTCCGGGTTTTGCCGCTTGCGCATGTGCAGATGCTCAAAATGACGTCACGTGCATGCGCAGAAGTGCCGAATGGTGACCCGCGCACGCACAGACGCACGGACATGGGTTACGTTTGCTTCTAGATGCGAACGGGGCTCCGGAACGGATCCCGTTCGCATCTAGAGGTACCACTGTAACAATTTTATTAGGTGTGTTGTCAGTGTCTGGTCTTTAATGGAGGGAAAGGCAGTACTACCCTTGACTTCTTTAAGATGACGCCATTGGAATAAAAGATGGCACAACTTGTTCTCTGTCCACCCTCAAAAACGGGGGAATCATTTGAACAGTTAATCTTGCTACAACTGATTATACTTTCATCAGAGGAACCCAAAGTACCGTCGTACCTTGGTTCTTGAATTTAATTCATTCCGGGAGTCCATTCAACTCCCGAAACGGTTTGAAAACCAAGGCGTGGTTTCCGATTGGTTGCAGGAGCTTCCTGCAGCCAATCGGAAGCCACACTGGACGTTCGGCTTCCAAAAAATGTTCTTAAGCCAGAACACCCACTTCCGGGTTTGTGACGTTTGGGAGCCGATTTGTTCGACAACTAAGGCATTTGACTACCAAGGTTCGACTGTATAGGAAGCCAGCTAAACTTACACTGACTTAAATACAACTTAAGTTGGTGTAAGTTACATTTTCCCTGCTTTTTTCCCCCCATGAGCAGGGCTGCTGTCAGCTAAGACTGCCTAAGCTTGACAGAGAGAAAATAAGCTTTTCAAATAGAGTTTGATTTACACCATCCTTTTTTGCTGGTGTATTTTCCACTGGGTTGTCAGGTCGCGTGACATGACTGAGCCGAAACAGATTTGGAATAGGTATAAGTCTCAGCTTGTCCCACCACTGCCACACCCTTTTGGGGGACTTAAGATTCCACCAGATGAGTCAGTTCAGTCCCATTTGGACCCCATTATATTTGTTTAAAAAAAGGGCTATCCAAGGTATCTAACTGTTGGAGATGCAATAGGGATAATGCTTCTCTAAAACATGTTTTTTCATTGTCCTGTATTGAAAGATTTTTGGCAGAAGGTAACTGAAACTATCAACAGAACTGTACGGAACAACCTTACAGTTACAGAGCAAAATATCCTCTTGAACTATATACCCAGCACATGGAACCTTACTAAAGGACAATATGAGTGGACTCTCCGTGTCCCTTCCACAGCAAAAAGACTGATACTGATGAATTGGAAAAATTAAATGCAGCTCCCGTCTACAATTGGATTGAAGACTTATACAAACTCACAACATATGAACAACTTGCATGTAAACACAGACTTGCCATGGACAAATTCAATGATATTTGGAATCCATTCTTACAAATACTGTAATAGGTTAAGATCTGGTGAAGTACAAGAATAACCTTGTAAAATAAACAGTTTTAGGTTTCCCCCCCTCCCCCTTAATTTCCCCTTCTACATGGGTTCTTTATCTCTTTTTCTTTCTCTCTCTTTTATACAGATAATGACCACACTGTAAGAAAGGTAGTTTTATTTTTTAAAAAATCCTTGTTGAAAATATTCTAGTAAACCAAGCAAAAATGATGGCTCTGTATTATAACCTAAAAATATGGCATTGCAAACACCAGAACAATTTCAGATTATACAGCTAATGCAAAGTCAGAAACAGTAACTGCTGGGACAATACATGAAAGGTGCTGGGAGGTCAGTGCAGATGTGCATCATTCGAAACGGGTTAATTTTTCGCACTGTGCATGGGAGAACTGGATAATAGCCAGGATGATTCAGCCTTCGTCTGGCTTCAGCAAGCTAGCGACAACTCAAGTGACATAAATGTGAATGATAATTGGGACAAACAAAACAGTTCTTCACTCATCCAGTGCTCCTCTCAGCTACTGCAAATAAAAGCCGTATAAACAATTTGCAGAGATCTCCCCACCGACTCAGGTTTACATAACCCATTAGAATGACTCTGTTAAATGTGGTCTTTTGCACTGAATAATTAGAGATGATGGTCCCATGTAAGCAAATCTATCTCGTTCTACTTCCACAATTTCTCCCAAACTTCCCCAGCATTGTGTGTTTCCTTGCTATAAATTAACATTTTCTCAGAATTGTTATGAGTACTGGTTTAAATTTTGTCTTCATCTTGTTTAGATTTTTAACAATGAAAAATGTACTGCTAATGAGCTTTTCTTGTATTTTATTTTTTGCCGTAATCATTACAGTGGTACCTCAGGTTACAAACACTTCGGGTTACAGACTCCGCTAACCCGGAAGTAGTACCTTGGGTTAAGAACTTTACCTCAGGATGAGAACAGAAATTGTGCAGCGGCAGCAGCGGGAGGCCCCATTAGCTAAAGTGGTACCTCAGGTTAAGAATGGTTTCAGGTTAAGAACCGACCTCCGGAACGAATTAAGTACGTAACCAGAGGTACCACTGTATATGGAATCTAATATTTGTTTTTGGAATTCAAAGTTCTGTGAGCTAATAGCAAAATGAACTGGAGTTTTCTCACATGCTATGCTACAGAGGTTGTTCTAGAATGAATCACCTGATCTGGGCCTTTAGCTGCTGGCTTGAGCTGGAACAGTTTAAGGAGATGTCTTTCCTTAATGTTGCATTGAGGGCAAAGTTGCACTTCATCCATCTATGACTTACCAGAGATGCAATAGCACTGAACTAGCAGCCAGCTTCAGAATAGTCCCATTGGCAATGGGAAGCAATGTGTGGCTAAGGAGGGAAGCAAGAACTATGTGATGTCAGGGGCGCGGGTTGCGCTGTGGTCTAAACCACTGAGCCTCTTGGGCTTGCCAATTGGAAGGTCGGCAGTTTGAATTCCCGTGATGGAGTGAGCTCCCGTTGCTCTGTCCCAGCTCCTGCCAACCTAGCAGTTCAAAAGCACACTAGTGCAAGTAGATAAATAGGTACCACTGCAGCGGGAAGGTGAACGGCGTTTCCGTGCGCTCTGGTTTCCATCACGGTGTTCCGTTGCGCCAGAAGTAGTTCAGTCATGCTGGCCACATGACCCAGAAAGCTGTCTGTGGACAAACGCCAGCTCCCTCGGCCTGAAAGCAAGATGAGCACCACAACTCCATAGTCAGCTTTGACTGGACTTAACTGTCCAAGGGACCTTTACCTTTATCTTTTACCTTCTTGTTAGTGGCTAGTGTTGTAAAACCCTAGTTTGTTCTATTTCTACTGATCATCAGGGCTGGGTCTTCCAATAAACAGACTGAAAGCCTCAGGTGGCAGATCTTGTAGTGTCATTAAAGGGCAGCAAATTATCTGTTGTTTAGTTTATTATATATTTAGCATCATGAGTGGCACTATTTATATTTTCTACCTTGGGCAGCATAGGACATAGTGAACTTTTGTTTCACCCTGATCCCAGTATCCCCTTTTGTCTTCTGATTTCTTCCTACTTTCCTTCCTGAGAGAGCCACATGTTAAACTTTGTACATCCATGCCTACTCTACACCTAGTCCTCTCCCACCACTGCTTTGGGAACTAGTAGATACACAGTGCTGGCCTGAATCCATATCTATGCTGTTTCTTATGAAATACTATGTTTTAGTGCATTTCCCTCGCAAACCAGCTTCAAGCCGAATTGAAAAAAAGAATGACCAACTGTATTCTAAACCACAGAGCCTAGGGCTTGCCGATCAGAAGGTCAGCAGTTCGAATCCCCGCAACGGGGTGAGCTCCCGTTGCTCGGTCCCAGCTCCTGCCAACCTAGCAGCTCGAAAGCAAGTCAAAGTGCAAGTAGATAATAGGTACCGCTCCGGCGGGAATGTAAACGGTGTTTCTGTGTGCTGCTCTGGTTCTCCAGAAGCGGTTTAGTCATGCTGGCCACTTGACCCGGAAAAACTGTCTGTGGACAAACGCTGGCTCCCTCGGCCTGAAAGCGAGATGAGTGCCATAAGCCCAGAGTCGCCTTTGACTGGACTTTACCGTCCAGGAGTCCTTTACCTTTTTACCTTTTGCCTGCTTAAATGCCCGTATTCTATGGAAGCTGAACAATCCATGGTGATATGAACATCTAAAAATATGCATCTTCCTAGTACATCTCATTATAAAGTTAATCAAATCCTGGACTGAATCTAGAGAAACAAATAACTTGCCTGAGACATCAGAAATGGGCCTGCCATTGCTGACATCCAGAAAAATGAAAGGCATTGTCTTTATGGTCAATACAGTGATGGACCCACAACAGAGGGTTATATAAATATATAAAATGTCTCTAACTCCCAAGCCATCTAAACACTTAAATATGGTCCAGCTGATATAATAGGTAAGTTTGTTTGTTTGTTTGTTTGTTTGTTTGTTTGTTTGTTTGTTTGTTTATTCTTTCCTCTTGGCAATTGAACAGTATGAAGCATGGTAGCTAACTCCAACTGAAAACTAGAAAATTAGAGAGTTCTCTTTACTCGGAATACTAGTTTCTCTGCTTAGGAACTTTCCTGTAAAACTGACACAATGCAAAGCCCTGCTTCAGGGGATTAGCCAGGGCTGAAACGAACGTCAACCCTAATTGCAAGGCTACGCACACATTAAAGGTAAAGGGACTTTAGCCATGAAAAAGAGGACTTGTCCTGGAAAAAGAGGACATATGGCAACCCTAATTAAGCATCTCCCTTTGAATGGCCCTAATTGTTCATCAGATCTGCAATGGTTCCAGATGGCACAAATGCTAAGGGCAAATCTATCCAGTAGGCTGTGTGCAGGGGCAAGCTTGACCCTTACACTGGAAGTTCACTGTAAGAACCAGAGATTTTTATTGATTATTTTGAAAGAGGCCACTAGCACCGTGTCTCAGAAGTGCTGAGGACAACCATCAACAAGACATTTTGAAATGATGTTTCCATGAACAGGCAAAGATGCTCATCTAAAGTTCCTTGATTGAGAGTTCCCATTAGGGCTGGTCACCTGATAAAATAAGGGTGAAGGTTACTTGCAAACATTTGCACATGCAGTTGGCATCCCAGTGACCCCAAAAAACAGGTTTGAAAGTTTTGCACAAACTGATAGCTGTAATGAAAGAAAACAGGTTTTTTGGGTGGGGGAGGGATCACAAGGAAAGTTCCAGTTGAGGGAAAGTGTTTTTAAACTTCAGGTTTGTAAAAGTGGGTTGTAAACCTGTTGATCCTTGATACTGTTTGCGATGTTGTTAAGAGTGTCTATTATGAAAACAGATTTTTTTTTTTTAAAAAAACCTCTCTACACTCTTTTCTCACATGAAATGGAGAGAAAGGGTTTTGGGCTAAGCGTCTGTTGACATGATGAGTAGCTACAAACTTCAAATAGCATTTTGTGGGGTCACTTTGAACCTAACAACAGCTACTACTACTCCTCCTTCTCTTTCACTTTTACTTAGCGTCAGATCACCAACATCCATAGAAGTAAACACCAGGTCCAAGGCATGTCCACCACTATGGGTTGGGCCAGACATATTCAGGGACAGCCCCATGGAGGCCATGCTTTCCATGAAGTCCCGAGCGGCCCCCTGTAAGGCCGTGTCATCATGGGTGTTAAAATCCCCCAGGACGACCAAACTAGGTGTTTCCAGGAGAACATCCTGGAAGCAGCTTGGGCAAGGAATCTTTGGTGCAGCGGGGAGGTCGGTACACCAAAAGGAGTCCTGTACTGCCCCTATTGCCAACTTCCAGAACATGCACTCATAGAACTGGGTTATCCCAATTGGACTTCTGGTGTAAGCTAATGACTTCCTAAAAACCACTGCAACCCCCCTCCACCCCATATGACCTGGGTTGCTGTGCGTAAGAGAAACCTGGTGGACAAGCAACAGCAAGAACAGGCCCATCTGCTTCATCCAACTAAGTCTCTGTTACACATCCGAAGTCAAGTCCTCCATCCACGATCAAGTCGTGGATCACCTTATGTACATGACTTTCCGGTTTTCTCAGTCATTGCAATAGGGCAGATGTGGGGAACTGGATGTCCTCCACAGGCCTCATTAGGTGAGTAGTGTCACTCACCTGCCAATCACTTGACACGAACATGATGTCAGGTGAAGCATTTTCCTTTACTGGACACCTGCAAGTCAAGCCAGTCCCTAAAGGAAAAATGCTCCTTTGTTCACTTGGTTGAGCTCTATTTTTATTACACCCACAATCCACAAAATTTTGACAAGGACTATTTATAGCTTAGAAAGTTGTCAGGCACACTCAGTTTTCATGCAAGATGTGTATGGGGGCTTTGTTGGAAAGCTTCAGGTCTCATTAGATAGATAGGCTTGCCATATTTAAAAAAGTAAAAACCAGGACACTCTGAAAGTTGTTGAGCTTCTTTTAGGAAACCCCCCAAAATGTTGAGCTTGACTCACCTAAGATCCAGGACAAAGCACCACCTTTCGGAAATTCCCCCCGGCTGTCAATTCCACCTTTGAAATCCCAGTAATGTCCAGGAAAATCCAGATGTTTGGCAGCCCTAAGATAGATGTACATCTTGGAGTGGATAAAGTGACAAGAAAAAGTTGGAGGAATAGTCATATGGTGCCATGCTTACTGTCCTTGTATTCTGTTAACACTTGCCTTCATTCTTAGTTACCGTATTTTTCGCTCTATAAGACGCACCAGACCACAAGACGCACCTAGTTTTTGGAGGAGGAAGACAAGAAAAAAATTATTCTGAATCTCAGAAGCCAGAACAGCAAGAGGGATCGCTGCGCAGCGAAAGCAGCCATCCCTCTTGCTGTTCTGGCTTCTGGGATAGCTGCGCAGCCTGCATTCGCTCCATAAGACGCACACACATTTCCCCTTACTTTTTAGGAGGGAAAAAGTGAGTCTTATAGAGCAAAAAATACGGTACTTATTTACGTTATTACTTCTTTTACTGTCATTCTTCATTTAATCTACAGTGGTACCTCAGGTTAAGTACTTAATTTGTTCTGGAGGTCCATACTTAACCTGAAACTGTTCTTAACTTGAAGCACCACTTTAGCTAATGGGGCCTCCTGCTGCCACTGCGCCGCCAGAGCACAATTTCTGTTCTCATCCTGAAGCAAAGTTCTTAACCTGAAGCACTATTTCTGGGTTAGCGGAGTCTGTAACCTGAAGTGTATGTAACCTGAAGCGTAGTAACCTGAGGTACCACTGTATTTCCAAGTTTACCATTAGTCATTTTCGGACACGGGCTTGGTTAAAAGTGTGGGACTTGGTGTGTATGTGCCTACTTCCTTGTTATATCCACCAGATCTGAGATGAAAAGCCCCCCCACCCCCACCCCCCGGTGTGTATTTAATCTGAGTGAACAGCTGCCTGGGTGAATTTCACTCAGCAACATACAATCCATTGTGCGCCCTGTAATAAAATCACGGTGCTGATATTTGGAAAGTTGATACGGCAGAATAGTGAAGCCATTGATTCTCATCCAAGAAGTAAATTAACAGGACAACATTTTCTTCAAAGATTCATGAATTAATTAATGCAACTCAAGAATTTTTTGGCACCGGAGACATCTCTTGTTATTCTCTGAGCTGGACACAAACATCTCTAAACCCAAGGAGATGATTTGCTCTGCTAACTTAGGGCAGGTTAAACTCGTGGAGAAGCACGGAAGCAGCCACATTTCTTAATCGGTTGCTTTGTAGGGGGTCAAAAGGAACGAAGCACTTTCTCTTTCAAGTTGAGAACATCTTAATTTCAAAAGAACAATGGCTCCTGTCTGTGCAGATCCTCTGTTCCCAGGATAAGATGACGGGCCAACAAAGCCTGAGGCAGGCTGTTGTTTGTAAATCATGGGGGAGACTAATTTATTCCCTTCAACTGTGGGAAATTCATGTTACAGGTTTAGATGGATGTACACCCCCCCCATAAAGGAACAGCATAGACCAGGGGTTGGCAACCTAAGGTCCATGGGCCAGTAGCAGCCCACGAGGCTCGTCTAACTGGCCCATGGTGACCCCTGCCTCCCCCGCTCTTATTGGTGCTGCGCTGCATGGGGACCAACTTCCGGGTTGATGGCGCCTGTGCAGATGCGCATGGGTGTTCCTCTGACCCGGATGTGCGCCGGAAATAGCGTGTGCACACGTGTGCAGGACGGAGAATTGTGCATGCGCACACACTATTTCCGGCACACTTCTGGGTCGGAGGAGCGCCAGAAATAGCATGTGCATTGAGACCCTAAGAGCAGTGGAGCTTTTACAGAATTGGGATTTAAAGTTCATGGCATGTTATACGTTGAAAGAAAATTATATGAAAATAATGTACCAATGGTATTTAACTCCTAGTAAATTAGCAAAAATGTATAAAACATGCTCAAATGTATGCTGGAAATGTAGGGAAAAAGAAGGCACCTTTTATGATATGTGGTGGAATTATAAGGAAGTAAAAGGATTTTGGGAAATGATGTATAATGAGTTGAAAAAAATGTTTAAAATAACCTTTGTTAAAAAGCCTAAAGCCTTCCTTTTAGGAATTCTAGGTGCTGAAATCCCAAAGGAGCAGAAAAGACTATTTCTGTATGTGACCACGGCTGCATGGATGTAACTGGCTCAGAGATAGAAAGAAGATAAAGTTCCTACCAGAAAAGAATGGCAGATGAAGTTAATGGACTATGCTGAAATGGCTAAAATGAACGGAAGAGTCAGAAATCAGGAAGACCAAAATTTTAATAAGGAATGGGGAAAGTTTATAACTTTAAGAAAAGACCATTGTAAACAGTTAAAATTGTTAGTAGGATTGGAACACCACTTGTAGTTTAATGGTGAATTTTGGACATAATGGAAGAGGTAAAGGGTTTGGATTATCATAAAAGATGTGGGAGGAATTGATTAATAATAGGATCCACAAAGGGGAGGAGGGAAGTCCAAGAGATTCCTTGGAATCTTGTTTATATTATTTATGTTTGGTATATCTCTGTAAAGTTTTAAGTTAAAAAACGAGAGAGAGAGAGAGAGAACAGTGGAGTTTCTCATATCAACCCAAATGTTTACATCGTGGTATCCATAGATGTGTGAAGGGGAATGTGTGAAAATGGATTTTTTTTTGGGGGGGGGATCATTTACTTAGAAACATTTAACTCCAAAGCATATTGCAGGCACAGTGCTTCCCATCCAAATTGTAAGTGCAACAGGTAGCAAAGGGTTAACCTTATTTCTCAAGCTTTGGTACCCAGCTGTTGTTGGACTACAACTCCCATCTCCCCCCCCCCCGACCACTGGCCCTAGCTAGGGATGATGGGAGTTGTAGTCCAAAAACAGCTGGGGACCCAAGTTTGAGAAACGTTAAGCTTTCTCTCCCCATCCCTTCTGGCCAGGTCAGTATTATGATCCGGACTGGGTGCCCCGGGTGGGCAATTTGTGAAAGAAAAAGCTTGCACTCAACTGCAAACATTGTGATAAGTCTCACACATATTTTAGCCCTTAGAAGCAGCTACTGATCGATTGTATCAAAAGCTGATGACAGACCAAAGAGAGTAAGAATAGAAAGAGCTTTTTCCTTGGAAAAAAAGCACCTCTAGTTATAATATGTAAATGCAGATGGAATGCTTCATCGGAGGGAAAGACCAGTCTATGACGCACAACGTTGCTCACTTCTTGGGCAAATAATTCCTGCTGCTTTTAGGAAAGTATAAGCAAATTCTCTATCATATCTTGTCATGACAAGACACTGTGGTTTGTTAGAGCTTAATGGATACACGTTTGTTTTGTTTCAGTCTGTCAGATGTCTCTGCAGTTTTATTTTGATTTTTTTTTAATGGCTAGTCACCAGTAAAAAAACAAAAAAGACAAATGGTGCAGATTTATTCATTAGTTAAAAGACACCTAATCAATTTTTTAAAAAAAACCCCGCAAAACTTTAAGTGCCTCACGGCACAAATGCTCCGACATGGAAGTGATCTGTTGGAGTGCTGGCATGGACCCCATCCAACATAAAAGATTAATGCGTGCCTAATTCTGGGTTGGATTGTGGCCTGGGTTCATGCTGTAATGTGGAGGGAAGCCTTCAATAGCTCCCTCGGATAAGTTCAAATGATTTCTAGGGTAAAAGCATAAAAAGGAAAGGATCAATAGGAACTGCAGGCAAAGCCATTAGTGTCAGAGATAATTTTTGTTTGCCTTTTCCACAAAACCCATGACATCATTCAAAGGGGGGTGGGAAAATCTTTGTGGGACAATAAAACAACGCTAGAATAATGTAAATCTAAGCAAGGAGCATTTACGTCTGCGTGTGATTGTGCTGCTGCTGGTTTTGTTTCCCAAGCGTGGTATCCAATAAAATCTTAGTACAAAAGGTTAAAGTACAAAGTTGCCTGTGTCACCGAGTGTCTTATTTAGGCGCTCTCATGGCAGTGTTATTTTAGTGTAGAGAAAATGCATTGTTCTCTCAACCCAGGAATGCCCTTTGTGCTGAGTGCTCCAGCTACTGACATGTATGCACTGCAGAATTTCAATGGACACGAATTATCGGAGCACAGGGGCAGAAAGGGCCCTACAAATATGAAACCATCACAGCAACATCCTCTTTCAGATCATCACCTGCCTCACACTGTAGTCACCCAAGCACCTTTGCCTCCACCTGTCTTGGGTGGTATTGCGTTTCAGAAGAACAATTAATATTTCAAAGTGCATGCCGTGTCAAGGACAGGGCTTAGGAACCAGTGGGTGGGTGACTGTATCAATTTTTTTTTAAGTGCTTGAAAAAAGCAGGGAACACAGAGTTTAGATTGATCTCGCTCCCTCTCTCTAAATCCCCTCATACCCTTTGAAATAATCTTTCGTTTGAAACATTCAGCAGCCAGCCATTTCAAAGATGGGAAGATGAACTCTTCATTTCTTTGTGTTTTCCTCGTCTTTTCAAATTAAGGAGTCCTTGAAACATAGATGGATGCCATTGGAGAGGCCGTTTCTTGTTCACATTCCCTCCTTCTCTCTGTGACTACTGCAGCAGTCAGGCCTTTTGTATACAAACATAGTTTCATCCATTAATCCATTCTTTCTTCCATCACCAACAGTGTCACCAACAGCTTTTCAATCCACTAATAGCCCTGTCAACCATTTCATGTGCCCCAGAAGACAAATGTGAAGGGTGTTATAAGAAAATCCTTGGGCTCGCTTGGTGAAATATACTCAGTCGAGTAGTAATTTCATGCTCTTTATTTCAGCTCATAGGAACAGTGATTGAATTTCCCCCCAAACCTCAGGCTTTATATACATTATTTACACAATGAGTACCGTCTGATTGGTTGATTATGTTTCCCTCCTGGAGCCTGATTGGGCTGCTCCTGCAAGCCAATCAGTTGTTGCATACTAGTATCCTACTGGTCTAATAGGTTGATTAACTTCCTCCTGGGGTCTGATTGGGCTGCTCCTGTAAGCCAATCAGGTTGTTGCATTCTAGGATCCTACTTGCCTATTGTTCTAGGATCCAAGCTTAGTACATAGTACCTGGATTGCCAAAGACACCAGCCAGGAGTATAGGAGCAAAACATCAGTCTGTAGGCCTGATCTTTATTCAAAGACTGCAGCAACAGGACTTCCACCCACCACATGGAAGAAGCAGAAAGAAGCCCAGAACAAGAGGATGTTCTTACTTTTATAAGTTTCCCCTTTCCCCCACAACACCTTTGGTGAAGCATCATGCATACATCATAGATACATCATACGCATGTCACAAACAGGGAGGGGTTTTCTGGCAGAAACCTGTTCATCAGGTTTGTCCCCAACCCTCCCTTGCCGCCCACCTTACACCCATCAAGTGTTACAATAGAAATATTTACAAGTTCCTGGTTTTCCGGTCAGGTAAACACACTTCTTTGTCCTGACCAGGAGTACAATCCATTCCTGGAGGGTCTGCTATTGTCTGTGGGATGGCTACCTGTCTGACACCCATCTGTCAGGATGCCAGTGATTATCTCTTGTGCAAGAGTGTATATGATCTCAGGTTTCAGGGATTATGGCTGCCCGCATCCCAGACTCCACACCTTGCTAGCCATTCCTTTCCTGAGCTGAACAATGCTGGAATGATGCAAATCCATACTGGAGTGATTTCATATCACTTTCGAAAATTGTGGGGACATTTGCAGGAGTGATTGTGCTGATTTTGGTGGGGGGGGTTATGATGTCTGCTGGAGGGGCACCCCCCAAACTTTACATAAATTCCGGTAACAAGGGGAAAGTGAGCGGACGCTCCAGGTGTCCTTATTTTCCAGGGACACCCCCAATTTAGAGAAGCCATCCCAGTTTCTGATTTGATCTGGAATGTCCCACTTTTCCTTAGGTAAAGGTAAAGGGACCCTGACCATTAGGTCCAGTCATAACCGACTCTGGGGTTGTGGCGCTCATCTTGCTTTATTGGCCGAGGGAGCCGGCGTACAGCTTCTGGGTCATGTGGCCAGCATGACTAAGCCACTTCTGGCGAACCAGAGCAGCGCATGGAAACGCCGTTTACCTTCCTGCCAGAGCGATACCTATTTATCTATTTGCACTTTGACGTCCTTTCGAACTGCTAGGTTGGCAGGAGCAGGGACCGAGCAACGGGAGCTCACCCTGTCGCGGGGATTCGAACCGCCGACCTTCTGATTGGCAAGTCCTAGGCTCTGTGGTTTAACCCACAGTGCCACCCGCATCCCACTTTTCCTTAGGATGTCTTTATTTTCATTGGAGAAGTGTCGGAGGGTATGGAGTTATCCGACCCCCAAGCCATCTGAAGGCAGTCCTGTATAGGGAAGTTTTTTAAATGCTTAATGCTTTATTATGGTTTTTACATGTTGGAAGCTGCCCAGAGTGGCTGGGGCAACCCAGTAAGATGTGTGGGCTATAGTTAGTTCAATTATCATGATGGAATGGGACGTCAGAGAAATGTTGGAGGGTATGAAGAAAGCAGTTCACTGATTTTAAAAACATGTATGGCTGAGAGCCCTTTTCTTCCCCCATACCCTCAGATCTTTAAGATAAAACATATGTAGCTAATGCGGTTATTTCCCAACCCGTGATACAAAAATACAGTTGCTCCTTATTTTTTCAAGCCGGTGCTGTTTTTCTTCACAAGCCCTTGCCACAGAATCTAGTTCTCAGGTTCTTGCCCTAAAGGATTTCTGAAGTAGGGCAAAGCGGCCAGTTGAAAATCTGACAGAATATTTACTGCACCAAGAAAAACTCGAGCCAATCAACTCCTCCCTTCGCACTTCCCTCCATTTGAAGGACTTTCCTCATCTTTCCCCCTCAGCAATACCTGACATAGCTTAGAGAGAATGCCAGAAAGAATGACTATATGAAGAAGGAATTCTTGGTGCCTTGCAGCCCCCACCAACATATTTCCTGTTTCTTTGTCTGACTAGAATTTTTTTGAAAAAAAAGGGGGGGCACAATGCCTTAAATGTCAAGAGGAGGTTTGCCTGTGATTTTCTGACTCATTTCCTAGTTTCCTGTCCTCACATTCTTCCAAAGAATGTGAGTCGTCACCTTAAGCACACAGAGCCTTGACGCTTAACAGATCAATATTTTTAATGTAAAATAGCAGTGCAGAGAGGCTCCAGGCCCTTTCAATGACTGGCTCATGCCCAGACAGTCATTGGATATTCAGGGACTCATTCTTTGCAGAACTCTGAATTCTAAAAATAGTCCCCAAACAAAATGATGCACTCATTAGAGCTTTACATCATGGCAGGAATTTTCTCTCGGCTTGTGTAGTTCCCTACCAACAAAGTGAGGAAAGGAATCGGGGAGGGGAGAGATAGCAGCTAAACTAAAGGTTTACTTTCAAAGGTTTCAGTAAGGTCAGAGCCTCATTTGAGAACACGTATCAAGTGATTTTCCATGTAGCAAGATGACTACTGACTGACACCTTCCCTTCTATGTGGGTTCATTGCTTGCAAACATTAAAAAATACACACATTTGTAGCCAAATACGTTTGTGTTTGATAAAGTGATATGTACATGTGTGAGAGATGAGCGGTGCTAATTTTCTATGAACCCTTGTTCTCCAGTGAGTTCCCACTGGAGCCCTGGAGATTAGATGTGTATGAATGGTACAAGTGTGTGTAATAATAATAATCATTTTATTATTATTTGTACTCCGCCCATCTGACTGGGTGGCCCCAGTCAATCTGGGTGACTTCCAACAAATATAAAAGCATAATAAAACATCAAACATTAAAAACTACCCTATACAGGGCTGCCTTCAGATGTCTTCTGAACGTTGTATAGTCATTTATCTCATTGACATCTGATGAGAGGGCATTCCACAGGGTGGGTGCCACTACTGAGAAGGCCCTCTGCCTGATGGATGTCCTTTGGCCTCACCTACATGCATCCCCTGACCACTTTCCACCACGGGAATGTATTCCAGACCCTCCGTCTCCCAGAGCCTTAAAAGTAGGAGAGCAAAGAGCTCAAAGACAGAGGGCACTTAGCGGCACCCGTAGAAGTGATGAATGAGGAAGTGGGAGAGACGGGTGTGTGTGGAGATTCACTTGGAACAATGCCATTATCCATGAAGAAGAAGAAGAGGAGTTTGGATTGGATATCCCCGCTTTATCACTACCCGAAGGAGTCTCAAAGCGGCTAACATTCTCCTTTCCTTTCCTCCCCCACAACAAACACTCTGTGAGGTGAGTGGGGCTGAGAGACTTCAAGAAGTGTGACTAGCCCAAGGTCACCCAGCAGCTGCATGTGGAGGAGCAGAGATGTGAACCCGGTTCACCAGATTACGAGACTACCACGCTTAACCACTACACCACACTGGCTCTCAGTGTGGCTGGGTTCTATAGCCTCTCTCTATAAAGACTGAAATAAAAAAGGATGGTAAGAAACTTTCCCTTGTCTTTATAATTTCCTGGGCAACCAGCTGGGAGCTGAGGACAGCATCCTGACACACAGTAGACAAGGTGGTAAGGACCCCTTGCACTCAGACACACCTGAACTAATTAGGATTGGCCCCTGTGTGGACCAAAAAGCTCTTTTGACCTTCTCACGGTAGTCCCTCTGACCAACCCATCAGTTCTATTTTGCCTGATAGCCCAGCTCTCGCAGGTAGCATCACAGCATCCCTCGTTACTGCTCTCCCTCCTGCCCCCAGCTGAGTGCCTGGTACCCCTTGGCAACCGTATCCATGCCTCACAGCCCAGAAAAGCAGAGTGAGCAGGGAGAGGAAGGGCCATTGCCCCCAAGCCTGGCAAGCTCTCTGTCCCCTGCCACATCCTGACTCCAGTCAAAGCCACATCATACTAGGATGTGAGAAAGCGATTCCTACCTGCCACTCCCTAGCAACAAAGAAGCAATGCAAGTGTAAATATCAAAGATTTTGTTGAGCATCGTCCAGGATGAAATAGCTTCCTAAATGGGAATATATATGTGTGGGGCTGACAGCCAGTCATTCTAGCAGGGCCTTGCTGCGTAGCTACACAGAACTTGCCAGGATTGAACAGCCTGTCTGAAACAAGAGTGTTTTCAATTCCATGAAGGAGCAGCCAGGTCACTGTGGGTGGTTATGGGATGGGCATCCCTCCCGGCTGTACAGAACAGGGTGTGGAATGCATCCTATAGCTGCCTGAAATCAGCCCATTGAGAACAAGGGGAGATGTACAGAAAGAATAATGTTCAATAGTCAGCAGCTGGAACACATTGTTTGTGAACCTGTAGGTACAGCAAGCATTTGTGAGGGAGAAGAGGGACTGGTTCCACCTGAATGCTTGGCCAGTGATCCCAACAGAACTTTTCTGGGGGACGGGTGGGGAGGAAAGGAGCACTTGAGTTTGCTTTCAAGTGTTTTGATATGTAATGTATGACATTCAGTGCAAGTTGATCAATAGGTACCGTGGTGGCAGGAAGGCAAACAGCATTTCCGTGCGCTCTGGTTTCCATCACAGTGTTCCGTTGCACCAGAAGTCATGCTGACCACACGACCTGGAAAGCTGTCTGTGGACAAACGCCGGCTCCCTCGGCCTGAAAGCGAGATGAGCGCCACAACCCCATAGTCGCCTTTGACTGGACTTAACTGTCCAGGGGTCCTTTACCTTTTCCCTTTACCTTATCATCTTTCTAAGTAAAGCTATCCCTAGTTGGAGTATGCTCCTTCATAGAAAACAGGCATCCAAACACCATTCCTACATTCCCTAGCCTCACTTCCATGTTTAGGAGGTATAAAGCAGGGTTCCACACCAGATCTGGGTTGAAAAACCTTGATGACACATACAGTTGTTGTGCCAGAACTCACCACGAACGTCTCCCTTATTCTCTTATAATGGCAATGGCGCCCAACTGAGAGGTGCTGGAACTGAGTTCTGATGAGTTTCAGCTGGAAGAAAGCCCTGGTTGTGAGGGGTGGGGAGAATTAGAGGCATAAATCCTTCTGCTCCACCTCCCCCCATTTGTGCAATCTTGAATTGGTTCAGGGCCCAATCCGGGTCAACCCTGGATCATCCAGGGGTGCTCCAAAGTGCTGGATTAAGCCTCAAATCAGATTGGGATGGGCATGCACAGCCACAGTATAAAGGATGAGTGCAAATTCAGATCCCTGCTGAGGTGGGCAGGTTACTTTGTACTTCATTCATAAAGAGCAACTGGCTGTGTATCACAAAACCCCCACAGCTGGCTTTGCACTTTAGCTCTTCCTTCCTAGATAGTGGAGGGAGCTCCAGCCATACATAGAATCTTTGCATACAGACCTTGTTACATCTGCATGGCAAGTGGGGCAGTAATCTATAGAGATGTTCTAGAACAGGGATAAGGGGTGCGGGTGGCACTGTGGTCTAAACCACAGAGCCTAGGGCTTGCCAATCGGAAGATTGACAGTTCGAATCCCCGCGACGGGGGTGAGCTCCCGTTGTTCGGTCCCAGCTCCTGCCCACCTAGCAGTTCAAAAGCACGGCAAGTGCAAGTAGATAAATAGGTACCACTTTGGCGGGAAGGTAAACAGCGTTTCCGTGTGCTGCTCTGGTTTGCCAGAAGTGGCTTAGTCATGCTGGCCACATGACCTGGAAGCTGTCTGTGGACAAACGCCAGCAACCTCGGCCTACAGAGCAAGATGAGCGCACAACCCCAGAGTTCTCTGCGACTGGACCTAATGGTCAGGGGTACCTTTACCTTTACCTAGAACAGGGATATGGAATCTGGGGACCTCCAGATGTTGTTTGACACCAACTTCCCTCGGCCCCAGTCAGCATAGCCAATGTTCTGGCATGATGGATGTTGTAATCTTGCCATTTTAGGAAAAAAGAAGGTTCTCAGACAGCTAATGTGGTTTAGAAGAGAAACGGGCAGAGATCTGCAAGCTACTAGAATAGATACTTGTGTAGCTACTTCAATAAAGTTACATTTCAATTTGAAGAAACTAAAGATGCCCGAATATAGCATAAACAACAGGTTCAGCTGTTGATGGATGATCTATGGTGTGATTGTACTGAAATGGTGCTGTCCTGGTCAACATTTTACTTTCTTTTTGCCCGATTGTTTCTTCCTAATTCTTCCAATTTTCTGGTAACACACCTGTGAAGGTCTCCTGCCCTCACATGCATATCAAATTAGCCTCAGCACACCCCAAATTCCTTGATCATCAGGCTCCCAAAACGTGTCAGTGACTCTGAGTTGAAACTAAGGAAAAGATCTTTACTCAGGTTAATAGCAGTACAGGCTCAGCATCAAGCACAAAATTCAGAAGTCAAGATTCAAAGGTATCTACAATTCTGCTGCCTGGACACACATGAACACTCCATCTCTGAATCCAACTACGAAGGCAGCAATGGGTTCTAGGTGTCCTGTCCTTTGCCTCCAGCTCCATTGCTATCTCCTCCTGCTAAGTCCATCCCTCTGGCTGGTTGAGGTCCTCTTCCCTCCTTGACGAGCCTCAGTGCTCTGCAGGAGAGGCAGGGGAGAGGACCAGCAAATCAGCTTCCTCCTCTGTAACATCTGGAGACAGAAGGAAAGGAACCTCTCCTCTCCCTCTCTGGTTGTCTGCCTTCCGGCCTTCCATCTGCTTCTTCTTCTCCTCCTCTTCTTGTATCTGGGGCCACCAAAGAATGCCAGGTTCTGACAGAGTCGAGCAGCCCATGTTTGGGGTGGAAATTATTTGGGATGGAAAATAGGTTATTCCGTTAAATTGCAAATTCCTTTTATGCTCTCGACCTCGTGGTACCCATGCTGTTGACTCTCCTCGTGACATGTCACTGCTGAATGCGAAGGAAGTTCACATATGAAACCGTATCTCTTGACTGAGAAAGCCACACTTTGAAATACATCTCTGTCACACATCCCAGATTATAGTGGCTGCAGAGTTCTCCCTCTGTCTGAGATTTAGGAGGATAAAAATTAGCCAGATTTTCCAAGTAGCTCAGGAAGGGGGCTTATTTATGCCATCGACTTTGGAAAATGACTTCTGATGCCTTACACCAAACCTGCTTAATTCACCAACGAAACCTAATTACATAAATTACAAATCCACATATCTTGGCAATGGTGCCCCTTAACAAAGAAATATGCAGGGCTCATTTCTCTAATGAATTAGCCATTGCACAAGCACATTAATCCTGTATATGTCAGCCCGTTCCAAATTAGCCACATTCATCCATAGCCGGCTGTCAGGAATTTTCAAAGACAGGGCAATGCCCTAATCTCCTTCTCTCCCTCTCTGTGTAATAATAATGGAAAGGAAGTAAAGCTGGGACCCTGAATGTGCTCTGACACAGCCCAGGGTGGCTTCTGTCCTGTGGAAGAGGTACAATTTCATCAGGAAGAAAGAGATGCAATTCTCTTTGGGCTTGTTTATTCCTGAATTAGTTTTAAGCCTGCGCTTCATTTATGTTCCAAACACTATTTAATTTTACGCATGCGCAACAGCTGTCAGTTTCAAAAGCAGAGGATGGGCTTAGTGCTTCAGCATCATAAGAAATAATGACCTTGGTTTCCATCCAGTAGCTATGGCAGCAACGAAAAGGACATTTCGTGCATCGAGATAGGGGTGGGGCTTAGCCTCGCTCTCCTGTGATTGGGTAATGCAACAATCTTACGCATGAGGGCAGTGAGGAAGGAATATGCCTAGGAGATCAGTTTCTGTTATTGTGATGGGATATCCACAAACTATAGGCTTTCCCAGATGATAACAACACATGCTATCCCTTTTTCCTGCCAGTGCTATATCGCTAGGGCACAACACACAGCACAATGACAGTCGAGCATTAGTAAGTGTCTCGCAGTGAAAGCTTATGCATGTCTACGCAGAAGTAAAGCCCACTGTGGTCAGTGGGACAAATTTCTAAGTAAGCCTGCAGCACAATTCTGAATAAACAGCCAATTCTCCCTTCATAGCAGTGGGGCTTTATAGAGCAGAGAAGCAACCGCTGCCTCTGCAGCTAGGGAAAATCGCTTTGCAAATCTGTGTATATTAGGCAAAGTTGCACAGATACGTGTAAATGAGGAGAACTTTACAAAAGATGCTGATAATTTTTCATTTTAAAAAAGACGAGGTGGAAATAGTTTCATCGCTATCCATTTCAGAACATTCAAAATATTTTATGAGATGGAACTGCAACTCTACAAGTCTCATATTTTGACATCTTTATGGTTGTTCTGGCATTTATTTTGAAGTACGATTAATTTATTAGGGGTGTCAGTTGTTTGAACGGTATTAATTATTGGCATTGTTTATTTGAATTCCAGCTTTCTGGACTTTTTTGTTTTTTAAAAAAGTTTTTATTTATACTTTTCAAGTTTATACATTTCATTAGTTTTACAATCAATTTAACATTTCAAAATTAGACTTCCTTCCCCCTCTTTCTGCGGTTCCTTAAATTTATTTTTTAAAATATCTTCTGCATATCCAAATTCATTTCATTTGCTCATTTAATTATCTACTGCAAATATATTCTCTTGTGAAAGTGCAGCTTATTATACCAGCTAATGTTTTTATCTGTTTACAATTTATCTGTAAACATTCAATAAACCATTTCCATTCTTTTATAAAAGTTGTTAACTTGATTTCTTATTCTGTTAAAAAAAAACAACCAAAAAAACGGTAAGATATATCATCTTGTGTCTCAGACGATAAAATGGTGTAGGATTTTAGCCATTGTGCAAAGAAAACATAATTTGAATTTATGGTGTTTCCTGTGAACATGGCTGTTCCACATATAGAAATCAGGACTTGACATTGCAGTCACTGCAGTCATATAACATATTCTAGCCAAAAGCAAATCCACTGAATTCAATGGCATTTACCGTATTTTTTGCCCTATAGGACGCACTTTTCCCCCTCCAAAAATGAAGGGGAAATGTGTGTGCGTCCTATGGGGCGAATACAGGCTTTCGCTGAAGCCTGGAGAGCGAGAGGGGTCGGTGCCACCGACCCCTCTTACTTTCCAGGCTTCAGGAAGCTCTGTGCAACCCTAGAGCTATCTGCGCTCCCAGGCTCGGCGCAGCTCCGCGCAACCCTCCGGAGCCCAGCGCGAAGCTGTGCCGGGCTCCCGAGGGTTGTGCAGAGCTGCCTGCGCTCCCAGGCGCGCAGCCAGAGTGATGCCGAAGCTGCCCGCAGCTTCGGCATCGCTCTGGGACCCGTTCTGGGGGCTGGGGTCGGGGGAAGCCCCGCCCCCAGCCCTGCAAGCTCCCAGCCCCAGCCCCGCGCCTGTGGGGGGGATAATTCCCCCCCCCAAATCTAGGTGCGTCCTATGGGCCGGAGCGTCCAATAGGGCGAAAAATACGGTACTCCCGGGTAAGTGCATATAGGATTGCAATGTAAATGATAAATGTCCATGTACGAACTCACTTTCAATTAACCTAATTGGCTGGGATACATTTTTTATGTATGGTGCCTCCTGATCTTCAATTAAAATATAATAATAAATTATATAAATGCCCGTTTGATGCCGTTTGACGGCAGCCGAAGTCTGCTAGGTGAGATTTCCACTTCGGTGTGAAATATAGGAAGCGACCTTTAATCAGGTCAGACTGTTTCTCCATTTGATATTGTTACTCTGATTAACAATGACTCTCCAACATTTCAACATATCCTTCAGTCTTTTCCATCATCTGCTATGAGGGATGGAATGATCTGTCAAATTCTGTTCTTCCAGTTTCTCATTTCCCCCATCTTAAATTAAGTTTTCCAGCATCCATTCAGTGTGAATTTTCCATATAAACACATTTTTGTATGTACTTTTGATTAATGTATATGTTTTTGCAAGCAATTTATCTTAGCACAATGCGTTTTATGTTGTTTTCATTAGTAACAAATATTTACTATAGCATTACTTAATATAATATATGCTATATTTAATACAGAATAATATAGCATCAATATTTATATATTAATGTACATTTCCCCCTAATATATGGATTTTTTGTTAACATTGGTGGGTTTGAGAACAGAATCCTAAAATTCAGATAAGTGCGAATTTTGAAGACGGCCTCTATTTTTCTTCTTTCATTGTTTCAAAAGTGCGAATTTGACAAATTCGGCTTATAATGTGAATTGAAGTGAATTCCTCCACTGTCCCTACCTGCTACTAGATTCCTTTAACTGGAAATATTTAAGATTGACGTGGGGCTTTTTGCTCTATAATTAGTATAAGAGTATTCAGATTTCAAAAAAAATAATTCAAGATCAGTTGGGGCAATTCTTTGTTATTAATGTGGAAACTACCAGGGTATGAAGATACATGCCTTTTTATTGTCTCTGGTTAAATAAATCTTCAGCAATTTGTTAATTGTGTGAGTTTTAGGTGTTTAATAAACGGATCAAAAGATTTCTGCTGGTAGTGCTTTCCATAACAGCACTGGATGAAAAGACCATGCGGATGTATAGTGTAGCAGTAACATTTTGGTCAGCTCAGCTATGCTGGGATTTATGCCACATGGAGACTTCTTCCTGTGGAAGAGAGTTCCACAGTTTAACTATGGACTGCATGAAGACGTTCTTTCTTTTGCTTGTTCTGAAAATAAGGGCATGGGAAGAGCCTGGCTGCTCTTTATTTCTTTTTAAAATTTGCAATTAAACAAACAATCCCCCCCCCCCAATACCATGATGTTGATGATGATTTCAATTCTTATATCATTGCTACTCGTGCATGTGGATAGCATATCAATATTTGAGAGTCAGAATCTCGAACTGAATGGTCAGTGGGTCTCTAAAGGTGGCTGACTAATTTGAGCAAGCTAAATCTTAAAAGATGGGATGCGGGTGGCGCTGTGGGTTAAACCACAGAGCCTAGGACTTGCCGATCAGAATGTCGGTGGTTTGAATCCCCACGACGGGGTGAGCTCCCGTTGCTCGGTCCCTGCTCCTGCCAACCTAGCAGTATGAAAGCACATCAAAGTGCAAGTAGATAAATAGGTACCGCTCCAGCGGGAAGGTAAACGGCGTTTCCGTGCGCTGTTCTGGTTCGCCAGAAGTGGCTTAGTCATGCTGGCCAGATGACCCGGCTGTACGCTGGCTCCCTTGGCCAATAAAGCAAGATGAGCGCCGCAACCCCAGAGTCAGCCACATCTGGACCTAATGGTCAGGGGTCCCTTTACCTTTACCTTTTAAATCTTAAAAGAGTGACCCTCAAGAAGGGCTTTTTTGGGTTATTTTAATGTAGATTGCATTTTAAACAGAGGATCCATTCATCTGCGTTTCAAGAGGGATTTTGCCCTCCTTGCAATAACCTCTGGGCTACCAGCAATTGATTGGCTGGAGAAAGACACCCAATGAATTTAACAAAATATCACAGCAACAATTATGCCCTTTCAAAATGTGTGGGTTTTTTTTGGGGGGTGGGTGGGGTTATTGGGTTGTTATTTTCATTTTGATTATATATTTTGTGGTTTCATATTCTGATTTTATTCTGTGAACCCCCCTGAGACTTTCGGGTTTAGGGCGGTATATAAGTTCAATAAATAAATAAAATAAATGGAGTAGATGTTGTTATGAAGGCTATAGCCGAACTTGGATACATGCAGCCAAACATCCAAACAATTCTTCCCCCGCCTTCAGGACAACACTAAAGTACTAATTGTTGTCATCCTTTCTGGGTGGGCAAATGGGAGCTATATGGGAAATCCTATCTTTGAGACAAAGGAGGGAAACGAAAGGGAGAGGCTTTTGTGCCTCCTCATGGTCCTAGCCAATAGGGTGTGTACTCTAAATATAGTTTATGATTCATGTAATTCTAAAACACGGTCTTTCCTTGGGCTATTTACGATTTATTTGGTTGGTTGGTTAATAGATTTCTAGTTCACTTTTTGGGGTAAACGCATAGAATGGATTACAAACAAAAAACGTGATTCAATACATGATTTTACTGCTCCCCCCCCCATAAACTACACTCCCAGAAACAATATTTAAAACAGGCTGTATTCCTGACCCTCTCGTGTTTTTGCTGGGGGGGGGGGGGGCAGCTAGAATGGTGCACCCTCCAGTGGAAAGAAGCATCCTTGGTGGTGCTGGAAGGCTTCATCATCACAAAAAACTGTAGTTGCACCTAGCAGATGTTAACCCTTCATTGGCACAAAGCAGCGCGAAGGCTGAAAACAAGATGTTTTTTCATTTATTTTTTCATTTGCATTTTTCAAAAACAGGAACAGAGGGCATATTTAACCCCCCTCGCCCTGTCCCACTTACAGCTTCATACCAAATACAGCATGTTTACATATACCATATGACTACTCTTGCACCCTTTTCCGGTTCCTTTGCTTTTCTACTACTCCACGTAATCCACAACTTTTTAATCATCCATTTTGTTATCTATTAAAAACTTGTACCTATTTCGACTTGCTCGAGACCTGCTAAGCTATGTATTTGTTTATACTGATTCTTAAAATATTCAATGAACATTATCCTTTCCTCCTTGTATTCCTTTTCTTTGCTTTCTCTTATCCTGTTTGTCAGACCAGCCAGTTCAGCATATTCAAACGTTATACACTGCCATTCTTCCTTGGTGGGTACTATACTGGTTCTCCACCTTTGTGCCAATGAGGTTCTAGCTGTGGCAAAGATGTACAGCAGGCACATCCAACTCCCAAGAGACTGTGATCTACTCACAGTATATAAAAAGACTGGCTGTGATCTATCCATTTTTTAGGGGAGGGTTGACCAAAGTTGTTGAGCTTTTTTTAGGGCAGGCAAAACTTTTTTTGGGGGGGAGGAATGATTAACATCGCTCACACAATAGTCTACTCCTCTCCACTCCCTACTTCCCCCGCAGTGCCGCTATAAACAATGCTATAAAACAAGCGGCGGCCATTGGACAGAGCACAATGATCAGTCAGGAGCACCAAGGTGATAACTTATTATCAGTAGATAGCGATCGATCGTGATTGATCAGTTGGACATCTCTGGCGTACAGTAATAAACTCTTTGGGTTTTTGGGGACCTTCGTTGTTTCCATCCCCAAGAGGAAAATCTCAGGTGTTGGGGGGGGGGTTTAAAAAATATCTTTTAAAATTCATTATACAGTGGTACCTCAGGTTACAGACACTTCGGGTTACAGACGCTTCAGGTTACAGACTCTGCTAACCCAGAAATAGTACCTCAGGTTAAGAACTTTGCTTCAGGATGAGAACAGAAATCGTGCTCCGGCAGCGCGGCAGCAGCAGGAGGCTCCATTAGCTAAAGTGGTGCTTCAGGTTAAGAACAGTTTCAGGTTAAGAACAGACCTTCAGAATGAATTAAGTTCTTAACCCGAGGTACCACTGTATATAGTTTCCCAATATTCCTTAATTACTTTGCAGGGCCACCACATGTGGAAAAAGGATCCCTCATTTTCTTTTCTTTTTTTAAATAATTTTTATTAACTGGCCAATCACATCAAATTAAATCACATCACATAAATTCCAAATTACAAAGCCAAATTTTTAAATTTTGTTGGGGGAACCCATACTTCAAGATCCAAAGGGGGATCCAAATCATCTTCTTATTACTGTGTTAGTGTCCAAATCAGTCCCAATCAGTCCAGACAAAGTTCCTAATTCTATCCAGTCTTATCTTGGTGTTTCCACATCATATCTTGTTCATATAATTTCTCTTTTTCTTTTACGATCTCTTCTGTTAGTCTCCTTAAGCCGATAAGCAAATATAATAATCCTGTGTGAATTTCCCGTTCTTCCAATCTAAGTCCAGATGGTTTCCATATATCTCCTTCGTAGATAACATCACTCTTTCCATCATAAATCAGGCATTTTTCGCTCTTAAATCCCACGGAGGAGTTAATCCATGATATGTAAACAGCACTATTTCTCTCTTTCTCCTCCCAGACCCAAGAGCTCCAACAATGCCTCCCAAGATGGCGACGGCATTTTTAACTGCGTCATTCCAAAACTCTTAACTTTCCAGCTTCGTCTTGAAACATTGCTTTGGTTCGAAAGTTTATCTCCACACAGCCTTAAATCACAGCTTAAGTCCTTAAAGTTCTGACTTATTAGGGGAGGGGATTCTTGTTAAATCACGTAAAAAGGAATGGAAGGTTTTTCCCCCCTCCCCCCTCAGTCATTTGCAATACCGTATCTTGTCGTATCTTCTCATATTTTATTCTTGCCTTGTTATCAGAGATCTCTTCTGTCAGCAGTCTTTACTCCCCCTTTTTCCTTGAAGTATGTGCAATTTATCTCGTCCAAATTGTTTCTTTTGAAGATTCTTGCAAACTAGAGGCGCGGATCAGAGACGGCATCAAGGAGTGCCGGAATCCCACAGGAGGGCTTTGTGCCTAGTGCCCCCACCCCCACAAATTCGGGGGTGGTATAGGGCACAGCAGGCAAGGGCCGTCCCCCCCATAATCCTGGGGGGGTTAAGGAGGCTAATTACCCCCATCATAGCCTCCAAATTACCTCGTGTGGGTCGGAGAGATGTTATTGTCAGCCATCTTCCAATGCGCCACCTAGTGGCCCCCAGGATCCCTCATTTTCATTACACTTCCAACATACGTATACCTTGAAAACAAGATGTTTTGAGGTGGGGTTCCACAGATTTCAGAACTGGTGTTCTAAACATTCCTGTGACTAAAAAAACACCAAAATGAAACATAGCTGCCCAAACAAAGGTGATTTAAAAGTGTAGATGGGTTGCTTGTGCTATTGGTTTCTCTTGTTGAGTGGAGAGATTGTCTACAATTGTTTTATTGTGTTTTTAATATTCTGCTGGGAGTTGCCCAGAGTGGCTGGAGAGACCCGGCTAGATGAACAGGATATAAGTAATAAATGATGCTGATGCTGATGACTGATACAATCACCTCCCTGCCCTGAAGCCTGGCTCTCGACCCAACATTCAGCCCTGCAAAAAGGAGCAAAAATTTTTGAGTAACCAGAGAAACTCTTAGAACACTGCAAGTAACGCTTTGAGCAATTAGAAAGTATGCAAAGCAGAAATGCCATGGAGATGTCTACCCTTTATTTCAAGCAGGGTTAATATGCACAGAGAAGGTGAATCATCTCACAAAGAACAATTATTTAGAAGTACAAATTCCTGAAATGAAAGATTACCTCAAAGGAATGAGGATTCCTTATCCCACGCAAAGCATTCCAGAATTAGGTACTCCATAATCTTAAATTATTAACATAAGATCACTGGCAAAGGTGAAGAATGAAAAAGTATTATTTCATGTCCATTGGGTGAGTAGTAGGCAGTCCCAGGGTCAGTCAGACAGCAGACTTGAATATTTTGGGGTTGTTGTGTGTGCAGTATGTTGGTTTACAGATATATAGGATTTGCTCTGCTGGTGTGTTTGCACTGCGCCAGAATCCTCGCTGCTCCACCTCTTCCCCTCTCCCCTCCAGTAAAGAATAGTTACCTACCTGCTGTGAAGCTTAGCACAGCAGCACCTCCTGACGCAGCAAGCCACTTCTGGACAGAGCGACCCCCCCCAAGCAAACACAGTTGAATCCCCAACTCCCCCCCATGAAAACACCACCTATCCTGTATTATTATTATCCGGATGTGGGTGGCGCTGTGGTCTAAACCACTGAGCCTCTTGGGCTTGCCGATCAGAAGGTTGGCGGTTCGAATCCCTGTGACGGGGTGAGCTCCTGTTGCTCTGTCCCAGCTCCTGCCAACCTAGCAGTTCAAAAGCATACCACTGCAAGTAGATAAGTAGGTACTGTTGCTGTGGGAACGTAAATAGCGATTCTGTGCGCTCTGGTTTCTGTCACGGTGTTCCATTGTGCCAAAAGAGGTTTAGCCATGCTGGCCACATGACCAGGAAAGGTGTCAGTGGACAGACGCTGGCTCCCTCAGCCTGAAAGCAAGATGAGCGCTGCAAACCCATAGTCACCTTTGACTGGCCCTTACCGTCCAGGGGTCCTTTACCTTTTTTTCTTTTACCTATTATTATTTAAATACTACACAAACAATTTGTCCAAGCGTACAAGCAACTATTTGTACAACTGTTTGTCCTTGGCAAACGGTCTAGCCTGAATATCCATTAAAGACTATTAAGGAAGCATCTCTTGTAGACGTTCGGGTGCCAGGCTACACAGAGATCTGGAGTGAAGGGAGAGTATTTTGTAGAAAAGAAAAATGAGGTCCATAACCTTTTAGTCTTCTCAGGTTGAATAAAAGTCCATTTTAGAAAAAGATTACAAAATAAAAAATGCCTATGTTGCCTTTTAAAAATGTTAAGAGGGTGGCACCAATCCAAAGGGTTGATTAATTTTGGAAAGTTGAAGTAGTAAGTCTCTGACTAGCGCTGTCAGCTCCCGATACCACCCACACCATTAAAGATGCAGTAACATCCATGCATTAATTTGGAGCTGGGTTTGCTCTGCCCACACTATTGCTTGGTCTGCCACCTCTTCCACTGCCAAGCCAGCAACTTTCAGAAGCGCTAAATTAACTTTTAAAAACAACAACAGAAAATAAGCCTAGATAGTGTGTCTTCCCTCTCCTCACCCACTCGCCCTTCTTGTAGTAATGTTTTTGTCCTCATCCAGGCCAAGGCAAACAAGCAAGATCAATGATTCACTCTGTTTTACAGCTGCGATTTTGTATTTGCCTCCAACGATAGAGCAGTAAAAGAAAAACGCATTGATGTAAGCAATGTGCTGGAACGCATTGAATTTCATCACCGGGATGCTGTGAAACAGCATCGAGAAATTCAGGCCTGGGTAAATTTACCTCTGCAGCAAATACAGATGAGATTCCGGGTTAAGTAACGGATAGAAGCCCGGCTAGAAAAGTACATTTTTCATGCAAACCCTGAGGTAAAATCTGAACGTCTCTGGATTTAAAGTTCTCTCTGGGGCGTGTGTTGGAAGAATCAGTGTACTCACAACTAGGAATGAGTGAATGTCTCAGCTTAATTTTCTCTCAGTTTCTCATTTTTTTCCTAATATTCAGTACTCCACATCAGTTTGTGGTTTTTTAAAGGGGAGGGAACAGTTCTCATGAAAATTCTTAAGCATTCTGATGTGATTCCCCCCCCCCCAATTTACACATTTTTGTGCTCAATTTTGTCGAATGAATTTTTTGTATGTTATCTCCATTAATATGCAGGTTTATATGCACTCTTTACCCTGATATATGCGTTTTTGTACACAATGCTTGGCTGGTGAACTGCGTTGCAAAAGTCAGAAAAGTCTGAAGTTTGAAGAATGGCTTTTGATGTGAAAATTAGGTCAACTTGGCTTTAGATGTGAACTAAATTAAATTTGTCCCTCATGCCGTTATACCTAAGTATTAAGAATGCTGATTTCACTTCAAAAACCCAAACTGACGCTGAAAGAAATAACTGAAGACACCAACTAAAAGGAATTTTATCATCCAAAAATATGTATATCTCAATGCATTTACTAGGTTGTCAAGTGGTTCTTACATCACAGCAATGTTTCTAGTTGTTTACACAACTTAAACTGGTATCCATACTGGTATTAATGGTCAGTATGGTTAATATTTTATCCAATGATGAAGAGACATCCTTTGTTCCCATTTTACAAGAGGGGAAGTGAGGCACAGACACCACAGTCCAAAACTCATTATTGGGAAGTTAAGAAACAATCATTCATCTGGAACTTACATCCCCCCCCCAAAAAAAGTACAAATATTCTTGGACTACAAGTCCCACAATTCCATGCTGGCTGGGGACTTGTAGTCGAAAATCTAGGGCTTGCCCAGCTCTACTTGAGCATATTAAATACTTGGAAATAAAATATGCTTCTGGATAAAAGAGGTACAGGAGGTAACTCATTCACTCTGTCCAGTCATGGGCCATTTTATAATTCATTCCACAAATACTGATACTAATCTTCATTATCTCTGGGAAGACTATATTCATCCCTCATTTTATAGCTTCTATATACGCCACTTCTTTATGAAGAACAAAAGAGGTGATCATAAAAAAAGTTGTCGTGATGGGCTGTCATTAGTTTCCTTGAGTGTTTTTTTTCTTTTGGTTTTCCAAAAGAGTGATTTATTTATTTAAGGTTGAGTAAAAGTTTAATCATTTACTTTCTCTACAGTCTTTACGTACATCTGGAAAGCTGTTATTCTCATGATTGTGCACCTGCAGTTGTCCTGAGTCATGTCTTCTAGCATTTGCATGTTCCACTGTGATAACAATTTCACATTGTTAGTACTGTGAAATGAAACTCCATTCCTTGCCTGCCATACTTGTCCTAGTGACTTTCCTACCACTGTGTGTTGTTTACCTACCTGGTCTTGTGAGAAATGGCTTTTATTATCTTCCAGGAACCCGAAATATTCAGCAGGTGCATTCTAATTTATTTCCCAAGTCCCTGTTAAAACTGATGTCCTAGTTTCCAGCCCTGTATGAAAAATAAAGGTGAACTTTTCCCCCCTGAAAAGAAAGAGTGCTAATCTTCATCCAAATGCTGAAGTCAAGCCAATCATTTCAAAATTTCCATTCTAGTTCTATTACTGTAATTAACTACCAAGTGAATAAACTTTAGAAAGAACTGAGATAACTCTATTGTATTTGGGCACAGAGTTCACCTATGATTTGCCTTCCTCCACCCAAGAAACCACTTATTAGCAAGTCTGCATGTATTGTGTGACCTCATGTCCCATTGCACATTTCAGAAGCAATGAGACGTTGCCGAAAAAGTAAATTGCTGATATAGCTCTGAGGCTGAATCAGAACCATTGGTTATCCTAGAGAAAGTTAGAATTAACACACCTTACGGAATAGTTTACGTATGTGAAATAACACAGGAAGTGTTGCATTTTGGGTAGAATGAAAGTGTAACTAAAGTCGGTATCTATCCCAACAATAAGCCATTTCTATAAACAATGCACAGGGATAGGAGTGACCAGAGGGGCCTTTGCAGACATAACAGGATCCCACCCAATACAAGAACAATATACTGGTCTCAAAGTAGGACTGTCCTTAATAGTGATGGTCTGAAAACAACATGAATGTTACCTTGGTCCACCCTGGTTTTGAGCTCCTCACAGCTGTAATGCCACTTTTAAAGGTTACTACGTGGTGGCGCTGTGGGTTAAACCACAGAGCCTAGGACTTGCCGATCAGAAGGTCGGCTGTTCGAATCCCCGCGACGGGGTGAGCTCCCATTGCTCGGTCCCTGCTCCTGCCAACCTAGCAGTCCGATAGCATGTCAAAGTACAGGTAGATAAATAGGTACCGCTCCAGCGGGAAGGTAAACGGTGTTTCCGTGTGCTGCTCTGGTTCACCAGAAGCGGCTTAGTCATGCTGGCCACATGACCTGGAAGCTGTATGCTGGCTCCCTCGGCCAATAAAGTGAGATGAGCGCCACAACCCCATAGTCGGTCACGACTGGACCTAATGGTCAGGGATCCCTTTACCTTTACTGAATACCAGCCATGCAACATGCTGTGCATGAGGATCAGAAGATAAAAATCAGCTTGAAAGTTGGTGTGTGGGCTGTTTTTTCCAGACAAAAATATAAAAGCTACTGCTACTGATCTGTTGCCTTCTTCTCTGGATTGCGTTTTGGGTGCAAGGCCACCCAAGGAATCCTTGGGTGATATTTCTCTGTTGATAGCTTTCTCTCCATGTGACCATTTCCTACAACCCAGTGCTGTCCTTGCCCATTCAGCTGTCCTTGCCCTACATTTGTAGGTCAAGACCTACAAATGCTTAGAGGAAGCACGCAAGACAGTTGGAAGATGTGGTTCCAGCTCCCTTACTTTTATTTATATACTTACAGTGGTACAGTGGTACCTCGGGTTAAGTACTTAATTCGTTCTGGAGGTCCGTTCTTAACCTGAAACTGTTCTTAACCTGAAGCACCACTTTAGCTATTGTGGCCTCTCACTGCCGCCATGCCGCCAGAGCACGATATCTGTTCTCCTCCTGAAGCAAAGTTCTTAACCCGAGGTACTATTTCTGGGTTAGCGGAGTCTGTAACCTGAAGTGTATGTAACCCAAGGTACCACTGTACCTTGGTTTTTGAACGTCTCCGTTGACGAACGTTTCGGTTTTCGAACGCCGTAAACCCAGAAGTAAATGCTTCAGTTTTTGAACACTGAGTGCAAGATCCTGTCAGCTGTTTTTTTTAAAAAAATATTTATTGAAATTTTACAGACAAAAGAGAATTACAGAATAAGAAAAGAAAAAGAAAAAGAAAAAGAAAAAAAGATACAAAAATGCAAAGAAAAATACAAAATACATGAGGAAATAAAAAACAATTAAAAAACAAATCAATCTTTTCGTATCTTATATTTCAATTACTTGTTTCCTGACCTCCTCACACCTCCCTTTTTTGTATTCCAATTCACATGGTTAATTCAGCAAATCCTTTCCCTCTTTGTATTTATCTTAATTCTATATCTTAACATATTATAACTTTATATTTTCATCTAATTATCAGTCCATTTTTACATATTCTTTTTAACCTTATTGCTAAAGCCACTTCATTTCAATCCAACATCATTTTAGCATTCATTAATTTTACAATGTTTCTGCAAATAGTCTTTAAACTTCTTCCAGTCTTCTTCCACCAACTCTTCTCCCTGGTCTCAGATTCTGCCAGTCATTTCTGCCAGTTCCATATAGTCTATCACTTTCATCTGCCATTCTTCCAAGGTGGGTAGATCTTGTGTCTTCCAATACTTTGCGATGAGAATTCTTGCTGCTGTTGTTGCATACATAAAGAAAGTTCTGTCCTTCTTTGGCACCAATTGGCCGACCATGCCCAGGAGGAAGGCCTCTGGTTTCTTCAGGAAGGTATATTTAAATACCTTTTTCATTTCATTATAGATCATCTCCCAGAAAGCCTTAATCCTTGGGCACGTCCACCAAAGGTGAAAGAATGTACCTTCATTTTCTTTACATTTCCAACACTTATTATCAGGCAAATGATATATTTTTGCAAGCTTGACTGGTGTCATGTACCACCTATATATCATTTTCATAATATTCTCTCTTAAGGCATTACATGCCGTAAATTTCTTACCGGTGGTCACAACTGTTCCCAGTCAGCAAACATAATGTTATGACCAATATCTGGTGCCCATTTAATCATTGCAGATTTAACCGTTTCATCCTGCGTGTTCCATTTTAACAGCAAGTTATACATTCTTGAAAGTATCTTAGTTTTGGGATCTGACAGTTCTGTTTCCAATTTTGATTTTTCCACCTGGAAGCCAATTTTTTTGTCCAAATTATAGGCCTCTCTTATTTGATAATAATGAAGCCAGTCTCGCACTTTATCTTTTAATTTCTCAAAACTCTGCAATTTCATTTTCTCTCCTTCTTGTTCCAATATTTCCCAATATTTCGGCCATTTGGCCTCCATATTGAGCTTTTTCTGAGCCTTCGCTTCCATTGGTGACAACCACCTTGGGGTTTTATTTTCCAATAAGTCTTTGTATCTTATCCAGACATTGAACAATGCTTTCCTGACAATATGGTTTTTAAATGCTTTATGTGCTTTAACCTTGATCCTGTCAGCTGTTGAGTCCTGTCAGCTGGGAAACCGCGCCTCGGTTTTCAAACGTTTCAGAACTCGAACGGTCTTCTGGAACAAAAACCAAGGTACCACTGTATTTTTAATATTTTTTAGGCTGCCTTTCAAAGTAAACCCTCTCAAGCGGCTTAAGGAGTAAAATAAAGCACACCAGCCACCACAGTTAATTGACAAAAGCCGGCAATCATAACAAGATAAAGTATCTGGCTCAAAAATATTAAAAGCTGCCAGCAGTCCTGCTCATGAAATGAAGCAACAACGCATGAAAAAGCCAAAGGAAACAAATGGAAGGACTCTCCTAAAGATTGGCAATGACTGACTCCAGATGGTAATCTGTTCCAGAGGTGTGGGGCTGCTTCAGAAAAGGCCTTCTCCCTACAGGTGGTATCTGACTCCTAGTACGGTAAGTTAGCAAAAATGTAGAGGTAAGGTAAGGGACCCCTGACCATTAGGTCCAGTCGTGGCCGACTCTGGGGTTGCAGCGCTCATCTCGCTTTATTGGCCGAGGGAGCCGGCGTACAGCTTTCGGGTCATGTGGCCAGCATGACTAAGCCGCTTCTGGCGAACCAGAGCAGCACACAGAAACACCATTTACCTTCCCGCTGAAGCGGTACCTATTTATCTACTTGCACTTTGACGTGCTTTCAAACTGCTAGGTTGGCAGGAGCAGAGACTGAGCAAAGGGAGCTCACCCCATTGCGGGGATTCGAACCGCCAACCTTCTGACTGGCAAGTCCTAGGCTCTGTGGTTTAACCCACAGCGCCACCCACTTCCCTAAATGTAGAAGACAAGTACAAATACCTGCTGGAAATGTAAAGAAAAAGAAGGTACCTTTTATCATTTGTGGTGGTCATGTAAAGTAATAAAAGCATTCTGGGAAATGATATATAATGAAATGAAAAAAAAATGTTTAAAAATAACTTATTAAAAAACCAGAAGCTTTTTTTGCTAGGAATTGTAGGTACGTATATTCCAAAGGATCAGAAAAGACTTTTTATGTATCAAACAACAACCATGCGGATGTTACTAGGCCAGAGATGGAAAGAAGATAAAGTCCCATCCAGAGAGGAATGGCAAACGAAGCTGATGGACTACGCCGAAATGGCAAAACTGACCGGAAAGCTCAGGAACCAAGAAGACAATAACTTTAAGAAAGAATGGGGAAAATTTACAATTTCTTTAGGAGACCACTGTAAGCAGATGAAAACATTAAAGGTAAAGGGACCCCTGACCATTAGGTCCAGTCATGACCGACTCTGGGGTTGCGGCACTCATCTAGCTTTATTGGCCGAGGGAGCTGGCGTACAGCTTCCGGGTCATGTGGCCAACATGACTAAGCCGCTTCTGGCGAACCAGAGCAGCGCACGGAAACGCCATTTACCTTCCCACCGGAGTGGTACCTATTTATCTACTTGCACTTTGACGTGCTTTCGAACTGCTAGGTTGGTAGGAGCTGGGACTGAGCAATGGGAGCTCACCCCGTCACAGGGATTTGAACCGCCGACCTTCTGATCGGCAAGCCCTAGGCTCTGTGGTTTAACCCACAGCGCCACCCGCGTCCCTTCATGAAAACATTAGAAGGATTTTAATAACACTTGTAATGTAACAAGTACAATGGACAATATGGACATGCTAATTGGGGTTGGTGGGAGTTGCAGTCCAGCTACGTTGGAAAGGCCCCAGGGCCCCACTCCTGCCATATAAGTATGGGTTTCTACATGATCATCTGCTTGCATGCGTGGTGCCCTAGTGCAGTTTCGGTGCTTCTTTCTAAGCACACAATGCAAACCCTCTGCTCCGTTGCATTGGTTAAAACCAGGGGTCAGCAAACTTTTTCAGCAGGGGGCCGGTCCACTGTCCCTCAGACCTTGTGGGGGGCCAGACTATATTTCGAAGGGGGGAAAAGAACGAATTCCTATGCCCCACAAATAACCCAGAGATGCATTTTAAATAAAAGGACACGTTCTACTCATGTAAAAACACGCTGATTCCCGGACCGCCCACAGGCCGGATTTAGAAGGCGATTGGGCCGGATCCAGCCACTGGGGCTTAGTTCGCCTACCCATGGTTAAAACAGTCCAAACTACATCAGTCGCACAAAGGGATTGCCTCGCACAATCATGTCCACATGTTTGTGTTTGAAGTGGTAATCCAGGCAAGTGTCTGCCATATGGACAGAGCTTTGGAGTGATGGCAATATGGTTCTAATAACACCAAACCGTGTGGCAGCCTCAACATGTGCTCCGTTTATGAAGTTTAGCTGATGAAGCAGCTGTTACACCATGTAAGAAATGCATCTTTGAGGAACACTGCCTCAGTCGACTTGGCTGTTAGGTAGGGATGACTAACCTGTATCCCACTGAGGATCTGTTTGGTATATATATGTGATGGCAATATATTTCTATTTCTGTTTCCCACAAAACAACAGATGTACAATTCCCCATTCTCTTAGGGGCCCCCTGATCCATTCAAGTTCAGAATGTACCATGCTAATTTTCAGTTGACAGCCACAAACTTCCGTTCCTTGCATTTCATTGGAAAGATTCTTAATTTTTTTGATATTGGGGTGTTTTATGGCTGTTTAAGTGGAACACCATTTAGTTCTACTGCTGCACCCCATTGAAATAATGGAGCTAAATGTAGCAGGTGGGAAGCCAGCTATTTGGTGACTAGTTATAATGACAAATCTCTACAAATGAGAGAGGAATGGAAGTCCCCGCAAGAGACTTCCTTATCAGATTGAAAAGTGCTTTTTAGGGCAGCTTTTGCCAATAGTTCCAGGAGCTGGGCATTTTGATTTAACACCATTAGGTCTGTGCCCTGTGCCCTGAAGATTTTTTTAAAAAGATTATTATTCCTCCGTAGATCTCAGGGCAGTTCACAACATAAAATTACAATATAAAAACCACAAAATACATAATAAAAATAATAACCAACCCCCCCAATAACCCCCCTCTTATTTAAACCGAATTACATGGGCACGTCCTTCACTTGATGACTGCAATATCAGTTGGGGAAATGTATGTGTGAATGAACCAAAAGAGTTCACATTTTTAGTGCATTGCCAGACTGAGAACTGAGTCGCAAGAATCAAACAATGTACATGCCTATAGGAGTTGGCCCTAAGAATCAGGCTGCCTATTGGGTTTGGAGGGACTGTGGAAAAATTGGAATATGATGTTTTAATTGCTGCACTTAAGTTTCTCAACATTTCCAGAACAGAGCCAGCCCGTTTTAGAGAAGCACTTGAACATCTGTACTGCTGTGGGCTTTGCTGAAATGTCCTTCCAGCTCAGAATATAGTGCCTGTTTTGTCATCAGAGGGATTACGTATCACATGGATATGCAAATGGCTAACATCATGTTGCACGAGTAGCATGGGAGATTTCAGAGGCAAAAGAGCCATGTTGGACGAGAGAATGTGAGGGGGACTTTGTACATATACTTGCACTTAATCTCTCTCGCTGAAATCAATGGGGTTTAAAAGTTCTTAACTTTGGCTGGATTTCTCACTGATGAGGAAAGGGTTTGGCCCAAAGCCTGTGGAAATCTACAAAGCCATGCATTGTCCTTAAGTTTACACTTGCATCTTAAGTGCTTTAATGGAACCATGCCAAGGTAATAAATCATTACATTGGGATTAAAAAAATAACCATTCATAACTCACATTGTCATAGTTTTGTTTTGTACGTATATGTGTGCAGCATATAAAATATAGATGGAGAACCATCTCACTTGACCTTTATTCCTGCCATTATTGGTTTCTTAGTTATGTATTCTGTTCCTGATCCTTGCCTGTGACTTAGGTAGGATGTGTACACAACAGTATTCTCATTTCCTTTTTCTTTCCGTTTCACCCTCCAATCCATTTCATTTTCTTTCTGCCATCTTGTCTGGAAATAACCTCTGCACACTTCCATTCGAATGTTCCCACCCTCCCAAAATTGGACCTGTAATTTCAACTATTAAAAAATATGCTGAATTTTGAACTTAGTTTAAAAAGTTCAAAATAATAGTAGTAGTCATAGTAATTAGGATTGTACAACTGATTTTGTCAAATCCCAAACTAAATGAGAGTTATTTAAACAGAATCCAAATCAAATTGAAATGCCTCCAAAGTGATCTGAATTGAATTGGATCAATTTGGACTGATCCAGAGCTAAAGTCACACACTAAGAAAGTAAGAAAGACTGTCTCCAAAGTATTGCAGAAGCGCAAAACAACACCATATAAGGAGAACAGCAGGGAGGGGGATGAGGGAATGTGGAATTTGCTTATTGACAGCTCTAGTTTCCAATCAGGGCCAGAATCTCGCCCAACATTATCCAATCATAGTGCCTTTCATTGTTTTGTAAGTTCTCTGAAGGTAAGAAAGAGTTTGGTGACATTTGTTCAGGTTTTATTATTATTATTTCTCGGGTTCTGTTTGTTTTCCAATCTTTTCCATCATTTCCCAATCAATCCTGGTCCCATCCTTAACCTAAAATGAAATAATTTGCTTTCTGTATCTTTTGTTGTTGTTGTTTAGTCGTTTAGTCGTGTCCGACTCTTCGTGACCCCATGGACCAGAGCACGCCAGGCACTTCTGTCTTCCACTGCCTCCCGCAGTTTGTTCAGACTCAAGTTTGTAGCTTCGAAGACACTATCCAACCATCTCGTCCTCTGTCGTCCCCTTCTCCTTGTGCCCTCCATCTTTCCCAACATCAGGGTCTTTTCCAGGGAGTCTTCTCTTCTCATGAGGTGGCCAAAGTATTGGAGCCTCAGCTTCACGATCTGTCCTTCCAGTGAGCACTCAGGGCTGATTTCCTTCAGAATGGAGAGGTTTGATCTTCTTGCAGTCCATGGGACTCTCAAGAGTCTCCTCCAGCACCATAATTCAAAAGCATCAATTCTTCGGCGATCAGCCTTCTTCATGGTCCAGCTCTCACTTCCATAAATCACTACTGGGAAAACCATAGCTTTAACTATACGGACCTTTGTTGGCAAGGTGATGTCTCTACTTTTTAAGATGCTGTCTAGGTTGGTCATTGCTTTCCTCCCAAGAAGCAGGCGTCTCTTAATTTCGTGGCTGCTGTCACCATCTGCAGTGATCATGGAGCCCAAGAAAGTAAAATCTCTCACTGCCTCCATTTCTTCTCCTTCTATTTGCCAGGAGGTGATGGCAAATATCTGTATCTTAGTCTTGAATTACTTAGGCAGTGTCACTTATTCTTCCACCACCCAAAACTCAGTTGTTTCTGGCCAACTCATTCTAAATGTTATGGGAGTGGTCAAGGTTGTGGTTGGAAACTTGGCCAAATCAAGTTTTACTAACTTGGAAAAGTGCTGTAGCATCTCTGGTCGGCAGGAAGTGGGCAGATGAAGACATGGAATGTTGGGTGGTTCAATGTTTTCTATTTATATGAATATATTTTAACATCTTTGGTGAAATCCATTATATACACAATCCATCTTCAGGCCCTTAAAGAGAACCACAGCAGGATGACCAAGCGAAATCAACAACCAGTACCCTTTTGTAATAGCCTTCACATTTTTCCTTCTTTGAATAAGTTTTTATTTTAGACAGTTTTTGGAGTGTTAGGGTGATCTGGTCAGGTCTGGCGTAAGCACTTGGTATCCTTTTTGGGCAGTGACCAGGGTGCAAAGACCTTGGCAGGACCCACTACAGATGGCCTCCCATTGGCTGAATACAACTTTCAGGAGAAGCTGTGATAGTGCTCTGATGTTCGCTGATTGACTGTCAGCTCGGGGAGGTGGGGAATGGTGCTCCAATGAGCATTGAGCACCTACTGAAAGCAGTGTGGTGTTAATCAGAGCACTACTGCAGGCTCTACTGGCATGAAAGACACCTGTATTTCTGGTAAACCTCTTGGGAATGGAACAACATGTCAGGCCCTTTGCCCAGGCATCCCTCAACCCTGGAGAAAATTCTGGATCTGGCTGGGTTTCCTCCCTCATCTTACATTCTCTTGCTGCTATTGATAATTACTCATGAATATATGTAAACTTTTAACTATGGGCTTTATTCTATAAGGTTCCGTCAGAGCAAGGATTTCCCCCCCTTGCATGAGAGAACCTTCTCTCCCTCTCCTCCCCCTGTGTGCCTCTCAAATCTCTCCTGCAGGTTCCCTCAGCTCTCAGGACCAGATCTGGGCATAATAATAATAATAATTTATTATTTGTACCCTGCCCATCTGGCTGGGTTTCCGCAGCCACTCTGGGTGGCTTCCAACAAAGATTAAAAATACATTAAAATGTCATACATTAAAAACTTCCCTAAACAGGGCTGCCTTCAGATGTTTTCTAAATGTCAGTAGTTGTTTATCTATTTGACATCTGATGGGAGGGCGTTCCACAGGGCGGGCACCACTACCGAGAAGGACCTCTGCCTCGTTCCCAGTAACCTCACTTCTCATAGTGAGGGAACCACCAGAAGGCCCTCGGAGCTGGACCTCAGTGTCCGGGCAGAACGATGGGGGTGGAGATGCTCCTTCAGGATGGTGCAGGATGCACATCAGAAGGGGGGGGACCACATGTACTAGCACAATCCTCGAATGCTGCCTGATGTTTTAATCTTTCAATGGAAGTTTATTGTAAGTATCATTTAAGGAGTAAGGCGGTTGTTTTGTGCTGAGTAAGACCATTGGTCCATTCTGCTCAATTTTGTCTGCCCTGACTGATATGCTCTCCAGGGATTTTGCCATACTTGAAGCAGCCCAGGACCAGACCTGGGACCTTCTGAAACCAAAGCTGGTGTCGCAGCTCTTCCTTCTAATGATCATGGGGAGCATTTTTCAAGGTTTTACGATGGAAAATAAGTACAAACAATATTAATTCAAAGAATGTGTTTCAGCCACAGTTAAGCACTTCTAAGTCCCACTGGTTTCAGCCAGAGCGATTCAGGCACATCCTTAATTCTCTCACTGAAATCAACGTGAACTGGAAGTGCTTAACTTTGGCTGAATTGTACCCATAAACTGCCATAAATTTACGTCAGTACGATGTGTACTTGTCATTCTCAGGCAGGTGGCAATGCATTCCTTTACAAATATTATGACAGTTGCCATAAAGACATATCCTTGCCTTTGGAGAGGATTATCTTTGGTCAGTCAGCCCTTTTTTTTTCTAATTTGCTGTAATTACTTTATTACATTCTGGCAAGAATTATTGGTCCTTAATCTGTGAGTCACAAAACCAAACATTTCCCTGGCTTACAAAACCTTAAAAATGCTTTGTTGGGTTAACCCAAGGTGCACAAATCCCCGCGGGTGTGGTCTTGAAATGTGAGCAGCACATTCCTCTGCCTCTGAAACCGGCCGATGTCGGTCACTTTTGTCACAACAAAACTCATGTACAGTGGTACCTCGGGTTAAGAACTTAATTTGTTCTGGATGTCTGTTCTTAACCTGAAACTGTTCTTAACCTGAGGTACCACTTTAGCTAATGGGGCCTCCCGCTGCCGCCGTGCCGCCATCGTGTGATTTCTGTTCTCATCCTGAAGCAAAGTTCTTAACCCGAGGTACTATTTCTGGGTTAGCAGAGTCTGTAACCTGAAGCATCTGTAACCTGAAGCGTCTGTAACCTGAGGTGCCACTGTACTGACATAACACAGCAAAGGAGGAAGTGAAGAGCTCCTTTTTCTCCCACTCTCACTGCAGATACTCTGAATGTCAGTTGCTAGAGGACCGCGGTGGAAGAGGTTATTGCTATCACACCTTGCTTCTGGGCTTCCCATCAGCATCTGGTTGTGGACAAGAGGATGCTGAAGTAGACAGGCCTTTAGTCAGATCCAGCCGGGCTAAGAGGATGTTGAAGTAGACAGACCTTTAGTCAGATCCAGCCAGGTTTTTCTTATCATTTTCAAACATTTGTGTACAATGTTTGGTAGCCACATTTCCACAGTGCCTCATTACGCAGGTTTCCCACTTCGGTTTCATTTTGTGACTCCTAAAAGTCCTTGGCCCGGACCTAGCTGTTGCCTCACACAGCTAATCTTGAACAATTAGAGGCTCCATTCGGGAATATTCATTCATGTGACAATTCACATCTAGCCAATACAATGAGGGTCTGGTAAAAAGGTAAAGGTAAAGGACCCCTGGACGGTTAAGTCCAGTCAAAAGCGGCTATGGGGTTGCGGTGCTCAGCTCATCTCGCTTTCAGGCCAAGGGAGCCGGCATTTGTCTGCAGGCAGCTTTCTGGGTCATGTGGCCAGCACGACGGAACCGCTTCTGGTGCAACAGAAGACCGTGACGGAAGCCAGAGCGCATGGAAACACTGTTTACCTTCCCGCCACAGCAATACCTATTTATCTACTTGCACTGGCGGGTGGCGCTGTGGTCTAAACCACTGAGTCTCTTGGGCTTGCTGTTCGGAAAGTCAGCAGTTTGAATCCCCACGATGGAGTGAGCTCCCTTTGTTCTGTCCCAGCTCCTGCCAATGGGTGTCTAGAGAAGCACTGCAAGATGCCTGCAGAGGTGTAGCCACATATGCACCAGTTGTATACCAAAACCTCCCATGACTCTTCCTTGCTGGGCCAGGAAAATTGCTTTTACCCACATGGTTGCTATCTTGGGGCAGTGACCACCGAGGACCAATTTATTGCTTGTCACACTGATTGCGCTGTTGTGCTTGATTTCTACAAAATAAATAGCTGAAGGGGGAGGGCTAGATCAGAATGGTGACATGGCAGGAAGGGGTCTTTAACCCTTATCCTGCTGTGGCCCTGATTACCTCTTGCACCTGCAATGATGTGAAAGCTCCCCGGCATCAGCTGTCTATTTTTGAAACTCAAGGATGCCACACGGTGAATGTCTCATCTAGTTGAGCCCTGAGTACTTATCTGGAGCAAGCTATAGAGGAAAAAATAATGCAGGATGTGCTTGGCAGCACAAACCATTAATGTGCAAAATGAATTTTCCCTTCTAAGCTCTTAGAAGTCCAGAGTGTGTTGGTGTGATTGTCTTTTAGCAAGTGTGTAAATGTTTGCTTTTTATATATATAAAAAATAGGGTTGGGTGGAGGCCTTAATTTCAAAATTGAGATCACATGCTAGTTTATTGATTAGCAATAGTGCAGCAGACTTTAGTACTAACTGTAAGAATTTCCTGTTAGGATTCCCACAGGGCCTGACATTTCTGCTTTCAAAAGGCAGCTGCCTAGTAACAGAGACTGTAATATTTCCTTTCCCCCTCCCCATCCATTTGAATTTGCAGCACATTCTGTTGTGTGTGTCGGTCCTGTTCTGTGTCTCTCTCATCCAAGGTCATTTGTTTCCTTGTTGATTATACATGCTTAAGTCTAGGATTGAACTTGGAATGATGTTTGTTAGCCCAAATGAAACACGAAGAACATAAAGGGGGAACATATACCATAGATGCTTAAAAGGAGACTCTCCTAGTGTACAGTTTTGTTCTGAGCTTCATTTTGCTAGCCTATAGCACATAATTTTGTTGATATGATGCATACTGGATGTCTGTGGAACTCAGAACCTAGAACATTGCATTGTTGGTCAGAGAGACATACAAACCACTCACTGTAAAGATAGGGAGAGTCAGTTGGATTCTATGTAGTCTCTTACATGAAACAGGTTTACTGGACTCTGTTGGGTCTGATGTTGACCCACTGTGATTGATTAAAGGCCTGTATAAAACTTCCTGGTGCGTTCAATCAATTGACCTAGACCACTTGTTTATGTCCTAAGTCATAGTGTCCCATATACCGAGACCTAGATGATTGCTACACCTCCTTCCTGCTAATGATTCTGTACCTACTGCTATATATTTCTTTCTCTTTAGCAATCACTCTTAGCCAAGTAAGATTGTCTTCCACAGACACGGTTTTAACAGTGGGTCTGTAAGTGACTGTGGAGGCCAATTCTGGATCCACACATCCTTCCACAGTGGGGACATAGGTTTCCGGGCGGGAGTTGATAATGGTGAGGGTTTGCCAAACTTGCCTTCCTCTTAGCACATTTCTCCCTTTCGTCCTGAGTTCAAGTGTCTTCAAAGCCCATGACACGTTTGGTAAAGGCTGTTCTCCAATTGGAGCACTCCAATTGGAGCACTCGCAGGCCAGTGTTTCCCAGTTGTCGGTGTTCTCAGCCAGTGTGGTGTAGTGGTTAAGAGCGGTAGTCTCGTAATCTGGGGAACCGGGTTCGCGTCTCCACTCCTCCACATGCAGCTGCTGGGTGACCTTGGGCCAGTCACACTTCTTTGAAGTCTCTCAGCCCCACTCACCTCACAGAGTGTTTGTTTTGGGGGAGGAAGGGAAAGGAGAATGTTAGCTGCTTTGAGACTCCTTAAAGGGAGTGAAAGGCGGGATATCAAATCCAAAATCATCTTCTTCTTCTATACTACATTTTTTTCAGAATAGAGTAGTTGCTTTGGAAGATGATAATCAGACATACAAACAACATGACCAGTCCAACGAAGTTGATGTTGAAGAATCATTGCTTCAACACTGGTGATCTTTGCTTCTTCCAGTACACTGGCATTAGTTTGCCTATCTTCCCAAGTGATGAGTAAAATTTTTCGGAGACATCGTTTATGGAATCTTTCAAGGAGTTGGAGATGGCATACTGCTAAATATATGGGCTGAATTCATGCTTGGCCCCAGATTGAACTCCAGATTCAAAATATGGGCTGAATTCATGCTTGGCCACCTATGTGTACCAGACCAGGGAGCCTGACTTAAGCCATGTCTCCAGTTCTCAGCAAAACTCCTCCAGCCTTTATCTGTACAGCTCCTTCACTGGGTCCTTTTCATTATGTTTATTAGGACTTTTAGTACCCAAAATAGTTCAAGACTGAAGTGCTGCTGCCAGCTGCATCATCTTCATTTCATGTCGTGTTATAGAGTTTTCCAGCTGCTTTATCCTCTTTCGCGGCAGTGAAACTCGAGTCGACAACTCTCGAATCAAACAAAGCCTCTGTCTCTGTCCCCCACTGGTGCGAGACCTCGGCCGGTCTTCACTGCTGAGCGTTCCTCTAAAATAAGCAAACAGAAGAAAAAGGAGTCCGATCAATTTTAATTTGATTTGGCATTGCTGAAAAGTCTCCTTTATATCTCAATCTACTGTATATCCCACTTTCATATTTTTTACCTTTTGAAGAAATTTCAAAGTGTCTCCAATGGACAGTGAACTGTGTCGTCTACAGGGATGCCAAGAAAGTAATATGAAGAGACACCAGTATGAAAACAAAGGAGTCCTCAGAAGGTGAATTGAGAGCAAAATATTTGGCTCAAGGCTTTTCAAGTCATAAGATTCTTCTTCAGGGATGACTTAATCCAAGGGTAGCTAATGTAGTATCCTCCAGATTTTGTTGGACTACAACTCCCATTATTCTGGACCATTGGCCATGCTGTCTGCAATTAATCTGAACAAACAAAGTATGGTTTATCCTTGCCCTTGAAGCCAATGTTTTTGAAGTGCTATGTGTATGTTGTATGGGCTTTGGGCTGGGAAGGAGAAATTGAAGGGCAGGAACCAGTAGGTTGGAAGAGAAAGAAACAGTAACTAGACATTGTTATAAGTATATTCCACAATGGGCACAGTTTGCTTCATAAAACTCTGAAGAAAATCAGCCTCTCATGTTTTTCTACACACACACACACAGAGGGGTGGGTGGGTGGGGGGGTTATTTGGTTTCACAAAGCTTATCAGGTAGATAAGAATCTCATAAAGAGTGTCAGCATTGTTTTTTGTACTGCTTGTGTAAAATATTCATAAAGGAATGGGCATAATGCAACATGCAGATCTATCACTGAGAATAAAATATGGGAAACATTTAAAAAAGTTATTTTAAGTGCTTTAAAAAAAGAGTAATCCAGAAGCTGTTTCTACTGAACTGTTTCTGCTGCTCTGCTATTTTTGCTGTGAAATAAACAGTTATGAATTTCTAAATCCAAAATGTGGCATTAGTTGTCAGCTACTTTGGGGAAGAGTTGTAGCTCCGTGGTAATGTTCATGCCTTGCTTCTGGGTGGTCCCTCTTCCATTCCAAGCTTCTCTAGGAGCTGAGAGAGGCTCCTAGAGAGCCATCGCTAAGTAGTGTCAACAATTTGAAGTATATGGTCCTATAGTCTGACTAAGTACAGTGGTACCTCGGGTTACAGACGCTTCACGTTACAGACGCTTCAGGTTACAGACTCCTCTAACCCAGAAATAGTACCTCGGGTTAAGAACTTTGCTTCAGGATGAGAACAGAAATCGCACGGTGGCGGCGCAGTGGCAGTGGGAGGCCCCATTAGCTAAAGTGGTACCTCAGGTTAAGAACAGTTTCAGGTTAAGAACGGACTTCCAGAATGAATTAAGTTCGTAACCAGAGGTACCACTTCCTAAATAAGTAGATGGGGGGGGGGCGTTGAACCATTGGGTAGAAGACTGTTGATCCCAAGGAAGCATTCCTCAGAAATGCCTGCTAAAGTATTTGAGGATTCCAAGTGTATCATGTGAGACTATATATGAAGTCCATGGACAAGTCCCAAATGTAAACCAAATGTAAACCAAAGTCATTTTCCACATAGCATGTTGGTACAACGTCGCCATTTTCCTGCAGCTTTAATACTCATACTCTATTTATTCATAAAGATGTCCCGCCACTTATGTGGGGGTTACATCCTGGGGCCCCGCATGCATAAGTGAAAATCACTTAAAGCGGGGAGCGCCCCATTTTAACAGGAAGGGCATCTGGGTGTCAGGATGCTGTCATTGGCTCCTGGCTGGTTGCCCAGGAAAGTATAAAGACAAGGAAAGGTTTCTTACTGTCTTTTTTTATTTCAAACTTTACAGAGAGAGGCTATCAAACCCAGCCCCTTGGATAATGGCATTTCCCCGAGTGAATCTCCACTCCCTGTCTCTCCCACTTTCTCATTTGTCACTTCCACGGGTGCCACTAAGGGCCATCTGTCTTCTTTTTTTATATAATATATTTATTAAGGTTTAGGTATTTATATAAAACAGAAAAAACAGAACAATAAAAAACAAAAACACATACAATCCAAACAGAACACATACAAAACAAGTATAATTTCCATCCCTTATATTCGTAAAACTTACTTTCCCGACCTCCTCATACCTCCCCTTTCTGTATTCCATTCTCTAATTAAGTCAATTCAGCAAATCCTTTCCCTAATTTCTATATAATTTTTAGCCTTTCTTTTCTTAATCACATAATCATTACAGCTTTTAACCCCTTAATTTCTGAATCAACATCGTTCTAGCCTTCAATAATTTTGCAATGTTTCTTAAGATAGTCCTTAAATTTCTTCCAATCTTCTTCCGCTGTCTCTTTTCCCTGGTCTCGAATTCTGCCGGTCATTTCTGCCAGTCCCATATAGTCTATCACTTTCATCTGCCATTCTTCCACGGTGGGTAGATCTTGTGTCTTTAAGGGCCATCTGTCTTTGAGCTCTTTGCTCTCCTACTTTTAAGGCTCGCCGGTTTCTGGGAGATGGAGGGTCTGGGATGCTTTCTAATGACAATGTGTCAACCGGCTGCTGCTCCAGCTCTGCCTTTCCTCCTCCTCTCCCATGATTTCCCAGCTTTTCCCCCTCATCTGCCTCTGAGCCGTGACCTCCCGCAAACCACTGTTGTAAATCTATACTCTCTTCCTCTTCCTCCTCCCTGGAAGGGTCGGGATAGGGAGGTGGTCTTTACCATTCCTCCTCTGCCCAGTTCCTGATAGTGGGGAGGAAAGAGAGAGAGACTCACCCTGGAAATCACTCGGGGCTGCTGCCCAACCTGTCCTGAGTCTGCCTGCCTGCCCCCTTGGGGGAGCCAGAGTGTGGGGCTACGGCAGCTGACCACAGAGGGTGAGGGCTGAGAAGGTTACCCAGAAGAACAGGTACTTGGAGAGGAGCATGGACACCCAGTGGAGCAGCAGAGGCAGGGAGAAGGTGCCCCCCACCATGTTGGTCTATCAAAGTTTGCCTTCCTTCGCTTGGGCAGCGGCCCCGAGGGACTTATGGGCAGTAACCCCGAGTGAGGGAAGGCCTGTTTGTTTATTTTGTGGTGACCCTCATAAACATGGTTGCACACAAGTGGGAAGCATATAGGGTGTGTGCCTATATTCCTTATGACCATTTCACTTTTAAAAGCAACCTTTAGCCAATTCAACTGTTATCATTTTCCCTCAAGGAATGCCAGGAACTGCAATTCTTTAAGGAGGCTATCCAACACTGATTTTGCAGTACTTTTGCAAACGGATAAGGTTCCGAAGTGCCAGACAAAATGAACAAAATGCTAGGAGCTCTTTACATACTCCTGGCTAGCTGAACAAGTCTATTGTCTTCTGGGTAAAAATACAAAACAAAATACCCCCCCCCCAAAAAAAACTCCAAGGAGCTTTGTAGCACCTTAAAGATTTAACATATTTATTAGGACATTAGCTTTTGCAGACTACAGGTGCATTAAGTATAATCTTGAGTTGCAGGTATATATTATTAGAAATAAGCAATATTAGTAATATTCATAGCAGGCTCATTGAAATTGGTCCATTTTGAATATGGCGAATTCACTCATAGTAGTGAATTGTACGCAATGCAGAAATGTACAGTAATGATTACATTAGCATTGGTCATTCACAAATGTCAGGTTACTGGTTTTTTTACAGCATCCCAAATAACAAAAAAAAGAAAACTCCATACCCACCTTCAGCAACAATTAATAATGCTCACTGGGTTTATGATTACATCTGTCACCTGCCTAATATGTTTCTGCAGAGACACAGTTCTCCAGGCACATGTTCCTTGCACAATATCATTTCTTGCAAGACTGCTGTGCAAGATGTATTTGAGGATATTATGCAAGGGCCTTCTGAATCTTTCATCACAGCCTGCTCGACAAGAGAAATAACAGGACATGTAGAGGTCACTCTTATTTCTGGTAGTAGCACAAACTCTTTCTAATCTCCCTTCCAGTAGTTCAGTACTAAATTTATTTCTAATAAGCACATGAGGGAATTTTGCGACATTAGGCATTTCTAAAGTGTTGCTCAAATACACTCTTTACCTTCTTAAAATCAGATTAGCCTTAAGAGGCTCAGTCTTCCCGCTGGGCTCTTTTGCAAAAATGACTCATTTCTATGGTGCAAAATTACAAGCTTCTCAGAGCATTAAGCATTTTCTGCTATTCATACCATAAGGATTGTAGCCACACACTATTTAGGCACCTAGGAAACCACACTGAAGAGAGTGTGTGTATTAAATTAAACAGCATACTTTCCACTGCATTTTAAAAGCAAACATTCTGACTCACTGTTCCCCGGGGGCCTTTGTTTCATTAATGCAGAGCTTCTCACAGACAGTTTTCATGTCTGAATAATATACATAGAAAACTCCTTTTCTTGGTAATGAGCGGTTGTAACGTTCAAAGTATGCAAGGCATATTCAGCTACATGACCTCCCTTAAACTGGAAGTGAGTGCTTGAAAATATCCCTTTGTATCTGATTTTTTTTCCCCAATCAGTACGTCTATACAACCTTCAGTATCCTTAAATTACTCTGCACTAGACAAGGTCCTGCTTATATAAGAATCAGATTAGAAGCTGTGCTCAAATACTACAAAGTGCCTTTCAAAGATGACCTCTGCTGTATAATATATGCAGAGCTGCAGCCAGATTTATTTATTTATTAAAGTTGATTGTTGACACCAGGCAGGCCCCACAAATAACCCAGAGATGCATTTTAAATAAAAGGACACATTCTACTCCTGTAAAAACACGCTGATTCCTGGACTGCCCGTGGGCCAGATTTAGAAGGCGATTGGGCTGGATCCGGCCCCTGGGCCTTAGTTTGCCTACCCATGCATTACATAAACCTGAAGCTCTTTGTAAAATGCCCCAACTCACCTGATTGTGAGTCTTTGTGTTTGGCTTCTGTTATATCGCCTGGAGAATTATGGGGTCCTGCTTTCTACTTCTTCCCAAGATTATTGACCCTGTTGAGAGGCATTTTTCTCATGTATGCATTGATACACACTCTCTCTCATTTTTATTAATTTTTTTCTAATTTATATTTCAAAATATTCATTTGAACAACCTTAAATCAATGACTTCCCTTCTTCTCTTTCCATGGTTCATTTTGCATACCATACATCACAGCGTATTTTACATGAACTAAACCATTCAGGTAAGGGACACGGGTGGCGCTGTGGGTTAAACCACAGAGCCTAGGACTTGCCGATCAGAAGGTCAGCGGTTCGAATCCCCGCGACGGGGTGAGCTCCCTTTGCTCTGTCCCTGCTCCTGCCAACCTAGCAGTTTGAAAGCACGCCAGTGCAAGTAGATAAATAGGTACCACTCCGGTGGGAAGGTAAACAGTGTTTCCATGTGCTGCTCTGGTTCTCCAGAAGCGGCTAAGTCATGCTGGCCACATGACCCGGAAGCTGTACACCGGATCCCTTGGCCAATAAAGCGAGATGAGCGTCACAACCCCAGAGTCGGCCACAACTGGACCTAATGGTCAGGGGTCCCTTTACCTTTAAACCATTCAGGTATCCACTGTTACCTCCATCAAAACTTATGTACACTATTGAATTTATCTTAATGCTACCAGAGTTTTTAAATGAACACAGTTTTTACCCATATATTCAGTAAACATTTTCTAGTCTTCCTTAAACATATATTCTTCTTGTTCGCTTATTCTGTATATTAAATAAGCTGCGCATATTCCATCAGTTTAAGTTGCCATTCTTCTTTAGTTGGGACCTCTCTCGTTTTCCATTTTTGGGCTAACGAAACACGAGCCGCAGTAGTAGCATACACAAATAGTCTTTTTTAACACCTGATAATTTCCTTCTGAATTATCCCCAACAAAAAGGACTCTGGTTTTTGTTTTTGTTTTGTTTTTTTTGGAAAGGTACTTTTATACATTTTAAAAATTCATTATATATCATCTCCCAATACTCTTTTAGCCTTTTACAAGTCCACCACATACGATAAAACATACCCTCAACCTCGTTACACATCTCCAGCACTTATCTGATTCGGACTTACACATTTGAGCAATTCCGAGTAGGTATGCATTGATACTCAGCCCCCAAAGCTCTGAGTAGGTTATTGTATTCTTATAAGGGAAAAAAGCTACTATATTAAATTAATAAATTAGATAAAAGAAGCACCAGCCTGACCAGCTTTAACTCTTAAGTGCCCACCCCAAGAGACAAACTACATCTCCTGAAATCCCCTCTTCTGTCTAACTATCAAAGGTGCAGTAGACACAGCCTCTTTTGTACCTGATCACTCCACAAGCCGAGTGGTGTAGGGAGTAATTGTGGAGGCCCAATGCTACACCTCTACAAAGTGTGTGTAGATGCTTGGGAATGACCACCTCAGTCTTTGCAAAACTACCAGCATCCTGCCCTGGCTGAGGACAACAGCAGAGTGAGCAAGACACATGCAGCCAATGGAACAGAAAAAGTGAATGAAATAAAACTGCCAAAATGTGGAGTCTTTCAGAAAGAGGGAGGACAGGATGGAAAGTCATATTGCTATAATTTATTATTTTTCTGGAAGGGGAAAAGGAGTCGCAGGAAGGAGGAGTGTGAGAGTTTTGTCAACTGTAAACATCCTGAGTCGAGGAGATCTCTGGAGCCAGGGGCCATGCAGCTCAAATTAGATCTCCTCATCAGAAGGCATGGCTTTCCTCCTTTTCAATCCCACTCATTTTCTCTGAGAGTCGTCAGAGATTTTGGCCTCAGCTAATAAAAGCCTCCGTTTAATCAGATTAGTGGGAAACAGGGAATGTTGCTCCCAAATCTTGCCTGTTAAACTGTTTTGGGTTAGGAATCTATAATGCAAGCAGCTCTCATAGTAACTCGTCAAACACTCACTGTTACAGCCAGGAAATAAACAAATCCCAGTTTTGCCAGATAGAGCAACTCCTTGTGCCTTCCAGTTTGAGGCAGCTCGAGTTATTCCTTGCCACAAGTGAAGTGCAAGTACTAAAGAACGGCTTGGCCCTCAGGCCTTTCTGATTGCTTCCTCTGAAGAAGCTGTTGACAATGGATCTATTGTTATGAACTGGCCCCAGGGTCTACAATAGCTTTGAGAAAACATCTAGAATTGAGATAGTTGCAGTCATTGCAAAGTGCCTTCAAAACTTTATGTAAGCTCTAGCTGGGGATAAGTCCAGTATCCAGGACCACACAAAGATGGCAACGAATGCTGAGGGGTTAAAGAAGCTACTGACAGGAATAGTGGTAATATTATGAAAAAATGTGTGCATTTAGTAAGTGAACACGCATTGACTCCATAACTGACCATTCTTGGATGGTCTATCTAATGTTAGCTAAAATTCTGGTGAAAAGGTTCTCATTGATAACAGAGGCCTGTTTCTTCATCATCATCATTGTAATTATTTTATCCCATCTTTCCTCCAAGAAGCTCAAGCAGCACACAAGATGCCTCACATTTTATCTTCATGGTAACCACCTGGGAGAAGATAGTGACTGTCCCAAAATCACCCCATGAGCTTCATGGCTGACTGGGGATTTGAACTTACGACTTCAAAAATTTAGTCCAACGCTCTAAGCGCAACATCTCAATAGCTCTTGTTATCCTAGTAATATGATTGCTTCATGGAACCTAAATCCCTCTCTAGGAACTTAGGTAACTGTGTAAACAGATGTTCAGAATAATTCTAACCATACTAAGGAAACCCCTCATTATGACTGGAGGACGTTTCTTGATGTGGTTGGAAAACTCGACTGAACCATATCAGTGCCATCTCATACGTGGCAATAGTATTTTAGGCCCAAGCCAGACATTCAGAAGAAAAGGTTGAAAACTGCAGGGTATGTTCATTTGGTAACTATGGTAAACACGCTGAAAGCTCCAAACTTGGGTAAAAGCCACATTATTGGAAAATGGCTGATTGGCTTATGTTTGCATAAAAGCATCAAGTATATCTCTGAAGCTAACAAGCTGAATTGTATGTTCTTACATTCAGAATGGTCATAAGTGCTCAGAGAACAATTTTGGATAGGATTTTAATTTTCAAGATATGGCAGCGGTGGGCTTTCTCTGTTTTTCAAAGCTCTCAACATAAGCACACCCTGCAGTTTCAAGCTTTTTCTTCTAAATTTCTGAGGCAAACACTTATTTCACTGAACTTGTAAGATAACTATACAAAGAAGCAGAGATACTCACACAGTTTTTGTTCCTGTTACACTGCTTGGATACTGTACGAATTAGATCTCATTCTGCAAGACTTAGTATCCATTTGTTTTCAGTCCTCCTAATAAGTTATATGTGGGTTGTATCCAATGTTACTCCGAGTTAGACCCATTCAAATTAATGGACACGCCCAATTTAGGTCCATTCATTTGAATGGGTCTAACCAGTGCTGTTTTCTGGGGAGACGCAGGGGTACGCATACCCCTAAACATTTTATGAATCGTTGTACTTTTGTCCATTTACTGTCTTTATTTTTCCCAAATTGAACTATAAAATGGTGATTTTCTTGAGTCAAAATGAGAGTACCCCTAAACATTTTTTAAGAAAAAAAGCACTGGGTGTAACTCTCAGTAAAACTTAGTTGTGTTCAACCTCATGTTTTCCAACTACTGTATTTTTACGGATCAGTTCACAAGCTTTTAGTTCTGAGCTGGTATCTGACACAAATTCAGGAGGGAAACTGCCATTTGCAAATAGTTCAATCTCTCTCTCTCTATTTCATTGTTATGCATCATCCCATTTATTAATTCCCAGTAGAAAGTGGGCTTTTAATGGAAGATTTCTGAAGCCAGTTTGATGTGACGTAACCCATGCTTTCTTCCTCCCCCAAATTCCAGCTTAAAGCATGTTCCTTTTCAACTGCTCTGCCTCTGATACTGAGCTGGATGCTAAGAAACTGTTCACATAATGAGAAGAAGAAGGAAATCCATTATGAAGAGGCCACCCCAGACCCTAGTTCTTGTTTCCCAGAAGCAGCAATTAAGATATTATAGTACGGTCAACCCTGAATAGTATTTAAGTTGTAGTTGGCAGTGTTTTGAGAAATAACCCACTCCACTTTTAGTGTCCTGCCAGTCTCTAAAATGAATTTTTTTTAATTTATTTTTTTGGAACAAATTAATGATAGGGAGAAGCACCCAGAGCTGGCTGGTCGTCCTTGAAGCTGATGCCCCTCCCTGGGATCCAATACGGGAAGCCATATTCTGACAAAAACTGCAAAAGATTTATTTCTACCCTGATTGACAAGGGAGTAGAGTCAAGGAGCTAGTAGCATGATGTAGAAAAGGGGCCATCAAAGAAATTGCCACTAACCATCACCTAACTGTCCCCTGATATACCAGCTGTCTCAACAAGCCAGGGTCTGACCTTAGAGCCATGGAAGGCACAGAAGACACATCAGTAGGGAAAGTAAACAAGAACTCTTCATTTGTTTTAAAGCAGAGCAGCCAAAGGAAACTTCTGACTCTGTCCAGCTACAACTATGTCCAGTGCCACCTAGTGAACAGATTATACGATTTCTAAACACATAGAAACTGACCTTTGACAGTTCTCTGTTGAGGGACTTTTTCTGAAAAAAGGAAGCCTGCTTTTCCAATGGATCATGCTGGGTTCTTTAGAAGGCATCTAGCCTCACTCTGACGAATATGCATGAACAGTAATACAGGAAAGTTCTTAAGTGAAGAAAAGTATCTCATTGCAAGTAAATAAGAAATAAAGACCTATCTACCCGTGAACCCATGGTCTTTTCCTAGAAGCTGCTGTCCTGGGGGACCATGGAACCACCTGATCCCAGTCCTTACACATGTCTGTTTCTCCGGAACTGCACAACCAATGATGTGGCTTTGAGCTCGATTTGTTGGGGAAGAGAGGTATCCATGGTAAATTACAGAAAGTTGTGGAACAGAGACAGCAGGGATCTAAAAGGTGTCTGTAGCATGCTGTGCTCTCGTAGCAAGCAATATGGAAGCTCAAAACAGAGCTGTTCACTTGCTGCCTTTTAGAAGTCTTTTGGTGTCTCACCATACAAGACAGGGTAGGATAGAACCCCCTCTTTGACATCAAGTAGGAGGAGACCCTTGAAAGTCCCATGGACTGCAAGAAGATCAAACCTATCAATTCTGAAGGAAATCAGCCCTGAGTGCTCACTGGAAGGACAGATCCTGAAGCTGAGGCTCCAATATTTTGGCCACATCATGAGAAGAGAAGACTCCCTGGAAAAGACCCTGATGCTGGGAAAGATTGAGGGTACAAGGAGAAGGGGACGACAGAGGACGAGATGGTTGGACAGTGTTCTTGACGCTACTAACAAGAGTTTGACCAAACTGTGGGAGGCAGTGGAAGACAGGAGTGCCTGGCGTGCTCTGGTCCATGGGGTCACGAAGAGTCGGACATGACTAAACGACTAAACAACAAAAAGTTTTCTACATGCCAGGAATATATACCAGGCACGAATTTATCACCTCAGTGAAAAGTAGGCCTTCGTCCCAGTGCTTGATAACCTGGGTGAAATTTGTTGTGCACTATTATCATCGGAATATGTAACTTCTACAGCATAAGTTAATAAACTGAGATGAGAGGACTGACACAGAAAGCCCCCGTTCATCCTGCAAATACAAAGGCATGCCATAATAAACAAATGCGTTGAGCACCATACTCAAACACTTCGAGTGTCATAATGTGTCCTCCGGGTTTTGCCTTATTCTGGCCAGCCTTATGGGCTAGAGAGGAAATGGAAAGTTGCAGGATGAAGAGCTGTGTCTTTCTGAGGGAAAATGCTTCTAGTCTTACTTCTGAGATAATATCCTTCTGCTCTGCTTCTGACAGCAAGCTGTATCAACAACAGATGCCTGTAACTATGCCCACTTGGGCCCCCACACAGTGCACAATTATTGCTGGTCTTCAGACACAGTCCAGCTCTCAGTGCTTCGATTTTAATAATGATATCGGCAATGAAAAGGCTTGCAGTTTATGAAGAGTGTAGAAGATTCGCCATCTTTGTGCCATCTCACCCTACCAGTAGTTATATCTCCACCGATACGGAAAAACAAATGTGTCAGCATTGGCAAGTCTGTGATGGAGTGAGGCACCAGGGAGGTGTGGCATTCAGTCAAGGCCGACCCTACCATAAGGGAGATGAGGCAATTGCCTGATGAGAAAGAGGATGGAGAGCAGCATCCCCACACTGGCCATTCCTCCTAAGCATTCTGGCCATTCTCCTCTCTCGGAGTTCAGAACTGTGTGTGCCACAGCCCAGTAATGTACCCCAAACTAGCTCCTCAGGTGCATTGGGAATGATTACCCCTTTGTCATCACAAAAAAATTTTTTTCCTTCCAGTAGCACCTTAAAGACCAACTAAGTTAGTTCTTGGTATGAGCTTTCGTGTGCATGCACACTTCTTCAGATACACTGAAACAGAAGTTGCCAGATCCTTCTATATAGTGAGAAGGTGGGGAGGGGTATTACTCAGAAGGGTGGTGGGAATGGGTGGTTGGCAGATAGCTGTGATGAGCCTGTTGACGACTCTTAACGACTGCAATAGGTCTTACAGGAAAAAGCAAGGGGTGAGAAGGTGAAAAATGGCTTTGTCATGTATAATGAGATAAGAATCCAATGTCTTTGTTCAGACCAGGTCTCTCCATGGTATTAAGTTTGGTAATGAGTTGCAATTCAGCAGCTTCTCTTTCCAGTCTATTTCTGAAATTCCTTTGTAGTAATACAGCTACTTTGAGATCTTGTATAGAATGTCCTGGGAGATTGAAGTGTTCTCCTACTGGTTTCTCTGTCTTGTGATTCTTGATGTCCGATTTATGTCCGTTTATTCTTTGGCGTAAGGTTTGACCTGTTTGTCCAATATAGAGAGCTGAGGGACACTGTTGGCATTTGATGGCATATACAATGTTAGATGATGAGCAATTAAATAGTCCCGAGATGGTATGTGTGATGTTGTTGGGGCCAGTAATGGTGTTGTCCGGGTGTATGTGGCAGCAAAGTTGGCATCTGGGTTTATTGCAGGCTCTGGTGCCAGTGTCCGTGTTACGTCTGGTTGTAGTATTATTGTGGGTTAGGAGTTGTTTAAGATTGGGTGGCTGTCTGTAGGCAATGAAAGGTCTTCCTCCCAGAGCTTGAGAAAGAGAACTGTCATTGTCCAGGAGAGGTTGTAGATCTCTGATGATGCGTTGTACTGTTTTAACTTGGGAGCTGTATGTGATGACTAGAGGTGTTCTGTTATTTTCTTTTTTGGGTCTGTCTTGCAGCAAGTTCTCTCTGGGTATCTGTCTGGCTCTGTTGATCTGTTGTCTAACTTCATCTGCTGGGTATTTTAGTTCTAAAAAGGTTTGCTGTAGATCTCTTAGGTGAGAGTCTCTGTCTGTAGAATTGGAACAGATACGGCTGTAACGTAGTGCCTGGCTATATACAATGGACTATTTGGTATGTTTGGGATGGTAGCTAGAGGCATGTAGATATGTTTGTCGGTCAGTTGGCTTACGGTATAAGGTGGTGTCTATGCGTCCATCCTGTATTTTTATAGTAGTGTCCAAAAAATGTATTTCTTGCATAGATTGATTCATTGTTAGGTTGATTGTGGGGTGAAAATCATTGGATTTCTGGTGGAAGGTGTCCAGGGTCTGTTGACCATGTGTCCAGATGATAAAAATATCGTCAATGTATCGCAGGTACAAGAGAGGTTTGAGTGGGTAGGAGTTTAGGAAACGTTGTTCTAAATCTGCCATGAAGATGTTGGCATACTGTGGGGCCATGCGGGTGCCCATTGCTGTGCCGCTGATCTGAAGGAACAGGTCATCACCGAATTTGAAGTTGTTGTGGGTAAGGACAAATTGGCAGAGTTTGGTGGCAAAGTCCGCTGTGGTTTTATCTGAAATGGTGTTCCTTATAGCTTGTAAACCATCGTTGTGTGGGATGTTGGTATACAGAGATTCCACATCCATAGTAGCTAGTATAGTGTTGTTGGGAAGATTATTTAAAGATTGTATTTTCCTCAGAAAATCTGTGGTGTCACGTACATAGCTGGGAGCACTGATGGCATATGGTTTCAGAACAGAGTCCATATAACCGGAGACACCCACTGTAATAGTGCCAATACCTGAAATGATGGGGCGTCCTGGATTTCCTGGTTTGTGTATTTTAGGTAGAAGATAGAAAGTCCCTTTGTCATCGTTGAAGTAAAGTTTCCGCTGCCAGTTCAGTCAGCTGCTGTACATACAAATGGGAGCAGAGGCACCACCTCGTTCTTTGCCTCAGGTGGCAAAATGTCTTGGGTTGGCCCTCATTCCGGCAGCAGAAATGTGAACCTGGAAGGGAAAAGACTAGCCCAATATGGTGTCTAGAATGCTATGTTTGCAGCTAGAGCATATTGTACAACATTTGCAAACCTAATTTATGTATAACATGCATAATGGTCACAATAATGCGGATATAGCCCAAATAATCAGAGGTATATGGTGTATCCAAAAAGGGGGGCTGCAACAACTCCTCCCTTCCCTACTTTTATTTTTGAAATCTTTTTTATTTGATTTTACAAATATAGAGTTAACACAATATCAAATACATATCCATATCTAGAGATTGCTCTGAAACTCGAGACTCCCCTCCATGGGTCCTGTTGTCAACATTTTCAACTGCATATTATTTCGTAATCTATATTTTGAATCAATCCATATTGTCCACAGCGTTTGTTACATTACAAGTGTTATTAAAATCCTGCTAATGGTTTCATTTGCTTATAGCGGTCTCCTAAATAAATTATGGGACGCAGGTGGCGCTGTGGGTTAAACCACAGAGCCTAGGGCTTGCCGATCAGAAGGTCGGCGGTTCGAATCCCCGCGACGGGGTGAGCTCCCTTTGCTCGGTCCCAGCTCTTGCCAACCTAGCAGTTCAAAAGTACATCAAAGTGCAGGTAGATAAATAGGTACTGCTCTGGCGGGAAGGTAAACAGCATTTCCATGGTTCAACAGAAGCAGCTAAGTCATGCTGGCCACATGACCCGGAAGCTGTACGCCAGCTCCCTCGGATAAAGCGAGATGAGCGCTGCAACCCCAGAGTTGTCAGCGACTGGACCTAATGATCAGGGGTCCCTTTACCTTTAAATAAGTTATAAATTTTTCCCATTCTTTCTTGAAGTTTTTGTCTTCTTGGTTCCTGAGCTTTCCAGTCAGTTTTGCCATTTCGGCATAGTCCAACAGCTTGATTTGCTATTCCTCTCTGGTGGGGACTTTGTCTTCTTTCATCTCTGGGCTAGTAGCATCCTTGCGGCTCTTGTCGCCTCCCTTCCCTACTAAGCCACTCATAAACGCAATGTTCCACTAACCTTCTGTATCCCAGCTCCACCCATGGAAGCCCCTTGTGTTAGCCATGACAGCTAAACTTCATCTCCAGATCCACCTCTAGGTTCTTATCTTGGGAACAAAGCAAAAAGGACCAATCTGTTGACCTTACACTCTGCTTGTAATCCCTTCAGAGGCGTTTGCCTGGCCACTGTGGGAAATAGAGGGTGATACTTAACTGCCACATCCCATCAGTGCAAGGATTTTTGCTTTCTCAATATAACTTCCAGTTGTTACAACCCCACAAATAACTGGAAATCTACAGGCAGTGAGGTTTCGTACACCAGGATCTCTGTAGGAGGCTCTCCAGTTCAAAGAGCTGCAAAAGTGTGGCTGAAATGCGGTGAGGCAAAATCTCACCAATGACGCAGTGAAACTAAACCGCTGTACAAGCTAAATCTTAAGTCTGAATCTTAAGTCAACGTTACTTTGGGTCTAGCGATACTTCAAGCTGACAGTCTGTTTCTGTGTACAAAGTTCAAGTATGCCGTTTGTGTAATGCTCTGTATTTTACCTTTCTTTTTGGTCCTAGCAAAGAAGTAATAACCCAGGCAAGCAAAATATCAGCCTGCAGTGCAGTGCCAGCTGTAATGCACATCAAGCTTCAAATATATTTGCAGCACTGGCTCTGAGGTCACATAGTTCAGTGGAGCATCTGGAATGGGTCTGAACAAATTCTTGCATATTTTGCCATTGAAATAAAATACGTTGAAAGAAGCAGCTGGAGCTTCCACTCACCTCCAATCAGAGCTTGTCCAAGGGCTCATTGCAAACAACAGGCATCTTAGCATGAATGAAATATGTACCATTCTTATTCAACACTCAGGCCAGTGAGACAGTGAAAAAGGTATGCATGAATTATACTATGTTTTGGTATAAACAGCTAAGTGTTAGTCATGGAGGATATGAACATATAAAATTATTTCTTTCTTTGGCAATCACTTGTAGCCGAGTAAGATTGTCTTCCCTGAATCCTGATCATTTTGCTTAAACTTTTGCTCTGTAATCACCCTACTCCTAATTAAAACAGCTATACAGTGGTACCTCAGGTTACAGACGCTTCAGGTTACAGACTCCGCTAACCCAGAAATAGTACCTCAGGTTAAGAACATTGCTTCAGGTTGAGAACAGAAATCATGCTGTGGCGGTGCGGTGGTAGCAGGAGGCCCCATTAGCTAAAGTGGTGCTTCAGGTTAAGAACAGTTTCAGGTTAAGAATGGACCTCCAGAACAAATTAAGTTCTTAACCCGAGGTACCACTGTACATGAAATATAACACACTTCTGGGAATTCCACAAGTATCTGTAACACCAACAGTGATAGTGTACACCGGTCTACTCAGAAACAAGTCCCCCCCCCCAAGTAAAAAGCAAAAGGGAGCAAGTGGTGTTGTGGTCTGAACCACTGAGCCTCTTGGGCTTGCCGATCAGAAGGTTGACGGTTTAAATCCCCATGGTGGAGAGAGCTCCCGTTACTCTGTCTCAGCTTCTGCCAACCTAGCAGTTTGAAAGCACACCAGTGCAAGTAGACAAATAGGTATCACTGCGGAAGGAAAGTAAACGGCATTTTTGTACACTCTGGTTTCCGTCACGGTGTTCTGTTGCGCCAGAAGCTACTGTTAGGTCCATCATGAGATGTTTGCCAGCTTCCAGCCACAGATACCAGCAGCCTTCAAGGAAGCAAACTTGCCTTATTATCGCTCCCTAGCATCCCACTGCCAGAGGATTGCCTCCTTCCATTCACCAGTTTGCCTCCTACAAGTGGAAGAAACCTGGGCAGTGCTGAATGTCACATCCGTTGCCAGGTGTTTCCTGCTGTAAATAAAAAAGGGCTTTCCCCTTGGCTTGCCTTTATATCCACTCAGTTGCCAAGTGCTTTTGTGACATCACAAGAAACCCACAGCCAATGGCAACAGCTGGGGAGGCATCATCTTCATTGCTTTGAGCCTCACAATGGCGGGTGGCCTATCAGTGATTGTGTGATTGTTTATTCGGGACACGGGTGGAGCTGTGGTCTAAATCACTGAGCCTCTTGGGCTTGCCAATCAGAAGGTAAATGGTTCAAATCTCTGTGATGGGGTGAGCTCATGTTGCTCTGTCCCAGCTTCTGCCAACCTAACAGTTTGAAAGCACACCAGTGCAAGTAGACACATAGGTACCATGGCAGCAGGAAGGTAAACGGTGTTTCTGTGCAGTCTGGTTTCCGTCACGGTGTCCTGTTGTGCCAGAAGCAGTTTAGTAATGCTGGCCACATGACCCGGAAAGCTGTCTGTGGACAAACGCCAGCTCCCTCTGCGTGAAAGCGAGATGAGCATCACACCTCTTAGTCGCCTTTGACTGGACTTAACCGTCCAGGGGTCCTTTACCTTTACCTCCTGAGTTCAGTGGGACATACTCCCTGATAGTGGCCATAGGACTACAGCAAATGTGAGACAGAAGACACATAATTTTTCTCTATTTGGGGGATGGGTGGCAGCTGTTCAATCCACTTCTATTTCACAGTATTCTTCATGTTTGTCCCTACTTTATCCAATAGCTGCTTTGTTTGAAGAGTTTTGCACATCCATTGCAAGAAAGAACAAGAGACTAATGACAGAATAGTGAATAAATAATTTTACTTTCTACCCCTATGAGAGAACATAACATTAGAGGCCTGAGTCTTTGTCATTTTTTAATTTAAATAAACCTGTATAACGCAGCAGTCTTTGCTTTGGGGTCACTTATTTATGTCTGAAGTATGTCTCAGCAACTGCCTACTGCCTCAGCTACAAGGCCTCTGTGATATATGACTTGGCAGGTTTTGCCCCATTATTTGGAAAGCATTGCCCTGTACTATTAAATAGATACCTAGACAGAGGTTAGATTGTCCTGTTCCCTTCAATTTACAACATTCAAGATTTGTTCCTCATTTATGTCTCAGGGAAAGTGACTTCCTCCTGTTCTGTGGAAATAATTACGCAACATTTAATTGGGATTTATTCTAAGCTTTTATTTAATTCTGCAAGGCCTGATTGAGTAAACATGTTCCTCTCCCAGGAAAGCTTCCGTTTAATAAACCACAAGCCTATATTCCCAGGGGTAATAGTCTGGCAGGACATGACAGCCATATCTCTCCATAGGGTCATGTGAAATGTCGAGACTTGGGTATGTAGCACAATACTTTACCTCATCGACAGTTACTGGGAGTTCCACAGTGATGTAACTGCAAGGTTCAGTAGGATGTGTTGACGTGTTTCTCATCAGTTTCATGCTCATAGTATTTGTAGTAGAACAGTGCACATGTCAACATCTGTGGGGGTTTTTTAAATACAAACTTCATAATAATTACTCTGCTGCCACATTATTTCCCCCCTCAAAAAATAAATAAATGCGTAGCATTGTAAATGTGACATTTTATGCTATGACTGCGATGTTCTCTTGTTATGTTGCTTGCTGCTGTTGTTCATTGTTTGTAAGCCGCTTTGCAATTCATTTGAATGCAAAGCAGCCTAAAAATGCAATCACTCAATTGCTTAGCTTAGAAGGAATAATGAAACACCTGTATATTGGTATGACCAGGTGGCAACAGCCCCAGCCCCCAGGGATCATAAGGAAGGAATAAAGACTCTGACAACGTTATATAGAATTAAAATTAGGCCATAACTTTATTAAACTTCCGAATGTAGGAAGATGTTGGCTTAGGCCTTTAGCTTTTCTAAAGAAGACAAAGAACACATTAGGAGTCGGTGTACACACTCCATGCATGCGCTTATGGTCGTAGGGAGGTGTCTGAAAGATGAGATGTGCGGGCATTGTGCGCATGCATGCAAGAGCCATTTGGGGCAGCCTTTCATTGTGGGAGCAACCTTATTTCTAGAGCAGCTAGTAGGGCCCTTGCGAGCGCGCATATATGAGCTCTTCTTCCAGAGCCTGTGCGAACTCCCGTTGCTAGATAGGCGTATTCTCTTTCTGTCTGTCTCTCCCTCTTTCCTGCCACTCCCCCTCCTCCCAGCTTTGGTGAGAGACACTTTCCAGACAGCTCTCCCTGCAGGTGGTGCGAGATCAGTCGTGTTGAAGGTGCCGCAGAGCAGCTCAATACAACACACTTAGGTGGTGTGCTGGTCCCGTGGGCTAACCAAGAGGCGAGGTCCGAGTCCAGTCCGAGGTCGAAGGTGCAGTATGGAGGCAGTCCGTAAAAGCTGAAGCTGGATGCAGGGCAGGAAGTCAGTTGAGGTCAGGAGCTCCGGCAGGATAGCAGGACAGGGTTCAGGCAGGAACTGACAACCAACAATGTTGCTCCCCCAACTTGGGACTGGGGCTGACCAGCTTTTATCTGCCCTGAGGCATAGGGTGGCCCCAATACTCTGGTGACTCGCCTCTCCTGGCCTGGAGGCGAGCGCTCCTCCTGCGGGAACTTAGTTCCCTCTACCTCTCTGCCCTGAGCCTCTGCAGCTCAGGAGAGGCTGGAGGGTTACTGGACCCAGAGGCAACCTCAGCTTCCCCTGACGGGGCTGAGAGTGGAGCCCCTGCAGGCAATGGGTCCTCCACCTCATCAGGAGCCCGAGCAGACTCAGCTGATGTCTGCACCTGAGGATCCAGCACAGGTGAGGACCCTTCAGGCTCATGCCCCAGCCCCGGCTCAGCTGGTTCTGGAGGTGGAGAATCCTGTGCAGGCTGGGATTCTTCAGGTTCAGCATCTGAATCCGAATCCCAGGCCATCACAGGTGGCTTCAGCAGCGGGCGCCTGGCGCCCCCCAGAATTCAGCGCCCGGGCGCCCCACACACCTTACACCTCCGAGTAAAGATGGCCCTGACCCCAGTCGATGAACATTGTGTCGGGCCCTTGGCTGGTTCCTTTCCATTTGCTACACTTTGCCAGATGGGACACAACTCTAGGAAACAAAATGTGATCCAGCATTTAGGATGTGCCTCAGCCAAATTGGGTACCCGGAGAATAATAGACAATGAAGAACAAACAATGGCATTCTTTACTCGCAGCTGATAGAAGCTCAGAGAAATCTGAAAAAGCTCTTCTGTTCACTAACAATTCTGCTTCTGTATTCTTTATTTTCTTTACTTTTTCTTTCTTGTCCTTTATTGCTGAAGACATTGGTATCAAAACATGATATTTGCTTAAGGGTTCATCTGCCCCTTCCACTTTATTACACAACCAGAAAAAAATCTAATCCTTTGTTTGTAACGTCACAGTGGGGTTGCCAAAAAGCAGAGCCCTGGGACTGCAGGTAGAGAATAAACAGAAGGAGCAGATTCGCTCTTGAGAAACAAAAGACCCTTTTAAAAATCCAAATATTTTCACTAATGACGAGTGAGCGAAAGGAAGAACAGAAAATGCATGACAAGCTCCCAAGGTGCAGCTGTTCTTTTTAACAAGGGCTTTGGCAGGTTGGAGTGTGAGAACGTCTTGTCACTCTCCATGAAAATATTTCAAAAGCTTATGCATTTAGCTATTTATAGCGATTGGCTCTTTGCTTAACTCTTCAAAGTCTGCAAGAAAAAGAAGTAAGGCTGCCAGCATTTTTTCTTTCTTTCTTTTTGTAGGGTTCCTGTGGTCTTGACAGTTGCTATCAAGCAGAAATTTAGCAGGTGAAGATATCCTCTCATTGCTGCATCCGTATGCCAGGAATAACTTCAGCTGCTGAATCGCTGCCACATAGCTGTTACATAACTGTTATATGCATACCCTCCAACATTTCTCCGATGAAAATAGGGATGTCCTTTTAAACAACAGCAACAATTGTGCCCCGGCCACTCTGGGAAGGTTGCAACACATGTGAAAACATAAAAAAATTTGAACATTAATAAACTTCCCTGAAGAGTGCTGCCTTCAGATGTCTTCTAAAAGTTGTATAGTTTCTCAACTCCTTGGCTTGGGGTCGCATTAACTCTGTACCCTCCAACATTACTCTGATGAAAATAGGGACATCCTAAGGAAAAGTGGGACATTTTGGGATGAAATCAGAAGCCAGGACAGCTTCTATAAATCTGGGACAGTTCAAAAGCACGTCAAAGCGCAAGTAGATAAATAGGTACCGCTCCGGCAGGAAGGTAAACGGTGTTTCCGTGCGCTTCTCTGGTTCGCCAGAAGCAGCTTAGTCATGCTGGCCACATGACCTGGAAGCTGTACGCCGGCTCCCTCGGCCAACAAAGCGAGATGAGCGCCGCAACCCCAGAGTCGCCCACGACTGGACCTAATGATCAGGGGTCCCTTTACCTTTTTAAAGGTGTATATGTTGTGGACCGCCCTGAGATGTATGGACGGTGGGTGTTATACAAATTTAATTAATTAATTAGCAGCAACATAATGAAGGCGCCATCTGAACCCTTCTGAGCATAGCATTCTACAAAAGCATGCACCCATGTGCATTGGTTCTTCATTAAAGGGATTTTGTTTTGCCTTGGGTTTGGGGCTCTCCTGTGCTGAAGCAGCTAACCCAGCCAGATGGGCGAGGTATAAATAATAAATTATTATTATTATTATTATTATTATTATTATTACCCATGATGCTTAATAATAGAGCATAGAATGGGAAGAAAGAGAGCCCCACAGCAACATTAAGGATTTTAGGATGCTAAACATTGTTTCTTTAAGAGAAATCCCTCTTTGGTTCTCCTAGTGCTTATGCAAGCAAGTACCATGTCGTACCAAGCAGAGCAGATATTTCTGTTGAATGGAAAGGAAGGAAACTGTTGCAGGCAGAGGCAAGGCAGGGGGAGGAAAGAAACAAGCCCATTGATCAGCCAAAGGCTACGTCTATATTCAAGGGAATCAACACAGAATCAGATCACAGGCATGACGAGATGCCACCTCCTCCTCTAAGGGAGGAAGGAGAACGGCTTATTTGCATATTCTACATTTATGTAAATTGTCCGGAGACTTGCACTGCAGCTGAATTATTTAGTGTAAGCTTATACATAAAATACTGCATAAAATTATGTTGCTGTCTAGAATCGCATAGAAAACCTACATCTTAAAAATACAACACAAATCGCATGTAACAGAGATAAAAATCACATATCAATAGGGTAAAATTTAACTTAAAACATTGATTGTTAAAAGATACGATGGTTCAGTGCAGTCAACTCCAATCTCATTAATTAACTCTTGTCTGGATTTTCATTGCTACTAGGGCAAAAAGAGAGACCTTGTGGGTTACCCTACAATTGGTGTCTGACAGGAGGTAGAAAATCTTTTCTATTGAGTTCATTCATGAAATAACTGGGTTATGTTAAGATTCCTGCTTGGGCAACGCAAGGTGAAAGCAGCGGCTGCAGTTTTCCTCAGCAGTCCTGACAGCAGTATGCTTCCTTTTATGAGTTCATCGTGCCATGTGACTTCTGACTGCTGGGACAGAAGCGTTGTAGAAGCTCACAGGCGCCGCGACAGATCTTTACTACTTTGAAAGAATTGCTGAGCTCTTTTCAAAGGACGGCCCCAAAAGATAGGTGTTGAGTGATGGCGAGTTTTTGTAACATTCAGCTACAGCAGCTAACTACAGTGGTACCTTGGTTCCTGAACTTAATCCGTTCCAGGAGTGTGTTCGACTCCTGAAACTGTTCGAAAACCAAGGCGCAGATTCCGATTGGATGCAGAAGCAGCGTTGGACATTCGACTTCTGAAAAACGTTTGCAAACTGGAACACTTACTTCTGGGTTTGCAGTGTTCAGGAGCCAATTTGTTCTACGGCTAAGCCGTTCGGGAACCAAGAGACCACTGTGTTGTGTGCACGTTTGTTTGCAAGTGAGCCCTTGGGCAGAATTGTTGAGCACAGTCAGAAGCATGTAAGCTTGTGGCTGAAAGAACGAACATGTCCCTAAGAGTCTGTGTATCTCTCCCATTGTACAGTGTGCCATTCATGCTGATTCACTCTAGTTTTCTTAGTCCACAACATGGGCTAACAGACGATCAATGAAGTGTCACCATGGGGGCAATGCATCTTGTAAAATCTGCACATAGGACCCCTGACAGTTAAGTCTAGTCGCGAACGACTCGGGGGTTGCAGCACTCATCTCACTTTACTGGCTGAGGGACCCGACGTTTGTCCACAGACAGTATTTCCAGGTCATGTGGCCAGCATGACTAAGCTGCTTCTGGCGAACCAGAGCAGCGCACGGAAATGCCGTTTACCTTCCCGCCAGAGCGGTACCTATTTATCTACTTGCACTTTGACATGCTTTCGAACTGCTAGGTTGGCAGGAGATGGGACTGAGCAACAGGAGCTCACCCCGTTGTGGGAATTTGAACCGCTGACCTTCCCATCAGCAAGCCCTAGGCTCAGTGGTTTAGACCACATCGCCACCCGCATCCCATAAATCTGCACATAACAAGAGCTAAAAGGAAAGAAGAAAACCTTTGGATGGGTCCTGAGTTTAGTATACAAACTGTGGAAGAGATCTGAAATGGGTGTTGGTGCTGACCTTTAAAGCCCTAAACGGCCTCAGCCCAGTATACCTAAAGGAGCATCTCCACCCCCATCGTTCAGCCCGGACACTGAGATCCAGCTCCGAGGGCCTTCTGGCGGTTCCTTCACTGCAAGAAGTGAAGTTACAGGGAACCAGGCAGAGGGCCTTCTCGGTAGTGGCGCCTGCGCTGTAGGCAGGGCATAAATAATAACTTATTATTATTAAATTATTGTTTTGTTTTTATTACATATTTTGTGTTTTTATCTTGTGTATTTATTCTGTGAACTGGATCGTATATAAATTTAATAAATAATTGTTATTATTATGCATCAATCACAGTTCATATCCCCAGCACCTAGTATATGACGAATAAGAATAAGAATAAGAATAATTTCCTATCAAAATGTTTGATTGGCTGAGTTTGACATCTGAAACTCAATGTGTATATGGGCTGCAAGCAATGCTGGATTACCAAATACGCAGACTAAAGGCACGCAAAGCAGAGGCACCCCTCCCAATGAAAGAGAGAGCGAGAGAGATTTGAAGATGGCTAAAGTCATTGTTTATGGCAGGTCAACTAATTTCTTTCCGATTGTCTACCTTAGGCATCCTGAGAGCCAGCTAATAATGAGAGCTGGAATCTGCAAGAATAATGCCCTCCTAAATTTTATTGAGTAGGGATTCCCTCCTGACAGACGTGTCTTAAGGCCAGTCTCCAAAGCCTGCCGGATCATTAATTTATAGTGGACGTTCTGAATGACAAAGGTTATTGGTTGAAAAAATCTTCTTTGGCCTTCCTGTTCATGCCAGATTTGTTTCTATGATTACATACCTGTTCTGGAAAAACAGGAGTATCCCATTTCCCCCCCGTGAGAGACAGCAGCTATTTTGGGTGCCATGTTCTCACAATACCTTGCCCCAACAGAAAAAAGCACCCTTTTCAGGTCCATGATTTTCTGTGACACTCCAAAACACATGTTTTGGGGCACCATGCCTGGAAAAGCACTTTTTCCCCAGGCCTACAATCTCATTGTGATTTGCATGAGAGTGCAGAACCGGAAGATGGCGTCCTGGTTTTGGGCCGCGTGGCATTGGATGCTATGCCATTATTGGGCATGAGCAGCTGTGGGACAGAATGGTAGATTCCAGTAATTTTGTCTCCTTGAGACTAGTTATTTCACTAACACGCTCACAAAGCACATTATGAGAGTCAGTCCACTTTGCCAAGATACTTAGCACTGTGCTGATCAAACAAAGATAAGTAATATAGTTCCCCAGGGAACACTGGGAGCTATTTCGGTTTCTAGCTCAGAACAGCCACCCACAACATTTGTACATATGCTGAATTAATTTCTGGATGGAAACAAGAAGAACAAATTCTTTGTAATTGATACATTAACATAAAGAACTTGAGGGAAACAAGAAATCCTTCCTTTAGTGAGCAGGTGATGTCAAGCACATCTTATTGATACATTTTACTGAGTCATCAAAGTAGTGTAATTCTCTTCAAATTTGTTAATACTGCTTGGGGTGCTCTTCTTTAAAAACATGGATCTAAGCCGTAGTAGATATTTGACTACTACCAAACAGAAACTCCATCTCTTCAGCTTTCTCATCTAGTAGGAATGGAAGGATCTGCCAGTTTTGGTCCTCTCAGTTTCTAATTTTTCCATCTTAAATTCAGCTCTCCATATCTCCTCAGCAATATGCAATTTTATTTTATTTTTTTAATCCACATGGAAATGTGAATTTTAGTGCGAATTTCTAAAAAAAACCACAACACCCCACAAAACACACTCACATATTTTTTTATGCAGTGTTGACTAAGGTGCACATTTGTGCAGGCAAGTTCCCCTAAAATGATACACTTTCATATGTTATTTTCATGAATATATTCATTTTCATGCATACTTTCCCCAACATATGCATTTTTGTAAATGCTCATTGGAAAACTGCATTGCAAAATTCATATGAGTGTGAATTTCGAGGGATGGCTGTGCAACAAATGATTTCAGCCTGACTATGTGTAAGAATCAACGATGGTGATAAATATAAAGAATTAAGTAGGAAATTCCTATTGAAATGGTATAGAACCCCGGCGAACTGGCATATATAGTTAAAGGATTGAGTCCTAAGTGTTGGCATTGTGGTCAAGAGTTAGGTGTATATGCACATATGTGGTGGGAGTGTATTTGTGTAAAGGAATATTGGCAAACAATTATAAAGGTTATTTCTGATATATTTCAGGTTAAGATAGAAGTCAATAGAGAAATGCTTATATCAGGAATACTGGGGAATAGTAAAATAGAAAGAAAAGAGCAAGACTAGTATAAAATTATGATCTTAGCTGGTATGCTTGTTATTGCATTAGGATGGAAAGAAAAGGATAAATGGACAATGGAAAAATAGAATGACTATGTTTTTGAATATATACAATCTGACATATTTGAACAGGTAATGATGGAAGAGACATGGGAAAACAAATGTCAAAAGATTTTGAATAAATGGACGAGTTATAGGAATTGGATAGCATGAGGGGAAGCCAACCCAAGCATCCAAATTAGAATGAACATGGTTAAAGATCTGAAGAGAGAACAAGTTTTGGGGGGAGGGGTTAAAGGGGAGGGAGGATGGGGGGGAAAATTAGGATAAATGAGTAGGGACAAAAGTATATACTGTTATGTATAACTAAGGGAGCTGGGCATGTTTAGCCTGGAGAAGAGGAGGTTAAGGGGTGATATGATAGCCACGTTCAAATATATAAAAGGATGTCACATAGAGGAGGGAGAAAGGTTGTTTTCTGCTGCTCCAGAGAAGCGGACACGGAGCAATGGATCCAAACTACAAGAAAGAAGATTCCACCTAAACATTAGGAAGAACTTCCTGACAGTAAGAGCTGTTCGACAGTGGAATTTGCTGCCAAGGAGTGTGGTGGAGTCTCCTTCTTTGGAGGTCTTAAGCAGAGGCTTGACAACCATATGTCAGGAGTGCTCTGATGGTGTTTCCTGCTTGGCAGGGGGTTGGACTCGATGGCCCTTGTGGTCTCTTCCAACTCTATGATTCTATGATTCTATGATTCTATAATAGGAGGAGGATTTTGATGCATGTTATTGTTAGATTTTTGACTGAATGATTTTTTTGGTAAGATAATTGACATCCCTGCATGAAAGTGTGATCATAAAGAATGGGGGGGAAAGAAAAGAAAAGAAAAGAGAAGAAGCAAAGATGGTCAACTTCTCTGAGAGGTGCTTAAGAAGATATGGCCTGGACCCCAAATAGAGGGAGGGGACAAAGCTCCAAGGGCAGTTCAGCTTTTAAAGATTTTCTCCCATCCAAATTCATAACTACCTCTGTGAATTTGAATAAAACTGGTGGGAGACGTGTGACTCTTGGCTAAGGGGAAATGGAGAGGACAAGAGATCAGCTCCCCAGATGATAAAGGTAAAGGGTAAAGCGACCCCTGACCATTAGGTCCAGTCATGGCCGACTCTGGGGTTGCCTGTGCTCATCTCACTTTATTGGCGAAGGGAGCCGGCGTACAGCTTCCGGGTCATGTGGCCAGCATGACTAAGCCGCTTCTGGCAAACCAGAGCAGCGCACGGAAACGCCGTTTACCTTCCCGCCGGAGCAGTACCTATTTATCTACTTGCACTTTGACGTGCTTTTGAACTGCTAGGTGGGCAGGAGCAGGGACCGAGCAACGGGAGCTCACCCCATCGCGGGGATTCGAACCACCGACCTTCTGATCGGCTAGTCCTAGGCTCTGTGGTTTAACCCACAGCACCACCCGCGTCCCTTAATGCTTTTCAGATGATGCTGAACCACAACTTCCATCAGCCCCAGGCAGCATGGCTGATGGTAAGGGATGATGGGAGTTGAAGAACAGTTGGAGAGGCAAAGCTTCCCTGGCCCAGTACTAAATGAATGATGTGACCTCACGAGGCTCCAAATATTCCACCCCCATAAGCAGTAAAACAGAGTAGGGAAAACATAAATTCAGAGCACAGATAGGATCATGCATTGTGCATTAGTAGATGTTACCGGGGGATTGAGGAGGTGATGATGACTCAGTGTTGCTGTTTTTGGCAGAGCTCACATGCCGGCTTTAACATCTATCTCTGTTCTCAGTGTCTATGGCATTTATGTGGACTAGTTCAAGGAGAGATTAGTTTTTTATTTTGTTTTTGTTTTTTAAAAAGCTGCCTAGAAACCAATTGGCTCTGTGAGCCCAATGAGAATACTTTATTTCTTGTCTAATTTTGCTAATGACTGCTATGCAATTGCTTCTGCAGGCTTGTTGGAAGACCCCAAATCAATCTGCTGATAAAAGATGAGGGGGAAAATCTCTCTCTCTCTCTCTCTCTCTCTCTCTCTCACACACACACACACACACACACACCTTGGCGAACTCCCAAAATAGTGTTGGATCTATAATGCTAGCGTGAGTAATATGTAGTCAAAGTGATTCAATATATGCAGGCCACAGGCCAGTTTGGCAAGAAAGGGCCATTTCAACTTTACTCACTCACTCTCAGAGCTTTCCTGTAATGTCAGCAGTTGAGGCAAGAGTGGTATTCTGCTGAAACTCTTAAGATCCTGGCAAGAGATCTCTTCCTCAGTGCTTATGGAAATGCAACAACTTCTTAAAAAAATTAAATCAGAATTGTTTCCTGCTCTTCAATAGCAATATACCAGTGGCAACGTATCGATTATTCTGCAGATTTTGGGGTTGGGTCCCAGCAACTGAACAGAGCTGAACCCTGGCTCAGAATGATTTCTGAGCAAAAGACAAATGATGCACTAGCTATCACCAGGGAATGCAGGCTGCTGTTTCTAAGAATAAAAACTACCCAAGGGTTATTTCAGGTGAGCCAGTTGTTTATTATGCATCAGCTATATTTTCCAGAGAGAGGCCAGAAAGGCATTTGCTGTGGCAGACTGACGTACTGCACCAAAGTCCCAACTTAATCCCCCCCTCCCACCTAGGAAATGTACAAGCCAATAAAATGAAGAACCTCAAAGCATTCTGAAAATATATAAATATTTAGAAGAAGTTGGTGGGGGAGGAGAAAGCATTGCACTGGCTGGTAAAAATATAACAATGGGAATAATAAGATAATCACCATCTGAAATATAGATTGCCACTTCATTGATTACACATATTGAGAAAGCAAGCACAAAAGAGCCATAATGAAAATAACCTTATGCAAGGGCTAGCAAAGTATCTTAATTAAAATCATCTAGACCAGCCTGCAGATCATTAGATAGGTTCAAATTATATGTTCCTCCAAAGCAGAACTCAATAAAGTTCACAGGTAACCCATATTTGCTCCCGGAAATGCAGATTAAAGATATCTGGAAGGGCCTACATGAGTAACAAAGCATGTTCAGTTACAAAATGAGTGTGCTAGTGACAGCTATCAATCAACATTTAAGAAATAGTCAGGGGCTGCAGTTTTGGGTGAAATAGCACTTAGGAGGTTTCTGCATAGTATTTCCCTCTCCACACACAAGTAAGTGGTTCTATTTATTATTTGTGCATAGTTCATTGTTGTACATAGTCCACACATCTTCCATCAAGATAGCAATTTTGTTATAGTGTGGGGAGGAGGGAACTCACTTTCTGAGCATGCAAAGCAAAATAATTATGTACCTGGCAAAATACAGAAACCTGGGAGATCATTTGTACCTGGGAGAATCCTTTCTCCAGACCAGACTTCAGCCACTTGGTGCCCTCTGCCAATGGCCAGGCCGGCTGGAGTGGATGGCATTGTAGTCTAAACCATCAGGAGGGCACTGGGTTGGTGAAGGCTGCTCCAGACAATGCATTCATTACTGTCCTGTGATGATGATGATGATGATTATATTTATACCCTGCCCATCTGGCTGGGTATCCCCAGCCACTCTGGGTGGCTCCAACAGAATATTAAAAACACAGCAAAACATCAAACATTTAAAATTTTCCGATACAGGGCTGCCTTCAGATGTCTTCTAAAAGTCAGATACAGTGGTACCTCGGGTTAAGAACTTAATTCGTTCTGGAGGTCCGTTCTTAACCTGAAACTGTTCTTAACCTGAAGCACCACTTTAGCTAATGGGGCCTCCCGCTGCCGCCGCACCGCCGCCACACAATTTCTGTTCTCATCCTGAAGCCAAGTTCTTAACCCGAGGTACTATTTCTGGGTTTGCTGAGTCTGTAACCCGAGGTACCACTGTAGTAGTACAGTGCATTGCAGTAGTCCAAGCGGGAGATAACCAGAGCATGCACCACTCTGGCGAGACAGTCCGCGGGCAGGTAGGGTCTCAGCCTGTGTACCAGATGGAGCTGGTAGACAGCTGCCCTGGACACAGAATAGACCTGCACCTCCATGCACAACTGTGAGTCCAAAATGACTCCCAGGCTGCACACCTGGTCCTTCAGGGCCACAGAATACCAGAACCTTGGGCAATTGTAAGTGGCAAGACACACAAACAATGTAGCTGCCATTGTGAAGTTTTAAAATTAATTTTAATTGGTCAGCAATATCAACAGAAAGCAGTATGGGGGCATTTCATAAGGAACAAAGAACCCTGTTAGCTAAGTTGCTGTTATGCAGTGTTACAGAAAGCTAAGAATAAAATTCCTCTGACGAAAGCGAAAGCTGGACAGACCAGTGGTTGCAAACGTAAATGAAAATTAAATGAAGGATCAACATCGGAATGGTTTATTGACTAAGAAATGCAATGTGATATTAGATTATCAGCACTCTGCGAAATTCAGAGCATGGGAAGTCACCCAAAGATATATAATCTGGCTTTTATATTTGCCTGTTTTGATTGTATTGTAATTTGGAATATTTTAATGTGGCTTTTATTGGATTATTAAAATGGAAAATTTAACAAAATATTATTATTTTTTAAAAAATGAAATTCCTCTGTTTCGTGTTCAAGTCTGGCAACAGTTCAACACACATTTACCTGGGAATAAGTTGACTTACTATATATAAGATTGCATTGAGTTCAAGCATGCTTTAGTGGTTCCATGCTCGTCTGATACCTCTGCGTGCATCGTTTTATAAAGTTTTGTCATGGCAAATATGACACCGTGCATGAAATCTCTTTACTTCAGCTTTGCGTTCTGTATCTGCATCATGCAGCAAAGGAAAGAACATTCACAGTGATTATTGAATTTCACCCATGAACCTGTTGTGCACTTGAGAAACCAGCAATTAAAGCTGTCTGGCTATTCTGGGTGAGTTCACGTGCTTAGTTCATGAGAGTTTGAGACTGCGTAAGACCTCAAAGTCTAAACAACCCTAGTCTGCTGTGAACACAACAGTCCTAACATTTTCTGTCTTCTGAGCTAAATAAAGCTCAGTGTGACAACGAGATGGGTGCAGTTAAAAGCCTTGCCTTACTCCTCTCTATCAAGTATTTACCGTATTTTTCGCCCTATAGGACGCACTTTTTCCCCTCCAAAAATGAAGGGGAAATGTGTGTGCGTCCTATGGGGCGAATGCAGGCTTTCGCTGAAGCCTGGAGAGCGAGCGCACCGACACCTCTCGCTCTCCAGGCTCCAGGAAGCTATCTGCAAACCTTGCACGCCCGGGGGGAGTTCCCCCAGGCGCGCAAGGCTTGCGGGTGGCAGCCTGCAGTGTGGGGCACGGGGCGCCCTCCGGAGGACGCCCCGTGCTTCGCGCAGGTGTCGGCAGCCTGCCGCCCGGCACGTAGGGCGCCCTGAAGCAGAGCTCCCCTCGCGCCGGGCAGACATCGGCCAGCCCCACAAGCTCGGGGGACAGCGGGGAGGCGCAGCGCTGCCATCCCACTGTTCCCTGACCTGGTTTTGGGGGGGAAATAAAGGGGGGGGGAAATTCCTTTATTTCCCCCCAAAAAAAGTAGGTGCGTCCTATGGGACGGAGCGTCCTATAGGGCGAAAAATACGGTACTCAGCACACAATTTGCTTAGACCTTGTAGCTATTACTCGGCAAAATTATCCAAAAGCCTTTAACAGAAGCATAGAAACTAGGGGTGGCCATTTATTAATCAACAAAAGAGTGAGCAAGCAAAAGGGCACAGAATTGCATAAAAATTGCATATGCTTATTTATATGTATAGCACATTTAGAAATCATTTCTACAATTTAAGCAGAAATATTAGACATCTTGCTCCTGCCAACCTAGCAGTTCGAAACCACGTCAAAGTGCAAGTAGATAAATAGGTACGGCTCCGGTGGGAAGGTAAACGTCGTTTCCATGCGCTGCTCTGGTTCACCAGAAGCGGCTTAGTCATGCTGGTCAATAAAGCGAGATGAGCGCCGCAACCCTAGAGTCGGTCACGACTGGACCTAATGGTCAGGGGTCCCTTTACCTTTATTAGACATCTCACTGTAGTTCAGAAGACTGTGACCAGGTGAGCTGGGAGTCCGTTACTCAGGAGCTAAGTATTGATGGTCCCTGCTCTCCCTTTATTTTATTCTATTTATTTCATGACAGTTGCTCTCCCATTATGTGTATTTCTCTGGACAGCTTAGGATACATAAGTGAGTTGAACAGAAAGTGTGAACCTGACATCAAAGACCACAAAGATTCCATAACTGTGGTGCCACAACTGAAAAGGCCCTCTGGTTGCTCTCTCTCTCTCTCCTTTTATTTATGCAATTTTAACAGCTTTTAAACACACATCGTACAGTATCCATCGCTTATCTCTTTCCCTAAGACTTCCCAATCAATCTCTCTGTGGCATTCTAGGGAAATCTTGATCTGCTGCATATCCTGATATTTCACCCATTATTGTTTCAAGTCTTCCTCTTTTGATGTTATCTGCTGCTCCTATGTTAACTCCTACTTGTAGGTTAAATTGCATATTATACCCTCTAAGATAATCTCCAAAACATCTCCACTCTTCTCTTATCTTTAACTCATCCTTATTCCTTAGTTGCGTGGTCATGATTCTATGTACAGTCATACCTCATGTTACGTCCGCTTCATGTTACCTTCTTTCAGGTTACGTCCCGCAGTGACCCGGAAGTACTGGAAAGGGTTACTTCCGGGTTTCACTGCTCGCGCATGCACAGATGTGCAAAATGATGTCAAGCGCATTCACAGAAGCGCCGAATCGCAACCTGCGTGTGCGCAGACACGCCACTGTGGGTTGCATTCTTTTCATGTTGCGAACGGGCCTCCGGAACAGATCCCGTTCGCAACCAGAGGTACCACTGTATTATATCAATTTGCGCTGCCAAATTTCCTCTGTGGGTATCTCTTCTTCCCATTTTTTCGCATATACTATTCTAGCTGCAGCGGTTGCGTACAGAAAATTTTTGAGTGTCTTTTCTCTGAGGTTGTTCTATGGCTTACTTCATTCAGCAGGGGCAACCAGAGCAAGATCTCAAATGAAGACGTTAAGGTTCAAGGAGTTAAATATGAGAAAAGGTGGTCTTTCAGGTAGCCTGGTCCCAAGCCATGTAAGAGTTTAGAAGCACAGAAGCATGGAATTGTAGAGTTCAAAGGATTTTTAATTGAACCCAGAAATTAGCTGGGAACTGGTGTAGTCCCAATTCATGTGTTGGACAAATGACACTTTGGGGCAGCTCTGTGGTTGTCATTGAGACCACAAAGTCCTGACCACACATAAAGTCTGTCATCCCAGGAGGTCAGGCTGCGAGGCAGCAGGTTGGGTGGCATCCCCAAGTGTAATGGTTATAGGGGTTGCTCGTGCGTAAGTTGCCGCCACTCCTGGCTAGGTTGCCTGGTTAAACCTTTTCTGTCTGGACAGCCCTTCACTTCGTGGCTGTTTCAGTCGCTAGCAGACTCCGTCAGTGGGCATTTCTTGAACCTCTTCCAGCACAAAAGTTCTTTGACGCCAAGTCTCCACCTACTTTCCCTGCGCGGAAGTCTTCTGCGCAGGGTGGGTGTGGGCAGCGGAGGACCCGTGCTCTCCCCGCTGGTCTCCGGCGAGGAGTCCTGGAGCCCCCTCGCCGATTCCCCCATCTGCCCCCCTTTATCCCTGGTGTTACGCTGATTTCCTTCCCCAGCTGATGAGCTGTCTCTCTCCCTGCTGGGCCCTTCTCCAGCATCGCTTGGGAGCCTTGCCTCCGCCTCTGGCTCCGATGGCAGTTCCCTGACACCAAGTGACCCAAACAAGGTACAAACCCTCCAGATTGGTAGCCATGGATCAGAGAGAAAGACAGGACTCATATAAATTAATAATAATAACAATAACAGCAATAATATTAAATCTTATTTATACTCCGCCCTCCCCCGGCCAGAGCCGGGCTCAGGACAGCTAACACCAATAAAATCACAGTAAAAAACATGATGGGGGGGGGGCCCAATTTAAAATACAGGTTAAAATGCAATTTAAATTGCAGCCTCATTTTAAAAGCAGCCGATAAATCAAAACCATAAGGGGAGGGAAACATAAGGGTCAGACTGAGTCCAAACCAAAGGCCAGGCAGAACAGCTCTGTCTTGCAGGCCCTGCGGAAAGATGTCAAGTCCCGCAGGGCCCTAGTCTCTTGTGACAGAGCATTCCACCAAGTCGGGGCCAGTACTGAAAAGGCCCTGGCCCTAGTTGAGACCAATTTGACAGCAAATCCCCTCTCCCCAGCCTTCTAGCCTGCGTTGATGCTGCACTAAATACCCAGGCAAGCATTGCTGGGAGAGACTTACCCCCTCGCGGTTCACCTGCCCAGGTCTCAGTGATACATACCAAGTTAGCTCCCGGGTGGGTGAGTCTTGCAAGTTTTGGAGGTATAGACCGCAGGGTTCCAAGGAAAAGAATGGAAAATATTAGAGTCTTCTCCTAAAGCTGCAGACTGGCTACACAGGAAGTCACCTTAGCATTTTGTAATTATTAGAATAAAAGTATCGTCTCAAACACAGTTCTGTTTGGTGCATTGCCCAGCAGCAATAATAGGAACTACACTTAACAGGTATTTTGCTTAAGTAAGGAATGTGGGATTCCACTATCTTCCATTCCTCAAAGTCATTTAGATAATAGGAAAGCACATACAGGATGTACTTCAGTAATCTTATGATCATTTGTGCTGTCATTCTGAAGTTTAACAAAGCTGCCCCTGTGTTGCTTTTCCCATAGCTTTATGGTCTTTAAACTGGGAGGAAAAATGCAGTCTCTTCGCACACAGTGTCAATATAGCCAATCCTTATGATGATTTATGTCCCCTGTGACACACCTTCAGGCTCTTCAATGAACCGAATCAGGAAACACAGATTGATTTTTAAAAGCACATTCTTGTGCTTATCGTAAGTTTACTTTTCAAAGAGTTTTGGAAGGTGGAGGAGAGATCAAAGGAAATGAATGTCCAAGTGAACAGTTCATGGCTGTAGTTTCCCAGGCAAGCACAAATAAGCAAACAGGATGATTTGTCATTGAACAGTTCGTTCTTCGGTTACAATAATCACCCACAGTTTGCCTGTCAATCCAGATTGCCAAATGGCTCCTTACATAATTGGAAAGGGATCCAAATATATCATCCTCTTCTAATATGCCACAGAAGCTTTTTGCACACAGCTAAAACATTTGATTTTCAATAAGGAGTGTTCTGAGAATGCATGCACATCTCAAAGTTGGGTGAATTCATGCCCTTATGGACTTTCTGCACATTAAGGAAAATGAACTTGCGGTATCGGGGTTTGAAGAGTGGGGGAAAAGAGGTTGGTTTATGGAAAGTAGATGAGTTGAATGTTATTATGAAGTAAGAATTGGACGTTTTCTCCTTTCTTTTCCCCTTCATTTTCTTTTAATTTTTAATTTTTAAAAATGCTTGATTGTTGTTGTTGTTGTTTAGTCGTTTAGTCGTGTCCGACTCTTCGTGACCCCATGGACCAGAGCACGCCAGGCACTCCTGTCTTCCACTGCCTCCCGCCGTTTGGTCAAACTCATGCTGGTAGCTTCGAGAACACTGTCCAACCATCTCATCCTCTGTCGTCCCCTTCTCCTTGTGCCCTCCATCTTTCCCAACATCAGGGTCTTTTCCAGGGAGTCTTCTCTTCTCATGAGGAGGCCAAAGTATTGGAGCCTCAGCTTCAGGATCTGTCCTTCCAGTGAGCACTCAGGGCTGATTTCCTTAAGAATGGATCGGTTTGATCTTCTTCATAGAATCATAGAATCATAGAATCATAGAGTTGGAAGAGACCACAAGGGCCATCGAGTCCAACCCCCTGCCAAGCAGGAAACACCATCAGAGCAATCCTGACATATGGTTGTCAAGCCTCTGCTTAAAGACCTCCAAAGAAGGAGACTCCACCACACTCCTTGGCAGCAAATTCCACTGTCGAACAGCTCTTACTGTCAGGAAGTTCTTCCTAATGTTTAGGTGGAATCTTCTTTCTTGTAGTCCATGGGACTCTCAAGAGTCTCCTCCAGCACCATAATTCAAAAGCATCAATTCTTTGGTGATCAGCCTTCTTTATGGTCCAGTTCTCACTTCCATACATCACTACTGGGAAAACCATAGCTTTTACTATGCGGACCTTTGTTGGCAAGGTGATGTCTCTACTTTTTAAGATGCTGTCTAGGTTTGTCATTGCTTTTCTCCCAAGAAGCAGGCGTCTTTTAATTTCGTGGCTGCTGTCACCATCTGCAGTGATCATGGAGCCCAAGAAAGTAAAATCTCTCACTGCCTCCATTTCTTCCCCTTCTATTTGCCAGGAGGTGATGGGACCAGTGGCCATGATCTTCGTTTTTTTGATATTTGATGTTTATTTGTGTCTTCTTCTTCTTCTTCTTCTTCTTCTTCTTCTTCTTCTTCTTCTTTTTGTTTTAAGCGTTAATAAAAATTCAAACAAAAAAAAGAGTTTGGTGAATTCACCCAGTTCTACTTGTAACACCATGCAACTTGGGGGAAGATAGGGTGGACTTGCTAGGGTTTTAATCTGGACATTGTAAATTGTTAAATTACCAGATTATGATGCAATTACAAGTAGGTGGTGTTTTATAAAGGTTCATACACTAAAATCCCTCCATGTTCTGGTTGTTTTATGTGCATGGAAAAGCACACCAGTCTGGGAATGCCAACACGAGGTACGTTTGTCCTCAGCTTGGGGGCATCAAGTGGCAAATCCTCTTTGATATTTATCATCAGAGGAGACCCTGCTGGTCGTGCCATGAATGGCAGATTTCTATGTAGTGGCAAAGCAGAAGTAGGCCATTTTTGCAGTGGAACATGTCTTTTTGGAGCACCTTCCTCAATATAACAAAAGGGTGTCAACTGTGATTTCTTTTATATGCCTTTTAAATGCTTGTTTGTTTGTTCAGGCATTTTCTGACTGTTAGTTTTTAGACGCTGGATTTTTATTTTTATTTTTTGGTGGTATTCATTCAAGAATGCAGGCAAATTGAAATGAATGGACATATACCCTCCAACATTTCTCCAATGAAAATAGGGACACTGGAAATTGGGACGTGGGTAGAGCTGTGGGTTAAACCACAGAGCCTAGGACTTGCCGATCAGAAGGTCAATGGGGTGAGCTCCCGTTGTTCAGTCCCAGCTCCTGCCAACCTAGCAGTTCGAAAGCACGTCAAAGTGCAAGTAGATAAATAGGTACCACTGCAGCGGGAAGGTAAACAGCATTTCCGTACGCTGCTCTGGTTCGCCAGAAGCGGCTTAGTCATGCTGGCCACATCTGGTTTACACCATCTACCCCTAACCTTCTAAAAGTTGCATCAACAGACAGATGGATAGAAAGAGAAATTAACAGTATTACATTGAGGTTTTAAAGTATCAAGAATGAGGGTTGTTGTGTTTTTTAATCAGTGCATCTCTCTCTCTCTCTCTCTCTCTCTCTCTCACACACACACACACACACCAGGGCTGGATTTACGTATAAACTGAACAAGCTATAGCTTTGGGCCCCCCAAAAAATTAAAGGAAAAAAACCTGGATGTAACACTTCCAAAATATAAGATAAAAAACAAATAAAATAAAACCTACATACAGCAGCCGTGTTTTGTAGGCTCCTATGAGGTAAGGGACGCGGGTGGCGCTGTGGGTTAAACCACAGAGCCTAGGACTTGCTGATCAGTGGTCGGTGGTTCGAATCCCCGGGACGGGATGAGCTCCCGTTGCTCGGTCCCTGCTCCTGCCAACCTAGCAGTTCGAAAGCACGTCAAAGTGCAAGTAGATAAATAGGTACCTCCGGCGGGGAGGTAAACGGCGTTTCCGTGCACTGCTCTGGTTCGCCAGAAGCGGCTTAGTCATGCTGGCCACATGACCTGGAAGCTGTACACCGGCTCCCTTGGCCAATAAAGTGAGATGAGCGCCACAATCCCAGAGTCGGTCAGGTCTGGACCTATTGGTCAGGGGTACCTTTACCTTTACCTTATTCTATTATTAGTATTCTTATTATTATACCCTGCCCATCTGACTGGGTTGCCCCAGCCACTTTCGGCGGCTTCCAACATATATTAAAATATAATAAAACATTAAACATTTTTTTAAAAAACTTCCCTATGCAGGGCTGCCTTCAGATATCTTCTAAAGGTCGTATAGTTACTTATCTCCTTGGCTCGGGGGTCAGATAACTCCATATCCTCCAACATTTTTCCAGTGAAAATAGCAATGTCTTAAGGAAAAGCGGGACATTCTTGGATCAAATCAGAAACTGGGATGGCTTCAGTAATTCTGGGAAATAAGGAAACTTGGAGGGTCTGCGAACCTGACTACGGTAAGTTAGGTTCAATAATTTCAATAATAATTTCAACTGAGTAAAACCTAGTTGACTACCTCGACATGTATTTTGATTTGATTTGTATTCTAGCCTTGTGAGTTTGTAGTTTTTATTTTGTAAACCTCTTAGAGATTTTTAATATCAAGCGACCTATAAATTGATTAAATAAATAATAAAAAAGTGGTGCCTACTGCGATTACTACTATGAAGAACCTGAGGGGTGTCCCAAATGTAGGAATGAAATGCATATTGCTTTATAATAAGATGGAGAGATAGCATGGACTACGTTGATAGCTATGTGACTACCTAATTGAACAATGGGAAAAATTGTGGAAAGAAGATATGAAATTCACTATGTGTTATATATTGAAAGAAAATTACCTTAAAATACAGCATAGATGGTATTTAACACCTGAAAGAATAGCAAAAATGAATAAAAATTGTAGTGGTGTCGGCTGGCGATGCAACACTGAAAAAGGTACTATGATGCATATATGGTGGAATTGTTTAAACATCAAACAATTTTGGGAAACAATATATAATGAAATGAAAAAAAAGTTCAGGTTTTCTATTGGGAATAGTACCCAGGAAGTCTAAAGGAAGAATACAAGACATTATATTTATATGCAACAGTAACCGCAAGGCTATTGATTGCGAAAAATTGGAAAAGTGGTATTATACCGACAAAAACTTGCCAAATTATTGGAGTATTACAATATATCCAAAACAATGGGAGAAATTGGAAGGATCTCAAAAGAGAAGATAGACAAGGACTGGAAGGTGTTTAAAGGATACTTGCAAAATCATATTGAAAAATCAGAACTCCTGTTAGAATAAACAAGTTCCGTTATAAATACTGAAATACTAAATAAGATGGATAACAATGTGTAATAGAAAAAGAAGTAGAAAACTGGTTTTAAAGTGTGTGCAAGAAAGTAATAGAAGTGGAAAGAAATTGCAATTGAGTAGATTGGAAGTCTAACACAAGGGTGGGGTGAGAGGTAGTGGATGGTGGTGGGAAAAGGACGTATGTGTGGGATTGAATGTGGGTATGTATGAATATTTTTAACGGTTGTATGAAATGTATGTTTGTATATTCGTAATATGTATGTATTAATGTTGAATTGTTTTAATAATAAAATATTTGATTATTATTTTTTTTAAACCTCTGCATTGCAAGATTGCAGCCAAGATCTGCAGCTATCCTTCCGAGCTTAAACCATGTTCAGAGAGAGTGAAATGTCATAAATGAGGTCAATGAAAGATGCAAGAGGGAGTTAAAAATATGTGATCCTGAACAGACTGTAGAGCTGTACAGAAAATTTGTATGTTTTCATAGTTATTTATTTTAAAACTCTTCTCACTCATCCTTCTTGTTAGTACGGTGGTTTACAAGCTCAGTATGACACAAATGCGAGAAAAAGTCACAAATAAGAACATTAAAATAATATGCACAGAGCTAATAACAATGTGTTTATCATCACATCCAGGAATGCAAACCTTCAGTGGCTTTTCCTTCCATTATGTTTTGCGTTAATCACTAGAGATTAAAACTTCCCCCTTCTTTCTGTTGCCTTCAAAGGGTTTTCTTTGCAGAATTACTGATTGTTCTGTCAGATGCTCAGAGTACATTGTGTCAAGATTAGAAATCTCGGCAGTGATGTCATTGATTCCTAAATTTACTTTTCCGAAAAGTCTAAAACAAATGACAGGAGTCTTGCATCACTGCAATGTTTTTCAGCCTGTCGTACAAATCTGTCTCCTGAACGCTACAGCTGAATGAAGGTCTTCTACTAGCCAAATCAAGGAGGGTATTGGCAGGCAAAGTTTTCAGGCAGTTCTCCATGCAATATCAATTGTGTGAAGATGTCCCAGCTATGGATCTTCTAACACAGATCTCTAGCATATGTATGGCCACAGCAGTAGCTGAGCTGGGATCGTTCAGTCAGCAGAGCATGAAAACCAGTCAGATGGGTGGCATATAAAATCATCACCACCATCCTCTTATGTTTGTTTGTTTTTAGAATGCTTTTTATTAAGTTTTCTATAACATAAACGAACAAAATAAATACTCTACACAGTTCAACAATTGTATGTCTACTTATTTTCCACGCACACTAATACGCCCGGACTTCCCTCCCTCCCTTCATCCGCCTTTCATATTAAATTTTCACTCTCACAGATTCTTAATTACAATCTATCCACATCACAAGATTCATTTTATCCCTGCTACAGTCTTTAAACTTCTACAGTTGTTACCTATGTACTCAACAAATTTACTCCATTCCTTTTTGAACTTTGTTTCTTCTTAGTTCCAGATCCTGTGGGTCAGATTTGCCAGTTCTACATATTCGACCATTTTTGTCTGCCACTCCATTAATGTTGTTATTTCCTGGGTTTTCCATTTTTGGGCTACTAAGATCCTGGAAGCAGTCGTAAATAATTTATGGTCTGCTTTTTTTAATTCATCACCTATCACCCCCAGCAAAAATGCCTCTGTTTTTTTTGGGAAAGTATATTTAAATAATTTTTTTAATTCGTTATAAATCATATCCCAATTTTTTTTCATGTTTTCACATGTCCACCACACGTGAAAAAATTCACCATCTTTCGTTTTGCATTTCCAACATGCTTTGTTACTCATTCTGTACATTTTTGCTAGTTTGACAGGGGTGATATACCAGCGGTACATCATTTTCATTATATTTTCTTTTAGGATGGTACACACCGTGAATTTCAGACCTTCGTTCCATAGTTTTGCCCAAATGTCATAATCGATGTTATACCCAAAATCAATTGCCCATTTTATCATTACTTCTTTTGTCAATTCATCTTTTGTGTTCCATTCCAGTAAATAATCGTACATTTTTGATAAAAGTTTTGACCGGCCTTCTAGTATGTCAATTTCATATCACCATCATCTTATGGCATACTGATGGCACAGCCCCCCAGTGACTGATGCCAGCAGCTTCATATAAACCCACCCTGGAGCTATCATAAGACCATGCCTCTGACTCGCAACCCAGAGAGCCATTCCAGAAGGGGAACAAAGCCATTGGTCTCAAAAAGCTGTCAGGAGATCTTAAAGAGGTGTCTTTCCCTGTCTTCCAGAAATCTGAAACATGTACGTACATGTGCTACAAATGCTTCTAGAAGGCTGTGTTGATCAGCATGATACAGAGAAGAACCTCTGGGAATGTGATAATTAAGCCATGTATAAAAGTAGCCTGAGGTCTGGTTTGGTGAGCTTCGGTCTCAGAGGAAATAATAATCCCCATCAGCCATGGTCAGATGAGTATTTCTACCAAGTAGTAAGTTTTGGGGCAATTATAAACAGCGGAACAGTACCAACACAACATCCTTCATTGCTGTTTGTCTAGGAATATACTTTTTGTGTACATTTGCACATACCAAGCAATAATCAGACACCGGCTAGAAGTGGCTAGAAATATTTAGGATTTTAAGAATCTGTCTTATTTATACCTGTGTCTTTATGTCTGGCTTTTTCTTTTATAACAGTACTCATTTCTTTTTGGCTGTCACCCATGGCACTTTTATGAAGATATGACTAACATCACCTCATTTTATTTTACCAAAAAAACCCCACTATATACCACATTTAGCATGGTTTTAACTATGGAAAGGCAGCATACATACAAATAAAATGTCAGGTATATGTAGTTTCTACATAGTTTTTCTGATTTTAATTTACTGTTATTTCCAAAATGCTAGAAATAAAAGCAAAAAAGCCTCCTCTTTTTAAGCAGGTAAAATTTCTCTCCACCTTTTGACAGAGTCTCGGGGCCCCCTAAACTTTCTGAGTCTTTTAGGAAGCAAATGAAGGACTGAGGAACCAAATGTATAATGAGAATTATTTCACCAACTCTTTGAAGAACGTTGTTATTGCTAATGAGGAACTGCAGTGCAGGATGCGCCTCCTTGACTTGTTTATCCTTTTTTCATAGTGCAAAATATCCCTTATCCCCATATCAACATGTCACCTGAGACTCCTTCTTCCCCTACAAACATTTCCACTGTCTGCTATCATGCAATCTAGTTAAGGTCGGAGCAGATCTGGTCAGAATGCTTCTTACCCAGATGTTGCTGGTGAGTTAAATCAACAACCCATTCATAATTCCAGCAGATGTTTCTGTTCCTTAAAGCAAAAGTAACCTTCCCATTCCTCTCTATTTGTCTGGTACTCTGAGCTTAGGCCCTTCAGCCGGTCCCAGAATCGCTCCCTCTCCCTGCTTCCTTATTTTTAGTTTCTGGGAAATACTCCTATGATGTTTTGACCTTTCTCACTCTTTGTTTGTATAGGCATTTCAGAAAGAGTTTGATTCAGTGAAGAACACATGCACTTGCCTAACATGTACTTCAAATCTAATTAAAGCTGGTAAAAGATTAGAAAGCATTCAAGTGTTTTCCCAAATGAGAGTTGTGCAATTTTGATTCAGTAGCAGCATTTAGTGATCACAAATTAAAGTCACGGTTCCGAAGGCCACTTTTGTCTGAGCAACACCAGCAAGCAGCGTGACTATTTGTTCCTGAACATTTTACGGAATCTTCATCATTTATGTCCACCATAGTTAGAATTATAGGCATTCCAAGTCCCCATTTCTTTCAAGTAACCTCATTCAAAAGTAGGCTGTTATAAGAAAAAAAAAAACCTACTTCTTTTCCCCTATGGGGTATTCCAGAGCTTGTATTGAGTCCTTCTAAGGTTCCCTATATGGGACGCGGGTGGCGCTGTGGGTTAAACCATGGAGCCTAGGACTTGCTGATCAGAAGGTCGGCAGTTTGAATCCCCGCGACGGGGTGAGCTCCCGTTGCTCAGTCCCTGCTCCTGCCAACCTAGCAGTTCGAAAACACACCAGTGCAAGTAGATAAATAAGTACTGCTCCGGCGGGAAGGTAAACAGCGTTTCCGTGCGCTGCTCTGGTTCGCCAGAGGCGGCTTAGTCATGCTGGCCACATGACCCGGAAGCTGTACGCCAGCTTCCTCGGCCAATAAAGCGAGATGAGCGCCGCAACCCCAGAGTCCGTCACGACTGGACCTAATGGTCAGCGGTCCCCTTTACCTTTACCTTAAGGTTCCCTACTGGTAAAGTAACAGAGGTCAACCAGAGTATATTGAGAAGCAAAGAGGCTAGTAAGTCTGATCTTTATTAAAGGGACTATTGCAGTCCCCACTCACCACATGCAGGAGGGAGGAGAACCCTGAAAAATGGTGCACAAGCCCTTATATAGACTTTTGAAATTGCCCACCCTGTAGTTCAAGACCACCCCCTTGAAACATCATACATACACCACAGAAGGAGGCAGTTTACAGCAGAAATCCTGTCTGCCAGGATACCTTATAATGGTCATTGATTGCATTACCTGGGCACCCTGGCTATTCTTTTGTGATGGTTACTACTTTAGTTCCTGAATCCAGGTCACAGGCTCACCCAATTCATACACAAACATGCCCTTAAGACAGGATTCGCAAGCAAAAAGACAACGGGAAGGCTTTCCCCATTTGCCTCCCTTACGGCAGAGGAATATTTGAGGTCGCTGGAAGAGTCAAAATGGCTCTGGGATTGCCCTCCCGTACTATTTCAGACACATGGTTCATATATTAGATATGTGTGCATTTACGAATATTTATTCTGTATTTGAGACCTTAAAATTCTTATAACAGGCATACCCTCCAACTTTGAGGCGCGCTGAGGCTCCAGCCACTACTTAGCTGCATTTACGGGCTCTCCTGCTTTGTGGTGCTCCGATTCCTGCCATGACGGCACCACTGGTCCTCCATATTTTTTTGAAACTTTTGTTAAGTTTGCAGTTCTTGGCACGCTCACCTGTGAGCCGATCCCGTGGAAGTCAATGACATTCTGAGCATAGATTGCACTGTATGCCAGAAACTTGAGTATGGTTTCAGTAGCAGAATTATATTTTAATGTGGAGTGTCTTAGGGTGCCTCTTTGGCTGTCGCCATTTACATGACTTTTCAATCTTTAATTAGAGCCAGTTGAATACAGAGTTGCTGTAACTTTCGATGGTCTTTCTGTGGGTACCCCAGCCTTCTAGAGTGAGCCAAATGGCTCTCAGAGACAGGGGCTTTTCCATTGTGTCCCCTTATCTGTGAAACAGCCTCCATGGGTGTTTCCAGTTGTGACCAGTTAAAATGTTGTCTTTGATAATAATGTTTTATTCATTTTCAATTACAAGAATCCAATAAAAACCTCATTATAACACTGCCAAATTATAATACAATTACTAATACCAAACATTCAGATGCCAAATTATGTACTTTAGGTGCCCCCCTGCGTGCTAGAATTGATGGTTTGATGATTTACTTTATTTCTGCGTCCGAAAATCTTATTAATTTCAATTACCCTCCAGTCAAAATAGCCATCCCTTATACAACAGCTGCAGTATTAATGACTTCCATTCGTATTGACACATTAAATGATTTATAAATCTACAGGTGAAGCCTTCAAACTATATTCTTGTTCTTCCTGTGTGTAGCAATTATTCTGTCCCTGATGTTTCTTTCTGTCCTTGTAAAATATTATGTCTATCTTTTCCCAATCGTTGCTGTTCTCCACATAGCTGTCAACTTTTTCCTTTTTTAAAGGGAAATTCCCTTATTCCGAATAAGATTCCTCGCAAGAAAAGGGAAAAGTTGACAGCTATGGTTCTCCATCATGCCTTGGGTGGAGCTAATATCCCATTGTTAGTTCAAATGTTGTCTTTGAAGAATTTAAAGTTATACCTCTGTATGTTTTTGTTGAAGCAATTTTACTACCAGCTGTTATATTAACTGTTGTTGCTACCTTTTTAATTGTTGAAATGTTTATTGCCATCTTAATTGTTTTTATTGCTGTATGCCTCTTGGGATATTTTTTGCTGTAAAGCAACTAATAACGAATACTTGAAATGTCATTCTTAAATGATGCAATTAATTTTTCTTTCTTTTTTTTAAACTTTGGACTAACAGTAACTGCCAGGAATACATAACTATATTTTCTAGATTAAACCCTAGATTAACCCTATATTTTCAAGATTAAACATTAAAATTTCTATTGTGCCTCTTTTCCACAGAAATGATGATTGTTGGACTCAGATATGGGAACCTCAGATTCACATAACTGCTTTTCTGAAGATAGCCTTGAGCTAGTCATGATTTCTCAGGCTTGCCGGATTCACGGGGTCATTGTAATGCTAGCATGCCACTCCCAGCTACCCAGAAAGGGCAAGACGGTATTGCAAGAAACAAATAAAAGCTGTGAAGTCAGTGGCCTTTTAAACATCATATACCATATATTGATGGAAATTTAAACCATTAAGAAGCAAACAGGCTTTGAATATGATTTCCCCCCCAGAGAATTACATGGTTTTTTAAGAAATAATGTTTATATTCTGTCCCTCATCACAAGTAAGCCCAGGGCAGATCAGAACAATATAAAAGACAATGGGTAACTTCTGTAGGCTAAAGTATTGTTATGAGCTTGCCAGCATGTGTTTTGTTAGCCCCAAAAAGGAAAACGAGCAAGGTCCCAACCAAAGAAGAATGGCAACTTAAGTTGACAGAAAATGCGCAGCTTGCGGACTTAACATATAGAATAAGAGAACAAGAAGAACATATGTTTAGAGAAGATTGGAAAACGTTTATTTCCCATATATTCAATAGTGTAAATAAGTTTTGATGGATGTAATAATGGAATGCCGAATGGTATAGTTTTTGTAAAATATGCAGGGATTTTTGATATGTAAACTGAACCATGGAAAGAGAAGATGGGGAATCATTTAAGGATGTAAAAATGAGTACTTTAAATTGTAAAATAGAAAATTAAATAAAAATTATATACCAAAAAAAGAAAAAAAGACAAAGCATACCAGTAAATACATCTACTGTACCATGTTAACATTGCTTTCTGGCTAATTGCGCAACATATTCTGACGACATATTGTTCAAATTCCTAGAGTGTCCTAAAGTGACCCTTGGAAGAAACAATAGTCTTTCAGGTTTAAACTATGGAGAATTATTATTCTTCTAACCACATACAGTATGTGCTTAGTGGCACCAGAGCATTCCAAGGGTGAACAAAGATAGCCTCCGAAAAATGTCCACTGAATTTGCAAGTGGCAAAATGGGAGGAAAATTTCACTGAATGTGGGGAGGGAATTATTCAACAGTTGTGTAGAGGGAGGGAAGAAAGTTTTCCAAATATTCTCTTCTGTAAAAAATAATAATGGTTTGAGTTGATACTGAATCTCCAACCTTAGCCACAATCCTTTGCTCCCGGACTGCAAGTTTTTTGTGTGCATTGTGCTGCTGTTGTTTTAATTCACAGTCTGCAGAGCAGAAATAAAGTTGATGAAACTTTACCGTTTTATCTACAGCCTAGCAAAGAACTTCCCTAGCGACATTTATTCATGTCAGGCTTCTGTTAAAGGCAGAGACAAGAGATGAGAATCTTCAAATAGGAAAGTAGCTCCATCGGGACAACTTAGTGGGTTTGTGGCAGGGGAGAGAGTCGAGCATTGCTCTCTCAGATCCAGGTCAACACTTGTCTAGAAAGCAGCACTAGCTCCCGGCTCTTCTTGTAGGTCTACATTGTAGTGCAAGGTACACTTAAAAATCTCCATCTCCAACTCCTAGAAAGATTCCATCAATAGAAAGAAGGCAAACTAATGCCAGTGTACTGGAAGAAGCAAAGATCACTAGTACCGATGCAACGATTCTTCAGCATCAACTTCATTGGTTCGGTCATGTTGTGCAGATGCCTGATTATCATCTTCCAAAGCAACTACAGCGGTACCTCGGGTTACGTACGCTTCAGGTTACATATGCTTCAGGTTACAGACTCAGCTAACCCAGAAATAGTGCTTCAGGTTAAGAAATTTGCTTCAGGATGAGAACAGAAATCATGCTCCAGCGGTGCGGCAGCAGCAGGAGGCCCCATTAGCTAAAGTGGTGCTTCAGGTTAAGAACAGTTTCAGGTTAAGTACAGACCTCCAGAACGAATTAAGTACTTAACCCGAGGTACCACTGTACTCTATTCCGAACTTAAAAATGGAAAGCGTAATGCTGGTGGTCAGCAAAAGTTGTTTAAAGACTCTCTCAAGGCAAATCTTTAAAAATGTTGTATAAACACCGACAACTGGGAAACACTGGTCTGCAAGCTCTCCAATTCAAGAACATTCTTTACCAAAGGTGTCATGGACTTTGAAGATGCTCAAACTCAGGACAAAAGGGAGAAACATGCTAAGAGGAAGGAATGTTTGGCAAACCCTCACTGTGATCAACTTCCACCTGGAAACCCATGTCCCCACTGTGGAAGGACATGTGGATCCATAAGACTGTGTTTATGATAGACAGCCTTACTCGGCTAAGAGTGATCACCGAAGAAGAGTGCAAGGTAAATTCGGCTTTAGATAAGAGTGTCTCACACAGCTCAACGCGAGCTCAAGAATGTGACAATCCCTCACCTGCTCCAGCTGCCACAAAACATGTCTCTCCCATATTTGTCTCTACAACCACAGCAGGCGCTATAATTCTCCAACGGGTTGGCTTCACCCTCAAAGGTGCCCTCTTCCATTGTCTCCTGAGACAGATGCCAGCCAACCATATCTGAGAAAATTCCGTATTTTCTTCCAGCGAGAGAGGAAGTTTTCAATATCTTCTTCTTAGTTTAGTCTCCAAACTGAACTAACCGTAGCTTATGTTCATTTTTCCTTGAGTCTGTCCCACAGAGTTTACATAGTGGCAGCACCTTTTCTTCCTGATATTTACACACAGAAAAAACTGACAGATAAAACCTGAAGCTGTCAGCCAAGTTTCCTGTTTTGCTAGTTTTCCTCTTAAGATGTTTGCTTTTCAACTGAATGTTTCACTTACAAGTTCCAGGCAGTTATTTACTCTGAAGAAAGCTGATTGCATAGCAAATAAAAATGCATGGGTAAAAAAAACAACAAAAAAAGTTTGGGATCAATCCACAGTCCAATTAGCTAAATAGGCAGTACGTCTCAGGGGCAAACTGTACATTCTGTGGAAGAATGACTGGATATCCTCATTTTTTAATTTTTTTTAATTTTAGCTTTTTGGACTGCCAAATTGTTTGCAGCTATTCGCTACATGGTATTTGATCTACGTCCCTCCCTCCAATTGCTGGGGAAGCATTGCAGCTATTTTGAATAGAAGGCTATTGTTTTTCCAGTAATGCTCCCCCAGCCCAGCACTTTCAGGGGAAAAGCTTCTTCTCAGTGCGGTTAACAACAGCAGTTGGAGGGTGGGGCTTAGATCAAATACCATGTAGCACTGAGGTTAATCACTTCTTCATCTAGTGCTGCTACAAGCAGTTCAGGTCCCGTATACCTGAAGGAGCGTCTCCACCTCCATCGTTCTGCCCGGACACTAAGGTCCAGCACCGAGGGCCTTCTGGCGGTTCCCTCGCTGCGAGAAGTGAGGTTATAAGGAACCAGGCAGAGGGCCTTCTCGATAGTGGCGCCCGCCCTGTGGAACGCCCTCCCATCAGATGTCAAAGAGAAAAATAACTACCAAACTTTTAGAAGACATCTGAAGGCAGCCCTGTTTAGGGAAGCTTTTAATGTTTAATAGGTTATTGTATTTTAGTGTTTTGTTGGAAGCCACCCAGAGTGGCTGGGGAAACCCAGCCAGATGGGCGGGGTATAAAAAATAATGACCGCTCCCCACTTAAAACGGGGGGCGCCCTTTGCGTGGACGCGCGCAGCCCCTAGATCTGGAGCGGCTCCAACAGCATAGGCTTGGTTTGCCTTCCCTCAGGTGGGATACCTGGAGGTCTCCGCCTACCTCAGTCAGTTGTCCAATCCCACCTGGGGGAAGCGTTGCCAAGGAGACCAGGCCAGGTAGGGGAGGGATTACCTGCCCACACAATAGAGGGAGGATCTTACCTGGGAATCCTCACTTGGCTCCAGAGCTTCTCCCACCCTACCCACCCTCAGTTAATGTCTTATTTGCAGGTTAACTTTTCTTCACAGGTTTTGCAGGTTAACTTTTCTTCACAGCTATGCGGGCGCTGCTACGTTAAGGTCGCTGTTAAAGGGCCGGAAATGAATTTTCCTGCATTGGCAGGTTTCGCCTTTCCCGTAGGAAAATGTCACAACTTTGGCGGTATCAGGCCTTGGGCGGAATCCTTTTGTCCATCTTCCTCATTGCAGCGGCGATACCAGGGTTCCCCGTTAAAGGGGTTTCTGAAGGGAGGCTTTGACCGTACGCCGAAAGGTCATCATTGCTCTCCAATGCGGCGGCGGTGTAACGGGGGCGGCTATCTTTGCTTGAACGTATGTTCTCCAGAGCCGGCCCATCCCCTCCCCCACTGGATAACCCTGATGCTCCCTAGGTCCCTGGCTGGGGACTGGGGAGGGAGAACGCCCAATGCCTGAGCCAAGGTCTACCCACATTTGAAATTTAATAAAGTTGTGGCCAATTTAATCCCATAGCACGTTGTCATGAGTCGTTATTCCACATGACGGGGGGGACCGCTCGGGATCTGGGGACTCCGCCTGTCCATGCAAATTATTATTATTATTATTATTATTATTATTATTATTATTATTATTAGGCAGCCCTCTACAGCTGCATTTTATGGAGTTGGGTTTTTTTAAGTAACAATTTTTTAAAGGGCATTCAATTTAATGTGACGCTTATTCTAAGGATACAGCCCTATGCACACCATGAACACAATGAGGCTTATGTTTCAGAAAACAAGCAAAGGTTCACTCTGTGTGCTTATTTCCTGTGTTTTGGTATATATGGATAACTCCAAAGCAGTAAGTGGCATTAACAACAACAACAACAGTTTATTTATACCCCACCCATCTGGCTGGCTTTCCCCAGCCACTCTGGGCAGCTTCCTAGATAACATTAAAAACACGGTAAAACATCAGACATTAAAAACTTCCCTAAACAGGGCTGCCTTCAGATGTCTTCCAAAAGTCAGATAGTTGTTTATTTCCTTGATGGGAGGGCATTCCACAGGGTGGGCGCCACTACTGAGAAGGCCCTCTGCCTGGTTCCCTGTAACCTCACTTCTCATAGGGAGGGGAAGGCCAGAAGGCACTTGGAGCTGGACCTCAGTGTCCAGGATGAACTGTGAAGGTGGAGACACTCCTTCAGGTATAAATGAGATCCCCTGTTCATTAAAGATACTACCAGTTTTAGATTTGGGGGAGGCCTTGGGAAAGATGCACTTAGTGGGCCCTCTCCTCCTCAGTAACATTGCCACTGCCTATTTGTTTGCCCTTGACTGGGTAGTGCAATTGGTTAGAGCATGATGCTGATAACGCCAAGGTTGCAGGTTTGATCCCCATAAAAAGGACAGCTGCATTTCAGGGGGTTGGACTAGATGATCCTCAGAACCCTTCCATCTCTATGATTCTATGACTCTGTATCCAGTCCAAACCCCCTCCAAGAAGAAGAAGAAGAAGAAGAAGAAGAAGAGTTTGGATTTGATATCCCGCCTTTCACTCCCCTTAAGGAGTCTCAAAGTGGCTAATAATCTCCTTGCCCTTCCTCCCCCACAACAAACACTCTGTGAGGTGAGTGGGGCTGAGAGACTTCAAAGAAGTGTGACTGGCCCAAGGTCACCCAGCAGCTGCATGTGAAGGAGCAGAGACGCGAACCCGGTTCCCCAGATTACGAGTCCACCACTCTTAACCACTACACCACACTGGCTCTTGAGACAGGACAAAGTACGCATAAGTTACTGCTCTTATAAAATGGACAAATGGTATAAAGAGGTGTGCGATATAGCTGTTAATGATGAATTATCATGTGCTGTTAAGGTAAGATGGGGAATATGCAAGAGAAATGGTTTTGAGGAGATATGGAGGGTGTTTGTAAAATTTATACTGTTAAAACGGAAAGGGGCCAAACCATTGCAAGAGTGGTTGAAATTTGGGGAGGTGGGATAGTTACAATGGAATGGTTTCAATTGTGAGGTATACATTTTTTTTCTTATTTATTTATGATTATTATTTTGTCGAAATAAAATAAAAATTAAAAATAAAATAAAAATAAGTAACTGCTCTTTCTTCTCCATCATCTCACTTCATTGCTTGCAGGTAAACAGGCAGCATCAGCAAGGAGAAGAAGCAATAGAACCAGGAGGCTCCAGGGACTGTCAGTGGGCCCACTAATGTGGTCTGGGCCATGCCAACCCCCGACGCCAGCCCTGATCAAAGAAGAAAAATATCAAAAGGGTTTTAGTTAACTGCTTTGATGAAGAAATATGCTCCCTTTCTTGATCTCAGCTGGGTACAGAAGACAGGACGCTGAATTACAATTAAGGAATTATATTTTTGTATATTTGTTGAGACCAAATAATATTTTTTTTTAAATATCCAAGGGTTCCTGTCTTGGAAAGTTTACATCAGGAAACAGAAATGAAAGTAATAGGCCTGCACGTGTTTATTGATCAGTACATTCCCCTAAGTTCAGTGAAACTTACTCGCAAGTAAATTGTGCATGGGATTACACTGTCAGCAATTAACGAAAATGCAGTAGTCCTTGCCATTCTTCTGAATTACACATACCCCATTTGTTTCCAGATCAATGTCATCCATCAGCAGGGGGAAAAACCTAGCTCAGCGTATTTGCGGGTATCATGGGAATCCTTGAAATAGACTCTTCAAGACTTTTTTTTACCTGATTGCCCTCAAAACCTGGGTAATGGAAACCAGCACTTTCTTTCTTTAAAGCAAGATTTCATTAGAAAAAAGTGAGGCTGTTTCGAAAAGAGAACCATTAATAAAAGAATTAAGCAGGCTTGCCATTAAAAACAACAACAGATTATTTATTTTCCGTTCAGAACAAATACACTCTCTTGACTTCAAGTACTGTAAGAATAGCCTGCTCTGGACAAATAATGCTTCAACTATTGCACTAGATTTCATATTGTGCAACCATTATTCTCACTCTTAGGCTTGTGCAACAGCCCTTGTAGCATCATAGAATTATAGAGTTGGAAGGGACCACAAGGATCATGTGGTCCAAACCTCTGCAATGCAGGAATCTTTTGCCCAGCATGAGACTCAAACCCACGACTCTGAGATTAAGAGTCTCGTGCTCTACTGACTGAGCTATCCCAGTGGTTGTGTTGGCACACTCAGAGGATGACCTCCAAACTATCGTAAATATCTTCGCAGAAACTTGTGAAAAGCTCGGCCTATCACTCAACATCCAAAAAACCAAAGTGCTGCACCAACAAGCACAAAACAACCCATCTGCAACACCACAAATCCAACTCAATGGTGTAACGTGGGAGTGTTTGGAGTGCAGAGTGTTTGAGGACGAGGACATTTGCAGGGAAACCAAAATGCTTACAAAACTATTGTACTACCAACCTTACTGTATGCTTGTGAAACATGGACCACTTATAAATGGCATCTCCAACTCCTCAAAAGATTCCATCAACGGTGTCTTCGAAAATGCTTACACATCACTTTGAAAGGCTGGCGAACTAATGCCAGTGTACTGGAAGAAGCAAAGATCACCAGTGTCAAAGCAATGATTCATCAACATCAACTTGGACTGGTCATGTTGTGTGGATGCCTGATTATCGTCTTTGAAGACGCTCGAACTCAGGACAAAAGAGAGAAACGTGCTAAGAGGAAGGCACACTTGGCAATCCCTCACCATGATCAACTCCCACCTGGAAACCTATGTCCCCACTGTGGAAGGATGTGTGGATCCAGAAATGGCCTCCACAGTCACTTACGGACTCACTGTTTAAGCTGTGTTCATGGAAGACAATCTTACTTGGCTAAGAGTGATAGAAGAAGAAGAAGAAGAAGAAGAAGAAGAAGAAGAAGAAGGTGGTGGTGGTGGTGGTGGTTGTGTTTGCAGTCAGAGAATGCTGAATCTGGGCCTTAGTCAGGGGCCAGGAGTAGATGAGTTTCAGCAACCAGATACCATAGATATCACAACCAAATGCCCTAAGAGCTCCATCACCCTGCAGCCCAGAGCCAGGAGCATCCAAGAAGGAACTTGATGGCAGGCCACTTAGAACAAAGGCAGCACTTTGTACAACCGACCACTGGACAAGGGGGAAAATGGAAAAATGTTCCCAGCTTCAGAGAAGCAGTGCTGTGTTCTAGTTTGCTAGTCTCTCCTCCCCAACCTGAATGATCTTTTGCCTCCTCCAGTGTACCGCTTCAGATTACTATGTGAGTGGCGAAGCTTTTTTTGGGAAAGAAATAAAAATTGATTATCCCAAAAGTTAGGGCAGATGCCAAGTCCTCTCTCTCCTAGTCTTTGTTTTCTTCAAACAAGAAGAATATCATATCACTTTCTCTGTTTGTTTTGCTCTTTTCTTGAGTCACCTCGAACACCATAGTGGTTGTTAACAAAAGAGTCACTGTTTTTAAGAAACCTTCAGCTGACCAGATGCCCGTCAACTAAGTAGGAAACAGTGGAAGATTTCTGGAGTCTCTAAGCAGTAGACAGTGATTAAGGAAACCGTGTTTGCTTTTTTTACTCCTTGCCCTTTTAATAACACAAAAGAGCACTGGACCGTAGATAAATATACTATATGCTTCTCCAGCTAAAATTTTGAAACCCTCATTCAAAATACAAAACTGTGGGGTCTGGGACTGTGGCCACAGAAAACACTGTCGGAACAAAAGAGTGCTGCTGGTGTAACATTACTTATAATTGGAAGAGGATAATAAATAGGGCAGATTTGGGGACATAACCTTCCTCAGAGTTATAATCTAAAAATAATTATCTAAAAATCATGCACTTAAAACTTCAGATTGGTTTTCCTTAAAATCATAAATTTTACAACAATTTCTAGATTTAAAGACCACATTTTATTTCAATGTATGTGGAGAGATCGGCTAATTTTATACTAGCTGCAGTCTGCAGAGTCAGTGGTTTTTAAATGGTTTTAGATGCTTTTGCTTGTCTGTGAACATTACGTAGATGCTTAAAATTGTTTTTAAATGTTAAAAAAATGTTTTTATTTTATTTTAAATTGTAGTGTTTTAACTTTTTGTGTTTGGCGCTCTGCGCTCATTTGGGAGGGAAAGTGGGACATAAATTTAACAAACAGCAAATACTAATTAAATAAATTATAAGGTTATGGGATGATGGGAATTGTATGGCAACAAGATTGTATGGCAACAAGATTCCCCACCCTGTTTTACATAATACATTTCTAAGTGTAATATTGCATCTATTGAAATCTTAAAAGATGTCAAATTCCTGTAAAAATCAGGGGCCTACATGCTACACAAATGAATGGCTCTAACTGATTCCCTCCAATTTTTTTATTATGTATTAAATTTTTATTCCACCCTTCATCTGAACATCACAGGCTGGGTCACAACATAAAATACAAAACGAGAATGCCAAAAAAGTTGTAAAAAATGAACAAACGAGCCACCCCCACAATAAACTTTTAAAAGGCCACAATTCACCACAGTGCTGAATTAGCTCCCTTTTTAAGAGCACAATTCCTTAAAATGTACTTACTAACTATATTATTTCAGCTGCATATGAAAAGTACATGAAATGATTTGGGTTGGGTCCAAATAGTTCTGACTGCACTCTTAGTAAAAAAATAAATAAAAATTCTTAATATCCAGAAACGACCTGACCAATTGTGACATTTGGCAACAGGGTTATTTGGACTAGGATTGCCGAATCCGGTCCTTGAGGGGACTTCTCAACATCTAAGGGTTTTACGGAAAGGATCGTTTAATCGTGGTTGGAATGGAGCAATTCTCTGCAGAGCTGATCTGGTTCAGGCTAATCTGTATCCCAGAGGCATCAAAACTCCCGGGAACTGGTTAGAGTTACTTCAAGAATCAAAATAGGAAAATATCCCATCGCTCTAGTGATGCCTCTTTTCATCCATATGTTAAGCCAAAGTACCGTGGGCCTCCATGGGAATATTTCGGTACATAGTTTTTAAGAAGCGAGTGAAACCATACACCAAATTTAATATTGCATGTACAAGCTTTATTTTGTCTGTGATTATAGTCCAATCATCTCTAAAGCAGCATGGAGTCTGTAAACATCCTTTGCAAAACAACTCCAGTTGTGGAGGTCGAGATGATTGTACTGACCTCCCATATTGACTACTCATGACAATTCGTTGTAAATGGTATGTAAATACAACTCATCACAGATTGCGTAAGTGATCTGAATTTTCGCAGGTAGTTTCACAACGGTACTCTGGGATTCATTTGTTGACTGTCACAACAATGTGATGGCAGGAGACCGCTTTATTTAATGTTTATACTAATGTTGTTTGCACTGTTTTGCTTAATTATATTGCATCACCGGGTCAATGGCTCAGTCAGTAGAGCACAAGACTCTAATCTCAAGGCTGTGGGTTCAAGCCCCATGTTGGGCAAGAGATTCCTGCATTGCAGGGGGTGGGACTAGATAACCGTCATGGTCCCTTCCAATTCTATGATTCTAAGTTCATCCATTGTGTGCAATTAATTAAACTGATTTTAGTTTTGATTGTTATTTACTGCAGAACCTCCAAGTGTCCTTATTTTCCAGGGATGTCCCCTGATTTAGAAATGCTGTCTCAAGTTCTGGTTTGATCCTGGAATGCCCCACTTTTCCTTAGGATGTCCCTATTTCATTGGAGAAATGTTGGAGGGTATGGAGTTATCCAATCCCCCCCCCCAGCCATCTGAAGGCAATCCTGTATAGGGAAGTTTTTTTTTAAAAAAAATGTTTTATTCTGTTTTTATATATGTTGGAAGCTGTCCAGAGTGGGCTACCCAGTAAGATGTGAGGGGTATCAATAGCAAAAATATCCTTATGAAATGGGATGTCCCTATTTTCATCGGAGAAATTTTGGATGGTATGGAGACCATGTAGCAGAAACATGGCAATCCTGTACAGTGGTACCTCGGGTTACATACGCTTCAGGTTGCATACGCTTCAGGTTACAGACTCTGCTAACCCAGAAATAGTACCTCGGATTAAGAACTTTGCTTCAGGATGAGAACAGAAATCGTGCTCTGGCGGTGCGGTGGCAGCAGGAGGCCCCATTAGCTAAAGTGGTGCTTCAGGTTAAGAACAGTTTCAGGTTAAGAACAGACCTCTGGAACGAATTAAGTACTTAAGCCGAGGTACCACTGTATAGGGAAGTTTTTTTAAAAAATATATATATTATGTTTATATGTGGGTGTGTATTATTATGCTTTTATATATGTTGGAAGCTGCCCAGAGGGTATCAGTAGCAAAATAATCCTTATGGAATGGGACGTCCTTATTTTCATTGGAGAAATGTTGGAGGGTATGTCACTGTACAGTGGTACCTCGGGTTACAGACGCTTCAGGTTACAGACACTTCAGGTTACAGACTTCGCTAACCCAGAAATAGTACCTCAGGTTAAAAACTTTACCTCAGGATGAGAACAGAAACCGTGCGCTGGCGGCAGCGATAGGCCCCAATAGCTAAAGTGGTACCTCAGGTTAAGAACAGTTTCAGGTTAAGAACAGACCTCCAGAACGAATTAAGTTCTTAACCCGAGGTACCACTGTACTTTATTCTTTCAATTTTGGGTGTTCTGCGCAGAGGACATTGTTAATGGGTGGTTTATATATAAGGGGTGGTGTCTAACAGGTAGTTCAATAAATAAGGTGTGTGTGTCCCATTTTTCCTCCCAGGAGCTCAAGGCTCTTCTCTCCCCACTGTGGCGGACTTGGGTCCTATGGCACCCTGAGTGAGCCCAAAATTTGGCATCCCCCTCAGTCCTTGTGCTGGCTTTAGGAAGAAAGTGTGAGGGCTCTGGCAGGGTCCTAGAACCCTCCCATCTCCTTCCCCAAGCAGGGCAAAAAAGGCCTGCTGTTATCCTCTCACCTTTTTTTTTTGCCAGAGAGAATCAGTGTCCCATCTTTCCCCCTGGGCATTAGCTGCTGTTGCCTGCAAGCGGGAGGCCAAAGTGCAAGAATAAATAACTCTGGCCAGAAGAGAAAAGAAAACAGGAAAGTTGCTGGGCTGGTGAAGTCTTTTTTTTTATTATAAATATTTATTAAGTTTTCCAATTTTATGCAAACACAAAAAGAAAAAGAAAAAGAAAAATATTGAAAACAAATCAATTTCAATAACAATTTTTCAGTAACATGTTTCTTTGACTTCCTCATACCTCCCCTTCTTGTTTTCTAGTTCAAATTGTTAATCCAGCAAATCCTAATCTCTTAACATTCCTTTTAATTAACACCTTATTTTCCAATCAACTTTTTAAATTTTATGACTTAAACAATTTTAATCCCTGTTATCTTTATCATAACAGCTAGAGACCACAAAAGTTCAATCCAGCATCTTTTCAGAGTTCATTAATTTTGTAGTATTTCTGTAAATAGTCCTTAAATTTCTTCCAATCTTCTTCTGCTGACTCTTCTCCCTGGTCGTGGATTCTGCCGGTCATTTCTGCCAGTCCCATACAGTCAATCAACTTCATCTGCCATTCTTCCAGAGTGGGTAGATCTTGAGTCTTCCAGTGCTTTGCTATAAGTATTCTTGCTGCCATTGTAGCATACATAAAAAAAGTTCTGTCCTTCTTTGGCACCAAATGGCCGACTATGCCCAAGAGAAAAGCCTCTGGTTTTTTCAAGAAGGTATACTTAAATACCTTTTTCATTTCATTATAAATCATTTCCCAGAAAGCCTTCATCTTTGGGCACGTCCACCAAAGGTGAAAGAATGTACCTTCAACCTCCTTACATTTCCAACATTTATTATCGGGCAAATGATATATTTTTGCAAGCTTGACTGGGGTCATGTACCACCTGTATATCATTTTCATAATATTCTCTCTTAAGGCATTACATGCCGTAAATTTCATACCTGTGGTCCATAACTGTTCCCAGTCAGCAAACATAATGTTGTGTCCAACATCTTGTGCCCATTTAATCATAGCTGACTTAACCGTTTCATCCTGTGTATTCCATTTCAGCAGCAAGTTATACATTTTTGACATAATCTTAGTTTTAGGTTCTAGCACTTCTGTTTCTAATTTAGATTTTTCCACCTGGAAGCCAATTTTCTTGGGCTGGTGAAGTCTTTGTTCCCTCCTTACGATGACAGGTGGGCACTGCTGTGAGCTGAAAGCAGTGGACCTGTCTCTCTTTGGTGGCTGTTTCTCTCTCTCTGCATGCCATTGGCACCTGCCAGTCAATTCTGCTTCCATGTTAATAATGGTTTTCTGTTTTCTCTTCTGCAGACCTGCTGTACAATGTAGCCTTTGTCTCTATTGTTCATTCTGAGTTGCCCTTAGGCTTACCTCCCATTCAAGGTCATTCACCTGCTCTTCCCAGGGTCACAATAACCCCAGAGGCTCCGTTTTCACCCCAGTAACCTCTCAGAGATGTTGCTGGTATGTGTCAGAAATCAGGGAGAGCTGGTCTGCGGCCCGTGTTTTGTTGGAAAACAAGCGAGGTCCCAACTAATGATGAATGGCAACTTAAGCTGACAGAATATGCGCAGCTTGCATACTTAACATACAGAATAAGAGAACAAGAAGGACATATGTTTAGAGAAGAGAAGATTGGGAAATGTTTACTGAATATATGGGAAATAACTATGTACAGCTGAAAACGCTGGCAGCATTAAGAAAATTTCAACAGTGTAAATAATTTTGATGGTGCAATAATGGTTTAGTTTTTGTAAAATATGCAGGGATATGTGATATGCAAAATGAACCATGGAAAGAGAAGAAGGGAAGTCACTGGTATTTTAAGGATGTTAAAATGAGTATTTTAAATTGTAAAACTCTCTCTATATATATATCAGCAAGAAGCAGGTACAACTTCAAGAGCTCTTTGGGAAAGGTTTTGCATTTGTTAGCTGCAGCTGATTTCTTGAGCCCCATAGTGGAATGCCATAGGTTAATTTTACTATAGTTGTACTGACCCCTAGGGGCTTATCTGGTTAGTGTGTCTCTCCAAAGTACTTTAAACCATCATGTCTTCTTCCCCCAGAGAATTATGGGAGGTGTGGAGAGTGCTGACAGTTGTTAGGAGACCCCCTATCTCCCATGGGAAGGGGAGACCGACTGTTAAACCACTTTGTGATTGCCAGAGACTGAAGCAGGAACTTTCTCCAGGCAAGGAATTTGCTTCTAATCCTTAAAAATACATTATAACATGGGGGTGGGGGGGTGAGGGTAAAAGCGAAATCGACACCTAAAGGCTAAAAAAGTGGGTCAGGGTTTTCTCCACCCTTTGGAAATACTGCAGCTTGCATGCAAAGTTTTTAAGCTTCCTTTTATAAATTAACAATAGCTTTTATAAATCAGCTATGGACACAAGCATTTATCCTGCCTTTTGTTGCTCATACGATTGCATGAAGTATTGTGCAAACCTATGGTATACAATTTGCATATTTGTGGATCTGTCTGTCCTGAAAATGTAAGAGTTCTGTGACAGGAAGACAGCTCCTCCCTCCAGTCCGTTTCGAGAAAAGCGGCACCTTTTGGGTTTCTGCCTGGTGTTGTTAAAAACAGAATTGGCTGTGGCAGCAAAAAGAGACACAGGAAGAAAGTTGACAGTTATGAGAGGCCGATAACGCAATTGTAGTGGGAAAAAGAGCCCTGAACTGTGTATCACTGGTGCCCCGCCTGAACGAAACAAAGTCCACATCTTCCACCCACAGCCTATTTACACCAGAGTAGTACAGTTATAAGTAATATGGTTGAAAGCCACGTAACACATTGGAAGCAAAACATGACATCTAATTTTGGAAAGCGGTACTCAGATCATGTGGTTAATGCAGCCACCCCCATTCCTCCTTCTGTGACTACAATAGAATTGCTAGATAATCAGGAAATCCTTAGGTGGGGAATGGGAAATCCTATCGTTCTAAATTAATTTAGCAGGGTATTCCATGGTGGAAAATCAGTGTCAGTTGTGATTATTTTTTTAATAAAAAAAGGTCAATGTAGCAGATTGAAACTGACAATGTATTGTTCAGCTGCATCCGCCACTTATTTCTCTTAGTTCCCCTGTTCTAACTTAGTTCCTCATTTTCCCCAGTTTTCTTTTTGTAGTTCAACTAATGTTTGTCTGCTTGATTTTGCCATCATCAACAACATCATTATTACTTACTAATTATATATTATTAAGTAAGTAAGTAAGTAAGTAAAGTGTATAGCGCCTTATGCCCATAGGTCCCAGGGGGTTCACAGGAAAAAACACCAGAATATAAAACCACAAAATATATAATCAAAACAAAAACAACCCAATAATCCCCCCAACACATTTTAAAAGGGCATAGGATGTCAACCGAGCAAAGGCCTGATTTAAAGAGGAACATTTTTGCCTGGCACCTAAAGGTGTGTAATGACAGTGCCAGGCGAACCTCCCTAGGGAGAGAATTCCACAGATGGGGAGCCACTGCAGAGAAGGCCCCATTCTTGTGTTGCCACCCTCCATACCTCTCAAGGAGGGGGCATATGAAGGAGGGCCTCAGAAGATGATCTCAGGGTCCAGGTAGGTTCATATGGAAAGAGGCTGTCCTTGAGGTATTGCGGTCGTTTGCTACTACGCAATCATAAAAGCAACAACAAACCAGCATCCCTCCTGCCCTTTTGCGCAAAAACTCAAAACCAAAATCGTACCAAAAATGCTTTTGATTCTTAGTTTTTAGTACTATAAAATTACTTCGAAAGGAAAATGATGAGGCACATTTGTCCCACAGCAAAAAACAATCATAACTATTGTGCATTAGTATAACTGCTGGTCGTTTAGAGCAGTCACCTGATGCCCTTGCTTCCCTGTGATAGATTGGCAACAATTCCGTTATCACCAATGGAATTACACCAACACGTATCAGATGTCAAGGTGATTACCTTTCAACAATTTGGCTCTTCAGTTAAAAAGCCACTTTAGACTGGATAGCCTGCAACAGAAAAGTTATCTAATAAATGTCACCTGGTTCAAAAAAATTCTTCGGGTCCACTTTTTATCCTTGATCGAAGAACCATTTAAAATTAAGTAAATCAATACATTTTGGCTCAGTCACTCACTACGAATGTGCTATTTTGTTTTTTATCAGCTCCTCTGAGTACTTGCCGTTACAACTGTTACTTTAATGATGTGCAAACTTGAATTCAACTTTAACAATGTGTAACGATCTGTGAACTTTGCTGAGGATGTGGAATACAAAAATCAACAAGGTTAGTTTTGTAGAAAATACTACGTACAGAGTTTGATTATGAGAACAAACCAGGGCTGTAATCTTAAAACCAGTGACGTCAGGGGAAATCCATGAATTTTAGGGACGGCAAAGGAACTTGACATTTGTAGCCACTATATTATATAATATCATGAACAAAGTTCTTCCATTCTGAAATAGGCTGAATTAAGCCATGACACTTCTGGGCTACACAGCACCACCGCAAACTATTCTTTCCTATGCCATAGATGGTTAGACCATTCGACACTGCCCATCAACAAAGTGCCATCAGCAACCTTCAAGTGGTGTTGGTTGTGACAACCATCTCAGAAGCTTCTGGGGACAGTTGCATTGATACAGGGGAATTTCCATATATATATACATCTGAAATATACTCGGCGTCAAGTGTGGATTTCATGCTCTTTATTCAGCTCATAGTAGTGAGGAATGCCAGTTCCTCTGAAATGTCTGCTTTATATACATTATTTACACAATGGGCCCCACGGGATTGGCTAATTCCGGGATTCTCCTGTAGGCCAATCAGGTTGCAGATTCACTTCCACCTGGAGTTGGACCAATCAGACTGCTGCATTCTGAATCCTATTGTTCTAGGACCAATCAGACTGCTGCATTCTGAATCCTATTGTTCTAGGACCAATCAGACTGCTGCATTGTTCTAGGACCAATCAGACTGCTGCATTCTGAATCCTATTGTTCTAGGACCAATCAGACTGCTGCATTTATGGATCCTATTCAACTCAGTACATAACAACACCCATCATTACTTCACTTGATGACAGCAAGTGAAGATTTGTACATGCCCACCTTGTTTTTAAAATCCTTTGCTGTCCCCCTCCCCCTTTTCTAGCGTTAAACATGCAGCAATAAAATCTTTTGCTGTTAGGTGTTAGGTCCAACAGTAGTTAAAATTACAGAATAATTTTCAGCCCTCACATAATGAGATGGATAGAAAATTGTTCTCCACTCTGAATATCTTTCCTTGGGGCCACAGAGCACACTGAGGTGCTAAAGCAAACAGAGGTGTACCTAGGCTCCCTTGGGCCTTTGGCAAGGAGCTGTATTGGTGCCCCCAAAGCTGAGAGAGATCCAGACCCTCTAAGGGTCCCTATTTTCAATGGATGTCCCTGATTTAGGGAAGCCGTCCTGGTTTCTGATTTGATCTCAGAATGTCCCACTTTTCCTTAGGATGTCCCTATTTTCATAGGAGAAATGTTTGAGGGTATGGACTTATCCGACCCCTGAGCCGTCTGAAGGCAATCCTGGATAGGGAAGGTTTTTTAAAAATGTTTAATGTTTTATTATGTTTTATATATGTTGGGAACATAGCTGTCAATATTTCCCATTTTTAAAGGGAAATTCCCTTATTCCGAATAGCATTCCTCACAAGAAAAGGGAAAAGTTGACAGCTATGGAACTTGGGACCTGCCCAGAGTGGCTGAGGCATCCCAGTAAGATGTGTGGGGTATAAAGAGTAAAATTATCATTATGGAATGGGACGTCCCTATTTTCATTGGACAAATGTTGCAGGGTATGGAGACCATGTAGCAGAAACTCAAAAAAATTGCTTTTCGCCACCTTCACCAGTGACTTCCTCCCCAGCCATCAGGGTTGGGTCTGCTATGCTCTGTCTCCCCTCCTCCGCCATCGCTCTATCTGTCTGCCTTCCCTTCTGCCTCCTTCCTCTCTCCCTTCCTTTTCATCCTCCTGCAACTCTTGCCTGCGCTCTCTGCCTTTCTTTTCTCTGAGCCCCACTAGGTAATTCACTCACACTTCTAATATCGCCACCAGCTGTTTGGGTAAGCTCCCCCCCCCCCAGGGCTGTGGTAGTGCCCTATGCCAGTGGCTGGATTTCCCCCAGCAAGGTCCCCATTGAGGCCTACATGCCTCTCCCGGTTGCCCAGAGCAGCAGAAGACAAGCCCAAGGAGCACTTCGATGGGTGGGCAGGTTCCTAGCCACTCTGAGGTAGAGTGGAGAGGTGCAATTTTTGCACCCCTCTGGGCCTGCATCCTTGATGGGAGCCAGTCTCACCAGCCCCTTGATACGTCCCTGAATGCAAAACAAATGTGGTATTACCAGTCACACTTTTTAAAAAAGATACATTTCAGTCTGGCATCCTGAACAAAAGGATGCTACCAAATCTCCTTTTTGTACAGCAATTTTCTGTCATTAAAAAAAACCCACCCCAATACAGACACTAAGGTTTTGGGGCCCAAACAACAGCTACATATTTACAAAGCACCCTCTCTCCAAGTGCTCCTCCACACGGAGGACCTTAAAGTCCTCCAATGACAACATTTTGGAGGTCCCAGGTCGCAAGGTGGTTAGATTGGTCTCAGCTAGGGCCAGGGTCTTTTCAGTACTGGTTCCAACTTGGTGGAACGCTCTGTCACAAGAGACTAGGGCCCTGTGGGACTTGACATCTTTCTGCAGGGCCTGCAAGACACAGCTGTTCCGCCTGGCCTTTGGTTTGGACTCAGTCTGACCCTTGTGTTTCCCTCCCCTTATTGTTTTGCTCTATGGGCTACTTTTAAAATGAGACTGCATTTTAAATTGCATTTTAACCTGTATTTTAAATTAGTCCCCCCCCCCCCATTATGTTTTTACTGTACTTTTATTGGTTTTAGCCGCCCTGAGCCCGGCTCTGGCTGGGGAGGGTGGGGTATAAATAAAATTTATTATTATTAAATTTATTATTGTAAAATGTAACAGCCATTTTGTCTGCCGCTTTAGAAACTTGGGATAAGAGTGTCTTCTTTCACTTTGACCTCATGCTTCTAGGGATAAAAAGTGCTCAGCATCCATGTGCTTGCAAGATCAAACCTGTGGTTACAACTCAGAGCAACCATTCGAGTCTGAGTTGGGAGCCCACACCTTAGGGTGTCAAATTAAGTGGCTATTTAGAAGGCAAAGCGTTACTGAATTTTGACACTCATGCCGGGTCGGCACGTTTGTTGTTTCTATAATCTAATCTTTGGTAGGCTAATGACCCCTTACTTTACGATAGCACAATTGATTAAGGACTTTGGTCTGATAACAGAAGAGCTAATCATTTAATTTATTGTTGTTGTATTTATAATGCCAGCGAGGGGAAGAAGACCTTTTTCTCACCTCAGGTGCCACAGTAAGTGGGCCTGCCTTCGGTACTACAGCGGTGCACCTTGGTTTGTGGAAAATGTGCCATTTTCTGCTCTGCCTCAGGCAGCAAAATGCCATCAGCTGGTGTCAGAGCTGCCCAAGGTCCCAGCTCACAAAGGACCAACGCTGCTTTGTTGTTAAATACAAAAGTCTTTATTGAAGTTCAGTTTCACTTCCAGAGCCGCAGCGCGCAGCCCCACGTCTCAAGCTTTAGACCGCTGATGACCCTTCTGAATCTCCTCCCCCTGTACACCAATTTAAGACCCTCGCCTTGCTCCACCTTTTCCGCTGCTCCTTCCTCCTCTGGGTCCGCCTGCCTGCCGGGGTCTCGCCCTTCCTAGCCTCTTCTGACGCTGATTCCCCTGAGCCTTCTCCCTCCCTCCAGCGGACTTTAGGAGCTGGTTCCCCATCCGGGTCTCCTGCTGTCCCGCGCGCCTGTACATTTGAACTTGGCGCGTGCGCCCAGCCAGCAGTTTTCCTCCTAACCGTTTCACTGCTGCTGTCACTGCTTCCCCCTTCGGGTGGGCTAGCTGCAACTGACCTCCCCTCCATTCCCCCACTCTCCGATGGAGGCGTGGTCAGCCCTGACTCACTCTCCCTCCCCTCCGGAGGAGACGCTGGCCCTGACACATGTGACTCTTCCCCCCCACTACGCTCTGGTGGGGAAACTGGTCCCGATCCTCCACTGCTGCTTTGGGGTTCCCCTCTGGCTCCTTGTTTCTGGTGCGTCCCCCCTGGGACCCCCCTTGCCCTGACCATCGGAGCCCCCTTCTGGGAATCTTCTGATTCGCTGGAGAAGCTCATAGAATCTCTCGGGCCACTGTCATACTCCCCTACGCTGCCCTCGGATTCTTCCCCTTCGCTCTCCAATTCCTCTCTCCCCAGTGCTCCTGCTCCTGATTCCCTGACAGCTGGCCTTGCCCTAAATATTGAAAATGAAATACTTTATTGTCACTTCTGCAAATTGTATACAGTGAGATTACACGAGCACCCCCCACTCAGCTCTCTTACTCTTAATTCCCCTCGTTTACTGACACACACCTACCAAACCCGAAAGTCAGTTGCCCTGTTATTATCTTTTCATTCAGTAGCCTAACAGCCCTCGGATAGAAGCTGTTCTTTACCCTGCGGTGCGACTAATCATGCTTCTATATCTTCTGCCCGAGGGCAAGAGATCAAGAAAGTGCCGGCCAGGTTGTGAATCATCCCTGAGAATTTTCCTCACTCTCCTGAGGCAACGTTCTTCCGTGATGTCATCCAGCGGATTCACGGGACAGCCCATAATATCTTGAGCTGTATTCACCACCCTCTATAGGCACTTCCTATCAGTTGATGTCAAACCAGCGTACCACACTGTGATGCAATATGAAAGGACACTTTCTATTGTGGATCGGTAGAAGGAGAGCATCTTTCTTCTGCAATACTCTGAGGAGATGGAGTCTCTGTTGGGCTTCCTTAATCACCTGGGTTGTATTGATTTTCCAAGTAAGGTCTTCACTGAGATAAACTCCTAGGAATTTATTGTATCCCCTTGGACATTTTGGACGGCCTCTTCCCTAAACCTCGGCAACATGCATTCCAGAAGGCCATGTGCTGAACATATATAACACACACACATATATAATAGGAACATGTGAAGCTGTCTTAGACCAGGTCAGACCATTGGTCTGTCTAGACTAGTATGGACAGCTTTGATGGACTGCTGCTCTCTAGCAGAGTTCTGTGCCATAATCTGTGACCTGATCCTTTTAGCTGGAGATGTCTGCATGCTCTTCTGCTCAGCTTTGTCCTGTCAGATGTCCAATAAATCCCACCCCCTTTTAGTGGCTTGTTTAGGCTTACTGGCAGACTCTTTCAAGAAGCCGCAAGAAAGATGGAAAATTACGCATAAGAACGTTGAGCCCATATTTTGCTCCTGAGCTTTCAGATTCAGTTCTGGCATTCACTAGCTGTTCATAATTGTACAGTTCACTCTTTTAACTCTCTCTCTCTCTCTCTCTCTCTCTCTCTCTCTCTCTCTCTGTCTCTCTCTCTCTCTCTCTCTCTCTCTCCTCTCTCTCTCTCTCTCTCTCACACACACACATACACACACACACACACTCACAATTGCTTATTTGATTTTCCAGATTAAAATGTACATTCACATAACAACATAATCTATAAAAGCAATATTCCAAAGAATCTCCCGGACTTTCCCCCCTCCCCTTTGTGGGTCTTATTGTTAATCCTTTCCTTCTGCATCTTTTATAATAATCCAAATTTCTATATCTCCATTATGTCCAAAGGTCATGGTTACACTACAAGTGTTATTCCAATCCCACTTACGATTTTAACTGTTTACAATGGTTTTTAAGATAAATTATAAACTTCCCCCATTCCTTACTAAAGTTTTGGTGGTGGACCAAAACCACTCTTTTAACTTCTTAACTACTTGCTGTCACTATAGCTTTTGATATCTTCTTCATTCTATATACGCAGCTTACGTTGGCTTCAGGAAAGAAGAAAACCCACGGAAACTCTCTGTATAATTTAGCCTCATTATTTTTGAGGCCAGACAGCCCAAAAGCACTTTCCCTCCTCCCTGGCAGTAAAAATGCAACGATCATAAGTTAAATGGCTATTATGTTTGCTGCCATTTCATGACACCCCAAGCCAACTGCCTGAAGCAACTGCCTCGCCTTGCCTAATAATGGTAGGCAGGCCTGGTGATGGTTGCCAGTGCAGAGTCAAATGAACATGACCATCCATACTTCTGGTCCCCTGTGGTTTGGTTGCTGATTGCCTTTCACAAGCACAGTAAGTAGCATTACCAACCCTATCACATGAGGTTCATTATCTCTCTCATCTTTCCCCTGGGATATGACAGAGAATGAATTTCCTCTTCTGAACTGAAATCCATTGTTGACATAAGCTGCTAAACTGTTCAGCCGTACAAAAGGGCTGGCTGGATTTCTATACAGCAAGCCAGTGGTCCTGTATCTATTGGTCAGGTCAGTTGAAGATACAGCACTTCAGGGAATTATTCGCTATGGTAATGAAGCGACGGGCTTTTTTTCTTTGCCTCATCCCTGTAGCAGCACAGCTGGGGCTGCCATCATAAGCATACTTTCTAGGAAAGAAGCCTCACCAAATATGAGGCAAATTAAACGTCTATAAAATTGCTGTTAATTTGGGAATATTTTTCAGAAAGCAGGTTAATGTAAAAAAAATAAAAAATAAGCACCTTTCTGTGAATGGGCGTTCTTTTTATCCCATCTGCACACCAGAGGCATTTTCAGATAGCTGGTCTTGGGATAGCAGTTGGGTGACACCTCTTTCTCACTGGATCTGGGGTAGAATGCATTCATAGGAAAGAACTGCATTTTCCTGGCTACAAAATACTGTCCATATTCCAATAATAATAATAATAATAATAATAGTAGTAATAATAATAATAATTTATTTATACCCCACCCATCTGGCTGGGTTTCCCTAGCCATTCTGGGTGGGTCCCAAAAGAATATTAAAAACACAATAAAACATCAAATATGAAAAACTTCCCGATACAGGGCTGCCTTCAGATTTCTTCTAAAAGTCAGATAGTTGTTTGTTTCCTTGACGTCTGATGGGAGGGCATTCCACAGGGCGGGTGCCAGTACCGAGAAGGCCCTCTGCCTGGTTCTTTGTAACCTCACTTCTTGCAGTAAGGGAACTGCCAGAAGGCCCTCGGAGCTGGACCTCAGTGTCCGGGCTGAACGATGGGGGTGGAGACACTCCTTAAGGTATACTGAGCTGAGGCCATTTAGGGCTTTAAAGGTCAGCACCAACACTTTGAATTGTGCTCGGAAATGTACTGGGAGCCAATGTAGGTCTTTCAGGACTGGTGTTATATGGTCTCAGCAGCCACTCCCAGTCCCCAGTCTAGCTGCCACATTCGGGATTAATTGCAGTTTCTGTGTCATCTTCAAAGGTAGCCCCACATAGAGTGCCTTGCAGTAGTCCAAGCAGGAGAAAACCAGAGCATGCACCACTGCAGTCTGCAGGCAGGTAGGGTCTCAGCCTGCGTACCAGATGAGGCTGGTAGACAGCCACCCTGGACACAGAATTGACCTGCACCTCCATGGACACCTGTGAGTCCAAAATGACCTTAGGCTGTACACCTGGTCCTTCAGGGGGCACAGTTATCCCATTCAGGACCATAGTGCAACCTTCAGAGAAGATGCCTAGACTGAGCACAAACAATGAGCAAGTGTGCATTGTACAGAGATGATTGTGCAGAAAGCCTCAATCCCAAAGGTCTTCAAGAATCACTGCAACATGGGGAGAGACACTTATCACAGGGGTAATAGTGTGTAAGTCTGGGAGAAGCATATTCCAAACCCTGTAAACAATGATTTTTATTGCCTTTCTGATCTGATTTACTATCGCCACAAAATATTACAGAAAGTGTGATTGCAAGAGCCTCTGCTGCCCTCTGATCAGCAGCTTGAAACAGACTCATAAAACGCTTTCGTTCATCCTGCCAGGAGAGATTTACCTTTACCAGTTATTGCTACTTGTGTGTAACCTTTGTCTTTGCGGCCGAAACATTCAGTGCAACAGTAGCCAAAGCAAACAAATCAAGCACAGCACAACCTTTTCCCATATCACTTTAATCTCTCTTTATTGTACCCACTGTATTTCCCTCTTCCTCTTCCCTGTCCAGATACTCAGCACACTGTGCAAAAATGGGATGGCGGCTGAGCTTTTGAAATGGAGCAAACTTGATATCGGACAAGAACTTTTTAAGGCGTCGCATTGTTTTCTCCTGCGCACCTGCATCTACTCTGGAATTTGAAAACCTCATGAATTTGGAATCCCTGTGGTAGAAAATTGTGCAATGTGTAGTGTGTTCTTCCTGTTATTCTTCAGTGAATTACACCTGTGTGAGAGGAGGGGGGAGCTTTATTTCATCATGGATTGCAGCATGAGAAAGGGAAGGGTTTCCCCCCTTTCCTTCCTTGCTTAGCCAGCTAACTTTACTGCCAAAAGCCAAGACTGAGGACTTCCACATTGGAGCTGTACAATGAACCAGGAAGAATGAACTTCCCTCCTAGTACCTTGAGAGCCAATCTCCCGCAAAGATGCAGAGCAGCAGGTGGACAGGCAACACAATGGAGGCAAGCGGAGTTCCTGCATTCACTGTCAAATTACCTTACATGCAACGCCCAAGTGGGCAAACAGCTGCCATGCATAGGAGCTGAGCAGCTTCCATCCAAAAGCACTTTGCCATGGCGGCAACATGTTCTATCTGGACCAAGCTGGTGGGGAGGAGAGCAGATGGGTCAATGAATGAGGCTGCCCTCAGTGCAGGAACCAGAAAGGGAGAGATTGAGCCCACGGTGCAGTCTGGCTTGTGGTGAGGACCAGTGGTATAGTGTGTGGGGCCCAGAATTGTTGTTGTTGTTTAGTCGTTTAGTCATGTCCGACTCTTCGTGACCCCATGGACCTGAGCACGCCAGGCACTTCTGTCTTCCACTGCCCCCCGCAGTTTGGTCAAACTCATGCTGGTAGCTTCAAGAACACTATCCAACCATCTTGTCCTCTGCTGTCCCCTTCTCCTTGTGCCCTCCATCTTTCCCAACATCAGGGTCTTTTCCATGGACTCTTCTCTTCTCATGAGGTGGTCAAAGTATTGGAGCCTCAGCTTCAGGATCTGTCCTTCCAGTGAGCACTCAGGGCTGATCTCCTTCAGAATGGATAGGTTTGATCTTCTTGCAGTCCATGGGACTCTCAAGAGTCTCCTCCAACACCATAATTCAAAAGCATCAATTCTTCGGCGATCAGCCTTCTTTATGGTCCACCTTTCTTCCATACATCACTACTGGGAAAACCATAGCTTTTACTATACATTAGGGGGCACAAAATTTTGACACCTGGTGCAGCCTCAGTACAGCTGTGCACTTCCGTTGCTGGGCTCCGTTGAAAATGGCTTCTCCTTATTGAATAATTCAACAATAACAAAAATAATAGTAGGTAAAGAAGATTGCACACGGGTGGAGGGGAAGTACTGGGTTGTGGGGGAGGGAGGTGAAGGGATTAATTGAGATTGTTAAAGATTGGTATAGGATTTAAGAGATTTAAATTTTTATAAAGATTCTATAAGGAAAGCAGAAAGCAGCAGGAAATATCAAGTAAAAGTATCGGAGAGGAGATCAGTGTAAATGAAAACATGAGACTTATGGTTTTGTTACATATAATTTTATTTTGGAGCTGTCTGCTTATTTTGGAGTTGTTTGCTGTAAAGAATGTATATTATGTGAATAAAATAATAAAGGATTTGAAAAAAAGAAGAAGAAAGAAAATGGCTTCTCCTTGCAAACCAGGATGCGACCTCTCCAGACAATGGAACCACTCTTCTTTTCTTATCTCTGCAGCTGCGATGTCCTAGGTGACATGGATGCCATTAAGCATTTGAATCCACATGCGTACTCGGTTTGTTTCCCTCCCTCCCTCCCACCTGCCCATCCACGTGGCCCCGGGTGCAGGCAACCCATGCTACACCACTGGTGAGGACCCCAGCCATGTCAGTGAATGTGGTTGCTGCAGGCGCAGCATGGGTTGGGCTCATGCTTGCCTGCAAATAAGGATCTCATCAAGTGGCGAGTGAGTGGCAACTGGCATGGCAGGGTCAGGCTTGGGCAATGAAGGCCTTTCTGAGATTCCGGGAACCTAATCTGATTGACCATGTCTGCAAGCTATGATAGAAGGCTTAATATAAAAATTCCCATTAGTGCCCAAGGGAACATTTTTCACTAAGCCCGAAAACTTCACGAGAGTAAATGGGAAGGGGTGTGTGTGAGACAGTATCAGGCTATCTGGGAAGGGAAGGGCTAAATCTTCCCTCTCACACATTTAACTCCCAATAATAATCCTCACCTGATCCAGCGATAATAAATTTAAGAAAAACAAGTGATGTGGCTGCATGCTACACATTAAGCATCGGTGCACAGTTTTAACCCTTAGAGGAAACACCAGTCAGAAAACCAGACAGTGATTTTATTGTCTTTCTCAAGCAAGAGCAAAATAGCAACAGGAAACTCATGACTCCACCTAGAAATAACTTGTCGAATGCCACCTAGTGATGACATGTAATGACATTATCCACAAAAGGTTGAAAGAACTAGTAGGTGATTCATTTAGGACATCCAAGAGGGCTTTTAGCAGTAGTCAGCTCAGTTAATAAGCTTATTGCTCTAAAGGCCATGACATAATACCAAAGGAATAGTATTAATAAAATATTACAACTCATACATCCATAATATAAAAATCTGCAAAGACTTTGCTAAATTTCTGAGTGATGAAACACAGTTTCCCTTTTGCAGTAGTCTGTCCTCCCCCCAGACCCTGTGTCCCATAATGACTTTTGAAAAGATGGAAAGAAGACAAAGTTCCTGTTGGATTATGCCGAAATGGCAAAACTGACTGGAAAGCTCAGGGACCAAGAAGACCAAAACTTTAATAAAGAATAGGAAAAATTTACAATCTACCTGAAAGACCACTGTAAGCAGATGAAAACATTAGCAGGATTACAAAAACAATTGTAATGTAGAAAATGTTATGGACAAAATGGAGAGATATAAAATTTGAATGCTGAAATAATATGCAGTTGAGAAGGTTGATAATAGGACCCATGGAAGGGAAGGTTGGAAGTCTACAGATTCAGAGAAATATCTAAATATGGATATGTATTTTGTATGGTTACAACTTTATACTTGTAAAATCAAATAAAAAATGTTTTTTTTAAAAAAAAGAACACATAATGACTTTTGAAAATGAGGAGAATTTCAAAAGCGGTTTGTGGTTTGACATGGAGACCTGCTCTTCAAGGAAAGAAAATTTTAAAATCCCATTGGGCATTACCAAACCCTTGGGCATGCCTAAAGTGACTTTTTGGATCCCAGCCTATACTCCCGCTTCTTAAAAGACAGACTAGTGATGGCATCAGTCAACTTGCTTTTATCCTATTTAAGAAATAGCCATGGTTATTTTCAGTCCCATCTGCTATCGCCTTCTCCTGAAGAAGAAGCTAGCACACAAACTCTTTACATGCTTCATGTTAGGCTGTTCTACATTTTATACCGAACATAGGTACATAGCTGTGTCTACAATGAGCCTGAGCCAATAATAATAATAATAATAATAATAATAATAATAATAATAATAATTTATTATTTGTACCCCACCCATCTGGCTGGGTTTCCCCAGCCACTCTGGGCGGCTTCCAACAAAGATTAAAAATACATTAAAATGTCACACATTAAAAACTTCCCTAAACAGGGCTGCCTTCAGATGTCTTCTAAATGTCAGTTGTTCATCTCTTTGACATCTGATGGGAGGGTGTTCCACAGGGCGGGCGATGGAGGAGTTCACAGCAATAACATCCCAAAAGGGTCTTGGTTCTTCCATAACCACAGCCTTGGATTCAAACATAAATCAAACATTGCTCTCTCTCTCTCTCTCTCTCTCTCTCTCTCTCTCTCTCTCTCTCTCTCGGTTCCTCATTGCTGTTCTCTGGTTTCTAGTTCAGTTCATTCCAAACTTTCTAACTACCCACAAGCTAAGAGCAGGGCCCCACCCATTTGCTGTCTCGCACACAGAGCCACTTTCTTCTGTTCCCCTTAATGGTCCATCACCCAGGTGATCACCTCACCAGGAAGCTATTTTTCAACACTTCCTGGATCCAGGAGTTAGAAGGGTCTCAGACTAAAGGTTAAGGTAAAAAGCAAAGGACCCCTGGATGGTTAAGTCTAGTCAAAGGTGACTATGGGGTTGCAGTGCTCATCTTGCTTTCAGGCTGAGGGAGCCGGCGTTTGTCCACAGACAGCTTTCCAGGTCATGTGGTCAGCAGAACTAAACCGCTTCTGGTACAACAGGACACCGTGACAGAAGTCAGAGCACACAGAAAGGCCGTTTACCTTCCCACCACAGCAGTACCTATTTATCTACTCGCACAGGCTAGGTTTTTTCGAATGGCTAGGTTTGTAGGAGCTGGGACAGAGCAATGGGAGCTCATCCCGTTGTGAGGATTCAAACCGCTGACCTTCCACTCAGCAAGCCCAAGAGGCTCAGTGGTTTAGACCACAGCACCATCTGTGTCCCGGATAAACAAGTACTCAATCACTGATAGGTCCACCCGCCATTGTGAGGCTCAAAGCAATGAAGATGATGCCTCCCCAGCTGTTGCCATTGGCTGTGGGTTTCTTGTGATGTCACAAAAGCACTTGGCAACTGAGTGGATATAAAGGCAGGCCAAGGGGAAAGCCCTTTTCTGTTTCCAGCAGGACACACCTCGCAATGGATGTGACATTCAGCACTGCCCCCGTTTCTTCCACTTGAAGGAGGCAAACTGGTGAATGGAAGGAGGCAATCCTCTGGCAGTGGGATGCTAGGGAGCGATCATAAGGCAAGTTTGCTTGCTTGAAGGCTGCTGGTATCTATGGCTGGAAGCTGGTGGACGTCTCATGATGGACCTAACAGTAGCTTCTGGCACAATGGGACACCATGACAGAAGCCAGAGTGGTTTAGACCACAGTACCACCCCTTCCCCAAACTCATAAAACTATGCATGACCAAATCTCTGTCCCACGCTGTTAGAGACAGGAGATACTGGGCCCTGCTGAGTCCTGTGGGTTTTTGTCTCTGATTATATGGCTCATATATCATTCCAAAGACCAAAAAGAAAAAAGAAAAAAGTGAGTGAGTATTAAATCTGTGCTGGGAACAATACCATAATTACGTACAATTAGGTGTGAAAAGGAAATTGCAGTAAAAATGCCCTTGAAGTACACTGCTTTCCCACAATTTAATATTGAATGCACCCAAGAGCAGGCCTTTAAACCTTGCTGTGATCCTGCCCCCAGTGAAATATAAAAAAATGGAAAATCTGGTCTTCACAAATCAGTGCCAGGGATCCAAATGATGTTTCCCAGGTAGCCCAACCATAGCGAGTGGGGAGTCCAAATTGCTTCCCTCAGATAGCACTCCTCCCATCATTGCAGGCAAATCACACACATCCCTGGAATTTCACAGCTGCCGGCAAAATGTGATTATTCTTCCTGTTGGCATTTTCATCGCTTACGCAATAGCCATGTGTTTTGTGTGCGTTTGTGTGTTGTGGGAACATAAGAGTACTTATTGGTTATTACCTGTGATGTCTGAGGCTATGCACACAAATTAGCAGCTCGAAATTCAGCAGGGTCATTTCCAGTTGCATTTTTACGTTGCCTTACACATCAGAAAGGAGCTGGGGATGTCTCTACATCTGATGCACATACTCGATTTGTTTCTCCACACTGACAACCTTCTGCAACTCTCATAAAAACGAAACTGTTGTCTGTGTGTGCGCATTGCATGTGCACAATAACTGCCTGAAATGTACACACCTCGGCTTAACCATGCTGTACATTTTCAAATCAGAAAATGTAACAGATTGAGGTTGAAGATTGAGGCTGAATCCTGACAAAACAGAAGTACTGTTTTGGGGGGACAGGAGACGGGCGGTGTGGAGGACTCCCTGGTCCTGAATGGGATAACTGTGCCCCTGAAGGACCAGGTGCACAGCCTGGGAGTCATTCTAGACTCACAGCTGTCCATGGAGGCGCAGGTCAATTCTGTGTCCAGGGCAGCTGTTTATCAGCTCCATCTGGTATGCAGGCTGAGACCATATCTGTCCGCAGATTGTCTCGCCAGAGTGGTGCATACTCTAGTTATCTCCCGCTTGGACTACTGCAATGCGTTCTATGTGGGGCTACCTTGGAAGGTGACCCAGAAACTTCAGCTAATCCAGAATGTGGCAGCTAGACTGGTGACTGGGAGCGGCCGCCGAGACCATATAACACCGGTCTTGAAAGACCTACATTGGCTTCCAGTATGTTTCCGCACACAATTCAAAGTGTTGGTGCTGACCTTTAAAGCCCTAAATGGCCTTGGTCCAGTATACCTGAAGGATCATCTCCACCTCCATCGTTCTACCTGGACACTGAGGTCCAACGCCGAGGGCCTTCTGGCGGTTCCCTCCCTGCCAGAAGCCAAGTTACAGGGAACCAGGCAGAGGGCCTTCTCGGTAGTGGCACCCACCCTGTGGAACGCCCTCCCACCAGATGTCAAAGAGAAAAACAACTACAGTGGTACTTTGGGTTAAGTACTTAATTTGTTCCGGAGGTCTGTTCTTAACCTGAAACTGTTCTTAACCTGAAGCACCACTTTAGCTAATGGGGCTTCCTGCTGCCGCCGCGCCATCGGAGCACGATTTCTGTTCTCATCCTGAAGCAAAGTTCTTAACCCGAGGTACTATTTCTGGGTTAGCACAGTCTGTAACCTGAAGTGTCTGTAACCTGAAGCGTATGTAACCCGAGGTGCCACTGTACTTATTAGTTATTGCCTGTGGTGTCTGAGGCTATGTATACAAATTAGCAGCTCGAAATTCAGCAGGGTCATTTCCAGTTGCATTTTTACATTGTTGCACACACCAGAAAGGAGCTGGGGATGTCTCTCCATCTGATGCACATTACTTGATTTGTTTCTCCACCCTGACAACCTCCTGCAACTCTCATAAAAATGAAACTGTTGTCTGTATGTGTGCATTGCGTGTGCACAATGGCTGCCTGAAATGTACACACCTGGGCTTAACCATGCTGTAGATTTTCAAATCAGATGAAAGCTGGTTTGAGGGGAAACACATTTAAAAGTATTTCTCAATAAGTTACAGGATACAGATGGATTGTGGCCAACATTATGCATCCTCGGCTTCAGACACCAGCACTGGAGCCGGAGCAATATGCACATGGCATGCATCTGTGGATATGATCTGGAAACAAATTTTATGGCTCCCTCGCTGAAGCAGGCTGGTCTAAAGCTGATTGGGAATCCCTGTGACTTCTTCATTTTTTTCCCCAGACATGAAGCATACCTGAGACTGAGGAATATGCAAGGCTTTTTGCAGGCCAGTGAAATTCAAAAGAATGTGAACTGAACATGTTAGGAACCTACTCTGCCCCAATGAATGTGCCAAAAGAATGGAATTCAGTTTTTCTGCTTTTCTCTTTCTTTCCCCCTAAGGGCTCCAGCTTCATAGGTGCAGCTGCCTCTTACCATCCCTCTTAGTAGTACTGGAAGAAACGCAGCTTGAGGCTGTCTGCATTGTTTTCTCTCTTCCCCTCCCTTACCTTTATGACAAATCTTTGACAGGGAGGACAAAGGTTCATTCAGGGACCAGCCTGCTAAAATGCCAGGTGGATGCTCCTTCTTGCATTCTAGGGAGAACGGTCGTAGCTCAGTAGCAGAGGATGTGCTTTGCACGCAAAAGATCCCAGGTCCAATCTCCCACATCTCCAGGTAAGGTCTGATTTGAAACCCTGGAGAGACACCCCCAGTCAATTTCAACAGTAGGTGGACTGATGTTCTGAGGCAACTTCCTAGGACTCCGAGTCATTACTCATTACTCACTCTCAGAGACTGAAGTTCACAGCTGGATGAAGGAGATAAATACGGGAGACACAGGAATCCTCTGGTTTCCCCTGAGATGGTAATTGGTTGGACTGGTAGGAAGCAGGAAATTCCTCTTGCTCATAAGACACTTAGAACTAAGCTATCTTGCTTCTCTTGGTGTGTCTGTTTTGAAATGATTTGAAAAAGTGTGCTTGCTTTTTTGCAAGTTGCAAGTTGTGTTGATTTTGATTTCCTTAACATAAATTACAATAGGCACTTTCACTATATCCTTTAAAGCACATTATTTCCCTCAATCTGGGCCCTGGAGTTTGTTTAAGAGTTGCCAACTTCATGCGTTGCTCAGAATCCTTTCAGGGAATTTAAGCTGTAAGAAGAAGAAGAGTTTGGATTTGATATCCCGCTTTATCACTACTCGAAGGAGTCTCAAAGTGGCTAACATTCTCCTTTCCCTTCCTCCCCCACAATAAACACTCTGTGAGGTGACTGGGGCTGAGAGACTTCAAAGAAGTGTGACTAGCCAAAGGTCACCCAGCAGCGGCATGTGGAGGAGCGGAGACCTGAACCCGGTTCACCAGATTACGAGTCTATCACTCTTAACCACTACACCACACTGGCTCTCAAGTTACGGTCAGGGACTGTGCTGAGGAGAGCTGCAACGAGGAAGAATTGTGGGAGCCTCCCCCTCCCCCTGATCAGGATCTGAATCCTGCATCTTCCCAGGAGCAGGAGGACACTATAGATTTGGAACTGTGGTTTGCAGAAGGGCATAGTTCAGAAGGCAGAAGCTGAGAAATACTGGATGGGGAACAGCTAGGAGAACACACACACACACACACAGAGAGAGAGAGAGAGAGAGAGAGAGAGTGTTAACAGATTCACTGTCTCTGGAAAGCATTCATCCACTCTACCCAAGGTCAAGAAGAGCTCAAAAAGTGGCAGAACAGAAAGCACACAATGCACAGACGGGCCAAGCTCAGATTACATGACGTAGAAGCGACACGGATTAATAGGGATGCAAAGGGGTGTGAGCCTTAATTGGGAGCACCGCCATTTCTAGGAGGTGGGTTCTTTGTCCTCTCGCTGTGATTATTAAAGTTGCTAACTGGTAAGAAGACTCCTTTTCCTTTGTTCTGCTTATCTGCTACCATGGGGGGAGGAAGCCAATTCCCTGAAGCCTGACAGATGCACACAGCCTGAGGGTGGGATTTATTGAACATTGCTATCCCATGTCATGCTGGGTCCTGGCTACCAGGCTTGTCCCCCAGATAATCTGGGGGTCCTTCTTTGAGTATGCGAATTGCTGAACAGGAAAGTATTGCTCTTCCAAATGATAACTGGAACACATCAATATTACTGGGGGGAAATTAAGCAGTTGTTTATACGTCATATCATTACTAGTCACAGGCATTCCTTGTTTCCTGCATGAACGTCCTCGCAGACATCATTAAAATTCAAAGCTGAAGGATAGTGTGCTTGCAAGGGATTGCAGGGGAAAGGAAGAATCAGTGAAAATCACCTCCTTGAGCAGCCGATCACATGGGCACAAGCCAGGATACAACCCTGCTGAGTATCAGGTTTTTAAAAAATAAAAAACTACTTTTGTTTGTTGTGCTCACATGCAGTCGCTGTCTAGTTGATTTTGTGTCACGTGTTTATTTCACATGCAGCAAGAACATGTCCGAAAGATAACCAGAAATGAATTTGCCTGGACACGTCATACAAAAATGTGGCATAATTGCCCACTTCCGCACACCACCCAAATGTCATTTCCATTCCATAAACATGGTTAGTGGAAAACACATAGCATGAATCTGCTGGAAAACACATCACACAGAAGTCCTTCTGAAGATGCAAGAGGAAGCAAATGGCAACACAGGCTAATTTTCAAGATGCCCAAATAATGCATATCTAACAAAAAGATGCACAGGCTATTAGAATCCTATGAACAAGTAATGCTAGCAATGTACATTTAGCATTTTAAAAAATGCTGTAGCTATTGAAAGATCTTTTATGAGGCTTTTAAAAAAATAGAAATGCATCATTCAATGAAAATAATTTATGTATCAGCCATGGGAAAATGTATGGTGACTATTTAAATATTATATTGAATGGGTTTTTTCATTTTGTTTAGTCATCTCAATGATGACTGAAACCAGTGCCCCTTAAGGGGGGGGGGGAGTACTGTTTCTATACACAGATAAACTGGAATTTTTACAAATGATGAGAGACGGGAATTTTCCGACATATCACTTGGGATGCTTAAGCATGCTATTTCACATCATTTTGAAGAAGCACCAACTGATGACATGGCTCCCCAAATCTCTTTTCTGATGAGAGCAGCTTTTGCACCTCATTTGGAAAGCAAGGACCCAGAATCTGGAGGAAGAATGGGGAGGCACACAATGCCAGATGCTTGAAGTCCAGTGTGAAGTTTCCACAGTCTGTGTTGATTTGGGGAGCCATGTCATCAGCTGGTGTTGGTCCACTGTGCTTCATTAAATCCAGGGTCAACACAGCCGTCTACCAGGAGATTTTGGAGCACTTCATGCTTCCTTCCGCAGATGAGCTTTATGGGGATGCTGACTTCATTTTCCAGCAGGACTTTGGCACCTGCCCACACTGCCAAAAGTACCAAAACCTGGTTCAATGCCCATGGGATTACTGTGCTTGATTGGCCAGCAAACTTGCCTGATCTGAACCCCATAGAGAATCTATGGGGCATTGCCAAGAGAAAGATGAGAGACATGAGACCGAGCAATGCAGAAGAGCTGAAGGCTGCTATTGAAGCATCCTGGTCTTCCATTACACCTCAGCAGTGCCACAGGCTGATAGCATCCATGCCACGCTGCATTGAGGCAGTAATTGATGCAAAATGGGCCCAAACCAAGTACTGAGTACATATGCATGCTTCTACTTCTTAGAGGTCCAATATTGCTCTATTTGCAGTCCTTGTTTTGCTGATTTCATTTAATATTCTAATTTTCTGAGATTGTTAATTTGGGGTTTTCATCAGCTGTTTTCATCATCACAATTATAACAAATAAAGGCTTGACATATCTCGCTTTGCATGTCATGAGTCTATCTCATATATTAGTTTCACCTTTTAAGTTGAATTACTGAAATAAATGAACTTTTCCACCATATTCTAATTTCCCAAGTTTCACCTGTATATTGTTGAATGTCTATGTAAATTGTACACAGTGGGAACAGAACACAAATTAAGGTGCATGAAATTGATGCACCTGAGTTCTGGTGGCATCATGAAGCTAGAAAAACAGAAGAATGTCAAGGAAGCCAAAGGGCTGGATATTTGAGCTTTAGATGAAGCTGAGCATCTTTTTGGTCTTTCCTTATGGGTTCTGGCATGTGCTGCCACCTTGAGATCCACAGAGGAAAGGTAGGACACAGATAATATAATTTTGCAGCACCCTTAACAAACCGCAGTTCCCTAAATGTGTGTCGATTGGTGTGTATGCAACCTTAGTTATTGAAATGGTCCTGTCATAAGCATGGCTAAGAGTCCATCCTTACTATGTTTTGTTGAATTCAGTGGGGCTTCATGGCTCTGATAATATTTTGCTTCGTTTGGAGCATTTATTGATTTTACTGCTGTTTTGTCTTTTCACTGTTTTTGCTTTATTAGTATTATACCTTTTCTTTTGATGCAAGGCATCTCAGCACGTTTGACAGGTGGGAGTAAAACATTTGTCATATTTTTTATGAGCTCTATGCTCTATAAATCTAACTGAATCTCAATAAACTACATAAAGTACTGATGAAATAGTTTGGTGCTGCAGGAAATGGTAATCTAATAAGGCCGCTCGATTTGGTAGGTGTTCCAAAATATACAGAAATATAAAGCTGTCCCTCAGTACTCTTTGAAAGTTATCGGTGCCCAGATCAGAGGACCTTCTGAAAGAGAGAGGCAGGAAAAGGTATCGCATATGCTCAGTGTCACCTTGCAAGGATATAAAATGGTGGCAGCCTTCCTGCCAAGTCCTGAGCTCCTATTTACTTTTCCACTTCAGATCTTCTGTGTTTTGTGGCTGTTGCTGACTCAGTCGGCTGCCAGAGTCGCTGGCGGCACCACATCGTACTAAGCAACAAACAAAGCAAAGGTCCAGGGCCTCTGGCTTGGCTGCTGACCGACTGGCTGCTTGGCTGGCTGACCCAGGGAACACACAAAGAGCAGTGTCCCTGTCAGCAGCCCGCCTTGCACTTGTCTGTGGCAAAATCTCTTTGTCTCTCCTTTGCTCGGTTTAAAGGAGCATTGAACAGGGGAAGGGAGAGCATCTGTTCAAAGCATAGCCCACCAGAGCAAAAGAATCAAACGAAATGCACCTGCCGAAACATTCAATGCTGCTTATTCATTGCACTTGAATTCTGCCTTACGGCCATCCCTCCCCATGTGTGTGTTACACTTGTGTGAGGCTGCGTATATGAGAAATAATTACATAAATAGAATCATGCCAGGAAATGGTGGGAAAGAACTGGAGAGTCCTTGTGGCTCACAAGGAGACCCTCCCTGGACTGAGGACATCAGTGAGGATGGAGGAAGCCCTGAAGAGACCAGAGGTGCAGTGGGGCTTTATGCTGCTCGGCCTCCGCGCCTAACAGCTGATTGTGGGGTAGCACAGAAGCTGCAGCCGCTTTCTGGCACATCTTCCAGCTAGCCCCAGAGTTTCAGTTTTGGTGGAAGAGAGAGTTGTGTGGAAAGAGAGCGGAGGGTACTCCCCGCTTTATGCATTTTCACTTATGTGCACGGGGTCCCAGAATGCAATCCCCGCATATGTAGGGGGACGGCTGTGCATCTGGGGTAAGATGTATGGCTCATCCAGACTTTAAAGCTTTGTGTCTGAGCATTTGTTGCTGTCTCAACAAGTTTTGTGTCCAGATTTTCACTTTTTAAAATATGGGGAAATCAGTGTGTTACCACTGAATCAGAGCAAATGGGAACCTTTGGGAAACTTGATTGCTGTTTGCCCCGATTCAGTGGTAAAGCACTCAGATATGGCGCTTTAATGCCTGGACCGCTGCCTTGGTCTTCCCTGCACATCATGCATCTGTGACGGCAAATAAGAGGGAGGGATCAGCGTACCTGGAAGAGGGAGGGATCAGCGTAGAAGGTATGCAGAGCTACAAAACATTTCTTTTTAAAGAAGGAGGAACTCCATCTCCAAACCAAACAACCCAGTGGGAACAAAGCATGCTGCATGGCCTCCAGGACATATGGAATATTAAGTGTCAGTTGGGAAAAATAAATGGGAAACCATGCGGGGTGTGCTGGAGCCCCACATAGCTTACAGAATCTTGGAGGAGGGCATGGCTTCTGGCTGACATCCTGAACGAGAACACTTCTGTAAGGGGGTGAAGAAACACCATAGTGTGTTGTGATTCAAGTTACAAGAAAGGAGATTCCAGCTAACCATCAGGAAGAACTTTGTGACAATAAGCACTGTTCAACAGTGGAACAGACTCCCTCAGAAGGTTGTGGACTCTCTTTCCTTGGAGGTTTTTCAGCAGAGTTTGGATGGCCATCTGTCATGGATGCTTTAGTTGAAAATCCTGCATTGTAGAGAGTTGGACTGGATATCTTGGGGTACCTTGCAACTCTATGATTATTATTTAGGTGTTAAGCCACCAGTCATTTAAGAAAATGTAGAGAGACTTGATGATCTGTGGGGTCCTTTGCTGGAAACTACAACTAATCCACAATGTGGCAGCCAGACAAGTGACTGGGAGCGGCCACCAAGAACATATAACACTGGTCCTGAAAGACCTACATTGGCTCCCAGTACGTTTCCAAGCACAATTCAAAGTGTTGGTGCTGAACTTTAAAGCCCTAAACGGCCTCAGCCCAGTATACCTTTAGAAGTGTCTCCACCCCCATCATTCAGCCCTGAGGTCCAGCTTCAAGGGCCTTCTGGCAGGTCCCTCACTGCGAGAAGTGCGGTTACAGGGAACCAGGCAGAGGGCCCTCTCAGTAGTGGTGCCTGCCCGGAGGAACGCCCTCCCATCAGATGTCAAGGAAATAAATAATTACCTGACTTTTAGAAGACATCTGAAGGCAGCCTTGTTTAGGGAAGTTTTTAATGTCTGATGCTTTATCATGTTTTTAACATTCTGTTGGGAGCAGCTCAGAGTGGCTGGGGAAACCCAGCCACATGGGCAGGGTATAAATAATAAATTATTATTATTATTATTATTATTATTATTATTATTTGTTTATCTAACAGTATGTATGAACTGCTTAACGTTTCAAGAATCTGTAAGTGATAGAGTCTTTAAAAAAAACACCCATTAGACATTAAAACAAGAACAAAAATGCAGCCTAAAACCAATCAAGCAAAAATATAAGAGCTCTCGGAAGCATAAAGAAACAGATGATTCAAAGATATAACACAGGGTTTAATATTGTGGGCAAAAAAGGTCATGGAAAACTGGTTCCTTCCAGAAAGCCAGGGCAGATGCCAAAATTTTCCAGACTTACTGAATGGAATATAAACCAGACATACATAGTAGAGAATAACTTTAGCCATGAACAGTGGTGTTCTGGTTGCCAATCAAAACCATTTAACTGGCAAAAGGAAGTTTCTGGTATATTGTTAAGCAAATGGTTCTGTATTTGGTATGGTTAGAACTGAGAACAGGAAGGGTAGAATAATATGTTTAGATGCCAAGTTAAAATGTATTTCTTCCTTCAGGCCTATGGAGATGGCTGGTTTGGAACTGGTTTATTCTGATTTTTTTATTTTTTGTATATAGTTTTTATTTAATTTTCTGCTTTACAATTTAAAGTACTGATTTTTTTACATCCTTAAAATATCACTGACTTCCCATGTTCTCTTTCCATGGTTCATTTTACATATCATAAATCCCTGTATATTTTACAGAAACTATTCCATTCATTATTCCATTATTCCATCCATCACAACTTATTTACACTGTTTAATTTATCTTAATGATGCCAGCGTTTTCAGCTGTACACAGTTATAACTGGGTTTTTTTAAAATTGGCTTTATGAATTTTATATGTGCTCCTAATGTGTGGATCTTTCATGAATCGTGTGTGTGCTGACCTAGGAACCTTCAGGTTGAAGGTGAGTTATAATAAATAGCATTAATTACAACAATTACAACAGTTATAATAATGAGGATATGAAGGCCCCATTGTTAAATAAATTCCTAACTGAGTTTACACTGCCACAGAAGAAAGTATTTTCTAGAAAGGCAACATTAGCTCTCAGCATAGCTGTCAACTTGCAGATTTGAAAGTAAGGGACCAGCAGCCAAAATAAGGGATCAATAATTACTTTGAAAAAATACATATTTTGTTGCGTGCAAATGGGTATATAATAATAATAATAATAATAATAATAATAATAATAATAATAATAAATTTTATTTATATCCCGCCCTCCCCAGCCGAAGCCGGGCTCAGGGCGGCTAACAACAATCAAATAATCAAACAATCAAATAATCCAACATTCTAAAAACATTTCATTATAAAAATTAATTAAAATCAAGTTGATGGCAACCATTAAGCAAAATTCTGTGCAGGTTGCCAGAGGAGGGAGTCAGGCTGCGCCCTGACCAAAGGCCTGGTGGAACAGCTCTGTCTTGCAGGCCCTGCGGAAAGATGTCAGGTCCTGCAGGGCCCTAGTCTCTTGTGACAGAGCATTCCACCAGATTGGAGCCGCAGCCGAGAAAGCCCTGGCTCTAGTTGAGGCCAGCCTAACCTCTCTGAGGCCTGGGACCTTCAGGATGTTTTTATTTGCAGACCTTAGGTTCCTCTGTGGGGCATACCAGGAGAGGCGGTCCCGTAGGTACGAGGGTCCTAGGCCGTATAGGGCTTTAAAGGTTAAAACCAGCACCTTAAACCTGCTCCTGTACTCCACCGGGAGCCAGTGCAGCTGGTATAGTACCGGATGAATGTGATCTCGCAGCGAAGACCCCATAAGGAGTCTCGCCGCGGCATTCTGCACCCGCTGGAGTTTCTGGGTCAGTCTCAAGGGCAACCCCACGTAGAGCGAGTTACAATAATCCAGTCTGGAGGTGACCGTCGCGTGGATCACAGTGGCTAGGTCAGGGCGAGAGAGATAAGGGGCCAACTGCTTAGCTTGGCGGAGATGAAAAAATGCTGCCTAGATACCTATTAGGGCCATAAATTACCATATAGCATATATTCAACACAAAAAACAGCAACAATTTGGACATAGAAAGGGCCCCATTACCTTAAGTAAGGGACATCATCAATAAGGGACAGCAGCGGGACATGGCGCTAGGATAAGGGACTGTCCCGCCAAATAAGGGACGCTTGACAGCTATGGCTCTCAGCCAACAGAAAACCTGAATGCCCATCAGAAAAGCTTTAAAACCAGGTAGGACACCAGAAAGGATGAGAAGAGAACTTTCAACAAAGATTTCACTGTTGTTATACAATGCAATCATATTTCTATGTCTCTGCTACACTAATGTCTCATACTCAATTATTTCCCCCAACGGTATCTTTGCATTTCTTTGCTGGCCAGATTTCTTTGCTGGCTGGAACAAAATGTTTCCAGTCAATGGAAAATTTCGGCATATTCTGTTAGATGATCCTCCCAACTTTCCTGTGGGAGGGAGAAGAATCTGCTCTCAGAGAGTGAATTGGCTCAGGAAATGTACAAGGATGATTCTTTTAACAGCCTCTTGTTTGCTAATGGAAATGGGCCATCATAGCTCAGGGAGAAGGCAGCTTGAAGATGAGAAGAAGCGACTCACCTTTATGGCATTCCAAATTAACAATTCCATGATAATTAGCAGCAATGATTCATCTTTAGCTGAGAAGTCATTTCTCCTGGATTGGACATCAGTGATGGAAATATGCAAGAAACTACATGTTCCCACATCAGATGTAGTCTCAACAAACCAATGTTTTCAACTGAAGTTGGCGACAGGAGAAACAAGGAAAGGGATGAGCCCAGCACACCATTGAACAAACCACAAAATTTTGTCACATTTTGGTTGGCCTAAATAAGAACCGTGGTACCTTGGTTCATGAACTTAATCCGTTCCGGAAGTCCGTTCTTAAACCAAATCCGTTCTCAAACCGAGGCGTGCTTTCCCTAATGAGGCCTCCCGCCGCCAGTGCCCTTCCACCGTTCGGCTTCCGTTCTTAGACTGAGGTAAAGTTCGCAAACCAGGGCAATTGTTCCGGTTTTGTGGAGTTCGTAAATTGAATCATTTGTAAACAGGGCTGTTCTTAAACCGAGGTACCACTGTATTTCTCCATTCTGGATTTGGAGAATTTTCCTATGGGCCCATGTGGCTACCTTTTGGGTTGTTTTTTTGTTCTTGTTAAACTGAAATATGCAAGTTCAAGTTGATTTAGGGACAGGCAGGATTTATGGCATTAAATGCAAGACCCACCCTCCCCAGACGGCCTGTTCGTAAGTATTTTGACATGGCATGCCAGTTTGCTGGTGATCTTGCAGTTGAGTGTTAGGCCCCATGTATTGAAAGCAGTGTCCGAACAGAGTGATTTAACAACCAATCCGTCTTCTCTGGGAACTTTCTGGGAATTGTAAGTCTGGAAAGGGATTTGATAACAACACTCTGCATCTCAACAAGCTATAGTTGCCAATATTCTTTTGAGGATGCCGTGACTGTTTCAGATGATAGGATTTAAATGTATAGTGCAGATGGAACTTAAGCTGTGGCTGGCTGGCTGTCTAATGTATTAATCCCCCAATATGGCTGGACTCCAATTTCCATAAGTTCCAGCCAACAAGTTCAATAGTCAGGATGATGGAAGCTGTAGGCCCACAGGTCTAATCAAATTTGTCTTAGGAGCTATGGGGTAGGAGCTCTTCTCAAAAAGATGGACCTGCAAGGACAGCTCTTGTATATGGCATAAATTCAGGAGTATCTGGCATTTTCATTCATATATATATATATATATATATATATGTATATATATATATAAAATTTTCAGATTAAAGTTTTACAATCATATATCAAACATAGATCATAAAAACAAGATTCCAATGTATCTCTTGGACTTCACTCCTCCCCTTCAGGTAACGCTTCAGGTTACAAACTCCGCTAACCTGGAAGAGTTACCTCAAGTTGAGAACTTTGCCCCAGGATGAGAACAGAAATCGTGTGCCGGCTGTGCAGTGGCAGCAAGAGGCCCCATTAGCGAAAGCACGCCTCTAGTTAAAAACAGTTTCAGGTTGAGAACGGACCTCCGGAACGAATTAAGTTTGTAACTAGAGGTACCACTGTACAGCACGTTCCTCCTCTCTGCCTCACCTAGTTCTTTGACAGTGATTAAAGCCTGGAGAACAGAAGAGCAGTGTAGTCTGTCCAAAAAAATCTACACTAGACCTTTCAGAACTGCATCATAGGATGTAAGCAGCAGTAGGCTCATAGGCTTCAAGGTTATCTGTTATCCAGCTGATGGAAACACATGCTGTTCCAGTGAACCTAGTTCCCAAGATGTGAGATAGATGTCGGGACTTAGGAAGCATAAGATCTCTTTGTGTGTGACATGCGGCTAGGTCAGGCTCCTCACAGCACTGTGCGGCGAAAGCAAGAAACGTAGAAGGATTTCATATCCTTTATGAATCTTTTAAGGGCGTCTTCAAAATGGATGGAAAAATACACAGTAGTCTTCCAGGTAAGGACTGACCCTGCGCTCAGGGGAAAATATATAGAAACTAGGTGTACACAGAATCTGCTTGTGAGGGTTCAATATTACACACCAGGGATGGGGATTCTCAGATCAGAGGGTCCAAATGCAGCCTACTTGATCCTCTGGACTCCCTCTCCAGGCCACATTCTCTCCCTAGTAATGCTCCTCTTCCCATCCTGCTTTGCATTCTCCTTGAATGTGTTTGCCTGACTGGAATGTGCCCTTGAAATCTGCAAATTTGCCACACTGAATGATAAAGAGCGGTGTGCAGGTGTGCAAAGGTGTGTAGAAGCTGTACAAATGTAAAGTTGTCATTTGTTGCTCTGTCCCCTTTTACCTCTGTCCCCCACCACTGGCATAAGCCCCCCCCCCCCGAGACTGCCTAGAAGCAAATGAGGCCCACAGACTAAAAATGGATCCCCTCCCCTACTTTAAGCACTTACTTGAGGTAAATCCCATTGAGCTCACTAGGGCTTACCGTATTTTTCCCTCTATTACACGCAGATTTTTTCTCCTAAAAAGTAAGGGGAAATGTCTGTGCGTGTTATAGAGCGAATGTGTGGTCCCTGGAGCTGACAAGCGCGAGTGAAGGCAAAAATCAGGCAAATATCAAATCGTCCGGAGAAGGGAGGAAAGAGGAAGCTGCTGCTTTCCTGCATTCTGCCTCAGGGTCTTACTGCCCACCGGCTTCTGTTTCCTTACTGTGTTTGCTCAAACGGAACAAAGAGCAGAGAAAACCCCTCCCCTCCAGGCAAGCAGAGTGGAAAGCTCCTCTCCGTGCGTCTGGGACTCGAAGGCAACATGCAGGTTGGGGGGGGGGGGGGAGAGAGAGAGAGCTGGCTGGCTTGTGGGGGGGGACTTTTGCCTTCCTTTCCTCCCTCCGGTAAAACCCCTCTCCTGCATTCTTAGCCAGCTGCTTCTCTGCACACCCCTCTCCTTGTCGCTTCTATGTTTTTCCTTCCCTCCCTACTTAAAACGTGGTTCCAATCACGGATCCACATGGATCCTCAGGATCTTTGCATTGAGTCACCCCAAATTCACCATCAGATCACATAGCAATGATCTGATGCAAAAACAGGGCTGCAATGCTGCAAAAACATGGTTACAAAGCACGGATCCACATGGATCCTCAGGATCTTTGCATTGGGTCACCCCAAATTCACCATCAGATCACATAGCATGTCCATGGCTACAGCCTGCACCAAAAAAATCACGCACCCACTGTTTCCTGGGGCTGCAATGGTGCAAAAACATGGTTACAAAGCACGGATCCACATGGATCCTCAGGATCTTTGCATTGGGTCACCCCAAATTCACCATCAGATCACATAGCATGTCCATGGCTACAGCCTGCACCAAAAAAATCACGCACCCACTGTTTCCTGGGGCTGCAATGGTGCAAAAACATGGTTACAAAGCACGGATCCACATGGATCCTCAGGATCTTTGCATTGGGTCACCCCAAATTCACCATCAGATCACATAGCATGTCCATGGCTACAGCCTGCACCAAAAAAATCACGCACCCACTGTTTCCTGGGGCTGCAATGGTGCAAAAACATGGTTACAAAGCACGGATCCACATGGATCCTCAGGATCTTTGCATTGGGTCACCCCAAATTCACCATCAGATCACATAGCATGTCCATGGCTACAGCCTGCACCAAAAAAATCATGCACCCACTGTTTCCTGGGGCTGCAATGGTGCAAAAACGTGGTTACAAAGCATGGATCCACATGGATCCTCAGGATCTTTGCATTGGGTCACCCCAAATTCACCATCAGATCACATAGCATGTCCATGGCTACAGCCTGCACCAAAAAAATCACGCACCCACTGTTGCCTGGGGCTGCAATGGTGCAAAAACGTGGTTACAAAGCATGGATCCACATGGATCCTCAGGATCTTTGCATTGGGCTACCCCAAACTCACCGTCAAATCACATGTCTGTGGCCGCAGCATGAAGCACAAAAATGATACATCCACTGTTTCATTCAGATTTTTTTTTTCTTGTTTTCCTCCTCTAAAAACTATGTGCGTGTTATGGTCAGGTGCGTGTTATCGAGCGAAAAATACGGTAACTTTTGGATATGAATAGGATCGCACCACAAATGGCTTCTCCTCATTCCACCAGCTCCACCCCAAGGGATCTGTTGCTATCACCATTGTTGTTGTTGTTGTTTAGTCATTTATTCGTGTCCGACTCTTTGTGACCCCATGGACCAGAGCACGCCAGGCACTCCTGTCTTCCACTGCCTCCCACAGTTTGGTCAAACTCATGTTCATAGCCTCGAGAACACTGTCCAACCATCTCGTCCTCTGTTGTCCCCTTCTCCTTGTGCCCTCCATCTTTCTCAACATCAGGGTCTTTTCCAGGGAATCTTCTCTTCTCATGAGATGACCAAAGTATTGGAGCCTCAGCTTCACGATCTGTCCTTCCAGTGAGCACCCAGGGTTGATTTCCTTAAGAATGGATAGGTTTGATCTTCTTGCAGTCCATGGGACTCTCAAGAGTCTCCTCCAGCACCATAATTCAAAAGCATCAATTCTTCGGCGATCAGCCTTCTTTATGGTCCAGCTCTCACTTCTATACATCACTACTGGGAAAACCATGGCTTTAACTATACGGACCTTTGTTGGCAAGGTGATGATGGAGGGCACAAGGAGAAGGGGACAACAGAGGATGAGATGGTTGGACAGTGTTCTCGAAGCTATGAACATGAACTTGACAAAACTGCAGGAGGCTATCACCTTTAGGCAGCATGTAAAGCCAATAATAATAATAATAATAATAATAATAATAATAATAATGTCACACAACAGTGTTCACTCTCCTCCTTCTCTTCCTTCTGCCTCTCATGTCCTAATGAGCACCTGCCACCAGAATCCCAGTTAGGAGGGTATCCTTCTTCATTTCATGTTTCAGAAGAGCTTTATTATTAATTCTGCCCTTTGTCAATAAGAAGAGATCGCAGGGGACTTCTTGTCATTTTACTTCTGAGACAAAAATTAATGTCTGGCCATATTGGCTGCTCTGTGGCCCTCTAGATGTACTTGGACACAGCAAGTGCCAGCCAGCACTATAGATGATCAGGGATGATGGAAGTTGTATTCCATCAACAGTTGGAGGTCCAGTGATCCCCCACTCCTACTCTAAATGGAAAAGAGTACAACACCACAAGGTGTCATAGGCTGCCACAATCTTTTGACCTTGACCACACGGAAGAGAGGAACGAGTGATGTGGCTAGGAAATTTTGCATAGATCTCTCCCTGCATTGTTTTAGTCTAGGAAAAGTAAGGTAAAGGGTAAAGGACCTCTGGACGGTTAAGTCCAGTCAAAGGCGACTATGGGGTTGTGGCGCTCATCTCACTGTCAGGCTGAGGGAGCCGGCCTTTGTCTACAGAAAGCTTTCCAGGTCATGTGGCCAGCATGATTAAACTGCTTCTGTCTCAACGGGACACTGTGATAGAAACCAGAGCACACGGAAATGCCATTTACCTTCCCACCGCAACGGTACCTATTTATCTACTTGCACTAGGGTGCTTTCGAACTGCTAGGTTGGCAGGAGCTGGGACAGAGCAACAGGAGCTCACCCCATTGCGGGGGATTCGAACCGCCAACCTTTTGACTGGCAAGCCCAAAAGGCTTGGTGGTTTAGACCACAATGCCACCTGCATCCCTAGGAAAAGTACTCTGGCAACCATCTGAAGCTATAATTGACAAGACTGACTAACCCTTAAATATAGTTTTCCTACGTTTCTGATTTTCAAAATGATCCAACGTAAATTAAGAATTTCCAGATCACTACTGCTTAGATTCAGATAGATGAGAATGGTTTTTTAAAAAACCAGGAAACCAAAAGCTTCCTGTGCTTATTTGCATATTTGCATGTGTTGAAAGAAATCATTGGAATTATGCGTGGTGTCAGTCAGGCGAGAATCTGATCTAATGCATCCTACATTTATCTCTGGTTTTTGCCTTCAGCCTGACAGCCTAAATATGAGGAAGGTGTTAATTTTATGCAGTATTACAGATGTTTGATTAAAGCCTTTAACAAGTGCTTCTGATGTATAATTTATTTCTGGGTAAGTGACTATTGCTGGCACACTGAATCAGTTACCCCAAAGCATCAAACCCAAAATTCTCACTTTCCTAAAAAGGAACTAGCAAATGAGTCAAAAATAAATAACAGTGATTGGTCAAGGACAAGAATGCTATGCCCTCCTTCTAGGCAAAGTCAAAATCAATTCCTTGTAACAAGCAACTCTTTGTATTGATGAGCCCCAAGCTGTTGAAATTATCAATTTTCTTCAAAATCAGCTGGAAGATGGCAGTGGCTCACTTTCTCTCACTGTGTGATATCCACTATGGGTATATTCTGAGTATGATTTACTTGGGTAACACCAACAGTAAATATAGAGAGACCTGTGATCAATTAGAAATGTGCATTTTTTATTTTTTATTAATGCTTTTTGCTTCTAATGATGGCACTAGTAGTTGGCTACACCATTCTAGAGTGCAATTTTGATTGGCTCTTGGATACTTAGATTTAGGCACCATCGTGAAAAATGTGTAAATGAAGGCAAACAATATTAATTCTTTAGAATCCTTTATTGTATTTCAAATCTTTACGCTATGAGTGCTGCCACTTAGGTAGCCAAAATGTCAACAGCCCATTGCCCAAGAAGTGGGTATCAGTAGGCTTGGCAGAACCCCAAGATTTTGAGACACACAAAATGCCACAAGATTTTGAGATATATAAAAATGTTCAGAAAAATAGCCTGTAAGGGTGAAGAGATATCAAAACAGCCCAATGAAGATTGAGCGTGCTCAGTAGCTATGGAATGCTGACTGGCTGATTAGTTTTTAAGAATGAATACAAATATAGATAAGTATGGGAAAGACTGGCAACATAAGCTTGGAAGAATAAGTCTGTCATCTGCTTTTCAGGGACTTCATCTTACAACCTGTATTAACCATAATACAGAGCAAAAACAAAATTGAAACCACAATTTAAAATAAAATTCAAAGTGTTGGTGCTGACCTTTAAAGCCCTAAACGGCCTCGGTCCAGTATATCTGAAGGAGCGTCTCCACCCCCATCGTTGTACCTGGACACTGAGGTCCAGCGCTGAGGGCCTTCTGGCGGTTCCCTCACTGCGAGAAGCCAAGTTACAGGAACCAGGCAGAGGGCCTTCTCGGTAGTGGTGCCCGCCCTGTGGAACACCCTCCCACCAGATGTCAAAGAGAACAACAACTACCAGACTTTTAGAAGACATCTGAAGGCAGCCCTGTTTAGGGAAGCTTTTAATGTTTGATGAATTACAGTATTTTAATATTTTTTTGGGAAGCCACCTAGAGTGGCTGGGGAAGCCCAGCCAGATGGGCGGGGTATAAATAAATTATTATTATTATTATTATTATTATTATTATTATTATTATTATTATAACATGCAATACTGCATGCAACATTAAGTGGTATTTAAGATACTGGAACTTAGAATATTTTAGACAAATTAGACAAGAACCACTCCTGCTATATACCCTCCAACATCTCTCTGATGAAAATAGGGACATTGTATTCCATCATCATCATCATCATTTTATTATGGATACCCTGCTCACCTGACTGGGTTGCTTCAGCCACTCTGGGCGGCTTCCAGCATATAAAAGTAATAATAAAGTATTAAATATTTTTCCAGCATATAAAAGTAATAATAAAGTATTAAATATTTTTTTAAAAACTTCTCTATACAGAGCTGCTTTCAGATGCCTTCTAAAGGTTGTATAGCTGCTTATCTCCTTGGCTTGTGGGTTGCATAACTCGATAGACTCCAACGTTTCTCTGGTGATGATAAGAACGTCTTAAGGAAAAGCAGGACATTCCAGAATCAAATCAGTCACTGGGACAGCTTCTGTGAATCTGGGGCTGTCCCTGGAAAACAGAGACCTTTATAGGAGCTCCTGCAAACATAAATGGTTCTTAAGCTGAGGTCTGAATGAACGTAACACGGGGGGAAATGAAATCTGTACTGGGAGAGAGTTCCATAGATGGTCACTGATAAGGTCATGCTTCTTCTAGTGCCCCTCCCCAATCATATTCCTAGGAGACACAACAAGCACAGCATCCCCTATAGATCTCAAAACCTGGGTGGGAAGGTACTTGGGAAGATGCTCTTTCAACTGTTTGGGTCACAAGTCATACAGGGCTTTCTGCGCCAGAACCTGAACCTTGAATTGGGCCTACGGAGTTATGTTGTGAATGAGTAGGTCTACGGTTGAGACTGGCTTGCCCAAGAGAACTTACGATCCACAATGATGCATACTTATTTATTTATTTTACTTAATCATAAAAAACCCTCCAAGCAGTTTACATTAATCTTGGAAGGAAATCCCACTGCTCTCAGTAGGACTTAACTGGCAAGTTTGTTTAGGACTGCAGCCACAGAGAGTTCTTCTAGCAGAGGCAGGATTCAAACCAGGGGCTTCATGATTTGCAGGCTCCATCCCTCAAGCTATATGCTATGCCAGGTCCTATTCAATGTTCCTTTGTCTTAACAAAACAAACAGTGCTTGGGAACCCTTCAACAGGCGACTTCATGAGGAAATAAACAAGCCCAAAGGCGAGTGGCAAACAAAAAGCAGGTTTAACGGAAGGTTATAAAATAACGCTGTGTAAACAGCAATGAAATTCTAAGCGAGTTAATGCCAAGGGGAGATAATATGATGCCAAACAACAAAGCTCCTCTCTGTCTAGGTAAATATATTGAACACAAATATTATGGCAATGTGAAACAATGGATTTTATTCTTCAAGCAGATGGTGGAACCCTTGAGATGAAGGGTAATGCAAGGATAAAAACACTAAATGTGCTACAGCTTCACCTTCTATATACATAATTAAAAGTACAGGGGGTCTGATAGTCTTCCGTTGCATCTGAGCATCTTAGCTACTCACCCCTTGCTTTTCGAGTTTGTAAAATCTCTGAAACATAAGGATGGTGTAATAGGAATTTTATGGTCTTAGATATATGGTAATGTTCATAAGTGTACCAACCAAGCAAATACATAGATCAGCATAGGAAGGCCAACTTGGAACCATTTTGATTCCTAAACTGACCAAATGTTTTCTCTGCAAGGTCAACGTGGAAAAGCCTCCCCATTGTCTTTTCCTTCACAAATCCTGTCTTAAGGGTGTTTGAATAAGGTGTGAGCCTGTGACATGGTCCAGGGACTAAGTATTTATCACTGCAAAGGAATGGCCAGGCTCCTCAGGCAATCCAATCAAGTAACCTGCCAGACAGGAGATAAACAAGGACAAGAGAAAAACAACATTTAAATTTCTGTTTAGACCGCCTTTTTCTATGATGTATGTTTCTGGGGGTGGTCTTGATCTACAGGAGGGGAATTTCAAAAGTCTTTATAAGGCTTTGCACACCATTTTTCTGGGTCCTCCTCCTCTCCTGCGTGTGAGGGGAGCACCCTGTTGCAACAGATAAATAAAGATCAAGCTTACTAGCTGCTTTGCTTCTTAATATTCTTTGGTTGGCCTCTGTTATTTTCTCCTACCAATAGGGAACCCACGTAAGGACTCTATATGGGCTCTTGGATACCCCATAAGGGAAAAGGGCAATTTTTTGTTTACAACAATGGAAAGCTGCCAGAAAGACACAGTCAACATGGGAGCCGAAAGACTGGGCTGAGAGTAGGGTTGGAGGAGAAAGTCCGTTCGGAAGGCATTTAAAGTCGAATCTACCAAATTCACACCTTCCGAAATAATATGCAAACCGAAACACAGCAATCCTTTGAAATTCACACTTATCTGAATTTTCCTGTGCAGTTCCCCAACCAATGCTTACAAAAATGAGGAGAGTGTGTGAATAAAAATGAAGCCATTCGTGAAAAATAACATACAGAAATGCATTACATTAGAGGGATTTGCTAGCAGAAATGTGTACATTTGCCAAAACTGCATATAAAAATGTGCTTATTGGGAGAAGTTCACACTAAAATACTGGTGGTTTTCATAAGATATTTTTTTTTAATTCCAACTTTCTGCAAAATGTGAAGAGCGGGATTTTAGATTGGAAAGACTGGAAACCAGGAGAACAGAAACTGACAGATTCTTCCATGCCTAGCAGACAGAATGGGGAGCTGAAGATGTATCAGTGAAGTCTCGTCACTGAGCCACACGAGGGGATGCAATACAAATTATCAGGAGAGAAGAAGACTTGTTACTGTTTGAAACTGAATCAAAATATATAAGGGCGGTCTTGCTGAAGATAGTTGTCTGTTTCTTGCCACATAAGGTAAAGGTAAAGGTAAAGGGACCCCTGACCATTAGGTCCAGTTGTGACCGACTCTGGGGTTGCGGAGCTCATCTTGCTTTATTGGCCAAGGGAGCCGGCATACAGTTTCCAGGTCATGTGACCAGCATGACTAAGCCACGTCTGGCAACCAGAGCAGCGCACGGAAATGCTGTTTACCTTCCCGCCGGAGTGGTACCTATTTATCTACTTGCACTTTGACGTGCTTTCAAACTGCTAGGTTGGCAGGAGCAGGGACCAAGCAACGGGAGCTCACCCCGTCATGGGGATTCGAACCATCAACCTTCTGATCAGCAAGTCCTAGGCTCTGTGGTTTACACCACAGCACCACCCACATCCCTCTTGCCACATAGATCTTAACAATTCATACAAACTTACCTATTCCCACCCATCCACCCCAAAACCATACTCCCTCAATCTCATGCCATTTGAAGTCTACTGATGGAGTCATTATAAACACAGGAAACACAGAAGATAGAATTGCTGTGTTTGCCAGATGAATTGTAACAAGAGTGCATACATTCCATGGAGGTTGTGAATGCATGGAGAAATCAGATTTGTGCCAGTTGGCTTTCTTCAAATTTTCACTTGTACCAGGACCTATATCTATATATACCCTATATCAGGAGTAAAAGGTAAAGGACCCCTGGACGGTTAAGTCCAGTCAAAAGCAACTATGGGGTTGCGGCGCTCATCTCACTTTCAGATCGAGGGAGCCAGCATTTGTCCGCAAACAGCTTTCCGGGTCTTGTGGCCAGCAGGACTAAATTGCTTCTGGCGCAATGGAACACCATGACGGAAACCAGAACACACAGAAGCACTGTCTACCTTCCCACCTCAGCAGTACCTATTTATCTACTTGCACTGGCATGCTTTTGAACTGCTAGGTTGGCATGAGCTGGGACCAAGCAATGGGAGCTCACCCCATCGCGGGGATTCAAACCACTGACCTTCTGATCAGCAAGACCAAGAAGCTCAGTGGTTTAAACCACAGCTCCACCCGTGTCCCGAATAAACAAGCACACAATCACTGATAGGTCCACCTGCCATTGTGAAGCTCAAAGCAATGAAGATGATGCCTCCCCAGCTGTTGCCATTGGTTGTGGGTTTCTTGTGATGTCACAAAAGCACTTGGCAACTGAGTGGATATACAGGCCGGCCAAGGGGAAAGCCCTTTTCTGTTTCCAGCAGGACACACCTGGCAATGGATGTGACATTCAGCACTGCCCAGGTTTCTTCCACTTGGAGGAGGCAAAGTGGTGAATGGAAGGAGGCAATCCTCTGGCAGTGGGATGCTAGGGAGCGATCATAAGGCAAGTTTGCTTGCTTGAAGGCTGCTGGTATCTATGGTTGGAAGCTGGCGGACATCTCATGATGGACCTAACAGTAACTTCTGACACAATGGGACGCCGTGACAGGAGCCAGAGTGCACAGAAATGCTGTTTACCTTCCCGTCACAGCCTATTTATCTACTTGCACTGGCATGCTTTTGAACTGCTAGGTTGGCAGGAGCTGGGACAGAGTAACGGGAGCTCACCCCGTCACGGGGATTCAAACCGCCAACCTTCCGATTGGCAAGCCCAAGAGGCTCAGTGGTTTAGAGCACAGTGCCACCTGCGTCCCTATATATATACCCTATAGCTATCTGTCTATTGTCTCTCTCTCTCTCTCATATCTATCTATCTATCTATCTATCTATCTATCTATCTATCTATCTATCTTCTATGCCCTAAATCAGGAGTAAGGAATCTCAGACTGTAAGGGGATGCAGTCCTTTAGACCTCTCTATATACAGTGGTACCTTGGTTCATGAACTTAATCCGTTCCGGAAGTCCGTTCTTAAACCGAATCCATTCTCAAACCGAGGCGTGCTTTCCCTAATGAGGCCTCCTGCTGCCGGTGCCCTTCCACCATTTGGATTCCATTCTTAGACTGAGGTAAAGTTCGCAAACCAGGACACTACTTCCATTTTTGCGGAGTTCGTAAACAGAATCGTTAGTAAACAGGAACCGAAGTACCACTGTACTTGAAACTCTACCTGGGTCATGCCCCTTCCTTGGGATGCATACCCTTTCCGTTGGCACACCCTTCACCAGTGTGGTCCCCCGCTTCTCAAAGTGCTTTTTGCCAGACTGGAATGCATCTCGCTTGCGTAAGATGGCAAGATTTGTGCGTAGAAACCTTGCTTTTGCATGGCTGGACTGTAGCCAGCTCAAAGGCATTGTTCTGTCCACATTTGCCTCGGGGCTCAGCCACCACTCCCATGTGGCCCTTGGAACATTCTCCAGGTGGGAATGTGGCTCCCAGGGGGTGAAAAATGTTCCCTAGACCATTTATTGTATGGGTTGTAGATAAACACCTCTGCACTTTTGAGCATGTGAGGGTCTTCTGGGCAAACGGAAGCTGAGATGCATGAGCTAAACTGAACATCTGCACACAGTTAGTGTGCCGATATTAAGCATTTATGAACTCCAGGCTGGGCCTTTATCATCATCCCCTTACTAGTTGCTCAAAGCATTCGTGAGCATACAGAGCTCCAAATTCTTACATCAATGCCAAACATCAGTCTACTCATCATATACTTGATAGATGTGTGCTGTTGACCTCTGGCAGAAGCTCACAAGACTTAATTTGATGCATTTACCAGTTTTGATATAATTTTAATGTTTTTGATTTTTATTTTCCTGTAATTCGTAACAGCCGAAATGCAATGATTTCATTTCTTGAAAGGTAGAAGAAAAGTCTGAAATCTTTATAATGGCTAAAATATGTAACTTTATAGTACAGTTTTAAAAACAATAATCATGAGATACCAAATATCCACGTGCCAGCCAGACAGTGAAATGCTAAATTATGAGCTTTTAGCCACAGAGAATGAAAACAGGAGATTTACTGTCTGGCTGAGAGATTTTCTCCTTGAGATAACTGCCAGGAGGGGGTGGGGAAACACTCTGAATGCATCTACTCCCCCCCCCCCTTAACTTTTAAAGATAAATGATGGACGTCATTTGGTCAGCTTAAGAATGTGGAAAGATCAGTCACCCCAGCACTGAAATGACATTTTAAAGGAATTACATTGGAGGAATTGTGTAGATGTTTGTTTGGTTTTAAAGAATACCTCTCTGCTATGCTGAAGTCACATTTTTAACATGCTTCTCGGGCAATAGCTATATTTTTTAAAGGTAGCATGATTTCATCATAGATCAGCCGTAACAAAATGTGTTACAAAACAATGAGACTGACAGCTCATCATTGTGTCTCTCAGCAACCAATGAGTTTACAGCAAGGAAGGATAAAATTTGAGGAGTAGCAATTTAGAAATTCTGCTAAATCCTGGCAAATTGCTAACATTTCTTAATTGCTATATATGTCGTCGGAAGGGGTGATTATGTTTAAATCCACTCATTAAGTACGTATGCATGCAGCTTAGAAATAATTATATTGTTCCAAATTCTCTTCCATTTATATGGTGTTTGAGAATTTTAAATACTACCCCCTCTGCCAGAAGACTATCATTTCATATATGATGTCCAAGATCTGCTCTTTAGACATTGAGATATGCAATTTCATGAGTTTCACAGTCAAATAAAACCAACAAAGAAGAACAGTGCTCATCTACATTTAATTTTAATGCAACCATTGGGACAAAAGGCGTACTGATAATTAAGAGTCAAGATACTTAGCTGACTCAGTTGCCAATGATTATCCAAAGTAGTACTGCATGAACTGTCTGCAACATTATCACCCTCTCTTTTGCCCACGACACCACTAAATTTACTCTAGGGGTTCCAAATCTTTGAAGCACTTCTGGGGGTGACATGGGGCATGGACCGGGGTGGGGATGGGAGACAAGAAAGGGAACTTTACATTGTGCAAGTGCAAATCTAACACAATGAATGAATTTGATGCTGCGCTAGGTTTTCAGATAGGCTTCCTGTTTTTTCCTGAAATAAACTATAAACCACCTGTTAACATCTGATCAACTTTCACAGTTGCAAATGTCCATTCTTTGTGTGGATCTGATATCAAACTGTTGTGTAGTGGTTCAGAGCGGTTGGACTCGTAATCTGGTGAACCGGGTTCACCAGACTGCTGCATTTTGGATCCTATTCAACTCAGTACATAACAGCTGGTTTACCTTTTCTCCTGCCCCAGCTGCCAAAGGAATTTCCAGGGCCGATTAAAGCTTATGATAATAATGGGTGGCAAAAGGGGAATGCTTAGAGCAAGTATGGGAAACCAATGGCCCTCCAAAAGTTGTTAGACTACAACCCCCATCATTGCTTACAATTGACCGTACATCTGGAGGCTCACAGGTTCCCCATCCTTTGTTGACAGCCACAGACATTGCCTCTACCCTATGACTGGAATTCTGAAACTTCTCACGTCAAACCAGGGAGAGGAGGAGAGCCAGTGTGGTGTAGTGCTTAAGAGCGGTAGTCTCGTAATCTGGTGAACCGGGTTCGCTTCCCCGCTCCTCCACATGCAGCTGCTGGATTACCTTGGGCCAGTCACACTTCTCTGAAGTCTCTCAGCCCCACTCACCTCACAGAGTGTTTGTTGTGGGGGAGGAAGGGAAAGGAGAATGTTAGCCACTTTGAGACTCCTTTGGGTAGTGATCAAATCCAAGCTCTTCTTCTTCTTCATTAACATGGGTAAGCGGTCCCATAGTGTTTGAATAGGGAAGTATGCAAAAAACAAAACGAAACAATACCCTATACATAACACATCAGGTAAAGGCTGGGCCCTTTGTCTCTGATGGGAAGGAGTATTTTATGAGTATTTTAAAAAGAATTTGCTAGTAATATGGCATGTGGGAGTAATAATGTAGGAATTGTGGCATTAGCTTGAGGGATGCTGCCAACACGTTGTTGTGTTGGTCAAATCAGTCAACACCAGTACAAGCAGCTGTGCAGAGTAAACATTTGGATTCTGCAACTTTTGTGTTTAGAAACCTAATCTTTAGGGGGGGGTCTCCTCAACTTCCCCTTGAGTGTAACTTCCCCCTATTTTTTTTAAAAAAGAGTTTCTATAAAGCTTACAAAATAATCTCCGTATCTTTGTGCATGCAGTCTTGGACTGGGGAGGTGTAGCCTTGGTGCATCCTATTTCACAACTGCTAAGAAGAACAACAAAAATCACATTTCAGGGTTAAGCTCATGTTTTTCAAAGCTTTTCAGTGTCACTGAAGGTCTGCTTGCACAACAGAATCCGGCTCAAAGAAATGGGAGTTCCCCTGCTTCTCCTTCCTCTTGCATTACTTGAATGCCCCCCTCCAAATCTTCTCTAGAGTAGGGCTAGGGCAGCCTCCAGAAAAACTATGGGGGGTTGGAGGCTACTGGAGGGGGGGAAGAGAGGAAGGGGAAGTCCCATTGCATCCACTAGTGTGATATTTGACAGTGATGGCTTGCTTAGAGTAAATATATTTGCTTAGGGTGGCTTAAGCTTAAAATAAATCTTGACTTTAGAAAGAAGGAAGTACAGAGATAGACATGCCTCTGGTGCAGGATCTGACAGCACAAATAGAGTGAGGTTGTGGGTTGAGTTGTACATATACTAAACTGGAAGCAGGATTGTGTTATCCTGACCGAACCTGTTATGTACTGAAGTTCTCACCCTGGGCCAGCAGGGGGATACTGTAGATAGTTTTCACTCAGGTCCACATATGCAAATAAGGAATTGAAAGTGATGTTCAGTGATTGGATAGTTACAGAAAGTTGTTACTGTTGCGTTGTAGTTGAGCTCTATATAAGCAGGTTGCTGAACCCTTCAGCTCAGTTCTGTTCTGGCCTGTGAATAAACAAGAGCTGTCTGAAAAATTGCTGTGTCATCTGATACGTTCACCCACAACTTAACAGAACCTACGTTTACTGTGCAATCACTCAAGCATACTTTTATATGTTTTACATGTACAGCGGAACCTCAGTTTTCGAGTGTCTCGGAAGCCGAACGTTTCAGAACCCAAATGCCAAAAACCCGGAAGTAAATGCTTCTGTTTTCGAACACGCCTTGGAAGTCAAATGGCTAATGTTGCTTTTTTTCAATTTTCTCAATGGAAATTGCTGACAGCCCTTTGCGCCTTGGTTGTCGAACGTTTCGGAAGTCAAACGGCCATCCAGAACAGATTACGTTCGACAACTGAGGTTCTACTGTATACTTATAAATGATAGTATATTTTTACTGTTTTGATTGTTAGCTATGAAGAAAAGAGACCTATGCTCTTGTACTCTCCAAAATGCCAGGTACACTGATGCTACTATACAAGCAGACAAAACTCATGAAGCTTTATGCTAGCACACTAAACCAGGATTGAGCATTGTGTTGTAAGTAGCCGAGGCGCTAAAACTCAGGCCTGATATTCTCAGTGCCAATAGTGTCATGTGAACAGGCTCTCAGATGCTTAGCCTACTGTTATTAATGGGCCCCATCCAAAACACTAGAGGCTTAACATGGTTTAAAAGCTTTCTATTGACCCTCAACTCTGTTCCAAACATTCTGTCCTGTAGCCTCTTGTACTATGGGAAAAGATCAATAGGTAGCTAAAAATACTTCATCTCTTTTTGTCTCAGAATGAACTGTTAAATTTTATTAGTGTTTAATTTTGAATACATATCTCTAACACTACTAAAATAAAAAGTCATAATGTTTGATTTTGTTATGACTATATTGAGGAGAAATCAAATTTCTGAGCAGTATGAGATCCCAGTTCTGCATGTAAGCCAGTAATTGTTCAACAGGCAGGGATGAAAAGGGTGACGAAATCATCTGCTCCCCATTCCTAATAATTTATCAGAGCTATTCTGACTTTGCAGGACAGTACATGTACTGATTGGCTAGTGATCAGGTAGGAAGGGAGAAGTCAGTGTGGAAGCCATTTGTGTGCAAGATTCCTTATTTAGCTAGGAAGATACTCATATTTTATTCCAGTTCCCTGCTGTTTCCCTGTTAATTTCAGCATTGTATTTGAGATTCACACAATGTCCATGCCACTTTTAGGAAACTAATGGAATATACTGCATTTTTAGCACTCATTTTCATGTTATTGGATTTTGTGGGGCTGTGGTGGCGGGGAATCCTTTTGTAGTCCCCTCAACCTGAAAAGGGACGTGGGTGGCGCTGTGGGTTAAACCACAGAGCCTAGGACTTGCTGATCAGAAGGTTGGCAGTTCGAATCCCTGCAATGGGGTGAGCTCCCGTTGCTCTGTCCCTGCTCCTGTCAACATAGCAGTTAGAAAGCACGTCAAAGCGCAAGCAGATAAATAGATTCCCGCTTTGGCGGGAAGGTAAACGGCATTTTCGTGCGCTGGTCTGGTTCACCAGAAGCGGCTTAGTCATGCTGGCCACATGACCCGGAAGCTGTATGCCGGTTCCCTCGGCCAATAAAGCGAGATGAGCGCCGCAACCCCAGAGTCGGCCACGACTGGACCTAATGGTCAGGGGTCCCTTTACCTTTACCTTTACAACTTGGAAAATTGCAGTAGCAAAGTGGTGAAATTTAGGGCAGAATACCAGCGCACAGTTCTTCCTTGCCATTTTGATGAGACAATCCTGGTGGAACAGAAGCATGTGTGCGCAAAACGTTGTCTGATGGCATTAGTTGTTGTGTGAATGGAATTTAGTGCGGCATACTGGCATATCAGCCCAAACAAAGCGCGCAACACAACAAATATTGCAGCATGAAAGAAACATTAGAAAACAGGACAGAAGCACTAGCATTATAATCAGAAAGACTAACATAATATTCCCCACTCCAAGCATCAAACTCCAAGTGCAGGGTCAAACCAAACCTGCCATCAGCCAGTCCCCAATCTCTGCAGGTCAGTTTATACAAATTTGGCACTGCAATGTTACATGAAGAGTCTGAACACCAGGTAACAAATTTGTAACATTTATTGAGCAAAAAAATAACCACCTGGAAAGGCCCTGAGCGAAATGTATGTATTTCTTCCAGCAAATTATTTTAAGAATTAAAAATAAGATGAGAAAAGCCTTTCGCATTATAATTACACTTTGGTGCACCTAATGAGGTCTGCAAAAGCTTTCTTGCTTTCACCTTTTCCCATCCTTCCTACAGTGATAAGGCTCCATTGTGTCATTTTCCCGTCACTTACGCATGTGATTTTGCTATGCATTTTGGCTTTCCAGCACAAAGGCAAGACATAACTGAGTTTAATATCTTAGTAATGTAGAAAGTGGCAGAAGGGGGGGGGGGGAGATCTGATTTAAGGGGAAACTTGTGTCGGTAAGGAGTGTAGAAACCTGACTAATCACCTGCAGCTCCTCTCCCAGTTAACTTTCCTTAATTGCATTTTGAGATTTGGGGAGAGAGATTATGAATCACTGGACCCAAGTTCAGTAAAGAGGCTTTCACCTTGCAGACTCACTAATGAAGCTTTGCAAAAATTTCCGGGGAGGTAGGCATTATTCCAGTATTACACATGAATAATCTGAAGTCCCGAGAGCTTAAGTATGATCTCAAAGCAATTGGAGTGGCATACCGAGACCAGAAGTCACACACACATCCTTTCTGAAACTGCACAGAATTGCAAACACAAGCTGCATGAACCAGATTGGCAAACATGTTAGCTGGAGGGGAGGCGGAGAAATGAGCTAAAAACGCCACTGTGCCAACAGTCTGATCCACAACCGGAACTAGAAATCAGCTGTCTGTGGTAACTCAGACTGATTCATAGCCCTGCATGTTGCTTGTTTACTCTTGGTGATGGTAGTTCAATTGAGCCTTGGGAATTAATTAGCTAGGTGCAAATTAATTGGTTCACAAACAATGGCCTCTTCAGAATTTGAATATGTGTTCCCCCTACATTTATTTGCTATAGTGGCATCCTCTTTTATTGGAGCTTGGACAAATAGCTGTTTGTCTGCCTGTGACTAATGCAAATCTTAACATTTGTCTTAAGCAAAATATAATAATCTGCTTGTTTCAGACAGAATTTGCAGCTGAGTGCTCTGAACTTATGCAGCCTGGATGCTTGGAGACTACAGCAGAAGGTTGAGCAGGAAGGATCCAATAAGGAAAACAAATATTTATTTTTTGCAAGAGTGACCATAAAAAGAAGGCGGGGAGGGAGAAAAGGATTTGGCACAACATTCTTCCATTTAATCTCCCCAGCCAAATCCTCCATTGGCTGATAAGAACGTTGTTGCTTGTAATACTGGCTTGTAATACTGCAGCTTTTTGAAATTTGAATGTGTATGATTCAATCATGTATCACACACACATCTGTTCAACCCTAGGATTCACTACCTAAAGTGATGGCATCAAATTTGCAGATGACACCAAACTGGGAGGGGTAGCTAATGCCGCAGAAGACAGAATCAGAATTCAAAATGACCTTAACAGGTTGGGCGCAAGCTAACAAAATGAATTTCAGTACAGACAAATGTAAGGTTCTGCACTTAGGCAGGAAGAACCAGACGCACAAATATAGGATGGGGGACACCTGGCTTATTAGCAGTACATGTGAAAAGGATCTAGAGGTCTTGGTGGACCACAAGCTGAACATGAGTCAACAGCAGCAAAAAAGCAGCAAAAAAGCTAATGCTATTCTAGGTTGCATCAACAAAGTATAGTGTCCAGATCAAGGGAAGTATTAGTAACGCTCTATTCTGCCTTAGACCACACCTGGAATACTGTGTTCTATTCTGGGCACCATGATTTAGGAAGGATGCTGACAAGCTAGAACGTGTGCAGAGGAGGGCAGCCAAGATGATCAAGGGTCTTGAAACTAAGCCTTATGAGGAACGGTTGAAGGAGCTGGGTATGTTGAGCCTGGAGAAGAGGAGACTGAGAGGAGATAGGATAGCCTTCAAATATCTTAAGGGCTGTCACATGGTGGAGGGAGCAAGCTTGTTTTCTCCTGCTCTGGAGGGTAGGACTCCAACCAATGGCTTCAAGTTGCAAGAAAGGAGATTCCAACTAAACATTTGGAAAAACTCTGACAGTAAGAGCTGTTCGGCAGTGGAACAGACTCCCATGAGAAATGGTGGACTCTCCTTCCTTGGAGGTTTTTCAGCAGAGGTTGGATGGCCTTCTGTCATGGATGCTTTAGCGGAGATTCCTGCATTGCAGGGGGTGGGACTAGATGACCGTTGGATCCCTTTCAACTCTAAGAGTCTATGATTTAATGAAATATGAAATGTGTTAAGGAGTCCTCACACTCTTTCCATTTTTTAAGTAAAAGCTGCAAATACTCACTTATGCCCCATGTTGCTTATACAGGAGCACAAAGAGGCGAACATGGCAACTCTCCCCAGTCGCCATTTATCTTCCCAACAACCTAGTGAGGTGGGTTAAGGCAGAAATGGCAAGTCTTCAAGGTTACTCAGTGAGCTACAAGGCTGAGTATTGATACAAACTTGAGTCTGCCCGGTCCTAACCCAACACTCTAACCACCGCAGTGTCTTAAAAACCTATCACTCATCCCCACATAAGATTGTACGACTTCAAAATACACGTGAAAGATTAGATATTTAAATATATCTTCATGTCAACACCTCTCTGCTTGCAGAGGGATGGTGCAGTTGGAAAAAAGCTTACTTTTTTTTTAAAAAATGGTAGATTCTCATTTCTACATGATCTCTATCTATGCATTGTGAGGTGGTAGAGGTCTGTGAGGATTGCAGAGGCTGGTGATGATTGTATCATGTGCCAACATTTGAGCTGGGTCTAATTAAGGTCATTGCGAGGAGGTGCCTGCCATTAGCTCATGATGTTGTCAGTATTTGCCGGAAGTTTCCCCAGCAACCATGTTTGGGCTGGAGGCCATGCCTCCTCTCCGAGCATGCACAGATAAAACAGAAACACTGAGAGGATGGCGTGGGATTGAGGATGAGAGAGGGGGCAGCTAAGGATACAGCTGTAGGGAAAGCCCCATCATGTCTGACGTTTGCAGCCATCAGGCTCAGACAGGCAAGCAGGAGGGTGGCTCTAATTGTATCAAAGCTGCAGGCAACGCAGTGTTGACAGACCAAGAAAGAATGCACTCAACGTATTTTTAATTCTAATTTTCCTTATTCTACTTCTTGCATTCTCAATGTATTTTTAAGTGTAATTTTCCTTATTCTATTTGTCAATTCAGTGCAATTCTGTTACAATTGATTTTGACAGCTCGATGACTAAGCTCTATAGCGTCAAAAAGTCGGATTACCGGAACGACGTCCGAGCACTGAACCACTGGTATATCACAAGTCGACCCTTTATTACTGCGTTTGCAATTGTTCAAGAAATAATCCATTTTGGAAAGAGAAGAAATCAGCACTGAACCACTGATATGTATATTACAATCGAATACTGTGTTTGCTATCGTTTTGGTCACTGCACACCTTATGATGCTATATACTCAAGGGCACTATCTTTCATGGATTACACAGTTATTTGGGTAATAAAAACAATATCCCTACAAAATAGATGACCTGTTTGTAAAAGGCATGCCTCCGTGTAAAAATGGGAAGTTTAGACTAATAGGTTTTCAATGAACAGTTCATACTTCAGAATGCCTGTTCTAAGTTCACCATGCTTGCACAGGTAAATCAAGTTTCCTTTCTCATACATTTCTCAAACCCCATTTTGGTCTGATAATAATAACAATAATGTCATTGTAGCAGATATTTGTTGTTTCCATTTGCTTCATGTGACGGTCCAAATATTGCCAGCTTTGTGCTTGGAAGAGAGATAAAGGGGCAAATTATGTAGAGGTATTACAGGTCGGATAGAGGATTTCCATGGAAGCGAGCCAGTTCCTCTGAAACACAAAGTCTTTATTTACCCAAAGCTTCTCCAGGACTTACTTGGACTAGTTATTTTCCAGAGCTGTTGATTAAGGATGAATGAAACCTCTTCAACAATACTGCTCATAGCTGAACGATATCCCCATGGTCTGCTTAGTCCAAGCTCAGATGCTCAAGCAGAGAATTCTACATCTAAACCATGGGTAGGCAAACTAAGGCCTGGGGGCCAGATCCAGCCCAATCACCTTCTAAATCCGGCCTGCAGATGGTCCAGGAATCAGTGTGTTTTTACATGAGTAGAACGTGCCCTTTTATTTAAAATGCATCTCTGGGTTATTTGTGGGGCCTGCCTGGTGTTTTTACATGAGCAGAATGTGTCCTTTTATTTAAAATGCATCTCTGGGTTATTTGTAGGGCCTTCCTGGTGTTTTTACATGAGTAGAATGTGTGCTTTTATTTAAAAGGCATCTCTGGGTTATTTGTGGGGCATAGAAATTCGTTCATTTCCCCCCAAAAGATATAGCCCGGCCCACCACAATGTCTGAGGGATAATGCACCAGTCCCCTGCTAAAAAGGTTTGCTGACCCCTGATCTAAAAAATCTCTGTTTGTCCAGTGAAACTCATCCAAATCGTTGATGCAATCTCTTGCATCCCTAGTGGGTAGTCCCTTTTTCCGCTGTCTTTTCCACAGTACATGTTTCTTCCCCCTTTCCCCACCATTTCTTCCTTTCCAACCATTCATTTGTTTGCCCAAACTTTGTTTTCAGTTCCTAAAAAATATAAACAGTAGGGGATGGAGTCAGCTAATGAGTACTGCTAGTGAGAGTGTGTACAAATACTTCTTATAATGCAATGGGGTTCTTTGCCCCTCTCTTTTCCATTGCGCACCCCAAATTGGGTCACGAGAACCCCCAGAAAATCACATTAAGGAAGAAAGGGGGAGCAGAGCGGCTTATACTGATGGAATGTTTGTCATAGCGCTGCCATGAAAACTTCCTTTAGTTTCATGACATATTAAATGAAAAAACAACAACACACAACTTCAACCAAGAAATCATGTTTTGATGGGGAAACGATCCAGAAATCTGCTTTTGTTTGTATATGTTCATACTGTGCCAGAGGGGTAATAAGCTGTACGATCCCCATCTAAACTTCTTCCATTAGCGAAAAAAGCCTATAAAAATGATCACATGAGCTTGTTGCTGTCCGCTTCCTGACTTGTCTTCTCCATCCCTTAGTTTTCACCCCACGCAGAAAGTTCTGTGCCAACATTCCTGGTAACTCCTATGCAGATCACAGGATCTTAGGACTATGCCAACACGTTGGTGTGGAGGCCACAGATTAGTGCAAGAGACAATCTTTCCCCCATTCAGTAAGGCCCTTGTCTATACTACTGTTGTCTATCCAGACAATTCAGTGTGGATGTTAGTTAGGCACCAGCAATTTACATCAGATATAAATGGATGCAAATGGCAAAATAAAAAATTGCATTGGCTTGGTTTTCCGTTCTTTGAACTACCAGTAGTAGTAGTAATTATTAATAATAATATAACTCGTTGGTATAAATAAAGTGGTACCTCAGGTTAAGTACTTAATTCGTTCCGGAGGTCTGTTCTTAACCTGAAACTGTTCTTAACCTGATGCACCACTTTAGCTAATGGGGCCTCCTGCTGCCGCCGTGCCGCCGGAGCACGATTTCTGTTCTCATCCTGAAGCAAAGTTCTTAACCTGAGGTAATATTTCTGGGTTAGCGGAGTCTGTAACCTGAAACGTATGTAACCTGAAGCGTAAGTAAGCCGAGGTACCACTGTATTGCATATGAAACATTACAACTGTCACATGTATCCTTTTATCTCATCTTTTTATGTGTTGTTGTCTGCTATATTGCCTGCTCTTGGTTTCATGGTAAGGAAAAGGTAAGGTAAGGTGGGACACGGGTGGCACTGCTGTCTAAACCACCAAACCTCTTGGGCTTGCCAATCAGAAGGTCGGCGGTTCGAATCCCCGTGATGGGGTGAGCTCCCATTCCTCTGTCCCAGCTTCTGCCAACCTAGAAGTTCGAAAGCACACCAGTGCAAGTAGATAAATAGGTACCGCTGCAGCAGGAAGGTAAACAGTGTTTCCGGGCACTCTGGTTTCCGTCACAGTGTCCCGTTGCACCAGAAGCGGTTTAGTCCTGCTGGCCACATGACCCGCAAAGCTGTCTGTGGACAAACGTTGGCTCCCTCAGCCTGAAAGTGAGATGAGCGCTGCAACCCCATAGTCGCCTTTGACTGGACTTAACCTTCCAGAGGTCCTTAACCTTTCAACTTTCATGGTAAGGATAAAAAAATGAATGCAATATTCTCAAAATAGCTTTTTTTTAAAAAAAAGAACCCATCACATTCTTTGCCTATGCATCTCCAATGGGTTGTCTGCCTGTTCCCATTCAGCAAAAATAAAATGTAACTGTGTTTGCATCAAATACAAATGCCATTTAAGCTAAAATCTGATACTCAATTACCTGGGAGTAAGCTTCATGGAGCTCAACAGGGCTAACTTTTGCACGATCCCACTGTGAGTAAATTTAGCCGCATAAGTGAATTCTGCACAAAACATTAATCTGTAGTGAGCTTTCCGCTGCTACTGGGAAATAAGCTTAGATTTATTAGGGTATTTTCCATGTCTAACATCCAGAATTCTTGCGATTCTCCACCCAGCTAATATCGGTATAGAATGCTACCAGGGAAACATTATTTTGAACAAAAGAATGCTTAATGCTGCTTTCACATCTGAATATTCTAACTGAGAATACCCAACTTCAAACAAAGTTGTTCTCACTAGATCTGCTTTTCTTTTTAAAACACAATAGGCAATGCATTTTTGGGCAATTATTGCATGCCTGGGATGATGTTTAACCACCCAGCAAGGACAATAATCCTCTAGAAATGCACCAGCTGAAATATCCTGTGGCTTTCATAGAGCCGAGTTTGCAAAGAAACATAAGGAAAACAATCTAAATGGGCACTGACCTAAATAGAATACTTCCACCAGCCAGTCTGTAAAGCTCCCAAAAAGACCAGTGCCCCATTGTCATTACATAAACAGGCATTTTCAACATTCTTACTTGTCCGCGATAATGCCGCGCAAAAGCCAAATTTGACACAGAGAAAGAAACAGGGCACCTGAGCTGCTATGATATACAGTGACACCTCGGTTTATGAACTTAATCCGTTCCGGAAGTCCATTCTTAAACTGAATCTGCTCTTAAACCGAGGCACACTTTCCCTAATGAGGCCTCCCGCCGCCGGTGCCCTTCCACTGTTCAGTTTCCATTTGTAGACTGAGGTAAAGTGATCCACGCGACGGTTACCTGCAGGCTTGATTATTATAACTCGTTCTACGCGGGGCTGCCCTTGAAGCTGACCCAGAAACTCCAGCAGGTGCAGAATGCAGCAGCGAGGCTCCTTACGGGGTCCTTGCCGTGGGATCACATTCATCCAGTGCTTTACCAACTGCACTGGCTCCCGGTGGAGTACAGGGTCAGGTTTAAGGTGCTGGTTTTGACTTTTAAGGGATGCGGGTGGCGCTGTGGGTTAAACCACAGAGCCTAGGACTTGCCGATTAGAAGGTCGGCGGTTCGAATCCCCGCAACAGGGTGAGCTCCCGTTGCTTGGTCCCTGCTCCTGCCAACCTAGCATTTCAGAAGCATGTCAAAGTGCAAGTAGATAAATAGGTACTGCTCCGGCAGGAAGGTAAACGGTGTTTCTGTGAGCTGCTCTAGTTCGCCAGAAGCGGCTTAGTCATGCTGGCCACATAACCCAGAAGCTGTATGCCGGCTCCCACAGCCAATAAAGCGAGATGAGCGCCGCAACCCCAGAGTTGGTCACGACTGGACCTAATGGTCAGGGGCCCCTTTACCTTTACCTTTGACTTTTAAAGCCCTATGCGGCCTAGGACCTATGTACCTATGGGACTGCTTCTCCTGGTATGCCCTGCGGAGGACCTTAAGGTCCACAAATGACAACACCTTGGAGGTCCCAAGTCGCAGGGTGGTTAGATTGGTCTCAACTAGGACCAGGGCCTTTTCATTACTGGCCCCGACTTGGTGGAACACTCTGTCCCAAGAGACTAGGGCCCTGCGGGACTTGACATCTTTCCGCAGGGCCTGCAAGACAGAGCTGTTCCACATCGCCTTTGGTTTGGACTCAGTCTGACCCTCATGTCTTCCCTCCCCTTACAGTTTTGATCGATGGGCTACTTTTAAAATGAGGCTGCATTTTTAAATTGCATTTTAACCTGTATTTTAAATTGGTCCCCCCCTCCCCTATTATGTTTCTATTGTAATTTTACTGGTGTTAGCAGCCCTGAGCCCAGCTCTGGCTGGGGACGGCAGGGTATAAATAACATTTATTTTCATTATTATTACTACGTAAACCGAATCGTTCGTAAACAGGACTGTTCTTAAACCGAGGTACCACTGTACTAGATCCTAGGGGAAGATTACAGCAAATAGTACAATGGTATATTATAATCAGACATGGTGTGAATATCTGGATGTCACAGGAGTGGAATAAATTAATTTCATAGGTGCCACAATGGTCAAGCAACAATGTGCGGTGGGGGTAGGGTTCTTTATTGTATTTTATATTCTATTTGCCATTTCAAAATCAGGAGCAGAGAGCATATTTAACCCCCCTGTCCCTGTCCCACTGACAACTTTGTACCAAATACAGCATGTATACATATACCATATGACTTCCCTTCCACCCTTTTCCTAGTTCCTTTCCTTTTCTACAACTCCACGTAATCCACAGTGGTACCTTGGTTCCCAAATGCAGAAAACCCGGAAGTACGCGTTCCAGTTTTGGAATGTTTTTCGGAAGCCGAACATCCGATGCGGCTGTTGGCTATTGTTTCCAGGGCGCCTGCACCAATCAGAAGCTGCGCCTTGATTTTGAACATTTCGGAAGTCAAACGGACTTTGGATGAAGTTTCACACTTTTGTTTTTGCTATTTATTTTGCATTTTTGTTTTTGAGGCTTTTTCGGTTAAGTTGTTTTTGTGACTGTGTGGAACCCAGTTCAGCTACTGATTGATTGATTGTGTGACTGCGGAAATGGATAAAAGCCCCCCATCCAAACAATGACTATCATCCGTGCAGGTAAGGGGGGGGGAATCAATTTTAATTTTTAACATCTACAATACTGTGTTATTTATTTTATCGTACAGTACATTATTGCTTTCATTTTATGGATCAATAGTCTCGTTAGATAGTAAAATTCATGTTAAATTGCTGTTTTAGGGCTTATTTTTAAAAGCCTGGAATGGATTAATCCATTTTGCATTACTTTCTCTGGGGAAGTGTGCCTTGGTTTGGGAATGCTTTGGTTTTGGAACAGACTTCCGGAACAGATTAAGTTTGAGAACCAAGGTACCACTGAATTCACACATTTTACACTGCCATTCTTCCTTGGTGGGTACTATACTTGCTCTCCATACTTGCTCTCCACCTTTGTGCCAATAAGCTTCCAGCTGAAGGAGTGGCGTACAGTAATAAACTCTATTGTTTTTTGGGGGGACCTCCGTTGTTACCATCCCCCAAGAGGAAAGTCTCAGTTGTTTGGGGGAAAGCTTTTTTAAGTATCCTTTTAAATTCATAATCTATAGTTTCCCAATATTCCTGAATTATTTTACAGGACCACCACATGTGAAAAACAGATCCGGTGGGCGTAGGGTTCTGGCATCCTACATACAGGAAGAAAGGAGTGAAGGATGTGTCTAGAGGCAAGAGCAGGCAGAGAAATGAAGGCAAATTTTGCCTTTGTATAGTGGCATAGTTTCTATGCACAGTCAGACACTCTTGCCTCTATCCCTCCAAGCAAGCAGGAATCCTTATCAGAGATGAAAAACACATTCCAGCCAGGCAAAAACACTCAAAGGGTATGAAACACAGGAGGTGGTGACAGGGGTGGGCTAGAGAGAGCCCCCAAGGCCAAACTTAAAGACCTGAAGTCCTGAGGTCACTAACTCTGATCTGACATTGTGAACTTGACTTGCAACACGCAAAAACTTGATTTTCCTGTCCTAACGCACACTTTCCGTTAGAATGTTTAAATCTAACAATGGTTTTACTCTTTTGGTGTACGTGGGCCAAGCATCTCCTCTTTTTTTATGAGAATTATTATTATTTTTTCAATTACAATCCAATTATAGCCTCATTATAACAATACATAATTGTAATACAATTACTAATACCAATCATTCAAATACTGAATTTAGGTGGCTCCCCACGTGCTAGATTTGATGGTTTGATGATTTTCTTTATTTCTGCGTTCCAAAATCTTACTAATTTCAATTACATTCCGGTCAAAATAATAATCCCTTATACAACAACTGCAATATTAATAACTTCCATTGTGTTGACACATTAAATGGTTTCTAGAACTACAAGGGAGGCACTCAAGCTATATCCTTATTCTTCTAGCACGTGGGCCAAGCATATCCTCTTAAGAATAATTTCTGTGTGGGGGGAGGATGATTATTATTATTAATTGAATTTATATTCCGTTCTATACCTGGAGGTCTCAGGGCAGTCCACAGAACAAAATCAAAATATAAAACCACAAAATTTATAATCAAAATTCTCACCCTGGGCCAGCAGGGGGATACTGTAGATAGTTATGCAAATGAAGGATCGAAAGTGACGTTCAGTGATTGGATGGATACTGTAGATAGTTATGCAAATGAAGGATCAAAAGTGACGTTCAGTGATTGGATAGTTTTAGAAAGTTGTTACAATAACATGGTACTGGAGCTCTATATAAGAGGCTGACTGAGCCCTTCAGTTCAGTTCTGTTCTGGCATCTGAATAAAGAAGAGCTGTTTGAAGAATCGCTGTGTCGTCTGACATGTTCACCCACAACTTAACAAAAATAAAATCAACAACCCCCACATTTCACCTTTCTGATATTCTAGGCACAGTTCTTTATATGGGGGAAAGTGAGATTCTTCTGCCAAATAGCATATAGCTACAACAACCGCCATCACTATGTAGATTGTGGAAGGCGGTGGAAGACAGGAGTGCCTGGCGTGATCTGGTCCATGGGGTCACAAAGAGTCAGACACGACTAAACGACTAAACAACAACAGCACAACAACCGCCATCACTATGTAGATTACAGTTGCACATGTCAGTCTCATGCAACCCTTGTACAGTGGTACTTCGGGTTAAGTACTTAATTCGTTCTGGAGGTCTGTTCTAAACCTGAAACTGTTCTTAACCTGAAGCACCACTTTAGCTAATGGGGCCTCCTGCTGCTGTGCCGCCGCTGCACAATTTCTGTTCTCATCCTGAAGCAAAGTTCTTAACCCAAGGTAATATTTCTGGGTTAGCGGAGTCTGTAACCTGAAGCATATGTAACCTGAAGCGTATGTAACCTGAAGCGTATGTAACCCAAGGTACCACTGTATATTGGCTGTGATGTGCAAAGTTACGAGAGACACAACTCTCTCTCTCTCTCTCTCTCTCTCTCTCTCTCTCTCTCTCTCTCTCTCTCTCTTTCTTTCCTTGATTGCTGGCAAGACGTTCCTTTAAACTTTCTTCTATATATCACTGACGCCAGCCGTGGAAAATCCCTGCCTGCGAAAGGAATGTCTTGTAAAGTGCTTGACGTATAAAAACAGGAAATAAAATTATAAGAAATATTTCTGCAAGGTATGCAGTATGGTATCTAAAAGGACCATTTCACGCGCAAGTGCGTCAAACCTTTCTTAGTTCAATACACTGCTTCTAGTTTAAACAGCATATTCTTCAGATTTATCATACAACAAATATGCAACATTTCACGCACAATGTTATCAGAACACGTTTATAATATTACCAAAGTCATACATACAATAGAAACAGATGCTGGAAATCTCAAATTAAGAGCATTTTTCTCATATGAAACTGGCGTGCTTCTTCATGCTCACCAAAATACTGTCTGATGAGCTCTAATTGGAAGTAGCATGGAACTTAGATTTTAATATAAGTTGCATGTTAAAACACTACTGCCCATCTCAAAGTAACTCTTTTCTATGAATAGACGACAAGACTACATTTTTAAGGACAAAATTTAAGGGTAAGTAGCAATAGTCCTTATTGCCATGTTTCCAACATACTGTTCCAAAGCAAAACAGGCAGGTGTTGTGCACCACGTCTGAAACAGCTTGCACGTTCCTTCCATCCAATTTGCTATTTGCATATTTAGGGTTAAGGGATAAAGAAATTTAGAGATTTTTTTTGCTGTTTTGATGTATAGAATAACTGCCACAAGGTAAACGGTAAAGGTAAAAGACCCCTGGACGGTTAAGTCCAGTCAAAGGCAACTATGGGGTTGCAGTGCTCATCTCACTTCAGGTTGAGGGAGCTGGTATTTGTCGACAAACAGCTTTCCGGGTCACGTGGCCAGCATGACTAAACCGCTTCTGGTGCAATGGGACACCATGACGGAAACCAGAGCACACGGAAACGTTGTTTACCTTCCCGCTGCAGCAGTACCAATTTATCTACTTGCACTGGCATGCTTTCGAACTGCTAGGTGGGCAGGAGCTGGGACAGAGCAACAGGAGCTCACCACATCGTGGGGATTCAAACCGCTGACCTTCTGAGCAGCAAGACCAAGAGGCTCAGTGGTTTAGACCACAGCTCCACCCATGTCCCGAATAAACAAGCACACAATCACCCACCATTGTGAGGCTCAAAGCAATGAAGATGATGCCTCCCCAGGTGTTCAAGACTCCCAGTATAGAAAGCTTCCCACCGTGTAAGAAAGACATGGCTTGGGAAGAGTCTTGAAAGCTGAATTGAGGGGCCTGATGTAGATGGTAATACAGTGGTACCTCGGGTTAAGTACTTAATTCGTTCCGGAGGTCCATACTTAACCTGAAACTGTTCTTAACCTGAAGCATCACTTTAGCTAATGGGGCCTCCTGCTGCCGCCCAGCCGCCGGAGCACGATTTCTGTTCTCATCCTGAAGGAAAGTTCTTAACCCGAGGTAATATTTCTGGGTTAGCGGAGTCTGTAAGCTGAAGCGTATGTAACCTGAAGCGTATGTAACCTGAGGTACCACTGTAATGACAAACAGGTGTTTGGGAATACATTAGAGAGCTGGCAATGTCCGTGGCTCTATTGCATGCATGCTTGATGGCAAATCCTATTCAGCTCCCATGAAAAAGATGTGTTTTGGCTTCCTTCTTCAGACGTTACCCCTCCAACTTGTGGAGGGAGAGTCTTCACCTCTTTTGTGAAGGATTCGGAGTGCTTGTTGAGCCCTACTGTCCTGTAAACGTCAAATAGCTGCAAAGAAACATGCAGAAACATCAGACAATGATCACTTGACTTTAGCCAACACGGAACAGCCCCTATAGAGAACCAAACATTGGGTTCTATGAGTTCTATGATGCCTCTTATGTGAGCGAGCCAAGGAGGCTTTGGGCCTGGGAATCTTGTGACACAGTGTTCCAGGGCCTTTGTTTGCCCACACGGTGTCTCTTTTATTTATTAATATGCACGCCCAACAATGCCCATTGTCTCTTTTCATATTGGAGCGCTGTCACATGAGCAGTTCGGGTGTCACCCAAAGGATTGTGAGGCAAAGACAAGTGGCTCTCTGGTTCCAGCTCGAAATGTTATAATACATTAACACTCTGCACACTCGACAAATGTCTCTTTTCAGACCCAATCGCCCACGTACGTTTTCAAAGTTTTCAGTTACAAGGAAGCACCCAAACAAGGAAGCTTGCACAAAAGCGTTTTCTTCCTCTTGAGCTAAACAAAAGAATGACTAATTTATAAAGTTGCGGAGGCAACATCTCTTTCTGCACCAGAGGCATCTAAGTGTGTAATCAGATTAGATGGAATTTATGAATACTGAAGACTTACGCAAGAGTCATTTCTTAGGAGCTCCTAATTGCCATGTAGAAAAATAGGTATTTATAGTTTGAAAAGGGCCTTCCTCATGTCTCCCTCAGGGCCTTTACAGATGATTTTCATCACATAATAAACACACAGTTCTTTTTTGTTTGTTGTATAAAACATAAGGAAGCCCTCATGCCGCAGGGATACAGTATTTTCCCAGAATTTTGTTGCTGAGAAAAATGTAAGTCCTTTTCCCAGTTATTACATCTATTGTGATTGCCTTGGGGAAAAAATAAATGGGGAAAAAATAAGAAAAAAGGAACGTAAAAGAAAGAAAGAAAAAGAAAACAATTATCAATTAATGCATGAGACACACCAAAAAAAAAAAACCATGATGTACAACACCTCATTCTTTCCACATTTCTAAGTGGCCTTACAATTATTTTTTTGCTTTTCTTTAGTACTCTGAAAGCTATATTTATAGCACCGGAGTGCACTTCTGCAAAGATTTTATTTTAAAAGCCACTGCTATCTACATGAGAATGGGATATTGCATTACTTTGCGGGGTCATAACTAGCACTGAGAGGACTAAGGACAATAAGCTGGTTGTATGAAGAGGGGAACACGTACAAATGCCATATGTCTGGAAAATTCCTGACATGTCCTGTTTTTCGGGTGCAAAAATGGCATGGGGGGAGGATTTTGCCAAACCGGCAAACTGTCAGGGAAAACCCGGATGGATGTCAACATGATAGGAAAAGCAGAGTAAGCAATTCAAAAAGCTTAAAATTACTGTTTTTGGGGTAGGTTTTCCCAGAAAAGCTCAACAATTTGGGTTTGTTTTGGCAAAAAGCTTAAGAATTTTGGGGTCTTCCTAAAAAAAAGTGCTCAGCAACAGGAGTTTTACTTTTTGAAATATGGCAACCCTAAATAAAGCCAACATTTGCTTTGCTCAAGTGCTCAAGTGCTGAAATTATATTCCATTTCACAGAAATGCCTCCCAGACCTGAGTGCTGTGCATGATTAGAGAATATGAACCTACCCGGACCCTGAGATCTTCTTCTGAGGCCCTCCTTCATGTGCCTCCTCCTCGAGAGGTCCGGGAGGGTGGCCACACGAGAACAGGGCCTTCTCTGCAGTGGCTCCCCGTCTGTAGAATGCTCTCCCCAGGGAACTTCGCCTGGCACCTTCATTATACACCTTTAGGAGCCAGGCAAAAACATTCCTTTTTAACCAGGCGTTTGGTTGATCTGATTTAGATCCTATGCCCTTTTAAAATGTGTTTTTTTGGGGGGGAGCTATTGGGTTGTTGTTTTTATTTTTATTATGTATTTTGTGGTTTTATATCTTGATTTTATTCTGTGAACCACCCTGAGACCCTCCAGGAATAGGGCAGTATAGAAATTCTAATACAGTGGTACCCCAGGTTAAGTACTTAATTCGTTCCGGAGGTCCGTACTTAACCTGAAACTGTTCTTAACCTGAAGCACCACTTTAGCTAATGGGGCCTCCTGGTGCTGCCGCGCTGCCGGAGCACGATTTCTGTTCTCATCCTGAAGCAAAGTTCTTAACCTGAAGCACTATTTCTGGGTTAGCGGAGTCTGTAACCTGAAGTGTATGTAACCTGAAGCGTATGTAACCCGAGGTACCACTGTTCTAATACTAATACTAATAATATCACTCACAAAACCAGTCCTCATGGTTTTTTGAACCACAGAGCTTATCTCATATTACTTTTTGAACTTATGATATAGACCTAAGTCCAGAATCCTGGCTGGGTTGGTTTCACATACGTTGGGGGCATGTTTCAAAGGGAAATAATCAAATAGGGAAGGGTTAAGCATCATTTTCCTTGTTCCGAAGAGGAAGGTAGCTGCTGGGTTAACATTGCATGCAACACTGGCGTAATTCTTGATTTGGCTCCAAGGTGGATAAACCAGATGGAGAGTGTCATTGTTTTCTGGTGAAGAAAAACATAGCCACCCATGAGCTAAGCACCCGAATCTTATATGGCAATTGCTGGTATTTGTTTGAAATGCAAGGAACTCTGAGAAGAAAATATCATTGAGCTGAATAGTTATTATGATGGCTTGCACGCTAAAGCAATCTCAAGCTGTTCTTAGTTATACCTGGACAAATTTGCCGATTTTGCTTTGTCACTCATTTTTCCAATCTTCAGATCACCACATTTCTTCATTGATTTGCAATTTACTTTGTTAGAAGGCCTCATGAATATTCAGCATTTGGGGGCGCATTTCTCCTAATATACACATTTTTCGGCAAGCAAATTTCCCTAATTTGTAAGTTATTTGTATACATTTCCCCCTAATCAACACACTTTTGCACTTTTTTTCTTTTGTTGGAGAACTACATAGCAAAATTCAGAAAAGGGTGAATTTAAAAGCTGGCATTTTGCCTCCCCTGTTTCAGGGAGTACAAATTAGGGAGATTTGCATTAACATGTAAGCTGAATTATTCAGCCAACTGAATTATTCATATTCATCCTCTCCAATCCTAGCGACACTGAAAAATCTATGGAAACTAATAGGGGAAATTCTGAAAAGCTTATCATTTTGCTAAAAATTCAAGTCAATGAAAAAGGTTGGCACAAACCGAATCAGTATGCAACCACTGAATTAAAAACTTTCCAGGCTACCAATGTGCTTTTGCTGCTGTGGAAGAACTTGGTGACTGGCAAGGAAGAAGAGCGGCACCTAGTGGCCAAATGGTTTTATGTCTTTAATGTATTTTTTCTTCCCTAACCCTTTTCCTTCTTGCAGCACCAACTAATTCTTAGTTTTGTTGTTGTTGTTTTTTAGCATGGAGGAGATGCAGCTTAAAACTGATCCACTTAAAAAACGAATTCAGAACGTTTTAAAACGGAACCTGCTATGATAGAAGCTTGTTAATGCTGATAATGAAAATATGAACAGCTGCAACGAAATATTTACAATTAACTAAAATTAGAGGAGCAGGGGCTAATGAGATTTAGCGCAAGGAAACAATCTAGTCCAGGCATCCCCAAACCCAGCCCTCCAGCTGTTTTGGGACTACAATTTCCATCATCCCTGACCACTGGTTCTGTTGGCTAGGGATGATGGGAGTTGTAGTCTAACAACAGCTGGAGGGCTGAGTTTGGGGATGCCTGATCTAGTCCAAAGAGGAGATATTGCCATGTTTATTTCTAGCTCCCATAATTTTCAGCTATGCTAAATTTGCTTTAGTAAAGGTAGGAATTTTTTAAAAAAACAAACAAAACAAGGTTAATAATAATAATAAATTTTATTTATACCCCGCCCTCCCCAGCCAAGACGGCTAACTCCCGATATAAAAACAAATTAATTGAATTACCAGTGGTGTGGGTGAATGCTGGCTGGATTATGACAGATTATGCCTGTCAGGTTGTCACATGGAAGATGGAGCAAGCTTGTAAGTAGGATTGGAATATCACTTGTAGTTTAAGGGTGAATTCTGGATACAGTGGAGATGTAAAAGATTTGGACTATCAAAAAAGATGCAGAAGGAAATGATTGATAACAGGACCCACAAAGGGCAGGAGGGAAGTCCAGGAGATTCCTTGAAATCTTGTTTTTGTTGATTTATGTTTGATATATCTGTGTAGAATTTTAATTTGAAAAAGCAAATAAATATATATATATTTTTAAAGGAAGGGGGAGCAAGTTTGTTTTCTCCTGTTCCAGAGAAATAGCAACCCTGCGACTTGCTCCAGAGTGAACGTCTTTTGATCCGGTGCCCTGGGGCGAGAGATGGGCTTAAAAAATGGGACATTCCAGGATCCAAACAGAAGCCATGTTTGGATTCTGTGATCTGGGATGTTCCGCTTAAAAAGGAACCCTTATGGGGTATGCATACACTACCAGCTTGGGGGTTTACTAACATCACATTTTGACTCAAGAGGTCAGGGAGCCCCTGAATCACCTTTTGGTTAGCCAAGCCCCATAGAGCATTGATGCATACTCCTGGAATCTATGACCTAGATGAAGCCTAACATTAAAATCCCTGTGAAGTGGGGATCTTTCTAACTATGAGGACCAGAGTAAAATCTAGACTGTGTCCAGACCGTGGGTAGATACTTAACTAAACTATATCTATATACAGTGGTACCTCGGGTTAAGTACTTAATTCGTTCCGGAGGTCCGTACATAACCTGAAACTGTTCTTAACCTGAAGCACCACTTTAGCTAATGGGGCCTCCAGCTGCCGCCACGCCGCCAGAGCACGATATCTGTTCTCATCCTGAAGCAAAGTTCTTAACCTGAAGCACTATTTCTTGGTTAGCGGAGTCTGTAACCTGAAGCGTATGTAACCTGAAGCGTATGTAACCTGAGGTACCACTGTATCTGTATCTATATAGATATGTACTCATCTTGTTCCTGGCTGTACACAGAGGTTATTTTTGGCCGTGCCATAAATCGATGAACTCAAATTACCCAGCTCTTCTTAAAAAAACAATTGAAACAATATGCAAATGTACAAATGCACCATTTATTTTTAGGGCATGAGCCAAGCCCAGAATATAATAGAGGATATTTCCATTATGCTGAATGTGTTTTGAATGTAGCCTTTCCCAGAATGATCCTTCTGGGAAACATGTTTATTATGATAACATTGCAGATAGGTATCAATCATCTGCCCCAAAGCAACGAATGCTGCATTCTTTCCCGCCAATTTCTGTTTGAATGCTAATTGCCCACACAATGCTAATTGATCATACATATAGTAAGCATTAACAAATAGGTAGCAGATATAGTAGACGTAAAGACAGAATGAATTGCTTTCCTTTAGACCACATCAGCAAGGATGAGATGGGGGTCTTGTTTGGGTAGCCCAGGACCTCCATACAAATTGTCCAGGCTTGTGCCCCAGAGAGGTAACATTGGGGCTGCTAACACAGTGGTTTGACTTCACCCCCGAAAGCACACTCCATTCTCTCTTGAGACATATGGATGCCAGCTACAACAACAAATATATATGCAGCTTTATATCACTTAACATTCTTCTTTTGGTTTCAAAATACAATAGTACCTTGGTACTCGAACGGCTTGGCTCCCGAACAAATCGCAAACCCGAATGCCGCAAACCTGGAAATAAGTGTTCCGGTTTGCAAACATTTTTTGGAAGCCGAACGTCCGACACGGCTTCCGTTTGAGTGCAAGAAGCTCCTGCAGCCAATCGGAAGCCGCGCCTTGGTTTTTGAACAATTTCAGGAGTTGAACGGACTGCTGGAATGGATTAAGTTTGAGAGCCAAGGTACCACTGTAGTATGTTGTTGTTGTTTAGTCGTTTAGTCGTGTCCGACTCTTCGTGACCGCATGGACCAGAGCACACCAGGCACTCCCGTCTTCCACTGCCTCCCGCAGTTTGGTCAAACTCATAATCATATATAATTTATAAATCAGCAGATTATAATAATCTGAAATTCAAAACAGATCAAGATTTCCCATAATAGAACAATACTTCTAAAACTCTTAACTTACTAATAATATTATATTCAACATTCCTTCTTCTCTTCTCAGTAATTGACCTATACTTGAACCTCACTACAGTGGTACCTCTGGTTAAGAACTTAATTTGTTCTGGAGGTCCCTTCTCAACCTGAAACTGTTCTTAACCTGAGGTACCACTTTAGCTAATGGGGCCTCCTGCTGTTGCCACGCCGCCGGAGCACGGTTTCTGTTCTCATCCTGAAGCAAAGTTCTTAACCCGAGGTACTATTTTTGGGTTAGCAGAGTCTGTAACCTGAAGTGTCTGTAACCCGAGGTGGGTCGCCATCACACATGACCAAGCTAGCAAAAGATGAAAGTTAAGCAGAGTTGTGTGGGTGTAGCCAACTTCAGCAAAACGCCTGGCAGTTTAAGCCAGAAATGGATCCCTCCAAACGGAAAGAGTGTGCATTTTGAGAAGGGAATGGAAAAGGAATAAAATCTCTAGGCAGCTCTACTGTTACGACAATTACACCCGCCTTGATTTGCTGAAGCTGGCATTACTCTAAAGACATCTATAACAGTGGATATGTAAGCAGGGGGAAATGTGTAGGTGGAAGGAATATTAGATATTGTCTCAGGTTATATTAGCTGTTCTGTCGCAGTCTGCTTTGCCAGGATCATAATGCATACATTCTTTCATAAATTAAAAAAAGTCAGTGGATTCCAACAGAAACTTTGCTTGGAGCGACAGTCAAGGGCAAGAACAGAAAACGATTGTTCCATATGTTTTGAATGTATCTTTCAATTCGTAGAATCGTAGAATTGCAGAGATGGAAGGATCCCAAGAGTCAATGCAGGAATCACAGCTAATATGTCTCTGACACAGGGGTGTCAACTTGAATAAAATATTGGTATGGCTCAAGTAAGCCCTTCCTTGCATAATCCATCACAAGATGCAACACACACACACACACCATTTGAATGGCAATTCAGCTGTGGGGGGGGGGGGGTGGCCCGCTCAACTATTCTGTGGGGAGACTGAAGGGATTTTGGCCCCTAGGAGTTGACTCCTATGCTCTGATAGACGTTTTCAGGTGTGTACAATTTTCACCCATATATTCAACAAACGTTTTCCGATCTTCTCTAACCGTATGTTCTTCTTGTTCTCGTATTCTATATGTTAAGTCTGCAAGCTGTGCATATTCCGTCAACTTAAGTTGCCATTCTTCTTTAGTTGGGACCTCACTTGTTTTCCATTTGGGGGCTAACAAAACACGGACCGCAGTCGTGGCATACACTCTGTATGCCACAGAATTTGTACTCCTTTCCAGGACACTGTCAGAGCCCTAGCGCCTCCCTCCCAAAGCCTGGCGTCTCCGTTACCCAACTTTGGGAAAGTAGTGTGAGGGCTTTGGCAGTCTAGTGCTGTCTTCCCAAAACCAGTAAGCAGGGTGGCTCACAGTGCTATTTTTCTAGAAAAAGAGGTGCCGGAACTCACCATGAACGCCTCCCTCATTCTCTTAGAGTGGCACTGGCGTCCATCTGAGATGTGCCCCAGGAAACTCAAAGTAGGCCTCCTCAAAATCATAGCCCATGCCCATTGCCCCCACCCCACCCCCGGTTCTGGCCTGGGTAGGAATTAAGGTTTGTGCTCCAAATTCTGATTGAGGACGGTGGGGCAGGAACAAAACTTCTTTTCAAAGTTTAATCATGGGGGTGCAGCTGAAGAAATCTAATAGCCCACGCTTGTCCTGATTTTCCTTATATATATCAAATTTCTGTCCATCTGGATTCATTCGGATCTGATCTAAATTCTTCCCCTTCTTCCACATAAGTCTGCAAAGTGGATTTAACGGAATAAATGAATAGCGCACTCCATTTTATATCGGAGGAGCAGAAAAGGGAGAATTCGTCTATGCTAAATATATCGGATTAAAAGGTTAGGGCTCAACAGGACAATAGAAGTTAAGGCTTCCTGCTGGCATCTATTTGTCAAAAGTACTGATTTTACTCCCTAGGTCCAATATTTATAATGTGAAGCAAACTTTTTCAGCAGGGGGCCGGTCCACTGTCCCTCAGACCTTGTGCAGGCCGGTCTATATTTTGAAGGGGGGGAAATGAACCAATTCCTAGGCCCCCAAATAACCCAGAGATGCATTTTAAATAAAAGGACACATTGTACTCATATAAAAACACACTGGTTCCTGGACCGTCCATGGGCCGGATTTAGTAGCCTATCCATGGCTTAGTCAGACTGGCCCAAGACATTTTCTTCCTGCTGTGAAGGACAAATTCTTACAACACCATTGATGGGATGTCCTCCTCTACTACATCTGGGGGAAGCAAGTCAGGGAATGCAAGGCAGGCTGTGAATAGCGCACCTAGTTCTTCATTGTCTTCATTATCTTTCTGCATCTCCCAGAATCTGCCACCTGAGGTGCCCACCTCATTCTGCTTAATGGCAGAGCCAAGCTCTACAATGAAAAGTGGAATGAACTTATCATATGTGGTGGCCTTGTAGTAGGGTTAAGGCTTACTGGGAAATGATATACAATGTAATGAAAAAAATGTTTCAAATAACATTTGTAAAAAAAAAACCCCAACAACAACAACCAGAAGCCTTTCTCTTGGGAATTGTAGGGATAGAATCGTATAGAATGTTTTTCATGTATGCTACTACAGCGGCAAGAATGTTTCTTGCCCCAAAATGGAAAGAAGCAGAAGTCCCAGTAGAGGAAGAATGGATACAAAAACATAAGGAATATGCAGAAATGGTGAAACTTACCAGAAGAATAAGAAATCAAGATAACAAACTTTTAAATAAAAGAATGGAAATGGTTTATTGAATATTTACAGACAAATGGTAAACAGATAAAAACACTGGCAGGATTATTGGAATAACCTGCAGCTACATAAGAGTATATATTTAAAGAATATAAATAAATGAGTATGTTAAGTTAATTTGGATATGCAGAAGAAACTAAAAATAAACTTAAGGAACCGCAGAAAGAGGGGGAAGGAAGTCAAGTTTTAAAAGTGTCAAAATGACAGTAAAATCAGTGAACTGTATATATCTGAAAAGTATGTTTCTTTTTTTTAACGAGTAAAACGAACCACTTTCTTCTGCATTTAGATCCAAAGAGAGATCATTTTAACAGACCCTTCTCCCCCCCCCCCCCCCATTGCTACGGTGACATGAAAAGATGGCCACACATTTTAGGCCTTTGTGTAATCATACTTTCTCTGCATTTGCTTCTGAGCAATGAGTCTTCAGTCATTGCTGCCCATTTGTCTCTCTATAAAGCACGAAGACAGGGTCACAAAGGAAATGTCAGAGAACGGGAGATGCTTTCTATCCAAATAATAAGATTGCCAATATTTAAACAAAGCTGGTTCTGCCGCTGTGCCTTAAAACACAAACATTTGAAAAACACATCATGAAATGTCATTGTAACAATGGGGGGGGGGGTCTGTTAAAAGGGCTATTTTGTCCATTGTGGGAAATATGAGTTCACATTGGCTCCCAGCCTGTTTCTGAGCACAATTCAGAGTGTTGGTGCTGACCTTTAAAGCCCCAAACGGCCTCGGCCCAGTATATCTGAAGGAGTGTCTCCATCCCCATCGTTCAGCCAGGACACTGAGGTCCAGCTCCGAGGGCCTTCTGGTGGTTCCCTCACTGTGAGAAGTTAAGCTACAGGGAACCAGGCAGAGGGCCTTCTTGGTGGTGGCACCCGCTTTGTGGAACGCCCCCATCAGATATCAAGGAAATAAACAACTGACTTTTAGAAGACACCTGAAGGCAACCCTGTTTAAGGAAGCTTTTAATGTCTGATGTTTTATCGACTTATCATCATCATCATTAATTCTATTGGGAGCTGCCCAGAGTGGCTGGGGAAACCCAGCCAGATGGGTGGGGTACAAATAAATTAGTATTAGTATTAGTATTAATATTAGTATTAGTATTAGTATTATTACAGTTCTTCACTAGCAGCCTCTGTGTCAAATACTGCAACAGGTAGAGATAAGATGCAGGTTGAAATTCATATGGTAAATTCATGCCCACCCTGTAAGCTTTGAGTGGCTATGGCCATACATTTTATTCCAATTAAATTTTGCTCGGATCAGACTCATTAAAATTAATAGATCTAAGTTAGTCATGCCTAATAGCTTTAATGGGTCTACAGTGAATATGGCTAACATTAGAGACTACCCTACATTTTCATGCTAAAGCCTCTTAAAATGTATTATTTCCCTCTTATCTTGACCCAGATCTTACTAGCAGCCGAGAATGAAAGCAACCATATGTAGAATGAAAAATCTTTTCTAATTTGATAGGACTAACCTTGGGATATCATATACTAAATTGGAGATGGCGGCTAGTGATAAATCAAGTTGGAAAGTATTGTTAATAAAGGGAAAGCTATCTTGGCATTGGTTACCAGGGCATCCCAGATGAAGAGATTCTGCCAGACTGAGTTCCAAAACTTAAAATACTGAAAGGCAAATGATGACTGACTCAAACATCAAGTCTATATTACAGCTGTATTCCTGGAAGCATGTGAGGTGTCAGCTATAGTTTTTGTCAGACATGCCCTCAATGACTGGCTGATATTACTTGCAGTAGGAAAGGCTGTTGCGAAACAATAATAAAACAGGTAGCAGCTCTTCTAAGAAAATTTAATTACCTGCTGTGATCTAGTCTGATTCTGTACCGGGTATTCTATAATCTGTGACTGGATTCTGTTACGTATGTTTAATTCAAAGCTGTTCTGTTCTGTTTTCTTGAAATGTATTAGGAAAAAAAGATAACTTTTTTTTTTTTACATTTTTAAAAGCAAATACCCAGTAGAAAAAACCCACCATGTTACAACAAACTTCATGCATATGATAAAAAAATACGTATATGTGCGTCACGAAGGCACGTTAATTGCACTGGACATTGGAGAAAAGAGATGAATTGACATTTGCAGGGAACTATTTTGGAAAATAAAACAGTGGTTTGCTCCTGTTATTATTATTATTCCTGCTGTACTAGGTCCCAGGGTCTTTTAAGAATGTGGTCTGGTTTTTGGAGTGCATTCTGGAAACCTTAAGATATTGATGTAAACTGTGTATATTAAAAGCCAAACTCCAGGAACACAGACGTTCTGGGCAAAGTCTGTAATTACAGCTCTCAATGTTTGTTTGTTTTTTATTAATGTTTTGGCCGCCAATCAGTGGACTATTCAATGTTCAGTGTTTGGCTGCCGGTGTGAGTAAAAGGACGGAGAATGTTGATTGGTGCTGGAGTGCTCCACCTCTAGGACACCTCCATAATTCTGATTCAACAATTGGCTCTGGTGCCACAGCCAAGACAAAGCCATGCTTTTGCGTGTTCAGACCTTTAAACCTCCCCCTTAAATAAATTCAGACAAGACTCAAATTTTGGTTTGGTTTTTGGCAGAATTTAGGCCACAACTTGACTCTCCAACGGACAGATCTCACTCCTCTGTGACTGTAAAAGTGGATCTATAGAATCGTTATATCATATAATCTTCTGTTGTCCATTATATTCGGCTTCACGGTCCAAGTTTCTGGCCCCATACTTATCGAGAATTGCTGACAGACCTCAGGAAGCCCAAATAATATTAAACGACGAAGATACAAGTAGATCCCTTGCAGTCGCTAGATACCTGATTAATGTTTTATTTCAAAAGAGGAGAAATGGATCACTGTATGACTCTGACAGCTTAGCTAAACTTAAGAACCATCAATAAGTGCCAGAACTAAGACGCATACCCCCCAAAATCTGATGGATTTGAATTGCGGTTTACATAGAGGGAGCTTATTGTGTATAGTGTTTACTTAACTGAAGTAAAATTGGTTTTATATGGGTGTTTTAACTTGGAACTGTTTAAATTGTATTGTTTATGGATAAATTTTGATGTATTGTTTTCGATATGGGCCAATGGCCGCAATAAATCTATAGATAGAGAGAGAGGCCACAACTTGATTACAGCAAGTGAGTGGTTGCATAGACTCTGGTTCGACTAGCTCCCTGCACCCTTGCAGGTAGCGCTGACCCAGAGCTCTATCATAGGTGAGCCAAGGGTGAACACCCAGATAGGTGGAAAGCTGGGAACAGGCTATGTCCACCACCCAGATGTTCCCTTGGACTCAGGCACGGCACAACCCCCTCTCAGGGGTTGACCAAACCATCGAGTCCCTGGATTCCTTTAAAGGAATACCCTTCACATAGGGATGGTGAGAGCGTTCTCCCATCCCTAACACCTGAACCAGAGCCTATCTGCAACCTTACAAGTTGTGACAATTTGCTGCACAGCAGGCGAAACCCAAATGGCACCAGCCAATCAGCCAAGTGGGGAAAATTCCTGCCGTGCCCCTGTCCCAATGACAGACAACACACGACGGCATAGCAAGGTCAAGCGCAAAGCCCTAAAAGTAGGGAGAGGTGGGTGGGTGTTCCGAATGCACACGCCAAAGGAGGAAGCTCTGGGTTACGTGCATGGGCATAAATAGGTCCCTTGAGGACCCAGTTTAGCTTTGTAAATAAATGTAGAAACAGAGAGAAGTGCAGACTTCTGTCAGAAGCCCTTCAAGTGACTATCACAAACAAATTCAGACAGTAGTTTCTTTCATGCGTCCCTCGAAGCCTGAGGAGAGAACGTGAAATACAAAACCTAACCCGCACACAGTCTCCATAAGATAATTAAAAAACACACATTCTTGCTTCTAGGTCTAAATTGATTGATTTCTTTGTATATTTTTTTACTCCCTGTTGCTCCTCTGATTCTAGACGGTTCCTTAGGCTCCTTGTTGTTTGTGAGGAGGTCTGAATTTCAATACTTCCTGGACACCAGCATTCATATTTATACATCATACTCTACATTATTTTTTTAAAAAAATCAAGTCTAATGAAATGAGGTTCTCAATCAGGAGAGCATGAGACTCTTAATCTCAAAGTCATGGGTTTGAGGCCCAAGTCAGCCAAAAGATTCCTGCATTGTAAGGGGGTTGGGCTGGATGAAGCTCATGGTCCCTCCCAAACTTGATTCTCTGATGCTCTAATTCTCTGAAACCTATATTCCTCCTCCCATGGGTTTCATCTATTCTTTCACACATCACATTAATGAACATGCAAACACCATTCTGCCTCAACCACATTTGAAACCTCCCATGTACTCACACAAACATATAACGGTACCAGCCGGCATCCAAAAACATGACATCCATTCATGTTTGTGCCCTGGCTTCAGTCCACAAATATCCACTGGCTTCTGTTGACTGTCTTCCAAAGGTGAACTTCTATCAGCCAATATCCACCAACATCAGTCTGCTTTAGCCTTGTAGCCTCTACCAACTTCCAAATCCAAAAGCTACTGGTTCCATCCACCAACATCTGCCAGCTTCTCTTAGGTCCATCATGAGACGTCCACCAGCTTCCAACCATGGATACCAGCAGCCTTCAAGCAAGCAAACTTGCCTTATTATCACTCCCTAGCCAGAGGATTGCCTCCTTCCATTCACCTGTTTGCCTCCTCCAAGTGGAAGAAACCTGGGCAGTGCTGAATGTCACATCCATTGCCAAGTGTGTCCTGCTGGAAATAGAAAAGGGCTTTCCCCTTGGCCTGCCTTTATATCCACTCAGTTGCCAAGTGCTTTTGTGACATCACAAGAAACCCACAGCCAATGGCAACAGCTGGGGAGGCATCATCTTCATTGCTTTGAGCCTCACAATGGCAGGGGGACCTATCAGTGATTGTGTGCTTGTTTATTCAGGACACGGGTGGAGCTGTGGTCTAAACCACCAAGCCTCTTGCCCCTGCTAAAAACCTTGCAGTTTTTGTTGTCACCTGATCATCTAGATAGGTCTTGTGATCCCTTCCAACTCTACAATTCCATGTTTTCCAAGATTTGTGTTATGGTAATTCACAAGAGACATGTGTGGTTTAGTGGCATTGCACAGAGCAAAGGAGATTGCCTGGAAGATGTTTAATATGCCCACATGAATACATGCAGTTAGGACCCAAAAGTAAAATATCAACTGACCTTCCCTGGGGAAAATGAGAAAGCATGGCAAGTTTATTTTGAACTGTGTAATCCAAATAGTGAGAGAGGATGCAATTCTAAACGCTTTCATGTGGAAGTTAAGTCCCATTGAATTCAATGTGCCTTAGAGCAGACATGTTTAGACCTGCTGCTGTGAACAGGTTTCCTAACAGGCAATTAGATACTTCATTAACTTTTTCATTTAAGGTCCCACAAGACTCAATGGTTTGTTTGCTTTTTTAAAGATTAACATTTGTTTTTGCTGCAATAAACTTAGCAGGGCTATCCCTCTGGAAAGTCTTGTAAGTTTAAAAATATGCATATTTTAAACCATGGGTAGGCAAACTAAGGCCTGGTTGCCAGATCTGGCCCAATCGCCTTGTCAATCCGGCCCGCAGACAGTCCGGGAATCAGCATGTTTTTACATGAGTAGAATATGTCCTTTTATTTAAAATGAATCTCTGGGTTATTTGTGGGTCCTGCCTGGTGTTTTTACATGAGTAGAATGTGTGCTTTTATTTAAAATGAATCTCTGGGTTATTTGTGGGGCCTGCCTTGTGTTTTTACATGAGTAGAATGTGTGCTTTTGTTTAAAATGCATCTCTGGGTTATTTGTGGGGCATAGGAATTCATTCTTTTTTCTCTCCAAAATATAATCTGCCCCCACCCAAGGTCTGACAGACAGTGGACCGGCCCCCTGCTGAAAATGTTTGCTGACCCCATTAAACTTATATGTATAAAAGTTTTAAAACGTGTATATTTTAAACTTATGCATATATAAATTTTAAAATATGTATATTTCTGCATCCACAAACAACAAAACAGAAAAAAAGAATGGTAGAAAATAAACCAATTTTACTGAAAAAGGAAATACCAGACAAAAGTGGTAATGAATGTTGGATAGACTGATGCACATCCATGCACCCCTAACCACAAGTTAAGTGAAATGCGCCATTCCTGCATGATTGGGGGAAAGTACACAGAGATCTTTTTTCCGCCTCTAGGTGATGCGAAAAGAATCGTATTCCCACAGCTGAGAAACACCATGCAAGCCGTGTTAAGGCAAATCATTTTCAATATGTCACAGTTTCGACACCAATATCACACAGCGAATAGTGTATTTGCACCTTCACATGATATCAGGCCAATATTTGCTATGCTGGAGTGAACGCTTGCTTTTGATTTCTTAATGGTTTGGAAACTCAGCGCCATAATACAAAAATCTGTGTAGTTTGTTTTCCCCCCTCCTTGCAGATCACTCTAACAGGAACATTGAGCTGTGATACAAATCGACAAAGATGGTCGTACTGGGATCAAGGAAAGGCATAGTCATGGCCACCTACAAGAAGATGCTGGCAGCCCCAAGTGTTTTTCATTCCCCCCCACCCCCGTTGGCAAAGGTCTTCCCAGCCTTTCCTTCTCTTTGAAATGTGTGATGCTGACTCATGTGGCAACAGTGGCACCACACATATGCTTGCAACAGAACAGGAAGTTGCAGGGGAACAGTCGAGTCTATGGCATAGTCTCAAGAAAAGCATCGGCTCTGTGATTAACTATTGCACGACTAGGGGGATCATTTCCTCCCATATTCCTGATTTCAGAGAGCACTGAATTTTCATGCTTATACCACTGGCTATTTGGATACATAATGAAAACTGAAGCTCTCACCCTGGGCCAGCAGGGGGATACTGTAGATAGTTCAGGTCCACATATGCAAATAAGGGATCGAAAGTGATGTTCAGTGATTGGATAGTTACAGAAAGTTGTTACATTTACGTTGTACTGGAGCTCTATATAAGCAGGCTGGCTGAACCCTTCAGCTCTGTTCTGTTCTGACCTGTGAATAAACAAGAGCTGTTTGGAGAATCGCTGTGTCATCTGATATGTTCACCCACAACTTAACAAAAACTGCATTCACCCTGGGGCTTGTCGGCATGCAGAGGGCTGTGAGGCCAACTGGCTAGCCCCAGCTGGACTGTCTCCTTCCAGCCGCCCTGCTGTGAAGACCCATCGGCCTCTGCTCCAATGTATAGCAGCGACCCAGGCTTCAAAGCCAGGGCACACTATCAGCAGATCGAACTGCACACACAGAATAGGTGTGAGACTTGTGGAAGCATACTATAACTACAGATTTATTAATCATAAATCAGGACAAAGAAACATGTTGTCTCTCTCTCTCTCGTCGTCTCAGAGAGAACAGCAAAAGCTATACACAATGGATGTTCCCAGCAAGCTGTGCTGGAATGTAAACAGACATGTGACACGTAACAATCCCATGTCTGTTTCTTAAGGCGGAACAGAATTCACAACATGGCTAACATACATGCATGCAACACCCAGCAATGACGGACATTTCTGATCCCCAGGACTCATCTTCTGGCATATACTGCTACTTATAGGTAAAGGTAAAAAGGACCCCTGGACGGTTAAGTCCAGTCAAAGTCGACTATGGGGTTATGGCGCTCATCACACTTTCAGGCTGAGGGAGCCGGCGTTTGTCCACAGACAGCTTTCCAGGTCATGTGGTCAGCAGGACTAAACCGCTTCTGGTACAACAGGACACCGTGACAGAAGTCAGAGCACACAGAAACGCCGTTTACCTTCCCACCACAGCAGTACCTATTTATCTACTCGCACAGGCGTTCTTTCAAACTGCTAGGTTTGTAGGAGCTGGGACAGAGCAATGGGGGCTCACCCCATCGCGAGGATTCAAACCGCTAACCTTCCGCTCAGCAAGCCCAAGAGGCTCAGTGGTTTAGACCACAGCTCCACCTGTGTCCCGAATAAACAAGCACACAATCACTGATAGGTCCCCCCGCCATTGTGAGGCTCAAAGCAATGAAGATGATGCCTCCCCAGCTGTTGCCATTGTCTGTGGGTTTCTTGTGATGTCACAAAAGCACTTGGCAACTCAGTAGATATAAAGCCAGACCAAGGGGAAAGCCCTTTTTTATTTCCAGCAGGACACACTTGGCAATGGATGTGGCATTCAGCACTGCCCAGGTTTCTTCCACTTGAAGGAGGCAAAGTGGTGAATGGAAGGAGGCAATCCTCTGGCAGTGGGATGCTGGGGAGTGATAATAAGGCAAGTTTGCTTGCTTGAAGGCTGCTGGTATCCATGGTTGGAAGCTGGCAGACGTCTCATGATGGACCTAACAGTAGCTTCTGACACAATGGGACACCGTGACAGGAGCCAGAGTGCACAGAAATGCTGTTTACCTTCCCGCCACAGCAGTACCTATTTATCTACTTGCACTGGTGTGCTTTCGAACTGCTAGGTTGGCAGGAGCTGGGGCAGAGCAACGGGAGCTCATCCCGCCATGCAGATTAGAACTGCCAACCTTCTGACTGGCAGGCCCAAGAGCAGGCACCCCCAACCTTCGGCCCTCCAGATGTTTTGGACTGCAATTCCCATCATCCCTGACCACTGGTCCTGTTAGTTAGGGATCATGGGAGTTGTAGGCCAAAACATCTGGAGGGCCACAGGTTGGGGATGCCTGCCCAAGAGGCTCAGTAGTTTAGACCACAGCACCACCCACACCCATCTGAATGGGACATTGCTGTGGGCAGCCTGAGGAAGCGCCATCTACCTTGGCTCTGCCCATGAAAACCAAGTCTCAAGTGAGAGACTAGGCTGGTGCCCGCTGCTTCCAAAAACTCTTTTTGTTGTGAGACTTTTTTTTTTAATAAGATACTTATTAAAGTTTCAAAAGTTTATATAAAATAGAAAAAACAAAAAACAGAAACAGTAAAAATACATACAGAACACATACAACAACAAGTATAATTTCAATCCCTTATATTCATAAAACTTACTTTCCCGACCTCCTCATACCTCCCCTTTCTGTATTCCAATCTCTAATTAATTCAATTCAGCAAATCCTTCCCCTAATTTCTATATAATTTTTGACCTTTCTTTTCTTGATTACATAATCATTACAGCTTATAACCACTTAATTTCTGAATCAACATCGTTCTAACATTCAATAATTTTACAATGTTTCTTAAGATAGTCCTTAAATTTCTTCCAATCTTCTTCCGCCGTCTCTTTTCCCTGGTCTCGGATTCTGCCGGTCATTTCTGCCAGTTTGTTGTGAGACTTTTGCGGGTGAGCTGAGAGTTTGTTCAAAGCCTGTGTGGGAACCCAGTGACTGAGAGAGAGGGTGTGTCAGAAGGAAAATGAATTGATACCAATTTTTATATATTGGTGCCTTGCTGGGAAATGATATACAAAGAATTGAAAAGGATGTTCAAAAGAACTTTTTATAAAAAACAACAACCAGAAGCTTTTCTTTTAGGAATTATAGGGACAGAACTACCTACATCATATAGAAATTTATTTATGTATGCTACTACAGCAGCAAGAATGTTACTTGCCCAAAAGTGGAAAGAAGCAGAAGTCCCAGTAAAGGAAGAATGGGTACAAAAACTCACGGAATATGCAGAAATGGTGAAACTTACAGGAAGAATAAGAAATCTAGACCACAAACTTTTTATAAAAGAATGGAAATGGTTTATTGAATTTTTACAGATAAATTGTAAACCGATAAAAAACATTAGCAGGATTATTGGAATAACCTGCAGTTTCATAAGAGTATATATTTACAGTACATTAATTAAATGAGCCAGTTAAATGAACTTGGATATGCAGAAGATATAAAAAAATAAATTTAAGGAACCGCAGAAAGAGGGGGAAGGAGGTCAAAATTTGAAATGTTAAATTGATTGTAAAATTAATGAAATGTATAAATTTGAAATGTATAAATAAAAAAACTACACACACACACATTGGTGCCTTTGCATTAATGTAACATCTTTACATGTAACTGTATTTTTCAAGTTGTCTGTTGTGACTTCAGTTTTCTGTACACTGCTTGGAGATGGGGGGTTTCACTCTTTCTGAATTTGACAAGGTTTTCAAAAATAAGAATACACGTGCCTTTAGTCCACAGCTGGCAGCTGCTTGTTCTCCACTCCCCAAATTGGATGCAGGAAGTCATTCTTTAACTTGAAAAGTGAGGAGTGGTGATCACCAGATGTGAGTTTTCCCCACATTCCATTCTTTTGAAGATGCCCCTGAATCTGGAATCCATTGAGACTATGTGTGCTTACTTGGGAGTAAGTCCCCCTGAAAGCGGTGGGGTTTCTCAGAAAAGATATATGGGATGGTTCTGTTTATCATTTACATATTTTATAAGAGAAATAGTGGATGTCAGTGACATAAAACTTCACAAAATAATGCCCCAAACCACCAGCGGCCAGGTTGCTTATGTAGTAAGAGAAACTGGAGCTCCTACATGGCATTATGGCTATCAGTCAAATAATTCCCAACATGAACAACAGAGATCACCTCTTCAAGGCGCCCGACATCGTTTGGAGGAGCAAATTTTATTTTTGTTAAGAGACCTGCTGCTCTGGCTATTGTCATGGTTACAGAGACCGGATGGCATCTCTTTAGGAAAACAAAACAAGCCCCATGCTCTGTCAATTAGTAGTCTGAAAATATCACATTGTTTGTGCAGCGCTTTAATCTTTAAACAATCTGTGTGTTTTTTCCTGTAAACCTAGGCACAATGACTTTCGAGTAAGCCCCACTGAATGCTGAGGTTTACTTCTGAGTAATATGCAAAGGTTCTCCGTTTCCAATTATGGTGATAGTAACGCAATAACAAATACTCAAGCCTACTTGGGAAAAGAACAGAACATATGGTTTTGATTGCATCAGGACTTGAATTTGCATTTCTAGAATGGTCCTGCATGCTGCAATGTTAAGTGTTTACTCTGCATCCAATGTGCTCCCACTGCTGGTTTGGGAAGCGGTGTGCATGTGACCTTAGCCACAATCCGTATCGATCCTGACATTTCTTATGAAATACTGCATTTTGATTTTTCTTCTTCTTTTTTGGCCAGCCTCAATCGAAATTGAGATAATGACCTGGCTGCATGGCCGTTAATGAGGTCAGGGCCTTTAAAAAGGGCTTATTATGTTTAGCTCTTGCACTAATAGGAACCAAGGACTCAGCTATACACTTGCAAATTAAACATTTTAAATGCGTTGTAAAGTGCAATATACAAATGTGACACTAGAGAGCGAAAGTGAGATATGCCAAATTCAATGTACTTTTCAAAACACTTTTTGGAAAAGCATTTTCACGGCGTTTTAAATATGTGTCTAGATTCCACCTCAGTCTCTTTTGTATACAGTGGTAAAGGTAAAGGTAAAGGTAAAGGGATCCCTGACCATTAGGTCCAGTCGTGACAGACTCTGGGGTTGCGGTGCTCATCTCGCTTTATTGGCTGAGGGAGCCGGCATACAGCTTCCGGGTCATGTGGCCAGCAGGACTAAGCCGCTTCTGGTGAACCAGAGCAGCACACAGAAATGCCATTTACCTTCCCGCCAGAGCGGTACCTATTTATCTACTTGCACTTTGATGTGCTTTCGAACTGCTAGGTTGGCAGGAGCAGGGACCGAGCAACAGGAGCTCACCCCATCACGGGGATTCGAACCACTGATCTTCTGATCGGCAAGTCCTAGGCTCTGTGGTTTAACCCACAGCGTCAACCGCGTCCCTGTATACAGTGGTACCTCAGGTTAAGTACTGAATTCGTTCTGGAGGTCCGTTCTTAACCTGAAACTGTTCTTAACCTGAAGCACCACTTTAGCTAATGGGGCCTCCTTCTGCCGCCGTGCCGCCGGAGCACGATTTCTCTTCTCATCCTGAAGCAAAGTTCTTAACCCGAGGTACTATTTCTGGGTTAGCGGAGTCTGTAACCTGAAGCGTATGTAACCTGAAGTGTATGTAACCCGAGGTACCGCTGTACTGTGTTAATGAGCTTCTGTTAAGTGCATTTCAAGTTTCACATTCCAACTTTATGATCCATGCCACGGCCCCCTAATATAATAGGTCCATACTGAAGATGGGGAGACTGAGGCCCTTGCCTCAGGCCACCTATTGCCTTGTACCTGAAACAAGAGTTGAACTAAACCTGTTCCATTTCACATGCTTCATTGCTATGCTGCACCGATAGCTGGCGTAAATACTACTTGACAGAAATATCCTGATGTACCTCTTTAGGAATTGGACTCATAGAAGATTTAGATGATGCCATGATGACTAGTCTCTCAAATCTGCAGTCTTTTCTTAAGTTTCCTGGATGCTGCATCTCAGATGAACAGGGGCTGATGGAGTTGACGCAATCTGTAGCAGACAGGGTGATGGAGCTGTCCTGTTCAGCTGAGCTCCCCACATCTGAGTCGCTGCTGTTCATCCTAGGATAGAGTGGGCTTAGGCAGGGGTGAGGTTAGTGCAGTGCAAACACACTGGCAGGAGTGCCAGATTGGCACATTTGTTGTGTGCCGGTCTCGCCTTGCTCCTCCACCTCTCTGTCAGGTGACCGACGCAGCCCCCATCACATCACTGATGTTGTAATCGCTGAAAGGGAAAGGCAGTCTGCATATCCTCAGATGCACTCTGCACCTCTTTTATGTGCACAGCGCATACGACAGTCCCTCGCATTCAAAACTGTCATCAAAGTCTGACTCAACCTCTTCAAATTAATACGTATGCAGAAACGTCCATCGTCAAGATGGTTTCTGCTCCTTTCCAGATTTCTCTCACCCCTTTGGAATGTTTTATTACCAGCCAAAAGAATCAGGGCTTTATTTCTCTGAGGCCACAGAACACAGTAATTTTATTTCTTGCTTATCTATTTAATATCGAGTACAGGAATCAGATAGAAAAGCAGAAGGAGGGAAATGAGCTCTTACCAATCTGATCATTTCAGGCAGGAAATTCCACTGGAAAATTAAAATGGGCTCCCTCTCGTTGCCTTCTAGCATTCATAACAAGGCAGCAGGCAGCACTCTGAAGACGACTGTCTGGGTCAGGCATGCCCAAACTCTGCCCTCCAGCTGTTTTGGGACTACAACTGCCATCATCCCTAGCTAACAGGACCAGTGGTCAGGGATGATGGGAGTTGTAGTCCCAAAACAGCTGGAGGGCAGAGTTTGGGGATGCCTGATCTGGGTGCTGCCCATAAACTACTTGTGCTGGCATATTAGATTTCAGATGGTTTAGTTGAAGGGGCAACAAGCCATTTAGTATTAGGGTTTCAATACCCAATAATTCATCATGGTATTACAACGAAACCTGTCGTGAAAAGCTTACAGAACACACCCTCCAGGAAGGGAGACGACAACTTTATTATGGCCCCATCTGCGGGATGCGTTTAGAGCAGTACTATAACGTGGTTTCCCTCAAAGAATTCTGGGAACCACACACTGTTGAGCTTTGTTAGGTAAAGGGACCCCTGGCCATTAGGTCCAGTTGTGGCCAACTCTGGGGTTGCAGAGCTCATCTTGCTTTATTGGCCAAGGGAGCTGGGTTACAGTCATGTGGCCAGCATGACTAAGCTGCTTCTGGCAAACCAGAGCAGCGCACGGAAACGCTGCTTACCTTCCCGCCGGAGCGGTACCTATTTATCTACTTGCACTTTGACGTGCTTTCGAACTGCTAGGTTGGCAGGAGCAGGGACCGAGCAACGGGAGCTCACCCCGTCGTGGGGATTCAAACCACCGACCTTCTGATCGGCAAGTCCAAGGCTCTGTGGTTTAACCCACAACTCCACCCGCGTCCCTTTGAGTTTGGTAGGAGACCGCTATTCCCCCAAAGGAGCTACAATTCCCAAGAGTTCCCTGGCAAAGAGGGATTGATGGTTAAACCACTCTGAGAATGAAGCTCTGTGAAGGAAACAGGAGTCTTCTAACAAACCTCGGCAACAACCAACAAGATACAGTGCTCAGGATTGTTTGGAGTAATCCTAAAAAACAACAACCTTGTAAGATGGGAAAGACTAAGAGATAGGAACAGGACCAAGCTCACCCAAAGAGCTTCATAATACTCTGTCGAATGCTGAAGACACACCCCTTTCCCCTGGCTTTTTACATTCATTCATTCATTTATTATTAAATTTGCATACCACTCTTCATTGGAAGATCTCAGGATGGTTCACAGCATAAACATACAGAATAAAACAGTAGTTTAAAATGCTGAATATGCCAAATTGGCAGGCATAAGAAATAGGGTAAGAGAAAAGGACAATAAAGAATATGAAGAGGATTGGAAAATGTTTATTGAGTATTTTAAGAACCAGTATAAACAAGTAAATAACTTAGCAGGTCTTGAGTAAATCCAGCAGAATAGGAATTAATAGAAATTTAACAGAGAAAGAAATTTGAAGATTAAAAATGTGGAATGCATGGCCTAACATGCCTAATAAGAAAAGTTCTGCTTTCTTTGAGAACGTATATTTTAAGATCTTCTTTAATTCTATATAAATTTTTTCCCAGAACTGCTTCACTATTCCACACTCCCACCACATATGGTAGAAGGAACCCTCACTAACCCTGCATTTCCAGCATTTATTATCCACCTTATACATCTTTGATAATTTCATGGGTGTTAGATACCATCTATAAAACATCTTCAATACGTTCTCCTTTATCATTGTACAGGCCGTAAAATTTAATCCTTCATTCCAAAGTCTTTCCCAATCTTCAAATAGTATACTATGTCCTACGTCCTGTGCCCAGCGAATCATCACACATTTAACTTCCTCATCTCCTAAACTCCAGTCTAACAGTATCCTATACATTTTCGAAACAGTTTTCTCTTCTTTATTTATAATCTCCATCTGAAACTTGGATTCCTTCTCTCCATAGCCTCTCTCTTTAAGATCTTTCTTAAACATCTGATTCACCTGGAGATGGTGTAGCCAATCGAAAACATACTCTTTGACCTGATCGTATGGTCGGACCTTCCATTTACCGTCTTCTTTAATTATTAGCTGATTATATCTTGCCCAGTTACTTCTCATATTAATAGCCTTTACGCACATTACTTCCAGAGGTGAAAGCCAATGTGGCGTTTTTGGTTCCAGCAAGTTTTTATATTTTTCCCAAATTTCAATTAGTGGTCCTCTAAAAATATGATTTCCAAACCCCCTGTGTATCCTCCATTTTTCCCGCCATAAATAGGCGTGCCAGCCGAAGTTGTTGTCATGACCCTCCAAATCCAATAACTCCCTATTCTCCAACTTTACCCAGTCCTTAACCCAACTTAGGCAAACCGCCTCATAGTATAACTTCACATCCGGCAATGCGAAACCTCCCCTTTCTTTTATATCTGTCAATAATTTAAACTGAATCCGCGGCTTCTTTCCCTGCCAGATGTATCTCGAGAGCGTTCGTTGCCACTCTTTAAAAATTCGGCTTCCTTTAATTATTGGGATAGTTTGAAACAGAAACATCAACCTGGGTAATACATTCATCTTAATTGTGTTAATCCTGCCCCAAAATGACAGTTTTAACCTCCCCCATATTTCCAAGTCTTTTTTTATTTCCCTCCACGTCGGTTCATAATTATTTTTAAATAAATCTATGTTCTTAGGTGTTATCCAAATACCAAGATATTTCACTTTTTTGACTACCTCTATTTGTGTTTGCTGTTGAATTATTTCTGTGGTTTTCTGATCTAAGTTTTTGCTTATTATTTTGGTTTTACTCTTATTTAATTTGAACCCTGCCACCTCTCCAAATTGCTCTAATTCTTTCAATATTTCTTCCATTGCAGTTGTTGGTTCCTCTGACATTATTACAACATCATCCGCATATGCTCTGATCTTGTATACATTCTGTCCGACCCACACTCCTTTTATTTTTTGGTTCTGCCGTATAGAATTTAATAGGACTTCCAATGTCATTATGAACAGAAGCGGGGAGAGCGGGCAGCCCTGTCTCGTTCCTTTTTGTATCTTTATCTCTTCTGTCACTATGTTATTAATGATCAATTTGGCTTTCTGGTCTGTATATATAGCTTTTACTCCATTAAAGAAATCTTCCCCCACCTCCATATATTCTAAATTTTTCAGCATAAAGTCCCAAATGACATTGTCAAATGCCTTTTCGGCGTCTACAAACATCATTATAGCTTGTTTGTTAATCCTAACAGATAAGTACTCCAACATATTGATTATATTCCTTGTGTTGTCTCTCATCTGCCGACCTGGCAGGAATCCTGCTTGATCTCTGTGAATATTTTCTGATAACAACCTCCTCAACCTTCTCGCTAGGATCCCTGCAAAAATTTTATAATCTATATTCAGCAGTGAGATCGGTCTATAATTTTTGACCTGGGTTAAATCCGCGTCCTGTTTAGGAATGAACGTAATAAATGCCTCCCTCCAAGTCTCTGGGAGTTCTCCTTTCCTTAGAATATTATCCATAATTTCTTTCATAGGTCCCATCAATACAGTTTTCATCTCCTTATAATAACCTGCAGTAAATCCGTCTGGACCTGGGGCTTTTCCTCTCTTTAGCTCTTTTATTACATCTTCTATTTCATCACTTCCTATTGGGGTATTTAGTCGTTGTTTTCCCTCCATTGAAATTTTCTGCACCCCTTTGTCCCTCAGAAATCTTTCTATTCTCCTTAAATTAGTTCTCTCCCTGTTAGAGTATAGTCTCCTATAGTAGTCATGAAACTCTCTCCTAATTTCTTTGGGGTCTGTTTTCTCTTCCTCTCCTACCTTTATTTTATTTATTGTACTCCGTTCCTTCCTCTTTTTTATTTGCCAGGCAAGCCATTTGCCTGATTTATTTGCAAACTCAAAGTTTTTTTGTCTTAATTTTTTGATATTCCACTCCACCTCTCTGTTTATTATTATGGCAAATTGGGCTTGTAATATTTTTATTCTTTCTTTTGCTTTCTGACAATTGGGTTTTTGGGCTAATTTTTGTTCATTTACCATTATCTGCCTCAAAATTTCCTCCCTCCCTTTCTCTCTATTCTTATTTTTAATTGCATTTTGCTGGATAAAGTAGCCTCTTATTACTGCCTTGCTTGCGTCCCACACCACATTAGCTTTTGTTCCTTTACCACTGTTTTCCTTAAAGTATTGCTTTAGTCTTTCCTGCGCCGTCTCAACAATTTTTTGGTCTTCCAGAAGATAATCCTTCAATCTCCATCTAAAACTTCTTGGCTCCAGGCTTTTTATTTCTAACTCTATCGGGTTATGATCTGAAATTACCCTCGGTCTTATTTCTATTAGTTTAATTCTTGGGCATAATTCACTTGAGGTCCATATCTGGTCGATCCGTGACATAGACTGATTGGGTTCCGAGTGGAAGGTGAATTGTTTATCTAGTGGGTGTTTGAGACGCCAGATATCTATCAAATTACTATTATCCACCATTGAAAAAAAAGATTTTGGTAGTTTCCCGTTCCTACTTCCTCCTTCTCTATACCTATCCACTTCTAGAGAAACCACCCCGTTCAAATCACCCATTAGAACAATTTTCTGATCTACATATTCACATATTTTCTCTTCCAATTTATTAAAGAATTCCGACTTATTGTCATTTGGGGCATACACCCCTATTAACACCAAATTTTCTCCTTGCCAATTAATACGGACCCCTATTATCCTACCCTCTTCATCCTTAAATATTGTTCTAGCTTCAATCTTATTTTTAATATATAGTACCACTCCTCTTTTCTTCTCTTTATCCAATGATTCAAATTCCTTCCCCAATCTCTTGTTAATTAATATTTTCCTGTGCCTTCTGGCTATATGCGTTTCCTGGAGACAAATAACATCCAAATTTTTCTTTTTCAAATATTGCTCGATTTTATTCCTCTTTTTTTTCTCATTCATCCCATTGATGTTCCAACTCCAAATTTTTAACCCCATAATTTCTAACTCTCCCTAACTCTCCCGTGAATTTTCCTTTTCTTTATGGATTCTCTGGGTCCCCCTCTTCTACTTCGCCCTCTGTTTCTTCGTCTGGTCCACTCCCCCCTCCCTCCTCTTCCTCTTTCGATTCTGATTCTCCTGAAGCTCCTCCCTCCGCTCCCCCCCTTCCATTCATCTGTGCTCTTAACTCTTTATATTTTCTCAGGAATTTCCCGGTTTCCTCCTGATTTAATAACTTATGTTTTTTGCCTCTATATGCAAAAGATAACCCCTCCGGGAATTCCCACCTGAATTCAATTTTATTTTTCTTCAGTGCCTGCACCAATGGTTTATAAGAGTCTCTTCGTTTGAGTAGTCTGATTGGGATGTCTTTAAAAATAATGATGTAATTCCCCTCAATATTCAACCTCTTTTCCCTATTCTTTTGAAGAATCTTGTTCCTTATATCTTTATCTTTAAATGTAATCAGGCAGTCGCCTGTATATCTCTTTGTTCTTGTTGAGCTAACCCGCATTCTAAATGCACTCTGCACATTTTTGGCCATTTCTTCCACTGATATACCCATCCATTCCGCTAGCTCCATTACTAATTTCTCCTTAATATTTTCATTTTGTGCCTCTGGCACTGCCCTCAGCCTTAGATTCACCTCCCTCTGTCTCAATTCATTCATTGCTATAATGTCCTTCATCTCTTCCTGTGCCTTATTTAAATCCATCACTTCTGCTTTCACCTTTTCCTTTTCTCTTTTTATATCCTTTAACTCCAATCTAGTCTTTTTTAATCCTTCTTCATTGAGCTGCGTTCTCCTAAATATTTCCTTTATTTGGCCTTTAAGTTCACTCACTGTTTCATCCATCTTTTTGTCCATTCTCCCAATCCTGTTATCTACTTGTTCTAATTTATATTCTACATTATTTTGACTCTGTTTAATTTCAGCAAGCACCTTCAAAATATCAGTCTTAAAATCCACTTCTTGTTTAGATCCCCTTCTATCACTAGGTACTCCCCCATTCGTACCCCTCTTTCCCGTATGCGACATCCTTCAGATTTTTCTTTTCCCCACCTCCCAGAAAGTATCTTCCTCCCTTATTTCTTTCTTGTGTTCTAATTGTATATTTTTCACCTCCTCCCTTTCGCTATATTGACTTTTCGTCCTTACCCCCCTCCTGGGCTACCAGACCTTTATACAGATCTTTCTATTACACTTATAGTCAGTATAGCGTTTTCCCAATTAGTCCCACAAGTTCACTTCTCTCCGATCTGGTTATCTCTCAGCCAGCTGTTCTTCTCGCCTCCAAACAGGCTAATCCGCGCAATTGAGCAGGGACTCAGGTACAGTTAGTAGCAGTATCGCATAACAGCAAAGGGAGGGGAGAAAAAGGGGGAGGAAAGATAAACAATAAAAATAACAAATAGGGGATGTAGGGGGGATAGGGAGAGGTAGGAGGGATAGGGAGAGGAAGGAGGAAGAGGAACCAGCCGAATAAAATTAAGCAATCTCCATCCCAACGCTGGGCGACATCAAGTTCTTAAATAAACATTAATTTTCTGATATCTCAGTTCTACCTCAAAGACAACTAGCAATCCAAGTCTCTTTCTGAAGTATATCTGTATCTTTTCTGAAGATATAACTTAGATCACCAAATCTTAGTTCGTCAAGTCTTAGTTACTCATATGAGTCAGCATTTAGCATTTTCGTCTCCAATTGAAAGAGAAAAGAAGTCAAACGCCTCACAGGGAAAAAGGGAGACACCTACAGTGGGGTGGTGTCCACGCTAACTTACTTCGCCTTCTCCTCTTTTTTCCCTTTCTTCTTTCACCGTTTTCACACTGAGGCGGTTTCTAATGGCGACGGGGCTTCTCTTCCGGCTCGAAATCCTTTGCGTTCTTTCATGCAAAACCGAGAAGCACCTCCCCTCTTCTCCTCCCCTCCGTTTCGCCAAGGACCTTTTAATCCAACAAGTTTTTCTCTGGCCCCTCTTCTTCTCTCCTATTGCAACAATATTACTTCCCTTAGAAAGATTCTCTCTCGTCCTGAGAGAGCAGCCGAAGGGCAGTGTTTTATCCGCCAGGGCAGCTCACTTTCACTTTCCCCCTGCACTGACGTTGCGCTGCGTCTGCGTTGATTTCGGGATTCAGCTAAACTCCGTTTACTCCTTTTATTCCTCCGAGACTTCCTTGTTAGTATTTGGGCTCTTGGCCACCAAATTCAAGTATTTTCCTTTTTTTTTTTTTGTGTCGGAGTTCTTGGTTTTGAGAGCGGACCGCTGTTCTCTGCAAGCTCAGGGCTTCGCTAATTGGAGGTGGATAATGGCGTCCCTCGACCTGCAAGATCTCTCCGCCACTCTCTTCACCTCTCTCGAGGCTACCTGGCAGCCGGGTTGATCTTTTTCTGGTCACGCTGGGAACCGGACCTTCTGAACACCCTCCAGAAGTATTTTTGGGGGGTCTCCGCGCCCTGGAGTTGCCCCCTCCCTCCAAAATAGCTCAGGCTCTCACTCCCGGTAAGAACCTTGCTTGCGTCGAGCTCGCGGCACACCGGAAGTCCCCGGAATGCACGATTTAATAGAAAAATAAAGAAACCCGGAAAAGGGTGGAAGGGGAATCACCAGGTATGTCAAGATTGGTATGAAATTTGTACACTTGGGGGGAGGGAAGGGGATGTGGGATTGTGGTTTTTTGTCTCTTATTAAAAATGCATATATATATATATATATATATATATATATATATAACTCTATACCCTCAAACATTCCTCTAATGAAAATAGGGACATCCTAAGGAAAAGCAGGACATTCCAGGATCAAATCAGAAACCGAGGTGGCTTCTCTAAATCAGGGGTGTCCCTGGAAAGTAGGGACTCTTGAAGGGTCTGAAATTGCCTCATGAAGGGTCAGCCTGACTCTATGCTGGTAGATTTATATGGAACTGAAAGCTACTTCACAAGATACAAAATCACATATGAATATTTGCAGAAATGAGAGGAAATTCTCAAGAAATAGGGGTCAATATAAAAAGTATTAATGGGCAACTACTATTGTATAAATTTAGGCCATCGCTTGATAGGGAGTCATCCTCACTGAGATCAATGGGACCTCCTTGTGAATATAGGTTACACTGTTAGATGTTATTGCAGTTGAGCATCTTTACCAAGCCTTAGGGACACGGGTGGTGCCGTGGGTTAAACCACAGACTTGCCGATCAGAAGGTCGGCGGTTCGAATCCCCACGACAGGGTGAGCTCCCGTTGCTCGGTCCCTTGCTTGGTCCCTAGCAGTTCGAAAGCACGTCAAAGTGCAAGTAGATAAATAGGTACCAGTCTGGCGGGAAGGTAAACGGCGTTTCCGTGCGCAGCTCTGGTTTGCCAGAAGCGGCTTAGTCATGCTGGCCACGTGACCCAGAAGCTGTACGCCAGCTCCCTCAGCCAGTAAAGCGAGATGAGTGCCGCAACCCCAGAGTCGGCCACGACTGGACCTAATGGTCAGGGGTCCATTTACCTTTACCAAGCCTTATATGAAGCGCTTGGAGGTTATTGATGGAGAAGCTGGAAGTTTTGTAGGTAATGCTATTGAAGAGCCTGCTTAATCAGGCCAATGGCCCATCTTGTCCAGTATCCTGTTCTCACAGCTGCCAACCAGATGCCCGTGAGAAGCACACAAGCCGGAGATGAATGCAGTGGTACTCTGCCTGAACCTGATAGTGCTCTACTCCAGTTTCTATTGTTTCATCTTCCGTAGCTCTGTGTGAATTCAGAGACCTCAATTGTGCCGAATTTCTGCTGAAGCAACTGATTGCTCCTGGTGTATTTTAAAACCACTGTTGGGCTTCCTCTGTCAGTCGCTAGCTGAAGGCCAAACGTAGACTCATGATGTAAAGCTTTTATGGAGATAGCATTCTGGCACAATTCTGCTTTCCACTCAATTTCCTCCTTCCCTCACACATCCTGTATGAAAATGAATAGGGGAATAGTGGGATGGATGCAGCTGCTCTGCTTTTGTTCAATAAAGGCAGAGTTAATATTTCTGGGGAGTGGGGAGCGTCCGGGTTTTTTAATACTGAATCCATGTGGTTTTCCTGAAGTTCTAACATTAATCCATCGGAAACATTAGCCAATCTCCAAATGGTCAGACATTATCCGCAGAGCGAGTTAAGAACATATGCATTTCAGGTGTCAAAAAGGGTTGTTTACATATGTATGCCACTAGTGCGGCCCGTGTTTTGTTAGCCCAAAAATGTAAAATGAGCAAGGTCCCAATTAAAGAAGAATGACAACTTAAACTGATGGAATATGCGCAGCTTGCGGACTTAAGATATAGAATAAGAGAACAAGAAGAACATATGTTTAAAGAAGATTGGAAAATGTTTATTGATTATGTTGGGGGAAATTGTGTACACTTGAAAACGTGGGCAGCATTCAGATAAATTCAACAGTGTAAATAAGTTTTGATGGCTGTAATAATGGAATACTGAATGGTTTAGTTTATCTAAAATATGCAGGGATTTATGATATGCAAAATGAACCATGGAATGAGAAGAAGGGAAGTCACTGGTACTTGTTTAAATGAATACTCTAAAATGTTAAACAGAAAATGTAATAAAAATTATAGGGGGGGGGGAGAAAATATGGGATGGGAAAGGCTTACCATTCCTGTCCTTCTCAGTGGTAGTCCTTGATTTGAAATTGATTCGAGACTGGTGGCATGTCCTCTGTTTCAGGGTGCAGACTTGAGAAGGACTTCAATTCAGATGACTCATCAGTTGCCCAGCTGGTAGGAGCACCACCTTCTAGACTGCACAGGACATGGCGGTCTTTTGGACATTTGGCGGTTTATGAAATTGTATCTGTGAGGGTGAGGTTACCTATCCTTCCTAAAGTTGGATAACCATTAAATGTTCAGGAGCCTTCTCCACTCTTGCAGAAGTAGCCAGAGTGGTATTTTCCAGATGCCTCCACTCCAACCTTCTCTGACCATTGGACATGCTGGTTGCCACTGACAGGAATCAGAGCGCAACAGATATCTGAATAGTACCATGCTGTCTACCTGAGCTTCTAATTCTTATATAGCTGCTTCTACATGGATTGGTGACATCATGCAATAGATGTCATCATCACCATCACCATCACCATCACCATCATATATTATTTTATACCCTGCCCATCTGCTTGGGTTTCCCCAGCCACTCTGGGTGGCTCCCTACAGAATATTAAAAACACGATAAAACATCAAACATTAAAAACTTCCACTGCAACAATATATGTATTTTAAATGGTAAGACTCTAATGGGGCTTATACATATTTCTAACATGGTTTTTTGTTTAAAAAAGAGAAAATATGACCCACACATGTACCCCTCTCTGAGGAAGCAAACAATCACATTTGACAACATATTCTTCCTGTTTGAATTCACATGACACCAGCTGCTGCTATTTGCCCATATTGCTAATAAAGATATTTAATGGTCAGCTACCAGACCTGCAGACACACAAATACGTATATACATCTTTGTTATCAGGCAGAGGGGAATTGCACTCAAATATCCTCTTTATAGCACATAAAAGCATTTGGAAATTGCCAACAGGACAATATACCATCTCTCGCCAAACTGTCAGTGGCATCCCATAAAAGTGCATAAAACGGTATGCACTTGCACAGAACAATAACATTTATGTGCCTCCTGTAACAGGAGACCACTCTCCAAATCGCAAAGTGTTATGGCTTCCTAGGATTTTCAGCACTGCAATTCCCTGTTGAGTCAGTTTCTCCATTAGCAGCTATACTGATCCTTATGTGGCCCGCAGGGATGCTCTCTATGCTGTGGTCACCTCAATAATTTGTGCAAAAATTATTTCTGATTTGGCAGTCAGTGGCCATAATGAAAACCCCCTTGGTATATTGGGTGTACGTTCATTGTTTTTAAAGTTTTAATTTCAGGTTTTCATCTTGAAACAGACTCTCTGATAGCCATATCTCTGAAATTTATTTTTATTCTCTGGACAGCAGCAACGGCTGGCCAAAAGCAATATAAGCCTCTCATCAGATATGATCCGATCTATTAGCAGCAGATGTTTTCGGGTGTCTCTTACTGCAATTTCAAGCAGCCCAGCAGTATCAGCTGATGGGATTATCTGTTGGGAAGAGCAATCTTTGAGATATTCATTTGCCCTGGCCTGGATGCTGACCTTCCAAGTCTTGGGCCACTTCTCACTGAGATGTAGAGTGGCATTGCCAAAACAGAGGAACTACATCATGCCCCACCCCAAAAGCCAAAAGAGGGCACAGATTTAAATAGAAATATAACTCCACAGAGTGGGGAAGATTGCAATCAGGTGACCTGGTGCTTAGTCTGTTGTCTGGATGCTAATTTTTATAGGGACGCGGGTGGCCAGCAGCCTTCAAGCAAGGAAACTTGCCTTATTATCGCTCCCTAGCATCCCACTGCCAGAGGATTGCCTCCTTCCATTCACCAGTTTGCCTCCTCCAAGCGGAAGAAACCTGGGAAGTGCTGAATGTCACATCCATTGCCAGGTGTGTCCTGCTAGAAACAGAAAAGGGCTTTCCCCTTGGCCTGCCTTTATATCCACTCAGTTGCCAAGTGCTTTTGTGACATCACAAGAAACCCACAGCCAATGGCAACAGCTGGGGAGGCATCATCTTCATTGCTTTGAGCTTCACAATGGCAGGTGGACCTATCAGTGATTGTGTGCTTGTTTATTTGGGACACGGGTGGAGCTATGGTCTAAACCACTGAGCCTCTTGGGCTTGCTGATCAGAAGGTCAGCGGTTTGAATCCCCGCGATGGTGTGAGCTCCCGTTGCGCTGTCCCAGTTCCTGCCAACCTAGCAGTTGGAAAGCATGCCAGTGCAAGTAGATAAATAGGTACCACTGCGGCAGGAAGGTAAATAGCATTTCTGTGCACTCTGGCTTCTGTCACGGTGTCCCGTTGTGCCAAAAGCGGTTTAGTCATGCTGGCCACATGACCCAGAAAGCTGTCTGTGGACAAACACCAGCTCCCTCGGCCTGAAAGCGAGATGAGCACTGCAACCCGTAGTCACCTTTGACTGGACATAACCATCCTGTGGTCCTTTACCTTTTACCTTTTAATTGTTGGTGGACAATTTCAGAGAATCTGCTCTCCCTCCTTTTGGTTATTTACTTTTAAACCAGATTTGGAACAGAAAGACCTCTTCTCCTTTGTAAAGTTGGACACCTCTGCTGTGGTGGTTTGCCTGTGTGTGGAGTATGCTACTTCAGAATGGAAATTGGCACTCATGATATTGAATAATCAACTGCAAGAGTAGGCTGCCCAGTGGGATGGAGCCCCAGCAAGAGTCTCCCAGTAGCAGCGTCCCTTACTGGGAAGGGAATGGGTGCAGTAATGGCAAGATCAGGGCTATGCGAGCCCACCCACTAGTCAAAATGATCCAAGGAGAGTTGGCCACTTCTCTGGACTGATCTAGTTCTTCATCCTTGCTCGAGTAAGTCCATAGAGCTCAATGAGACTAACATTTAAGTAGACATGAATAGGATTGCACTGTAAGTTTATTTTCATATAACATTTTTGGGCAGGTCTAACAGATGCACGAGGGATTCTGCTAGTGCAACCGTTAGCAAGTGTGAGATTGTTTTTGCTAAAATTCCCTAGTGTTGAGAAGGACTGAGTCACAGAACCCATGGACATATTGTACAATTGAGTCAATATCACAACTCTCTAATCTGACATGTTCCCTACGCAACATATTTTCTGAGAGAGAGATCACACACTGGGGACTCAGCTACATTAGTCAGGAAGCAGTGTTTTGAATGTTTTGTAACCATGCAACACCAGATGGTGCCAGAGAGTAAAAAAATTCTACATGATTTTCCATAATGTTTTTTTCCCTTTTCTTTTAACGATTTAATTTCTGACTTATTTATAGTGTGTGTTTTTCCTGCGTGTAGATCCACCCAGAGAGATTTGTTCCGACAGACAGCACAAGAATTTCAGGTTGATTAAATTATAAACTGCATCCAGTTTTGACAAATGATTTCCTAATCGACTGTGGTTCTGAAGGACATGTCCCACTAATGCACTTTAATAATTGGACAGATAGCTTTATCTCCAATGGCGAGAATCAAATAAGACCTTAAAAGTCTACGCATGCTTGCAAGTGTGTGGCTAGTTCATACATACACGTTCGGGTGTGTCTGAATGGCTTGAATATATCAATTGTCCATCACAGATTGCCCATGCTGGGTACAACTTCTATGTGACTTTAGAGACACTCTGTGTTCCCATGGTGCCAGTTCATACATTCAGCTGCCAGCCAGTTATCCTATGGACAATATCTGAGCACAGGGGCATGGCGTGGGGAGCACATGGGGTCTGTGGCCCTGGGCACACAATTTTGAGGGAGCACGAACCAGGTGCCCCCATGCAGGTGTATGGGCAATCTATCCAGAAGATAAATTGTTTATTGAGGACTTAGTGATCTAACATGGTTGTTCCTCCTGCCTCTGTTCCTCGCCCTTCTTATCTCTTGCTAAGTTCTTTGATGGCATGAGAACAGCCTTTAATGCCCTAATGAGTTGGAAGGAAATGACAATGGTAGGTACCTTCTTTGATGCTGGACATTGTTTTGAGAAAGTGAGGCATTGGGAAGGGGTGGCTGATGAATGATCTGCACATAGCCAGTAATGAATGATCTGCATGTAGTCAGTTGGGCAAGCCACACAGGCTAGCTATCTATAAATTGGATGGCTTTGGGCAGAGTTTTTTGGAGAAGCTCGTGCACAGACTGACAGCTGTGGGGCCGTGCAAACTGAGGCTACCTGGTGGAGTCACTTCGCTGCTTCTTGAGGGCTTCCAAGTGGCAGGTGGAAGTGCTTGCTCGGTATGTATATATTGCTTGCTGCTTAGAATAGAATCTTTAATCTTCTCACTCACTTGTGTTTTGTATTACTTCTGAATTTCATTTTGAAAGAACCACCTTGCATTTGGCAAGACAGCAGGCGCCAGCTTCTGTGGTGATCCCACCCAGGCGTGTCCTGGCAGGCCCTGTCCCCAGCTCCTCATCCTTCCCTGCTTGCTGCCAGGGGCCCAGCCTCACCACCACATCCCCATCCCCCTCGCTGAATGGCTGCCTGGCCAGTGCTCGCCTGCTCCTCACTTGGCGTGTTCCTCAGATGGTCAGGCGGTAGGCAGGTGGTGCAGCGTGGCCTTGTTTGGGTCCAATGGGGGGAGTTGCTCCAGCGGTGGTTGGGGGCGAGGCCTGGGCTGTCACAGCAGACTCCATTCGCCCTCTGCCCCCGGTGTGCACATGCATGTCCCAGGCACCAGCAAACCACGCTATGCCACTGTCTGAGCCTAGAGAAAACAAGTGCCTGTATGAATGAAGGGATGTGGAGTCTAAAGGAAGTTTGGAAGATCAATAGGTATGTGCAAGAATCTATAGGTTAAGGGAAGGATAAGTGGCCCTGTCAAAGACAAGGAAGACTGTCAAGTTCAATGAGGCCTCCGCTTCTAAAGGATGGAAATATAAAGAGACCTTGAATGATGGGGTGTGCATAAGGTGGAAGTCCACCATTGACCATTAGCTGGGTGACAAACGTACCTAATATTTTGGTATGTCAAAATGCAAGCACAGTACTGGAATCCTTGTGGGGAGGGAGCAGGGGATGGTCTCAATGCATGGGGTTTGACATATTTGTCAAGCAAACTGCTAGCATGCTTGCAAATCTAAAGGTGAGCAATGAAACATCTGCCTTTATCATGTACAGCACGCTTTTAATCAATAGATCTGATTTCTTCCTAAGCTGGGCAGATGTGCAGATATTTGCTGGAGCCTTGCTACAGTGTAAAAATAAATAAATTCATGTTGTTTTCTGTCCAGGAAAAATGATTCTGTCTTGCATCTAAATTTGTTGCTTTCTGGAATTTAAATCACCACTTACATGAAGCATGCCAATAAATCCATTAAATGTTTAGCCTTTGTCACTGAAGAAACCATGGATATTACATTATTAGAATTTATATGATAAATGAAATTATAATATCCATAGATTTTCCTTCTGAATCCTGACAAAGGGGGAGGAAGGGAGGAAGACGTATTGCCATAGTGATTTGCCTGCTATTCTAGGAAGTTGAGGGGCATGCATTATTCAGACTTGCAGGACCTGGGGGTGGAATATAATCACTGGTGACCAGAGACTGGAGGAAGTTGAGGAGAATGAAAGATGGAGCATCAGTTCAGGAAGGTCATCATGAGCGAGGAGAGTTACGACCGGGGCAAGAATAAAATCCATTGGAAGCCATGTGCCTCAATCTCCTATTCCCCTCGTGAATTTTAGGTGATGAGTTTTAAATAATGGGGACTTAGATCTGTTGGTGCTGTTTGGTGTAAGTCCAGTGAGAAAGGTAGCAACTATTACTATTGTTAATTCAAGATGAGAGCATTGTGTTTGTGCAGTTGCCTAGGGCTACAGTCCTCCCTTTTAATCCAGAGTAAATCCCATTGAGCTCAGTGGTACTTGCTTCTAAGTAAACGTGTCTAAGATTGTGCTGTAAGGTTGCATTTGCATCTTAAGTTTCTGGCCAGGCACACAGGATCCCATCGACCTCCCTGGAAGCCCAGGAAATGAAGACTGAATGGTAAGAATGCTCCACTCTGATTCACAACTGCTGTGGTAATTCAGCTGTATTAAGATGAGCTGTGCAAGTGTTCCCCTTTAGCACATAGTTAACCTACAGCAGTGGCATAGCATGGGGGGGCCATGGCTCCGGGCACAAATTTCTGAGGGGGTGCAACCAGGGACGCCCACAACAGGCTCCCTCATTGAGGTAGCAGCTGTGAGGAGGCAAACCGCACCCAGGCTGGTCGTTGGAAGGGGCTGGGGTGGAAGTAGTGTCTTCTTCTCCTGGTGGCCAGTGAAGGAACACCCACGCGTGGTCTACCACTGGGCCGGCTGAGAGGGAGGGAGGGAGCCACCACTGCCCACCAAGGAAGGAGGAAGAGGAAGACAGGAAAGCACTGCAAGAGCGCCTTGCTGAAAGGACAGGAGGGCAAGTTGACAGCAGTGCTCCTGGCTTCATGTTTCCCTGTCTTTTCTCTGATCCCAGGTTGGGCCTAGCTTGTAGGGAAAGATTCCCTTGATTAGATGCTGGTTGGCAAAGAGACTGACTGCTGCCCAGTCCACCAGGGTGGCGCAACACTTGCCCTGCCCCGGGCAACAGCAACCCACGCTATGCCCCTGATCTACAGTGTTTGCACCGACTTGCTACACTGATTGCACCGACCTGAATGTATGAGCTGTAGTTATGCCTTCCTAAAGGCATTTCATACAAGCCTCATCTGCTGTGAATTGTCTATTTCTTGCTAATGCTGGATGCATCCATGAAACCAACTTCTGATTCGGATGAGCTCTTAATATGGTGCAATCCAGTATGCGAAACTGAAAGAACCAAATGGACACATCCTTCTGAGCACAAATGAGCACAAATAATCACGAATATGCAATAAAAAAGAAATTTGGAGTAGCCCTTACTTCAAAATGGGGTAAGCCAACTCTTTTGCATTCAGGGGGCCTTTCTGCTCATTCTGTTGAGTATGGCTCTGGACTCCTGCCCTAAAACTCTGTCCAGACAGCACTACAGTGGTACCTCGGGTTAAGTACTTAATTCATTCCGGAGGTCTGTTCTTAACCTGAATGTGTTCTTAACCTGAAGCACCACTTTAGCTAATGGGGTCTCCTGCTGCTGCTGTGCCACCGGAGCACGATTTCTGTTCTCATCCTCAAGCAAAGTTCTTAACCTGAGTTATTTCTGGGTTAGCGGAGTCTGTAACCTGAAGCGTCTGTAACCTGAAGCGTATGTAACCCGAGGTACCACTGTACTGGGAGCAGATGTGCATTTTTTAAAAAAATATACATATTTTTAGTGAGTTTAACTAAAATTGCTACAGCTGACCCAACATGAAACAAACCTAAAAGAACCTACTATAATTTGAAACGAAGCAGATTATATACCTTCAGACTTGGAAAGGCACTCCTGATTTATATCTATGATTTCAGTCATGGTTTCCTAATCAAGGTTGTACTGTGAGTGAGCCATATTTTCCACTGAAATCAGCCCTTGAAGCTATCAATCTTTAATTAAGGTTGCTGAGAAACTTTTACCTTTCTGGTAAGAGGGACAAGTGGAGTGGAAATACATTTTTTTGCCTGTGCTCGAAAAACATTACCTAATGTCCACACACAAGCCACAAAAATCACATGCTTGCTTTTAAATATGGATATGCTCATTAAAGGTTTGGAGAGGTAGGTGAGGGGGGAGAGAGGGAAGAGCCATCTCCTTTTAGAAATAAGGCAGCTGCAAATCAAAGTGCTGTCTGAGCTAAAAGATATTGTGTGCGTTGTATACCCAAAGCTGAATTTTGCATACGAAAAATTTCCATCTTTTCTTCTTGGAGGAAATTGCTGGTTTCCCATAAGCAGCTGTGGGGAAACTTTGACCCTCCAGATGTTGATGAACTACAGCTCCAGCAAGCATAACCATTGACCACATTGTTCACCAACATCTGGAGGGCCAAAGATTCCCCACACCTGCCTTACAGCTGCCTAAAAACAACGCCCTAATATTTTTGCCTGTGCGAGAAACGTGTTCCACATGACAGAGACTTATCGATAAAGTTTTTGCATCCTTGGTTTTTAAGCCAGGGCATAATCAAATTGTCCTTTCTCTAGTCCGTTGAGGCCATCTGCCCAGGTAGAGGTTGGCATGCTCCTATAGGGGTCAAGGAGGATCCGGAAACACCGGACAATGAGGATTCCGAGGAAAATGAATAACAAAACGACAAAGACAAAGGTTGTTTTCTGTTCCAGGGTGATGCCGGTTTCTGCGGGAATGTTCCCAGAAGAGAAGAAGGCAGAGGTGAAGGGCTCACCATCCATTCTCCAGGAAAGAGGAACGAAGGAATTCCACAGTCTTCTTCTTTTCATCATCAGGGCATGGTAGGAATCATTTGCAGGTCCTTCATTACCTGAAACTGAAAAGATGAGAAACGAAAGTATAAGTAAGTCTGTCTTGAGTAGGATGTCAAGGCTCTGAAGATGCAAAGAGAGAAACATTTCTTTGTGACCCTAGATCAGGAAGAAATGCTCTCATACCAAGTCCTAGCAGATAGGTGTGATGGGTGACATTCCAGTCAGTTTATTTATTACTTTTTAAATTAAATTTGTATACTGTCCTATACCTGGAGGTCTCAGGGCATTTACAACATAAAATCACAATTTAAAAGCACCAAATACATAATAAAAGCAACTCAATAAACCCCCCATTGTTCTAGACAAGAGCAGCCAATCTGCCCACTTGTGTCCAACATAGCAATAACAATACAATTTATTCATGCTGCATCTTTTTAATATTACAGGGTGCATAAGGTAGGGTTGCTATATTTTAGAAAGTGAAAATCCGGACATGGACATTGGGAAGGGCTGCCATATGCCCAGGTTTTCCCAGACATTTTAAACCATTCTTGAAAATTCAGCCCAGACGCCATTGTTGACAGACGAATCCTGGCTACGTCTGGGAAATTCTGAACATATGGCAGCCCCGGCATAAGGAAAGATAGCAAAAGTTAATTCCACTGAAGTAACAAATGAGGTTTTGCAAAGGGCAAACTGGAAGTTAACTAAATTGGATACAGAGTTTATAGAAATACAAAATTGGTTAGGACTAATCCCGAACAATGTTTAGAGGTGACTTCCAAATGCATAAAAGGGATTGTGCTTGAACTTTGAGTCTGAAAGCAATTCCTTATTTGAGTTATTTGCTCAGAGTTCTTCTCACTCTGTAGTTCCTTGTCCAAAAATATATTTCTAAGAACCAAGGGAAGGGCTTGTATTATGGTGGTGCAATAAATCTGCCCCCCCACCCATTGTGAGAGCAGGGATCACTCGGATTCAGTCAAGTATATTTTGTTGTTTGGTTGGCCTTTTTTTGAAGATTTGGTGGAATTAACAGTGTTAGTAACGCAAAATGAAGAATGCCATAACTCCTGTTCTGAGTGTTTTAATAAACACCACTGGCCAGAGCAGCGTGGAATGTGGAAAATGGGAAACATCTGGCATCTATCTCCCTGGTTACTACTGGAAGCAGAGCTGGGCTTTTGATCCAACATGACCTTGTCTTATGCTTTTCTACAAATGGAGTAAGAAGCTGGGAAGATTGGGAACTAAAGTACAATGGGTCATAGCTGAGATATTAGGAAGTAGAGACCTGTGGGATAGGGTAGGGTAGAGAAATAATGGATAGAGAAATAATGGGGGTAGCTGGAAGATGGTATTCGACCAAAGTAAAGAGAGTACAGTGGTACCTCGAGTTATTGACTGGATCCATTCGGGAGGCCCGTCCATAATGTGAAAAACCCACAATTTGAAGCGCCATGTCTGTTCAGGCGTGCTGCACAACTTGGCCCTTCTGTGCATGCGCGAAGCGTGAATTAGTGCTTCTGCACATGCGCAAGCGGCGAAACCCGGAAGTAACCCATTCTGGAACTTCCAGGTTGCCACGGGACGCAAGATGAAAACACACAACCTGAAGCGGACGCAACATGAGGTATAACTGTACACTATACAAAGGAGGTGGGACGTGGGTGGCGCTGTGGGTAAAACCTCAGTGCCTAGGACTTGCCGATCGCATGGTCGGCGGTTCGAATCCCCGCGGCGGGGTGAGCTCCCGTCTTTCGGTCCCAGCTCCTGCCCACCTAGCAGTTCGAAAGCACCCTTAAGTGCAAGTAGATAAATAGGTACCGCTTTCTAGCGGGAAGGTAAATGGCGTTTCTATGTGCTGCGCTGGTGCTGGCTCGCCAGAGCAGCTTTGTCACACTGGCCACATGACCCGGAAGTGTCTCCGGACAGCGCTGGCCCCCGGCCTCTTAAGTGAGATGGGCGCACAACCCTAGAGTCGGACACGACTGGCCCGTACGGGCAGGGGTACCTTTACCTTTTATACAAAGGAGAGGATGCCTACAAGGGAGTAGGAGACCAAAAGTGTTCTGATGAACGGTTGGGGGACAGAGCTACATAGTGCTGTATAAAAAGGCATTAAAAGAGAAGCATCTAAAAAGAACACATGGAGTAAGAATGTGAGAAAAATATGCAGTGGCCTTTTGGAGTTAATGTAAAAGTAAAAAAAGTGGCTCCTAGCTATTTGAATCAAACCCTTCTTTTACACATGGTATGTTTGTATTTTTGTTTGCAACCTACGCATCAAAAAACTTTCCCAGGGCAACTCACAATAAAAATATAGATTCAGGTAGGTAGCCGTGTTGGTCTGACACAGACGAAATATATGTAAAAAAATAAATAAACAACTCTCTCTCTCTCTCTCTCTCTCTATATATATATATGTTATAATACAACCATACAACACAGTTCTCAAAACACTGTATATTTCCTTGCAGCAAAATTGAACTGCCAGCTGCAAAAAAAGACAACTAATTTAAAACATGCTCTTAAACATTTCAGTCCATTTGGCGGGCAAGCAGTGGAAGCTAAAAATCTTGTTGAAATTCTATTTGGCCCATGTAGAAAGGCTTCTACCTGTGGTTCCGTGTTTACTGGCAGGCTGACCAAATCCTAAATTTTCACCCTAACCTACTTCTCAGTGTTGCTATGAGGATAAAATATTGCTGTGTATAATTGGGATGCAAATTGGGTGGTTGCTGTTTTTTACTATTCAGATATCTTTCTTTTTTAAATCAAACCATAAACTAGAATCACTGCATCTATCCTCATGCTCTTTAATTCTCAGAGATAATATAATAGCCTTTCATGTTGTTGATGCGTTCCAAAAGGATTGAGGTGTTAGATTAAGAGTGGTCGCATTTACCACACAGGACAGGGGAAAGTGCTGCTCCGTCCACCACACAAATCCCCTTGCTTAATTTTTCGGTTTTACACTTGGCTCTGTGCTTTCTTGCAAATAACACTTGGCTTAATAGCACAATTCTGCCCTGTGAGCACAGGCGACTGTCGAGACAAAAGGGGACTCCCAAGTCACCCCAAATCAGGGAAGACACACTTTTTTCTTACAGTACTTTAAAGATACAAACAAGAAGGCTTGTATCTGATTTCCAATTATAGTGTCGTTCCATACATTCTAGGCAGTGATACTTTAAACCAATCTGTACTGTATCAGACATTAGGCTCTGAAGAATTTGTTAAAAGCAGTTTTGTTCCGTGCTTTTTTCCTGGGGGGACACACACCCCGAAACATTTTGTGAATCTAAGTTTGGCCTCTTTGAGGGACAGTATTTCAATATGAGTAGGAAAATGAGAGTACCACTAAACATTTTTTATTTATTTTTAGGAAAAAAGCACTCCAGCAAATCAGTCCCTGAACAGTAAATTTATTTTATAAAGTACAGGTCATCCCTCTTGGGGACCTTAGAATCAAAAGGCAGGAAATGATCTCTTAAATAAATAAATGTGAACACTTCTCAAGAACTACTTTGAAATAGTTTGGAAGGAAGAAATTACTGAACATTCGCATGGCTAGTAGAGAACAAACCTTTAATCATAGTTAGCCTTTCCTCCAATAACACCCTAGAAAGAAAGTCCGTCAACTAAATTACCCACTGTACAATTTCTTAATGATGCTCAATGTATTTTTAAGGGTTCTGCTGCTTTTTAATTCCACCTGTCATTCTGCAGAATTTTATCCACGCAGCACACAACTCTATTTTTATGGTATGTGCGACCTGATGCTATGTTTCTTTATTCAGAAGTAAGCTCCACTGAGTTCAATGGTGCTTACTCCCAAGTAAGCATTCTTAGGATTGCAGCCATAGGTTTAGCAGAACAACGAATACCAAAAGGTTGTTTTTTTAAAAGATAGAGACATTTTTGGTTTAAAGCTTGATTTTCCAGGCACTAGTCAATTACAACAAAACAAAGCACATAAAAGAAACACGTCCCCGCAAAAACTCACCATCATTTCTGAATCTATAAACAATAGCTCAAAAATATACTTTGATTTCTAATTTCTTCTTAATGCTTCTAGATCTAATATGTCTTTGTTTCTCAGTAAATCTGCTCAGCTGATATATTTTTTAAAAGGAACGCGCAGTCCTCTCTGCAATATTTACCGTTTCCAGGGAGACTTTGTTTCACATCAAGTTATACACATAAGCTGAAAGAGGCAATTGGGGAGTTCAGCTTTTGTCATAGAAGTACCTTCGTCCAGTCGAGAGAAAACTTAGCCCACATTCTACGGCAGCAGTTACAGGTAGTTTTGTCCCCATTCTTTGTTGCTGGTCTTCCAAGGCATAAAGAAAATTAGGCAAACAGCCCAAGCTGTGGAACTGGATTGGAAAAAAGCTTAGGACCCGAGTTTGTCTTGGTCTCCAAAGCACACACGCACAAATTCTGATTGTGTTAGGCAGCAATTAGCTGACATATCCTCTCGTTCCTTTGACCCAAGCCATGATGTGAATTCTGCCTCAGCAACTCCTCGCTCGCTGCTGCTTCCGTGAGTAACAGCAACCTAACAGCCTGTCTGAAACAATCTTCAGAAAACATTAACATTCAGAAGGAGTACAGAGAAATAATCAAAAAATCACAGGGCATTCCCCATATCTTTGCAAAATAAACAATCAAAGAAATACATTGCTTTTGTGCTCTATTGATTGCTGTCAGTAATCTGCCTTTCAGATGCCACCTTGCAATCGTGCATTAGCCAATGGAAATATTCATTACAGTCAGTGACTTTGAGACGCACTCCTTCATTAAGACTTGTCCGGAAAACTTATACGTTAATACCGCAGGCTAATAGAAGATAAATAAACCTGGTGACTAAGATGCCCCGCTGTTCATCAAGGCACATTTTATTCTTTCTCATAAATCTGGTACCTTGTGCTCTCTGTTCCTAGGAGGTTTCTTTGGCTGGATTTGATCTGCTTTTTCTCCACAGGAGAGGACCAAACATATTGACAACGCTGCCAACCCGGCATCTATCAGCAAAGAGGAGCCACATCCATGAAGCTTTGATCTGGGGACTTTTAGAGGATCACATGTGCTGTTTCAGACCAGGGTGTGCTGCGTGTTCTGCACAAGGCTGGACTCCAACGAAAGGTTGCCGTGCGCAAAGTGCTTTTATTCAAAATGCCAGTAAATAATAATAATAATAATAATAATAATAATAATAATAATAATGATTTATTATTTATACCCCGCCCATCTGGCTGGGCCTCCCCAGCCACTCTGGGGAGTAAAGTATCCCTTTCCCAGACAATTCATCCGATTCTTCCTCCTCCCTGTTTTCCCGTGTTCTTTCCCCAACATTCCATGCCCACTGATCATTTATTCTTCTATTTACATTACTTAACAGAATATATGCATGCAGCATGATTGCCAATAGAACCTCTTAAGTTCTGCAGAAGGGGTAAGTTTTTCTTCATCAGAAGACTTGTAGGGAAAACCTATAGGTTAATAACTCAGGATTCGTGCTAAGCAAGATCCATCGGCTACCCTGAAGCCTTCCTGGGACTGGGTTCTCCTTAAACCCTCCTAAAATGGGCTTAAAGGAAAGCACCAGACTTTGTATTCCCTTTAGTAAAGGTAAAGGGACCCCTGACCATTAGGTCCAGTCGTGGCCAACTCTGGGGTTGCGGCGCTCATCTCGCTTTATTGGGCGAGGGGGCTGGCGTACAGCTTCTGGGTCATGTGGCCAGCATGACTAAGCCACTTCTGGCGAACCAGAGCAGCGCACGGAAACGCCGTTTGCCTTCCCGCTGGAGTGATACCTATTTATCTACTTGCACTTTGACGTGCTTTCAAACTGCTAGGTTGGCAGGAGCAGGGACCGAGCAATGGGAGCTCACCCCGTCGTGGGGATTCGAACCACCGACCTTCTGATCGGCAAGTCCTAGGCTCTGTGGTTAGACCACAGCACCACCCGCGTCCTGTATTCCCTTTAGGTTGCTGATAAAATATGGGGGAAATAAGCATGGAAAAGGAGGCAAGGGGTCAGGGTAGAGGAGAAATGAGGGTGAACTAGCTAAGGTTAGTACAATCTGTCCTGGAGGATCCTATAAAGAAGTTAAACAATTTAAACGTTCTGCTTACTAAGGGGAAGGTTACGTGGATTGAAAAAACGAACAGTACTTAAGATCTGGCTGAAAGTTTCCAACACAAAAGGTGGGTATACTAAATGAGAAGAGTTGGGATGTTCTAAGTATCCCACCACAAATCAGTGGTGAATTCTAGGTGCAAATGTGAATGGAAAATCTAGGGTCATACTCTCATTGATCAGGGGTGCCTAGTGCAAAAATACCTGGTGCAGACAGGGTTCCATTTGCAAACCTAGAGTGGCGGATCCTAATCTTAAGAGATACAAATGGATGTTGATGAATTCAGAGGTGGGTTCTGGTTCGAAAGACACTTTCGTTGCCACTGGGACAAATACAGGTTCAGACAGAGGTGCGTGCTTGCGCTCACTTTGTGCCAAAGAGAAAAGGAGCAGAGAAGGGTATTTTCATCTATTTAGAGTCCTTGCTTCCCATGGTAATGTGAGCAAGCCTTATTCCTATTAGGGAAGGAAGGCTGTGCATGCCATGACATGCTTCCTCTGCCATGCTTGGAAAAACCCACGTTTTCTACAGTCACCTGTAGAGTGAAGGTCAAAGGGCACAAACACAATGACTGCCTTGGTAACAGGTGCACCAACGGAACATTGCTTTTTGGTTAGGATCTACCAGGTAACTTCTTCCTCCCTGCACCCCTTCTCCAGAGTGCTCCCATCCATTAATCACTTTTGGCTCAATATAAGAAAGTAAAAAACGGTAAAGGAACCCTGGACGGTTAAGTCCAGTCAAAGGTGATTATGGGGTTGCAGCACTCATCTCGCTTTCAGGCCGAGGGAGCTGGTGTTTGGCCACAGACAGCTTTCCAGGTCATATGGCCAGCATGACTAAACCACTTCTGGAGCAATGGGACACCGTGACGGAAACCAGAGTGCACAGAGACACTGTTTATCTTCCTGCCACAGCGGTACCTATCTATCTACTTGCACTGGTGTGCTTTCTAACTGCTAGGTTGGCAGGAACTGGGACAGAGCAAGAGGAGCTCACCCCATCACGTGGATTCAAACCACTGACCTTCCGATCAGCAAGCCCAAAAGGCTCAGTGGTTTAGACCACAGCTCCACCCGTGTCCCAAATAAACAAGCACACAATCACTGATAGGTCCACCTGTCATTGTGAAGCTCAAAGCAGTGAAAGTGATGCCTCCCCAGCTGTTGCCATTGACTGTGGGTTTCTTGTGATGTCACAAAAGCACTTGGCAACTGAGTGGATATAAAGGCAGGCCAAGAGAAAAGCCCCTTTTTTATTTCCAAGAGGACACACCTGGCAATGGATGTGACATTCAGCACTGCCCAGGTTTCTTCCACTTGGAGGAGGCAAACTGGTGAATGGAAGGAGGCAATCCTCTGACAGTGGGATGCTAGGGAGCGATAGTAAGGCAAGTTTGCTTCCTTGAAGGCTGCTGGTATCCATGGTTGGAAGCTGGCGGACGTCTCATGATGGACCTAACAGTAGCTTCTGGCACAATGGGACACCGTGACAGGAGCCAGAGTGCACAGAAATGCCATTTACCTTCCCACCACAGTGGCACCTATTTATCTACTTGCACTGGCATGCTTTCAAACTGCTAGGTTGGCAGGAGCTGGGACAAAGCAACGGGAGCTCACCCCATCGCAGGGATTCGAACCGCCGCCCTTCTGATCGGCAAGCCCAAGAGGCTCAGTGGTTTAGATTGAAACTCAAAGACTTAAATGGCTGTCACATGGAAGACATCTTGTGTTGATTACATGGAAGATGGATCAAGTTTGTTTTCTCCTACTCTGGAAGATAGGACCTAAATCAGTGGCTTCAAGTGCCAAGAAACAAGATTCTGACTAAATATCAGGAAGAACTTTCAGATGGTAAGGCTGTTCAACTGTCAGGCTGCTGCTGGCCAGTTGCCCAGGAACGTACAAAGACAAGGAAATGTTTCTTATCATCCGCTTTTTATTCAGTATTTACAGAGAGAGGCTATAGAACCCAGCCTCTTGGATAATGGCGTTATCCTGAGTGAATATCCACCCCCACTGTCTCTCCCACTTCCTCATTTGTCACTTCTACAGGTCACTTCTATGTGCCCTCTGTCTTTGAGCTCTCTGCTCTCCTTACTTTCAAGGCTTGCTGGGTTCTGGGAGATGGAGGGTCTGGAATGCTTTCTAAAGACACTGTGTCCATCAGCTGTTGCCTCCTGGTGCTTCCTCATCCTCTCCCATGATTTCCTAACTTTCCCCCTCATCTGCCTCTGAGCTGTGACCTCCCTCAAACCCCTGTTGTAAATCTAAACTGTCTTCCTCTTCCTCCTCACTAGAAGGGTCAAGCTGGGGAGGCGGATGTGGCGTTTGCCCATTCATTTAGAAAATGCCTGTACAGGGGAGAGAGAAAGGATTAAAATGTCAACCAATAGCAAAGCCGGAGGCGGAGCCTCCCTGTTTATAAAAGGGCTTAGCCTGAGGTTTGAGTTAGTTAGTTGGCTGGTTTTAGTGGGTTGGTTGGGAAAGGCAGTTGGAAAAGCAGTTGGCAGGTAGTTGGTAATACAGTGGTACCTCAGGTTAAGTACTTAATTCATTCAGGAGGTCCGTTCTTAACCTGAAACTGTTCTTAACCTGAAGCACCACTTTAGTTAATGGGGCCTCCTGCTGCTGCCGTGCTGCCGGAGCATGATTTCTGTTCTCATCCTGAAGCAAAGTTCTTAACCTGAGGTACTATTTCTGGGTTAGCGGAGTCTGTAACCTGAAACGTATGTAACCCCAGGTACCACTGTAGAGACAGTTAGTGCAGTTGGTTCTTGTGTGAGGGGAGGTAGAAGAGATACAGACAGGATAAAATAAGACTAGGAAGGTAAAGAGTAACAATGTTTGGAATGCAGTTAAAGTTTGTGTCTGAAATAAACTACACTCTTCTTTGTTAACGTGAGAACCTGACTGAGACTTAAGTGATTTACCTGGGAGGACCTGGTTGGGGGCAGCGGATTAGTGGTGTACGGGTCAATAGTCCATGAGACGACCGGGGGCTCCGTACAAACGCCACAGCTGTCTCCACCATTCCTCCTCTGCCCAGTCCCTAACATCAACAGTGGAATGGACTCTCTCGGAAAGCAGTGGACTCTCCTTCATTGGAGGGTTTTAAGCAGAGGCTGAATGGTCACCCTTCATGGATGATTTAGCTGAGATTCTGGCATTGCAGGGGTTGGACCAGAGGACCCTGGGGGTACCTTCCAACTGTATAATTGTATGATTTGTCTTTACAGATTACTCTCCCTGCCATGTTCCTGCCCTTCCTGGAGCCCCATCACCTTCCTCTTCCTAAGTAGGCAAGGAGGCAGGACTTTCTACGGAAACCTGCCTAGAGCACGTAGAGGACAAGCACTTTGCCGCACCACACCACATGCAGCAGTGCAGGCCTTTGCCCCCCATGTCAAAGTGTGATGGCCTGGGACTCGGGCTCGGACTCGGAACCAGAGGAGTCTCAGTCTGCACCGGATCCTTTGCCTCAAGCGGCATCAGGACCAAGTCTGGGGCCTGATCCTGAAGAGCCCCAGTCTGCGCAAGTTCCCTTGCAACAAGCACTAGCTGGGCCGAGTCAGGGCCTGAGCCTGCCCTGGCTCCAGATGCGGGGATTACCTCGTTGCCTTCAGCTGGGCCATCACTTACAGCTGCTCCACTACCAGTTGGGTCAGGAGAGGCTGAGGTGGCCTCTGGATCTAGTAACCCACCGACATCTCCCGAGCTGCAGAGACTAAGGTCTGAGAGAAGGAGAGACCTGAGTACTTGCAGGAGGAGTGCTTGCCTTCGGGCGAGACAGGGAGGTGAGTCACTGGGGGATTGGGACCGGCCATTTCCCCGGCAAAGATAAAAGGCTGTTGGACCGTGCCCCAGGTGGCGGGAGCAACATTGCTGTTTGCTAGAACCTGCCTGAGACCCTGCGCCCGACCTAGCCTTGTTTCCTGCCTTGGCCCTGTCGGACTGACTCCTCGCGGAATCCTTGGGTTCGGGACCGGACCTGGACCGCGTTGCTCAGGTTAACCCCCGGGCCCAGCACACAAAGGTTGTAGATCTGGTACTGAAATGGATTGCCAGGTAGCTCTCAAAGAAGCATGCAATTCTATCCTACTCAGATTATGTATGGACTGGGCCATTGTATTATATGATATGCCCCTCTCTGCACTGGGAAACCAAACAGAATGGACTGGAAATGATCAAATAGTTCCTGTACCTGTGCAGGGATGCAGGCAGAGAACATTTAGAGTTCACTGGAGTGCTGCATTTTAAAAAATATTATTTTAGAGATTGTGGCTGCATATTACAATGCCCTTACCAATTAATTTGCATTGGGCTTGTTTGGCAACGTTTGTTTATTCTGTAATGGTAGCAAAGTAGGGAGAACCAGGCAATGCCCTTTTAATAATTCATAATTTTTTGTCAAAACAAACATTTCAAACTGTCACAACCCCCTTTTCATTTCCTCCTCCGTTCCTCACTTTCACCGTAGCCTATAAAGGATGCGTTAAAGAAGATGACAAGATTGCAAAACAGGTGACATCTGCTGTGGGCGGGTGGACGGGGAGGAAGGATCAAGGATTATAGAGGATGAACATCACAAAATCCTCCTCCCCCTCCAACCCCTAGTTACTTATGCAAATTTCTTAAGATAATTTTGACAGCAACTTATTCGTGCAGGTTGTGGTAGTCATTCGTGCAGATTGAGACCATCCATCGCCATCCTGGTGCTCTCCAGAGACTTTGGACCATAGGTAGGCAAACTAAGGCCTGTGGGCCAGATCAGGCCCAATTCCCTTCTGGATCTGGCCCATGGATGGTCCGGGAACCACCGCATGGATCGCCAGTGCACACATTCTTTCCCTCTCCATCCCTCTCCCTCACACAGCGGCAGCGCCACATCCTCCCTCCCTCCCTCCCTCCCTCCTGGCTTCTCCCTGCCCTGCCTAGAGGAGGAAGGGGGCTGGTCTTTGTTGATGCCAGCAGCAGCGCTTGAGCGGCCGCCATTTTAAGCAGCCCCTCTCTGGAACCCTTTCGCTCGCTGCTCATTGTCCCTCCACCGCCGCCAGCCCCTGCCGCTCGCAAGACACAGGTAAGCAGCCACCAGGGCTCATGGTGCTCTCGGACCATCCCCCCCCAAATATAAACTGACCCCCCACAAGGTCTGAGGGACAGTGGACCGGCCCTCTGCTGAAAAAGTTCACTGACCCCTGCTTTGGACTAAAGGTCCACAATGGGAGTTGAAGGCTGCGCTAGGCAAGCCATAACAACCCAGTCCAGAAAGAAAAGGAATTCCATGATGCGCAATGCATATATCCGGAGGACCAGGCTACCTCGAGGAGCCCGTGTACATTGACTGGTAGCAGCTGTCAAGGGTTTCAGACAGGGATCAGTCCTAGCAATTTCTGGAGACACCAGGATTAAACTTACAGAAGCGGTTTTAGAGTAGCACAAGTTTGAAAGCCTGCCAGCGCAAGTAGATAAATAGGTACGGCTGTGGTGGGAAGGTAAACAGTGTTTCCATGTGCTCTGGTTTCTGTCACGGTGTCCCATTGCACCAGAAGTGGTTTAGTCATGCTGGCCACATCACCCGAAAAACTGTCTGTGGACAAACACCAGCTCCCTTGGCCTGAAAGCGAGATGAGCGCCACAACCCCATAGTCACCTTTGACTGGAATTAACCGTCTAGGGGTCCTTTACCTTTTTACCTCTTTACTGGGTGCAACCCTACAGGGGACTCAAAAACAATGTTGTAGAGGCGGGGACACCAAATTTGAGAGCCCAAAGTCTGCCACCGGGACCTGGAACTACCTGAACGCTCCAGCACTTAGCTTTGGCCCTTCTGAATGTTTGCCAAACTGAGTTTCAGGTGTTAACGGGTTTTTGAAAGGCAAGTCCTGTGTGCATTTAAATCCCTGCTTCTAATGAAACATCCAATGTGGGCGCCCAGATGCCACTTCAAATTTCACCCTGCTAAAAATGTGGCACACAAACCAATTGCAAGTTTCCACTTGATAGAAGCTGAAAGGAGGCACGTCTCTCTCCTTCGCCTCAGAACATTAATATTTACAGTGAGTTCCTGAGGAATGAAGTGAAGCTCAGAGTCAACTGACTGACACTCACCAAATGCTAAAAACAAGCCAACCCACAGATGCCTTTTAATTTTAAAGGATCTGTTCAGGTTAACCTCAGATGTCTGCCTCGCCCTTTTCTTCCTGTTGTAATTGAAACAGTCAAAGAAAAAGAAAAAAACCCACATAACATAAACTGCTGAAAGAATTGTTCGAGATATTATAGGAGATTTAAGAAACTTCTCAGCTGCTTGTTTGTTTAATCACTAATTGATAAAAATCTGCAAAGTGAGAGTTTCCAAATAGGAAAACAATTAGCAGAGTTAATCAACAGAGATAAATGAATAAATAAAAATTGGTTAAATTTGTACACGTTTTGAATTTTAGAGAAGCAAAATCCCAAGCTATTTATCAGGGCGGTGTTGAGCGGGCAGTAGAATCGAAGGGAATGATGGCAGCTGGATTGCACCCAGAGAAGAACGAGCAGAACTCCACTTGTACAATGAGGTTTCCCAGATTTCTTTCTCCACTATAGGTCCCTGCAACTCATCCCCCAAAGCCATGCAGTGCTCAGGATGACGGAACACTGTGCATGGGGATTGCAGTAGAATGGAGAATTTCAGCTTTACCCATGAGTAGAAGCTCCTTTCCACTTGTGCAAAACGCCTTTGGATCCAGGTCACTGTAACACAATCAAGCCAACAAAGAAAATTGAAATGTGATCCTTACCACATTTTCTCAGCACTAATTTCCTCTAAGTTTAATGTGTGGAGGTTGTGTGGCCCCAGGTGGTGTTGTTGTAGTTGTTTAGTCGTTTAGTTGTGTCCGACTCTTCGTGACCCCATGGACCAGAGCACGCCAGGCACTCCTGTCTTCCATTGCCCCCCGCAGTTTGGTCAAACTCATGTTTGTATCTTCGAGAACACTGTCCAACCATCTCGCCCTCTGTCCCCTTCTCCTTGTGCCCTCAATCTTTCCCAACAATCTTTTCCAGGAAGTCTTCTATTCTCATGAGGTGGCCAAAGTACTGGAGCCTCAGCTTCAGGATCTGTCCTTCCAGTGAGCACTCAGGGCTGATTTCCTTCAGAATGGATAGGTTTGATCTTCTTGCAGTCCATGGGACTCTAAAGAGTCTCCTCCAGCACCATAATTCGAAAGCATCAATTCTTCCCCTTCGTGGATCACACTGCCTTGCCGTGGCGAAGGGGCTTGAATAACTCAGAGAAGCTATGAGCTATGCCATGCAGGGCCACCCAAGATGGACAGGTCATAGTGGAGAGTTTTGACCAAACATGATCCACCTGGAGCAGGAACCGGCAAGCCACTCCAGTATCCCTGCCAAGAAAACTCCATGGACAAAGACAACAGGCCCCAGGTGAGGGCTGCTTAAATGGTTTTGTTGGCACTGCCCCTTGCACAGCCTGTGTCCAAGCCAGCATCCCCATTCGCCAAAGCGGGATGCAGGCCAAGATCTGGCTCCTGATAGGCAGTGCAGGCTTAAGGAAGAGGAACTGAGGCCATAATTCCTTCATTGGGGCCCCAGGGAGCCTCTGTCGTCCTGCAACACCGCCACACCAAAAGGGGTGAACGGACTTGTGTGACATAATCCCATGAATATTTAGTTTTATTTATTTACTTACATTTATACGTATTACACCTTTCTTTCTTCTATTGTGGAATGCAAGGTGGGCCATAGTAGTTTGCACATGGAAACACTGTTCACCTTCCTGCTGGAGTGGTACCTATTTATCTACTTGCACTTTTTTGACGTGCTTTCGAACTGCTAGGTTGGCAGGAGCTAGGACAGAGCAATGGAAGCTTACCCTGTCATGGGGATTCAAACCGCCGATCTTCCGACTGGCAAACCCAAGAGGCACCACAGTGCCACCCGTCCAGGGGTCCTTTACCTTTAGCTTTACCTTACAGTAGTTTGTATCCAGGCATGACTAGACCTGTAGAGCTTCAGCATTTATTAAATAAATGTTTTTTTAAAAAAAATCCAAGGGGGCACAGGTTCACCATCCCTGCTTTTTTAAAAAAACAACAACACAGTACCATACTGAAAAGGCAGGAATATGAAACTTCTCGGCTGATTTGATATGACCATTCAAATAAAGTGAGCTCTCGAGATCTTTGTGACTCAGCCTTTGAGATTCAAAATAAACCATCCATCATTAACACAACTGCACCTAAATATTTATAGCTGTCATCACACCGAACCTCCGGCACGAAACAGTTTGTTTCATAAACATTTCTATTTTGAGCCATTTGACTGGCCTTCTTTGGCTCCATCAGTTTCAGAGAATTCAAGTTCTACCTTCCTTGACGTCTATCTCTGCCATGCCCCAGAGATGGCACAACAAGATCAACAAATATAACAGCATCTTTCTTTTCTTCGATTTGCAGAAAGCTAGAGCTAAGAAGCAGCTCGAATGATTTACCTCCTGTGTTGCCAACAGCAACAGTTCTTTTAATATAATAATAATAATAATAAATTTTATTTATATCCCGCCCTCCCCAGCCGAAGCCGGGCTCAGGGCGGCTAACAACATTCAAATAATCAATCAAATAAAACAACATTCTAAAAATATTTCACTATAAAAATTAATTAAAATCAAGTTGATGGCAACCATTAAGCAAAACTCTGTGCAGGTTACCAGAGGAGGGAGTCAGGCTGCGCCCTGACCAAAGGCCTGGTGGAACAACTCTGTCTTGCAGGCCCTGCGGAAAGATGTCAGGTCCCGCAGGGCCCTAGTCTCTTGTGACAGAGCGTTCCACCAGATTGGAGCCGCAGCCGAGAAGGCCCTGGCTCTAGTTGAGGCCAGCCTAACCTCTCTGAGGCCTGGGACCTTCAGGATGTTTTTATTTGCAGACCGTAGGTTTCTTTGTGGGGCATACCAGGAGAGGCGGTCCCGTAGGTACGAGGGTCCTAGGCCGTATAGGGCTTTACTGGATCCAAACGCTTTGGCCAAAACAATGAGTGCAGGATAGCAGATGTTTATTACAGCTGAATTAAAGACAAAATAAGCAATGCTTACACCCCTTTTGTCAATGGGAATCCCTCAGAACAGCAAAGGGCAGACTCCTATAGATGCACTTTCAGTCTACATGAGATTTGTTGAGCAGAGTTTCTGGAACATGAAAGTTTCCACTATGCTATAGCCCCCTGCCATGGTAATTGCTTTAGGGTTGCCATATGTCCGGGAAAACTCGGACATGTCCTTAATAATAATAATAATAATAATAATAATAATAATAATAATAATATTATTCTATTTATACTCCACCCTTCCTGGTTCAGAAAACTGGGCTCAGGGCAGCTAACAACAAATCCAAAAATTGATGCAACAAAAAACAGCATAAAATACAGTATAAAACGTGAATAATAAGTTCAGAATTCAAAAGTCAATTTAGGGAGAAAATCCATCCAATAAACATTAGATGATCACCAGGGCCAGCTGGCTAAATTGGTCCTATTTGGGCCAGCGAGGAGACCAGGGGAGAATTAGCTGTGAGATCCCAGAGCGCGTAATCTTCATAAAAAGGGGAGGGGGAGGGAAGGAAGGGGAATAAAAGAGGAGGCTAAATTCAATTTGAAAGCCAGGCTCTGTCTTATGGGCCCTGCGGATGGAAGTTAAATCCTGCAGGGTCCTGGTCTCATGGGACAGAGCACTCCACCAGGTCAGAGCCATCACTGAGAACGCCCTGGCCCTGGTGGAGGATAATCTGACTTCCTTAGGGCCCGGGACCTCTAAACTATGATTATTCATGGACCTTAAGGTCCTCTGCAGGGCATACCAGGAGAAGCGGTGCCATAAATACGAGGACAGCATGCCCATCCCAGCGGATATTTACATTTTAAAGGATATGTCCGGGTTTGGGGGGGGGGCTCAAGCTTGGGCTGCTCTGCACACCACAGCCGCTGCCAGCCCAAGTCAGGGAAAGAAGCATGCGGGCACAGAGGCAGCAGCCCTGTGCACCCGCACCCACACGCCTTCTCCCCCAGGCTCGGGCTGGCAGCAGCTCAGGCTGTCTCCTTCTTTGCTCTTTGAGATATGGCACCCGTAGATTGCTTCCTCCTGCTGAAATGCCCGTCCAGTTTTGAACAACCAGTGATCTTGGTTCACCCCTATTTCAAATACAGTCATACCTTGGTTCTCGAACAGAATGCGTTCCGGGAGTCGATCAGACTGTCTGAAAACCAAGGCGCAGCTTTCAATTGCAACGCTCCTGCAGCCAATCGGAAGCCGCAGAAGTCGCGCCAGACATTCAGCTTCCCAAAATTGTTAGGAGCCAATTTGTTCGAGAGCCATGGCGTTTGAGATCCAAGGTATGACTCTAGATAATAATAATAATAATAATAATAATAATAATAATAATTATTATTATTATTATTATTATTATTATTATTATTATTATTATTATTTATTATTTATACCCCGCCCATCTGGCTGGGTTTCCCCAGCCACTTTGGGTGGCTTCCAACAGAAATATTAAAATACAATAATCTATTAAACATTAAAAGCTTCCCTAAACAGGGCTGCCTTTAGATGTCTTCTAAAAGTCTGGTAGTTGTTGTTCTCTTTGACATCTGGTGGAGGGCGTTCCACAGGGCGGGTGCCACTACCGAGAAGGCCCTCTGCCTGGTTCTCATGGCAAAATATTAACATGAACCTAAAGGCTGACTCTGGATCAAGAAAGTATAACTGACCCTGAAATGGTTGAGTTGCACCCCTTTCAAAAGAACTCGTCCAGGAGAGGTTCCAATTGGGCATAACATGATTTCTTCCGTTAGCTTGACAAAAGCTCTCTTTATTTCAAGGACTTTCGCTTCACGGCCCAGCAAAAGAACCAGTCCCTGTGAGGGCCAATTCATGATCCAATGCTTTAAATTGGATCAATAGTTCAGACAATTGCAGGCGTAACCCAAAGTCGGTTGTAGCAGTAGAGAATGGCCTTCTAATCTGTTGTCTGCGTCAAGCAGAAGTCCTCACAATAAAATCTTGATGTTCTTTATCTCAACAGTCGAGCTTGGTACAGAACCAGTACGAATCCTGGCATGAGAACTATAATGTAACTTGTGGGCTTGGAGAGGAAATATCGCATGCTGGAGTTGTGAAGATAATGTGTGATCATTATTAGTAATGCCATTTTACAGGAAAATGTCAAAGAGTAAAATTTAGAAGCATCTGCCTTCTATCATTAGGCAACATGGATACAATTTGATCTAAAGGCTTATGCTATTATGTTTGTGCCTATTTCGTATCCGATTACATTAGCAATATTTAATTATGTACAGTCGTACCTTGGAAGCTGAACGCCTTGCCACTCAAACATTTTGGCTCCCGGACGCTGCAAACCCGGAAGTGAGTGTTCTGGTTTGCAAACGTTCTTTGGAACCTGAACGTCTGACAGGGTTTCCACGGCTTCCAATTGGCTGCAGGAGCTTCCTGCAGCCAATCAGAAGCCTTGCCTTGGTTTCTGAACGTTTTGGAAGTTGAACGGACTTCCAGAACAGATTCTGTTTGACTTCTGAGGTACAACTGTACAGTGAATGGGCGATCATCTTTGGGGCCAAGAACACCCCAGCTGCAAAGATTCCTTGTGTGTTGCCTGTATCTTCAACATCCATTTGCTCCCCCTGATCCTACTGAAAAAGTACACCATGGTGCCTTTCCAAACTGTTGCTCCTAAAAAACTTTCTCCCAGACAGCCACTTGAGCAGTTCGCTTTTCTAATGTTGGAGGAGGCCTGCTGGAACAATTCACTTTGCTATGAGAAGAGACAGATACAAACAATAGCTTCAGACTTTGTTATCTATGGCTAAAGGTTTCCCATTTCTTTCTGTCCAGCATAAGCAACCGTAATCCTGTTAAGACAGAGAGCGCTGCACAGACGTCAAACTTCATTGCATTACTCACCTTGATGCATTGGTTACTTTATGTGAAACTGAATTTTTTGATGTTACAAATGATGTGTTTTTACATTCAAATTCAGGATAGACAGAGAAGGCCACTTTAAGCAGGGTCTATTTCTCTGGCCTGGGAAGAAATTAAGAAAACAATATCCCGGCTGCTTGAATACTTAGGCACTGCTTCTATTGACGTCTGGGTTTTATATTGCAAAAAATAAAATCTCTTCAACATGATGGATGGATATATCTCTGCCTTCATTGAAATGCAGCAATACTTGGATGCCTTTGCTTAAATGTACATTGTAAAAAATGCAAAAATCAAATTTCTAGCAACTGCTGAATTTCCCAGTCACATAGCACTGCTGATTCTTTCTCTCTGAGCACACCATGTATCCTCAGTAAAGAAAATGCCCTGTGCATGCAGTCATAATATGTGACATATTGTTGTGATTTAAGCAAATATTGCCTCGGAATTTTTGCTACCCCCTGCCTCAGAAACCTCTCCTATGCCAGTCCCACTGAAATGAGTAGGAAGAGAGATGCCTTGAGCTGAATGGCAATGAGAAAAATGGAAGGGCCTTTTATCAATACAAAAAATACTGGTACACAGTAGACTATAAGGACTAAACTGTTCAGCAGTGGAACGTTCTCCCTCAGGAGGTTGCAGACTCTCTCCTTCATTGGGTGTTTTTAAGCCTTGGATGCTTTGGTTGAGATTCCTGCATCGCAGAGGTTTCGGTGAGATGATTCTTGGGGTCCCTTCCAACTCTACAATTATATGAGTCTTTGAAAGAAAAAGAAGGCACTTGTAGCTTGCCACAATAGTTGGCATTGTGATGTGGGCACTTCTTCACTATGTTCACCACTTCTTTTTGTTTATAGCGAGCCTATTAGGGTTGAAGGAGCATCTCCACCCCCATCATTCTGCCTGGAAGCTGAGGTCCAGCTCCGAGGGCCTTCTGGTGGTTCCCTCACTACGAGAAGCAAAGCTACAGGGAACCAGGCAGAGGGCCTTCTCGGTAGTGGCACCCACCCTGTGGAACGCCCTCATATCAGATGTCAAGGAAATAAACAACTACCTGACACTTAGAAGACATCTGAAGGAAGCCCTGTTAAGGGAAGTTTTTAATGTGTGGTATTTTAATGTATTTTTAATCTTTGTTGGGGAAACCCAGCCAGATGGGCGGGGTATAAATAATAAATTATAATTATAATTATAATTATAATTATAATTGGCAGCTCATAAACCTCAGTAGCAGCAGAAGCCACAACAGGTAGACTTCTTCTCCTGTGCAACCTTTAAGGGACAACAGTGCCATCCCTCTCCATCTCTGTCAGCATCCAGATTCTAGGCTCAACCTTTTCTCACATGCCCCAACCCTCCAGAACTCACTCCCCTCCTACCAATAATACACAGCTCTCCCTGTCATTAGGCCCTACAGAATCACCACCGTGGTACCTCTGCACGGCTGTGCTCCTATAACTCATTGCCTACTCAAGTTCCTACTTTTCAACTGACTACTTTGTCCCACTTCCTTAGCCATTCAGCAGCATACAGCCCCCTCCTGACCTTAAGGACTGTGAAGTTTCTTCACAGTTCATTCTTGCTTTATTTCCCTGACTCCTCTGCCCTTTCCCTCAACCTTCCTTCCCTCAGGTCCTTTTATCACTTTCCCATTCCACATTCTACTTTCAATCCCCATTTCCCTTAGCACCTCCATTTTCTGGGTCTTCTTGCCAGTCCTCAGCCTGCCCCAAGCAACTCCTCTCGCTTCTAGGACTTGTGTAGAATTTAATCCCCTCCGTATTGATAGTTTCCCCTCTTCTCACAGAAGCTGGACTGCAAACATTCCGACAGCTTTGTTCCCTGAGCTACTGAATGTTCATGAACATTATGTGCCACCACGGCAGCTCCTCACAGTCAATGCCTTAAGGCCCAGAGGTGTCCAAACTGCCATGGGGGCCGGATTAAACTGTCCTGCGGTCCAGATTGGGCCCCCTAAACAGACTTTGGACATGCCTGACATAAGCTTAACCACTGCAAGCACAATACAATATATCTATCTACAGTGGTACCTCGGGTTACATACGCTTCAGGTTACAGACTCCGCTAACCCAGAAATAGTGCTTCAGGTTAAGAACTTTGCTTCAGGATGAGAACAGAAATCGTGCTCCGGCAGTGCAGCAGCAGCAGGAGGCCCCATTAGCTAGAGTGGTGCTTCAGGTTAAGAACAGTTTCAGCTTAAGTACGGACCTCCAGAACGAATTAAGTACTTAACCCGAGGTACCACTGTATTTGGTTATCAGCAATTCCTTATACTTAAAAGCCATGGTTGCTTTTGAATGAAAAACACATGGCCGTTTCAAAATATAGCAAAAGATAGAGGAAGAAGTACAAGGGCAGCATGCCTACCTGAAGCCAAAGACTTTTATTACATCAGTTGTCACGGTCTTTCCTTTCCCTATGTAGGTGCAGCGAGACATCCTTGGAGCGATGCTTCTCTTCCACGCTGCCTCCTTGGCTAGAAACCCAATGTCTCATTCACTGTGCTGCTACATCAGGGCTCCCGCCCACTGAATGCCCTTGGCTTCCTATTCTTCTTGGCAACCATGGCAGTATGGGCAACTTCCATTCCGTTCTCTCGCTCTTTGCTTGCGTATTCGCTGCCAGAAAAATCACCCTCTTTTGTGGGAAGGAATAACAAGAAAAAACAACCATACCAAGGAATCTGCCAACATAGTATTTTAACATTGACACCATGTTCTTTTATAGAAAGCTTTCTTTTGCGAATCAGAAGCTGGGAGCAGCAATGACCCAGCTAGGGGCAAGAAGCATGAAGTCCTTGAGGACTTTGCTAATTCCAAGTATTCGCATAATTTATTCAACCATTCTTCTTTGGTTAGCAAAGTTGACTGATTTGATAAGACAAAAACCAAAAAATATAATCCAGAAACAATGGAAATGCTTAAATGATTATTTATGTAGACAAGGATTAAATGTAAGGTATTGGTTGTGTTTAGAATAGATTTATGAGAGATTTGGAAAATTTATTGATTAGAATATTTGTGTGAGATAGTATGGGGAAAATACAGAATAACAGATACAATCTTGCTTAAAATGTATATAGGAAGTGCAGTGTAAGCGATGGAAGTCAATCAATGAAATTTTATTATTATTTTCCTATTGAGATATTTGTAGAATAAATTTGGAAGAAATTATTCCAACTTTTCTTCTTCTTTTCCCCCCTCTTTATTTTTTCTTCTTTTTTATCTTTTGTTCTTTTTTATATGTGTGTGCTTATCTGAAATATATATGTATGTATGTATTTGCAATATTTTGCTTATGTTTTGTAATAATTATGTTAAATAAATTAAATAAAAATGAAATCCTTGACGAAGGTGGGAGGGCTGCTTCTGGACATCCAAAGTGGGCAGGGAGACAAGATGTTTCGCAAATTAGCTTGCTGTTAGGATTGGCTGCCATGGAATGTCTACAGCCCCCTCTGGGAAGTTTTGGGGAAAGGCGTCTTTAGGAATCTGAGAAACTAGCTGGCACTCTTTTTATCAGGCAAACTTTTATCAGGCAAACTCTCCAAGGCAGGACAGTCGCACCAGCCTCAGCAAAGCCTGTAGAAGCCACCTCTTTCTTCCACACCATACTGCAAAACACTCTTTGGACCCATTCAAACCATACATTTCATTGGTTTTGCAAGCTAACTTTTAATATTAGTCCCCTTCCAGGTCATGATCTGAAGGCAAATGATACCACGATCTTGCTGAGTAGGGTTGGGAGAGACCCCTCTTTGAAATCCTTGAGAGCCATTGCCAGTCAGCATAGTCTTCTTCCTCTTTTGCGATCACTCGTAGCCGAGTAAGGTTGTCTTCCATGAACACGGCCTTTACAGTGAGTCCGTAAGTGACTGTGGAGGCCAGTTCTGGATCCACATGTCCTTCCACATCGGAGACATAGGTTTCCGGGTGGGAGTTGATCGTGGTGAGGGTTTGCCAAGCGTGCCTTCCTCTTAGCACTTTTCTTGTCCTGAGTTTGAGCATCTTCAAAACCCATGACACCTTTGGTAAAGGCTGTTCTCCAATTGGAGCGCTCGCAGACCTGTGTTTCCCAATTGTCAGTGTTTATACTACATTTTTTAAAGATTTGCCTTGAAAGAGTCTTTAAACCTCTTCTGTTGACCATCAGCATTACGCTTTCCATTTTTAAGTTTGGAACAGAGTAGTTGCTTTGGAAGATGATAAACAGGCATTGGCACAACATGACCAGTCCAATGAAGTTGATGTTGAAGAATCATTGCTTTGACACTGGTGATCTTTGCTTCTTCCAGTACCCTTTCATTATGGTATGACTTTGATCTTAATCCAGTTTCTATATATTGGGAAGAATATATCTAACTATAATAGCAAAAACTATTAGTCTTGTTTACCTGAGTTCAGCAATTCAACATCAGACCAAAATACTATATATCGGCTATAGTTTGGCACTTAGTAAATGCTTCCTAAAAGGGAAAGGAAACACTGTACAGATGAGTGCAAAAGTTTTTATTTGAGAGAGAAAATTCTTGAATAATGGAATCTAGCAAGTAAAATTGCTTCATATCAGGAACAAATTATCATTATTTTCCTAGTAGCACTAGACTCCTTCAGAAATATGAGGTCAGTAAAATTTTAGCTCTAATACTGATTAGATTAATACTTTGTTGGGAAATCACTGTTTTTATATTTGTGTATCAGCTATGGAAACCTTACTGATATGTTTCACATCAGGAATAATTAACAGTGACAAGCTAAAATTAAACCCTCTTACAAACTTAGTGCTAAACTTCTGGCATTTTGAAGGGCAGCCCCTACTCCTGGAGATGCTGGAATCACAGTTTGTGTCTGTATCCCTGTCCCTATACAGTGGTACCTCGGGTTAAGTACTTAATTCGTTCCGGAGGTCCGTTCTTAACCTGAAACTGTTCTTAACCTGAAGCACCACTTTAGCTAATGGGGCCTCCTGCTGCCGCTGTGCTGCCTGAGCACGATTTCTGTTCTCATCCTGAACCAACGTTCTTAAGCCAAGGTACTACTTCTGGGTTACGGGAGTCTGTAACCTGAAGCGTATGTAACCCGAGGTACCACTGTATCTGGTTTTACTGATAATATGTTCCGACAAATGCTTAAATTCAGCTAAAGTAATAGTACAAACCTATGCATGTCTGCTCTGAAGTATGTGCCATTGATTCCAATAGGAATTACTCTCAAGTAAGCGTTCTTAGGGACATGGGTGGCACTGTGGGTTAAACGACAGAGCCTAGGAATTGCCGATCAGAAGATCAGTGGTTAGAATCCCCGTGACGGGGTGAGCTCCTGTTGCTCGGTCCCTGCTCCTGCCAACCTAGCAGGTCAAAAGCACGTCAAAGTGCAAGTAGATAAATAGGTACCGCTCCGGCAGGAAGGTAAACGGTGTTTCCATGCGCTGCTCTGGTTTGCCAGAAGTGGCTTAGTCATGATGGCCACATGACCCGGAAGCTGTACGCCGGCTCCCTCGGCCAATAAAGCGAGATGAGCGCCGCAACCCCAGAGTCAGCCACAGCTGGACCTAATGGTCAGGGGTCCCTTTACCTTTACCTTTAAGCGTCCTTAGGTTTGTAGCCTCAGTATTGTACTTATGCAACCCTTGTGATAGATGTTAATACAGATTGGCTGAATGGTGTCAGAGTCTTTTACTAACAGCAAGCAGACAATGGAAAATGCTTTTTAAAACGATTTTTAATTCCAAGCCTTTGAGATGGTCCAGGCTAGGCATTCAAACACGTAAATTGAATCTGGTTGCCATGATAATAGATGACTGTTGCTGCTTTCTGTCTCATATTATTACTATTCCTATTATTATTTTATATTTTGCAAACTAAAATTGCCAATTTGATACTTGAACTGCGCAGTAACTCACAATAGGTACAATCCAGTACCGTTGAAATGATTTGTGGGTTTGCCATTCATTCGAGTTTATCCCATTTTTGTTACCTTGAAAGGCTTTAGTGTTTTTATACAATTTTCCGTGGTTTTATATGGCAGACACACTGGGAGACAGAACAACATGTCAATCACAGTAATCAGGTACAGTCTGCCTTGCTGCGCAGAGCTTCTGAAAACTAATGCACATACAATTGCTCCCTTTTAGACAAACATAATTATCATTCTCTCAAAAATATTGGAGGGAAAAATAGAGTCATGTTACTAATGAAACCACGTCTACTCAGATAGCAAAAAGACTGAGAAGTGCTGCTCTACCCAATATTTCTTGTTCTGGTATAGGCATGACACCTCTTTCAAAAATTTAATTGTTTAGATTTTAAGCCCATCCTCACCTCAAGGCCAATTTACTGTATTTTTTGCTCTATAAGACTCACTTTTTACCTCCTAAAAAGTAAGGGGAAATGTGTGTGCTTCTTATGGAGCGAATGCAGGCTGCACAGCTATCCCAGAAGCCAGAGCAGCAAGAGGGATTGCTGCTTTCACTGCGCAGCGATCCCTCTTGCTCTTCTGGCTTCTGAGATTCAGAATATTTTTTTTTCTTGTTTTCCTCCTCCAAAAACTAGGTGCGTCTTGTGGTCTGGTGCGTCTTATAGAGCGAAAAATACAGTACTTTCTTCCTCCTGCCCACCCTCTTTGGAGAAGCCCTGGGGCAAGTAGATGGGGCATGTCATCCATGAGTGTGATGCCGCTGGGGTCGAGGAACAGGAGGTGGCAAGCACCCAGAAGTGGTTAGCATCCAGCAGTGGTGAGTGCTAGGTGCCAGGCAGCGGTGACGGGCAGGAGATGGGAGATGGCCCCTGGCCCCTCCCTAGAACTTTGGGAGGAGAGCAGTGGCGTAGCGTGGGTTGTCAGCACCCAGGGCAAGGCAAGTAATTTGCGCCCCCTAACCCGTGGATTTGCGCCCCCTAACCCTAGCCCCCAGATGTTGCGCCCGGTGCGGCCGGGCCCCCCTGCACCCCCCACGCTACGCCACTGGAGGAGAGTGATTTGATCAGTGCTAGCAATGATGTAGTGCAGTTGAATGAACTGAACTACAGTGGTACCTCGGGTTAAGTACTTAATTTGTTCCAGAGGTCCGTACTTAACCTGAAATTGTTCTTAACCTGAAGCACCACTTTAGCTAACGGGGCCTCCTGCAGCTGCTGCGCCGCAGGAGCACGATTTCTGTTCTCATCCTGAAGCAAAGTTCTTAACCTGAAGCAATATTTCTGGGTTAGCGGAGTCTGTAACCTGAAGTGTATGTAACCTGAAGCGTATGTAACCCGAGGTACCACTGTAGTTAAAAAATCTCTGAAGTACATCTGAGAGTAATTCTCCTAATTGCAGGGTAAATCAAAGGTGAATTGTGTTCATTTTGGGGTAGCAGTTTGAATGATTTCAAGTTCATCTTCATATTCACACACAGAGAGAAAGCCTCACAGCTTTAATGTAAAAAAAAAAAGGCCATATATAAGAAAGTTAGAAAGCAAAATGTGGAGGCAAGAATCTAAGGCTTTTTCGGCAGATGCAAAGTTGCTGCTGCTGCTAGTCATTTAATCACTGCTGCTAAGCAATCAGAAGGAAGGAGTGTGAGGCATTTCCCGTATCTTTCTCACCGAAGAGATTTGCTCTCTTCTAACAGGAGCAGCTGGCAGCAAGAAGTACAGGCAAAGGAACAAAGCAAACAATGCCTTGTACCTTTAACAGCTGTTTGACTGGTGTTAGAGACTTGTGGAAGTCAGTTGGTAGTTCACTACACCTCAACCAGTGTAATATATCAGCAGAGGATGCAGAGCCCCAACAGATACAATGGTACCTCAGGTTACATATGCTTCAGGTTACAGACTCCGCTAACCCAGAAATATTACCTCGGGTTAAGAACTTTGCTTCAGGATGAGAACAGAAATTGCACGGTGGCGGCACGGCAGCAGCGGGAGGCCCCATTAGCTAAAGTGGTGCTTCAGGTTAAGAGCAGTTTCAGGTTAAGAACGGACCTCCAGAACGAATTAAGTACTTAACCCGAGGTACCACTGTACTTCAGAGATTTCCTGTTTCCAGCAGACAGCTTCTTCCAGAGTCCTTGGTTAACAGAAAAACTCCTCTTCTGCACAGTTCAAAGTAATAAAGTGATTTTCATTTTCAGACACAAGACAAAGCCAGTCCACTGTCCCTCAGACCATGTGGGGGGGCTGGACTATATTTTGAAAAAAATAATGAACAAATTCCTATGCCCCACAAGTAACCCAGAGATGCATTTTAAATAAAAGCACACATTCTACTCATGTAAAAACATCCTGATTCCCAGACTGTCTGCAGGCCAGATTTAGAAGGCGATTGGGCTGCATCTGGCCCCCAGGCCTTAGTTTGCCTACCAATGTACAGTGGTACCTTGGGTTAAGAACTTAATTCATTCTGGAGGTCTGTTCTTAACCTGAAACTGTTCTTAACCTGAAGCACCACTTTAGTTAAGGGGGCCTCCTGCTGCCGCTGCGCTGCCGCTGCACAATTTCTGTTCTCATCCTGAAGCAAAGTTCTTAACCCGAGGTACTATTTCTGGGTTAGCGGAGTCTGTAACCTGAAGCATATGTAACCCAAGGTACCACTGTACTAAATTAATTTTTTTTAGTTTTTATTTATACTTTTCAAGTTTATACATTTCATTAGTTTTACAATCAATTTAACATTTCAAAATTTAGCTTCCTTCCCCCTCTTTCTGCGGTTCCTTATATTTATTTTTTTATATCTTCTGCATATTGAAATTCATTAAATTTGCTCATTTAATTATCTACTTTAAATACATACTCCTGTGGAACTGCAGGTTATTGCAATAATGTTACTGTTTTTATCTGTTTACAATTTATCTGTAAATATTCAATAAACCATTTCCATTCTTTTATTTTATATATAAAAAAGTTTGTTATCTTGATTTCTTATTCTTCCTGTAAGTTTCACCATTTCTGCATATTCCATGAGTTTTTGTATCCAGTCTTCGTTTACTGGGACTTCTGCTTCTTTCCACTTTGGGGCAAGTAGCATTCTTAAATAAATTTCTATACAATTTAGTCCACTATATATATATATCTGGTCTTTGAAGTATAGATACATATGGACGGAAAGATCCAGTAACAGAATCACCATGCTAGCTAACGCTGCTGTGTAAAACCCACAGCCTCTTCCCCTGACTCTCACAGATTCAGAATCAGACCCTGGCAGCATCAGGACATGCAACAAGACAGGATGCTACCATGTTGAAAACAATGCCCTACAGCAGGGACGTCCAACTCCCAAGAGACAGCAATCTACTCACAGAAAAAAACAACTGGCAGTGATGTACCCCTCTGGGGGGGGGGATTGTTGAGCTTTTTTTAGGAGGAAAGTTCCGTTTTGGGGGATTCAGGCAAAATTTCACCTATTATACCTAGTAAAAAGGCTTCTGGTTTTTTAACAGATGTATTTTTTAAACATTTTCTTTAATTCATCATATATCATTTCCCAGAAAGCCTTTACCATTGTGCATGTCCACCACATATGGTAGAAAGCACCCTCGTTCTCTTTTCATTTCCAACACAGTTTTGAACTTGTTTTGTACATTTTAGCAATTTTACTCAGTGTTGGATACTAACGATACATCATTTCAACGAACAGCATGCAGTAAACAAATTCTTCCCTTTTAGTGGAAAAGTCCACAGCACTTTTGGACGAAGCAGGGCAAGGTGGAGAAGAAGGGACAGTCTCAAGTGTGATTGCTCAATAGTGATTTAAATCATGTTTTGTTTTGTTTTGATATTAGAGAGTTGGAAAAGGCTGCAAAAAGAAACAAAACAAATGCAAGCCATCAGGGTCTTTTAAAGCCAGCTTAGTGGCACTCTCTGCAGCTAATTACTGAAGTCTGATATTTCTCTGTTAGCCACTGAGGACAGCTAAATGTGTTTGTCTTGACACCTCCCGAGTTTTGAGGGTCTCTGCTAATCCTGTGGTGGCAAAATTCTCACTTCCCTGAATCCTCAATGATAACATCCCTAATGATCACACTAATCACAGCACCTTGTTCTATATATGCAGCATTTTTGCAACAATCAAACTTGATAACAGCTCTTAGCCCCCGACCGATATCCCTGTGATATCACCTTGCTAAAATAAAAAGCTGCTACGAAACAGGGACTAATGAATACATCTTGATGAAATCTATGATTCTGAGTCAGTTCTTCCCAGAGGCTGCTGGGATGACTTTATGACTCCAAAATTGTGGGTTGCACCAAGAAAAAGTGAAATTGTGGAACGTTGATCATTCACCTCTTCTCATTATAATTCAGGCTGCATATTCACAAAACCTGTAGGCACCTCAGCATTTGAGATAATTTGTGTATAGCCGAGTCTCCTTCTCTCGCCTTTATTAATTTCCTGGTCTCAGTCTAGGTTACAATACTGAGCAGGCCTCACACTTCCCTTTTCCTAATGTCTACCTTTCTAGATCCTGAAATACAGACCATAGCTGTCAACAGAGGCCAACCAGAGAATATTGAGAAGCAAAGCAGCTAGTAAGCCTGATCTTTACTGATCTGTTGCAACAGGGTGCTCCCCTCACATGCAGGAAAGGAGGACCCCGAACAAAGGTCTGCCTGCCCTTATTATATAGACATTTTAAATTCTCTGCCCTGGAACTCAAGACCACCCCTCTATACATCATACATACATCACAGAAGGGGTGTAACCCAAGACCACCCCCCACAAACATCATACCTACATCACAGAAAAGATGGCCTACAACAGAAATTTGAATGTTGTTGTTTTTCCTGTCTGCCAAGTTATCTGGTAATGCCTTATCTGATTGCCTTTCCTGGTAGTCTGTCACCCTTTGGTGATTTCCCAATTCCTGAGACAATGGGAAGGCTCCCTGACCCCCTCCCTCCTTGCAGGGAAAACATTTGGTCAGTTTGGGAGTCAAAATGGTTTCAGGTCAGTCTCCCTGTGATGATCTATGTACGTGCTTGGTTGGTACATTTGTGAACATTTATTATATACAGTGGTACCTCGGGTTACAAACGCTTCAGGTTACATACACTTCAGGTTACACACTCTGCTAACCCAGAAATAGTGCTTCAGGTTAAGAACTTTGCTTCAGGATAAGAACAGAAATTGTGCTCCGGCGGCGCAGCGGCAACAGGAGGCCCCATTAGCTAAAGTTTCAGGTTAAGTACAGACCTCCAGAACGAATTAAGTACTTAACCCGAGGTACCACTGTATATAAGACCTTAAATTCTATTGTTACAAAATCCTGAGCAGAACCCGAGGCATCTGAGGCATGGAAATTGAAGTTGCTTGGGACAAGAGTCCTGGGTTCCTCCAAAACCACAACAGAGACAGCCTTGGCCAGTTCAGTCCGGGAAATTGGTAGTCAGCAGGACAGGCAGAGTATCCCCAACTTATCTCCTTAACCCCAAATCATTTTCTGGTGTGATTCAAGCTCCTGAATAGAGAGGTTTCCTACTATCTGCAAAACAAATCAAAACACGTGACAAGATACATATGCAGGGGATGCTCAGGATTCCCAAAATCGTTAGCATCTCTTTTGTTTTCTTCGGGCGGCAGGTTTGAAAGTGTGATAGGAATTTTGAGGTCTTAGATATATGGAAATGTTCATAAATGTACTAACCAAGCACGTACATAGATCAGCACAGGAAGACCAACCTGGAACCATTTTGATTCCTAAACTGAGCAAATGTTTTCTCTGCAAGGTCAAAGTGGGAAACCTCCCCATTGTCTCTTTCCTCACAAATCCTGTCTTAAGGGCACATTTAAGATATGAATAGGGTGTGAGCCTGTGACCTGGCCCAGGAACTAAGTATTTATCACTACAAAAGAATGGCCGGGCTCCCCAGGCAATCCAATCAAGTAACCTGCCAGACAGGAGATAAACAACAACAGGAGAAAAACAATATTCAAATTTCTGTTTTAGACCGCCTTTTCTGTGATGTGGGTATGATGTATCTGAGGGGTGGTCTTAGGTAACACCCCTTCTGTGATGTATGTATGATGTTTCTGGGGGTGGTCTTGATCTACAGGGTGACAATTTCAAAAGTATAAGATTTGCACGCCATTTTTCTGGGTCCCTCCTCTCTCCTGCAGGTGAGGGGAGCACCCTGTTGCAACAGATCAATAAAGATCAAGCTTACTAGCTGCTTTGCTTCTCAATATTCTCTGGTTGGCCTCTGTTATTCTCTCCTACCAATAGGGAACCTATGTAAGGACTCTATATGGGCTCTTGGATACCCCATAAGGGAAAAGGGCAATTTTTGTTTACAACAAAAGCAGCGACAAAACAAATAGCAAATTGATTTCATAATTAATTGACAACGGTTTATATAAAGACCCATATTAAAGCAGCAGAAAATATTCTAAATTAGGATCACTTGTGCAGTTCATGTTTTGTTTTGTTTTCTTTATGCATAATATACTGTAATACTACTGCCCTCTTCTGGATCAGAGGGAAGATGACAAAGACGTTGGAATCTTTGTATCTCATTTATTAATACACTGTATATGCAGGTGTGCGCAAGGCATTGGAAAGAGAAAAAACCCATTGAGAGAAGTTCCCGGGTTTCTGCAAAGTTGTGTATATATATGAAAAAGGCTGGCTCTGCTGAGAACGTTTTCTTTCCCCCCCCTCCCCCCCTTTATGATTATTAATTTTATACAGTCTTAACGTCAGGTTTTACAATCATAATAATCCAAATACAGTCAAGAGCATATCTCATATGTTTTCAATTGTACCAATTTTTAGTCAGATTGGGGGCAGGCGGATGCTGCCCAAGTCATAGGGATCCCCGACCGTGGCCGGGGGGCATCCTTTTGAGTCCTCGCCGAATCTCCCAGCCCACCCACCCTCTTTCTACGCGTTTCTATGGCGGCGACCTTGCTATGGACATATGTCAGCCACCATATTGTTGGGGCCAGGTAGGACTTTTTCCACTTGGCATATTGGCACCAGCCACTTGGTTTTCGCCTACCTTGTAGCAATCGTCACAACTTTGTAAGGTTAGGCATTGGGCGAGCCTTCGTGATAGGAAGGGAGGTTGTAGCCTCCGCCTACCCCTCCTCAATAAGGGTATATTGTTAAAAGGATCCGGGGGTGTTGATCCTGTCCAAAGCCTAGGTGTGGGCTAGGGCCATGCCATGACCCATCAGGGACCCTGGGGGTGCCCTGATTTGATGTATGTCATAGGGCTCCCCCTACCGTTGGTTTACCCTTAGTGTGACTCCCTGCAGACGGGCAGGAGTTGGGATATAGTCTGGTTTCACCCAGTGCCTAAGCTAAACTGCATGTTAAGATATAGAGTTAAGATAAATGAAAGAGGGTAAGGATTTGCTGATTTGATTATTTATATGGGAATACAAGAAGGGGGGGTGTGAGGAGGTCAAAGAAACAAGCAAATGAGTTTAAAGTTATGAAAAATGGAATTGTTTTTAATTTTTCTTATTTTTTCTGTGTTTTTATATGTTGTATTTTTATTTTTATTTTTTCTTTTATTATGTGTTCTTGCATATTTGTTTTTGTAAAACTTCAATAAATATTTCTTTAAAAAAAAAAAAAGCTAAACTGCTCACATCTGTAACCAATAAAGTTGTGGCCTGTTTTTTGCCCACTAACCTGAATCATCCATGTCTGTTTATTATATAATGGAACTAAGGGGCCCAGGGCCTTGCCATGCAAGTGTGGGGGGCTGAATTGGAAGGCATGTTCCCACCTGTCTGTCTCCTTCGGTGCCCAGCCCCATCTCCTTCAAACCCCAGTGATAATAATAATTTATAATAATGTGTTATTTGTACCCCGGCCATCTGGCTGGGTTTCCCCAGCCACTCTGGGTGGCTTCCAACAAAGACAAAAATTATACTAAATTGAGGATTGAAAGCCTTCTGTCATCACCCCTGCAAGGGGTTCTTCACAAAGGGGCACTTTGAAAGCTCTGTATTTTGCTACAAATTCCTGGCAATCAGGGCTTCAAATAATATAAGGTAATTGATCGGGATACAGCCTCAAGCTCCTGTCGTCTCTGGCCCTTTACAGGTGGGAAATAAAGATCTCGACTGCCAGCCTGAAAAGATTTGAGCCACTGCTATAAGGATGGAGGGGTGGATTTGGGGTGAGCTCTAAGGGGAGGAATAGGGGCTGCCAGGATCTAAGCAAAGTTGGAAAGCAATATGAGGAGTAGAGGCAGCCCCTATTTTCCACATTCCCTTCTCTTGAAGTTTTGCATCAGTAGCTCTTTGGGGATTGGAATGAGCAGTCGACATCCAACTTTGGAGATTCATGACACTTTAACGGTAAGTGGGATTCAAGGGCAAAGGGGGTTATTGGGTTGTTGTTTTTATTTTTATTATGTATTTTGTGGTTTTCTATCTTGATTTTATTCTGTGAACCGCCCCGAGACCCCCGGGTATAGGGCAGTATATAAATAAAATAAATAAATAATAAAAATTCGCCATACAAATTTCTTGCGGCTTTGGAATGGCTAGAAATAAAACTGTAATCACGACGTCAAAAGAAAAGAAAGATAGGCTTTATTTGTGAGTTTCTGTAACACAATACAAAAAGATTGTAGAGCTATTCCAACACCATACCAAACCTATTCTACAGCAAGGTATTTGTGTTGCTCAAATTCCAAAAAAACCACACCCCACAACCCCAATTCAATTTTTGTCTTTTATATTTGCATGGTCCAACAAAGATTACACACCTTTAGTATGTGTAAAGTAGCAGGATGCCAAGGGCTGAAACAAGCTATGGCAATGCCTTTTGATGGAGAGTTGCTTAAATAACATTGAGTAAAACAAAGTAGGGCATATTTCAATTTCAGTGCCCCAGGAATACATAGTGGCGAAAAAGAAAAGCTTTTACATCAGTAGTTGTTTTCAGTTCCATTTGTTGGATCATAGTCACAATAGTTCTTTGAATTTAACAGATCTAGTACTGGAAACCCAGCATATTGTACAAAGGTTGAGAACCAATAGCAGAACATTTTACTAACATGCTCAGCAGTGGTAACCTAAAAGACCTAACTTATTACTTATCAGCTTTAGGTTTCAGATGTACCATGGAGATGAAATGAGATGTTGCAAACTAAACAAAACATAAACGATTAGACTTAATACATCTTTCTCTGTCCCCATTATGGCTAGAAATAATCTAGCAATGGAACGTTAAATTGTCTACATTGAGAGGGGGCAGGGGAAAGAGAAAGAAATATTTCTTTGCAATTTTTATCTTTCAATGACACTTCAGCTATAAATTGGCTCACACAAAATGTTCCTTTGGAACAGAAAGATGACACTTCTAGGGTGAAAACATTAGTTGAAACTGTTGATGGGAAATAAATTGATTTATTTCTTTTTAATACTGTTTCTTGTTATGAACATCATCCCTTGCATTAACATTAAGTCAGGTTTTTTAAAAAAAAATCTGAATAATTTCAACAGTTTACACACTACTTTAAGATTACTTTCCTAGCCTATCTCTGGTGGAGAAACTGACATTATCTAAATATTTTTTCTTCATAAAAAACAGTGCTTCTAAAGCAGACATAATGGGGGGGAGGCATTGACAAAACTACAAGGGTCAAAAATATTATATTTCTGCACTGTTATTCTAAAGCACTAGAAAACATAACTACATTATTTTAAAATAGAGATAATGAAATGTGGGGTATATGTGCCAAGATATTAGCAATGCAAAAGACCAGCTTAAGCATATTTTCCCTAAATCAATTACAAAAAGAAAAGGTACCTTTTTAACAAGTACGCACAAAGATTGATCAAACATTGTTCTTATTCCATGTTACAAATGCTACTTGTTTATAAAACTGAAACCTTCTCTTGCATTTAAAATGTACAGCATACACTACGTTTTGCCTTTTCTCTTACCCACTCATTCAATCCATTTAAACAAAAATAAACCATCTAATGCACATGTTTATGGAACAATTGCTGATATGTTATGCATTATTACTTGCATAGAGCAGAAACTTTACTCGGAATTGCTAACCGTGAGTCTCAATCGTGCCCATCGTTTGGCAAGCGCCGGTGCCAAAAATCACATTTTGTGGCACATAACCTTTAGCCATATTTATCCAGGAATTCCCAGACATTCCAAACAACTCCTGTATTATACTTCCATTACCAGCAATGGAGTAAGTGTTTTGCCTTGGCTTTCCCAAATCAATCCAGCACTGTAATCGGATATGCTCTAAGACCGCATCTTTCCTTGTACGTGGAAAGAAAAACCAGCAACACATTGGTTTCTTTTCTTTTCCAGAGTAACTAGTAACTCAGATGATGTGGCTAAGTGAGTATTTGGTAGGTTGTACAGTCTTGGCTGCATGTCAACTATGCAAGCTGAGCTAGTGAAAAGAAAATTGCCGTCCATTGTAGGAACAACAACACAGCTGGCACAAGAATCGTTCTCAAGCTTGTACCTTTGAGCCAGTACAGGTTTGGCATTTCATTCTCTAAACATTAATTGCAATGGAAAAACTGACAGGGTCTTCCAAGCCTGGCATCTATCCATCTGCCATGAGTGTATACAAACCATAGTTTGTTTCTCCTGGTTTAATGTACAGCAAAATGTTTACTGAATGCAGATGGTGAAGTAGAAGAAAAGGGATCACTAGATCCTAGTTCTCCGTAAGAGCTCTGCTATGCTCCAGAATGTGCCTCCGGTGTCATTCGCTGCTTTCGTCTTTCTCTGAAGATGCAGGACTATCGCGAACAGGCAGCAGGTCATAATGAGAGGGGATGTGGCTGTTTTTTGGCAGATCGTAAAGATCTTGACTGAAAGGTCCCTTGTTATTAAACGTTCCCTGGATAACGCTGACTGTAGGTTCTGCAATAATAAAAACATACAAACACATTGGTGCTCCGATATTGGATGAACAATCACAACGTTTAATGAAAATTAACGTAGTAGTCCCATTGTGGTTTTCTGTACTTTAAAAGCCTTCAGTATTTCTGATACAGCATCAAACAATCTTCAGTCACATTAAAGAAGACTGTGAAATAACTGTAACTCAGTATATTCATGAAAATGCAAGTTAACTACAAAATTAAACATACCCTAGTATGTACTGTATATGGATGAAGGGCAAGGGGCTAGAATTATTTTTACTAAATAAAGACATGAATGAAATACTGTTTTTCATATGTTCATCTATTACGCATTGTGAGCTTATGCCTGGTTTTCAGTTCAGCCACACTTTGTAAAATACGTATTATTTTTAACTTGAGAAACGCTTCCAGGATGTGCATTTGTGTGTATAATGATGGCAAAACACTCTGTCAGGACTCACCAACTTCATAGACATTCTTGTTGGTGGAAGCAGAGTTACTAATTTCTGCATAGGCAGAATCCCTTCGTGCTGGAGACTTCATTTCAACATATCCACATTCTGTATGTTTTGGTGTCAGTGCTGGCGGGTCTTTAATAGTGGCATAAGGATTTTCAGAACTGCTTAAGGAGCAGTTACTTAAATTGTATTCAGAATTCTTTACTAGATCTGAGAAAACAGGAAAAAAATGTTTTAATTGTTCTCTTCAAAGAATAATATATTTTAATGACAAAATTAAGCAAAACGCATATGATCTTTAAAAATTAAACGATCTTTTTGCTTTTTGGCAAGTCTCCTTTGACATTTTTGGATTTCATATTTTAACACAGTGAAACAAACTAATGAACAAAATGATATCCACAACGCTCCTTTTCAAGTAAGTTAGAGTTAGACTCTAACCCAGTCTATTGTGGAGCTCCAGGTGAGCTCACATGCAGGACTGATCAGGCCCACGGGCTGCTTAGCTTCAACAAGGCTGCAACATAAGATGCCCCAAGACCATTATCTGAGCTCCAATATATTTAGATCTGTAAGAAAACTCACCTTTCAGAGATTTCCCTGTACAGCCTCTATCGATTCCAAAAGCTCCTGTAAAATATTGAGAGGCACGACAGCATTAAATTGGGATAAAAACAGCAGCCTTAAATTCCCAAAACAGACATTTTAAAAATCTATTGCAATTTAGTCTTTTCATTTTTAATGCACAAGTTTGTCGGACATTGTTGCCACCCTAAGGTCTGTATAACTGCATATATTAAGAGCCTGCATTAATCTGCCTATATATCATAGTTAAATTCCCAGAAGCCATACTCTTGGGGAGATAGCTGGAAAACATCACCATATTCTCTTTGCAAAGAGAGATGGAAATGACGCATGTTGTCTTCCCCCCATAAAACACAAATTGTGATGCACAAAACTGGCATCACCATCATTATTTTATTTATTTATTTACTTACTTACTTACTTACCAAGCTCATTGAGGTAGCCTCCATGCTTCCAGTCAGCAGGTAGGGTTCCTGTGTAGTCCACAACAGGGCCTCGCTTTCCAGAATCCACATTTTTAAGATTCACAAACAGTTGGTTGTTGTTTGACTGTTTCAAATAAAGACAGAAGGCAGAGAATGAAGATGGCAACTGCTCGGCAACATTTGTCATAGAGAGAGCAACTGTAGTGCAAATAAAAAGATATGGTGTTTTATACATGTAAAGGTACGGTAAAGGATGGTTAAGTCCAGTTAAAGGCGACTATGGGGTTGCAGCGCTCATCTCGCTTTCAGGCTGAGGGAGCCGACGTTTGTCCATGTGGCCAGCATGGGTCATGTGGCCAGCATGACTAAACCGCTTCTGGCGCAACAGGACACCGTGATGGAAACCAGAGCGCATGGAAATGCAATTTACCTTCCCACCGCACCGATACCTATTTATCTACTTGCACTGGTGTGCTTTCGAACTGCTAGGTTGGCAGGAGCTGGGACAGAGCAACAGGAGCTCACCCCATCACGGGGATTCGAACCGCCGACCTTCTGACTGGCAAGTCCAAGAGGCTCCGTGACTTAAACCACAGCACCACCTGTGTCCCCTAACCTTTTATACATGTAACATACCAGGAACAACATTCCTTAAGTATGTAGCTAATCTATATTTTTACCTTTGCCAAAGTCATCCTGTCCATGTTGTTGGCATTCACTTGGTTTGAACACTGCGTTAGAGTGTGATAGCTTGGGTTGGAGAAGTAATGGCTGTTAGCATTGCCACCATTACTGTGAGGCATCGTCTCTGTGAAAGGAATGGAAAAGTGAGTGCTGCCTCATTGCTCATCCTTGGCCTTACGCAACTATGCTGAAGAACAAGCCAACAGTTCACCTAGAATTAAAATACAATATGGATTTATATGATCAATACAGATTGTTCTTCTGTTCCTAAAATGCATCTTCCTCTATATGATACAATCCCACTGCCTTTCAGATTTTGACTGATAGGAATCTCCTGTCTTTCTTGTGTCTCTATATATCTTCTCTTTCTCCTCCAGTTGTCGCTCAAGCTACTTATAGTCTCTCAGCCACTGCTGTCTGCTTGTTTCACCAACCTCTTAAACAGGATACAGACAAAAACGGGTATGTTGTCTTCCCTCTCCAAACCGTTTCTATGAGACAAGCCACACAGAACACTGGTATCCTGCTAGTTTCTCCCTGCTTCACATGCTGGGAGTCAGCCTTGGGGAAATTTACGGCACTTTTTTCACACAGCCCTCCCACTTCCCTGAGTTAAATTTCTCCTTCCTCCTTTAACCACAGTTGAAAGTTTACTGGAAGGAATATTAACTTCAGTTAAGGCTAACCAGCTTTTTCCTTAAGCCAGAATGCAAAATGGTAGAGTGATTCTCTGATAAGCATCTTGATGGGTACAGTCCTTGGCTAGCCATGTTTGACAGCGTCTATTGTAGCCAAAAACCATGGGCAAACTTGGCAAAAACATTTTTTAGAATCATAGAATCATAGGGTTGAAAGGATCATCTAAGTCCAACCCCTGCAATGCAGGAATCCTCCGCCAGTCGTAGGTTTCGAACCCAAAACCCTGGGATTAAGAGCCTCGTGTTCTACTGAGCAACCTAACCCTTGGAGAGACTTGCGCTGAAAGGCGGCATATACGGTAAATAGTTTAATAAACAAAAGTATTTATGTTGTGAACTGCCCTGAGATGTATGGGTATAGAGCGGTATACAAATTTAATAATAAAATAAAATAAAAATAAACAGACAAGGGGTGCTGCTTGTATAGAGTCTTTGCTATAGGCACTGTGTCACTACAGAAATTGCTGACATAGTAAAGTGTTACTAAATACCTGTAAGTGCATGAAAATACACAGCATATGAACTTGATAAAGCTAAAAGAGGATAAACAGTTCTGAAAGTCAGAGAAAACCTGCCGTTTGCTAAAGTATGCACTCAGCATAGACAGGATTAAGCTTTGTATCACTGTGTTCCTACCTGAAATACTGTAGTCTGTATTGATGACCCTCATGGCAGGAGTATAGGTAACTGCAGGCATATTTGTTTCCTTCCCCTTCTGCTTTTGCCTATAAATGATAAATAGTGCTAGCAGGAAGAGGACGACAAGGACAAGAATAATTATGCCCGCGATGGCTCCAATCTGGTAAGAATCAGCAGGGATGGCAGCGCTAGTGCGGCTTAAGCTGTTCAAATTTCCCACTATAATTACTCCAGCTGGGAAAGAAGAAAGACAAGATGCATGTAAGACGTAGTTTTAACTTCAGTGCCTACTCAATATGTTCAATGGGGCTTACTCCATATTAATACACTAAATGTAGTGCCACATCCTCTAAGCAAAAAGTGAACACTCGTTAAATAAAATGCAGACGATTTCCACACAATTTGATGAAGTGCAAGTGCTGCAGAGAAGATCGAGCAAAATGATCCACACAGAAACATGAAGTTTGGGAGCCAAATTACCACTCCACTTTATCAGGCAGCCTAGAATACTGTACATTTCTAGGAGCAGGTAGGAAGGAAGTACCTAAGACTGCAAGTTGAAACATACCTACAACCATTTGTGCATTAACCAGCACTGATATGTTCTGTCACTATTTGTAATGTTCGCAAAGAAGAAGGAAATAACATCGGAGACGTATATTATAGTGGGAGAAAGATATATGCACTAAGTATGTATCAGAGGATCGCCAAAGCATGTGTCATCAGGACGCAACATCATCAAAGTTAGAAGTCGTGTCATTCATTATTCAGATCTAGATACCCCCCACATTACTTTCTCATGCTTGCGCTCTTGGGTTGGGGCAACTGGCTAAAATGTTTCAAACGGCTCTAATTTTGGTTCCTCTGTTTTATTTTTGTTTAGTTGGGGTTGGCAGTTATTTTAATTTGGGTATAACTGTAAACTGTTTAATATTGTTATTGTTGTTGGTTTCTATTGATGTATTGGTTTGTTTGCTTCTTGTAGAGGATATTTTGTTTTTTAATGTTTGATGCTTTGTTGTGTTCTTATATATGTTGTAAGCCGCCTAGAGTGGCTGGGGAAACCCAGCAAGATGGGCGGGATATAAATTTAAAAATATGTACTATTATTATTTATTACAACCAGCAGCGATCAGTAGGGTAGTCTTCCCAAAGCCAAGTGTCACTGGCACTGAGAGTTACTGAGAGACAGGTGAGATGGCAGGGCACAGGTACGCTAGAAGGGGCACGCCAGCAGGATTTTTGGATTAGCTCTGCTGCCATGCTGTATTCTCGGTAACCAGCAGTGGCACTCAACATTGGAAAGTCAGGTGAACAATGCTATGCCCTTGACCACAACTGCCCACAACTCAATCCTATACATGCCTACACAGAAATTAAGTTTCTCTGGACTGCATTCAATTAAGGTTTACTTGGAGCACTGAAATTAATGTACATCGCTAAATTAGGCCCATTAATTCCAGTGGAGCTACTCTGAATAAAGGTAAGGTAAAAAGGTAAAGACCCCTGGGTGGTTCAGTCCAGTCAAAGGTAACTATGGGGTTGCTGCACTCATCTCGCTTTCAAGCCAAGGGAGCCGGCATTTGTCCACAGACAGGTTTCCGGGTCATGTGGCCAGCACGACTAAACTGCTTCTGGCACAATGGAACACCGTGACGGAAGCCTGAGCAAACGGAAACGGCGTTTACCTTCCTGCCGCAGCGGTACCTATTTATCTACTTGCACTGGTGTGCTTTCGAACTGCTGGGTTGGCAAGAACTGGGACAGAGCAATGGGAGCTCACACCGTCGTGTGGATTTGAACCACCGACCTTCTGATCGACAAGCCCGCTGAGTTCAGTGGGAATTATTCTTCCCTGGTAACTGGGTACAGAATTGTGGCCTTAGTTATAGGTAAACCCTGTTAGAACAGCGGGACTTGCATCTGACTGAATATGGATCCGATTGCACTGTTAGGCTGAAGTTCTGATCATACTTGCAATTAAGCAGCGGGACTTGTGTCTGCATAAATATGCAAAGGATTGCACTATAATGGCATGTTGCATCACCCTAGCATGACCACTTGCAGTGTTAGAAACTCCAATTGTTCCAGGCGCATTTTGCGGCAGGGAATTTCATTGGCGCAAATAGTTTCTGAGCTCTGGGCACAGTACTGTGCTTAAGATTTCAGATTAAAACTGCAGAGTGGAAGGAAAGGAGGACCTTTTTCTGCCTCCACGCTTCCACCTACTCTCTGAAGACTGGAGAAGAGACCCTCTTAAGAATATTAGAGGGGTGGGCAGGGGAAGGACTAGACGGTGTGAAAAATGAATCTAAGATTTTAGCTGCAGTTCATTCATTTTTAGCTTTGTATTCTTGACATCACCTTGCCAACAAAGGTCCGTATAGTAAAAGCTATGGTTTTCCCAGTAGTGATGTATGGAAGTGAGAGCTGGACCATAAAGAAGGCTGATCGTCGAAGAATTGATGCTTTTGAATTATGGTGCTGGAGGAGACTCTTGAGAGTCCCATGGACTGCAAGAAGATCAAACCTATCCATTCTTAAGGAAATCAGCCCTGAGTGCTCACTGGAAGGACAGATCCTGAAGCTGAGGCTCCAATACTTTGGCCACCTCATGAGAAGAGAAGACTCCCTGGAAAAGACCCTGATGTTGGGAAAGATGGAGGGCACAAGGAGAAGGGGACGACAGAGGACGAGATGGTTGGATAGTGTCTTCGAAGCTACAAACATGAGTCTGACTAAACTGCGGGAGGCAGTGGAAGACAGAAGTGCCTGGCGTGCTCTGGTCCATGGGGTCACGAAGAGTCGGACACGACTAAACGACTAAACAACAACATTCTTGCTATTTAAGAAGTGCACCTAGACATTCCATTTTTGCACCCATAACCTAGGTTTAAGCTGCCATTTAGCGCCTAGCTTTCATATCTCAGTTTCTAACACTGACCACTTGTCTAATTAGGGTACTCCAGTAGAAGAAATACCCTATTTTTCCCTTCTCATATTTTTATTTCTTTTGGTGGGGACGGGGAAGTTAGGCGTGGCATTTTTGTCATCATTTTGCAATTCTTCTTGCATAAATACCAGCGTTTCAAAGCTCGTTTTTATTTTGGCATTATAGGAAAATATTACCTTGGTCACACCTCGCTCCTTTCCACCCAGGGCTGCAGTAGCAGGTTCCTGTGATGTGGTCACAAGTTGAGTTGTTCAAACAGTCACAAATTTGCCGGCAGCCATATCCATATGTACCTGAGGGGCATTCTGTAAAAAAGAATAACAAAGTATGAACTGCAGCTTCCCACCCCTTTTAGCCTTTTCCAGTTTGTGCTCAGCTGAAATCTCTCAGTGGCGGTAACCATGATTGAGTAAATCAGAACTGTGTGTAACTGAAATCTTTAATTGGTTAGCAATGGAAAATGAGGAGGGAGCACACCATACGATTAAAGAGCATTGCTGCAACACATCAAACAATTCTATCTCCAGGTGTTCTGCAGTTTTCTAGAGAAAGGCCAATGAATAAGGCATTAAATGTATTATGATTTAATGTAATATGCTTATGGAATAAATTGTTTTTATCTTATTTTATTAATGAAGCTTTTAGATGTTCCCAAATTAGAATGTGGCCATCATCTTATATAACACTAGAATTAATTTTCCATTGTTGCTCTTCTGAAAGTCTGGCTTGTGTAGAATTAAAAACTCTACAATTTGCCATTTTCAAACCATTTATAGTTCACTGCAAGAAATCTTGTAGATTTCACAGGCTATCCCTAGGTGGCAGTGTTTCATTGTGCAAGTTCAAAAAAAATCAGCCCCAATCGATGTGTTTAAAATATGTTCACAAATGCATATCAAGTATGATTGAAGCATATAGGCTTAAAGAGGTTCCATTTATTCAGTAACAGAGGGAAGCTGACACTGTGCTTCTTAGAAAGCGCCACTCAAATCCAGAGTGTTAGGCGGCTAAGAAACCAGACAGATGGCAAGCTCACAGAACAAAAACAACTTCTTCAGTTTTTCTTCTGGTGCCACCTATTTTACAAGTTATGCCTAGGTAGATATGTTTTATTCAGATTGAAGTTCAGTCTCCTGGCTATTAACTGTAAACATTTTGTACCCCCAAAATGCACAATTTAAAAGAAAAAAATAGCATAATTATAGCGATTTGCTTCCTTTTTGCGGTGTGTCAAAAAATAATTATTCTCAAAACAATGAAACAAAAGTAACTCTTAGAAAAAGGATGTTAACAGTCACCGGTGGTCTTCTAGAAGTTCTTAAAATCCTGAACACAATCTACTAAGACACTGCTGCAAGGAGCCCTACATACATGCCATACATTTAAAGCACACGACTTTCCCCCCAAAGAGTCTCAGGGGGCTTCTAAAGGGGGCTAGAAATGGTAGCTCTTGTAAGGGGTAAACTACAGTTGCCAGGATTTTTGTGTGCTTTAAATGTATTATCTGATTTAAATGTATGGTGTGCAGATAGGCTGGGTTCCGCTGGAGCAGAAGAAGCCTCCAGCCCAATCTTATACATGTAAGCTCTATTTGCTTTGGTGGTATTTACTTCCCTGTGACTCTGGTTAGGGTTGCAGACTCAAGCATTTCACTATCTATTTTTATTGATTGATTGATTGATTGATTGATTGAATTTATATACCACCCTATACCCAGAGGTCTCAGGGCGGTTCACAGAACAAAATCAAAATATAAACCCACAAAAGACAGTATCACAAAAAACAACAACCCAATCCAATCAACTAAAGGCCTGGTTAAAAAGGAACGTTTTTGCCTGGCGCCTAAAGGTGCATAATGAAGGCACCAGGCGAACTTCCCTGGGGAGAGCATTCCACAGATGGGGAGCCACTGCAGAGAAGGCCCCGTTCTCGTGTTGCCACCCTCTGGACCTATCTACTTTTAGTTTCATTGATTTCAAGGGAGATGGGGGGGGGGGAATAAGCAAAGTCACCAAGGCCCTCCACCAAATCTGTGAACTGAAAGAGCCTCGCAAGGCAAAGTCTTGACTCAACCACTTACTATGCATTCAGTTTCACTTAACTCAATATGTGTAACACCGAGTTGCAAGCCTATACTATGGATGTGTCTTACAGAAAACCTCCACTAGCTGTCAATATGGAATTTTCACAGTCTTGGCTTTGTCCTGAGTATGAAAAACAGCTTTGTAAGATCTAATCCACTTATTAATTTTCCCTTCACTATGTGCAAGGACCTTGTTGCCAACGTACTCTGTTCACAGTGTTTTCCCATGAATCCTGTGCGGCATGTACACTGCCCTGAGATGTGATCACAGTCGGCTCCATTCTGACACTGGCAGATTAATGCACAGTCCTTTCCATAAAACCCCAAAGGACATCCTGTAGGAGAAAGGAAGAGAGAGAAAAAATAAAACACCCTATACTTAAAACTAGCTTTGTGGCTTTTTAATAATATATTGAATGTTACCATAACTGACACACAGAATTTATACTTCCTAATTCATTTGCCAAACAAGATATGAAGCCTGAAAGTGATTATGTGAATAATACTGGTCACATTACTTAGAAAGTAGCGGGATTTACAGTGTAAATTTAGTGGGAAGCAAGACCTACTGAGTTTAAAGATGCTTAGCCCCAGGTAAGCATACATAATACAGTGCTGTGATTCTTACTACTTCCAATGTAATGCCAGTGGGATTTCAAGTAAGAAGAGAAAGGGACGACTTTTCAGTACAGTGGTACCTCAGTTTATCAACTTGATCTGTTCCGGAAGTCTGTTCTTAAACTGAAACCATTCTTAAACCGAGGCGTGCTTTCCCTAATGAGGCTTCCCACCTCCGGTGCCCTTCCACTGTTCGGATTCTGTTCTTAGACTGAGGTAAAGTTCGCAAACTGGGACATTACTTCTGGTTTTCCGGAGTCTGTAAACCGAATTGTTCATAAACAGGACTGTTCTTAAACCGAGGTCCCACTGTAATGCCATTTTTTGGACATACAGTGGTACCTCGGGTTACAGATGCTTCAGGTTACAGACTCCGCTAACCCAGAAATAGTACCTCGGGTTAAGAACTTTGCTTCAGGATGAGAACAGAAATCATGCGGCGGCGGCGGCGGCGTGGCAGCAGCAGGAAGCCCCATTAGCTAGAGTGGTACCTCAGGTTAAGAACAGTTTCAGGTTAAGAACGGACCTCCAGAACAAATTAAGTTCTTAACCTGAGGTACCACTGTATATCTTACAGAGAATTCTGGTGCACAAGACTGAGGAGGGGATCCCACACAAATATTCCATTTCAATCTGAAGACTTATTATTCATAGAGATGCTAGACTCAGCCAATTTCTATTTTGCGCCAGTATGTTCTGTCCCACTTTTGTTATTTGGTGGACTTTTAAAAATTACAGAAATGCACAAAGAATAGCATTTAGATTATACTCATCTTTTCCTAAAATATGCACTTTGTGTGTCTCCTAAAATATACATTTTTGTACATATTTATCTGCTAAATAGCATATTTATGTTCATTTCTTTAGAACTGAAACTGCATTGCAAAATTTGGAGAAGTGCACAATCTGAGTGACAGCGACATTCCTGTCCGCATATAATTAGGCAAATTAGGTCAGTTTGCTTCAAATTGTTGCCCAAGTGAATTCCCCCCCATCCCTAATTACACATAGAGAGATCGTCATTCAAAAACAGCAAGCAAAAAAATCCCGAGCACTGATGGTTCAAGCAGCACAGAGCAACCATGTGGCTCTGCAATAAATACATGGGCTTCTTCCCAGCATTATTGAGAGTCTGTGTGCTTCAAAAAGAGAAGTCATGCCATTATTATAAGCGTGGGTGAAGGGCACTCAGCGGCCAAGATCTTTTGGAAAAATATGCTGACATGCAAAACAATCTTCATTCTCAATGGTGCGAGGGGACTTCCATTTATTTAAATTTATATACTGCTTAATTGCAGAAAAAGGCTTCAAAGCGGTTGACGAGAAAGACAGAGCAGTAGAATTACTACTTTAAAAATCACAACTGTAATTTAAAACATAAAGAAGGGTGATGTACTGGTGGTATTTGACTCCTGCCAAGTTGGCAAATATGTATAGATAAGTACAAATACCTGCTGGAAATATGTGGTGGACTTCTGGGTAACAAAAGCTTTCTGAGAGATGATATATAATGAGATGAAAAAAATGCTTAAAATAACCTTTGTTAAGAAGCCAGAAGCTTTTCTATTAGGAATTACAGGTACCGACATCCGAAAGGAACAGAAAAGACTCTTTATGTATGGAACAACAGCAGCCTGGATGTTACTAGCCCAGAGATAGGAAGAAGACAAAGGCCCTACCAGAGAGGAGTGGCAAATCAAGCTGATGGACTATGCAGAGATGTAAAAACTGACTGGAAAACTCAGAAATCAAGAGAAAAATAACATTATATAAGAATGGGGGAAATTTATAAGTTATTTAGGAGACCACTGTAAGCGGATGGAAACATTAGCAGGATTTTGATCTCACTTGTATTTTAACAATTACCATGGATAATATGGTTTGATATAAAAATTGGAGTATGGAAGAATATGCAATAATAAAATGTTTAAAACGGGACTCCATGGAGGGGGGGTGGGAGGAAGTCCTGAGATTCAGAGGAATCTCTTTTTATGGATATGTTTTTTGATTCTTTGTGTAAAACTTTGTATTCGTAAAACCAAATTAAAATTTCAAAAATAAATAAAATAAAAACATAAACAAGGTTAAAACCACAATAAACTAGACTAAAATAAATGAAAACTCCTACAAGCTTTCTAAACATCTGGGCAGGCTGGTCTTAAATAAGAATGTCTTCAACAAGTCAAAAGGAAAACAGTGAAGATGCCTGGCTGGTATCAATAGGAACAGCAAATGGTCCAAAGGCAAACTGAGCTTGCTGACAGAATGAAATACAGTGGTACCTCAGGTTACATATGCTTCAGGTTACATACGCTTCAGGTTACAGACTCCGCTAACCCAGAAATAGTGCTTCAGGTTAAGAACTTTGCTTCAGGATAAGAACAGAAATCGAGCGGTGGTGGCAGCGGGAGGCCCCATTAGCTAGAGTGGTACCTCAGGTTAAGTACAGTTTCAGGTTAAAAACGGACCTCCGGAACGAATTAAGTTCTTAACCAGAGGTACCACTGTACCTTTATTGAGTTTACAATTGCCACTACTTGCTGTCTTGCCTGTGAACAGCTCCTGAATGCATCCCCCTTATTTCAAATTACCCAGAGATGCATGCATGTTCTTCTGGCTCTCAGCAGAGTCCCTGGATTATACTTTCCGCACTACTAACAAACTCTTTTCTAACACGCCGCTACAGAGATAAATATTAGGAAACTCACTTTGGGTGCAGTAGAGACCAGTCCATCCCGGTGTACATTTACACTCCCCATCATAGGCACTGCAGCGAGCTCCATTATGGCAGTTGCAGGTATGGATACAATTTGGGCCCCAATGGGAAGGAGGACAAGCTGAAACAAAAACAAACAAACAAACCCAGTTAGTCTTATTTGGCAAATCAATAACACGGCTCTATAGGACTTTGCTGCTTAGGCCAGGTCACTACAGGTGTTTGTGAATATTATTCATCTTATAATTTCAAATCAGAACATAATTTACAAATGTGATTTCTCGGTCGAACTCGGATTTTTATTATAGTTTTACAATGTTTACCCATCAACTCCCTATGTGGATTTTGGTATTTACAGCAGCGCACTATATACATTTAAATAGTGGCTATATTTAACCCTGCTGCAGTGTAAGGCTAATTTTCTTGTCTACAAAATTGTATAATTTATCTAATTCCGTGTGTACAAATTATGGAGTAGGGGAAACAAGTCAAAAGCAGAAACATCCCCCCCTTTTTCTGTTTAATGTCATAGTGAATCAACTACAACTGGTTCAGCTTTATACACTAAGGTGTGCAACAACCACAAGATTTTGTTTGGGCCCTCGTCTGATGCTGCTGAAAAAAGCCCACTTCAGTCCAAGCTGGTTTGTAGACTGCCTGCTTCCATTTGGGATCCATTAGAGACTGCTTCTTTTGCCCTTTCACTACTGGGAAATTCAAAAATGGCTGTAACTATTTTTTCTTTTGACAGAAGCGGGTAATATTTGCAGGCATGTGAACTACTGTACAGTGAATAAAACCTGCTAAATTACAGGCAAATGGGTCCCAAGCCTTTTTTGATTTCAACAAACACATTTAAAGTTTTTCTAAAAAAGGAAACATCAATAACTTCTTAATTTTGGGGCAGAATTGGATGAAATGTGCATGAAAGGCAATCCCTTCTAAGAGTAGGATCCTGCCACACTTCAAATGGATAGATACAGTGGTTTTCCTGCAAGGGTTGCAGTTATAGATTTTATATACATAAACTTTCTCTCTCATGTATATAAACACACATACACATGTCATCTCTATATGCCATATTGGAAAATGAAGCTCCTGACAAAATGGCAAGACATTTAGTAGGTCCTGTGATTATTCTGCCTAAGCAGATATGAATACAGAATTGGCATCCAGATCTCTAGGTCTGGATATTTATTAAGTAGCAACTGTCTTAAATTGGGGCTCTGTCTGCAAGCAATAACAGCCCTTCTGTCTTGTAATCAAGAAGTATTATTACCCAAGGTAAAAGATAAAGGAAAAGGACCCCTTGGAAAGTTAAGTCCAGACAAAGGTGACAATGGGGTTGTGGCACTCATCTTGCATTAAGGTTGAGGGAGCTGGGGTTTGTCCACAGACAGCTTTCCAGGTCATGTGGCCAGCATGACTAAACCGCTTCTGGCGCAGCGGGACACCATGACGGAAACCAGAGCGCATGGAAATGCTGTTTCCCTTCCCACCGCAGCGATACCTACTTATCTACTTGCACTGGCGTGCTTTCAAACTGCTAGGCTGGCAGGAGCTGGGACAGAGCAACGGGAGCTCACCCCATCACGCGGATTCGAACCTCCGACCTTCTGATCGGCAACCCCAAGAGGCTCAGTAGTTTAGACCACAGTGCCACCCAAGACAGGCTTTGGGATAATACATTGGAATGGTTTTAGTTGGGAGCAGTACGTGACAACTGGTAATCTGGCACTTTTTCTTCTAGTGTTGTCACACTGTAAATTATTCGTAGGTACCAGTTTGATGCCAACCTCTCTCTCTTTCTCCCCTCTGCACCCCATTTTATGGGCTGAGTATTACTTTTATTGGCTGGGTACTGTTAAATTGTTATTTAAAGTTACCTGTTTGTGACCAGGCAATATTAATTATGAACAATATACCATAAAGGGAAGGGACTTGTCATCTGAACCCTTAGATCCACTGAACCACACCAGCAAAACACATTATCAATGTGAATAACAGCCTTCATTGGAAGCCACTAATGAGGTTAGGATCACAGTTCTTTGCCTGGGGACTAATTTTTGTTTTCATCAGTTCCCCAATCAATAAGTCTTTCCATGTCATAGCTTTTTATTTATAGAACAATCAAGACAACTGTACTGTTGTTAATGAGCTGCTACATAGCTGTACAACACCACCCTGATATTTCATGAGAGGGCAGTAAACCAGTTAATAAAGAACCATTATGCACATTCAGATTTGATTTGTACAGATCTAAGGACTAATGCAGAGTAGGGTTATTTACAGCAAATATAGTTTGCTTGTGTGTCATTTGGGGTGGGCGAGTGTCCATGGCTCTCAGGCCCATTTTTAAAAATTATAACTGGAAAAAATATAATAATTAATTTTTCAATTTGGTTCTAATTCTTCTATGGGAAAAAGCTGGTGAACAGTTCAACAAGTAAGAACTGTTAAGTCACATACGCAGAAATCTTTAAGAAGTCTTCGTAGAGGTCACACTGAAGTAACTTTAAGCTAATGGGATCATTACTTTCTGTAAGCCTTATAGCATAAGAACTAAAGGTCTTAATGGAAGTCAAATAAAAATTACCCTTTTCCTTGTCTAAAGGTCAGTCATGGTAAAGATTCCATTTCATTCTACTGGCATCTTTTTGTCACGCAGTATTTTTTTCTATGCATAAAATGCCATTAATGCTTTGGGGGGGGGCATTCAATACACTATTGGTAGAATCTATACAACTGACTGTGTTAGGAAGTCTGATTTCCCCCAAAAAAGTGACACTGCCATGCAAAACTGATGTACTTTGAAGTACAAAAGGTTGAAATCTATTAGCAGTTTACACGTGGCAATTTTGAGGGGGGGAATAAACAAAACTAAAAGTTATATTAATTCCAAAGAACCCCCTAAAAATAAATAAAATACTTGTACTTACGCTGAGAACAGTCACTACCAATCCAGCCAGGATAACATTGGCAAGATCTGTCAATTGGATTGCAGGTTCCATTGTTGGTGCATGTGCAAATTCCTGCACAATTCTTCCCAAATCTGCCACTGGGGCAGACTGTAAAAAGAAACCATAGAACTCATGAATATTCTGCACTCTTGCAGTTCATTTAGACCAATGATAATCAAATTTTATTTTCCAATAGTTTATTTAGCTTCAGAATAGGCTCTATACACAGTAAGATTTTTTTAAAAAAAATACAAAGCGACTGTCTGAAAAATATAACTTTGACTGTAAACAGGAAAAAAGGAGAAAACACTATTGTACTCGGTGTGGTATTACAGTACAGTGTATTTATTTATTTCTTGAAAATCATGTACCGCTTGATTGTAAAAGCATCTCACAGCAGTTTACGAAAATAATTGTGATTTGTACCTTCATTGCAGAGAGCTCCTGTGAAACCAGGGAGACAGTCACACAAACCAGTCACATGGTGACATGGGCCACTGCTGTGAACACACTGGGGGCAGGCCTGGCTACAGCGATGACCATAAAATCCGGGAGAGCAAACTGAAAGCAGAAATATATTACCATATTCACCTTACATTGGTACATAACAAAGCCAAATCTAATACAGTTGCTTTCAGTTCACTGCTGAAGTCTTGAAAACATTTGAGAAATCTGATTTATGCAGGTCACCTGCTTCACAAAGGCAATCGCCCTAGTGGCACGTTAACAAATCTAATACTTTAATAACAGTTTAGAAGAACAACTTAGTATGCATTGCGGTTAATCTAAAACAATTATTGCTGTTGATGCTGATGAATAATGACATATGTCTATAACAACAACTGCTGCTGCTATTAATATTTCAATGTAATGATTATACCATCACTCCCTGACTTGTAGTCTACGTGTCTGGCAAAACTGTATTGGTCATGGGGGACGGGGGTGGTGCTGTGGTCTAAACCACTGAGCCTCTGGGGCTTGCCAATCGGAAGGTTAGCGGTTTGAATCCCTGCAATGGGGTGAGCTCCTGTTGCTCTGTCCCAGCTCCTGCCAACCTAGCAGTTTGAAAGCATGCCAGTGCCCAAAGTGGCTGGGAAATCCAGCCAGATGGGCGGGGTATAAATAATAAATTATTATTATTATTATTATTATTATTATTATTATTATTATTATTAGTTTGGATTTGATATCCCACTTTATCACTACCCTGAGGAGTCTCAAAGCAGCTAACATTCTCCTTTCCCTTCCTCCCCCACAACAGACACTCTGTGAGGTGAGTGGGGCTGAGAGACTTCAAAGAAGTGTGACTGGCCCAAGGTCACCCAGCAGCTGCATGTGGAGGAGCGGAGACGCGAACCCGGTTCCCCAGATTACGAGTCCACTGCTCTTAACCACTACACCACACTGGTATTATTATTATTATTATTAACTCATTGCAGATTTGTTAATAATAAAGCCATGGCATCTCTTTAATTGCCTCATGTCTTTTTTCTGGTGGGGAGGCAGACAATTGCTAATGATTATGATGAATATGGCACATGCAAACAACAACTTCAACAACACCATTATAGAATACTGAATCTTTATGCTATTATTTGTTATGATTATCATTTGTGCAATATTTTTCCTCTCCAGTTGCACAGGGCTGAATCATTGTAACCTGGCAGCTCCTGACGGAACACAAGTTTAAAGTTCTGTTTCCAACTCAAGGGCAATCAAAGTGCAGACAACTATACACTGCTGCTTGCTTTTATTCAACTCAGGACTTTAAAAAACAAAGCAGTTCAATTCATTTTTATGCCAAATACACTAGCTCCTTCTTCTTCTTCGCAGATACATCACCATTTGGATTGCCAGAGGAAGAAAGAAGCTGTTGGGGAGAATTTCTCTCTTTACTCCTTCAGCTTCTCACTGGCAAATTAGTATATTAAGCAATGCTTCAAGTTAAGTGCCTTTTGTTAAGCAGCAATTAACATTTACAAAGCTAACTTTTGCCTTTAAATAATTTGAAGTCATTTAGAAGTCAGCATGCCCGCCTGAGGGCATGCTTGAAACAGGTTGCCTGATCAAAAAGGGAGTCCAGAGACCCTCATGTCTTTTCAATAAAGTAGTGGGCCAGTCCTATTATTTTCCTTCTTCTCCTTACAGTCCAAACTGGATTTGCACAATTTAAGATACCTTGGCAGTCTTGAAAAGCCTGATTCTTTTAAATAGTCATTTCAGAAATGTAATGGGGGAAAAGTCACTGCTTTGCATTATTATCGTGATGATACAACATCATTACATCAGTGTCTTTATATTAGCTAAACAATTAATTGTGAGCCATTATAGATGGTGAGAACTGCTGCTAGCCATGGAAACAATCCATCAAGGATGTCTGTAGCTTTAACAGAATATTTAACAGACTATTTAAAACACGATAAAACATCAACCATTAAAAACTTCCCTAAACAGGGCTGCCTTCAGATGTCTTCTAGAAGTCCGATAGTTGTTTATTTGCTTGACATCTGATGGGAGGGCGTTCCACAGGGCAGGCACCACTACCAAGAAGGCCCCCTGCCTGGTGAAATTCTTACATCCATTACTTTTCGCAGCATTAGGAGACAAGATATAAATCAGGGGTTGGGCATCCTTATCTGCCCCACCCACCCCAGGTCACATTTGGGGTAGGGGAGTCAATCACATGACATCACAATGACATCAAGCAAATCATTTTTGCAGAACACTGTGCACAGAGCTTTGTAAGCCCATGCCCATGCTCGCCGAGTGCTTTGCATAGGTGTTTGCACAGAACTTCGCATGTGGTGACAATCAGCTGACTGGTGGCGCCTGAAAAACCACTTTTGCCCAAGCAGTGTCTTCACCTTCTCTATACCTAACATGACCAGGAGGAAAGGTAAAGGACCCCTGAATGGTTAAGTCCAGTCAAAGGCAACTATTGGGTTGCGGCACTCATTTCGCTTTCAGGCCGAGGGAACTGGTGTTTTTCCACAGGCAGCTTTCCGGGTCATGTGGCCAGAACGACTAAACCGCTTCTGGTGCAACAGAACACCATGTTGGAAATCAGAGAACATGGAAATGCCGTTTACCTTCCTGCCGCAGCGGTACCTATTTATCTACTTGCACTGGTGTGCTTTTGAACTGCTAGACTGGCAGGAGCTGGGACAGTGCAACGGAAGCTCACCACATCGTGGGGATTCAAACAACTGACCTTCTGATCAGCAAGCCCAAGAGGCTCAGTGGTTTAGACCACAGTGCCACCTGTGTCCCTTATCATCAGGAGTAGGACAGGTGGGTATGGCTTTGCCAAAATGGCCTTGCAGGCCAAATGTGGAGACTTGATAGGCAGGCCAAAGGTTCCCCTCACTGTTGTAAATTATCTTGGCAAAAATCAAGATTTGTATACGTAATTTGTTGTATTTTTGGTGTGTTTTTCCCTTAGCACTCTTCTACATTTTTTTCCAGAAATAACCGTTCTCTCAATGTGTCTGAATCTGTCCTACTTGTCTTCCAACTAAAACAAAGCCAAATATTATGGATCTGTGCTAAGGATGCCAAAAACCACTTCCTCATGAATCAGCCAAATTGTACAGGAAGTCGCTGTGCTAGTTCCAGCAGCTGCCAGGAGCATTCCACCCAGAACTATGGTTGAACCATATGGCAAACAGCTTAGAAATGTTTACAGTCCCAGCATGGGGTTGCTATCAAGGAGAGGTTTCTCTCCCAGTAGCTTTTATGTGGGTGGTACAATGTTTGGAACAATCGTAACTTTTTTATTCCCCCTCCCCCTCCGTTTTACAAAGGCGGTTGGCAATAGTTTCTGCGACCATATGCATTTTCCACAGCATCAGACACCAGTCTTGTTGGATGTTGGGTAGTTGGACAGATAATATACAAAATTACAAATTAAACAATTGTAACAAGATTACTGCCAAAGCAAATTTTTATTAGTAACAGTGGAAGTGCATATTGTGCTAATTACAGAAAATCGTAGTACTTAGCACTGGGTTCAATTTACAATAAGGTAAAAAAGAGGTAAAGGACCCCTGGACAGTTAAGTTCAGTCAAAGGCGGCTATGGGGTGTGGTGCTCATCTCGCTTTTCAGGCTGAAGGAGATGGCATTTGTCTGCAGACAGCTTTCCGGGTCATGTGGCCAACATGACTAAACCGCTTCTGGCGCAATGAAACACTACGGTGGAAGCCAGAGCGCACGGAAACACTGTTTACCTTCCCGCAACAGCGGTACCTATTTATGAACTCGTGCTGGTATGATTTCAAACTGGAGATCACCCCATCGTGCGGATTCGAACTGGCAACCTTCTGATTGGCAAGCCCAAGAGGCTCAGTGGTTTAGACGCCACCCCAGTCCCTCAGTAGCTTACAATACTACTTGTAGTTTACAATACTACCATTCAGCATTATAGCACAGCCATAGTAAATAGAAGAACAAGAGACTTAGAAGCTTACTTCTTTGGCAAGTAGTGCCTCTGTAGCCAGGTGCGCATTCACAGATCCCTTCGTCTGGCGAACATGATGCTCCATTTTTGCAGTAACAGGACAGCGAACAGTTTGGACCCCAGTGTCCTTCAGTACATACACTGTCACAATGCATGCCTACAAGTGTACAAGCAGACAGAGCTGTCACGAACTGCAGGAAAACTCTCAAATCAAAGGTATCACAAGCATGAGGCTGCTAACACTGCACAGCTATCAGAAGGAAAATGATGCAAGGAAGAACCATGCAAAGGGATTGTTTATTCTGCAATGCTTTAGGCAACATATCATAATGCATTCAAATGGTGTTTTTAAGATAATATGCGTTGTACGCAACTCCGCCATTCCACTCGTGAAACAGACTTCCACTCATACAATGGAACTTTCCTCTTCTCTCTCCTGCAGTCCCTTGTGTATCCCCAAAGCTGCTCTGAAGGGTTGGGGGGATTCTCTAGAGCTGATTTGGACTATGTGAGGGGAGAGGGGAGGAAGTGTCATTGCACTAGTGGAACGCCGCTCACACTGTATTGGATACAACCCAATATATTTAGAAATACATACATTATGGTAAGAATAAGCATTTAAACAGATATTTTGTGTACATTTAAGTATATAAATATGAATTTTCACATGGATTATTATTATTATTAACTGCAATTAATGCAGGAATGGCACAGACTGGAAATTGACCGATATTTCCCATCCTGAATAGGACCAGATACTGAGCTAGAAGGACATTTGTTGTTTATCCAGAAAAAAAGCAGTCATTTTCTTCCTATCTTTTTCTGGCCCTGTCATTCCATTGGGGGAGGGGAACCGAGTTCAGTTTCAGATTATTATTTTTCCGTTTTGAATGAGGAAAATCTGAAGGCAACAGCTACTGAAGAAACCCACTTATGTACTAAATTCAGTGCCTTTTTCTAAAAACAAATGTTTAGGGGTACTCTCATTTTGACTCAAGAAAATCATTTTATAGTTCAAATCGGGAAAAATAAAAACAGTAAATGGACAAAAGTACAAAAATTCACAAAATGTTTAGTGGTAAGTGTACCTCTGTGTCCCCCCCCCAGAAAAAAAGCACTGGTAATCTGATTACTGCTAGGTTTCCTGCCCAACTGAAATAAGCGAAGTACAAGACAGATTCAAAATGCTAGCAATGCTAAGGACCCTGGTCATTCAATGTTTTGCCTCATTGCTTTTTGCAAAAGTTTATACAACATGGGCAGAACTCCAGCACGTATTCTTCTTCTTTGGCGACCACTCGTAGCCGAGTAAGATTGTCTTCCATGAACACGGTCTGAGCAGTGAGTCCGTAAGTGACTGTGGAGGCCAGTTCTGGATCCACAGTAACACAACAATGGCTCATAGGAACCATAGGTCTTTTTCGCCCCTCTTTTACAGTTAGTAAAACTAACTCCCTTGATTTCTTTGTTTTTTATTACTTCTCAGAAGTCTCCTTTCATGTCAAATGCCAGTCGGAATCCACTGCAGCTCTCAGACCTTATTGTGTCTACAGTGCTTTCTATTATCAATTGACTTATTATTAGCGTACAGCTACTGAATGAATCATTTGGCTAAAGAAAAAGGGGACTAAATCCAGAAGAATGACTAGCTTTGTAAGTATTTCATGAAAAATGTGCTTCAGCTCCACTTGCTATTAGACTTCTTAAACGAGCAACTCAGGAAAACAGACTCCCCCCTCCCCCCGGTTTTTGCACAGGAAGCTTTATTTAAATCACCCCAGAGTAATTATTTTGCACAGTTTGCTGAAGAACTGGGAAAGACTGCAAGACAATTCATTACTGCGGCTGCCTGTACAATAAGCAGTCCCACCCACCTGCTCTATAGGGGATGTGTCCTGTCTGAGAAATATTTCCTGTTCGATGGAAGAAAGGTGAACGAAGGTCAAAACCTTTGCAACTTTGACCCTGACGCCGACTTAAGGCTGTCAGAGAAGCTGCCACAGAGGCAACTGTAGTGGGAAATGCGTCACACTGAAATTTGACAAGAACTCAACAACTAATTTTGCACAGGATGCTGAACAACCATAAAGGGACTACTTTTCCTGAGTGAATGCGCAAATTTGAATGGAATTTGAACTGATTGCCAAGACACAGAAGACTCGTTATGCTATCAGCATTTTACAAGCTGATTTTTGTCTGCCTAGCTAACGGGAGTTTTCTGAATCAAGACACAAAGTACCTTATTTTTCAACAGCTTAGAACAACCTTTTTCAACTTGTAACCTAAACAGAGGCACCTAGATTTGCATCTGAATGAGATTCCTAAGTGAAAGATACTGAGGGCCCTTATATGCCACTGAAAGCTGCATGAACGCAGCACCTGAAAAAAAAAAACATGAACATGCTGCAAAGTTCTAAAATACAGGCTCAGATGTGGGAATTCACGTGTATAAGCTTGGAGGAGACAAGTGAAAACGGCTGAGCAAAAAATATGGGTTCAGTAGAACCCAGTAAAGAAAAACTAGTAATATAGCCCTCACTTGCCTTTTTACTGGTTTCCACCTGACTTCTCCAATGGCCATGTGTTAAGTTGCACATTAGTAAGGTGAATTGAAAGAGTTCTGGGTGGTCAATGTGGCATATTTTAATGAATTTTAAGTAAAAATGATTTAAAGGACATATATTTAAACATATTATCAGACATCTCATCATCTGGTTGAAGTTCATGGCTGCATTTGCATGTAATTCTGAACAGCTTTTACACCCCCCTCTTCCCCTTCTGGTACAACCATGATAAGTATGGACATCTACGCTTCCATTTTTATTAATCACGGTTTTGTGTTACATCCAAACCCTAAACTGTGGTTTATTTTAACTATTGTTTGCAGAAGCAAGTAAGCTTAAAAGTGCCCCTGCCATAATAAGCCTACAGTACTGTGTGAATTCATCAGCCAGTGCTAACTGCCATCATCTTAGTGCAAAATCCTTATTCTTACAATAAAATGAAATTTCCACACAAGCCGCTATTAGGAAATGAATGATTTGATCCTTATGTACCAGGATCCTTTACATGAAGACTGGCTGTCTTTTCTTTCTTTTAGTAATTCTAACCCTGGGGAGCTGAAGCCCCTTAATTCTCAGAATTAATTTTGGATGGCTTATCTAAGCTAAGTTTGGATGTTCAAAGATTACAGAAGTCATATGTAAATATGCAGAAAATGCAATAAAGACCAGTTGAAGCAATGTACATACTCTGTGACACAGATCGGAGTACAGTGGAACCTCAGTTGTCGAACATAATCCATTCCGGAAGACTATTTGACTTCTGAAACATTCAACAACTGAGGTGCAATAGGCGGTAGGCAATTTCAGTGGAGAAAAGCGCCTCAGAAGCCGTTCGACTTCCGAGGTGTGCTTGAAAACGGAAGCATTCACTTCCGGGTTTTCGGTGTTCAGGTTCTGAATCATTCAGCTTCAGAGACACTCAAAAACTGAGGTTCCACTGTATATAACGAAGTATTTGATTGTTATTTTTGTGTTGCCATTAAAGAAATACATAAATGAACAAGCTTCATAAATTACCAATGGAAGTTGTTGTGCTTTGGTAAGCCAACTTAAGACAAGTTCAGACATTACAACAAGCTGTGGTTAGTTACAAACAGAAATGAAAGCTTATTAACTCCTTGTGGCCACACATATAAAAGTCTAAGGCTCACTTACATTCACACAATACACTTAAAGCACATTTGAACCACATCGCTTTCCCCAAAGAATCCTGGGAATTGAAGTCTGTTAAGGGTGCTGGGAACTGTAGCTCTATGAGGATTGAACTACAGTTCTCAGGATTCTTTGGCAAAAGCCATGACTGTGAAAGGGGTAGAAATGTGTTTTAAATGTATAGTGTAGGTATTGGCTGTCACAGCTTATCAGTCTGACTGAGAGAAAACCTGTGTGTGTATATGCACATATACAGCTAATCTGATTTTTTTCTTATGAGTTTAGGTTCTTGTCCATAAACATTAATCTATTATATTTATTTTATCTCGGTATAGCTCACACAGAAAATTTCTAAGAGAATTTGTATCTGCAGCAGACGTGTGCATGCTCAGATTTTGAATAACAAATGTCAGCAAACAGCTCTGCCTTATTTTTTTGAATGATTTAAGACTGCAGACAACAGAGCTGCGTGGGTAATTTGCATGCAAGTCTACCGACACAATTTTAACTAAAATCAATATGAATAATGTATCCAGGAAGCTCTGAACGTTTAAAATGTGCCCTATGAAACAAAAGAATTATGAATAAGTTGGTACGCAAATTTCATTCTTGATAAGCAGATTGGTAAGGAAAAGTTTTTGCCAGGATAATGGACAAAGAACTCTTTGACGGCCTTTGCAAGTTGCTAGGCAATAGCTAAATGGTCATGATAAACTTCAGCTAAGCAGCTCTGAAGAAATCCTCATGCATTTAATGCTCAAAGGACTATGCCAAGTGTTTCACATCTAAATTAGCATTCCTGCAGCATCTGTAATTGTGTGAAAGAAGTAAATAATCCTTTGAGTGGTAACATCTATGTTGTTATGATGTTATATATATTAAGACTTTAATTATACACACACCTACAAGGAAGGAAGTGTCATTGAACTCAGTGGGGTTGACTTATGAGCTGGTAAATATAGGATCGTGTTGTGAAATACTTTTAGTAATGCAACAGTGTGATGTACTGCACTGAGGCTGTGGAACATAACATCCAGGCCAGGGACACTGACCCCAAAGGAGAACCTATCCCAACACTGGGACTCAACTCTCCACACCTCCATTGCTGTTGGAGACCCAGTAACTAGTTCACACCGACAGCTAGTAGATTGAATATCAGGAGAAATTTCTCATATTGAAAAGCCACAATAAAGGTCTCTTCAAAACCAACATTTCCATCATAGGGGCCAGCTCCTAGGGGCTGAGGTCCCTAGGGTCTGACTCCCCCAATAAAATATTTGAGGGGGTTGCCCCTCCAAAAGTTGATGGGCCTTGCCATTCAAATGGTGTAGATGTGCCGTGTCCTGTGATTGATTATGTGGCCGGGGCTTATCTACACCCCAATATTCCATTCAAATTGGCACCCCTGATTTCCACTACATATTTTGAAAAGCTGTTTGTTCACTATGCATTTTGACAGCTCTTATGATTCCATAACCAAATTTTGCATGGTAGTTCTTGGGATCAAGGAGCAGATTTTTCATCTATGTTTGGATACAACTGGATGCTGTTTTGAATCAAAACTGTGGACTGAACATTTCAAAACTGCACTGATTTTAACCAATGATTTCCACACTTTTTACACTTCTTTTGTTTCTAAGAATTTCCAAGCAACACTAGGTATGAGGATGCTAATACAGCAAAGCAAAGTAAGTCCTACACTGAAAACTATAGTTACCCCATTAATTTATCCCCAGAATATTTTTATTGTCAGCGATATGTGGTATTTTTTGCTATATGCCCACAGGAACTGTTTCATAGTGCCCTAACTCCTGATTAACACATCCAAAGGTGTAGCCATGTTCATCTGTTGCAGCAAAAGAAAGAAAGAAAGAAAGAAGTCCTGTAGTACGGTCTGAGGTCATACCCCTTGCTGGAGCTAAGTCTATCTAGGTTTGGGCAATTGCCTAGGAAACATATGTATATTGCCTTAGGCTTCATGATGGAAGAAAGGCAGAATATAAAGAGTAAGAAAATATATAAATGCATGTGTTGAAATCAACTTCATAAGTCTTCTAGCATAATAAATCCATTAGTTTTGAGGTGCTACAGAACTCTTGATTTTCCTGATAAAACAGTTATTGAGGTCAATATGCTTGGTTTGAGGTCTCAGAAAATCTTTTACAAAAAGTTTCAACACCTCTTCTAACTCCTTAAAGCTATTTTCCTATTAAAGTAAGGGCAGGCACTCAAGGGAACACAGGTGCATCCTTCAGAGAAAAACTTCAGGAGAGTATTCTCAAGCAGAACAACGCAGGCACATAAAAAAACAAAACAAAAACCAGAGTGCAGTGTGAGTGTGTACTTAAGCAAGGAGTTGAGGCAGCTGGAAAGGATAATTTAAGAGAAAGAGAAACTCAGTGGAACTGCCACAAGGAGAGGATGGAATGGTATGAAGGGAGAGGCCTAAACAGAGCTGGTGAAAGAATGGTGTCGACCGAAAACAAAACAAAGGCACAAACTCACACAAAAAGTGTGTTTTGCTTTCGTCAGAGGTCCATGTGTTGCTAATTTTAGAACCCGTATCATTTCAGAGGCTGTATTAATGCCACAAACTGCAATTCCTTTGCTTCCATTTTTTGTATTGCTGGCAAATGCATAGGAAAAGAAGTACAAGATACATTGTTCCATTTCCCACAAGAGAACCTCAAATGAAGTATTTGCAATGGGTTGAAGAGCAACCTTGTACCTTGTCCCCAAACACAAACAACATGAAAAAGGTGCACTGCTTGCACATGAATTGGAAGGGGGGGCTAAGTATTGGATTGGGGGTCCAGCAGCTTGCTGTTGTGTATCTACTTCAGCACTAGTGGTAAGGGCACATGCTTTTATCAGGTCTCTCAATCAGGATGCAAAACAGTGCTGTGCTAAACAAAAACAAAAATCTTACAGTAGACAAACATAGAGTCCACAGTCTAATTTGCTGCCTTAAAACAGACAGGACTAATCCATAAATCAGTATTACAGTCTGCTATGCCACCAGTGTTTATAATGCCCCATAGTACACTAGTAAAACTTCATAACTGGAGACCTAACATAAGTTTTTAAGTGCTCTTGCACCAAAGTTATCAGCAAGCCCTGACATTTTCCACAAAATGTCACAGCACAGCAAAAAATAATGTGCCATGACCTGTAAAATGCTTCAACTCTTTCCACAAAAACCTGTGCTTTTCATAACGGTTTAATGGAAAATCCTTGTCAAACAGAGTCCAGATTTGCTGATCTTACAGACATACTTTGAAGCACGACATCAACGTGGCTGCTTTCGGAAGAGGTGGAATTGTTCAGTGAGGACATAAAATCCCAACCCTCAAATCCACACCGGCTTGCTGAGAGCCAAGTCTGGTGTACGGGGTCAGGACAGAGATGGGGAACTTGTGGCTTGCCAATCGTTGTTGGACTTCAGTTCTTGTCATCCTTTACCACAGCCCCAGTGGTAAGGGATTATGGAAGCTGTAGTGCGACATTTGAAGGGCCACACGTTCCTCACCCAATTTAGAGCATATGACTAGCACCAGAGAGATTCAAAGACGAGATATTATTAAAATTTGCATACCGCCCTATACCCGTAGATCTAAGGGTGGTTCACAGCATAAAATTACAATATAAAAAACACAAAATGCACCATAAAAATTAAAACAGAAGCAACCTAATAATCCTCCTTCCCACAACACATATAGAAGGGCATCGGATATCAATTAGCTAAAGGCCTGGTTAAAGAGGAAGATTTCCGCCTAGCACCTAAAGGTGTATAATGAAGGCACCAGGTGAACTTCCCTGGGGAGAGCATTCCACAGATGGGGAGCCACTGCAGAGAAGGCCCCGTTCTCATGTTGCCACCCTCTGGACCTCTCGTGAACACAAAGAAGGGCTTCAGAGGATAATCTCAGGGTCCGGGTAGGTTCACACCACATTTTCTATTACTTGCATTCAAGCCATATCCCTATCTGCTTAATTGCCCCGAAGTTCTTGGTAAACCAGGGAGCTGAATGGATGCCCCATGTCAAGAGCCAGTGAACTGCAGCCAGCCGTCTTCTCAGTGAAAACCCTTCTGGGCTAACTATGCCCATCCAAAGTGGATCTTTCTGGGCAGTGGGCAGGAAGGAGTATAAAGGACTTCCTTTTCTAGCTGAGTCTTGCTAAGGTAAGTAGGTCTTCCTGAGCAATGGTGTCTTCCAGTATTCCCAGCTGTTCTTTGGTCCTGATTCCTGGCTTGTTCTTTGGTCCTGCCTTGCTCATCAGTTCTCACTACTAAACTGTCTCATGGCTCCTGACAGGAACCATGCCAAGGGAAAACTCATTGACGGGTCTCAGAGACTCCCATCAGATTCTATCAACCTCTAAGAGTGGACCATTATAATATCCCCACCACTGCTGTAGAGGGAAACAGTTAGTGCCAGCCACCAACTCACCAGGAAGTGATCTTCCCGTAACATTCAGTTCCTGGAATAACCATGAGATTATCTGCCATTACGGAAAAGGAGTAGAATCCTTGTGCTCCATGAACAGGATTATTTATGTATATTTAGTACATTTATATCATGGTTTTCTTTCCTCATGTAACTCAATAGTGGCATACATAGAATCCCCAGGTGATCGCCTATCCAGGTCCTCAGCAGATGCAGTCTGTCCTACAGCTACCTTACTTGAAAGAGGCAAAGGAGAGAGAAAGTACCCCTTTTGTACTGAAAGTCACTCCCTCCTGGTTTCATTTTGCCCCCTAAGATACTGTTTTACTTTTGGAGCAAACAGGGAGGTGGCAATTTTTTATTTTAAAAACTGGCATGAGCTCCTGATCAAGATGGGAAACCTATTTTGGATTGGAGACCCGTGACTCAATTTCCCCCCCAAATATAACTGTCTTGGTTAAGTATGCTGGTTTCAAACCATTTCCAACGTTTTGTGTCATTTGGTTCTTATACTTGTTATGTGCAGGCAATAGTTGTTGTCCATTGAATAAACGGATCTAGATCTTATCCATTTACAGCATGGTTAGGTAACCTTTGGCCCTCCAAATGCTCTAGACTACAAGTCCCATCAGCCCCAGCAAACATGGTCAATGGACAGGGATGCTGGGAGATGCCATTCAGCAACACCTGGAGGGCCAAAGGTTCCCCACCCCTGATTTAGAGAACAATGGTAAAACCCTACCATACTTTGGATGTACTATTGCCCCACTCATTTTAAATGTACCTGACCATCCTGGGAGGCAGCGACAATAGCCAGTAGTGGGATGGCAGCCATCTGCATGGCTGCAGTCACAGCGCTCTGAACAGTCCAACCCGTATGTGCCATCCTGTCAGAAAAAAAGAAGACAAAATAATGCTGAATGTAAACAGTAAATTTTAGATGCAAGTGGTTTAGAGCTTCAAATTTCAGGGCTCCAAGTGATGGGATAACAAGCAATTCCTGGCTGATTTCCATATATTTGTACAGGGAAAGGACATCACTCAGTGGCAGAGCAATTGCTTTGGATGCAAAAGGTCTAAGGCTCAATCCTCAGACTCTCCAGGTGGGGTTAGGAATGTCCACTGTCTGAAACCACAGAGAGATGGTGCTAGTCAGCACTGACATTACTGAGCTAGATGGAGCAATGGTCTGCCTCAGCATAAGGGAGCTTCCTATGCTCTTATGTTTTTGCCCTAACGGGCCTTAAAGCAGCTCAGAAGAGGGGATTTTGATCAGGGGAAACAGCGTGGGGTTCTGATCCAATTGCTCTCTCATTCATACAAGTGCACACAAGAAATGAAAAGAGGTGTGAGTTGTTGACTGGATTATCTAGCTACAGGTTAATATTTGCCACCAAAGATTAACCGTTGTAAGAACAGCTATAATTCAGAGGCGGACTTAGGGGAGTGCAACCAGTTCGCCCACACTAGATGGAGTGTGTACAGAGGTCCTGGGCTGTCAAGACAACCAGACCCCACTTTTGGCCTTACTGATGTGGTCTAAAGGAAAGCAGAGCAATACGTCTGTCACCAGCTTGGCTGCAGGAGGAGCCAGAAGGGAGCATACAAGCCGCCATTTGACCATTTTAGGGACTCCACTCCAGATTTGTGTAGAGTTTACTCCTTAGACTTTTGTTTACCTGAAGATACCCCACAAGGCAGTTTTAGGTTCAGGATCAGACTCTTCCGTCTCCTAGATGGGCTACCATTCCAGGTTGATGAGCCCCATCTGCCCCTCACTTCCCTCTACAGCACAAGCAGAAACCACCTTCTTGACCACTGGATCCGCTATTGGTCTTGTCCGCTCAATCTGTTGGAGCCTGTCTTTGAATGCAGGGGAAATCCTTAATTCACTGAGGGTTTAAGACCCATCAGCTACCCTCACCTGCCAGTCAAAGCTGTTTCCCAGGGTGCGGCCTCTGTTGCATGCTGACAGCTTTTAGGAACCACAGGTGAGAGCAGAGTGCAGGGTGGGGACCAAAGGTGGACAAAACTACCCCAGAAGGAAGACAACATGTCTCTCACCAGAGGTATTACCCTCTCCCCTAGCACTCCATACACCCCTTTAAACAGTGTAACATCTTAAATTTAGCAGGACAGTTTAAACATTTCTATGAATATTGAAACTCACAAACCCCACCTTTTAGTGGAATGTGTTTAATTACCTGGCAAGGGTATTCACATTTTTCTCCTCTCCATCCTGGAGCACAGGTGCAAGTTCCATCCAGAGTATTGCATGCCCCTCCGTTAAGGCACTGGCATGTTAAATTGCAGCCAAGACCCCACGTCCCACTAGGGCAGTTTATAGAACAGTCAACTCCATGCCATCCTACCACAATGGAAACAAAACACCTCTTTTCAGTAGAGAGTTCTAATTTTCAAATTCTTCCTGCCTGTTTCTTCCAACAATCAATGTCAGATTTCAGAGGATGCTTAGCGCAATCAATGGGCTCCCTGTCTGAAAGATGGCCACAACTGTCTTTTTCCCCTTCTTCTTATATTCTGCTGTCTTTGAAGTGGCACCAACAGTGCCACTCACCACCCTGCCTGCCGACTTCCTGGGTGGGATTTTAGTGGATGGTGGGCAGCAGTGCCATAACTGAATCAGAGCCAAGCTGAACGCCTATCCATGGTGGTTTCCCACCATTTTAATTTACCTGTAATGCAATGTTCTGGCCTATAGATAGGTAAAGGTAAAGGGACCCCTGACCATTAGGTTCAGTCGTGGCCGACTCTGGGGTTGCGGCGCTCATCTCACTTTATTGGCCGAGGGAGCTGGCGTACAGCTTCCGGGTCATGTGGCCAGCATGACTAAGCAGCGCACGGAAACGCCCTTTACCTTCCCGTCGGAGTGGTACACTTACTTTTTCTACTTGCACTTTGATGTGCTTTCGAACTTCTAGGTTGGCAGGAGCAGGGACCGAGCAACGGGAGCTCACCCCGTCGCGGGGCCTTGAATCGCCGACCTTCTGATTGGCAAGTCCTAGGCCCTGTGGTTTAACCCTCAGCACCACCCCTGGCCTATAGATAAGGGAGGGCCAAATTCCTTTATGGACAACATTCTGGGGACTACATGTCTGGAGACTGCATGTCTGAGAGGCAAAAGCAGACAGAGCAATAAATGTGACTCTGTACAATAGGTTACTTTCTAGTCATGCAAAATCAGACACCCGCACACCTATCCAGCCCGGGGGGTGGGGGCTGGCTTACATTTTAGGAACATTAAGATGCCAAATGGACATGGATAGGAGCTGAGCTTTGCTACTATCAAAAGTGAACTGCTGGAAAGGTCACTATGCAGTAACATGGCAGGTTCAGGCCAGTTTAGGGAGAGTCCTGAGGGCCAGATAGACTTCTGATGTGAAGATACAGTTTTGACTGAGAATTTTAGCATAACACAGCTTTTTTTTTTTAAACCATTTGTGTTGGGAAAGATGTTAGAAATTACCCAGTAGGGATTATCACTACCTTTCCCTAAATATTGTATGTGAAAGTAAGATACAAATATGTAAGAGCTGAAGGGAAAGGAGCCTTTGTTAAAAAGGATCTGAGCTGTCCAAGAACAATTAGTTTTAAGCTGATACTTGTGGGCATTTTGGTCCATAAAAGCATAGGAAATGTGGTTGAGATGCCCAGTCTAGTTAAAATTAAAAATAAATGCAATTCTGTGTAATCAATAGTGACACAAACAGGATTCCTAATTTTATACTTCACTTACAGCAAGGGGAAGAAAAATAACTCTGTGCTGAATCTAATCAATATGTTGTTCAAAACACATGTTCTGTGATGAATTTGTCTCATGACCAGAGTCCCTAGCTGCACAATTAGCTGTTTAGGAAAGGCATTTTGTTGGCGCAGGCCACTGTGCACTTAACAATAAATAAAAATGCATTTCCTATAGTCAAGGGCTGGTTACAATTGTTATCTTATAGCTCTTTTCCATTTGCTTATTTGTTATGTTGGACATTTAGGTCCTTTCTGAGATGATGCTAGCATCCCCAAACATTATTTGAAAATCATGTATTTGTGCTCCATTTGACTGTCTCAACTCCTCAGGACTGCAGAATAGTAGGATCAAATTTGTTGAGATTTTGAGAAGAGCTTGGTTGCATGAGCAGTGCTTAGAAACCACAGAAGAGGGGAGGGGGATTCCATTCTTACTTTTTCATTTTGCAGTTTTGCTTATATTTAACACCTCTGGTAACATTAGACGGTCTCAGCAGCCCTTTGCCTCAACATCCAGTTAGTAAGTTAGTAAGTGATCCATGTCCCACTTCTTGCCTTAAAAAAATAAATTAATGTTTCATATGACTCCCGTATTACAAGTAGTACATTATTTATCCTACCTGCTTTGCAGGTACAAGAACCATCCACAGGGGAACAGATGGCCTCATTTTTGCAGTTGCATGTTGAGGAACATTTTACTCCATATGTTCCCAGAAGGCAAGGAATAGAGCAATCAGAACCCTAAAACACGGTTGACAAAAAGAAAAGCCATATTGCAATTGAAAGGAAAGTTGTTGGCCTTTTGATTTCAATGACTACACAAGCAGTCTCTGAATGAATAATTGCCATTATTGAATTTTAATGCAGAGTATATATCTTCATATGCATTGTCCTACATCTCTGTGCAAGAGATAATCTGCACCTACTGATTGCTTGCACATAGCATATTCACAGCAAACAAACAAACATGCAACATAAACATATTTTCTTACTGAGATTATCCCCAGGCAGGAAGAATATAATATATGAAAGTCTCTTAGTGCATTCCAGATATCCATTTGCTCACTCTGAAATTGTGCAAATATTAGGAAGTGCATAATCTATAATAAATAAGAATGTGTAAAATTTGCATTTCCACAGTGTTTTCCTCTTTTCTGTCATGATATGCAGAAACTCTGCAGAGTGTCTCAGATGCCCTAGCTCTTAGGAACTGCAGGTGAAAATTTGATGCACAGAATAATGTGCACCCAAGCGCATGTGGTGTCTACTGCTTTCAATTTCATGGAAATTCATATGCACATCTGAGTGTTATGTCCCCCTACTTAAGCTCTGGCAAGTTAGCTAAGGGGCTTAGCTTATACATCCAGTTGTTGCTATTTCTTTTTGACACAAAGCAAATTTAATAGCAGAAGCCAAACCTGCTAGACTGCCACATCACCCTAATAAAAGATACTAAATTCATATTAGTTGGCATGAAAGATAATGCATCATTTCACAATTCACCCTTATTCCTGTTACTTCTACTATAAGCAGAGGCAAGTAAAGGCATACAATGTAAGTAGAAATAGGTGGAAAAGAAGAACAGCAAAAAGTATAACAGAACTTTTTGACAAGAAAAAGTATCATTGCTTTTAAGATTGTATTATGAGCATTACATTTTTATATAAACACAGGTGATTGGTTGCTACATTAGATGTCAGGTTTACACCAATAATTCAATTTATAATGAGAATTACACGCTGTCACTTAAATCCCTGGATCAGAACTTCCCATAGTTTCCCCTGATTCTTTTCCACAGGCCCTGCCAGCCAGGTACCATAGTTTTCACTCCATAGGGCGCACCGGACTATAGGGCGCACCTAGTTTTTAGGGGGGGAATAATGAAAAAAAATCTCTCTCCAGCCAGGAGAGGCTGCGCACGGCTTTGGCAAAAGCCAAGACAGCAAGCGGGATGGATCCCGCTTGCTGTCTTGGCTTCGTTTTTAGCCGTGGGGCTGGGGTGGGGGAAGCCCGAGCTTCCCCCGACCCCAGCCCCCAGAACAGGTCCAGGAGCGGCGGGGAGGTTGCGCGCAGCCTTGCCGCCGCTCCCGGAGCTTGCAGATAGCTGCCTGAAGCCCAGGGAGCGCAGCGGGAGTTGGCGCTGCGCTCCCCGGGCTTCAGGCTGCAATCTGCAAACCTTCGGAGTGCGGGGGGAACTCCTGCTGCGCTCCGAAGGCTTGCGGATAGCTGCCTGAAGCCTGGAGAGCTCTCCAGGCTTCAGCGAAAGCAACGCGAAGCCTCCGGAGCGCTGAGGGAGCGCTCCCTCTGCGCTTCGGAGGCTTCCCATTGCTATCGCTGAAGCCAAGGAGCCTGCATTCGCTCCATAGGACGCACACACATTTCCCCTTCATTTTTGGAGGGGAAAAAGTGCGTCCTATAGAGCGAAAAATACGGTATTTATCCTTCTCCTGGGCGCGGGGCCAAGTGTTGATACTGGTCAGCTGGCACTGCACCCAGGTGAATGCCCCCTAGAGTCCTGCCACCATTGGCCAATTTGGAGACAGGTGTAAGATCCGGCTGGCAATAGGCCGGTTCACAGGGGAAACGCGGTGCCTGCTCACAAAGCCACCCGCCCAAGGCGGGCAAACGGATTAGCAGCTTTCCATTTTTCTTATTCTCAAATATGGGTGAGGAGATTCTAACAGATTGCTTTATTGAATTCCATAACCTGTAGGTGTGATCTATCCCCCTCCCGACATACATTTTTTAATTCAGTTTAATTTTTTTTAAGGTGATTGGTTCATCTACATTTTATCAGTTATCACTACAAGCAACTCAGTGGACACATTCAGAAGTGGCGGATATTGTGTTAGTTTTCCTGGTTACAATGCTACCTACCGCTTCTGTCTTGATTTCTAACATTCCCTTTCCACTGTTGCACTACTGAACTGTTGCTTTTTAAAATAAATATAGAACCATGGCACACTAAATTTCATTCACACTGATGGGTGTGGTGTGACATGCTGGCACCCTTTATGTTCTTCTGTTCCCCCATGATTCACACATGAAAATGGCAAGAAAGACCTGTACCCCAAATTTCTTTCATCCAACCATTTTTCGGGTTAATGAGATTGTAAACAGATTTTATTTTTTTTCTGAAGGCAATTAATGTGGAAATGGACGTTAGACTTCCACTAGATTCTCAGAAGTGGCCTTTATGACATTTGACAGATCACATAATACATAAAAATTATCAAGTAGGAAGCGTCAGGAAAATGCAGTCACTGTGTCCAAAGGAGCTGCTGAGACAGCCAATGAGAAATAGTCAATGACAATCGAAATCGTGTACCTTAAATCCTGGGGCACAGATGCATTTTCCAGTCACACTGTCACAGTCAGCACCATTTTGGCAACTGCAGATCTGTTGACAAGATTCTCCATAGAATCCCGGGGAACATGTCTCATTACAGTAGAGTCCAGACCGGCCTGGCTTGCAGGAACATTCTCCAGACATAGGATGACAGCTGTGACCAAGGCATGAAAGGAATAAAACATTTGGAGTTAAATATGACACCAAGAATCCAATGCAGCAAAATACTCTTACAGACACATTATAAAAGGATTTCACACAGAGGGCTTTAAAAATAAAATGAAAATGCATGCATTGGAGTGGGTGGGGATACAGGAACACACGCTGTAATATTATGTTACCTATGTAATAGTAAAACGGACTTCTATTTATTTCGTATCTTAAATAATTAAAAACATTCCTTTTGTATTGTGGAAAATTTCCTGTCACATGGGTATGGTTAGAATTAATTTCTGGGGTGGGCTGTGACAAAAGTAATCCAAATAAACAACCATAATATCCTTTCAAATGAAGTGTAAAAACCTCTGTGTTTCACTGATGGCTCTTTAGGGTGCAACTCACTCACCTACTCCCACAAACTGACTACCACTAAACTCATGCTCATAATTTGCGTTCTGCTTTATTATGAAGACCATATTGAAACTTAGTGCTCCTTTATGATACATCCATGAGCTTCTTTGTGAGTTAAAACTAAAGATATGGCATTAAAAGGCATTCTGGCATTTAATGTGCAGTGTGGAATTTCATCCCAAAGCAAATACGAGCTTCAGAGCAAGGATTCCTACAGCAGTGGAAGAAAGGGTTAAATTGCTTCCATGTCTGCTGTACTTGCCATAATACCTGCCCTCACAGCTGCTGCTGTGAATTTGAATTTAAAAAATAAATAAATCCTGTGCAAATATGCATTTAACTCATGTGTAGTTTGGCCCTGAGTAAGAAACCTATATATGCTTCCCCTCGCTTAAAGTGGTGTGCTAGCCTGCAACAGATTTCCTTCCTTGAAATGACGCCAAATCACTTTTACAGAAGAAAGGTCGAGGCACTTTTACAACCTTGGAGAATATGGATAGCCTGTGGTTTCCATACCTGGTGAAAGACCAGCTGTCTTTACCTGAAAACAGCAGCTCCATTCAATAGCAGCTTCATTCAGTAACAGCCACACAGCTGTTGTCTTGTAACAAATGGACACCATCAGCTGCGCTAAGATATATGTGCCGGGAAAGTGGACACAAAGGGGTGCTCTGTGGTTCTCTGGCAGACAAAGCACTCAGCTTAACGCTCACCAAAGGGAAGCCTTAATATCCAGATCAATTATGTTTACAATAGACAGCTTGTTTAAAGATGGACTCTGATCACTGATTGAAGTAATATTCCCCAAGGCATCCTGAAGGGGGAGGATGTACCAAAATCCAGACACATCAAATGAATTATGGCTGGAGATGGCCTTCCTTCAGTGATTTGCGGGGGAAATCCTCGCTGTAAGACTCCTTGCTCATTTAATATAACTTCCTTAATGCTTGATGTTCTTTATCACTATTACTAAATGCTGTGACCACCAAAAGACACTGGCTTCCTTATGAGAGTAAATCAAAAAGCATAAAAGCACACACACACATATAAAGTAAGTTTTCCATTCAACTCCAATCTGCAGAAAGCAGGAAGTGCACATTTTTTCTAGCTGATATATTATGTGTTACATGTTTCTGAAATCCTTGGGAAAAATAGCGGACTAAGATTAGTCAATACTATTTGATTATTTGAAATATTTGATCCTAATTTTCAATCTTTGGTTTTCAAGGCAGCTCACAATTACCGTAATCCAGAATGCGGCGGCTAGACTGGTGACTGGGAGCAGCCGCTGAGACCATATAACACTGGTTCTGAAAGATCTACATTTGTTCCCAGTATGTTTCTGAGCACAATTCAAAGTGTTGGTGCTGACCTTTAAAGCTCTAAACGGCCTCGGCCCAGCATACCTGAAGGAGCGCCTCCACCCCCATCGTTCAGCCCAAACACTGAGGTCCAGCTCCGAGGGCTTTCTGGTGGTTCCCTTATTGAGAGAAGTGAAGCTACAGGGAACCAGGCAGAGGGCCTCCTCGGTAGTGGCACCCACCCTGTGGAACACCCTCCCATCAGATGTCAAGGAAATAAACAGCTATCTGACTTTTAGAAGACATCTGAAGGCAGCCCTGTTTAGGGAAGTTTTCAATGTTTGATGTTTTACTATGTATTTATATATGCTGGAAGCTGCCCCGAGTGGCTGGGGCAGCCCAGTAAGATGGGCGGAGCACAAAAATTATTATTATTATTATTATTATTATTATTATTATTATTATTATTATCCATTTGAGAAGGTCAGAGAAAATGATATGGGTAGTGGGCCTGCTGCAATGGTGCTCAGTTCTCCTTATGAGAAGAGGCATGTACGAAGTGCTCGCCTACACAGGCGTGCTGCATGTAGCCTGTTTTCAAAACCCAAGACGACAGCTCCATTCCAAGGAGTACTCCAACTTTAAGAGCACTCCTATCCTCAATATCCAAATGCTGCTTAAAAAAAACAAACAAAACCTTCTTAAAGAGCTAATAGCCGTTCCACATAGTGAGAAATTGCAGCTCCTGGTGTGCACATTTCAAATGATCCTGGGGGTGACAAATAATCCTGGGAGTGAGGGGAGATGATGACATGTGTTCCCTCCCATGGACACTGTCTCAGGGGTAAAAGATGATTGTTTCCATATGACCAAATCTAAATAACTTTATCGCACTAGCCATTGGCCACGACAAATCTGAATTAAAAAGAAATACAAGCAACGCGAGTGGCACTGTAGGTTAAACCACAGAGACTAGGACATGCCGATCAGAAGGTTGGTGGTTCGAATCCCTGTGACGGGGTGAGCTCCCGTTGCTCGGTCCCTGCTCCTGTCAACCTAGCAGTTCAAAAGCACATCAAAGTGCAAGTAGATAAATAGGTACCGCTCTGGCAGGAAGGTAAACGGCGTTTCCATGCGCTGCTCTGGTTCACCAGAAGCGGCTTAGTCATGCTGGCCACATGACCCGGAAGCTGTACGCCGGCTCCCTCGGCCAATAAAGCGAGATGAGCGCCACAACCCCAGAGCTGGTCACGACTGGACCTAATGTTCAGGTGTCCCTTTACCTTTACCTTCATTTAGATCTCTGTGTCTCCCTTACAGTTCACACCTATATTGTCCAGTGCCTTCTTTCCGATCTTTTTGGCCATCAAAGCGAAAAGTGGGTGACTTTATGAGTCACTGAAGCGTTTACATCGCTAAGAAGCCATAGGACCTTCTCTGACGGGGAGAGGCATCTTTCCTGTACGGACAACAGTAGGGTGAGAAATCACCTCCAGGGTCCAATGTATAGTGGGCAAAATAGTAAATAGTGCAAGATGTCTTCCCCGCGGTTGCCCACATATACATAGTCTGTCTTTGTATGGTAACTTGCTATATCGTCTGTCCAGGATGGCGGAGGGCATAGCTTGAATCGCAGCTCAGTAAAAGCGAATCTAAGTGAGGCTAGCCGTCTAAGTATCTAAAGGGGAAAGACTGTAGCCCAGTTGTACATTATCTGCTCTGCATGCAGAAAGTGTCAGGTTTAATCTTTGGCATCTCTAGGTAGAGCTGGATGAGACCCCAGTCTGAAATCTTGAAGGGCTGCTGTCTGTCCGTGTAGATAATAACGATCTTGACCACTGAACTATGGCTGCTTCCCCTATCACTTCTTCTTGCACAACAAAGGCCTCAACAGCATTCTGCAAATTCCCAAGTCCCGCTACATTCCTTGAGATTCATCCCACAGTTTTCCAGAGGGCCCCTTGACTCTCAGGAGCAGATGCATTGGGTGCAGCGGTAGGAGCCAGGAAAGCCCCACTGAATAAGCACAGCTCCATTTGTTCTTCTTTAAGTCTTTGGGGAATAAGAAATCCCTGTTCGTTCATTTTCTCTCTTTCTCTTTAAGTAGAAGTCAAACTGTGACATTGATATTCTGTAGCCCTGTTCCCCAGCCACAGTGTGCTAGGAAGCCATAGCTGCACACATATTGATTGACACCAAAATTAGTATTCCGTAATTTGTAATTAAAATATAGGAAGCAGAAACACTTTGGAAGCTTTTGATGGCTCGTGTTTAGTTAGTTTAATTGGCAATGCACAGTGCACACAGATGTTAAGAAATGCGGCACCTACTTATCTCTTAAGTTCACATCTTAGGGAATCTGCTTGCACGCAGGACATCAAATTAGTATCTAAATCTGCAATTAATCAAATATTTTACTGCCAGTGACAAATTATGCAGAGATGCCATATACATTGTGCCTATACTCTTAGGGATGGTGCGTATCATTCTGCTGGTATGGCCAGATCAGACCAAAGGCTTAGCTGGTCCAGCATCCTGCTCTCCAGTGACCAACCAGATGCCTTTGAGACAAACAGGGTATGAAGGCACAGCTGCACTTTCATGGTGACTACTGTTTTGAAAGTCAAAGCTCTGAATGGCAGAGGTCGGCAATACAGTACATTGAAAGGAAGAAACTTGCCTCCATGCCCCAGACTTTCTTTGGGAAGAGCCAAAGTAGAGCCTTTTGCTGAGGATAAGAGACTGATGGGAAATAGTGTATGACTAAAGGTAAAAAAATGGTAAAGGACCCCTGGACGGTTAAGTCCAGTCAAAGGCAGCTATGGGGTTGCGGCACTCATCTCACTTTCAGGCCAAGGGAGCCGGTGTTTGTCCAGACAGCTTTCTGGGTGATGTAGCCAGCATGACTAAACTGCTACTGGTGCAACGGGACACTGTGATGGAAGCCTGAGCACACGGAAACGGCGTTTACCTTCCTGCCGCAGCAATACCTATTTATCTACTTGCACTGGTGTGCTTTCAAACTGCTAGGTTGGCAGGAGCTGGGACAGAACAATGGGAGCTCACCCTGTCATGGGGATTCGAACCGCCAACCTTCTGATTGGCAAGCCCAAGAAGCTCAGTGGTTTAGACCACAGCGCCACCCACGTATGACTATCCCATGGCGAAATCCAATGTTTTTATGCTATTGAATAATACATACACTTTTTAAAGAGACATGTGAATATATTTTGGATATGTTCAGGCATAACTGAAATGTTTTGCTTTCATCCTATACTGCCAACTTAAACCGTTTGCTCTTTTGAAGTAAACTGTAGAATTAACAAACAGATGCTCCCACGCCTACATTATTTCTAAGTCCATTCCATTTGTCACAGAAAAGAGGAAATGTCAAAAACATGTTCAAAAATAGTCACATGCTTCTGTTTACATCTGAACATCTGCAGTTTGACTTGACCAAAGCTGTCTTTCCAGTGGTATAAATGAAGCAACAGCTGTGTTGAACATGAATCAAGCATTAACCTTGAAATATCAGAAATGCTACACAGTGCTGTGCCATACATTCTTGTCAATGTAAAATGCTTATAGCAGACTTTAGTTAATCTTCTAAAAGCTTAATTGTAGCTCCTACATACAGATTTTAACAGAAGCAAGGTGCACTGGTTTGGTAAAACTTTCTTCATTTAACTGGCTCAACCTGGTAGTTACTACATTACCTATTGCCATGGGGAAATGGCACATGGGAAAACAGGAAGCACACCAGTGAAAAGTCATGTTAATGAAAATGAGAAAGGAATGTAACCAGCTCCCACATCAATTACTGAACACATCAAGCAATCACAATGTTTAAATATATAATCCTTGCTGATCATGATGCCACATAACAGTGAAAACATTTCTTTTAAAGCTTCTCTGCCACTTGGTGCAACAGTTGAACCATAAACTCTGATAAAACCATGGATTCCACCATGTAAGGATTAGCTCTCTGACTGATTGCCACAGCAATCTTGCTTAAAAATGTATATACATCTTAAATACTGGATTAAATGCAGCAAGCCCCACTGCATGCATGCCCAGGCTTGTGTGCATACAGTTGTGCTCCCTTACCCTTTTTGAAACAGCAGCTGTCTTCTGCTCTCTCACAGAAGAGTTTTCATTTGTTCCCAGTTTCAACCTGATTCAATCACTTAACTAATTCTACCTATCGCCCACAACTGGTAAAACTGCAGCACAAGATGACTGATACTTAGAAGAGGCAGTAAAGACTTCCTATTTACAAGCAATCTTCACTATTCTTTTCTGAGAAATGAATGGGAAAACTAACCAGGTACTGGCACATTGGACTGGAAACCAAGGAGCTTCAGACCTGTGGTTAGTAGCTACCAAGAATGCCATCTCAATACTGCAGAGAAGCAACAGAAACCTCCTCATAGTCTTTACAGACCTTAGTCTAGCTCCCTCTATATTTGGCCAATTGAAGTTGCCCGGACCAGCATAGAACAAGAATGTCTGCCAAAAGTTCTAGAAGCTTACCTGTGAGTATTTGGCAAATAGCAGGGGCATTTTTTGTCACATTTGAGACCATAGACACCTTCGGAGCACAGTCTTGTTTCGCAGCGTTCTCCTGTGTATCCTGGCTCACAAAGGCATGCACCACTAATGTGATAGCATTTTCCACCATTCATGCATTGGCACGTCTCTGCACATTGTACTCCAAAGGTTCCCACTGGACATTCATCTTGGCATCTGTTGAGAAAGTCGGGGAGAGAGACATGCTCTTTACTTTCTATTAAAATATTTTGAAGTTCTATTTGGAATCTCCATTCCTAATACCTTCCACAATGGCAATAGCTGCATCCACACTGTACCTTTAAAGCACATTCAAAGTAAATTCTGTACCTCAAAGAATTCTGGGCATTCTAGTTTACCTCCCATGGAGTTACAATTCACGGTAACCCTTAACAAACTGCAATTATGGGGGGGGGGCTTTAAAGGTATAGTGTGTAGGAGGCTGTGAAAGGAATGCACAACTCTAAAAAAATAAAAGGAAGAAAATTTCAAGCCAAGCTTTCGCTTACACAGTAAATTTGGGTGCAAAGGGACAAGGATACAAACATGCACAACATGAGATGATAATTGCTGACGAAATACCAGGTGGGTTCTCTAGTGTACAAAACTTCTATGTGAATGAGGAGGGAGTGAAGCAGGTCCCTCTACAAACACCTTTAAAATGATTCAGGTCAATGGTTCGATGATATAACATGAACACAAAGGATGGAAGTGGAATCCTTAGTATACCAACAGAGAAAAAAACAACTGTTCTTTACCAGATATAAACAGTCAAGAGGAAGAAAGCAAATCTCTGCTAAAGGACTGCTTAATAATAGACTAGGATAAATGCTAAGAGATTGTTGTTTCTATTTAAATCAACGGTTAATCTTTTAAAGCCCATTTGTATGAAGCGATCCCACTTTTGTCAGATCTCCGCACTCAAATAACAGCCAGCTTCTTTTTTTTAGAATGACTATGTACTGAGTAGAACATTGTATATGTTTTCTTCTAGTTGATTTCTCCCACCCACCCAAGGCTATGAAGAGATGAGGACTCGCCTGGTTTATATGAAAAACTGCCCAAACAGGTCAGTTCCAAGACCTTAACAGGTTTTGTGTCTGTGTTTCTCAAAGAGATTGCGATGCATAGCCACACATGAAGCCCCGTGTGGTCACTTTCTGATACTATTTAAGTCTTATCAGTAATCCACCTCTGTTCTTCCCAATCAGATTATTTCATACAGGTTAGAGCTAGACGAATATAAACTCGGATCCATTTGTTGCAAGGCAACACTATCGCTACCATAGATCATTCAGACCAGAAACACGTGTGCAATCTAGAGAGAACAGCGCAGCATTCACATTGCGGTTTATTCCATTTTCAGGACATTCCCCTGTTAGTCTCCACATGATGTTTGAGCTTTCACAAAATGTAAAAACCACTTCCAGAACTATAGCGGAATATAGCTCAAGTTTAGCACTCATTTCCATATTATATGCAAATGGATTTTTTTGCTGGAAGCAAATAACATGGAAATGAGTACAGTCATACCTTGGAAGTCAAACAGACTTCCGTTCAACTTCCAAAACATTCAAAAACCAAAGTGTGGCTTCTGATTGGCTGCAGGAAGCTCCTGGAAAGGGACGGCACATCAGTGATATACCACAGATTCCGGCGTATTAGGCGACTGGGCGTATAAGACGACCCCCCAAATTGCCAATTTGCGGGGGTCAACTTATATGCCCAGTCTTATACGCAGCAGCTTCGCTGAGCAGCAGCAGTGGGCGGTGGGCTCTGCACCGGGAGGAACCTGCCCGGCGAAGCTGCCCAGCGATGCTAGGCCTGCTTCGCTGGGCGGCTTCCTCCCGGTGCGGAGCGGAGCCCGCTGCCCACTGCTGCTGCCCAGCAAACCCATACCTGGTGTATAAGACGACCCCCGACTTTTTAGAGGATTTTCCGGGGTTAAAAAGTTGTCTTATACGCCGGAATCTATGGTAGTACATTCCACCTGGCAAGCATAAAGTCTCAGTTTTAAACCTGGTATCTCCATTTAAAAGGATGAGGATGCATATAATGGAGAAGACCTCTGCTTAAGACCTTGGATAGTTACTGCTAGTCATAGTTAATACTTAGCTAGACGGCCAAGTAGTCTGACCTGCTCTAAGCCAATTATTTCCAGCTACCGCGGAGGGAGAGAGTTCACCCCATTATGTTATCTCCCTAGATGCAGCACTTATAATACCTCAGAGGAAAGGGGGAATTTTCTTTAGATGCTTGTTTCTTAGAACCCAAAATTCTACCACAATTCTGACATGTGAAATATAAGACATGACTTTAAACCAAATTTTTCTTCCACACAGAACCCAACAAGATCCATCATACGAGAGGTCATTTTACCCTCGAAACACAAGTGCCTTCACTTCACTTCAGGGTCAAATCCACAATGAATAAACCTGCATAGTGTGTTATTTCCTGTGGCAGTTGGAGCAAGAACTAAGAAAGAAAGCTTCTACAAATGTTCTGTGCTCCTTCCAACACACACAAAAATGGTTATGTAGAGATAATTGACGGTTAGGAAAAGAGGCCAGGGTTAAGGCCAGCTGCTACACATTCTTTTCAAACACCACAGACAGTATGCAAGATTTGATGAAACATAAATGGGGAGCACAGGGAGTTCTTAGTACATAGTAGCAAAGGGAATAATCCATTGGGAAGGTCTCTTGCACAAGTTCTACTGACATGAAAAGGAGCAGAGCCAAAGTTCCTTCTTTGGCAAGGATGCAAATAAACCCACTTGGGGAAGTTGTCAGAATTTTTCCTCCCCTCCAGTTCTGACAGTGATTCCTGATGGTATGTCACACAGAAAGCAGGGAACACAGAAGACCAAAACTCTGTTAGCTGAGAGAGGATAAGGGACGATGCTTCCAGATCCTCCTTCACAAATGGGGCTGTGAAAATAAACCTTTCTCTGAGATGCAACCTGACAAGTTCACTTCCAGTATCTGGGGTAGGGGAGTATACATAACCTTAAGTTTCATGCATCTGACAAGGTTGTTTGCTGGGGGAAAATAAGTTAGTTTTACTTTTTCATGTTTATTTATATTTCTAAAAGGGTTTTGAATATTTCTACAGTGGTACCTCAGGTTAAGTATTTAATTCGTTCCGGAGGTCTGTTCTTAACCTGAAACTGTTCTTAACCTGAAGCACCACTTTAGCTAATGGGGCCTCCTGCTGCTGCCACGCCACCTGAGCACGATTTCTGTTCTATCCTGAAGCAAAGTTCTTAACCTGAAGCACTATTTCTGGGTTAGCGGAGTGTGTAACCTGAAGCGTATGTAACCTGAAGCGTATGTAAGCTGAGGTACCACTTTAGTAGATTTCTGTTGTTGCATTCATCAGTTTTGGGACATTTCTTTTTCCAGACGTTTCATATTGGTTTTGTTAGTCATGTTTGGTTAACCTTGGGGAAGCATATAATGCCAGTTGCTTGGGAACAGATGTGGAGAGGCTGCTGTTTTTGTGCTCAATTCCTGCTTTTGTGGGCTTCCCATTGGCATCTGGTTGGCCAATGTAGGAAACAGGATGCAAGACTAGCTGTGTCCTTGGTCTAATCTAGCAGGGCTTTTCTTACATCTTTCTTTTGGAGCCACAACTGAAGTGCCCAAAAATGAGGTGGCCTAAAAATGTGTGCTGGCTAGGGAAAAAAGAGCTTCAATCAAGCCCTCACCACTATCTTTCCACAGTTCATAGACAAGCCTCCCATTATGCTCCCATCTCATTTGGTCTCCATCTCAAGAGTTCCCCCTTGCAATGGGAAAGACAAGCAACACATCAGACCACACATTTTCCATCACCTCTTATTTCATGCAGAACCTGGAATCTCATGTCCTGGATGGGGTTCCCTGCTTTCTGCTATCCATCATTCAGGGCCCCCTCCAGCATCCCTTTCTCCCCCTTTAGTTTTTTTGGTTTTTTAATATGGCATCTTGCTCATCTCTTTGGGGCTCTTCCCAGTTAGCTCTTGCTAGATTTTACTGACAACATCTTCAGTTAAAAGCTCTCTGGTACAAGGGGAATACCTGCTGAGCCTCTGCCAGTCAGAGTAGGCAGATGTAGGACCAAATGCTTCAGATTCACCTAAAGCAGCTTAATACGTTCAGCACCAGATTTCAAAAGCAGACTCTGTAAATTCAAGAAGTCAGCTTTGAATTCTAAAACGTTGCTGAATTTTAAATGTTAGTTGTCAGGAAAGAGAGAGTGCTTCCATCTCCCATCCAAATAAGTACTGCAAGCTTCTAATTCTCAAAAGGCCTAACGTTGCAAGTTGGTATTTTTGTGGCCTGCAAAATGCAACAGCATATTGATCACAAAAGGAAGGAAACACACGCTGAGTTCCAGTTCAGTAGCTGGGGGGAAAAACAGGTCCCACCTTCCTTCCTTCTAAAAGACTTCAACTTGCTAACCAGGATTTTGGGTCCTGACATGAGCCATAAAAACAGAAAATACCGTATTTTTCGATCCATATGACACACCTGACCATAAGACGCACCTAGTTTTTAGAGGGGGGATGCAAGAAAAAAAAATATTCTTTAAAGGGAGCACTGAGCAGAGCCTGTATGCATCCCAGGCTCTGCTCAGCGCTCCCTTTCATGAGCCGCGCGGAGCGTGTGTGCAGCGCTTGCAGGCTTCTCCCCGAGGAGGGAGAAGGGCAGCCCGTCACTGCGCAGTGATCCCTCTTGCTGTTCTGGCTTCTGGCATAGTTGTGCAGCCTGCATTCGCTCCATAAGACGCACACACATTTCCCCTTACTTTTTAGGAGGGGAAAAGTGCATCTTATAGCGCGAAAAATAGGGTAAGTGAAATTGTAATTGTAGAGCTGCAAACTTTCTCAGAACCAGCAGGGGGAGCAGAGCAGTGATGTCATAATTAGCCAGTATGTAATCAGTCTTTCTCCAGGACAACAGTTTTAAAATACTTTATAAAAAGAAATCTATAGTAGCTAGAGTATATATATATTTTCTCCAATAGTGGGATGGCTGCACTTTCCTGAGCTCCCAGCAGCGGAGTCACTGCTGTTTAGCAGGAGCGACAGTGGGAGCCAATAGACTCCCAATAGAACCCCTAGATGGTTAAGTCCAGTCAAAGGCAACTATGGGGTTGCGGCGCTCATCTCACTTTCAGGCTGAGGGAGCCAACATTAGTCCACAGCCAGTTTTCTGAGTCATATGGCCAGCGTGACTAAACTGCTTCTGGCACAACGGAACATCGTGACAGAAACGAGAGCGCATGGAAATGCCGTTTACCTTCCTGCCGCAGCGGTACCTATTTATCTACTTGCACTGGTGTGCTTTCAAACTGCTAGGTTGGCGGGAGCTGGGACAAAGCAATGGGAGCTCATTCCGTCAAGGGGATTCGATCCACCGACCTTCCAATCGGCAAGCCCAAGTGGCTCACCATCACCTGCATCCCAATATGCCACTCCTGCCGCTGCACCTGAAGAGAGCCAACCTCCCAACACCCTTGGCCATCATACTTTCCCTTCCTGGTAAGCAGCAACTCTGCAGTCAGGAGGTCAGATAAGTGGTAACAGCCCCGTCCCCCCCAATCCACTACAGGAATTCAGTCAACAGGTGTTGACTGAATAACTCTTCAGGACACACTAAATCTTGGAATTTAGGGGGAATCTCCACTGAGCATCCCCACTGAATCTGGACCACTGTATAGTGGTACCTTGGTTCCTGAACTTAATCTGTTCCAAGAGTTTGTTCGACTCCCGAAACCATTTGAAAATGAAAGCTCGGCTTCTGACTGGCTGCTGGAACTTCCTGCACTCAAGTGGAAGCCGCGCCAGACGTTCGGCTTCCGAAAAACGTTCACAAACTGGAACACTTGCTTCTGGGTTTGCGGCGTTCACGAGCCAATTTGTTCGACTACCAAGCCGTTCGGGAACCAAGGGACCACTGTACTGGAATTCTCCCTTCTGCTCAGTAGCCATGGTACAAAGTGGCGAAATTATATCTGCTTACCGTTCGCCTGTGTAACCAGGGCTGCAATGACACTGCCCTGTAGCTGAGTCACACGTCCCCCCATTGTGACACTGGCATTCTTGAGAGCAGTTCTTTCCGTAACGCCCTTCAGGACAAGGCTGACCACAGACTGTGCCCTGTTTGGAAACAGAATCTCGGTTTTATGCCTGGGAGTGCAGCTGCGAGAGGGAAAGACGAGGGGGGATCTGAAGGAAGCAAGGAGATTAACATGTTCGTATACCAGACAGCTTGTGCACATCTTAAAAATGCCAGATACCGTTTTAGCTTGCAACACAACAAACGTTTGCCTCAAGTGTTAGGGTGCTAATTTGCTGGAATGTTCATTCTGTAAAATAAATCTAATCCTAGATTTAATTTCTAAGCAACAGTAAACATTTAGATATTTTAAATATAGCTCTTCTGTGTTCATGCATACATTGTAATACAAGGAGATACTTTAGAATCAAAATGCTTCAAAGGGAAAGATAATTTGCTACATCAAACTTTTTATTTTAAATTTGTTTTCAACTGTAAATTTTTAAGTCAAAGTTTATTTTTATTTTTTAAAAAAACCCTGCTGCACAGATTTTGCTCAGACCCCTGGCATATGTAAGATTCTTCGTCTAATCAACGTTTTCTAAAAAGTATGTTGGCTTCATGGAATGGCAGCTATAAAGCTTAAACAGCAATGGTGACAAACAACTGAGGACAACAAACTGTATGCTGACTCAGAGAGAAGTTGGATGATGATGATAATAATAATAATAATAATAATAATAATAATAATAATAATAATAATTTATACCCCACCCATCTGGCTCCCAACAGATGATGATGATGACGATGATGATTTTATCAAAGTGATAAATCATCAAACATTAAAAACTTCCCTAAACATAAAATACAAAATGGAAGGCAAAAAGAGACACATTCTTGGAAGATGCTTACAAACTTTGGAAAAACTTCCTCCATGTGGAGGTCAACCAAAAAAGCAAAAAGCAAAAAGCCAGGTGCTTTCTGTAATTACAACGAAGTGTTTGGAGGATATTCATGGAGTATATAGGGGAATTATCTTTAGGTCCTCGTCTTCTGTACAAAATGTAAAGCTGTAAATATTTGTATAAGTGGTCATAGCCTTAGGGATAGAGCAACAGAATATAAATGCATGCATGAATTCCGATACAACTATAGAAGGACAGAAATTTAGATAAATACAAGTCACTGACTTGGTAGAGCTTTAAGTGATTCATCTTGTGTGGGACAGAAAGCATACATTTTCTCTTCCTGTCTAGGCTCATACGAATTGGTAATGCCGATTACCATATGTTTTTGTAATGGTTTGGTTCTGATCCCTTATGATAGTATCGTGTGCTGACACATTTCCTCTTTTCTTGCCTGATGTTAGGCCGTGGTTCCAATTACATTTTTCTCCAGAGGCCCGCAGTAACAGAAGCTTATACTCTTTTATAAAAGTATATTTACCATCCATCCAGGAGGACAGGCACATTCCCCAGTTACATGATGACATACTCCACCATTCTGACATGGGCATCTTTCTTCACACTGTGGCCCATGTTTACCAGGAGGGCAGAGATCCTCACAACTAAAAAAGAAAGAAAAGCATATTAAATATTACAGATACTTTTAAATATATTGGCATTTCTCTGGTGCTTTTAATAGGCTACACATTTATTTCAGCTAAAGAATGCAAAACTAATCCGTAAAAACAAAGGGAGCATTGCACCAAGAGTTTTGCTGCATAAGCAGTACAACTCCCCAGCTTACAATGGAGAACAGAGACGTAGTTTTTGGTAAATCGTCCCTATGTTAGCAATTAAAGAACTGCAGAAATAGGTCTACTTCCTTACAAATTTTTCTTCTCTGGTCCAATTTATAATTGAGTTGCACTGGGGGGGGGGGGGACAGGACGTTAAAATTCTAGCCGGCATTAATTGTATTAGTTGGATTGCAATGCCCCTTTATCTAATTGTGGTAATATCTGCAGGATTTTAGCCCTATTGTATGAAAAATATTAAGGCTGGTGTAGAAATTGTACAGTGCTTCTATCTGTGCCCCAGGAGAAGCTAGCTTTTCAGTACCTTACCTTTTTTATTTTACTATGTGCATTGAGGAACGGGGGGGGGGGGATTTGTGCCTGGGGCAATCAGCTTTTTTTATTTATCAGCCTGGATTCCCCTGAAGGTATGTACTAAATCAGCACATGCTCCAAGTATCCTTATTTACCATGGGCAACCCCAATTCCCTATTATTTGGTAACTGTCTAATTTTTGTCTTCTGAGGATACTTTGCTAATACTGTGGCCAGAGTTATCATTCTTTAGATTGTTTCAGCAAAGGGCATCTTACCCATTTTGAATATCTTCTGCTCTGGGATCCACAACTACAGTACAAGCTTCAAAACAAAAAAGTGCCATCCATAGCGGCTGCCCACAGAAAAAATCATTACTGTTCTCTAAGGAACTAAGAACATCTTCCCCCTCTCACTATAATCCTGTATGATATGTTAGACCCGTGGTTCCCAACGTGGGGCACCCCCCAACACATACATAGGGGGACAATTTGATTTTTAAGGGGAGCAATTCCGAGAATGAGTTAGACCAAGTTAATGGCCTTTTAGGCTTCCTCCACGTGAATATGAGTTAGTTTTTTGAATAATACGAATTATACATTGGGGGGGGGTCAGGATTTTAGAGATGCTTAGGTGGGGCATGGTCAAAAGAAGGTTGGGAACCACTGGGTTAGACTGAGAAAGACTGTGGTTGGCTCAATATAATTAAATGAAAGTCATCACTGAGCAAAGAGCTGAACCCATGCTTCCCTGGTCCCAGTCCAACACTACAAGCAGCAGATCGTGAAAGCTTAATCTACAACAGTCTTTAAGATTTGTTTTGGGTTTTTTTGCCATATTTCTATTACAGTCGTACCTTGGATCTTGAATGCCTTGGCTCCCAAACTATTGAAACCCGGAAGTGAGTGTTCTGGTTTTTGAACGATTTTTGGAAGCCGAATGTCCGATGGGGCTTCTGCGGCTTCTGACTTTGGAAGTCAAACAGACTTCTGGAACAGATTCTGTTCAACTTCCAAAGTACAACTGTACTTAATTTTTATCTTATGTTATAGCAAGTTGGACCTGGAACTGAGAGGCAAATTCAACTCCCAACCCAACCGTAAGCACACAGCAAGTTGTTTAACCCTCACTGATGCAGTATGGATCATCTTGTCACCCACGCCAAGAAATGATGTGTATCATGAAATCTGCTGCTATTCCACACACATAACAAATACAACTGTTGCATACAAGGCTCCGGTGTATCCAGGAGGGCATCTGCATTCTCCAGTCACATGATCACAAGTGGCTCCATTCTGACACTGGCATTTCTGGTGGCAATCGTTTCCATATGTCCCTTGGTCACAGTGTTCTTCGCAGCGCCATCCCTTGAATCCAGCAGCACAGTGGCAGGCTCCAGTGATGGGATTGCACAAGGCTCCGTTTTTGCATTGGCAGCGACTACTGCAGTGCGGTCCCCAGTGGTAACTGTCACATGCTGAGTGGAAAGCAGAAAGCAAGGGTGACAACGGCTCCCTTAACCACTTATTCCCCAATACTTAAATTATGATGATTCAGCAATTTGAAATTAGCAGCACTAAAGTGATTTGCTTGCTTTTTCTTTTTTTAAAAAGCCAAGCGATTTTTTCATTGGACTGATAAATGTTCCCAACACTGGAAACGTAAGCTTTTGAGTTGTGCGTTACTTTTCCTCAAGTATAGATGCTTGTATAAAAAAGAGGGTTGGGGGTTACAATATTTATCCAGTTAATTACTACAAACCGGTTACTGACATACCGTAAAAAGGATTTTTAAATTTATTGGATTCTCCCCAGAAATCCAAACTAAAGGGGTAGAGGAAATAGGGGCTCACATTTTGATGGCAGCAATGCCATGTGGACACAACAAAAAATTTGCATGCATGAGGATTATCAATCCCACAATAAACACCTCTCTGGAAGAACATGTAGAGAGAATTCATGCTTTATTGCAGGAAATATTAACCCAATGAAGATGATCGTTTTAAAGCAAATGTAGAGAAATATTCCAAACAAGAAAACTGAAATAAGAACCCATGTCTGTGTACAAGTTTAAATCTAGTTTCTTTGTATTTTCTTGTTGACTCCCCCCCCCCAGAGATTTTATTGCTAACACTGGTAAAAATTATTCAAAGTTGGGGGCTTTCAGTCTCACTGGTTTAAATGAGAGATTTAAGCATGGGCCCTGGAGTCTTTGAGACTAAAATAAACCCTCAACTTTTTGATGTATTGTGATTATTTTTTGCCGGAGTGTAACCTCTAGCAAGGCCTCAAGAGAAACTTTAATACAACTTCAGTATGTTCTATATGCATCATTCCATTTATTGTTCATTTCAAAATGTTCTGAATCCTATAAAAGGTAGCAGCTCACATGACATGGGGAATGATGAGTTTCATCATCTAAGGAACTAAGAACATCTTCCCCCACTCACTATAATCCTGTATGATATGTTAGACCCGTGGTTCCCAACGTGGGGCACCCCCCACCACATACAAAGGGGGACAATTTGATTTTTAAGGGGAGCAATTCCGAGAATGAGTTAGACCAAGTTAATGGCCTTTTAGGCTTCCTCCACGTGAATATGAGTTCGTTTTTTGAATAATACGAATTATACATTGGGGGGGGGTCAGGATTTTAGAGATGCTTAGGTGGGGCATGGTCAAAAGAAGGTTGGGAACCACTGGGTTAGACTGAGAAAGACTGTGGTTGGCTCAATATAATTAAATGAAAGTCATCACTGAGCAAAGAGCTGAACCCATGCTTCCCTGGTCCCAGTCCAACACTACAAGCAGCAGATCGTGAAAGCTTAATCTACAACAGTCTTTAAGATTTGTTGTTTTTGCCATATTTCTATTACAGTCGTACCTTGGATCGTGAATGCCTTGGCTCCCAAACTATCAAAACCCGGAAGTGAGTGTTCCGGTTTTTGAACGATTTTTGGAAGCTGAACATCCGACAGGGCTTCTGAGGCTTCTGATGGGCCGCAGGAGCTTCATGCGGCCCATCAGAAGCCGCACTTTGGTTTTCGAACATTTTGGAAGTCAAACAAACTTCCGGAACAGATTCTGTTCAACTTCCAAAGTACAAATGTACTTAATTTTTATCTTATGTTTTAGAAAGTTGGACCTGGAATGAGTTTCATCATTCCCTACCAAATAACAACTTTGATAAATTTTCCCATAAGTGAAAATTTTATCTTGATTACTGCTTTAGTTATTTGGCTGTATTTATCAATACAGTACAGCATATTTGAAATTATTTTTGTGAACTTACTCAAAACTTCTTAAATATTATTATCATTTATTGCATTTATTAAATTTCCTGCTCTTCCTCCAGAATGAGACCAGGGCAGCAAACAAATCCACAATCAAAAACAAAAACACACTCTTTAAAACATTCTAAAAACAATTATAATTAAAAACATCCAAAAGCAGTTATTCCATCCAGTGATATGGCTCCATTATGCCCTAAGGTGATAGATAATATGTCAATGTGAACTGTCAATGTGTATTATATCAAATCCATTATTTCACAGAAAGCTGACATATGAATAGTAAGTACCTCCTAAGATCTCCTATTTGCTCCCTTTCACGAGAAAATATAAAAGGTTTTTTTAATAAAGAAATAAAAATAAAAATGGAAGCACTAGAAGTAACCCATAAAAAGGTCATATGGAGTTCACCAAGATTTTGCTAAACATGCGCTCAGAGCATCTGCTTTTTATTTTCATGTTGTTCTGATAACAATAGTATCATGGCAAAATTCCAGAGCAACTACTTTATGATCATACACACTCAGCCTGCTTAGTGACTGACAGCTATTGTTCTCATTGCCTTCTCCTGAGGCAGAGCAATCAGGCAGAGAACAGACCTACTTTCTTAAAGGAGACACAAAGAACTCAAGACATCTCCTCAGGGTGAAAACTACTCTAGCATAAGGTTTAACCATTCGGACCACGCAAATAAAAAAGGACAGGCGCTTTTAAGGATCATTTCCCGTATGTGATTGGTAACCTAGATATATCATAAGATCACAGATTACCTTGATGTGACCATTTCTTATTGAACAAGATTCTCCTCTAATGGCATTTATAATTTGTAATGTGCAATGGAAATAATTGGATCTATATCCACTATGGCAGATAGTTCCTTACATTAGATAAGGTCTTATAGCATTCATAAATACTCTGAAATGCTTCCTCCCTAGACTGGCCAAGTTTCAAATTCATTTCTGTATTCTACACTGTATGCACACACACTACAATTAGATATTACATTGCTCTCAAAAACTGTGAAAAGTTTTATGGCTTGGAAATTAAAGATTAGTATCTTTAAATAAGATAAATAAATAAAGCCCTTTGAATGGGTCTGGGCAGACAAGAAAATGCTATGTTTACACTTATGCAGTCCTTACATCTCAGAAAGCAAAATGCTCTGAGACATATGTATGCTTGCATTGCATTTATTAGACAGACTTACGTTCCCCAAAGACCTTAGAAAGACCACCAGACTAATTTTGCTTTACACCTCCTAGCGTATTCAGATTACAGACCCCCTTCAAGTGGAACAAGACTGTTTCAGCCAGTCTCCCAAGAGAGATTTAAAAATGAACTCCAATGTCTTGGAATGTCTGAACAAACCACCATAGAGAATTGAAGAATTTAAAAGTGACCATCAGACATGGAATAAAATGGACCATTTTCATCCCTGGGGTAGATTTGTACTAGGTATGAACTTGGCCCAGTATCTTTATGTTCAGCATACTTCAGCAGAGGGAAACAATTCTTTTGTCTCATAAAGCCCATCACATATTGTTTTACTGACTGCTGGAAGCAAGATATTTGATGCAAGCCACCAATGGTCATGCAGATGTTTAGAGAGACAGCTTAATCATTCGGAAAGTTACCGCAGCAAGTTTATATCACTCCACATTTGCTATGGTATTAACGTAGACCAGACAGAACACAGGCTGGTTTACATAAACTGTAGGTCTTGAGCCCATGACATTTTTCAAAATTCCAAACCATGTTCCTGTCTCTTTACCGCTGTTGTTGAGGTGAGTTGTATACTGTGCGTGGCCGTATGTCTAAATTTAAACTATTTCAGCTGTAGGATCATCTTTCTGAATAAAGGAATGTAATTTATTGGTTTCCTGGATGCGCGTAGCTCATTGTGATTGTAGAGGCCTTTAAAAGATAAAGCAGGTGTCTGCTGGCAAGTTTTCCAGGTCCGTGAACATTCTAGCTATAAGTCATCAATGAATCAGGGCTGCTACTCATATGAATTTTCCCCAACACCAATATCATTTCAGTGTAGGGGAGGAAATACATGCTTAGTATCACTTGAATTGAGAGATACAGCATGAATTTCATTTTCCCATAAGTACATAAGTCAGAAAGGTGCTACACTCATTCGTAATATTTATACTTAATATTTGTATCACACTTTGAATGTTCAACAAACTTCACAGACCTAATCTTGTAATTTTTACAGCATAACAAACCTGTAATGATATTATTACAGTGGTACCTTGGTTCTCAAACCCCTTGGGATTCAAACACCTTGGTTCCCAAACGCTGAAAACCCGGAAAACGACATCTGATGTGGCTGTCGGCTATTGTTTCCGGGGCGCCTGCAACAGTCAGAAGCTATGCCTTGGTTTTCAAACATTTCAGAAGTCAAACGGACTTCCGGAATGGATTAAGTTTGGAGCTTTTGTTTTTGCTTTTTGTTTTTGTGACTATGTGGAACCCAGTTCAGCTACTGATTTGATTGATTGATTGATTGATTGATTGTACGACTGTGGAAATGGATAAAAGGCCTCTATCCAAACAAAGACTATCATCATTGCAGGTAAGAAAAGAAAATAATTTTAATTTTTATCATCTACAATACTGTCTTATTTATTTTATAGTACAATACATTGATTATTGCTTTCATTTTTTGGATCAATGGTCTCATTAGATAGTAAAAGTCATGTTAAATTGCTGTTTTGGGGGTTGTTTTTAAAAGTCTGAAACGGATTAATCCATTTTGCATTACTTTCTATGGGAAAGTGCTCCTTGGTTTTGGAATGCTTTGGTTTTGGAATGGACTTCCGGGAAGGATTAAGTTTGAGAACCAAGGTACCACTGTATGTTCATATTGCATATGGGGGCCTAAGGGTGAGAGGGATTATTCTGCCTACAATACAGAATTAGCGGCTACAATACAGTATGCCAACTCTCATTACAATTATGTACATGCAGAGAAATTATCATGGCATCTTTACAAGCAATAGTTTACTCAACGCCCCACCCCTTCAGAGTCATGTTAACAAATGTCAGATGTGGAGCTGTTCTACATGTTGTCTAGGTATCTTATGTACATAAGGATACCTACCTATTTTTGCAATGCGTGTAAGAAACAGAGCATTCTCTCTTTTTACCTATCTTAATATCTTTGGTATCTTAATATCTTTGAAATCAACAGGATTATCAGCGCAGGCCTGTGCATGTGTACTCAGAGCTCAGCCATACCTTCCAATACAATGCAGCCCAAATCTGAGACACCATCTTTTGGGTACGAATTTCTGCAAGTGTCGCATGTCCAAAGCAATATCAAAGACCTGAAAAAGCGATCTTGGACCGAAATCGCGCAAGAGCAAGGGGCCCAAAATGGCCGCTGTACTTTCATGGGGGGAAAACAGTTGTCCCGGTTTTTCTGGGGCAGTAGACGGGTATGAGCTCAACCCCAGTGAATTCAATGTAACTTACTCCCAAGTAAGTATGTACAGAATTGCAGCCTTCTGTTAATTGATATGAATCTATCATTGGACATTTAGTAGTTTCAGAGCATTTCTAACGAGGACAATTGGCAATGTTCAAGTTGAAAGCATGTCCACCCATCAGCTGCGCAAAACTGCTTTTGGGAGCATTGTTGTGGTTGACCATGTAGGAGGCAGGATGAGGTTACCTGATGTGCATACACCTGCATGGTGGCCTGTGTCTGGAGCGTGGCCACAGACCTATAGGCATTTGTTTCACTCCTATGGGCCTCTTGGATAGGTCTTCTCACCACCCTCTGTTCTTGTATAGGATTTCCACTTGCTTTGGGGCTGAGTAGCAATATTTTGCCCACCTGCAAATTGGCTGAGCTGGACAAGGTGTTTTTGCTTCTACTGCAGTGAATTGGGGGGGGTGTCAGTGTGTGGGTGCGGTTAAATAAGTTAATTTGATGGTGTGGTGAATTAGATCACATTCTTAGCAGGGAAGTGTAGGAAAGGTTAAGGTCAACTAAGCGAGCAGATAAGCATCCTTAGGCGCCTTTGAAGGTGAAGGACGTTCTTGGAGGTCAGCTCCTCCTGGGTTGCGAGTCCCTTAGCCTGGATATGGAATATTCTTGAGGCTCACCTGCTGCACCTACCTGGAGTTGTGGGGCGCACGAGAGGGTGGGGCAAGAAGGCCTCCCAATGTCTGGACTTTGGGGCTATGCTTCGTCATGCTGCTTGGAAAGTGTAGGGTTCAGCTTGTCCAAAGCTGAGGTTTAGGATATCTTCCCATACTTCTCATTTCACCTGCATATATTATTTTTAAAAAATGTGGCCCTATTTCAACCTATCACTTGTGTTGTCCCACCTCTTTGTTCTAGCCTGGTTGCAACCATACACACCAGGTTGCCTTTCTATCTACCTGTCAGGATTCCGATACGGATCTGGCCTGTGGAGTCAAAAAGCCAAGAAACGTTATCTACCCAAGTATCATGACTAATGTACAAAAAAGCCTGCATCATTGCTAGGAACAAATAATATTATTGTACAGGACAAGTAAGTCACGTTGTTTCTTGCCTAATACTGACCAACTTCACAGACTCAGAGAGTTGTAGAGTTTGAAGTGACACTATAGGTCATCTAGTTTAAGTCTCTGCAATACAGGAATCACATTTAAAAGGTCTCAGATGACAAGTTGAAGAGATCTGTCAAGAATAGTTACTTGGAATTACAGAAATATGAGCAAAATTGCTGTGGAAAGCTATTATTTAGCACGTGTGCTAAAAAAAACTCCATGAATAAAACACTGCTTTATCTCATTACTTCATCTCGTAGCATTTAAAACATTAAAAAGCATATGGAAGCAGCACGGCTGTTAATCTGCTGAAAACAGGCTGTCTTCAAATTAATGACTATCCTCAGGTTACAGACTGTTGGGCAGGGGGTTAATCAGCATATGTACCATAGTGGCTCATTGCTGTTCCAAGGTAAGAGACAGGGGAGGCAGAGGAGACAAACAAAACCTAACTTCTATTAAGCTAAGGGTGGCAAATTACAAGTCAAGCTTAAAGGAGGTCAAGAAGGAGCACGCTGTAAATGCAAATTTGTCACTTGTGGGGGGGGGGGGAGAGAAGCACCACTTAAAGTAACTTCTACAAATTATAACACTATAATGATTTTTAAAACCTCATGGGAAAGATTTCAGAATGCGGCAGCCAAACTGGTGACTGGGAGTGGCTGCCGAGACCATATTACACCGGTCCTTAAAGACCTACATTGGCTCCCAGTACGTTTCTGAGCACAATTCAAAGTGTTGGTGCTGATCTTTAAAGCCCTAAACGGCCTCGGCCCAGTATATCTGAAGGGGCATCTCCACCCCCATCATTCAGCCTGGACACTGAGGTCCAGGTCCGAGGGCCTTCTGGCAGTTGCCTCACTGCGAGAAGTGAGGTTACAGGGAACCAGGAAGAGGGCCTTCTCAGTATTGGCACCCGTCCTGTGGAATGCCCTCCCGTCAGATGTCAAGGAAATAAACATCTATCTGACTTTTAGAAGACATCTGAAGGCAGCCCTGTTTAGGGAAGTTTTTAATGTTTGATGTTTTATTCTATTTTTAGTGTTCTGTTGGGAACCAACCAGGGGGAAATCCAGCCAGATGGGCAGGGTATAAATAATAAAATTCTTATTCTTATTCAGACCTAAATGAAAACAAAAAAGAAGTCCATATTATACTTTGGCTTCAGAATTTCTTCCCAGGCAAATTTTCAGAATAGGCCTTGGATTTACATGCTCCTTCTTCTGCTTCTCCCGCCTCCCAATAAACACCACATTTTGACAGCCACGGATATGATGTTCTTATTCTTTCCCCCCTGAATTGAAAGAAGGTCTACTAGCTTGGGCCCTACACCCAATCTGTTCTCCAGGAAGAATTTATGAACTAACGTGTTCAATCTAATTGAATTATATTTTTGCACCAACTGGAAGGGATAGTTCAGATCAAATATTAATTTGGGCTGCCTTTTGGGCATCTATTTTCTATTTTCAATGAACAAAACATGGTGCTATAAGAACAAATACTCTGAATTATCACAGCCTATAAATTAACCCATTATGCTTTTCCAAAATACCCATGAGAACATGCCTCTCAAAAATGAACAATGTGGAACTGCTAATGCTGATGATTTTAAAAAAAATGTAGATACATTTACATGATTGTAGGTGGTGCACAGATCTCATAGCACTTTTCTATAACAGAGGATATTGTTAGAATCCTGAGAATCACAGGGCTGAGATTTTTCATTGGCAAGGCCTTGAAGGAGCTCTTTGATCTAGCCAGGATTTCACGGAAAGAGTGGAGTGCCTTCACATGCAGAGTGGGTGCGATGCTGCTGCAGTTTGTGTACCATTATCATGTAAATTGTAGTGGCTTTATGTGAGCCCTCCATCGCCTGTCCAACCACCCCAACCAGCATCTCCATGTGGACCCAATCCTACTGCCTGCCCCCAGTGCTCCCATGGGCAGTTGTATGGGGCCAAGAAATGTGAGGAAACAGACTAAAATTGGCAGTGGAAGCTAGTTTCTAGATATCATGATTATGGCAATGTTTCCTAACGAAACCATAAACCGCCTTAAGGAAAACTGTCAATGTTCCTTATTAACTTTAGCTGCTTTGATACCCCATTGTATTCACTGAAAAAATTCAAAAACCTGACATGTTTTTCAGATGCAAGCAAAATACAGTTGTACCTTGACTTTCAAATGCCTTGGGTGTCGAACGTTTTGGCTTCCAGACGATCGAAAAGTGAAAGTGATTGTTCCGCTTTTCGAACATTATTTGGAACCTGAACGTCCAACGTGACTTCCACGGCTTCTGATTGGCTGCAGGAGCTTCCTGCAGCCAATCGGAAGCCACGCCTTGGTTTCCGAACGTTTTGGAAGTCGAACAGACTTCCGGAACCAATTCCATTCGACTTCCAAGGTACCACTGTAATGCTTAAGTATGCAAAATACGCAATCTGTTCATAGTGTTCATGAAAATCATTTGTAAACAATGCTAATTAGGTTCTACTAAAACATACAGATTAGCTGTAGCATTCCAGCTCACACCATTGCATCTCTGTCCAGCTCAAAAAGGGGTCAAGGTGGGAGTTCACTTGCAGGAACGGTGATGGCCAAAAAGCCACTTCCAGCACTCTCCCGAAGGGTGCAATAGTTCTGGGGGTGAATGGGAGGAAGATTTATAAGGAATCCCTGCCCATCTCCTTCTCTTCCTCCTCCTCTGGATACAGTAGAAAGGGCAATGGTGAAGGTGAACAGGGTGGGCCTTGAGGGACCTAAACAGTTTGGAGCTGGGTGCCATATTCAGGGAGCAGAACCAGGAAGACCTCCCCCAAACCTGACGGAGTGTGGCATGCATAGGTAAGGAGCTGGCATTAAGGCACACCTGCAGGTTAGGCCCACCTAATCACGACAGGTTTAGGAGCCTAAAAAGAGAATTGAGTACCGTATTTTTCGCCCTATAGGACGCACTTTTCCCCCTCCAAAAATGAAGGGAAAATCTGTGTGCGTCCTATGGGGCGAATACAGGCTTTCGCTGAAGCTTGGAGAGCGGGAGGGGTCGGTGCACACCGACCCCTCTCACTCTCCAGGCTTCAGGAAGCTATCAGCAAGCCTGGGGAGCCCGCGGGAGTTCCCGCAGGGCTCCATAGGCTGCGGACAGCAGCCTGCCACCTGGCACGCGGGGCGCCCTGAAGCAGAGCGCCCCACACAGACATCCACAGCGTGGGGAGCCCTGCGGGAGTTCCCGCAGGGCTCCCCACGCTGCGGATAGCAGCCTGCCGCCCGGCGCGCGGGGCGCCCTGAAGCAGAGCACCTGGCGCGCCAGGCAGACATCTGCAGCGTTCCTGCAGGGCTCCCCAGGCTGCGGATAGCAGCCTGCTGTCCGGCACGCGGGCGCCCTGAAGCAGAGCGTGCCAGGCAGACATCGGCCAGCCCCACAAGCTCGGGGGACAGCGGGGAGGTGCAGCACCGCCATCCCACTGTTCCCCGACCTGGTTTTGGGGGAGGAATAAAGGGGGGGAAATCCTTTATCCCCCCCAAAAAAAAATTAGGTGCGTCCTATGGGATGGAGCGTCCTATGGGACGAAAAATACGGTATTTCCCACATATGGTTTCATTTCCCCTATGCAGTTCCTAAGTTCTTAATAAAGTGGCCCTAGTTAAAGTCAGGACGCAGGTGGCGCTGCGGGTTAAACCACAGAGCCTAGGACTTGCCGATCAGAAGGTCGGTGGTTTGAATCCCTGTGACGGGTGAGCTCCCCTTCCTCGGTCCCTGCTCCTGCCAACCTAGCAGTTCAAAAGCACGCCAAAGTGCATGTAGATAAATAGGCAGTGCTTTGGCAGGATGTTAAACGGCATTTCCATGCGCTGGTCTGGTTCGCCAGAAGCAGCTTGGTCATGCTGGCCACATGACCCAGAAGCTGTACGCCAGCTCCCTCAGCCAATAAAGCGAGATGAGCGCCGCAACCCCAGAGTCAGTCACGACTGGACCCAATGGTCAGGGGTCCCTTTAACTTTACTTTAGTTAAAGCCATGTTCAACTAAATGTCCAGTCCATCCAACCTAAGAAGGAGAAGGAAATTTAGAAAGTCTCAAAACGAATGACAGCGGCTGGATCCAGACACATCAAAGAAGCGTTTCAGTTTAAAGCGATGTAAATTTAAACAGGGAAAACAGGTTGAGAAAAATGGGACTCCACATTGTCATCTGATGGCACAATATTATATCACATGTACAACACATATAAATCACTTTTTCTTTATCAGCCTAGCTGTGCCAAGTATGAGAGTCCTCCTGAAAATACATCCATCTGAACAGGCCCTTTGTATACCAATTTTTATTTTCCGTGCTTTCTTTCCTAGAACAACCCATTATTTTGGCACATGGCAACAACTTATATGTTCTCCTCCTATTTAAGTACAGTAAAGTGCTTCCCGCTTAATGCTCAGGGAAAATAGGATTTTGAGGTATTACAGGAATGTTGCATTCTGCACCTCAAGTACAGCCCCTTAGAGACACTGTTCTTAAATAATATACAGTATATTATAAGAAAATAAAAACATTTGATTAAATTTTTGTTCACTTTCCCCCCTTAAACATTCAGATCATTTGGGAGCAATATTGCTTTAGTCCTCTGTAGTACATATTCAGCAGATCATGCAAAATATAGAACATTTCACTTACAACAACATCTCAAGTGAAAAAGATGCCTTTGGGACTAAGAATATTGCATTATATAAACACAATTAAAATGCACAGTACTCTAAGCCAATGCCAGTTTACCATCAACAGCAACAAAGGCAAATTATAAATGCTCTCTGAAGCTCAATGACAAATGAAAACTTTATACACAGAAACAATCCCAAGTTACCAAAACTTTCCTCCAGAAAAAAAACTTAGCTGTAATGTAATAGACATCATGCTTCGGACTTTTGCACATCTGAAGATGCATTTCACATTCTAATCCAACTCTAATGTACACTACTTGAGATCCAGTCTTACACTTTCCTAAACTTGCAGTGCTTGGCAAACTGAGAAGCAAGGAAGTTTGATATTATATAACTGGAAAGTGATACATTGCTTGCAATGATTTATTTATTTTTTTAGTCAGCAGCCTTTGCCTATGAATAATAAATAAAAAAAATTAAAATTGTTGTTGTTCCAGAAATAATTGCATATTTTGTAAAGTTCCCCTTCTATTCACTTTCATATGTTACACTGTTGGCTTTCGACCTTCTGGCGTATCTGTCATTTCCCTATTACTGCTGTATATAAAGAAATAATTTGTATTCAGGAATCTAAGCTTCCCCCTCCCCTGTTTCTTTCTTTTCTTTTGTAAAAGCTTTTTGACCAATGAAGTAGAAGAAAAGAGAAAATGTAATGCTCAGAGGTATAAAAAAACTTCAACTGTATTTCTTTCAGACACTATATATTTCACAAGACACTTTAAGGCATTTTGGAATATAATACATGGAACTGAAGAATTGTTTAAAGCGAGTTCGGATAGTTCTTTTTGTTATTCATATACTGAAAAACAGGATACACTGGAGAATAATTATGATGACAGGAAACTTAAAACCACAAATATGAATGTGGTTCATCACCAAGATACAATCTGTGGCAGGTTTTCCCCTGCTTAAGTTTCTTATTATCTCACAGTTCTTTATTTTAATGGAAGTTAAGGATTGTTGATGCTATACACACACACACAATATCAAGGAAACACTGAAACCCATGAAGGCTACCTGAATTACTTTTCGTGCTGCTCACAAGGTTGGTATGGATGACAGTGAGTGGCCTGAACCCCACCACCATTTTTAGAATATGAAAATACACTTCCATACTTATTGTGTATGATTAAACAATATGTAACTGATTAACTGGTTTACCTTCTGATATAAATGAACTGGGGATGACTTGCATGTAATATGAATATGCACCAAAGAAAACGAATAGTTGTTCCTATATTGAAGGAAAATGAATGATTTCATTGGAAACGTAAATGCTATACAGTGGTACCTCGGGTTAAATACGCTTCATGTTACATACGCTTCAGGTTACAGACTCTGCTAACCCAGAAATATTACCTCGGGTTAAGAACTTTGCTTCAGGATGAGAACAGAAATCGTGCTCCGGCGGCACAGCAGCAGCAGGAGGCCCCATTAGCTAAAGTGGTGCTTCAGGTTAAGAACAGTTTCAGGTTAAGAACAGACCTCCGGAACGAATTAAGTACTTAACCCGAGGTACCACTGTATCTCAAATTTAGGTATACTGGGCTTTCTTGTATTTTTTTAAGTTGTCCCTTCCAGTTGAATGGAATCAAACACAGAATTTGTTTTCAGAACTTGAAGATCTGTAAACTTGAACTTGATGCAAAAGTATGGTGTGTGTTTTTATAACATACTATGCTTTATAATATATTATGTTATAAAATATGTCTCTTTGTCTCTTTTTATACAAACGGGTTTTTCCCTTGTAACATTATTTTCTACCCTCTAGCAGATTTTCTTGCAGGTCCTGAGCTTGCCAAGCTTGCCATGTTTAAATGGGGGGGGGGAGAGAGATTAAACTCCTTACTCCGATTATTCCACCTATCCTCTGAATGCTGGATTCTCTCCTTCAAGTCAGCTGAAGACTTCCTATCTTGACGTGATATTCAACTAAGTTTACTCAGAGTAGACCCACTGAAATTAATAAACCTGACTAAGAAAGGTCAATTAATTGACCACTAATAATGAAACAAATGTTGTAGATATTTTCCCACATTTATTATGCTATTTTTGTGATATACAAATGACATGAGAAAATTTGTCTGTATAACATTATTCTTGTTTATAAAACCCAATATAAAGAATAAGGTCAATTAATTTCAATAAATCTACGCTGGGTAAATGCTAGCCTTGGGTAAAAACCCTTGAAGTTTGAATACTGGGTATTCAAAATGTGAATCTAAAAATTGTGAGTCCTGAGGAACTCAGATTAGGTCCACGATAGATAGATAGATAGATAGATAGATAGATATATTACAAGATCTACATAAAATTGTAACCAGTTTACATAAAACTATACAGTATTTTGAGCTTCAGATCAAGGATTAGATAGAAAGGGTTGCAATGACCTTAAGTTAGAGAAATGGGTTGAACATTACCTCATGGCTGAGGTGCTCTATAGTTAGTGCATTCTTTTTATAATAAATATAAATGTAGCCATCTTTCCATTCGTACATCAAAATACTTATTTGCCCTGTCGCATCGGACTCCCATCTAGTCTCCTGCTGCCAAGTCCAGAAGAACAGCAGCATACAGATATGGACAAACCGCCCTGAGATCTGCAGGTATAGGGCAGTATACAATTTTTAATAAAACACTGAAATATTTGGTTCAAGGGCATGTGATTAATTCTCATTAGACAAGTATTACAACTGTAATTGTAACTCTTTCTGTCCTAGAACCATTTTTTTTTTAAGGATCTGCTCCACTTCTTACTCAACAGACATTTCCAATAATGGCTCTGGTTCAGTTCTGGTTCAGTTAAAAACAAGATTCAGCTTTGAGTTCAAGTTCAGATTTGGTTTGATTCCCTGGTTATTCTCCTATTGAGTTAGTTGAGTGCATTCCCTGGGTTTGGGATGTCAATTCACTTCAGACTTTCAGGGGCTGATTAAAAACTAAATGCTTCTCTGAGAATCTGGCAGTGTTTGCATCTCATGTGCATATCCCACAGAGATTGTGCCAAGGGATACTGTTTCTCCTCTCTTCTGCGTCTGCCAGGTCCTGTGAGAAACATAACTGTGAGTATGGAACTTGCAAACTTTACAGACATTCCTGATGGGAAATGGCACCGCAGGGAAGCAAGATGATTGTGTCTGTAAAGTTCCATAATAAACGTGCACAATTCAGAAGTAAAAAGATGTGGAGGGTTTGTTTTTTTGCTTTTGATCTGTCATGTCTGTTTTGTCAACATGAAATATCAAGTTTTAAAAATGTCTTTCCTTTTTTCCCCCTCTTCTTGGCCAAACACTCTCACTAAATCAGGGGAGGAAAGTACAGTGGTACCTTGGTTCTCAAACCCCTTGGTACTCAAACAACTTGGAACCCAAACACTGCAAACCCGGAAGTAAGTGTTCTGGTTTGCGAACTTTTTTTGGAAGCCAAACGTGCTCCGTTTTGAGTGTTACGCTTCCAATTTGAGTGCCACACTTCCGTTTTGAGTGTTACACTGAGGTCTGTCTGTTTTTGCTATTTATTTTGCCTTTTTTTGCAGCTTTTTTGTTTTGTTTTTGTGACTGTGTGGAACGTTTCATTTTGAGAAGCGTAAAGGTGTTGCATACTGACAATGAATCACAGGTGAATGCTGGGCTATGCTGCTGCCACCCACTAGGGAGGAGCATTCAGGCCTGGGTACAGGAGGGGACCCACTACAGGAGCCCCTGGGGGTGATGAGAGCAGTGGAGGCCCAGGTTGGTGCTGCAGAAGCAGTATAACCAAGGGCCCAGTACACCTTAAGAGCATCTCCACCCCCATTGTTCAGCCCGGACACTGAGGTCCAGCTCCGAGGGCCTTCTGGCGGTTCCCTCACTGCAAGAAGTGAGGTTACAGGGAACCAGGCAGAGGGCCTTCTCAGTAGTGGCACCCACCCTGTGGAACGCCCTCCCATCAGGTATCAAGGAAATAAACAACTATCTGACTTTTAGAAGACATCTTAAGGATGCCCTGTTTAGGGAAGCTTTTAAAGTTTGATGTTATAATGTGCTTTTAATATTCTGTTGGGAGCTGCCCAGAATGGCTGGGGAAACCCAGCCAGATGTGCAGGGTATAAATATATTACAGTGGTACCTCGGGTTACATACACTTCAGGTTACAGACTCCGCTAACCCAGAAATAGTGCTTCAGGTTAAGAACTTTGCTTCAGGATGAGAACAGAAATCCTGCTCCGGTGGCACGGCAGCAGCAGGAGGCCCCATTAGCTAAAGTGGTGCTTCAGGTTAAGAACAGTTTCAGGTTAAGTGCGGACCTCCGGAACGAATTAAGTACTTAACCCGAGGTACCACTGTATCATCATCATCATTATTATTATTATTATTATTATTATTATTATTATGTTTTAGAATGTTAAAGTCTGAGCTGGGGAGTAGCCATTGATTTTTCACCATATAATAATAATCCCCTCACATGATCTGAATGCTTTGAGAAACAAAGCGTTTCCTAAGTCAGTTTTATTAAGACTGAGATCCACAGAACTGCTTCCACTGCAGTTCTAACCATCTCCCTTCCCTTCATATTATTTGGAGACAAACAGATCAATCAATACTATTACAGCTTCGTGAACAATTTTCCCCGACGTGACTCTGACGGTGTGGTGTGCTGATTCTGTAGCTGCGAGGGACAGCTTCAACTTGTTTTGTGTCCAGTTCAAATGACATCGATCTGTCTACAGTATTCACTCAATAATCCTTTAATTTAGTTCCAATGAATGTCAAGTCTTTTGCTGAAAAGAGCATATTTTGTATATGTATATCCCATTACATAATGTAACGTGTCTTTTCCACCCCTTCATCCGTTTTCATCAAAATACACTTCAGGCAATACAAACACTCGCTATTACAGTAACACGTTTGCCAAAGAAAGATCAGATAGAAACAAAAACAAAAAAGCCTAAAGTATCACTTTTCATCTATGATAAATTTTGGAGGATGCTATGGCATGTGATATTCTGACGTCTCTGCTAAATCTTTGACTCAGAGGATATCTCATACTTTGTGAATATGAAACTACTACAATTACCATTTCAAAACAAAGGCAAAGGAGAAAATTGTGTGCTTGGAGTTGCTTAGGGGAAATTGTGAAGGGTGTAAGAGGGGCAATGTTTGGAAGCAGCAGGAAGGTCATTGTATAGCGAGATGTTTGCTGACCTAAGAAAAAACACATAATGTGTAAAGCAGGGATACAGGCATAACAGATAAGAGATTAGAAATCATTTTATAATGAGAGACTAGGAAAGCAAAACGCATCAGGTGGCTCTGCTAGGACTAATGAAATACAAGGCTCTGGTGTTGCAGTGAAAAGAGGTGAACAGCCCCGGCAGATGCATCTTGCAAAAATAGTGCACTAGAGTGTGTTTATACTGGGCTGTCCACACATCAATCAACATTATTAGTTGTTTGGTGATTATTTTGCTTACTATATTGTGGTTGGAGGGGCAATTTTGCACTACAAAATCTTGCAGTATGTGATATGACATGTCACATAATTTCAGCAGGAAGCTACAGGACATTCACTGACTGGGAATGAAGCAGTATGTTCACTCTGAAACTTTTGCAGGTCCAAACAGTATTGAAAGCGGAATCATATATTACCACCCTGATACTATCGTGAGCACAAATCATAATTGCACAATAAAAATGACGTCTGGAGGGACCCTCAGTGAGAAAGCAGCAATTTTGTTGCATGATGCATCATTCATTATTGTAAGCTACCTCATGTTATCTATCAGTCACAACAAGCATTTTTTTTTACCTTACCCCACTTCAACACAAGGAAGTGTTTTCCATAGTGGGGGGGTTGGTGGAAGGCAGTAGGGAGTTTTGTTTTACCTTTATCCTCTACATAGCTGCAACCTACGTAAGAGCTCAGCTTTAATTACACTTCATGCTATCTGTTAGGGCTCATCCAGACTCCCTTTGGTGCTGCGTTCTTAAGCAAAGGTCCAAGCTTTAAAGCACTGTGTCCGAGCACTTTATTTTGGCCCCACAAAACCTGCTTTTTGCCAGTTAATAGGAGCAAGCAGCAACCCATGGAAAACTCGAATCACCATTTGAAATATACTCAGAGTCGAGTGTGGATTTCATGCTCTTTATTCAGCTCAGAGTAGTGAGGAAAGGAAGTTCCCCCAAAATGTCTGCTTTATATAAATTATTTACACAATGGGCCCCACATGATTGGCTAATTCTGGGATTATCCTGTAGGCCCATCAGGTTGCGGATTCACTTCCACCCGGAGTTGGATTGGGTGGCTCCTGCGGACCAATCAGACTGCTGCATTCTGGATCCTATTGTTCTAGGACCAATCAGACTGCTGCATTTTGGATCCTATTCAACTCAGTACATAACACCATTCGTTCCAATTCAGCATTATAAAGCGGGTTTTCGTAAAGAAAGTGCCAGAGCAAAAAGAAGAAGAAAAAAGCTGTATCATTTCCTTAGCTGCAAGGGTACACAAAATCAGAAGGTCTACAATAAACTGACATGTTGCATGTCAGCTGCATAGTAAATAAAGATTTCATTAACAGAGCAATCCTAACCCCAATCCTCTGTGGCGAAGTGGCAGAGGATACTCTCTGCATCTACCAAAAGTGCAGGTGGGTGAAAGCAATTGCCAGCAATAATCCTGAAACATGGAGATTAGCCTAAACCTAATCTGGGACTTCCATTTGGAGAAGCCTAGAGCTGGTGCAGCAAACATCAGCAATTTTTACTACCACCATCTTCCATCCTGACCAGCATAACTAGAGAGCTATGGATCTGGTGAGGCTCCACCACCCTGCCCAGTTTTGCTGCACCAGAACTGCAGCCTAAGGAAGTAGTACGCTATTTTTACTAAACCGAAACTGGGATTAAGGACCATATTACAGATTATGTGAGAGATCTGTAATTGGAATTCCTGGTTTATGTACGTTTTCAAAAACCAAAATACAGCTGCAGGGCTGGGACTGCCAATTTGTTGGGTGTGGGAGGGTGCTTGTTGGGAGATATTATCATGAACTGAGCACAGTATATGAATCGTTTGGCCCTAACTCCTGGTACTTTTAAAGAGAACTCTGCTGAACTCAAAATTGATGTGACTTCACTTGCTATCCAGTAACTGAGAAAATGATCATCTACAAGACCGATAAGCAACAAAATACAAACTAGATGTAAAGAAAAAAGTGTGTGTGTGTGTTTGTGTGCTTAAAATCAAAGTTTGCTTTCTGACATGTTAAAAAGTTGTGTATGATGGTGATGATTAGTTGGATTATAGCTACGTATCATGGAAACAGATATTAGGAATACCTATGATAGTTATAGGGTTCTAACAGATGAGACATGTTCAAAATCACATTGTTAATATGTTTGAAAAAGAAAAGTTGTAGCTATTCTTGTATAAGTAGCAGGTCTTTTATTTATCCCCCCAAAATATGTTTGACTTAAAAGAATATACGTGGAAGCAGCTGCTCCAACAATTTCTGAATGGCTTAAAGCACAATATACAATTGAATTTATGAACAAAGCAACACATTTTTATATACTGTGATGATAAGAAAATAAGTTTGATGAAAAAAGGATTATATTTGTCATGTACTGGAACAAGTATTAGGATAATACTGTTCAGTCTTGCTTGAAAGAACATATCGCCTAAGTTATTTTAAAAAAATTTAAAGGAAGTTTTAATATGCTATGTATGCTATGAACCAATTACAGATGGACAGAGTAGATGTCCACACACTTTCTCCCAGGATCACTCATTTGTTTATTTGGTGAGAATCCTACTACCACTTCACAATGAAAAGCTCTATTTGTCAACACAGATGAGGAAATCACACATGCCTTACAGCTCAGATAATAACAAACAGCATAGCTCAAATTATGCAAGCTAAAAGCGTTGCTTCATTTTGACTATGGCCAATTTGATTTGCAGCAGGGCAATCCAATAAAAGCAGCATCTCATTCTTCTTTTGTCTGCTAGGGGAACATGGAGGCATGCCAGAAAGCCCAGGCTGCTTCTCCCCAAACCCTGCCTCAACTGCGTGTGAACAAAATGCCTTTTTCTTTCCTAATCTGTCCTTGAAGTATAATTTTTCTGAAGGTTTTTTTTTTTTAAAGCTCCAAGTTAGTTGCAATTCTTATGCAAAAACTTTTTACAGGGGATCACTAACATCCCAGGGGATCTCTCAATTCAAGGTACAGGCTCAGCAACAAGGGCTCTTTCACATGACTTCTGTTGCACAGAGACAAGAACACAGTATCTGCACTGTTGAACCCGATGACATTAGCAGCAAGTGGCAAAAGAACAGAGAGAAAGCAGGGACAGAAGAAAGAGCTTTAGCACCAGCACAAATGAAAGGAAGAAGAAAATAGTTATGGAGAACATAGCAACAAGACTTCGTTCCTCAAAATGAAATCAGTGGATAATTGAATTTGGTTAAATTGCTGTGCTTTCTTCTGTGAGAGCCAGTGTGGTGTAGTGGTTAAGAGCGGTAGTCTCATAATCTGGGGAACCGGGTTCGTGTCTCCGCTCCTCCACATGCAGCTGCTGGGTGACCTTGGGCCCGTCACACTTCTTTGAAGTCTCTCAGCCCCACTCACCTCACAGAGTGTTTGTTGTGGGGGAGGAAGGGAAAGGAGATTGTTAGCCGCTTTGAGACTCCTTAAAGGGAGTGAAAGGCGGGATATCAAATCCAAACTCTTCTTCTTCTTCTTGTATTAGAAAAGCAAAGGAAAAAAAACGAAAGCCCCATTTTGCAGGTATACATAGGCATATTCTGCTGAGTTTCACCTGCAGTTTTAATAATATTTGGAGGAACAGTAAAAATGTCTCCAAGAAAACAGCATGAAAGAAATGCACATGAGAACCCACACTTACGTTTTCTTCTAGACTTCCAGGGAGCCAGAACAGACAAACTGCTACCCTGTTACTAGAATAACACAGATCTCCCCACATTCTAAATACCTTCCTGAGAGCATATTTTAGGATTGACCCACTAGTCGATTGTAACTTGTTTGGGGATAGTTTCTATATACTGACTGTTGCTAGAGTGGTTGAGTTGCATCCAACACTAGTCGTACTCAGAGGAGACCCATTAAAATTAATCGGCATGGCAAATGTAGGTTCATTAATTTCAACGGTCCCACTTCACATAAAACTTAAATACAATTTAGCGCCATAATTGGCCTGTTATTGTCCTGCTTGGAGCAAGCACATTGAGTTAAAGTAATAAGGCAACAAGCTCATCACACTCACGGGTTAAGTGATAAGATAATAAGAATGATGACCAATTAATGCGTTTTTGGTCTTTTGACTGTCAAGTATGAATCACAAGAATTTATGTAAATAACAACGTGAATTCACCTAGTGATACTCAAGTTAAAGTGAAATAGCTGTGTTTACTCATTTCCTTTTTTTCTTGTATCACCATAACAAAACTAAATCTGTGTCCTTGCTATATTTATCTATGTTACTTAGTAGTTTCAGTATACAAGAATGTAGCATTTTACACAGTGAGTTTAACAAACAAAAGTGCAAAAAAATTCATTGATAAATTAGATCTGAAACATGAGAAATTGGTTGCCATTTCACCCAAAGAGGATCCTTTATCTTGCTCCAATATTTTTTTTGCCAGTTCACATTTCTATCACATGGGGGGGGCACCCTTCTTTTTATATTTCCAACGTGTGTCTAGATAGTTTTTATTTATTCTATGTATTTTTCAGGGGTGATGTGACATCTGGACAAGAATTTAAAGCAGTTCTCTTTTATGCCCATATTCAAGGAGAACTTACCGTACATGCATTTAACGAAAGCTTTCCCCACACATCAACTTAATATTTTCTCCAATATTTTGGGCCCATTTTACCATGTAGTCTTTGACTCTGTGTCATTTTTAATAATTGATGGATTTTCCCCAAAATACGTTTGTTTTTATTCTTAACGTCCGAAACTCTGTAGTATCTCTTATTTGTCCATCAGTTGTAATAAAATACTAGACACAATAATTTTGAAAATATTTGAACTGTGGTTAATCTCCCCCTTGCAACTTTCTTTTGGCTTCTAAATATGAAACCATATTCTCCTGAATTTATTAGATGTTTGAAAGGGTATGGTTGTTCAAACTATTTTATTGCAATAGCAGCTTTTCATATCATCTGTTCAAGTGCTAAAAGCCATGTCCTGTGTGCCAGGAAACAAATTAATGTAGGGTTTTACCTGCTGACATTTGGCACTTCCTAATTTAATAAAGAGAAAACAGAGAAACAATCATACACAGAGAGATCCTATACCTTCATGTAAATCAGAGCTAACTTTTCAGACAGGCACTGGGGATTCCTGGCACAAGATTTTAAAATCTCCCTGCAAAGAAGGGGAACAGAACAGACAGAGCCACAGACAGACAGTAGCAGATGTAGACTTACCACTGGAACAGTTGGGTCCACCCCAGCCAGGCTCGCACTGACAGGTGTTTGGAGCAATACAGCGACCATGGATACATTTATCAGCACAGTGAGCTGTCAGAGAAAGAGGGAAATCATCAAAGAAAGAAGGAATATAAATACTGATTTTTTTAAACCACCTACTTTCCATAATCCAGCTGTTTTATACTGTCTCTGGTTTCTCCTAAAAAACAAAGACTTATTTAGCATATTTAAAGTTTTTAATAACTTCCCCACATTTACTGGGTGTTTAATATCCTTGGATTGTCCTCTCTAGTTTCAGAATTTTGGAAGGAATTTCACCATGGCTGCTTCAACTTTATACATCTATCCAGATAGGAAAAAGCAGCTCTTGTCCTTTAGTGACTCTATATTAGCAACTGTGTGCAGGAAAGGTGCTTGATAGAGCAATCGTAACCAGGTCAGGGAGGAGGAGAATTGGGGAGTCACACCCACATCTGACTTCTGCTGGTAAGGATGAAAAATAAGGACAGGTTTTTTTGTCCATCTTTGCTGTGCCAGCTCCATCGGGTGATCCACATGGCTTCTAATTCCACAGATTCATAGCCTCTGGCCCCTTGCTCCCACAGTGCCCTATTTCTGAGCTTTTATCCATTCAGGCCTCTGCCACAGGAGAGCCCCCCTGCCATCTCTAGAAGCATTCATCTTCTCCAGTGGAGAGATGATTAAGCTGCATCATAATTACCCTCCCCTTCTGTTCCTGCTCTCTTGTTTTCTCTCTCTCTTTTTTGTGTGTCACATACGCGGGTGATATACACCATTTATTTGGCAACCATTTATTGGTCTTTTCTTAATTTTGATATACCAGTAAGTCTCATATTTTTGCAGTCATGATCATCAGTGAATATGATAGCCTGTGGCTACTGCATTCGGAGGTAAAAGCAAGAGAAGAGAAAATATATATACAACAGCTTCTCTTACAACATTGAAAAAAAGATTCCAGTGGTGTAAAGAATGAAAAGGGTGGCATTGATTGCTATCAGATTTTCCTACAGGGCAGGTGAGTTCAACATTTCCCCTAACACTTGTATCTGTTGAACATCCTTACTATGGGTCTCTACAATTAATCCCTGGTTCTAAAGTCACAATCAGCACTGCAGATAATGTTGCAGTCCAAAAAATAACAAATACAGTGGTACCTTGGGTTACATATGCTTAAGGTTACAGACGCTTCAGGTTACAGACTCCGCTAACCCAGAAATAGTACCTCGGGTTAAGAACTTTGCTTCAGGATGAGAACAGAAATTGTGCTCCGGCGGCACGGCGGCAGCGGGAGGCCCCATTAGTTAAAGCGGTGCTTCAGGTTAAGAACAGTTTCAGGTTAAGAACAGACCTCCGGAACAAATTAAGTACTTAACCCGAGGTACCACTGTAGATGTAAGGGATAGAGCCCCTACTCTCAACACTTTACCCTGTATAAGGTGTTAAAAGGGCAATTATCCACTGAATACAAGTACCTAAAAACTGACATGAACATATGTAAGACACATATGTGAGAAACAGTAGATACAACCCTCCCTTTTCCCTGGGTCATTATCCCCTCTTCCTGTTGTCTTCCCTGTTGTCCTTTCCCTCTTGCTTCCTACCACAGCATTCCATGACATTTTTTGTAAAATGGTGCCAATCTGCATATTAAGCATGCTTCTAAGGCCATGGCATTCTGAAGAGTTTTGATTAAAACAAGATTAAATTTTGGTCTTCATATGCTAGGAAACATTAAAAAAATAATAGCACAGCTGCTAGGGAGATATGTCACACACTAGAAGCAGCTGTAAGAATATTTACGTTTGGACTGAGTTCAAAGACTTGCAGAGTTTTAGGAAGGTATAAGGGGATGTGTTTGTATCATGGCTTGCCAATAAATTTTAAGAGCAGATGCAGGAAAATGTTGAAGTACAAAGCCTAGTGTACATTGCAATGCAATGCTACACAATTACCCGAAGGTATATCTTAATACATTCAGTGGGGCTTGCTCCCAGGTGTGTGGTTAGAGGACTGCAGCCTTAAAGTCCAGTTTTCTATTAGGAATACAAGGAGCTGCAGCATCAGGAGGCTAGCCTGACCTGCGTTATCTAACTGCCTGTAATAACATAATAAAGTGGTTTTCTCAAAGCGACTGGAAAATTACTGCTAGGCACAGAACAATGTTATAAACATTATTATTGCAACTTTTGACTGGAAACCAGAATCTGCCTTTTTCTGCATCCGATCATTTTTGTAAATCTATAGAAAAATATCTTGTGTTGGGCAAGTGTTGTGTCTTCAGGAACTTGGGAAGAGGTTTCTTTCTATTGCTGCTATTGGATAGCTTTAGCATAATTAGGAATAAAAAGTTTTGTGTCTCTTGTGTAGGAAATGTATATTTTTAGTGCATTCTGCAATTTCCTGAAGACACTGGGGATAGAATCTGAGACTGTTAGTATGGTGCTCTAAAGCCCGTCCACCTATAAACATCTGTCAGATACAGATGTTACGAAGTATTCCCTTCTCAAAGGAGAACATGTCAATATCAATTCTTTAGTGCTAAAAGTGTGCAGAAATTAATTTATTTGCAGATTATATTTTCTTCTGCAGGTAACAATGGCTTTAGACTTGCATTTGTATAGACAGCATGTTTCTGTTTTGCTGATACTACTGGGTAATGCCAGATAGTTTGCCATTTGAACAGAAAATCCTAATACCTACTTAAGGGGGCCTGTATGAGAGGGGGGGAGTGTGGAATTGGTATCTCGTATAGAATACTGAGTGAATTACAGTGGTATCTTGATTCTCAAATGCCTTGGTTCTCAAGCGCCTTGGTTCCCAAAGTGTTCTGGTTTTCAAATGATTTTCAGAAGTTGAACATCCAATGCAGCTGTTGGCTATTGTTTCCAGGGCGCCTGCACCAATCAGAAGCTGCGCCTTGGTTTTTGAACATTTCGGAAGTCAAACAGACTTCCGAAACGGATTAAGTTTGGCGCTTTTGTTTTTGCTATTTATTTTGTTTTTTGTTTTGTTTTTTAGGCTTTTTCAGTTAATTTGTTTTTGTGACTGTGTGGAACCCAGTTCAGCTACTAATTCACTGATTGTGTGACTGAGGAAATTGATAAAAGCCATCCATCCAAACAATGACTATCATCAGTGCAGGTAAGAAAAAAATATTTTTAATTTTTATCATCTACAATACTGTCTTATTTATTTTATAGTACAATACACAGTGTTTCTGTACGCTGCTCTGGTTTGCCAGAAGCGGCTTAGTCATGCTGGCCACATTACCTGGAAGTTGTCTGCGGACAAACACCGGCTCCCTCGGCCAACAGAGTGAGATGAGTGCACAACCCCAGATTCATCCGCAACTGGACCTAACGATCAGGGGTACCTTTACCTTTACCTTTACAATGATTATTGCTTTCATTTTATGGATCAATGGTCTTGTTAGATAGTAAAATTCGTGTTAAATTGCTGTTTTAGGGGTTGTTTTTAAAAGTCTGGAATGGATTAATCCATTTTGCATTACTTCCTATGGAACGCTTTGGCTTTGGAACGGACTTCCGGAACGGATTACGTTTGAGAACCAAGGTACCACTGTATAAGAAGAAGAAAAGGCAGCAGCAGTAGAGCAGTGGCTTCAACTAGTCACCCTTTGGTTACTTTCTAGTTGAAAGGATCTTTGAGCCAAATATAATCATTTAAAACATCCACAAGAAGTTGTAATTTTCTTCAATACCAGCTATTGCCAGGGAAAACATAAAATAAACCACTCTGTTTTTATTTACAAGACCAACATGAAAAGTTGGCACTAGAAAAAAGGAAACAAACAATAAATGTTATTATCTATGTGTTCGTTCTATATGTTTTCTGCTTCTTTTGCTACTATCAGTGCACATGGGCAAATACAGCTGGAGAAAGTTTATTCCCCAGGGAAGCTCATTATCCAAATCAAGTATGTGCAGTGAGATGACAACATTTGGAGTCATCTCAGTCCATCCCAGAGAGCAGGACAGAAAGACAAGCCAGAAGCCAGCAACAAAAATTCCATGTGCACCCAGGAAATAAAGTGAGTTTTGTTTTATTTTTTGAAATGGCAAGCGGATGGAAGCATCAGGGAGGATGGACCTTGAGAATAATCCCTTTATTGTCATGTCACTCTCAAGGCCAATGTTCATGGAATCTCAGACATTCATCTCCATCCCTTCCTCTGCAGGAAGAGACCACATTTTTGTTCCCTTTTGCCTGAGAAAGCCACTGTCCACTTTTAATCTTGCACACAAGGATCTTCCTGGCTGACTGACAGCTGAAGAAATAATCAGTGGCTCTTCTAATCCTGGCACCAGAGATGCTAGACAGGAACTTACAACTGCCAACTGGAGCTGTCGGTCGAAGAGTTATGCATCCATCAGCATTGGCACTTACAACGAAAAGGAATTCAGAGAGGGTGAATTAAAATACAGCCTTTTCAATTACTATCAAATCTTCTTGTTGAAGTCAAGACAGACAGACGTGCAGGCCCCTAAGACACCTGCACAGGAAGGTCTACTATGGACTGAAGTTTGGATTAATGTAGCAGTAACCAATTGGTGTCACTCCATCAGGCACAATGCTTTTTGGGCTCCATAAAGAAATGATCCTACAGCTATATGAAAGCATACTGATAACTCCAACACAATAATGTTAGACCTGTTTTTCTGACTCCTTTTCTGTTTTCACTTAAGAATCTCAACTATGTGCTGAGAATCTTTTTTTAAAAAATGTTGTAGTTAAATACACACTAAGGCTATAATCCAATAAAGACTTAATTGTAGCAAGCCTCTTTAGAACTGAACATTTATATGATTACTAGCTTTAAAAAAAGTATACCAAACTAAATGAATTGGATGGGAAGCACTGACGATTAAGTGCTCTGTGATACTTCCTCTGCTACCTGAGGACAAACAACTGCTGTCATCCAGTATATAATCCAAACAATACATTTTATCTGAATTCTATTAGGTATTAGCAGTTGTAATTGAATCCCTAATTAACACATACTTTTCAGCTCTGCAAAGTTAATATTCTTTTCAGATATGAGTGCCTGTACTGCAATGACATTAGCCCTTAAACCAAAGAAGATATTGGACATGAAAAATAGAAAATTTTGACAACAAAACACTTTTCTCTCCAAAGCTCCATCAGGGTTCACACATGAGCTTCATTTTCTCTTACATGTTAGAGGCAACTCCAAAACATGCAAATCACATTACTTTGTGTGCACTGGTGCTCTCAGACAAGGAAAAGTCTGCCTGAAGTGGTTATTTGTATGAAAGATATAGACTATTCTGCCAAGACAGAGGTCAACCTGCTTACCAGATGTTAATGTTCAACTACTGAAAGCCCACTTCTTATTATCTGGCCATTATTGGAATCATCTGAAAAATAAATATTTGGAATTGCCAGCTGCCCTTGTGGGGCAATAAAGTGAGAAGGGGAAAGATTGTCATTTACAAGAAACAATTGGAAAGCAATGATGGAGGCTGAGGGCATTTAGCAGAACCATACAAATATCAGTACTGCGACTACTATCTATTCAATTTCTTACCTGCCCTTTATCTTACAGTCCCAAGGCAGGTTCAACAATTTGAAATCAAATTTTTAAAACAGTTTAAAACAAATTATAATCATAGTAATAGGGTGGGTCCTGAAGAAGTATATCTCAGGTATTGAATGCCAGGGCAAAGTGGTCCGTCTTTAAAATACAATGGAAACCTTACAATGAAGGTGCAAGGCATAGCTATGTGGGAAGGGAATTCCGCCATCTAGTAGCTGCCACAGAAAATGCCCTCTCCCAAGCCACACGAACACTGAACTTATTAGAGCAGTGGAGCTACCAAGATGGCTCCCTCAAGATGGGACGCGGGTGGCGCTGTGGTCTAAACCACTGAGCCTCTTGGGCTTGCCGATCAGTAGGTCAGCAGTTCGAATTCCCACAACAGGGTGAGCTCCCGTTGCTCTGTCTCAGCTCCTGCCAACCTAGCAGTTTGAATGCATGCCAGTGCAAGTAGATAAATAGGTACCGCTGCGGCGGGAAGGGAAACAACATTTCCACGCACTCTGGTTTCTGTCACGGTGTCCCATTGTGCCAGAAACAGTTCAGTCATGACCCAGAAAGCTGTCTGTGGACCAATGCCGGCTCCCTCAGCCTGAAAGCGAGATGAGCACCATACCCCATAGTCGCCTTTGACTGGACCTAACCGTCCAGGGGTCCTTTACCTTTTTTACCTCCCTCTGCTGATCTGTACCCTGAGAATATATGCAGGGAAGGAGGTGTTTCCCCTCCATATACTTGGGGCGTAAGTCGTTTAAGGACTTTGAACACTAATGTGAGTGTATTGAATTGGGCTTGGAAACAAACTGCTAACTGATTAAGAGCCTCTGTTAGTGTCAGCAGTCAATGCCACAGATTGATAGACAGTCAGCAACTTCTCACTTGCACAGTGCCAAATGAAGACAGCCCCTGACTCTACCCTTGCCTCCCGTCAGGTACTGTGCGCTTTCCCCTCAATTGCCCCACAGCGGATGTCAAGATACTCATCAGCAAATCACCAAACCAGCCTCACATTTCTTTAAAGAAGCATTTGAGTTCTCAGGCAATGGTCATTTGGACTCGTTCTCAGAGATCAGATAGTCATGGGAAACACTAATACACTTCAAGAGTTGCATGCATAGAACTGAAATCTTGATTACTTAAACAAATTCTAACGTGATAGTAGCAAAAATCAGTTTACTTACGGATACACATTTCTCTGCTTTCATAAAATCCAGGGCAACACTGAGATTTCCGCCTGTACATAGTTTTTTCTCCATGCCTATAGGCAGTACGGTAACTGATTCTATTAAAACACATGAAAGCAAAATTTGTTAACAAGTACTTGAATATAACCAACTATGGATAATTAGGGATATTGCTGACCTATAAATCAACCCTCCTTTTCCTTTGTTAATTAAGTATTCCTCTCACTAATTCTATATTGGACTGTTCAACTATTTCAAAAAATATCTTAAGACTTTCAGATACAAACATAAACAAGCTGAATAATAATTAGAACTCAAGCCAGCAATGCATCCTTCATATGTGGGAAACTGGATTGATCAGACATAACCAATCTACCCCAGAGGTAGTCAATACCCTCCAGATGTTGTTGGACTCCATCTCCCACAAGACTCCATCATCATGGCCAATGGTTTAGAATCATAGAATAGAATCATAGAATCATAGAGTTGGAAGAGACCACAAGGGCCATCGAGTCCAACCCCCTGCCAAGCAGGAAACACCATCAGAGCACTCCTGACATGTGGTTGTCAAGCCTCTGCTTAAAGACCTCCAAAGAAGGAGACTCCACCACACTCCTTGGCAGCAAATTCCACTGTCAAACAGCTCTTACTGTCAGGAAGTTCTTCCTAATGTTTAGGTGGAATCTTCTTTCTTGTAGTTTGGATCCATTGCTCCGTGTCCGCTTCTCTGGAGCAGCAGAAAACAACCTTTCTCCCTCCGCTATGTGACATCCTTTTATATATTTGAACATGGCTATCATATCACCCCTTAACCTCCTCTTCTCCAGGCTAAACATGCCCAGCTCCCTTAGCCGTTCCTCATAAGGCATCGTTTCCATGCCTTTGACCATTTTGGTTGCCCTCCTCTGGACACGTTCCAGTTTGTCAGTGTCCTTCTTGAACTGTGGTGCCCAGAACTGGACACAGTACTCCAGGTGAGGTCTGACCAGAGCAGAATACAGTGGCACTATTACTTCCCTTGATCTAGATGCTATACTCCTATTGATGCAGCCCAGAATTGCATTGGCTTTTTTAGCTGCCGCGTCACACTGTTGGCTCATGTCAAGTTTGTGGTGTCACCCATCTTGTATATGTGCCTCTCATTTTTTTTGCCCAAGTGCAATACTTTACATTTCTCCCTGTTAAAATTCATCTTGTTTGTTTTGGCCCAGTTCTCTAATCTGTCAAGGTCGTTTTGAAGTGTGATCCTGTCCTCTGGGGTGTTAGCCACCCCTCCCAGTTTGGTGTCATCTGCAAATTTGATCAGGATGCCCTTGAGTCCATCATCCAAGTCATTGATAAAGATGTTGAATAAGACCGGGCCCAAGACAGAACCCTGTGGCACCCCACTAGTCACTCTTCTCCAGGATGAAGAGGAACCATTGATGAGCACCCTTTGGGTTCGGTCAGTCAGCCAGTTACAAATCCACTGAGTGGTAGCATAGTCAAGACCGCATTTTACCATCTTCTTTATCATAAAGAATATCTTTATGATATTCATTACAAGAATATCATGGGGCACTTTGTCAAATGCCTTCCTGAAATCAAGGTAGGCTACATCCACTGCGTTCCCTTCATCTACCAGGCTTGTAATTCTGTCAAAAAACGAGATCAGGTTAGTCTGACATGACTTATTTTTCAGAAATCCATGCTGACTATTGGTGATCACAACATTCCTTTCTAGGTGCTCACAGACTGTTTGCTTAATGATCTGCTCCAGAATCTTCCCTGGTATTGATGTCAGACTGACTGGGCGGTAATTATTTGGGTCCTCTCTTTTCCCCTTTTTGAAAATAGGGACAACATTTGCCCTCCTCCAGTCTGCCGGGACTTCGCCTGTTCTCCAGGAATTCTCAAAGATGACTGCCAGTGGTTCTGAGATCACATCTGCCAGTTCTTTTAATACTCTTGGATGCAGTTCATCTGGCCCTGGAGACTTGAATACATCTAAACTAGCCAAGTATTCTTGTACTATCTCCTTAGTTATTCTGGGCTGTGTTTCCTCTGCTGAATCATTTGCTCCTAATTCTTCAGGTCGGGCATTGTTTTCTTTATCGGAGAAGACTGAGGCAAAGAAGGCATTGAGGAGTTCAGCCCTTTCTGTGTCCCCTGTTTGCATTTCACCATCTTCTCCTCTGAGTGACCCCACTGTTTCTTTGTTCTTCCTTTTGCTACGAACATACCCATAAAAGCCTTTTTTGTTGCTTTTAACCTCTCTAGCAAGCCTGAGTTCATTCTGTGCTTTAGCTTTTCTGACTTTGTGTCTACACGTGCTGGCTATTTGTTTGAATTCCTCTTTGGTGGTTTCCCCCCTTTTCCATTTTTTGTACACATCCTTTTTTAATCTTAACTCAGTTAAAAGTTCTTTAGATAGCCACCCTGGCTTCTTTAGGTACCCTCCATGTTTCCGTCTCATTGGTATTGCCTGAAGTTGTGTATCTCCCTCTTAACAAACTCCCAGCCATCATGAACTCCCTTTCCTTTTAGTACTACTGTCCATGGGATCTCACCCAGCACTTCCCTAAGTTTTATGAAGTCGGCTTTCTTAAAGTCAAGAAATTGAGTCCTAGTATGCTTGGCTGCTCCTTTCTGCTGTATAGTAAACTTCAGAAGAGCATGATCACTCGCGCCTAATGATCCTTCCACTTCTACCCCACTAACCAGGTCATCAACATTGGTTAGGACCAGATCTAAAATGGCTGTTCCTCTTGTTGCTTCTCCCACTTTCTGGACAATGAAGTTGTCTGCAAGGCCAGTGAGGAATCTGTTTGACCTTATGCTCTTGGCTGAGTTTGACATCCAACAAATATCCGGGTAATTGAAGTCCCCCATTACTACTATCTCCCTTCCTTTTGCATGCTTGGCCATCTGTTCCAGGAAGGCATCATCTATGTCCTCCGTTTGGCTTGGGGATCTATAGTTTAGGATGATGAGAGCTGCAATCCAACACCATCTGGAGAACACCACATTCGTTACCTCTTAGGGGGATAGATTTGAGTGTCAAGATCCAGCACAGGGTTAACACAGCAGAATTTGTGCACTTATACCCACTAATTTAATTGAGCTGAACTTGAAGAGGAATTTATTTATTTCAGAATTTAGTAACTGCTCTACATTCAAGGAATACCTGAGTGGTGTAGAGAAAGAAAGAAAAACCATTAATCCTATCATTATTAAGAACAGATATAAAATACAGTAATTTGGGGAGGCTTGGCAGAAAATAAAGTGAGAATTCCAGGGAACTGGGGCCACCATGAGAAAAACACATACCAGAGTCACAGCATACGTTACTGCAGTGGCTCATGGCACCATCAGTACAAGCATAAAATCTGAAGTGGCCTCATTTCTCTACTGTTCAAGAAGCATTGCAAAATGACCACCCTCTATGGTTATATCCCATATAACAAGATCCATCAAAATATATGGCAGGCATGCTACAGAACTGCTTGATCAATTCCTATTTTCAGATAGTAAAAACTGAATAAGCCACTGCATCAACATTATAAGTCTCTCTGTAATTCTCTAAAGAAAGGGAACATATTTTCACACTAGTGCCTCACACAATCTTCCACAGCCCAATAATCCTTTGTAAAATACAGTGAGCACTTGAGAGGATTATCTACCTCATAGTCTTACTTTAGATAACTTATACCCAGAAGCACACACATGCCGGCATGCAAACTATGGTTGCACTCATACGATCTCATTTGTGCTTGATATAAATTATTCTAGACTCTTTTTAACGTGAAACAATCTTTAATCACCTACAAAGGATTATTCTAGCAAAGCAATATAAGAACATAGTTTATTGTTTATAAGCGAATCACCTGTGTCGTGTGCATTTAAACCAGTTCAGAATGTCTGTGCAGCTGGTATAGTAAATTTGATCAAAAGGGTGTGGATAGGATTCTTGGACTGTAACAGAATAGCTGCACAGAAACAAAACAAAAATATTAAGTATGTACTGTACTAGAATGATTGTTAAGTTAAATAAAGTATAATTATGAGAGAAACAAATATATAGGTTTACCAACATTTCAGAGATATTATCTGTGCAAGTGAACACTCACCATGTTTCAGACAAAACCAATCAATTAGTCTTTAAGTTGTTCTACATCAAATACTATCTGCTTACTATACAGTAGTTACATCTCTGATTGAAGAAAAGTATTGTAAACTATGAGGATGAGCGGCAAACTTTTTTCTTTGGTGCAGATCTGAGTGCATATATTCATCTAATGTTTTGTCACAGCCGAAAGTAAGTGCCTGTTTTCAGCCAGCATCTACTAAAGGAGTTTTCCACTTTTTAAGGCAATGTTTTCTTCCACCTTCTACCATTTGTGTTCAGAAGTGTCCCAACAGATAAAGGAGGGCAACACAGCAAACATTAGAAATGGATTGTGAACCAGAATGCTTTTCTGCATTATTGTTCATAGTTAACATTTTAATAAAATTTCCAATAATATAGCAGATGTGGTGCTACAGTTGGATGATCCATACAAATATTCTTACTGTGAAAATGATGACCACAAAATGTGGGAAAATGTGATTTGCAGCTAGAAAAGCAATCTCGCCACTTAGATTTGAATATGTGAGAATTGAAATCCTGCTTCCTTAATTCCAAATCTACAGCAGTTTCATTATGTGGAGCTCATCTGAATAAACTTGTTTTGTTTTTTTAAAAAAATAAATGAATGAATACCCCTCAAAAATATGTATGAAAAGTCTAAATACAGTAACTATAAAGGTTCCTTGGAGAGCACCTACATGAATTACACAGGCCAGCTGTTTCTGTTTATCATTGCCAAAGAAAAAAGTGTAATTTGTTGACTACCATCTATTCCAGTGCAACTGCTAGTGGTATGGTAACTTTCCAGATGGTGGTTTATATGTTCTTCCCTTTTGCCACACCCCTAAATATTGGAAGAAGAATGAAAGAATGAAAGAATACTATGTTTAGAAATAATCACTAGTCAAACATATATATATATATATATATATATATATATATATATATATATACATATATATATGCATAAAATGATGGTTTCTACTAGTTTTAGGGGCTAGATTCAGACTTTGTTATGCTTAGAGAAGGCCATTTGAAATCTATGAGACTTAAGTTTAGGCAAACTTACGGTAAATCCCATTGATTTCAGTAGGTCTACTCCAAGCACAACTAATGCTGGATCAAACAACATGCAATCAATGCTTCAGATGTTTACATGAAAAGACACAAAAAATTAAAGGCTCCAAAATGAGTAAAAACAGCATCTGAATTTGCTTTTGCAAGCTTGGTATGGTGATAATGTTCACCCACAGCCCTTCAACTCTTTGTATGCATGAGAACTCCAGTGGATATGCTGTGCTCCTCCTGTATATGTAATTCCTTCATTCATTTAAGCAAAGGCGACAGATCCGTGCACACATCCCTTTGTATGCACAGAGCTGCCAGTGGAAGACACACTGAAGTGAAATTATAGCTGTATTTTCCTCTCATGTGAAAATAATTAAACCAACAAGTTCTAAGGTAGATTTTAAAAGCTTCATAATTACACCGGGATGGCTTCCAATAGGGCTAATTTGAATATGCACATTCTCCCACAGAGTTAATTGGATTAAAGGTATCCATTTATAGTGTGTCTGGTATTTATACAGTGGTACCTCGGGTTATGAACTTAATTCATTCCAGAGGTCCATTCTTAACCCGAAACCGTTCTTAACCTGAGGCATGCTTTCACTAATGGGGCCTCCTGCTGCCACAGTGTTGCTGGCGCGCGATTTCCATTCTCACCCTGGGGCAAAGTTCTCAACCCAAGGTACTACTTCCGGGTTAGTGGAATTTGTAACCCAAAGTGTTTGTAATCCAAGGTACCACTGTTACGGTTTTTATTTCCCATTCCAGGCATGGATATATTTAAAAGTAGAATGTGCGTGTGTGTGTGTCTCAGTGATGCATTTTTTTCTATATAGCTGCTTTGGGATATAGAGAACACAGATCTGTTTTCATACATGCAGTATGCACTTTAAATAAACATAAATATGGACATAAACTACTAGCAAAATAGCTCTTAAATGTTACCTCTCCCAGTGGCTACAGACATTTGGATCCTCAAGATTTAGGGATAAAGTTGCGGTCACCCAGTGGTACAAAAGTATGAGAGGGAAGTGAACAAACCAATCCAAATAAAGAACCATCTTTTTCACAGAATAGCCCTGTGTGAAAAGAGAAAACAATTGCTAATATTACTGTTAGGTACTTGTTACAACCAAGTCCAACCTTACATTGATGGAGGATGAAGCAACCTGTTTCAGATGGGACTATAGGAGTGGACATATGAAAATAAGAATTGGTGTCTGAATGGTGGAAAGCACAATAAACTTGGCACAGGTTATCATTGTATAAGTGGGGAAGAACTCATACTTCCAGTGACATGAAGGAGTCGAGAATTGCATTTTAGTATCTTCTTCAGCAAGGTAGGGGATGTTCTCGGATGCAGTTCTCGGATGCAACAGACTAGATCACACAGGTCACTTTTGTTTATTTAATATGCAGTGCAGTCATAGCATGCCTACTCAAAAGTAGGTTCCACTGAGTTAAGTGGCGCTTACTTCCAGCTAGTGAGTATAATTACTATTAATAATTAATTTAATTTGTATACTGCCCTATACCCACAGGTCTCAGGGCAGTTCACAACATAAAAGCACACTATAAAAACACAGAATACATAACAAAAACAAAAACAACCCAATTATCCCCCCCCCTTCCACAACACATTTTAAAGGAGCATTGGATGTCAATCAGCCAAAGGCTTGGGTAAAGAGGAACGTTTTCACCTGGCACCTAAAGGTGTATAATGAAGACGCCAGCATATTCTCCCTGGGGAGAGCATTCCACAAATGGAGAACCACTGCAGAAAAGATACATTGCCACCCTCTGGACTTATCATGGAGGAGGCACACAAAGAAGGGCCTCAGAAGATGTTCTCAGGGTCCAGGTAGGTTCATATGGAGAAAGGCGGTCCTTGAGGTATTGCGGTCCTGAGCTGTGTAAGTACATACCCTCCAACATTTATCTGAAGAAAGTAGGTACGTCCTATTCCATAATAATAATTTTACTATTTATATCCAGCCCATCTGACTGGGTTGCCCCAGCCACTCTGGGAGGCTTCCAATATATAGAAAAACATAATAAAACATTAAACATTAAAAAACTTCCCTATACAGGGCTGCCTTTAGACAGCTTAAGGATCGGATAACTCCATATCCTGCAACATTTCTCTGATGAAAATAGGGACATCCTACCATACCCTCAACATTTCTCCAATGAAATTAGGGACATCCTAAGAAAGAGCGGGACATTCTGGGGTCAAATCAGAAACCGGGACAGCTTCTCTAAATTCAGGGACATCCCTGGAAAATAGGCACGCTTGGAGGGTCTGTAAATACAGGACTGCAGCCTCAATCAACTTTCCACTGACTATTTATAAATGGGTTTCCTTCATTGCTCTAATTCTGCTTCTAGGGACATAATCAACAGAACTCATAGATGATTAACACAGCCCTTGAAAGAGTAGGGGGAGAGGGACTAAAAGAATGACAGTGAAAGGTCTTTAGGATGCATTTGTTTCCAACAAGCCATAGATCACTGGTAAATATTGGCTTGTCCATGGGATGTGACTCTGCTCTTAGAAGTTTCTATGTTTATTGCACAAGACACCAGTGTAGCCACAGCAAGCAAGACTGCTGCCTAGGATCATAGAAAGCCACCTTAAAACAAGCCACACCACTGGTCCATCTAGCTCAGTATTGTCAACACTGACTAACAGCAGCTCTCTGGCATTTTAGACAGACAACATTCCTATCTAGATATGCCAGGTATTGAAACGGGGATCTTTTGCATTCAAAGCAAACATCCTGCCATTGAGCTGCAAATATCCTGTGAGCAGCAATATCCATTCTAGATTTGCTTCCATTATCAGAGCATAGTTGAGGAAAAACCAGCATAAGACTGGACTGAGCTAAATTACATTCATGGGTTTCTGCACTTCTCAGCTACACAAGCCCTTTGTTCTATGCATGTCAAGATTTGAAAGCTCCTTAAGTAGCATTAATACTGTGGTAGTCAATGAGCTATATTAACCAGGAATGAAAAGTTGTGCACTTGCAGTTTAATTTCCAATGAAGCAGTGATTTCCCTTATTAAAGCAGATTATGCAGGTAAATTGTATTTCCTTTTCTTAAAATGTCAATAAATTTCCTACTGAATGCCTCTAACAAAAAAGATTAATGTAAAAAAGAAGACTCAACTATTTGCATGAACCCCCTAGTGTACAACTTGATTGCATCCTAGTTCTTTTGCTTAATTATTAAGGAAAATCAAAACAGAAAATCAGTACAACTGATTAGCATTGCTAAAGTGTTTATATTAGCAAAAAAAATGTAGAAGATTTAACTCTATCTACAGTACGCAGAAATGCACTTCTAAATGATACATTAATATAAAGGTCTCAAGGATTCCTCGTGACTGGATGAACAACACTGACAACACAAACTATAAAGGGGTTGAAAGTTTCATATGTCAGTTATGTTGGTTTATAAAGAACATTTTTAAAAAGATACCCAGTGACCACTTTTCAAGACCCCCAGATGGAAGATTACATAAGTGAGTGTCACCGTAGAAATGACATGTCAAGGTAAATGCTGATACTTATTGGAAGCTCTGTCTGAGCTCCGGCCAACCTAGCAGTTAGAAAGCATACCAGCACAAATAGATAAATAGGTATTGATGCAGTGGGAAGGAAAATGGCGTTTCTGTGTGCTCTACCTTCCATCAGTGTTTAATTGCGCCAGAAGTGGTTTAGTCATGCGGGCCACATGACCTGGAAAAGTCTGCGGACAAACGCCAGCTCCCTCAGCCTGAAAGCGGAGATGAGCGCCACACCCCATAGTCAAATTCATCTGGACTTAACCATTCAGGGGTCCTTCACCTTATAAAAGGTATTGGGTAGAATCCAATGTTAGTCCTACTCAGAGTAGACCTATTGAAAATTAATAGACGTGTCACCTGGGTCCATTAATTTCATTGAATCTACTATGAGTAAAACTTAGTTAGAGACAAACTACTGACAGACTGGCTATCCACTATAACTAGTGGAAAGATAGCATTGTTTGAGATTATGAGAAATAGTTGCAGTAGTAAAAAAAAAAAATCTTTAAAAAAATCTGGCAGTGGTAGATAGTTGCATGAAAGAGGACAGGATCTGAAATGAGATGGCACACTCTTGCATAACAATCAACAAAAAGGTAATGGTTAGGGGATGGTTTTCATTCAAGGATACTAGCTTGGAACACTCTCGCTAATCCCTTTCACTGAGGGATTTCCTAGTTTTCTTGGATTTGAATGAAACCTAGTGCAAATCTAATATGTCCAGTCCCTTAAGCAGGATTGAGATATTGTGAGTGAACCGTGGGCTTTCACACTCTTTGCCTCCTCTTAAATGTGAGTTTGCATTTTTAAAAATTCATTTTTTTGAAAAGAATTGCATTTGCACCATTGTTAATATTAACCATGGTTAGCTTCAAACAAAATTGCAATCAAGAACGTGAAGTGGATTTGTAAACACTAGTTAAAGTCCACCATTGTTCTAACAGACACCTGAGGGCGTCTTAGTCTGGCATGTGGCAGCTATCTGGATCCACCCAATATCAGAAAAGCAAAGAAATTACTGGTTTCGATTTTCCATTAGTATCCCTGGAAAAAAAACCGTACAGTTAAAGAAACACCACATATTTCCATTGGGAAAGGAAATTATAGGGCAATAAAAACTTCTTTGGGCTGACCATTCCAGATCTCTTTCAAAATAAGAACCCCCCCCCCAAAAAAAATTTAATTAGCAATGACAATTTATTCACATACGAGTCTACCTTTGTGATCACATATACCTTTTTTAGCGTAATTTTAATATTTTCTTTGCTAATCATATATTGAAATGGTGCTCTGTTCTCAAAAGCACTTTGGAGAAGCTGAAATCCCAGTAGTGTGCTAAAGGACTTTATAAATGGGAGTGTGTTTCCATGATCCGCAGAGCCCAGCTATCATCTAAACAGCTGCACATCATATGACAGCTGCAAGAATAGCAGGTTTAAAGTTTTCATCCACTTAGAATGGTGATTATTCTACTCACAGAGCAGCCCACAAAATGAACGGCACTAAACTGGTTTGGAAAACAACAACAATGGGTTTGGGGTGGGCTATTACAGACCCACTAGAACAGAGGTAGTCAACCTGGCACCCTCCAGATGTTGTTGTACTACAACATCCATCATCCCTGGCTTTTGGACAGGCTGGCTAAGGCTGATGCAGGTTGTAGCCCCACAATATATGCAAGGCACCTCACAGCTAGAACTGTATGAAATGGCATAAGCTGTTCTTCATACAGCTTTCTTTTTGTGCAATAAGGGTAGTGGAATAGTAAACAACTTTTACATCAGAATATTTGGCTGCTTGCTATGCAGTAACCAGAGGTACTAAATACAAAAAAAGGAAAGCAAGAATATGTAAACTAGCCCTGCTCACTTTGTGCCACACACAAGCTGGCGTCATGTTCCCTGTTTAATAATAATAATAATAATAATAGCCCATCCATATGACTGGGTTGCCATAGCCACTCTGGGTGACTTAACGACAAAATATAAAAACACAGTGAGACATCAAAAAACTTCCTGATACAAGGCCTCCTTCCGATGTCTTCTAAAATTTGTGTAGTTATTTATCTCCTTGACATCGGAAAGGAGGGTGTTCCACAGGGAGGGTGCCACTACCGAAAAGACCCTCTGCCTGGTTCCCTGTAACTTCACTTCTCACAGTGAGGGAACTGCCAGAAGGCCTACAGAGCTGGACCTAAGTGTCTGGGCTGAACGATGGAGGTGGAGGCGTTCCTTCAGGTACAGTACTGAAGCTGTTTAGGGCTTTAAAAGTCAGGGGCAATACTTTGAATTGTGCTCGGAAACGTACTGGGAGCCAGTGTAGAATGCTCAGCATCATTCCCAAAGAAGGGTGGCCATGCAAGTTCAAAGCAAGACTACGCAAACACAGATATATGCACACACAGGGCTACCTCCACAGGTATGAAGATCCCGGTCAGTGTTCTCACCCTCATGGTGGGGAATCTCAAGCCCATAAGCCAAAAATGGCCTTCCAGGGTTCTCCCTCTGGCCCTCCAGTTTATGCCAAAGCCTTCATGAGTCCTTTTGCCTGCCTGGAATGAGTCCTTGAACTGTGATAATCACTCCAACTTGCTTGCCTAGATGGGAGGGATGCATGTCAAAGCATGTCTATAAACCCCTCTGGCTTTTGTATAGCTGCAATACTGTACAAATGCAGGAGTCACATCCATTTCTTTTCCCACCTTTCCTTCTGCCTCACCCACATTCCCCACTGGAAAGTGGCCCTTGCAATGTTGCCGTCCAGATAATGTTGCCTTTGGGGCTGAAAAATGTTGCCCACACTTGCTGTAGAGAACTCTGTGTGCATACACCAGTACTTGCACAGGTATCCTTCCAACTAAGGTAAAAAATGCAAAGACAGGGAACATGCCTAGGACACACAGGTAAAGGTAAAGGACCCCTGGACGGTTAGGTCCAGTCAAAGCTACTATGGGGTTGCGACACTCATCCCACTTTCAGGCCAAGGAAGCCGGTGTTTGTCCACAGACAGCTTTCTGGGTCATGTGGCCAGCATGACTAAACCGCTTCTGGCACAATGGGACACCATGACGGAAACCAGAGAACACAGAAATGCCATTTATCTTCCCGCCACAGTGGTACCTATTTATCTACTTGCACTGGCGTGCTTTTGAACTGCTAGGTTAGCAGGAGCTGGAACAGAGCAATGAGAGCTCACCCTGTCGCGGGGATTCGAACCATCAACCTTCTGATTGGCAAGACCAAGAGGCTAAGTGGTTTAGACCACAGCGCCACCAGCATCCCTAGGACATGCATCAGCATCCAGAGGCATAACCAGCACCCCACATTACTGTACATCTACACCCCATGAAACAGCATTTTCAACCCCATGGCAGGAGCTCTAAGCATGTGCAAATGTACTACAGACTGGTTCAGAATGTGCAGCAGCAGGCAGTGAGGTCACTAAATGCTCAGCGTCTATAGGACAGGACCAGTCCAACGATTATTGCTAACACTTTCATACATTCTGGTCCCACAGGTATTGAAACCTCACTATGGCTTTTGCTGTACACAATCTCTGCTCATAATGCATTCTTAGACAGTAAATAACGAACACAAGGCAGCAATGTGGGACTTTGGACATAAAAACAAAAATGTTATCTTTTGTTGACAGACAGAAACATTAATTAAAGCAACCAATGCTGACCTTATCAAAACTTGTATCTGACCCAATCTTGTCAGCAATGATTAGTCTCATGTTAACTTGTGGCTATGAATAAACTTGATTGCTTTTATCGATTCTGCTTGCAGTGTTAATAGATAACGGGCATTAAATGCAGCAGGAGCAGTGCACTAGGAAATCATTTTCACACATGTATATATTTTCGCATTCTGTCACATACCTTATAATCTGGCTCATGGCACATAAAGCAGAATATAAATTTGCAAGGCAAATCGTTAACTCATTGGGTATGGAGGACTGCCATAACCAGCATTAGCTCTTTACTGACGATCTCAAATAAAGGAAAATATACCTTAAGCATTTGATAAAGTTAATATAATGAAGAGTATTTTAAGGGCATAGAATGAAGGCTAAGGCATCAAATGTCAAAACTGTATTTTGAAAAATGCAAGCTAACTTATCTATGAATATATAGAAAAGAGCTCAAAAAATAGTTTTAAAATAACAGTATACTTGAAGAGCCGTAGAGTAATATTCTTTATAAATGCAATAGCATCTTGTTTTTTAAAAAATGCTGGCCACAAATAATAGAAGACTGTGGTGCACATAAACAAAAACAGGTATTATATCAGAAAAGAAACAAAGACTAGTCCTTCTGTTTCTAGGCATTCCAAAAGAAGTTATGTTAAAAGTATTAGCAACTTTAGGAAATTTAGGCTATACATAACATTAGAGTCCTGCAATAAACATTTTATGAAAGAGCTAAAAGTTAATTACTGCTTGTAGAAACAAAACAAACCTATCAATATAAAAGTTTGAGCTTTTCAGAATATTTATTTGGATTATGTTTTACATCAGTTTCACATTAAAATTGGTTTGATGAATTCACCTAGGATAGAGCTTTCCAAACTTTTCATGTTGGTGACACACTTTTTAGACATGCATCATTTCACGACACAGTAATTCAGTTTTACTAGCAAACTGGGGGTTAAACTAACCCTTTTCCAGCTCTGGGAGGAGTGTGGGGAGCATTCGCACAACACACTGACTAATGTGTCACGATACAGTGTTTGGAAAGCTTTGACCTAGGGATTTTCTCAAACAGTTCTTTTAACAGAACAGAGTTCATCCTCCTCAGAGATAGCATACCTTGTGCTTTTATTTAAAAAAATTCAAAATAGACTCCACATATTCTCAAAGGGTATAGCCAGGCCATTTTTTCCTTGCATGATGTACTACAGAAAGCCATGGAAGAAAGTGGCCCACCAGACACCACATTTCATGATCCAGAACCTACAAATGCAATAAAAGTATACAGAATGGGAATATGTCATCACTGCAGCATGTTCTGCCCTGCTGTACATACCTTTCCTCATTCCACAATGAGGAACCGGTGAATGAATGAAATTGCTTTTAAAACAGCATCTGATATTTGGCAGTCGAAATACAAAATAATGCTATATACACTAATTTAATAGTGGTAAACAAACCTATACATTATGCACAGAAAACACTTTGATAATTTCATACCAATTTGATATCAAAGTTCTCAATTGTTATTCATATCAATCTAACTTTTCTTAATGCTACTTTAAAAAAAGAAAAAAGATGCCCCATGTCATTAAACTCTCACATTCATTTCCTTTAATGTGAACAGAATCTGCTTTAGAGACAGCCTGCTTCATCATTAAAAGGATCCAACAAAGGCATTGCCTTAGAAACCCTAACAATCAAAGACTTTTTGTTGTAATTAATATTTTTTCCAAGATAAATCATCCTATTAAAATATGTAAATTGGCTCTGGTTTCAGGTTATCTGAAACCTTCTGAAAGTGAATTTGGAAGCTAATTCCTTGCTGTGAGCAGTAATTTGAAGGGAAATGAATGATGAGTGTATTTTTATTAACATAAGCAAAAAAAAAAAAAGATTTCAGTCCTTTAACCATGTTCCTTATAGAGTACTTATTGAATTATTTAAATCTGACTGCACCCCCTTTTGAAACTGGATAGTACTGATAAAGGGTGCTTATCTGTCATTACAAAAATGGATTGTCATTGGTACCATTGTCTAAGGAAGCACCTAGGAGTTATACTGCATTCAATAATCCAAGTTTTACAGCTATTTCAATTCCATTTCTCCTAAAATAAAATCTGTGGCTATGGACTTAATGAGGCACTTTGTTAAAGTTATTCTCTATAGTAAAAATTAAGAGAAAAAGAGGGGGGGGGGAGAAAGTTCTACAGCTTAATTGCAACATGTGTTATGAAGCACTTTAAAGTGATTGACTGCAGAGAGAGGGTGTGAAGTGTGTGTGTGTGTGTGTGTGTGTGTGTGTGTGTGTGTGTGTCAAACTCTGTGCCAAAAAAGGCTTACATACTACATGAGCAGACTTTACATCCCAACTGGTATTAATGGTTTCTTTCACATTATATACTGTTAGTCACTGAAAGCTACCCAGATATTATGCATGGATTCTGTCATGAAAGACTTAAAAGACACTGATTGCTGGGTAGCATTTTGTTGCCGATTACCTTAATTTACTACCTTCAGAAACCATCATTAATGGTCCCTATTACATCAAAGTACATTAAAGTTAAAATATATATAGGGTAGGAGCCAGATACATCTGTGGGATTTGAGAATATAATCACCCAGCAATGTTCCATTGATTTCAACAGGAGCACAAGCACACTTAATACAGTGGTACCTTGGTTCTCAAACGCCTTGGTTCTCAAACACCAAAAACCCGGAAGTGTTTTTCTGAAGCCGAACATCCGATGCGGCTGTCAGCTATTGTTTCCGGGGCACCTGCAGCAATCAGAAGCTGTGCCTTGGTTTTTGAACATTTCGGAAGTCAAACAGACTTCCAGAATGGATTAAGTTTGGCACTTTTGTTTTTGCTATTTATTTTGCATTTTTGATTTTGAGGCTTTTTCGGTTAATTTGTTTTTGTGACTGGGTGGAACCCAGTTCAGCTACTGACTGATTGACTGATTGTGTGACTGTGGAAATGGATAAAAGCCCCCCATCCAAACAATGACTATCATCTGTGCAGGTAAGAAAAAATAATAATTTTAATTTTAATTATCTACAATACTGTCATTTATTTTATAGTACAGTACATTGATTATTGTTTCAGTTTATAGATCAATGGGCTCATTATTCAGTAAAGTTCATGTTAAATTGCTGTTTTAGGGGTTGTTTTCAAGAGTTTGAAACAGATTAATCCATTTTGCATTACTTTCTATGGGAAAGCGCGCCTTGGTTTTGGAACGCTTTGGTTTTGGAACAGACTTCTGGAATGGATTAAGTTTGAGAACCAAGGTACCACTGTATTTTGGACTGCATTCATAATATTCAGCCGCTGCTACAGAACAAGACAAATAAACCCAGACAAAAATATTGCTGGGGGTGGGGGGATAAATTTCTTTTCTCTTAATGCCCTTTTCCTATATAACTTTTTGACCACATTGAGCATGATTCTTTAAAGCCTTGTATTCAAACCTTGTATTCTGCCTAACTGACAGAATACAGTTAGGAAACAGTTGTTATTTACAATATCTGTCTGGTGAAAAAAAAAAGATTAAGAGATCAAGTTTCCCTTGACTTCCAAACTAGTCAAGCCACAGCTGGTGCATCAGATTTTGAGCAACTGTTTCACATACACACAACAAGACTTCTGTCTTTCCGTGGGGTTTGCTCAGGTCATCTGCATGTGGTGTGGATTAAAGTAGCAATAAAGCTCTATTATAAAAGTAGGCTAAACAGTGAATTTATACACCAAACTCCTGTGACACTGGTAAATTCTGTCATCTGACACTCTCTTCAGAGGGGTTTCCGTATCTTGCACACAGAGAAAGGTCTCTTTTAAGTACAATTGAAAACAGTCCAAAATCTGTGATTAATCCTGTGTACTCTCAGGCTCAATATAAATAATGCATAGGAAAGTTCAAGATAAATGTAATGTTATGTGGGAGAAAAAAATGTTTTGAGAAGTACTACCTTCCAAATGTACCTTTCAATGGGCACAGTATCTTCAATTTACACACAGGCCTCTGTCATCCAATGAATTGTCCCTTAAAACTACTAAAGCTTAAACAAGTAAAGTACCAATCTGGCTAGCAAGATTGCTTTTTTTGCATTTGTCAAAGCTTTGCTAGTGTGTACTGGGCCTTGGAAGCTTTTTTATTTCAGCATTGTGAGAAGGAGATGTGTATGACAGGAGAGATGTGCAAATTTATGACATACAGCTGTGAAAATGTGCTTTGAGTTTAAAGGAAAATTCAAATGCTGAGGTTCATATTTTTAAAAAATATCTTTGTTAAATAGGTGAAGCACGCCTCCATACTATGAACTTAGTGAACACACATTTCTTCCATTTGGTACACCTTTCAAATTAGCCCACCAAAGTATTGCTAGCCTGCTGGGAACTGATAGAGAAACAAAGAGCTCCATCCTTCTTGAGACAACCTGATGCATTTTTATGCTGAAAATGGGGAAAGTGTGTGTCCCTTCTCCGGTGGCAAGCTTGGTTTCTATGCTAGCTGCATAGTAGAATGGAGTATTCTGTCCCTCCTCCACCAGCTTACTCATTTGTCACCTATGGCTACCATGTTTGATTACAACATTGGAGTAGAAGACATTCGTCATAAGAGATTGGCATACCATTCATGATGTGCTTCAACAGGGTTATTTTTTCTCATGGTTTTCTGCGTACGTATGTACTGCAGTAACAGTTCAATGAGTGGAGTTCATATCCTTATCATAGTCTAATCTAGAATACCAAAATATCTATGAGAGGGAGCCAATTAAGCAATTTGCCCTTTAGACATCCTCCTGTGAAAAGGAAGAAGTTGGCAGCTGCCCAGATGAGCCACGGAGAGGAACCCCCCCTCCCTTTAGACCTTCTCTCACAAGTGAGGTGGGGGCAGTCCAGGTGATCTATGGAGGAACCCGCTATAGACTTCCTCCCAAGTAGAGGAAAGAGGTGGCAGCAGGTTGCCCAGGCAACCATGGAGTCCTACTTGGGAGTGAAGGATCAATTGGTGGCATCCGTAAAGTGGACAGTGGTGGCAGCAGAACAATTGCAGAGGACTGTTGTGACTGTTCCTCTGCAGATTGCCTGGGCTTCCTGCCACCAGCACTGCCCTCCAATGCTACTGCGAAGGCCTGGCAGCTCTCTGAAGGTTGTCATCAGTCAATAGTTTTCTGTGACCAAGCAAACTGCAGCATGGCGACACTCACATTTTGAGTGTGTAAATGTGTGTAAATGTTAAGGAATCTTTCATAGACTATAGTCCTACTTATCTGAAAGCTAGTTCCATTGAACCGAATGCATCTTAATTCTGAGACAACACGCAAAGGATTGCACTATTAATATGTTATGCTGTATTTTCATTATTCTGCTTTGGACAGGAATCCCTAACATACTTCCTAGGAAGTAAATGCAGTGGGAAAGTGGGAATACTCCAGTCTCGCTCTATGGGAAGAAAAACAGTGCCAACTGCTTTGTTTTATCTGTATGCCCCAACAATCTCTGCAACTATACACCATAAATATAAATATGGCTGGATTTTATGCTCCTATAATAGGAATTAGATGTCTAAATGGCATGGGTTTATCTATTGCTGCCCATGCAGAATGTAATTCCACGCATGCAGTATGACTTCATCTTTCTATTCTCCCCACTGCACCCCCTGTGGGCCTTCAAAATTTGCTCCAGAGGGCTGGGGGACCCTCTGGAACAGATTTTACAGCCACACAAAGGCTGCAGGAGGGAGAAGATGAAAGCCTGTCTCCTGAGCAGAAATCTGCTTGCAGAACACTGGATTCCACCCAAAACTATTAAGTACTGTTCTATAAAAATAGAGCAATGGTGAAACTAGAAAACAACTATATTGAGTAATTTTCAAAAATAATTGCTCAGCTCTCCCATACTATCTTACAAACATTAAAAAGCCAGTTTTATGTGACTGTCATTTTTAAAAAAGTGATTATTTTAATGAAGGTGACTTATCTGCGGAAAAAAATTCAATAATTAAAATCCACTAAAGTCATTAATGATGTTCTGCAGCCCAAGAACACCCTTTAACAATAGTTCATGAAAAGCTCCCAGGCATCACTTTCATAGAACACAATGCCTTTTACTCACCCCACCCACCATGTCTGAATGACTCAGAAACAAGGGTGTGTTTTTTTAAAAAATAAAATGGTTAAATAAAGCTCCTTCTCTTCAAAGGTGCCTCTTACAGAATAGAAACAGGCTGTCTAGCTCAGCCCTACACTTGTGAAGCCTTTATTCATCTAACGACTCTAACCCATTCAGCTGTGTTGTCACAGTGATCACTTTTCCTAGGAGGCTGGATCTAGTCAATGGAAAGAATGTCTGAAGCAGATAGCCTAGACAGGCTCTGTTTCTGGGTTCAGGCCTGGTGGTGTATCAACATTCTCCTCAATTTTTTCCTTTACCACTGACAATGATCAAAAATTTATTGAACATGTTTTACCATGATTACTTCCCTAGTTAGAAATCATCGATGGCAATTCTCAGGAATCATTAGAGACTTGCACCGACTTGATTCAAGTGTGTTAGTAGCTCCAAATTGTAAGGCTTTTTGGGAAATTTGCATATTTCAACATGCATTACTTTAATCATATTTTACAGTCATTATAAGTAAAAGTGAGGTTAGCCAAAATGGTAAATCTAGGAGAGTGTGATAAATTATGTGTTGTCTGTAGAATATAGGAAGTAGTGATTATAACAGTAAGAACTCATATTTCTGTTCTTAATAATGCTCATGATATAAAAAGTAGAATCTTTAAATGAAACTACTCTTAGTTTGATATCACCAAATAACTGAGTAGTTTAATTGATATAAATTGATTTCAATTGGTCTACTCTGAATATGCCTTACCTGGCTATCACCCTCTCTTATAAATTGTAACACAACTAAACAGCAAAACAGAGTTTCAGATTTCTCAGTGGATTATATGATCCTCCTGGAAGCAAATTTTGTTGACACCTTTTTCCAAATGTATATAAATAAATAAAGTTTTTTTAATAGATTAGTGACAGCTAACTGAATAAACAAGATAAATTATTTAACACAATTCCACTGGCAATGACAAAGAAACTGCTTTTGTTTTCCTTTCACCACTGCAAACACCCTTGTGAGTTATAACATCAATTATTCAATTAATGTAGTGTAAGTCAGGGTTAATTAAGATAACTTCGCTAAATCTGAGCTGCTAGTTCATTCAAATCCTGCAAGCAAGCCCAGCAAGGCTTCTGATTTAAGCTATCAAGTTGCTGAGGCTTAGCAAAGTTTTTCAACCTATCTTCTCCCATGCCAGAAAGCTAAACAACAAATCCCCAAATGAAAACTTATGAACAAAGTAGAATAATATTTCTGACTACATCTTGGATATTGTGACACTAAATAAAAGAAAACATTTCTGCAAGTGTATAGGATCAGATTTGATTCAAGTATTAAAACATAACTAGTCTAGTTCTATGACTAGATGGGATGGTGGGGTTTAAAGAGTGAGATCTTTTCTCTTTTGAACTGTCAAAGATTTAAATGAGGAACTATAGACTGGACCTCCTTTTTCCACAACTTGTGGAACCACATTCTTTCCTCTGAAAATTCAGCAAAGACCTATTGGAAAGTGAATGAAAGAGAATGGAGGCTAATTGAATGTAGTACAAAATGTCCGCAAACCACTCAGATATTTTAAGACTCTCACTTCTTAATCTTCTCTTCTGCAGGCAAAACATACCCAGCTTTTTCAACTCTTCTACAAGGCTTTTTTTTTATGGGTTACCAGACCACTCTTTTGGACATGCTCTGGTTTATCCAGATTCTTCCAAAAATGTGGCACCCAGAACTTGATAAAGTATTTCATATGTATGTAAAAAAAAGGGGGGGGACTGTTACTTCCTGTAATTTAGACATTGTGTTTCTGTTGATACAGACAAAGATTGCAATAGCTTTTCTAACAGCTGCACTACACCACTGGCTCATGTTCAGCTTGTATTCCACTAGGTCACCTAGATTGTGTGCACTGCCACAAGCTCAGTGTCCTTCATACTATAGTAGGGCTTTTCATTTATTTGTTCCTAAATGCAAGGCATGGCATTCATCTCCAGAGTGTTTCATCTTCCTGGTTTCAGTTCAGAGTTCCAGACTATCATTTTGAGTATTGATTCTGTCTTCTATGGTGTCTGTCAGAACTGGACTGAGGACAACAGTGTGAGGTGAGCCAGGAGCCAGGAGCCAGGAATCATGAGACAGGCTAGAAGTCAGAATCAACAAGCAAGGAAGGATTCAATGGCTCCAATCCAACGGTATATGTGCACAACAGTAAACTGCTGCCTATATGTGACCCTAGTTAGATCATCACTGAAGACTGTGCTGGTCATCTTTCCAGGGGATCCAGGATGAATGAATTTTTCTCTCCCCTTCTTGTGTTATTGCTATGATCTCATCACATAGTAGCCTTCACTGCATGCTTTTTAGGTTCAAATATCAAATGCACATAAATGAGCTAGGGATATGCATATGAAAGCTTGCTTTCAAATATATATGCCCGTAGATAGGCCAGCCAATTATATTTTGGAATCATTGTTAGGTGGTGATTCAATATATACTGCATGAATGCAAGGACAGATATAAAGCCTGCTTTACACACAGTTTTACACACAGTTTTACACACAAATGCTAGAAATGGCAGGATAAGTTAAATAGCACTGCCCTGAGATTCATTACTGAGATAAAAAAAGAGCAGCTATCTTCAACATGGTATGTTTTGAGGGCAGTTCCCATCAACTGCAGCTAGGGATGTTGGATAATTCCAAAGGAAACAGAAATAGGAGTGGAAATTGCCAGTGTTTGTTGATTTTTATTTTTTACTTCTGGAACAAATACTATCGGTATTCACTACTGGCGCTTTCAGTCCACAAAACAATACATAAATGATGATCCACCCCCATTTGTAATGCGGTGGACCAGGGTCAGGTAGCATGATTAGCTGTAATTAAGCACATAAAATTCCACCACAGCAGACAGCAAGACGAATAACACAGTTTTTGTCAGAAGCTGAATTGCAGTGGAATGGAAAAAAATGATGCATGTGCTGAACATAAAGGAAGTAAAACAAACATCGCTTTCTTATATTCCTAGCCCCAGCCTGCATGGCCAATGATCAGGAATGATGGAATGATCAGGAATAACATCTGGAAGCCAACAGGTTGGGGAAGGCTAAATTGGAGCAAAGCAAAAGTTCAATGCCTTACATTTTAATGTTACAGCTTCCAATTTAACCTTTCATTTGATAATCCCTTCATTGCCAGATCTATGAGACTGCCAGCCAATGAAGACAGTATCAAATTAAAGGGTAAAAATGGAACATGGAACATCAAAATGTAACTCATTGGCTAACTTACTGCATATGACCTGCACCTGTTATCTCACTATGAGCAGGATAATTAAAGCAAATCTGGACTTCTTTGGTTTAATCTGTGACTGATATTGTTATGAGTTTAGCTGCCTTGATCACCGTTGATCTGAGTACTGACAAAAGAACATTAATATTTCTTAATGACTATCTATGGTAGTCTTAAAACAGTTTGCAAGAAATAATTAACTTTGGAGTTTGAAACTGAGACAGAGGCAGAAGATGAGAGAAAGCTAAAAGCTTCTAGCTGGAATTAGCTGGAACAAAGGATGCAACATTGGGGGTGGCCACACAAGTTGCTCTCTGAAAATCTGCTAGCTTTTAGAGCTCTGCTTGATTCTAAATCTCAATTGTCTTTATTTGTATGTCATATATTGCATAAAGCAAATATTACAAGGATACTGTAAGTCTCCCATTTTTTTGTCAACTCAAGGAAAAGAAACCCAGGAGTTCTGGAAGAACTGCCTGGAAGAAGGAAGAGTGTTAACAAAGTAGACTTTCTAAGCTTGGATCTGCCAAGTTTTGCCTGAATATAGGTTTGAGCAGGCTGCATCTCCAGCTAGCCATGCATAATGGCTTCTTTGTCTAGCTGTCACATGAGCAGCGTTGTGTTACTATGATTGTTACTCCAGGCTTAAAATGGAAAGCATGCTTTCCAACAGACCACCTACTTCTGCGTTTCATAATTAATACTGTTGTACTCCTTTCATAGTTAATCAGTTTAGGAGATTAATGCAGCTCTGGAGAACTGTGATAAAAACGGTTCTGATAATTCAGGGAGTTTCTAACATGATTATAATGACTCAAAATAAAAAGGCTTGTGTTTTTGTACCTGAGACCCAAAATTTCAAGTGTTAAGGAAGCAACATGCTGTGTACAAGCATTATACAATCGAGTGGAAGAAACAAGAATTTCAGAACTACAGCTGACTTCTTCACCCTTTGATTATGTATTACGATTCAGGTGGTCTTAAACGCTTATGGTATCTCAACTTTCCAAAAATATGTGTGTCTGTTACTAGCAGGGTCATCCTTAGCAGATGCAGCGCTGCGGTGCAAATATCTGCCCAGCACCCCCAAATTAACACAGACAGTGGGGGGGGGGGCGAAGCTGTGCACTGCCAGACATGGGGGGGGGCGCAACTCTCCCCCATGCTGCTGCAGGAGAGCAATCCCCGCAGAGGCTTGGGAAGGAAGCTGCATGCCTGCCAGCCATACAGTTGGCGGGGCGCAGGTGGGCATGCAGGAAAAGGGAAATGTCCTCCACTCACTGGGGGGCCCCTGAGAGGCCGGCACCCTGGCGCAACGCACCACTAAGCCCTATGGGAAAGACAGCTCAGGTTACTAAGAATATTAAGCACAAAGGAAAGGATATTGCTAAGAAGAAGGGTGTCTGTTTTACATGCAGATAGTTCCAAATTCAAACATTAATATCTCCAGGTAGGTCTGGGAGGGTTCCCTGTGTGAATCCTGGAAAGTTATTGCCAGTCAGTGTAGAAAATACTGTGCTAGCTGGAAACATTGGTCTGTCTCAGTGTAAGGAAGCGTCCTATATTTCTACAGGACTAAGCTTCCTATGAATCTACAGGATTGACCACTGTTCTTCAAGTACCAGATTGTAACCCAGCCTAAGGAAGTTGTAGCACTGGTATAAAAAGGATGATACCAGATGTCAAGGAAGGAAGGCCACCTGCACTTTTAACAGGCAAACAGAAAGGGGTGCTTAAAAGGTGTAGTGTGTGCATGTGGTGCTCAAAACAGTTTCTCCAGTTTGTAAAGTGCCTACTGGCCCAGAAATGTTGCTGACCCCCGTCTGAAAGTCAGAAACACTGACTTGAAAGTTTAAAAATTGAAAAGCAGGTTTTAAGTTCCAGAGTTTAGTTAAAAGTAGCTCCTAAGTTTGAAAAAGTTAAATATTAATAGTGTATACGTTTGTATACATACAGATTTATATCTGTTAAAAAAACAACAACCATGTAACACTGTGAAAAAGAGGCTCAATACAGCACAAGTGGGTTTTGCTTCTTGAGAGGTACCAGGAAATAATTAAAGGTTACACCCACTTTCTCTGACCAGAGACCACTGACTGAACAAGCTCTGTAAAATGTCCATTTAAGAAATGCTTAAATTGATTTATGAAATAGACTCTGTCTGATGCTGTAGGCCAGGGGTTGTCAACCTAGTCCCTACCACCCAGTAGTGGGCGTTTCAGGATTCTAGGTGGGCGGTAGGGGGTTCTAAGGCACAAGCTGAATCCTCCTTCCATCGAGCACTGGTGGGCGGTAAGGAAATTTTACTATGAAGAAAGATGCATTAGTGGGTGGTTGGTATAAAAAGGTTGACCACCCCTGCTGTAGGCAATCATATCCTTTGGAAACAAGAATGGTCCAAATTACTCCAAAAAGGTTGAGAGGGTCTTAGTTTTGTTTGAAAAGCTAAAATAACATTTTCTCAAGAAGAGAGAGAGAGAACAAGTAGCTCCAAAACAAAAACAAACAAAAAAATAGAATATCATAGAGTTAGAAGGCACCACGAGGGTCATCTAGCCCAACCCTCTGCAATGCAGGAATCTTTTGCCCAACATGGGGCTCAAACCCATGACCCTGAGATTAAGAGTCTCCTGCTCTACTGACTGAATTACCCCAGCTTGATTTCTGCAAGGAAATCAAGAGAGTCTGCTGTGTAATAGCAACTCTCAATTCATATAAAATCAAACAAATAATAAATATTACAAACTGACTTTTCACAGCCTTATGGCTTTATGTGACACCATATAGAAACAACTGCAAAGAAGCTCACCCAGACAACCTACAGACTTCAACAAAATGCCTTACATACTACACAGTTTGCCAAAGAGAAACTTATATTCTGCCTTTCAGATAAGGAGACTTACAAACAATTCATGTTTCAATGATATAAGAAAAGCCGAAGGAGATAAATGATGAAGTGGTAAAACCACTGGAATAAGGCTAATTGTCAGCCACTAATAGCGCATCACATTATTGAACAGGAACAATAGCTAAGGCAGGTACTTAAACTGCATTCCACCATTAGAAAACCTGAACATTGTAAATGTTAATAAGATGCAGACTATTGTGTAAAATATGAGCAAGAGAGGACATGACAGAGGTTTACAAAATTAAGCATGAAGTGAATAAAATGGATAGAGGTTTTCCTTTCTCTCCCCTAACCTGAGAATGTGGGGTCACCCCATGCTATTTACAACAGCTGTTGCTCAACAAAAAAAGGACCCTGATCCAACTGTAGAACTATAGAAATAGGCACAGAAAATTGTAATGAGCTACGATTGTTGCTTTTGCTCTGTGTTCTACAGTACTACCATTTCCACCCTACAAAGAAGAGTATCCATGTTCTCTCTTTTATTTACTGTGTTGAAGCAAATAACACCAAAATTAGTTCCTGTCACATGATGTAGAAGCTTCTTTGGTGGGAACAAGCTTGAGACAAATTAGTCATATTATACAGAACCGGGAATAACTAGCAGCTGCTCATTTTGGACGTGATGGGCAAATACAGACGTAAACCACTATGCTCAAGATGAAATTAAAAGCCAAACTTGCCAGTTTTACAAAATTATCCAATAATGAAATATTGTTAGCCAAATTGTTTTAATACAGGTCATAATTTTATAAAAGTATACAAAGTAATACTATTTAGGATGTAATAAAAACATGGAATCAACTATTAATTTCCACTGGCAATCTAGAACACATGCTGAAGAGTACAGATTGTTATAATCTGCACCATGAGAAAATATGGTCCATGGTATGTTGCATACTCAGATAAAAAGGTTTACAGCATAGCCAATCAACTGACATTCCTAACTTGAGCCTGAAAGATGTAAACAAGTTATTCAGCAGCATAAGAGAACATATATGCTGGCAACTCAGTTTACTATTTTCCTAAATCCAGTTACAGCAGTTGCATCCCATAGTGCATGCACATCAGGAAGATCAGACATAGCTAATTAAGTGTGCTCTTTTCCTGAATTGTGTTACTGGGCATTCAGGGGTATTTACAAGGAAAAATGAAGAGTGAAGCCAGCTTTCAGTTTCAGTCTTGCATTAAATATAGAGCTCAGTCAATGGACACATTTCTTTTAAACAAAACAGAGTGGCTTATCCAGTGCGAAAGCAGAGCACTTTCACTTCTCCAGACTTGTCATTAACCATCCCAAGTTGCTGAACAATAACAGTTTTCCCTCAAGGCACTACTCTAGCCTTGTATCCAATCTAGCTGACCTTGCTGAGCACAGCTAAGAATTTTGATAAAACCAGACTGAGTATGCATATTATGTGAGCTGAAATGCTCATAGAAAATGACCTGAAATCCTGTGTCCCACTAAACTTAATTAGATTTATTTGCACTCAACCAGTATTTATTTTATTTTTAAATACTTCTATACAACTTTTTCTCAAAAAAAAAAAAAAAACGCACAACAAAAATCAACCATAAAATAATGAAATACATGAGCCCAGTCAACAATTAAACAGAAGTGATGACATAACAAAACATTGATAGTCGTATCTTGGAAGTCAAACAAAATCCATTTGACTTCCAAAATGTTCAGAAATCAAAGCACGGCTTCTGGTTGTCTGCAGGAACCTCCTGCAGACAATCGGAAGCCGTGGAAGCCACGCCGGACATTCGGCTTCTGAAAATCGTTCACAAACCGGAACACTCACTCCCGGGTTTCAATCATTCAGGAACCAATTTGTTCAGGAGCAAGGCGTTCGAGATCCAAGGTACAACTGTACTAAGTAATGGGGCATAGCAGTGTTCATCAATGGTTCTCAGCTGCTACCTAAAAAAGCAAGGGTTTTGCATGGATCTTCATAAAGAGCATGGTGGAAGCTGTATGGACTCTTCCAGAAGAAAACACAGCGCCTAAGCGCTGTTACAAAAAAGGTCCTGCTCCTGATGGAGCCAAATGTAAGCTTCCCCATGAGTGTCACCAGAATATAGGGTGCTATCGACCTAAGTTATACACAGAGTGGATCTATGAAACTTAATACAGTATACTTGCTCATTGATTTCAGTGGGTCATATGCAACTAAATCACTGAACAAGTGGAAACCAGCACAATGATGCCCACTCTCACAATGGGACTCTTCTCCCTGCACCCTCCACAAATCTACTCATAAAGGAGGCGGGAGAGGTTGTTCCATCAGCTGGTGGAGCAATTTCCTTAGTGTTATGATGAATACAACCCAGTAAGTCTATTCCAGGGTGGGGAACTTTTTTCAGACCAAAGACCACATCATCATCTGAACAACTTTCCCAAAGCCAACTTCCCCAAATAAATCTTAAGTTTAGTGGAACACAGGATTTCAGATCATTTTCTACGAGCATTTCAGCTCACATAATATGCAAACTCAGTCTGGTTTTATCAAAATTGCTAAGTTTCTTAGCTATGCTCATCAAGGTCGGCTAGACTGGATACAAGGCTAGAGTAGTGCCTTGGCCCTTGAGGGAAAACTGTTATTGTTTTGCTAGAGGCAAAAAAGGGCAAAACAACATATGTAAACTTTCTTATTATTATATTTGTTTATACCCCGGCAAGCAAACCAAAAGCATAGAAAACAAACAAACATTAAAACACAATTAAACAGTAATAGAATTTAAATTATATGCACATATAAAATCTGTTTAAAACGTACAGATCATTACAATAAAAACTGTGTGGGATCCTCCCTTTAATGAAAAGCAGTCCAATTCCAAAAAGCCTGTTGGAACAAGAAATTCTTCACCTACCTGTGGAAGGACAGCTAGGAGGGAGTCTGTCTAGCTTCCCTACAGAGAGAGTGCCAAAGTCTGGGAGCAGTCACTGATAAAGCCTTTGTAAAGCAGGCTGCTCTCATAGCTCTTGCTATCCTCTATCCAGCCAACCAAGAACACATTCCACTCTATCAAGCAATGAAGTCTAGATGTGACCAGGGGAAAAGAAAGAAAAAATTCCTTCCAGTACCACCTTAGAGACCAACTAAGTTAGTTATTGGTATGAGCTTTTGTGTACTGGAAGGAATTTTTGTATTTTGTTTCGACTACGGCAGACCAACATGGCTACCTACCTGTAACCAGGGGGAAAGGGTGTGGCTGAGGAGGAAGCATGGCTTGGAGAGAGTCCTGAGGGCCAGACAGAGAGGCCTAGAGTTTGTGATGACTGGAACTGATGGGAGTCGCAGTCAAAACATCTGGAGGGCACCTAGTTGGTGAAGGCAGTTGTAAATGAATGTCCTATCTGAAAGCCACCAGGCAGGATAGGATTGCTCATAAAACCCTTATTCCAACAGAGCACAATGCTATATCAGTGGAAAGATGCATGCCACTGGACAGAGGAGAAGCAATGACTGGCTTGAACCTTGCACTGTCAGGTGTCTGCTAGGGCACTGGTCTTTAACTACTGGGTCAGGGCCCACTAGTGGGTCACAGCTTCATCCAAGTTGGATCGCAACAGGAGCACTGCCACCATGTAAATATATAGAAGGTTAAGAAATGGGTCACCAAATGAGTGTTTGGGTTGAAAGTGGGACCTGGCTCTGAAAAGGTTTAAGACTATTGTGCTAGTGCAAAGAGAAGAGGGATGAAGGGACATGGCAGGGGAATTGATCGGGATCCTATTCTCAGACAGAAGTAGTCCTAGCCCAAATTATGCAAACTTCACATGCCAACAACAAAAGTGGCATGTATTAAAATGCTCCCACCAAAATCAATGGGGAGCCCAACATAACAGCCCAAAGCCAGCCATAATGGAGGCTTTCAATGAACAAAAATGTTGGCACCTGTTTGTCTCTTTGATACTCTCAAACTCACTCCTATGAAGGCATTCTCCTCCTCATGTGATCAGGGAGAGAGCAAGAACACATTAGCCACCCTATGCATCATAACCCCAATGCCAGCACTCTCCACATGTTGCAGGTGCATAATTGAGAGATCTAAATCATGCCAGAAGCCTCAGCGAGCACAGCAGGCACCTCACTGCAGGCATTTGCCCTCCAATGCATAGAGGGTGGTGGGGCACCTGGGTAGCTAGCATACTCTGCTCTCTCCTCACACAATTCTAATTGTGTGAAACACCTGCACATGTCTTCGCTTAACAACCAACCTTGTTCAATAAAAGTTCAGACTGCTGTGCCTCTTTTATCCTCAATAATTATCAGTTGGCGAGCACTCTCCCCACCCTCTGGAATCCTTCCTATTCTTCATAGGACACACATGCTTGTGGCTGGAGAAGAGCTCCACCATCACACCCTACCAGGGCTAATGTCTCTGCATCTCCTACCAAAGCAGGGAGGCCAGGTAGATCAATGTCTTCTTGGCTCCCATCATCACCATCCATTGGTTTCCAAAAAGAGGGGGGGTGATGACATGATGAAGGTATGTGTGATGCAGAGAAAGTGGGTAGACAGATATTTTACTCTCTTTCTCCTAACACTACAACCCAGGGTCATCCAATGCAGCTGAATATTAGAAGATTCAGAACAAACAAGAGAAGGCAGTTCTTCACATACTATATCATTAAACTGTGGAATTCACTGCCACGGGATGAAATGATAGCCACCAACTTGGATAGTTTCATTAAAAACAGGCTGGGAAAATTCATGGATTGATAAAAAGTCTACCATTCACTCATTAATTCATACATACCCCACCTTTTTCCCTAACGGGACTCAGTGGCAACTAATTATAGTGGCTGTGTTCTGTTTGGCCACTTTGAGAACAAGATACTGGATGAAATGGGCTTCTGGTCTTCAGAGAGGAAGACTGAAACAGACAGTATGACACCTCTCCCTGATCCTTTCCCCTGACCCAGATCTACCATTGAACAAAAGGAGCACATTTTCAGTCTTTTAGAAGTACTGTGTGCAGCCATCCATCAGGATGCCCAGGCCTCATGCCCCAGGCAGCGAAAGGGGCACAAAAGAAGCTTGTTGGTGTTGCAGGCTTGTAGTAGGACAGAGAAATGACCTTTGCTTTCTCACTACAGCTGCCCCCACCGCCGCATTTGTCCCCAGCAAGTGTCTGAGTAACAAGGAAATATCTATTCCCTGCTGCAAATCCTCCATGTGAATAGATCTTGACTATGAAACATGTTTTTCTGTTATTCATCAATCTTCAGGAGACAACAACCCCCACCCACCCCCCAAAAAACAGCATAGAATGGGAAAACATTACAGAGAGCCAGTGTGGTGTAGTGGTTAAGAGTGGTAGTCTTGCAATCTGGGGAACCAGGTTCGCGTCTCTACTCCTCCACATGCAGCTGCTGGGTGACCTTGGGCTAGTCACACTTCTCTGAAGTCTCTCAGCCCCACTCACCTCACAGAGTGTTTGTTGTGGGGGAGGAAGGGAAAGGAGAATGTTAGCCGCTTTGAGACTCCTTAGGGTAGTGATAAAGCGGGATATCAAATCCAAACTCTTCTTTCTTGCTTGATGTGCAAGAGTTCCAATATAGCAGTCCCATGAGGGGAAAGGCACTGACATTTTCCCACCCTGACCTCTAAGAAAGAAAGACACATCCTGCTCTGTGTTTTATGCAGTCCGCTGACTCATGTGATTGATTATGCATCAATTATAAATAGCCATGGAAACAGTGGAAGCATTCCATTAATTCCTGGTTTTGTATATGATTACTCATAGTTTTTAAGCACTAACTCTACACCATGCCACATATACAAAGGTTAATACTGCCAATGGAGTGGTGCTTGGGGCAATTAAAACCTTCTGACTTTGTAACACACTGCTATTAGAATGAAGCCTGAACCAAAATGTTGCAGTATGGAGTGTTCTGTTCAGGGTTCAAGGCAGCCAACCATGTACTTTTTCCAGAATACTCCATTAGCTCTCCCTGAGTTTCTGCACTTGCCCCTTGCAGTCAATTAGCAGTCCTTGCTCACTGAGCATACACAGTCCTCAATGGGCAGTTTGGGGTGGTTTCCCCACTGCCACCAGTGGGCTTTCCCTATATTTGTTGTACTTCTGAAAAGTCTGGGGTTCCCCCAAGACTGCTGATATTTCCCTCATGTGTGGATGTTGGCACTTTGGTTTACATAAGGATCAACACTGGGAAATCAGCTGCTCGCTATTAGACTAAAGGATAGAGTTGTAATTCTCAATGCACCATAGATGGCATTGACAACTCAGATAGCTTTTGTAGTGTTTGATCAAGTCTACATTACTTGTAAAATCAAATAAACTACACCAGTGGGTTGTTAGCATCTATGCAAAATAGCGGCATAAGTACAATAAGACAACCAGTTTAAAGTAAGCTAGCTCCAAGAAAAATATTTTCAAATACAACCAAACCCAGTACTGTAATTTAGATAAAACAACCAAAACCCAGCAGCAGCATTTACAGTAACACCTTTCAGTTAAAAGACAGAGATACGTTTTGATGCAGGGAACCAGACTACAACATACATAGACAGTTTAATTTTAAAAATAGAGAGAGGGGGGTTCTGGGGCTTAAAGTAGTTAGATAACCCTGTTTTCCATCCTGGAACTTAATTAGGTCAGGAAAAGGTATTCTGCACTTGTTCTGAGAATTCTTCTTTTTAATTATTTCACAAGCATTGCCAACAAAGTTTGGAACGAAACCAACGCTTCCACAAATTAAAGTATTCCTTTTAGGCCATTCTCAGCAAGAAATATATGGATCACATGAAACAAAAACAAACAAGTTTTACAGCTACGGTCAAAAGTTTTCTCTCTCCAGCTCTAGAGCAAAGCAGCAGCTGTATAGGATGTTAAGCTAGCCAGGCATTTAAAACCCAGTGCTGAACTATCAGCAAAACAACCCAGACCGACAGCCCACCCTTCAAGAAACGCAAAGTGCATGCTGAGTAGAAGACATTCCTGCACGAACTTAGGAAGGTAGGGGTGAAGAGATGGGGACAAGGAGTTTTCTTTCTCAAAACAAGCCTTTTGTTAGAAGGAGCTCATTTAAATAGAGGGAAAAGTCGCAATGGATACGGGAGAAAGTGGAACAACAAAGACAAATGGGCAAAGCGCACCCAGTACACCGACAGCAGTAGAAAGTGTGCCGCCTTGGAAATGTAGAGAATTAGCTTTTATAGGCAAAACTATTATTTATCAGATTTACTTGAAGAGATACGTAGGCTGCTGTGCTCCATTTGTTTACCAAAAAAAGTTCATTTCACAAGACTATTTTGCCCACAATGACGTTCCTACAGGGATGTCCCATTTAGTGTGAAAGTTGTGTGTGCCAACGGCATACATGTCTCTTTCGACAGTTGACTAGGCGGGGTTCAAATGACCTCCTCCATGTATCCAAACATGTGGAGAGGGTCCTGGGACCAGCGGCAAGCTTCACTTCCTGTCGCTACTATGCCCCGCAATCGCATTCCTCAGTGTTCAAAACACATCAGGAGGAGTTCTATTTGCACACTAAGGTCTGTGCACAGAGTCCCTCCAAGCAGGGAGAGACCTTTATCGCACCGCAGCCCCTTCTCCCGTGGAGCAGCTCCACAGGTGCACACCAAAATAACCGCTTCCAAAAGAGTTTGGACACATGGACATCAAGGGACGAGGCTTGTCCACGTGGCCCTGCAACCCCTACCACACCTTGAGCACCATGGTGGACCCCACAACTATTATTCAGAACGGAGCAAGAGAGGCGGGGGGAGGGACATTGGCACAGCCAAGATTTATTTAAGGGAGGCAAGACACCCACCTGTCACCATCCTCTGTCTGGCACTGCCTGGGGGATCCAGCATGAAATGGCTCAGCAACAATTCTATTATTATTATTATTATTATTATTATTATTATTATTATTATTTTACTGTGCTTACAATTATTACATTTATTACTTTGTCATAGAACTTTAAATACAAACACCAGAACATTACACCCAAATTTTCAGCACAGGATCATGCATGCACAATTTCTCAGAGTCTCTGGGGAGAGCCAGTGCAGTATATTGGCTACAAGACCAATATACTGTGACCTAGGAGATCTGGGTTCAAATCCCAACTCAGCCATGAAGCAACAGTTTTAAATTACTTCCTTCCCACCCTAAGCGCTCAGAAAAAACACCTGTCAAAGCCCTTCTACAATTTCTACTTTCAGTTAGGCGTTTTTATTTATTTCCTTGGGTTTTTTTGGGGGGGGGAGGAAGTTGCCCCCGCTCCCTCCCCCCAACCATGCGGGGTGTGTGGCACCGAATTTTGACACTCAAATTTGTAATGAGATTTGCATCCATGGTTATGGGGGGGGGAGGTTGCCCCGAATTTTGACACCCCGATGTCCGCCCCTGCGCAAAGCAGCGCTACCTCCCCTACCGCGTTTCTCCCGACGGGTCCAAACGAGCCTCATTCAGACAACCAACCGCCAGGGGAGGCCGGCATAGTTTTAGCCCGAACCTTAGTCCCCCACCCCAATTCCGCCCCGCCGCCTGACCTTCAACGGACAGTTCCCGTGCGCGTGAACGGCCGCAGCACTCCCAACATCCCCCACCCCACCCCCGACCCGATCGTCTGAACGGAGCCCCGGACCGACGCGTGGACGCCACACACACACGCGCGCCGTCTTCAAGTTACGCACGCAATACCTGTGTACGCCCCGTCGCCTGACCTCCAACGGACAGCTCCCGCGCGCATGAACGGCGGCAGCAGCGGTCCCACCCGATCGTCTGAACAGAGCCCCGGACCGATGCGTGTTTGTGTGTGTGGCGTCCACGCGTCGGTCCGGGGCTCTGTTCAGACGATGGGGGGGGCCTTAAAGTTCCGCACGCGATACCCGTGTGTGGGATGGGGTTGGGGATTCCCCCTTTCTTTGGGGTCTTCTCCCAACCCGCGACCGCGATTCCCCCTCCGGACAGGCGCGAAGCGAGCGGCGGAGGCACCTGCGCTTTTCCCGCCTTGGCCAGTCCCTCACCTGCTATAAGCGGAGCTGCCGGCGCGCCGGGCGGACTCGTCTCCTCAGGCTCCTCCGCGACGGACGGAGCGAAGCGACTTCTTTCCTTCCCCCCAAAAAGCCCAGCTCCCCTACAGGCCGTTCGCCAGAGGCGCCATGGCGCTTCTTCCCGAGCCCGGTCCGAGCGACGACAACTCCCGCTCCGGAGCCTCAACTTTGCCCGGCTTGAGGTGAAGCGACTACTGAGGCAGCTGCGATAACCGACGGGGCGCCGGAGGGGACAAACGAGCCAAGCCGGCGACCAGCGCCTCCGGGGGGAAACTCGCGCCTCTCCTGGCTCCTCCCTGGCCGAGGCTGAGCGTAGGTGGCCAGCGGCGGAGGCTGCCCCGCAGCCAACTTGAGGCGGAGGTAGCCGAGGAAGTTCCGTCCCGGGCGCGGCAGTGAGAAGCGCGGGAACGACCAATGCCAATGCCGCCGCCGCCGCGCTTCGCTTAGCCTGAGGAACAGGTGTCGCCGCCTGAGGTCGTGAGGCGAAGGCGAAATCTCTCGGCCCGCCCCGTCGCGGCGGAGCCTGTTAGCACGCGCGGCCAACTTTGCGCATGCGCGGGGCGGAGGCGGGAGTGGGGGAGACACCGTCCTGCCTCAAGTTCCCTCAGGTCGATGGCGGGAAACTAAGAGGTCCCCCCCCCTCTTTAAATTTTTTTATTTATACTAGTCAAGTTTTTTTGTTCTTCTTGTTTATACTTGTCTTTTTTTCCAAAAAAAAATTATTTATTGGTTTTCACAAACGAACACATAAGACAAACAAACATAAATCATAGCCTTATTAAAAATTACACTTATTAACATTGTTAAGTGACTTTCTCACTTCCCCTTGGTTGAATTTCACTGCATATCCTTTTAACGGTTTTCCAAATCACAGTTCTTATAAAATTTAACTTTAACATCCTTAAATATTCACATTATGAAATTAAACATATTAATTCACCTCTTAACATAAATAAAATCCTAAGCCAATTAAGTATCTGCAAGCTGTTTTCAGTTAATTTAACTTAACATATTTAACTAAGCAAGCATTAAATTTAATCCACTCTTCCTGATATAGTTTATACTTTTCAAGTTTTTTTGTTTTTTTGTTTATACTTGTCAAGTTTATACATTTTACAATCATTTTGACACTTCAATGGGAGCTCATTGGGGTTTCGAACCGGCGAACTTCTGATCGGCAAGCTCAAGAGACTCAGTGGTTTAGACCACAGACTAACCATGTCACTCCCAAACTTGGATAAACAGGGGCAAGATCATATCCCAGACAGCAGCACATGTAGACAACAGGGCCCTGGGCACGCACAAAAATAGTTCAAATGTTTCTATGCCTCCTTTGAGAGGAAGCTCTTTTAAGGCAGCTTACCATAAAATACAGAAATACCATTCAATAAAAATGCTCATAAAATGGGGAGACCAGCAACTGATGAAATAGGCAGCCCACCCAAAATTGCTAAAATACCATCAATACTAACAGTGAAAGCAGACTACTAATAAAACACTCTTGCAATGGAAATTCAGCAACAAGAGGTGAATTTTGTTGCAAGAACACACAAAGTCAGCCCCACATGGGAAGCAGCACATCTTAGACAAGCACTGGAAGCAGCACATCGTAGATATACATGAGAATCAATAGCACATAATAAGCAGCAACATGACACAGACAAGCATGGGCAACAGGTCTGAATGTTGTTAGCAAGATGTCACAGGCAAAAGAGGGCAAATGGGCATCACAAGAAAACTTGGGTAGATCTTTTGATGAGAAAACATGGACAGCAGTACATCTTGGGCAAACACTACACAAAAGCAAACAGGGGCTTTCGTACATTGATAGCAGCACATCATGGGTCAACAGAGACTAATAATAATAATAGTAAGGTATCAGAATGTCATAGGCAAAGATAGGCATTAGCACACCACAAGAAAACATGGGCAGCAATGTGTGTCAGGCCAAACACAGGAAGAACAACATCATGGCCATACACAGGCAAACAGAGGTAAGAGCACATCATGAGTGAATGAATATACTGCCAGGCAGCAGCTTGTTGCTTACAACCAGGCACATGAACAAACAGCAGCAGCACATCATGGCAATGCCACATAACGGAAAAGACAGGAAGACCACTTAACAAACTAATATGAGCAGCTGTAGTACACGAACCAACACCAGTAGCAGCAAAAATGATGGACAAGGACAGGCAGAAGTAGGCTCTGATAATACGAGCACAATGCACATCAAAAGCAGCACGCGGCAGCAAATTACAAGCAAACGTATATAGAAGCAGCACATATTGTCTTCTTTTGGGAGCCGCCCAGAGTGGCTGAGGAAACCCAGCCAGATGGGCGTGGTATAAATAATAAATTATTATTTTATTATTATTTCACAAACGCATCTAGATCACTCTTCGTCAGGGAAACACGCATGTGCATAGCTCAATAAGCTGCACTGAGCTTAATCACCGATTAAAATGGATACCATGAAACTTTAGGATTACACAACAGATTTACACTAAACCAGCAAAAAGAAGACTCACATTCTTCTGTTTTAAACATAATTTACACCAGAGGTGAGGAACCTCATCACACCTTCCTCAAGTGCTTCTGCCAGTGTCCTTGAACTATGATAATGCCTCTTGCTTACCTGGTGGAGAATGGATGGATGGATGGATGTGAGAATGCAGAAACACCTGGGTTTTGCATGGCAGGAGTGGGCAAAATTAAAAATTCACTTCCATTGCTTCACTCACTTTTGTCCCTTGCCCAGACCACTACTGGCATGTGGTCCTCAGAAAGCTGCCCATGAGGGAATGCAGCCCTTGGGATGGTTCCCCACAGATGGGCACACACAAAAAAACAACAACACAAAAGCAACGTTTTTGAACTGCTATAACTCAGTCATCCTTCATAAGAATTTTCTGTTTGGCCAGACTGAATCCATAAGATTTGGCACGGTAGATTTCATGCCAATGGGATACCATACTGAAATATAGGCTTGTTATATTTTATAAAGTTATTCTGATCAAAACTACTGTAGCTGCCTAACTGAACAGCCATTCCAACAGGCATTGCTCAAATTATGGGGGAAATGGAGGGAGCCCTTATATAAGTTTACACCAGCGGACTCCTGGCCACCAATTTTAGCCAAATTACATCTACAGAAGCTAGAAGGATTGTCAAAGGAGGTCAGGCAGCAGATTAAAGCACTGCTTACAACTAATACATTCAACACCATTGTGTAGGAATGTCTTATACTTTATACTCTACCACCTAATTTCTGCATCATTTTGTTCCACTACTGTTCTTTTCTGACTCTATTTTTTTGGCAATACAATGGGACTTGCTCCCAGGAAAGTATGCATAAATAAACTTCTCCTACCTGGATAGTTATCTTTCCATAAGGGTGAACATTGATGCCAAAATCCAGCATCGCCTGAGCTCGGCGAGTGCAGCTTTCTCCCAACTGAAGTGCAGAGTGTTTGAGGACATTTACAGGGAAACCAAAATGCTTGTTTACAAAGCTAATGTACTACCAACCTTATTGTACGCTTGCAAAACATAGTAAAGGTAAAGGTACCCCTGCCCGTACGGGCCAGTCTTGACAGACTCTAGGGTTGTGCGCTCATCTCACTCTAGAGGCCGGGAGCCAGCGCTGTCCGCAGACACTTCCGGGTCACATGGCCAGCGTGACGAAGCTGCTCCGGCGAACCAGCACCAGAGCAGCACACAGAAACACCATTTACCTTCCCGCTAGTAAGCGGTCCCTATTTATCTACTTGGACCCGGGGGTGCTTTCGAACTGCTAGGTTGGCAGGCGCTGGGACCGAGCAACGGGAGCGCACCCCGCCGCGGGGATTCAAACCACCGACCATGCGATCGGCAAGTCCTAGGCACTGAGGTTTTACCCACAGCGCCACCTGCGTCCCACTTGCAAAACATGGACCACTTCTAAACGCCATCTGCAACTCCTTGGAAGATTCCATCAACGGTGTCTCAGAAAAATTTTACACATCACTTGGAAAGACAGGCAAACTAATGCCACTGTACTGGAAGAAACAAATATCACCAGTGTCAAAGCAATGATTCTTCAACATCAACTTCGCTGGACTGGTCAAGTTGTTTGGATACCTTATTATCATCTTCCAAAGCAACTACTCTATTCCGAACTTAAAAATGGAAAGTGAAATGCTGGTGGTCAACAAAGAGGTTCAAAGACTCTCTCAAGGCAGTTTTTTTTTTTTAAATGTAGTATAAACACCAACAACTGGGAAACACTGGCCTGCAAGCGCTCCAATTGGGGAACAGCCTTTTACCAAAGGTGTCACGGGCTTTGAAGAAGCTCAAACTCAGGATGAAAGGGAGAAACATGCTAAGATGAAGGCACGCTTGGCATGATCAACTCCCGCCCGGAAACCTATGCCCCCACTGTGGAAGGACATGTGGATCCAAGATTGGCCTCCACAGTCACTTAGTGATTCACTGTTAAGACCGTGTTCATGGAAGAGAATCTTACTCGGCTACGAGTGATCGCCAAAGAGAAGAAGAAGAGAAGAGCACAGGAATGTAGACGGAACACAGTATTTACCCAATATTCACAGGGAATACACGCGGGCACATTCCACCTCTTTGGAACTGGAAGCTTGTTTATCTGCACAGGAGAACTTCAGCCAACTTTCTGACTCACCCACAACCCTTCTACAAGGGCAAGACCACCATGGGCTGTTTCAGGGGACTGGCTTCTCTATATATCAGTAGCATCAATCTAGAGTATTCACATAATTAGAAAGCAAACAGCTTTGTAAATGAGGACACTTTTTTTTTTTGCAAAAAAATAATCGAAAGCCAAATGGTAAAGTCATTACTATGAAAAATCAGCCAAAGAGAAATAACTGTGTTTTGTTAAACGCCTGTAGAAATGTATTTGAAAACAGGGCCATCTGCTGTCTGCAATAGTCTTCATCCAACATTGCCATCCAACTTTGCTTGCATGTCAAGGAATGAATGCAATGCTTTTATTTATATAATGTAATACATGGCAAGCTTTCAAGTGAAATCTTTAACCCAGTGAAATCCTACTTACATTTTTGACATTATAAAGTTTCTCTGTAGAAAGGTAATTTAACACACACAACCAAAACATGTTTTCTACCTCCCTAAAACCCGCCTAAGCTACTACAACCCATATCCCTAAATAGCAGTCTGAAAATATACAAGGCTATGGGAAGCATTAAATAAAAAGATGAATGAAAATATGTAAATACCAAAAACAAATTATAAATCCTCTTCTCCTCTCTCACACGCCCATGGACACATTCTCACACTGCTCCTACCACTCCTGACTCCTGGACTGGACACCTCTGGTTTGTGACCTTTAAGCCAGAATTGAAAAAGATGTCACAAAGGAGGACAGGTCATTGTTACATTGACAACCCACCTACCTGGGCACTGCTCCTGAGTCTTCAAAGTTCTTCAGAACTTTGAGGCACCTGATTGTCTGAAACATCTTGTTGAAACATCTCTGTTCATATTCATATCTCCATTTCAGATTATCTTGATTTCTAAGAGAACCACCCTAATCTCCTTTTAAATACAATATGAAATGTATAATACACAGCATTAGGCAATCTGTTTTACAAGCAGAAGGTCCCAGCTACAATCCCTAACATCTCCAGGTAGGGACAGTGCTTTTTTATATTTTAAAAAAAGGACTCTCATTTTGACTCAAGAAAATCACCATTTTATTGTTCAAATTGGGGAAAATAAATTCAGTAAATGGACCAAAGTACAAAGATTCACAAAATGTTTAGGGGTATGCGTACCCCTGTGCCCTCCCACCCCCCAGAAAAAAGCACTGCTTTAACCTATGTAATAGAGAACACCATATCTGAACTTCATTTAAATTTGATCTGAGACATCCTACCAGTGGTTATACCAGTGGTTAGTTTCGTGCTTTATAACACATTTTAGGTTTAGTGCTAATGGCCATCTATCTATCCCACCATCAGGAGCAGCCCAGCACATTTTTCCCCTGGGGGCAAAACAGAAAATGATGCCCCCTGTTGCTGCCAAGTCCCCCACCACCCACCAAAGCTACCCCCTGCTGCCCGCCAAAGTATATTTTACTTATATGGTGTACTACTTTTCTTTTTCTTTTTACCTCAGCAAAATTAAATAATGCTGAATTTAGAGGTGAGAGATTATCTTAATTTTATTTTACAGTGGTACCTTGGTTCTCAAATGCCTTGGTACTCAAACACCTTGGTTCCCAAACTCCAAAAACCCAGAAGTGAGTATGACCATCTGGTGCGGTTGTTGGCTATTGTTTCCTGGGCGCCTGCACCAATCAGAAGCTGCGCCTTGGTTTTTGAACATTTCGAAAGTCAAATGGACTTCTGGAATGGATTAACTTTGGCGCTTTTGTTTTTGCTATTTATTTTGCGTTTATGTTTTTGAGACTTTTTCAGTTCGCCACTTCTTGAGGGCTTCCCAGTGGCAGATTGAAGTGCTAGCTTGGTAATGTATATAATGCTTACTGTTTGGAATAGAATCTTTAATCTTGTCTCTCGCTTGTGTTTGTATTGCTTCTGAATCTCATAAAAAGAACCACCTCACATTTGGCAAGACACAGAGATGTTTCAACAAGATGTTTCTGACAGACTATCAGGTACCTCAAAGTTCTGAAGAACTTTGAAGACTGAGGAGCAGTGTCCAGGTAGGTGGATTGTCAAGGTAACAGTGACCTGCCCTCCTTTGTGACATCTTTTTCAATTCTGGTCACAAACCAGAGGTGTCCAGTCCAGGAGTCAGGAGTGGTAGGAGCAGTGTGAGAATGTGTCCATGGGCGTGTGAGAGAGGAGAAGAGGATTTATATTTTGTTTTGGTGTTTACACATTTTCATTCACCTTTTAATTTAATGCTTCCCATAGTAAAGGTAAAGGTACCCCTGCCCGTTCGGGCCAGTCTTGCCAGACTCTAGGGTTGTGCGCTCATCTCACTCTATAGGCCGGGAGCCAGCGCTGTCCGCAGACACTTCCGGGTCACGTGGCCAGCGTGACAAGCTGCATCTGGCGAGCCAGCGCCACACACGGAACGCCGTTTACCTTCCCGCTGGTAAGCGGTCCCTATTTGTCTACTTGCACCCGGAGGTGCTTTCGAACTGCTAGGTTGGCAGGCGCTGGGACCGAACGACAGGAGCGCACCCCGCCGCGGGGATTCGAACCGCCGACCATGCGATCGGCAAGTCCTAGGTGCTGAGGTTTTACCCACAGCGCCACCCGCGTCCCACTATGCTTCCCATAGCCTTGTATATTTTCAGACAGATATTTAGGGATAGGGGTTGTAGTAGCTTAGGCGGGTTTTAGGGAGGTAGAAAACATACGTTTTGGTTGTGTATGTTAAATTACCTTTCTGCAGAGCAGCTTCATAATGTTAAAAATGTAAGTAGGATTTCTTCTGCTGCTACTCAGAACTTGGCGTGAGGGGACTGGGGTCACCCACGTTGCCTCGTCTCTCTTGAAGGTCACCAGTTGCCCCTCTGTGATGCTGAGTCCAGACTTCATTTAAGGCAGAGCTTTCCAAACTATGTGTTGCAACACCTGCAGTGTGTATAGGTGTGTCGTGCAAACGCTCGCTTGCTCCTCCCTGAACTGGAAACGGGTTAGTTTAACCTCCAGTTTGCTAGTGAATCTGAACTACCATGTTACTAAATGATGTATATCTAAAAAGTGTGTCACCAACATGAAAAGTTTGGAAAGCTCTAATCTAATGATTCACACAAGGTCTGCTTTCACCACCTACTGAGCTACAGAGACCAGTAGAATTACAATGGTACCTTGGTTCTCAAACTCCTTGGTACTCAAACAACATGGAACCCAAACACTGCAAACCCAGAAGTACTGTAGATTCCGGCGTATTAGGTGCCTGGGCATATAAGACGACCCCAACTTTTGCTGTTCTATTTTAGAGTTTTAGAGTTATAGAATTTGAGCGCCGCCAGGGGCAGAACGTGCACCACTCCGCTGCCTCTGCCATCGCAGCAGCAGCAGCCCAAGGCGAGGCGTTTGGGGGGGTGGGCGGGTGAGCTCCTCACTCAGAAGGACTTTCCACATCCCCTTCTGTGGGGAGGGAGGAGGAGCAACGGCAGAAGGGGCGCCTCTGCTCACCGGCTGCCTCTCTTCCTTCCCAACGCGTATACCTGGTGTATAAGACAACGCCCGACTTTTGGGGTGATTTTCCAGGGATAAAGTTGTCTTGTACGCCGGAACATACGGTAAGGTGTTCCGGTTTGCGAACATTTTGCAGAAGCCAAACATGCTCCATTTTGAGTGTTACGCTTCCGTTTTGACACTGACAATTTGAGTGCCACACTTCAGTTTTGAGTGTTAGGCTGAGGTCTGTCTATCTTTGCTATTTATTTTGTGTTTTTGTTTTTGAGGCTCTTTTTGTTTTGTTTTTGTGACTGTGTGGAACCCAGCTCAGCTACTGATTGACTGACTGTGTGACTGCAGAAATGGATAAAAGCCCCCCCCCCCATTCAAACAATGACTATCTTCAGTGCAGGTAAGAATTTTTTTTTTAAAAAAATTTACCATCTACAATACTATCTTATTTATTTTATAGTACAGTACATTGATGATTGCTTTCATTTTATGGATCAATGGTCTTGTTAGATAGTAAAATTCATGTTAAATTGCTGTTTTAGGGGTTGTTTTTAAAAGTCTGGAATGGATTAATCTGTTTTGCATTACTTTCTATGGGAAAGTGCGCCTTGGTTTTGGAACACTTGGGTTTTGGAACAGACTTCTGGAATGGATTAAGTTTGAGAACCAAGGTACCACTGTACTTCATTATATACTTGTTCATGCTTTTGCAACAGATTAAATTTTATTAAATTGTAGCCCTCTAAAGCAAGTATTTTATAGCCTTTATGGCCATTACTGATATTCTGGATTTGTATCTAATTGCCTACAAATGAAAACAAATTGTATTTTGCTGGTTTGATAAATAAATTTCTTTCATGTGTCAAACCTGGAATATTTCCAGCAGAGGGCAGCCTAACATAACTTTGTTTGCCAGGTTGGCCCTCCCTCCCCACTTATAATTTTTAAATGTGTTGATTAAAATTGTGATTGGACTTTCCACAGTGATGACATCCTAAAAAAACTAGTACTACAATAATGTGTTATGTCAGTTCAGTGTTGAAACAATGGAAAGAACGCCTGATAGTGGCATTGTCTGAAGCAGAAGGTATTTGCTTTAAATCGCACAGGAAAATTAATGATTTCCTGAAATGAGACAAAATTGCAATTAAAAAATAATAAAACGTTTATTTGAAAAGATTAACTGATAAAATGTGACATCATTTCATTGTGGCTGCAGCAACCTTGTCGGAAAGGTGGGGTACAAATAATAAAACAATAATAATTATTATCATCACCATGCAATAAATATCTATTCATATTATTATTATTATTATTATTATTATTATTATTATTATTATTTAAATTTGTATGCCGCCCTTCATCCATAGATCTCAGGGCTATTCACGACCTAAAATTACAATATAAAAACCACAAAATGCATCATGAAATGAAAGGACAAAATAAATGAAATTAAGAACGGCAGCAAAACTTTGTGCATTTCACTACAGCATGGCAATTCCGAAAACCTCAAGGGCAACGTCACAGGCAGAGTTACACTGGAAAGTCCAGAAGAGGAAAGTGACAAATCCTAATGGCTATACAACAAATGGGACGCGGGTAGCACTGTTGTCTAAACCACTGAGCCTCTCAGGCTTGCCGATCAGAAGGTCAGCGGTTCGAATCCCTGCAACGGGGTGAGTTCCCATTGCTCGGTCCCTGTTCCTGCCAACCTAGCAGTTCGAAAGCATGTCAAGTAGATAAACAGGTACCTTCTTCTGGCGGGAAGGTAAACGGTGTTTCCATGCACTGCTCTGGTATCGTTGTTCCGTTGTGCCAGAAGCGGCTCAGTCATGCTGGCCACATGACCTGGAAAAACTGTTTGTGGTTAAACGTCGGCTCCCTCGGCCAGTAAAGCGAGATTTGCGCCACAACCCCAGAGTCGTCCGCGACTGGACCTAACAGTCAGGGGTCCCTTTACCTTTTATACATTAAATAGAATTGGAGCCTCACCTGTAGTTTTTAAATCATTTAATGTGTCAACACAAATAGAAGTTATAAATATTGCAGCTGTTGTATAAGGGATTATTATTATGACTGGAATGTAATTGAAATCAATAAGATTTTGGAACGCAGAAATAAAGAAAATCATCAAATCATCAATTCTAGTACATGTGGGGCCCACCTCATCTAAAGTATATAACTGGGTATTTGAATGACTGATATTATTGATTGTATTATGAATTGGTGTACTGAGGCTATTATTGGATAATAATTGAAAATTAATAAAAATTATTATTAAAAAAACACACAAATATAACTGGAGAACAAGTGCAGGAACAAATGGCGGTGGTGCAAAATGGGGATAATTCACCAAAGTGCTGAGGAGATCGCTTCACGAGCAAAACCGTTTCTGCTTTCCTGATGGAACAATTGCCTCTCCTCCCCCCCCCCACATTTCTCCGGGGTTCTCTCAAACACCCAGCCAATTTTTTCGAGTCCTTTTGGTGACTAGTGAAAGTCCTTCTGTGAACTTCTACTAGCAGGACTGATTAGCTGAATCTGGACCACTGGGTGGTACTCAACTAAATTTCACTCGTAGTAAACCCATAGAAACTAAGGAAGTTGGTCCATTAATCTCAATGGGTTTGCTTTGAGTAGGACAAGTGCTGAATGCAGTGCTTTTTCTATAAAAAATGTTTAGGGGTACTCTCATTTTGATTCAAGAAAACCACCATTTTATAGTTCAAGTCGGGGGTAATAAACACAGTAAATGGACAAAAGTACAAAGATTCACAAAATGTTTAGGTGTATGTGTACCCCCAGGGGAAAAAAGCACTGGTTGAATGATATAAAAAGAGGCCAAAATGGAATGTACTGATGGAATATACATGAAGCAGGATTCAGAACCATTGTATACCTAAAGGTGAATACAGTGTGAAAACAGAAGATATATTGGAGACTGATACCAGTCATTTGAGGGTTGCAGTGTTGGTACAGGTAAAATGGCAGGTAAAAGGCAAAGGACCCCCAGAAGGTTAAGTCCAGTCAAAGGCGACTATGGGATATGGCGATCATCTCGCTTTCAGGCCGAGGGAGCCAGTGTTTGTCCACAGACATATTTCCAGGTCATGTGGCCAGCAGGACTATACCGCTTCTGGCACAACAGGACACTGTGACGGAAGCCAGAGTGCACAGAAACACTGTTTACCTTCCCGCCACAGCGGTACCTATTTATCTACTTGCACTGGTGTTCATTCGAACTGCTAGGTTGGCAGGAGCTGGGACAGAGCAACAGAAGCTCACCCCGCCATGGGGATTCAAACCACCAACCTTCTGATTGGCAAGCCCAAGAGACTCAGTGGTTTAGACTAAGGTTACCAGATTTTTTTCAGTGAATCCGGAGATACTTTTCAACTTCCTACTAAATATATAGATTTTGTCAGGGAACTCATTTGTAAATCTGGGGACTGTCCCCGGGAAATGGGGACATCTGGTAACCTTAGTTTAGACCACAACGCCACCCATGTCATGGGCCCCTTAAAAGTGCATACAGTATGGAAACAGAAGAAATATTGGAGATTGATACCAGTCATTTGAGGGTTGCAGTGTTGGTGCAGCCAGCTATGAATGGTACTCATGCTTCACAATGCACCAACAGCTAGTGGCTCAGTTCAAAATGAATATTCCTATTGAAAACTGTAATTCCCTCCCTCTTCCCCTTGTTTTCTGTGGTTTATCTAGTGAAGTCTTATCACCAAGCATTGTCAAGCTCAAGGAAGAATGTCAAGTACTGGGAATGTTTACCAAAATCGGATGTGGATCGGTTAGAGCTTCATTGTAGTCAGGAAGGCCCCCTCCATAGGTGACAAATGGAAAATGTTTTGCAGGCATCTATTGCTGCTGAGGAGAAAATAATTGCATGCTAATTCTGAACATAGTTGTTGACGCTGAGGTTTTTTGTTTGTTTGCCGCCATAGGTATTCATGTAAATAGATATGACCAACCTTGGAGATTTTTCCTCAACTTATTGGAACCGATTAGCATCTACGGGTCTTATCTATTTAAGTAATGTCGGAGAAAGGGAAATACCATAAGCTTTGGATGTGCAAATTTATAACTCATAACAGAAAGTGCTTTCAGGCAAAACATGATTTCAAGGATCACTGCCTGCAATTTTGCCTGGTTTGATTGTCTTCCACACGTTTCTCATAGTATTCACAGTCTTCAGAGGTGACAGAATAGCAAATGAAAACTGCTGTAAGGAAAAGTTTGCAGGCTTAATTGACATAAATGAAGATGTCAGTAAGCCATTGATTTTAAAACGGACTGGAAAGGGTGCGTTTCTGTAGACTGAATATAATGACCATCTCAACACTGTCTGCAAATGCTTCAAGAAATATCAGTGGCATGTTCTGATACTTTGCATCTCATTCATTGTATTTCATTTCTATTCTTATGTCTTTTGTGGCGCAGCTCAGGATAGAACTATAAAGGCAGCAAGAGAGAATATCAGTCTCATTTTTTCTTATTGCAAAGAAAGAAAAATACATTATGGTACATTTTTGCAGAATAACCTTACATTGTCAACTTGTGTAGAATGGATCCGCTTAAATGACAGAGAGAGAGAAGAAACGTGTACCTGGCAAAAACATCTATAGTTCTGACATCCCACACTCTCTGCAATCTGTATTACAACTTAGCTCATGTCTTTCTTCAAATAATTTTACTGCTCTTATTCTCGCCCCTATCAGGAACTGCCAAGGAGAGACAGCAGGAATGAAGGAAATGCACAGTGTAAAGATGGCAGAACATGAGAATTCTTCTACACCAGGCATCCCCAACCTTTGGCCCTCCAGATGTTTTGGACTACAATTCCCATCATCCCTGACCACTGGTCCTGTTAGCTAGGGACCATGGGAGTTGTAGGCCAAAACATCTGGAGGGCCGCAGGTTGGGGGTGCCTGTTCTACACATTACAGCGGTACCTTAGTTTTCAAACGAAATCCGTTCTGGAAAACCATTCAAGTTCTGAAACATTTGAAAACCGAGATGCAGAGGGTGATCTGCAAATTTAATAGAGAAAATTGAGAAAAATAACATATACATTCAGCAGAAGCTGTTCGACTACCGAGGTATGTTCAAAAACAGAAGCATTTACTTCTGGGTTTACAGCGTTTGAAAACCGAAACGTTCATTAACGGAGATGTTAGAAAACTGAGGTACCGCTGTATAAAGCCACAATATATATAATCAAAATAAAAACAACAACCTAATAACCCCCCTTCGCTGACCACGTCTTCTGTTTTGTATAGTGTACAATGCCTTCACTGGCCACTTCCTGTGCTTCACAGAGTGTATAATGCTCTCATTGACCACTTCCTTTTCACATTCCTAAAAGTCTTTAGGACATCTGTAATCCCCTTATAAGCAGTCACACACCCTACAAGTATTAACAGTATAATCTCCATAGCTTCCTGGGGAGCTCCAGGCATTTCCTATCATAACTGAGAACGCTGCCGATGCAGAAGCTTTTTCAACTGCCCAGAGCCTTTTATGAAGGCAGATGTCATACTCTTTTCTGATGTAGCTGTATGGTTATGAATTTCTAAGTCACTTTGACCCTTGTAGTGAATAACTATGAACAGTGTTAGAAACAGAGATATGAAAGCTAGGATCTAAATGGCACCTTAAACCAAGGTTATGGGCACAACAATGGACCATCTAGGTGCCTTAAAAAAAAACAAGAATACAAAGCTGAAAATGACTGCAGCTGAAATATTATGTTCATTTTTCACACGGTCTAGTCCTTCCCCTGCCCACCCCCTAATATTCTTAAAAGGGTCTCTTCTCCAGTCTTCAGAGAGTAGCTGGAAGTGGGGAGGCAGAAAAAGGTCCTCCTTTCCTTCTGCTTTGCAGTTTTGATTTGAAATCTTAGGCGCAGTACTGCGCCCAGAGCTCAGAAATAGCTCGCACTGATGAAATCCCCTGTCGCAAAATGCGCCTGGAACAATAGGAGTTTCAAACACTGCCTATGAACCAACAATAATCTTTTAAAGTGATGACTTCATTGTATTTTCTTTACATTGTTCCCTACGATAATGGAAAAAGAGGGACGCTATTAGCCTTTTAATAGTACTTCTGGAAGCTGAGAAAAAAGGGAGAGTAAATTCGGATGGTGGCTTGGAGCAGTAGGAAAATGTCTGGAAGTCTCATGGCAGTTGGATGGAAAACACAAATATTATAAGCAGCAGAAGAGCAGTTGGGAATCCTGCTGAAAGCAGCAGAAAAGCTAGGGCTGCCGTACGTCTGGGTTGTCCCAGATACATCTGGGAATCAGGCTGCTAAATGATGTCTGGGTGGAATTTTGCTGAATTGGCAAAATGTTGAGGAGAACCCGGCAAGCAAGGTGCTTAAAAACATTCCCCCAAAGCCCCCCCAAACTTCATTTTTGGGGGGAGATGTTTTCCCCAAAAGCTCAACACATTGTGCAACTTCAGATTTTTACTTTTGGGAATATGGCAACCCTAGAAAAGGAAACAAATGGGAATAGCACAAATGATAGAAATGATAATGGGATATCAACAAATGAATAACAAAATGACTGTTTTAAAGATGAAAATAAATGGAACAACCAAATCAACTGAATTTCTTGCATGCAAGCCCATTGAAAGTGATGTAAAAGATCCTTCACGTCCTAGGATCCCCGCATATATTTCTTTTGTTTCTTTTATTCATATTCAACGCTCAGCCCAATGGTCATAGAGTGAGTTAAAGTTCAAAGGCAAAAAAAACAAGACTACAGAAAATACTGGTAAGCATAAACCACAGTTTAAAATCAAGGAAAACGACTCCTTTTATTTAGATATTCATAAATCATTTCTGCTGATCCAAGGCCCATTGAAAAAGACACATCTATACCTGCCATTGGAACTTGTCCAGCATCTGTGCCTATATAATTTCAGGAGGGAGAGCATTCAGAAGCCAAGGCATCACTACTAAGAAGCTAGGGATGTGGGTGGCGCTGTGATCTAAACCACTGAGCCTCTTGGCCTTGCCGATCAAAAGGTCGGCGGTTCAAATCCCCGTGATGGAGTGAGCTCCCATTGCTCTGTCCCAGCTTCTGCCAACCTAGCAGTTCAAAAGCATGCCAGTGCAAGTAGATAAATAAGTACCACTGTGGTGGGGAAGGTAAATGGTGTTTCCATGTGCTCTGGTTTCTGTCACAGTGTCCTGTTGTGTCAGAAGCAGTTTAGTCATGCTGGCCCGGAAAGCTGTCTGTGGACAAATGCCAGCTCCCTTGGCCTGAAAGATGAGCACCGCAACCCCATAGTTACCTTTGACTAACTTAACCATCCAAGGGTCCTTTACCTTTACCTTTACCTTCCCCCCTTTTTTTTACTAAGAAGCTGCTACTTCAGGTGCCAATCAACTGAACTTCTAACAGGACCTCCTTGGTAAATCTCAAAGCACTTGCAGGACAGTTTTGGGAGATGCACTTCTGGTTTTAGGGTCCCAAGCCAACTGCTGTTTCTTCTTAAACATATCTCTTTTTTAAAGGGTTTGACTTATCAGTTTCTTTTTGCTGCTTATAATCCCCCAAAGTCTTCTAAGCAACAAATAACAACATATAAAAGTACAATAAAACAATAGTTGCAATCATCAAATAAAATATGAACAGCAGCAGTGCAAAACAAGACCTAAAGTTTTTGAAGCAATACAAAACCTGAAAAATCTGTTTATCAGAACGAAGGTGGTAGGAGTGCAACCTCCTCTTGAATTGCACTCTACCCCAGAATGCAAATTATTCCATTGTCTCCTGAGACAAATAGATGCCAACACACAACGCATTCAGAGCTGGCCCACCCAGGAGGCAGGGTGAAACCTCAGGTGGCAGAAGCCCCTGGAGGGTCTACACACCCACTTGCCTCTGCCAGTGACAGATTAGCACCGATTTCCTGTGGGGTCTCACAAAGTCTCACCAAAGTCTCACAAGATCTCAGGGAATGCAAGAGGGCTCAAGAGGTTTTTGAAAGATCTCTCAAGTTCTCACCCAAAATCAGTATCATTTCTCTCTCTCTCTTTGTGGATAATATTTTTTATATCCAATTTTGTAACAAAGCCTTATTATAACAATGCCAATTAAAATACAAATACAAATCATTCCGATACCAAATTACAGTATATAATTTAGATGGCCCTCCGCATGCTGGGACTGCTGGTTTGACGATGCATTCCAAAATCTTAGTAATTTCAATTACCTTCCCTTCATAATATTAATCCCTTATACAGTGGTACCTTAGTTTGCAACCGTTTTGGATTACAACCGTTTTGGATTACAACCATGTCAAACCCAGAAGTGCATGTCCCTTTTTTTTTGGATTACAAACCATTTTTTTTTTGGAGGCCCCATTGGCAAAAGCGCGCCTTGAGTTACAACCTGTTTTGGTTTACCACCGGACCTCCGGAACGGATTATGGTTGTAAACCAAGGTACCACTGTACACCAGCTGCAATATTTTTGACTTCTATTTGTGTTAGCACATTAAGTAATTTATAAACACTACAAGTGAAGATATCATACTGTATCATTATTCTTCCTGTGTGGAGATTTATTCTGTTCTTGAGATCTCTTCTTGTCTTTATCAGTCTCTTTCCCCCCTGGATTTTGCTGAAAGTCGTCATGCCTTGATCAGAGCGAATATCCCAATGTTATTCCAACAATACGATTTTAACATTGTTGTTGTTTAGTCATTTAGTCGTGTCCGACTCTTTGTGACCCCATGGACCAGAGCACACCAGGCACTCCTGTCTTCCACTGCCTCCCGCAGTTTGTAGCTTCGAGAACACTGTCCAACCCTCTTGTCCTCTGTCGTCCCCTTCTCCTTGTGCCCTCCATCTTTCCCAACATCAGGGTCTTTTCCAGGGAGTCTTCTCTTCTCATGAGATGGCCAAAGTATTGGAGCCTCAGCTTCGGGATCTGTCCTTCCAGTGAGCACTCAGGGCTGATTTCCTTCAGAATGGATAGGTTTGATCTTCTTGCAGTCCATGGGACTCTCAAGAGTCTCCTCCAGCGCCATAATTCAAAATTATTTTAACATTACGTAGTTGCAAAAATCACTCTGTCTCTGTAGCCTGTTTTAGCTCTGTGTGTCCCCCCCCCCCCCCCGCTTTTTTCCCAGTGGCAGAAGAGGCAGGGCGGGCAGCGGTGCCAGCGGAGCAAGGTGGCATAGCGGCAGTGCTGGCAGAGGTGGCAGCACAGCAGCAATGAATTGGGATGAACCACCTCTGCTAGTATTCTAGCTTTTGCTTGCTTGCTTGCTTGTTTCCACAAGAGACGTGCTGTGTTTTGCTTTGAAAATGACATTCAGCGAATTAACGGGGAGGCTTTCGAGTAATATTAAGCAACATCACTGGGCAAAAAAAACAATACCTGCAGTTGCTAAGGTAAAACTGCTTGGCATTCTCATGCACAGCAAGAGCTACCTGTTGTAAAAGAGCATCCCATCAAAATAAAATTAATCTGAAAGAAGGTGTAAGTCTCGGCGCCAGAGATAACAGACTATCTGTGATATTTAAAAATCATCTGCACATTTCTTCAAGAACAAAAATAGAAAAAAAAACCTGTTTGCTATGGCTGATGAAGATAAATGTGTTGCTTTATTGAAATGTCAACCCGCACTTACTATATCGCCGTCTTCTCACATTTGAAAAGAGTGGCACCATTTCTTAAGAGAATTTTGTCAATTTTTTTCCAAGTCAACCTTTAACTAAAAGTCCTCTTTCATATGCCTGAACTAAGGGATTGCTCCCATCGCTGCTTACTGCCTATCCAGTGCGCTCCCACTGCTGGTTTTAGAAGCCAAACTCACACAACATTAGTCACAATCCATATTGATCTTGTAGTTCATGGATAAATACGTTTCCCTCCATCAAATCAGATTCAACGCAACTAGAATATGTAAGAGATACCAAAGGAGCAGAAATGATTATTTATGTACGCAATGACAGCAGCGCGGATACTACTGGCCCAGAGATGGAAAGAAAATAAAGTCCCGACCAGAGACAAATGGCTGATGAAGATGATGGACTTCGCTGAAATGGCTAAATTGGCCAGGGAAATCAGAAACCAGGAAGAGAAGAACTTTAAGAAGGAATAGGGGAAAATTTATAATGTATTTAAGAGAACTCTGTAAACAACTAAAAACTTTGGCAGTATTTGAGTAATGCTTATAACGTATGGAAAACTATGGTAAAAATGGATTATTTTTTTAAAAATAGAATAAGTGAAGCAGCTGAAAAAAGACTGATAATGGTAACCATGGAAGGGTGGAGGGGAGTCGAAGGATTCAGGGGATCCTAAATGATGATACTGATGTTTGGATTTGATATCCCGCCTTTCACTCCCTTTAAGGAGTCTCAAAGCAGCTAACTTCTCCTTTCCCTTCCTCCCCCACAACAAACATTCTGTGAGGTGAGTGGGGCTGAGAGACTTCAAAGAAGTGTGACTGGCCCAAGGTCACCCAGCGGCTGCATGTGGAGGAGCGGAGACACAAACCCGGTTCCCCAGATTACGAGACTACCGCTCTTAACCACTACACCACGCTGTGGCCATGTTTAATGTTTAAATCTAAATTTGCAGTGTAAACCTAATAAAAAACATTAAAAAAAACTAGAAAACATAAGCCATATTCAATTCATCCCTTTGAATGGTTTGTACATTTGAGACAAGCCACCATGCATGCGTAGAGTACGCAGTACTCAGTACGCAGAGGCAGTATTATATTCTGGATTAATTATATTCTGGCTCTAGGTATTTTGGTTTTGTCAAACCCATTTCCTTTGGTACCACCTCTCCCCCAGCACCTGAAATCTCTCCCAACACTCATTGGAAATCTCATTGAGACTCTACAAATACTTCCAAAACTATTGGTGTGCTTTTGAAGGTTGTGTTCTGTTAGTTTATCTGAAAAAAGCAGGAAATATTTAAAAGCACCATAAAGTCTACAGTGCTCTCTTCTCCAACGTCCCACCCGCCTAACAAAAACATCTTGTCATGTTCTGGCCCCAAACTTCCTCAGCAAATAGGAAATACATACATTCTTTACACTGTGTTTAGAAAAGAGATCAGAATATACAATTTTCGTGCTGCAGAACACCTGGGCTGTTGCCACCGCTTAGCAGAGAGAAACAGAGCCACACAACTTTTGTAACACGATGCCCAAGCAAAAAATTGATGTCTTATCTCTACTCTAGCTCTGCTGAACCCAGCTGAGATACTAAAGAGGAATTGGCAAGAATGCTGACCTACTTGTATTAAGGAGTTAGCAATAAATTCTCAAATGTACAGCCCAGAGATTAAAAAGAAACAGGTACTCCACTATTTAAAAAGTCTAGAGGATTTAATTAATCCAGTTTAAAGATCTGGTACCTTTTTCATTATTTTTAAAGGAAAGTGTGATTTGGGATTGTTCTATTTGAACTGCAAACTTCAACCAACCATGCAATTAATCCTCCTTCTCAGAAGAAGAAATTATTTAAAACAAAGGCACATTAGATATGCTACTACATACTCTTGTAATATTAGAGATCTGGAGTGGTCAGAGATTCATGTCCAGTTCGGATAAGAAAAATAATGTGTAAATTGCTGCTACATTCCTCTCTGTGTGAGCTTGTAGTGATTCTCTAATTATGTGAAATTATTTATTACCACCCGGCTATTTACACTCAAAGCCAGATGGCTCATTATGGTCACTGAAGATGTTATTTAAATCTTGTGTTAAAATTTTCTTCTGCAAAACAAACTCGAGACAGATGCTTCTGTAGCTGTTGGCTTCTGTATTTACATAAAGCTTCCTTGTCTATATCCTGGCACGTCTGCACAATTGTCTTCTGAGAAATTGGCACGTATTTGGCTTCCATTTTTATCATCCAGGCTCACATATTGTTTCTGAACAGTTAAGGCACCGTGTAGTGTACCTGTGAAAACATACCTACAGTAGTTCATTCTTAGTCTTCTGTAATTGAGCAGGTGAAATAGAACTGTTGCTTTGTGGGGTAATTCGCAAGGTTTATGACTGATGTTTGACACCAATGCTCCCAATTGCTCCCCTTAATATTGCCTTTCTGGTTCAAATAGAGAGATTCTTTGTTCGGAGATTCTGTGTTTTCCTTGGATGCTTCCAGACTGGCGTTTATTGTGGGATGAGTTCCGCTTACATGTGCAAGTTTTTCAGAGTCCAAACAACGTCATCAAAGTTTCAGTCCATATTCCCCACCCCCCTTAATCCAAATTTACCCTTTACAGTATGTGGGGAAGTTCAATACATTTTTTAAAAAAGCCCCTCTGTTGCCAACAACCTGGTTGTGATATATAGAGGTACCTCAGGTTAAGAACTTAATTCGTTCTGGAGGACTGTTCTTAACCTGAAACTGTTCTTAACCTGAGGTACCACTTTAGCAAATGGGGCCTCCTGCTGCTGCCACGCCACCGCCACGCGATTTCTGTTCTCATCCTGAAGCAAAGTTCTTAACCCGAGGTACTGTTTCTGGGTTAGCGGCGTCTGTAACCTGAAGCGTCTGTAACCGTGGTGGAGGCCACAGGGGTGGTTGCCCCAGACGCAAAATTGTTAGGGAGAACAAAATTTCGACACCTAGTGCTGCCTCAATAGGTAAAGGTAAAGGGGCCCCTGACCATTAGGTCCAGTCGTGACCGACTCTGGGGTTGTGGCGCTCATCTCGCTTTATTGGCTGAGGGAGCCGGCGTACAGCTTCCGGGTCATGTGGCCAGCATGACGAAGCCGCTTGTGGCGAACCAGAGTAGATTTCCCCTCCTCTTACCTGCAGCCGTCTGAGCACCCTCAAAATCTGTGGCAGAGGCAACTTCTCAGGGCATGTGGGGAGAGGTAGGGGAAATTACGTTAGTGGAACTCTGCTCCCACATCATTGGGTACAACCCTTGGTCAATTTGTTGCTAGGATTTGAATGCTAGAGCTTGGATCATGTGCCACAACATTCAGTAAACTGATTTTATTGCTTGGATTTATAAGGGCAAATCTTTATAGGCCACGTGCTCTACCTCTGACATTTCAGAAAGCATGGGTTTAAAAATATATAACTTAACATCATGCTGAATTCTGCCTTCATTATAACCATGACTTCTGAAATCAGGCAGGTTGCAAGGCAAGGGTGACTATCCTTTTGTGGCCTTCCAAATGCAGACTCAAGCTCCCATCAGTTTCAGCCAGCAGGGTGAATAGTCAGGGATGATGGGAGTTGTAGTCCAACAACACCTGAACATCCACAGATTAACCAATCCCCGTTGTAAGGGGCGTGTGGCAATGAAAATTTGGCAAAATCAAAAACTTCCTTTAAAAATCAACCCTGTTCATGTCTACTCATAAGTAAGCCCCATTGAGTTTGGTGAGGCTTATTCACAGGTAATGTATATAGGTAATGTATGTAGCAGGCATAGGCAAACGTGGCCCTCCAGATGTTTTGGGGCTACAACTCCCATCATCCCTGACCACTGGTCCTGTTAGCTAGGGATGATGGGAGTTGTACTCCCAAAACATCTGGAGGGCCGAGTTTGCCAATGCCTGGTGTATAGGGATGCGGGTGGTGCTGTTGTCTAAACCACTGAGCCTCTTGGGCTTGCCAGATCGGAACGTTGGCGGTTTGAATCCCCGTGACAGAGTGAGCTCCCGTTGCTCTGTCCCAGTTCCTGCCAACCTAGCAGTTCGAAAGCACACCAGTGCAAGTAGATAAATAGGTACTGCTGCAGCGGGAAGGTAACTGGTGTTTCGATGCGCTCTTGCTTCCATCACGGTGTTCTGTTGCGCCAGAAGTGGTTTAGGCCTGCTGGCCACATGACCCGGAAACCTGTCTGCGGACAAACGCCGGCTCCCTCAGCCTGAAAGTGAGATGAGCGCCACAACTCCATAGTCGCCTTTGACTGGACTTAACCATTCAGGGGTCCTTTACCTTTTTACCTATATAGGCTTGCAACTTTATAGAACAATCTGAAACCCTGGCTGGGAGCAGTGGGGCAGAGCAGAGCAGAGGATCAATTCTGACATCTAAAGACCTGCAAGCTGGCATTGGCAACGGAAGAGGTTGGTGTGCATTGTCATTTTTTACTACATGAGCTCCAGGTTGGAATCCCTCTATGGGAACTGGCCTGGCCTAGGATCGAGCAGATCCTGCTCCGTCACTGTAAAACCTAGTTTCAGGGAGCCCATGCTGGATTCCGCTGTGGGAAATACCAAGCTAACTCTATAGAGTCTAAGCTATTGCTGTATGCCCAACCTATCTGGAGGTAGAGCAAAGTGTGAGCTGCAACAGGAAGCCATTTTCCGGCAAAGCGGGACTGCATATATTTGCATGCTCACTATCAAGCACAAAATCTGTTGCCTTCAGCTTAAAATACAGCATTAAAAAAGCAGTCATTATGGAGAAAAGTTGTGAAATGGCTCTTCAGAAACTATATGATATCTGAATAGGGTTTCCTTACAACAAATGGGGGGTGGGGTGGAGGGGTATATACAACTTCTAGCCATTTTTGAGTACCCTTGAGAGAGCATCTCCACCCCCATCGTTCAGCCTGGACACTGAGGTCCAGCTCCGAGGGCCTTCTGGCGGTTCCCTCCCTGTGAGAAGTGAGGTTACAGGAAACCAGGCAGAGGGCCTTCTTGGTAGTGGCACCCACCCTGTGGAATGCCTTCCCATCAGATATCAAGGAAATAAACAACTGACTTTTAGAAGACACCAGAAGGCAGCCCTGTTTAGGGAAGTTTTAAATGTTTGATGTTTTATCGTGTTTTTAATATTCTGTTGGAAGCCGCCCAGAGGGGCTAAGGAAACAAATAAATTATAATTTGTTATTGTTTTTATTATTATTGACATAATATACTGGCCATAGATTTCTCCCTTCCTTTATTTATAAAGTATTACATTTCTATCACACCTTTCCTGGCTTAAGTCTTGCAGGTCCTAGTTTGACACTCTATATTATACTTTATAGTCCAGGGTGGGATGTTCTACAGCTTTTCTTCATGCTTGTCTTAGCCTTGGGATGTCAATGATTTAAAAAAAAAAAAAGAGGAAACTTATTTTTTTAGAAAAATACTGAAACCTGAAAATCCTAATTAAAAATGAAATAAAATACTGCTCCATCACCCAAACCTTTATATTCCGTCTGCAATAACTTAAGACAAGACACAATTCATGCGAAGCTGATGCAATTTCTTATCTATGTAAGCAAGCTTTAATTAAGCCCACTATTAATAGTCAGTGCACTTTAAAAGTTATACATCTCTGAGAAGAGCATGCAAATGTTGGCACGTATTCCATGGCTCATTAAGACCCATCCTCCCTTAATTAAAATGAAATATTAAGCCGGAAAAAAATGTGATTGCCACATCTTTGCATCTTTCGTTGGTCACAGTATGTCAAAGTTTCAATCCCATGCATGTTTAGCTGAGAAGGCCGTTTAGGGCTTTAAAGGTTAGCACCAACACTTTGAATTGTGCTCGGAAACGTACTGGGAACCAATGCGGGTCTTTCAGGACTTGTGAGACCTGCCTCTTTCTCCTCTTCCTCCAGCTCTGTAGTTTTTCATGCCTCCAGCTCTTGCTCCTGGCTGGTGCAGGTCCCCATGGACCACGGCTCCCCTCTCCCCAATCAGACTCCAGCCCGTCTCCTCCGTGGTGCACACTCAACCTCCTGCCAGTCCCTGAAACCTTAAAGTGTCAAACCCAACAATAAGCTAACATAAAGTTGCTCTCCTAAGCATAGCTGTCAACTTACAGATTTGAAAATAAGGGACCAGCAGCCTTGAAAATAAGGTATCAGCAGCCAAAAGAAGGGACCTGCAGCCTCACCTGTTCCAGGCACTCCAGTCTTCCTGTCCTCCTGCAGTCTGGTCAAACTCATGCTGGTAGCTTCAAGAACACTGTCCAACCAACTTTGTAACCAGAGGTTCAACTGAATAGAATCTGAATCACATGCACCACAAGGCCTATGCAGCCTCAACTTAAGATGGCTCCCCGGCCTGGTTTTGCACTGCAAAGTTTGCAGCAGCGCGTGCAACAAAATGGTGTCCAGCATTCAAAAAACCCCTCAGCTTGCATTAACTAGCCACACACAAACAGCCTCCCCCCCTCGCCACGAGATCGCCAGTCACCCACCATTTTAGTCAACCAGCTCCTTTCTTTTCCCCCATAAGTCAATCGAAGGAGCCTCCAAAACAAATTCAAAAGCCCCCCCCCGAGATCTCCTTTCCTTTCCCCCCACCATGTGCCCCTGCTCCAGACAGACCTTTTCGCCGGCAAGGGTGAGTGGGCTGTCGATGACGTATCCATCCGATTCCAATCCGAGCACTCAGCACAGGTATGTTCAACTTCTGAGCCCCTCCGAGCCAAAGGCAGAAAGCCAAGCCAGCAGCCAAACAAAGCCTCAAGGAAAACCACCGTCACCTCTCTGCTGGGAAGCGCTGAGCAAAGGCGAGTCCCCAGGCAACGCAACCGATTTGATCAGCACAAGGCATGCAAGCTCCACCCCGCAGTCGTTCTTAGACTTCTTATTGGGTGAGCAACACAGCCAAGCAACACAGTTGGAGCCTCCCTCCCTCCCTGGCTGGCAGGGAGGGAGGGAGAGGAGCTGCTTCCTTTGAAATTGAAGGGACATCATTTAAGGGACATTTAAGGGACATCCATCAATAAGGGACAGCAGCGGGACATGGCGCTGGAATAAGGGACTGTCCCTCCAAATAAGGGACGCTTGACAGCTATGCTCCTAAGCACAGATGAGCATATAGTTCTGCACCTGTTCAGCATTCCAACCACTAGATTGTGAGATGTAAAACTGCAGTCAAGTACAACATTCCTACAGTGGACATGTTAGGGGATGTTTTGTACCACTCAGGAGAAGACTTCCTGTTTCCTCCTGAGCTAGGACAGACTTCCACTACATGTGGAGGAGCAATACGGCCTCCATGTTCTGATCAGTGTGTGTATTCTCCATTTTGGATGTTGCTGTATGTTTGGAGAAGTGACTGCTTAGCCGTAGTCTCTTGGGACTAACTTCTTTATGGAATAGTTCTAGTTGTTAAGTAACCTAAGCCTGCCTTCAGGGATATGTCTGTGAACCTGAATGAATCTGTGAGTAAATTACTTTTATATCAACATTAATCAGATTCTTGTGTTTATTCTTTTAAAGAGGGATTAGAAGGGATTTTACCAGGAAGGAATCTTTAATAGTAAGACTCAGATGATTCAGCAACAAGCTGATCGCTGTGTAATTTAAATAGAGAGATGTTTGGAACTCTGCTAGAATATGGAACTTGCTAGCACAAGTTAGGAAGGATATCATTAAATAATATATCCTCTCCTGCCTCCCTAATCGTTTTTTTAAAAAAATGATATTTATTCATAATTTCATCAATACATATACAAAAAAAAGAAAAGACAAAAAGAAAAATACAGCAAAAAGCAAAACAAAAAGAAAAACCAACAAGAAAAAAAGGAAAAATACAAAACCCAAATTACAACTTTTCATTTGCTTATTTCTTGAACTTCCTCACACCTCCCTTTTTGTATTCTAGTTTAATTCCTTATTCCAGCAAATTCTTCCCCTGTTTCTCAATTTTAATTTAAATAATTAATCTTCACAATCTATCTTATTTATTAATTCAACATAATCTTTCCCTCTTTTAATTTAATCTGCTATTCAATTTACCTTAATCTCTTTAACCTTATCATATCTTAAAAATCTTAAAATTTCCAAGTTTACGTCATATTCATTCATATCTCCTTAAATCATTACTACTACAGGCCAATTTAGTTCCTTTCCGGCATATTCCCTGGTATTTCATTAATATTACACTGATTCCAAAATTAATAAAAATAAAATTCCCTTGATATCTCTAACTATTATCCAACGTCCCTTCTTCCTGGTTTCGGGTCATGTCAGTCCTCTCAGTCCATTACATCCAGTCCATCAATCTGGTGTTCTTATATCCGAGGCCCTTAAGTCTCTTCTAGGCCCCTTCTGCACAATTTCTTGTCCTTGTTTGTAGTTACACACTTCTTTGTCTGTTGTTAATTCCTTGGGGAGTGGGTCTCTGGAGGTTTCCATCCAGTAATAGTTTCCCTTTTCCTTTGTCAGACTGGCCCCTTCCCCCCAGTCCCACTCCCTGTCATTTTTGTAGTCCAAAAAGTATTTATCCAGAAGATAGTTGTTCACCTGTTTCATAGTCCCACTAGAGTTAAGAGCTTCGTTTACTTCAAACACATCCCAGCACTCTCCAAGTTCAATCTTCCAACGCAATGACTTTTGTTCCTGCAGGACTTTGAATCCCTCCATTCGTGTTGTTTGAAGAGTAATTACTGCCTCTTCCTTCTTCATCTGCCCTTGGACTTGTCTTGTCAAGCCAGTTTCTTGAATTGGTTGTTGTATAACTTCTTTATCCTTATTCCCTGTTAAATCATATTCACTGGCCACAGCGCTCATCAAATCCAATTTTTCATGCATCAAGTTCATTTTCTCCTGCAGCTGCTGCAGCAGGGCATTTGTCCTGCCTCCCTAATCATCCCCACATAGATCCCCCACAGAGAGCTACAATTCACAGAGTTCCCTGATTGAAAGGTTTGATTGTTATTCCCAGGCACGCCAACTTTAGGGGGCTGAGGTGTCTACGGCCCCCTCAATATTTCTTTAAAGGAATTATAGGGACAGAAATACCTAAACTGTACAGAAGCTTATTCTTGTATGCTACTACAGCAGCAAGAATGTTACTCACCCAAAAATGGAAAGAAGCAGAAGTCCCAGCAAAGGAAGAATGGATACAAAAACTTACGGAATATGCAGAGATGGTGAAACTTACCAGAAGAATAAGAAATCAAGATAACAAACTTTTTATAAAGGAATGGAAATGGTTTGTTGAATATTTACAGATAGGTTGTAAACAGATAAGAACATTGGTAGGATTATGGCAATAACCTGCAGTTTTATAAGAGTATATATTTAAAGTAGATGAATAAATGAGCAAATAAAGGCAATCTGGACTTGCAGAAGATATTAAAAATAATGTAAGGAGGGGGAAGGAAGTAAAGTTTTGAAATGGTACAATGATTGTAAAATTAGTGAAATGTATAAAACTGAAAAGTATAAATTATATATCTATATCTATCTCTATCTCTCTATCTTTAAAGGAGTCCTGGCCCCCTCAATGCTGAGGGAGCCCAGTGGACACATCATCGCAAAAGGTTGCACCAGCCTGTGCGATGTCAGGAGACACCATGGGGACCCTCAATTTTGGGGGCAACCTGGTGCCTCTGGTTAAACCACTTTGAGAATTGAAGCTCTGTGGGGGGGATAGGGACCTCCTAACAAACTCAGCACCCTTAACCAACTCCAGTGCCCAGGATTCTCCAGGGGAAGCCACGACTGTTTAACGTGGCATGATGCTGCTTTAAATGTGTAGTTGTCAGGCTTCGGGGACTCGGCTTCCTTCCCTCCTTTTGCTGTAGATAAGCAGGACAAAGCGAAAAGAGTCGCTTATCATTTAAAGAGTCTTTAATCACAGCAAAAGAACAAAGCAGCCATTCTCGGAATGACGGTGTTCCCAATTAAGGTTTCCACCCACTTCTATGCCTTGCAACCTGATCTCACAACCATTGTGCTTTTTGTGTAGCCACCTTATCTGCTCTATGTGTCCTTGGACTAATAGGCTGGACAGTCGCCAGCAAGAGAGAGTCTGTTAGCTGTCTCTCTTCTGGTACTTCTTCACTTTGCTGTTCACCCCCCATTTCTTCCCAGCTTCTGCCTTCTGTACCGCTCAGTGAGCAGGTCGTCGAGAAGCATCCTTCAACTGTGTGCTTGCAGAATATTAGGTGGGCACTTGGCAAGCTGTTTCTTCCTGCTAAACATTGCAAGGAAAGAAGGAACCTTCACCAATCCATGCAGAGGCAGGCAGGCTGTAATAAGCCAGTGTAGATGTGAATGCCACTCTGTAGAGTCAGATGTAATTACTGACGGGAGTGGGCAGGTTTGATGCAGATGAAACTTCATTTGCAGTCGTGCTCTTATACTTTTTGTTTAATTAAATGTGCCCTTTATTTATTTAGTCATTATTTGTCCATAAATGTCTCTCTCCGAAATATAAAAATCACCCAGCCGAGATTGTGCTTTACAGTCGTAATATGCAGTAAGGAATGTCTGCATGTGTCCTAAAGAATTGGTTGCCAAGTCCCTGCTGTATTATTCAGAAGGCTTCGCAATTTGTAGTCACATTCCAGCTGTGCTTCACATTATTCTGAAGAGCCTGGTGTTTGCCAACATTTCCTTTCCAGTCTATGGATTGGCCTGGTGTGTTATGTTCTCTTCTGTGACTGCCGTTTGCTCCATTGCAGCACAGATACACCCAGAACACCACAAAGAAATCTATTGACATCAAGAGCCAAGCACCTGTTACTAGTGATGGAGCAACTACATTGCATAAATAAGGTCCCATTTTCAATCTCCAGCAGCAATAAGGAGGGGTGGGAAAGATTCTGAAACCCTTGCCTGTCAGTGCAGACAAGATCTATGCTCTGACTCTGCATAAAGGCAGTTTCCTCTGTTTTGTGTGCTGGAAGTCAAGTGTTACATCTCTACTTTTCGCTCACTCTTTGTATAACTAGTGAAGAGGCTCCACTTGCCCTCTCATCTAGCCCCTAATATCGGAAGTGGCTCCACTTGCCCTCTCATCTAGCCCCTGCCTCTTTAGTCAGGACAGTAAATCACGTCTGACACTGGGAACCAGTGGCGTAGCATGGGTTGCCTCTGCCCGGGGCTGCTCAGATAGGGGTGGGAGGGAGGGAAATGTATGGAGCACAAATGCAACTGCCTAATGACATCCACATCACCCAAATCACCGATGCAGAGATGAGAAAGAAGAGTTGTTCCGATGTCTGGAGAGGTCACTTCCTGGTTTGCATGGAAAAGCTGTTTTCAATGGAGCCCAGTGACAGAATTGCACAGCTGTATTGAGGCAGCACCAGGTGTAGAAATTTTGTTCTCCCTAACAATTTTGCATCTGGGGCAACCGCCCCTGTGGCCTCCACCACACTATGGCACTTATGGGCAACTTCCAGATAACCTGTTTATTGAGTAGTCATCCTGATTCGTCAGGGGGCGGGGAGAAACTTGCTGCAGACTATGAGCCTTCACTCTGAATTGTTTGCAGAGAAGCTAGACAATGTTACATCAAAGCAGACGTCATTCCATGCTTTCCGTCATCACTTTTCTCTTTGCAAAAACACCAGTCTTTGGATGGACTGGATGCATTGCACAAGAGCTCCAGATCAGCAATAATTGGACATGCCAGCTATCTTATATTGAAGAACAAATACAGTGACATGAGCAAGTGAGGCGGTTAGGCTGGGATTGAGTTCCAGTCCCACAACATTGACCACATTCTTCCTGCCTACTCAAGTCATGCCTCCATATCTCCACAGCGTTCTGACTTTGCCTTCGAAGCCATAAATATGAGAGCAGGCAGATGGAACAAAACAGTCCTATGCAATGACATAAACAGAAGATATTGATAAGGCTATGAGGAGGCTGCCGCCACCATATTGCTCTTCACTATGAGAATCCCTGCTGGAGGAAAATCACATACACTTACACTAGAACAAAGTAGCATTTGGCATCCAACCAAATCTCAGTGGTGCAGGGAAGACCAGATGGTGTTTCAAAAATGAGGCAGGGTTTGTTGTTGATTAGTTGCTAGACACAAGTTGTTGAAATGGATACGATACTTGCTTCCCTAGTGGGTTACTAATTATTTTGAGGGGGAGAATATATGAATTCCTAAGACTGCAGGTCAAATACAGTGGTACCTTGGTTCTCAAACTTAATCTGTTCCGGAAGTCCGTTCCAAAACCAAAGCGTTCCGAAACCAAGATACGTTTTCCGATACAAAATGGATGAATCCATTCTAGACTTTTAAAAACAACCCTAAAACAATTTAACATGAATTTTACTATCTAACAAGACCATTGATTCATAAAATGAAAGCAGTCATAAATGTACTTGTACTATAAAATAAATAAGACAGTATTGTAGATGATAAAAATTAAAATTTATTTATTTTTCCTTACCTGCACTGATGATAGTCATTGTTTGGATGGGGGGCTTTTATCCATTTCCGCAGTCACACAATCAATCAATCAGTAGCTGAACTGGGTTCCACACAGTCACAAAAACAAATTAACTGAAAAAGCCTCAAAAACAAAAACGCAAAATAAATAGCAAAAACAAAAGTGCCAAGCTTAATCCGTTCCAGAAGTCTGTTTGACTTCTAAAATGTTTGAAAACCAAGGCATGGCTTCTGATTGGTGCAGGTGCCCCAGAAACAATATTCAATTGCCTCATTGGACGTTCAGCTTCTGAAAAAAGTTCGAAAACCGGAACACTTAATTCCGGGTTTTCGGTGTTTGGGAACCAAGGCATTTGAGAAGTAAGGTACCACTGTAATAGGATGTCCCTTTTTTCATTGGAGAAATGTTGGAGGGTATGTAATAGCAGTAGTAGTAGTAACAGTTTTAATATGCACATCTAACTGGGTTGCCCCAGCCACTCTAGGAGGCTCCCAACAAAATATTAAAAACACAGTAAAACACCAGCCATTAAATACTGTAAGGAAACTGCTCCAAGTAGGGTGAGGTAATGTCGGGAAGGGAGAGATTTTGCTCTCTGTCACATAAAGAATACCCCCCCCTTGTGTGAATAGAGCAGTCATGGGAATGAATACTCCTAGCTGCTGCTCCATCATGTCATATTTGACCCTTGCATTCTCATTTTTCAGCCGAACACAACTGGCAGCAGCCCTCTTATATGGAAGCCATAGCCAAGCCACTTAGACAAACAATGCAGAGCACTGCATCATCGTGACAAGACGAGTGCTCTGTTTACTGAATATTTATTGCAAACCCTTCATAATTTGAAACATCCCAGCTGATGGAATTAGGGTCTTGGGAGCTTGGTTTGTCACCTGGCCAGACAGCGCCGTTCAAACGCCTGCATTAGATCCTATGTTCAAAAAGCCCAGTTTAACAGAGCAGTTACAAATGAGTCTGAGGGAGCCAGCAGGTTTCAGACTCGATAGTAGACGTGGTGCTTTGCTCGGTGATTAATTTTGCTTGCTATGGGGGCAAGATCAGGACTTGTTCCTTCGGGGTCTGTCTTACTGCGTTGCTTCTTGGTGGAGATGAGTAGCGAGAGCTGATTCGAAGCCTGTACTCCTCATGCTTCCAGATAAGGAATGCTAAACACAGAGGAAGGCAGAATTCTAGACAGGAAATGTGCAAAGAAAGAGATCAGGAGGAAAGAGTGATTAATCAAGGAAATGCTATACCAGAGAAGCAGATAATCTATAGGGGTTAAAGTAAATTCATTTCTTTTTATATATAAAAACATTCTACAAAAACTAATAGCCATGAAGGGCACCAGAATTCTGCTCGATGCTGATGTCAACCCCAAACCATGTTTCATGAATCGTAGGTCATTTATATTCCTAGCGGTTTTTCATCCATTATCTTAGGCAGAAAATACTGCTTTCACTGCAAGACCAGACATGGTATTTTGGATGCCTCGGGGAGGCAGTTGATAAGAACAAATATTTAAAAATTTGCAGCAAGCAAGTTTCAGAAGACAATTATTGGGGAAAATAATGATCAAATTGTGAAAAAGCACAGTGGGTGCTATCCAACATTAGTCAAAAACTTACAAAATGAATTTGTAAGAGGGACAAATGTAAGAGTCTACACTTAGGCAGGAAGAACCAGTTGCACAGATATAAGATGGGGGATACCTGAATTGCCAGTAGTACTTGTGAAAAGGATCTAGAGGTCTTAGTAGACCATGAGCTTGACATGCCTCAACAGTCTGATGCTGAACCAAAAAAAGCTAATGCTATTCTAGGCTGCATCAACAGAAGTCTAGGGTCCAGATCAAGGGAACTATTAGTACTGCTCTATTCTGCCTTGGTCAGACCACACTGGGAATATTGTGTCCAATTCTGGGCACCACCATTCAAGAAGGATGTTGACAAGCTGGAATGTGTGCAGAGGAGGGCAACCAAGATGATCAAGGGTCTAGAAACTAAGCCTTATGAGGAACGGTTGAAGGAGCTGGGTATGTTTTGCCTGGAGGAGAGGAGACTGAGAGGAGATATGATAGCCATCTTCAAATATCTAAGGAGCTGTCACATGAAGGATGGGCATGGAGGCTCAGATCTGAACCGATTGATTCAAATTACAAGAAAGGAGATTCCGACTAAACATCAGGAAATACTTTCTGACAGTAAGAGCTGTTCAACAGTGGAACAGATGCCTTCTTGAGGTGGTAGACTTTCCTTCCTTGGAGGTTTTCAAGCAAAGGTTGTGTGGTCATCTGTCAGGGATGCTTTAGCTGAGATTCTTGCACAGCAGAGGGTTGGACTCGATGACCCTTGGGGTCCCTTCCAATTCTACAATTCTATGTAAGGGAGAAAAATGGAAGAAACCTTAAAGGTCAGTAAAAGGTTGAGCCTCAAGTTCAACTATGAGAAAGAACTCTAGCAAGGAAAGGGAATACAATTCATGAAATGGGTCTCTAGATAGAGTGGCAAATTAAGGGAGGCTTGACCTCCTTTATCTAAAGCATCCTAGATTTAAAGAAAGAAAACACATTCTGTAGCAATACAATAAATTCAAGCGAGTAAGCAAACAAGAAAGGAAGGAAGAGATGCAAAAGAAAGAGGTTGGAAAATTAGAAGAAACCATGGTAAGCTAAGGAACTTGCTAGAGGGAGATCATAATGATGGCTTGAATATATTCTTAGAAGAAAAATTAAAATCTTCATGGGCCTTCGTGATGGTTGTGCCACAGAGACTGAGCAGGCAGAAATGAGCGAGGGCAAAAAAACGGCTGAATTTACCTAGAGGCATTTTAATTAAATTCTGTTGTGCTCAAGTCCATGAGGCAATTCTTCCCGCGACATGGAACGGTCACAAATTTTGTTTGGAAAGGGGAAAGATTTGAATCCTGGATGTTCACTCAAAACATGTTACCCCAAAAAGGGGAGATTAAAGGAGCAATTACTTAGGTAAAGGTAAAGGTAAAGGTAAAGGTAAAGGTAAAGGTCCCCTAGACAGTTAAGTCCAGTCAAGGCGACTATGGGGTTGTGGCGCTAATCTCGCTTTCAGGCCGAGGGAGCTGGCGTTTGTCTGCAAACAGCTTTCCGGATCATGTGGCCAGCAGGACTAAACTGCTTCTGACACAACAGGGCACTGTGACAGAAACCAGAGCACATGGAAACACCGTTTACCTTCCCCACCACAGTGGTACTTATTTATCTACTTGCACTGGCATGCTTTCGAACTGCTAGGTTGGCAGGAGCTGAGACAGAGCAATGGGAGCTCACTCTGTCGCGGGGATTCGAACCGCCGACTTTCTAATCAGCAAGCCCAAGAAGTGTCCTTGGTAGCAATTACTTAATATCCCCTGTGAGTAGCATAGGTGCTGCTTTGCAGATGGAGCTAGAGCTTTGTTGGCAGGATAACACTAATGATAGAAGAGACCTGGAAGGTCATCCAGATTTTCCTGAAAAATTCAGGATAGATGGTTGACAAGCCTCTGATCCCATCGAGGAGAACTCATCACTTCCACTCCAAACACTCTTGCTGTTATGAAGTGCCTCCTAATCCTTAGCCATTATCTGCTTTCTAAAACAAATGAAATACTGTGAAAATCCCTGAAACAAGAAGTAATTCTAGGTTTTTCTAATTTTTTCCTTAAACTTTGTGATTTTTGTTATTTAGTTTAATTCTATAAGATAATTTTTAGTTGATTACTTATCGTTTCAGGGATTTTCACAATATTTCATTTGTTTTGTGTAATTTTCGGTTTTGTGACTGTCTTTTTTCTACTATTATCTGCTTTCCCGCCATATCCACACCTTGGCTTTAGTCCTGCCCTCTGGAGCATCTATGAAAAATTCTGTTGCATCTTCTTTTTGACAGTCAGATACCTGAAAACTGCTGCTCATTAGTGCCACCAGAAGTCCTCTGACATTCTGGTAGAAAGCTTTGTGCTCATAGCTGTCTCACTATCAATTCTTTCCTTTCAAATTGAGAAGGTAGCCATGTTTATCCATCGATCCATAGTAAGGCAACATGTTTTTCAGGCAAGGAAAACGTCACAAAATAGTGTGCAAACTTCCAGATGCTCCAGAATTCTTCACCAGGCTAGATATTAAACAATGCTGGGAGTGGGTTCTGGGTGAGGAGGTTGGCTGCGATTTCGCCACTGAAGAAGTGCAACAACTGTACAATATCCTAAATAACATCTTTGAACAGGGAACTATTTGTATCCCATGAGGAGCAATTAGTACTTTCCTCTCTTGCAGCAGGAAGGAAGCAATCATCGTTTCCATTCCCTCGGCTCCTGTTAGTTATGTTATTTGGATATCATGGATATCACATCAAGATTTATCACGGGAAAAGCTGGAACAATCCAAGCAAAATTTGTTCAAGCAAGACAAAGGGGTTGCCTGAAACAGGAAGAATCTTAGTTCTTTTGGCACTGTGCTTCATGGGAAAATATACACTGTCCATTTCAGCTAAAAGTAACAGCAGGTGTATTGCTATAGTCCTTGGGGATACACGGAACATAAACAGGTTAAGAAGCACCTATTGGATCAAGCCAATGGCCCATCAAGTCCCAATGAAGTTTTCACAGAATCAGAGAACTGTAGAGTTAAAAGGGACCCTGAGGGCCATTGAGTCTCACCCCTTGCAATACAGAGATATTTCGCCCAATGTGGGGATCGAACCCACGACTCTGAGATTAAGAAGCTCATGCCCTGTGCTTGTTGCTTGTGGGGGGGGGGTCACTAATTTTTGGAAAAGTGCTGACACCAGACAGTGGTCAGCTAATCTCAGACTATGAGGTTCTGACAGGGGTCTTCTTGAAATAGCAGCAATTAACATTTTTCTTCCCTGACCATCATCAATTTTTTTAAAAAAATAATTTGGTTTTTCAAATTAAAGTTTTACAATCACATATCCAACATACATCATAAAAACAAGATTCCAAAGAATCTCCTGGACTTCCCTCCTCCCCTTTGTGGGTCCTATTGTTACTCATTTCCTCCTGCATCTTTTATAATAATCCAAATCTTTTACATCTCCATTATATCCAAAATTCACCATTAAACTACAAGTGTTACTCCAATCCTGCTAATGATTCTGTTTACATTTATTTTTAAGATAAATTATAAATTTCCCCCATTCCTTATTTAAGGTTTGGTCTTCCTGGTTTCTGATTCTTCCAGTCAGTTTGGCCATTTTGGCATAATCCACCCACTTGATCTGCCGTTCTTCTCTGGTAGGGACTTTATCTTCTTTCCATCTCTGGGCCAATAACATCTGTACACCTGTGGTCACATACATAAATAATATTTTCTGCTCCATTGGGATTTCGGCACCACATGTCTTGTCTACACCTCAAATAAAAAGATAGTGAGATACAGTGGTATCTTGGTTCTCAAACTTACCGTATTTTTTGCTCTATAAGACTCACTTTTTCTCTCCTAAAAAGTAAGGGGAAATGTGTGTGCGTCTTATGGAGCGAATGCAGGCTGCGCAGCTATCCCAGAAGCCAGAACAGCAAGAGGGATTGCTGCTTTCACTGCGCAGCGATCCCTCTTGCTGTTCTGGCTTCTGAGATTCAGAATTTTTTTTTCTTGTTTTCCTCCTCCAAAAACTAGGTGCGTCTTGTGGTCTGGTGCGCCTTATAGAGCGAAAAATACGGTAATCAGTTCCTGTCATGGACATGGATTCCCACAGTCAAGATGAGCAGGATGAGTGAGGGGGCAGTCAGTCAGAAGAGGAAGAAAGAGACTTGCCTCTTTCTCAGTCAGCTGAAGGCAGTGGGCTAAAAAAAACCCCAACCCTTTCAGGAGGAGGAGAGACTGTACTTTATCAGTACAGCAAGAGCGGACTGGACGGAGGCCAATTCTCTGAGGAGCAACTGTTAGTCACCTAATGGGGAGGGAAAACTCTTCGTCAAAGGAAGAGGTTGGAGTTGACCCCAAGAGTCCGAGGGCACGCAGACAAACAAAGGTTAAGAAAAGGTGTCAATCAAAGAAGAAGGGGGGGATTTTGTGTTTCCTGTCGGTGGCATAATTTGAGCTCAGATGCCTCAACTTCATCATGATAATACAGCCGCTTGTATAAGCGACTCTGAGGTTAATTAATGTGTATTATAAATCTTCTTGTAAACGCAACTACTGAGTGCTGATTACCTAAGCCGGCAGCCTGCCAGTTCCTGCCAGTTCGGGAAGTCCGTTCCAAAACCAAAGCGTTCCAAAACCAAGGTGCACTTTCCCATAGAAAGTAATGCAAAATGGATTATTCCGCTCCAGACTTTTAAAAATAACTCCTAAAACAGCAATTTAACATGAATTTTACTATCTAATGAGACCATTGATCCATAAAATGAAAGCAATAAACAATGTACTGCAGTCACACAATCAGTCCATCAGTGGCTGAACTGGATTCCACACTGTCACACAGTCACACACACACACACAGACACACACACAGCCGCAAAAGCAAAAACACAAAATAGCAAAAGCAGACAGACCTCAGCCTAACACTCAGAACGGAAGTGTGGCACTCAAATAGTAAGTGCGGCACTTAAATCGAAAGTGTGGCACTCAAATTGGAAGTGTAACACTCAAAACAGAGCATGTTCGGCTTCCAAAAAAAGTTCGCAAACTGGAACACTTCCTTCCTTCTGGGTTTGAAGTGTTTGGGTTCCAAGTTGTTTAAGTACCAAGGCATTTGAGAACCAAGGTACCATGTAGCTCAGTAGGTGGTGAAGACAGGCCTTGTGTGAATCATTAAATCGGAGCTTTCCAAACTTTTCATGTTTCATTTCTTTTAAGATATACATTATTTAGTGACACAGAAATTCAGATTTACTAGCAAACTGGAGGTTCAACTAACCCATTTCCAGTACTGGGAGGAGCAAGCGAGCGTTTGCACGACACACCTATACACACTGCAGGTGTCTCAACACAGTTTGGAAAGCTTTGCCTTAAATGAAGTCTGGACTCAGCATCACAGGGGAGCAACTGGTGACCTTCAAGAGAGCCAAGGCTACATGGGTGACCCCAGTCCCCTCACACCACGTTTTGAGTGAGCAGAAGAAGAAATCCTACTTACATTTTTAACTTTATGAAGTTTCTCTGTAGAAAGGTGATTTAAAATACACAACCCTAACATATGTTTTCTACCTCCCTTAAACTCACATAAGCTACTCCAACCCCTACCCCTAAATATCAATTTAAAAACACACAAGGCTATGGGAAGCATTAAATAAAAAGATGGATGAAAATGTGTAAATATCAAAACAAAATATAAATCCTCTTCTCCTCTCTCACACGCCCATGGACACATTCTCACACTGCTCCTACCACTCCTGACTCCTGGACTGGACACCTCTGGCTTGTGACCTTTAAGCCAGAATTGAAAAAGATGTCACAAAGGAGGGCAGGTCACTGTTACCTTGACAACCCACCTACCTGGACACTGCTCCTCAGTCTTCAAAGTTCTTCAGAACTTTGAGGCACCTGATTGTCTGAAGCATCTTGTTGAAACATCTCTGTGTCTTGCCAAATGTGAGGTGGTTCTTTTTATGAGATTCAGAAGCAATACAAACACAAGTGAGTGAGAAAATTAAAGATTTTATTCTAAACAGCAAGCTTTATATACATTACCAAGCAAGCACGTTGATCTGCCACTGGGAAGCCCTCAAGAAGTGATGAAGTGACCCCAGGTAGTTTCAGGTTGTACGACCCCCCCCCCCCGACCATGAGTTTGTACATGAGCATCTGAGCTATGCCTCAAAATCATCTCATTTATAGATTACTGATAGCCTGTATGGCTTGCCCAACTTCCTATGTGCAGATTATTCATTAGCTAGCCCCCTCTTCCAATACCGTATGTTCCTCCAAACAATGTCTAACATCAAAGAAGGTCAGAAGGTACCCTGCATTATCGCGTCTTCCTTCCACCAGATTATACATTAAAGGCTGCTCTCAGCTATCAAAGAGTAGAACAATAGATAAAGGGGAAGTAAACAGAAGCAGGAGGAGAAGACCATGTCAGATCACTTATCTCCTTGAAATACAATTGTCTTCTGGATAAATTTCCACTACACTCGGTTCATATTCATATCTCCATTTCAGATTATCCTGATTTCTAAGAGAACCACCCCAATCTCCTTTTAAATACAATATGAAATGCACACCTCCCGGGTTTAGGGAGTTTAGGGGTACTCTCCTTTTGACTCAAGAAAACCACCATTTTATAATTCAAATCAGGGGAAATAAATACAGTAAATGGACCAAAGTACAAAGATTCACAAAATGTTTAGGGGTGTGCATACCCCTGCGTCCCCCCAGAAAAAAGCACTGCTTCTATGATTCTATTGTTTTGATGGGGTGAAGTTAAGACACTGGAATCAGCAGGAATTGTCCAAACATTATTCAGCCATGAAAAGCGCTTGTTTGGAAATTTGCTGAAATATTTCTGTTAAGGAATTACCGCATTTTTCGTCCTATAGGACGCACCGGCCCATAGGACGCACCTAGATTTGGGGGGGGGGAATAAAGGGGAAAAATTATTTCCCCCCCCCCCCGGCGCAGGGCTGGGGCGGGGGAAGCCCGAGCTTCCCCCGACCCCAGCCCCCAGAACAGGCAGCTCTCCACAAGCCGTGGGAGCCCAGCGATAAGTCGCGCCGGGCTCCCACAGCTTGCGGAGAGCTGCGCGAAGCCTGCTCTGGGAGCATGTGGGGCTGGGGGCGGGGGAAGCCCGCCGCCAGCCTCCAAACCTCGTCGGGAGACAGTGGGATGGCGCGCTGCGCCTCCCCGCTGTCCCCCGAGCTTGCGGGGCTGGCCGCAGGGAGAAGCACGCTTCTCCCCGCCGCCAGCCTCCAAACCAGGTCGGGGGACAGCGGTATGGTGGCGTTCCGCCTCCCCGCTGTCCCCTGAGCTTGTGGGGCTGGCGGTGGGGCTCTCCTGAAGCCTGGAGAGCGAGAGGGGTCGGTGCACACCGACCCCTCTCACTCTCCAGGCTTCAGCAAAAGCCTGCATTCGCCGCATAGGACGCACACACATTTCCCCTTCATTTTTGGAGGGGAAAAAGTGCGTCCTATAGGGCGAAAAATACGGTATCATTTTCTTCTGTATCAATAACCTTTATTTATTGATGTGGAACATTTTTAAATCCTGCCTGTGAGCATAAAACATCCAAGGCAGCTAATCTTGCCAGCAATGAGCAATCAAGGTCTTCACTGCTGTTGAATATTATATTGGAAGGCAGTCCTGTTCAGGGAAGTTTTTAATGGCATTTCCCCCCCCCCCCATTGTGCTTTTAATACAAGGTGTGACCAGAAAGTTCGGTGAATGGTCACAGAAATTGGACAGCGAGAAATATTTGAACATACATACCTTACAGGCCTTCAAAGTTGGCCTCCTCTGATGCAATGCACCATTGACAATGTTTGTAGAAACTTCTGGAGAAGTCATCTTCTCGAACTGCTTTCAGTTCCCTCATCACAGCAGCTTGGACGTGTGAAATGTTGGAAAATCTGTGCCCTTTCACTGCAGATTTCAGTTGGGGGGGGGGGAGAAATCTGGTGGGGCCAGATCGGGAGAATATGGAGGGTGGGTGTGATGGCTTGGGAATCGGATTCAGAGGCTGAACCTGCAGAATCCCAGCCTGCCCAGGAGTCCCCGCCTCCAGGACCAGCTGAGCCGGGCCTGGGGCTTGAACCTGAAGTGTCCTCACCTGTGCCGGATCTTCAGGAGCAGACATCAGCTGAGTCTGCTCCGGAGGTGATCAAGGACACATTCCCTGCAGGTGCTCCACTCTCAGCCCCATCAGGGGAAGAGGAGGTTGCCTCTGGGTCCGGTAACCCCCAGCCTCTCCTGAGCTGCAGAGGCTCAGGGCAGAGAGGCGGAGGGAACTAAGTTCCTGCAGGAGGAGTGCTCACCTCCAGGCCAGGAGAGGTGAGTCACCTGTGGACCAGAGCCGCCCTATCCTCAGGGCAGATAAAAGCCGGCCAGCCCAGTCCCAGGTTGCGGGAGCAACATTGTTGGTAACCTGTTCCTGCTGGCACCCTGACCTGCTCTTCTGCCAGAGCTCCTGACCTCACCCGACTCCTTGCCTTGGACCCCGCTTCAGCCTTGATGCCTCTTTACCACACCCTTGACCTCGGACTGGACTCGGACCACGCTGCAAGGTAACCCCCCGGGACCAGCACAGTGGGACAACTCAGTAACGATTTCACGTGGAATGTGCAATTCTTCCACCACCGTTTGGACAGACAAGCGCCAATCCCACATCAATAACTCACGATCTCTGTCAACATTTGCCGCTGTTCTGCTCATTGACGGTCTGCCAGACTGAGGGTCATCTTCGATGGTTTGCCACCCTTCACAGAAACCCTCAAACCACTCATACGCTGTCTTTCGAGTTACAGCTTCATCTCCATACACAACTGTCAGCATTTCGTGGGTTTCTGATGCCGATTTACCCAGTTTGAAACAGAATTTCATATTGACTCTCTGCTCCATTTTCAATCGCAACGCACTGCACTATTAACAGCTACTAAATGCTATCGCGTGAACGTAGGCCTGTCAACAAATGCCGAGACACATGCACATATGTTAGCTGAGATATGGACAAATGCCTCCCTCGTGTCTCTGCGAATCCGGCAGTTCCCATTATCACATACAGCGGTGATTCACCCTACTTTCCAGTCACACCTTATATTTTGTTGGGAGCTGCCCAGGGTGGTTGGGCCACCTGGTCAGATGAGCGCCATATAAATAATAAAATTATTATTATTACCCAGGAAAGAGGAAACGGCAGGCAGAAATAGGGGTATGTAGCTAATCCACAAATAGGGTAGATTCTTGAATTCCTTGAGCACTTGAGATTTTGCCATGTGATGCCAATAAAGGTTTGATGATGATGATGATGATGATTTTGCCCTTTGAACTGCAGTAAATCACTGTCCCCTGTATTATAAAGCAGTTTTCATGCTCTGTGAAATAAAGGGTGATCGATTAGCTACTACACCGTAACTGCTTCCTTTGGTTGCTCTAATGAAGACGTTTCAATCCTTTTAAAATAGCTTATTATATTTGATTTTATTGCAATTGCTTCTGACAGCCTGCAATAACCTTTTTTAAAAAATATAAAGAAATGTTGCGGGTGCAGCCTGTTCATTGGCACACCTGTCTTCTGCTGATGTCCGAAATGTGAAGCCAGGAGACTGTCTGTCTCGTATAATTGCATTGCAAGCAAGTGGAAGTCATAAGGTTGGGGTCACTTTTCCTGGTGATGCTTAGCAATGCAAACAAGAGCGCCCTCCACAATTTATTTATATATTGGTACAAATGTATTGATTGAAAAGAGGGTGAAAGTTTGTTTTTTTTCTCAATTGGAAAACAGTGTGAAGCTACTTTCCAAAATGTATAAGTTGTTGCTAGGACGGCATACTAAAGATGAAGAAGTTAAATCGGTGATGATACAGTGGGCAAAAGATATTGGGCAATAGTATTCAGTTTTCATCTGGGGAAAAGTTATGGAGGGAGGATTTAAAATTTACAGCATGCTGTGCGTTGAAGAAAAACTATATGAAAATGATGTATCGTTGGTATTTAACACCTATAAAATTAGCAAAAATGTATAGCACTGCTTCAAATGTATGTTGGAAGTGTAAGGAAAAGGAAGGCACATTCTACTATATGTGGTGGACATGCAAAATAACAAAGGCATTCTGGGAAATGATATATAATGAGTTGAAAAAAAGAAGTTTAAAATAATGTTATGAAAAAACCAGAAGCCTTTTTACTAGGAAATTTAGATGCAGAAATACCAAAGGAGGAGAAAAGATTGTTTATGTATGTGACGACAGCAGCGCAGATACTACCGGCCCAGAGATGGAAAGAAGATAAAGTCCCGACCAGAGACGAATGGTTGATAAAGTTGATGGACTACGCCGAAATGGTGAAAATGACTGGGAAAATCAGAAACCAAGAAGATGGAAACTTTAATAATGTTGACGATTATGATTCTTGTTTGAATACAAATGTATGTTTTAAAATTGAATTTTTTAAATTAAAAAGGGGGGGAGTATTCCCCCCCTCCCAGCTAGAGTGAAAGCAGTTCTCATTTCGTCACATAGCCAATTCTGATTAGCTGTGTGTGATGCCTTATTTTCTGGGATCACCTATGTCACAATTTGTAGAAAACAAAGAGACCGTACTGATATGGTTAAAATGCTTCCACTTCAGTGCAAGAGAGGGCAGGATCAAAATAACTGTTCTTTTAGAAAATGCCACCCGAACCAAAGCACTACTTTCAAGCCAACTTTTTCTAGACCTGGTTCAGACATGGCACTAAACCACAGTTTAGCATTGCGCTTCTCATTCCCCTCTCCTTTGGCATGACCACAAAGAGGAGAATGGAAGGATCCACTTCTGTTTCCAGAGCTCAAAGGGAAGCCAAGTTATGCACATGGTTTTGGGCCATGTGCAGAGTTCCAATGGAATCATCATCATCATCAACCTTTTATTCGACCGTCAGTCAGAAAAAAGTACGTTTGTCAATATACAGTTAAAACATCCAGGAAGATTTTAGAACTTAGCCAACGCTAAAATGGGCTAAACAGATAGCCCCATATCAATACAGTCAATTATAGTCTTGCGACGCTTAAAAGCTAAAAAAAGAAATTTGGCCACCAAGGAAGGTATAGCTCTAGTGACATTATTCAGCAAGTGTAAAACCTGGTTTTCTCCGGGTAGGAAGCTAAATTGACATAGGTGTGGGTCTATAAAATTTTGTCTAAGCTCTGCATAAGAAGGGCAAGTCAAGAGAATGTGTTCGGTGGACTCAACCACACCCAGGGCACAATGATAGGTTCTCTGGGCGTATGGTACTCCCCTGTACCTTCCCCACAATATTGCAGAGTCAAGGACATTTAATCTAGCCGCTGTAAGAAGTCTGCGGTATTCAACATAGTGGATTTCTGCAAGGTAGGGGGCTGGTATGGTCCGATAAATCTGGTCCCCTAGGAACATCCCTGGTTTTACCAGGGCTATGTCCTCTTGTCTGGCAATGTCACTCAGCCTCCGGGAGATCACAGCTCTAGCTTGATTGTACGTCATAGACTCAAAGTAAAGGTGAGACAATCCGCAGGATTGAACCTTGTTAATGACCTCCCTTTCCCACGATGATTGGAAATCGTCCCTCAATATCAAGGGGGCAATACCCACTGGTTTAAAACAAAGCTTGAGCCATAGCCAGAGCTTCGTCTTCAAGGCCACATACCGTAGAGCTTGCCAGCCGACCTCTAATCTCATAACCGCACCCGCTACTGAGGGGGGAATCCTAAGGATGGCTCTAAGGAATCGCGTTTGGATAGAATCCAGTTTCAAAAAATCCCTACGGGAGCCTAAAGAGATGCCCACTAAAAGAAGGGGGAGGACTTTCATTTGAAAGAGTCTCAAAGCTATCTTCACTGATTGAGCCTGATTCTTAGCATATAGAGATCTAATCTGGATGGCTGCTTTAGATGCATTAGTTGTTATATAGTCTCTATGGGCCAGAAAAGACCTATTTGACCGTATTACTTGTCCCAGATATTTAAAGCAGTTAACCTGCTCTAGGGGGATCCCGTTCATCGACCATCGATGGAGTCTCGGTCGGGCAGAGAAGACCATGATCTTGGTCTTAGCATAGTTGGGCTGGAGCTCATGCTGATCTCCAATGGAATCAAGTTTCTCAGTAACACCGGTGCCCACAACCTCATTTGTGGCTTACACTTGGGGGGAATCTAATATATACGTATATAAAAAACATAATTTTATCGGCCACCTTTGCGCAGGTCAAACCATGCTCAAGGCATCTTATGACATGAAAAGAATACATAACTACAACATAACATCCGCGACCAGAAAGAAGAGGAATATCAAGAAGACTGGAAGAAATTTAAAGACTATTTGAATAGAGATTGCAACATTGAAAATTAGAAGTTACCTGAAAGTATCAATTAGGCCTAGGATTAAATTAGGATTTAATTATTAAATGAGATTTATAAGGTTAAGAAAAGTTAAGAAACTTGACTATAATTGGAATATTGTTTTTGAATAATGATATTGGAAAACTGCTACATTTAGTTACAAGGAAATTCAGATGGGAGGGACTGGAGTAAGTCAAGTAATATGTTTATGAGGCTGGAAGTTTAATCAATTATTAATTTGTATTGTGTTTGTGTACTTGTTGTTATATCTTTTGCTGTTATTTGCTTTATTTGCTTTATTTTTTTCCTATTCTTTCTTTATTGGTTTTTTAGTATGTGTTATATTTGTAAGAAACCTAATAAACATTATTGGGGAAAAACACATAACTACAGCATAAGAAAAGCAGTCATAAACCATAAATCAGACATTAACAAATACAAAACCAAACTGAACAATTCCCACATAAATCACAACAAAATGTAAAATAAAGATACAAAAAACCAACAGCAACATCTCTCACCCCCCCCAAAAAACCCCCAATATTCCCACTCAAGAGTCTGTTCAGCAACCTCAGCTTTTGTAGCTGGAGTCAGTCAAGGCCCCACCTTGCCAGGCCAGGTAGGAAAAGGCCCACAAGGAAGGTAGCAAGTCTTCCAGGATTTGCAGCCAATATTGAGGCATGTGTCAGAGCAATCATTTGGATGCTACTTTAATTTATGACAGCTTTCAAAACACAGGTGGCCGTTTCATGCAGTAGCTTAATGCATGGAGGAGCCAAGTGCATGCAGTGGTTTGTGCAATGTTCTTCACCAGAGGCCTTTTTAAAAAACCAGGACCGTCATATTACAGTCATAGTGTATGCACCAAACCTGCATCTAAGCATGGAAATGTTTCCGAATTTTAATTCAGCTTTTAAAAAATGAATGTGTATTTTAAAACTATGTCTAAAGCCGCCTTCTTCTTCTTCTTCTTCTTCTTCTTCTTCTTCTTCTATCACTCGTAGCCGAGTAAGATTGTCTTCCATGAACACGGTCTTAACAGTGAGTCCATAAGTGACTGTGGAGGCCAATTCTGGATCCACACGTCCTTCCACAGTGGGGACATAGGTTTCCGGGTGGGTGTTGATCGTGGTGAGGGTTTGTCAAGTGTGCCTTCCTCTTAGCACGTTTCTTGTCCTGAGTTCGAGTGTCTTCAAAGCCCATGACACCTTTGGTCTAGGCCGTTCTCCAATTGGAGAAGAAGAAGAAGAAGAGTTTGGATTTGATATCCTGCTTTATCACTACCTGAAGGAGTCTCAAAGCGGCTAACATTCTCCTTTTCCTTCCTCCCCCACAACAAACACTCTGTGAGGTGAGTGGGGCTGAGAGACTACAGAGAAGTGTGACTGGCCCAAGGTCACCCAGCAGCTGCATGTGGAGGAGAGGGGAAGCGAACCCGGTTCCCCAGATTACGAGACTACTGCTCTTAACCACTACACCACACTGGCTCTCACAGGCCAGTGTTTCACAATTGTTGGTGTTTATCCCACAATTGTTTTTTAAGATTTGCCTTGAGAGAGTCTTTAAACCTCTTTCGTTGACCACCAGCATTACGCTTTCCATTTTTAAGTTCGGAATAGAGTAGTTGCTTTGGAAGACGATAATCAGGCATCCACACAACATGACCAGTCCAACCAAGTTGATGTTGAAGAATCACTGCTTCGACATTGGTGATCTTTGCTTCTTCCAGTACACTGGCATAAGTTCGCCTACCACTTTAGTAAAGGGATCATTGCAAGTTTCTCCATTTTGGATTCTTTGGTGTGCATCTTTGGACTACCAGAGTTGAGCCTTGTTCTGTTGGCCAAAGCCAATGCGGCAACTTTCAGTCAACGGAAACCCTTTGACTTTTTGCCTTTCCATTCTGACTGGGGAATGTAATTCTTGTGAGTTTATTGGTCCCTTTTGTGATGCCACTGGATGACTATGGAATGGGCAATTTGGAAGAAAGCCCTGGGTAGTAAATATATCGGGTGATTTAAGAAGCTAAAATATCATAACAGAAATTATGGTTGTACCACAGGGAATATATTATTTCTGGTTTCCTGGCCAGCTAGTATAAAATACAAAATACATTTCTGTTTTTCTATTGGTTCATAGTTGCTCTGTCAGGCAAGCCTTTGGCTTTTAACAACGCACATGTGATTAGGCAGATAAAGAGATCATGAGGCAGAAAATAGATCTTAACAGCTGATTCCAGATACTCATAAGTGTGTTTAATAACCTATCATTTGATACCCCATGGTTATAGCAACCATTAGCTTGACACTCTGGGATTATTTAAGAAATTGCCGTTATTAAAAACGGGCAACTGAAAAGTGAGACATATTTATCTCTTAGTTTTACGCACAAGCAATTAATTGGTCTAAATTATACTTGGTTCTAATGCTGGGGCTTATTTATAGTGTAGCTGAGGATTTATTGCTCTGCTCTGCTTCCTGGAACATATCACTGGCCAAGTTTGGGCATTCTGTGTGATTATTATAGCTATTTTGCAAAATGGTGAAGGAGAGAGGAGTGTCCGGAGCTCTAGGAGGTTTTATTTCATTACATTTTAGATTTATAACATGTTTTAACCACATAGGCTAAGAGTGGCTAACAACCTTATAAAGAAAACTAAAGCTATTGTTTATTTAAATCTCACTAAAATAACGCTTACTTGTCCTCAGCCAGTAAGGTCTATTTCACACAGTTGGATTATTCGTATAATAAATGTGGACCACACATCTTTCATTGAGTTTATATTGCATCCCAGCGCACAACTGCAGTATTCCTCTGCTCCTTGAGTAGCCAACATGGTGCCCTCCATATGCTTTGGACTACAACTCCCATCATCCTGGCAATTGACCATGCTGGCTGAGACTTCTGGAGAACATCACATTGACTTCCTCTACTCTACTTCCACACTGGTTTTTTTGTTTTATTTTATTTTAATTAGATACCGCCCTATACCAGGAGGTCTCAGGGCTGTTCACAGAAAAGATCACAATATATAAAATCAAAATAAGAATAATAACCCAATAACACCCCCCCCACACAAAAAGAGCCACATTTTAAAAGGGTATAGGATGTCAATCAGATCAATCAAAGGATTGGTTAAAAAGGATCATTTTTGCCTGGTGCCTAAAGGTGTATAGTGAAGGCGCCAGGCGAACTTCCCTGGGGAGAGCATTCGACAGACGGGGGGCCAATGCAGAGAAGGCCTCTTCTCATGTTGCCACCCTGTGGACCTCTCCAGGAGGAGGCACACGAAGGAGGGCCTCAGAAGATGATCTCAGGGTCCGGATAGGTTCATATGGAAAGAGGTGGTCCTTGAGGTATTGCGGTCCTGAGCCATTTAAGGCTTTATAGGTCAAAACCAGCACTTTCAATTGGGCCTGGAAATTAATTGGTAGCCAGTGCTGTCGGACCAGGATCAGTGCAATATGCTCAAACCGTCTTGCTCCGGTGAGCAACCTGGCCACTGAATTCTGCACTAGCTGAAGTTTCCAACTGTCTTCAGAGGCGTATAACACATTGCAGCAATCTAACCTTGAAGTTACCAGAGCATAGACAACAGTAGTTAGGCTATCCCTGTCCAAATAGGGGCGTAGCTGGGCCACCAGTCGAAGCTGATGGAAGGCACTCTGGGCCACTGAGGCCACAATTGAATACAGTTCTGCCAATGTCACATGCCCATCTTGCAAAAATCTCCAATGGTCACAGAATGGCCTAGTGGTTGTATAGTTCATGGCACTTGAATGAGGCCTAATGTAGTATATTTGTGGGATACAGGTTTGCAAAGATGATTACTGATATTTAATCCTGAACCCTGCTAGTCATTGACTGGCTCCACTTTGGTTGGTTTGTCTTTCCAAATCCGCCTCTGGAAATGGTCTGTGGTTTGCTTGTGACCAACAAACTAGACTATGAAACCATGGTTTGAAGGCAGCTTATGAATCTTGACTTGTGTTAACCGCAATGTCATGTCACATGCCAACACACTATCCTGGCTTAATCTTAGTTTCATAGAATTGTAGAGTTGAAAAGGACCACGTAGTGCAGAAATTTTTCACCCAAGGTGGGGCTCGATTCCATGAGCCTGAGATTAAAAGTCTTATGGGCTACTGAAGGAGCTAATCTTATTTTTGTGCCCTGTCTCACCTGGGTATAGAACATGGGAATGCTTAAAAGACAAGATCCACATTAGGCAAAACAAGGTATGGTTACTTTCCTTGTGTATAAAACTGTTGCTTGGTTTGTTCCACCAACCATGGTTTAAAACAAAGCTTAGCATTATGTGAAAACACAACCACTATGGCGTCTGCTCTCTTCTCCACTTCTAAATATGTCTCAAAGTGTTTGAGCAGTGGAGCGTTCAACTTTGTTGAAAGTTCTCTGGCTAAATAACTGGCAGTCAAAGTGTCACATTTAGTGTGCCGACAACACGAACAAGAATTATGCTGCAGTATATTTTTATTTCGTTCTAGCCCGTAATGATGTCTCATTATAATTTTACTTCCATGCATCGTGTTAAATAAGCGAAAATTAATTTGCTCTTAATGCCGTTTTTAATAATGTCACATAACCAGTCCACTATAGCTCTTCAATCACTGGGACAAAGTGCATTGGGCCAAATGTGATCCAGAGAGCAATGTTTTACCATGCAATTTTCCTGATCCAAATAATATCATTTCTGAAAAATACAGACTGTTCACATGGCCCAGTTTTTTAGAAAGAAAAGTTGTGATTTTGCTGTTGCTTTTGAACCTTTCTTCATAGAAAGATGAGGGTAGCAGCACTCTAATTCTGGTGTTATATACAGTGGTACCTCGGGTTACATACGCTTCAGGTTACATACGCTTCAGGTTACAGACTCCGCTAACCCAGACATAGTGCTTCAGGTTAAGAACTTTGCTTCAGGATAAGAACAGAAATCTTGCTTCGGCGGCGCAGCAGCAGCAGGAGGAGGCCCTATTAGCTAAAGTGGTGCTTCAGGTTAAGAATAGTTTCAGGTTAAGAACGGACCTCCGGAACGAATTAAGTACATAACCCGAGGTACCACTGTATCAGTATATGTTCTAATTGAGATTGATGATATACTTTTAACCTGTTTTGACTCTTATGAGTTTATCTGACTGTACTCTGCTTTTTCCTTTAAAGTGGCATATAAATTAAATAACAACACCAAATCAAGATATGGTGCAAAGGGAAGGAGCAGCATGTGACTGTACCAATCATGGTAATAAGACTACAACTCCTGAGTGTTAGTTATATAAGGAGACATGGGACACAGGTGGCGCTGTGGTCTAAACCACTGAGTCTCTTGGGCTTGCCGATCGGAAGGTCGGTGGTTCGAATCCACATGACGGGGTGAGCTCCTGTTGCACTGTCCCAGCTGCTGCTAATCTTAGCAGTTGAAAGCACACCGGTGCAAGTAGATAAAAGAGGTACCACGGTGGCGGGAAGGTAAGCGGCGTTTCTGGGCGTTCTGTTTTCCGTCACGGTGTTCAGTTGTGCCAGAAGCAGTTTAGTCCTGCTGGCCACATGACCCAGAAAGCTGTCTGTGGACAAACGCCGGCTCCCTCGGCCTGAAAGCGAGATGAGCACCACACCCCATAGTTGAATTTGATTGGACTTCACCATCCAGGGGTCCTTTAAAGGTAAAGGACCCCTGGCAGTTAAGTCCAGTCGCAGATGACTCTGGGGTACAGTGCTCATCTCACTTTACTGGCCGAGGGAGCTGGCATTTGTCTGCAGTTTTTCCGTGTCATATGGCCAGAATGACTAAGCCACTTCTGGCGAAATCAGAGCAGTGCATGGAAACGCCGTTTACCTTCCCGCCGGAGCGGTACTTATTTATCTACTTGCACTTTTGGGTGTGCTTTCATAAGCATTACTTACTTTTGAGAAAATATGCATAGGATTGTACTGTAAGTGTGCCTACCTGTTGGATTGTATATATGGAGTTGTATCAAACTTAATTATACTGAGTGCTTTTTTCTGGGGGGTACGCAAGGGTACACACTGTCGAAAATCAAGCCTATATTGGGAGTAACTGGCAACTCTCCCAGGCACCCGGCTTGGTCTCCTGTTGACCTCCCTGGCTGCATTCCCCAGCAAGATCCAGGCTAGGTCACGATAGGCGATTCTTCCCAAACGTGGGAAGAACACACACCCCCTCCCTCCTGCTCCCCCGGCAAGGAAAAGGAGATAGACAGAAACATATTTACATGCTTTTATTTCTGTCTTTGCAGCATTACAGAAAACATGTCTGTACTCTTCAAACTCCAGCAGTCAAGTGACAAAGACTTCCTGTACTTCCTGTACATACGTAAGAGGAAGAGCTCATATTACACTCTGAGCTTATTCCAGTGCATTGCCCTGTGAACTGACTGTCCCTCTGTTTCCCACAGACAGTCCCAACCTTCCATCATGTAATGCTTTCAAGCTAGCAGTTTGCAGCTGCATTGCATCCATATCGTAACACACACACCCCCTAAACATTTTGCGAATATTTGTACTTTTGTCCATTTATTGTATTTATTTTTCCTGATATGATCTATAAAATGGTGATTTTCTTGAGTTGAAATGAGAGTACCCCTAAACATTCTTTTTTTGGGGGGTGGAAGCACTATATTCTGGATAAACCCATTGAAGTCAACGACAATTAGTTATAATGAATTTAAATTCACTTATTTCAATGGGTCTACTCATTAAGTCAGGTAAAACCCATACTCTTTATATGCAGCAACGGTATCATTGATACTGTCTTTCTCCCCCACCCCAATAAAAAAGCAAGAAAAGGAGCCACATTGAGGGGGAAAGTCAGCATTAATCAATAAAGCTACAAATCAATATGTGCACCAAATTATAGTTTATAATCTTCCCAAATAAAACTTAAACTGCACTTTTCTTTTGGAAGTAAAGCTTGCTTTAAAGAAGTCCAGCAATAAAATATTTCGTACATTAATTTACTGTTGCTTTTTTAAAAAATCCACAAGGTTATTTGCAAGCTTTTAAGTCGCATTACAAAGTTAAATCATCTTGACTCTTTTTCATGTTTGCTGCAGGACGCATTAGTTTAACATTTCAGCCTACAGTACCGGTTGTTTATTAGAATAATTTTGAAGAACTACGAATATTTTATGCCAAGCAATGCAGTAAGATTATCAGAGGTTCAAAGCACAGCACTTTGTGTTCTGCTAATACTGGCTAATACTTACTGGCATGTGTCTCCTTGAAACTGTGTAATGTATTTATATCAGCTGTTGTTTTAGTGAATTTAAAAGAGGCATTACAGGAAGAAAATGTAATGTAAATTCTAAACAGTGCCTCTTGTGCTGCATTAAATTACTATGCTTGTCTGGTAGTAAACTTTTTTTTTCTCTCGGAGCGATGTGAAAATGATTTATAATTGCATTTATATTTCAAATCTTTCGTTGAAGCATCCTTGCTATCTGGTGACTGTCTGCTGATATATAACTTACGGCCCCCAATTAAAATGTGCCATGCGTATAATTGCAGGGGAATATTTTATCATTTCTACAGGGTATTTCTGGTTCTGGTTTCAGAGCTTGACATCGCAGCTGGCAAAATGCTCAAGTCCATTGCAAAGGCTGGTGGGGGAAGCAAGTGCCAGTTTACCAGTTCACCAAGGTAAGCACAACTTTGCTGAATAAACCAAACACAATGACCCAAAATGTAGTTTGGAAAACCTTGGAGGCAGCGAATCACAAGAGCAGGCGCCGGCAAAAATAATGACGCGGAGAAACCTGCAAAGCCAGCTGATGCCTCTACCGAGCTCCATCCTTATTTCAGACATGATATATCAGTATAACACAATGTTTAGCTGGTGATATATCGCGATGTTGAAAACCAGATATTGCCCAGCCTTACTGTTCCCCCCGACTTAGTTCCATCTTTATCTCAGACATCGTGATATATTGATATATCGCAATGTTTAGTCAGTGATATATTGTTGTAAACCAGATATCGTCCAGCCCCAGTCGTCATCATAGTAATGACCATATTTGAGTAATAATAATAAATAATTATAATTATTATTATTATTTATCATTTATACCCCGCCACTCTGGGCAGCTCCCAACAGAATATTAAAAACACAATAAAACATCAAACATTAAAAACTTCCCTGAAGGGCTGCCTTCAGATGTCTTCTAAAAGTCAGATAGTTGTTTATTTCCTTGACATCTGACGGGAGGGCGTTCCACAGGGTGGGCACCACTACTGAGAAGGCCCTCTGCTTGCTTCCCTGTAACCTCACTTCTTGCCATGAGGGAACCGCCAGAAGGCCCTCGGCGCTGGACCTCAGTGTCTGGGCTGAACTATGGAGGTGGAGATGCTTCTTCAGGTATACTGGGCCGAGGCCATTTAGGGCTTTAAAGGTCTGCACCAATAGTTTGATTTGTGCTCAGAAACGTACTGGGAGCCAATGTAGGTATTTCAAGACCAGTGTTATGTGATCCCGGCGGCCATTCCCAGTCCCCAGTCTAGCTGCCGCATTCTGAATTAATTGTAGTTTCTCAGTCACCTTCAAAGGTAGCCCCACGTAAGCGCATTGCAGTAGTCCAAGGAGTGGCAGACCTACCCTTCCTTCCCTGGAGACATTTGTAGTTCAGTCATATATAAGTTGTCAGAATCAATTAAGTAGATAGATAATATCAATATGATGGGTTTTTTAAAAAAGGGATTTAGCCATTACCCCAACTTCCTATGACAGATGATCAAGTCTATGCCTACATCTTACACTTATTTCAGTTCCTCCAATGCCTACCATTTTTAAGTGAATGACTCCTTCGGCTGGTAGCGTGGAACCCTCACCATGAGACAAATGTTCCTGCCAAGCTGTAAAGAGGATTTGGGGAGGGAAATGGAAGGAAATGTTTGATGCAAGGTGTAATGGGTACCGCAGAACTAACAATAGACCTGATCCTGGGATATTTGGTTTCGCTAATATGATCCAATTAAGCTGAATCAAAGCATCCTTGGGTTCATTTGCTCAAAGCCATTCCTTCAATGAGGAAACATTAAGTCACGGGTCTCCTTCTCTCTCTCTCTCTCTCCCTCTCTCTGCCAGCTGCCCATGTGGTTTTATAATCCAAAAAAGCAATGAGGTAGTGAATAACGGGATTACTTTTAGAGGTTAATAATTGGGTGATGGGAAAGTCTTTTGTGATGCTTTAGCACATGCCGAGTCATAGCAGTTAAGGCAAATTGTCACCAAGAAACTGGAAATAGTATTTTAGATTGGCCTCTTTTGTTAAACGTGTGCTTATGTGAATGTGGGATTGATTTTTTCTCTTTTTTTGCAGGGAATGTGTGGACTCGCAGAGCAAAGTTATCTCCCTAAAGTGCAGGCTTCTTTTAATAGCCTAATTCGTGTTCCCAGCTTGGGTCCACTCAGTCCAGCCTCAGTTATGTTTTTAAGTCGGGAGGGAAGTGTGCTGTGAGACTGCAGGGAAGGGATAAAACTCGCCATTTCACATTCTTGGTGCCCAGCAGGTCTGTGTGTTCGTTCTGTGGAAGATTTGGCTTTCCATTTGCGACGGGAGCAACTGAGTGCTCTGCGGAAAGGCATTACCTTTTGAGAAATCTCCTCTGGCATCCCATAAAAAAAAGCTGCTTAAAGCTAGGCTGCTGAGAATCTGACCCGTAAGAGTATTATTTTCAGAGAGGTCTCCTACTGGAGCTACATCCCTGTTCCAAAAATGGACTATTGTCGAGTTGGCTTAGTTCTTTGTAAGGGAAAGTGCCATGCTACTTAACTGTCCATGTCCCGCAACTCTGGAGTATGAACTCTTCTAAACTTAACTGTGTTCTGTGTTCATCTCCCTCTCCTCCCATGAGTTTTAATAATAATAATAATAATAATAATAATAATAATAATAATAATAATAATTTATTATTTATATCCCGCCCATCTGGCTGAGTTTCCCCAGCCACTCTGGGCGGCTCCCAATCAAGTATTAAAAACAGTACAGCGCTGAACAGGGCTGCCTTAAGATGTCTTCTGAATGTCATGTAGTTGTTTATCTCTTTGACATCTGATGGGAGGGCGTTCCACAGGGCAGGTGCCACTACCGAAAAGGCCCTCTGTCTGGTTCCCTGTAGCCTCACTTCTCGCAATGAGGGAACCGCCAGAAGGCCCTCGGCGCTGGATCTCAGTGTCCGGGCAGAACGATGGGGGTGGAGACGCTCCTTCAGGTATACAGGACCGAGGCCGTTTAGGGCTTTAAAGGTCAGCACCAACACTTTGAATTGTGCTCGGAAACGTACTGGGAGCCAATGCAGATCTCTCAGAACCGGTGTTATGTGGTCCTGGCGGCCACTCCCAGTCACCAGTCTAGCTGCCGCATTCTGGATTAATTGCAGTTTCCGGGTCACCTTCAAAGGTAGCCCCACGTAGAGCGTGTTGCAGTAGTCCAAGCGGGAGATAACTAGAGCATGCACCACTCTGACGAGACAGTCCGCAGGCAGGTAGGGTCTTAGCCTGCGTACCAGATGGAGCTGGTAGACAGCTGCCCTGGACACAGAGTTAACCTGCGCCTCCATGGACAGCTGTGAGTCCAAAATGACTCCCAGGCTGCGCACTTGGTCCTTCAGGGGCACAGTTAGCCCATTCAGGACCAGGGAATCCCCCACACCCACCCGCCCCCTGTCCCCCAAAAACAGTACTTCTGTCTTGTCAGGATTCAACCTCAATCTGTTAGCCGCCATCCATCCTCCAACCGCCTCCAGGCACTCACACAGGACCTTCACCGCCTTCACTGGTTCTGATTTAAAGAAGAGGTAGAGCTGGGTGTCATCTGCATACTGATGAACACCCAGCCCAAACCCCCTGAAGATCTTTCCCAACAGCTTCATATAGAAAAAAAGATTTGGCCTCTGTGAACTTCGTTTCTGAGATCTGAAAAGAAGAGAAAAAGTCCACTGCAAAAAGTGTCCACCTGGCAACTTTTTAGCGGCATTTCCAGATGACCTGTTTAATGAGATTTCATCCTGATTACATAAGAATCATAGAATCGTAGAGCTGGAAGAGAGACAAAGGGTCAACTAAGTCCAACCCCTGCAAAGCAGGCAACTTTTGCCCAAGGTGGATTCGAACCCGCAACCTGAGATTCAGATGTTTTCAGGGAGACGTTGGCTGTTTAAGGAGCATCCATTTTGACTTGTTGGGTGGCTGTGTGTCAATGCTAGTGTTACCCCATCACTCTCCTTATTGCAAAAAGTCCGATTTGGGGAGGAAATGGGCTTGTTGCCGAACTTGAATTTGCTGCTCTGTGATTGAACCCCAACTGGAAATAGCAAAGGCCCGACTTCCCCATGTTCCTCATTGAAGAACACAGCAGCAGGCCCATCGTCACTGAAATAAGCCTATCATGCAAGGCTGAAGCTCCGTGACAGAGCACATGCTGTCAGGATGGTGTCAGCAGCTCCCGGCTGGTTGCCCAGGAAATTAGAAAAACAAGGAAAAGTTTCTTACCACCCTTTTTTCTTTCAATATTACAGAGAGAGGCTATAGAACCTAGTCTCTTGGTTAATGGCGTTGTCCCAAGTGACTGTCCACCCACCACCTCTCCCACTTCCTCATTCGTCATCTTCTCCTCTACAGGTTGCTCTCCTGCTTTTAAGGCTCGCGGGGTTCTGGAGATAGAGGGTCTGGAATACTTTTTAGTGACAACATGCCAGCCAGCTGCACCTCCAGTTCTGCCAGTGCCAGATTTACGTATAAGCTAAACAAGCTATAGCTTAGGGCATGGGTAGGCAAAGTAAGGTCCACGGACCGGATCAGGCCCAATTGCCTTCTGGATCCAGCCCGCAGACTGTACGGGAATCGCCATGTGGATCGCTAGCAATTGCGTTCTTTTTTTTTTTTAAAGATATTTATTGAAATTTTCAAAAAATAAAGAAAAAACAAAAAAAAAATAAAAATAAAAATAAAATAATTACATTCCTTTCTTTCAGTAACATATTTCCTTGACTTCCCCACACCTCCCCTTCTTGTATTCCAATTCAATTTTTAGTTCAGCAAGTTCTTATCCCCAAATTTTACCTTATTATATTTAAATCCTTTTGATTAACCAATTTTAACATAAACCTCAATCTTTATGCATCAATACTTATTCTTAATATCTTTTTCTAAGATCGACCCCAATTCCCTTTCACGAGTTCCCCATTTTAATATAAGTAACAAAACAAAGTATATAAAAACAAAGTATAATTGTACAGCCTTTGGATACCCAAAACCCCACTCCCCACCTTTCCCGGTTTCAAGCTCCAACAAATGTCCATCAGTCTATCTGGTGTCAGCCTGGTGACCTCACATCCGAGGCTCTTAAGTCTCTCTCATTTCCTCTCTGCCGGTTTTTTTGGTAGTCCTTTATATTAAACACCAAATCTCGGAGAAGCTCTGTCCCAATAAGGTCCAAGTTTCTTCCAGCCAGACCTCCATATTTAAAATTGTAGTCCAAATCTTGTTTCTTACTTCTTTTAAGTCCAAATGTCCCAGAAACTAGCTAGCAATTGTGTTCTTTCCCTTTCCCTCCCTCTCCCTCACACAGCGGCGGCGCCTCCTCCCTCCCTCCTCCTGGCTTCTCCCTGCCTTGCCTAGAGAAGGAATGAGGCTGGGCTTTGTTGGTGCCAGCAGCAGCAGCAGCAGTGCGTGAGCAGCCGCCATTTTAAGCAGCCAGCCCCTCTCTGGAGCCTTTTTGCATGCCACTCATCGTCCCTCCACCACTGCCACTGCCAGCCCGTGCCACTCGCAAGACACAGGTAGGCAGCCACCGGGGCTCGTGGTGCTCTTGCATCTCCCCCCCCCCAAAAAAATATAGTCCGGCCCCCCACAGTGGACTGGCCCCCTGCTGAAAAAGTTTGCTGACCCCTGGCTTAGGGCCCCACTGTCTTGAGGGCCCCAAAAAAATTAAAGGAAAAAAAAACCTGGATGTACATTTCCAAAATAAAAGATAAAAACAAATAAAATAAAACCTACATACAGCAACAGTGTTGTGTGGGCTCCTATTTGTTATGTGCAAATGGCTTTAGATACCTATTAGGTCCATAAATTACCATATAGCATATATTCAAAACAAAAGACAGCGACCATTTGTTGTTGACAAAGGACAGCTGGGCATATAAAGGGCCCCATTACCTTCAGTAGCTTAGGGCTTCATCAAACATAAATCCAGCCCTGGGTTCTGCCTGCAACTCCTCTCCCATTATTTCCTGACTTTCCCCCTCATCTGCCTCTCAGCCATGACCTCCCTCAAACCCCTGTTGTAAATCTATACTGTCTTCCTCTTCCTCCTCCCTGAAAGGGTCAGGATGGGGAGGCGGTCTCCACCATTCCTCCTCTGCTCAGCCCCTGACATCACCCCCCTCTCCACTGCCCTCCCACCCTGTGGTTTCGGTCGGTTGGGGTGGCATGTATGGAATGCCCTTTGCATGTCTAGCGCATGGACATGTTCTGCGTACTCACATGATCTTTCTTCAGGGCCATAACCCTTCCACACAATCAGGTATTGCAACTTCTTTCTTTGCATCCTGGAGTCTAGAATTTGCTCTCCGTCTACCATGACGGGAGGTGGAGGGGCTTGCGGTGCTGATATAAGGGACCCCATCGTTAATTCTTTTTCTTTTTCACACAAAAAGCCCATGAGAGGTTTCCAGTCCTTAACCAGTGTTAACAATGGCTTTTCTCTGGTGAAGCATGTCCATTTTGCCATCTCAGCCAAGTCTGTTGATTTGAACAGCCTTCCTTCCATTGCTGGGTCCTTCCATCTTTGTGCATGTAAAAGTATTGTATTGTAACCATAATCGAGGTCCTTTTCCACAATGTCCTGTTCTCTTCTGCTCCGGCTGATTCCAAGAAATGGAAATGCTGCCTGCATCTTCCCACTTGCTCTCACGGCGTTGCATTTTACATTCCGGTTTGCATTTTATATTGTAAGGAGCCCTGTCATCCTTTGATTATTTATTTAATAAATAATAATTGTGACACACTGCACACTGGCTTGCTGATCCCAACCTGGCATGTTAACTCCTTTGCTCTGTGCCACAGAAGCCAGCGGCATCTTAATATGGAGCAGGATATGACAGTGATGAAGATCTTGAGGGATCAGTTGTCTGAGAATATGTTAGCAAGGGAGCTTCATGTGTCTCACAGTTTCATTTAATTGCTGTCTGTCTCCCCCTCTCTCCTGAAGCATCTACAGTGGTGCCCCGCAAGACGAATGCCTCGCAAGACGGAAAACTCGCTAGACGAAAGGGTTTTCCGTTTTTTGAGCTGCTTCGCAAGGCGAATTTCCCTATGGGCTTGCTTCGCAAGACGAAAACATCTTGCAAGTTTGTTTCCTTTTTCTTAACACCGTTAATACAGTTGCGACTTGACTTCGAGGAGCAACTCATAGAACGCAGTGTACATAGTAGCCTTTTTTGAGGTTTTTAAAGACTTTGTTGATTTTTGAAGCTTTTCCAAAACTTCTTTTGCAGCCATTTGGTAAGTTAAGCTTTTAAAACTTTTTTGGGGGGGTTTGGATTTTGGGTTGGGGTGTTTGGAATTCAAGGACTTGGTGTTGGGGAGGGGTTTGCAAGAATCTGGAAGCTTGTGTGTTTTTTTCTGCATTTTTATGATTTTCTGTGACCATTGGGCCACTCTGCTGTTTTTTTAAAAAATTTCTGGGTTTGAATTTTGAAATGCTCTTTACAGTATGTGTGACTTTAAAGAGCACTTAATAAACTCTTGTTGTACCAAATTTGGCTTTGTTTGGACTTTTTTTGACCATAGGAACGCATTAATTGATTTTCAATGCATTCCTATGGGATTTCGTGCTTCGCAAGATGAAAAATTCGCTAGACGAAAAAATTCGCGGAACGAATTAATTTCGTCTTGCGAGGCACCACTGTACTTCTTGTATGATGAAGCCAAAGCGGTGCTTCAACTGTGGGAATGTTGAGGATGGTAGGAGAGGATATATTGATTAAATATTATCCTTCCTCACTCACGCTAGTGAGCTAATAGCAGAGCACATTCCCTTGTACATTGCAGGAAGCTAGTTGATGGATTCATGAGAACCGTTTGAGTTAAGCAATCCAGTCTGGCTTGTCCAGATTGGAGTGTTCCTGGTAAATCCCCTTTAGTTCCCTCTTAAAAACAATAATGACACAGCAGCCTTCTTTTAAAAGTAATGATAAGGTTTACTTACATTCAGTTCACAGTATGATCCTGAAGGCAGGCTTTAGCTTGTAGTTACAGTTACAGAGAAAAGTGTGGGTTCATCCTCTTGTGAAGGATGAGCCCATGTGCTGCTGGCTGAGAGCCAGCAGACAGCAAAAGCATCAAGAAGAGATCAGATCAAGAGAGTGAGAGATGGCTTCATGACTAGACCCTTTATAGGGTCTGCCAGGGTCACACCCATCTACCTGGTCACATGCAAGTAGAGTAAGTTCCAGACCAGGTGTGACAGGAAGTCCTCCTGGCTGGTGCAACATTCCCCTGTGAAATATGCTCGGAGTCCTATAGTGATTTCATGCTCTTTATTGCAGCTTGTAAAACAGTGATTGAATTGCCCCCCAAACCTCAGGCTTTTATATACATTATTTACAGAACGAGTCCCGTCTGATTGGCTGATTCTGCTTCCCTCCTGGAGCCTGATTGGTCTTTTCCTGCAGGCCAATCAGTTGTTGCATTCTATGATCCTACCAGCCTAATAGGCTGATTAACTTCTTCCTGGAGCCTGATTGGTCTTCTCCTGCAAGCCAATCACTTGTTGCATTCTAGGATCCTGCTTGCCTATTGTTCTAGGATCCAAGGTTAGTACATAACACCCTGTGTGTCCACTCTGGGCAAACAGGAAATGTTGTCTTTGACTGCTTCAGTGATGTTACATCCCACATGACCCATATGAACACAAGGTAATGTAACAGAGCTATAGTTCTTTGGACGCATGCAATAAAACACATAATTTAAAATGGCAACATTTTGGAGGAGGACTTTGATTGGGTTGACCTTTCCGTGCTCTTTCTCCAACTTCCTTGAAAGGCTTGCGCTGCTGAGTTCCATAATACTAATTCCCAGAAAGCGTTGGTGTTCTTGTCTCTCCCCCCCCCCCGGCTTTGTATCCTTCTGCTCTACCTATATCTGGGGTATCTGCACACTTAGCTGCATGGATGAAAATCAAGATACAGCAGTGTCAAGGTCAAAGCTGTCCATCACTCATTGACAGAGAAGATGAGCACCTTGTCAGGTGCAGCACGAACGTGATACAAATCACTCACACAAAACTGCAATTAGGATGGCAATTGCTGGATTCACTTCCTGCTAGATGCTTTAAGGTTGAGATATCATACAAAGGAGGCTCTTCTTGATGTTAGTGGGCTACAGCACCTGGGGAGGAATCACATCTGTCAGCCAGGTAAAAGGTAAAGGGACCCCTGACCATTAGGTCCAGTCGCAGACGACTCTGGGGTTGTGGTGCTCATCTCGCTTTACTGGCCAAGGGAGCCGGCGTACAGCTTCCGGGTCATGTGGCCAGCATGACTAAGCCGCTTCTGGCGAACCAAAGCAGCGCACAGAAATGCCATTTACCTTCCCGCCAGAGCGGTACCTATTTATCTACTTGCACTTTGACGTGCTTTTGAACTCCTAGGTTGGCAGGAGCAGGGACCGAGCAACGGGAGCTCACCCCGTCGCGGGGATTTGAACCGCCAAACTTTTGATCGGCAAGTCCTAGGCTCTGTGGTTTAACCCACAGCGCCACCCGCCTCCCCCAGTACATGGGTAGATGAGTCTAAAAAACCCAGGACACAAATTTTCACTGCCCTCTAGCAGCTACGGTGGCTCATTTACCAGAAGTAATGTATTTAGTGTTAACTCTGGAAGTGTATACACGAATCTGACCAAACCAAGCCTCCTGGTGTATATTGTGCTCTAAGAAGCTTACTTTGGTCAGGAACAATTACAGAGTTTCAGAGTTAACACTAAATACATTACTTCTGGTAAATGAGCCACCATAGATTCTAGAGGGCCGTGAAAATTTGTGTCCCGGGCTTTTTAGACTCATCGTACAATCTGAAACCAAAGAGGCACATTGGTTGCCAGACATGAACTATATTGGCATTATTTTCAGCTCTCCTACCCCACTCTGTGGAGTAAAGTGGTACCTTGGTTCTCAAACTTAATCCGTTCTAGAAGTCCGTTCCAAAACCAAAGCGTTCCAAAACCAAGGCACGCTTTCCCATAGAAAGTAATGCAAAATGGATTAACAAGATCATTGATCCATAAAATGAAAGCAATAATCAATGTACTGTACTATAAAATAAATAAGACAGTATTGTAGATGATTTTTTTTTTTTTTAATTTCTTACGTGCACTGATGATAGTCAATGTTTGGGTGGAGGGCTTTTACCCATTTCCGCAGTCACAAGATCAATCAGTAGCTGAACTGGGTTCCACGCAGTCACACACATACACACAAAAAGAGCCAAAAAAGCAAAAACACAAAGTACCGGTAAATAGCAAAAACAGACAGACCTCAGCCTAACACTCAAAACTGAAGTGTGGCACTCAAATCGGAAGTTCAGCCTCCGAACAGAGCATGTTCAGCCTCCGAAAAATGTTCGTAAACTGGAATACTTACTTCCGGGTTTGCAGTGTTTGGGTTCTACGTTGTTTGAGTACCAAGGCATTTGAAAACCATGGTACCATTGTAATTCTACTGGTCTCTGTAGCTCAGCAGGTGGTGAAGACAGGCCTTGTGTGAATCATTAAATCAGAGCTTTCCAAACTTTTCATGTTGGTGACACACTTTTAAGATATACATCATTTAGCGACACAGTAATTCAGATTTACTAGCAAACTGGAGGTTAAACTAACCCATTTCCAGCCCTGGGAGGAGCAAGCGAGCGTTTGCACGACACACCTATACACACTGCAGGTGTCACAATAATAATAATAATAATAATAATAATAATAATAATAATAATAATAATTTATTATTTGTACCCCGCCCATCTGGCTGGGTTTCCCCAGCCACTCTGGGCGGCTTCCATAGAAAACCAAAAATACACTAAAATATCACAGATTAAAAACTTCCCTGAACACAGTTTGGAAAGCTTTGCCTTAAATGAAGTCTGGACTCAGCATCACAGGGGAGCAACTGGTGACCTTCAAGAGAGCCAAGGCTACATAGGTGACCCCAGTCCCCTCACACCACGTTTTGAGTGAGCAGAAGAAGAAATCCTACTTACATTTTTAACTTTATGAAGTTTCTCTGTAGAAAGGTGATTTAAAATACACAACCCTAACATATGTTTTCTACCTCCCTTACACCCACATAACCTACTCCAACCCCTACCCCTAAATATCAATCTAAAAACACACAAGGCTATGGGAAGCATTAAATAAAAAGAAGAATGAAAACGTGTAAATACCAAAACAAAATATAAATCCTCTTCTCCCCTCTCACACACCCATGGACACACTCTCACACTGCTCCTACCACTCCTGACTCCTGGAGTGGACACCTCTGGTTTGTGACCTTTAAGCCAGAATTGAAAAAGATGTCACAAAGGAGGGCAGGTCACTGTTACCTTGACAACCCACCTACCTGGGCACTGCTCCTGAATCTTCAAAGTTCTTCAGAACTTTGAGGCACCTGATAGTCTGTCTGAAACATCTTGTTGAAACATCTCTGTGTCTTGCCAAATGCAAGGTGGTTCTTTTCATGAGATTCAGAAGCCACTGGGTAGCCCTCAAGAAGTGGCAAAGTGACCCACAGGTAGCCTCAGGTTGCGTGGCTAGATTTTTTGTTTCACTTACTAGAACATATCAACTGCATCTACCTTGTTGTGGGTGTCTGACTCCTACCAGCACTTATAGGCCCACCCAAATGCCTCCAAGAAAGGACCTCATCCAGACATGTTGGTGCTGAAAGGCATCTGGGGTGACTGTAGCCTGTGCATTGCCAAACTGTGGCATGACCTTGGAGGGATGGGAGCAGGAGGACTCCCAAATCTGCTGTGCATGCTGCTGTAATCACAGAAGCCTTTAGGCATGAAACCTATTATTCTAGAATGAAATCTGGCATGTAGTTATGGGATCTGGCTGATTTTTATCCAAGTCTTGGGGAAAACACACACACGCCAGTTTTATAAAAGTGGAACCAATGGAGTTCTCCCATACCTAATGCATGCATTCTTATTCTTATTCTTTGGTGATTACTCATAGCCAAGTAAGATTGTCTTTCATAAACACAGTTTTAACAGTGAGTCCATAAGTGACTGTGGAGGCCAGTTCTGGATCCACACGTCCTTCCACAGTGGGGACAGAGGTTTCCGGGCGGGAGTTGATCACAGTGAGGGTTTGCCAGCGTGCCTTCCTCTTAGCACATTTCTTGTCCTGAGTGCAAGTGTCTTCAAAACCCATGACACCTTTGGTAAAGACTGTTCTCCAATTGGAGCGCTTGCAGGCCAGTGTTTCCCAGTTGTCGGTGTTTATACTACATTTTTTCAATTATCCCTGAGAGAGTCTTTGAACCTCTTTTGTTATGCTTTCCATTTTGAAATTTGAAATAGAGTGGTTGCTTTGGAAGACGATAATCAGGCATCCGCACAACATAACCAGTCTAACCAAGTTGATGTTGAAGAATCATTGCTCTGACACTGGTGATCGTTGCTTCTTCCAGTACAATGGCATTAGTTTACCTGTCTTCCCAAGTGATGTGTAAAAAATTTTGGGGACACCGTTGATGGAATCTTTTGAGGAGGTGGAGATGGCATTTATAAGTGGTCCCATACTCTCCCATACCTAATTGGTATGCACTCTGTTATATGCAGGCAGCTTAAGATTGCCACTTAGAAAGCCAACAGGCACGTCTACAGAGGAGGCAGCTGAAAATTACATTACTTTTCAATGCGCAAGCTGCCAATTTCAAAATTGCACATTTCTCTGGAACTAAACTGGCACAAGAATTCTTTCTCAAGAGCCAATTGATCTGTAGTGCACCTTCTCATTGAAGGGCCAACATCTGCTTGCTCAACTCATTCAGAAATTATTGCTGGGTGCACAGGATGGTGTCCAGTGAGTGTTTGTCTGCTGAAGGAAAGCATCTTTCATTGGAATGGGTCGGAAGGCAATTCTCAGTGATTCCTCCTTCCCCTATAGCTTCCTGCGTCCTCTGAAAATCTGTCCCACAAGGTCCTCCATTTCTTCTGAGCAGATTTTGGGCACCATGCAAGACCCAAAATGGTCTTGCATCCTATTGCACTGATGGGTGCCTTCCATCCACAGAAGAACCAGTGAGATGCCACCCATAATAAATGCAACAAAAAACTATTGTTTTAGAATACACCAACTCTACACTCTGATAGTAAATGTATTTTCTTTAGAGGTCATTCCAGTTACTTCAGTGCAGCTAAGTATGCTTCTTATTTGAGTTTTGCTGTCTTTAACAGTTTATTTTGCAGGAAGTGGACATCACTGTTCCAAATCACTCATCCTGGTTTGGAAAGTACAAGTATGACATTCCTGTCTTTCATCTGAATGGGCAATTTCTAATGAAACATCGTGTGGATACACAATAACTAGAGTATCGGCTGTTGAACCTAGAGCTGCGAGATGATGGCAGTGGGTGAAGACAGGATTTGTAGTTCAGCTGTGGGCTGCAGAAGAATGCTTAGATCATTTTGTATCGCCTTCTTCACAAACAAACTGCATGAATTTCTTGAAATTCAAATTTATATGTTTAACTTGGTTTTGCAACCTTGATAAAAACCCTGCAGAGCAATGCATACCCAGCTCTATTCCTGTTTCTGGCTACCAAACAACTTGACTTTTAGATAAAAAACAATCTTTGTCACCATCACGTTGGCCTCCATGTTGTTAAAATGCTGTTCTTTGCAAATGAAGAAATGGCAAGATTATGTCTGCATATTTCTGTGCTTTTAGGGATTTAACAATGCACTTCAACTTCTTTTGCTCAAAGCGGAAAGGAGAAAAGGCATATTTTAGATTAAATGTAACTTAGATGATGAAATACAGTTGCTTGGGACCGTAGAGTATCATTGCAGCTTTTTGGATACCTGACATGTGACACAGCACTAATATCTATGTAATCATTTATATTTATTGGGGAAATCTTAAGCTCTTTTGAGTTCCTGCTAATACCACCTGCATCAGCTCATAAGTGTCTTTGTTGAAAGACAACCAGCATAATGCGACTTGACCCTGAAATAAAATGGAACATACTGACTATGCTTCTGTATGCCACCTTTCTCTCCACGTTATCAAAAGCGATACAATTTTCCTCACAAGCCTGCTAGCAAAAGATTAGGGATGCTCACATTCTTCTTTTAAATTGCTACTAAGGGCAGGATATACAGTTTTCTAATGGTGCTGAAACATTGTTTTTGCTTAAGGGCTTTTGGGATTTATTGGATAGGAGAGCCATTTCAAACAATTGAAAAAGAGCTTGAGTTTCTGTTAAATGTGGTTGGCTAACCTGTGGCCCTCTAGACACTGCTGGGCTACAAATCCCAACAGTTCCAGCCAACATGCCAGTAAGAGATGATGGAACCATCATCCAACAATATCTGAAGGTCCAAAGGTTATCCACTCCTGCTAGAGCTGGGGATCTGTAAATGTTACCGAGCCTGGAAATGAGTTCCATGGGCATGCATAGAACATGCCTCCCCAACTTGGACTACAAGTCCCATCATCATCATCATCACCATTTATTAAATTTCTCCGTCATAGCCTGACCATTGGCAGTGCTGGCAGAGTTTGATCAGTTGTGAACACATTGCCAGCTTAAAAAGTAGCTAACTTGTTTCTCCCTGTAGTGTTTCAAAACACATTTGCACATTGTTGCTAATGTGCAATTAGAAGTATTTCTAAATCATCTGACTGCCCCAGGGATGCCAATTTAAATAAAATATTGTGGGGGGCCAGTTGAGCCCCACTGCGCAAAATTGATCATAAGATGTGGCACACACCATTTGTTGCTTTTTTGAAATAATTTTTATTTGATTTTACAGGTGTGGAGTTACAACAATACAAAATGCATATTCATATTTAGAGATTTCTCCAGATCTCTAGAATTCCTACCATCCCTTCCGTGGATCCTATTATAAACCTTTTCAACTACATACTATTTCATCATCCAAATTTTATGTCTCTCCATTTTATCCTTAATATCTTCCACATTACAAGTATTATTGTAATCCTGCTAATGTTTTCATTTGCTTACAGTGGTCTCTCAAGTAAATTATATTCCCCCCCCCTTCTTTATTGAAGTTTTGGTCTTTCCTGAGCTTTCCGTTCAGTTTTGCCATTTTGGCATAATTCAACAGCTTAGTTTGCCATTTTTATCTGGTGGGGACTTCGTCTTCTTTCCATCTCTGGGCTAGTAACATCCGTGTGGCTGTTGTTGCATACATAAAAAGTCTTTTCTGCTCCTTTGGGATCTCGGTACCTACAATTCCTAATAAAAAAGCTTCTGTGTGTTTTTTTTAAACAAAAGTTATTTTAAACATTTTTTTCAATTCATTGTAAATCGTTTCTAGAATGCTTTTGCTACTATACACGTCCACCACATATGGTAGAATGGCGGCACATGCCATTTGAATGGCAATGGCCATCAACTTTGGGGTGCCCTGGCCCCCTCAAATATTTTAGGGGAGGTGAAGAGATCTTGGCCCCTAGGAGTTGGCTCCTATGGTCCGTCCACCCCAGTAGTCGCAGAGGGAGTGTGGATGTCTTCCAATGGCTTACATTTTGAAATCGGATCAAGGCTGGGTTTGGCAGGAAACGTATTAAAAAGCAATAAAGTGTAGGATAGATGGGAATTGCAGCTAATGTGCACACACAGCTTCAAACCCGCAGCGGTGTGTGAATGCAGATGAAAGTATGTACACGGCCTGAGTTTGCTATTAGTACAGTGGTACCTCAGGTTAAGTACTTAATTCGTTCCAGAGGTCCGTACTTAACCTGAAACTGTTCTTAACCTGAAGCACCACTTTAGCTAATGGGGCCTCCTGCTGCCGCCGCACGATTTCTGTTCTCATCCGGAAGCAAAGTTCTTAACCTGAAGCACTATTTCTGGGTTAGTGGAGTCTTTAACCTGAAGCGTATGTAACCTGAAGTGTATGTAACCTGAGGTACCACTGTATATGTGTTTTCCTCACATCTGAAAACCCCGTTTATCTAGGAACAAAGTAAAGCTAAGCTGCACTCTTCCATATTTCCTTGAAAAAGAATACGCATTTATGACGGAAGAAGCACACATCCAACTTCTTTGCTAACCTTGTTTCTACATAATTTCCCTTCTGCTGTAATACTTTATTATTAGTATGCTTATGCCTCATTAAATATCATTATAAGGAGCTCCCATAAAGCAAGGCCCCTGCGTCAGCCCTGAGTGAAAGCCCCTGATGTGATTTGCTTTTACTCTCATGGAGATGTAGACAGAATGAGTTGAGAGGTTATCACAATCAGAGTAAGTGCACTTACTTTGAATAAAGGATTGAGAGATTCTGTACACAGTGATATTCAAGCTGGGCTTCCCAGTCAACGCAATCTGATAGAAGGCTTTTTATAATCTCTCTTCTAAAGAAAACTGCTTGAAGGACACTGTTTTCCCAGCAAACTCAAGAGCATTTTAAAAAGGGATAATTATTCATTAAAGCCGAAAATTAAATATTTCAGTCGTCAGTTTAGTTGTTAGCTTTCTGAATAGATCTTTGGTAAATGGAGATTAATATTCCCTTTATGTGCTTTCTCTGCCCCGCTCTTTAAATCTTTTCCTTCCCCCCTTCATCCCCACTCTTTGATGCTTCTGGTTGCTTTGATTACAATTTGTGTTCTTTCTGCTTCGCACTTTGAACGACTAAAGCATATTGCTTTAAACAACGAGAGCTTATTACGGTTATGAACTCATTCATCTTCATAACTGGTCCAAGCTGTGAGTGAGATTTTTAATGCCCACCGTTCAAGCAGGGAAACGGAGGCTCCGGTCCAAAAACAATTGTGCAGAAAGTAAGTGGCTTTAAAGAGTTGAACTTCGGCGCCGTGGCCCTGATCCAGGCATTTATGCAGCAGCAGATTGTATGCAAACTATTCTTCTGGCATAGCAAATTAGGCGCCGGCAACTTTGACAAGCACTGATCCCACCCAAAAGTGGGAATTTTGGAGTGATTGGAACAAGCCTTCCCACGCCACCAGCATGTGATTGGAATTATCATCTGTCCATGGCAGTGGGGAGTGCACTTCTGAGTCCTGAGTATGGTTGGGTATTACCCAACTGAGCACCTTTACCCATGGGACCCACTTGAGGGACACGGGTGGCGCCGTGGGTTAAACCACAGAGCCTATGACTTGCCGATCAAAAGGTCAGTGGTTTGAATCCCCACGACGGGGTGAGCTCCCGTTGCTCGGTCCCTGCTCCTGCCAACCTAGCAGTTCGAAAGCACGCTAGTGCAAGTAGATAAATAGGTACCACTCCAGCGGGAAGGTAAACGGCGTTTCCGTGCGCTGGGTCCCATAGGTAAAGGGTAAAGGGACCCCTTCTGGTTCGCCAGAAGCGGCTTAGTCATGCTGGCCACATGACCCAGAAGTTGTACGCTGGCTCCCTCGGCCAGTAAAGCGAGATGAGTGCCGCAACCCCAGAGTCGGCCACGACTTGACCTAATGGTCAGGGGTCCCTTTACCCTTTACCTATGGGACCCAAATGAGGAGGTGATATACAGGTGCACAGATTACCATTCTTGGTGAGAAATGAATGTGTTGAGGCATCCCTTCTCTCTCTGGGAGAGTTCTGCTTCTGGTTGTGAGCTAAGGTACCTGTCTCATATCAGCCATGAGAGGATGAGCCACGGCTGGGGATAAAAAAAGGTTCTGTTAATCTTCAGTGCTATTTTTCTAGAAAAGGAGGTGCCAGAATTTACCACAAATACCTCCCCTTTTCTCTTATAATGGCAATGGTGCCCAGCTGAGAGGTGCCGAAACTGAGTTCCGGCTGAAAAAGCCCTGGTTATTTTAAACTCTACAACTACAAAGAAAGTGGTTTGCCCTATAGGTAAAGGTAAAGACCCCTGGATGGTTAAATCCAACCAAAGGCGACTATGGGGTTCTGGCGCTCATCTTGTTTTCAGGCCAAGGGAGGCAGCGTTTGTCCACAGACAGCTTTCCGGGTCATGTGGCCAGCATGCCTAAACTGCTTCTGGCACAACAGAACACCGTGATGGAAACCAGAGCACACGGGAACGCCATTTACCTTCCCGCCACAGTGGTACCTATTTATCTACTCGCGCTGGTGTGCTTTCAAATTGCTACGTTGGGAGGAGCTGGGGCAGAGCAACGGGAGTTCACCCCGCCATGAAGATTCGAACAGCCGACCTTCCAACTGCCAAGCCCAAGAGGCTCAGTGGTTTAGACCACAGCACCACCTGCTCCCACAGGAAGTAATATAATAATAATAATAATAATAATAATAATAATAATAATAATAATAATAATTTATTATTTATACCCCGCCCACCTGGCTGGGTTTCCCCAGCCACTCTGGGTGGCTTCCAACAAAGTATTAAAATACAGCAGTCTGTTAAACATTAAAGGCTTCACTAAACAGAGCTGCCTTCAGATGTCTTCTAAAAGTCTGGTAGTTGTTCTTCTCTTTGACATCTGGTGGGATGCACCAGTAGTGCTCACCAAAGAAGAATGGTTAAGTAAAGTGATGGGACCCTGCGGAATCCGCAGAGTTACCAGCTAAAATAAGAGAAATAAATAAGTGGGGGGGGGGGGGGAGAGAGAGAAACTAAAATAAGAGAAGTACCTAATGGTGAACGTTTTGTGGAAGAATGGAAAGCTTTCTCGGACTTTTTCGAACCGCCGACCTTCCTGTGGGCAAGCCCAAGAGGCTCAGTGGTTCAGACCGCAGCGCCGCCACGCGGGGACGGAGGGGTTAATGGGCAGGTGTGCGGCGCCAGCTGCATCCGCATCTACCTGGAGCATCTTTCCGGCGCTCTTACCTGGACGCTTTTCCCGGTTGGTTTCCCCTCTGTGGCCACTAGGGGTCCTCCCCGCCGCCCTTTGTCCTCCTTAAACGCGGCTTCCTCCGCCCGGTTCCCTTTCCCAGGGCGAGGAAGGCAAAGAGGAGGCGGCTGTCAATCAGGAGAGCTGGCCCCGCCCCGCACCCCCCTCCTCCCGCCCCGCTTGGGCTGCCTCTCTCTTTCCAGCGCAAGCAAATAGGTCCATGAATTGCCGGCGCGGGGGGCGGACTCGGCTGCTCGCCTGCCTGTCCCCGGATCCCGCAAGGGCAGAGACGCGGCTGCCCGGCGCCTCCCATGCCGGGGAAGCTGCGCCTTGAGAAGCGGGACGCCTCCGGAGAAGGAAAGAAAGAAAAAAGGGTGAGTGGATCTTTCTCTCTCTCTAGCCGGGCTGGACCCACTGGGGACTTGGAGTCTTCCATCAGGTCCGCGCGTGGTTACCTTCTTCCAGGCAGGGGCTTGCACAGGGACCCCCCCACCCCCAGTTTGCAAAGAAGGGCTGGGCTCTTCCCTATTGCCCACCCCCCAACTTAGTTCATACCAGCCAGAGAGAGGAGAGGACGATGGTTTTAAGAAGAGGTTGGCACTGAGCAGCGAGTCTCCTTTTGCAAACCTAAAATACAGGAAGCTGGAGAATCGCAGAGTTGGAAGGGACCTCGAAGGTCATCCAGACTGACCCCCTCCAATGCAGGAATCTCAGCCAAAGCATCCATGACAGATGGCCATCCGACCTCTGCTTAGAAACCTCCAAAGAAGGAGAGAATCTGTTTCACTGTCGAACAGCTCAGAAAGTTTTTCCTGATGTTTAGTCTTGTAACTTGAAGCCATTGGAGTCCCATCTTCCAGAGCAGGAGGAGGGGGGGGGGAAAGGTCCCCCTTTTATCATTTTTGTTACCTTTCCTCCCCCAGTATTTGCCCATCTGCTTGAGAAACTTCCGTTAAGGTAAGATCACAGAGTTGTTGCTCTGCTGAGAGCCACGGACTTTTAAAAATAGGTCTTTAAAATTGGGGACAACGGCGTATGGGAAAAAGTTGTCATCTTTTCTTGGCAGTAATTTTCTTAGCAGTATTTGATTTCTGTTTCCACCACCCAAAGGGCAGAGTATGCCGAGGGAAGCTTCCCTGATGGTGTTTCAGACTATAATGCGATAATTACCTGGTGTAAAGATGGGAAAAGCAATTAATGGAGCACACAGAAGGCTATGTGTAATACAGATGTGCAATATAGAGCCTATGTTCTAAATAAACATGCATGCAAGCCATCTCTAATGCAGGGTGCAGTTGCTGTACATGTCAGAATTGTGTGTATGTGTGTTTATTACAAATATAACACATGCCATGGTAACTATTTGGTTGTAAACAAAACTAACAAAAGCTGGCTGGCTTGGACTAAATTTCCACTTGGGCTATCTTTTCTTCCTGTCTCAGAATAGTGAGAGATGGGAATAGTCTTTCTTAGGGCAAACAAATACTCAGTAGCCATCCTACCCTTAATTTCTTTTCCTCCTATGTGCTGGATTTGACAACAGGGGGAAATTTCAGTCACCATCCATGATAGTTGCCCAATGCCTCTTTCTGTATCTCTTGTTTGCAGGCTGTGTTAAGAGATGCTAATTTCTTTGGAGACTGTATATGTAGTATTTTTTGTTTCCCTTCCTTTGTTTCGGCCAGATGAGGAGCTGCAATGTATGTGAGAGGATTGTAAAGCCGAATGCCAAGTCTTGAACTTCCCCTGCGCGGTTGGGGGATGGAGGCAGACTGCCTAGCGATGTGTACTCTGTGTGTGACCTCCTCTGTGTGCGATTGCGTACAAGTCTGAGTCTGCCTGTGTCCGTGAACTTTACGAGCGCTCGGTTCCAAATCATTCAGTGCAGATTCCACACGGCTTGCTGGTTTACAGCCCACAGTCTGCCAGCCAGCCCATCTGTTAAAACACACTCCAGACAGAGCTCAAGAATCCAGGAAAGAGTCGCAAAAAGAACACTGCCTTTCTTGAATCTTAAAACACAGTATGAAATTAGGCACGTTGTTGAACTTGTGTGTAGCTTTGGAAATGGTCACAACTGAGTTAACATCCTGGCAAATCAAGGGTCTGGAGGGCTTTTGTTGTTGTTGTTTTTTGGTTCCTTGCCAAATTGTTTTTAATGATAGGCTTCTGTGAATGGTTGGTTTGTTTGGGCTATTTTGAGGCTGAGAGGCAATGAAGAGTTATCTAATTAACGGGAAATCTTCACATCTTAGTCTGTGCCAAACCATAGCTGGTTAAGGAAATCTTGCATGCTGTTTTCCTTAACTGTTTGTCAATCCAAAGCTGTGCTGTGCCTGTAACAGGAAAAACTATTGCATTTGGTGCTAAAAACACAGACATTCTGCTGACCCTGAGGTTTATTGAAAAGTAAGTCCAATAGATTTCGGTAGCACTTACCGTGAAGTAAATATGCTCACAATGGTAACCTGAGAGGAATAAATGCACAGTGATTAAAGTGAGTATTCCACCTCAGTAACTGAATGGTTTACAACAGGTTCTGTGGAAAACTCAGAATCCCTCTAGGCTGGCATGTTCTAGATTTTGTGTGTGTGTTTTGTGTTTGCACTCGCTGCGTGTTTTGTGTGTGCACTAGCTGCAAAGAGATAATCCTGTCTGTCTTCACTTACTGGAAGGAGCAGCTTTGTGTATAGGAAATATTTGTTTAAAAATATAATTCTATAGACAAGATAGATATCTATGCTGAACAGATATTGCACAAACTTCGAAAGGTAGGGGAAGAGAATTAAGGCAAAGCACAAATATTGTTTTGTTTTTATTGTAAGAGAGCTACCCAAATCTGTACTGGGAGAGGCTAGACTGATGTCCATATGTGGGTCAATAAACGCAGACTCAGTATCAATAAGGTGGAGATTCTTTTGGTAGATGATTACTCAGTCCAAGAATTGGGGAAACTTCTCTGATTCCAATTAACTCACAACTTTGTCATTTCTCCAAATTCCTTCAAATATGCTTCTATTACCTGCGTATTTTCCACCCGATTTTCAATTATCAGCAAGGCGCCACCTGCAAATAAGCTCATTTTCTCTTTTCCTTTATTACCTTTCCCTTTTATATTTTCATCGTCTCTAATTACGTTGGCTAAAACTTCAATAAGTAATACAAATAAAATTGGAGAAAGGGGGCATCCTTGTCTTGTACCTCAGGTTTAGTGTTATTTGTTCCGTTACGCCATCGTTCACTATGGCGCATGCCTTATTCCTTGAATATCATTGGCTTACAGGAATCAGGAAAAGTTCCTGTTCTGGGTGGCATAGAACTCCCCACCCCCAGAGAACAGGTGCATAAGCTGACACTTGAGGCCCAAGTAGCTTCAGCTGTGAAGACTGCCTGTCCAGCTAGCTATGGACTTTCCTGTATCAGAGTAATCTGGCTGCAGTGATTCATGCTGTAATAGACTCCTCGTACGACTATAGCAATCCATGGGGCCACCTTGAAGACAGTCCGGAACCTGCTGCTGGTGAATGATGCCACTAAAGGTAAAGGGACCCCTGACCATTAGGTCCAGTCGTGGCCGACTCTGGAGTTGCGGCGCTCATCTTGCTTTATTGGCCGAGGGAGCCGGTGTACAGCTTCTGGGTCATGTGGCCAGCATGACTAAGCTGCTTCTGGTGAACCAGAGCAGCGCACGGAAACGCCGTTTGCCTTCCCGCTGGAGCGGTACCTATTTATCTAATTGCACTTTGACATGCTTTTGAACTGCTAGGTTGGCAGGAGCAGGGACCGAGCAACGGGAGCTCACCCCGTTGCGGGGATTCAAACCACCGACCTTTTGATCGGCAAGTCCTAGGCTCTGTGGTTTAACCCACAGTACCAGGTTGCTATTGAGGAGCAGCAAGACGGGATCATGTGTTACTGATCCAGGCAGATGATTTGTGCTTCCTTGCAAGAGGGGATGGTTCCCGCCTGCTTGAAGGAGGCAGTGGTAAAACCACTCCTCAAAAAACCTTCCCCAGTTTCTGATCTCCCCTTCTGGGGCAAAGTTCTTGAGCAGGTGCTTGTGGACCAAATCCAGGCACTCTTGGAGGAAACTCATTTTCTACATCCATTTCAACTGGGGTTTAGGCCCAGTTTCAGCATAGAAACTGCTTTGATCACCGTGTCAAGAGAGAGGCAGAGGAAACATGTCCCTGTTAATTCTCCTCAACTTCTCATCGGTGTTCAATACCATGGTATCCTTCTGGAGCCGCTGTCCAAGTAATGGGTGGCATCACTTTGCAGTGGTTCCGGTCCTACTTGAATGGAGGCTTCCGGGGGGTGATGCTTCAGCCCTATGGAGCCTTCAATGTGAGGCTCCTCAGGGTTCAATTGTATCCCCTATGCTGTTTAACATCTACATGAAACTGCAGAGTGGGGTTATCCGGAGGTTCAGAATACATTGTCAGCAATATGTTGATGGCACACAACTCTACTTCTCCTTTGCATCTGCAGGTGAGGCAGTGGAAGTGCTGGACCATTGTCTTGCCTCCGTAATGGACTGGATGAGAGCCAATAAACAGAAGCTCAATCCAGATAAGATGGAGGCCCTGTTAGTCGGTGGTTCTTAGACCAGGTGGATGGTAGGCTGCCCGCTCTTGATGAGGTTACACTGCCTCTGAAGGAGCAGGTATGCAGCTTGGGGTAATTCTGGATCCTTTGCAGTCCCTTGAGGGTCAGGGGCACAGATGAGGAGAGGCCCTGCTTGTAGCCCCCTGCTCCTGTCCAGCAGCCCATGGGACCATACCACAAAACAGGGCCTTCTTGGTGCCAGTACTTTGCTTGAGGAACTCTTTACCTGTGGAGATTTTGTTGTACCTCATGTAATTGTCAATTTAAAACATATTTGTTCAGGCCTTTGGTCTGCAATTTGAGTGGAGTTTAATAGTCCCACATCCTGTTGTCTGCTGCATTGTATTGTTGATGTTGTTTTTAATTATTGTGTTATGCTGACCATGAGGACAGAATCCTTGCTGGCAATTTTTCAAAGAACTAAAGCTGATCTATATTTCACAGCATCTCTTGGTTTTCTGCTGAGCCCTAAATGCATATTAGTAGGTGCTGATTCGCACAGACAAATGTACAAAGAGCCATTATGGCAAATTATAATGAATCCAGAGAAATTGCTGGCAAAATCACCTGGCTGTTTTCAATGGAGAAAAGGCAGACGTTAGGTTCAGGAATACCTGACTTGGGCTCACGTTTCTCTTCATTCATGGATGTTTGGTCCTTTGACAACTGTATGGTGTGACCAAGGGTTCATCCAACCTCAACTCTGATTGCCAGAAGCTTTCTGGCAATAGTCTTTCCTGGTACAGCATTGACAGTGCACTGAGGGGTGAATCTGAACATGTGAGATAAATTATTGGATTTGAGAATGAATGGTGAAATGTCTGATGCTGTCCCTGGTGATGGCACTTTGTACTAAGGAAGACCTTTCTATCACCTATGACAAAAAAAGCGAAGTCTCTTGTCCTTGATCTTCATGTGGTTTTCCCAGAAGGGAGAAGTACCTCAGTATAGGACCAGGCATTTGGCTTCATCCATACTTCCCAGAGCAGTCTAGCTAAGAGAGCTGATGCTAGGAAGGACTGGAATCCATAAATTCAGGGCTTGTGTTCCACATCTGTCGCCTCTAAATTATACCCCAAATTCATCATCCACCATTAGCTCTTCTGGAGTCTTCAGCCTGCCTCACAAATGGCCTAGCCATGACTAGGCTAAATAACCAATGTGAGAGGGAGAAGGAACAGCAGACCCAAGACATTTTGCTACTTGCGCTAAAAGGCAATGTGGCAACCATCCTTCTGTACACAGAAGCTGACCAGACTGAAAGTTGCACCATGTTTCAACATTAATGACAGAGCAATGTTTTTTGCCACATTGTGGGCACAGGGCAGGCTGTCTGGTGTGTGTATACACACACAGTTCTTGGTCACCCCTTCCATTGTCTCCAGCATTTGCTGCCTGAGGCATCTGCCTCACCCTGCCTTACGGTAGGGCCAGCGCTATAACTATTTTCTATGTGCATGAAGCTCACAGTTATTTCCGTACTACAGCTTTCAATCTGAGCTGCCTCCTTCACCCAGCTTCACTTCATTTCTCCTGTGTGTTTGAAGTCGTTATTATAATGACATGCGTTGAATGTCTTTGGAGAACTTCTGATACAGTTTCCAGACCCTACAATTGTCCCTATTTTCCAGGGACCGTCCTGGTTTTACAGAAGCTGTCTGGGTTTCTGATTTGATCCCAGAATGTTCCGCTTTTCCTCAGGACATCCCTATTTCCATCAGAGAAATGTTGGTGGGTATGGTAGGATGTCCCTGTTTTCATTGGAGAAATGTTAGAGGGTATGGAGTTATCTGACCCCCCCCCCAAGACATTTGAAGGCAGCCCTGTTTAGGGAAGTTTGTCAATGTTTAATTATGTTTTTATATGTGTTGGAAGCCACCCAGAGTGGCTGGGACAACCCAGTCAGATACGCAGAGTATAAATTAGGGGTCAGCAACCTTTTTCAGCTGTGGGCCAGTCCACCATCCCTCAGACCATGTGTTGGGCCGGACTATATTTTTTGGGGGGAAATGAACGAATTCCTCTGCCCCACAAATAACCCAGAGAGGCATTTTAAATAAAAGCACACATTCTGCTCATGTAAAAACACCAGGCAGGCCCCACAAATAACGCAGAGATGCATTTTAAATAAAAACACACATTCTATTCATGTAAAAACACACTGATTCCTGGATCATCCGTGGGCCAGATTGAGAAGGTGATTGGGCCTTAGGTTGCCTACCCCTGGTATAAATAGTAAAATTATTATTATGGAATAGGACGTCCCTATTTTCATCGGAGAAATGTTGGAGGGTATGAGTTTCTTGCCTTTATAATAAGCATATTTCAAAACACTTCACGGGTATATGGAAGTATCCTGCCTGGGGAAACCCAGCCAGATGGGTGGGGTATAAAGAAGAAGAAGAAGAAGAAGAAGAAGAAGAAGAAGAAGAAGAAGAAGAAGAAGAAGAAGAGATAATAAAGGAGATATAGCCACAATGCCTAGTAGTCATTAAAGGTCTTAAGGTAAAGGTAAAGGTACCCCTGCCTGTACGGGCCAGTCTTGACAGACTCTAGGGTTGTGCGCTCATCTCACTCTAGAGGCCGGGAGCCGGCGCCGTCCGAAGACACTTCCGGGTCACGTGGCCAGTGTGACGAAGCTGCTCTGGCGAGCCAGCGCAGCACACGGAACGCCGTTTACCTTCCCGCTGGTAAGCGGTCCCTATTTATCTACTTGCACCCGGGGGTGCTTTCGAACTGCTAGGTTGGCAGGCGCTGGGACCGAGCGACGGGAGCGCACCCCGCCGCGGGGATTCGAACCGCCGACCTTTCGATCGGCAAGTCCTAGGCGCTGAGGCTTTTACCCACAGCGCCATCCGCGTCCCATCATTAAAGGTCTTACCCGCCATGAATTTGCCTAATCCCTCTTTGAAGCTATCAAGTGGCAACCATCACTGCATCTTGTGGTATCAAATGCCATAGATTTTAACTATGTGTTACAATCTAGCATTGTGAGAGAGCGAGGAAAACATCTCTCTGTCCCCTTTCTCCACGCGAAGCACAATGATATTCTCTTCTAACATGTTTGGTCCCTGAGTTAACTACAAAGGCCCAAATGTTGCAATCTCCCCTCAGCCAGTCAGCATTTTCAGAGGACTATCCGCCATGACCCCAAGGTCTTGATCCCCGTCAGTCACTGAAGGTTCACCCCCTGTTAATGTATATGTGAATTTAGGAGTTTTGGCCCAGCATGCATCACTTCGCATTTGCTTACATTGAACTTTTAATGTTTAATCCTTACAACCAGGGCATTTTTACAGCTGGATCTCACCGGAACCTAGTTCTGGCAACTCTCAGGTGGGCGCCATTGCCATTATAAGAGAACAAGGGAGTTGTTCATGGTGAGTTCCGGCCCCTCTTTTTCTATAAAAAATAGCCCTGTTTGCAACCACCCCTGAATATAGATCCCTATTATATATGAGGAGGAAGGGCAGGCTGAGAGACAGACAGACAGACAGACAGACAGAGAGGTTTACTCAAGGCCACTGAATTTTGACGGAGGCAAGACTAAAATTCGTGGCTTTCTGCTTCCAAGTTCAGCTTCTCAGCCGTTATACTGCAGTATCTGAAAGCAGCCCGAGTGAATTAGATTTGAGGGACACGTGTGCTGTTAGACCCCTGCGAGTGAGGAGAATTGGGTCTTTAAAATAGAACTCTGACTGCTTGCTAGTTCTTCATGGGTGCTCTGATGACAGCTGAGGCAGAAGCCATCAGCCTCATCTGTCATCCGACACAGAAATGATGAGCCTGTAATACTGACCTTGAATAATGTTATGCCGAGTGAAGCATGCACAAGAACGGGGACCGGACCGGACTCCCAATTAATTTAGTCCTGGAAGCTGCAGCTTTTTGGTAGTGCTGAAATGAACGGGGTAACTTTCCTAATAAAATCTGAACCGTCTCATTGCCGTTCACCAACACATTCAAACTTGCACCTTGGCAAAAGTTCACCTGTCCTGAAATAATGGCAACTTCAGCATGAAACAGGGATGCGCAGGTCAATGTGCGAAAACAACGGCGCAAGGAGCATTGCTCCTGTAGAAAAAAAGGCCTGAGTGTTTACACTGGGTTTGTGTGAATATCTGATCAGATCTGGAGATGAATTTTTTTTTAGGTATAACTTCAGTAGCGAAAATTCCATATGATCTAGGGTTGCCACATTTCAAAGAGCAAAAAAGAGGACACATTTGCCTACTTGGGGCTACCTGTGAAGGTGACCCAGAAACTACAACTAATCTAGAATGCGGCAGCTAGACTGGTGACTGGGAGTAGTTGCTGAGACCATATTACACCAGTCCTGAGAGACCTACATTGGCTCCCAGTACGTTTCCAAGCACAATTCAAAGTGTTGGCACTGACCTTTAAAGCCCTAAATGGCCTCGGCCCAGTATACCTGAAGGAGCATCTCCACCCCCATCGTTAAGCCCAGACACTGAGGTCCAGCTCCAAGGGCCTTCTGGCAGTTCTCTCACTGCAAGAAGTGAGGTTACAGGGAACCAAGCAAAGCAGAGGGCCTTCTTAGTAGTGGTACCCGTCCTGTGGAACGCCCTCCCATCAGATGTCAAGGAAATAAACAACTATTTGACTTTTAGAAAACACCTGAAGACAGCCCTGTATCGGGAAGTTTTTAATGTTTGATGTTTTATCATGTTTTTAATATTCTGTTGGGAGCCACCCAGAGCGGCTGGGGAAACCCAGTCAGATGGGTGGGCTAATAATAATAATAATAATAATAATAATAATAATAATAATAATACTTTTAACTATGGATTGCCATGACGACTCTTGTGTTACATACCCATGAAAAAGAGGATGTGTCCTGCAAAAAGAGGACATATGGCAACCTTAATATGATCATGCATGGAATTCAAACAATTTCCAATTCATTTTATGACTATAGTACCTTCACCTGCTCCAGTCAGGTTTGTTTACACTATAGAGACTGAGTTACACATGTTGAAAGCAAGAGGAAGTATCCCTAGATGATGATAAGCTCTATGTTGTCCTCTGTTGTGATAACATTACCCTGTATATATAGGTAAAAATGGGCAAACACACAGTGGTCTGATACACTCTTTTGTTGCCTTTATCAACAACTTCTTAGGAATCTTTCCAGTACAGTGGTGCCCCGCAAGACGAATGCCTCGCAAAACGAAAAACGCGCAAGACGAAAGGGTTTTTCGGGTTTTGTGTCGCTTCGCTAGACGATTTTCCCTATGGGCTTGCTTCGCAAGACGAAACGTCTTGCAAGTTCTTGCGAGTTTGTTTCCTTTGTTCCTTTGTTTCCTTGTTTTCTTAAAGCCGCTAAGCCGCTAATAGCTGTGCTTCGCAAGACGAAAAAACCGCAAGACGAAGATACTCGCAGAACGGATTAATTTTGTCTTGCGAGGCACCACTGTATAGACAAGAGGTTTGTTTTCAGGTTAGCTCTAAACCAACAGTTGAGCATCCTTGATGGTATCTGCATATGGTCACTGATCAACAATGGAAATGGCAACACAAAATACCCATCACTATCATAATTGGCCCTTGATGAACAAGTGAATGCCCGAAGCCCAAAATTCAGGTAGTTTGAGGGAGCTATGCGGGATCTTTTTAGCTAATTTCTTAATGTATGCCAGCTTCCCCCAATCTTCCGCCTTTCAGATGTTTTGAACCATTACTCCAGTTGGCATAGCCATGTAGATTGGGGAAGGCTCATGTATACAAATTGGCTGTAATCTCTAGTTGTATATGGTGATGTCACCTTACTTTGATATGTAAAAACTATTAATATTTTAATATTAATTTGCGAGTGCCATGTTTGCTTTTAGCAAACTAACAAATATTATCAGTTAATGGAAATCTGTTTGTGAACTTCTTGAGCAAAGCAAAATGGAAAGATTGCTCATTCTGAGTTCTGAATTGCTGTGTCTAAATTATTGAAGTGTATGTCTTTAAAAAATATATATTTGTAATTTTCATTTATATGCATTACGACAATTATTTAACCATAATTTTAACATTTTAAATTCCGAGTCCCTTCCCCCTCTTTCTGCGGTTCCTTACATTTACTTTTGTCCTTTCCTGCATACTCCAAATAGCCTTAACTTATTCTTTTAATCATCTAGTCATATATATATATATATATATATATATATATATATATATATATATAAAACAGTTATATATATATATATATATATATACACACACACACATATATATATATATATTTAAAACTGCAGGTTTTTACGATAATCCTGCCAATGTCTTGATCTGTTTACAGTTTGTTTGTAAATACTTAATAAACCATTTCTATTCCTTTCTAAAAAGTTTGTTGCCTTGATTTCTTATTCTTCAGTAAGTTTCACTATTTCTGCGTACTCCATTAGTTTCTGTATCCATTCTTCTTTCGTCGGGACCTCTTCATCCTTCCACTTTGGGGCAAAGAACATTCTTGCAGCTGTAGTCACATACAGAAATAAATGTCTATACTGTTTGGGTAGTTCTAATCCCATCTTTCCCAAGAGAAAAGCTTCTAGGGTTTTTTTTTAACAAATGTTTAAAGTGTGTGTCTTGAATATCTCCCAGTTTTATGCAACTTATGTATTTAGCTGTTATAAGAAGTGGAGTTTGATTTGGAGGCATTTTTAGACACCATCTGCTTCAGAGCACATGAGTGCCAAAACAATTGTAGGCCAAGGAGGAGTTTAATTCTTGAATTACGGTGAATGTTAACTTCTTTCTCACAATACTGTAAAGTTGAATTCTGTGGAAAGGATATATCTGTGTCTCCAAAGCATCCCATGCAATGGCAATGGAAATATAGGTGACCTTTTACATGGAAATAGAGGACTTTCACCAAAAGGGTGCTGAAGTGACAGTTCTATAATAGCAGCAGCAGTAGTAGTAATAATAGTAATAGTAAATTATTTATACCCCGCCCATCTGGCTGGGTTTCCCCAACCACTCGGGCCAGCTCTGAACAGAATCTTAAAAACACGATAAAACATCAGACATTAAAAACTTCCCAATACAGGGCTGCCTTCAGATGTCTTCTAAAAGTCAGATAGTTGTTTATTTCCTTGACATCTGATGGGAGGGTGTTCCACAGGGCTGGCACCACTACCGAGAAGGCCCTCTGCCTGGTTCCCTGTAACCTCACTTCTTGCCGTGAGGGAACTGCCAGAAGGCCCTCGGTGCTGGACCTCTGTGTCTGGGTAGAAGGATGGGGGTGGAGACGCTCCTTCAGGTATACTGGGCTGAGGCCATTTAGGGCTTTAAAGGTCAGCACCAACACTTTGAACTGTGCCCAGAAACGTATTGGGAGCCAATGTAGGTCTCTCAGGACTGATGTTATATGGTCTCGGCAGCCACTCCCAATCACCTGTCTAGCTGCCACATTCTGGATTAGTTGTAGTTTCCGTTTCACCTTCAAAGGTAGCCCCACATTGCAGTAGTCCAAGCAGGAGGTAACCAGAGCATGCTCTATTGCCATATTGTCATTCCATATGAATGGGCCATAACTGAGTTTCATGCTGAGTTTTGTGAGTGTGTTGGAGAGTCTGAGGAGCCCCATGCATAGGCACCTACCCTAAGGGGCCCAGATCCCTTCAGGGGCCTCATAAAACATTTGAACACCCCCCCCCCCCAGTATTGAGAACAATTGGGGTTAGAGGAGGTTGAGCGAGGAGCCGAGCGCCCAATGGCTTCTGTGGCTGGTGACTCCTTCTCCACCTCCTCTTTGTCCTCCTGCCATGGAAGGGAAAGAGAGGGGGAAGCAAGCCCAGGATGGTGGGGGCGACAGGGGCAGGAACAAATCTGCCAGCCATTGAAACTGGGCTGCCACTGCATTCAGCAACACCACCAGGCTTCTCCAAGTGTCCCTGTGTCACGTAGACATCATGCCCATGTCATTGTCCCCCCATCTTCTGCTCAAGTTGGTGCCTGTGACCCCATGTTTCCTAAGAAGCCACTTCAAAATAATAAACCGCCTCTTTCCATATGAACCTATCCGGACCCTGAGATCGTCTTCTGATCTCTGTGTGCCTTTTCCTCGAAAGGTCCGAAGGGTGGCAACATGAGAACGGGTCCTTCTCTGCAGTGGCTCCCATCTGTAGAATGCTCTCCCCAGGGAAGTCCGCCTGGTGCCTTCATTATGCACCTTTAGGCGCCAGGCAAAAACATTCTTTTTTAACCAGGCCTTTGGTTGACCTGGGGCACGGGTGACGCTGTGGGTTAAACTACAGAGCCCAGGACTTGCCGATCAGAAGGTCGGCGGTTTGAATCCCCGCAATGGGGTGAGCTCCTGTTGCTCGGTCCCTGCTCCTGCCAACCTAGCAGTTCGAAAGCATGTCCAAGTACAAGTAGATAAATAGGTACCACTCCGGCGGGAAGGTAAATGGCCTTTCCGTGCGCAGCTCTGGTTCACCAGAAGCAGCTTAGTCATGCTGGCAACATGACCCAGAAGCTGTATGCCGGCTCCCTCGGCCAATAAAGTGAGATGAGCGCCGCAACCCCAGAGTCGGCCACGACTGGACCTAATGGTCAGGGGTCCCTTTACCTTTATTGAGTTATTGTTTTTATTTTGATTTTATATATTGTGATCTTTTTTGAGAACCGCCCTGAGACCTCTGTCATAGGGCAGTATATAAATTCAATCAATCAATCAATCAATCAATCAATCAATATCAATGGTCTTCGTCCATTGCAATGCTAGGTACTGTATTTTAGAAATGTTTGAGAAGCCCTTTTGTGCATATGTGGAAGCTGCATATGTCAAAGCAGGTTTTTGGGTTCTCGCCATGTGCTGTAAGTTTCATATTTGGCCGGAAAATAAATGGAATGAAATGTTATTTGGTCACCCATGTAACTAGTAAAAGCTCTGCCCAAAATATACTTGTTTCAGGATAGATTCCGTATGACATCCTCCTTCTTGCTTGTTTAGCAATACTGCAGTAACTACTGTCTTCTAGAAAGTCAACATTAATAGGCAGCATCCTGTTTATCTGAAGTAATATTCTTTTACTGGATCTGCCTTTTGACATTTATTAACAGTAAAACAGCTTGCACAAACAGCTTCCAAATAACTTCTGACAAATAAAAATGAAAATCCCAGATAAATAACACCAGACACCACAACTTGGACAGATAACTATTACGTTATATCCTCCACTGTTAGCTGTAGGCCTAATTTGAGCCAAGGTTTGCGTGTTCAGACTCTGAAACCTCCCCCCTAAATAAATGCGCTCATGACTCAATTTTTTGGTTTGGTTTTTGGCAGAATTTAGGCCATAACTTTGTTGATTACAGAATGTGACTGGTTGCATAGGCTCTGGTTCAACTAGCTCCCTGCCATGCAGGTAGCGCTGACCCAGGGCACCAGCATAGGTCAGCCAAGGGTGAACACCTGTGTTAAGTTGTGGGTGAACATATCAGACGACACAGCAATTCTTCCAAAGCAGCTCTTTATTTGTAAGCTGGAACAGAACTGAACTGAGGAGCTCAGTCAGCCTGCTTATATAGAGCTCCAGAACAACGTAACTGTTGCAACTTTCTAAAACTATCCAATCACTGAACATCACTTTCGATCCTTCATTTGCATACAAACTATCCAATCACTGAACGTCACTTTCAATCCTTCATTTGCATAACTATCTACAGTATCCCCCTGCTGACCCAGGGTGAGAACTTCAGTACATAACAACCTGGATAAGTGGAAAGCTGGGAACAGGCTATCTCCGCCACCCAAATGTCCCCCTGAACTCAGACACGGGCATAACCCCCTCTCAGGGGTTGACCAAACCATCGAGTTCCTGGATTCCTTTAACGGAATACCCTTCACATAGGGATGGCGAGAGCGTTCTCCAGCCCCTATCACCTGAACCAGAGCCTATCCGCAACCTTACAAGTTGTGACGATTTGCTACGTGGCAGGCGAAACCCAAATGGCAACAGCCAATCAGCCAAGTGGGGAAAATTCCTGCTGTGCTCCTGTCCCAATGACAGATGACACACAACGGCATAGCAAGGTGAAGCGCAAAACCTTAAAAGTAGGGAGAGGTGGGCGGGTGTTCCAAATGCACGCGCCGAAAGAGGTCACGTGCATGGGCATTAATAGGTCCTTCGAACCGTTTGGACTGCGTCCCATTGGCCAGATTGCACTCAGCTTTGAGGGACCTACCAATCAGGTGTTGTGGCCGACCAATCGTACCCACCCACAACACAGGGTCTCGGTTTGCCAGGTCTCACCGCAATACGTGCCCTCTTTAAGGGAGGACCCGATTTACCAGTAAGAATAACAGTATGTAACATTTGTACAGTGCTCTCAGTGCCTTTCACATGCCATCTCTGCTTACAGCAACCCTGTAAATCAGTATTATTCCCCATATTGCAGATGGGAGGACTGAGGCAGAAATGGCATCTCTAAGCCTACTAGTGAGTTCATGGCCGAGATGAAATTTTATTGAAGGACTTCCTGATTGGCAGTCCAATTTCTCGGCCACTCTGCTACACCATCTCTGGTTTTTAATACAAGGTGCAGTCCTGGATCATGTGAAATCAGATGGCTAGATATGAGCAGATAGAGTTGTTGACCTCCCTACTGAGTCACTCACATTCACAGCTCTTGTGATCTGGATCAAAAATAGATTTCATGCCAAGGAATGTGGCTCCCCTTCAGGATTGGGTCCTGTCCTTCTTTAAAAATAGTGTTAAGCAAGTGTCTGTAAAAAATAATTAAAAATAAAATAAAATAAATGTAAGCCAGTGGTCTGAGGAAGTCATAAAGGTGAAGAGCAATTATTCTGGTGAAAAATCTACATCACAATGGAAAGGCAAAGAGTTCGGCACCTCCTGAGGGATGAAAGGTATTGAAGGTTCCATACCCTCCAACATTTCTCCGATGAAAATAGGGACGTACCATTCCATAATGATAATTTTACTATTTATACCCCACACATCTGACTGGGTTGCCCCAGCCGCTTGGGGCGGCTTCCAACATATATACAGTGGTACCTCAGGTTAAGAACTTAATTCGTTCTGGAGGTCCGTCCCTAACCTGAAACTGTTCTTAACCTGAGGTACCACTTTAGCTAATGGGGCCTCCCGCTGCAGGTTAAGAACTTAATTCGTTCTGGAGGTCCGTCCCTAACCTGAAACTGTTCTTAACCTGAGGTACCACTTTAGCTAATGGGGCCTCCCGCTGCAGCCATGCCGCTGCTGCGCAATTTCTCTTCTCATCCTGAAGCAAAGTTCTTAACCCGAGGTACTATTTCTGGGTTAGCGGAGTCTGTAACCTGAAGCATCTGTAACCTGAAGTGTCTGTAACCTGAGGTACCACTGTAAATACATAATAAAACATGAAACATTTTTAAAAATCCCTTTACAGGATTTCCTTCAGGTGGCTCGGTTGTCTGATAACTCCATACCCTTCAACATTTCTCCAATAAAATAGGGGTGTCCTAAAGAAAACCGGGACATTATTGGATGAAATCAGAAACCAGGACAGCTTCTCTAAATCAGGGACGTCCCTGTAAAATAGGGACACTTGGAGGGTCTGAGGTTCCTGTGAACACATTTAAATGAACATTAGTTATAGCTATTGCCATACTCTGGGAAATTTAAAAAATAACTTTGGAAAGCAAATGTCCCCTTTAAAAGGCAATTATATGCATCTTTGTCTTAAAATCATTGTTCCGCACCAAATATTCAGAGACACAATTTCATACAAATGTTGTCTCTACTGATCCTAGAAGTTTAAAAAAGAAAAGAAAAAACCCGTCTAGTCTTACCTTGGAAGCACTGCACTTCAGAATTTTAAATAGAAACTATCGTTAGGAGACCTTGAGCAGTAAACAAATCCTGTTTTTGCCTTGCAACTAGACATTCATCAGTCATAACCATGACATCTTCATCTCTTGGTAATGTGGGCCTTTCTCCTGTTGTTTTCCTAAGAGGCCCACCCAATGGCACCCCTGAAAGATCATCAGGATCAATGCGTCCTGCGAATATTGGGTTCTGTTTGTTTTATAATGAGATATGAAAGAGAAGCTGCCTCATTTCCCCTCTCCAGTTTGCCTACCAATAAAGCATTGCCACCAGTGAAATTTCATTTTTCATTGAAGTGTCAGAAAGCATTTAGGTCCTACTTCTGCAGGGAGCCCAATTTCCATAATGCTGTGCTACTGTTTCATTATTCCAATGTTTGTTTGTTTGTGTGGTTCTGTTTTGTTATTTTAATTGTGATGTTTTTGTACCTTCTCGACCACCATTTGGCGAAGGGCGAAATAAATAAGAAATGGCAAACTTTAGACATGCTTTAGATTTTAGGCTTTTCTTGTGGCATTCCCTGACAGAAGTATGGTATGCACAAAATTATTTTGCTTCACTGTGGGGTATTTCTAGAATGTTGACGGAAATTGGAAATTCAGTGCAGAAGTTGGAATGTGATTTTTTATTTTTTTTTACAAGGCAGCAAGCAAATGGCAAAGATCACTATTGTTATACAGGATTAGCAATCTGTTATATAAATGTCCTGTGGTAATCTTCACGAACAGCAGGGACCCAGGCTGAGTGAGCCTTAGCTGTTGCCTGTTACTTTACGATTACTTCCTTCCAATTTTTCAACCCAGAGTAAAGAGAGATTATGGAAGTAATAGTGCATAGTGAATCCAGTCTTGGGTGACAGTTCAGCAAAGGAAATGAAACCACAATAAAACAAAATTCAAATTCTGTAGGGGAGTTCCCATAGGAGGGGGGGAAGCGTATTGGCATATAAGTATGTCCTCTTATGTATTTTAATCACCTTATTTGGGTGTTCATTCATATGATTTTAAAAATTGTGTAGAGGGGAGAAAGGGACCATGCTCACTGGCTCACCTGTTTGGGAAATCTGGACTGTGTTAGAATCACTTCTGCCATTGTAGAAGCGCTTTCTCTAGTAGTGTTTTCTCCCAATCCACCTCCATCATGGAAATAGCTGCTGCCTGTTTGGTCACCCAGCTGTTTCTATAAGCCTATGCAAAATGACCTGGCCAAGCTAGGGCCGTTAAGAAACCATTGAGGGCCATTGGTAATGCAAGAGAACTGTCCTTCTCCCCTTGTCCTGAAGTGTCAACAGAGGCTGGGCTTTGAAAGGTTGCCAGGGCAACTGGGTGTGAGGTTTTAACAGGCTGTTCTGGGAGGAAGAAGCAGGAAGAGAAAAGACTGGGATCCATCTTGGGCAGGCTGGCTGAAGGCTGGCTGGGAGAGATGGCTTGGACACCATGGACTGCTGTGGAGGACAATGAAATGACTGTGCTGTAAGATCTGGACTCCCTCCATGCACACTGAAGGTGAAGAAACTATATTTCTTAAAACTATGACAGTCTCTACTGTGTCTCAGTTCTCCAAAGGACCACAGGCCCTGGGTGAGTGCCTGGAACCCCCTGAGATCTTGCTGCAGCTCAACAGACAGTTGGAGTGGAACCCAACTTTTCTAACGCAGCTGCCGACCACTGCATGTTTGGTCACCCAGATGTTTCTCCCTGTAATCCTGTAATCAAAAATAGAAAGAAGCGGTCATCGTGCTTGTGTAGCTGGGCTTGGATTAATTCACATATTGGTAACAAGGAATGCTGTAACATCTCTTTTATGAAAAATAACAACTTGACAATAACAATGTCCTCTACCAGGGCAAGCAACCGGTGTCCCAGAGAGGCAAGAAAGAAGCACACACCGTCCTTTTCCTAATTTTGTTGCCAGAAATGGATTGTGTTCTTGCTGAAAGGCAAAGCGGCCCTAGTGATATATTAATGATCTGTTATAAATGATGAGACCAACTAAATCCATACTTTAAAATTACAACAGAGCCAGAATAGTTGTTCAGTGATACATGTGCTCTATCCTAAGCATTTGCTTGTTGGACAGCAATATCTTAAATCTGAACAAGGAAAATGAATAGGTAAACACTGGCAAATAATTAGACCTATAAACTGATCAACTTTGTTCTACTGTTAGAGAAACGCATATACAATGGTACCTTGGTTCTCAAATGCCTTGGTTCCCAAACGCCAAAAACCCAGAAGTAAGTGTTCCGGTTTTTGAACGTTTTTTGGAAGCCAAAAGTCCGATGCGACTGTTGGTGCCTGCACCAATCAGAAGCTGCACCTTGGTTTTCGAACATTTTGGAAATCAAACAGACTTGCGGAACAGATTAAGTTTGGCGCTTTTGTTTTTGCTATTTATTTTGCGTTTTTGTTTTTGAGGCTTTTTAAAAACAGCCACTAGCATAGGGGGCAGCAAACTTTTTTGGGAGGGGGCCAGTTCACCGTCCCCCAGACCTAGTGGCGGGCCGGACTACTTGTGCATGCGCGTGCACACTTGGTGCAGGGGGCTTCTCTCTCCCCCAGCCCCTCCCCTCCCCCTGCCTACCTCCTCTGCCACTCTGCCTGCAGTTGGGAGCTGGCGGCGGTGGCAGCGCTGTTAGGATATAGTTCCATTCCACCTTAAAAGGAGCAGGCATGGCTGGTGTATCACATGCCTGTTTACTTCCAGCTCTTGCTGGGAACTTCCGTTTGTATATAGCTTTTGTATTGCTGCTGTTTTTCCTGGACATGGAGGCAAGCAGTCATGTTCTTCCTTTGTTCTGAACTACATTGAATAAAGCTGTAAATATGCTCTCTCTCTGTCTGCATCTTTCATTGTGGAGACTTACACACTGCTGAAAGGGTGGGCATGGGTCTTGGAACGTCTCTGAGGCTCGTGTCGCTAATTGACTGATGCTGTTCCACGGGAGACCGGTGATCGTCCGGAGACAACTGGGGGCCTGCCTGATGCCTCCGTCAGTGTGGAGCCAGTGTGGTCAGGAACCAGTGTGGTGTAGTGGTTAAGAGCAGTAGATTCGTAATCTGGTGAACTGGGTTCGCGTCTCCGCTCCTCCACATGCAGCTGCTGGGTGACCTTGAGTCAGTCACACTTCTTTGAAGTCTCTCAGCCCCACTCACCTCACAGAGTGTTTGTTGTGGGGGAGGAAGGGAAAGGAGAATGTTAGCCGCTTTGAGACTCCTTCGGGTAGTGATAAAGCGTGACATCAAATCCAAACTCTTCTTCTTCTCTTCTTCCATCTCCCTGGACATATCCTAACAAAAGCGCCTTTCCTTTTGGGGCCAGTTTTCCCAGACACCAGGCATGGGGCCAGCACCAAGCTCCAGCCCACAGCACAGCCATGGGGAGAGACAGGCGGGCGGGTGGTGAGGCTTCCTATCAAAGCTCAGCCCCCTTCCTCCGCAGGGCGGGGAGAAGCCAGGAAGAGGAAGGGAGGAGAAAAAATTGCAAAAAATGGCGATTGCGCTAATCCAAACGGCGATTGCAGAACCGTTTGCGGGCCGGATCCAGAGGGCAATTGGGCCGGATCCGGCCCACGGACCTTAGTTTGCCGACCCCTGCACTAGCACAACTGGTTTACTTTCTGCTTCCGTAACAGCTAAGTTTGTGCGGAACTCAGTGGAAAGCAATCATGAGCTCTAAGCCTCTCTTGGCATTTCCCCAGGTACCGAACAGTTCACAGTAAATCAGATTCATTGGGGGAGACCTTGTTTATTCAGAAGACTTTTGCAAATGTCTTGCAGCATTTGATACGTTCTCCTATGCTCAGGCGAGTTGAAAAACAAAGCTATTAGAAGAGAAACTCGTGTGATTTCTTGGCAGCAGCTGACTGCTGTCAATATACACGGTATGCCAAGACTTGCTGTATTAATAATACAAGGGGAGAAGGCAAGAAGGAGAAGAAAAATCTGATTGATTGATAAAATACCAGGTTCAATCGGCTTGTCTATCAAACAGGGCAGGCATGTGTTTTCACTTCCTAACTTCTCCGGGTAGCAAAGCAGCATGAATTCATACAAAATGTATAGAATAAGTTTTGTTTTTTTTTAAGATTCTGGAATGGGCACACATAGCTGGAATATTTCTCAAGTAATCTGAGCAATGCTCTTTGGGTAAAACCACAGCCGGGCATGTTCTGGTTCCTCTCCCCCCCCCCCTTGTGCACACACTGTATTTTGAAAGCTCTTTTATGATGCACGGAAGCAGCTGTTTTGGAGCTGAAATGGCACCAGGCTTTTTAAAACGCCGTTTTAACTAGGTATGCTACAGACTACTTCCATCTGTGCTAGGCTATTTGGTGAAGCTGAGCCTTGGGAGTGATGGTGTTCGCTCACATTTTGCATTGCAGATAAACCTCAGTAGAAGATTTAGCTCCGCACCTGGCTGTAGTTTAAACAGGACTACTTTCTCACAATGCAGCTGTGGCTGGTAGTGCCATTAAAAAGTGTAGTAAAAAGCAAAATGTGTATTTTAAAAACATACCAGTTACCAGGGTCACAATCTTCATTATGTTGTTATTTAAAAAAAAAAATCCCAGTGATTTTGAAATAGAGAGAGTCTTCATTGGATTTTATGAGGAAAAGGTGAGAACAGATGCATGGTAACACAATATTATATGATGCATGGTAACACAATATAAGGGACATGGGTGGCGCTGTGGGTTAAACCACAGAGCCTAGGACTTGCTGATCAGAAGGTCAGCGGTTTGAATCCCCGCGACGGGGTGAGCTCCCGTTGCTCGGTCCCTGCTCCTGCCAACCTAGCAGTTTGAAAGCACAAAGTGCAAGTTGATAAATAGGTACCACTCCAGCGGGAAGGTAAACAGTGTTTCCGTGCGCTGCTCTGGTTCGCCAGAAGCGGCTTAGTCATGCTGGCCACATGACCCGGAAGCTGTACGCCAGCTCCCTCAGCCAATAAAGTAAGATGAGCGCTGCAACCCCAGAGTCGGCCACGACTAATGGTCAGGGGCCCTTTACCTTTAACATAATATTAAGACCAGCGTTCAAACTTAGCCAGACACATTTTACACCTGATTATCGGCCACTTGCAACCAAGCGAAGATGCCTGGGTGCCAAGATGGCACCTGATGTCTCTAACAGCGTTCAAAACTCCCATTGTTCCGGGCGCATTTTTGCAACAGGGAATTTCATTAACACGAGCCATTTTTGAGCTCTGGGTGCAGCACGGCGACTGAGATTTCGGATTAAAACTGCAGAGTGGAAAGAAAGGATGAGCTTTTTCTGCCTCCCCACTTCCAGCCAGCCTCCGAAGACCGGAGAAGAGACCCTCTTAAGAATATTAAGGGGATGACCCAAACTGTATAGAAATTTATTGATGTGTACGACTACAGCGGCAAGAATGCTACTTGCCCAAAAATGGAAAGAAGAGGAAGTCCCAGTAAAGGAAGAATGGATACAAAAACTGATGGAATATGTGGAAATGGAGAAACATTACCTGAAAAGTAGGAAATCAAGATAACAAACTTTTTATAAAAGAATGGAAATGGTTTACTGAATATTTACAAACAAACTGTAAACAGATAAGTTATTGTAATAACCTGCAGTTTCACAAGAGTATATATTTAGAGAAGATGAACAAATGAGAAAATTAAGTTAATTAGGATATGCAGAAGCTATTAAAAATAAATTTAAGGAACTGCAGAAGTCAAGTTTTGAAATGTCAAAATGATTGTAAAATCAGTGAAATGCATAAACCTGAAAAGTATAAATAAAAATTAAAAGAAAGAAAAAAATGAAAATAAGGCTATTGAGCCGTTTTGTCCCCAAATGGCAACCAGGCATTCTGTTTTGGCCACTGTAACCTTGGTTTAAGCAGCCATTTGGCACGTAGCTGATATATCTTGCGTTTCTAGCGCCAATTAAGCATCTTTGAAAAGGCAGTAGTAACTTGTGAGTTAGTGACTTTTCTTTTCTGCGCATAGCTAAGAAGCATCGGTTTTTTTCACCATTTCTTTCTGTTTCTTCGTTACATTTCAGGTTTGGCGGTCGCCTTTGGCCCCAGCGAGCCAAGTTGGAGCGTTTTACCACCACCACCACCACTGTTAATCTAAAGCTCGCTGCCGAAATGACAACCGGCGTCAAAGGTATGGCCTCCGCCGCAAGTAACAGAAAGATGTTTTCCGATGCTCCAGTGAGAATGCTTGAGGGGAAGGGGGTTGTCTTTGTCCGTCCTTCTGTTGGTGCTTTGGGGGAGGTGAGACGACCCCCTTTGCCACTCGGATGACGCAGGTGGTGGCATGCTAGCCTATCCATTCCCTTTGCTGCAGGAACATCGCGTGATCAGGCTGAGAGCATGGGGAACTGTGACGCAGGTGTGTTCAGCAGCCCCTTGTGCAGAGCATATGGATGCGCCGTTTGCATGTGTGTAGGCCCTCTGGAACCCATCAAAATGAGGACTGTGCTCAGGCTTTCTACCGACCGTTCAGATGGCTGAAAAGAAGCCGCGGATGCCTTGCCACGCCAGTTTAGCTCAGCACGGGGACTGACCAAGTGGGTGGCAGGGTCCGTGGGCTGGATTTATGAGCCTGGTGGGCCGCATCTGGGCCCCGGGCCGTAGTTTGCAGCCCCTGGTCATCGTTCTTCCTTTAATTCTTCAAGAGGTGGTTGTAATGCTCCTCTTGAAGAAACTTCTCTTGAACTCTCATTATTTCTCTGCCTATCGTCTAGTAGCAAATCTCCGTTTGGGGGCAAGATGCTTGAGCAAGTGTACTGAAAAGCTTCAGGCGCAATACTGATTTTCTGGGCCCATTTCATTGTGGCTTCCAACCTGGTTATGGAATGGAAATCCCTTTCATTGTCCTTGATGACTGATCTATGCCAGATGTGTGATGGGGAGTGCATCCCTGATTATTCTATTGGATCTCATGACTGAAAGTAAATTGGAAACACTGTTTCTCAAAAGATCTGCAAGTTGGTTCCAGAAGGTGATGTTGCCAGATTGGAATAGGGTATCATAGTACTTGTTTTATGGCATCCCACAGAGTTCTGTTCTGTCCCCATGTTACTCCAAGCAGAATTCAAAGTGTTGGTGCTGACCTTTAAAGCCCTAAACGGCCTTGGCCCAGTATACCTGAAGGAGCCTCTCCACCCCCATCATTCTGCCTGGACACTGAGGTCCAGCTCTGAGGGCCTTCTGGTGGTTCCCTCATTGTGAAAAGTGAGGTTACAGGGAACCAGGCAGAGGGCCTTCTTGGTAGTGGCGCCCGCCCTGTGGAACGCCCTCCCATCAGATGTCAAGGAAACAAACAACTATCTGACTTTTAGAAGATAGGCAGCCCTGTTTAGGGAAGTTTTTAATGTTTGATGTTTGATTATGTTTTTAATATTCTGTTGGGAGCCACCCAGAGTGCCTGGGGAAACCCAGCCAGATGGGTGGGGTATAAATATATTATTATTATTATTATTATTATTATTATTATTATTATTATTATGTTATTGTTGTTGTTGTTGTTGTTGTTGTTGTTGTTGTTGTTGTTGTTGTTATATTGCATTATGGGAATGGTCATCTGAAGTTGGGTGCTATCAATATGTGGAAGACACCCAACTCTGCTTCTTCTTTTCATTGGAACCTGGTGTAACTGTAAATAAATAAGAGGTAGATGGAGTCAGTAATGGGCTGGATGTTGGCTAGTATACAGATTAATACAGACAAGACCGATGTGCTGTTGGTCATTCACTTGTCAGCTGAGGGAAAGGATATTCTACCTGTTCTGAATGGGATTGTGTTCCCTCCTAAGGATCAGGTCTGCAGCTTGGGTGTGATTTTAAATCCCTGATTGCTGATAAGTGCACAGGTGGCATTCATAGCTCATATTGCCTTTCATCGGTTCTGGCATGTACGCCAGCTGCACCACTCCTTGGGGACATATACTGTGGTCACAGTTATTCCATCTCCAATGACATCCTATGGAATAGGGCATAAATTGGTTAGGGTTCACATGAATCTCCTCACTTCTTAATTCCAGCTTCCTGCACATAAACTAAAATGCATCAGTCCTTTGAAATTTGCACTTCTCTGCATTTTGCAATGTAGTTTGCCCAGCAAAGTAGGGACAAACATGTATGTTTGGGGAAAGTGTGTACACAAATGTGTATATTAGTGAAAGCAATGTGTAGAAAATTAATTATATCACAGGGAAACGGCTTGCAAAAATGTGTATCTCGGGCAACAATGTGTACAAAAATGTATGAAAGAGGAGTAAGGTGCATGAAAATGCTTATCAGGTTTTGGAAAAATTGCAAATTGGTGCAGAAATGGGGTGAACCGGATATAAGATTGGAGAAATGAGAAACCAGTATTGCTGGATTGTTCCATCCCTGTGCATCACCCCTGGAGCTGCTTTTAAAAAGCTTTTTGCAACTATAGCTGGCACATTTGGGCTGACCACTGAGAACGTTTTACACCAGTGCCTAAATAATCTCTGCTGTCTGCTACTTTGCTGCTAAGTGGAATCCAAAGTGCTAGTCTTGCAATTCCCATCATCCCTGACCACTGGTCTTGTTAGCTAGGGATGATGGGAGTTGTAGTCCAAAAAATAGCTGGAGACCCAAGGTTGGGAAACACTGGTTTAGAGCTTTAAAGTCTATTTATAGGGACGCGGGTGACGCTGTGGTCTAAACCACAGAGCAAGGGCTTGCTGATCAGAAGGTCGGTGGTTCGAATCCCCGTCATGGGGTGAGCTCCCATTGCTCGGTCTCAGCTCCTGCCAACCTAGCAGTTCGAAAGCACGCCAAAAAGTGCAAGTAGATAAATAGGTACCGCTCCAGCGGGAAGGTAAACGGCGTTTCCATGCATTGCTCTGGTTTCACCAGAAGTGGCTTAGTCATGCCGACCACATGACCCGGAAAACCTGTCTGTGGACAAACGCTGGCTCCCTCGGCCAGTAAAGCAAGATGAGCGCTGCAACCCCAGAGTCATTCGTGACTGGACTTAATGGTCAGGGGTCCTTTACCTTTACCTTGAACCTGGCCGTCAATTATAGTTTTTATCAGAAGCTCCTCTTAAGATTATTATAACAAACATTAGAGCAAGGGATATTTGTGCTATTAAATTCTATAAAATATTAAGGATTGGTTGTATTCAGTCTTGATTTAGAGCAGGCCCAATTAAGGCATGACTGGCCTCCTTATTTGGTCAAGCCCACATCCACTTTTTTAAATTATGGTGCTGGAGGAGACTCTTGAGAGTCCCATGGACTGCAAGAAGATCAAACCTATCCATTCTGAAGGAAATCAGCCCTGAGTGCTCAGTGGAAGGACAGATTGTGAAGCTGAGGCTCCAATACTTTGGCCACCTCATGAGAAGAGAAGACTCCCTGGAAAAGTCCCTGATGTTGGGAAAGATGGCGGGCACAAGGAGAAGGGGACGACAGAGGAAGAGATGGTTGGATAGTGTTCTCGAAGCTACCAGCATGAGTTTGACCAAACTGTGGGAGGCAGTGGAAGACAGGAGTGCCTGGCGTGCTCTGGTCCATGGGATCACGAAGAGTCGGACACGACTAAACGACTAAACAACAACAACAACAACACATCCACTTGCCCTATATCAGGTGTGGGTTGGGTCAAGTAATGGCTAAGACAAAAAGGGGTTTGCAGGCTGTTTGTGGTCCTTTGTAACTCTTGAAGATTTGTAGTGCTTGAAGAGAGTGGTGTAGTTAAGGAGGATTGGAAACCTTTTATAAAATACTTAAAAAGTGATCGTAAACATATTAAAACACAAGTAGGATTTGAATAATGAACAGCCGTGAACTATGTCTTTTGTAATAATATGGAGACGATAGGGTGCAAAATGCGTCATAATTTGCAGCAATATTAGAAATTACTCCACTCCACGTAGGAGTGGAGGGGAAGTCAAATGTTAGTTGAAAATTATGGAGGAATTTAAAGATGTATGTGTATTAAGCTTGTAACCTTTTGAAAATTAGTATTCTCAGAAGCCCCAACGGTCAGCTGATTGTCACGGCTTCAAAGCACTGCACAGGGCTCTAATAATCAGGGTTGCAGGGGACCCTGTGCAAAGTTTTGAACCTCTCAGGGGCAAAAATGGGTCACCTGACATCGCCATGTCAGGTGACTGACAGGCAGGCAGCCCCACCCACCTGGCAGAGGTGGCCAGCAGTCCCCTGCTTTACAGTGTCATTAGTATATTTTAACATTTATATTAATACCAGAGATGTACATGGCATTTCACAGAGGATCGTAGGTGAAGAGAAGCTTACAATTTAAATGTTGACGAGAGAGAATGATGAGACCAAGGCAAGGGCAGCTAGGGAAGAATGCAAGCAATATTGGAAAGATGGGACACTCTTATTAAATGGTTCCCCTCGCACAAATATGTTTAGGATCACAGAGTGTGGCTTTGTATCATAACAGACAGAAGAATATAAAAGAACCACACAAAGAATGCAGTGCTTTTCAGAACCGGTGGTGGGCAGATATAAAATAAAGATTTAGCGTTTCAGAATTGAGATTTTTAAAAGCTCTGACAATCCTATAGAGCTGAACAAGGAAATCACTCATATCAGACACGAGACAGGAAATGTCATGGTAAGCCGAACTGATGCATTTTCCACCAGCCTGACGTTCCTCTTTGTACATTGTTGCCATCCGAAAGAGTTTCTGAACTATCTGAATTCATACCAGTCGGAGAGAATGAGCGGGAACCCTCTTTCCCCCAATTCGGATAATGCCCTTTTTCATTCGGGAAAAGGTAACTGAAGTATTTGGGCTTGTCTGCTGCTGTGATCTTAGAACCATGCTAGACATCAATGTCTGTGCTGTAATAAAGAAGCAATTGCTGTGGTGTAGCAGGAATGTGAAATAAGCTTGTTGCCGGTGGGGGTGGAGGAGAAAGGCTGAAAACACATGAGAGAGCTGCATCTCCTTCTGAAGAGGAAAATGAGAAGGATGCCAAAGACCTCAGTTTTAAAACCAGCTTCCATAAACGTCAAGATTTAGAAGTTCACGTGGCCACCCATTTGCTGTGATTTCTGCCATAGGAAGGGACTTCATCTGCTTCCCACAAGTTATTTTCTGAAAAACCCACAAGTTATTTTCTGAAAACTGCAAACCATCTTCTTTAACCACTTTGTTGTGTATATTTATTTGCGAACTATGTACAGTGGTACCTCGGGTTACAGATGCTTCAGGTTACAGACGCTTCAGGTTACAGACTCCACTAACCCAGAAATAGTATCTCAGGTTAAGAACTTTGCTTCAGGATGAGAACAGAAATCGTGCAGAGGCGGCGCAGCAGTAGTAGAAGGCTCCATTAGCTAAAGTGGTGCTTCAGGTTAAAAACAGTTTCAGGTTAAGAACAGACCTCCAGAACGAATTAAGTTCTTAACCCGAGGTACCATTGTATTCCACTTTTCCAGTAAATTGTGCTCATATTAAAGCCCAGAAATATACTGCCCTGTATACTTGAAGGAATGTCTCCACCCCCATCATTCAGCCCGGACACTGAGGTCCAGCTCCGAGGGCCTTCTGGCAGTTCCCTCCCTGCAAGAAGTGAAGTTACAGGAGACCAGGCAGAGGGCCTTCTCGGTGGTGGCGCCCGCCCTGTGGAACGCCCTCCCACCAGCTCTTTCCTATCTTGGTGCCATCTTTCACCATGGGCACCTATACTGTGGGACACATCTGCTTTTATTTCCTTTTCAGCTATTGTTAAGGTCAGCTATTGTTATTTATTTACTGGTTTTTTCTCCCTTGCCGCCACAAAGTTTTAAAATGCCATACAAATGCTTCCTATCAACAGCCTGATAGGCCTTGGCTGGGCTAACTGTGCTGCATGAATCAGACTTGAGGCAACATGGATCTTGCCTTTGGGCATTTATTTTCATTTATTTTTAAAATAATGTCTATATACCAGCTTTATCTAACAATGATCTCAAGGTGGTGTGCATGAGGCGGGTTTAGTGAGCTTCCTGGCGGATTGGGGATTTGAACCCTACTCTCCCGTGTCCTAGTCTAACGCTCTTACCATGGGTGGTGAAAGAACCCATGCGCTTCCTTTCCCTCTGCCATACATTGGACTACTGCAATGTGCTGTTCTACGTGGGGCTACCTTTGAAGGTGACCTGGAAACTACAACTAATCCAGAAGCAACAGCTGGACTGGTGACTGGGAGTGGCCGCCAAGACTGGTCCTGAAAGACCTACACTGGCTCCCAGTATGTTTCCAAGCACAATTCAAAATGTTTGTGCTGACATTTAAAGCCCTAAACCAGGCATAGGCAAACTTGGCCCTCCAGATATTTTGGGACTACAACTCCCATCATCCCTAGCTAACAGGACCAGTGGTCGGGGACAATGGGAATTGTAGTCTCAAAACATCTGGAGGGCCAAGTTTGCCTATGCCTGCTCTAAACGGCCTCAGCCCAGTGTACCTGAAGGAGCGCCTCCACTCCCATCATTCAGCCTGGACACTGAGGTCCAGCTCCGAGGGCCTTCTGGCTGTTCCCTCACTGCAATAAGCCAGGTTACAGGGAACCAGGCAGAGGGCCTTCTCGGTAGTGGCGCCCGCCCTGTGGAACGCCCTCCCTTCAGATGTCAAGGAAATAAACAACTATCTGACTTTTAGAAAACATCTGAAGGCAGCCCTGTTTAGGGAAGTTTTTAATGTTTGATGTTTTATCATGTTTTCAATAATCTGTTGGGAGCCAGCAGGGTATAAATCATAAATTGTTGTTGTTGTTGTTGTTCATGTTATTGTTAAGAATGCTATACGGTCATACCTTGGGTTGAATGTGCTTTGGGTTGAGCGCGTTCGAGTTGCGCTCCGCGGCAACCCAGAAGTAACGGAGCACGTTACTTCCGGGTTTCGCCGCTCGCGCATGCACAGACGCTCAAAATGACGTCACACGCATGTGCAGAAGTGGCAAAAGGCGACACGCGCAGACGTACCGTCGCATCTTACGTTCCCTTCGGGATGCGAACAGGGCTCCAGAACGGATCCTGTTTGCATCCCAAGGTACCACTGTATATGCATTCCAACCTCTTGGGACTGTAATGCTCCCCCACATGTAATGGGCCCTGCAAAAGGCAAAGATAAGTAGTGGTCGCTGAACTCTCTTTTAGAGAAATTGTAATCTGCTGCTAATGATTGAGAAATTCCCAATTATGCAGTTGGTCAGAAACCCCGGGGTTTCTTGGAGAACAGTTTGAAAGCTGCTAATCAATCCTGAAAATACGTACGGATTTCTGTGCTTCGTTATGGATTAGCAGCAACCCCCAAATCTCGTAGATGAGATGCTTTTGTTCCCGGGCACTCCTGGAGGAGAGCATCTGCCTTCCGAGGACACTTCCCATGCTCTTGTTTGCGCACTGAACTAACAGCGTGGGAAGCTGCCATGTGGATGTGCCCTGAGATAACCATATGCCATAGAAAACTGTGCAGCACTTTGTTGCATAAACACTGGGTATTTATTGACAAGGCTTGAGTCGGCTTGGCAGCAACTGCAAACACCATCGTGCAAAATGACACCTGGGTTGTCAGGATCCCTGTTCCCCGTTGCTGAGGAATACCTTATTCTTAGAATTATTCATTGGTTATTATTATTATATTTATATCTGTACTTCACCCATCTGACTCTGGGTGGTTTTCAAACAGTGCTTTTTTTTTCCTAGAAAAGGAGGTCTGGAACTCACCATGCAGTCCAGTAAATGCCACACTTTTTAACAACAACAAAAGAGGTGGCAGTATTTTGTACCATTGGGTACCCCCTGAAAAAAAAAGCACTGCTTCTAATGCATATTTTAAAAAATAAGAACATTTTGGAGCATTTCATTTGGGGAGAATAAATTTGTTTGGCAATCTTCACCTTTTTTGTGTGGGTAATAAACTGTGAACAGAAGGAATGAAAGTGTTAGCTTTCTGTGACTTGCAAGGTTCTGCAGTAAGCTAAGAAGCCGGGTGGAACCCCAAGCCAGGTATTTGTGTATCGATAAAAGCACACACCAACATTGAAAAGGCCGTTTGAAACGCTTGCAGAACACATTGCCATTCATCACGAGAGAGTGGGCCCTCTCTTCCGTCTCTAATTCCGTGTTTGCTGGTGCTACTTTGAATCTTTGCTTTGGATGGTGATGGAAACCATCCCCTCATGCTAGATTAAGCACTTGGATCCGTGCCCGAAATGCCTGGGGTTATTTGGATGCGTCGATGGAAGCATGCAGCGATGATTGAATTTGAATCTGTTATGAGAGCAAGTATTCCTTCATTTGCCAAACAGCAGAAATAACCTAAGCTTATGAACATAGGGTACCCTGCACAGATGGCTGTGGAGCTGTTGCAGTTAAGAGGCTGTTACTAGGCTTCCTCCCCCACCCCCCCATCCCCCATCCCCCACCCCCCACCCTTAAGAGAGTTACATGCAATACATGCGTTGCCATCAAACCACCTTCTGAATGCGTATTCTCTCTCTTTTCCTTTCAAAGAAGTTTTTAGGGCATATTTTACCTGACATGAAGCTTACCAGGGCAAGGGACTATTTTGAAGTTTTTTGAAGTCCATCATCTTACTCAAGGCCAAGGCAGATGACCTAGTATTCCCTCCCCCTCCCCCAATTCTTTTAAAGAAACTGTGGTGGGTTGAGTTGCTGCCGAAAACAGCAGGGCATCACACATGTTTGGAAGAAGGATGCTACAGGAGGATTTTGAGCCCAGGAGCATCTTCCTTTTGCTTAAATGAGAAAGGAATAGATTGGTCTGCAGAGTGCTCTGCCCTTGAGGGTTTTGCTCCCTGCTGCCGCAAACAGAGGCATAGCTCTTTTTGCCTTGCTGTCTCGCTTCATTCTCTCTGGTGCCAGACAAGGGTTTGGAGGGTGGGGGGAAAGGAGTTGTAAGCACATTATGGGGCAGCATGATTGGTCTCTTGGGAAGATGCCAGATTCTTAGCTCTCCAGCATCTTTTCCCCACCCCTAGTTCATGCAGAGAGCAGCAATGATGTATTTTTTTTTTTAAAAGAAATCTGGAGGCGTCCCAGCGATCTGTCTCCAGCGATGAGGATAAAACTGAGTGACCGGGTAATAAAGCAGAGCTCACCTTTATGCTCACCTGGACTGTGAGGTTGTTGCTTTTACTTGAAGAAATAACCGAGACTGGAAATGCTACTTTTCTGGGAGACCGTCACTGGAGAATGACAATGTATCCACACAGCACCACTTTGGCAAGATGAAGTTAGGATAGTGCAAATGTAGTCAAGAAGCTCAAATCATAAAGGTAAAAAAAAAGGTAAAGGACCCCGGGATGGTTAAGTGCAGTCAAAGGAGACTATGGGGCTGCGGCGCTCATCTCGCTTTCAGGCCGAGGGAGCTGGCGTTTGTCCACAGACAGCTTTTCGGGTCATGTGGCCACAATGACTAAACCGTTTCTGGCGCAACAGGACACTGTGATGAGTGCCAGAGTGCACAGAAATGCCATTTGCCTTCCTGCCACAGCAGTACCTATTTATCTACTTGCACTGGCGTGCTTTCGAACTGCTAAATCAAATATATGACTTGACACTCTTCTTTGGAAATTAAACCAATGTCCAGACTTTAACATTCCAAGACTTTACTGGCAGAAACTTATAGATGAATTAGAGCATAATATTTACATGCTTCTCCAAGCATGGGCTTAGAGTCTCTTCTTCTTACTTCCAAACAACGCTATTTTCCTCTCTTTCCAGAGCTCCTCACTTTCAGCCTTCTGTATCTCAATTAGGCCATGCCTTGCAGCTCCTATGAGAGATTTCCACTTTTTCCTTCTCCTGCAGCTTTGCTCTCTCTCTCTCTTTCAAGCAGAGAAGAAGCACTGCGACACTCTACTCAACTTAGCAGTGTTCACAGTGGATTCTAAAACACAGTCACCTTGCTTCACATAAAATCACTAGTTACCTCCTATGTGTCCAACGTTTGCCAATCACACATGAGAACAACTAGAGAACTCTCTAGAATTCAGTTACCAAACAGTCAAATTTAAACACATAGTAAAGCATGCAATCATTTACAATTTCAGTGAATTAAATTACTATACTTAACAGAGCTGGACATTGAGAACGTGCTGGTATGTATATCACCTTGGCTACTGACTCCTTTGATGGCAATCCACTTGAGGCCTTATAGCTGTCTAATTCATTCATTCATTCATTATTGCATAAGTATCCAATTTTTCTTCATGCAGCTCAAGGCAGCACGTATGGTTCTCCTTCTCCCCATTTTATCCTCACAACAACCCTGTGAGGTAGGTTAGCCTGAGAGATAGTGACTGGCCCACAGTCACCCAGCAAGCCTCTTCGCTGAGTGGGGATTTGAACCCTGGTTTCCCGAGTCCCTAGTCCAGAATTCTGTCCACGACATCACACTGACACTCAAACCTTTAAGATCCAACCAATTGTCACTCGGGCAGAAATTCTGCCTTAAGGAAAGACATCTGAATGTTCCACAGCAAATCTTTTCTAAATAAACTACCGTGCACTCGCTTCACCAGAAACTACCGTAATCCTCTGACAACATCCTTTAGCCTCAGTTTTCCTGCCTAGTAAAATGAGGACCATGATCACCATATTAGTCTGTTATGAGGATAAATTAGAACAGGGAAATGTGCTTCTCTGAGGTTTGGAGGAAAGCTGGGCTACGAAGACAAGCAAATTATTTGAAAGGAGATAAGACAAAGCCGTTTGTTTACAGTGAGATAGTTCTAATGTTCTCACTGAGAGATGTGCGACAGGATTGTGTTTAATCCATTTGAGAAGTGAACAAGAAATTACCGTTTTCAGAGTTGCAAATGACAGCAATACCTGCAGCAACTAATCCAGCTATGTCAAGATGATTACTTCATAAGTACACCCCTTCCTTCACCACAGGCTTCTGCATCGGGAGAAACATCTCTGTAACCAATTAGTTGTTTTGACCTTTCCTGGGTTCTTGCATTGTCCTCGGTCACAAAAATAGACAGCTGCCTTCAATGACTAGAGGCATGTATTGTTACGGGGGGGACGGGGACTCTGTGCCACAAGAGATGAGGGTGACAACATAGGAAAAACTGTTCAATCAATTTAACAGGCTCTGCTCCCTCGGGGAAGGCAAGCTGGAAATGTCTGTGTCATTCGCTCTGGGCCAGCGGGGCTGTGGGTAACCTCATACTTCGCGTCTGTCTACTAAGGCATGGATCATGCACATGGGAACACTGAAGGCACATCAAGACATGCGTTTCCCCCCAAATGTTGGTTGATGAACCTTTTCCAGGTGCCATTTCTGGGTTGTTTTTATTATTATTTGTATTCAAAAATGGGGGGGGGGTAAGAATTCCTTTTAAAGTAAAGTGTTGTTGTTTAGTCGTTTAGTCGTGTCTGACTCTTTGTGACCCCATGGACAAAAGCACGCCAGGCACTTCTGTTTTCCACTGCCTCCTGCAGTTTGGTCAAACTCATGTTGGTAGCTTCGAGAACACTGTCCAACCATCTCGTCCTCTGTCGTCCCCTTCTCCTTGTGCCCTCCATCTTTCCCAACATCAGGGTCTTTTCCAGGGAGTCTTCTCGTCTCATGAGGTGGCCAAAGTACTGGAGCCTCAGCTTCACGATCTGTCCTTCCAGTGAGCACTCAGGGCTGATTTCCTTAAGAATGGATACGTTTGATCTTCTTGCAGTCCATGGGACTCTCAAGAGTCTCCCCCAGCACCATAATTCAAAAGCATCAGTTCTTCGGCGATCAGCCTTTTTTATGGTCCAGCTCTCACTTCCATACATCACTACTGGGAAAACCATAGCTTTTACTATACGGACCTTTTTAAAGTAAAGTATGACGCTCCAAATAACAACAACAACAATTTATTTATAAACAACAACAACAACAATTTATTTATATCCCGCCCATCTGGCTGGGTTGCCCCAGCCATTCTGGGCAGCTCCTAACAGAATATTAAAAACACGATATAACATCAAACATTAAAAACTTCCCTACACAGTAATAAAAATGCAATTAAAAATCATGCAGCACCTGCAGTGTGGAATTGCAGTGTGTATTTTCCTTTTTCCATTAGTCACCATGTGTAAGACAGTGAGCTATGAATGAGGGTAGATTGTGGTGTTTTGTGTGTGTTCTTGTCAACCTGATTTGATTTAATATTGGTCATGATGAGAAATTCCTGAAGTAATGGAAGGTGTGTTTTTTTTAAAAAAAACTTTTTATTGGGAAAGATAAAGCCTATTTACAGAGGCTTATGAGTAACCTATAAATCAAATATAAGTATTTTAAATATATGTATATACAGGCCCCATTCTAGGCAGCTTTGAAAATTAACTGCAAAATTTCCTTTCTTGTGTTTGTGTGTGACATGAAGAATAATTGCTTTAATTCTCCAAACTTGTAATCTATAAACACTGAGTTATGTTAACTGTCTGAGATGAGCCAGGTGGTGATGTGGAGTTTTAGGAAAAATAGCATTGGCTCTGAAAACGTTGCAGTACATGGAAGCAGGCAGCATTGATTTCTGTCTCATTTCTAGCCAGAATGCTGGAGTCACTTGGCCAAACCTGCAAAATACTGTTCCTGTTTTTTCAGATAGAGATCTAATAAACAAATCCAACCTTTTATGCTTAATTAAATTTAAATATTTTTTTTATAAAAAAAAACACCTCACCAACCTCAATTTTTACTTCTTTGTATCCAAATAAACCTTCCATCTGCCTGGTTTTATGTCCAGAATTGTTCATGGCAATCTATTTTTAACATCAGCTAGGTTCAATAGCAGGATCAGAACTGCTCACATTGACCAAAGAAGTGTAGATAACTATATGGTTTGAAATTGTGCCACAGAAGGCATCCTTAGTGCAGAATCTGGGAGCTATCATGCAAAAAACTGAACACTCATTTTAAAACAATAGCAGATTTCCTGTTGTTGTTGCCAAGAAAACCTCTAGATATGGACAGCTTGGTGCTTCTACCAGAGGCCTCAAGAGTGTTGTTGAGTATGAAACTCCTTACATCTGGCACAGATCCCACTTACCTGTTAACCCACAAAGGATCCTAAGTTATGCAATAAAAGGGCTAGCAGAAAATATGGACAACTGAACTTAATTTACTGACTCTTTTCATTCAGTGCTGGACCCAGTTTGATCCTATGAATGCATCACCGTGGTCCCTGGGTGTTCGCTCTTTCTCTCTGAGTGGAGATTCACTCCCATTAGAAAGCTACTCTTCCGACAGGCAGAATGAGATTTATGGAAATGTTATACTTTTCATACAAATCAATATTATTCCTGCGCTGAGCCTTGGAGAGGTTAGATTCTGTGGCCATCACAGCTGTGAAATGCAGTGCTCATAAAGTCAGCAAGATGTGCAGGTTCATTAAATGAGTTGCTTGTATGTTTATGTTATCCAGATGGCCTCTAAGAAGAATGGCCACTTCACCCTTGTGCTCTTATAATTCTGGAAGATGCCCAGGGGACACCTGGGGGAGGCGGTCAGGAAGAGACTTGTGAGGGAAATGTCTCCCAATTCTGGTTTATTTTTCAAAAAATAAAAGCTCACACGGATTGGAAATAAATCCACATATTGCATCTGCTCTGTAATCATCCTGCCATTCTTTGAGGGCAGTGCCCCTTTCCTAGGGGTGCTGCCAGTTCCAAACATTCAGATTTCATGCAGCTTTTGTAACCTCTGAAGGGCTCGTTCCGTAAATGTTCCCCTGGCGTCTCTTTCCCAAAGCCCCAAAAGCTTCTGCCCAGCTCAGGGAGGGAGGCATGATGCTCTGACGGGTCCAAAGTCCCTCCTACCACCTTCCTGCAGCCTGCTTGGATCTGGGAAGGAGAAAGGGCGGCTCCAGAATCCTGTCAGAGGCCGGTAGCCTCCTTCACAACTGCCCTCCTGCCCGGCTTAGGGAGGGAGGCGTGATGCTCACATGCACAATATCAGACGCGCAATGTCCCACATCACTCTTGGAAGCTTGTGTCTGTTCCCCTGCGAAACATTTCACCACACGCCACTGGCTACTGTTGACCTTACATTTTGTGGACCTTTCAGGTAGTAATGTTCTTTTTGGAAGCCGACTTCCTGGGCTGAAATGTGCTTTCAGATATATGTAGTAAGATATCATCTTCGGCGATCACTCGTAGCCGAGTAAGATTGTCTTCCATAAACACAGTTTTAAAAGTGAGTCCGTAAGGGACTGTGGAGGCCAATTCTGGATCCACATGTCCTTCCACAGTGGGGACATAGGTTTCCAAGCTGGAGTTAATCACGGTGAGGGTTTGCCAAGCATGCCTTCCTCTTAGCACGTTTCTCCCTTTCGCTCTGAGTTTGAGCGTCTTGAAAGCCCACGACACCTTTGCTAAAGGCTGTTCTCCAATTGGAGTGCAGTGTTTCCCAGTTGCGTGTTCAGACCCAGAAACCTCCCCCCTAAATAAATTCACACTTGCCTCAAATTTTGGTTTTGGTTTTTGGCAGAATTTAGGCCGCAACTTTATTGATTACAGAAAGTGACTGGTTGCATAGGCTCTGGTTCGACTAGCTCCCTGCCATGCAGGTAGCGCTGACCCAGGGTTCCAGCATAGGTCAGCCAAGGGTGAACACCTACATAGGCAAAAAGTCGGGAACAGACTATGTCCGCCACCCAGATGTCCCCCTGGACTCAGGCATGGGCACAACCCCCTCTCAGGGGTTGACCAAACCATTTGAGTCCCTGGATTCCTTTAACGGAATACCCTTCACGTAGGGATGGCGAGAGCGTTCCGCAACCTTACAAGTTGTGCCAATTTGCTACACGGCAGGCGAAACCCAAATGGCACCAGCCAATCAACCAAGTGGGGGAAATTCCTGCCATACCCCTGTCCCAACGAAAGATGACACACAACAGCATAGCAAGGTCAAGCACAAAAGCCCTAAAATTAGGGAGAGGTGGGCAGGTGTTCCAAATGCACGTGCCAAAAGAGGAAGCTCTGGGTCATGTGCATGGGTATATGTAGGTCCCTCGATCCATTTGGACTGCGCCAAATGGCCAGATCCATTGGCCAGATTGCACCCAACATTGAGGGACCTACCAGTTATGTGTTGTGGCTGACCAATCTTACCCACCCACAACACAGGGGATCAGTTTCCAGGTCTCACCGCAACACGTGCCCTCTTTAAGGGAGGACACAATATATCAGTGTTTATACTACCTTTTTTTTAGATTTGCCTTGAGAGAGTCTTTGAACCTCTTTTGTTGACCACCAGCATTACACTTTCCATTTTTAAGTTCAGAATACTGTAGAGTAGTTGCTTTGGAAGATGATCATCAGGCATCCACACAACATGACCAGTCCAACGAAGTTGATGTTGAAGAATCATTGCTTCGACACTGGTGATCTTTGCTTCTTCCAGTACACTGGCATTAGTTCGCCTGTCTTCCCAGGTGATATGTAAAATATTTCGGAGACACCGTTGATGGAATCTTTCAAGCAGGTGGAGATGGCGTTTATAAGTGGTCCACATTTCACAAGCATACAGTAAGGTTGGTAGTGCCATAGCTTTGTAAACGAGCATTTTGGTTTCCCATTAAGATATAGGTATACAAACACACACCGTGTTTGTGTGGAGGTGAGTTATTCATCTCCATAAATTGTAATATGGAAGGGTTGTCACACTCTCCAAATGTTCAGTCAAAGGTGTGAGGGTGCAGACATCTCATATCCCCATGCCCACTGCTCCATCTCCTTCCATTTCCAATGGGTGGAGATGATTGGTGCTCCTATGTGTGGGGACATGGGGATTAGGGCTGGCATGCACAGCTCTGCACTTTTTAGATAAGTTTATGCTCTCGTGCATTTGGCTGAGCACTATTGTTCTGGATCTGAACTTCACAAAATACCCTGGAAAGTCTAAAAAGGGGGATAAAAATAAAATGCCTTTGTCTCATCATAGCCATATGGTCCTTTGTCTTCAATTTATTTTCGTAATCACTTGTAAAGGTGGTTAATGCGGCACGCGGGAACCATTTTTAACTGAAACTGCTGTGCCCAGAAATCTGGGTGTTAAATGTTGGATTTTTTATTTTGACTCTTGTAAAGTTTTCTTGAGAAAGGATGTGATGTTGACGATGCGCTTTATCAGCCTTTGCTATGGCAACTAATGGCAACAAGATAGGCTCTTCTCCTGGGCAGTGTCTTCTAGAAAACAACGGTACTAGTAGTTCTATCAAACAATGTTAAGAATGTTATTTTGAAGAGACAAGTGATATGTCAGCAGATATGTCAGACAAAGGAGGTGGTGTTGGACTTTCGGAGGAAGAGAAGGGAACTAGCCCCGTTGTATATCAGGGAGGGTTGTGTGGAGAGAGTCTCTTCCTTTAAATTTCTGGGAGTTTACCTTAGTGAAGACATCACTTGGAAAAACAATATAACTCAGGTGATTAGGAAGGCCCAGCAGAGACTCCATTTCCTCAGGGTCTTGCAAAAGAACAACGTTAAACAACAAATGATGACCTCCTTCTACCGGTCCACAACAGAAAGTGTCCTGTCATATTGTATCACAGTGTGGTACGTTGGCTTAACAGCCACGGACAGAAAGTCTTTACAGAGGGTGGTGAACACAGCATATGATATCATGGGCTGTCCCCTGAGCCTGCTAGATGACATCACAAGGGATCCTTGCCTTAGGAGAGCAAGAAAAATTCTCAGGGACGATTCATACCCCAGCCAGCACCTCTTTAATCTTCTACCCTCGGGCAGGAGATATAGAAGTATAATCAGTTGTACCAACAGGCTAAAAAACAGTTTTTATCCGTGGGCTATCAGGCTGCTGAACGGAAAATAATATAGTGCAACTGACTTTCGGGGTTGGTGTTTTGTGCGACAAGCACACAGAGTGCAATGAGATTGAGTGTTTTTTGGGGGGAGGCTTGGTTAATTTCATTGTACACAGGTTGTACGTTAACAATAAAGGTATTATTATTATTATTATTATTATTATTATTATTATTATTATTATTATTATTTCCCTCTGCCACCTTCCACTTTTCTCTTTCCCAGTAGTCATTCTGCATTCTGTAGACCTCACTGGACTGTTTTCTGAGGGGAGTTATATATATTGTTACTGGAATTTATGGAAAGGTGGGGGGGTTTGCTCCTCCAGCCGATATCATACACCCCCCACGACTACCAAAATCAACACAATCACTCCTGCAAATGTCCCCACAAAACACTTCATCACACAGTTCCCCCCCACACCTCTATTCAAAGGGCCTCCTCTGCCACATTACCAAATGTTCACTGATAAATGTATGTATGTACTGGCTTATTAGGGAAGCGGATGGGTTAAACCACAGAACCTAGGACTTGCCGATCAGAAGGTTGGTGGTTCAAATCCCCGTGATGGGGTGAGCTCCCGTTGCTTGGTCCCTGCTCCTGCCAACCTAGGAGTTCGAAAGCATATCAAAGTGCAAGTAGATAAATAGGTACTGCTCCAGCGGGAAGGTAAATGGCGTTTCCATGCACTCTCTGGTTCACTAGAAGCGGCTTAGTCATGCTGACCACATGACCCAGAAGCTATATGCCGGCTCCCTCAGCCAATAAAGCGAGATGAGCGCCGCAACCCCAGAGTTGGTCATGACTGGACCTAATGGCCTTTACCTTTACTGGCATCAGAATTGCGCCATTCCAACTTTGTTCTGTTCTGTTCAAGGAAGGAATGGTACCAAGGGGGAAGCCTGGAATGTGGGCAGCCATAATCCCTCAAGCCTGAGACCACATACTCAGCAGCCTCTTGCCTGGATGAAAATTGTTGGCATCCTGGCCCCTGAGTGCCAGACAGGTAGGCATTCCAGAAACAATGGTAAACCCAGCCTCAGTTGATTAGGATCTTGGTCAAGACAAAGGGGTGAGATTAACTTGACTGGGAGAACAGGAAAATGAACATATGTACTCACCTTTTGTTTTACTTAATGGGTGTGAAGTGGAGGTCACGGGAGGGATGGGGGCAAACCTAATACTCAGGTTTCTGCCAGGAGACCCTTCCCAGATTGTGACATAGCTGTGATCTATAAATGATGTATGTGTGATGCTTCACTAAGGGTGTTGTGGGTAAAAAGGGAAACTTATAAAAGTTGGAGCCATCCTTTGTTCTGGGCTTCTTCCTGCTTCTTCCATGTGGTGGGTGGAGGTTCTGTTGCAACAGTTCCTTGAATAAAGATCAGGCCTACAGGCTGCTGTTTCGCTCCTATATTCTTGGCTGGTGTCTTTGTTTGGCAATCCAAGTGAGCCCAGGGATTTCCTATAAAACACACACACACACACACACACACACACACACACACACTTTTTTAGGTTTGCAGTTTTTAAGAAAATATTTTTTTAACACTTGTATAAGCCTTTCTTTGTTTTTCTTTCTGTTTTTGCTTAGTTATTTATTAATTATTAAAATATTTATATGACACTGTACAGTGGTACCTCTGGATATGAACGGAATCCGTTCCGGAGCCCCGTTCGCATCCTGAAGCGAACGCAACCCGCATCTGCGTGTGCACGGGTTGCGATTTGCCGCTTCTGCGCATGCGCTTGACGTCATTTTGACCATCCGCGCATGCGCGAGCGGCGAAACCCGGAAGGAACGCGTTCCGTTGCTTCCGGGTCGTCGTGGAGCGCAACCCAAAAACGCTCAACCTGAAGCAACTTCAACCCGAGGTATGACTGTATCTTAAAAAATATATCACAGTGGTTTGCAGCAATATCAAAACCAAAGTTCCCCTGAGTGTCTTCCTCTTCTTTCTCATTGACTCTGTTTCGACTCCAGTGAGGGGGTCTTTCCATTCGGAACTCCCCCCGAACTCAGTTCCGGCACCGCTCAGGTGGGCGCCATTCCCATTCCAAGACAACAAGTGAGGTGTTTCTGGTCAGTTCCAGCCCCTCTTTTTCTAGAAAAAATAACCACCTGAGTTTGCTATTAGAAAGAGTGATCATGCGTGATATAGGGCACTATGATGTCACTTTGTGGAGATGCACAAGAAGTAAAAGAGAAGAAGCTGGAAGCAGTGGCTCAAATTTTTGCATCTAGCAATGGATTGTGTTGCTTTCCCCATCTGTTATTGTGCCTAAAAACGATTTAAGCGTGAAAACACGTTGCAACAATGTGAGCCATCTCAATTCTGCAGCACTTTGGCTCGGTCCTTAATCATAAGCAAACTTCCTGGAACGTTTAAGTTCTATATTTTCTTATTTTGCATGCTCTCTTTTTTTGACAGGCCATTTAGTTCATTTAGCTGCTCTGCTTCCTTACTGCTTTGTGCTGATTCAGTTGCCCAACTCATTTTGCATCATTTCTGCCTATCATAGTTGTGTTGATCAGTGCAGAAATAAAATGGCTCTGCATCCTAATCTGCGTGAATTCACAGGAACTACAGGCCTTGGAGCCATGCGAAGTCCTTTATACATACCGTAAGCTGCAATTTCCAAGTGAGCCAGTATGTGTTTTCTGAGATGAAATTTGAGGCAATCTCATTTTAGGATCCAGCAAAATGGAGCAAGCTGATAGAGGGCCTTCTCGGTAGTGGCACCCGCCCTGTGAAACGCCCCCCCATCAGATGTCAAGGAAATAAACAACTATCTGACATTTAGAAGACACCTGAAGGCAGCCCTGTTTAGGGAAGTTTTTAAGGTTTGATCTTTTATCGTGTTTTTAATATTCTGTTGGGAGCTGCCCAGAGTGGCTGGGGATACCCAGCCAGATGTGTGGGGTATAAATGTGTTAGAATTCCTGCTCCATGACTGCAGTCATGGGATTGTTGTCTTTCACATGATGGTATATGTTTTGACTCCACAGAGTGGGAAGTGACGGAGACAGGATGTGTACACATATACATACATACACATAATAAAACTATACAGGGCTGCCTTCAGATGTCTTCTAAAGGTTGTATAGTTACTTATCTCCTTGGCTTGGGGGTCGCATAACTCCCTACCCCCCCCCCACATTTCTCCTAAGAAAAAGTGGGACATTCTGGGATCAAATCAGAAACTGGAATGGCTTCTGTAAATCCGGGACTGTCCCTGGAAAATGGAGACACTTGGAGAGTCTGATACAGTGGTACCTCAGTTTTCGAACATAATCCGTTCTGGAAGACCGTTCAAGTTCTGAAACATTCAAAAACCGAAAACTCAATAGCCGACAGTTACACCTCCAGATCTTGCTGTGAGAATTCCTGCTCCATGATTGCAGTCATGGGATTTTTGTCTATCACATGATGGTACATGTTTTGACTCCACAGAGTGAGAAGTGACGGAGACAGGATGTTTGCGTTACTGTGTTCCGTGAAGTGGGACTACTGTCCTTTGTTCTTCTCTCTCTTTGCTGTCTGGTGCTAGAGAGAGAGGGAGCCATGTTGCAGTGCTCCGTGTGTGTTTATATGTAAATAAATTAGAATAGCCAAAATGCTGAGTTGCTGAGGTCTGTCACTCAAGCTGTGAAGACTCTGAGGATCCATAAGTGTGCCGATGTCTGTTGGCATCAGTTGCTGTGATGTTCGGGCAGAAGAAAGCTTTTGAAGCTTCCGAACAATCGACCAGGAGGGAGGGAACATGCCAGTCGGCATGTGTCTCTGTCAGGGTCCTACTCAAGTGTAGGACGAGCTCCTGACAAAATGATGGTGATGATGATGTCTGGTCCTCAGCCAGAAGCCCCATATGAATGCAGCAAAACTAAAAGAATGTTCAGTTCAAGTATTTGCAACAAATAGCATACCCTCCAACATTTCTCCAATGAAAATAGGGACGTCCAATTAACTAAGAATAAGAATTTTATTATTTATACCCCACTCATCTGGCTGGGTTGTCCCAGCCACTCTGGGCAGTTTCTAACACACATAAAAACATAATAAACCATTAAACATTCAAAAAAAACAAAAACCCTTTCCTATACAGGTCTGCCTTTAGATGTATTCTAAAGGTTGCAAAGTTACTTATCTCCTTGGCTCGGGGGTCACATAACTCCATACCCTCCAACATTTATCTGATGAAAATAGGGACGTCCTAAGGAAAAGCAGGACATTCTGGGATCAAATCAGAAACCAGGATGGCTTCTATAAATCCAGGAAAATGTTCTTGGAAAATAGGGACACTTGGAGGGTCTGCAACAGCACTTCAGGCAATCATAAAATGATTGTTGAGTCATACAAATTTGCTCACCATTCTTCTTCTACCACAAACCATTTCGCACTTCTTTGAGCTTTACGCCATCTGCCCACACCTGTAATTCCTGTAGCACCTGGTATGTGTAATAGCTGTAGCTGAACTTTTGCTTATAGCGGAGCAGAACTTGTGTGCCATCACAAAGCCTCACATACATCCATTACCAAGAGTACAATAACACCCACAGCACCTAATTGGTGAGTGACTGGAGAGTGATGTCAGCAGGACATGTTTTTTCCTTTTCTTGGAGGAGCTAATAAGAATAAAATATCATTGGAAATTAATAGGGCTAGTTTTCCAGTGGTGTAAAAGATCTGGTCTGCTATTAAGATTTTTTACAGCTATAGGTAACTGTGGATGTAACTGCATTGTGCCCCTCTGAAGGCAGCCCTGTATCGGGAAATTTTATTTTTTTATTTTTTTGTTAGAGTGTTTTTTAATTTTCCATGTATCAGGAAATTTTTAATGTCTGATATTTTACAATTTTTTAATATGCCCTGGAAGCCACTCAGAGTGTCTGGGGAAAACCAGTCAGATAAGTGGGGTATAAGTATCATCATCATCATCATCATCATCATCATCATCATTATTATTACTATGCAGACATCTCCTGAGCAATATGCTTAAAACAATGAATATTGTTTAAGCTGCTCCTAGATTTTGTTCCCCGCCTCCCAGTAGTTCAAGGGTCTCTTGTTACTGTCACAGATCTTCCTGGTTTTTGCAGCCCATTTTTGCCTTGGTAGCCATTCAGCAGCCATTAATCCACCATGAAAGGTAGGACTCCTCTTGGAAATGAAGTAGTGTCACACAAGGAGTCAGAAGAGCACCACTTCCAAATGCTGAACAGTTTTGAGTTGAAACAACCAGTTTTCACAGCTGTACCAGTCTTTACAGTACTTAGCGGATTTTTCTACTCAGGGAAAACCTTTGTAATACTGCGTGACTCGCAGGCAGTGTGGGAAAAGAGATTGGGACACGTTCCGCTCCGGTATTATGATGAGTTGATGTGCAGATGAAATGAGTATCTGGGATGCTGCAAATGCAAAACGGCTGATGCTAGAAGCACCCTCTGTTACAGTACTGGTAGTTCAAGGGGGGCCACACCATCCTATCCTGAATGCTGCAGTTTGGCCAGAACAATGCATTGGACTTTATGTTGTTGTTTAGTCGTTTAGTTGTGTCTGACTCTTTGTGACCCCATGGACCAGAGCACGCCAGGCACTCCTGTCTTCCACTGCCTCCCGCAGTTTGGTCAAACTCATGCTGGTAGCTTCAAGAACACTGTCCAACCATCTCGTCCTCTGTCGTCCCCTTCTTCTTGTGCCCTCCATCTTTCCCAACATCAGGGTCTTTTCCAGGGAGTCTTCTCTTCTCCTGAGGTGGCCAAAATATTGGGGCCTCAGCTTCACGATCTGTCCTTCCAGTGAGCACTCAGGGCTGATTTCCTTAAGAATGGATAGGTTTGATCTTCTTGCAGTCCATGGGACTCTCAAGAGTCTCCTCCAGCAATTGGACTTTATACCTCCCTTTAAAATGGAGCCAAGCTCACATGCAGGATGTGTGTGTTGTATGTTTGAGCTTAAGTTTTATGTTTTAACAGAGCCATAGCTATGGGGGGGTGGGTGTTCTAGCCAGGTTTTTTTTGCCTTGGGTGAAATCTCCATTGAGACTCCCAGCCTGTGTGTGTGTGTGTGTGTAAACAAATGTGCATGAGGGTGTCAAACGGGGTCTTTGAGCCAGGCAAAATGTATTTATTTGGCTCTTCAGATTAAAATTTTGCAGTCACATATTCCACATACAACATAAACAAGATTCCAAGGAATCTCTTGGACATCCCTCCTCCCCTTTGTGGGTCCTATTGTTAATCATTTCCTCCTGCATCTTTTATAATGATCCAAAACTTTTATCTCAATTGTATCTAAAATTCACCATTAAACTACGAGTGATATTCCTATCCTACTAACGATTTTAACAGTTTACAATGGTCTTTAAGATAAGTTATAAATTTTCCCCGTTCCTTATTAAAATGTTGGTCTTCCTGATTTCTGACTCTTCCATTCATTTTGGCCATTTTGGCAAAATCCATCAACTTGATCTGCCATTCTTCTCTGGTAGGGACTTTATCTTCTTTCCACCTCTGGAAATAAAGCCTAGTTTCGCCCCTGCTTGAATGGGTGCTTGAAAGAGAAACTTCTCCCATTCAAGGTAGACAGGAGTAGGTGAAAGCAGCAATTAGTTCAATTTCTGTAAAAGGCAGCTCTTCTATCTTGCAGGGGGGAATTTCCTTATGGCGGCAAACTTCAGCCAGCATATAAGACCCTGCTGGAAGAATTTGCACTGCCTGCCAGTCTGCTACTGGGTCATGTTCAAAGTGGTTGTATTAATAAAGGTAAAGGTAAATGAACACTGGATGGTTAAGTCCAGTCAAGGTGACTATTGGGTTGTGACGTTCATCTCGCTTTCAGGCCGAGGAAGCCAGCGTTTGTCCACAGACAGCTTTCCAGGTGAGGTGGCCAGCACGACTAAACCACTTCTGGCGCAACACCACCATGATGGAAACCAGAGCGCATGGAAACGCTGTTTACCTTCCTGCCACGGTGGTACCTATTTATCTACTTCCTCTGGTGTGCTTTCGAACTGCTAGGTTGGCAGGAGCTGGGACAGAGCAACAGGAGCTCACCCAGTCATGCCGATTTGAACCATTGACCTTGTGAGTGACAAGCCCAAGAGGCTCAGTGGTTTAGACCACAGCTCCACCTGTGTCCTGAATAAACAAGCACACCATCACTGATAGGTCCACCCACCATTGTGAGGCTCAAAGCAATGAAGATGATGCCTCCCCAGTTGTTGCCACTGGCTGTGGGTTTCTTGTGATGTCACAAAAGCACTTGGCAACTGAGTGGATATAAAGTCAGGCCAAGGGGAAAGCCCTTTTCTATTTCCAGCAGGACACACCTGGCAATGGATGTGACATTCAGCACTGCCCAGGTTTCTTCCACTTGAAGGAGGCAAAGTGGTAAATGGAAGGAGGCAATCTTCTGGCAGTGGAATGTTTGGGAGTGATAATAAGGCAAGTTTGCTTGCTTGAAGGCTGCTGGTATCCATGGTTAGAAGCTGGCGGATGTCTCGTGATGGACCTAACAGTAGCTTCTGGCACAATGGGACACCGTGACGGAAACCAGAGCCCATGGAAACCGTTTTCCTTCCCACTGCAGAGGTACCTATTTATCTACTTGCACTGGTGTGCTTTCGAACTGCTAGATTGTCAGAAGCTGGGACAGAGCAACGGGAGCCCACCCCGTCATGGGGATTCAAACCGCCAACCTTCTGATTGACAAGCCCAAGAGGCTCAGTGGTTTAGACCACAGCACCACCCATTGCATTAATATATAAGGCATAGTACAGGTCAGGACCAGCTTACTTGAGGGACACCTTTATCCAGGGCTATTTTTCTAGAAAAAGAGGAGCTGGAGCTCACCATGAGCTCACCCTTGTTCTTTTAGAATGGCAATGGTGCCCACCTGAGAGGCGTCAGAACTGATGCTGCTGAGCTCCGGCTGGGGGGAAAAAGTCCTGAATATGTTGGCTAACTGCACTTTCCAGAAACTATTTAAGATATTTTTGTTCTGACAGGTTTTCCCAGCTAGATAAACTGGTCTCTGCCACGAGTGTCTATTTTGTATGGTTTTTGTTTTGTTTTCAATGTATCTGCTTGGGTTTCCTTGTATGTTTTTAAATGTTTTAAATCTGTTTTGTGTTTTACATCACATTGAGGCAATTATACAGAAGATGATTAATAAATTAAATAATAATGATGAATTCAGTCTATGATTATTAAAACATTAAAGTTTATAAATCTTCAGTATCATAGTATTGTTGAATGACTATTTTAATAATGTATGTAAGATATTATCTTGGTAATTTGCACAATGATCCTGCAAGATAAACCAGTAATAATATCCCTAAGGCAGATACTTTTGTAGAGGTCTGATTTCCCTTCCTGTTTATTTCTCATATTGTTTTAGCATTGTCTGCATCACCCAGGCCTTCTGCATGATTAGTTTAAAACACCAGTACAGCATTTTTCATTAGCGTGTTCAGGCCAGCATGCACCTGTAAAATCAACTCCATGCTCCATAAATTATACTAAATTACTATGGCTGTTGTGTCCCAATACATCATGCACCAAAAATTCTGACAATCCTTGCATTTCTATGTGATGCAGTAAATTATAAGATTTTTAATAGCCCAGCTTTTAAAGTTCTTCTTTGCTCTTGGCATGCAATAATTGAAGTGCTTGGAAAATCTCAATGCCAGACACAGCTTATCTTTTATTTTTACATGTAAGCCAATACCCACTACAGTCATAGAATAAAATCAATGTCCTCTTGTAGGTCATGAACTAGGTGCATAACAGGAAGCAGAGCATGGGCATAAATGCACCGTTTTCTCAACAGAGGGATGTAGAAAGTTGAGTCTTCCCAAGTGTCAATAGTGGAAGCTGTGCTTTTTAATTTGTTCATAAACAATCTAGACCAGGGTTTCCCAAACTTGGTTCTCCAGCTGGTTTTGGACTACAATTCCCATCATTCCTGACCACTGGTTCTGCTAGGTAGGGATGATGGGAGTTGTAGTCCAAAAACAGATGGAAACGTTTGGAAACTCTGATCTAGAGTTAAGTATAAGCATATCATCATATGCTGGTCATAATTGTTCAGGATCAACAAAAAGGGATTGCAAACTGCTTCAAAAGGACCTATTCAACCCGACAAAATGGGCCATAAAAAGGCAAACGCAATTCAACGTAAACAAGCATAAAGTGAGGCATGCTGGTGGCCAAAAATCCTAATTTCACATGTACACTCATGGATTCTGAAGTGGCCTCGACTGACCAGGAGTGAGAGTGTGTACAGTTCAGGTCACCTTACCTAATAAATGGTTATTGTAGAACTGGGAGAAGTTCAGAACAGGGGGAGCAAAGTGATCAAGGAGCTGGAGCAATGCTGCAGAAAGGATGTATACAATGATGCCTGGCATGGGGGAAGTGGGTAGAGGAAAGTTTCTCTGCCTGTTTCACAACATGAGCTCATGGGCATCCGGTGAAGCTGCATGTGCAAGATTCAGGACAGGCATCAAAATATACCATACCCTCCAACATTTCTCCAATGAAAACAGGGACATCCTATTCCATAATAATGATGATAATTTTATTCTTTATAGTCCACCCATCTGACTGGGCTGCCCAGATGCTTTGCAGGGCTTCGTGTGTGTGTGTGTGTGTGTGTGTGTACATACATACACACAATAGAACTATACAGGGCTGCCTTTAGATTTCTTCTAAAGGTTGTCTTGCCTTGGGGGTTGCATAACTCCATACCCCCAACATTTATCCTAAGAAAATAGGGACATCCTAAGAAAAAGCGGGACATTCTGGGATCAAATCAGAAACTGGAATGGTTCTGTAAATCCGGGACTGTCCCTGGAAAATGGAGACACTTGGAGAGTCTGATACAGTGGTACCTCGGTTTTTGAACGTAATCCGTTCTGGAAGATCGCTCGAGTTCTGAAATGTTCAAAAACCAAAAACTCAATAGCTGACAGCTACGCCTCCAGATCTTGCTGTTAGAATTCCTGCTCCATGATTGCAGTCATGGGATTGTTGTCTATCACATGACAGTATATGTTTTGACTCCACAGAGTGGGAAGTGACTGAGACAGGATGTTTTTGTTATTGTGTTCCGTGAAGTGGGACTGTTGTCCTTTGTTCTTTTTCTCTTTGCTGTCTGATGTTAGAGAGAGAGGGAGCCATGTTGCAGTGCTCTGTGTGTGTTTATATGTAAATAAAGTAGATTAGCCAAAATGCTGAGGTGCTGAGGTCTGTTACGCAAGCTGCAAAGACTCTGCGGATCCCTAAGTGTGCCAATGTCTGTTGGCATCAGTCGCTGTGGTGTTCAGGCTGAAGAAAGCTTTTGAAGCTCCCGAACGATTGACCAGGAGGCAGAGAACATGCCAGTCGGGACCTACTCAAGTGTAGGACGAGCTCCTGACACTTGCAGTCAGCTGAAGCCGCGTAGCATGTTTGACTTCTGAGGCATGTTCGAAAGCCGAAGCATTTACTTCTGGCTTTACGGCGTTCGGGAACTGAAATGTTCGTCAACGGAGACATTCGAAAACCGAGGTACCACTGTATACTTCTTTAGACACAGAACATATTTAAATCTGTGGAATTTGCTCCTGCAAAATGCAGGGATGGTGACCAACGTGGTTGGGTTTAAAAAAGGGTTAGGGAAATCCATGGAGGATGAGGCTATCAGTGCCTGCTAGGCATGATGGCTATGCTTTTAGGGCTGGAAGCAGTATGCTTCTGGGTACCAGTTGCTGGAAAACACTGGAAGTGAGATTGTTCTTGTGCTCAGGTCCTGCTTATGGGCTTCCCATGGGCTTCTGGTTGGCCACTGTGGGGACAGGATGTTGGATTAGAAGGGCCACTGGGCTGATCCATCAGGTTCTTCTTATGTTTTTATATTCATAATAAATTAAGGAAGATGTCAGTTTGCATTTCCTAGTGCTGAAAGTATTGATCTGATGTGTGGAGATCTTTCCTATTCTAATTAATTCAAGAGGGTTCCGAAAGCTTCTCTGTGTGAAAGAAACAAGCAGAAGGTTCATGTTGTTTGGGTTATTGCTTCAGAGAAGCTGAGTACAGCTGGCTTAAACTGGCTCTGTTATCTCTTTCTGTCAAGATCATGCTGACTATAATAATAAGGCCAGAAGGAGCCAGGGTTTACTTTCTATCGCTCTTTCCTTCTGGTGTGGTGTTCTGTATATAGTATGCTTAGTGTTAAGGTTTTAGACTTATTATAAGTTATTTTAAGTTAAAGTCTGCTGCAACTGGATTTCTTATGGATAGGGTCAATCCTGATTGTATTGGATTTGTGACCATTATGCTCATTTGCCTTCAGTAACAGTAAAGCTCTGCTGGATGAAATATTAATTGCCTCTGGTCTATTTTTGGGGAATCCTGCAATGTGTTTAGGTTTTTACTCTGGTAACTATATGTCGGAGTTCTGCTCTGGATCAATAAGAGTAGTATTTAATGACAGAAGAAGCCACTTATTACCCACTGGTTAAGTCTTAAAATATTTTAGAACCAATTAGTCTTAAAATATTTCAGAATTGTTACATTGTAAATATTCTACCACAAGAATGTGGAGTCCTGTGTCCTTAATGCCACAGAAACTGAGAGAGTTCTTCCAGTTTTAGTCATTGTAGTAGGGTATTTGGAATATTCCATTCCTAATTTGTCACGGGCTAATATGGGTTAGATCATAACAGCCACTTAGTTGTCTAGCTGGAAGAAAAGTGACTCCGTGTTACTATAAATCTTTTTCTTTGTTGCTTGGGTGGTAGTTTTTTTATATTTTCCTGTCATTGAAGAAGGAAAGACAGAGGCGAGCAAGTGGTTATCTGATCTATCTGCTACAAGTAGAGCCGCTGATATAGCAAACATCACTACAAGCACTTGAAAATAATGGTTAGCACTGCTCAGTCAAAAGCTGGATCCACCATGGGATATGACAGGTGACTGCTTCTTCATCTCAATCTTCTGCTTGTGGCACCGTTATAGAAGAAGAAAGAAATCCCACAAGAGTGGTCTGTGAATTAGAGCAGATCCGCACTTGTTTTCTCGCTGTCTTTTCCCCTACGTGCTGTTCAGATGATGTGACTAATATTACAAACATTGTGTTTTGTGTATGGCTACCCTTCTCAGCAACTGCCTTGCTATTGGAAAGTGTTTTCATTCCGTCCGCCTTTTTCCTCTCTCTCGCTAGCGAAATTGATTGTAACGAAGGCTATTTGTTGATTTCCATCTGGTCAATTTTACCACGTCCACTGACCTTTTTCGGACTGTGGGAAGGCAATGCAATTAGGAATTATGAAAGGGAACAGGTCCCCCTCCTCTCTAGCCTTTGTTTGTTGATCTGCCTACTGATGTTGAATTGGCAACGATGACTGTAGAAATCACCTTTTTTGTTTTGTTCTGCCTATTAATCAGTATAATCATCTGTACAAGACAAAATACACCGTTTGGTACACACAAAAGAAAAGAAATGGAAACCAAGGTTAAGGAAGCTGAGATAAATAATCTTAACTATCACAGAAAACATGCTGAGAAATTAACCTAAAAAACCTGGCAGGGCAGCATAAAAAAATTGCCAGGTGTTGTTTCACGTATTTTCAATCCCCATCCCCACTGACTTCTTATTGTGAAAATATGTGGTGGCGACTTATATCAGACATTAAAAAGGATACAGTGGTACCTTTGTTTTCGAACATCTTGGAAGTCGAATGTTTCAGTTTTCGAACGCCGAAAACCCGGAAATAAATGCTTTGGTTTTCAAATGCTTTTCGGAGGTCGAACATTAAACACGGTTCCCGTATTGAGTTTTTTGCAAGTAAATGCTTCCGGAAGTAAATGCTTCAGTTTTCAAACATTTCAGAACACAAACAGTCCTCCGAAACAGATTACGTTCAAAAATAGTGGTACCACTGTAGCACAAAACAAACAGTTCAGTATAAAAAAAAGGTTTTAACCTTGATTAAAGTATTGTACACAGCATAAACTGATGTTGATATCATGGTGACAATTATGACAGCACCAAGAATTCTGAAAGAATTCTGAAATCTGGGTGACAAAACAAAGAAGCCACTCACCTAACTTCTGAAAAGCAGGAACCCGGATAAAGGTCTTAAAAAATTATATTAACTGTTGAGAAAGTACATATGAGAGAAGGCAGACCATTAAATGCAGTACCAAGCCCCTTGTGATAAGATTACACCTTCAAGATAACCATAATATGCGGCCTGGCTCTCAGCCAATGGTGGTGATATTTTTTATATCGGTATTCACATATTCACAATCAACTAATGAAATGGCCCTTTCGGCACATGGTGGGACATATATTAGGGATTTTTTTATAATAAAAAAAAGAGTTTTGAATAAAGTTTGTCAATATGATAGTCACCGTCACTCGAAACCCTCCTGTTAAGGAAATTATACCTTACTGATATTTTAAAGGTAAAGGTAAAGGGACCCCTGACCATTAGGTCCAGTTGTGACCGACTCTGGGGTTGCGGTTCTCATCTCGCTTTATTGGTCGAGGGAGCCGGCTTGCAGCTTCTGGGTTGGCCAGCATGACTAAGCCGCTTCTGGCGAACCAAAGCAGTGCATGGAAATGCCGTTTACCTTCCCGCCAGAGCAGGGACCGAGCAACGGGAGCTCACCCCGTCGCGGGGATTCGAACTGCCGACCTTCTGATCGGCAAGTCCTAGGCTCTGTGGTTTAACCCACAGCGCCACCCATGTCCTATATGATATTTTACCATACTGCAATAAAGCATTTTTTAAAACTGGGGGGGGGGGGAAGAGAAAAAAAATTGGAAGATCCTTCTCAGGTTTTATGAAAATCAGGACCAAGCCGAAATTGCCTTCCCAATGTCTTACTGCCCCATTTGCAGGTGGTGACATGGGGAACATTTTGATGATTATGGGTGGGGGAATGAAACTGTTGCTTTCTGTTGCCGGCTGGCTGCTGCTATCTTTCCCCCAATATCCTCCATCACAGTGATATTATGTCGCCACATAGCTGTGTTCTTTAGATTTTTGGGGGCGGTGGGAGGATGAGGAGTCAGCAGCTGTTGGAAGAATAGCAGTGGGATCTCGCACTCACAAATTTTGTTCTTCTCCCTGAATTTTGCCAGGGGATTTTGAAACACTTTGGATTTCAGCTCCCCTTTTGTCCCCCACCCTCTTGTCATAATTCAAGCTAAATTTGGACTCTGTAGCGTCTGAAGTCAGTTGAGGTTGATGTAAAAGGGTCATCGTGACACTCTGAACTTCTGTTAACTGAGGTGATGCAAGACCTCTGTGACATAACATTTCTTTTCCTCCCTGAACTTAAAATCCAGTCATGCATTTCACTTTTACACCTGGAAAGTATACATATATGAGTAAATAAGTTACTCTTTTTGGTGTTCCTGTTTATTTTGAAGGAGGAGAGTTCAAAGAAGAGACCTTTGCAGAGATGCGCCCTCTTTTAGAGGGTGGGCAGTTCTGTATCTGGAGCATTCGAAACCAGTTCCATCCTAGCCATTTCAGAGATGGCGCCTGCTTAGATCATGGTGTTGGATTCGCAAGTCTTGAGCTTGAACAGGGGCAAAGCCAACAGTTATCCTTTAATTGTGGGCCTAGGCAAATCATTTTTCTCTTTTACAACACAAATTTTAGAAATCACTGGATGAAGGAAATCTGATGAGTTTGGGAAGCTTTGGATAAACACTTAAGGACTCCTTTTACCCAATTCCACCCTCCCCTCCCCCCACTTTGGGCTTAACAGATACTTTCCCTGGAACTGTTAGTGTTTGCAGAGCAAATATTTGGTCACCATGTGGCTTGAAGGAAACTAATTTGGTGCAAGGTTCGAGAGCGCTAAACTGCGCATTACACTAAGTTTGTGTGTTTGTTTGTGTGGTTTGTGGTAACAACTGATTGTTTGGGGTTCTTTTTAGAGGGGGCTGTCTAGATTGGTAGAGAAAAAGTTCAACTCTTTTGTTAGGGTCATAGAGCTCACTAACCCCCTTCTCCCCCACCCCAAGCTGCCATAGGCTCCAAAACTATGGGGCCCTGGTCTCTTCAAACCCCCCAGTAGAGTATTTAGGGGAGCTCCCCAAAAAACATTTCCTGCAAGTTAGTGCCTTCTTCCTTCCCTTGGGCAGACACCTCCCTGCCCACCCCCAGCCACACACCACCATCTTTTCCCGACTTGCCTACCAACTTTTGGCACCATTTCCAAGCACATCTGAGCCGGGGCAGCTGGAGAGGTCAGTAGGAGAGGTAGGTGGTGGGTGGGCATGGGGGCAAGCGGCAGGGTGTGGGAGGTGGGTGTGCAGGCAGAAATTTGTTGCAGGCATGCGGGGGGGCAAGAGGCAAAAAAAGGGGGGAAAGGGGAGGCTTGTGCCCGGTCGCAAGCAGGGTCAGAAGGTGTGTGCTGCAGAAGTGCGAGGAGGGGGGAGAAGTGTGGTGTGCCCCCCCATTCAGGGGTACCTTGGTTCTCAAACGTAATCCGTTCCAGAAGTTTGTTCCAAAACCAAAGCGTTCCAAAACTGAGGCACGCTTTCCCATAGAAAGTAATGCAAAATGGATTAATCCCTTCCAGACTTTTGAAAACAACCCCTAAAACAGCAATTTAACATGAATTTTACTATCTAACAAGACCATTGATCCATAAAATGAAAGCAATCATCAATGTAAAGGTAAAGGGGCCCCTGACCATTAGGTCCAGTCGTGACCGACTCTGGGGTTGTGGCGCTCATCTCGCTTTATTGGCCGAGGGAGCCGGCATTTGTCTGCAGACAGCTTCCGGATCATGTGGCCAGCATGATTAAGCCACTTCTGGCGAACCAGAGCAGCACATGGAAGCGCCGTTTACCTTACCGCCAGAGCGGTACCTATTTATCTACTTATTTATCTACTTGCTCTTTGACGTGCTTTCGAACCGCCACTAGGTTGGCACAAGCTGGGACTGAACAACGGGAGCTCACCCCATCGTGGGGATTCAAACTGCCGACCTTCTGATCAGCAAGTCCTAGGCTCTGTGGTTTAACCCACAGCGCCACCCGTGTCATCAATGTACTGTACTATAAATAAGACAGTATTGTAGATGATGAATTTATTTTATTTTATTTTTCCATACCTGCACTGATGGTCGTCATTCTTTGGATGGGGGGCTTTTATCCATTTCCGCAGTTGCACAATCAATCAATCAATCAGTAGCTTAACTGGGTTCCACACAGCCACAAAAACAAATTAACCGAAAAAGCCTCAAAAACAAAAGTGCAAAATAAATAGCAAAAACAAAAGCACCAAACTTAATCCGTTCCGGAAGTCCATTTGACATCCATAATGTTCTAAAATCAAGGTGCAGCTTCTGATTGGTACAGGCGCCCTGGAAACTATAGCCAACAGCCGCATTGGACGTTTGGCTTCTGAAAAACGTTTGCAAACTGGAACACTTACTTCCGGATTCTGGCGTTTGAGTACCAAGGCATTTGAGATCCAAGGTACCACTGTATTTTGTTCAAGTTGGCCCTGATGCTATTTGTCGCTGGAAGGAAGTTGCTTTTGGATCCAGTAAAGAAACTCTTGCTTTCCCGCATTTTAAGAATGTTTCCTCTCAATGAATGGGCTTGGATTCCATTAAGAGACTCTGAAGGCTCCTACTGGCAGAATAGCAAGGCAATTTTTGCCAATTCTCCTTTCCTTCCATACTGCTCTGGCAGGTCTCTAGAGTAGATTTTTGGGAGAGTCGAGGGGGCTGTGAGGGCCTCCCCACTTCTGCTAGTGGGGATCTTCTGTGAACAGGGTTCAGCTCTTAAGCAGTCTGGATCCAAGCCATTGTCTCTGCGGAGAACATGTCAAATAAAGCTATGATAATGCAATACAAGGAAAGGAATGGCCAATTATAGAAGAAGCTGTCAGTGCTGTCTGAGCTGTTCTGCAAGAGAGGCTACCTAATGCTACTGCAGTATATGAAAAGCTTAACCAGTCCTACTGAGGACCTTTGGAATTGCAGATGAGGATCCTGTACTGATGCCAACGATATTTTCAGGCCAGTTGTATCGCCTCCACCTTCACCCACTTATATTATCCTTTCTGGTTTCAGTTGCTGGATCAGTGCTATTGGCTTCAGGACAAATGTTTTCACTCAAGCCAGAGACAAGAGGAATCTCTGCCAAGCCAAGGCTAATGCAGTGTTGGTTTATTCTGTTTTTACAATTTGCCGAGTTTATCTGGCAGTCATTAACTGACATTCAACACATCTGCTCTATCGCTTGATATGCATTTTAATATAAAATCAAGTGATAAACAAAGCTTAGGATCTCAGGGCGCCAAGTTCTCATTTTTAAAAAAGTCAGAATGTCGATCCAAACTTCAAATGTGGAGTCCTGACTTCGTGTCTGTAGAATAAGGCTTAGTAAATGTCCTTGCGGCTTTGCAATACAGTCGTACCTCTGGTTACGAACTTAATTTGTTCTGGAGGTCCGTTCTTAACCTGAAACCATTCTTAACCACTTTAGATAATGGGGCCTCCTGCTGCCACCGCACGATTTCTGTTCTCATCCTGGGGCAAAGTTCTTAACCCGAGGTACTACTTCCGGGTTAGTGGAGTCTGTAACCCAAAATCTTTGTAAGCCAAGGTGTTTGTAACCCGAGGTACCACTGTCCAGTCATACCTTGGATGCCGAACACCTTGCAAGTTAAACGTCTTGGCTCCCAAAGGCCGCAAACCCGTAAGTGAGTGTTCCAGTTTGTGAACATTCTTTGGAACCCGAATGTCCGCCGGGGCTTCCAGGGCTTCCGATTGGCTACAGGAGCTTCCTGCAGCCAATCAGAAGCCGTCCCTTGGTTTCCAAATGTTTTGGAAGTCGAACAGACTTCCGGAATGGATTCCGTTCGACTTCTGAGGTACCACTATACATGGTTAAGAGATTCGCTGAATGGCAAGAAGTTGTAGTACATAACGGTCAATATCCAATGTGGCACGTGGATGATTGTGCAGGGGGAATTTTCTGCTACTTCCTCCCCAGTGGAGACCCTGTTCGCCCTCTAAAGCCTCTCCTAAGGATCCAGGGAACCTCAGGTAAAGCCTGAGGAATGAAAGTCATACCCTCTGACATTTTCCCCATGAAAATAGGGATGTCCTATTCCATCATCATCATACCCAGCCCATCTGACTAGGCTGCCCCAGCCACGCTGGGCAGCTTTCAACATATATAAAAACATAATAAAACATTAAACCTGAAAACACTTCCCTATACAGGGCTGCCTTCACATGTCTTCTAAAGGTTATATAGTTATCTCCTTGGCTTGGGGGTTGCATAACTCCATACCCTCCAACATTTCCCTGATGAAAATAGGGACGTCCTAAGGAAAATGGGGACATTCTGGGATCAAATCAGAAACCGGGATGGCTTCTGTAACTCCGGGACTTCTCCTAGAAAATAGGGACGCTTGCAGGGGCTGTAAACTTGGGAGGGCTGCATTGAGAGCAGGCCACTGGGTAAAATTGGGTGAGGGCAGCTTATGAGAAAGTGCTGCGAGCACATAGGCAGTAATCCTTAAGATGGCAGCAGTGCAGGGCAAGTGAGAATGATGCAACATGAGCAAGGAAGTCATGACAGGAAGTTAGCCAGTTGACATAAGAAATGTACCCTATCCAGTTTTTACCTTTCAGTTTTCATCCAATGAACTACTGTATATTTCTTCTTTTTAATAAAGTTGAATCATTGTAGCTATGGTATGGCATGACGATTCCAACTCCCAAGGTGGCTGATAGCAATGAATTAAACCCTGAATTGGGTCTGGAAATGAATGGGCAACCAAAACAGCAGTTTTAAAATGGGGGTTATTATCACGAACAGGAGGCATGTTCCATTTTTCTCCTCCAATCCCTATACAGTGGTACCTCAGGTTACATACGCTTCAGGTTACAGACTCCGCTAACCCAGAAATAGTTCCTTGGGTTAAGAACTTTGCTTCAGGATGAGAACAGAAATCGTGCTCCGGCGGCACGGCAGCAGCGGCAGGCCCCATTAGCTAAAGTGGTGCTTCAGGTTAAGAACAGTTTCAGGTTAAGAACAGACCTCCGGAACGAATTAAGTACTTAACCTGAGGTACCACTGTAGTTTTTTGGGTTGGTTTTTTCCAATTTATGCTCCTGAAAATACCACTCGTAGAGACTTGGAAGTCAATAGATAGTCAATAGATAGGCTGGGATGGGAAATAGTATCCCAGCCTTCTCCAGTTTGGTGCTGGCCAGATGTTTGTCCCTCCCCATTGGTTGTGCTGGCTGAGGATAATGGGAATTATAGACCAACACACCTGGAGAGCACGAGGTTGGGGAAAAGTGTGATATGCGATTAAATGACTAAAACAGTTCTTCAAACTATCCTGTTTTTGTAAGGAAACGTCTATTGGGTATTCTGCATTGGCAGTAAGGAAATTAACCTTGTTTGCCAGTAGTTTTTCCAGAACATGCTTTGGAAAAAGATTCCAGAACTGAAAGGGGAAGGAACTGAAATTAAAGAGATTTGTTTATGTAAAAAGTTATATAACCAAGAGTCAAAGCTGTAACTTTTTTTGTAATTTTTTTTGAAAAGTTTGCCTCCCTTTATTGAGCACTCATGTTTAAAAAACAAAGTCTATTTTTTGGCTGCTGCCTTGGTTCCACTGAAGGTGACAGGACTTACTTCTGAGCAAATTTGTATGGGATGTCATGGCACATGTTCATTTTCTTTTGGCTCAAGTTGCTTCAATATTTTTACAAAAAATAGTCAGGCAAAGAAAAAAATGTGATCACACCTAAACTCATTATATGTTGTGAAAAAAACAACTTTGATGATTATCCAAGCAATTATTCTTGGATGTAATTAGCATTCAGGATCAGAACTGAAGACTGAACAGTCATTTTGCTTTAAGACACTAATGTGTTTGTTAATGGTTTCAAACGTTCTTTGTTTCACTGTTGAAATAATGAAGCTGCAGATGATTCTTTTGCTTCGCCATTCAAAATCCACCATTTAAAGTGTTCATAATCCTTAGAGTACCTTTAAAAAACCCCACAGAACTGACATATTATGGGAGAATTCTTATGACCATGCCTTTACTTTCATTTCAAAGAACGTCTAATAAGAACTGCACCAGATTAGCACAGGAGAATTTGCTAAAATTGATGAAGTTTGCTGGTGAATTTAGTTAGTATATTCAAAGATTAATTCTTGGCCCTCCATCACAATCTTCTTCATTGGCGATCACTTGTAGCTGAATAAGATTGTCTTCCATGAACACGGTCTTAGCAGAGTGTCAAAAGATGACACAATATCACAGAGGCATCAACATAGTTTCTGCTCTTTAAAAAATCAAAACAAAACTCTTCAGTTGTCCTGGGGTCAACAAATGCTGGCTGCTCTTCCTAGGTCACACATAACATTAAACCATGGTTTTTTAAACTATGGCATCGTCCTAAATTGCTGGACAAGGTTCACACATAACAATGGCTTGACAACAAACCACAGTCTGAAACCATGGTTTGCTGGTGCCTTATGTACCTAGGTTTGTTTTCAATATTGCTTGCTGTCTCACCCTTCCTTAACCGTTCTTTGTTCTCTAGTAACATTTTCCAGTGGTTGCAAATAAGGATTCAGGTGTTGACAAGAAATCTCACTGTTTCTCAAAAGCTCCTGCAGAGATTTGTTGGGCTGAAGTGCAGACACAATGTGATTGCCTTTTGATAAAAACCCAGTATTTCTTCTAGTTGGGTATCTGTTGCACGCCGTAGAAAACTCTCTCTGGACCTTGAAGTTACTTAAGCTCCTACACTTTTGCCAGCGAATTCCCAGAATTAGAAGCCTAACCTTGCTCAGAACTGTGGCTGGAGATCCTTCTCACCTAGTGAACAAGTTCACCACGGCAATTACTCTATAGGAATTGAAGTTTAAAATAAATAAATAGATCCTATGCTGACTCCAGGGAAAATCCCACCATCTTTTACTTTTATCCCAGTTTACAAGAATCCTTTCCGGAGCTGAGCAGAAAGAAAGCAGTCATCTGAACGCTGCTGACCACTCAGAGCTTGGGGCTGCTTCTTCCAGCTGCTTCTGTCCGTCTTCATCATGCTGTTTGGGATCATCTAGGTGGTGCAAATGTTGAATCAGCTGTTGCTGCAGCTACTGCTCTTTTGCAATCACGTGGCCGGCAGGGACTACAGGAAGCTGCGATTGTTCACTCAGGAAAGTGACACAAGTAAAGCAAGGATGTGATTGATGAATGTGGTTGGTTTTCTTGTGGTTCGCAGGATCAGAAAGACTGCTTTGACTCTCTCCGAAACGCAGGCTGAATGGACCACGAAACAAAGGGACTCGTGCCTTCTTAGCAGCATACAACGCTTACTGGAATGTTAAGTCCTTTTGCGATGCTTTTAAGGACAAGCTCCTGCTCTTTTGCATATTGAAAGTCAATTCAGGTTAATTTGAGAATGGAGGTCTACAAAGGCAAGGCGCTTCATTATCACCATGACATTTCAGTAGCTTCTGGGGCAGTTGCAATGGATTAGGCAAAATACCAGCTCAGCAGAGATCTGTTCTGTGGCCCGAGTATACACTTCAGAGGATGGCATTTGGGTCACGCAGCTGCATGTACTTCATATAAGTCACTACCATATATGCTGGCTCAGCGGCTCAATTGCAAAAGCGGGGAGCTTAAAGGAAAGAGAGGAATGCCGGCAACCCATAAGCTAATTTTCGCAGCAATTTTGCTTGCTAATAAAATGTATGGGAAGATGTCTGCATGGTGATGAAAAGAAAACCCACGTGGAAAGTTGCACACTTTAGTTGATTAATGTCACCCACTAATCAATTGAAATTAAAATCTTATTAAAATCTCCTCCTACTGCGGTTAATTGTTGGGGGCTGACAGTGCCAGCACAATACATTTTCCTACCTGAAGATTAGGCCAAATGATCCTCTTCTTCTGTTTTTGTTTTTTAAAAAATAAATGTTGCAGGTTATGTTACTTCCTTGCATGAAAGAGCAAGCCTGAGGAGCTGACAATTAAATGAAGTCCTAGATCTCTTTTAAGACCTACAGCCATATAGGCTATGTAAAATATATTTTAAAAATACAAATAACACAATAGCTCATGTTGTTTGTATTATTGTTGCATACGCTCCAACATTTCTCCGATGAAAATAAGGACGTCCCATTCCATAATAATAATTTTACTGTTTATACCCAACACATCTTACTGGGTTGCCCCAGACATATGCCCCAGACATATATAAAAACACAATAAAACGTAGCACCTTAGAGACCAACTAAGTTTGTTCTTGGTATGAGCTTTCGTGTGTGACAATTTGTTTATTTTATTTATATATTTCTACTACGTCAGACCAACACGGCTACCTACCTGAATCTAGGATTGCCTTCAGACGGCTTGGATGTCAGATAACTCCATACCCTCCAACATTTCACCAATGAAAACAGGGACAGCCTAAGGAAAAGTGAGGGACACGGGTGGCGCTGTGGGTTAAATCACAGAGCCTAGGACTTGCCGATCAGAAGGTTGGTGGTTCGAATCCCCGCGATGGGGTGAGCTCCCGTTGTTCGGTCCCTGCTCCTGCCAACCTAGCAGTTCGAAAGCACGTCAAAGTGCAGGTGGATAAATAGGTACCACTCCGGTGGGAAGGTAAACAGCATTTCTGTGCGCTGCTCTGGTTCACCACATGACCCGGAAGCTGTACGCTGGCTCCCTTGGCCAATAAAGGGAGATGAGCGCCTCAACCCCAGAGTCAGCCACGACTGGACCTAATGGTCAGGGGTCCCTTTACGTTTTAAGAAAAAGTGAGACATTCCAGGATCAAATCAGAAACTGGGATGGCTTCTCTAAATCAGGGATGTCCCTGGAAAATAGGGACACTTGGAGGATCTGTTGTTGTAATCAGAGCTTCTCTACTCGAAATTACTCATTTCTAAAACTTCTCTTCCTTAGAGCAGACCAAGCTGACATGGTGTCTTCCAGATTGCAGCTCCCATCCGCCCCAACCGCCAGGATCAGTGGTTAGAAATGATGAATCTGTAGTCAACATCTGGAGAGCATCCTGTTAGCTACCCCTACCCTGGTGGAAGTGATTCTGAGTCTTGTTCCATGCATTCTTGTTTCCCACATAGTTCTTCCCAATGGCGGCTTTCTACATTTTGCACTATAGCTTTGAGCAGTGTTGTTGACGTTCAAGTGAAATAGGTGCCAGTATATTCTTTAAACCTGAATTTCCCGCAGTAGTGATACGTAGATCTTTGACATGTTAATTTGTAGGTGCCCATTATGGATGTGGTTCTAATTCGGCCACATGCTTTATATTTCAAAATTTGAAATACAAATATAAATATATTTCAAAATTTGAAATATAGGCAAAGAATGGTCTTTTGCAAAAAGCAAGCAAGCAAGCAAATAAACTTTCAGTTAACGAAACAGACAAGCCTGTTTGTTTGTTTGTTTGCTTCCTTCCTGATCCTTAAAAGCACTTTCGTTGGTGTGTGTGTTTGTGTGTGATAATTGCATCTTAATTCAATAAAACAATCAATTTGTTGATTTTAAAATCAATACTGAAGAAGAGGTCTGTATACAATCCCTGCCCCCCCTACACACACACACACACACACACACACACTATTGGGTATTATTTCTGTGTTGTCTTCTATGCTCTAGCTCAATGGCAAGCCAAGATTCATTCAATGGAACTACAGTCGTACCTTGGATCCCGAATGCCCTGGAACTCGGACGATTTGGCTCCCGAACGCCACAAACCCAGAAGTGATTGTTCCAGTTTGCAAATGTTCTTTTGGAACCCGAATGCCTGATGGGGCTTCCGCGGCTTCTGATTGGCTGCAGGAGCTTCCTGCAGCCAATCAGAAGCCATGGTTTGGTTTTCAGACGTTTTGTAAGTCAAATGGACTTCCAGAACGGATTCCATTTGACTTCCAAGGTACGACTGTACAAGCTTCTCCTGGATTTTGTGCTATATTTTAAACCTAGGCAAAGGTTTGGTAAAATATAATTATTCTGTATCCTGACCTTAGGGAAATTACTCAAATTCTAATTGGGTAATTGAATTATGTTTGCCTATGATTCTTCTTGATATGTTAAGCATTATATCATTGGCTGAAGCTTTCAGATACAGTTGCTAAATATCCACTGCATCCCCCATACTTAGGTTCCAGAATCGTGGAGATGATATAATCTCTTCTTGGTTCATTTACTCAGTCCAAATATGTCCAACTTTACTGTGAATGCTTTCCCAGTATAGAGAATGGCTGTAATTGGACGGTACAAGATTAATGTCTTTACATAGCAAATGATTTGCTTGACTTCTTAGGCTGAAGACAGATGGTAGTTGCTCCAGAGGGTAGAGGATAGCATTGAAAAGGAATAATCACTCCTAATGTCTACATGCCTCCTCCATTTGCCTCTGGTACAATCTGTTCTTCAGATTTTCACTTGGGACTCATCTATACAGCTGCAAATAAAAGGTTTTAAGCATGTTTTTAGTGCAATATACAATGTGACACTAGATGGCGGTGGTGAGCCTCATGGAAAATTCAATGTATTTTTTAAAAAGCTTTTAAAACAAAGCATTTTCAGAATGGCTTTTTTATCTGTGTGTAGATTCCACCTTGGTTTTGAAAATCTGCGAAATGCATTTGACTAGAGAGCTGGTGAAATTTGTGTGTACGTTATGGGAGACAAAGTCTCTCTTGCTAATTGGTCAGTTCTCTTAAAATCCATTGTGATTCTCTAGTCTTTCAGGGCAAGTCTGAGCATGTTTACTTTGAAATACATACCAATATCGTTATCATAGTCTGGAGGAGCGCCTAACCGGCTGGAATCTTAACTAGGAGCATTCCTGTTAGAGGGCTAGGATACACTGCAACAATCTGTTGCAGACATCATGTGTCATGTTCAAATCTGCCTAAAATGTCTTGCAAGCAACCTCTCATGCACCGGCTCGGTTTTGAAAGGAACTCTTCCAAAGAGTGCTTTTTTGATCTTCAGTTCTTGCGAAGCTTATCTCAGTTGTTGATAACATAAGTTGTTGATAACACCGTTTAGGGGAAAAAAATCCTGGACAAATACTTGAGATTAGTCACCTAAAATTAAACTTGGGCAAACAGAAGAAACAGTTGAGGTGATTAAGATGCAAAGGGGATACAAGGCTGCAGTCTGAAAATTGATGCTATGCCATTATTTTCTGTCCCACCTGGGAGATGTTGCAGTCACTTTTTCTCCCACAGGTTTTGCATATTTTCTAAGGGAAGGTGAGAAGCTACTGCTGACTCAGGAGGTGCGGGTGGTGCTGTGGTCTAAACCACTGAGCTTCTTGGGCTTGCTGATCAGAAGGTTGGCAGTTCGAATCTCTGCGACAGGGTGAGCTCCCGTTGCTTGGTCCCAGCTCCTGCCAACCTAGCAGTTTGAAAGCATACCAGCGCAAGTAGATAAATTGGTACCACTGTGGTGGGAAGGTAAATGGCGTTTCCGTGCGCCCTGGTTTCCGCCACGGTGTCCCATTGTGCCAGAAGCGGTTTAGTCATGCTGGCCACATGACCCGAAAAGCTGTCTGCAGACAAACGGTGGCTCCCTCAGCCTGAAAACCACAACCCCATAGACACCTTTGACTGGACTTGACTGTCCAGGGGTCCTTTACCTTTACCAAAACGTTTGAAAACCAAGGAGCCACTTCTGATTGGCTGCAGGAAGCTCCTGCAGCCAATCGGAAGCAGCAGAACCCCTGTCGGACATTTGGGTTCCAAAGAACATTCGCAAACCGGAATACTCACTTCCAGGTTTGCGGCTTTCGGGTGCCAAAATGTTCGACTCGCAAGGCATTTGGGATCCAAGGTACGACTGTATATATTAAAAAATCTTAGACAATTAACTTAATGGTTTTACTGAGGGTCCTTTATGTGCTTCAGTTATGAAGCACTCAAATATCTCCTCCATCTCAACAGGCAAAAACTGATCCTATGCATGGTGTCTCAGAAGTAAGTCCCACTGTGTGGCGCAGACCTTATCCCCAAACCTCCTCTAGATTGTCTTCTTAAATTACTGTATTCCTCCTAATTAATATTCTCCCCACATGACGATTGCCCCCAGTCAACTTCTCCTAATATATTATGCACTCAGATCCTGCCCTCTGCTCCCACCCTCATACGCCATAAGATTAAAACTTTCTATTTAGTTTGATTGTGCACTGACCACAGGATTGGGTTCAGATCTGTCTCTCATTTTAGGAACCATTCAATTATACTTTTATTTCTGGTCTGAAGCAGTTTAGCTAAAAACAAAGCTCTGTTTCTCACCATTCAGTATTAGAGGGAATAAAAAGTGGCTGTATTATTATTATTATTATTATTATTATTATTATTATTCGCTTCTGTTCTAGAAGTGGATGACATTTGTAGCCATAGCAGCCGCCCCTCAGAGTGGATTAAGACTGCCAAATTACAAGCAAATCCATCCAGAGGGCTGGACATTTGTTTCTTTGTAGAAAAAGGAATTGCCTCAAACTTGTTCGTTGGAGGGGAGAACCGGATGAAATTTACAGCAAAGGCATCCCTGCCAAATTTCAGAAGAATGGCTGTGATGCTTTCCCTGCAAGAACAGGCTTTGCAGTTTGGGATGTGTAAAAAAAAGGAATCGCTTAATCACCCATAGTGTTTTGTGGCTTGAATACTGGAGACACACGAGAGGTGCTCCTGAATAACAAACGCGTCAAATTGCAGACAAACAGATCCAGGGGCTTTTGTGCTTCAAAGTTGATTGCAGGTAAGTAAAATGGATTCACTTTCCTCTGTGTGGTCTTCTTTCTACTTACTTATCCCTCCCCCAAACCATTGTGACTGCAGAGCCACGGTAAATCTTCCCTGCTGGTTAAAAGTGAGACATGTCAAAAGACGCTCCCTTTTCTGCACATTTCCTTTGTATATTGTAAACTTTACATCTAGAAAGCTCCACCCTTCCTCTACCCCAAACAGGTGTTTCCTGTATGCAGTGCTTTTTTCTGGGGGTACGCATACCCCTAAACATTTTGTGAATCTTTGTACTTTGGTCCATTTACTGTATTTATTTCCCCCGATCTGAACTATAAAATGGTGATTTTCTTGAGTCAAAAGGAGAGTACCCCTAAACATTTTTTTTTAAGAATAAAAGCACTGTCCCTGTTATGTACTGAAGTTCTCACCCTGGGCCAGCAGGAGGATACTGTAGATAGTTCAGGTCCACATATGCAAATAAGGAATTGAAAGTGACGTTCAGTGATTGGATAGTTACAGAAAATTGTTACAGTTACGTTGTACTGGAGCTCTATATAAGCAGGCTGGCTGAACCCTTCAGTTCAGTTCTGTTCTGACCTGTGAATAAACAAGAGCTGTTTGGAGAATCGCTGTGTCGTCTGATATGTTCACCCACAATTTAACAGTCCCTACCTGGAGATGTTTGGGATTGAACCTGAGACCTCCTGCTTGTAAAGCAGATTGCCTAATGCTGTGTTATCGATATGCGTTTCATATTGTATTTAAAAGGAGAGTGGGGTGGTTCTCTTAGAAATCAGGATAATCTGAAATGGAGATACGAATATAAACAGAGATGTTTCAACAAGAAGTATCAGGTGCCTCAACAAAGGTCCGTATAGTAAAAGTTATGGTTTTCCCAGTAGTGATATATGAAAGTGAAAGCTGGACCATAAAGAAGGCTGATCGCCGAAGAATTGATCCTTTTGAATTATGGTGCTGGAGGAGACTCTTGAGAGTCCCATGGACTGCAAGAAGATCAAACGTATCCATTCTTAAGGAAATCAGCCCTGAGTGCTCACTGGAAGGACAGGTCCTGAAGCTGAGGCTCCAATACTTTGGCCACCTCATGAGAAGAGAAGACTCCCTGGAAAAGACCCTGATGTTGGGAAGGGGACGACAGAGAACGAGATGGTTGGATAGTGTTCTCGAAGCTACCAGCATGAGTTTGACCAAACTGCGGGAGGCAGTGGAAGACAGGAGTGCCTGGCGTGCTCTGGTCCATGGGGTCACGAAGAGTCGGACACGACTAAACGACTAAACAACAACAACAAATCAGGTGCCTCAAAGTTCTGAAGAACTTTGAAGACTGAGGAGCAGTGTCCAAGTAGGTGGGTTGTCAAGGTAACAGTGACCTGCCCTCCTTTGTGACATCTTTTTGAATTCTGGCTTAAAAGTCACAAACCAGATGTGTCCAGTCCGGGGGTCAGGAGGTAGAAAACATAGGTTTTGGTTGTGTGTTTCTACAGAGAAACTTCATAATGTTAAAAATGTAAGGATTTCTTCTGCTGATACTCAGAACTTGGAGTGAGGGGACTGGGGTCACCCATGTTGCCTCGTCTCTCTTGAAGGTCACCAGTTGCTCCCCTGTGCTGCTGAGTCCAGACTTCATTTAAGGCAGAGCTTTCCAAACTGTGTGTTGCGACACCTGCAGTGTGTATAGGTGTATCGTGCAACGGCTTGCTTGCTCCTCCTGGGTTGGTTTAACCTCCACTGTTTGGCGTTCTTCCTGTGTGTTTCTCTCACTTCCAAACTGCAGCTCCAAGCTTCAGTTTTTCTGAGATTAACAGTACAGTGGTACCTCGGGTTACATACACTTCAGGTTACATACGCTTCAGGTTACAGACTCCACTAACCCAGAAATAGTGCTTCAGGTTAAGAACTTTGCTTCAGGATGAGAACAGAAATCATGGTCCGGCGGCGTGGTGGCAGCAGGAGGCCCCATTAGCTAAAGTGGTGCTTCAGGTTAAGAACAGTGTCAGGTTAGCGGGCTTTCTCCCGGGCAAACATTTGTCTGATAATACGAGGAACATAATTAATATCCTAGAAAAATTACAAGTGAATATTAATACTAAAGCAGTTATGATATTTGTGGACGTGGAGAAAGCCTTCAATAATATCTCTTGGAATTTTATGAAGAAGAATTTACAGGGGATGGGGGTAGGCCAAGGTTTTGAAAATGGTATAGGTGCTATTTACTCAGAACAAAAGGCAAAATTAATTGTGAACAATGTAGTGACAGAAGAGTTTAGGACTGAGTTTAGGAACACGACAAGGTTGCCCAATTTCTCCATTGCTTTTTATTTCGGTCCTGGAGGTTCTGTTAAACATGATTAGAAGGAACCAATTGGTTAAAGGCATACAAGTGGGAGCTAAGCAGTATAAACTGAAAGCATTTGCAGATGATCTAGTATTGACTTTACAGGAGCCAGAATCTAGTACTAAAAGGGTATTGGAACTGATTCAAGAATTTGGACAGGTTGCAGGTTTTAAGTTGAACAAGATGAAAACCAAGGTTTTAGAGAAAAATCTAACTGTGAATGAGAGAGAAAAGTTTCAGGAGGAGACAGGATTAACATTGGTTAAGAAAGTGAAATATTTAGGGGTTAACATGACTGCTAAGAATGTGAACTTATTTAAGGATAAATATGAAAAATGTTGGACTGAAGTGAAAAAGGACTTAGAAATTTGGTCAAATTTGAAGTTATCATTGCTAGGCCGAATTGCCGTGATAAAAATGAATGTACTGCCAAGGATGTTGTTTTTGTTTCAAACATTGCAAATTCTGAACAATATGGATTGTTTCAAGAAGTGGCAGAGAGATATTTCTAGATTTGTCTGGCAGGGCAAGAAGCCTCGAATAAAATTTAAGATATTAACTGATGCTAAAGAAAGAGGTGGATTTGCCCTGCCAGACCTTAAATTTTACTATGAATCAGCTGCTTTTTGCTGGCTGAGAGAATGGCTGCTTCTTGAAAACACTGATGTGTTGGATTTAGAAGGTTTCAACAATGTATTTGGTTGGCATGCATATTTGTGGTATGATAAGGTAAAAGCACATAAAGCGTTTAAAAACCATATTGTTAGAAAAGCACTGTTTAATGTTTGGATAAGATATAAGGATTTGTTAGAAAATAAAACCCCAAGATGGTTGTCTCCAATGGAAGCGAAGGCTCAGAAAAAACTCAATATGGAGGCCAAATGGCCGAAATATTGGGAAATTCTAGAACAAGATGGAGACAGAATAAAACTACAGAGTTTTGAGAAATTGAAAAACAGAGTGCGAGATTGGCTTCATTATTACCAAATAATGGAGGCATATAATTCGGACAAAAAAGTTGGTTTCCAGGTGGAAAAATCAAAATTGGAAACAGAATTGTTAGATCCCAAAATTAAGAACTTGTCAAGAATGTATAACTTGCTGTTGAAATGGAACACTCAGGATGAAATGGTAAAATCTGCTATGATTAAATGGGCACAAGATGTTGGGCATAACATTATGATGGCTGACTGGGAACTGTTATGGACCACAGGTATGAAATTTACGGCATGTAATGGTCTAAGAGAGAATTTAATGAAAATGGTTTACAGGTGGTACATGACACCAGTCAAGCTTGCAAAAATCTATAATCTACCTGACAATAAATGTTGGAAATGTAATGAGACTGAAGGTACATTCTTTCACCTTTGGTGGACATGCCCAAGGATTAAGACATTCTGGGAGATGATTTATAATGAAATGAAAAAGGTATTTAAATATACCTTCCTGAAGAAACCAGAGGCCTTTCTCCTGGGCATGGTCGGCCAATTGGTGCCAAAGAAGGACAGAATTTTTTTTATGTATGCAACAACAGCAGCAAGAATACTTATCGCGAAGTATTGGAAGACACAAGATTTACCCACCCGGGAAGAATGGCAGATGAAGTTGATGGACTATATGGAACTGGCAGAAATGACTGGCAGAATCCGAGACCAGGGAGAAGAGTCGGTGGAAGAAGATTGGAAAAAATTCAAAGATTATTTACAGAAATACTGTAAAATCAATGAGTGCTAGAAAAATGTTGGAATGAAGTTATATGGCTTTAGCAGAAAGGTTATAAGGAATTAAGTATAAATGGATTTTTAATGTATTAAAGAAAAAAAATAAGGTTAAAATAAGTTAAGATAAATTACAGGACAGAAAACTGAGGAAGATGGAAAGGATTTTCTGAAACAGTTAATTGAAGTGGAATACAAAAAGGGAGGTGTGAGGAAGTCGTGGAAATAAGTGTATGAAAGATAAGATACTGAAATAATGGATGTGTTTTAATTGTGTTTGTTGTATTTTTGTTAATTTAATGTTTTTAATGTCAGTGTTATGTAGTGTTTTTGCTTTTGTATTGTATTGTATTGTTTTGTTGAATTATTTTTCTTTCTTTTATACCCTTTAAACTGCTAATAAATATTATTTTTTTTTTAAAAAAAAGAACAGTGTCAGGTTAAGTACGGACCTTCGGAACGAATTAAGTACTTAACCCGAGGTACCACTGTAGTTCAAAATCCACCCTATGCTCAGCTGGAAGGAATAAAGAGGTAGGTGCTTTATTTACACACGCACACTCATTGGGACCCGCCAACATCTGCCCAAAGGTTGGATGCTAATGCCGTGCCACTGGTTCCTTGTGATGCGTTTGCTAGTGTAATGCTGTTCCTTCCCTAACCCAGCTCTAAACGGTGGACATGACATCTTCCTATGTTAGCAATAAAAAATATTTGGTTCTGCTGATCACACTGATGCTTAATCAATGTTTGGTAATAATGGATGGTGGGAGCTCTGTTGTGAAGGATGCATTAATTTTCCGGGCCTGCGATGATCTTTCTCCTCTTGCAGCATCCTTGCCAGTCATGCCATCAAGTAGCTCTCTTAATGGATGTTGCACATCTAACCCTTAACAGCTGGAAGAAAAATGGCTTTGTTAATGGGCAGCGCAAGACGGAGCTTTGCATTCAAAACAGAGCTGCAGAATTAAGTGGTGGAAGGGCATTGGCCCTTGTATAACACCAAGCCCATTGTCTGCAGTTGGGATTTTTAAGGCGGTTTGTTAATAGGGCAATAAAAACGTAGTAGTTAATAGCCAGGATTTTCATTTTTTCCTCAAGGCTGTTTGGATATTTCCCCTATGGGAGCACATGTTTAATGTTTAATAAAAGGAATTATGTTTGCAGTTAAACCAATATTCTTAGGGTGATTTTCAGCTAGGTTTTACTCGGACTGGACTTGTTGAAATGAATGGACCAAAGTTAAGTCATGTTCATTAATTCCAGTGGTTTATTCCAAGTAAAACATAGTTGAACGCCACCCTTAATGCTTTCCTGCCTGAGATCATCACCGTCTGTTTATTCGAGTGCCACTTTCCCAGAAAATTGTTCTGTAAGTGATTCACGGCATATTAAGTGGCTGGTAAGTAAAACAATGCAGGAAACGTATGAGATACAATTAGGAATAATTATAATAACAGTTAGCATTTTTTAAAAAAACAAAACAAAACCATACACCCAACCTCCACAACATCAGCTTTTACATAACGTCACCTTTTAGTTCAGCTGCGTACATTTCTCTGATGAAAATAGGGACGTTCTATTCTACATCAGGAAACCTCTTCCGCATTTGATCTCACTGAATATATGTATATGTCATAGACACATATACATTAGTCACTGTGGGCCAATGACAACCTCTCTGCTGAACTTACCTTACAGGATTATTGTTATGTACTGAAGTTCTCACCCTGGGCCAGCAGGGGGATACTGTAGATAGTTATGCAAATAAGGGATCGAAAGTGATGTTCAGTGATTGGATAGTTTTAGAAAATTGTTACAGTTACATTGTACTGGAGCTCTATATAAGCAGGCTGACTGAACCCTTCAGTTCAGTTCTGTCCTGGCCTGTGAATAAACAAGAGCTGTTTGAAGAATTGCTGTGTCGTCTGATATGTTCACCCACAACTTAACAATTATTGTAAAGAAAAAATGTGTATGGGAAGGGATTGTGTGCAACATCTTCCACTGATAAATGGAATGAAATATTCCTTTAGTGATAAGCTGTCTTGAGTCTCTGTCGGGAAAAGGCAGGGTATCACCATCACCATCATAACCAAGTGGATTGGTGACCTCTTCCTTCAAAATTATGGGAAGGGCTTCATATGCCCACTTCACCATTTCCTTCATTTGGTGCAGCTTTTTTATTTTCAGTATAAACTCCATTTTTGCACCTACTCACAAACCCCACTTTTAATTGTTCTCCGAGACATGGAGGGGAGGAAAAAGGAAAAGCGGGACATTCTGGGATCAAATCAGAAACCGGGATGGCTTCTGTAATTCCAGGGTTGTTCCTGGAAAATAGGGACACTTGGAGGGTATGGACCAGGCTGTCAAGAGAGCTGCGCCCTGTGCCTACACCTACGGGTCAAATGTCTTCTCTTGTCTCCAGCATATCTATTTCCCATAAGGTTTTACCAGAACGGAATTCAGCAGTGCTCCTGTTTGCCAGGTATCAGCAAAGATATGCTTGCAGATTACAAGGATACAGGAAATTGTCTTACACTGAACCAGACCATTGATCCATCTAAGTCGTCGTCTTCTTCTTCTTCTTCGATCACTCATAGCCGAGTAACATTGTTTTCCATAAACACAGTTTTAACAATGAGTCCATAAGTGACTCTGGAGGCCAATTCTGGATCCACACGTCCTTCCACAGTGGGGACATAGGTTTCCGGGTAGGAGCTGATCATGGTGAGGGTTTGCCAAGTGTGCCTTCCTCTTAGCATGTTTATCCCTTTCGTCCTGAGTTTGAGCGTCTTCACAACCCATGACACCTTTGGTCAAGGCCGTTCTCCAGTTGGAGTGCTCACAGGCCAGTGTTTCCCCGTTGTTGGTGTTTATCCTACATTTTTTTAGATCTGACTTGAGAGAGTCTTTTGTTGACCACCAGCATTATGCTTTCCATTTTTAAGTTCGGAATAGAGTAGTTGCTTTGGAAGACGATCATCAGGCATCCGCACAACATGACCAGTCCAACGAAGTAAATGTTGAAGAATCATTGCTAGTGTCTATCTAAGTATTCTGTACACTGACCAGCAGTCCCTCTCCAGGGATTCAAGCAGAAGATACCTGGAACTGAACCTGGAGCTTTTTACATGCAAAGCTGATGTTCTAGGACCAACCCTGCCTGTCGACATTTGCCGTAAAGAAATGATTTGAAACCAGAATTATCCTTCTCAGAAATGTCAGCATGTCACGGCAAGATTCAGGCACAGCTCAGCAGTAGCTCACAAGGTGCCAGCAAAGTCACTCTTTATTCAGAGAAACAAAACCGTAGGGCTAAGGAGCACAGCCACTTTCTTTATCCAGCTCGTCCCTTTGTCTTTTATGGGAATCCTGTGGTTGGAGTACCTTCACAGACGTACGCTTGCTAGGGGGAAATTTTCCATGTGAGCAGATAAGTAACTGCATGAAATAGTGGAGTAATATAAGGGGTAATTGGACCCGTCTTTAAAAGACTCCATTATGAGGCGAATGACTGCAATCGCCTGCCACTAAATTCATTCCATTTGAAATGGCTTATGGGCAGTAAAAAAATTACGAACACGGTGAGCTTTGGTATCCTATGAGCATTGAACCTGCAGGATGGAATGGAATGATAAGGCTCTGAAAATGCAGCTTAGGTTTTTCTGGAGACTTTGGGATACATTTTTTTATTTTTATTTTTTGAATGAAGACTATCAACTGACTAAAATAAGAATTTTAAGCACATGAATCCAAAATGTTAAGAACCGCTCCATCTCAGGTCAAGTTGTGAGAGCAAACGGTCTAGATTTTTCTACACAAGGTTGTAGGGTACTACATGAAGTCGCTTCTGGTTCATTTGAAGAATTAGGGAGAAAGCAAAACAGGGCACCATTTTCTTGCACAGCCTCTGTTGAAACAAAATGGAAGCTGGGTGAGCGGTGCTGGTTGTGCTTCTGGGGCAGTCTTCCTTCTCCTGAGGACCTCCAGATGGTTTCAAATACAACTCCCAGCAGCCAGAGGCAGCATGGTTGATGGGACCTGTAGTCCAAAACATTTGGAAGGCAACAAGCTTGAGAAGACTAGCCTAGAAAGAGAACTAGCCTTTGATGTCCTTAGCATTCCACCAGTCTTCAAATTCTCAGTATGTGACTTAGGAGTAGCAATATTTTACAAAATAACTTTTGTTTTCTCTCTTAATGTGTGTGTTTTTTTTTGGTAGCCGGAAATAAAAAGTGGAAAGGTAATGATGCACTAGCTTAAAAGGAGTGGAATGTATTTCTGAAAGTGCTTTTATGAAAAGAAATTATACATACCGAGAGCTTTAGCCTAGAAATGGTGTGACAAGCTAGAGAGATAGCAAGCATTCAAGTGACTTGATCTGAAAAATCACCTACTATCCCAAATTATGCAACAAAGCAAAACTTCAGATGGGGAAGGTTGAATAATACTTAGAACTTCAGTTTCTTCTATTTCTGAAAACCCTAGGCTGGAAGAGAGGGTCCCTATTTTCCAGGGACAGTCCCAGATTTACAGAAGCCATTCTGGTTTCTGATTTGATCCTGGAATGTCCTGCTTTTCCTTAGGATTTTCATCAGAGAAAGGTTGGAAGGCATGGAATAGGACGTCTCTATTTTCATCAATGAAATGTTGGAGGGTATGGGGTGAGTATGGACCAAGATAGCTCAGTGAGCACAGCCCTAATCCAACACTGTAACCCAGGGGTAGCCAACATGGTACTTTCCATATGTTGGTGAACTACAGTTCCCATCATTCCTAGCCATTCCTGCCAAATGCAACTTGCAGTTCAAGAACATATGGAAGGCATTATATTGACTACCCCTGCTCTAACCATTGCATTGCATGGGGTTGGACTAGATTCCCCTTAGAGTCTGTTCCAGTTCTATGATTCTTTGAACACTGCCCCCCACCCGCATTTGATGATTTAGTAGCTTTCTTTGGGAATGGGGAAGCTGTTTGAAATCCTTCCTATGGAAACAGATGCCCAGGATTTTCTTCACAACATCACTTATAAAATGTAGCATTTTTATCAATACCACAACAGGCTAAACAATACTCCCAGTTGTCAAAGGTAATCTGGCACCTGATTATTGTCCCTTTTCTGATGTGTATAGACCCCACACATTCCAATGGGTGTATGTGTGTTGTACACATATACAGTGGTACCTCGGGTTAAGTACTTAATTCGTTCCGGAGGTTCGTTCTTAACCTGAAACTGTTCCTAACCTGAAGCACCACTTTAGCTAATGGGGCCTCCTGCTGCCACTGCGCCACCAGAGCCTGATTTCTGTTCTCATCCTGAAGCAAAGTTCTTAACCTGAGGTACTATTTCTGGGTTAGCGGAGTCTGTAACCTGAAGTGCATTACAACTGTAATCCCAAAAGGCACGAGGCCAGGACATCATACAGTGGTACCTCGGGTTACAAACACTTCGGGTTACAAACGCTTTGGGTTACAAACTCCGCTAACCCAGAAGTAGTACCTCGGGTTAAGAACTTTACCTCAGGATGAGAACAGAAATCGCACGCTGGCGGTGCGGCAGCAGCGGGAGGCCCCATTAGAGAAAGCGCGCCTCAGGTTAAGAATGGTTTTGGGTTAAGAACGGATCTCCGGAAAGAATTAAGTTCGTAACCTGAGGTACCGCTGTATATTCTTTGTAAATATTTTATTAGTTTAAAAAGGGCTGATGTGATACCTACTATAAACGCTCCGTTTCTCCATGTTTAATAGGTCATATTCACTTAAAACATTCAGCCCTGAGGCTAGCGGTTGTGCTCCCGGATTTCCAACATCATTCTTTGGCTTCTTTTCATCTTCTCTTTCCCACCCTCCCAATGCTTTCCTACCCCTCCAAAAAAAAATATCCCTTTTAAAACTTGAGTCTGGAAATGGAGGGGGTGAATGGGTTGACCTGTGAGGATGTATAGTCTAGAATCAAGGATGATCCTTTGATGCTTATCTTTGTTGTCATTCCTCAGTCCCAAGTATGTAAGGCTGGGAGATAAACCATGATAAAACAGCGATATCACCAAGGAAATAGAACTGTCATCGCTCAGTGATACGTGCAGTGCTTTGCATGCAAAGGTACCCCCAGGTCTAGTCTCTGTCATTTCCAGGGCTGGGCTGGGAGACCCCAACTCAGACCACTGAGCCACTGCCGTTCAGTATGACAATACTTTTTGTTTCCTCCTTTAACTTTTGTGCATCGTTGGCTATCTCAGAAATACCAAACAATGTGCTGGAAGTGTAAAGACATTTCACTTACTTGGCTGGTTTGAGGAAGGAACTGGAAGTTCCCTGTTATTGTTTTTAAAATATCAAACTACGGCTACAATTAAATGCTGACTTCCTGTGTGTTGGCTTGGGGGGGGGGTTGCATCTGTCTATGCTATAGCAGGTTGAAAGGAAAGATTTGAAAGGAATGGAGGTGTTATTTCCACATTAACCAGACCAAATTATTTGTAATCTCTCTACCCCAAGCCTTGCCTGTGTGGGAGAACAGAGCAAATAAGAGAAAAGAGATCAGCTTATTCTCATACTTAAAAAATAGGCAAAGGTAAAGGGACCCCTGACCATTAGGTCCAGTCGTGACCGACTCTGGGGTTGCTGTGTTCATCTCGCTTTATTGGCTGAGAGAGCTGGCGTACAGCTTCTAGGTCATGTGCCCAGCATGACTAAGCTGCTTCTGGCGAACCAGAGCAGCGCACGGAAACGCTGTTTACCTTCCCGCCGGAGCGGTACCTATTTATCTACTTGCACTTTGATGCGCTTTCGAATTGCTAGGTTGGCAGGAGCAGGGACCAAGCAATGGGAGCTCACCCCGTGGCGGGGATTCAAACCGCCAACATTCTGATCGGCAAGTCCTAGGCTCTGTGGTTTAACCCACAGCGCCACCCGCATCCCTGTACTTAAAAAATAATAATGTGTTAATGTGTAATTTCCCACTTTTTCTAACTTGTGATCAAAGGCAACCTGCCAGCTAGGTAGGTGGGTTTATAAACTTTTGTTTTTTACGGCTTCCCTGGAACACAAAATGTTGAGGAAATGTCAAGCAACAGAGCATTGCCGTCTTGGGTTTGTTGAGTTACAAGTTGTGCAGGCTTGCTCCATCAGCATTAAACCATCACAATAATATGGAAGGGTTTGGCTGGGGCTGGTGGAAATTGTAGTCCAAAACACCTGGAGAGCACCAGGTTGTTGAAGGCTTATACAGAATAACACAATATTCCTGGTTTGGATGGAAACGTTTGGTTCGGCAATTGACGGATAACAACCGACCAACAATAAATAGGTAATGTTACTGGAACATCGAGTGATTTTGCAATGCTTTATCATGAAGTAGGTGTAATGTCAGAAGACAATCTAACAAACGTTTAGGAGGGGAAATAGAGGGACACAGGAAATTGTCTTGGCCCGGATTCAATCATCTGGTCCATTTCAAAGCGAGGACAAGAAGTCCGGTTATCTAATTGCATATCTGATGTTCTCATGACGATATCGCTCCTTACAAATAGCTCTCCTTACGTAAATAATTCATGGCAATGAACTTTGTGTTGCAGAGCAGTATGAAAGATTCTGAATGTTCAAACACACCCACAAAACCACACACAATCTGTAAAAGATCAGACATCAAGAGAGAGACTGAGACACAGGTACATTGGTACCTCAGGTTAAGTACTTAATTCGTTCCGGAGGTCCGTTCTTAACCTGAAACTGTTCTTAACCTGAAGCACCACTTTAGCTAATGGGGCCTCCTGCTGCCGCTGCGCCACCGGAGCCTGATTTCTGTTCTTATCCTGAAGCAAAGTTCTTAACCTGAAGCACTATTTCTGGATTAGCGGAGTCTGTAACCTGAAGCGTATGTAACCTGAAGCATATGTAACCCGAGGTACCACTGTATATGTGGAATAGATTTTAGATAGCCAAATAGTATGAAATCCCTATTGAAAAGTACCGGGTGGATGAAAGGAGTCTTGTGGCTTTTTGTGTAAGGATATCTCCTTTTCTTTTTATTTTGTTCCCAGTATTGCCCTGTATAAATTGTGTACCTTAAGTCCCTAACCAAGGATGTCTTCAGAGTTCATTGCGACCGCGACTGGGATTTGCATGTTCATTGAAATATTTTGTGGGTCTATACAGGCAATACTCGTTTTATGTTCTAGACTCCCGTGCAGGTTGAGGGAGTGTGCATATGCCCGCCCTGCCCCTGCCCTTTGGGGGCCACTTCTGCCTTTGGTGCTGTGCGCACATGTGCATTTATGCGTCATTCAGATGGGCCTAAATCAGTTGTTGCTTGTAGTTGCTTATGTGTTTCCTTTTTCTCTCTCAGCTGATTACACTGATTTCTAGGGACTGGGATGCATATGGAATTGCTCCATCTTGACCCCTGCAGGGGACTTTGAATATTCCTTCTTTAGCTGCTCCCCTTTCTAGCTCTTGTTTATAATGGATATAAGGTAAAGGTAAAGGGACCCCTGACCATTAGGTCCAGTCGTGGCCGACTCTGGGGTTGCGGCACTCATCTCACTTTACTGGCCGAGGGAGCCGGCGTACAGTTTCCGGGTCATGTGGCCAGCATGACTAAGCTGCTTCTGGAGAACCAGAGCAGCGCACGGAAACACAGTTTACCTTCCTGCCGGAGCGGTCCCTATTTATCTACTTGCACTTTGATGTGCTTTCGAACTGCTAGGTTGGCAGGAGCAGGGACCGAGCAACGGGAGCTCACCCCGTTGCGGGGATTCGAACCGCCGACCTTCTGATTGGCAAGTCCTAGGCTCTGTGGTTTAACCCACAGTGCTACCCACGTCCCCTATAATGGGTATAGCATACATTGAAGCCTTATGATGGAAGAGCAAGAGTATAAATGTCAGGTAGCGGTGACATTATGAGCTCACAAAACTCAGAATAAAAAGGCAGTTAACGTCAAGTTGCTAATTTGCATTAATGATGCGCTAGTGGGGCATTCTGGATTGATGATTGTGAAGATGGACTTCAATACATTTTAGTTGGACTTTGTTTACGTTTTGGGATGCCACCTTGGAATATTTTGATGAAGTGCAGTAAAGAAATCACAGAATCAAAGAATTGTAGAAGGGGCCAAAAGGGTCATCTAGTCCAACCCCTGCAATCCAGAAATCTTTTGCAGAGATTATATATAATGAATTGAAAAGGATGTTTAAAATAACCTTGGTAAAGAAACCAGAAGCTTTTCTTTTGGGAACTATAGGGACAGAACTACCTAAATCGTACAGAAAATTATTTATGTATACTACTACAGCAGCAAGAGCATTACTCGCCCCAAAATGGAAAGAAGCAGAAGTCCCAGCAAAGGAAGAATGGATACAAAAATTATGGAATATGCAGAAATGGCAAAAATTACCGGAAGCATAAGAAATCAATATAACATTTTTTTATAAAAGAATGGAAATGGTTTATTGAATATTTACAGATAAATTTCAAACAGATAAAAACATTAGCAGGATTATTGTAATAACCTGCAGTTTAACAAGAGTATATATTTAAAGTAGATAAACAAGTGAGCAAATTAAATGAATTTGGATATGCAGAAGATTTATATATATATTTAAGGAACTGCAGAAAGAGAGGGAAGGAAGTCAAGTTTTGAAATGTTAAAATGATTGTAAAATTAAGGAAATGTATAAACTTAAAAAGTATAAATACAAATTAATAAAACAAAACAAAACAAAATAAATACACTTTGAATGAAAAACTGCAGTTGCCGAGGTTAACCAAGAAACACTGAAACACAAGCTAGCTTGTCATTTTGACTGAATTGGCACGGGATAAATACTGCTGTTTTGCAGCCATTCACTAATTCTATGGCCTAGCAGTTGGGTGGTTCCGCCATCTTTGCCAGCAGAGGATGCCATGGCAGTCATTTGCTCAGTCGAAACTTTACTGGCTCAGTAGGCACCTTGGCAAATGAACTGAAAAGAAAAGCTGGGTTCCCACTTAGAAATATAACGAGGAGAGAGTAGGTCATCTCTTGCACCTGAAACATTAGAGATTTAGCAGGCTAACAGTCCAGTCCTCTAAGAATTTATAGTGCAGCTGCATAGATGTTTGTGCTAGATGACTGACTTGAGGATTTCTGGCCACTGGGGTCCTTTGCGCTTTGTAGTAATTGGTAGTTCATTAAAAGGACTGTTTGAGCACCAATGATGCTGCACTTTCCAGGGGGAAAGGGAAGTTGATAACGGTTCCCATTTAATTTCATATAATGCAGTCGTAGGCTTTATTAGCACAGAGCGAGGAGTGAAAAGAAATGTGCTGTCTTGACCTCTTCTAACTTGTAAGATACCGTTTTAACATTGTACCTGCTAAGGACAAAATAGTTGGATTTATTTTTTTTAAGCAAGAAGAATTTGCTTTGAACTGAAAGCCTCCAGTCATGGTGTTTGCAGCTATTTCATAAAAGTTTCTGAGCAGAAGAGCATGTTAATGAAGTCCTGGCTCATTTGTTTTAAAAGAGAAAATGTAACTAGAAAAAGGGACTTTAGATTAGCTCTGAATATGTGAGTGGTAACCTGGTTTTAATCACTGGATGGTCTTGAATAGCAATGACTCATTGCTAGCCTTTCCAAAGGCAAGGCAATGTTTTGCCTAATGTTTGCTGACATTCCCTCCAGGTTAGGATTAGGGCTGTTCCAGAAGTTGTGGGTTACCTGGTAGAGCAGGTAACCCACTGATTCTGCTTTGAGATATTGCTTCAGCGTGCTCACCTGTTATGGAAGGACCTGCAGTTTTAAGTGGGGTTAAACCTCTAAGACAAGGTTCTAATCAGTTGTATTTCTTGTACCAGCAAGTTCAGCTGTTGCATCTTTTGCTAAGGTGTTGCTTTATTGATTGATGCTGGACTTGAGATAGCATATCATCTGTATGTGGATGAAACCCAGCTCTACCTCTCTTTTAAATCAGAACCAGTGAAGGCGGTAAAGGTCCTGTGTGAGTGTCTGAAGGCGGTTGGAGGATGGATGATGGCTAACAGATTTGTGTTGAATCTGGACTAAATACTGATTTGTGGGGGCAGGGGGTGGGCAGGTGTGGAGGACTCCCTGGTCCTGAATGGGGTAACTGTGCCCCTGAAGGACCAGGGGTACAGCCTGGGAGTCATTTTGGACTCACAGCTGTCCATGGAGGTGCAGGTCAATTCTGTGTCCAGGGCAGCTGTCCATCAGCTCCATCTGGTACGCAGTCTGAGACCCTACCTGCCTGCACACTGTCTCGCCAGAGTGGCGCATGCTCCAGTTAACTCCTGCTTGGACTACTGCAATGTGCTCTGCGTGGAGCTACCTTTGAAGGTGACCCGGAAACTACAACTAATCCAGAATGCGGCAGCTAGACTCGTGACTGGGAGTGGCCGCCGAGACCATACAACACCAGTCCTGAAAGACCTACATTGGCTCCCAGTATGTTTCTGAGCACCATTCAAAGTGTTGGCACTGACCTTTAAAGCCCTAAACGGCCTCGGCCCAGTATACCTGAAGGAGCATCTCCACCCCCATCATTCAGCCAGGACACTGAGGTCCAGCTCCAAGGGCCTTCTGGTGGTTCCCTCACTGCAAGAAGTGAGGTTACAGGGAACCAGGCAGAGGGCCTTCTCGGTAGTGGCACCCGCCCTGTGGAACGCCCTTCCATCAGATGTCAAGGAAATAAACAACTACCTGAGTTTTAGAAGACATCTGAAGGCAGCCCTGTTTAGGGAAGTTTATAATGTTTGATTGTGTTTTTAATATTCTGTTGGGAGCTGCCCAGAGTGGCTGGGGAAAGCCAGCCAGATGGGTGGGGTATAAATAATAAATTATTATGATTATGATTATTACTGACCAGCCTCCTCAATATGGCAGTAAGTTCTTGCTGGGTGACAGTATGGTGTACAGGGAAATGAAATGTAAAAAATCTCCTCAGAATATGATGGCTTATCCCTCGCCACAGAGAAACACTGGCCATGTCCCAAGTTTAACAAAACATAAGACCTAGTGGAGCAAAGTCTGTGGTTTGGTAAAGTCCCTTCCATTTTGAAACTTATTTGCAATAAAAAACTAGTGAAAGAGTCACCATGCAGTTATTTCCCCCATTGGTGGCATCCTGGTCAAATTGTCTTCTGCTTTAGTCCTCATGTGACAAAACCCCAGTGATAGAAAACAAGCTTGTGACAACTCGTCCATCTCTAGAAACAGTTATCATTCAAGCAGCCAGCTGTGTCTGCCCACCTCAATGATTTCAGCCAATGTAGGGAGCGTGTCGTGTGAGAGTCAAGTGCCATGTCTTTTTCATCTAGCAGCTACCCAATATTGACATAGATTCAGCAGCTGTGAGTAGATTTAACTGAATCTTCCCTCTCCTTCCATAAGCTAACAGATCTCCTTTTCTCATCGATTAGTCTTCAGTTTGATGCCAACTAAACATCAAGTTGAATTGCTGTTGTGATGAGATGTCGCTGTGTACTCGCTGGGTGGCCTTAGGCTAGCTGCTAACTCCCCACCCCAGCAGGATTATTGAGATAACGCCTGTGAACTTCTTCAAACATTTGAAATGTGCTGCATAAATGCCAAGCGGCAGTAGAAGACGGTGCAAAACTGAGCCACAGTTGTCATCCAACATTTTATTTTCTGCTATAATTGTTTGCTTTTTCAAATTAATAACCTGCATTTAAGCTACCAAATACCAGTTCTGTCGTTTTCAGCTAAAATCCGCAAGCCATTTACTTCAGTGCAGAGCTCTTTGTGTCTGTTGAAGAGCCCTTAAACGAACTGCGCTGGCTTTGCCGCCACCTCCTGTGCTGCCGTTGAAGCAGTGATTGACAGAGGTTTTTATGAATGTATACTCTTTCTCTCCTGCCAGTGGTCTCTCACACACGCACAAATACAAATGCCGTTGTTTACTCATGCCAGATGCTTGGCAAATCTGAGCTAGCTGAGAGCTGGCAGAGCCTCGCTGTCATAAGTCCATTACAGGGCAGGCGTTTGCTTTTCGAAGGACTGAATAAAGGCATAGGAATGGCACAAGATCAGTCGTCCTTTTCTGCTTATCAACTCACGGTACGTAAGAAAGATCCCAAGTCACTTGTTCAGTCTACAGCAGGCATCCTCAGACACAGAACCCACTTTTATTTTTTTATTATTCAATTTTACACTATACATTTGAATTCAAACATTAATCATAATCGCCAACATTTAAGATTCCCTGACTTCCCTCCACCCCTCCATGGTTTCCATTATCAAACTTTTTTTACTGCATCATATATTTTCTCTGTTTTTCTTAAAATAGTCCATTTTTACCTTAAAACAAAACAAAAAATTTTTTTTCCTTCCAGTAGCACCTTAAAGACCAACTAAGTTAGTTCTTGGTATGAGCTTTCATGTGCATGCACACTTCTTCAGATACATGCACACTTCTTCAGATACAGTGTGCATGCACACAAAAGCTCATACCAAGAACTAACTTAGTTGGTCTTTAAGGTGCTACTGGAAGGAAAAAAATTTTTTTGTTTTGTTTTGACTATGGCAGACCAACACGGCTACCTATCTGTAACATTTTTACCTTAGTTTTTAATACAAGTGTTACTCAAATCCTGCCAAAGTTTTTAGTTGTTTACAGTGTTCTCTGAAGTAAATTGTATTTTTTTCCCATTCCTTATTAAAGTTTCTATCTTCCTGGTTTCTGATTTCCCTGTCCAATTTCGCCGTTTCGGCGTAGTCCATCATCTTCATCAACCATTCGTCTCTGATCTTGACTTTATCGTCTTTCCATCTCTGGGCCAGTAGTATCCACACTGCTGTCATCGCATACATGAATAATCGTTTCTGTTCCTTTGGTATCTCTGCATCTAAAATTCCTACTAAAAAAGCTTCGGGTTTTTCCACAAATGTTATTTTAAACATTTTTTCCAACTCATTATATATCATTTCCCAGAATGCTTTTGCCATCTTGCACACCCACCACATATGATAGAACACACCTTCCTTCTCCTTATACTTCCAACATACATTTGAAGCAGTTCTATACATTTTTGCTAATTTTGTGGGTGTTAAATACCAACGATACATCATTTTCATATAGTTCTCCTTCAACACATAGCATGCTGTAAATTTTCAGTCCTCCCTCCATAACTTTTCCCAAGATGACACAGAACCCGCTTTTAATCGAAACACTCTTTTGGATACCCAGTTCTTAACTTTTTACCATATATTTGCATAGCGGTTGCGCTCCTGTTGTGACCCATTGTGGATCTGGCCACAGCCCACTACTGGGCCCCAACCCACCAGTTGAAGACCAGTGGTCTAAAGCAGTGTTGGAGAACCTGTGTGCCTCCAGATGGACTAGACCTCCCATCATTCCTGACTATCTGCCAGGCTGATAGAGCTGTTGGGGATTGAAGCCCACCCACATCTGGAAAGTCACAGGTTCCCCACCGCTGATCTAGGGAGTTTAAAGTAAATATGAAAAGAGAAAGGAGAAGAAGAAGAAGAAGAAGAAGAAGAAGAAGAAGAAGAAGAAGAAGAGGAGGAGGAGGAGGAGGAGGAGGAGGAGGAGGAGGAGGAGGAGGAAAGGTAAATGTAAAGGATGCCTGGATGGTTAAGTCCAGTCAAAGGTGGCTATGGGGTTGTGGTGCTCATCTCGCTTTCAGGCCGAGGGAGCCAGCGTTTGTCCACAGACAGCTTTCCGGATCATGTAGCCAGCAGGACTAAACAGCTTCTGGCGCAACAGGACACCGTGACAGAAACCAAAGTGCACGGAAATGCTGTTTACCTTCCCACCACTGCAGTACCTATTTATCTACTTGCACTGGCATGCTTTCGAACTGCTAGGTTGGCAGGAGCTGGGATTCAAACCGCCAATGTTCTGATTGGGAAACCCAAGAGGCTCAGTGGTTTAGACCACAGCTCCACCCATGTCCCAGATAAACAAACACACAATCACTGATAGGTCCACCTGCCATTGTGAGACTCAAAGCAATAAAGGTGATGCCTCCCCGGGTGTTGCCATTGGCTGTGGGTTTCTTGTGATGTCACAAAAGCACTTGACAACTGAGTGGATATAAAGGCAGGCCAAGAGAAAAGCCCTTTTCTATTTCCAGCAGGACACACCTGGCAATGGATGTGACATTCAGCACTGCCCAGGTTTCTTCCACTTGAAGGAGGCAAAGTGGTAAATGGAAGGAGGCAATCCTCTGGCAGTGGGATGCTAGGGAGCGATAATAAGGCAAGTTTGCTTGCTTGAAGGCTGCTGGTATCCGTGGTTGGAAGCTGGAGGACGTCTCGTGATGGACCTAACAGTAGCTTCTGGCACAATGGGACACCATGACAGAAGCCAGAATGCACAGAAATGCTGTTTACCTTCCCACCACAGCGGTACCTATTTATCTACTTGCACTGGCGTGCTTTTGAACTGCTAGGTTGGCAGGAGCTGGGACAGAGCAACGGGAGCTCACTCTGTTGCAGGGATTCGAACCGCCGACCTTCCGATCGGAAGCCCAAGAGGCTCAGGGGTTTAGACCACAGCGCCATCCGCCTCCCTATGAAAAGAGTAAATATACAGGATATGCAACAAGCCCCCAATATTGCAATATTTATTTATTTATTTATTTTCTTTCTTTTGTAATTGATAAAATAATAGAAACTACTTAGCACTGTGCAGCTAAGTACCACAGACAGACCTTTTTCTCCTTACAATAACCCTGTGAAATAGGTATACCTTCTCCCCGTATTTCGGATGTCACAGAGGGTGGTTTGAAACTGAACTTACATACCCTCCAACATTTCTCTGATGAAAATTAGGACGTTCTATTCCATTATTATTATTATTATTATTATTATTATTATTATTATTATTATTATTATTCCCCACCCATCTCACTGGACCCTGGCCACTCTTTGCTGCTTCCAACATATATTAAAACATTAAACATTAAAAAAATTCCCTATATATGGCTGCCTTCAGATGTCTTCTGAAGGTTGTATAGTTACTTATCTCTTTGGCTCGGGGTTGCATAACTCCATTACCCCCTCCCCCCAATATTTCTCTGGTGAAAATAAGGATGTCCTAAGGAAAAGCAGGACATGCTGGGATCAAATCAGAAACTGTGACGGCTTCTGTAAATCTGGGGCTTTCGCTGGAAAACAGGGACACTTGGAGAGTCTGAACTTACCGTAAGTTCCTGATTTGTGGCCTAGGCCTCTAAGCAGTGGACTGTACCTAGTAATGTTAGAGGCATATCAGTGAATATGCAACACGACTGGAGTCCTCATTTCTCCAAAATGAAGCAGATAAGCATGTGCTCCCGCTTTTTATCTGAAGTCATCGATTCACAATGCAATGCATCGTATCAGCATGTAATCCTGTCAGCTGCACTTGGATTTAAAGGGGAAGGACATAAAATTAAACAAGGTCATAGTGCCTATGGGACGATGTCAGAGTATTTGGAAGATAGTAGCAATTTTTAAAGAGGGACGCGGGTGGCACTGTGGGTTAAACCACAGAGCCTAGGACTTGCCGATCAGAAGGTTGGCGGTTCGAATCCCCGCGGCGGGGTGAGCTCCCATTGCTCGGTCCCTGCTCCTGCCAACCTAGCAGTTCGAAAGCACGTCAAAGCGCAAGTAGATAAATAGGTACCGCTCCAGCGGGAAGGTAAACAGCATTTCCGTGCGCTACTCTGGTTCGACAGAAGTGGCTTAGTCATGCTGGCCACATGACCCGGAAGCTGTACGCTGGCTCCCTCAGCCAATAAAGCGAGATGAGCGCTGCAACCCCAGAGTCGGTCATGACTGGACCTAATGGTCAGGGGTCCCTTTACCTTTACTAGCAATTTTTTAAAAAAATTAAAATTGTGACAAAACTTCCCAATCTCTCTCTCCTCTCTTCACACCAAACCTTCAGCAATTGGACTGTATGTAGAATTACTGAGGCCATCATTCTTTTATTTTAGCAATCTGTCCAAACCACTCTGCAAAACACCGCCAACTTCCTTTCTTCTTTGGGTCCATCATCTATCTGTGACGATAATAGGTTTCCGAGAATAGTGTATGCAAACATCAAAGTATTACAAAAGCAAAGTACAGTTTAAGCCAAAGGCAGTTGGAAAATGTGTTGCCTACCTGCTCAGACACAAATCGTAATAGCATGAATTGCCCCCCTTTCAGCTCTACGGAGCACAATGGCTGGTTAGTCCTGACTTGCCATAGGCTCTTTATTGCATAAACATTAGCGTGCTAATAGCCAGTGGTAGCTCATCAGAAATGACAGCCTTGCCTCTGGAGAAGAGAAGCAACAGACACAAGCCTGAGGACCAGTGCTGCTGTTTAAGAGGTGCATCAAGGCGAACGCTCTTGCCGCATTTCATTCTCGTTATGTCACTCACTGCCCTGCCATGAATTTATGCATGCTTTCTATAGGGCTATGTGTGGTCGTTTTAATGGGATCGGATCCCACAAACACGCCTGTTAATCTTTTAAATGTGCAATAGCATCTGTGCATCCATATATATCCTAATAAATTTAATAGTGTCTCCAAAAGTTTGGGGTCCGGGCAAGATGAGTCAAACGAATGAGATGGCCAGGATCAGAAATCATGAATCAATTAAGTTTTAGCTTTGATGGAAAGAAATGATCAAGGAGTCTCCAAATGCAAGTCTGGGGTAAAGGTGGGAGTCCTGGATCTGCAAAGGGTGAATAAAACTTGTTTCGTTTATACTTTGCCCCTTTAAACTAAAACTAAGGCCTGCAATGAGCTTGGGATGAATGCTAAGCTTACATTGTATAGCTGACATTTCCATTGGCACGTGTGAAACTTGTGGGATACAAAGCTGTCAGTCAAGTCCAACATTCCAAGAGGACTAACTGCCTCTATGTGGCAGGCAGTTTGGTCAGTTGGTCGGTTGGTCAGTTGCTGCTAGGAGTGTTAACTGGTAACTGCTCAGATGCAGTCTTCTCATGACTCACTACTATCTAGGATATAGTTTATCTGTTATGTAACCTAAGCCTGACTTCAGAAACAACTCTGTAAACCTGAATGAATCTGATAGTAAAGTAAAAAGGTAAAAGGACCCCTGACCGTTAGGTCCAGTCATGAACGACTCTGGGGTTGCGACGCTCATCTCGCTTTATTGGCCGAAGGAGCTGGTGTACAGCTTCCGGGTCATGTGGCCGGCATGACTAAGCCACTTCTGGCAAACCAGAGCAGCGCACGGAAACGATAGCAAAGTAGTGTATGTTAATATGATTCAGGTTCATGTGTGTTTTCTTTTAAGAGGGACAGAAAGAGATTATCAGCCAGGAAGGTATAATTATTGATAGGACTCAAACGAGTTATCAACCGGCTTGTCGTTGCATAAATTCAAACAGGGGATCGTTTAAACTCTGCTAAATTATATAAACGTTCCCACAAAACTTCTATCAGGGTGGTCTCCTCCTCCTCTCTAACAATGGGATTTAATCTGGGTTTCTGGTTGTTCTTTGGTTGTTGTCCACTGCGGCCCCTCAATGCTTTCCTGCTAGAGGAGAGCTAGGAACTGAGTTTCTGTAGGCTCGTCACCACTAGGAATCAGCTCCTCGGCCAGGCATGTGCAGAGTGGACGGGGGACAGTTATGTACACATGCCACAGGCCTTGGAGGGATAAATTGGTCAGGGGCCCCCACCAGGGACTGGCTGCTTTTTTGTTTGAGTTTATAGGTTAAAGGTAAAGGACCCCTGGACAGTTAAGTCCAGTCAAAGGCGACTATGGGGTTGCAGCGCTCATCTCGCTTTCAGGCGGAGGGAGCCGGTGTTTGTCCGCAGACAGCTTTCCAGGTCATGTGGCCAGCATGACTAAACTGCTTCTGGTGCAATGGGACACCGTGATGGAAGCCAGAGCGCACGGAAACATCATTTACCTTCCCACCACAGTGGTAACAATTTATCTACTCGTGATGGTATGATGGTACAATTGATTTGGGGTCTTTAGATTTCATGCTTATCCCAACCTGTTAGTTACCGCACAAATCTGACTAAGGTAAAAGTAAAGGTACCCCCTGACCATTAGGTCCAGTCACGGATGACTCTGGGGTTGCGCGCTCATCTCACTTTCAGGCCGAGACAGCCGGCGTTTGTCCGCAGGCAGCTTTCCAGGTCATGTGGCCAGCATGACTAAACTGCTTCTGGCGCAACGGGACACCATGATGGAAACCAGAGCGCACGGAAACACTGTTTACCTTCCCGCTGCAGCAGTACCTATTTATCTACTTGCACTACTGGCGTGCTTTCGAACTGCTAGGTTGGCAGGAACTGGGCCAGAGCTACGGGAGCTCATCCCGTCACGCGGATTCGAACCTCTGACCTTCTGATCGGCAAGCCCAAGAGGCCCAGTGGTTTAGGCCACAGCGCCACCCACGTCCCTTTTGAGTTTGAGTTTATAACCTTATTCTTACAATACTCCTCCCCTGGGCTTCAGACAAGCTCTGCACGGGCCAATCAGAAGCTGTACATTTTTACAAAAGTTAACCACCATGAATTTAGCTCCTGGCACACAGAGTCTCTGCAGTGCTCTTGCTACACTTTTAGCTGATACTTTAATACTTTAAATAACTAAATGGGTGGTACTTATTTCTCCTCATAGTTGCCTCGCTCAGTGCTTCAGCAGGTTGAGGTGTTAGGAACTTGCCTCTTGCTTGTAGATTGTTTATGGGATGCTGGTGGTATCACCTCAACTTCTGGCATGTTTGGAGGAAGCAATTTATCTGGACCAAATTCTAAGAAGCCTCAGGCCCTTACCTTGAAATTACCTTGGTCATCAGGGAAGAGGCAGGGGGAGTTCAACCTTGTTGAGCAGCTTTTGATCTTGTTGACCACAGCATCCCCTTGCAGCTTCTCCCTAGGGAATTGGAGACACGGTGGTTCTCCTGAAAGGTAACTTTCAGAGGATAGTATTGTAATATGACTGCTTGGCCCTATTGGAATTGGCCCAAGGTCCCATAGGACTAAGGGATGCGGGTGGCATTGTGGTCTAAACCACAGAGCCTAGGGCTTGCTGATCAGAGCCTAGGGCTTGCTGCCCTCTGACCCCCCTTCCTATGCCCCTGGTTCAAAGGCTTTCAGTAGCCAAGGTACGACTGTATATTTAAAGAAGATGAATAAATGAGTAAATTAAGTTAATTTGGATATGCAGAAGATATTAAAAACAAATTTAAGGAACTACAGAAAGTGGGGGAAGAATGTCAAGTTCTGAAATGTCAAAATGATTGTAAAATTAGTGAAATGTATAAAATTAGTGAACTGTATAAACTTGAAAAGTATGTCTGTATGTACAGTACGTATGTATATAAATGAATGAATGAATGAATGAACTGCACGGGTTACCAATTTTTTTCTCAGTTCCAGGTGCTTATATCTAAATATAAAGTCCTGGACATCTTGGGAACCTCTTGGGAATATTTAAAATTATTCCTCCTCCAGTATTGGTCTGCCTGTGGGCTTAAGATATGCCAGGGAACCCCAATTGTGATTCCAACAGAGGACTGGTGGTGTGAGAACTTGCGGCACGACCTCCCTGCTGAAGCCTTGTTCTGACTTCATGGCATTTTGTCAACAGGTGAAGACACACCTGTTTGCCCAGGCTTTGGGGACAGAGTGAGGTTTACTGTCAGTTCTGTTATCCTCGGTTATTGATTTAATTTGCCTGCTGCTTCTGTGGGGCATGCTTCTGACAGTTAAAGTATTGACTTAATTTTTTTGTGAGTATTGGATTTCAGATGACTTATTTTATTGTTTTAATGTCATATATGAACTTCTGTCCAGGGACCATGAACTGGCGGGTGGGTTTATAAAAGCTGTAACTAAAAAAAATAAAAACGATCATTATTTATTATACTGCTTAATGCTGGAGTAGGCTGACAATTAAAAATAGATTACATTACCCATCCGTATGCATCTCATCACTGCTGTGTCTGCAGTTGTATACACATTTGCCTTGAAATAAGTCTTATAACTCAGTAGGGCTTACTTCTGAGTAGACATTTATAGGAATACACTGTAATTCCAAGTTCTGTTTTTGGTTATAGTCTTCAGATGGGAATATTCTTTTTAGGAAATAAGTTTCAATAGATGGTGTGGGAACACATGCTAAGCAGACATCCTTCTGGATCATTGTTTCCTTCTGGTTTGGGGAGTTTAAAAAGAAACAATGGACTTTTTTAAGCACCAAAGCTACGCATCATGTTTATATTGCAGCCTGACTATTGTGTCTGAAATCCAACAGTTCCTCGCTTCTCTTTTCTCTGCCCCACCTCTCTTTCCCCAGCTGTGGATATAACGAACCTAGAAGGAGGGAATTACTGGAAAGTATAAACTCTAGAGGAAACAATCTGCTGTACCAGAGTTGCTTTTGACAGACCATTAAACAAATTGACATCACATATGAATAACCCAGAACAATGCCCAGATGGTGTGGGAACTGTAATTAACCAGGAGCAATTCAGCCATCTCAACTGTGTGAATAGAAAACTTGAAGAATTAAAAGTGCATGAGGAGTTGGGGCGGGGGGAGATCCTGATAATTGCACATAAGTGGGATTGCTGTCATGAAAAGAGGATCTTTCAGAGTTTCGAACGATGGCAGGGACTCCTCTCAATGTATTAATGGTCAGTTTTATAACCTTCAGTTCATGCCCCTGTGATCTCATTTAACCTAGACAGTTCTCACTGCTTTGACTTATTCGTACAATACACCCATATCTCCTAATGCCATCCTTCTGAAAAGGTGGCAGGTTTTTATTTTTTAAGAAGTGCATGAGCAGACATACTGGCTTTAGTAGTTTGCAACCTCACATGCCCCATTAAATGCTTCTTGAAATTTGGCACCAATGTAATTCAAGTCTTTCTTTCCCCACTTCCTCTCCACCCCCCCACCCCCTGCTTTTAAAGGCTTGCTGGTATATTCTACAGTGGTACCTCAGGTTAAGAACTTAATTCGTTCTTAAGGAGGTCCGTTCTTAACCTGAAGCACCACTTTAGCTAATGGGGCCTCCTGCTGCCGCCGCACCACTAGAACACGTTTTCTGTTCTCATCCTGAAGCAAAGTTCCTAACCCAAGGTACTATTTCTGGGTTAGCGGAGTCTGTAACCTGAAGCGTCTGTAACCTGAAGCGTATGTAACCTGAGGTACCACTGTATTTGTACTGATTAGAGTAGTAACCAGCTATATTCCTGAATATTATGGGTGCATGCCCCTCTTTTACAAAATCCCATTCTTTAATTTAAAAATACACAAATTTTACGGTGGCTCTCAGTGTAAAATAGTAAGTGTTTCCACTTTTCCACTATATACTTTTAAAAATAATGTTTCAATTGCCCTTCGTTACTGACCTCTTGTCCAAATGTTAATAAAAAGTCTTCATGTTGCCCATAAACGGTAAATGTAAAGGACCCCTGGACAGTTAAGTCCAGTCAAAGGTGACTATGGGGTTGCAACACTCATCTCGCTTTCAGGCCGAGGGAGCCAGTGTTTGTCCACAGACAGTTTTCTGCGTCATGTGGCCAGCATGACTAAACCACTTCTGGCACAACGGAACACCGTGATGGAAACCAGAGCGCACGGACACACCGTTTACCTTCCCGCCGCAGCGGTACCTATTTATCTACTTGCACTGGTATGCTTTCAGACTGCTAGGTTGTCAGGAGCTGGGATAAAGCAATAGGAGCTCACCCCGTGGTGCAGATTCGAACTGCCAACCTTCCGATTGGCAAGCCCAAGAGGCTCAGCGGTTTAGACCACAGCGCCACCCACGTCCCATATGCATGTGTCCCCTACGACACACAGATGTCAATGTACATGATCCAAAGTAGCCATCCCATTGACATGGAAGAATCATTTGTCTTTTGGATTATAGCCAAATAATACTTACCTTTGAGTAGAAAGTGTAGTGCTTTTTTTCTTTTCATTTTCAGTATATCGAAAGAGAAGCTTTAGATACAGTGTGAATCTGGTTAGCCACCTGGATTTCTAAAAAGGGATATTGAGCTTGGGACCTGACTGAATGATGCTGGTGAAATAACATCAGTTATTCACATCAGTAAATCACTGCTCTTGCTACTAATGATAATGGGAGGAAGTTGTTGCAGTCAGGCTCCCTGAATATTAACCATAGTATTGCTCTTGCCAACATGTCACTGGAACTGCATGGTGGGAAAAGCACTTGCAGGTTGCAGTTTAGTGCGGAAAATGATGGACAAGAAATGGCCAAAACATGGTCAAAACAAACAAATAGGAAAACAAACATATATGCACTTTTCAGAAACAAAGTGGAAGAATGTTAGTGTTCAAAGAGTCTGTATATTGGCAAATACTGTAGTTCTTGTAATTCTCAATATTACGTCGACAGTGAGCTGTTGTTGTCTGGATGGATGTTCATTTTGGTGGGTGGGTGGGAATAACATAAAGACGTTTTCATGCTCTGAAGTGAAGCAAATGTCAGAGTGGTTTTGAACATCTACCCCTTGAAGGATACAAAAGGATAGCTCATTTAAACTCAGTTGGGTTGCATCCAGACATAGGGTACAATAGTAGACCCACCTACCTGGGAGTAAGACCCGTTGACCATATTTTGCTCTATATCATAGAGATCCCTAAGGATCATCAACTGCATAAAGGTATGCCTGATTATCATCTTCCAAAGCAACTAGGTAAAGGTAAAGGACCCCTGACCATTAGGTCCAGTTGTGGCCAACTCTGAGGTTGCGGCACTCATCTCGCTTTATTGGCCAAGGGAGCCGGCGTACAGCTTCCAGGTCATGTAGCCAGCATGACTAAGCCACTTCTGGCGAACCAGAGCAGCACACGGACACGTCGTTTACCTTCCCGCTGGAGCGGTACCTATTTATCTACTTGCAGTTTGACGTGCTTTTGAACTGCTAGGTTGGCAGGACATCAACTGCATATTCAACTGCATATTCCCGCAGTTGCCCCATACAGGTTGAACTCAATGGGACTTACTTCTGGCTAGACATGGTTAGGAATGTTCCCTATCATATTGAGAGCAGGCCCCTTGAAATTTCACTAATGTAAGTCCCATTAGGTGATATCCAACATTACTCATATTCAGAGTGGACTGAATATTAACCATCTCAAGAGTCTCCTCCAGCACCATAATTCAAAAGCATCAATTCTTCAGCGATCAGCCTTCTTTATGGTCCAGCTCTCACTTCCATACATCACTACTGGGACATTAGGGCCCAACATTCTTACTCCATTTCTCACAGTTTCTAAAGCGCTTCTAGCCCTAATCTTTAAGTGCTTTCATTCCTTCGTTCCTCAGTTAAGCAGAATATAGCATGAAAATGAATCGTAATCTGCATGCACATTTCTTATTTAGCAGAGCTCAGTCCAAAAACATGGGTCTTCTTGGCACAGGGTTGGAGTTTGTTACACGGTTGTGATTAAGCTGCCGTGACCTGCTTACCTATTCCACGGTGATCAGGAAATTCAATAATAGTTGTGTTAATTAAGCAAGAGACAACACTTGATGTGCCAGAGGTGTGCTTGGCATACAATGAAACTTTCAACCTGTGTTCACATCGCCAAATTCTTAAGGCTAGAGCACATGCTTAGTGGAACCATGAAAAAGTATTAAGAAGTATTAAGTTGCAGTACAAAGCTGTAGTGAACATAATCATTCCAGCCATTTGTACACTGACATTCATAAACATTTCCCCCAGAATGGTTTGCAAGACAATTAAAAATCCAGAGCAGCAGCAATAAAAATATATATGGTGAAATATTAATGACTAGGAAAACAATATCGAAAATTTCTGAAATTGCCAGTGATTTAAAATGCCAGGATAAAATCATCTTAAGCTGGGGCCTTGAGAGCCAGTGTGGTGTAGTGGTTAAGAGCGGTAGATTTGTAATCTGGTGAACTGGGTTCGCGTCTCTGCTCCTCCACATGCAGCTGCTGGGTGACCTTGAGCCAGTCACACTTCTCTGAAGTCTCTCAGCCCCACTCACCTCACAGAGTGTTTGTTGTGGGGGAGGAAGGGAAAGGAGATTGTTAGCTGCTTTGAGACTCCTTCGGGTAGTGATAAAGCGGGATATCAAATCCAAACTCTTCTTCTCTTCTTAAAAGAGATTGGAAAAGGTGTATGTCTTTTGGGGAGTGTTCCAGAACAGGGAAACCACAAATGAAAAAGTCCTTTGTTCCCACTTGCTGCTCCCAGTCACCAGTCTGGTTGCTGCATTCTGCATTAGTTGTAGTTTCCAGGTCACCTTCAAAGGTAGCCCCACATAGAGCGCATTGCAGTAGTCCAAGCAGGAGATAACCAGAGCATGCACCATTCTGGCAAGACAGTCTGTGGGCAGGTAGGGTCTCAGCCTACGTACCAGATGGAGCTGGTAGACAGCTGTCCTGGACACAGAATTAACCTGCACCTCTATGGACAGCTGTGAGTCCAAAATGACTCCCAGGCTGCGCACCTGGTCCTACAGGGGCACAGTTACCCCACTGAGGACCAGGGAGTCTCCCACACACACCCCTGTCCTCCCAAAACAGTACATCTGCCTTGTCAGGATTCAACCTCAATCAGCTGCCATCCATCCATTCTCCAACTGCCTCCAGACACCCAACACAGGACCTTCACCACCTTCACTGGATCTTCTTTAAAAGAGAGGTAGAGCTGGGTATCAGGCAGAAAAATTCTGCTAGGATTTGAGAAGATAGACAGTGCCGGTATTCCAGTAGCCCAGAGCAGGGCCAGATTTAGGTTTGATGAGGCCCTAAGCTACTGAAGGTAATGGGGCCCTTTATATGTCCAGCTGTCCTTTTTCAACAACAAATTGTCGCTGTTTTTTGTGTTGAATATATGCTATATGGTAATTTATGGACCTAATAGGAATCTAAAGCCATTTGCACATAACAAAATATGCATTTTATCGAAGTGATTGCTGAACTGAAATACAATTAAGAAGAAGTATATTACCGTATTTTTCGCCCTATAAGATGCACTTTTCCCCCTCCAAAAATGAAGGGAAAATGTGTGTGCATCTTATGGGGCGAATGCAGGCTCCTTGGCTTCAGCGATAGCAACGCGAAGCCTCCGAAGCCTGCGCTCCGGAGGCTTTGCATTGCTTCCGCTGAAGCCAGGAGAGTCTGCTCTTTGAGGCTGGCGGTGGTGGAAAGCAGCACCTCCTCCATCGCCAGCCCCAGAGGATGGGGGGCAGCGGGAAGGCGCACGACGCCTTAGCACTGCTCCCCGACCTGGCTTTGAGGCTGGTGGTGGGGAAAGCAGCGCTTCCGCCATCGCCTGCCCCAGAGGATGGGGGGCAAGCGGGAAGGCGAGCGACGCCTTCCCACTACTCTCCAACCCGGGTTTGAGGCTGGCGGTGGTGAAAGCAGCGCTTCCCCCGTTGCCAGCCCCAGAGATTGGGGGGCAGCTGGAAGGCGAGCGACGCCTTCCCGCTACTCTCCAACCCGGGTTTGAGGCTGGCGGTGGGGAAAGCAGCGCTTCCCCCATCGCCTGCCCCAGAGGATGGGGGGCAAGCGGGAAGGCGAGCGACGCCTTCGCACTACTCTCCAACCCGAGTTGGAGGCTGGCGGTGGGGAAAGCAGCGCTTCCCCCATCGCCAGCCCCAGAGATTGGGGGGCAGTGGGAAGGCGTGCAACGCCTTCCGGCTACTCTCCAACCCTCCTGTGGGCTTTTGCGGGAGATGGGGGAATTCCCCCACCTCCCGCAAAAGCAGGCAAAAGCCGCGCGCTCTTTAAAGGGGCTCCGCGGCTTCTGCTGGCTTTCCTAGGAGGTGGGGGAATTCCCCCACCTCGTAGAAAAGCCCGTAGGAGCCGTGCAGCCTTTAAAGAGCGCGTCGCTCTTGGGGGCTTTTCCCCGAGGAGGGAGAAGGGAGAAGGGACTGACTGGCCGAGTCCGTCCCTTCTCCCTCCTGTGGGCTTTTGCGGGAGGTGGCAGAATTCCGCCACCTCCCACAAAAGCAGGGAGAAGGTCTTGGAGTAGCGCACAGGCTGCGTGCAGCCTGTCCGCTGCTCCCAGAGCTGCGGGGGGGGATCATATTTTTTTCCTTGATTTCCCCCCCTGAAAACTAGTTGCGTCCTATGGGCCGGTGCGTCCAATAGGGTGAAAAATACGGTAATAGTGAAATATAATTAAGAAGAAGTATATTCATAGTGAAATAATTATTAAGCTCTAACTTAAAATGATTTTTTATTCATAACAGACTTAATAATGCAAATACATTGGCATTTGGCAATAACAAAAGTTCCTTTAGAAACACAATTTACAACGACTCATAATTTGGGGGGGGGCCCAAGAGAGTGGGGCCCTAAACTATAGCTTGTTTAGCTTCTACGTAAATCCGGCACTGGCCCAGAGATACGACTTCGCGTGGCACTTCCAGTTTGTAGGAAACTAGTAAAACCAGCCAAATGCTAAGGTGTAAACCTAATCAATGTTTTAGTTCAACCCAGGGGTCTTTTTTTCTGGAGCCCAAGAGCTGCACAGAGCACACTCTGTCACCTTCTCATTTGGCTTTTGCTGCCATGCTAACGTGCAGTGGTCTAGTTTTTCACTTTAGCCAGTAAATGTGAAAGTCAAACTGAGGTCAGGCTTGGAAGAAAAGATGCGCTGTAGTAAATCAATGTGTCATAGGATCGAATTAAGCCTTCCCTATTTTTGAAAATACACTGCAAGGAAAGGATCTTTTTATCTGCGCATAGATAGGAGGTCACCGTTTCTGCAGAGTACGGATTCTTGTGACTTTCTCCCTCGTTGCGAGAAATAAGGAAAGCCGCCTCCAATTCCTTTCCGAGCCACAGCCACCCAGCCATTATTTTGCTCTGTGGCTCCTCCAGCGATAAGAGAGATTTGCCAAGATTCATGATTCAATGAAGGCTGTTGCTGCTGAAGTTGCGAGATAGCGGTTCATTACAAGATGGAATTGACTTATCGCGAAATACAAAGGACCTAGAGCTGTTTATCCAAACATTACCAGTTCCCATTTTAATGGACAGCCAAGAATAAATAAATAAAAAGCAAACACAACTTCCACAAAACAAGAAAGTTAAAACATCGTCTACTGAGCAGGATGTTCGCAGTGCAACACATAATAATATATCTATATTTTTTATTTTTATTTTTTAAAAAGAAAATACAATGGCTTCAGTCCTAAGATAAGTTTACTTAAGGAACAAAAGCATCCCCTGCCACTGGCACATCTGAATAACTTCTCTGGGAAATTGGGGGCTTTGGGGTGGTGTGAGGGGACTTTCAGGGGTGGGGAGTCACTCAAAATCAGATGGCACATCCAACCATAGACTTCCAAAATTCCCTGAGGCATCATTTTATTCATGCACACAGTGTGCGGTTTGCTCCTCCATGTTTAAAAAAACTTTTGAAAATAATATATATTTTTTAAAAACACCCTGATATTGGAAGATTCCAAATCAGTGACATTTATTCCAAACACCAACTTCCATCGTATTTTACTTTTATCATCTTTTCCATTTTTTGCTGCCCGTTTATTGCAGTGTATAATCTTCCATGAACTGTGCATGTAGTGAAATGGCGTTGCCAGTGAATGGATTTCATTATTCGGTTTTGCAAAGCAAAAAAAGAAGAAGAAGAAACCATTGGCAGCAAATGGCTTGAAAATGAAATTAAGGCATATTGAGAAGTATCGTGAGTCATGGTTGTGCACTGAAAGTTTTTCTTTTAAGTGTGCAATAAATTGAGGAGTAGTTACAATGGATTGCCTTAGCCCCTTTATCTAAAACTCATCATTAATTCTGGGAGAACAGCTCCTTGCTCCCCCAGTTGCACTGCGTAGGTAATTTATATAGATGTTCATAAAAGACCCTCAAAGCTCTGTGCAGTTACTTTCAAACCAACTCAGCTGAAAATTTCCTATACCCCAGAATCCAAAGCAAGGGTGATACGAGCCCAAAGAAAACCAGATAGATTTGCTTTTTCTGTATCGATTAAATCTGGCATGGCTATATGTTGTAAAAGATTACTGCAAAATCCAGTGGGTTGCATCCAGTTGTCTCTCTCCACTGATGGAAGGCTCTTTGATCCATGGCAAAAGCTTCCAAGAGCAGCAAGTGATTTTCGCTGATTCTCCGTTTGAGCTGGAAAATCAATGGTTTGCTTGTTGTGGACCGCGAGACTTTCAAATGACACTTTTTTGTCCCTGTCAAGAGGGCAGAATCAGATGACCACAGTGCAATTATTTAAAACTGTCTGTGTGGTGTCTGAAATCATGTTGTGAGATAGTGTCCTATATCCTCCAACCAGAATACCTTCTTCGGGTATTCTGGAAAGAGGGCAAAGCACAAAGTAGGGGAGGGTGATGCGATGTAGAATCCTGGTTTTGCGAGCATCTGCATTATATAGGGAGCTCACACAAGCAGAAACAACCACTCACACTTTAGACCAGTGGTTCCCAACCTTTTTTTGGCCGTACCCCACCTAGGTAAAGGTAAAGGGACCCCTGACCATTAGGTCCAGTCGTGACCGACTCTGGGGTTGTGGCGCTCATCTCTCTTTATTGGCCAAGGGAGCTGGCATACAGCTTCCGGGTCATGTGGCCAGCATGACTAAGCCGCGTCTAGCAAACCAGAGCAGAAACGCCGTTTACCTTCCTGCCAGAGCGGTACCTATTTATCTACATGCACTTTGACGTGCTTTCGAACTGCTAGGTTGGCAGGAGCAGGGACCGAGCAATGAGAGCTCACTCCATCACGGGGATTCAAACCACTGACCTTCTGGTCGGCAAGTCCTAGGCTCTGTGGTTTAACCCACAGCGCCACCCGCGTCCCTGTGCCCCACCTAAGCATCTCTAAAATCCTGATCTCCCCCCGCCCCCATGACATGTTATGTTTTCCATTGACATATTATTGACATCTAAGTATTTTTTTGGCTTATTATATATATCAGTGGCAGTAGTGGTGCTCTCTAATGATTTGCAGAATAGCATTTCTTCAGCAAAAATCACCTTTATCAACATACAGTGGTACTTTGGTTCTCAAACTTAATCTGTTCCGGAAGTCCGTTCCAAAACCAAAGTGTTCCAAAACCAAAGTCCACTTTCCCATAGAAAGTAATGCAAAGTGGATTAATCCATTCCAGACTTTTAAAAACAACCCCTAAAACAGCAATTGAACATGGATTTTACTATCTAAGCAATGTACTGCAGTCATGCAATCAATCAATCAGTAGCTGAACTGGGTTCTACACAGTCACAAAAAGAAAACAAAAAAGCCACAAAAACAAAAACGCAAAATAAATAGCAAAAACAGTCAGACCTCAGCGTAACACTCAAAATGGAAGTGTGGCACTCAAATCAGAAGCGTAACACTCAAAACGGAGCATGTTCGGCTTCTGAAAAAAGTTTGCAAACTGGAACACTTACCAGATTTGAAGTGTTTGGGTTCCAAGTTGTTTGAGTACCAAGGCATTTGAGAACCACGGTACCACTGTATCTTACATAGGTTAGCAATACGGCCTCACTGTCTCTCAGAGTTGATTCATCCATTTGTACTGAGTATTTTCTTGATTTCAGCTTTTCAATATGTTGTGTTTCAATATCTTCACTCATTTCATCTATTCTTCTGCTAACTGATGTTGCTGAGTGGCATGGCTCCGAAAAATGGCGACTGCTCCAACTCAGCAGCTACGGAGCAGTCGCATTCAAGGGGGAAATTTGACAACTGTTGACTGAGCGCTACTCCCCCTGAATGCGCCCGGTGTATTTTCTGTTTAGATAACCTTTTCTGTTTAGATAACCCCTCCATTGTCACCTGCTGGCCACCGTTTACATTCTGATTTTTATTTTTAAAATCGTATAAGTCACAATATATACAGTATTTATATACTGTATATGAGGCCTCTGGAACCATAAGAAATGCAAAAAAAAAAATCTGTTAATAATTCATTCTCAAATTGCGCCCCCCCCCTGTAAAAATCAAATTGCCCCCTGTGGGGCGTGTGGTCCACATTGGGAACCACAGCTTTAGACATATGCCCTCCAATTCACAGAGCATAGCAGGGACGGGGGCAGAGCTAGGATTGCTCTTCCCCATTTACCCCCTGTTCTGACATGCCTGAAGGGGCTACTGATACTGAGGTCAGAATGTTGTCCTTGGACTAGGAAGACTGAAGCCCTTGAATCTTTTTCATGTTGCTGCTCAATCTTTTCAGCCTAGCCTGCTTCTCAGGGTTGCCTTAAGGATGCCATAAGATGGGCATGCACACCTGCTTGAGCTCTCTAGTGGAAGGGAGGGTAAAGATATAATAACGGTAAAATAAATGCAGACATAATCCCAATATTACTGCAGTTGGGATAGCTCAGTTGGTAGAGCATGAAATTCTCAATCCCAGGGTTATGGTAAGAGCCTCACATTGGGTGAAAGATTCCCATATCGCAGGCATTGGACTAGATGACTCTTGTGAGGGATGTGGGTGGCACTGTGGTCTAAACCACTGAGCCTAGGGCTTGCCAATCGGAAGGTCGGCAATTCGAATCCCTGCGACGGGGTGAACTCCCATTGCTCTGTACCAGCGCCTGCCAACCTAGCAGTTCGAAAGCATGCCAGTGCAAGTAGATAAATAGGTACCACTGTGGCGGGAAGGTAGACAGCATTTCTGTGCATTCTGGCTTCTGTCACAGTGTTCCATTGTGCCAGAAGCTACTGTTAGGTCCATCATGAGACATCCACCAGCTTCCAACCATGGATACCAGCAGCCTTCAAGCAAGCAAACTTGCCTTATGATCGCTCCCTAGCATCCCACTGCCAGAGGATTGCCTCCTTCCATTCACCAGTTTGCCTCCTCCAAGTGGAAGAAACCTGGGCAGTGCTGAATGTCACATCCATTGCCAGGTGTGTCCTGTTGGAAATAGAAAAGGGCTTTCCCCTTGGGCTGTCTTTATATCCACTCAGTTGCCAAGTGCTTTTGTGACATCACAAGAAACCCACAGCCAATGGCAACAGCTGGGGAGGCATCATCTTCATTGCTTTGAGCCTCACAATGGCGGGTGGACCTATCAGTGATTGTGTGCTTGTTTATTTGGGACACGGGTGGAGCTGTGGTCTAAACCACTAAGCCTCTTGGGCTTCTCAATCAGAACATTGGCGGTTCGAATCCCCACAACGGGGTGAGCTCCTGTTGCTCTGTCCCAGCTCCTACCAGCCTAGCAGTTAGAAAACACATCAAAGTGAAAAGGAACACGTCAGGGCTGCCCTATCTCTCCATTATTATTTATCTCGGTCCTGGAGGTGCTGCTAAACATGATAAGAGGGGACCGATTTGTAAAAGGTATTCAGGTCGGAGCCAAACAATATAAATTGAAAGCCTTTGCAGATGATTTGGTTCTAACTTTACAGGAGCCGGAATCCAGTATGAAAAGAGCTTTGGAATTGATTAAAGAATTTGGTCATGTGGCGGGATTTAGACTAAACAGGGTAAAAACTAAAGTATTAGAGAAGAATTTAACTCCAATGGAAAAGGATAGGTTTCAGAATGAAACAGGTTTAATGGTGGTTAAGAAAGTGAAATACCTAGGGATTAATATGACGGCGAAAAATTTGAACTTATTTAAAGAGAACTATGAGAAATGTTGGGCAGAAGTTAAAAAAGATTTAGAAATCTGGTCTAACTTGAAGCTTTCCTTGTTGGGTCGAATTGCAGCTATAAAAATGAATGTATTGCCTAAAATGCTATTTTTATTTCAATCCTTGCAAATTTTGGACAAGATGGATTGTTTCAAGAAGTGGCAGAGAGACATCTCTAGATTTGTCTGGCAGGGCAAGAAACCTAGAATTAAGTTTAAAATTTTAACTGATGCAAAAGAAAGAGGTGGATTTGCCCTGCCAGATCTTAAATTGTACTATGAATCAGCAGCATTCTGCTGGCTGAAAGACTGGCTGCTTCTTGAAAATACAGACATTTTGGATTTGGAAGGTTTTAATAATGTTTTTGGGTGGCATGCATATCTTTGGTACGACAAGGTTAAAGCTCATAAGGCATTCAAAAACCATATTGTCAGAAAATCTTTGTTTAATGTCTGGATAAGATATAAAGACCTGCTGGAAAGTAAAACCCCAAGGTGGTTGTCACCTATGGAAGCTAAGGCTCAGAAAAAGCTCAATATGGAGGCTAAATGGCCAAAATATTGGGAAATTTTGGAACAAGAAGGTGACAGATTGAAACTGCAGAGTTTTGAAAAATTAAAAGACAAAGTGCGAGATTGGCTTCATTACTATCAAATAAGAGAGGCCTATAATTTGGATAGAAAAATTGGCTTCCAGGTGGATAAATCGAAATTGGAAACAGAACTGTTAGAACCAAAAACTAAGATTTTGTCAAAGATGTATAACTTGCTGTTGAAATGGAACACGCAGGATGAAACGGTCAAATCAGCAATGATCAAATGGGCGCAGGATCTAGGTCATAATATTATGTTTGCTGATTGGGAGCAGTTGTGGACCACCGGTATGAAATTTACGGCATGTATTGCCTTAAAGGAGAACATTATGAAAATGATTTACAGGTGGTACATGACCCCAGTCAAGCTTGCTAAAATTTATCACCTGCCTGACAATAAATGTTGGAAATGTAAAGAAGCTGAGGGAACATTCTTTCACCTCTGGTGGACTTGCCCAAGAGTTAAGGCTTACTGGGAAATGATATATAATGAACTTAAGAAAGTATTTAAAAGTACCTTCCCTAAGAAACCAGAGGCCTTTCTCTTGGGCATAGTTGGCCAATGGGTGCCAAAGAAAGATAGAACATTCTTTATGTATGCAACAACAGCAGCAAGAATACTTCTAGCTAAATATTGGAAGACACAGGATCTACCCACCGTGGAGGAATGGCAGACGCAAGTGATAGACTACATGGAGATGGCTGAAATGACTGGCAGAATCCGTGACCAGGGAGAAGAATCGATGGAACAGGACTGGAAAAAGTTTAAGGACTATCTACAAAAACACTGTAAAATCTTTGAGTGTCAATAGGATGTGGGAAGTAAAAGCAACAGGGTTTGTGTGACTTTGGTCAAAGGTGTGTGAAAAGAAGAATCTAAGAAAAAAAAGGATAAGGGGTTATGAACAGAACAATATTATGTCATATTTTATAAGATGAGGTACGGATTAAAAAAAATGGAAAATGGGGACATAATAATTAGAATATAACATTAAGTATGGTTGAAACAAGGTTTTGAATTTGCTGAATCTGATTGGAGTAAAGTGGAACACAAAAAAGGGGGATGTGAGGAGGTCAAGACAGAGGGGCATGGAACTTTATAAATTTAAGAAAGAGTGTTTTTCTTTTTTCTGTTTTTCTATTTTTCTTCTTTTCTTTTTTTCTGTCATATATTTTTGTCTTTCTTGAGCTTTATGTATGGAAATGATACATTTTGAAATGATGAATTCTTTGTTTTGTAAAACCTTAATAAATATGTATTTAAAAAAAAAAAAGAAAACACATCAAAGTGCAAGTAGATAAATAGGTACCACTGCAGCAGGAAGGTAAACAGTGTTTCCATGCGCTTTGGCTTCGTCACAAGGTCCCGTTGTGCCAGAAGCGGTTTAGTCATGCTGGCCACATGACCCAGAAAGCTGTCCACAGACAAACGCTGGCTCTGAAGCAAGATGAGCGCCGCACTCAATAGTCCCCTTTGACTGGATTTATAACCGTCCAGGGGTCCTTTACCTTTTTAGATGAGCCTTGTGGTCCCTTCCAACTCTAAAATTCTAAGATACTAATCCTTACTTTCTTTAATTTTTGTATAGCATGGTAAACTTTATTTAGGGGACTACTGCATACATCCCTATTGTTACGTGTTGAAGTTCTCACCTTGGCCATCAGGGGTATTGTGTATATAGTTTTCACTCAGGTCCACATCAGTTAATTCAGGCAGGAAACCCTGGGTTGTTGTTGTTACAATGTTGACAGCCAGCTGCCTATAAAAACAGGCCAGCTGAGCTATTTGCTGTTCAGTTCAGTTCCAGCTTACTTATAAAGAACTACTTAGAGAAATCTCTGTGTCGTCTGCTATGTCCACCCACTACTTAATACTTATCATCTGAAACTATCCATATTTAAACTCCCATAAGGTTAATTTCAAACTTAACCTGGCTCCCCCCTCTTCTGATTAATGACAGTGATAGTTTTGCCCTTTGTGTGCCTCCAGTCTACAAACTGAGATTTCAATGTACCTTTGAAAAGGATTCTGGATACTGAGCATATTGCTAGCAGATAGTGTTGGTGCTGCTGTTATGATGTTGCAACCCCAGTATGACATTACGTTTTGGGAAGTTTACGTTAAATATAGCTTAGCAGCCACACGAACCCTTCCATCCCACCTTGATCACTGAGATCATGTGTTATGGCATTTTTGGTTGCCTCCCAGTTAACTAAATAAGAAATATTCTCTCCCACAACCTAGCATTCCATGTACTGGGGCAACAGGTTCTGGGGTGGAGAACCTGTGCCCCCCCCAAATACTGTATTTTTCCATGTATAAGACAATGTTTTTTGCTAAATTTCGTTAGTCAAATCAGATCTCGTTCTACTTTACATTTCTCTCGCTTTCCTTTACATCAGAAGTTCTCAATGGACATCAAAATATCCCCTTGTCTCTACATGCAGTGGGGATTTGCAGAAACGTGAAATTATGCAAACTTGTATCTCAGTTTTAAAAGAGTCATAAATAGGCTGTAAGCCCTTAGCTTCATATTAAATTGGAAAATAATTAACCGTGGATAATGATTAACTTCCACAATCAATGGCATTTTAATAATTAAATATATTTGAACGTCAGCTAAAATACACATGGCATGTGTACCGCATGCTGGCAGAATTTATAGTTTCTTGCACAGAATATAAAAACCAAGGATGATTATTTGCTTTCCCAACACACATATTTTCATTTTAAGGGTGATTTTCCCCTAACTCGCTATTTTAAATAACTGGCTGCCAGGCTGTTAGGACAGCTTCCCTTGGTAACCAGCTAGTTATATTTTTCTTCCCTTGGTCTTAAAGTCTCAAAGCTGCAGGATACAAGTTTTTGAGTTGCATTTCTTGGAACTTAATAGGAGACTCCTGGGAATACTGTGAAATAGGAAGTTTAGTGTGGGTTTCTGAGTGCTTGAAAGCGTTTGAAGACTGCGGATGCATTCTGTGCTGTTTTTAATAAAGGTGCTGAAAAGGCACAAATGGGAAATTCACATAAGAGCTCTACTTCAATATTTGTATAACTTCTGCCTCCCACAGCTTACAGTATGAGAGCTTTTTTTGTCTCATGTGAATCAAAAACCACTCAGGGTTTTCTGCAGCGGCTCTGAGGAGAATCTCTCCTGGTTGAAATGGGAGGGGGGGAGAGATCCACTTTGGTAATTGAATTCATCAACATGGTAGTTCTTGATGCAGTGGAGAAATGAGCTCAATTTATGCACGGTAGTCAAAAGTGCAATGAGGGCTCCAACTTGGCTTTCGGTTGTGAAAGCAAATGAGCCCGTGTTGAAATTCATCTCCAGGCTGGCAAGGCTGCCGTTTGACATCTCCATATGTTTGACTATAACTTAATAAGAATCCCTGGGCCTCGCTCGCAGGCATGTGCGGAGTCCTGCCGTTTTTCTTGATTTCAGAGCCACGCATCTCCTGCTACGCGGTCCTTCCGCGATGGAAAACGAGCACTTCATTGATGGGACCATTTGCAGAATTTCCTGCAAATACGTTGACAATAATATTGCCTTGTTGGCATTGTCTTGGCATGAGAACTTACACATTGGGTCCCTCACTGCCTTGGAATTTCTCAGCGAGTGGTTGTGGTGATCACACAGGGTCCATGGACGTTTAACGGTCTATTGATCCCTGTGCCACCACAGGGTAAAACACTGAGTCCAGACAGTTCTTAAAATTGAACCAAATAAAAAAGGTTATTTTATAAGCATTAACAAGTTTATGGTTTCTCAGATATTATTCCTGTCGGTTTCTTAACTTTAGTTTCTTTACCGGCCTATACCTTCCTAATACCTTCTGACTGATTATATCAACTGTTTGACTGACTCCTCTTAACAGATTCTCTCACTCTCTCACATCAGACTCGCCCAACCCACAGACTTATCCTTTCTGTCTCTTCTCTAACTCCAGACTGACTTCTCAACCACCCTAACTCTAAATAACTCCTCCCCTTGGGTTCCCATTGGCTAGTCATTTTACAATTAGTTAACCCTTTCCTTATGAACCCAGTATGATGTCACACACCTAGGAGGGCAAACGCCACAGTGATTGGCAGTGACATTTTGAATTCTCGAACGATACCAAAGAGAGCAACCCCAGAGCTCCATATTGTATACAGTGGTACCTCGGGTTACATATGCTTCAGGTTACTGACTTCACTAACCCAGAAATAGTGCTTCAGGTTAAGAACTTTGCTTCAGGATAAGAACAGAAATCGTGCAGCAGCGACGTGGCAGCAGCAGGAGGCCCCATTAGCTAAAGTGGTGCTTCACGTTAAGAACAGTTTCAGGTTAAGAACGGACCTCCCGAAGGAATTAAGTACTTAACCCAAGGTACCACTGTACATTCAAATTTTGAACACATACAGAGGGAGTGACATGATAAAATTGCAGTGGTACCTTGGGTTATGAACTTAATTTGTTCCGGAGGTCCGTTCTTAACCCGAAACCCTTCTTAACCTAAGGTGCACTTTTGCTAATGGGGCCTCCTGCTGCCACCATGCTACTGGTGCACGGTTTCCATTCTCATCCTGGGGCAAAGTTTGCAACCCGAGGTAACTACTTCCGGGTTAGCAGAGTTTGTAACCTGAAGCATTTGTAACCCGAGGTACCGCTGTGTATGTAAAATAATATTGACCTGAAGTGGATCAATGGAAGAGAATCATAGCTGTCAACGTTTCCCTTTTTTTAAGGGAAATTCCCTTATTCTGAATAGGATTCCTCACAAGAAAAGGGAAAAGTTGACAGCTATGAACAGAATAAGGAAAGAAAAAATATTTTATTGAACTAATATTATTTAATTTAATGTATTATTTTGGGTGTCTGAACCTACAGGCTGAAAACGGATTACGGCGCTGGGAGAAAACTAGGCATGAACAAAAATACCCACACCTTAATATAAATTCACCAGTCCCAACAGATTTGAATCACAGCCTCTCTCTTTCTTTTTTTAGCTAATGGAAAGCTTTCAGTAAACGTTCAGCCTCAGACAAATTTCTAAGAGAAGTGAATCACACAACTTTAGGTCAGCCACAAATATCCTGTTTCTGATTCCCATTCTCCAGTGTGAATTGGAAGACTCTGTAGGTTGGTCTAATGGGTCATGTGGGGAAAAGGCAGTTTCTTTCAGTAGGAAACATTAAAGCCCACTAGAAGTGTGAAGGTCAAGCTATTACCTGGCTAGCCAACATGCTTGAAGTACTGGTGTAAGTACTCCAAACAAAGATTACCCCGTGTTGAGAATAAAGAAGTGATAGATACGGTTCTAGGAGAAACGTGACCTTCTACCTGCGGGCTCCATCCTTGCCCTACTTGGTTGATAGCATGTAGCAAGAGGGGATTTGACAAACTGCATCGATGAGATGATTAATGCCTCCTTGAAAACAGGAGGATTTTCCCAGCTCTAATTCTAGCCTTCCTGAAACGCAATCTTTGATCTTCCCAGCAAATTGTTAAAAGTACAGGTCTACACCTGGAGGATACGAGAACAGAAGACTATGTCTTAAGACTGTCCTAACTTCTTTGCATTCTGCCAAAATTGCTTCCCCAGTCTCTGCAACACTCTAGCTATACGTAGCATTGCTTTTCTATATCCATGCCTCACAGGAGAGCCAATTCATTAGCTGCAAGATTTTTAGCGCTCCTTGGAGGGGCGGTTGTGTGTGTTGCAGTGCCATCACCATTCAGCATCCCCACACGAGGAGTCAGTCGGGAGCAGTCTGACTCCCTGCACTTTTCACACCTGTCATTTAAATCAACAGCAGAGATGCAAAAGGGAAAAACTCGCCTGACTCCGTGACGCTCCCTTGAGGAACAAGCGGGTTGTAATGACAGTATTCTCTGCAGCAGCTAGCATGATTTCTTTCTCCTCCTTCTGCAAAAGAAAATTTTATGGTTTTTTTTTAAAAAATTATTAAAATTTTACAACAAGTTTTAGCATAATTCACATTACATTTTACATTTTCAATTACCCCCCCCCAGCTCTCCCAACTTCCGTTTCTGGTTTATAGCATACCGTATTTTTCGCTCTATAAGATGCACTTTTTCCCTCCTAAAAAGTAAGGGAAAATGTGTGTGCGTCTTATGGAGCGAATGCAGGCTGCGCAGCTATCGCTGAAGCCAGAACAGCAAGAGGGAGAGCTGTGCAGCAATCCCTCTTGCTGTTCTGGCTTCAGAGATAGCCGTGCAAAGCCTCTTCAACAACATTTGATTCAGCATATTTTTTTTCTTGTTTTCCTCCTCTAAAAACTAGGTGCGTCTTATGGTCGGGTGCATCTTATAGAGCAAGAAATACGGTGCTTATTTCTTCTGCTTATAATTTTATATGCCTTATGTACTAAAATTAAAATTGTACCTTGCCAACTATTGTTAACATTTTAACCTCATATTTATATTTTCTGTTTATGTTTGTCCATTGTAAGTGTATTACTCGAATCCTGCAAGTGAGTTCATTTCAATGCATTGTTTCTGTATGTACATCATAAAAGGTTCCCAATCTTTTTTGAAGGCAATTGTTGTCTTTATCTTTCTCAGTTATTTTCACCATTTCAGCATATTCCATCAACTTTTCTTGCCGCTGTTCTTTTGTTGGTATTTCATCACTTTTCCATTAAAATTTTAATTTCCCTTTGCCTACTTTCCCCCAGACCTCTGCCTTCTACATTGCAAGAAACAAAATGCAGTATGGCAAGCATTCGTTCTAAGATTCAGCAATGGTATGATGACATTTTGAACTTACCTGTCACCTGAACGGGGCGAATCAGATAAACGGAACAACTTCCATTTGGTGCCCTTTCCTCTGTTGGGCAAGGTGCAGAATCATGCTTGTAACCCACAAGTTGCAGAGCTTATTGGAAAACACATCAAAAGTACTTGGTGAAGTTGGGTGAGCAACTTGTTCACAAGAAGACTGAAGGCTAGAAATGCAGCTCTGCATTTATGTGTTTAACCAGACTTACAGAAGGAAGAAATGGTTTTTAATAGCAAGGGGCCACTTTTTCTCATTTCAACCATTTTGTTTGTTAAGACTGGCTTGAAGACGACCTTTTTCAGAGGCTCCCCATTTTGGAGATTAGATGAGATTAGATGAGTGCCAACCCAACATTTTCAGTTGCAGCACCCCATCTTTGGAACATCTCCCCAAAACTTTTAGGGACACCTATATGATCGTTTTGGTTCAGTGTTATATTTATTCAGTGCCAAAATTCCGCTTCTGTTGTCTAGCTCATAAGGTTATGAAGATAGCCTTGAAACTAGATGAGAAGTGTCAATGGGTTAATGGGAACCATCGAAGGAAGCTTAGCAGGATTTTTAGTGGCCAGAGAGCAATGTTTCGCTGTCCTACATTGCTCTCTGCTCCCTATCCCCTAAAAAATATGATTAGCAGAATCAGAATAAATTATGCAAGATAAGTAAATACATGTACATTTGCATGACTTAGGCAGGTTGCAGAATTCAGATTTCTTGGTGCAGAATTTAGATCATTCCATAAGCATATAAATCGGCAAAGGTCCTCTGCCTATATTCACCACCTCAGACCTATGTCTTAACAGCTCTTAACAACTGCCAAACTATGATGAAATGTGTGAATGACTAGAAGATCCCTGTGGTAGTCTTTTGGATTCTGACTTTTGTGATTTGGCAACCGTTTTCTGGTAGGTCCAGTACTCAGTCTCTTGGCTTCCCCTGGTTTTCTGACTCTCTGCTGTAATGTTACAATATAGGCCTTGTCAGCATCTCTGAATGAACCTTATGGCCCTGAAAATGAACAATATCTGCTCATGGTCAAAAGCTATTTCCATGTGTTTCATATGAAAGCGCATAAAAAGAATACAGCAGCATTTATTCAGCCGGGGTTTTCTTAGGTAGCAAGATTTATTTTTGCTTTTGTATGCACTGGCATTGCCTTAGTCAATAGGTACTTCTCAGAACAATCATTCTTGATATTTACCTCCAGAGTTCAATATGCGCTGCTTATTACTTACACCATTTTCAAAAGTGTATATCATGCTGCATTTTATGAGGGAGAATATTGAAAACAAACTCAACTGTTGGAATTGGATGAATTGCGTTATAGGGCTTCTGCCGGGGTTGAATTATTATGATTTTTAATACATGTTCAAAAGGCTGGTATTTATTTTGTGTTGTCAGAGCTTTTCTAAAAATCAGAACTTTGGAAATCAGGGTGGCACCGGTAAAATGCTGGGATTAGACCTATTTTCAAATGTCAACGTCGGCCATGAACGTCAGCTGCCTTGGCCAAGCTGCTCCCTCGCTTTCTGTTTTCCTTATAACACAAATAATAGTGACCCACATCAGATTTTGAAGTGCCTTGAATAGCAGAAATCCCATATCTATTGAAATTAATAGTCAGATATTCCTATTTTAAAAATATGTTATCAAGCTGCTAAGAAGAAACATATTCTGCTGGGCTGCCCAAATAGCTCTCTCTCTTTTTTAAGTAGCCGCTAAAGCAAAGAGTTGTGCATATATTAATATTTTGCTCTTAACGGCATCATCTGGTGGTTAAGAAATACCCTTAAACTCCTCAACTGACTGACGGATGCCTTTGTCAAAGCATGGATGGTCACTTTATGCAGAATGATAATCTTCCTGCTGTACATAATGAGGTCAGCGAAGCAGTGAGCAAGGAAATGTATAATTCTGTAGCATGGGTCTATAAGCACAGCCCTGTCTAGGCTATTTAAGTTTAATGAGGCATCTACTGTGCTGCTGCATACTCTCGTTGAACAGTCTCAGCATGCATTTCAAAACTAAAATGTAGCTCATAATCCATGTCCCTACGCACGCTCCTTTGAGAGTCTGTGGCTGCCGTTCTCATAAGGCTGCATTCTTTTGCATTTCTTTGTGTGCTAATGGTCTTGGAATTAGTCATTTGCTCCATTGTCATTGTATATGAGGATCACAACGCTATTCTTTTTCTTCATTGTTCTTTGAGTGTCAGAACTGCTACGAAGTAGCGCATAGGCAACATGCATGCTCCCTAGGGAATGTATTCTCTGCAAAAGTAGCTAAAGCCATCCCCGCAATGATAGGTGTATCGTCAAGCACTCAGCCCTGTTCGTAAATCTTCTTCTTCTTCTTCTTTGGCGATCACTCGTAGCCGAGTAAGATTGTCTTCCACAAACATGGTTTTAACAATGAGTCTGTAAGTGACTGTGGAGGCCAATTCTGGATCCACACATCCTTCCACAGTAGGAGCATTGGTTTCCGGGCAGGAGCTGATCATGGTGTGGCTTTACCAAGCGTGCCTTTCTCCTAGCATGTTTCTCCCTTGCGTCCTGAGTTTGAGTGTCTTCAAAGTCCATGACACCTTTGGTAAAGGCTGTTCTCCAACTGGAGTGCTAGCAGGCCAGTGTTTCCCAATTGTTGGTGTTTATACTATATTTTTTTAGATTTGCCTTGAGACAGTCTTTAAACCTCTTTTGTTGACCACCAGCATTACGCTTTCCATTTTTAAGTTCGGAATAGAGTAGTTGCTTTGGAAGACGATCATCAGGCATCTGCACAACCTGACCAGTCCAACAAAGTTGATGTTGAAGAATCATTGCTTCAACACTGGTGATCTGTGGGAGTGGTGTGGCATCCCTGATGTCTCTCTGCTTAGATCCAATTGCTTTCTTGCCTCAGCCACCTGCTTGGCTAACTCTGGAAAGTGCCACAAAGTGCTTTGTGCCAGTTGATTATCAAACTACAAAAGGAATGGCCAAGGTTTCAATTTTTAAATTATTTTGGTGTTAAGGCAAGGAAAGTGTGTCCTCCCTAAAAGAGGGCACGTGTTGCAGTGAGACCTGGAGACTGACCTCTTGGTTGTGGGTGGGTATATTGCACAGCCACAACACCCGATTGGTAGGTCCCTCATTGCTGGGTTTAATCTGGCCAATGGGGAGCTGTCTAAATGGGCCAAGGGATCTATATATACCTATACGTGACCCAGAGGTCCTCTTTAGGCTCATGCATCGGAGCACCCGCCCACCTCCCTATATTTAGGGCATTTTGTGATTGACCTTGCTATGCTGTTGTGTGTCATCTGTCGTTGGGACAGGGGCACGGCAGGAATTTCCCCCACTTGGCTGATTGGCTGTTGCCATTTGGGTTTCGCCTGCTGCATAGCAATTCGTCACAACTTGTAAGGTTGCGGATAGGCTCTGGTTCAGGTGATAGGGATGGGAGAAGACTCTCGCCATCCCTATGTGAAGGATATTCCATTAAAGGAATCCAGGGACTCAACCTGGTTTGGTCAACCCCCGAGAGGGAGTTGTGCCCGTGCCTGAGTCCAGGGGAGCATCTGGGGAGTCGACATAGTCCGTTCCTGGGCTTTCCACCTACCTCAGGTGTTCACCCTAGGCTGACCTATGCTGGTGCCCTGGGTCAGCGCTACCTGCAAGTGTGCAGGGAGCTAGTCGAACCAGAGCCTATGCAACCACTCACTTTCTGTAATCAATAAAGTTGTGGCCTAAATTCTAAACCAAAACTAAAATTTGAGTCAAATGTGTGTTTATTTAGGGGGGAGGTCTCTGGGTCTGAAGACGCAAATAAAAGAATGGTGTTCAGTACAGTATTTGGATTGTGTCTGCCATGCTCTATCATGGTTCTTTATATATATACAGTGTGTGTGTGTGTGTGTGTGTGTGTGTGTGTGTGAATGGCCAGATTGGTGGCTTCTGCCTGTGGTCTCAGCCATTGGAGCAGAGCTGATAATGCAGAATCTTGGAATGTGACAAAATCATCATCTTAGTACTTGCTACAGGAGACTGAGAAAAGTAGGGTACCAGAAGCAGCTGATTGCTGGAGCGGCAGTGCATTTCCCATAATGCCTGGTTCTGCCCTTAGCATTGTGAAGACATGGGGGGGGGAGTGGGGAAGAGCCCTGGGGAATCAGAATTCCCAAAGTGTTCTCCTGCCCTTTTTATGCTCCACAAAAAACTATAAAAATGATTTACAAGAAAGAGGGAATAAACCTATCCCCGAGGAATCACACAAGCACTCACTCTGGGGAGGATGGGAATCAAAGGATAGGGCTCAGAAATGGTAAGGGGGAGAGTATGAAAATGATTGCTGGTACACACACACAAGCGCATATACGGTAACTCTTTGTATGTGTTGCCCCATAGCCACTCTCAGCTTTCTTTTCCTGTTGCGCAACTGTTTTCGGTGGCTGCTACACCAAGCCTCAACAGTGACAGGACAGTGTAATGCCATTAAAAAAAGGGGGGGGAGAAAATCAATAAAATACATTGGATAGGAGTATTCCCCAGATAAGCAGTTTGGTGGCATTTTTTGAATTAATGTCAGGGGCACTAAAACACATTTCTTTCTCTACCTTTAATGTGCTTTAAGGCCACCTTCCCCCAACCTGTGACTGCAGATGTATTGGACTACAACTTCCAACAGCCAACAGTGAGAGACCAAAGAATCATAGACTTGTGAAGTTGGAAAGGGACCCTGAAGATTCCCTCTTCCAACCCCCTGCAATGCAGCTGTCGCATACAGGGATCTAACCTAAAACCATGGCATTTTCAGCACAATGATGGGAGTTGAAGTCCATTGGCAGTGAAGGAGCAACAGTTTGGGGCTGGCTTCTTAATTCTTCTTCTTCTTCTTCTTCTTCTTCTTCTTCTTCTTCATCTTCATCTTCATCTTCATCTTCTTCTTTTCCTTCTCCTCCTTCTCCTTCTCCTTCTCCAACATACCACCCTTCATCCAAGGATCACAGAGCATTTTACAGTACAGTGGTACTGCTAGCCCACAAATAGTACCTCGGGTTAAGAACTTTGCTTCAGGATGAGAACAGAAATCATGCAGCTGCGGCGCAGTGGCAGCAGGAGGCCCCATGAGCTAAAGTGGTGCTTCAGGTTAAGAACAGTTTCAGGTTAAGAACAGACCCCCAGAATGAATTAAGTTCTTAACCTAAGGTAAAGGTAAAGGGACCCCTGACCATTAGGTCCAATCGTGACCGACTCTGGGGTTGCGGTGCTCATCTTGCTTTATTGGCCGAGGGAGCTGGCGTACAGCTTCCGGGTCATGTGGCCAACATGACTAAGCCGCTTCTGGCCGTTTACCTTCCCGTCAGAGCGGTACCTATTTATCTACTTGCACTTTGACGTGCTTCTGAACTGCTAGGTTGGCAGGAGCAGGGACCGAGCAATGGGAGCTCACCCCGTCGCGGGGATTCGAACCGCCAACCTTCTGATCGACAAGCCCTTGGCTATGTGGTTTAACCCACAGCACCACCCGCGTCCCTAACCTGAGGTACCACTGTATACCACTGTATAAAAACATGTATTGGAAGATATAGTTCCCCATTACGCTGACTGAGTTGTAAGGTATGAGGAACATACTGGCATATGTGGTGTGGATGTCGTTATGTACACAAGTTCTGGAAGCAGGTTACAGTTGAGATTGGCGTTATTGCTGGCAAACAGGCCACCTTGGACCCTAAGCTATGTCTCTTAGCCATTTGGGGTGGTGCTGGCCTTACTTCTCAACAGGGAATTCTATATCCTTTGGTTGCTGCTCATCTCTCAAGGATGGAAAGACACATCTTGTTCTCCTGTGGCTCGGTGGTTTAAAGAAGTAGAGTTCATTGCCTTTTCCGGAAAAATGACTCATAAAATGCACACTGCCAGAGGTGATGCAGACCCCTCCAACTTTGCTTCTACTTGGGGGCCATTTGTGACTTATATGACCAATCTTTCTCCTGGTTGCCTCAGTCCTTTCAAATATGAGTTCATTTGGCAATGGCCATGAATATTCGGTATGTTTGGTAGAAATATGAATCTTGTATTCCACTGTGGAATATATTTTATGCCATTCATTTTCTTTTAAGCTTTCTATGTTGTTGTTGATGATGAAGAAGTTGATGATTATATTATCTGGTAATTTTATTCTTCCTGTTTATTGGCTGTTTTTAAATCAGTAGAGTGAACCTACAGAATTAGCAGCTAGCCTCAGTCAGGCCTTTGAAACGTCCTTCGCTATTAGGGCCGCTAACTTCTAAGGAAAGGGCTTGTTCTGTGATGTTCGTATTTGAACAATCTGTCTGTGGTCTTTTATGTGCATAAACACACACACAAATACGTAGCATAATAACCAACAATACACTCACATCCTCTATGAGGCCTGGAGGTATTGTTATACTCTCACCCTGGTTGAGGAGAGCAGGGCATGACACTTCCCAGTAAATTAACCCACATTTTCTAACATCGCATATTTCTGTTGTTTGTGTTTCTGTGCAAAATTGACCCCTAAATTGGGGGGGGGGTGCCCACTCCTGCCTATCACAAGTTCTGTTTTCCTGTACAATTACTGTCCAGCAAAACATTTTAAATGTCATTTATTTGAAATGATTGGGAGAAAGGAGCGTGGCATATGCAAGTATGATTTCTCTTTTCGCCACCCCCCTCTAACCTTACCTTGCAGCCTGTATTATTACTGCATGCAGGTTATCATTAAGGGGCCGGAGTCGTGGGGTTGGGGGAAGAAAACCCCTCTGTCATTAAATACTGATTTGGGTGTTGTGCTCCCTATTTGATAGTGTAACACACTTCGTAATAACAGGTTATTTTCTCCAAGAGATTGCGAATTTATTTGGTACTTTTCTTGCATTTATGGGGAAGAGGCTGACGTGTAGCTGAAGCGAGCCCAGGCTAGGTGTCCTTAGCACCTCACAACTGGGGGGGGGGGTGGAAGGTGGCGGCAAGGGAGAGAGAGAGAGAGACAAAAGGTTTTCAGCCTTTCCATTTATCACCAAGGCATTAAAGTCTGTGGAGAAAAGTAAAGGGAGAAAAATTGCTTTTCAAGATAATACACACTTCATAGAGACGCAGTTTCTCAACTCCACGTAAGTGTGAGGCTGCCCATCCCCTGCAAATAGCAAGAGCAATTTTAAAAAAGGGGGAAAAGAAATAGGAGGTGCAGGGGGGCCAGAGAGAGAAATATCTCATTTTCAAAGAGAATCAATAAGACAGAGTTGTACACAGAGGTGCTCGCTGCATTGTTATTAACAATTCCTGCTTTTCTATTCTCTCCGCCCCCCCCCTTCACCTTTGTGTTAGAATATTTTTCTAATGGGAAGCAATGCTCTTTGAGTCCTGCTGAATTTTAATGACGGAGACGTTGGTGGTTTGTTGCATGTGTGTCTTGCCCGGCGTCCGCTCTCAGCAGCCCCTGCCTTCGATAAATTGTTTTCTAATCTTTCTTTCCTAGATGGAAATCCTGTATGAATGTGGAAGCCATTAGCAGAGTAATTGCTGTCTGTTACCATGACAACCAGCCGCTGCAGTCACCTGCCCGAAGTCTTACCAGACTGCACCAGCTCGGCTGCTCCGGTGGTGAAGACGGTGGAGGACTGTAGCAGCCTCGCGAATGGGCAACCGCAGTATGTCATGCAAGTTTCGGCCAAGGACGGGCAGCTGCTGTCATCAGTAGTACGGACGCTTGCCACACAGAGGTACGGTCGTACCGAGCCAAGGAAACATCCGATTGCTTATTAAGCGTGGGGAAGAAAGTGCCAGGAAGGGGAGAGGGTTTGCGATTTCAAGACCTGAACCTCCCTAAGTGCACTCGGGGATCTTTCATCTCCAAAGTCACAGCTCCGTTTCAGGGGCAGGCAGATGGAAAGCTGCACGTTCAATTCTCCTGTATTGTTACAGCCATGCTCTCTAAATGATGCGCACGGCATTGCTCACTTTAAAGAGAGCAAAAGCTCGACTCCTCTTCGAGTTCGTAATGTGTTGCAACTTTGTCGCGATCCCCGGCGATTCAACTCGTTCCGCTTCGCGCAAGGAAGGGGGTGCGGGGACCGTTGGGGGAGGCAGGAGGCAAAGGGATGGAGAGGCCATTAATCCTCCTGACGCGAAAGAGAAAAGTTCAGGAGTGACATTCTGCTGACTTGAGCATGGTGCTCGCAGCTTCCCAGTGAGGGCTGTCGTTTCACGTTTGCATGTGTGTGAGAGAGATTGGGAGGAAAACTCCTATCTAGCCTATCGCGTTCTGTGTGGAGTATTGTGGACTTTCATCTTTTATACTTCTAGACCACGTTTTGTGTAGCTGGGCAGCTGGGCAAACTTGATATTCAACACGATGCCTGATGCCTAGGTACAGAATTTGCTGTTCTTTTTCATGTCCATGGACCGGAGTGGGTCTTGGGGGTGGTATTGTATGAGATTTTTTTCACTGCTGGCAGGCAGCAGTTTGAGATGGTGTAAGTAAGCAGTGGTCATGTTATATATTTTTTAAAGTCCATTCAGAAGAATGTCTAATGGCTTGGTATGTCTATTGGTAGGCAATCAGCCAATGCGTGTAGATTATAGTATTTGGGAAAGTACTTATATTTTGTAAGGGGGGGGGGGGACATGTTGTTCAACCAGTGCTGATTTCAAAAAAATCCCTTTCATGCCCTTAACCATAGCTTTTCTTTTCAGAAGGGTAGATTGGAAGCTCCTAGAGCGAGCTGATATATTTCTTCAAAGTTTTGTGTATGAAGAGCTGTGCTTCAATTACATTTTTAAATTCATAGATTTGCCTTGCAATAAACCAGGCAGAGGGCCTCCTCGGTAGTGTGCCTGCCCTGTGGAACGCCCTCCCACCAGATACCAAGGAAATAAGGAACTATCTGACTTTTAAAAGATATCTGATGGCAGCCCTGTTTAGGGAAGTTTTTAATGTTTGATGTCTTATTGTGTTTTTAATATTCTGTTGGGAGCCGTCCAGAGTGTCTGGGGAAACCCAGCCAGATCGACAGGGTATAAGTAATAAATAATTATTATTATGAAATACTTTTTTTATAGCAGTGTAGACAAGGGACACAGGTGGCGCTGTGGGTTAAACCACAGAGCCTAGGACTTGCCGATGAGAAGGTCGGCGGTTCGAATCCCCGCGACGGGGTGAGCTCCCGTTGCTCGCTCCTTGCTCCTGCCAACCTAGCAGTTCGGAAGCACATCAAAGTGCAAGTAGAGAAATAGGAACCGCTCTGGCGGGAAGGTAAACGGCGTTTCCGTGCGCTGCTCTGGTTCACCAGAAGCGGCTTAGTCATGCTGGCCACATGACCCGGAAGCTGTATGCCAGCTCCCTTGGCCAATAAAGTGAGATGAGCGCCGCAACCCCAGAGTTGGCCACGACTGGACCTAATGGTCAGGGGTCCCTTTACCTTTACCTTTATAGCAGTGTAAGTGTGCTTTTTTAAAAAATAAAAAAGTGCAATTAGTTAGTTAGTTAGTTATCCATCCATCCATCCTATTTGTATCCTATGCTTTTTCTCCAAGGAGGTCAAAGCAGGGTACATGAAATTTGTTTAATCCTTGCAATAACTTCCCTTCAGGGTTAGTGAGAGGTGATGCTGTGCACAACGGCTACCCTGAAAGATGCATGACTGAGAGGGAATTTGATCCTCCAAACCTACTACACCAGCCTTCCCCAACTTTGGTCCACCCAGCTGTTTTGCACTACAGTCACAATAATATCTGACCATTGGCCATGCTGGTTTGAGACCGATGAGAATGGTGGTCTAAAATGCCACGCTATTGGGAGAAGCTACACTACGGTATACAGTCTCGAAATGGAAATATTTAAAATAAGCAGAAGAGGATCATATTGCTAAGCTATTTTTAATTGATGTAAGTCTGAATTAGGAATAAGACAGCTGAGCAAACGGTAATGTTTAAGAAAGAAAACAATTTCTGAAAATATGCACAGGAACTCTCCTTTTCTTGGCTTGGCAAAAGTTGGATCAGGCCTTCCTTGGTTCTGCTGGAGGAGTCTCCTTTCTTGTAACTGGAAGCCATGAGTTTGAGTTCTGCCTTCCGGAGCAGGAGAAAACAAGCTTGCTCCCTCCTCCATGTGACAGCCCTTGAGATATTTGAAGATGGCTATCATATCTCCTCTCAGTCTCCTCTTTTCCAGGCTAAACATACCCAGCTCCTTCAGCCTTTCCTGTTGCGTTAAGGAGACTGTTTCCTTGGTTCTGATGGAAAGGAGAGACAAAGTTGTGTGTCATCAGCATGGCTCCAAAACTCTGGTGAGCTCTCCCAGAGGTTTCATGTTTACGTATGTTAAACAGCATGGGACAAGATGGAGACCTGAGGGACCCCATATTTAAACCACCACAGGATTGAAGGGGAGACACACACCCCAGCACCACCTTCTGAATTTTCTCCTCTAAGGAGGACAATATCCACTGTAAAATAGTGCCTTCAAGGCCCATCCGAGACAGACAGTCCAAAGGGATGCCATGGTTGATGGTCTCCAAAGCCTCTGAGAGGTCCAGTTCACAATGCAGATCACCCACCAAAGTAACCAAAGCAGTCTTCGTTTTACAGCCAGGCCTAAAACCAGATTGAAATGGATCTAGGTAATCTGTTTCATCCAGGAACCCTGACGCTGAAATGCTACCACATGCTCTTAACACCTTGCTGAGGAAGGGAAGATTGGAGACTGGTCTAGAATCAACCACAGGCCTAACCAGTGTTATTTTTCTAGAAAAATAGGTGTCAGAACTCACCGTGAACACCTCCCTCATTCTCTTAGAGAAGCGATAGTGCCCACCTGTTTGTGCTGAGCTAAATGTGCCAGGCCATTGCGAGCCTTTGAGATTCACCAATGATAACTCTTCCTTAGAAGGGCAGGATGCCTCTCCTCAGCAAAGCAAGCCTCTCCTACTCCTTAAAGGTAAAGGGACCCCTGACCATTAGGTCCAGTCGTGACCGACTCTGGCGTTGTGGCGCTCATCTCACTTTATTGGCCGAGGGAGCCGGCGTACAGCTTCCGGGTCATGTCCTGGTCTGGCGAACCAGAGCAGCGCACGGAAATGCCGTTTACCTTCCCGCTGGAGCGGCACCTATTTATCTACTTGCACTTTGACGTGCTTTCGAACTGCTAGGTGGGCAGGAGCAGAGACTGAGCAAAGGGAGCTCACCCCGTTGTGGGGATTCAAACTGCTGACCTTCTGATTGGCAAGTCCTAGGCTATGTGGTTTAACCCACAGCGCCTCCCCCTCCTATTCCTACTCCTTGCTTACCACCAAACAAGAACAAGAGATAGTGCACCTGATCTTGGCAAAGCCAAATCCAGCCAGCATAAAAGAAAACTGGAAGTACAGGTTGAACCTTTCTATGTACTTGGAAGAAGCAGAGACAGGACCTGGTTCTACCTGGAAGAGGAGAGGTGCTAGCTATGACATAAGGAAGAGAAGACAGAAAGGAAGTTAGGGATCGATACCAGCTAGGGATCATATGTTAGCCAGCAAAATTCTGTCAGGAAATAGAATTGCTATCTCCACAGAAAGTAGACTTGCTAAAGACGACAAGAGAGCTTGTGTTTCCATCTAGATCTGATAGCTGCAGAGGCTGTATCTGGAGCATGCATCATAAAAACCTTGTACTTGACAAATGACGCATAGGTAATGTCAGAGAGTGAATGTTTAATCCCATCTTTAAGGGGCACCACCTAAGGTTTCCCTTGGAAGAGAAAATACAGTTTTGGTCATGTTTGTTGCAATTTTGAGTTACCGTATTTTTTGCTCTATAAGACGCACCAGACCACAAGATGCACCTAGTTTTGGAGGAGGAAAACAAGAAAAAAAATATTCTGAATCTCAGAAGCCAGAACAGCAAGAGGGATCTGGGATAGCTGTGCAGCCTGCATTCGCTCCATAAGATGCACACACATTTCCCCTTACTTTTTAGGAGGGAAAAAGTGAGTCTTAGAGCAAAAAATATGGCAATTCTTCGTGAGCATACACCAAGTGCAATAACCAGAATGAATACAGGAATGGAGAACAGATTGAAAACACTTAGCCTGTTCAGCCTGGCCAAAAGGAGTTGTAGAGTGCATATAACTGCACACTATGAATACACTAGAGAGACTGAGAAAGACCATGGGTATAAAAACTAATGGCTATACATGGTCCATTAAAAATTAAAACTTGGGAGCAGAATATGGTTTCCAAGGAAAAGAGGCGAAAAATTCTTAAACAGACTGCAAAATAGTCATCTGAGCAAAGAACCTCTCTGATCTCAAAGAACATCAACAAAGGATTTTCTTTTTTAAAATATTCATGTTTTGTGTACAGTAATGGCTAACTGTGCTGGTGAGAAAACAACCTAGGTTGCTGTGTCCCAGTGAACATAATTTGGGAAAGTCACTGGCCTGGTTCAAATGTAACAGTATCCACAAACTCCCTTCTCTCTTAAGTATTAAAGCAGCACTTCAGGAGTGTTGAACTACAGCTTAAAGTCCAAAACAAAAGAAATTACAGCTTGAGCCCTGGCTAAAAACAAACCATAAAAAGGTAAAGGTAAAGGGACCCCTGACTGTTAAGTCCAGTCGCGGACAACTCTGGGGTTGCGGCGCTTATCTCGCTTTACTGGCCAAGGGAGCCAGCGTACAGCTTCCAAGTCATGTGGCCAGCATGACTAAGCTGCTTCTGGTGAACCATAGCAGCGCACGGAAACGCCGTTTACCTTCCTGCCAGAGTGGTACCTATTTATCTACTTGCACTTTGACGTGCTTTCGAACTGCTAGGTGGGCAGGAGCAGGGACTGAGCAACGGGAGCTCACCCCATCGTGAGGATTCAAACCGCCAACCTTCTGATAGGCAAGCCCTAGGCTCAGTTGTTTAGACCACAGCGCCACCCGCGTCTCTTAAAAACAAACCATAGTCTTGTGGTTTGGTCAAAATAAAAAAAACTGTGGTTTTAACTAATGTGGTTTTGTATTAGAGTCATAGAATTGTAGAGTTGGAAGGGAGCCCAACGGTCATCTAAGCCACGGCAGGAATCTCTGCTAAAGCATCCATGACAGATGGCCATCCAACCTCGGCTTAAAAACCTCCAAGGAGGGAAAGTCCACAGCATCCCGAGGGAGACTGTTCCTCTGTCAAACCCCTCTTGCTGTCAGAAAGTTCTTCCTAATGTTTAGTCAGAATCTCCTTTCTTGCAACTAGAAGCCATGGGTTTGAGTTCTGCCTTCCGGAGCAGGAGAAAACAAGCTTGCTCCCTCCTCCATGTGACAGCCCTTGAGATATTTGAAGATGGCTATCATATCTCCTCTCAGTCTCCTCTTTTCCAGACTAAACATACCCAGCTCCTTCAACCTTTCCTGCTGCATTAAGGCACAAGAGAAAAGAAAAGGACATAATACCAGTTGTGCCAGCAACTAGTGTAAATAGAGTTCTCTTCCTCAGCCTGGACACTGAGGTCCAGCTCCGGGGGCCTTCTGGCGGTTCCCTCACTGTGAGAAGTAAAGCTACAGGGAACCAGGCAGAGGGCCTTCTTGGTAGTGGCACCCACCCTGTGGAATGCCCTCCCATCGGATGTCAATGAGATAAAACAACTATCTGACTTTTAGAAGACACCTGAAGGCAACCCTGTTTAGGGAAGTTTTTAATGTTTGATGTTTTATCATGTTTTTAATATTCTATTGGGAGCCGCTGGGGAGTAGCTGGGGAAACCCAGCCAGATGGGTGGGGTATAAATAATAAATTGTTGTTGTTGTTGTTGTTGTTGTTGTTGTTGTTGTTGTTGTTGTTGCTGCTGTTGCTGCTGTTGTTGTTGTTACCTGGCTGAATTGCAGTGTACATTGCAGCACAGAAACAAAACACTGAGAGAAACTATACTATGGAACCAAAGATGTTACACCTCTCTAGATAGTTTGTGGCTCAGAATTTGCTCTGCAGTTGGTTGTTCTCCATATCTGTGGGTGAGAAAAAATGTCACCCCAGGTCAGGTTAGCTAGTAGAGATGGAGGAGATACCATACTTTTCCATCTATTAGATACCCCCGTGTATAAGACCCCCCACACACACTATTTTGGGGGACTCAATTTTAAGAAGATGAGGTGAGATGGCCCAACGTTGTTGAGCCTCTCCCCCCACGCAGCTGCGGGCAGGAAACACTCCCTAGATCATTTCCTGTGGGCAGGTAGCGAGTGTTTCCCTCATGCAGCAGCATCGGGGGGAAGCTGCGTGCCACTAGCCAGCATCCCCAGATCGCTCCCTGCATGCAGCGGCATCTTCCCCCCATGCCACTATCCGTGTATTGGACGACCCCAGTTTTTTGACATGATTTTTGTGTCAAAAAACCTCATCCAATACACAGAAAAATAAGCTACACCTTCTTATGTGGGGTGGGATGTGACTGAGTCCTCTCAATGAGTGAAGCTACCTTGTATACTAATGTATGGTGTGGTTACTGTGGAAAGGCTTGTTATCGTGTGGTGATGAGTTGGCGTGGCAATGCGGTTGGGCCAGATAATTATCCCATTTCCTCCCCTCCGTGACTCCAATACTAACCCACGACCCCTCTTCCTTGTCTTCCAGCCCTTTCAATGACCGACCAATGTGTAGGATTTGCCACGAAGGCAGCAGTCAAGAAGACTTGCTCTCTCCCTGTGAATGTACGGGAACCCTGGGGACTATACATCGCAGCTGCCTGGAGCATTGGCTGTCATCTTCAAATACCACTTACTGTGAACTCTGCCACTTCAGGTTTGCAGTAGAGCGCAAACCAAGGCCGCTGGTCGAGGTCAGTAAACAGGGCATGTCCTCCCAAGCCTTGCTTTAATGATGTCTGTTTTTACACCAGGATCACAACAGATTTGCAGCTTCGATGAAGCAAAAGAAAAGCTATACATTTGGGGTGTTTTTAGAAGCGGGGGGCAGGGAATGAAGGGCACCAAGAGGGCAACCGTAATTAAAACCTTCATTTTTCCTCAAAGAACATGGGTGAGAACAATAGGACAAATGGTTTGGCCCCTTTGTACGACTCTGCATATTTTGGGGGAGAATATTTACAGCATATATTTTGTTCTTTGCTTTAACGGAGACCTCTTGGGGGGGGGGACATAGATCTACAGAACACTATTTAAAAAAAACACATTACTGCAGATTGTAAAATGTAGATCAAGGATTAATGTTTTTAAAAGTCACCCCATGGACGGATTTTTTGTATTGCCACTTTATAGATTTAACACTGGTTTGTTTATTGGCCAACATTAGTCACATCAACCAATTTTTCTTCTTCTGGTTACTTACGGTCTGAGACTTGCAGGTTGTGGATACAATTATTTTAAATAAATTGGACTGCACATAAAATTTCAATCTGCTCTCTGGGCTGCAGCCGCAGTCTCTTCTTTTCTTCTGAAATATGATATTATTACATATTTTTTTTTTTAATATTTTTATTTTTCCATATAAACACAATACAACAAACATAAACATACAAAAACAAAAACAAAACAAAAAACATGTATCATTTCATATCCTACTTTCATATCCTATCTTCCCCGACTTCCTCATGCCTCCCCTTTCTGTATTCCAAATTCTTATCGATTGTTCAGCAAATCTTCCCTTATTTTAATTTAAATTTAGACTATTCTTCCTTATTTTCCTTGTCTTAACCATTGCTAATAGTAACCATTTACTTTCCAGTCCAACATCATTCTAACTTTCATTAACTTTGTGATATTTCTTTAAATAGTCCTTGAATTTTTTCCATTCTTCTTGCGCTGCTTCTCTTCCCTGGTTTCGGATTCTGCTCGTCATTTCTGCCAAGCCCATATAGTCTATCACCTTCATCTGCCATTCTTCCAGTGTGGGTAGTTCTTGCGTCTTCCAGTACTTCGCAATGAGTATTCTAGCTGCTGTTGTAGCATACATAAAGAAAGTTATATCCGTCTTTAACACCCCTTGGCCGACAATACCCAAGAGAAAGGCCTCTGGTTTCTTGGGGAAAGTATATTTAAATACCTTTTTAAGTTCATTATAGATCATTTCCCAGAATGCCTTAATCTTCGGGCAGGTCCACCAAAGATGAAAAAATGTACCTTCAGTTTCTTTACATTTCCAACATTTATTGTCAGGCACATGGTAAATCTTTGCAAGCTTGACTGGGGTTATGTACCACCTATATATCATTTTCATAATGTTTTCTCTTAAGGCATTACATGCCGTAAATTTTATCCCGGTGGTCCACAACTTTTCCCAATCAGCAAACAAAATATTATGACCAATGTCCTGAGCCCATTTAATCATGACCGATTTAACCGTTTCATCTTGTGTATTCCATTTCAGCAGCAAATTGTACATTTTGGACAAATTCTTAGTACTGGGTTCTAACAGTTCTGTCTCCAATTTTGATTTTTCCACCTGGAAGCCAATTTTACTGTCCAGTTTAAATGCTTCATTTATTTGATGGTAGTGGAACCAGTCTCTCACCTTCCCTTTTAATTTCTCAAAACTCTGCAATCTCAATTTGTCCCCTTCCTTTTCCAAAATTTCCCAGTATCTTGGCCACTTGGACTCCATATTTAACTTTTTAACTGCCTTAGCTTCCATTGGCGACAGCCACCTTGGAGTTTTATTTTCCAGCAAGTCTTTATATCTGTCCCAGACATTTAGTAGTGCTTTTCTGACAATATGATTTTTAAAACTTTTATGTGCTTTAACCTTGTCATACCACAAATATGCATGCCACCCAAAAATGTTATTAAAACCTTCCAAATCCAAAATGTCTGTGTTTTCAAGAAGTAGCCATTCTTTCAGCCAGCAGAAAGCTGCCGCTTCGTAGTAAAGTTTAAAGTCTGGCAGGGCAAACCCCCCTCTTTCCTTTGAATCCGTTAGTATCTTAAATTTAATTCTGGGCTTTTTGCCCTGCCAGACAAACTTAGATATGTCTTTTTGCCACCTCTTGAAACAATCCATTTTATCAATTATTTGCAATGCTTGGAACAAAAACAACATTCTTGGCAATACATTCATCTTTATAGCTGCAATACGGCCTAACAAGGAAAGCTTCAAGTTGGACCAAATCTCCAAATCTTTTTTCACTTCTCTCCAAGTTTTTTCATAATTATCTTTAAACAAATTCACATTTTTAGCTGTCATATTTATACCCAAATATTTCACTTTTTTAACCACAGTCAACCCTGTCTCATTCTGGAACCTTTCCTTTTCTATCTGTGTCAAATTTTTCTCCAAAACCTTTGTCTTAGACTTATTCAATTTAAATCCTGCCATTTGACCAAACTCTTGAATTATTTCCAAAACTCTTTTCGTGCTAGCTTCTGGCTCTTGCAATGTAAGTACTAAGTCATCTGCAAATGCTCTCAATTTATATTGTTTAGCTCCGACCTGAATCCCTTTAACTAACTGGTCCCTCCTAATCATATTAAGCAAAACCTCCAGGACCGATATAAAAAGTAATGGGGAGATAGGGCACCCCTGGCGTGTCCCTTTTTCAATCTTGAACTCTTCTGTAACCACATTATTTACAATTAGTTTGGCTTTCTGTTCAGAGTATATTGCACCTATACCATTTTCAAACCCTTGGCCTACCCCCATCCCCCGGAGGTTCTTCAACATAAAACTCCAAGAAATGTTGTCAAAGGCTTTCTCGGCATCCACAAATATCAAAACAGCTTTAGTGTTTATATTCACTTCCAGTTTTTCCAAAATGTCAATTATATTCCTTACATTGTTCGACAAATGCCTTTTTGGGAGAAAGCCCGCTTGGTCCCCGTGAATCTCCTCCATCAAAACTCTCTTCAGTCTTTTTGCCAAAATATCAGCAAAGATTTTGTAATCCACATTCAATAACGAGATGGGTCGGTAGTTTTTAAGTTGGGTCTTTTCAGTCTCTGACTTTGGTATAAGTGTAATGTAGGCCTCTCTCCACGTATCGGGTGCCCTTTTCCCCTCCATAATCTCATTGCAGACTTCCTTCAAAGGTTGTCTCAACCCTTCCTTCAAAACTTTGTAGTATTTGGAAGTCAGTCCATCCGGTCCAGGGGATTTGCCCAGCGTCATGCCTTGAATGGCATCTTCTATTTCTTGTGCTGATATCTCCTGGTTCAATATTATCTTACTTTCATGCGAAACCTTTTTCAGCCCATTTTCCTCGAGGAACTGTTGTATGTCCATTTCTTTTTGCGGCCCTTGTGTGTAAAGTTGTCTAAAGTAGTTCTGAAAACAATTCCTAATTTCCGCTGGGTTGCTTATGTTTTTTCCTTCCACTTCTATATTTGTTACCGTGTTGAGTTTTTGTCTCTTCTTTATTTGCCAAGCCAGTAACTTGCCACATTTATCAGCAGATTCAAAAGTCTTTTGTCTCATTTGTTTAATTTTCCACTCTAATTCTTGATTCATCAGTTCCATATATTGTGTTTGATGAAATTTGATTTCTCTTAGAATCTCTTGGGATTTTGGCTTCGATCTTAATTGTTTTTCCCCTTCTTTTATCTTTTCCAAAATTCTCTCCTTTTTCTCATTTTGCTTTCTCTTCTTTAAAGTATTTTGCTGAATCAAAAACCCTCTCATCACGGCTTTGCTTGCGTCCCATACTATTCTTTTTTCTACTTCAGACCTTAAGTTGATTTCAAAATAGTCTTTCAAGGTTTTTTGGGCCTTCTTGCAGATCTCCTCGTCTCTAAATAAGGTGTCATTCATTCTCCATCTGAAGGAACCAGTTGTTGTTTGCCTCATCACCATCTTTACAGCATTATGGTCGGAGAAAGTTTTTGGGCAGATTTCTACTTTTTTTATATTCGGAGCCATACTGCTAGTCACCCAGATTTGGTCAATCCTTGTCCATGTCATTTTGGCTTCAGAAAAGAAGGTTCCCTCTCTTTCTAATGGGTGTTTTGTTCTCCAAATATCAATCAAGTCCATATTGTCAGTCATTTCAAAAAAAGTCTTTGGTAGTCTTCCATCTTTTGTTATTACCTGTCTTTGTGCCTTGTCCATATTTGTTGAAACCACTCCATTCATATCTCCCATCAAAATTAAGTTGTAATCCATATGGTCCATCAAAATTTCATGCAACTTCTTAAAAAATTCAGCTTTCCCTTCGTTTGGTGCATAGATTCCCACTATCAAATACTTCTCTCCTTGAGATTGAATTTCAATTGCCAAATATCTTCCTTGATCATCTTTAAAGATTTGTTTCGGTTGCAATTTTTCTTTTGCATAGATCACCACTCCTCTCTTTTTTACTCTGTCTGAAGATATAAATTCCTGTCCCAGTCTTTTATTTATTAATAATTTTCTGTGTGCTCTTGTCACGTGGGTCTCTTGTAGGCAAATCAAGTCCAGTTGGTCTTTCTTTAAGGCATGAAATATACTTTTTCTCTTCCTGGGAATATTTAAGCCATTACAATTCCAGGTTAGAAGTTGCAGAGCCATGATGGGATTATTTACTCCTTCCTCCTACAGCTCCCTGTTTTTGTTCCTCGTCTGTCGGTGGTACCGTGTTCGTGTCCAGTGATGGATGCCCTTGTCCTGGAAATGTCTCTTTCTGTAGGTCTTCTTCGTGTTCTCCCAAGAACTTGTCTTTATCACTTACAGTCTTTATTCTTCTCTTCTTTCCCTTATATTTAAAAGACAAGCCTTGGGGAAATTCCCACCTGAATGGTATGTAGTTCTTCTTCAGCAGTGTCACCAGGTCCTTATAATGTCCTCTTGCGTCCAAGATACTCTTAGGGATGTCTTTAAAGATCTCAATAAAAAAGTCTTCAATTCGAAGGGCTGTTTGGTAGTGCAGGTTCAATATTTTATCTCGCTCCTCCTTTGATCTTAAGGTAATAAGACAATCTCTGGGTCGATTTCTCTTCTGTCTTATTCCCAATCTAAATGCACTTTCTATCTTAAAATCTTCTTTCTTCAGCTCCTGCTTCCAAAAATCAGAAAATTCTTTTGTCAAATCATCCACCAAGTTCTCTCCTTCCTTTTCCGGCACAAGTCTGATCCTCAGGTTCCTCTCCTTGCGTTGCATATCCTGCATAGAGAGTGCCAGTTCATATTCATCCAATTTCTTGTAAACTGGTGGAAATTTTTCCTCCGCAGCAGTTGCAATTTCCTTAGCTTCCTCGGCTATCTTTCGTGTTATAGATGAATCTTCCAATAGTTTCCCAATTGCTTCTGCATTTGAGTTCACTTTATTCCCTAGGTCAGTTATACTTTTAGTATTTAGGTCAATTTTCCCAGAGGTTTCTTCAATTTTTTTATTTGTTTCAGCAACTTGTACTTTAGTTTCAGCAACTTGCAATTTAGTCTCCGCACCTTGCTTTTTTAGTTCCTCCAAAGAGTCATTTATCTTCTCCAATACCTTAGCAAATGATTCTTCTGTAGACATTGCTTTCACTTTTGGCTTTGCAGCCACTATAGTTCCAGAGGCTCCTGTTACAGAAGCCCTTCTTTGCATGTAAGTGTCAATTTTGTATTGTCTGCCAGATCTCAAGGTTGTTTCTTGTAACTCCCCTTTCTCTTTACCATCTGCCATAACAAAGTCTTTTAGTCAAGGTCATTCCCAGACTTTGAAACTCACAAACAAAGTTCTCAAATTTTAAACTCCACTTGTTGCTGAAACAATTTGTAGGTCCTCTAGGGGGCGTAGAGTCAGTTCTATGCTTCTCAAAGTAATCCCACACTCTTCAAAAAAGAAGGAATAAAGGTTTCCTAGTCCCTTTCAATTTTTCTTTCCTTTTTCAAGGGGATCCCAGTCAATAGTGTCCTGTAAGTAACTTTGTAATACCACAGAAACAGTGTTTCAAATTGGAAGTAACCAAAGTCAATTTGAGATATTTTTTAGCTTCTTATAGCAACAGTCCTTAGCCGGTTCCTTTTCTCCGGCAGTCCGATCCCAGGTTAAAGAGCAGCGATACTTAATCCAATTCTTTTAAATTGGCAGGGAAACACTTTTAAAATCTTCTTCCCCCCCCTCCTGCCTTCGGGGGGGGGGGGAGTTCTTTGCTTTGGTGGTGGATTTCTTAAATCCCGCAAGTTTCCTCTCAAGCAGTTACAGCTAGAATGCCTTTCGCTTTGATCTTGCTACAGAACGGAAAGCAGACTTCCTTTTTAGTGCTTATCCGTCTCGGTACCCAATTTCTTAATTTTAGAGTCCAATTTCTACTTTAGCAGTCAATCCTACTCACGGATAGTTGTTCTTTTAATCCAATTTCCCGGGAAGAAGTCAGCGCTCTCCGCTAATGGCGACGCGGCTTCGCTTCGCAGGCTGGGTGAAGACGACTCTCAGCACCGCTCCAAGACCCCTCCGCTGCTCCGCAGCCTTTAAAAAGGCTATTTCGCAGCGTCGGGGGGGGGGCGCAAAGGTGCCCGCCGAGTCTCCAGTTCACAGGCAACGCGCCTGTGATTTTTAGGGGTCCCCGCTTCGCCGTAGCTGACAGGACCCGAACCCACGAAGCAGATCTCTCCCGGAGCTCCGGTTGAGATCCGCCATTAAGCGCCGGCGCTAACCGGAAGTCCTGAAATATGATATTATTACAGGTCACTTCTTTCCTTTAGGAATTTGAAAACGGAGCCGTGATGATGAGAATTCAGAGTCAGCTATGCAATGAATTATAGAAAGTTGGTTGAGAAAATGACAACATAAAAATAACTTCTATCAATCACAGTGGGGGCAGCATAATTCTGATCACACAAAGCTGCATGGGTGCTTGTCTACAACAGTGGAGCCTTCCTTCATAGGGAGCTGTTTGGCCCATCTAGCTCTGGCGGTTCCCTCACTTGCAAGAAGTAAGGGTACAGGGAACCAGGGCCTTCTCAGTAGTGGCGCCTGCCCTGTGGAATGCCCTCCCATCAGATGTCAAGGAAATAAACAACTATCTGACTTTTAGAAGACATCTGAAGGCAGCCTTGTTTAGGGAAGTTTTCAATGTTTGATTTTTTTATCGTGTTTTTAATATTCTGTTGGGAGCTGCCCAGAGTGGCTGGGGAAACCCAACCAGATGGGTGGGGTATGAACAATTATTATTATTATTATTATTATTATTATTATTATTATTATTATTATCTTGTCTGCACTGATAGGCAGGTGTCTTTCTCCGCCCTTCCTGTGGATGACAGGGGTTTAAGTTGGGATCTTCTACGTGCAAAACTCTGCCATTAACCTACTACCCTTTCCATTTGAAATGTAAATGCCGACCGCAACAAATTGGTAATACAACAAAAGAATTCCCTACGCATGTGCAGCACAGCTTAGCAGCCCCTGACAGACCAGAATGTGCTTCCCTTCGGATTTTGTAATGCAAGGGTATATGGCAGTTGAAGGAGAGTATTCTTTCGGTCAGGGAGCAGGAAATCAAGCTGCCTTCTTCTGTTCAGTCTCCAACTGATGGCTTGAGCCACACTGTCATCTTTTTGTCACCATATTCTTCCTGGCAAGGAGGAGGCCTAGTAATCCGGTAGCCCTTTAACCTCTTGCCAAAGGGTCCTTCCATTCAAGGACTGCAGTCTGAAGGTCACTGGCAATTTGATCCAAGTCTTCTTTCTGGCAGTTACGAGTTTCATGGTTAGTTCGATTTGACAAAGTCTTGTGGTACCCTAAAGTCATTGTGGCGTGAGCTTTAGATTTCAGTTAAGCAGCTAAGTTTGGATAACAAGACAGTGGCATCTTGAACAGGCGTCTTATACAGCAGAAGCCCCAAATCAACATTTTTGATTATCAGTAAATGCAACTTTTGCGGGGGGGGGGCAGGGGGGGACTGTAAGTCTACTAAGATAAAGAAATGGTCACAAGATAGCATTGAGTAAATAAATAGATTTTAGGGTCCAATTTATTGCAATTTCACCTTTGGGATTGAAAATGTTCTTTGCACAAATGGAATGTGACATTTCTTGAGAATTAATAGTGACTGGGGAAGTTGAAATTGAACATTAACCCTTCCAGAGCTGGAGAAGCTTTGCTTTTTAACATCCTATGGAGAAATGAACATTCCCTCTGACCAAAGGAAAAAAGCAGACGAAATCAAGAAGCAACAAATATGTTTGTGTTCGTTTGCTCAATGGAGGGAAAAACAAAGGAACAGTAGTAACCAAATTCAGGAAAACAAAATTCACAATACTAGTAACTATTTTATGGTTGCGGAATTTTCAGTTATCCTTCCCAGTAAACATTTGACTGGTATTGCAAGGCTTGCAGTAACAAAGTTCTAATTCATGGGTAGGCAAACTAAGACCTGGGGGCCGGATCTGGCCCAATCACCTTCTAAATGCGGCCCGCATACAGTCTGGGAATCAGTATGTTTTTACATTAGTAGAATGTGTGCTTTTATTTAAAATGCATCTCTGGGTTATTTGTGGGACCTGTCTGGTGTTTTTACATGCATAGAATGTTTGCTTTTATTTAAAATGCATCTCTGGGTTATTTGTGGGGCATAGGAATTTGTTCATTTTATTTTTTTTTCAAAATATAGTCCGCTCACCCCCCAAGGTCTGAGGGACAGTGGATCGGCTCCCTGCTGAAAAAGTTTGCTGACCCCTGTATTCTGCTCTGGTCAGACCTCACCTGGAGTACTGTGTCCAGTTCTGGGCACCACAGTTCAAGAAGGACACTGACAAACTGGAACGTGTCCAGAGGAGGGCAACCGAAATGGTCAAAGGCCTGGAAACGATGCCTTATGAGGAACGGCTAAGGGAGCTGGGCATGTTTAGCCTGGAGAAGAGGAGGTTAAGGGGTGATATGATAGCCATGTTCAAATATATAAAAGGATGTCACATAGAGGAGGGAGAAAGGTTGTTTTCTGCTGCTCCAGAGAAGCGGACATGGAGCAATGGATCCAAACTACAAGAAAGAAGATTCCACCTAAACATTAGGAAGAACTTCCTGACAGTAAGAGCTGTTCGACAGTGGAATTTGCTGCCAAGGAGTGTGGTGGAGTCTCCTTCTTTGGAGGTCTTTAAGCAGAGGCTTGACAACCATATGTCAGGAGTGCTCTGATGGTGTTTCCTGCTTGGCAGGGGGTTGGACTCGATGGCCCTTGTGGTCTCTTCCAACTCTATGATTCTATGATTCTATGATTCCTGTTCTAATTTAAATAAAAAATATGTTCTAGATGTAAGAGATTGTTACTTTGTAGAAAGCCAGTGAACTAAGGCTTCATTAGATACTGGAAGTATATAAAATATCAAAGTACAGTTAACAGGAACATATGCAAACAGTAAAGCCGCTGAACTGATATACAGTATGAGATTTCCTCCCCAAATGGGCATTTTTTCCTATTATCCCCTGAAGAAGTTGGTAGAGCATGAGACTCTTAATCTCAGGGTTGCGGGTTCAATCCAAACCTTCCTGCAATGCTAGGGTTGCACTAGATGAGCCTCGTGGTTCCGTCCAACTCTACAATCTATGATTCCACGACTTAAGAGCTGGCATATTGGTGAAGTAGTTATATTTATTGAAATATAATGTAAGATCTGCAAATCAAGAGCCAATTCATAAGTGAGGGCAGGTGATTTTATTCATTATAAATATAGGGGAGCTCCCTTCCGTCCCTCCACCCACTTCGCTGCACAGCTCTCCCTCTTTCTGTGCTGGCTTCAGCGATAGCTGCGCAGCTTGCATTCGCTCCATAAGACACACACACACATTTCCCCATACTTTTAAGGAGGAAAAAAGTGCGTCTTATGGAGCGAAAAATACGGTACTTGGTAAGAACTGTTTTTTGGTTTATCTCCTTCTTGGCTGCCACCGTGGGAGGGATCAGATTCCCTGACGCCTGACATTGCCCTACTAAATGACCCTTGGTGGATGTGGGGGCTGAGCATGCATGCTGCAACCTGGCAGCAAAGTGTTGATCCTAGACCAGCCTATGGACACTCCAGACCAGGGGTCAGCAAAGTTTTTGTGGCTTGGGACGGTTCATGGTCCTGCAGATGCCGCGGTGGGATGGAGTGTTTGTGCGCGCAAACGCTATTTCCGGTGCTCCTTCTGGCACGGAGGGGGTGTGCGCAGCTTCCCATTGGCTGCAGCAGCTTCCTGCAGCCAATGGGAAGCCGGTCAGCGTTGCGGAAGGCGGTCCCCGCTCTGCTCTGCGCTGGTTTAGACCCTCAAGCCTGTAGCTTCACTGCTTTTACCAATATTCCTTCCAAAGTAAACTCCCCTCCTCTCACTAGTGTAAAAATTAAGGACTCAGCATGGCTGCCCAAAAGTATCCCGCCATCATTCTTCATGGATGGTAGCCCTGCACTGCTGAGTTCTATTATAGTTTATATGACTGATGAAATTAGAGAGTAGACACGTTTCTGTTGGGTACAGCTTTCAATGAGCTGTTGGACAAGACGACTTCTGTGACATGCTTAATCCTCCAGTCTCTCGTAGCTTTTTTTGTTTTGCTTTGTGGAGAACATGGATTTGTGCCAGAATCAGCCTTGACTTTACATTAGCCTTATGCCTCATTCATTGCGCAAAGCAGGTGGGCTTGAAGGCTTCAGTTTACAGCAGGGGTCAGCAGGGGGCCGGTCCACTGTCCCTCAGACCTTGTGGGGGCCCAGACTATATTTTTTGGGGGGGGGATGAACAAATTCCTATGCCCCACAAATAACCCAGAGATGCATTTTAAATAAAAGGACACATTCTACTCATGTAAAAACACACTGATTCCTGGACTGTCCGTGGGCCAGATTTAGAAGGCGATTGGGCCGGATCCGGCCCCCGGGGCCTTAGTTTGCCTACCCATGGTTCACAGTTTCCTTTCCATTTTTATCTTACCACAACGTACTTGTGCTCCATTTTTTCAGAGTAAACCTAGAGCATAGCTTTTTAAACATAGGCCAGTCACTTATTATTTCACAGTGTAGCCTAAGATCTTTTTCCGTGTGGAACAATACTCCTAGAGCGGAGTTTACGAGGTCAGCTGCATACTTTATAATTGTGAGGAAATGGAACCAGGAAAATGAAAATTCAGATGCCAGGCTTTGCATGATGTTTTGATCTTCCTTTTGATAAGAGGCATCTTTTTCTTTTCTTTTTTGGCCCTAGTGGGAGAGATTAGATTTTTCTCATTTCTTTTTCCTGTTAAAAGACCACAGTGCTATAGATAAGAATTGTATGAGCAATATAAAAGAGGCTTGTTTCCTGCAGGCTGCAGAAGTTTTAACCAAATAGCAGAGATTCTGTTCTCACAAGATCAGGCATAAAAATGTAACGGACGTGATATAGTGAATAGGCATTCTGAAGGCGGACCAATTTATATTTTACTGCAACAATGAAAACAAAACAAAAAACCACATTTGCAATGTGCATCGCTGGCAGTGCATGCCTTATCTACTGCTGCAAAACTCGGTCTTCCAAAGGAAGTTGCAGTTCACTAGCCAAAATATAGCACAGCACTCCCCACTTTTTAATAATATTTTATTCTGATGTATCAGACCCATGTAGAATTTTAACTCTCTTCTTTCCCCCCAGCTGGACCCAAGAAAGCACTGATTTGCTTCAGAAGCAACCACTAAACTATGGTCTAGCATCATGTGCATGAGACTGAGATGAGCCTCAGAAGCACACATTCTCTCTCCTTCTTGCTGGACTTTTATGCATGGCAACTGCCTGCTTCCATTCCTGGTTTGAGGCATATCATGGTTTGCCTTTCCTCCCAACCAGCGAAGTGTGGTTTGTGCTACTGTCAGGGACTGGATAGGAGGAGGAATGGTGCAGACTGCCTCCGCCTCCTCAACCTTCCAGAGAAGAGGAAGACAGTATAGATTTACAACAGTGGTTTGCGGGAGGTTAATGCTCAGAGGTAGATGAGGGGCGAAGTTGGGAAATAATGGGAGAGAAGGAGGAGGCAGAGCCAGAGGGGCAGCTGGCTAACACGTTATTACTAGAAAGCATTCCGGATCCCTCTTCTCCCAGAACCTGGCAAGCACTGAAAGTAGGAGAGCAAACGGCCTTAAGTGGCCACAGTAAGGTGTGTGATGCTGTTGACCAGGCATAGGCAAACTCGGCCCTCCAGATGTTTTGGGACTACAACTCCCATCATCCCTGACCACTGGCCCTGTTAGCTAGGGGTGGTGGGAGTTGTAGTCCCAAAACATCTGGAGGGCCGAGTTTGCCTATGCCTGCTGTTGGCGATTGAGGAGAGAAGGGGGTGGAGATTACTCGGAGCAACGCCATTACTCCAAGAGGCTGCATTTCTAAGCCTCTCTCTGTGAATATTGAATAAAAGACATTGGTAAGAGCCTTTCTTGTCTATCTATTCCTGGCAGCCTACCATGGAGGGCATAGGATTCCCTGACGCCTGACAGCTACCTTGCAAAACAGGCTCAAACCTTCATTTGCTCTTCATTTGCTCACTCTATGTGGGGCTGCCCTTGAGACTGACCCAGGTGCAGAATGCTGCAGCGAGACTCCTTACGGGGTCTTCGCTGCGAGATCACATTCACCCGGTGCTATACCAGCTGCACTGGCTCCCGGTGGAGTACAGGATCAGGTTTAAGGTGCTGGTTTTAACCTTTAAAGCCCTATACGGCCTAGGACCCTCCTATGGGACCGCCTCTCCTGGTATGCCCCACAGAGAAACTTATAGTCTTCAAATAAAAACATCTTGAAGGTCCCAGGCCGTAGAGAAGTTAGGCTGACCTCAACTAGAGCCAGGGCTTTTTCGGCTGTGGCTCCGACCTGGTGGAACACTCTGTCACAAGACACTAGGGCCCTGCGGGACTTGACATCTTTCCGCAGGGCCTGCAAGACAGAGCTGTTCCGCCAGGCCTTTGGCCAGGGCACAGCCTGACTCCCTCCTTCGGCAATCTTCGCGGAGCTCTGGCCCAATGGTGGCCAGTGGCTTGAATTTAATTAATTTTATAATGAATGATTTTAGAGTGTTGTTTGTGCTGTACTTTTGTACTGTTTTATTGTTGTTAGCCGCCCTGAGCCTGGCTTCGGCTGGGGAGGGCGGGATATAAATAAAATTTATTATTATTATTATTATTATTATTATTATTATTATTATTATTTGATGTTACATTTGGCCACACTAGTAATAAAAGTGAGTTCCTGTCCTTCCTTATGTGGAATTCCTGCACCAGGCCTCAGTTTCCATTCCTGGCATCTCCAAGGAGAAAAGACACCCACCTGAAATTCTGCTGCCAGTCACCGTACTGAGCTGGATGAAGCAATGCCAGCTTTTAAACTTTCAAACACACTAATAGATAAGAGTTACCCTATATTTTCTGCACAAGAAGATCACAGTGTCATTAAGCTGATGGTGTTAGTCCAGGGATGGGAATCTGTAGTGGGACCCCCGGCTATAGGGCAGTATATAAATAATAATAATAATAATAATAATAATAATAATAATAATAATAATAGTTGTCAGGGATTATGGGAGTTGAAGGTCCACAGGTTCTCATCCCTCTTAGACCAAGGACAGATTTGTAAGTTGGTTTATTTAGGTGGCAGTTCTTTCCGTGCCCAGAATTCCACATCAGATTTTGTATTTTTGTCTTTAATTCAAACTGCCCTTTCATGTTACATTTAGCTAAGTTTGCATATGTGGAATGGCTCCTGTATTTTCAAAAATATACAGTAACTGCCGATCCATTCATGAATGAAGGAGTGAATAGGTGTTGCAGGCAAATTTGCTTTGTCTTAATTATATGTGGGGAAACTAGTGATTTCCCTGACTTGGAGGAGCTCCATCATGACAAAATTTGATCATTCATTGATCTGATAAATGCCATTTCTTCTTTTTCTCTTCTGTTATCTTAGAACTGCTTAAACATAATATGAAGGAGTAAAACACACTGCATGCAGACGTGACAGAAACGTGTGTTATCATAGAGTCCTATATGAAATGGACAGTCCATTTCTGCATTGCTGCTTCTTGTGGAAAGCGCAGTAGAACTTCTAGAAGATTAAATTCAGTGACATGGATCACAAGACTAGAAAAGGTTTATTTTTGAGTATACCCACAGACTTTAGTACATAGTAAAGAGTGAATGGTTTCTGGATTATACTCTGGGTGTCAGTAATATAAGGAATTTGGGCATGAATTTCCAGGTCGATATTTTTATTTCCAGTGCTCAGGTACACATAAATTTAAAAATAGAGTCATGGGTTACTTTATAAGTTACTACTGTGTTCTTGTAACAAAGAATCGTGTTATCTCTTACCAGATCATAAAGGACTATATACAGGCAGCCCCCCATTTTTGCGAGGGCAGGGGTGACAACTTGTGCCCCCCACCCACATTGGAGGGGGAAGCATCGTGTGACGCACCATGTGATGTCATGTGACATGTCCCACCCAGTGGGACATGCCACAGGGCATGCTCTGGGGGACAGTACACACAGAGAGCCCGTGTGGTGTAGTGGTTAAGAGCGGTAGATTCGTAATCTGGGGAACCGGGTTCGAGTCTCCGCTCCTCCACATGCACCTGCTGGGTGACCTTGGGCTAATCACACTACTCTGAAGTCTCTCAGCCTCACTCACCTCACAGAGAGTTTGTTGTGGGGGAGGAAAGGAAAGGAGAATGTTAGCCGCTTTGAGACTCCTTCGGGTAGTGATAAAGCGGGATATCAAATCCAAACTACTACTACTCCTCCTCCTCTTCTTCTTCTTCTTCTTCTTCTTCTTCTTCTTCTTCTTCTTCCCCCTCACTTGTTCCCTCCCGGGTGAGGAGTGAGGCACCCAGAGGGCGGTGGTGGGGGATGTCGGCCCCCTGAATATTGGGGGGCTGGGCCCCCTGATTCAAAATATTGAGGGGGTGGAGCCCTCAGTGCCCCCTATACCCGGCGTCAGTGTGCGAGGGTTATGTTCTGAGCCACCGCACCCATCAGTAAAACCATGTATAATGGAAACCCGTTGAAAAAGCCTGTGAACGCCTTGCCCCCGTTCTGCCCTTTTAGTGGCATTTCAGTGACATCTTTATGACATTTCTGGGTTGGCGTGTTACACGTCAGCACAGTTGCGCACATATTGAACATGTACTTTAAAAGAAAATGCAGGGAATGCTATAATCTAGTAAAATAAAAGTTAACGTGCAATATAAAAATACATGCAAGCCATCCTTTGATGCCCCTACTGAACTTTCTGTCTTGAGGCCTGCAATAAATATCATTGATTAGGACTTGTTACTTTCTTCTCTCTCTCTTTTTAACCAGTCACTTGGCAGCTAGGAAGCTGTTGCTGGGGGATGGGCAGTCAGCTTCAAGCATGAAAGGATTAAGATGAGCTTGCTTGGTAATTGAAAGCTTTCTGAAGCCTTGTACTGAAATATGAAGCTCATCTGACTGTTTTTCCATGTAAAGCTTTGAACCGATTTCCGTTCCGTCCTCCCTTTTGTACATCCCTGCCCTCCGCTGTTCAGTGAAGCAGCAGTTTGGTATCCTGTTACCGCAGCAGAAGGCCAGATGCTCTCCGACACAGTTCACAAAGAGATCACTGTCAAGGCTAGAAGGGAAAAGGGGTTTTCGGCATGTAATCGGCGAGACGAAATGGCCCATTGGCTTTAAGGGCTAACGGAGGCAAGACCTGGCAATCCACCCTGCTGAAGCCAAACAGGGGACAACTTCATTACACTCTCCTGAGGTGGTTAAAGGCAGTGCTGAAAGATTTATCTTTTTCTTTTAAAAGCTCATTTCAAAAAGTAAGAAACGAGAGCAGTGAGAGACATTAGGACAGAATAAAAATGATGATGTCCAGCTAGAATAAACAGCTTGGAAATGCTGAAAGGGCTCCACTCTGTGTGTAAATAGTAAAGGTAAAGGTACCCCTGACCGTTAGGTCCAGTCACGGCTGACTTGGGTTGCACGCTCATCTCACTCTATAGGCCAAGGGAGCTGGTGTTTGTCCACAGACAGCTTCCGGGTCAAGTGTCCAGCATAAATAAACCACTTCTGGTGCACCAGAGCAGTGCACGGAAACGCCATTTACCTTGCTATGTTTGGGGTCTGGTAATAATGATCCCATAGGACGCGGGTGGCGCGGTGGGTTAAACCACAGAGCCTAGGACTTGCCGATCAGAAGCTCGGCGGTTCGAATCCCTGTGACAGGGTGAGCTCCCGTTGCTTGGTCCCAGCTACTGCCAACCTAGCAGTTCGAAAGCTCATCAAAGTGCAAGTAGATAAATAGGTACCGCTCTGGCGGGAAGGTAAACGGCAGTTCCGTGCGCTGCTCTGGTTCGCCAGAAGCGGCTTAGTCCTGCTGGCCACATGACCCGGAAGCTGTATGCCGGCTCCCTCGGCCAGTAAAGCGAGATGAGCGCCGCAACCCCAGAGTCGGCCACGACTGGACCTAATGGTCAGGGGTCCCTTTACCTTTAATAATGATCGCAGTACCAACAGGAGATCTACATGAGGCCTTGTATTCTATATACCTCAGCTGAGTGGTAACTTAAAAATGGTTGCTAGCACCCCAAAAACATTTTTTGGTGCGATATACGTAGCTCAGGTGCCACTGTGGCATAAAAACTCCTAATCTGGCTACCTCCCACGCCATCTACTCCTGCACCAATCTCGGGTTTCTAGCTTGCTCACGCACACACTCTGTTATGTGTTCTCATTATGAACTTCCATTGAGCGTTGCTGCCGCGTACTCTTTTAGAAAAAGCCCGACAGCTTTCAAAGTCCAGATTAAGAAGTGTATATTTATCCAATTACTGTAATTTGACATTTTTAAAGCTCTCAAATCCTACTCTTTGTCTTGCATATTTCCTGGCAGCTGGTACAAAACAATGACTTTAGTGTCTTCTTGCCTGTGATGAAGTAAACCAATTTACGATAAAGCCTGCGTATTGATTCTAGGATGTGGATTTCTCTTAACACGAGCTGAAAACATGCTGTGACCTTTTAAAATGGCTTCTGTTGCCGATGGTGGTCATCCCATGTCCTTTATAACCTTCCCCCTTATATCTGATAGGCTAAACATTTGCTGTTGCAGTCTGCTGGAAGACTCTGTACTGATCTCGTATGTTTACAGCCAAATCTACAAAGTTATCCAGCTTGTGTGTTCAGCCTGAGCCTACTTTGTCCCTTAAACATTGCTGATTTTCACTGGTGAAGATTTAGAGTTTGTATACGTTTCCTTGGAAATAAATTCCACTAAGTGCATGGAATCTGCTCCCCAAATTATTCTGGATAGGATTGACATGCTATGCACACTTACTTGGGGAGTGCCTTTGATTGAACATGGTGGTATAACATCTCAGCATTTTAGATTCAAGGTGTGTACATCTGTAATCCTACGCAAATATACCAGTAGCTAGGCCAAAGTCTTATTAAAGTCAGTGACACTTATTTCTGAATCAACATGGTTAGGATAGGACTGATAAACCCAAATATTCAAGCTCTAGCTGCGGATCCATTCCTATTTAAATAGCTGATGAATTTAAAATTCCCCAAGGATTTAAATGACTGAGTGTTGGAAATTGCACTTAGATCTTCAGGCTAGCTAGAATATGTGCAGAGTCTTATGAGATGTGTTCACTATATGCTAATTGCTCATCCAGAGAAGGTCAAGAGTTCCCATTTAATCCACCTAAGGCAAATGATTGCTTGACATTTGCTTCTGTTCTGAAAAGTGCCTGTACAAAAATGGCACACTTTCCTTTAAGAAGTGCTCAGTGTTCATTCTCGTTAGCTGTGTAAAACTCTTTAATCTTAGGGTTGTGGGTTTGTGCCTCACACTGGGCAAAAGATTCCTGCATTGCAGGAGAGTAGACTAGATCGGGGTTCTGCAACTTTGTGTCTCCAGCTGTTTTTGGACTACAACTCCCATCATCCCTAGCTAGCAGGACCAGCGGTCAGGGATGATGGGAATTATAGTCCAAAAACAGCTGGAGACCCAAGACTGGACTAGATGATCCTCATGATCCCTTCCAGCTTTACAATTCTATGGTTCTATGAACTATTTATTTCTTTTGTACAAAACAAGAGAGGCTCAAGACTATATATTGATACATGTGAGTATAAATTAAGATCTGGTAGTATACAGTGAGGGGGGGAAAGTATTTGATCCCCTGCTAAATTTGCCCGTTTGGCCTCTGATGAAGAAATGGCCAGTCCATAATTTTAATGGTAGGTTTATTGTAGCTGTGAGAGACAGAATAATAACAGGAAAACCCTCAGAAACCCAGAAGACAAAAGTCAGAGATTGTTGTGCATTATAATGAGTGAAATAAGTATTTGATCCCTTTGCAAAAGATGTCTTAGTACTTGGTGGCAAAACCCTTGTTGGCAATTACAGACGTTTCTTGTAGGTGGCCACCAGGTTTGCACACATCTCAGGAGATATTTTGTCCCACTCCTCTTTGCAGATCCTCTCCAAGTCACTGCCGTTTCAGAATCAGGATGATTAGAAAGATGTACGAAGCCATTCATTTTTCGATCCCAATGTTTTTGTAATTGTCATATGTCATGAAAACAGGTGACATCCCAGACAGTTGGATAGCTGGATTGATGGGTAAAGGTAAAAGGTGAAGGACCTCTGGACAGTTAAGTCCAGTCACAGGCGACTCTGGAGTGCAGCGCTCATCTCGCTTTCAGGCCAAGGGAGCCAGCGTTTGTCCACAGGCAGCTTTCCGGGTCATGTGGCCAGCAGGACTAAACCACTTCTGGTGCAACAGGACACTGTGACGGAAACCAGAGCGCACGGAAACGCCGTTTACCTTCCCGCCACAGTGGTACCCATTTATCTACTTGCACTGGTTTGCTTTCGAACTGTTAGGTGGGCAGGAGCTGGGACAGAGCAACGGGAGCTCACCCCGTCGCGTAGATTCGAACTGCTGACCTTCCAATCAGCAAGCCCAAGAGGCTCAGTGGTTTAGACCACAGCGCCATCCATATCCCTAGGATTGATGAGTAAACATTACTGCCAGTTTATTAAGGGGATGGGAGAATTATCCTAATCCTTGTCTACCTCAAGTGTTTCAGACTGTAGCAGGCTCATGCAACTTTCAGATGAATCTTCCCATTTAAACTGCGTACTTACAGAAATGCATTTCTGCAGAACTTTGTGGAGAAAGAAAAAAACAACCCCAGAGTATGTGATATTTTAGGGTCACTGGAACATGGATAATAATTCTGCTGTTTGCCTCTGTTGTTAATAGCCACCCACTTAACAGATCTCTCCCCACTGACATTTTCTATAGCTTTAATTTGTTTCTGTGCATGGTCACCTCCACATATGCACCAGTGGCATTTCGCCCCAGACAGGAGTCTTTCACAGCTTGCTAGCACCTACCATATGTCTGCATCAAAAAGCCCATTCAGCACTTTATCGAGATCATTGTGTAGCCTTTGCCTCCATGAATGGATCTGCTGGCTTGCCTTTTTCCTCTGTAGAGTAGGTTGACGGTGCACTTTTCTGAAACACAGCCTGGAAACTACATTTAGAACAGAAACATGTCTAGGAGAAATTAGTGCATGCTATATTAGGATGTATGCATATGCCATTTTCAGTAACTGCTGATGCTTAATATCATACATCTTAATTTATACCAGAGAGTAAAATAACATGTAATGTATTCAGTTGTGTTCTGTGTATAGTGAAGTTTTTCCAGTAATATATTTGTGTGGGGGTGGTGCACTTCTATTTATTTATTTTAGTCATATCTTGCAATACAGTGGTACCTCAGGTTAAGTACTTAATTCTTTCTGGAGGTCCGTACTTAACCTGAAACTGTTCTTAACCTGAAGCACCACTTTAGCTAATGGGGCCTCCTGCTGCTGCTGTGCTGCCGGAGCACGATTTCTGTTCTCATCCTGAAGCAAAGTTCTTAACCTGAAGCACTATTTCTGGGTTAGTGGAGTCTGTAACCTGAAGCGTATGTAACCTGAAGCATATGTAACCCGAGGTACCACTGTATTGCTAGTCTTGGGCACCTGAACTTAGCCAGATGCCATTGTGACACTAATGTGAGGTCCAAATTTAGATGCTACCTTAATCCGACACTTTGGCTTCCTGTCTTATTTTCTTGTTTCAGAAAAAAAGAATTTGATGGGCAGGGAATGCCATTTCGCTATCCCTGTGTTCATGTATACAGTGGTACCTTAGTTGTCAAACTTAATCCATTCCAAGAGTCCATTCGACTCCCGGAACCATTCATAAACCAAGGTGCGGCTTCTGATTGGCTGCAGGAGCTTCTGGCACTCAATTGGAAGCCACGGACTTCCGGGGTGGCGCCATCGGCAATGGCGGACTCCCTCTGAACTGGAGGGACCAGCTCCGCGCGAAACGGGTCGTTTCCGCTACGGCGAAGCGGGGACCCTTTAAAAAATCACAGGTGGATGAAGCCTGTGACCATGGGACTCGGCAGGCACCTTTAGCGCCCCCCCAACCCACAAAGGAACCCATTAACGGGCTCCGAAGCGAAGAGGGGGAAGTGGCGCGGTGCTGTGAGTCTACTGCTTTTTCCGTGGAGCGAAGCCGCATAGCCGTTGCCGGAGAGCGCTGCCTTTTTCCTGGGACAATTTGGCATCTAAAGAATCACCCGTGAGTACTTAAAACTTGAACAATTGGATTTTAAATAAGGACTGGCCAGTAGAGAGGAATTGGACTCAAAATTTACCTCAAGTCGGTACTGAAACGGGAAGGTCTAAACAGGAAGTCAGCCTTCCGTTTCTTTGTAGTTAGAATAAAGCAAAGACAAAGTAAACTAGAGCTTAGAAAATTACTTTTAAAGGATTGGCTTTCATCATTTAAAATCGTGGAACCCGCAGGAGAAGAAGGGGGATCTCTTTTTGGACTGTTTAAACCTGCAGAAGTGAGTTTAAAGTAAAGTAACTTTCCACCGTCCTGATCCTGGAGCGGAGTGTCAGAACTGACGTTTGAAGCTCATTGACCAGAGACAAATATTTTTATAGACAGCTAAAAGAAAAGTAACATAGTGACTCCATTGTTTCCTTTTGCATTTCAAAGGAACAAATATTGACTGAATATCTTAAAAAAGAAACTTTGTTGCTATTGCTCTTAAAAGAAAGAATAAACAGAAGTTTCCCCCCTAGAGGGAGACTGTGAAATTGTAACCAACTTCAGGAGCTTGCAGCTGTTACAGATTACAATCGTGGGAAAGGACTTGTGACCTTGCAGGACAATGTTTTCAGAAGCTCTGTTGGGTGCTTTCTGTAAAATAAATGCCCTATTGGATCAGCTAAGCCAGAAGACGGATTTGATGACTAATGCGACCAGAAATTTTGAACAGGCAGTAGGAAACTACATGGAGCCTACCCAGGAACTAAAACAGGAGTGTGCTATGACAGCACAGATGAGAGAAGAGGATACTGCTGAATCCTGGGTGCCAGAAATGGAGGGAGTTGCGGCCCTGCAGGATCATGAGCCTTTGGATTTGATAAATGAATTTGGAAAAAACCAGATTTGGAAAGATAAAGTTTGGTTTGGTTTGGAAATGGGGGGTTGGACTGACCCTCCCATGCAGGGATGTTTGGACTTTCTGAGTCTGGTAATGGGCCGTCAGATGTTTGGAGCTGTGGGGGCTCTTAATTTTGGAGGGAATCTGAAACAGGTGTTTAAATACCACATGGAGTTTAGTCTGGACTATGGAAATGGGGTTGATCTGCTGAAAAGGGTCAAAAACATTACTAAGCTGGAGTTCCCACGAGTGAAAGGAAAATATGAAGAAGAGTCGCGGAAGGGACATGGAAGAGACTTGAGGGCCTCGGACATAAGGATACCAGGTTAATGCGCTAGATTAATGGGATAAAAAGGACTGACAAAATCCGGGACCAGGAGGAAGGGACGCTGGATGAAGATTGGATTGTTTTACTTTTTTTTCTTTTATCATTAGGACTGTTTTAAAATAATTGATGAATGCTAGAAAAATGTTGAATTGGAACTACTTGGTTCTAGTAAAAATGTTTAAAGAATTAGGTTAATGATATGGTTATGAGAAGTTGGTAAAAATAAGATTTAAGTTTTAAGGTTTGCTATAAGACAAGATGAAAATAGATTAAGATAATGTAAGGACAAAATATTATGAACTATGGAAAGGATTTGCTGTGATAATTATTAATCACGATACAAGAAAGGGGAGGAGGAGGAGGTCAAAGAAAGAAGGTAATGAAAGTTAAAAATTTTGAGAATGATGGATGTATTATTTTTTTCTATTTTTCTGTTTTGTCTTTTTTCTGTTTTTTCTTTTTTATAATTTTAAAAAATCTTTAAAATATGATTTTTTTAAAAAAAAATCAATTGGAAGCCACGGAAGTCGTGTCGGATGTTCGGCTTCCCAAAAAATGTTCGCAAACCGGAACACTTACTTCCAGGTTTGCGGCGTTCGGGAGCCGATTTGTTCGGGAGCCAAGCCGTTCAACAACCAAGGTGCCACTATAGAAGGATGGCTTGGCCAAATGCAGTTTAAAAGGTAAAGGGACCCCTGACCATTAGGTCCAGTCGTGGCCAACTCTGGGGTTGCGGCGCTCATCTCGCTTTATTGGCCGAGGGAGCTGGCGTACAGCTTCCGGGTCATGTGGCCAGCATGACTAAGCCGCTTCTGGCGAACCACAGCAGCGCATGGAAACGTTGTTTACCTTCCCGCGGGAGTGGTACCTATTTATCTATTTGCACTTTGACGTGCTTTCGAACTGCTAGATTGTCAGGAGCAGGGACCGAGCAACGGGAGCTCACCCCGTCGCAGGGATTCGAACCACCGACCTTCTGATTGGCAAGTCCTAGGCTCTGTGGTTTAACCCAAAGCGCCACCTGCGCCCCAAATGCAGTTTAAGGAATCTAATTTGAGTAAAGTAGAATTGGAAACAAGGGGTCAAAGAAAACAAACTCAGTTCAGTGGGGTTGTGCATAGAGAAGTTCCCAGTAGATTGAGCTCAGGTTCTGCACCTGCAGTTCCCACCACAATCAATGAAAAGTCCAGGTGCTCATTCTCTAAAGCTGCAGGTCACCTTTTAAGCAAACAACTTTCCCTCCAACTCTTTGGTTGTCGGCTTTGAAAGAAGCACTTTCAAGTTCCTCTTGGTTGTCTTACAGTTTCTCATTACAAGGATTCATGGAAATTGAACAAGGTGTGGGTTGCAATCAATCATGTCTAGAAGCAGCCCAATTGTAATCGGGGATTGCAACAGCACCTTCATCCAGCTGCTATCCTCAGCGGTATTTTCTAAGGAAATGAGATAAATCCTAACAACAGAACCCTTCAACCTTGCATAAAATGCCCGAGAACTGCGTAGGAGTTCTGTCTGAATGTAATTTAACACGCCGCTTTGTGTGTGTTTTTTTCTAAAATGTCATCTTCCCAACTGCCTTGCCAAAATGTTTGACTAACTTTGAGGTGACAGCAATAAGTGATATGCAAGGAAATTTGAACATTTAGTCCCCACGTTCAAGCAAAATTTGGCATTTGCAAAGACCTTCTATTCCAGAATTTTTTAAAAAAATGCCATTGAATTAATCCTCCAAAAGTATACCCCCCTGACCATTAGGTCCAGTCGTGGCCAACTCTGGGGTTGCGGCGCTCATCTCGCTTTATTGGCCGATGGAGCCGGCATACAGCTTCCAGGTCATGTGGCCAGCATGACTAAGCCGCTTCTGGTGAACCAGAGCAGCGCACGGAAATGCCATTTACCTTCCCACCGGAGAGGTACCTATTTATCTACTTGCATTTTGACATGCTTTTGAACTGCTAGGTTGGTTAATACATGCTAATCATTCCTTCATAACTGCAACCTCTGGTGATAAACATGAAATGTCATACCTTGGTTCAAAAATTCCTTGTGACTTGGCTCCTGAACACCGTAAACCCAGAAGTAAGTGTTCCGGTTTGCGACCTTTTTTTGGAATCCGAATGTTCGACACTGCTTCCGTGGCTTCCGATTGTGTGCAGGAAGCTCCTGCAGCCAATTGGAAGCTGCGCTTTGGTTTTTGAACTTTTTCAGAAGTTGAACAGACTTCCAGAATGGATTCTGTTCGAGAACCAAGGTACGACTGTATGTGCAAATGAGCTGTTGCACATCTAGCAGCCCTGAGAGTATTCACACCTCCTGCTGTCCCTACAAAATACATTGTTTCAGTGCAGTCGTTGCACACATTCAGCTGTATGATCTGCAGAGCAGGAGTGGAAAACTTTTCAAGCCTGGTGGGACTGGTTTTTCTCTCACTCACCCTTCATGGGCTATGTTAGACAGGTGGGTGGACCTGTCCATCTCCTGATGTCACAGTGATGTCAGGAAGCCTTTTTTTGCCCACAGGGATCTTCAGAAGCTACTTTGAAGATCTGAAGTCCAGTTAGAAGCACCTTGAGAGGACCTTCTGAAGACGTGGTTGGATCACAAGAAGCCCATCCCATATCTTTGAAAGGAGCTTTCCTGGTGCCATCAATGTCATATATGATGTCAGGTGTTGAGCAGGTGGCTGTGACATGGACAAAATGGCCTCGTGGGTCAACTGAAGGTGCCTGACAAGCCTAGCTAGACCTGTGCGTTGGGGTTTCCCCATTCCTCCTGTACAGTAACAATCGATAGGCAAGCTGGTGTGAAGGCATCTTGAGATAGTCACTCCCGTTTACAGGATCTGTCAGTAGGTCAAGAGTGGTAAAGAACTGGAACGAGATCACAGAAGGGAATTTTGGATATCTGCCCGGCACTAATGGCGGAAGGCTAGATCTCCTAGATCTTGGATGTGACGCACTGAGAATTGCCTTTCTGCGCAGAAAGTGAAAGTGGATGGGTGTCAATGAGAACTTTGGATTACAACAGGAAAATAAAGAAGGAGAAAATTAAAATATTTCGCACAGAACTACAAAGGCCTAACCCGCTTGCTAAACGAATTCAGAGGCTGTTATAAATAAATGAAGGATCAGCATTGGAAATGTTTTATTGGGGCTGTTTGGACTAATTAAGGAATGCAGTACAATATTAGATCAATATTAGATCATCACTCCCTGAACTTCAGAACATGGGAAGTCACCCAAAGATATATAATTTGGCATGAATATTTGGCTTTTTTTGATTGTATTATAATTTTGAATGTTTTGATGTGGTTTTTACTGGATTGCTAAAATGGAAAAGTTCATTAAAAAATTTTTTTAAAAAAAAAGGGAGGTAAAGAGCAAACACACCAGGTCCGAGTACAATGTTTATGAGGGACTACACATGTGAAATGGATTTTATATTTATGAGAAGTAACAGGCACTGTATGTAAGGAGAGAATAATGGTCAGCTGTGATAATGGACTAACTTCAAGTGAAGGATCAAGTGGATATTAAAGAAGAGATGAAGTGGAAGCGGGAAGCCTGATTTTTTTAAAAAAGAAATTGTCTTATAGTAATTTGGTCTGATCTGTAATAATTTGGAAAACCAATAAAACAATATTATAAAAGAGAGAGGTAAAGAGCGTGCCTGAAAATGCAACGGGCCTAGTGGGGAATTCAGACTCAAGGAGTTGAGATCTCAAGATGTTGCCACCAGTGAGGCTTCCTGTGTCAGCATTTCCTTCAACTGGCCAGCGGTGAATGTAAAAAACCTTTATTCCCATAGTGTATATGCAGTTTATCTTTGGCATTTGCATCCTATCTTGTAGTAAAAAAAATATATCCACACGTAGCGCACGGCAGGCACGAAAGAGAGTCTTCTGTGTGTGAAAAATCATCTCTGTGGTTCTGAAGCATGGAGTCTGCATTCAGACCAGGAGAACTTGGCAGATATTTGTGTCTCTGGCAGGGAATGTGGCTACTGGTTGACGGATTGAGCATTTCATGGAAGAGCTTCGCTATTTATCTGGGCCGAAGTCTCACTTTGTTTCCACAGTGGCAGTTGTTGTACCTCTCATCCTTCATGAGTAGAGCCATTTCCTTTCCAGATTGTGTCCTGCCGGTTAACTTTTTGCCATTGCATTCGAAAAGGCGCCGTATCAATTTCTCCTGTGTTGTTGCCATCCTACTAATCCATTTTATGCTGATATTAAATCTAGGCAGTTCAAAGAGGTGCTATGGCGGTTGTTCCAGAAATGCAAGCTTTTCAGCTTGCCAGGTGGAATGATGCCCCCTCCCTCTGTTCACTGTTCTGCAGGGGGGCGGTTTCCTGGTTCCCCCCTAAAGTATGGTTACCAGATTTCTTTTAATGAATCCGGGGACACTTTTTAATTTTTATTTTGAAGTTGAATAGCAACAGGGGGTCCGTAGTGGGGATGTTGAGGCAAAAGACCCTGGGCCCAAGCACACATGCATATTGTATAAAGGTGCAAAGCCCTTCTTTCGCAACCTGTGAAACATGAATGTGCAGAGTTCTTAAAAAACTGGGCAACTGCGCACCGTCCGCAACTCCCAAGCCTCTCCCAATCAGTCAAAACAAAGGGGGAAGGGGGCAGGAGATCTGTACTGCCGGATGTCCCCGGTTCCCCTTCGGCAGTGGCAGTGGCAGTCAGCAGCCCGGTAGCGCAGTTGGCTCTGGCTGGCTTCAGGAGCTGCTTGCTGCCGTGTCGCGTGCCATTTTTCCTCACCAGAAGTCCCCATATTATGTGTTGCGCACAAGACACATCATATGGGGACTTCCAGAGAGGAAAAATGGCAGGCCCAACAGCAGCGAGCAGCTCCTGAAGCCAGCCAGAGCCAACTGTGCTACCAGGCTGACTCCGGGCTGCTGTGGCTGTCGCTGCCATGTTTCCCAGACAGATTTGCAAATCTAGGGACTGTCCCTGGGAACCAGGGACGTCTATTTTATGGCAGTGGGGGGAGCCCTATTGCTCTAATGGAAGTTCTTGTGCAGGCTTCCAGTGATGGGACTAGTCAGTAGAATCCCACCTATACCTTCTTCAAAAATCTACTTTAGGGTATTCTTCCACCTACTTCTCATCCCCTGCTTTTGGTAGATGCCATCCGACTTGTAGTGGGATAGATGCAGTACACGGATGTAATAATTCAAATTCATAATGTATTAATAATAAAAATCCTGGAAAATTTAAGAAACAGATACAGGAGAAGTCAGAAGTACTGTTGCTCGATAGCAGAGGGCAAAGTGTTATGAAGTGCATGATTGATTTGGGGTCTTTAGATTTCATGCTTATCCCAACCTGTTAGTTACAGCACAAATCTAACTAAGGTAAAGGTGAAGGTACCGTTGACCATTAGGTCCAGTCGCGGACAACTCTGGGGTCGCACGCTCATCTCGCTCTATAGGCCGAGGGAGCTGGCGTTTGTCCGCAGACAGCTTCTGGGTCATGTGGCCAGCATGACTAAGCCGCTTCTGGTGAGCAGCACACGGAAACGCCGTTTACCTTCCCGTCAGAGTGGTACTTATTTATTTACTTGTACTGTGACATTCTTACAAACTGCTAGGTGGGCAGGAGCAGGGACCGAGCAACGGGAGCTCACCCCGTCACGGGGATTCGAACTGCCAACCTTCTGTTCGGCAAGTCCTAGGCTCTGTGGTTTAGACCACAGCGCCACCCGCATCCCTACAAATCTGACTAGTTCAGTTTAAACTGCATTTAAGGGAGGGGGGCGTTTGATTTGTATGAGTTGCATTCCTTGTTCACTGGTATGTTAAGTGTTATGTTGAGGCGGAAAAGGCCAACTAGATGTTTAGCAAATGTAAGTGGAATTATAGGAATATGAAATTTCTTTATCTCTACCTGTTTTGTTAGAACTTCAGGATGGACGTGATGCCTAAAGGAAATGATTATCTATCCTAGATTGTGAAGAATTTTCTGTATGGATTTATATTTTATTTGTTTTATTTTGGAAAAGTTTTACATCATAGTCTTTGCTGGTGCCAGCTCAATGGGCACAGAAAAACATCTTGCAATCTCAACCCCAAGAGACTTCCCTAAGAAATTTTCAGATTATTTTTTAAAGTGCTGCGCCTTCCTAGCCTGAAACAGAAATATTGAAAAACAAAATAGAATGTTTGTGAAATGGCATTTCTAGCCTTCTGGAAGGGAATGGCCTTCTTAGCATCGCCAGAAATCACTGCTGCGATCTCTTATAGGATTAAAATAAGAAGACATGCAATTTAGACAGGTCACAGAACCCATTATTCTCACAAAGGAAATACAACCTTGAGGAAAGACGTCTGAATTGTGTGTGTGTTAAATAGATTACAGACTCATAGGCACATTGCAACAGGTTCAGAGGAAGGAAACAACGATTGCCAGCAGTGTGGAGAATAAGTCCTATGAGAAAAGATTGGAAGAACTGGGTATGTTTAGCCTAGAGAAGAGGAAACTGAGGTGGCGGTAGCAGTGGAAAACATAAAGGCATCTCCAAATAGCTGAATGCCAAATAGCTGAATGCCACAAAAAGGGGAGGATGACTTGTTTACTGCTGCCTTAAAAGACAGGGCAAGATGTTAAGGGTTTAAGTTACAGGATGGTAGAATCAGCTGAACACCAGAAGAAATTCCTCTTACAATTAAGAGCAATTCAACAGCCAATTTCTGGGAATGCTCTAAGTCTGCTTTCCTGCATCTAGGACTGGTTTCCTGGTTCTGTTATTACAATTGTGCAGCTATTGAAGCCAAAGAATCTAAGACTCATGGAATCTACATGTGCCACGACTTTATTTTTTCACTGAAGAATGTAGCAAATAAAGCCACAAATAAGTCTCACACACTTTCATTTTTCAGCTTGTATGAATGTTAGAATTCCTGCTCCATGATTGCAGTCATGGGATTGTTGTCTATCACATGACGGTGTATATTTTGACTCCACAAAGTGGGAAGTGACGGAGACAGGATGTTTGTGTTACTGTGTTCCATGAAATGGAACTATTGTCCTTTGTTCTTTCTCTCTTTGCTGTCTGATGCTAGAGAGAGGGAGCCATGTTGCAGTGCTCCGTGTGTTTGTATGTAAATAAAGTAGATTAGCCAAAATGCTGAGTTGCTGAGGTCTGTTAAGCATGATGTGCAAACTCTGTGGATCCCTAAGTGTGCCAGTGTCGGTTGGCATCGGTTGCTGTGATGTTCAGGCTGAAGAAAGCTTTTGAAGCTCCCAAATGATTGACCAGGAGGGAGGGAACATGCCAGTCGGGTATGTGTCTCTGCCAGGGTCCTACTCAAGTGTAGGCTGAACTCCTGACAGTCCACACTGAATATTTTACCATTTGAAGCCATTCATGTGCTCCCCTCATGTTTGGTCTGGAGGATCCCCCAACTTTCTGGAATGGATTTAGGGAGAGTTGCACAGGGAATTGCCACGAATCCGCCCCTGTTTCGCTGGTGGAACCTTACTGTCTCCTGAGTGACACTGTGGGCAACAGCCCAGTGATAAGAGGTACAAAGAAAAGGTTGCTTCCAGGTGACCTGTTGGTTGAGCATTCATAGAACCATAGAACTGTAGAGCTGGAAGGGACCCAAGGGTCATCTAGTCCAACCCCCTGCAATGCAGGAATCTCAACTAGATCATACAGGGCAGGTAGCCACCCAAAAACCTCCAAGGAAGAAGAACTCACCACTTTCCAAGGGAGTCTATTCCACAGTTGAGCTCTTACCATCAGAAAGTATTATTCTGTTTTTATATGTCCTGGAAGTTACCCAGAGAGGCTGCCAGATGGGTGGGTAGTAGTAGTAGTAATGATAATAATAATAATAATAATAATAATAATAATAATAATAATAATATTTTTTTATTTGTATCCCTCCCTCCCCGGCCGAGGTCAGGCTCAGAGCAACTAACATCATAAAAACAACACAATAAGCATAAAAACAGACATCAATTAATTAAAATACATCTTAAAATTAATTCAGACAAGTTAAAATCCGGGCAGGTGGCAATTATCAGGGTGGAATTGAGAGTGGTTAATAATTTCCAGGACCAACTGTTTCCACTGATTATACAAGGAGCTGTGAGCGGTTTGGGGGCCTCCTTCGAGCTTGTTTTATACAAAGGAAAGTGAGTCAAATTGCATCCTGCCCAAAGGCGTGGTGGAACAGCTCCGTCTTGCAGGCCCTGCGGAAAGATGTCAAATCCCACAAGGCCCTGGTCTCTTGTGGGGGAGTGTTCCACCAGGCCGGGGCCACGGCCAAAAAGGCCCTGGCTCTGGTCGAGGCCAGTCTAATTTCTAATAATAATAATAATAATAAAAGGTCTTCCTGATGTTTAGTCAAAATCATTTTGTTAGTTTTGCCACAGTTCTCATTCAGCCTGATTTGTTTGCAGAATGGGAGGTTAGACAATGTCCACTGTTTACTGAGCATTGCTATTCCACACTTGTCTATTTCCCCAGAAGTTGTCTTGTTGTTACGGAAGGGAGTTCATTGCACAAGGACATCAAATCGGCTTGAATTGCATGGGATGTGATTGAATCCCACCTACGAAATAACCACAGCCTGAAAAATCCAATTGTTTTGGATCTACTAAAAAATGCATTTATCTGGGTGGTTTTTATGAATATTTTTTACAATTATTAACACTTGAGAATTTTGCATTCTTATTTTTTTAACAGGAGTTAAATTTTGCTGCCATCTAGGTTTCAAAAGTAATTGAACTTTTGGATAAAAAACAATTAGAGCAAGTCAAAGGTTATAGGTATGAGACCGGATATTTCTTTGCTACAGTTACCTTTCTGGTTTACCACTCAGTTCATGATTTGTAGCATACAATGTAACTTGGGGAGGTGGGGATATTATTAAGCCTGCTTTAGCGGGGGAAATGTAGCCATTAGAGCTATGTTTTTGTATGCTTCTTGGTACAATTGTAGGAACTGAGAGATTTGTTTTCTCTGCTCTTGTTTTCCAAATCTTCCTTCCTATTTTGTGCGGACTTGGTGACATTTCGGCTCTTCCCATCTTCTTTTCCTCTGCCCTTTTCCCTCCTCCTCTCAACGGTTGAGATTTATTGCTGGCTTCATATTACTTTTAGTATCTCAGTAACACAGGAGAAGTTTCTGAGGTTAGAAAACTCAGTTGCAGCCTTACCCTCTCTTAGTTCATTGTGAAAAGTGCTTTGAGATTCAGCGCTGCAAATTAGGACTTTGGAAAGGACAAGAGTCAACTTAGTCAAATCCTTTGCTCTAAGGCAGGAAGAGACCCCAGCCACAACTCCAAACATCAAACAAACAGAGTGGTCACTTCGGAACATGATTTGTTGCTAGAAAAATCTCTAGACTCAGCAGGAAAAAATACAAGTCATGAGCCATATAGATTTTTAATTTTTTAAAAAAAAGGTAAAGGGACCCCTGACCGTTAGGTCCAGTCGTAGCCGACTCAGGGGTTGTGGCGCTCATCTCACTTTACTGGCCGAGGGAGCCGGCATACAGCTTCCGGGTCATGTGGCCAGCATGACTAAGCCGCTTCTGGTGAACCAGAGCAGCGCACGGAAATGCTGTTTACCTTTCCGCCAGAGCGGTACCTATTTATCTACTTGCACTTTGGTGTGCTTTCGAACTGCTAGGTTGGCAGGAGCAGGGACCAAGCAACGGGAGCTCACCCCATCGCGGGGATTCGAACCGCTGACCTTCTGATCGGCAAGATTTCAGTGTGGAATACATTTGCACCTCTAGTATAATGATCAGTGAAAACCAGTGTGGTCAAAACTCTTCTCATAAGAAGTAGTAATAGCTCCACTGGGTGACCTTGAGCTTGTCACTTTATCTCAGCCTAACTGACCCCACAAGGTGGCTGCAATGATAAAATTGAAGGGAGGATATCTGTGTACGTTGCCTTGAAAGGCAAGATGCACGTATAATTAACTGAACAGCAACAATCATGCGATCTATAAGCAGGGATAGTGATCTCTACAGTTATTTCTCTAGGGGCTGGGATCTAAGTGAATAAGGATACTATAGACGTTTTAAGAGTTTAGGATTTTAAGTGCATTGGCTCTGCTAGTTTTAGAAAAGAGAGACACAGCAGTAATGCAGCACAACTTATTTATTCATTAGCTTTCTTGGCTAACCTTTACCATAACGTCCCAGGGTGGGGTACATATTTTTTTTTTATACGATTATAAAACAAACAAAACAGTTACAAGCATAAAACAGGAAAAGTACAAAAACTCTGTGTGTGTGTGTGTGTGTGTGTGTGTGTGTGTGTGTGTGTAAACAGTTAAAATACAGTGGTACCTCGGGTTACATATGCTTTAGGTTACATACTCCGCTAACCCAGAAATAGTGCTTCAGGTTAAGAACTTTGCTTCAGGATGAGAACAGAAATCATGCTCCGGCGGCAGCAGGAGGCCCCATTAGCTAAAGTGGTGCTTCAGGTTAAGAACGGACCTCTGGAACGAATTAAGTACTTAACCTGAGGTACCACTGTAGTTCCAATATATGTGCAGGCTAGGATAAATATCTCCACCTAAAAGCCTTGTTGAAAGGCGAAGCTCCAAAAAGACAACATGGGTGGTACCTGTCTAATGTAACAGAAGGAAGTTCCAAAGAATAGGTCTCACCACAATGAAGGCCAGATTTCCACATTGCATGCATCTCCTGGTTAAGATGTTATCCGCAGGAGGCAATTTTGATGGTTGGTTGGATATATAAGGGGGGAAACAATCTTTTAGGTTTCCTGGTCCCAAACTGTAATACTTGCACTACTCTTGCATTGTAATCTGAAACTGTTTAGCATTGCATTTTAGCTATTCCCTCTTTAAAGAAATAAGTAAGTAACAGGTTTCATGGCACCTCTAACAGCAGTGGTTTTCTCTCTCCCAGACCCTGCCTAGAGGTTTGCCAAATTATTAAAAAGAGTGATCTTTTCAGCATGTTCCTATGCCCATGCCCATCCATTCACAAATATATAAATACAACACAAGGCTTATAGGCAGGTTATTGATGCTGTTTCAACAAGAGAGCCATTACTAGTCTTCATTAAATTAGTTTTACCTTCAGATTCCAAAACACACCTGTAAAAGCCAGCATTCCCCAGATAAGCTGTGAAATGTCCAGATTTGGGAAAGGGTGAAAATAAGTGCTTTTCTGTCCTATATACTTGGTCTGTATAAGTTTTTTTTCTAAGAGCCTTTTCAGCAGTTACCTCATATCTTTGAAACGCCCTCCCTCAAGAGGTTTGTTTGGCTCCCTCCCTATCTTCTTTTAGATAAACATTAAATACTTTTTTTTCTCTCTTTGAGAGAAAGAGGGCGGGGCGGGTTTTAAACTGATACTGCTTTTAAAATGCTTTTAAATTACAGTACATTTGACTTAGTTTCCTGGTCTGAGTAATTTCGTGCTGCTGTTTTAACATTTTATATACTGGTTTTATATTTTCTATCTTTTTCCATTTGATTGTAAGCCACCTTGGAGCAGGGTCTGTGGGGTGTGGACTTTGTTTTGCAACATGACACAGAAATTCTTAAATAATTTTTACAGCATTGAATGAATTATCAGCTATTTGCAAGTATTGCACCCCAGAAATGAAAAAAGTCAATGAAAATAGCAAATAAACCCAACTTGCCCTATTTCAGATGAAGCACCTTCACTTTACCTCTTTATAGTGGTTTTTAATAGCATTTTCTTTTTCCTTTTTGTTTGTTTGTTTGTTTTGACAAAGTAATAATCAGAAATAAATAAGAATAAACATGTGCACCCCGCCACTGAAACCATTCTATTGAAACTATCCAACCTCCCAAAATTTCAACACCTCTTGTGATGGCTTGACACCTTTCCGTTTTAACAGTACAAATTCTACAAACATCCTCCACATCTCCTCAAAATCATTTCTCCTGCATATTCCCCATCTTACCTTAATGGCACATGTTAATTTTTTGTTAATAGCTATATCCCACACCTCTTTATACCATTCTTCCATTTTATATTCTGCTTGCCCCTTCCACTTCCCAGCTATAATAATTCATGCAGCTGTCAATAAATTTGTGAGCAAGTCCTCCATAGCCTGTGAACCTTCTTTCTTTCTTTCTTTCCAATCATCTGGCTTGTGTTTTGGGTTGTTTGAACCATCCGTTTTACAAACCGAGCAGAGAACTAACTAAAAAGACAGTGGAATGTTGTGAGTTGTGTTAAGGGAAGGGAGCCAAGTTATCCGGATGAAAGCATTGATTTTGCTGAGACTTATTCTGTGCTAATTCTTTCTACAGTGGCTAAGAAATCCCGGCCCCCAGCACGAGAAACGAACTTTGTTTGGGGACATGGTGTGCTTCTTGTTTATTACTCCGTTGGCTACCATCTCTGGCTGGCTGTGTCTTCGGGGAGCAGTGGACCATCTGCACTTTAGTAGTAGGCTAGAAGCTGTTGGCCTCATTGCACTCACTGTCGCACTCTTCACAATTTACCTCTTTTGGACACTAGTAAGTACTCTTTTTGTTGTTTTGTTGTTGAAGTTCATTTAGATTGGAGAGCCATGGTTTTTTTCATGTCGCCATGTTGTAGCAGTGTTCGGATATCACCCCGCACGACTCTTGTCTTATCAAAAGAGGATCCAGCTTTGTAACTTTGATTTTGACTGCGGAGATGTAAACTTATTATAAATTTATTTATTTGATTTTTCAACTTAGAAATTTACAGAAATATCTCAAACATAAATCATAAAAACAAGATTCCAAGGAATCTCCTGGACTTCCATCCTGCCCAGTGTGGGTCCTATTATTAATCAGTTCCTCCCACTTATTTTATGATTATCCAAACCTTTTACTTCTTCCATTATGTCCAGAATCAACCTTAAACTATGAGTGCTATTCCAATCCTACTAACCATTTTAACTGTTTAGAGTGGTCTTATAAGTTATAAATTTTCCTCATTCCTTGTTAAAATTTTGGTCTTCCTGATTTCTGACTCTTCTGGTCATTTTAGCCATGTCAGAGTAGTTCATTAACTTCATCTGCCGTTCTTCTCTGGTAGGGACTTTATCTTCTTTCCATCTCTGGGCCAGTAACATCCGTGCAGCCGTGGTTGCATACAGAAATAGTCTTTTCTGCTCCTTTGGGATGTTGGCACCTGAGAGATGTAAAGTTAGCCTCTAAACATAGGAGCTTTGGACAGACTCTGGTTAGAGAAGGGAGAAGTTGAATGGACTTGGAAAAATAGGCTAAAGAGGCAGGGCACTTCAGTTTCCGATGTGTACATGCAAAGTAGAGGTGGATGCTTCCCTCCTACAAAACAATAACTTTTCATATCAGCTAAATGCAAAATAAAATCTGGAGTATAGGGATCCCACCCAGCATACATTCCTTTCCTCAGTTAGTGGGTGTTGGAAGAAAACGGTTGAGACAAGTGTGCTTTCTTATTCTAATGCAAATCCTGCAAGACAGCTGAACTTGCCTCAGGACAAGAAGCTCACAAGACCTTTCTCAGTCTCCCTAAATAGGTCTTCTGTTGACACTGGGCAAGAGCAACCTGGAATGCACTGAACGAACTACAGTGGGAAAGAACCGAACCGTTCTCATTCCTTTGATATGGAGTGCCGAAAAGTCAACCTTTTCCAAGGCTCAGTGATGTTCAGAAATAACAAGTCTGCTTAACACTGTAGGTTAGACAACAATAATGTTGTTACAGTGTTGAAAGGGTGGTTTTGTGGGGGAGTTTGCTGCACTAATTTGAGTTCTAGCACTTTTAAAAATACAATCTGGTTTCCTCGTCTAGACATCTGTGACTTGGTGTCACTGACTGAACTTGCTCCTCTAATCTGTGGGAAAGGTTGGCAGCTCGATCACAAGTTCGTTGGAGACAGAATACATGAATACGTCAAGTTGGCCTTATCTGTTTCCAGGGGACTGCAAGTCTGATGCACAGGCATGGAGAAATTGCACTGAATTCTCTTGCCTGGAAGATGTCTTATTGTGGTACACGGATTTGGGGAAAGTAGCAGCTCGTAAAGCAGGGATGGGGATGGAGAAACCTCTGGTCCTCCAGGTGTTACTGGACTCCAGCTCCTTCTCATCCCTAACCATTAGGCATGTTGGTTGCAGCAGATGAGAGTCTGAGTTCAGCACCCCACAGGCATTTTCACATGGAAGTAGAAGTGCTTTCGAAGTTGCACTTGCAGTACGTTCACTTTTGTGTGCGTGTTACTATGAGATAGCAAATTTAAACTGTGTGTACATCACATCTGAAATACCCTGATGTGAAAGGCAAAAACTGACATCCCTGAAATTGCTTCTCCTTACCTGAAATTTTGCAGTACCTGATCTGCTCCTCCATGCACCCTCCCCTCCTGCCTGTTGTAATAATCAAAGTTGAAGTAATGGAAGCAAGTGAGTTCCATCTATGTTCAGGTTTTCAGCAATGTGCAATAACTAACCTGTTGACACACTAAATCGAGGGTGGGATGCTTTTTGGGTGCATTCCATCATGCAGGGACTGGATCTCTTTGGTGGGCAGAGTGAGAGGCAGGTGGACCAACAGTCGTGACTCTTACCTGTACACAAAAGCCTACATTTCGAGCCACGCAAATGTCAGAAGTTTCTGTACAGATGCATATCTCCCCGGCCTCTATTCAGGGAAGCAAGTGGGCCTCATCATAGTTCAAGGACACATTCCAGCCAGGCAGAAGCTCTCAAGGTGGCTGTGGCGTGAAGAGTCCCAAAGAATAAACAGAGAGCCCCATTTGGGCCCTAGGCCTGAGATTTCCCATCCCTGCATTAAATAGATATTTTGAGTTTTGTGAATGAAAAATATTATGGCATCTTAAAGTAGCCTTGGGAATTCCATGCAGTAAGAGTGGGTTAGTGGACGGAGACACGCATATCTCCAAAACCAAAGTGCTGCGCCAACAAGTACAAAATAACCCTTCTGCAGCACCACAAAGCCAACTCAATGGTGTAACATTGGAAAATGTCAATCACGTCTCCTACCTGGGCAGTTATCTTTCCACAAGGGCTGAAAATCCAGCATCGCCTGAGCTCTGCGAGTGGGGCTTTCTCCCGATTGAAGTGCAGAGTGTTTGAGAACCGGGACATTCACAGGGAAACCAAAATGCTTGTTTACAAAGCTGTTATACTACCAGCCTTACTGTATGTTGTGAAACATGGACCGCTTATAAACACCATCTCCAACTCCTTGAAGGATTCCATCAATGGTGTCTCTGAAAAATTTTACACTTCACTTGGGAAGACAGGGAGACTAATGCCAGTGTACTGGAAGAAACAAATATCACCAGTGTCAAAGCAATGATTCTTCAACATCAACTTTGTTGGACTGGTCATGTTGTGCGGATGCCTGATTATTGTCTTCCAAAGCAGCTACTCTATTCCGAACTTAAAAATGGAAAGCGTTATGCTGGTGGTCAACAAAAGAGGTTTGAAGACTGTCTCAAGGCAAATCTTTAAAAATGTAGTATAAACACCAACAACTGGGAAACACTTGCCTGCAAGCGCTTCAGTTGGAGAACAGCCTTTACTAAAGGTGTCATGGGCTTTGAAGACACTTGAACTCAGGACGCAAGGGAGAAACATGCTAAGAGGAAGGCATGCTTGGCAAATCCACACCGTGATCAACACTGTGGAAGGACATGTGATTCCAGCATTGGCCTCCACAGTCACTTATGGACTCATTGTTAAAACCGTGTTTATGGAAGACAATCTTACTCAGTTACAAGTGATCGCCAAAGAAGAAGAAAGAAGAAGAAGAAGAATCTCCATACCTCCCCCAGAAGCCCAACCTGGTTTCTGTGCTAGCCATCAAGGGAGTAAAGTTCTTCCATGACCAGCATGGAAATGGCAAACAGGACGTAGAGTGATGTGTCCCTCATCTGTCATCCTACTCAGTGGAAACTGAGTAGTCAGTGTTTTTATGCTGGCTGTGAAGGATGAGAATGTAGGTGACAAGTCTCTTAGTTGGCTAGTATTTGGGGGGATTAGGCTAGTGATTTTTATGGGCATATCTACAAGTCTAGCAGATTTAGTGTGCCATAAGCTTTCAAAGATGCATGGAGTGTTATCCTCAGTTGTCAGAGAGAGAGAAATTACACAGAGAGAGAGACCTACAAAGAAAATTGTAAGCAGCGGGACCAAAAGGTCATGCAGTGAGAGATACAGTCTGACATTCTGTGACTGTGCCTCTTGCGTTTCGTGATCTTTTGGACCCACCGTTCACATCCCCCCCCCCCTCTGCCAAATGAGAATGACACTTCATATATCTGCTTAAGTGAGCTTTAGTCTACAAAAGCTTATGTGACAATAAATCTGTTTTGCCTTTAAGGTGCCAGAAGACACTGGCAGCTTTTACATTGGGCTCTTACTGGAGAATAGCCACAGTGAGTTCCACTCACCTTTTACAGAGCATCCGTTCAATGTCATTAACACAACACCACTTCTTGTCTCTACTCTCCCCCCCATATCTCAGAAAATCCAACCTTTAAAACTTATCACTATCGTTGCTTCTTTGAATGCTGCCTTTCCATAGTAAACCATCTTCAAGGTGGCTCCTGGCATCAAAACATGTTGTGTAATTCACTAACAGAAGATGTAACAAATGTAGTCCTGTAAACAATAAACTAATGAAAGTATCTCACATTGAAAAATTAGACAATCAGCTGATAGAGGTGAAGTTACAGGGAATCAGGCAGAGGGCCTTCTTGGTAGTGGCACCCACCCCTCAGATGTCAAGGAGATAAGTAACTAGACAACCTGAAGCCAGCCCTGTATAGGGAAGTTTTTTAATGTTTTATTAGGTTTTTGTATATGTTGGAAGCTGCACATAGTGGCTGGAGCAGCCCAGTCAGATGAGGAGGGATTTACTTTTATTATTATTATTATTATTATGGACGCGGATGGCGCTGTGTTCTAAACCACCGAGCCTCTTGGGCTTGCCGATTGTAAGGTTGGCAGTTTGAATCCCCGCAACAGGGTGAGCTCCTCTTGCTCTGTCCCAGCTCCTGCCAACCTAGCAGTTCGAAAGCAGGCCACTGCAAGTAGATAAATAGGTACCACTGCAGTGGGAAGGTAAACGATATTTCTGTGTGCTCTGGTTTCTGTCACGGTGTCCCGTGGTGCCAGAAGTGGTTCAGTCATTCTGGCCACATGACCCGGAAAGCTGTCTGCAGACAGATGCCGGCTCACTCGGCCTGAAAGCGAGATTAGCGCCGCAACCCCATAGTCACTTTTGACTGAACTTAACCGTCCAGGGGTCCTTTACCTTACATCACCACCATTATCATCATCATCATCATCATTATTATTATTATTATTGGGTTATGCTGTAAGACTCTTACCAGGTGTAATTCTGACCTTATTTTCTTTTGCCTCCATCTGCCTCCCCAATTTCATAGTCTGCAATTTCACACTAACATTTTTCTGTTGCCGCCACCCCACTGTTTGTTATCTGTTCCAGCCTTTGAAAGTCACCGGCTTTCTGATTACAGTGCAAGCAGTTTCCTCCAGTCAGTAAACCAAATGATTTGAAACCTGATTTGCTTCGGTCCCCTCCAAATATGTAACTATCTAAAGAAATGCCATGTGCGTAGCTCTTTGACTGCCCCCAGTTAGGAAACCACTGGAGTGAACATATATATATATATATATATATATATATATATATATATATATATGGTGCATATTTAGTTTCACTTGCTCTGTACTTTTGCTGCTCTGCTTTTCAAGTCCTTTCCTGTCTGATTTTCAAAAACTGCATCTTTAGCATTTACCTTAAGACCAAGTAAATGAAATAAATGCTTCAAAGTAGCCAAAAGAAATTGGTGCCTGTCAGCTGCGCAACCTCTGCATAAGTTAAACCGTTTAATTTTAGACGGGCTGCTATTTCTTTGTATTGTCTAGCGTTCATAATACTCAACATAAATCAATGGGTAGCTGGTGCCCTGTTCCCTCTGCCAGTTTGTGACGCTGCAGAAATCTTTATAGCCTTCAGTTTGACCTGGTCCACCCTCCCTTAAGGAAATCTCAACACCTAAACACGACAGCAGCTTGCGACACAACAGCCTTATCTCTGCAACCAGCAAAGGTTTTCAGGGAAGGAAGCTGTGGTATTAGTTATTGTCACTTCAGTACCCATATAGCTGTGAGACAATGGCAGCTTTCCTGGAAACAACTATTTTCACTTTCTGCCAAGCTGAGGGAGGAATAGGACCTCTAAATACAAAGGGAATGGGTTATAAACAAAATATTATGCAGCTAAATTGACACCATCTGCACACAAGCAGGTGGTATTTTCTGGCTTGGAGGAATCCTAAAGTTTGCAGAAATTAACCTCTCCTTTAAAAGGGGGGTGATCATTCTGCGTGAGGAAAACAGCTCATTGAGAACTGAATGTGCTCAGTAACCATGGAGTGCTTTTATTTTTTAGGGGGGGGCACATAGAAAATGGAGGGAGAAGTGGAATGGATTGTCCTGGAGGAGGGTGTGGTCTGACTGCCTGGAACAATGAACAAGAACACTCTTTGCAGCAACATTAATGCAGATCATACTTGCGATGCCCTAAAATAGCAGGCTCTTAAGAGGGATGGAAAATTCTGCAATCACCATTTCTGTAATTGCCTTATATCAAGTGGTGCTAAGAGCTGCTGTTCACCTCGGGGACTCTGAATGGGGTGGATTAAGGATCCCAGACAGAATATGAAAAGTTTTTGTGGAGACGCAGAATCTCTTAAAATAAAACAGTGCCGTCTGCCAGGGCTGGCCTGCCTGAGATGATGGGCATGATGGTACCACTTATCTCGCCATTTCCATGTACAGGATCCTATCAGACTGGCAACTGAATCTTGCTTCATCACAGCTGCTGTGACAGCACCCCACAACCTCCTCGCTTGAGGGCAGTAGGCTAGCTTAGGGGGCCTAGGATGGGCCCCATGGCATAGAAGGCTCCGTCCCCCAATATCTGCACCTGCATCACTTTGCCTCATACCCACAGGAGATGGGTTCCGCCCAACTTTGAGGGGGCCCCGTGCACATAATTGACGTCATGTGGCAGGAGGAGCTCTGATGGGGCCGGCCACTGGTGGGGCCCGGTGGGGCCTGTCATAGCCGGGGGGGGCTGGCGAGGCCAGTCGTAGGCCAAGGAATATTGAGGGGGCCCATCTCTCTGCTTAAAATTTGGAGGGTCCTCAGGAAGATGAAGTTCCCACCAGAGAGGGATGGCAGACCAAACTGATGGACTACGCGGAGATGGCGGAAATGACTGGGAAAATCAGAAACCAGGAAGAACAGTATTTCAATAAAGAATGGGGGGAATTTATAACTTACCTGGGAGACCACCGTACACAGCTGAACTCTTTAGCAGGATTTGAATATGACTTGTAACAAGAACTAGGGATATATGGGATATTCAAAAATTGGAGTGACTTAAAATATTCAGCAGAAAAGGACTAGCGACGGAACCCATGGAGGGGTGAGCGGGGAATCCAGAGATTTGGTTGAATCGTTGTTTATTTTTTCATAATTCATGATTTTGAATGTAAATTTTAATTTATAAAACTAAATTATACACACACACACACACACAGTGGTACCTCGGGCTACATACGCTTCAGGTTACATACCCTTCAGGTTACAGACTCCGCTAACCCAGAAATAGTGCTTCAGGTTAAGAACTTTGCTTCAGGATGAGAACAGAAATCGTGCTTCGGCGGCGTGGCAGCAGCAGGAGGCCCCATTAGTTAAAGTGGTGCTTCAGGTTAAGAACAGTTTCAGGTTAAGTACGGACCTGCGGAACGAATTGAGTACTTAACCCGAGGTACCATTGTACACACACACACACACACACACACACACACATATACATACAATTGGGGGATCCTCGGCCCTCCGGACCCCATAGATCGTGCCCCCGCTAATAGCAGAGCCAACCCTACAGCCAAGCTCCTGCAGCCAATCGGAAGCCACAGAAGCCCTGTCAGACGTTCAGGTTCCAAAAATAGTTCACAAACCGGAGCACTCACTTCCTCGTTTTTGATGTTCAGGAGCCAAAATGTTTGGGAACTAAGCTGTTCAACTTCCAAGGTACGACTGCAGACACACACACACACACAACACACAACACATATAAACACTGAAAAAACAGGCAAGTAACAAAGGAGGGAAAGTAAAACCTCTTTTTAATACAGATCTTTTTCATATTTCTCTAGTATATTATATTCCTTTAATAAGCATTTACATGGTGGTCAGCCTTTCATAACGGATTCTCTTCTCTCCAGAAAATAGCTGTTCAAAGAAAAGGGCTGTGAGACTGTTACTCTGTGCACATTAAGAGCATACAGAGCATATTAACACTTTTATCACGGATGGTTTCTATTTTCCAGTAATGTTTCTTTGCTGCACTCCATGGACTGTAAATGTCATCTTAAGTTGACATTTTAACTATAGGGTGCAGGCCGCTCTTTCTCTGGGCCCTGAAAGCTTCCTATTTTTTATTATGTCTCCCAAATTGCTGCTAGTGACTTGGAGTGATGTAGGAGGAGTTCTTTCCTGAAACACAGTATTTAACTTGCACCGTGAATATGCTTAATTGCTGCTCAGGTGAATATGCATTTTAACTGCGAATGCTAACAACTATTTATCAGTGCAACTCCTCAGAATAATTTGCATCTTAAAATAACTCATGAGATTATTATTTTTAAAGTATTTTTCAGCCAGGAACAAAATATCTATAAGCTGCACATATTTTTTGCATTGTTTCCCATTTTTATATATCGTGGTCATAAGCCTGATACGAATACTAGATAGATGAGTGTACTTCTAATAAATTATCAATTGCATGGTAACCTATAGCTTGTCTTTGCTGCCAAGTGGGAGATCTGATTCCATTCCTATTCTATTAAGTCCAACAGGAGGGGGCTTTATTAATGAGGCAATGTGCTCTCCAGCTCAGGCGAGGAAGAGATTTCAGATTTTCGTTGTGTATCAGCAGGGGCTCAATTTAATAGGGAACATACATAACTGTTGGAACACAAAGCTGGCAATATAATAAGAGGACACAGTGTGTATACAGAGGACTTGTACACTGTAGTGCTAAACATATATAATGGGAACAAGTTCCATAGGAAACTATGCGACACGTGGCCTATGCGCTGGAGGAAGCTGCAAACTCACACACTTCCCCCACTGAATGGCTGCATAGCTCAGTAGTAGAGCATCTTCCTTGCATGCAGAAAAGGCCCAGATTCAATGCCTAACATTTCCTGGTAGGGCTGGGCAGTGGCGTAGCAGGGGTTACCGGTGCCCGGGGCTGCACAGAAGCAGGGGGGAAGGAAACAGATGGAGTATGCATGCACACGCAACTGCCTAAGGTGTCCACATCACCCAGGAGATCACAGGTGCAGGGTTAAGAAAAGAAGAGTCGTATTGTCTGGAGAGGTCATTCCTGGTTCTCATTGAGAAGTTGTTTTCAGTGGAGCCCAGAGATGGAAGCATGTAGCTGTATTGAGGTGGCGCCAGGTGTTGAAATTTTGTGCCCGGGGCAACCGCCCCTGTGGCCCCCTTCCCCACGCCACACCCCTGGGGCTGGGACTTTCCCTTGGCTGAAATCGTGGAGAACCATTACTAGTGCGCAGACCATTATGAGCTAGATGGACCCGTTGCCCAACTCCATGTATGACAACTTCCTGCGTTCCACTGCACATGGAAGTTTTAGTGCATGATTCATCCATGAAAAGATAGGGCACAGATGTTGTTAGGCCCAAGCGTAAAGGCTGTGGTTCACATTAAAGGTTCTGTACATAATGGGAGATGGTACAAATCTGAGCTTTACTTTCACCTGGCTCTCTGTCCAGTCTAGAGGCTGCCCTACAGGCAAACCACCCCTCGCATTCAAGTACAGTCATACCTTGGTTGCCAAACGGAATCCGTCCCGGAAGTTGGTTCAACTTCCGAAAACATTTGACAACCAAGGCACGGCTTCCGATTGGCTGCAGGAGCTTCCTGCACTCAATCGGAAGACGCATTGGACGTTCGGCTTCCAAAGAATGTTTGCAAACTGGAACACTCACTTCCGGGTTTGCGGCGTTTGGGAGCCAAAACATTCAAGTCACAAGGTGTTCAAGATCCAAAGTACAACTGTGTCTTTAGGTGTTCTGTAAGGCACTGTTAAGCAGAGTATGGAATGACTTGCCTTGATCTATTATAGGGGTCTTCACTATTGAGATGGGAGGCAATTCTGATCTGCTTGCCAGCTGAACCCCTAATGGGTCAACATAGTTGCCCCAAAGTCATAGAATCATAGTTGAAAGGGATCCCATGGATCCTCTAGTCCATGGGTAGGCAAACTAAGGCCCAGAGGCCGGATCCGGCCCAATCGCCTTCTAAATCCGGCCCGCGGACATTCCGGGAATCAGCATGTTTTTTACATGAGTAGAATGTGTACTTTTATTTAAAATGCATCTCTGGGTTATTTGTGGGGCCTGCCTGGTGTTTTTACATGAATAGAATGTGTGCTTTTATTTAAAATGCATCTCGGGGTTATTTGTGGGACATAGGAATTCGTTCATTTCCCCCCAAAAAAAATATAGTCTGGCCCGCCACAAGGTCTGAGGGACTGTGGACCGGCCCCCTGCTGAAAAAGTTTGCTGACCCCTGATATTTTAGTCCAGCCCCCTGCAATGCAGGAATATATGCCCATACAGGGCTCAAACCTATGACTTTGACGTTATCAGCACCACAATCTCACCGACTGATCTCACCGGCAAGGCTCGGTACAACTAACCTCCTGGGATGCTATATAGATGTTTTCAAGCCCTATCTCAATTTCTGTCCGGCTGCATGCCGAGTTTTGATATTTCAGTGTGCTTCATTAGCTCCTGTTGCTTAAAAGTATTGACACTAGATCATTGTTCTTAGATTCACTCACAATGGCCCAGCAGGTGACCCCAACTACACAGTGATCATTATAGGCGAATCTAATTGTTCCTTTGCTCGGACAAACACTCATAACATTCGACTGTAATATTCCCTGAGCACTTTGGCTTCAAATGTTGTATGGTGCTTATTTTTAGCCCATTAAAAACTCTTCGGCAGGAAAGACATGAGTGCAGCTCCGATAATTCACGCTGCCTAATCGCACACACGGCCAAATAATCACAGAAAGTAGCTAGCCAAACTTTAAGTTTGGTAGTGACCTCAGTCTGCTAGCTTCCAAAATGTGCTGGCTTTTCTGTTTCTAATAGTTGCAGTCCATGTGCCGCCTTGCAGTGCTTTTGGCTGCCACAACTGAGTACTGGCCAAAGAGAAGCATTCCGTGTGCCAGTTGGATCACAAGAGGATAGCTGAATCCATGGGTGCTTGATTAAACTTTGCCGCCCAGTGGCACCCATTTAATTTTGGCTTTGAGATACCCACAGATAGGTTGAGGCCAAATGACTTGCTCAGGACAGTTCTGAGTTTTGTAACGGCAATGCCTAGAAGAATGGTTACCATAGCAGATCCTCCAAGTGTCCCTAATTTTCAAGGGATGTCCCTAATTTAGAGAAGCCATCCTGGTTTCTAATTTGATCCTGGAATGTCCTGCTTTTTCTTAGGACGTCCCTATTTTCATCGGAGAAATGTTGGAGGTTATGGTAGAGAAAACAAATAGTTGTTAATAGCTATACCTCAGGTGTGGTTATTTATGGAATTTGGGTACCGTGCCATTAAAATGTCTTTTTTTAAGTTACATTGTCCCTAACACAGACCTTCCAAGGGTCCCTTTTTTCCAGGGGTAGACCCAGATTTTTAGAAGCCACCCTGGTTTCTGATTTGATCCCGGAATGTCCCACTTTTTCATCGGAGAAATGTTGGAGGGTGTGGAGTCATGCAACCCCCGAGCCTAGGAGATAAGTAACTAGACAACCAGTAGTAGTAATAGTAGTAATTTTTTATTTATACCCTGCCCATCAGGCTGGGTTTCCCCAGGCACCCTGGGCAGCTCCCCACAGAATATTAAAAATACGATAAAACATCAAACATTAAAAACTTCCCTAAACAGGGTTGCCTATTGGAAGCCACCCAGAGTGGCTGGGGCAACCCAATCAGATGGGCAGGGTTTAAATAATAAAATTATCACCATCACCATCATTGTTATGGAATAGGTTGTCCCTACAGTGGCACCCCAGTAGTGATGTATGGAAGTGAGAACTGGACCATAAAGAAGGCTGATCGCTGAAGAATTGATGCTTTTGAATTATGGTGCTGGAGGAGACTCTTGAGGGTCCCATGGACTGAAAAGATCAAACCTATCCATTCTGAAGGAAATCAGCCCTGAGTGCTCACTGGAAGGACAGATCCTGAAGCTGAGGCTCCAATATGTGGCCACCTCATGAGAAGAGAAGACTCCCTGGAAAAGACCCTGATGTTGGGAAAGATGGAGGGCACAAGGAGAAGGGGACGACAGAGGGCGAGATGGTTGGACAGTGTTCTCGAAGCTACCAGCATGAGTTTGACCAAACTGCGGGAGGCAGTGGAAGACAGGAATGCCTGGCGTGCTCTGGTCCATGGGGTCACAAAGAGTCGGACACGACTAAACGACTAAACAACAACAACAACAGTGGTACCTCTGGATACAAACCACCCCCTTTGCAAATGCTTCAGGCTATGCACGCGGCAAACACAGAAGTAAAGTAAAGGTTTCCACCGACAGCTCGTGCGCAGGAGCGGGCTACCACCACCCACGTCTGCGCAGAACGGTGCACCTCTGGATGTGAATGTTTCAGGGTAAGAACGGACCCCCAGAACTAATTAAGTTCATATCCAGAGGTACCACTCTATTTTCAGCGAATAAATGTTGGAGGGTATGCCAACACCAAGTGATGTATATATCAAAAGCTGCCCTCTGGGTGATCAGTGCACTACTACAGCCCATTGAACTTAAGAGTTTAGTGGAAGTAACTATTTTCAGAACAGAGACCCATACATTTGCAGAGAAGCTCTTTTCCGTCATCCTTAAATAAGATCCTGTCTCCCACAGAGACTGCTGTTTATCCATTTGAATGAATCTCATCATTGTTTCCATGATCAACACACAAACCTCGTCTCTGTTCTGCACAGGAAAGCTTTTGAATCCAAGATTCTGGGGTGGGTGTGTTTTTTTTAAGCATTGAAGGGGCAAATCCTTCCTTGGCTCATTGAGCCTCGCCTCAGCAAGATTGCACAGAATTACATCTCCCGAATGGCTGATAGTTCACCAAAGATACTGCACAGTGTTTCAGAAAACTCAAAAGGGAATTTAGAAATGGTTAGGCTTCACATTTTGGGTTTGTGAACTATTTCTCTAACACTTGAGCAAGTTGCAGCTGCTGCCCAGAGAGCTTGCTGGCGAAACGCAAGGCTGAGCTGTCCTGGCCGCTGCTGAAATTTCAGTAGCTGACATCACTTGGAGATTGCCTGAAGGCAAGAACCCGTTGTAAACAAGCTGTCAGGCTTAACTAGGATATCCTGTGAAAATGTCTTAAACAAACGAGCAGCCACTTGGAGCCTGGCTCAACAAGGCAACTATTCCTGGAGAAGCCTTGCTTCAGCTTGCATGGTGATCTTAAGACAAAATCCTGCTTTTTCAAGAGGCGCCACTAGGTTTTTCCAGCCAAAATTTTACATCCTAAATTGTACCCAGGTGGTTGTTCACCACCCTATAAAAGGAGATCAGTATGATGGAGAACATGGAAGCCTAATGGCCACTGTGAAGTAGGCCGCTGGAAGCACTGAATATTTATTTTTTTAAACCCAACCCTAATCACTTTAATTTTAATTTTAATTTTTTGGCTTAAAATGGGGAATCATTTTCAACCGAGTGCTGCATTGCCTGTTGGCGCACCACCTGGGGGTTTCATGACAGTGGTGACCAATGACAGTGGTGACCACTGGCCACTGGCAGCAGTGGGCACAAGTGACACCACTTAGCCATATTCATTTCTCTTAGATTCCTTCCCCACACATCTGGCAAAATCTCCCCACTCCAGCCTGTCAGTCTCCATTTTAACAGTTGACCATCATTCTTACGAAGTGGAAAGTTTTCTACTTCTGGAGGGTCCCCCTGTTATTTACAAGCCTTCCATCATATCAAGGGATATAGCTCCCCGCCCCCCTTGGCATCTAATAATCAGCAATTTTGATGCTGCTAGCAAATTAAAATTTGTTTCTCATCAGAGGGGATTTTTTTTTTTCTAGTGGCACTCCACAATATGGATTGAATGTACTTCCGTTTCTTGATACGCATTTATTGGTTGTGTTAGGTGGAACTGGGAGTAGAAAGCTAATATACTAAGTCCTACTGCAATGTGCTCTACATGGAGCTACCTTTGAAGTTGACCCAGAAACAACCATTAATCCAGAATATGGCAGCTAGACTGGTGACTGGGAGTGGCCACTGAGACCATATTAGACCAGTCCTGAAAGACCTACGTTGGCTCCCAGTATGTTTCCGAGCACAATTCAAAGTGTTGGTGCTGACATTTAAAGCCCTAAATGGCCTTGGCTCAGTATACCTGAAGGAGCGTCTCCACCCCCATCATTCTGCGTGGACGCTGAGGTCCAGCTCCGAGGGCCTTCTGGCGGTTCCCTCACTGCAAGAAGTGAGGTTACAAGGAACCAGGCAGAGGGCCTTCTCAATAGTGGTACCCACCCTGTGGAACACCCTCCCATCAGATGTCAAAGAAATAAACAACTGACTTTCAGAAGACATCTGAAGGCAGCCCTGTTTAGGGAAGTTTTTAATGTTTGATGTTTTATCTCTTTATTATTATTAATAATAATAATATTCTGTTGGGAGCTGCCCAGAGTGGCTGGGGTATAAATTTGTTGTTGTTGTTGTTGTTAAATTAAATAATTTAAAATACATGGACATGGAACAAGAACAAGTTGGGCTAAGTTGGGCTATACATCCTGCCAGAATTTTGGCTGACCTGGGATTGGAACAGACTTAGAGCAGGGGTGGGGAATATTGTAGGACTGCAAATCTCATCATCCCTGACTATTGGCCATGCTGGTTGCAGCTGATGAGAGCTAGAGCCCAATATCACCTGGAAAGCCAAATCTCCCATCCCTCACATAGAGCATAGAACCAACCTTTGATTGGTGGTGCCATCACTGGGGGCTGCCCAATAGGCATTGACCCATGGCAGAGCCTATTGGGTGGTAGGTCCCCTTTTGTAGAGACCCAGCTTAGTGAAGTGCATCTGTCTCCCTTACTGACATCCAGGCATTTGGTGGCTGAAAGGTATTGGGTGAAATTCAGTGTTGCTCTGAGACAATCATCCCATCAGTGCAAGCATTTTAGCTTGCCAGATGCAAAAATCTCCCCTCTCTTCCCCCAACACCCCCAAGCCATTTTGGGGGGGGGGGATACAGGGAGGGAAGCCCTGTTGTGCAAGCAGAAGTCTTTGCTCAGGGCTTCAACTCACAGGATTTGCTGAGTGAATCTCATCCGTCGTTCCTGGCACCACTGAAGTCACTGGTTGAGAAAATGTATTTAACCATTTTTTAGAATGCTATTAACAGTGTTTTCAGTATTGATGTGTTTGCGGCCCTGGGCTCCTTTGGGAAGAGGAGGGGCAGGAAATAAGTTAATGAAATAATCATACCTCCCTACTGTGAGCTTATACATTGCACAGCTGGGTGGCTCTTTATAATCTTGCAAGAGCCTCAGAACTGCTTCTCGATGGCTGGACCTCAACCTTATTCTGTAACGTTTAATAGGTCTGGTCCTGTTATGAGTGCGCACCTGGACTCACATGTATGTTCATATACACAACTGCTGAGAGGTTTGGGATCTTTAGCTGGTGTTATGGCGTACGCTTGTTATGGACGTGTGTTAACGTTATGCCCACAGGATGCTCTCACAAGGAAATAAAGGACATTTGGTTTATTAGATTAAATGGAAGCGACAGAATCTATAAAGATGCTGCTTTAGACAGCAAACTTACATTCTAAGCAGGTAGCAAATTATGATACATACACACCTTGATTAAAGATTCCCTAACTGTTCTGAAAGGCTTACAAAAACGTGGGCATAAACTTGAAGTGAAGAGAAGGGGGGGAAGGAAAGTATACATACCCTTTAAGTGAAGCAGAAATATGCTGAGTCCTGGGGAGCAGTGGGGTAAGTGCTGTCCTGTTGCAGCTAGCCAGCTAACCTCGTGGTGCTGTGGTCTAAACCACTGAGCCTCTTGGGTTTGTCAATCAGAAGGTTGGAGGTTCAAATCCCCACAACGGAGTGAGCTCCTGTTGCTCTGTTCCAGCTCCTGCCAACCTAGCTGTTCGAAAGCACACCAGTGCGAGTAAATAAATAGGTACTGCTGTGGTGGGAAGGTAAACAGTATTTCCATGCACTCTAGTTTTTGTCACGTTCTGTTGCACCAGAAGTGGTTTAGTCATGCTGGCCACATGACCCAGAAAGCTGTCTGTGGACAAATGTCGGCTCCCTCGGCCTGAAAGCGAGATGAGCGCCGCAACCCCATAGTCGCTTAACCATCCAGGGGTCCTTTACCGTATCACCTTTACCTGTATATAATGGTTTTTTGTATACCTTTTTGCCAAGCTATGCCAGTTGAGAGGGGAGGGGCTGTAGAATGTGTCTGACAATTTGCACAATCCCTTCCAGACTTTCCTGCCTAGTTCTCACCTTGCCCATCTTTGGCCGTCCTGTTCCTGATTGCTTAACAAAAGAGCAAAAGACTTTGATGGTATCTGCACCTGCCCATCTCTGTCGGTGATCTGCCTTTACATCACCTTACCATTGTGGGGATGGATCTCACTGAGGAGTTGAGTATCATGTACAGTCATACCTTGGTTTTCGAACAGCTCAGTTCTCGAATGTTTTGGTTCCCAAACGCCGCAAACCCGGAAGTGAGTGTTACGATTTGTGAACTATTTTTGGAAGCCAAACTCCCAACAGGGCTTCCGATTGGCTGCATGAGCTTCCTGCAGCCAATCAGAAGCCACGCTTTGGTTTCCGACTGTTTCGGCAGTTGAACGGACTTCCAGAATGGATTCCGTTCGACTTTCAAGGTACGACTGTACTTGAAAACTAAATTTGCATGTGTTTGTCTTTTGGTCATTTATGGGTCAACTCAGGATATGCCCAAATGCCTTTCAGCAGGGGGCTGGAATCTGGCTTCTTCCAGGATCACCAAAGCTCATGATGGAGGGACTCATGTCATATTAGAGTTCATCTTATACTTATGCCACGGTCTATAGAGATAAACCGTATCATAAATTCAGATTAATGCTGGACCTTGAAATGCTATAGCTGAGTGAAGATGCACTATATGAAATGCACTTTTTTTTTTTGCTCTCCATGTTTCGCTCTTCTCATCTCAAATATGCCCTTTCCCCTTGTTCTTCCTGCAGGTATCCTTTAGGTACCACTGTAGATTATATAATGAATGGCGTCGGACCAATCAAAGAGTTATCCTCCTCATCCCAAAGTCTGTCAGCATCCCTTCAAACCAGCAGTCATTGCTGGGCCTGCATTCGGTCAAAAGGAACTCAAAAGAGACAATCGTTTAATTGTGATAATCATGAGCTGGGGCCATGAACTACATGCGGGGGTCTAATTCCATCCAAACCTGATAGTGGTTATTATGAAAAGACAAGACTCTTTATGCCGAAGAGAGGACACGACTGTTGGAATTGAAATCATGGATGCTGCAATCATATGATATTTGCTGAGCTGCCAAACCTGCTTAAACTTTAGCAGATACTGTATGAAATTCCTCAATCCCATGTTGATAGCTGCATCGCTAGGGATGCATCCCTTTTTTATTGTTGTTTAAAGATTATTAAACTATGATGGCAAACAATGCAAAACACGTCTGTGGCGGTATTTCTTTAAGTGGTTTGACAGGTTACCTGCCGCATTCCTCCTCTCCCACCCACATTAAACGAGAAGAATAGGAGGATGTTGTGCTGCAATTGAACTTTAATAAGTGAAATGCCATTTGAAAAGAGAGAGAAGTATTGGTTTGACACACACAGCATATTGGTCTCATAAGAGACTTAAGATTTTCTGCTCAAGCCTCACGAAGACTTGCCAAATGTGCAAAAGAAAGTCTGTTTACTGATCACCCTTTATTTGGTTAACATACATGGAAACAAGAGCTTCCCCATTATTTTCAATGGCATATTTTCAAATTCTGCTCCTGCGTGCCTTTCCCCTGATAATGGGGAAGAAGGTAGCTGCTGCTCAGGTATGGAGTTATAACTCCCACCATCTCTGACCATTGACCATGTTAGCTGCAGCTGATGAAAGCTGGGAGTCCAGCATCTGCCCTCCCCCGCTTTAAATGCTTAAAACCTGCAAATTAGGTAGCGATTAGCATAATCTGCCAAATGTTGGATGGTCTGCTCCATTCATGAGCTCCATGCAAGGTGAAAATATTTTGATTGGTTTCTTTAAAATTATCATCTTAAGAGCAGAGAAAAGCAAGGAAGAAAACACTTATTTTGGCCATGCTAAAGATAATGGACAGGACGCGGGTGGCGCTGTGGTCTAAACCACTGAGCCTCTCAGGCTTGCCAATCAGGTCGGCGGTTCAAATCCCCACGATGGGGTGAGCTCCCGTTGCTCAGTCCCAGGTTCTGCCAACCTAGCAGTTCAAAAGCATGCCAGTGCAAGTAGATAAATAGGCACTGCTGTGGTGGGAAGGTAAACAGTGTTTCTGTGTGCTCTGGTTTCTGTCACGGTGTTCTGTTGCACCAGAAGCGGTTTGGTCATGCTGGCCACATGACCTGGAAAGCTGTCTGTGGACAAATGTCGGCTCCCTTGGCCTGAAAGTGAGATGAGCGCTGCAACCCCATAGTCGCCTTTGAGCGGACTTAACCATCCAGGGGTCCTTTACCTTACCTTTAAAGATAATGGACTGGTTACTAACAGCAGAATCTTGTACACGTTTAGTCAGAAATAAGTCCTGTTGAGTTCAGAGAGACTTCTTTCCAGGAAAGTAGGGATAGGATTATAGCTAACCATGAATGCCGAGTTTGCAGAGGAGAGTAGGCAATGTATAGTACAGGCTTTGCTAGCCTCGCACCCTGCAGAAGCTTGAGCTACAGTTCCCACACCACCCAGCAATGTTAGCTGGGGCTGACAGTTGTACAGTGGTACCTCGGGTTAAGAACTTAATTTGTTCTGGAGGTCCGTTCTTAACCTGAAACTGTTCTTAACCTGAGGTACCACTTCAGCTAACGGGGCCTCCTGCTGCCGCTGGGCGATTTCTGTTCTCATCCTGAAGCAAAGTTCTTAACCCGAGGTACTATTTCTGGGTTAGCGGAGTCTGTAACCTGAAGCGTCTGTAACCCCAGGTTCCACTGTAGTCTAAAACATCCGATATTGTATCTGACCAGATGAAAATTCCTTGAGGGATATACAGGAGATTCTGCATGTTTTCCTATCGATCCCCTCCTTCCGGGATTCATAGAAGAACATCTTGCGGCATTACTCTTGAAGGCCGGAGTAATGATGTAACTTCATACCTCACGTATCAAACCCTTTGCATGCTTGGTTTCAAAAAGCTGCTGGTGGTATATGAGGAAGCACGTATCAGTGCCGTAAATACTGGTGTAAATCTTGAGTGAGCCACGTTACATCAGAACAGAGTTTTGCCCTAGTTCTCCAGATTTATTTTGTAAGAGGAGCTTCTGCATACATAAAGGACTGCTTCATTAGACATGTTCTAGGAAGCCTGGGCCTGAGTTGCATAACAATCAAGTAAAGCTACAATTCTCTGCTGGATTTTCCGCTTGACAGGTAAATTTAGATGAGAGTATATAAGACTGTACTTCTTCGTACCAGTGAGACTTCAGGTCTATTTGTGAACAAATGTTTACAGCAAGCTTTGTAATTGTGGCCAATTCCAATTTGGAATTCTTTTTTTAAATTCCTGGGTGGTGGTACGCCTTGCTTACAACTGCCCCTTCCTAACGAGAAAAAAAGAATTGTTTTATTCACCCCCTTACCCTTTTTAGAGTTAAGCTATCAAATGGACTTGCTTGTACCAAGAATTACCGCTGGCAAGGCAGTGACATGTACCTTATGTGCAATTTAGTACCTTTTTCAAAGTCATGGCAAATATATAGGGGGCAAGCCCTGCATTTGGCTTGCATTTCCTGTGCAGTTGTGGGGGGTCGAATGGGAGGATATGTAAAATATATGGCTTATATTTCAGATGGAGTAAGCAACTGTTATTTGGCAAAACAAAACAAACAAAAAACCCCACGTAATTAAACTAAGGAGTTTGACCACCTGACTTTTTGAACAGATGAATTTATCCTTCTATAATTTTGAATACATTCAAACAGTGGCGTAGCGTGGGGGTGCAGGGGGGGCTGGCCGCACCGGGCGCAACATCTGGGGGTTAGGGGGCGCAAATCCACGGGTTAGGGGTGCAAATTACTTGCCTTGCCCCGGGTTCTGACAACCCACGCTACGCCACTGCATTCAAAACAAGAGCATGGGTGCCCTTTATATACTGCAAAATTCTTCGAAATGACAATCCAGTAAAAGCTACGATATTAGGACTTCAGTATTTCATTTATTTCAGCAGTGCACCAGAGCCTGAGGTCCTTCACTCAAAACCCTAATTAAAATGGCCCCCCGCTGCCCAATCTATACCTGCTTGGTATGTGATCAACGAGTGCCAAAGCTCCCGAGGCTTATTCAAAGGATTAGCTCTGCAGCTTCATCATAGCACCTATGTGACTTAAGACTCCAGAGCCAAGGATTTATGCCTGCTCAGGCTTTTGGCACTGGAAGGCCTTCTTACGTCTTATGCAGGGTTTCTTACCCCTTCCCAGAACAGTGGTAGGAGGTGCCTAAGGGGGGCTTTCATGACGGAGAAGCACATAGATTGGCCCGCTGATTAGATTGTATACCTGAAGGAGCATCTGCACCTTGTTGTTCAGCCTGGACGAGAAGTGAAGTTACAGGGAACCAGACATAGGGCCCTCTCGGTAGTGGCACCCGCCCTGTGGAACACCCTGCCATCAGATGTCAAGGTGTAACTATACAACCTTTAGAAGACATCTGAAGGCAGCCCTGTATTGGGAAGTTTTTAATGTTTGAAAGTCGCCCAGACTACTACCACTAATAATAAATAATATGCAGCAACAAACCTAAGTTCATTAAGCCCTGGTAGGCTCTCATATTCAGAGGATGAGTTGTGTTCAGGATCACCATGTATCCTAGTCTTCAAAGGAGTCTCTATTTTGAGGGATCCAAGTGTTGATGAGGAACTATAAGGGAGAACTGAAGATGCCCATGAAACGTTTAACACATGCGCAACAGACTTAGCAGGGACAGAAGCTACCTGGTGCCAGTCTTCCCCACTATGGCAAAATGTAGTGTATTTCTTATAGTGGATTGGCACCTATAAATCAGCATGCACAAATTTTATGCAAAGCTGTATCTTTTATCATCTCCTTTTGAGAATGTGTGAAGTGGTCCTCTGGGTGTGTTTGGCCTAGTGAAGCATAAATAGTGCAATCAACAAACCAGAAAGGGGTAAAATGCCTAGTTCCTGTTTGTCAGTGCACAACCTATACAGGGAAGACTAAAAAAAAGCCTGTCCATTTTCTTAGGACAGGAACATAAACTTCAAATGCGAGTGTTGACCTGTCAATCAACTTGTACCTGGGTAGAGAAGGCACTCAGGGTTCTACAATTTGAGAAACAACTTACTATTGTTTAGTTAATGCAACTGAGAATCATGCAATTAAATACTTTAATGGGGGGGGGGGAATCATTTGCAAGGCATTTTTCAGGTTTTGCCGTTTCTCATCTACCGAACTCAGGCGCAAAAATACAAGATGGGGCAGCAAAGAGAAGCATAAGGAAAGGATTTCCATCACTCCTTAGCAGCTGCCTGCGGCTCCCTAGGGACAGCAGCCTTGCAATGTGAGAATTCCGATATCAGCATTTTAGACATGTGATAAATCCATTTTTAACTTTCAGAATCCGAAAGGCTGATCTTAGTAGATACCAAAATCTTCACACTTTACAGTTTAATTGTAGGAGTACATTCAATAGGGAAAGCAAAGAGAGAAACATTTCTGTGTGGTTTTTATCCTAGAATAAAGCTGATCTAAGAAGTAGGTTTTACATTATTGCTTAGCTCAGCAGAAGGCAGAAAGAAGTGCTTCCCAAGCAGCAACTGTGTCACCAAGTGACAAAAAAAGTTATTCTAGGGTACCTTGCCATCTAACCAAGAGAAAATATTTAGCATTGGTAGCGAAGTTCTGATGCAAAATTGGATGAGGGAGTTTGTGATACTGTTGTGGCATTTCGATCAATGTGCAATCAGAAATTTAGTTTAATGGAAGTTCTAATACATACATTTGACGAGCAAGACATTGAGACTTATTTCAAAGTATAGCTGCATTTGACTGTACCCTGAGTGCTTTCACTGAGAACACAGAAAGGTTCAACAAGAAAGCTTTTTCACTACCCCAATCTGGTAAATAACCAGTTTTATGGTCCAGGAAAGCTAAGGGGATGACCAATATTATGTTAAGAGATGAACCCAGGGAGAAAGCAGAACAAAGCTCTCAATTTGAGATATTGGTTTATGCATGAAGTTGCATTCTGTGAAGGATCATTACCCAAGATGTAACAAACAGTAATCCAGTAACAGGTAGGTAGCCGTGTTGGTCTGCCGTAGTCGAAACAAAATAAAAAAATTCCTTCCAGTAGCACCTTAAGAGACCAACTAAGTTTGTTATTGGTATGAGCTTTCGTGTGCATGCACACTTCTTCAGATACACTGAAACAGAAGTCACCAGACCCTTATATATAGTAAGAGGGTGGGGAGGGGTATTACTCAGAAAGGTGGTGGGAATGGGTGATTGGCTGATAGGTGTGGTAAACCTGTTACAACTGCAATTGGACTTGCAGGAAAAAAGCAAGGGGTGAGATGGCTAAAAATAGCTTTATTGTGTATAATGAGATAAGAATCCAATGTCTCTATTCACACCAGGTCTCTCCATGGTTTTAAGTTTGGTAATAAGTTGCAATTCAGCAACTTCTCTTTCCAGTCTATTTCTGAAATTCTGTTGTAATATGACACCTACTTTGAGATCTTGTATAGAATGTCCTGGGAGACTGAAGTGTTCTCCTACTGGTTTCTCTGTCTTGTGGTTCCTGATGTCAGATTTATCCTTTGGCGTAGGGTTTGGCCTGTTTGTCCAATATAAATTTAGGCGAGGTGTGGCGATTATAGGGGAGATTATAAGTGATTAACTTCATTACAGAATGACCAAAGAAAAACAAGTCTTGAAACCTCGTAGCTTCAAAAAACACAAAATAGCAAGGTGATCAGAGAATAAAATCGTTGGGGAGCACATAAGTGTGTAATATAGTCACAACGGGGTCAATTTATGTTTTTGGGGTGTAAAGCAGAACAGTGTCTCAGCTAAGACAACTTATTAGCAGAGCTATCTATGAAGGGTATCTGCATCACGGCTTTCTTCTTGGGAGATGTTTTGTTGCTCCAAGCTCTCTGTCATCTGACTACCGCCTATGCCTGGCTGTAACCTTGTACAAAAAAGCAGACAGATACAGAACTTGCCATGGCGATGCATTCAGGCGGTAAAATAAACTGGGAACGGGAATGTTATAAAATACAGGCATTATTGTAAACTGAAATCTTAGCAGATACCACAATGCAGCGAACCTGCTGAGATACGAAGACTACACCTTATGTTGCAATGACAAGTCTAATTAACAATTTAGCGTGAAAAAAATGGGGTTAGATTTAAGGACTTGCCAAATCCAAAGAAACTCGGAGTATCGTTAAGACAGCCCTGATATTTAATTGAGAGGGAAAGAGAGAATGCAAAACAAACAACTACCTCTAGTACCTCATTAGAAAGAAAACAATTGTTTTGGGTCTATAGTCCAGGCAAATCTTAGCTACTCAGAGTAAAAAAAAGCAGAGAAAGATATAATTTTAAAAAGCAATAAGGCTTCCCTTGAAGAACCAATTCTCTGTGCAAACAGCCTCCAGAGCAAAAGCCATGAAGCTAGATATTGTAAACATATCACAATGAGCCATTACTAGGCTTGGGCAAAACATTTGCTACAATTCACAATTATATAGGGAAAGATAACATTGGAACCTTCTCGAAATATTAGCCGCCACCACGTATCTGAAATTACTGCTAAAACAAAAATGAAACTTCAATTTCAATAAATGTTTGTAAACCAGGATGGTGGTGGCTGCAAACAGCTTTTCACAGTAGCAGATTCGTTAATTTCCAACAGAAAGTTATATAAGAGGCATTTCAAGCAAGAGGATCAGCGTTATTTAATACAGGTGTGCCATCTGACAGATTCGCAGCAGAAAGCTATGCTTTTAAAAAGGTTTTTTTTTCTATCCTGTAATTTTTGTTACCATGTTAAATTCCAAAGCAACTTTGTGCCACTTTTTGAAAGGCTTGCTTTTATACAAACTGAGATGAAAAATTATACAGGTTATGATAAATTTGTTCCTTGCAGCTGTAAAGGGAAATTTGTCTAGAACAAATGGAATTAAAAAGCCAATGAAGAAGTTTGTTGCTTGTTTCTTCCCAAGCCTCTTCTCCCAGCTACTGAACAAGATGCCAAGATTTGGCCAAAAAAACCCAAACTGGATAGAATTCAAACTATCATATGAAAAGCAAAAAATCTTTTTTTTTTACAGCTAACAGGAACCAGCAGCCATCAACCTAATGAACACTTCCTAGTTCTAGATACTATTTCAACACAAGCTTGATTTGGCGTGAAAATCTCTTTCTACTGAAGCCCCTTCCCCATCCTACGCCATGCAGGGTGATTCACAGATTGTCTCAAGATGCTTTGCCAAAGCAGTAAGATCTGTACACCCTGACACTTAGCAAAAGTGCAAATCCTACTTCAGCCTTTGGTATAGAAGTTATTGACAAGCAAGGCTTCGGATTTCTCCCAAGAAAATGCCTTGACCAGAACTAACCAAATTAGAACAGCTGAAGTTCACTTCTCTGGCTTGTCACCCAACAGGAAATTTCAAAAATAAGATGAGGCACAGCTTGCTGACAATAGAATATGTAACACTTTCTCCTCCAAAGGAAGAACATGTCTCATGACAGCATCTTTAGCTGACATTCAAATACAATCGTACATTTAATTATTTCCTAATTGCACATCAAAGACACCCATCAGGATAGCTGATAAGAGGGACTATGGCTCGGTCAGAACAGGAGACTCTTAAATCTCAAGGTCATGGGTTTGAGTCTCACGCTGAGCAAAGAATTCCTGCATCGCAGGGGGCTGGACAAAAGCGTTCTTGTGGTCCCTTCCAACTCTATGATTCTGAGAGTCTATGTCAGCTTCCCCAGCCTTTACCCTCCAGATGTTTTGGATTCAAACTCCCATCATCCCAAGTCAGCATGGATATGCTGGCTGGAGCTGCAAGCTCAAAGCTTATGGAGGAAACAAAGCTGGGGAAGGTCGATCTAGGTTGATATTTATTTTTCCCCAACTACATGTTCAACTCATCCAGTATCCTGTTATAACAGGAGAGGGACTGCCTGCATGTGTTAGATGAACTTGTACATAAATATGGGGGGGAAGACAAAATATGGCCTAGCGACTGCCTCTCTCTTTTAATCCTATTAATATGCATACTGTCAAGTGACCTCTTGGCTTATCGCGGTCTTTCTTCTACCGTGGAAAAAGGTGGTATACTACTTTTGCCATGATTCTCTCACAAACACAAGACACAGAATTAGGCAATTTATCCTATAAAGATCCTTTACATAACATTACACCATCTGACGATATTTTATGACTGCAAAAAATGATAATTATCAAATTAGATGCTAATCAGTAAGTAGCTGTCCCTTTCCTGGTGTCTTAACAGTACTGAAGAGAGCAAAAGATCTAACATGTAAGCAACTCTACTTCAGCTCCTCAGCACACAAAGTCTATCATTTAGAATGATTTTCAAAGTATCTTTAAGCAAATCCCATTTTAATTTCCCATGACTCCATTACACTATTTTGATAAACAAGAACAAATGTCTACAAACCTGAATTTCATGGCTTCTTCTCAGAGCTATTTAGCTAGAGCACTATTTCTGTTACAAGACTAAACTTTAAATGGGCAATAATTTTGGTTAACATTTACCAACTTTCTTACACACTTCCCTGCCAAACAACATTACTCATACAGAATTAAAGGATGGCCACTTTTAGGTCCTGTCATCAACATTATTTTTTTATTTCACACACCCTATGAGACACTTGTAGCCTATTTCAAACACATTATCAACCTGGGTTCAACACAGACTACTTTCCTCCATCCTCAGCTTGAACCAAGCACCACCCAGTTTATCCTCTTTGGGGGGATAAACAGTCCAAATCTTCACACATTAAAAGGTATTGTGGGGAAGGATAACAGAAGTGAAAGGGAAGTGTTCTGGGGTGTTATTTCATTTCAACGACATTCGTATCCTTAGGTAACAACTGTTGTACGATAGCTAATAATGCATACGAATGTAGCATCCTTCTTGGACATTAAGCAAGTATTAGGCAATTTTAATTTCCAGTACTTCAGCACAGCTCAAATGTTTACTTCTTGGGTTTGATACGGTGCTGTAATGAACCTGGCCAAAGTGGAAGTCAATTTTATCAGTGAATTGCCCTTTTCCTATCTTCAATGAACACTCCAATAGCAAGACTCCCATCTTGTGGCGGAATGGATCACTGTAGAACACGAATCGCCAGAGAAACCTTTTGGCTTTCACGGCATTTAGAATAGGTCATGTCTATTTCTGATTTCAGTATCCTTTCTCAAAATATGTATCGCTGAACATTCCTCTTGATGGCTGGAAGCCAATTTAGCTCGATTTTATGATCCTGGCAAAGGAACATTTCTGCTTGCAAAACATTTAAAACAATGCACCTACAAGCCAGAATATGTTTTTTCACTTTCATTAACTGATAACACTAACAAAAAAGGGCACATTCCACTTACCAACTATATCAAGGCTTCTCTGTAGCCAACCTAAGGAGCTCTAATCAATCCAGCTAATAACCAAAGGTTAACACCCACTCAATAAGGAAAAGGCAATCTGTAATAAGACCAATGAACAAAGGAAAAGCATCTATGTACAATAGAGATGGTTCTGAGATGCTTGCTGACCCAGCTGTAAGCACGGAATCTCTAGTTTGGTTTAGACATGGTAGATGCAGGCAGTGTAAGATTGGGTAAAGGACTAAAACACTCATTTACCTACTTCACATATCAAACTTTTCTATGAGTGTTTTATTAGCATGAAAGAATAATTTCTTCTAAATATCAAATGCGGGTGGCCCTTTACAGGGGTGAGGAATCCCTGGTCTACAGGTCAATTCTTGCTTCCCTTTAGAAAACAGGCTAAGGGGAGAAAGACATTGAGGTTCTCATGCCTTGGAAGAGCAGGGAGGAGCAAGGGATCTCTCGGACCTTGAATAAAATTGGACGGTTTGCAAAGCAGAGGGATGGTCTCCCAAATATGCTCCAGGCGGGGTGAAAGGCACCTCCTTGCCTTGGAGAAAAGTGTGGGGAAATGCACCTCAGAAGCATCCAGTCTACAAGACGCTTGACAAAAGCAGGAAGACTGCTCCCCATCTTGAAAACCTGTTCTAGGCTGGGTACAAGATCAGGTGGTGAAACTCCAAACACACAAACACCCCAAGAAAAATCTAAGCAGTATTTTGTTGTGGTTACTGAAAGCTGATTGATGTTTTAAAGGTGTAAGTGACAAGCATATTGTAAAATGTTGAAGGCAAGTACAATTGGGATTGAGGACAGGAGAGATCATTCTGTGATATTATGGCAGTGGACAAAGCTGTATTGTAACTTTTGAATAAATGTTTAATAAAAATAAAGACAAGTACATAGCTAAAAAGAATTGGTCTAAGCACAAAAGGTACACCAGTCATTAAAGACAGTTTCTTTCACCAACAAATCTGATGGTTCAACATTTCATTTCTAAAGGAAAAGAGTACCCCCCCGCCCAAAAAAATACAAGTCCCTTCTTAAGGTAACTTTTATTTGTTAATTTGACATGAAAAGGTATGCAGGTTACACTAGAATTTAAAAAACACACCTAACACATTATCATAAGCCTGATTTGTGGTAAAGTTTCTAAGTGAAGCAAAACTAGCAAACGAATTTTATTGAATCCTTCATCCTTCTATTTATGATGCAATTGTTGGATAATGTTCTTTACAAATGTTCCAAGTAAAACTTGTATAACCTGATAGCTAAAATACAAAAGTTTTCAGTACAAAAGGTTTTGTTGAGTGCCCCTTTACTTCCCCTTCAAAAAAAAATCTAATAATGTAAAAGGACAAAGAGTAGATGGCTAATCTAACTAACAAACCCCCCACACAGTAGTTTATTATTCTTAAATGAAGATATTAGAAAAGGACCAGCATAAAAATGAGGGCTGTTTTTGAAAAACAGTACATTATTCAGTGTCAATATTTCACATTTCAAAAAGCTATATATATGGGTTTCACTTACAAAAAGCTCCATCTCTGTGACAAATGAAATTAAGGCCAGACACAGCTTTAAAATTCACAAAAGGAAATACAAAAATATTGTGCTTCCAAGCAGGTTCTCCTCTGCAGGAAGGGATTAACATAACTGAGGATAAACAGATGACGAGTTTACATGATTGCACAGCTTTTGTTGGCTGTTCGTGGGTCTCCCTGTTTTAAAGAGAGGAAAGACAGCTTTAATTAAGGTTAAAGTAGGGACATTTTAAGTATCTTTCAATAATTGTAGTTTGATGAACTGTTTTTAACAGTCTGCCTTCTTCACTGAGCTTTTTCTCATGGGAACTGTTTGTGGACAAATTCATGGGCACATGTTTTATCAAGCAGGAAACACTTTGAGCCAGGGGTGGAGAACATGTACTTTCTTCAGATATTGTTCAGTCCCATCAGTCCCTGCCAGCATGAGCAATGTTCAGGGATGGAAACCTTTGAAGGGCTTGAGCAGGAGTTCATGTGAAAAGGATAACTACCAGTACATTCTAAATTTATGGCTGATGAGCAAGGAGATCTTGCTGAGAGAGGAACCAAAACCACTGCTTTCCACAATATTGGAAAGTCAAGTTTCAAGATGTAATGCTTGGTATAAAAGTGTAGGCTGCACAATGAGTTAAACAGAATATTGCCTGCCACAGCTCTAGGCCATGATTTTGATGTAGTGCAATACAAGCCATGCATGTTTAAAGCTGTGATGAGCAATACAATTTAGTTTCAGCCCTTTTAGCCAGAGTTGGCCCACATGTTCTCTAGCACATCAATGTCTCTGCAGCAATGAGATCCTCAAATTACCAATGAGAGCCTATGTTAGGCATAGGGAACCCATGGTCCTCCTGTTTGGACTACAACTCCCATCATCCCTGACCATTAAGTCATCCTGGCTGGGGTTGATGGAAGTTAGCCGAAAAACATCTGGAGGGCTAGGTTCCCCACCTTTGGCCTCTGCTTGGGACTCACATAATGCTTACTTCATAGTAGCCACTAAAATTGCTACATCTTAAGACCTTTAGATACACAGGAGTTGCTGGAATTCTTCCACATACCAATATTTTGATTTTTTAAAAACAATTACCTGGATTGTTCTCCTGCCAAGGTCACTATGGAAATAGGTTTATTTTCCATATCACTATTTAAGTTACAGGGAGCGGGTGGCGCTGTGGTCTAAACCACTGAGCCTCTTGGGATTGCCAATCGGAAGGTTGGCGGTTCAAATCTGCATGACAGCGGTAAGCTCCTTTGCTCTGTCCCAGCTTCTGCCAACCTAGCAGTTCGAAAGCATACCAGTGCGAGTAAGTTATAAGATACCTGCTGGTGGAATAGATCCTCTTCTTCTACAGCTTCAGCTGGTTCTTCATCTACTTCCTCCACTTCTTCAACTTCAAGTAAAGTTGTCTTGAAGACGGTGCTTCTCTGAGCAACTTCCTGTAACAGATGCAGCTGTTCAGTTATTCAATGCTTGCAACATTAAGGTAATGTTAAGCTATCTGCCATTTTTTAGTGACCATTTGCTGGATGTTAGTATGACTGTTGTCAATCTAGAATCTGGCACAGACTGTACTAGTGGCATGTACCAGTACACTATATATCCAAGCAAAACGTACAGTTCTGTTCCACTTTGGGGGCTATTCTCATTATACAAATTAGTTTGTGATGAGCAGAGGTTAGCCAGGTTTCCAAAATTACCTCTCCCTGAGAGTTTTTCAGCACAACTTTCACATCTTTGCCAGTGCCCCAAGAGTTTTGGTTCTTCCAGATGAGGTCAGAAGGAGGACTGGCTGTTACTCCGGCATTAGCAGCCCATATCTGGCAAAGGGAAAGATATGTCAAGGATTAAAATACGTCTTCCAGAAAAGAATTATGCAAGCTCTATCTATAGCAATAGTTCTGGAAGCAAATAAATGGTGGAAGACCTAGACAAAAACATTCAGCTTAAAGGGATTGATCCATAATAACTGCATTTGTAATGAGTTAAATTTTCTTAACTGAACTTTATAAAAAGCGATTTATAGAGCACCATACAAGTTGCACCCTATTTGCAATATCTGTAGATAATGCAGATATCTGCAGGGTGGAGTCATGCCCTTCCAAAACAGACCCAGGACCCACAGCTTTCTGGAGAGTTCTGTAATTGCCATGGATGCAGGTTAGATGGCTCACACCACAGCTTTCCAAACTTTTCCAGTTAGAGGTGCCTAAGTGCAAAGTAGCATCACTTGCTAAGCAGGAGTTACTGTTTCCCTCAAAATACTGACAAAGGAAAACTGGTGTTGGGGAGGAGTGACAAACCCACCCATCTCCACCTTTTACATTTTGCTTCTAACCAGGCTCAGCACCAGAAAGCCTGGCAGTAGAAGAAACAGCCCTAGTCTGAGAGAAAAATACTGAGACTGGCACAGGGAAAAGGTTAAAAGCTCATTCTGTTCCAACCATATAAATATTCCACCACCATTTTCCAATAATAATAATAATAATAATAATAATAATAATAATAATAATAATTATTATTTATACCCCGCCCATCTGGCTGGGCCTCCCCAGCCACTCTGGGCGGCTTCCATAAAAACCAAAAATACAGTAAAATATCACACGTTAAAAACTTCCCTGAACAGGGCTGCCTTAAGATGTCTTCTGAATGTCAGGTAGTTGTTTATCGCTTTGACATCTGCTGGAAGGGCGTTCCACAGGGCGGGCGCCACTACCGAGAAGGCCCTCTGCCTGGTTCCCTGTAGCTTTGCTTCTCGCAAGGAGGGAACCGCCAGAAGGCCCTTGGCGCTGGACCTCAGCGTCCGGGCAGAATGATGGGGGTGGAGACGCTCCTTCAGGTATACTGGACCGAGGCCGTTTAGGGCTTTAAAGGTCAGCACCAACACTTTGAATTGTGCTCGGAAACGTATTATTCCACCAAAGGGTTTTCAAGAGATGAATTTACTAGAATCACTGTGTGTAAACAATGTTTGCAACTCTTTAGGAAGCCACTGAGAGTCCTTAATAGAAAATGAAATACATACACCTAGATTGGAGCAGTAGCAGCAATTACCAAAGAACCCACGTTAGACCCCAAGCACATTTCCAACACGCTAATCCCAAGTTACATTTTGATATCTCAAAAAGTAGGCTTCACTTACTGTAACAGTCTGGCCTGCCTTCAGCACATATCTTGAGGTATATTTGTAAGTGACAGAAGAGTCTCCTATTTTCCTTATCATCTCCCAACCTCCCATTGGTTGGTCCTAAAGAAAAGCAGGTGATGTTTTCATGTCAAGCAATTATGTACTTATTTCTGAACATTAAGACTGCAGTCTTATAAACCAGGTTGTTTTTATCCCCACCTGACCCCTTATGAGCAAAGTTTGACACAGACAGGCTGCCCACCTGTCAATCACCTGACATCACCTTTTTTGCCTGCAGGGGTCTTCAGAAATCCATTTGTGATCTTGCACAGCACATTGAAAAGGGCTTTGCCAACTGCTAGTGCCTGGAGGCATCCCTTTCAGTTAGTAAGGTTTTTACCTGCCCCCCACCCCAGATACCGGTATGTCAAATGTAGGACAAGTGCACATGGCTTGGGACAAAATGCTCTGGTAGGCATAATTAAGACCGCAGCCCAGAGGTACCCCACTTCGACTATATATGGTTACCTGAGAGGAAGTCCTGCTTAATTCAATGGGACGTACTTCTGAATATCAATGTATAGGATGTCACTACAGTGCACTTGCAAGTTATATGCATTTAACATGTGCGCATTCAGCTTAATGTGCTTGGCAAAAATATTAATTAAAAATGGGGCGGAAAGAGGGGGGCATCTGGAGGGGGGAGGGCTTTGGCAATCCCACCTGCCATGCCACCCAGTTTGTTTTAACTAGATATGATTTTGGCTTTAGGCACTATCCCTGGAACGTCTAAGTAGCTGGGTTACCATATAAGTCATTATATACACTTGAACATCAAGCCATTCAAAACACAGGGAGGGTGGTGAAATAGATATGCTCTCTAACCCTTTCTATCAACTAGATCACTATGCAACCCTTATTGTTTCATCTGGGACACATCTTGTAAGACCATTTAAGACTTTTACACTCTTGAACCACTCTCATCAGTCACAGGAGAACATTTGTTTGTTGCTGCTGCTTCTTTCTCCAGTCATCCAGGGAAACGTCATCTACATTTTAACCACCTCATCTGATTATTCAGGTTTCCATACCTGCTCAGAAGTGTTTTTCAAGCGGATAAACTTCCCGTCTACATCTATTTCCTCAATGCAGATATTTCCAGTAGCGGAAGCTGAATGAGAGATGCTAACGCTACTACTGGCCTCAGATTCCTCAACATCAACCCTCTTCCTCTTTCCCCTGGTTGTGCGCACACTGCGGCTGGATGATGCCCGGGAGACTGTCACACGAGAAGATGGGCTGGGAGTAAGTTTCAATCTGTGGAAGAAGAGAAAAAAGGAAACCAATCAACATACACTTTTCAAGTGTGCTTTCATCTCTCTCCTTCTCAGGCAGCATGGATTAGTAACATGTTTTGTGAACTTTGATAATTACTTTGAGTATATTAATTACCTGCAAGGTTGGATTTCAAGCAAGTATGTGCATTTTGGATTATTTCCCCACCATTTAGAATGGGTGGGAAGAACCAGGGCTGGGACTAAGGGTTTTCAAGGATAGGGTTGGCCTGGGAATGAGGGATTAAGTTTTCTTTAAAAATTATTATTATACTATTTCAGTTGGGAGTGCCCAGGGTGTTTTAAATCAACCATTAAAACTTCAAGAGAAAATATTTACCTTGCAAAACACCAAGCATAAGAGGAGTAGTTTGGCTGGATATATCTATAAACCCTAATTTAATTGCCTTCTATTTCATAAGACATTATATACCCGGAGAGATATTAGTGTTCACATTCAGCGACTGGAAAAAAGTTTTACACTTGACTGAGAAGCTCTTTCCATCATTCATCTCTAATTGTCAAAACATTTTGCTCTTCACATGTAGCCAATATCCCTTCCCCTTTTTAAACATGGACTGTATGTGCCTGGAATAATTGGGCAGGTAGTTGGAGTACATAATCTTTAGGATAACTTCCATTCTCCTGTAAAATGACAACTATTTCTTACCTTTCTTCTTCACCTTCCAAGAGCTTTCTGTATGCACTGATCTCCATGTCAAGCGCCAATTTTACATCAAGGAGTTGTTCATAATCACTCAACTGCTGTTGCATTTGGTCTCTTATCTCTGCCATCTCTCTCTCTTTATCAGACAGTGCCCTGCGAAAGTTATCTCTTTCTTTAGCCAGGATATCCTCCAGTTCTTGCATCCTTTCTAGCCATTCTCTAGACTAAAAAATAAAATAAAAAATGCACAGGCACCAACTTCAGGAATTTTAATTTCTAAAAGCCAATATTCAAAGACATAGAATGAATATGAAGAGCCATGCAAGTGTTACATTCCTGTTTTTAATACAAATTGCCTGTTGTGCAAGTTATTGTGTCTATTGCTTCATATTTTAAAGTGACAAAGCTGATGTCTATGGTTGTGAATCTGTTTTGAAAAAAAGCACAAACAGAACACACACATACACACACTTCCTATGTTGGGCAAGAATAAATCTAGCAAGTCACTGAACAATTGCAGAACTGGCTCATTACTGGAACACAGACAAGCTGTAGCACTTCTTATATTTTCTCATTTGCTAGCATATTACGAAAAGGGCAAGGGCATGGCTTAAGAAAGGGAATGGTACTAAGATGCAGCTGATGATAATCAGTGATGTTGTGCACACTGAACAGAAAAAGGAAAGTGAACCAAAATAATCTCAATTTTGCAACCCACATAGTTCTGTAAATTAAGCAAGCTTGCATAAATGCCTGGGTTTTACTAGTTATAAAAGGGGGCTATGAAGGACCATTTTGATTTTACTAGTTATAAGAAGGGGCTATGAAGGACATTGAAGCCCTACCCCAGACACTGCAAATAATGTTTGGGCCCCTCCAATCTTCTGAGGTATCACTACATTTCGCTACTGTTTATCAATTTTACCCTCCTATCCTGACATGGTAAGAGAAATCAACCAGGCTCTGCTGAGTGAGATTCAGCCGAAGGCTTCTTCCTGGGACCAAAGCTATGAGGTGGGGGTGGGGGTGGGGGGGATGAAAGCCTGCCATTTGTTTTACCTCTGTATTTACTGGATACAAGACGAGATCCCAAACCATCCTTGACCTCCCCTCACTGACTCCAAACCTTGAGAGGGGCTGCAGCACCAACTGACAGGCAAAAACAAACAAATCCACCCCTCCCCAGGGGCAAGTTTGAGAGGAACAATAGAGGAGTTTCTGTTTGCTCCTGAAGTGCTATGTTTCAAAGATGCAGCATAAGGTCAGGGAGAAGTCCCCACTCCTTTGGGCATGTCCTAGCGACAAGTTTTTAGTTGGCCAACAAAGTCACCCAAAATTTGGGTATTCCCTACAAACATTCCAGCAAATCTTCATAAACGTAAGGGTCAAAAACACAGTTTATTATTTAAAAATTAGAAATGAAAGCTGAGAATCTCAGGAAACTGAATTCTATGCTCCAGCAGAATTACAGCACAAACACACAATGAATTCCTCTTGTCTAAAAAGAAGCACTTGTTCATTTTCGGTAATCAATACAATGGAGTCAGACTGAAGGATAGTAACAGTTTCATAAATCAAGAGGGGAACAAAAGGTGGAATTGACCCAAAAATGGACAACAAATTGGCCCAGTCTATTTCAAATGCAGGATTTTTAAAAAAAAGAATAAAAAGATTAAAGTACAACACACACAACAGTAGCCCAGAAAACCACTGAACTACTTGTAATGTAATGTATAAAATATCTGAGAAGTACTTACCAGCTACTAAGGTGATAAAGACAGGATTGTGGAATCCCTTACCTCTTTCTGCAAATTAGCCAGTTGGGAAGAGAGGCTGTCAATGCGCATGCGACTTTCCATAAGTTCTTCTCTGACAGTGTTGGCTGCAGAGCTAGACATTTCAGAAGAGAGTCTGGCGTTCTCAAGCTGCAGGGAAACAAGCAGAACACACTTCACATTTGGTCTGCCAACAAATAGAGAAGCAAGTGCTTGTACTTTAAAATATCTGCAACAACATTAAGTAAGGCATACATTGCGTGTAATACAGGAAACCTGTCATGCAGGCTTTTCTGAAAATCTGACAGCTAAGAACATATGTAATATTTCTCCAGGAAACCACAAAAAGTATTCAGATTCTTTTATCCTTATTTTCCCCTTAGGCCACATGCCATTTCCTCAACTCTTTTATCAACTAAATATGGAAGCATTTAATAAGCAAAGGAACTAAGATAGCAAATAATGTTCAAAGGAATGCAAGGATTTACTAGAAAAACTATCAAAGTGACCTTCTGAACTTATAGAATGGCTCCTCAATAACTTTCAACAGTGATCCAAAACTGTTCAGAGTCATATACCGTATTTTTAGTCCCATAGGACGCACCTAGTTTTTTTTTTGGGGGGGGGGGGGAATAAAGGAAAAAAATTTTTGCTTTATTTCCCCCCCCAAAAAACCAGGTCAGGGAAACCAAACCAGGTCGGGGAACAGCTGTATGGCGGCGCTGCGCCTCCCCGCTGTCCCCCGAGCTTGTGGGGCTGGCCGATGTCTGCCCGGCGCGCTCTGCTTCAGGGCGCCCCACGCTCCGTGCAGCAGGCTGCGGATGTCTGCCCAGCGCGTGGGGTGCTCTGCTTCAGGGCGCCCTGCATGCCGGGCGGCAGGCTGCTATCCGCAGCCTAGAGAGCCCTGCGGGAACTCCCGCGAGCTCCCCAGGCTTGCTGATAGCTTCCTGAAGCCTGGAGAGCAAGAGGGGTCGGTGCGCACCAACCCCTCTCGCTCTCCAAGCTTCAGCGAAAGCCTGTATTCACCCCATAGGACGCACACAGATTTCCCCTTCATTTTTTTTTTTGGGGGGGGGGGGGGAAAGTCCGTCCTATAGGGCGAAAAATACAGTAGCTACAAGTGAACTCAATTTAATTGAAGGTAATGGTGTTGTTGCTTAATGCTTGTAAAAGAAAACCATCCACATCAGCTATACTACAGTTGCAAGTTTTCCAATGTAATGAAGTACAGCTTCACAAGACAGTACAAAGATTAACAGAGAGTATCTTAAGAATGCCTTCTGGGCCTAGCTAAGTTTTAAGGCTACATATGAAGGAGAGAAACACAGTAAGCAGGAAATTCATTTGACTGCCAAATGACTCCATCTTGGAAAAGCAACTAGCCATACCTCATGTTACGTTTGCTTCAGGTTGCGCATTTTCAGGTTGCATCTTGCGGCGACCCGGAAGTACCAGAAAGGGTTACTTCCGGGTTTCGCTGCTCGTGCACGCGCAGACGCTCAAAACACCGTCACGTGCATGCGCAGAAGCGGTGAATCGTGACCCGCACAGTCACGGGTTGCGTTCTGCTTATGTTGCGAACGGGCCTCCGGAACGGATCCCGTTTGCAACCAGAGGTACCACTGTATTCACCATGTTAAGACCTTCAGGATCTCCATAGAAGTAAATCTACAAATGCGAGCAGGAGTCTTTAGGTGCATAGCAAAGGCCCTTCCTGCTCAACTGCAAATAAGTAGGATGCACAAGACAAGGAAATGGGATAGCCTGGAATGTTGGCCATATATGGAGGCCTAGCGGTAACTTTGGCTGCACTGATTGGATAGCACTTAAATGGTGCAAGCCCACACTACCTTTTCTTAAGCAAGTGGTTTCTGTACTAGATCAGTCAAGTACGACACAGGGAAGCCTGCAGCCCCAGGTTGACTATAAGAAAACGCCCTACTCTTCAATCATTCCAATTGTCTACAATAACTCATCTTTAACATTAGCAAAGCTTTTCTGAAATGTTAACATGCACCCTTCTTGACCTGAATATATATTCCACTTTGCTTCTTTGCCCAGATTTAAAAAAAATTGTGTTGAGTTTTATTCACTACAGCTACACTAGTTCAAAATAAGTTGTTTTTAAAAGAAGCATTCACGTTAAAGGAAATTTCTATTTTGAATGTTGGTGTTTAACCCATTACTACCTATCACTCTCTAGAAGTAATAAAATTTAAGCTCACATCCATAAACAGTTTCTATTTCAATTATTCAGACAAAGTTTTTGTAACACAACTATCAGGATTTTGTTATATGCAAGAGTAAATATTAATACTTTGGCATGGTATGTCTCTTCAAGCTCCTCCTTATACATTTTCACTTGCACATCATGCTGCTCTCTCATTTCTTGAAGCGCCTGAGCAAGTTTGTGCTCATAATCTATCCGACGCCCGGAGTCCACCTCAACAAGACGGGTCTCATGCTTTCTTCTTGTCTCATTGATTTCCTAAGGAGGAATAACATTACTTTTCAATAACACAATTTCACTAAGCAAAGAAAAGCAAGGATAGCATATTAAATAAAGTATGACCCCACTGGCTTTCCAGCTAGATTGCAATTGCTTTGTGTACTGATAAGAAGGAAAGTGTCACTTAAATAGGTTTCTTGGGGCTCAGCTTTTAAGAGAAATACTCCAAATATATTTTTTGGATATGCCACTTTTACAAGGATGCCCCCCCCCAAAAAATCTTCTTACTAAATGTGCTCCAATATATTACTGTTATGAGCTTGGGGATTAGAATGGGTATCCTCTTGGGATAGCTTCCAGTCTTAAGGTTCTTTATTTGTAAGACTGGATCTGAGAATATTGCTAAAAAGGTCAAACCAGTTCTTCTGTTAGGTAAACAGTCCTGGCCATGTCTCTTAAGTACCCCCCTTTACCATGTAAGCTAGGGCAAAGGGCTGGCACAGGAAATAGCTGGAGACGCTTCGGGTATAGAAAAAGGAGGGTATATCTCCTCCTTCACTGATTGGAAGCAACGCTGAGACAGACAGGGATGCAAGCACAAGAAACCCACAGTCTTGGAGAGTCTGAAGTAAAGATGGAGAAATGTATTTGGTTTGCTTTTATAAGCAACTGACCTTACAACTCACTTCCCATACTAATACATGGATCAAAACGCAATAATCCTTCGGACAGCATGCTTTCGCAAATGTTATGATTGTTCTCTACTCAAAAATTTTACTGAAATGCTTAAAACATGTATTTTAGGATAAATCACCTTTAGAAATACATACATTAAGACATAGAACGCATCCATATTTAAGTTCAAATCAAAACACCAATTTGTGTTGTTGTTTTTAAAATCGAAGTTTAGTGCTGTAACAGGACAGGCTTTGGGATACACACATGTGCAAAACTGACACAGATCAGAAATAGACTGATCCATCTATCACTACTTGGAGGCAGACACAGAGACCTGATTTGAAGCCAGGGTGCACACTAGCTTGTCACTGCATAACATTACCTTAGAACCTGAACTATATTACCTCTTCATAAATATTTTTTCGGAACTCCAGATCTTCAATCAAACTTTGACAGCGATTTTCAAGATCCACTTTCAGTAAAGTTTCATCCACGAGCTGCTTCTTAGCAGCAGCTAAAGCAGCTTCAAGCTTAAAAGAAATAATTACAAATTAGCAAAAACACAAGTCCAGTATAAAATAATTATCACAAGTAAAAATTAAGTGCCATGTGGCAAAGTTTTCATAAAGCTGGCCAATTATAGAATAAAGCACATTTGATGCACTGAAGTTAAGTTCACTCTTCATTAAGTACTGCTCATTTACTGATCCACAATGTCTCATGTACTGTTGTTTAGTTTATCATCATGGGAACAAGCAACAGCAAGTTTTGGGGCTTACACACTGCACCCCTTTGCCTGGCATAAAAAGCTGGGAGGTTTTTGCTTCAGTTCCAAACTAACATTAAATAAGTATTACATGTGAACCCAGACAAGCCACAGTTAGTCTTAGCCAGTGTGAAAAATGCATATATAAACTAGGCACCAAATAGCTCCCCTTAAACCAAGGTTACACTCACCAAAATGGAATGTCTAGTTGCCATTTTGGGGCAAGACAGCTCTATAGCCTTATTGTTCAAATGGACTGACTGTGATTATCAGTTAAACACATGGCTAGTGCAGATGACGACTCTGGGCTAGGTCAAGAGCATTGAGAACTTAAAGAAGAAAGGTCACTTGATTCAGCAGCAGTCCACATATATACTGGCCTATTCCAACCTCTTTTTCTTAATGGTGACTGTCCCTGCTCAGGGTGCACAGAAAAAGTAATTTGGTTCCAGAAATTCATTCTGATTGTGCAGATAACATATAACTAATAGAATTCTATAAGATGGGGTCTTGGTGTGTGAAAACAGTCCATTCAATGATCCCCAGATGGTGGATATGCCAGGTGCCATCTGCCGCCCAGGAATCTTCATGTGGTCGCAAGTGGTCCAAAGCCAGCTGCAAAATAAGCCTGGCACCTGGCTAATGTCAAATACTGGTCTTAGCAATGATTGGCCAAAACAAGTAAATTCCAACCCATAGTTTAGGAAAACGGATTTGCTTCAAATAACCATAGTTAGGATTGACTAACTTACAGTCTGACCACAATGCTAAACTGTAGTTGACTTAAATCAAAAGTTAAAGGTTTTGATTGCCTCCTGGCTGCACCAAAACAGCTGAGGTGTGAGTACATGAGATCTAGGCTACTGTACATTACAGTAACCATTATCATTATATCCAAACTAGGCTATTATGAGCAACTAAGTTGCTTCCTATGGTGTCACAAGTGCAATAGACTTCAGGTTGCACAACAGACTTCACCTTCCTTTCCCACCCCCCATTTAGCCTCCTGTTCACACCAAAATCTGCTCTGGTGTGCAGATCCCACCCTGTAATTTCTCAACACACTCACCAGTTTTGTTTTAATTAAAATAGTGAGCATTATTAACTACTCAACGAGCTGTAGCCACATTTGTAAGATGCTGTTGCTGCTTATTCCAAGCTGGCCTGAAGCACACTGTGTAGTAACTTATATATTTACCTGAGCAATCTGATCTTTTAAATCTTCAAGGTCCACCTCCAGGCTTTTCTTGTCACCAAGTGCAGTGGCAAGTGCAGCTTCTTTAGCATTCAGAGCAGCTTCAAACTCTCGAAGCTTAAGCATTGCTCCATTTAGATCAGATTCTTTTTTTGCATAGCTAAAAATAAATAAAAAAAAACAGAAAAAAGAAGTTCAATATTTTCTTCAGTGCAAGATGGAACTCAACAAGAGCTGTATGGCTCTAGTTGGATTCCACTAGTTTGTGGGGAATGGAAAATCTGCTAAAAGACTGAAACTCTAGTGAGATGTAATTTACTGCATTCTTACAGTTGTTAATATATAAGCCATGTGAAGAGAAAAGCCTTATTCTGTGTAATCATTTCTAGTGAAGAACTAGTAACACGAAACTAATATTTCATCATGCTACATAGCTAGATTTTCATAAGCAATTAAGATTTTGCTGGCTGTATATAAACTGATCAACAACACTTAGCTATTTTTGCAACGCAAGCACTTTATGCCAAAACTGAAGAATAAGATTGCAGAGATGCTAAGATTAAGTATACCCTCTATTTTATAGAGAAAAACCAAAGTGCAATATTAACTTGCTGAATGACTGTAGAACCTGAAGTTCAAGTTATCCAGCACACTCAACTGCTTTTAGCACCATCATAAAATTGTTATTGTGCAGCTGGGATACTAGAACTGTAAAAAGTAAAAGCCCAAAACATATCTACAAAAAACTTTGAATTTGGTACAATCCAAATTATGTGCCAAGGAAAGCAGTTCTGTGACCTGAATAAAATACATAAGCAGAACAAATGTGTACAATCTACTCAGCTTTTCCTAGTCATGGGGAAAAGGCAAGCAACTACTCAAGTTACTAAAACTCCACTCACAGCCACTGGAATAAATTTAATGGTTCTACACTGAGTAAAACTTGGTTGGCTATGACCTATACCGTATTTTTCGCCCTATAGGACGTACTTTTTCCCCTCCAAAAATGAAGGGGAAATCTGGGTGCGTCCTATGGGGCGAATGCAGGCTTTCGCTGAAGCTTGGAGAGCGCGAGGGGTCGGTGCGCACCGACCCCTCTCACTCTCCAGGCTTCAGGAAGACATCGCAGCCTAGGCAGCCCTGCGGGAGTTCCCAGAGGGCTGTCTAGGCTGCGGATAGTAGCCTGCTTCCCGGAGCGTCGGGCACCCTGAAAGCAGAGCGCCCAGCGCTTCGGGAACACATCCGCAGCCTAGGCAGCCCTGCGGGAGGTCCCGCAGGGATGTCTAGGCTGCGGATAGCAGCCTGCTTCCCGGAGCATCGGGCGCTCTGCTTTCAGGGCACCCAGCGCTTCGGGAACACATCCGCAGCGTGGGGAGCCCTGCAGGAGTTCCCCGCAGGGCTCCCCACGCTGCGGATAGCAGCCTGCCGCCCGGCGGGCGGGGCGCCCTGAAGCAGAGCGCCCCGCCCGCCGGACAGACATCCGCAGCGTGGGGAGCCCTGCAGGAGTTTCCCCGCAGGGCTCCCCACGCTGCGGATAGCAGCCTGCCGCCCAGCGGGCGGGGCGCCCTGAAGCAGAGCGCCCCTCGTGCTGGGCATACATCCGCAGCGTGGGGAGCCCTGCAGGAGTTCCCCGCAGGGCTCCCCACGCTGCGGATAGCAGCCTGCCGCCCGGCGCACGGGACACCCTGAAGCAGAGCGCCCCTCGCGCCGGGCATACATCCGCGGCGTGGGGAGCCCTGCAGGAGTTCCCCGCAGGGCTCCCCACACTGCGGATAGCAGCCTGCCGCCCGGGACACCCTGAAGCAGAGCGCCCCTCGCGCCGGGCATACATCCGCGTGGAGAGCCCTGCAGGAAGTCCCCGCACGGCTCCCCACACTGCGGATAGCAGCCTGCCGCCCAGCGGGCGGGGCACCCTAAAGCAGAGCGCCCCTCGCACTGGGCAGACATCGGCCAGCCCCACAAGCTCGGGGGACAGCAGGGAGGCGCAGCGCCGCCATCCCGCTGTTCCTCGACCTGGTTTGGTTTCTCCGACCTGCTTTTGGGGGGGGGAAATAAAGGAAATAAATTTTTCCTTTATTTCCCCCCGAAAAAACTAGGTGCGTCCTATGGGACGGAGCGTCCTATGGGACGAAAAATACGGTAATTTTCTCTCTCCTTGCTGCACATTCTTTGGTCCTACACAATCACAACATCTATAGAGCTCTTAGGTAGAAAACTTAGATGAAGAGTGAATTGATTTGAGGTTCTTCAGGCCCCAGAACGGAAGCTACCCCAACAGTAATTAAGTTGGTGGGCAGGCCAGCAGCAGAGACCCAAAAAACCACAATTCTTCCCAATGCAAACACTGAGGTTTCATAGGAAGCCAGCTTATGAAATCCTCATCTTAATGAGAACATCCTAGAAAGTTTCTATATGTAACAAGTACTTTTCCAAGCATTTGCTTATTTGCTTAAGTGTTGCACAACTGTGGCTTTTATGTATTTGTTTATTTATAAACTACTTCACAGCTAAAGCTATCAAAGCTGTGATGTTATAATGCAGTTCCTTATTGTGGAGTGCCATACCCCATAACTGGAATATCCATTATTCTCCATACCGTCACCAAGATGAGTCCGGGCTACAGAGAAGAAACAGAAATTCCAGCAAGGAAGGCGGTTTGATTAGTCTGACCCGGAAGAGATAACAAGAGGTGGAAAATACTAAGAACGCACACATTTATTCATTTTTACCAGGAGCCTGGTTTACCTCTTGGGCAAAACTGAGTTTCTTTTCTTTTACTTACTATTACGCTTTTGGGTTTCCAGAATACTGAGCAAGATGGTCTGGCTTAGTAAAGGGCAGTTTCTGGGTAAAAATGCAAGTAGTCTCAAACCCTTTACCACAACACTATTCGCAAAACATGAGTTTCAGGGCCACTACAATTTCACCACAGCTAGGGCTTGCAATTCAATGGGCTAGACTGAATATAAAGGAAGGTAGATGGTGATTTGTTCTCTCTTAATAAAGGAAGGTAGATGGTGATTTGTTCTCTCTTTCCTTGGGAACCTAAGTTTGTTCCCCTCCCCTACCCCATATATGCTTTTAAAAAGTGAAAAGGCAATAAAAAAACCAGTGAAAAGTATCTTAGTTTTAGGATTTCAAGCACAGCCTTTAAAAACGTATAGTGCCTAATTATTACAGGCTGTAATATTCAGCACCAATGACCTTAAGAGAATAATACTGACTAGCTTTTTCTCTCTGCATTATTATTGTCCTTAGTTATCAATGGCTATTTACACCATCAGCTCAAGATGATGTAAAATAAAACCAGCAAAAACACAGTTAAACACACAAAAACAGCAGATGTATTTAAATCAAAACAATACAAAATAGACACTCATGGCAGAGACCCAGTCACCCAGCTGGTAAATTCTCTGTTTCTAGAAAGCTCAGATAGTGTATACCTATCTTATCTTGAAAAGAATGCCACTCTACATGCATGCCCTATTTGGGGGTGGGGGGAGGTATGCCAAAGAGTATCTGAGACATATTAAATTAATGAAAGTTCAAAAACTCTTGATTTAAGAGTACTGTGTTACACCAAACACGTGGGGCCAGCACATGACAAATTGGACAGTTTTCAGTAAATACTTGAAGTGACCCAGCTGCCTTACTTTGCCGTAACCATATGGCACATTTGGCAAATCACTGAAAAGCTTACAATTATAGTAGTTGTGTGCTGAATCAGAGTAAATGACAGACAAGAGCTTCATCTACCTATAGTCTGATTTCATAAGCACAAGGATTCAAACACTGAAAATAATCATTGTGCCAACAGTACAACGGCCATGTGCAAAAGGGATGATTTGGATAATAGTCTGAATTGCAACTGAGGGAGAAACATTCATTTAAATCAGATTATACTAACTCTCCTGTTGAGGTCCATACTTTAACACAGCAATATGGACTTGAGACAGCTGTTTCAACTGTGTTTACCCTCTGAACAGTTGCCCTGTGCACCAGCTGAACTATACCTAACACTTGTTGAATCAATCAAGTCATTGTCTTAATAACAGACCCATAGGGGACATAGATTTTCAAAGCAATTTCATAAATACGTCTTTTTTAAAAAAGGAAGCAGGAAAGTAAGAATGAAAAAAACGTTATTTCCTTAAAAGAAATATTCTGTTCCTGGAACTGGATGATAGTAACAGAAAAAAAAAATTGTACAAGATTCTGTTCCTCTTAGCTGCTGGCAATCTTACTATGTAAGCTAAATGATTGACAGCTAATAGATACTGTACAACCTTTCACGTCTGCAGCTGTGTGCTTAAAGAGTTTCTCTTGCGGCAATCCTCAACCTAGTAGTTCCAAAATATAGTCTATACACTTATTCACCACAGAACTTTCAAACACTATGGTATTGATTAATGTGAAATTGGCACTACATGCAGTATATTCTTTTTAAATTGTGTTCTAGTTTATTTAACTGTTTTAAAACTTACTTCTCATAACATTTAAATAATATGAGGAAAATTAAGACACAAAGTCTGAAGATTACAGAAGCCCCTGTTACTGATATGAAGTCTGGTTTTCCACAATAATATTTAGATGGCAAAAGTACAATGCTTTACAATTTACTCTTAGGCAAGCTTTCACAATCTTGCAAGCAATTTGAAACTGATGTACAGTATTTGGTTTCAGGTAATGCCACCCAATACAGATTTTACAAGTATCTGATTTGAGATTTACTACAAAGCATTAAGTATTATACCACAGAACTTCACATATCCATTTCACTTTTCCAACCTTGTCAAACTTATTTTGACCATATTTAAAATCATGCAGTAGCAGCACAAGGAATGAAGCAAAGTTGAGGTACAATTAACAAGCAGCTAGGTTTGTGTTTCCTGCAGTAGAATGCACAAGGGTAATAGACAATACACTTACCAAGGAGACAAATCCATCCTATTTACTGCTATATGTGTGCAGGCAACTCCCATTTACATGTGATCTATTTGTATGTGACTGCACACATGCGTGGTGCCAGGTATCCGGAAATGGGGAGCACCCTCCTGGTTTGCAAGGAAACTCACTCCAGAGGATCTCATTGTGAACTGGAGGGGCAGCGGGGCTTTGTTGAACTGTTCAGCCTCACTGCCTAACAACTGATGTGCAGGCAGGGTTCGAAATTAGTAGGGTGCCAGGCACATTTCACGCCTAAAGGTTCTCCATTTGCGAGCACCTCAAAAAAGTCTGGGTGCCATTTTTTTGCACCTGGCTGACACTAAAGGGTTACTGAAATATATGTGCTTTGAAGCCTTGAAGTATACGATAAGGATAGACAATATGTTAAGGAGTTTCACCATAAAGAGTAGTGTGTTTTGAAAACTGAAGCATGGTACCAATATTTTTAGTATAAACACCAAATTAATCACGTGTTAACAATTTCTGCTAAAAATGTGATATTAACAATGTGTCACTTATGTGAATTGCGTATTAGTTCATGCTTATCAAAATAATAAATAAAAAGTGTGGCCGACCCCCCTCCCCCAAAATGGCCAATAGACATTCTGTTTTGGCATCCACAACCCAGGTCCCAGCAACCATTTGGCTCTTAGCTTTTCTATCCCAGTTTCTAACACTGTGTGCCGGGTAGCGCAGTAGCAGCCGCTTTCCAGTGCATCAACTGAGCATGCCCCGCTGCCCCTCCAGCTCACGCTGAGATCTTCTTTGGGTTCCGGGGACACGTCTGATGTTAGGCAGTGAGGCTGAGCAGCTCAGTAAAGCCCCACTTCCCCTCCAGCTTGCGAGGAGATCCTCCCCAGAGCCCGAAGAGGTCCTCTTTGGGATCTCAAGTGGGCTTTCTCGCAAGCCACTATGGTTCTCCAGGGTGCTCACCTGTATACAGTAATATCTCTTACAAGGGTCTTTCTCACTGGGTTGTTACTCATTTTAACAGCAGAAGTTAAGTAGTTCACCCAGAACTGAGTGCTTATACAAGATTGTTCTTAACATTAATGGAGAAAGCAGCTCTCTATAATATTGGTTTTTCCCTTCTTAGCTTCCAGAAAGCCAACCTGCTACTTAAAGTTGAATACAACCTTAAGAGATGTGTCAAAACACACCACCCACAATTAGGAATCACAGATTTCTGCATTTTATCTGGCTATTAATATAAGCTAATATAAGAAGTAACAAAGGAACCAGTGATTATATTAAACTTAAGTATTATACTTACGTGTAAGTGCACATTTCACAGCTCAAACAGGAGTTACCACAGATGTACTTTAATCCAAGCCCTACTTCTAAATCACATAAAACTTGCTTCTAACTCAAAACCTTTGCAAAAAAATAAATAAATAAAGTTTCAGCTCGTTTTTGAGGTAGGAATACAATAACTCAACCACCATCCGATTAATTAGAACATGACATCTAAATACCCCACATGGGCTTGGAATTAGATAAACTGCTTTGCTTTTGCCAATCATGTGCAAATCAGGCCTTAAGATGAGAAGCAGGGCCTGAGGATTTAAAACAAATAGATGAGAATCAAATTACTGGCACTTTAAGATATCCCTCCCACCCCCGGTTTCCAACCTTGTTTTCATTAATATGGAAAAGCCTGTTTATTAAAGGTTTAAGGGGGTAGTCTGCACAGAAATTCCTGTCCCTTCAAAAGATGTACATTTACTTTGATCTCAAAGTATCCCATTCACCATAATTACTCTAGCAATTTGCAAATCCAGCTTTTCAGTGGTAAGCTGGAGTTCCCAGAGAAATAGAATCCTTATCAAGAGTTACACTATTCAGTCACTAGGCAGAAAACCACATATTTCTACTATAAGATGCTTCAGAGCTAATTATGGCAAGCAAACACATGCACAGCACTAGTTTATTTTCCCGGTTTTTAAAAAAAGAATAAATGTAATTTAGAAAGCGTACAACTTGAACAGAAGCAACAAGAAAAGGGGCAACAGTTAAGCACAATATTTCTCAACTTCATTCTGCTACAGATTTAACAAAGCTACTCTTTTTGGAATTGACTGACAAATGATGAAGTGCCTGGAGACACACAGTCAGGTCATGTATCCACAGCACTGACCAGAGGAGAAATGGCTGCTGGAGGAGCACAGAGAGAAGAGATGTCATGACGCATCTGTAGCAGTGAAACCAGATGCCTTCATCTGCCCCAGCTGCAATAAAACATGTCTCTCCTGTATTGATCTCTATAGCCATAGCAGACGCTGTAACTCTCCAATGGTTTGACTATACCCCCAAAGGTGCACTCTTCCACTGTATCTAAAGACAGAAGGAATGAATGAGTTCATCCTCCTGCAATTATTTCTGGACCCACGCACTGCTTTTTCAAGTAATGATTTTTAGGGCAAAATCCAGCAGAGGCATCTGCTAACTTAAGAAAAGAGGAGGCATTTTTGCTGATTCCCTCTTCATCCCTCCTCTACATGCCACTTACCACAGGAGGGTCCCCCAAAACCATCTAGAGCATTATTCGAGAGAATGCAGTGGACTGAGAAGTAATAAAAAATCTCTTTAATTAGCAGACACTTCTGCTGGATTAAAAGCCATTTCACATGCATAATTCCCACACTTAATTTCACCCTTACAATTTAGCCCAGCTATACAAAACCCTAGAAGTTACTGCTACATAGAAACCTAATTATAAAAAGAGCAAGGCAACAGAAACTCAGTAAAGATGGCCTCAAGATTTAAGAACCACTACCAAGCCACAAGCAATGGTCTTCACAAAAGCAGAACACCGTAACTCCAACCTAATATTGTGGATTCTCCTATTCTACTGCCAACATATGAAAACATAATTTTATCTCAACCACTCTAGTCAATTTGAAAGTGCCCAGCAAAAAATTAACGAGTGTGTGTTTGTGTGTGTACAGATAGATGGTTCTACAAATTTATCCTTCATGACTCCATTACCACCACATATGGATTGATGGATGTGCAACGTATCTCCTAACACAAAAAGATACATACCTGGCTCTACAGGAATGATAGCATCACCTTCTTTTCCTCACTGCAAGACAAAGTCCCTAAGCTGCAGCAGCCAGACACATTATTCTTCCTCCCAGATATTTATATATACTAATACACCTCACAAAACCAGAAGGCTGTTATCTGTGACTATTACTAATGTTTAGAAGTAGCTTTTCCCAAGCTTTAAAACTTGCCCACCACAAATTATACCACAGCAAATGTTGCTGAGAAGGCACAATTAGTAAAACAGAGCTTTGAATATGGTGGCAACAAAGCTTTGAACTCTAATTTATAGCATTAAAAAACCAGTTAGCAGTTGAAACGTGCAAGTTGAATCAAGAAAAGCATGCAAGCAGACGCAAAGAAGGTCGCCATAAGCATAACAGCAAAATGAACATAACTTTCTTCTTGAAGAAGCTTTTAGATCATGGATCAAAGGCAGTCAGCAGGTAAGATGCAACCACTGCAGCAATTTTATCCAATTTAAATATGTGGACAGGGATGATCCAATAGACATTGCATACATGGTACTTTCAAAAAGCTTTTACTATCGGGTCCCTTACCAAAGTGATCTTAACACATGGGATAAGAGGACAGACCCTCTTATGGATCAGTAACTGGTTAAAGAACAAGAAGCAGAGTGTAGGCTTAAATGGACAGGATGTAAGAAGTGGGTCCCTCAAGGATCTGTATTGGAACCAGTACAGTCATACCTCGGGTTACAGCCCCTTCAGGTTGCGTTTTTTTGGGTTATGGACCGCTGAAACCCGGAAGTACCGGAACGGGTTACTTCCGGGTTTCGGCAGTTGCACATGCGCAGAAGCGCTGAATCGCAACCCACATGTGCGCAGACATGGGTTGCGAATGTGCATCCCGCACGGATCACGTTTGCAACCCGAGCGTCCACTGTACTATATGTATGTGTGTGTGTGTGTGTGTATATATATATATATATATATATATATATATATATATATATATATATAATTATGCAGTTGGGGTGAGCAGTGAATTGACCAGGTTTTCCGATGGCACCAAATTATTCAGAGCATTAAGAATAGTCTAAATTTAAATTAAAATAAGGGAAGATTTGCTGAACAATCGATAAGAATTTGGAATACAGAAAGGGGAGGCATGAGGAAGTCGGGGAAGATAGGATATGAAATTAAGATATGAAATGATACATGTTTTTTGTTTTGTTTTTGTTCTTGTATGTTTATGTTTGTTGTATTGTGTTTATATGGAAAAATAAAAATATTTAAAAAAAAAAACAACAAATTATTCAGAGCATTAAAAACAGAAAGAGACCGCAAGGAGTTCCAATCATCATCTGAGGCGCTTCTTTGCTCCCTCCACAAGACACCTGGAGAGTGGCAACATGATAAAGGGCCTTTTCTGCAGTGGCTCCCTGTTTGCGGGATGATCTCCACAGGGAGGCTCCCCTGGCACCAGAGTTTGAAATTAGAAGGGTGTCAGGAGCATTTTGCACCTAAAGATTCTCCATTTGCGAGCACCTCAAAAAGTCTGGATGCCATTTTCCCCCCTGGCTGACACTCAAGGATTACTGAAATGTATGGAGCCTTGAAGTGTACGTTAAGGATAGACAATATGTTAAGGAGTTTCACAATAAAGAGTAGTGTGTTTTGAAAACTGAAGCATGGTACCAATTTTTTTATTGTAAACACCAAATTAAACATGTATTAACAATTTCTGCTAAAAATGTGGTATTAACAATGTGTCACTTATGTGAATTGCATATTAGTTCATGCTTATCAAAATAATAAATAAAAATTGTTGCCAACCCCCCCCCCCGCCCCTAGACATTCTGTTTTGGTGCCCACAAGCCAGATCCCAGAAGCCATTTGGCTCCTGGCTTTTCTATCCCAGTTTCTAACATTGCCTGGTGCCTTCATTACATATCGCTAGGCACCAGGCAAAAACATTCTACTTCTCCTAGGCCACTGGAGAGGCACATTTGCAGCACATTCTTTTCCTCAAAGAATTCTGGAACTGTAGTTTACTGCCCCCTCAGAGTTGTAATTCCAGGAGTACTGCCATAAGAATACAGAAGTCGGCCAACTTTGATGATGAAGTGAGCAAAAGATGATTACTTTGCATAGTTTTTCACTGTGAAATATACTACAAAAATTGCAACACCTGAACCATTTTTTCAAGATATCCAAAATTGTCCTAAATACAAAATTGTCCTAAATGAATTTTAAAAAGTTTTTAGAACATATAATTAAATACATCTTACCCAATTTCACTTACACGATTGCAGGTGTACACTGCCAACAAACAAGCAAACAAACGCAGAGCTGGGGAGGGGGATCAGAGAAGAGAACAGGAAAAATGGCAGGCAACAAGACTTCTAGTGCCTTTCTGCTACCCCTCCACTATGCCCATTCTGTTTCAGAATAAGACTGGGGGACAGAGATCTACAGGGAGAAAAGTCTTCTCATCCCAAGTGTATGGCCACACACCAGATTTGAAAATGGTTAAAAAAACAAGAAATAGCACAAGTGAAAGCTTCCTAAGAAACAAATTTTGAATGCCATTAACAAAAAATAAAAAGGCAAAGCAACAGCAAACTGACAGCACACAACTGTTAAAGGAAAGCTTTGATGGCACCCCTGAAAGCATTCCTCTGCAGAGCTCTGGAGGTGTATGAATCAAGCTTATCAGTGCAAGCAAGCACCTGCTCATTCCAAAGAAGTGAAGCCAGCCAGCAAAAGGAACAAACCCAATACCAGAAAGCATACAAAATGAAAAGGTTCCATGGAGTTATGAACCAATCAATCAAAACGTTTATTCAGCTTTACGCCCATCATGAAACACAACAAAACAAATCAAAACAAATCAAATCAAATAAAACAGCGGACTCGTACAAGCCACAAGTAGTATAACAGAGTTCACAACTCACAAGGACAGATATTAGCCATTCATAAGAAAAGTTTAAGTCATAAGAAAAGTTTAAGACTTATGAACCAAATTATTCACTGAGCACTGGAGAAAAGGAGCAATCTGCCTTCTTCCAAAGTTACACACATTTCTTTAGGCAGGCAGCTCTGCAAAGCTCAAAAACGTAACATGAACATAAATAGGAGTGATTTCAGTTCTCACATGCATTGTTAATGCTTGAACAGGAATGCTCTTACCAAAATAGGGAAAAATTCGTATTAAACGCTTCTCTTTCAAGAACTGCATTTAAAGTAAGTACCTATGTTGTTGCAATATATCTTGTGGGGTTTTTTTTTCTAAAATCAACAAAAGCAAACACAGAAAAACTTCCCCTTCTATTTTAGCTCTAAAGGGGACTACCACTTTAGATAAGCTATTTAAAAAGTTACCCAAATTGTGCAAGTTGACAACTTTGTAGGTAAGTATCACATGTTAATGACCCATGTATCTAGATCAAATCTGAACATATGAAATGATGATGAAAACATGGCCCACCCCAGTGTCATACACCTCATACTGTCAGTTAGGCCGGAAACTGCTCTTAAGAAACCACCCCCAGGCCTCTTTTTCATTCATTCAAATATTACCACACTAGCTATAGCACATGGCAGCAGCTAGAGGAGTCAGACTAATATGCTCACTACTCGAGAAATGAATGGGAGGAAAGGGGAGGAGACAATAACACGCTCTCGAACCATGCCTGATTCTCATCTTTCAATGGAGTAAAAAGGTGGATTTTGAATCTGTTGTTAGCTCAAGTTTTGCCTTGTTTTAAAGTGAAGATTACAAAACATGCTCTTACTTTACTGCTCACCTTTACAAACAGAGCATAGAGAACATGCACGGACAGAAATACAAATAAATTAACAGAAGGAACCAGAAAGGAGGAACCGAACATCATGCGCACCTCTATAAAACAGGATGAAAAGTGTTGCCGAGGGAAACACATGAATAAAGAGTTCTCTCACACCAACATTTCTCCGTAGATAGCATGATTCTAACTTCTGACCTGGTATCTCCCCAAACATGAAAATGAGGGGAAGTTATCAAACCCTCTTATGAAACGAGCTTCATGGAGCAGTTCCACGCTGACCTATATTAACTGCTTTGGAGGCACACAAATCTAAGGTGGCCACCCCAAGCAGGAGTAGAGAAGGCATGAGGAAGTATGGTGTGGAGATTCCAAGGGACAGGGTGGGGTTGGAGGCAGGAAATGGAAGAGGGTCTATGACGTCAACATGCAAGCAGCAGAGTAAGACCCAGACCCTGGTCTCCCCAGCAGGCAGTCAGCCTCAGTCATGTGGTGCAATGTGAGAAGGGAGCTTCTTGGGGACCAAGAGAGGCCACATGCTCCTGGCCTGATGACCCCATCAAGGGTGCCAGCCAGTGTTAGAAAGTGGGATATGAAAGCTAGGAGCTAAACGGCACCTTAAAACGAGGTTACAGGCGCAACAACGGAATGTCTGGGCACATGCTTTCTATAACAAGAATACAGTGCTGAAAATGAATGAACGGCAGCTAAAATATTATGTTCATTTTTCACCTGGTTTAGCCCACCCCCCTAATATCCTTAAGAGGGTCTCTTCTCCGGTGGCAGTGGGGAGGCAGGAAAAGCTCCTCTTTTCCTTCCACTCTGCAATTTTAATCGAAAATCTAAGGCGCAGTGCTGTGCCCAGGGCTCAGAAACAGCACGCAAAACGCGCCCAGAACAATGGGAGTTTGGAACACCGAGTGCCAACTGGAGTGAAATATTTGGGGGGGGGGGGAGCCCCGCCTCACACAATCACATGATGCTGTGCACGCGCAACATTTGAATGCCCAGCAGCTTTGGGGAGGGGGGGCAGGCCCTCACATATTTTATTGATGGGGGGAGGGGGCTAGCCCTAGGAATTGGCTCCTATGAACTCTTACTGAAGCCAAGAAAGGAAGATAGATTCGAGGGGGCCTCCGTCTCCTTGTCGTCCACTTACTTGCCCAGGAGCTGGTCGTGCTCGTTGCGGATCTTGCCCAGCTCGATCTGCAGTTTGGCCCTTTCCCGGGCCGTGTCGTCCAAGGCTCTCCGGGCATCGGCGAGCTCGGCTTCGTAGAGGGACTTGAGGCCGGTGAGCTCCCGGCCGCGCACCTCCTCTCGCTCGGTGACCTGGAGGTGGAGCGCGCTGTTCTCGATCTCCAGGCTGCGCACCTTGTCGATGTAGACGGCCAGGCGGTCGTTCAGCTCCCGCAGCTCTTCCTTCTCTTGCAGGCGGCTGATGCGCGTGGGGCTCAGAGGGGTGCTCGCCGCGCTGCCCCGCGAGCGCTGCCCCGACGGCGTCGAGGCCATGGCCGCCACCGCCGCCGCCGCCATGGCGCGCAAAAAACGCGCGGGGAAAGGGGGGGGAGAGGGGGAGGCAGGAAGAAAAAAGAGCCCGAAAGGGGTTAAAAAGCGGAGAACTTGGCAATGCAAAGGTTAAAAAAAAATCACCACAGGAATACTAAAAGCAAATTGCCAAACGAGCAGCGAGGCAGGGAGAGGGAAAAGTTGAGCGCGAAAGGGAACGAACCGAGGATGCAAATGAATGAATAAAGATAATAACCCGCGAGGGTGAAGAAGCGAGCGAGCGGGAAAAAAGGGAGAAGAGGAGGAGCGAAAAGAAACGAAGGCGGCTCTGCAGGTGCTTCGCTGAGGCGAAATGAATGTTCCAAGCAAATAAAGAAAGGGAGCGAGGAGAAGCGGCTCCTGCTCAGCTGGGACCCGGCGCTGCTGCAAGGAGCGGAGCCGCCCGCCCGGCCAGCCTCGCGTATCCCGCCTCCGGCCGCTCCTCCCCGGGCCGAACACACAAAACAGGCGGGCTCTGCTCCGAACCAATATGGCCGTCGCGCGCTCGAGCGCCGGCCCTCCCTCTCTTCCCTTCCTCCTCCTCCTCCGCTCGCCTATGCCCCCACCGCACGTGACCCGCGCTCAACCAATAGGGCGCCGAGCGGGGCTCTTCGCCGAGGTCTAGACGCTAAATTCAAAACCCGCAACTGCCGGCGAGGCAGCGGCGCGCGCGCGCTCTCTCTCTCTCACACACACAAACACACTGAGCCACCCACAGCTCGCTGGGCCTGAAACCCCCAAGTGCGCGTGCGCGGTTAGGCCGCCGACGTTCCTTTCTTCTCTCCCTCGCTCTCCGCCATCTCTTGTGGAGGAGGCGGCGAAGGAAAGCAGCGGGCGGGCGGGCGGGCTGCTTGTTTCTCGGGCCCTGGAGCGCTTGGAAGGAGCCGCTGTGTTGTTTTTCTTTCCCCTCGCACACGCACTTGTCTTTCCCGGTTATATGTGAGGGCTAGCGGCATGAAACTTCCCCTGGCCGCTGTTAAGCATCCTCTTCCATTCGGTCTGTTTGAACGCGCGGACCGTTGGCTTTCGGCGGGAAAATCCTGAGGGGAACCGAGGGGGCTGCGGTGGCCGGCTCAGGGTGGCGTCCAAGATGGATGGGAAGGCCAAGGTTTTCAAACAGGCGGGCTCAGCCCTGTCGTTGGGCAGACAGGTGAGCGCTTCAGGCGCCCCGTCGAAAGGGTCTCGTCCCGTTTTGATGGATACAATAATGGAATACTGAATGGTTTAGTTTTTGTAAAATATGCTGGGATTTATGATATGCAAAATGAATTGTGGAAAGAGAAGAAGGGAAGTCAATGATATTTTAAGGATGTTTAAATGAGTATTTTAAATGGCAAAACTGAAAATTTGTGTATACAGATGTACGTGTGTGTGTGTATCTATATATATCTATATATATATAGGAAATGATAAAATAAATTAAGGAACGGAACAAAGGGGAGGAAGGAAGTCAGGTTTTGAAATGTTAAAATGACTAAAACTATTGAAATAACTGAAAGTCTATATATATCTATATATATATATAGATATATATACACACACACACGGTCTTGTCCTTTTCTGCCAAGGATGTTCGTCCGCAGGCACCCGAAAAGTGGAATGAAGAAATATTCCCGGCAACAAGATAGCAAACTTTTAATGAAAGAATGGGAATGGTTTATGTATTTGCAGACAGATAAGGGCATTGGCAGGATTATTGTAATAACCAGCAGTTTCGTAAGAGTAAATAGTTAAAGTCGATGAATAAAAGAATTTAGAAGAGGCAGGAAATGATAAAATAAATTAAGGAACGGAACAAAGGGGAGGAAGGAAGTCAGGTTTTGAAATGTTAAAATGACTAAAACTATTGAAATAACTGAAAGTCATAAATATAAAAAATAATGATAAAGTAACTTGGCCGCACACCTCTCCATTGACAGAGACGCCTTTTGCTGCTCTCTGTCTTGTTAGTTCTTAAGTTTGTACACTTCTCTTCAGCTGAACCTCACAGGGCAGTTCACAACATAAAGAAAATGAAAACATATTTGACTGTCGCAGTGCTAACTGGCTTTTCAATCCACGCTCCAAGGTTTGAGGAGGAAAAGGGGAGTCTTCTAAAAAAAGGCCTGCCTTTTCTCCGCAAATAAATTCAGATGACATGTATTCAGATTTAGGAAATTCTCTGAAGGGAGTGCCTCCCCGCCTGTCCTACCTTGCTAGGAAAGTGGGAGCAAGTGGCCGTTTCGTTACAGCCTGCCAGGTCCTCTGCCCCCTGTAAATATGTACTCCCATTTCTGCGAAGCTACAATTTTCCCCTTGCTTCAGCGAAGAGAGGCCTCCATTCTGCAACAGGTGGAGTTTTCTTGGCATTTTGCTTGGAGGCAATGGACACAAGACGAACTAAGATTTATAAGACAATACTGAGCAGATCTAAATGTTGTATCCCCTGTAAGGAAAACAAAAACTCATTGGCAGGTTCTGTTCCGATAAAAAATATGCAATTCTGAAGAGGGGCTGGTAAGCCACTGCTAACATTATTTGTCAACGGCTGTCCTGTACACGACATACAGTGGACGCTCGGGTTGTGAATGTGATCTGGGCGGGATTCATGTTTGCAACCCGCAGTTCAGAACCCCCAGTGGCGCATCTGTGCACGCGTGGGTTGCGATTCAGCGCATGCACAAAGTGCAGTTTAGCACTTCTGCGCATGTGCGACTGCCGAAACCCGGAAGTAACCCGTTTTGGCATGTCCGTAACCCAAAAAAACACAACCTGAAGCGTCTGTAACCCAAGGTATGACTGTATAGGAAAGCTGGATTCTGATCTCCTCTTGTGCACCTTTCCTTGGAGACTAAAAACCAAGAGAGAGAGAAATGTATTATCGTGCGATAATATGTGTGGCAGCCTCTGAACATGGTTGGGAAGCTTCAGCACATGCAGAATTCAGAGGCCAAGTTGCTCACTGGGGCAAGACAGTTTAAGCAATCCTAGTCGGACTGCACTGGCAGCCAATTAGTTTCCGGGTCCAATTCAAAGTGCTGGCTTTTACCTATAAAGCCTTAAATGGCTCAGGACCGCAATACCTCAAGGATCGCCTCTCCGCATGTGAACCAACCTGGACTCCGCAATCGCCATCTGAGGCCCTTTCTGTGCGCTCACTCCAGAGGGTTGCAACATGAGAACAGGCCTTTTCTACAATGGCTTCCCATTTGTGGTATGCTCTCTCCATGGTGGCTCGTCTGCCGCCTTCATTATCTTTAGGTGCCAGGCAAAAACATTCCCCATCTCCCGGGCCTTTGACTAATTACTGTATTTACTTGAATCTAATGCACACCTCTTTTTTTTTGCCAAATCACATTGCAAAAATTTAAGTTGTGCATTAGATTCGATGGCACATTTACTTTCGCCAGCAAATACGTTTTTGGCTTTGAAAATTGAGGTGTGCATTAGATTTAATGGCGTATTGGACTCGAGTAAATACGCTAAATAATGGGATGAATAGGGAGGCAGGAGAGAATATATTATTTAATAATATCCTTCCAAACTTGCGCTAGCAAGTCCCATATTCTAGCAGAGTTCCAAACATCTCTCTTTTTAAATTACGCAGCGATCAGCTTGTTGCTGACTCATCTGAGTCTTACTATTAAAGATTCCTTCCTGGTAAAATCCCTTGCCTTTCCCTCTTAAAAAGAATAAACACAAGAATCTGATTAACGTTAATATAAAAATTGTTTACTCACAGATTCATTCAGGTTCACAGACATATCCCTGAAGGCTGGCTTAGGTTACTTAACAACTAGAACTATTCCATAAAGAAGTTAGTCCCAAGTGACTGTGGCAAAGCAGTCACTTCTCCAAACATACAGCAACATCCAAAATGGAGAACACACACTGATCAGAACATGAAGGCCGTGTGCTCCTCCATGCTAGTACAACAGACCACACCCTCTTCAAGTCACATGTCTACTGTAGGAATGTACAGTGGTACCTCGGGTTAAGTACTTAATTCGTTCCGGGGGTCCGTACTTAACCTGAAACTGTTCTTAACCTGAAGCACCACTTTAGCTAATGGGGCCTCCTGCTGCTGCCGCGCCACCAGAGCACAAGTTCTGTTCTCATCCTGAAGAAAGTTCTTAACCTGAAGCACTATTTCTGGGTTAGCGGAGTCTGTAACCTGAAGCGTATATAACCCGAGGTACCACTGTACTTGACTGCAGTTTTACATCCCACAAATAATCTATGGCTTTTTAAACTGTAGGGGGGTGTTTTTGTTTGTTGCTATGGTATGCATTTTTATGGTTTTATATTGCAAACAGCCCTGCAATTTTTAGGTGAAGGGTGTTGTAAAAATTTAATAATAAAGATCTTAACTGGGTTTGAATTGGCACTTTAGCATGGGGGCAGAGGGTAGAACATCAGTGGGGAACCTGGGACTCTTCAGATGTTGGCCCCAGCCACCATAGTCATTGGTCAAGGGTGATGGGAGCTGCAGTCCTAACTACATCTCTGGAGGGCCAGAGATTCCCATCCCCTGGGGTAAAGCATAACCCCAGTACTGTATGTATAAAAGACTACATATACGAAAAGGTAACTGAAACAAATCACTTGTTTTATTGATGCATAATGCATCATTCAGAAACTAATGTTACAAATTCAATGAACTTTGAAGGGAAATGTAGCAACATAGAGGGAATGGCAGGCAGCTTATTCAGAAAATGATATGGATTAAGAATTACATAATTGCACCTGCAAAGTAATTCAGGGTAAACTGAATAGGCATATAAGGCCATGTCTACATTATGGTCTTAAAATATAGTCAAGTTCTTTTTTCAATTCATACTGAAACTAGTTTGGGTTAAAATGAATCAAAACAATATTTCATGAGGCAGAAGAGCTATGGCTAATATTTTATGTACCATGCTTTTCCTTATAACTGAAAATTTTGAAGTTCCTATTTTAGCATACAGAGTTTTCAAAAAGTATTTTTGAAATAAAGTACTTCTAAAAGTCAGGTTGTTGTTTATTTCTTTGACATCTGATGGGAGAGCGTTCCACGGGGCGGGCGCCTCTACCGAGCAGGCCCTCTGCTTGGTTCCCTGTAACTTGACTTCCCCCAGTGAGGGAACCACCAGAAGGCCCTCAGAGCTGGATCTCAGTGTCTGGGCTGAACGATGGGGGTGGAGACATTCCTTCAGGTATACTGGGCCGAGGCCGTTTAGGGCTTTAAAGGTCAGCACCAACACTTTGAATTGTGCTCGGAAACGTCTGGGAGCCAGTGTAGGTCTCCCTACATTGGAAGAGGTGGTAATCCTTTGTTCCTTATTCACACTGCTCACAATAAATCTAGCTTTCCATTTTTGACTCTCCATACACTGATTTGGTAGACTTCCTCTTTCGTCTGTTAGTCATCAGTGCAAACCAGCTTCCTCTCACAAGCACTAATCCTGATCTCAAACTATCTAAATCTCAGCATTAGAACCTCAGGAGAGCTGTGGCAACCCACATTCTGCACCTAGGAATGTTTACTTGGAAAAAGTCCCACTGAGTTCAAGAGAGTGCTTTTTCAAGGAAACACGGACAGAAATATATAGTCTTTAACATTTGCTAGAAATCTAAAGTACATGTGGAGTGGTGAAATCTGCAGATAAAATGAAGTCAGGAAGCATTGGTTATAGAGAAAAATCAGGAAATTATACGAGATTAACTATCATCTCATGTTCTGGAGTAATAGAAATGGAATGTAATTCATAAGTAAATGCCTCTGGAGGCAAATGACTGTACAACTAGGCATTGTGGGTGCAGGAGCAAAGGACAGTAATTCAGCAAGGCCAAAGCACCACAGGCCCAAAAGCAAGAATCATAGTCCCTTAAAGAGAGAGAATATACAAGTGTTTATATGCTAATGCTAGAAGCCTCTGGGCCAAGATGGGTGAAACAGAGTGCTTAGTCTTAGAGGACTGCATTGATATAATAGGAATAATGCAAAACTGGAGGAATAGAGAAACCACTGGGACATTGTTATATCTGGATACAATGCTTTAGGAAGGTCAGAGAAGAATGTACTGTAGCTGGTATCATTCTGTATATTAAAGAGGTCATTGACTGAGCCCAACATGCTAGAAATCCCAAAAGGGACAGACTACTCCACAGAAACATTGTGGGTGGTGAACCAGGCCCTAAGAATAATATAGTACAGGGGGTGTGCTATCGTACCACTGATGAAAATGCTCAAGGAAATATTAGGATGAAGAATGAAATCAAGGAAGCATCCATAAGAAGAAATGTTGATTAAGGTGGTAATGGGCTACTAGAACTAGTCTCACGTAGATTGGCTACATATGTGCTCCAGTCACAACGAAAAGGAAAAATTTCTAGATACCCTAATATGACTCTGCCCTAGAACAGTTGCTCATGGAACTGATCGAAGGGGTGGTGACCCTAGAATCTGGCACGAGGTATAAGAAGTGCTGTTAAGCCAGTTGGAAGCAGTAGCCATAGTGCTATTAAATGAAATATACATGTACAGGCCAATTGCCAAGAAAAGCCAGCATGGTCAAATCTGAATCAAAAGAGAAAACTCCTCCTCCCCAGCAGATGAATGTTAAAAAAGAATTTGAAATACAAAGGCTTTTAACAATGAGCCTGTAAGTGGCTGTGGAGGCCAATTCTGGATCCACACATCCTTCCACAGTGGGGACATAGGTTTCCGAGCGGGAGTTGATCATGGTGAGGGTTTACCAAGCGTGCCTTCCTCTTGGCACGTTTCTCCCTTTCGTCCTGAGTTTGTGCTTCTTCAAAGTCCATGACACCTTTGGTCAAGGCTGTTCTCCAACTGGAGCGCTCGCAGGCCAGTGTTTCCCGGTTGTCGGTGTCTATACTACATTTTTAAAGATTTGCCTTGAGAGATTCTTTGAACCTCTTTTGTTGACCACCAGCATTACACTGTCCATTTTTAAGTTCGGAATTTGCAAATTTACTTTAGAACGACTCTGAAAGCATACTCACCATGCTCTGGTCAGCTATCCCTATCGCTTTCCAGAGTTGAGCTTCAGGAAACTAATTCTGCTCGTTGTCAGCTGGCCGCCAGCGGGCATGATACTGATTGGTTGGTTCTGTGATGTCACAATAGGACATCCCTTTCTCCCCCATCCTTCAGTCCAGGAGAGGTTTTAGAAAATTTAAAATGCACTGTGCTTTTTTTAAAGAAAAAAGAGGAAGGAAGGAAGGAAGGAAGGAAGGAAGGAAGGAAGGAAGGAAGGAAGGACAAGGCACCAATGGATGCTAAATTGAATAAAGGAGCATGTACGTAATCCTTTGAAAAGGTAAAGAAATAAAGTCTACCTGAACCATGTCTGATCATTGGAGTTTCTGGAAAAATATTCAGGAGAAATCCAGGCACACCTCAGAGACGACTTAAAACTGTAGCAACTGCTGCTATGTACAGTATACATTCATACCACACCCTATTGGTGCTTTATAATTAGTGCCAGCACCGTCCGTTAAGAGTTTGGGTGTAATCTTCGATACCTCCCTCTCTATGGAGGCGCAGATTGCAGCTATAACAAAGGCGGCATTTTTTCATCTCCGCCAAGCTAAGCAGTTGGCCCCTTATCTCTCTCGCCCTGACCTAGCCACTGTGATCCACGCGACGGTCACCTCCAGACTGGATTATTGTAACTCACTCTACGTGGGGCTGCCCTTGAGACTGACCCAGAAACTCCAGCGGGTGCAGAATGCCGCGGCAAGACTCCTTATGGGGTCTTTGCTGCGAGATCACATTCATCCGGTACTATACCAGCTGCACTGGCTCCCGGTGGAGTACAGGATCAGGTTTAAGGTGCTGGTTTTAACCTTTAAAGCCCTATACGGCCTAGGACCCTCGTACCTACGGGACCGCCTCTCCTGGTATGCCCCACAGAGAAACCTACGGTCTGCAAATAAAAACATCCTGAAGGTCCCAGACCTCAGAGAGGTTAGGCTGGCCTCAACTAGAGCCAGGGCCTTCTCGGCTGCGGCTCCAATCTGGTGGAACGCTCTGTCACAAGAGACTAGGGCCCTGCGGGACCTGACATCTTTCCGCAGGGCCTGCAAGACAGAGCTGTTCCACCAGGCCTTTGGTCAGGGCGCAGCCTGACTCCCTCCTCTGGCAACCTGCACAGAATTTTGCTTAATGGTTGCCATCAACTTGATTTTAATTAATTTTTATAATGAAATATTGTTAGAATGTTGGATTATTTGATTGTTTGATTATTTGATTGTTGTTAGCCGCCCTGAGCCCGGCTTCGGCTGGGGAGGGTGGGATATAAATAAAATTTATTATTATTATTATTATTATTATTATAAAAACATTAAAGAGCAGTGTCTTCTCTTTTTTACACAGTTCAGGCTTTTAAAGATATAGGTTCTTCCTCTCCGCTTTCCCCAGTCTGTTGTAATCAGAAGGGATGCCTTAAGAACAAGAGCTACAGAACAAGCTGCCTTGCTGCACCTGCCACAATATAAAGTTGCCATAGAGTTAGGATTACAGCATTAAATAGCTCTGTGTAGCAGCTGGCACTGAAGTGAAAGAGTCTGTGTGCACACATAACCTCAGAGCCAAAATAATAAAATTGTGTGCAGTGCTGAGGAAGTTGAGGTCCCCTCCAGATGTTTAGTGCTGGCTTCAATTCCCTTTCTTAGGCAGCCGCCCGGGCTCAATGGGGCTTACTTCTGGGTACATATATATAAAAGGTTTCACAGTTTAACAAATATTTATTTCCTGGGAAAAACCAAAGGCATTTTTTCCTTGAGTAGAATTTAAGGGGATATCCAAAAAACATGCCATTAAGCCATCTTACAAGGCAAAAGGCCCAACAGGTAATCAAGGTAGGGTTGCCATATTTCAAAAGGTAAAATTCCTGACACCCGTAAAGTTGTTGGGCTTTTTTTAAGAGAACCACCAAAATTGTTGTAATTTTAAGCTGCTTTTTCCATACACCTGAGTTTTTCCGGACATTTTGCAGATTCCCCCCGACGCCATTTTTACACCCAAAAAGCAGGACATGGCAGGAATTTTCCTCATGTATGGCAAGCCTAGAAGAAGGAAGAGGTTCCCACGGCAACGGGGTTGTGATGTCATAAAAGTCCTTTTACATGGGGTTTGTTTTTTGGGTTTTTTGCAAGGTTTTCTGGGAAGGAGGAGGAGGAAGCAAGGAAAACACCGTGCTGTAATGAGAAATGTTATAAATAAATATGAAATGTGGGTGGTTCTGTGGCTATCTCAGAGCACTGGGCGTGCTTATCTGTGATGTGGATGCCCTGTGTTTGCACATGTGATGTGAGCACACCCTGTGGCGTGTGCGCACAGCCACTGCAGAATTTGGGGGGCCTGTCCCCACCCACCCACCCCCCTTGGCGCACCTGCTGATTATCTTCAGGTCATGGCAAAACTAGATGGATTCAGTTAGCTGACTGCAATGCCTCTATTGGGAAATGGAGTGAAATCAATCAATGGATCTGTTTCCATAGATGAGTGTCAGCTATCATGGAGGTATAGCTTCAGTTTGGCCCTTTCAGTGGACTCAGGTAAAGGTAAAGGACCCCTGACAGTTAAGTCCAGTCGTGAACGACTCTGGGGTTGCAGAGCTCATCTCGCTTTACTGGCCAAGGGAGCCGATGTTTGTCCGCAGACAGTTTTTCCGGGTCATGTGGCCAGCATGACTAAACCACTTCTGGTGCAATGGGACACTGTGACAGAAACCAGAGCACACAGAAACACCGTTTACCTTCCTGCCGCAGTGGTACCTATTTATCTACTTGCACTGGCATGCTTTCAAACTGCTATGTTGGCAGAAGCTTTGACAGAGCAACAGGAGCTCACTCCGTCACAGGGATTCAAACCACCAACGTTCTGATTGGGAAGCCCAAGAGGCTCAGTGGTTTAGACCACAGCACCACCCATGTCCCAAATAAACAAGCACACAATCACTGATAGGTCCACCTGCCATTGTGAGGCTCAAAGCAATGAAGATGATGCCTCCCCAGCTGTTGCCACTGGCTGTGGGTTTCTTGTGATGTCACAAAAGCACTTGGCAACTGAGTGGATATAAAGACCCTAGGCTCATTGGTTTAGAGCACAGCATCACCCGCGTCCCAGGACTCAGCTACACAGCTGCAAATAAAACGTTTTAAGTGTATTGTAAAGGGCATTATACAAATGAGACACTTTACGGCGATGGTGAGCTATAGCAAATTCAATATATTTTTTCAAAACGTTTTTTTTAAAGAAACATTTTCACAACGTTTTTAATACGCGTCTAGATTCCACCCCAGTCTCTCTCGCTGTCTTGCCTACTGCACATATGAACAATTGCGGACATAAATAGGCGTAGGAGGTTTTATAAGAATTTTAAGATCGTATATGAAAAAATAAATGTTCATAACTGTATATATAAACCACATGTCTGAAACCCCATAGAAAAGGTCCTGAACAAATTGACCTCAAATATTTCTCTGCCAGGTCAAAGTGGGAAACCTCCCCATTGTCTCTTTCCTCACAAATCCTGCCCTCACAAGTCCTGTCTTAAGGGCACATTCAAGATATGATCAGGGTGTGAGCCTGTGACCTAGAGTCAGGAACTCGTTATCATAACAAAAGAGTGGCCAGGATGCCATTTAATCCGATCAGGTAACCTGCCAGACAGGAAGAAACAACACACCCAGATTTCTGCTCCTTTCCTGATGTGTTAAGGGAGTGGTCTGGGCTACACCCCTTCTGTGATGTATTCTGTGATGTATTTATGATGCTTTTGGGGGTGGTCTTGTTCTCCAGGGTGGGCAATTTCAAATGTCTATATAAGGACTTGTGTGCCTGTGCTCGAGCACCCTGTTGCAACAGCTTTAATAAAGATCAGGCTTACTAGCTGCCTTGCTTCTCAATATTCTCTGGTTGGCCTCTGTTATTTTCTCCTATAGATAGAGAACCTAAAAAGAGGACTCTGTATGGGCTCTTGGGTACCCCATAAGGGAAAAAGAGCAGTTTTTTTCTTATAACAGAGGTAACTTAGTAAGGAAGAAAAAGTTTAAGAACTTTTAAAGTCACGTAAACAACACTTCCAAGCTTTAGCAAGTGGAATGACCAGTTCTCCATCTTTGTTGTATAACCAGTTTTCAGCCGGAATGAGGAAAGTAAAGCAATAGCCAATATTATATCTTGTTCATTTTGAACACGATCACTTTACATAACTTTTGATTTCTGCAATGTATGTATTTTATTCTTTATGCATATGCTGCCTTTTTAACCTTATGCCTACAGTGGTACCTCAGGTTACATACGCTTCAGGTTACAGACTCCGCTAACCCAGAAATAGTGCTTCAGGTTAAGAACTTTGCTTCAGGGTAAGAACAGAAATCGGGCTCCGGCGGCACGGCAGCAGCAGGAGGCCCCATTAGCGAAAGTGGTGCTTCAGGTTAAGAACAGTTTCAGGTTAAGTACGGACCTCCGGAACGAATTAAGTACTTAACCCGAGGTACCACTGTACAGTGGAACCTGGACTTACGTATGGCTCTACTTACGTATGATTCCAGTTACGACCTTCAGTAGGTGCTTCGACTTAAGAACTTTCCTCTAGATACGAACAGAGGCCTTGCCAGCAGCCCGGAGCTCGCCCTGCCGGCTGTGGAGCAGCGCTGAGGCCTCTGCTGCTAGGGAGAGGGCCCCCATCCCACCCCCAAAGCAGTGGAAGAGGTGCCACCTGCAAGAGGCACAGAGGGTGCATTGCAGCCCCAAAACCCACCGAGAAACTAACCTGAGGAATTCCAAAGAAGAACCTGGCCTGGCAAGAAAAAAAAGTGACCCTGGCCGAAGTGAATCAGCACTTTACTGCCCCACCCCCAGGTTGTAGCCAGGTAAGCCCACCCACCCTCAGTGCACGTAAGAAAAAAAAAAATGTTAATTTTTTCATTTACATTTCATTTTTTAATTTCTTATTTATTTTATAGTACAGTATATTGATGTCAGGGAACTGCCATCGGAGCCAAGAGTGGAGGTAAGGCTCCCCAACGATGCAGGAGAAGGGACCAGCAGGGAGAGAGAGAACACTTCCTTTGGGGAAAGAAATCGGCGTGACACCAGGAAGAAAGGGGAGCAGGGAAGGACTTCGGAGACATGGCTCCAAGACTCTTCCACAGAGACCAGCGGGGAGAGCCCAGGACCTCCGCTGGCCACGCCCACTCTGCGCAGAAGACTTCCATGCAGGGAAGCTAGGCGGAGACTTGGCGTCAAGCAGCTTTTATGTTGGAAGAAGTTCAGGAAACACTGACGGATTCTGCCAGTGACTGACACAGCCACGGAGAAAGGGCTGTCCAGCCAGGGAAAGGTTTAGCCAGACAACGTTGCCTAGAGCAGCAGCCCCCTTACGCACGAGCAACCCCAATTCCCTTTACAATTGATCATTGCCTTCATTTTATGAATCTATGGTCTCGTTAGACAGTAAAATCCATGTTAAATTGCTGTTTTAGGGGGTGTTTCCATTGTCTAAAATGGATCAATTCACTTTTCCATTACTTTCTATGGAAAAGTGAGCCTCTACTTATGTATGTTTCTAGTTATGACTGGACTTCTGGAACGGATTACGGTTGTAAGTAGAGGTTTCACTGGTAGAACCTCTACTTACGACCGCCTCTACTTGGGCCCAATCCAAGTTGCGACCATGGCAAATCCAGAAAAAAAATACTGGGCTTGCTGCGATTTGCGCACTCGCAGAAGCGGCTGCCACCGTCTGCACATGCGCAGAAGCGTGCTGCCGCCAAATGTGCCTGCACACAACGGCGCTTCTACCAGCGACCCAGATCGACTTACAGACGGACCTCCAGAACTGATTACGTCCGTAAGTAGAGGCTCCACTGTAATAGGCCAGAAGGAGCCTGGGTTTCATTTTCTCTTTCTATCTCTTCCTTCTGGTACATAGTTTGCTTAGTGTTAAGGTTTAGACTTATGACAAGTTATTGTAAGTTTAAGTTAAGTCTGCTGCAACTGGATTTCTTATGGACAGGGCCAATCCTGAATGTATTGGATTAGTGACCATTCTGCTCATTTGCCTTCAGTAGCAGTAAAGCTCTGCTGGATGAAATATTAATTGCCTCTGGTCTATTTTTCTGGGAATTCTGCAATGTGTTTAAGTTGTTACTCTGCTAACTACATATTGGAATCTGCTCTGGATCAATATTGAGTAGAATTCCATGACGGGCCTGGCACAGAAGCCCTTCACATCCCCAGAGGGAGAAATGACTTTGCCACAGCCAGGAATGCCTCCCAGCCAGCCGGCATCGCAAGGTTCGAATTTGCCCTGTCAGAAGCGACACTGCTGAAGTGTCAGCCCTCCATATGGAGGACAAAAATGGATATACACCCAATGCCTGATCAAAAGCCTACCTACATCTGTAATCAATAAAAGTTGTGGCCAATTTAAACTCCCAGAACGCTGTCCTATTCGGTTTGAATCCCTGCAACGGGGTGAGCTCCCGTTGCTCAGTCCCAGCTCCTGCCAACCTAGCAGTTCGAAAGCACGAAGTGCAAGTAGATAAATAGGTACTGCTCTGGCGGGAAGGTAAACGGTGTTTCCGCACGCTGCTCTGGTTTTGGTGTTGCGTTGTGCCAGAAGCAGCTTAGTCATGCTGGCCACATGACCCAGAAAAAGTGTCTGCGGACAAACACCGGCTCCCTCGGCCAGTAAAGTGAGATGAACGCCGTAACCCCAGAGTCGTCCGCCACTGGACTAAACTGTCAGGGGTCCTTTACCTTTACCTTTTTCTTTTTAAACTCTAAATCTGCCCCTAGACATATAAATTAATATATGCAAATCCATATCCTCTTCTGTCCCCCCTTTCAGAGATGTGTTTTCTTCTTTTCTGGCAATATGTAAGCGGCTGTTCTACCTGCTTAGCTTCAGCAAGGTGGTGTCCTCATGTGCTTTTAGACTCTACCCTGACAACCATAAATCAGCCACCTAAACATGTTTCAGAATATCAATTATATTTAAGTGCTAAGTTTCGCACACCATTGGTGCTGGAGGCACAGTTGCAGAAACTTACATTATGATTTCACCTCTTAAATGTCCCTGTTGTGCTGTGGAATCAAGATCAGCAGAAGTAGCAATCATGGTGATGTGTGAATCAGGCATATATTTAAAATTAATTCCACTTGAAACGGACACTGCAACAAACACTCCAAACCCTGCTCTCCCTCAAAATATGTCTTGTCTGCCATGGACCTTTCTTCCACCCACCATGGAAAGGAAGATCAGGAATGACTCTATTATCAGACAGAAAGAGGCAAACACCTGAGACAGCAGATACAGGGGAGTCAGCCCTGAGGGAGACTCTTTTTACTCATAAGGCCGAAGCAAGCAAGCAAGCAAGCATCTTCATTCGTGTGTGTGTTTGTGTGTGTTTCAACTGCAAACTCATAAATAATATAATGGAACCTCCACAATAAAATCATTAAAACAGCATCAAATGATAAAACCCCTAAAACACAATAAATAGGGATTGTAGGACAAGATCTGCGAAGAAAAGTAAAGAACTTATTTATGTATGCCACGACAGTAGCAAGAGTCTTGTTAACAAAAGGATGGAAGAATGAGGAAATCCCAACGAAAGAACTGTGACAAGAAAAATTGACGAGCTATGCGGAATTTGGCCAAATTGACATATAAACTATGTGAAAAGGACAACTTCAAGGAAGAATGGGAGCTTTTTACAAGCTATCTAAAAAGACAACAAAATGAACTGGACATTCACAAATTTATTAGCTGAACATATGATAGACAAAGTAAGGATATGTAGAATTTTATAACATGCAGAAAACAATATATGTAAAGAAATCAGGGAGGGGAGCTGAGGGAAGTCTGTGGGGGGAGAGAGGGAGGGTTGAGGGGGAGAAGGAAAAAAATATTGTTATGTGGAAATTGGTTAATAAAAATATTTTTTTTAAAAACACAATAATATAACAAAACCCAAAGCAAAGGTTTAGTTTGTGTAGAAAGAAGCTAAACAAATGTAATCAATGTTAGGTAATCAGGACGACTCCTCCAGATAACCACAGTGATCTGCCTAAGGGACAAGGTAATCCAGGTCATTTAGGATTTTATACGCTTGAACTTTGCTCAGGAATGTACCGGCGGCTGCTGCATTCTGCACTAGCTACAATTTATCAATGAAAGACAAGCGCAGCGTAGAGCACATTGCCAGCAGTTCAGACTACAGGTTAGCAACCTGCTGCCTCACTGCCTCTGTCAGGAACAGCTGTAGCAGATGAAACGGCAAGGACTCTTCAGCAGCACTAAGGACACCTGTGCCTCCGTTGACAGTGATGGATCTAAGAGATTTCCCAAGCTGCATACCTGCTCCTTCACAAGACAGTGCCAAGAACAGGCAACCAACAGGGAACAACTCACACAGGGCTTACATCATACCAGAATTCAGCCTCAGTTTATTGATTGACTCAGGGCCATCTTAAGCGTATCCGGTGCAGTGGTGCAAAGATCCCTCCGGCGCCCCACCCCACCCCCCATTTCCCAGAGTTGTCGACCTTTTCCCAAGCCTCTGCGGGGATCGCTCTCCTCCCATGGAGGCTTGGGAAGGAAGCTGCATGCCTGCCAGCCATATGGTTGATGGGGCACAGCTGGCAGGCGTGCAGGGAAAGGGGAGGCCGCCAGCAAAGCCGCACAGCTCCCCCACTCACTGGGGCGCCCCTGAGAGGTCGTGTGCTGGCCCCGAGGGTTAACCGTGTGGCAAGGTATGGGTCCAGTCCGAGGTCAAGGGTGGGGTATGGAGGCTGTCTGTCAGAGCTGAAGCTGGGTCCAAGGCAGGGAGTCGGGTGAGGTCAGGAACTCTGGCTGAAGAGCAGGACAGGGTGCAGTCAGGAACAGGCTACCAACAATGTTGCTCCCGCAACCTGGGACTGGGCTGGCCGGCTTTTATCTGCCCCGAGGTGTAGGGCGGCCCCGGTCCTCAGGTGACTTGCCTCTCCTGGCCTGGAGGCGAGCACTCCTCCTGCGGGAACTTAGTTCCCTCCGCCTCTCTGCCCTGAGCCTCTGCAGCTCAGGAGAGGCTGGAGGGTTACCGGACCCAGAGGCAACCTCACCTTCCCCTGACAGGGCTGGGAGAGGAGCACCTGCAGGCAATGGGTCCTCAATCACCTCAGGAGCCAGAGCATACTCAGCTGATGTCTGCACCTGAGGAGCCAGCACAGGTGAGGACCCTTCAGGCTCAAGTCCCAGCCCTGGCTCAGCTGGTTCTTGAGGCGGGGACTCCTGTGCAGGCTGGGATCCCTCAGGTTCAGCCTCCGAGTCCGAATCCCAGGCCATCACAGGCCGGCACCCTGGCGCAATGCGCCAGTAAGCCCAATGGGAAAGACGGCTCTGTATTAACCATCATGTAGCCTGTCACTGGGACGTGGGTGGCGCTGTGGGTTAAACCACAGAGCCTAGGACTTGCCGATCAGAAGGTCGGTGGTTCAAATCCCCACGACGGAGTGAGCTCCCGTTGCCAACTTAGCTGTTCGAAAGAGCTGCTCCTGCCAACTTAGCAGTTCGAAAGCACGTCTAAGTGCAAGTAGATAAATAGGTACCGCTCCAGCGGAAAGGTAAACGGCGTTTCCGTGCTCTGGTTTGCCAGAAGTGGCTTAGTCATGCTGGCCACATGACCCGGAAGCTGTACGCCGGCTCCCTCGGCCAATAAAGCGAGATGAGCGCCGCAACCCCAGAGTCGGCCACGACTGGACCTAATGGTCAGGGGTCCTTTACCTTTACCTTTTAGCCCGTCACTAACACCAGACATTGGTCCAGGACTTGCCTCACCTCATTTGTAGTCTATCAACATCTAAAGGGCCACTGGTTAAGAAGCCACCCCTGAGTCTAGAACTACATGCACGACCTGGAATGAACCCATGGAAAGCTCTGGGGTCACACAATGCCTCTTCCAGGAGGACTTTGTCCAGGTTAGTTTCCCTTTCGCCTCTTCTTGCGAACCAGGGAGAGTGGTTGATCACAAACTCCAGTTAGTAATACGAGCCAGATTGAAATAAAGTTGGCTCGATCAGAGTAGGATTTGCAGTGAACCAAGATATCTGGTTCTACATTTCAAAGGATGTGGGTTTCCCCACTGTGATTTTCATATTATAATTGCTCTTGTGGTTTAAACTGTTTCAGGACCTACTTTTTGCTAGAAAATGTTAAGACAGCAACTGTTTAACTGCTGCTTTTCAAGACCTTTGATAAAAACTAAATTTGTTGTGGTTTCACCTTCGCTTAATGACTTTGTTTTCATTTCCGTACCTTGTGGACTTTACTCACCTCTTTATCTAGTTTAGTGAACTGGCTCAGTCCATAAGGAAGTTGATAGGAAATGACAAAGTTACAGAGGGTTAAGGGCTGTTTTAGTGGAGGCAACCAGGGAAAACACAGTTAACTGGTTTTCTCCCTCCCTCTCGTGGTGCAGGCTGCACCCAATGATGTGACAATGGCTTACGTTGTTTTTTGTCCTATACTTCTCTCTCCTCTATGATGCATGCATCTCAAAACAAGCCGAGCAAATGTTTTCATACTTGTTCTCTTTGCATACATATTGATACACTGCCAGTTCAAATAAGCGCAGGGAGTGCAAATCATTAATCCATTGCTGTAGGGAAGGTTACGATCTCTTCTTCTAGTGTGCCAACATCATGTGTTTGGCTGACTCTAATGCATACATAACCCATAATTCATGGTTCGGTGCTAAATTTCAAATAGCAAGAATGTAATTAATTAAAGGATGCATATCACTGTGGTATAGTAAGGCTTCCAAGATTAAATTAATAACTAAACTCAGTGGGACTTACTTATGAGTAAAATGCAAATAGCTTTGCTGAAAAGCTGTGACCGTCTGCAAATTCTCTTGGGAGTATAGTGGTACCTCGGGTTAAGAACTTAATTTGTTCTGGAGGTCCGTTCTTAACCTGAAACAGTTCTTAACCTGAAGTACCGCTTTAGCTAATGGGGCCTCCCGCTGACGCCGCGCCGCCAGAGCACGATTTCTGTTCTCATCCTGAAGCAAAGTTCTTAACCCAAGGTACTATTTCTGGGTTAGCGGAGTCTGTAACCTGAAGCGTCTGTAATCCGAGGTACCACTGTAATTCCTTGGTCTGCAATCCTACACACTTAACTAAAGATTGTGTCTGAATGCAGTGGGAGTTCATATCCAGTGCCAGATTTACATATAAGCTAAACAAGCTCTAGCTTAGGGCCCCGGTCTCTTGGGGGGCCCCAAGAAAATTAAAGGAAAAAAACTGGATGTACATTTCCAAAATATAAGGTAAAAAGCAAATAAAATAAAACCTATATACAGCAACAGTGTTTTGTGTTGTGTAGGTTCCTATGATGTAAGTAATGGGCCCCACCTGCTCCCTAAAATATCCCTGGTTTGCTCCTTTCTACATATAGGGTGCCTACATTCTGCATGGACTGGTTGCATGGCAACGTGCAGCTGCAGACTGCAGTGCAGCACAGTTTGAACATATAAAGGGCCCCATTACCTTCAGTAGATTCTGTAGGAGGAAATAATGTGCTTTAAATGTATGGTATGTATGCAGGTCTCAGCAAATATCATTAGGATTGCATTGCACGTGCCATTTGCATGCAAGTGAAGGGTCATAGAATTGACCCGAGATACGCAGAGATAGCATTGACCCTCAGCTGGGGAGGCTTGCTAACCTTTCGGATAAGTCTAAACTCAATTTTATCCTCCTAGGCCAAGACCACAAGACAACCTGGATGGTCGCCAGATTCTGTGCGCAGATTTGCAGGCACAGACCACCCCCTGAAACAAATTAGTTCACTAGGAAAACAGTCGAAGTCAGCCTCCGTGGTGGCAGGGCCAATTTGTATGGTAGCCCAAATTTGAGGTCTTTATGTGTATACGCGTTTATCTCAGATTTTAATCTTTAAACTGATGTACAATGTTTTAAATGTATATTTTATTCTTGTGAAAGCTGTCCCAGTTGTGCTTTTCGAGCTGGTCTTTGACCGTAATAAAATAATGAAAATGAAATAATAGAATTAACCGGTAAGACAATATTGTGACATAAAGTTCTGCGGATTAAAACCGACTTTGTCCAACAGATTAAGTAATCTAGAAAGTTGATGGGTAAGATTTAAGAAGATTGTTAAGATGAACAAATATTTTATGCCGTGAGACTTAAAAACAACAGGTGCATCAATGTTTGCTGTTGTTGTTGCAATGCACAAATGATTTCAAAATCCAATTGTATGCATTGCGGAATTCTGTACTGTGGATAAAATATTCAGTAATGCTAATTGGTATAGGTTTAGAATCATGGGTTGCAACAGTACATTTAGTATTTGATTGATAAATGAGGCTGATCATGGAGTTTCTGCTGATGCTATTTACCATATCTATGGAATGCTAAACACTTTTTTAAATAGTATATTTGCAGATGGCGGTTTTTCATCTGCTGCATTTCTGGCCGTGTGTTGGAGTCTCACAAGACTATAATCTTTTAATTAAAAATGGATATGTTAATCCCTAGTATATTCTTAATTTAATATTATAGGCCATTCCTTCCAGGCTTCACATTAGTGCTACGTTTCAGCATGCAGTGAAACAGTTTTTCTAAAACCTATTTGCTTTTTAATTAAGAAGTACATAAAGTTAATGCAGCCATTTAATAGCTAGTGCAGAAGCAATCAGCCACTTCTAACAAAGCAAATGCACCTGCTATTAATAACCTTCTGCATGTTTGGTTCCACTGCAGCTGGTAATATTCATTTAAAAAGTTAAGGGCACTTTCTGGTTGGATAGCTTCCTGGAGCAGAAATTCAGTAAGGGGTTGTTTTTCCTTCTTTTGTGATACTAAAAAAGATTAGCAAACAGGCCGATATGAATGTTAGTCTGAGCTAGTTTTAATTATTTGCTGAAACCATCAATGGTTTATCCCTGTTTTTCAGACTTTTGGAGAATGATTAATTGTTGTTGTTTTTAACTCGGCTTCATTGTTGACAATAGGCAGTGGAAACGGTTGTGTTTTCTGCCCCTTTATGGGAATATATCGTTGCCAGTTACAGCAACATTTTTGCAAATGAAGAAAGGCTTTGAGCACTTTGAAAAAAATGATTTTTTTGAGGGGAAGCATATCACTTTATACAGTGGTACCTCGGGTTAAGTACTTAATTCGTTCCTGAGGTCCGTACTTAACCTGAAACTGTTCTTAACCTGAAGCACCACTTTAGCTAATGGGGCCTCCTGCTGCTGCCGCACCGCTGGAGCACAATTTCTGTTCTCATCCTGAAGCAAAGTTCTTAACCTGAAGCACTATTTCTGGGTTAGCGGAGTCTGTAACCTGAAGCGTATGTAACCTGAAGCGTATGTAACCCAAGGTACCACTGTATAGCATAGTGCATGCTAACTTTTAGGGATGCGGGTGGCGCTGTGGTCTAAACCACTGAGCCTCTTGGGCTTGCCGATCAGAAGGTCAGTGGCTCAAATCCCCACGATGGGGTGAGCTCCCGTTGCTCTGTACCAGCTCCTGCCAACCTAGCAGTTTGAAAGCACACCAGTGCAAGTAGATAAATAGGTACTGCTGTGGCAGGAAGCTAAACAGCATTTCTGTGCATTCTGGCTTCTGTCACGGTGTTCCCTTTCACCAGAAGCGGTTTAGTCATGCTGGCCACAAGACCCGGAAAGCTGTCTGTGGACAAACGCCGGCTCCCTCGGCCTGAAAGCGAGATGAGCGCTGCAACCCCATAGTCGCCTTTGACTGGACTTAACCGTCCAGGGGTCCTTTACCTTTTTCAATCTCTCACTGCTAGCGGTGACGTATTGAATGCTGGCACAATTCTGGCTGAAGTTAAATCTGAGAATAACCAACATGTCTGGAGGATCTTTGTGCTGTTCTGAGCAATGTTGCTGATTGCTGACAGGGCAAGACTGAATTTCTTTGTAACCAATCATGAAAAAGCTATGGTTTTATAGTAAAAGCTATGGTTTTCCCAGTAGTGATGTATGGAAGTGAGAGCTGGACCATAAAGAAGGCTGATCGCCGAAGAATTGATGCTTTTGGATTATGGTGCTGGAGGAGACTCTTGAGAGTCCCATGGACTGCAAGAAGCTCAAACCTCTCCATTCTGAAGGAAATCAGCCCTGAGTGCTCACTGGAAGGACAGATAGTGAAGCTGAGACTCCAATACTTTGGCCACCTCATGAGAAGAGAAGACTCCCTGGAAAAGACCCTGATGTTGGGAAAGATTGAAGGCACAAGGAGAAGGGGACCACAGAGGACAAGATGGTTGGACAGTGTTCTCGAAGCGACCAGCATGAGTTTGGCCAAACTGCGGGAGGCAGTGGAAGACAGGAGTGCCTGGCGTGCTCTGGTCCATGGGGTCACGAAGAGTCGGACACGACTAAACGACTAAACAATGAAAAGGTTATCTATACGTTCTGTTATATTACAAGTGTGTTTAAAATCCTGCCAATGTTTTGACCTGTTTACAATGATTTTGTATATACATTATAAACATTTCCCATTCTTTTTTAAATTTCTTGTCTTCTTGATTCCTGAGCTTCCCAGTTAGTTTTGCCATTTCGGCATAGTCCATCAACTTGATTTGCCATAGGAAGCTGACAATTGATGGGAGACCCCTATTCGCTTTGCAGAGCTACAATTCTCGGTGTGTTTAATGACAAATCCTTCGCAGTGAACTCTGGAAATTGTAGGGGGCTAGGGACCCCCTAACAGCTCTCAGCACCCTTAGCAAACAATGACTCCCAGAATTCTTTGGGGAAAATCATGACGGTTTAAAACTGGTGTTTTGAATGTATAGTGTCATCGTGACTTAAGTCTCCAACATCGCATGCTAGTTGAGCTCTTATGGGGTTGATTTGATCCCCCTGCCTCATGCCAAGTGGGGTGGCATCTACAAGCCTCAGGGTTATCTCAGGTTTGCTGATACCTCTCTCATGTGCATGAATGATGCATTTTTGGCTATGAGCACAGGTGAGATGTGCTCATATGAGCACAGGTGAGATGTGCCTTTGAATTGGCATTAGAAGAAAACAAAATAATGATGGTTGAACTCAGTGGAGCTTATTAGTAAGAACACATACATAGGATTGCACTATCATCAGGTGTTATGTACTGAGCTTGGATCCTAGAACAATAGGCAGGTAGGATCCTAGAAGGCAGCAACCTGATTGGTCTGCAGGCGCCACCCAATCTGGCTCCAGGAGGAAGTAATCAGCAACCTGATTGGCCTGCAAAAGCAGCCCAATCAGGCTCCAGGAGTGGAGTTGAATCAGCCAATTACACGGGATCCATTGTGTAAATAATGTATATATAGCCAGAGGTTTTTTGGGGAAACTCACTCACTGTTTACCATGAGCTGAAATAAAGAGCATGAAATCAACACTCAACTTTGAGTACATTTCATCAGTAGTAATAGACCTCTCTCTACCTTTTGCCTTTTCTAAAGTGACAAGAATGGGGGAAAGTGCACAATGAAGTTATTCGGTGCCATGTTATTTGCACTAGCACATATTCAGGGCTGGTTGTGAGCTAGTACAATAACCTGGATTGTTGTTAGAAATCTCTTCAAACCCTTTTGACATCTGTGATTGTACGCCTATAATATTGTTGAGTTTTGCATGCAAGACCCTTCTAACCCCTGGATCCAAAAAGTTGTTCAAATGTAAGCCAGGCTAGCTTCCTGTGTTGAGGAGATCGCCTGGGTGATAGGCCATTAGGAGAACAAAGGAATGGGGGTTCTGTGTGTGTTGGCAAATGGGTGGGGCCAACGTTGCAGCTATGGGAAAAATAAGACCCTCTTGGGGTGCTAATACTGTGAACCCCTTCCTCAAAGGCTCAGGTTGTGTAAATAAACCATATATGTGTAAATAAACCATATATTGTAAAGATACTTTCGTCTCTGCTGCGCCTCATCCCCAATAGGAAACACGAATCCTGGGTACCCCTGGAATCTCACACCACTGAGAGATTGGAGTGGTGTGCAACAATATGGCTTCCAGTCTCTTTCTGAGTACAATCCAAATTGTTGGTGCTGAGCTTTAAAGCTTTAAACAGCCTTGGCCCAGTATAACAAAGGAGCATCTCCATCCCCATCATTCAGCCTGGACACTGAGGTCCAGCTCTGAGGGCCTTCTGGCAGTTCCCTCCCTGCGAGAAGTGAAGTTATAGGGAACCAGGCAGAGGGCCTACTTGGTTTGTCATGCCAACCCTGTGGAAAGCCCTCCCACCAGATGTCAAAGAGATAAAGAACGACACAACTTTTAGAAGACGTCTGAAGGCAGCCCTATATTAAAGGTAAAGGGACCCCTGACCATTAGGTCCAGTCGTGACCGACTCTGGGGTTGCGCGCTCATCTGGCTCTATAGGCCGAGGGAGCCGGCGTTTGTCCGCAGACAGCTTCCGGGTCATATGGCCAGCATGACTAAGCCACTTCTGGCGAACCAGAGCAGCACACGGAAATGCCGTTTACCTTCCCGCTGGAGTGGTACCTATTTATCTACTTGCACTTTGACGTGCTTTCGAACTGCTAGGTTGGCAGGAGCAGGGACCGAGCAACGGGAGCTCACCCGATTCGAACCACTGACCTTCTGATTGGCAAGTCCTAGGCTCTGTGGTTTAACCCACATCGCCACCCGCATCCCAGCCCTATATTAGGAAGTTTTTAATGTTTGATATTATATTATCTTTCTATATATGTTGGAAGCTGCCCCAAGTGGCTGGGCCAACCCAGCCAGATGGGCGGGATATAAATAATAAAATAATACTATCATTGTTGAGTAGGAAATCCCTATTTTCATCCAAGAAATGTTGGAGGATATGATATTACTATGTGTGTTCCAAGTTCTATTTTCCATTGCACAGATTTTCTGAAAGCAAAGGCGTACTTTGCCACAGCCTAAAGGAACCACTAAAACCCATATCAATATGGGACACTCTCCCCACCCCCCACCCCCCGTACGCCCCTCCAAAATTTGCTTCAACTGTCTACTTACAGAGCTTTGATCTTGCTCCTATGCAGAGCAATTCTGCAGATGTTTCTGCTAGGTTTTCCTGACACTAGGTCAACTAATGAAATACAGCTTTAATATTTCAGCTTCCTCCCCTGCCAGAGTTATATTTCTATTTTCGTTGAATTATTAAAGGATTACACTCAGGCTTTGCTGGTGCCAAAAGAATGTTTGGAATCCTAAAAATTAGCTTTTTGTGGCTAAGCAGATAAGAATATAATTTAATGTGGCATCTCATGAAGGGTTAGATTCCATCGTGGAATGTTTGGCAGCTGTATTTTCGGAGAAATTGACCTGCCTGCAAATGATGAAAGACTTTGGTCTTTGTAATGTTTATTAACACAGAGGTATTTGCTGTGTTGGAGTACATACTGGGAGTATTATGCATGTCTTGAACAAGTTAATACAAGTCTTCACAACTACCTTGATGTTGAATTGATTCTCTGTTGAGTTTGCTTTGCAAGGATGTCATCTGCTTAGATATGGAATGACAGCTTCATTGTGTTCTTGTATTCCTGTGCCAAAAGAAGAGATTCATGAGCTTGCATAAGATAAGAGAATGCTTTGCTAAGTAGGGTTTTATTCCTCAACAAATGCAGTTAATAGAATGTTTGTTGGGGTTTTCCAGTGTTTGTGGTACACCATTCAATGAAAGCTGAGCAATGAAGAGTCTAGACACACCTCTGCAGGGAAGACATTCCTCAGTTTATCACTTTGTTACACCCACTGTTGGAGTATGAAAATGATGGCTGCCAAAATTCAAATTGGCTGCGAAGCTATTAAAAAATATTTAAACTATTCCTGGCGCAGGCCACAATATGTAGTTGTAGGAAGAACTCAAGCACAGTGGATAAGGACACTGGGTGCAAAAGGTCACAGGTTCACTCTCTAGCCCTCTAGGTATGGTTGTCTGAAACTGCGCAACCAGGGATGGAGAACTTATGGCCCTTGCTGGTCTCTTAACACCCATCAGCCTCAACCAGCATAGCCAGGGATTGTGGGAGTCACAGTCCTGCAACAGACTGAAGGGCCTCAGGTGTTCCCTACCTCAGCATAGATAATACTGAGACAACAACAACAAAAACAACAACAACAACAACAATAATAATAATAATAATAATAATAATAATAATATTCATTTATATCCCGCCCTCCCCAGCCGAAGCCAGGCTCAGAGCGACTAACAACAGTAAAATAATACAGCATTCTAAAATCAATTCATTATAAAATCAGTTCAAATCAAATTGATGGCAACCATTGGGCTAGAGTTCTATGAGGATTACCAATGGAGGGGGTCAGACTGTGCCCTGACCAAAGGCCTGGCGGAACAGCTCTGTCTAGCAGGCCCTGCGGAAATATATTAAGTCCCGCAGCGCCCTAGTCTCTTGTGACAGAGTGTTCCACCAGATTGGAGCCACAACCAAAAAAGCCCTGGCTCTGGTTGAGGCCAGTCTAACCTCTCTGTGGCCCAGGACCTCCAAGATGCTTTTGTTTGAAGACCGTAAGGTCCTCCGTGGGACATACCAGGAGAGGCTAGAGATAGATGGACAAATGTTCTGACTTTGTGGAGGCAGCCCCCACAACACCGGGAGATCATTGGCGAAGGAAAAACAAGGATGATTGAGGGTAATTATCCTTGCAAATTCTCCCCAGGGACAGGCGGAACGGGCTTCACTCACAGTTCATCTCAGGAACCTGACTCTTGCTCCAGCACGGAATGTGGAAGGCAGGGAGGCGCTGGGTGCAAAAAAACTTTGCCTTGCGAAAACCCTCCAACAGCGCCATTAAGAAGCAGAGGTTCTCCTCTTAATGCTGCTCACGCTCCCCGTCTAACAGCTGACATGTGGGGTAGCACAGCAGCAGCAGCTGCTTTCCCACGTGTCCTCCAGCCTCCTGCCAGCCCCAGAGCTTCAATTCTGGGTGTGGATATTTTTTGATACAGTGTTTTTGGTATGGGTTGAGGAGAGAGCAGCAGAGAGGGCATTGAAAGGGTATTTAGAACATGCTCCTCACTTTACGCAATTTCACTTAAGGTGGCCCAGAACATGACCCCTGCGTATGGGGGGAGTCGCCTGTACAGTGGTACCTCGGGTTACAGACGCTTCAGGTTACAGACTCCGCTAACCCAGAAATAGTACCTCGGGTTAAGAACTTTGCTTCAGGATGAGAACAGAAATCGTGCTCCAGCGGCACAGCAACAGCAGGAGCCCCATTAGCTACAGTGGTGCTTCAGGTTAAGAACAGTTTCAGGTTAAGAACAGGCCTCTAGAACAAATTAAGTTCTTAACCAGAGGTACCGCTGTACTGTTAATGTAGTCTCAGATGTCATGGGCCTGTAACCCCAAAGCTGCATGCCAGCATAATTAAGATGGCTTGCTAGTTCTCTGGTCTCTGGAATCAACAGACTGTCTATAGCAGGATGAATCCACCCATTTCTAGGAAGTGTGAGCAAGCTGTGCTTCCTGTGGTTGTGCATCTGGCCTAGTGAATGAGGGGACAACTCATTTACTTCATCAGGAGGAGCTGCATGAGCTGTCCCTGCATTGGGAGCCCACACATGTCCCCACAGTGAAGAAGTGAATGCTCTTACTTCCTACATAACCCAATAATTGCAAAGAGAAACACAGTTCCTCTTTGGGCGTTTTATTTGATCATTCTTCCTTGGAGAACATATGCTCCTATTTCCTTTATAAGTGCATTTTTCTTTCTGTGAAACTGGCACAGTTAACAGCGCAAATGTTCTCTGTGTGGAAAGAAATAGATTTCACAAAACGTGAGAACAATAGCGACGCATATCTTGAAATGTGCCATTCGTATGAAGCACTTTGTTTTGATGTTTTTGCTTATTATAAATGCATTTCTCAATAAAAATTTAAATGTCTGTCTAGGAGAGACATAGAAGGAAGATGGCTAGCATGCTGTGCTGTGTCCACAATGTGTTCTGAATGTGTTTCTAATAGGTAAGCAATGAAAATAAGAGAAAACTTCAAAAGATGGCATCGTATTACATTCCACCCTATATTTGTTCCATGCTGTGCTCTTTCCTGTTCTGCTGTAGTTCATCTTCTGCCCAAAACTGCATTATTAGTCTTGTTATCTGTTGTGGTGAAATTATATAACTTACGGGGGGAGTGGGTGACGCTGTGGTCTAAAGAACTGAGCCTCTTGGGCTTGCCCATCAGAAGGTCAGCGGTTCAAATCCCCACAACAGGGTGAGCTCCCATTGCTCTGTCCCAGCTTCTGCCAAGCTAGCAGTTTGAAAGCATCCCAGTGCAAGTAGATAAACAGGTACTGCTGCAGCGGGAATGTAAACGGTGTTTCCATGCGCTCTGGTTTCCGTCACAGTGTTCCATTGCACCAGAAGCGGTTTAGTCATACTGGCCACATGTCCTGGAAAGCTGGCTGTGGACAAATGCTGTCTCCCTCAGCCTGAAAGCGAGATGAGTGCCACAATCCCATAGTTGCCTTTGACTGGACTTAACCACCCAGGGGTCCTCTACCTTTACCTTTACCTTTTTATATAACTTACATAATTAATTATGTGAATTATACTGTCATTCTTTTATTCCACCCCTAGCATGGGTTCTCCTTTAGCTGTCATGGAGTGGGTGGTCTGAAGAAGAATGAGAGGAGCTCAGAAAGCTGGGCAACCCTTTGGAGGGTTCTGTGGGTTGGAGAAAGTGTTGGTTGGACCCATGAAATTGTCCAAGCCTAGGGACATGTCTGATAGCCTGGGGTATGATGGATGTGATGGCCTGGGACTCGGGCTCGGACTCAGAACCAGAGGAGTCTCAGTCTGCACCATATCCTTTGCCTCAGGCATCATCTGAACCAAGTCTGGGGCCTGATCCTGAAGAGTCCCAGTCTGCACAGGTTCCCCTGCAATAAACACCAACTGGGCCGAGTCAGGGGCCTGAGCCTGCCCTGGCTCCAGATGCGGAGATTACCTTGTTGCCTTCAGCTGGGCACTTACAGCTGCTCCCCTACCGGTTTGGTCAGGGGAGGCTGAGGCGGCCTCTGAGTCTAGTAACCCGCTGACGTCTCCCGAGCTGCAGAGATTAAGGTCGGAGAGAAGACTAGACCTGAGTACTCGCAGGAGGAGTGCTCGCCTTCGGGCGAAACAGGGAGGTGAGTAACTAGGGGATCAGGACAGGCCGTTACCCTGACAAAGATAAAAGGCTGTTGGACCCCGCCCCAGGTTGCGGGAGCAACATTGCAGTATGCTAGACCCTGTCTGAGATCCTGTACCTGTCCTTGCCTTGTGCCCTGCCTTGACCCTGTCGGACTGACTCCTAACAGAACCTATGGATTCTGGACCAGACCTGGACCGTGGTTCTTGGGTTACCCCCGGGCCCAGCAGAATGAGCCAGGGAGGCACCAAATGGGCTAGCAGAAGAGTGCTCTGCTCTGGTGACACCAGACACCCCATGTCCTATTGTGGAACCAGTGGTTCTCCCTGTCAGTGATGAGCCTTCTTCAAAGAATGGGACTGCTGAGACTAAGTCAGATACTGAACCATCATAGACATCATCTCCATCTCCTCGGACATGGAGACACCAGTGGTGGTGCAAACAGGCCTTACAAGCTCAACCAACCCAGAGGAGTGCCAGTTTGCTTGCAAATCGCACTGCGGCTATTTCCCATGCTAAGTGCTATGCCCAACCCATCCTTCCAAAGGAAAGTGTGGCAGGTGTGAGTCACTTGTTGGATCAGTGCATTCGCTTGCACTTAGCCTTGTATCTAATCCCCTTGCATGCCTGTTGAACCATGTCAATGTCCCTTGTTTATGTACCTCTCTAGTTTCTGGCAGAAGCCCAGCTGGGGGTTCATGTTCATCAGCGGTGAGGCTTCATCGCCAGCTCCATTCATTTCAATGCAAATGAAACTCAACGAAAGCGCAGGAAGGGGATGTCATCAATGAAAGCAGAATAGAGCAGAATGTGGATGGAGCAAAATGGAAGAGGGGGCATCGCATTTTGGCCTAGCACAAGATGATGCTGAAATTTGAAAGACCAAAGTTCATCCCTGATTAAAGCAACAACAACAAAAGGGTTTTTTTCTTTTCATCCTGCGCATAGGCAAAAAAGCGAACATGGGCAATTGCCATTTCCATTTTTGTCGGAACTCTCCAACAGCCTTATGCATAGGGTTGCCATATTTCGAGAGGCGGATGTGAGGGCGATCTGGCTGCGACATCTGTCACCCCATTGATCGCCAGGCTTGAGTCGGCTGATCTGACTGGCTAGGCGTGTGTCCCCTTCCTCCCTCACTGCTCCATGTGCGTCCCTCCCAAAGCTGTGCGCTCGGTGGAAGAGGATGACCACCCCAGAGAGAAGGAGTGTACAGTGGACGCTCTGGTTGTGAACGTGATCTGTGCGGGATGCACGTTTGCAACCTGCAGCGTTCGCAACCCGCGTCTGCGCACGCGTGGGTTGCGATTTAGTGCTTCTGCGCATGCGCGACCGCCGAAACCCGGAAGTATCCCGTTCTGGTACTTCTGGGTTTGGCGGTCCATAACCTGGAAAAACGCAACCTGAAGCGTCTGTAACCCGAGGTATGACTGTACCGTTCTTCGGTCAAGGGTATACGATAGCTGCGCTCGCCTGCTAGAACCTCCTAACGAGCTCAAGGCCATATTTCAAGAGGTGAAAATCTGGGCACAATTTTTTTTTTAGGGCAATTGCCTGACAGCCCCTCTGCCACCGCCAAGCTCAAGTCTGAGCCAAACCACACCAAAGCCAGAGCCCAAGCCAAAACCTGGGTTGCCCAAGTCGGAGCCAGAGCCTGAACTAGAGCCGCCAGAGCAGATACAGATAGCTACAGCTACAGATACAGCTACAGCTACAGATAGATACCCAGTGCTTTCCCCCCCTAAAAAAATGGTTTAGGAGTACTCTCATTTTCCTACTCATATTGAAATATTGCCCCTCAATGAGGCCGAACTTAGATTCTCAAAATGTTTAGGGGTATGCGTCCCACCAGAAACAAAGCACTGCATATACCTATATAAAAAACCCCAAATCCCAGATATTCTCTTTAAAATGTAAAATGCCCCCTGGTTGGGCATGTAGGACCCCCAAAAGAGGACATGTCTGGGAATTCCTGGATGCATGGCAGCCCTACTTATGCATGAGTAATCTTCCAAACTATTTAGCACAAATCAAATAAATTTGCAGCCTACACGATTGCTATTTCTTGCAAGAAACAAACAGTTTTCGTAAATTTTCAGGATTAATGTGCAAGGTCAAATTATGCAGAAAGTGAAAAAAATAACCCACTAATGACAATATTAGAGACTGATGAAGTATTTTTAGTATTTGTGTGCTCTCCAGGTAGTACCCAGTATTTATCGCCTTCCGCATAGATGCCACACATTCGCCAAACTTTGCATAAGAAGTTATGGATCAAAAAAGTGTATGTGACTCCACTCAAATAATCTCATCAGCAGAGAAAGGAAACATTTAATTCATGCCACAAGCAACCAATTTCTTACTGAACAATGATAGCGTGTCTCAACAGAGATCGCAGAGATGCATTAATACTGCATTTGTTTCCAACCTCTTGGATAACTGACAAGAGATTGTGGGACTGACACATCTGATGAATGAAAAGATCAATAGAATCACTTGTTTAACCTCTAGGCTACGTCTTGCTAGTATTTTTGGGTGCTGACTCATTACGAAACCACCTACACTTAACAAAAGCTGGCTGACAAGTCGCCCCTCCTGCAGAACTCCAGCCTTTCCAAGAATAACATCTGTCAGGCTTTTACACAGAGGCAATTTGTCTTGCCCAAACATGATAGGCTTTCCACTTAACTCTCTTCTTGACCTTGATCACATGTGTAAAAACAAAGGCTGCTTCTCATTCTCAGGTTTCCTGCTAGTGTGAATGCCCCCTTGGTTGGTTTTTAAAAGAGATAATTTGTATTAAAGATTTTCCCCGTTTTCGAAAAGCACATGCATCATCTCTTTCTTCAGGTTGTGTTTTCTACAGATCAGTTACATTTGTCGTGAGACATCGGTGTTATATGCAGAATAGGGTTGGGAAGAAAACATGGGCGGGGCAGAGTGAGGGGCTGGGGTGGTAAATCTTATGTTCTTTTACTTAGTCCTTGCATGGGAATTTTGTGTCAGCGTCACTCGGGTAGGTTCTCTTTCTATTTGCTTGTTTTGCCCCTTGGCGGCGAGCCGTCCCAGATTTATGTATAAGCTAAACAAGTTATCGCTTAGGGCCCCAATCTCTTGGGCCCCCCCCAAAAAAATTATGAGTCTTTGTAAATTGCATTTCTAAAGGAACTCTTGTTACAGTGGTACCTCGGGTTACATTCGCTTCAGGTTACAGACTCCGCTAACCCAGAAATAGTGCTTCAGGTTAAGAACTTTGCTTCAGGATGAGAACAGAAATCGGGCTCCAGCCTCGCAGCAGCAGGAGCAGGAGCAGGAGCAGCAGGAGGCCCCATTAGCTAAAGTGGTGCTTCAGGTTAAGAACAGTTTCAGGTTAAGAACAGACCTCCGGAACAAATTAAGTACTTAACCTGAGGTACCACTGTATTGGCAAATGCCAATGAGTTTGCATTATTAAGTTTGTATGAATAAAAAATCATTTTAAGTTAGAGCTTAATAATTATTTCACTATTAATATACTTCTTCTTAATTGTATATCACTGTTAATATACTTGGGACGCAGGTGGCGCTGTGGTCTAAACCACAGAGCCTAGGGTTTGCCGATCGGAAGGTCGGCAGTTCGAATCCCTGCAACAGGGTGAGCTCCCGTTGCTCTGTCCCAGCTCCTACCAACCTAGCAGTTCGAAAGCACACCAGTGCAAGTAGATAAATAGGTACCACTGTGGCAGGAAGGTAAACAGCATTTCTGTGCGCTCTGGCTTATGTCACGGTGTCCCATTGTGCCAGAAGCTATTGTTAGGTCCATCATGAGACGTCCTCCAGCTTCCAAACATAGATACCAGTAGCCTTTAAGCAAGCAAACTTGCCCTATTATCGCTCTGTAGCATCCCACTGCCAGAGGATTGCCTCCTTCCATTCACCAGTTTGCCTCCTCCAAGTGGAAGAAACCTGGGCAGTGCTGAATGTCACATCCATTGCCAGGTGTGCCCTGCTGGAAATAGAAAAGGGCTTTCCCCTTGGCCTGCCTTTATATCCACTCAGTTGCCAAGTGCTTTTGTGATATCACAAGAAACCCACAGCCAATGGCAACAGCTGGGGAGGCATCATCTTCATTGCTTTGAGCCTCACAATGGCGGGTGGACCTATCAGTGATTGTGTGCTTGTTTATTTGGGACATGGGTGGAGCTGTGGTCTAAACCACTGAGCCTCTTGGGCTTACTGATCAGAAGGTCGGCGGTTCGAATCCCTGTAATGGGGTGAGCTCTCATTGCTCTGTCCCAGCTCCTGCCAACCTAGCAGTTTGAAAGCACGTCAAAATTCAAGTTGATAAATAGGTACCACTCCGGTGGGAAGGTAAGCGGCATTTCCGTGCACTGCTCTGGTTTGCCAGAAGTGGCCTAGTCATGCTGCCCACATGACCCGGAAAAACTGTCTGCGGACAAACACTGGCTCCCTCGGCCTATAGAGTGAGATGAGCGCCGCAACCCCAAAGTTGTCCATGACTGGACCTAATGGTCAGGGGCACCTTTACCTTTACCTTATTAATATACTTCTTCTTAATTGTATTTCAGTTAAACAATTACTTTGATAAAATGCATATTTTGTTAAGTGCAAATGACTTTAGATACCTATTAGGTCCATAAATTACCATATAGCGTATATTCAACACAAAAAAAGTGACAATTTGTTGTTGACAGAGGACAGCTGGACATAGAAAGGGCCCCATTGCCTTCAGGAGCTTAGGGCCTCATCAAACCTAAATCTGGCCTTGGTGGCGAGAGAGGTTGGGGTGGCCTTGGGTGTGGTTGATTGCCATGGTTGGCTGCAGAGGGATTTATTTGTGTGTGAGAGAGAGGGGGTTGTTGGGTTAAGTTGTTGTTGTTGTTGTTATTATTATTATTATTATTATTATTATTATTATTATTAATATCCCGCCCATCTGGCTGGATTTCCCCAGCCACTCTGGGTGGCTCCCAACAGAATATTTAAAACACGATAAAGCATCAACCATTAAAAACTTCCCTAAACAGGGCTGTCTTCAGGTGTCTTCTAAAAGTCATGTAGTTGTTTGTTTCCTTGACATCTGAGTGCATTGCACAGGGAGGGTGCCACTACCGAGAAGGCCTATAATGACAATAGGCATACACTCCCATTACTCAAAACATTTTGGACTGGTTAGCTGGACTGGTTATGTTGCGCGGATGCCTGATTATCGTCTTCCAAAGCAATTACGATACTCTATCCCAAACTTAAAAATGGAAAGCATAATGCCAGTGGTCAACAAAAGAAGTTCAAAGACTCTCTTAAGGCAAATCTTTAAAAAATGTAGTATAAACACCGACAAGTGGGAAACACTGGCCTCTGAGCGCTCCAACTGGAGAACAGCCTTGACCAAAGGTGTCATGGGCTTTGAAGACGCTCAAACTCAGGACGCAAGGGAGAAACGTGCTAAGAGGAAGGCACGCTTGGCAAATCCACACCGTGAACAATTCCCGCCTGGAAACCTATGTCCCCACTGTGGAAGGATGTGTGGATCCAGAACTGGCCTCCACAGTCACTTACGAACTCACTTTTAAAACCGTGTTTATGGAAGACAATCTTATTTGGCTGTGAGTGATTGCCAAAGAAGAAGACTGAATCGTATTCACTCTGCTTTGGAGTGAATTTGATAATGTTGCATTTTTAGTGAAACTGTGACGCTGCAGGTTAGGGCGCTGAAGGTTCATTTTGTAAGGTGCCGTGAAACATGGGATTTTCACTGCCAAACAATGCAGGAGGTCCTTTCGCTGGTTTTTAGCAGCTCTTTGGGTGGAATTGGATGACGTCGCATTTTCGTGAACTCGTGGGTAAGGGCCCCGAAGGCTTTTTGTGGGGTGCAGTGAAACCTCCAAGCAAAAGATAACAGTGGATCTAAACAGACTGTCTAAGTACACAAATTAGGTAAAGGTAAAGGGACCCCTGACCATTAGGTCCAGTCATGGCTGACTCTGGGGTTGCGGCGCTCATCTCGCTTTATTGGCCGAGGGAGCCGGCGTACAGCTTCCGGGTCATGTGGCCAGCATGACTAAGCCACTTCTGGCGAACCAGAGCAGCGCACGGAAACACCGTTTACCTTCCCGCCGGAGCCATACCTATTTATCTACCTGCACTTTGACGTGCTTTCGAACTGCTAGGTTGGCAGGAGCAGGGACTCAGCAACAGGAGCTCACTCCGTCGCGGGGATTTGAACCGCCGACCTTCTGATCGACAAGTCCTAGGCTCTGTGGTTTAACCCACGTCCCATAAGTACACAAATTAAAAACCAGCTAAAAAAGGCGGGAAGAAAGAAATCGCAACCACGTACTATCAAACAGGTGGAGTGGGGGGAAGACAAAGAAAACAAGGTTTTATTGATTACAGTGGTACCTCGGGTTAAGTACTTAATTCGTTCCGGAGGTCCGTTCTGAACCTGAAATTGTTCTTAACCTGAGGCACCACTTTAGCTAATGGGGCCTCCTGCTGCCACCGTGCTGTCGGAGCACGATTTCTGTTCTCATCCTGAAGCAAAGTTCTTAACGTGAGGTACTATTTCTGGCTTAGCGGAGTCTGTAACCTGAAGTATATGTAACCTGAAGCGTATGTAACCCGAGGTACCACTGTACAGTTCTGGCAGCAGGGGCTTTCAAAAACTCGGGTGCCGAAGGAAATAAGGTTTTAAATCACAAACCAGGTCGGTTTTCTGTGTCCTGTGTGTTTCTCCATATGTGAAGTGTTTTGCAAAGTCATCCTTGGTGTTGATAGAGAGGTTTAGGGATTAATTCTTTGGCTTTGTTGCCCAATATCTGAACTCACAAGACTTCCAGATATGACAAGGTAAACCTTCTTCCCAGATATTTACAAAAGTGAGTCACTAAGGATTTAAAATGGTAAAAATGGAAAAGAACTCAGAATTAAATTCAATTGCAAGGACAGGACTTAACTAGGGAGAAATTAATAGTGAAAAAGCAGTTTAACAGAAAAGCAAAGGCAGAAAGAGAAACTCATCCAAGCTTTGGAGATAAACTATAAACAATATTGAACCAAAGGAACACCTGCGTTGAAAAATAACTAAATCGCACGGAGCAAACGTACAAAAGTGTCTCTGGCGCCATCTGGTGGCCAAAAGGGAAACGGGAACGTGAAATGGAAACAGTTGGGGAAAGAGGAAAGGAGAATAATGTACTGAAATGAATACACAGACATTGGGGGAAGGAACGGAAAGCGAAAAGAACGAGGGAGCAAGTGAATATAATAAGATTGAGGTTGAGAAGAGAGAAATGGCAACAAAAGGAAAGCAGGCACTCCTGGCCAAGGAACGAGAGAATTGGCGCAAGAAGGGGAAGTTAATATAATGGAATTATTAATGGAAATCAGGAAATATTTACAAAGCCACTCTATGAAAGTTGATGAGTTCGGGTGAGTTCTGGCTGAAAAAAGACCCGTTGTGTACAGGACACACGCAGAGATTAAATGACCAGGTGAAAACAGGGGTCAACACGTTGAAAAAGCGTCTCAGGATCGAATGCAGGCCTTGAAAAGGATCTGTCTGGCAAGTAAATGAAAAGCAGCAGCAAAGAATGGCAGATGAAACTGATCAAGGATTTTCTAAAGATTGGAGCAAATTTGTAATTTATTTAAAAGACCCCTGTAAACAGTTAAAATCACTGGCAGGGATGTAATGACACTTGTAATGTGGAATTTTAAAAATGATAACTATGGATATTTAACAGGTGGATAATGGTAAAAGATCCAGCAAATTTAATCTTAAACATGGAAGCCATGGAGGGAGAGAAGGAGGTCCGAAGGTTCAAAAGAACCTTGCACTTTAATGTTTGAAATGGTTATGATAAAATTGTGGGGAAAAAACAATTAAAAATTTATAAAAGAAAAGAAAAGTTCAGCAAAGGGATGTAAAGCCAGTGTGTGATTAATTGAGCTCCTGAGTTCCTAATTCCATCAAGAGGAATGGTTTAGATCAGGCAAGTCCAAAGTCCAATTCCTAAATCTTAAAAAAAAAGCTCAACAACTTTGGTCGGCCCTCACGCATGTTCACTTCATCAAGTCTGGCCCTCTTTGAAGAAAGTTTGGATGATACCCCTGGTTTAGATGGACTTGCAAGATATGTTCAGTCGATGTTCTTGTGACATCACCAGGCTGCAGCGTTGCGTGTTGCTTCTCAACGGGGTGAAGCAGTTTGGCTATGGCGTCCGCAGAGGCGCCTGGTTGGCTCAGCTGAAAAATGACAACGCAATGACCAAGTGGGACAGAATGGAGTAGCAGCTTTGTGTATCTCTCCACTTGCTCCATCATATGAAGTAGAGATGAATCGAAAAGCCACAGCTGGGCTTGCCCAGAGCCGGAAAGACGATAAGAGACCTACAAGGGCGGATTGGCAGATGAACCTATTGGACTATGCAGAGACGGCGAGTTTAAACTGGGGAAATCAGAAATTGGGAGGATCAAGACTTCAGCAGAGAATGGGACAAATATAGATTGTATTTGAAAGACCACTGTAAACACTTGAACTCTTTGGCAGGCTTTAAATAACTCTTGCAATGGTACTAGATTCAGGTAGGTAGCCGTGTTGGTCTAACGCAGTCAAAATATATTAAAAAATTAAAAAATTGTCCAGTAGGCACCTTAGAGACCAACTAAGTTTGTTCTTGGTATAAGCTTTTGTGTGCATGCACACTTCTTCAGATACACTGAAACAGAAGTCACCAGACCCTTATATATAGCGGGAGGGCGGGGTGGGGGTTTTCTCAGGAGGGTCGTAGGAGATGGGTGATTAACCCAACCTTTTGGTGGCTGTTAACGACTGCAAATAGTCCTACTATAGGAAAAAGCAAGGGATAGTATGCAGATGATTAGCATTAAGTTGTGGATGAACATATCAGACGACACAGCGATTCTTCAGACAGCTCTTATTTATTCAAACTGTGTTGTTAGCCGCCCTGAGCCCAGCTTCGGCTGGGGAGGGCGGGATATAAATAAATTTTATTATTATTATTATTATTCACAGGCCAGAACAGAACTGGGCTGAAGGGTTCAGCCAACCTGCTTATATAGAGCTCAACCATAAAGCAACAGTAACAACTTTCGGTAACTATCCAATCACTGAACACCACTTTCAATTCCTTATTTGCATATGCGGACCTGAGTGAAAACTATCTACAGTATCCCCCTGCTGGCCCAGGGTGAGAACTTCAGTACATAACAATTAGCATATGAAATGAGACAGGAATCCAATATCTCTTTTAGGACCAGGTCTCTCCATAGTTTTCAGTTTAGTGATAAGTTGTAATTCAGCAACTTCTCTTTCAAGTCTGTTTCTGAAATTCTTTTGTAATAAGACAGCTGCTTTGAGATCCTGTATTGAATGTCCTGCGAGATTGAAGTGTTCTCCTACTGGCTTCTGTCTTGTGATTCCTGATGTCAGATTTATGTCCATTTATCCTTTGGCGTGGGACACAGGTGGCTCTGTGGGTGAAACCACTGAGCCTAGGACTTGCCGATCAGAAGGTCGGCGGTTCGAACCCCCATGACGGGGTGAGCTCCCGTTGCTCAGTCCCTGCTCCTGCCAACCTAGCAGCTCAAAAGCACGTCAAAGTACAAGTAGATAAATAGGTACCACTCTGGCAGGAAGGTAAACGGTGTTTCCGTGTGCTGCTCTGGTTCGCCAGAAGCGGCTTGGTCATGCTGGCCACATGACCCGGAAGCTGTACGCCGGCTCCCTCGGCAAATAAAACGAGATGAGCGCCACAACCCCAGAGTTGTCCACGACTGGACCTAACGGTCAGGGGTCCCTTTACCTTTATTCTTTGGCGTAGGGTTTGGCCTGTCCTACAGAAAATCTTGCAATGGTGTATAGACTTTGGATATACTGGAGGGCTGTAAACTGGATGGACTTCAAATATGCAGTTGGAAAGGTTTTTTAATGGACCCACGAAGGGGAGGAGGGAAGTCCTGGGATTAGAAAGAATCTTGTGTAAAATTCTAATATTTGCAAGAATATTTTCCTGTGAATGAATTTGTAAAACCCAATTTTTTAAAAAAGAAAAAGTAAAGCCACAGCTGGCCATTTTACACAGATATATTCTTCACCAGAGCACCTGCAGGGACATGCATCAACACAAAGCCCTCCTTTCCCACAAATCCTATATAATCATATAATTATGTGATTTCCTCTCTTTGCAAGATTCTCATTTCACAAATGAGCATGATGCTGGCCCAGATGGAAGTTGGTATATCAGCCACACAAAATATTTATCTTGGGTTTTTTAAATTGCATTTGTTGTCTCCTCCTCCTCCTCCTCCTCCTCCTCCTCCTCCTCCTCCTCTGAATTTATATACTGCCCTATACCCAGATGTCTCAGGGCGGTTCACAGAACAAAGTCAAAATATAAAACCACAAAATATAGAATCGAAATAAAAACAACAACCCAATAACCACCCACCCATGCCAAAAAACCCCCACATTTTAAAAGGGCATAGGATGCAATGAATTTTTTTGCATTGTATCTTATTATCAAAGCAAAAGACAATACAGTGGTACCTCGGGTTACAGACGCTTCAGGTTACAGATGCTTCAGGTTACAGACTCCACTAACCCAGAAATAGTACCTCGGGTTAAGAACTTTGCTTCAGGATGAGAGAAATCAGCAGCAGCGGGAGTCCCCATTAGCTAAAGTGGTGCTTCAGGTTAAGAACAGTTTCAGGTTAAGAATGGACGTCCGGAACGAATTAAGTACGTAACCAGAGGTACCACTGTATAAGAAATAAAAATAGTGATACACATGCATTTGGAAATCACACATGTTCTAGCGTAGCACATTGCAATTGCTACAGAAAGGGGGCAGAAAAAATCATTAAGTGGTCTGAGACCTCTACGACTTTTAAGCGGTTCGTGGGGAAAATGTTTGGGAGCCACAGCGCTGCAGAAAAATAAGGAAGTGGGAGGGATGAACATAGTTAGTCATGCTGAAAAGTCAAGGAGAGGCCAGTGGCGAATCATGATGGTTTTGCAGCAAGCATGGCTGGAGAATGAACTAATTTAGACTGCAATCCTATGCCCACTTAACTGTGAGAGCAGGCATGCCCTTTCAGTATCATTTGGATATCAGAATTACCGCGCTTAGTTAAATGCTTTCGGCATGTCATAAATGAATCTCCTTGGTTCAACAAATAGGATTCAATGTCCTTGTTTTCAAAAGCTTAACGTGGTAAAAGAAATGCGCAGTCGTTATCTGCTGGCCATTTTGCTTCATTTTTCCGCCAGTAATAGTTGTTTTGAGTGTTCATTATTTGTAGCTGTGGTTTCAGGCAAGCGCTGGCTTCTTAAATCAGTGTTCTTGATCTTTCCATTACATCTGAATTGAAAAGAGATAGCATCTCTCTAATAGAATTGCCATTCAAAAATTGGGACCATCGCTGTAAACAATGCTATCACTAACTCCTTTTTTCTTTTTTTTACGTATTGCCATTAATTTCAGATCTCATTCAGACTGATTCTTACAGGAAAATATTTTAATAAATTTTGACATTGTCTTCAAAGCAGGCAAACCTGACGAGCAAAGCGATCGGCTGCCCTCTGCTGGAAATACGTAAGTTTTGACTAAGGAACGACTTCAGCATCAAAATATAACTTTATTTTAGTTGTGTATAACTAAATATATATGAAGTGCTTCAGTAGCAGCCTAAAAGACTAGAAAATACCAGTTGAAATGGTTAATTTAATGCAAGCCAATCAATTCCAAAAGCGTTAAGAGGCATGTTTTGAAAATTCTGCAAAACCTTAATCCACACATTGCATAAAGTTCAATTAGTTGCGGTTTAACATCAAGATCTTTCCCTGCCTCCTGATTCGCACTGATTATTTTTGCTCTGGTAAATAAAATAGCGAATGACATCTGTGAAATAGTTTTTTTAATTACTTCTAATATGTATAACGCTATCCAATCACAATTTTAAAATTTGGGCCATTATCCATGGCATTTGATGCCGTAAGAATCATAAGAATTCACAACCACATTATTATTTATTTTTACTTTCAGTAGTATTTTTAAAAAAGACTTGTATCACTCAAGATGGCGTTTTCTCCTTTATGCCAGAATTCATTTTTTCCCAAGCTCATGTTGGATTTGCTTAAGTTCAGAATAGTCTGTGTTTTGCAGAACTCAATGAGATAGACCTAATAGTTTCGCCATAGTCTTTTCATTTAAATAAATGGTGTTAAATGATGTTGTGAGCCACTTTGCGCAATCATGGAAAGGCAAGCTCTATACACCTGGGAATCGGTCCCATTGAGCTCAGTAAGCACACACCCTATTTCAAGAACAGCTCCCATATCCATTCTAGAAAGAGGGAAAGTATATGCAACAAATTGCTGCATATCCATTGCTCAGTGGCAGATCACCCCCCCACTGTTTTTATGTATTTGTATTTTTTACTTTTCAAGTTTAGATATTTCACTAATTTTACAATCGTTTTGCACATGCATATGCCCCGGGCACCAGCAAACGACGCTATGTCACTGGTTCACAGCATAAAAGATGTAGACGACGCTGAATGTCCATCAGCCAGAGCGAATTAGCTGCCTAGGGTGGCAGATGCTGACAGGGGGGCAGTGAAGTGATGGAGGAGAGGTGGCAAGCTCTGTGAGCCACTTAGGACACCCATCACCCTTAAAGTTAGCCTGCTGAACTTAGTTTTAGGGGTGGTGGGTCCCGTCCCCCCGTCATCAGTGTGGAAGTTAGACTCAGCTGCCAGTTCAGTTGGCTTCTGTACATGTCATGGAAGGCCACCATCTTGGCCTTTGAGCAGCAAAATGACTTAGGCCAATCCAAGCAGCCTTCCAGAGCATGACAGGTGTACAGACTTTGACCAAGAGGCTGATCCAGAAAGCCAGGGTAGCCCTGGGATGGGCAAACAGGCACATACATCAGTGGCGGAAACAGCACCAAGAAGAAAGAAGATGAAACCCAGCAAAGAGGACTCGTTTGCAACATTAGATACAAGCCTTTCCCTTGCAGAAGATGAAGCACAAGTATTACATCTGCTCAACAACCAAAGCTAATTCCCCCTCCCTCCGCCCTTATTTCAAATCTATTTTTGTCTTTGTATCAGAAAAGCACCCGGCCAATTTGGTTGCCAATAAATATCACCACAGACTTTTCTGGGATCACGGTTTTTCCAACTACAGTGGTACCTCAGGTTAAGTGCTTAACTTGTTCTGGAGGTCCGTTCTTAACCTGAAACTGTTCTTAACCTGAAGCACCACTTTAGCTAATGGGGCCTCCTGCAGCCGCTGCACCGCCGGAGCCCGATTTCTGTTCTTATCCTGAAGCAAAGTTCTTAACCTGAAGCACTATTTCTGGGTTAGCGGAGTGTGTAACCTGAAGCGTATGTAACCTGAAGCGTATGTAACCCGAGGTACCACTGTAGTGGCTCCTGTCCAGGTTTGTTAATTGTCTTACTTTAAATGTTGTGAGCATCCTATGTGGGGGTTTGGGGGGGCTATTGGGTTGTTGTTTTTATTTTGATTATGCATTTTGTGGTTTTATATTTATTTTATTCCATGAACCGCCCTGAGACCTCCAGGTATAGGGCAGTATATAACTTCAATACGACAACAACAACAACAGCAACAACAACCCTCTTTCGGAACTTAACTTTATCCATCTGACAGATTCAACTGAGGAAAATTCAGTCGTAAGCAGAAACATCTCGATTTCTATTTCTCTCGACTCCAGATCTCTAAGGTAGAATTCCTCACAAAAACACATCCTTGAAACCTGAACATTGGTATTCAGAAACCACTTTTGGTTTCTCGTGCTTTCCTCGCAGAAGTACATAAAGCTCGGTTGTTGCAAAAATAATCAGGATGAAGGGAGAGAAGGAGCCAGTGCTCTTTTATAGCACGAAGCTCTCAGTCCTGGAGATGGATCAAGATAAAATTTAACCTCTCCATCCCCATATATTCATCTGTTCCGCTTGGCTTTGCCAAAAACTGGAGTTTGAGTGCCTCATAAATCTAGGCGATGCGAGGTCACAGCCATTTTGCAATGCCACCTCATGAAGAAAAGAGGTTGAAATGTTATTTGGACCTTAACGCTATTTTACTGGAAACAGAAACTCCATTGATGGGAAGAAGAATGCTTCACAAGACATACTTTGGACAGTCAATATCTACTGAATTCAGACCAGAAAGTTTATGCTGTGAGGCTCAGGTCTTGTTGTTTGCAAGATTTAAAAGATGAGATCAAGTGTAGGAGAAAAAGCAACAACAACCTCCAGCTGGAAATATGAGGCACCGCAGAAAGATCAATAACTTGTTAAAAGCGACAGTTTGAGCGCGAGGGAAGCTCAGTCTGTCTTTGAAGGCTTCGGTTCAACTTAACAAATGAGTTCCGCGGAGCACCACTGATGCTCTTGTGTGATACATCTCAGGCCATTTCTATAGACAAGGTAATCCCGAATGCTTCAGTGGGAAAAATAGGTGTGTTGATGGTCAGTTCAGGAGCCGCAAGAACTCGAGAGCTTGTAACAGAATCACAGAATCATAGATATGGAAGGGAATTACCGTATTTTCGCTCTATAAGACGCACCAGACCATAAGATGCAACTAGTTTTTGGAGGAGGAAAACAAGAAAAAAATTATTCTGAATCCCAGAAGCGATCCCTCTCACTGTTCTGGCTTCTGGGATAGCTGCGAAGCCTTGTATTCGCTCCATAAGACGCACACACATTTCCCCTAACTTTTAGGAGGGAAAAAGTGCATCTTATAGAGCGAAAAATACGGTATGTGGAACAGTGGCATGCGGTCATTGGACTTAAGGGACTAGGCTAGTTCCCTAAATGTTCCCCTGGCGTCTCCTTCCCAAACCCCAGGAAGCTTCTGCCCAGCTGAGGGAGGGAAGTGTGATGCTCTGATGGGTCCAAGCAGAGGCGTAGCAAGGTCAGGTGGTACCCGGTGCGGAAAATTTATTGTCACCCCCCCCCATTCAAATTATTAAAAGAAGGAAAAATAAGATACAGTCGCAAGTGTTCTTTTCTGGTTTATTTACTGAACACTGTGAGCATAAGCAGCTTTGGCTTAGCAGCCCAGGAGGTCGTCCATGGCGCCCGCGCCCCCCAGAGCCCAACCGTTGTTGGTGGCCTCTGCAGGCCGTCTCAGGTGGCCTTGGCCTCTGCAGGCCGCTGCTTCCTCGGCAGGCCACTGCAGCGGCCCAAAAAACCCAGGGGCTAAGGAAGTTGGCCTTGGCAACACCAGTCCTTTCCTTTCCTTTGCCCCGCCCCCAGCCTACAGCCGATTGGCCAGCTGGTTTGGGCGCGGGGCGAAGGTCCCAAGGCAAGGGGAGTGGCACCCGGGACACGGAAAGCCCCGCCCACCTTTCGGAGAGGAGCTTCAATAAGTTTATTTTTAAAATACTTATTTTTTCCAGTTTGTCACCCCCGTCAGTGGTGACACCCGGGGCGGCACACCAATACTGCACCGATGCCACTGGGTCCAAGATCCATCCTGCCATCTTCCCAAAACCCATCCAGCTTTGGGAAGGAGCCACAAGGGCTTCAGCATCTCTTAAGAGCCCTGGCACCTCCTTTGCAAAGCCTGGGAAGCTACTGGCTTAGGGAGGCACAAGGCTCAGGCACACAACGTTGGGACGTCACAATGTCACATGTGTGACATGGGTCCCTCCCATCCCTCTCACAAGCTGGTGCCTCTGGCCCTCAACTGCTCCCCTACAAAAATATTCACCACAGACCCCTGATGTGGAAAGCAATTAATAAGCAACAAGAACAGATAACAAGTGGTGAAGGCCAGTGCTTGTCGCACCTCAACAAAGATGCTGTTCCACAGAACAAGGGCAGCTATGCCGAAAGCCCTGCAATGAGCTATTCTGGATCATGGTGCTTACATGTGAGCAGGAATGCTTGAAAGGGGTATCTGTAGTCCTGGTGGTCTTCCGGTTGCCATATTTAAAGAATATGGTGGTGCTGTGGTCTAAACCACTAAGCCTTTTGGGCTTACCAATCGCAAGGTTGGCTGTTCGAATCCCCGTGACGGGGTGAGCTCCTGTTGCTCTGTCCCAGCTTCTGCCAACTTAGCAGTTCGAAAGCACGCCAGTGCAAGTAGATAAATAGGTACCTCTGTGGTGGGAAGGTAAACGGCATTTCCATGCGCTCTGGTTTCCATCACTGTGTTCTGTTGCACCAGAAGCGGTTTAGTCATGCTGGCCACATGACCCGGAAAGCTGTCTGTGGACAAACATCGGCTCCCTCGGCCTGAAAGCGAGATGAGCGCCGCAACCCCATAGTCACCTTTGACTGGATTTATCCATCCAGGGGTCCTTACCTTTACCTTATTTCAAGAAGTAAAAAATCCGGTTGTTTAAAAAGTTGTTGAGCTGTTTCGGGGTGGACGGCAGGGTGGTAATCGGGCTTCCAAAATCGCCATCTAGGAGGCAACAAGGAGCCGAACGCTGCACAGTGCTTCTGCTGGGGAACAGATAAAATCCAGGACATTTACTATTGATTTAACCCTGGGGAACCAATTTAGCCCCCACCTCCCGGACATTACTGGAATTTTCCGGTACATATGGTGACCCTACTTCAGATGAAAAGTGGAACTCAAAATTCTAACTATTCTTTTACATTTCTCTTTGGTACCTGAAGGGAAGGAAATGATATTTTATATTGCTGCACCTCAGGCATTTCTTATCTGATTTTCCTGAAAATTGTCTCCTTCCGCTGCAATAGTGGTGATGCTGGGCTGTTTCTAAGTGGTTGTTTCTGGTTTGCGTTGATTCATGAATTATAATTTTTATTACATTTTTATTACATTGCTGTGAACTCAAAGAGAGGCCCTTCTTGGAAAAAGAACGGCGATGTATACCTTCTTGGATTTTTAAAAACCCTATTTGGAAGTGCTGAAAGAGGAGCGAAAAAGTCACAAAGGTTTAATAACTATTTTGACTGCAATCTCCCTTTCTTGCTATAAATATTGCATTACATGATGTAGAGATTATCTACCGTGTAACTTTGAAGGGGGGAAAACCCAGTAATATATGTGTTCTACTTCTATTCAAGGGGGGGGGGACTTTTTTTTACACCTACTGTTTAGAATGATTATACCTGCTTTAAAAAAAATACAATCTCTGTAGATGGACAATACTAAGCACTTATAAAGTGTAGTTAAGTGTTTTATTTTATTTTTTTAAAACTCTGCTTGTCTGTTTCCATGGCAACTTCAGAACCGTAAGTCCTTAATTGTTTAAAAATTGCTTCTCCCTGCAGTGTGCTTATTGGCGAGAAATCCTCCCCAGACCCCCAAATCTGGAATTAATTTAAATAAACGCTCAGAATTATGTATTTGTATCAGTGCTGCAGAGTTTTTAAAGTATCTTGGTGCATTGGTATATTTTGCATTTAATTACAGTGGTACCTCGCAAGACGAATGCCTCGTAAGACGAAAAACTCGCAAGACCAACGAGTTTTTCGTTTTTTGAGTTGCTTCGCAAGACGAATTTCCCTATGGGCTTGCTTCGCAAGATGAAAACGTCTTGCAAGTTTGTTGAATGCATTGATTTTCAATGCATTCCTATGGGAATGCGTGCTTCGCAAGACGAAAAATTCGCAAGACGGAAAAACTCGCAGAACGAATTAATTTCGTCTTGCGAGGTGCCACTGTATTGCACTTCACAGCCAAGTCCGGCGCTTAATGGTCTTTGCAAATAGTATGGGCAATCTAAAAGCATCTCATCAAATGCTTCTCCCTTCTTCCCCTAGCCCAACATTTCATCTGGCATATCTGTTTAAATCATGAACGGAAAGTGTTTTGAACATTTGGGGAAAGTGTTATGGAAATAATAATTAGCAGTTATACAGTATTTGAGAGCATTCAAAGCAATTCCCGCACATTATCATCCATCACCACCATCATTTTATTTTCATGCCGCCTTTCCATAGTTAAAGCAATGCTCAAGGCTGCTTAACAACATGACAAGATTTACACACCATATTTTTCGCTCTATAAGACGCACCAGACCATAAGACACACCTAGTTTTTGGAGGAAGAAAACAAGAAAAAAAATATTCTGAATCTCAGAAGCCAGAACAGCAAGAGGGATCACTGCGCGGCGATCCCTCTTGCTGTTCTGGCTTCTGGGATAGCTGTGCAGCCTGCATTCGCTCCATAAGACGCACACACATTTCCCCTTACTTTTAAGGAGGGGGAAAGTGAGTCTTATAGAGCAAAAAATACGGTAATTACCAACGTAACAAAAGTCATAAGCAATAAATAAAACACATCAAAAAGTACACCACCAAATGGAAAACAATTTCCACATAAATCATAAAATCTAAAACTAAGAATACAGCATTAATATCAGTTGCAATTTAAAATGACATAGATAAAAAATAAAAGCATTAAAAAAAAAAAACAGATGGAAGGAGGCCGGCAAGGCCTTTCAGGCCCTCAGCAGCAGGTGAGTCCCAGAATTCCCTGCAACAATCCTGTTAATTCCTGCTTTGGACCGCGCCAGCCTGTGGATTTGCAGAGATGGACCAGGCTATGTGCCTCCTGCTGACAACAGAGTCTGCAGAAGAGTGCCTGTGTTTTTTTGGGTGCACCCTACTGGGCTCCAGGCACCTGTCTCCTCTCTTACCTACCCCCCTCTATTTTGGGGAAGTTTGCACATATTTATACCTCTGTAGGGACGCGGGTGGCGCTGTGGGTTAAACCACAGAGCCTAGGACTTGCCGATCAGAAGGTCGGTGGTTCAAATGCCCGTGACGGGGTGAGTTCCCGTTACTTGGTCCCTGCTCCTGCCAACCTAGCAGTTCGAAAGCACATCAAAGTGCAAGTAGATAAATAGGTACCACTGTGGTGGGAAGGTAAACGGCGTTCCGTGCGCTGCTCTGGTTCGCCAGAAGCGACTTAGTCATGCTGGCTACATGACCGGGAAGCTGTACGCTGGCTCCCTCGGCCAGTAAAGCAAGATGAGTGCTGCAACCCCAGAGTCGGCCATGACTGGACCCAATGGTCAGGGGTCCCTTTACCTTTACCTTTAGATCACATTCTAGTCCATTGGGTGAGGTTAATCTCATAGCCTATGGCATCCTCTCATTGTTTTTTGATTATGTCGAGGGGGTTTGTGGGATTTTGGAGCAGTATTTTGTATATTGTGGATACCATCCCCTTGCCATGTCCCTATGTTGTTAGGATGAGATTTTCGAAGGTTGTCAAAGGCCTAGTTGCTGCTGATTTTACTACTGGATTGTTTAAGATCATCTTACAGATTTGAGCAAAAGTTAACACAATTAGAAAAAGGGTGAACAAATTGTGCACTGTTTTCATGCAGCATTGTTTAATTTGTGGCCTATGCAGCTGTTGCTGGAGAAAAGCACCTCAGAGTCTGATCCTGAAGCCATAAGCCACCATGGACTTATGGTATCTAGAAAGATGGGAATAAATAGGAATGTCTTCAACGGTCAGTTGACAGGGAACTTTCTGAAGAAGTTGCTTTCGGTCTTCTCCATGACAATGCCTTTCACGCTTCTCCAGAAACAGACTGTCTTCAAGAGGGCCGGTATATAGCTCAACAAGTTTAGCATGCTAAGGAAAAGAATTCAAGCAATTGTCAATAAATAACAACATCACCGCCGATAATAAAACACTAAGAATTAAGCGACTATGAACTTAGGAAGTCCTTCGGGATTTGTACTTCTCTGGTTTTGCCGTTCGGTTCTTCAGTGTGTAAAAGCAATATGAAAATCGCCAACAGAGATGCATCATATTAGGGAAAATCGCTTTGCAAAATGGTGTGAAATGAGCTTTATCTGCGCTAGAGTATATGAGAAAGCATGGAGTGAACTCCTTATTCTGTGCAGTCAACAGGACACAGAATCAGAAGAAGCAGCCTAATTTGAGGAGAAGATCCCCACAGGGCAATTGCTTTCTTCAAAGAACTGCAATGTCACCAAAAGACCAACTCCAAACAGCCTTTATTTATATCTTAACATTGCCTCTGTGCTTTGGTCTTTGACATCTGAGATGTATGTTTTCAGCACCCATCCTATTCCTGTGATTGTCATTTGCTTGAAAATGTTTTTAATACTGTAATTTAGATTGTAACATGCCCCGGGACCTTAGGACGAAGGGTGGGTAAGAAATAATAATAATAATAGTGATGATGATGATGATGATGATGATGATGATAGAAAAGTTACAATAGTGGATATGAATGAACAATATATACATCATTCAACTTCCTGTATCAGGACATTATTATTTTTATTATTATTATTATTAATAGAAAAGTTACAACGGAGGATATGATTGAATGATATATGCATCATTCAGCTTCCTGTATTGGGACACTTTTAATGTTTGACATTTTATTATGTTTTCACATGTGTTGGAAGCCGCCCAGAGAGGATGGGGCAGCCCAGCCAGATGGGCAGGATATTAAAAAATAAAATTATTATATTTGAATGATATCTATGTTAATGATGAGAAATGCTCTCAAATTGCAGTGACTTCAACAGGTACTTTGTCGATGCTTAGTATCTTTCAAAAATTTGAGTCCTTCTTAAAAGGAGAGTCTCCAAGGAATAAATGTATTTCCCTTACCTTTAAAGCCATATCCCGATACTTCATATCTTGTTTCCAGGGCATCACGTAGAGCTTTGGAATCATTCCATGTCTGTACGAAAAGCTTGGCAAATGGCAATGAATCAGCCTGGAACATGACAGAGTTGGTTTTACACACACACACACACACACACACACACACACACCATGTGGATGTTGTTGTTTTCTAAACTTATTTAAATACTGAACTTATCTATAAAGTGCTATTTATATGACAAAAAGAACCAGCGTGTGGTTTAGTCATTCACGGTCCTGGCGGTCCAGTTGTTAAGAGTGTTGGACCAGAGAGGAAGGGATGCAAGTTCAAGTCCACACTTGGCCAGGACTGTGGGCCTGCCACATTCCCTACCACAGGGTGGTTTTGCGCATAAGCAGAGGTAGGGAAACTATGGGGTCTTTGGAGGAAAGGTGGTGCCTAAAAACGGAAAACAAACAAACAAATAAAGTCACATATTTACCCCTTTTCTTGGAACTAAAGGAATATCCACCCCATATGTTGAAAGCACATGTTTCAAACTGCCATGGCTTCCACCAAAGAATTCTGGGAGTTGTGGCTTGTGAAGGGTGCTGGCAGGTGTTAAGAGACACCCCATTTCCCCTCACAAAGCTTCAATTCTCAAGAGTGGTTGAGCAATCAAGCCCTCTTCCCAAGGAACTATAGTTCTGTGTGAGGAATAGGCAGTCACCTAACAACTGTTGGCACCCTTAACAAACTACAGTGGTACCTCGGGTTAAGAACTTAATTCGTTCTGGAGGTCCGTTCTTAACCTGAAACTGTTTTTAACCTGAAGCACCACTTTAGCTAATGGGGCCTCCTGCACCACCACCGCCGCACGATTTCTGTTCTCATCCTGAAGCAAAGTTCTTAACCCGAGATAATATTTCTGGGTTAGCGGAGTCTGTAACCTGAAGCGTATGTAACCTGAAGCATCTGTAACCTGAGGTACTACTGTACAACTCCCAGGATTCTTGGGGGGATGGCATGAATTTTAAAGCTGCACCATAAAGCTTTGAATGATGAGTAGATAGGGATAGGATTGCACAATCAGCCCGTTTTGGCAGGCCTGCTTTATTGTTAGTGAACTGGAAGAAGCAAAGATGGCCAGTGTCGAAGCAAGGATTCTTCAACATCAACTTTGTTGGACTGGTTGTGTTGTTTGGATGCCTGATTACCATCTTCCAAAGCAACTACTCCATTCTGAACTGAAAAATGGAAAGCGTAATGCCAGTGGTCAACGAGAGAGGTTTTAAGACAAGGCAAATATATAGTATAAACACAGACAACTGGGAAACACTGGCCTACGAGCGCTCCAGTTGGAGAACAGCCTTTACCAAAGGTGTCATGGGCTTTGAAGACGCTCAAACTCAGGACAACAAAATGTGCTAAGAGGAAGGCACGCTTGGCAAATCCCCACCGTGATCAACTCCCACCTGGAAACCTATGTCCCCACTGTGGAAGGACGTGTGGATCCAGAATTGGCCTCCACAGTCACTTATGGACTCACTGTTAAAACCGTGTTTATGGATGACAATCTTACTCAGCTACGAGTGATCGCCAAAGAAGATTGTTAATCTTTAACATCACAACTTTCCTTTCCAAAATGGTTTACTGTGCTTGCTAACCTATGGGGGGGGAGGTTATCAGGACCCCCAGGGAACAGGAAGGCCCACCCACCCACTCCTGAATGCTCCTGCTGGAGATGAAGTCTCTTTCTTACCCTTTCAGGTCGGTATTGACTGCCTTTGATACCAAATTGGGATTAGAGCCCTGTCCGGGCACAGCATTTGGGTTACTCATGCCGCCGCCGTTGTCACTGCTGCTTCTCTGGGCTGAGATCTGTGCAAACAGCCGGTCCCTGTGTGTGCCCAGGTGGAGATTATGATGCATCAGCCATTGTCAGGCTGATGACACTAGAGCAACAACAAGGAAAAATGTAATTTAAGAAATATCGGGAAGGGATCAGGTCCACTTGAAAACAGTGTGATTAGATAGATGTAGAAGAACAACATGATACAACTTAATGAAAGTGGACGAAGTTAGAAGGAAAGGCATTAATTAGGTTTCTTGGAGAGTCGCAAATACTTAATCAAAACAGCTTGAATTAAACTATTCCTGGGAGTGTGAAGCTTTGGCCATGCCGACTACTGGTGGTTAAAAACCCCATGTGATACCACCTAGGTAGGTAAAGGGACCCCTGACCATTAGGTCCAGTCGTGGCCAACTCTGGGGTTGCGGCGCTCATCTCGCTTTATTGGCCGAGGGAGCCGGCGTACAGCTTCCTGGTCATGTGGCCAGCATGACTAAGCCGCTTCTGGCGAACCAGAGCAGGCACGTAAACGCCGTTCACCTTCCCGCCGGAGCGGTACCTATTTATCTACATGCACTTTGACGTGCTTTCGAACTGCTAGGTTGGCAGGAGCAGGGACCGAGCAATGGGAGCTCACCCCGTCGCGGGGATTCGAACCGCTGACCTTCTGATCGGCAAGTCCTAGGCTCTGTGGTTTAACCCACAGCGCCAGCCGTGTCCGCGATATCACCTAAACAGCACCAAATCCAAGTGGAAGCTGCAAAGGAAGTTCCTCTGCCTTTGGTGCAGTTTGAATTTGGCGCCTTACACTGTCAGCCACGTCCCAGCAGTGATAAGATAGACTCAAGAATTCCTGCTTGCTGTTTCGCAACCCCACTTCTCCAAAGCGTGCCTTCCGTAAGCTGGGAAAGGGGCCTCGGTAAAACTATGATGGTAAAGGAATGATCTTAAGGTTTATGTTTCTCAACCTCGACATCATATGATAGCTTGTTTGGCTGGTTCCCCACCCCTGCTGGATGTCGGGGCTGGAGTCAGGTCCTCAACCAAGCAATTACTCACCAGAGGCCAGTGAAGTATGTGGGATGTGATCCATGAGAGGCAGTCAAGTACAACATTCCTTGTAATGCTAGAGAACACATGCGGGGGAATGTTTGGTCCAGCCAGTTGAAACTTCCTGTTTCTCCTGGCTGGAGCATGCTTCCTTTTGCATGTGATAGGTGGGCGTGACCTTACCTGTCCAGGTAATAAAAGGAGTCACACAGCACCCCCCTCTCTTTTTTCACCTCCTTTGTTTGACCAGCTTTTAGCTTGGACTGCTCTGCTAGCTCTCAGCTAGCAGGAGCACTGGGATTATTCCCCTATATGGGGTAGATCCACATGTACATATTTGTAACGAAGTCTGCTTTCAGGAATCCAGCTGTGAACTGATGTGAGTAAACTTCTTTTATCATATTTGAATAAGATCGTGGAGTCTTTATTTTTTTTAAGAGGGATTCAAGGGAATTTACCTGAGTGAGAGGCTCACACGAGCCTGCAACCAGTTATCTGCTGTGCGTGAGAAGGGGAATGTAAACTCTGCTAAGTAAAGGAACTTGCTAGCACAAGTTAGGAAGGATATTAACAAACAACATATCCTCTCCTGCCACCCTGAACATTCCCACAAAGTTAACTCTTCCTTCAAGCAAACCACAGCTCAGGCCTAGCACCCTCAGCAACTCTTTCAAGGAGTGTCTTCGCACAGGCACCCTCTGCTCAGACCATTTCATTTATCTGTGTGTTCCAGGAGACCAGTGGAGAGGGGAGCTGGTCACAGCAGAAGGGGGAGACTCCCTGGATTCTTCAGCAGCCCACCTCCACTCTGCCTCTTGGTCTCCCTCTGCTCCAGCCTCAGAGTCTGAACTGCTCTCTGCACATTCTCTTCCTGCTCACTAAACCCCATTGCCTCTTCTGCTGCTGACACCTCAGTCTGCTCCCTCTTCTCCCTCTGAACAGCTCACCGTCATCCCACCACCAATTCCCTGGCTCTGACCCTCTTCTTCCCTAGGGGGTTCCCCAGCTGGTGCCTTCTCTGTATCCAGTCTGTGACATTGGACTAGACGGACCTTTGGTCTGATCCAGCAGTGCTCATTGTGGGTACCCGAAAATGCTCCTTTTCTACAATGCATTTGAATCATCGGATGCAAACCCATTCAAATGCATGGTCTGGTGCTGGTGAAGGAAGCTGGGTAGCTGAGTTATGAAGAGAAAAACCCGGGTGATATCAGCTTGTTCCCCTCCTGGTCCTTATACCATTTCCTGCATGGACTGGATGTAATGGTGATTGCATGAGTGACCCAAGTACACTTGCTTTTTCTTTACTAAATATGCATGCGGAATTGTCCCCATTGTGCTCCCTACCGGGATCAGACCACGGCCAAGAGCTGCTCTTTGCTTAAGGAAAAAACACACAATGGCCAACCATGTGATTCAAGTCACATCTAGCTTGCCCTTAGAAGTCTGGCAAAGCTGACAGTACAGGCTCCTTAAGTATGTTTATATCCATAGCCTTAATCAATTGTATCTTCTATGGTAGTGGCTAAAAATCTGTTATTTTTATCCTGTTCACTGTATAAAATGCCATAAGAGACATTCACGCCTGAAGGGCTCACGCTCCAGAAACTAAGTAGATAAAATGGGTGTGCTAAACTCGAGCAAACGACAAGACAATATTGATCCGTTCCACAGACAGAGGCCTCCGGCCATCACCTATTTTATCAACTTTTCTTCCCCCTTTTGATCCCCGCAGCAATAGCTTAAAGAAGGATTAAAAGAATTCCAGGGCAATATGGTTCCCTTTTAAGTGCAATGGGAGTTTGTATTGTTAGTTTCCCTGAGTACACCTGTCATGTCAAAAGGACTGCAAGGCAATAAAGGGAGACTACAGGAGTATGGGAAAATAAAATTTTGCCAAAGGCAGTTAAGTGATCAAATACTTTTTGACACAACCGGGGATTGAAACATGTGTGCTCAGTGCCATCTTCTCCTGCAATAACATTTCTTACAGTGATTCATTGTGCAGGTCTGAGCTGAGTAGTCAGGTACTCACAGAAACTGCATTGGAAGTGAAGCATCTATACATTGAGAATAAGCACACAATGTTGATTATTCTTGACTCAATAACCCCAATGCTGTGCTGTTTCACTTCCTATATTGTTTTTTAAGCCTCTTTCAAGCTCAGGGGTGGGGTGGGGGGTTTAGAAATTAAACATTCGGTACACACCAAGTTTTATTAAAAAATCAAACTATCTTTTAATTCCTACAACTGAACATTAAACCATACGTGAGAAACTCTGCTTTTGTCCTCTCAAGAGTCTTTACAAATGGGATATTTGCATGCCTATCATTATGGTTCAGGCAAATGTGTTGCTAGATTTTAACTGTTAAATCCCATGACCTTAAAGGAAATTATCTTAAACTGTGATGGAAAAATCGGGGATTTATATACTCAGTCTCAGTTAAATGTTAAAATATTAAATAAAGCAAAAATAAAGTGCTCTTGGCAACTGCAGATGGCATAATAGTTTTACTCCAATTAAGTAGTCTTAATTAAGAAACAGGCTGTGGGGGTGATTCTTTTAGACTTGCTACACCCAGCATAAGGTTGCTAAGGATGCAGACTATTAACAGCCTTGGCAAAGAACCCTACTTTACCAACACTGTAATGGTGTTTAGCGCAGCATTTCAGATAGTTTTCTAGCTAACAGCCTGCTTTCATGTGCATATTCCCAGAACAGCAGAGGATTGTATACTTGAAGTATATGCAATAGTTATCTTTTAAGTACAGTACAACCATCTTATAGGTGAAGTTTGAATTCTCTACAATACAGTTTGAGAGAGCAATCCTTTATTAGCTGGCAATAACATGTCATTGTTTCCACATCCGGAACAGCAGTTTTAACTTAACATTTTGGAATGAAAACACAAAAATAAATTGGGGTTCTTTCACATAATACCCCATATGCATGTGAGGTCATCTCGGATACCAGATACTAAGAAAAGAACATTTCTATCCCAAGAAATTTAGTTACTGTGGATATCTTTAGCCTTGTTGATCTTTAATGATCTATTGATAATTGGTATACTTGTTATTTGAGCAGCAACTCACAAAACAATTAAGTCAGTGTAGTCAAGATTTAAGGCAATTTAGTGCCATGAATTTTCAGCATAAGTGATATGCAGCAGACTGTTAGACCCTCTGAAGGCTATCAGCGGACCACAGCCTAAGCCTCAACAACCCTTTCGTGAAATTGTTGGGCATTAACACAAAAATACAGAGGACAATGAGCCAAAAAGTCAGCCTGGAAAAGTTCAGATGGGCTTTTTTTCACCCGACAAACTGTACTGTGCACAACTGCCGTGTACAACTCAACACTTGCATGTAGTTAAACTATGCAACTCAGATCCCCCCCCCCCATAGATAATGAAGAAAACAAAAATATGCATTTAGAAAGAGAATTGTAATCCTAAATGGTAACCAAGAATCTTGAGTCTGGCCTACTGGGGGCTGCAATTCTGTAACCAGTTACATTGTGTTCAACGCCCAACAGATTTCAGTGGTACTTAACTACATGTAATTTGACACAATATCACACCATTAGCACAAAACTTATCAGCATAACTAAAAGTGTGGTGCAGTAAGTCCATTTGTCTTAGTGCACAAAATTCAAAAATGGGATAAGAATTCTGCAAATTTTTGCATCTACCGCTTCAGATAGAAAAAAAAAAAGCCCAGGTACTTTGTCATTAAAACAAAACATAAATCTGAACATTCCTTACAATCTTCTAAAGAAAACAGTCTCGTGGATAGTAATGCACATTCAGACAAAGGACACCTAATACTTCTGCATTGCATTCCTTCCTATTATTAATGCTGCATCTAAAGAGACATTTTCAGTAATTTGCAAACATTTGGAATACCGTATTAGAAAAATGTTCCCAAACTCTGCAACCATGAACACCATGCTTATTATAAATGCTTTCATGGCAGATTAAATGTCCAAGTGTGGTATGTCACTTTGTTGCATATTACCTTTAGTTAAATAATACAGAAAACATTTCTATGCAGTTAGCAGGCGCCAGACATGAGCCTTACTCTGGAATGAGAATATTCAGTTTTGCTCTTACCTAGAAACTATCCCACAGGTGAGGGAACATAGCCTAACTAGGAGATAGCGGATCAAAGTATTTTCATGATCTAAATCAAACTGAAAACTCAAGTATGGACACTAAGTTAGAAAACAAAGGCCCTCTTCAGTATACAACCATCGCCACTAATGAAAACAAGACGTAGTCTTAATATAAAAACTGCAATTTAATATATCTCACAAAAAGCATGGTCTCTCAAGTACCCGATGCATTAAAAGAGGTCCACGTCGTGAGTGTGATCAATTTCAATAGCATCTTCAGGATCCAGTTTCATTTCTCCATGTCCTTCCTGCAAGTCATCCAGCGAAGCCAATGCCTCATTTGTATCACTAGCAAAAGTCTCTCTCGAGGCATCATCATATTCTTGAAGGTTGAGCCCTTTAATAGCTTTCTTCATCTTTTTCCCCAGGACTTGAATTCTCCTCTTCTTTGCTGCTTTCTTGCTCTCATACTCCTTCTGGTTTTCAATATAGAAGATTTCCTTCAAAGAGAATGTTAACACTCCATGAAGTGCTGAGGAATAATAGGCAATGTCACCTTTCAGAAACCACCACTTTCCTTCGCTAACCTTTAAACTAGAGATGAAAGCTAACTGTATGACAAAAGAACAAAAATCTCTTTTGAAGAATGCCATATCCTTTCAAATGCTGCTACAGAATATTTGAAAATTAAGACTTCAGCTCCCTAAAGTGAGAGAGGTGCTCTATTTTAAACAGCTGCAAGTCTGCCTGCCCAGAATACAGAAAGGGCTGTTTCTGAAGCCCATCACCGCTACAGTCATTTGTTACATATTTTGCAGTTAGAAGGTATATATCAATTTTATGATTTCACTGATTTACTAATAGACTAGAAAAAACACAGGGAAATATGATGACTTTTTGGATTATGAAAAATGTTAGGGGGTATTTTTTTACTGTAATGTTCTTTGAAGAGCAAACCTTCAGAGATACAGTTGTAAGCTACAAATGCCGAGATTGCTAAAAAGGCCTGAGGCCATCTTGTCTGCGAGTCCTGGAAGACCCATTCCCTACCCCTGCAGATTTTTTTGTACCTAGCCTGGAAAGGTGGGGCCCAGACTGACTCCAGCTACAAAAGCTGAGGCTGCTGAACAAACTCTTGGCCTGGGGGGTTGTTTAAGGGGGGGGGAGTTGTTCGATGGCAGGGAATGGTTGTTACTCTTCTTGTATCTAAATAATGATGATTATATGAAGATGAGAATAATAACATTATTACTATTATTATTATTCTGCCCATCTGACTGGGTTGCCCCAACCACTCTGGGCGGCTTCCAACACATATAAAAACATAATATAACATCAAACATTAAAAACTTCCCCATACAGGGCTGCCTTCAGGTCTCTTCTAAATGTCAAATAGTTGTTTATTTCCTTGACGTATTGATGGGAGAGTGTTCCACAGGGCGGGTGCCACTACTGAGAAGGCCCTCTGCCTGGTTCCCTGTAACCTCACCTCTAGCAACGAGGGAACCAGCAGAAGACCCTTAGAGCTGGACCTCAGTATCTGGGATGAACGATGGGGGTGGAGGCTGTTTAGGGCTTTAAAGGTCTGCACCAACACTCTGAACTGTGCTCAGAAAGCATACTTTTAATAAGAATATTAAAAATGGGATCTTTAAAGAACAGCTGGCTTAACCGGCTGCCCATTTTCTACTTCAGAAGATGTATAAATTGAAATCAGAAGTCAGCAAGAGGAGATATAATTTAAACATTCTCATTTAACATTTGCTTTTCAAAGTAATTTAAAAATGTGCTGTTTTAAAAAAGTTTACATATATTATGTTATTTACCTTGATTTGTTCTCCAGTTACACTAGGTGTGTTTTTCAGCAAGTTTAAGTAAACTCCTCCTGGTGTTCTTCTTCTAGTGCCATTCTGCATAATGGAAAAAGAAACTTTTTAAAGCTTTCTATAGACATAACAGCTGCAATCCTATACACTGTTCAACTCAATAGGACTTGCTGCTGTAAATATGCTGTTCCTCAAAAAATCAAAATATTTATAAGAAGTCGTGCACAGAACCCTTGGAGCAAAGATTATGTCAAAAAATTTTTTAAATAGGACTCTATATTTGTCAAAAGATTAAGTATGTAGGCTGAAAAAGCAATTATTTCCTACCACTATGAAAAGGCCTCCATTTTGTTCCACTTCAGCTGTTTCCATCAGTAGTTCAATAGATTTTTTCTTCCCAATGATTTTCACAACCCGTACGATCAGATCCTTCTTTGGCTCACAAAGCCTAAAAGGAGAAGGGAAATTCTATGAAAACTGGAAACCCTTGCATTTTGTAACCTGCTTGAATGGCAAAACATAATTATGAACAAATGTACCCACTGTTACAAGTTTAGCACTATCTGACATTTGCCTAGCATTGCTGTAGTGAAGGCTCGCTGTGCTGAGTTTTGGGAGGAAGGGTGGAATATATCTGAATTGGTAATATTTTTAAAAACTGAATTGTCAGCCTGTACTTTCTACTTTTAATTTCCCTTGACCTTACTGCTTACCATCACTTACTCCCCCAATTTTACACACACTCCCCGCTAAGGATAACCTTCCAGGCAGGTGGGAGTGCAACCCAAAATTATCTTTAGTCCTTTGATTATGGTTTAAGAATGTTTTCAGCTATTGGGAATTACAGACAGACACCTATTATAACTGAGTATTACCAGCTATCAAATTATGAGGGTAAAGAATGGTCCAATTATTTTATGGTCTAGTGGAACTTTTTACCTTGAAACTTTAATTTTATAAAGTCTCATTCTCTGGAGCCTAAAAGCATAGGATGCACAATGGCTAATTTGCTCCAAATTCCACATGGGACAGCTGTGCCCTCTGCAACAACTGCAAACCAGCCAAACAGAAAGACTGCATCATCCACAGCACCCTTTGGCCTCATAAGTATCTTCTAAAATGGGGGGGGGGAGCAGGGAACCTTCATGTTCTCTTCCTGACAAAGTACAAAACCGCAAAATTTTACAACTGTATCAGTCCAAGGCCACAGTGGGAAGCCAGAAGCACACAGCCAATAAACCAGAATTAAAAAGATAATGTCATTAAAACGTTTACACATGCGCAGACCCAATAATCACGACAGACAAACTGTAATTCTGTTTGTTCACATTACTTTTGGTTCCTATTGATATAACTTCATGCTTTTCTCCAGTTAACCACCGCCCTGGTAATTTCACAAACCCCATGCAATTGTCTAGGACACATATTTGGTCTAAAGAGGAGAAAATGAGATAGTACCAAAATGGGTCCAATGTGCATTCCTAACTTCTCACAGTGATTTTTTAGTTGCGTCTAAGTAAATCAATATATATTTCAAGCATATTCTATGGCCGTGCAGCGGAGGGTGCCACACAATTCATGTGAATAGCACGCATTCTCAGGGTGAGTCTAAACAGCTGGATTTTATCAGAGTCCTGAGGTTTCTGTATAGTGCAGTGGGGTTGTACCGAGTAATTCTTGGATGGCTATATAAACCTGTAATATTTTGACTGAATATCTGGGCAACTAGGAGACTTCATGCAAATAAACATTATGAACTGGGGTTCTGCTTTGGGGAAGGGCTGAAGAATATGCTTAGTATGCAGAGGCTCCCAAGTTCAACTTTACTCACAAGATCAAATTATTCAGTCAATTTTAAGTAGAAGCCAAAGCATTTGACTGTCCAGTCTCCATGAACTGAAACAGAAACCTCAGAACTCTGATTTCACGCAGTGACTAAAAACGCTGGCAGGTGGGAGCAGCCAGACTGGCTCAGTCACAGAAACTGCTTACAAGGGTACCTGCATATTTTGCTAAAGACTTGGTTTCTTTTTAAACGGAATCTCAAGGATCTGGTATCCGTGAGCCAATGAAAGCATGGCACTGGCAGGTGCCGGGTTGGTCACCCTGTAATAGCTTTTCTTTAGTACTGTTATTTTTTAAAAAATAAAATAAAATAAACACCCAATGTCCCACAAGTTTTGTTATTGTGTAAGGTGACATTTATTGAAAATCTGACGAAGGTGTATTAAAAGAGCAAAATCTTACCGGTAGGCAATTTCATCTGCCACTTTTTCCTCAGGATCATTCTCAGTAATTTCATACCTCCCTTTGTAATTCATTTCTTGTCTTTCACCCAATCTGTCCTTAACGGGCCGTTTCCGTTTCAAGAGGCCTTGTCCAATTTCCTCCTCCTCTTCCTCCTTTGGCAATGTCTTTTTGTCGTCCTGCATATATTCATCTAACTCTTTGTCTAATGCTTCAGCCACTTCCGGCTCAGATTCTTTCATCAGCTTTTTCGCCAACAGGTAATTGTAAGTCTCTGATGCCCGGCTTCTATCAATACTTCCCTCCATCCCTAGAATCCCAAGTTCTGAGGCCACTGCATCTTGGTTCTGCTCCTGAAGCACTGCACCCCAGATGTTGTTGATCTTTTTACCCCCTACAGTAATCTGTTTCTGAGGGATCGGGCCAAAATTGAAAGGCTCTGGTTTAGCAGGAGGAAGATTAGAACATTTCTGTCGCTTCCGCTTCCACAGACAGCTGTCTTCATCTGAATCCGAGAAGCTCTCGTCACTGGAGTCCAAACTTTTGGTTGTGCGGTAAGGAACACTTGGTGCACAGGGGGGAATGCCAGTTGGAAAAGATCTGGCTGAGTTGATATCGTGCTGTTTCTGAAATGTAAAAAGAAAGCAAGACTGATGTTTGCTGTCGTTGTTAAAAAAAGAAACATTTTATTGTGCACTAATTTGCCACCCTATAGGGGATTTTTTTGGGTGCAAAACTTCCCAAGGCAAACTAGAGTTTACTCAGCCTCCTCCCTCATCATTTTACTTTTGACACTTGCACGCTGCTCAAAAGCATGTTTCTCTGGGAAGCTTACAACAAATAAATTAAGTAAAGCAAGTTCAAAACAAAACAAAAAACCAAAAGCTACATAAATGCAAGCACAAAACTCACTGCACCCCCAAAATAAAAAAAAAGATTTAAAACTGTATTATCCACAAGAAGAAGACAGGAACTAGAGCAGGAAAGGCTTGAGGTCCTCAAACAGGATACACAGTCTTTCAGGAGAGTAAAAAAAGGGGGGAGAACACCCATCTGTCCAGGTCCCCACTGACATAGGATCTGAGCCCATCTCTCTCCTCTCACTCTGACCATAGGCAAATTGGAAGCAGGGAGGTGCCAAGATCCAATTTAGAGTCCCTGGCACTCAGCTTCTTGCTCATTTTCTCCAAGCTCCTCATATGTATCAGCATGCCAAATAAGAATGAATCGCTAGAAAATTGTGATCAAGACTCAAGGCAAAGCTCAGTTCCAGTTCTCTCTCACACACGCAACCTCTTTAACCTTTAAGCGACGGTACTCCAATTTGAACTGAACAGGTATTGAATTTCAAAGTGACTTTCAGTATTCAATAGAGAATCAGCTTTCACCCCCTCCTATCCAACTGGTCAGTTAAAACGTTATAAAATTCTGAGTAGCATTCCAAGTGCACGAGAACAGCCCTGCTAGATCAGGCCAGTGGCCCATCTAATCCAGCCTCCTGTTCTCAAAGATAGATAGATGCTCTTGAGAAACTGGCAATCAGGATCTGAGCACAAGAGCACTCTACCGGACTGCAGTTTCCTGGTGTTCAGGCGCAATACTACCTCCAACAGTAGAGAGAGAACGCAGCCATCCTGTTTAGTGACCATTGCTAGTCTTCTCCTCCATGAATTTTGTCTCAGCTTCTTTTTAAAACTATCTAAGCTGATAGCACTGGAACCCTGTGGGAGCGATTTCCATAGCTCAAATATGCCCTGAAGAATTACTTTATTTCACCTGATTCTTCTTGCATTCAGCTACATTGGATGACCATGAGTTCTAGTACTATGAAAGAGAGAAATGTTTCTCTATCCACTTTCTCATTCCAGCAACATCTGAGGACCCAAGGCTCATGCACACTGGGTTAGAACATTTTTGCTGCTCTTGCACACTTCTAGGCACTTTTTTTGGAGGGAATCCTCCTTTGAATCATTGGAACTTTCATTCAAAGAAATATGTTCATTGACTGCCCTATAATTGGCTTTGGCAAGTTAGGCCTCAATCTAACCTTTTTCATGACATAGCTTAAGGTTAAAATACCACACTGATTTGTGGCCTTCTCTTTGAAGCTCAAATAAATTTGCCCTCCACCAAGCTTCCAAGTACCTAAGGAGGCTGAAAACCACAGTGGATTGGTTTAAATCATCAAGGGGGAAATGGGCCAATTGAAAAGAACTGATTTTAAATGGGAAATTAATGCATTTCCAGGGAAAGTGTGCATATCAAGTGGTTGCTGTGATGCTTAGAACAAATTGGCTGTAAACTATTTAGAGTCTTACAAAACCCAGAAGCATACTGTAATGTGAACCTTACCCTCTGCATGCATTGCAGAATCTTATCTGCTTAACAAGAAACAAATTTCTGTTTAGCTCTCTGACTACACATGCAAGGACACAAAGTGTAATCACTTTCTTGAATGTGAAGCTTTCGATTCCACAAACTATTATTTGAAACTAGGTTCAAATTAGTAAGACAAGTCTTGCTTCCATCCACAACAGAAGTTGGCTACCCCAAGCCTGCTTGTGGCCAGATGTAAGGCATGACCCTAGCCATAGAGTATGGCGCAGAAAGCATTATTCCTATGGTGTAGGCATGCATGTCACCCAATCACATAGCTGCTTTCTTGACAACTATTATTTTTCTTTGTGACAGCTTGCACAAAATTACAGGATTTGTGTAGAGTCACAGGGGGAAGAATACGGAGGTCAATGACCCCTGACCCCTCTTACTGGCTTTGCCCCTGCCCAGTGTTGAAATGTGGGTCCCAACTATTTTCCTCTTGGTGAAATGCTGCTCTCAACTTCTGCTTTTATTTTATCAAATTTCAAATGCTTAATAATTTCATTTTTATCTAAAAACACACACCTGTTTTGATGCACCCACTGAAAATTCACAGCCCAGATTCCTAAATGACAATACAGAGTTACATAAAGAATGTACGTTTTGTCTCTTTCTGACACCTGGAGGAGCTTCAGAAACTTAGCTATTGCCATGTATCATCTGGAAGCTTTACATATAAACACAGCATATATATTTTTCACCTATTAGATATACTACGAGAATTTAGACATATATTGCACATTTGCTGTTTATTTGGTTCACTTCAGCATCAGAAGGCTGCTTTCAGACTATCTTGGTCACATAATGAAATATTTAACTGTGTTGTGTTTGAAGGATATCTGATAGTGTGACCAGCACATTTCAGCAGAGCCTAAATTCTTGAGTTCTACTGCTACTCAAGGCCTCAGTGTCACAGTCAGATTTTAGGGGAAATGTTGAAAGATCAAACAAGAGAAGCACCCCATTTTTGTTATCACAGAGCATTACCCAGTGTTGTTTTACAAAAACCTACCATAGATACATGCATAGAGACTAAAAAGGCAAATATAAAAAGCAAGCAAAGTAAGCACACTGCAGTTTTAAACGACTAGGTGGGAACCTGTGGCCCTCCAGATGTTGTTAGACTACAACTCCCATCAACCTGATCATTCACGGTAATAACTGTGGCTGATAGGAGTTGCAGTCTAGCAATATTCCTGCGTGCAAACATGCTAGCTTTCTAACAAGTAGAAGGGCAGAATGAAAGACTAGGAGAGGTAGAATAATAGACCACTGACTCCACTTTAGCCACCAGCCCCAAAACTATCAGTGTTATGATCAGCAAGTTGCCCTTGCGAAGTGTAAACATGCATGTGGCTATTTGAAAGGCCCACACTGACCTGACTTTCTAAGCAGAAGAATTTTCAGTTTAGCTACTATAGTCAAGGTTTGCTTTGTATTAACAGTCCTCAGCAAGTCTGGCACCACATTTCCACTGGGCTAGCTCTGCCTACAGCAGAACCGGGTCAAAATTTTGGCGGGAGAAAGGAAAATTGCTAACATTCACAAAAGGTTCAAATAATAGGTCTTTCAAGTGCAGCCAATTGAGCTTTGATGGGCTTGGGCACAGCCCTCTGGGTGCAGGCAGTAGTCAGCTACATTAACTGGCACAGGAATGTATGGCCTTTGTGGTGCAATCTAAAAACACCCATACCCTGACGCCCCAGCATGTGTATAGAGGTTATTCGACAAAGCCCAGCAGCAGCTGGTTTCCACAAATGGGTGTGGGAAGAAATGGCCATGGGTCCAAAAATTTCACAGCAATACATTGTCTGAATTTGAGTGCATAGATGTTATCAGTCCTCCTCCAGCCTCTGCCCATCCCCAGGTACTAGGACCACTTCCCATAGCCAGAAATGTAGAAATACTATGCTCAGACTTATAAGCACCATCTCCCACATGTGGCATAAAGTATACATCCATAAGTAAACACGCCTATTTCTACAATCTTTCCACCCCTTTCTGAGGCTGACAGCATGTAAAAACTGAGTACATGCCTACGGAATATCAAATGTATCTCACTGATTTCTACTGGATGTGTAATATTTCTATGCTGAGCTTTGAAACAGTGTGGATCTTCACAAAAAATAGCATTATCTTGTTAGTTTTGATAATTTTATGTAAAATATGTAAGAGTTCTACCACATTTTTTACTTAGCCATACCAGAGGTGATAGTAATATAATGATGAGTATCATTTGCTCTACAGAAACTAGCTGACAAGTCCACAAGCTTGGAAAATGAATGATGCAGATTTCTATTTATTTTAGTTCCAAACACACGTCAGCTGACCAATTTGGCGTATGCTGAAAGCTTTGGTTGAATACCTTTCAGGAAAGTGAGTCTCCTCTACTTCATTACACCATTATTCACTTTCCCTATCTAATGATAGACAAAAGCAGCACAGCCCTAAACATACAAACCAAACTTTGATACAGAGGTAGTTTGAACGCACTGTTTGAAATCTCTTTTAGGATCTGTATACAGCACCCCACTAGCACAAGGAGAATTTGGTGGCAATCTTGTTAAGAACAGTTAATGCAGACGAACACTAATTATAATAGTTTGTTTTAAGTTAGAAAGCCAAACATTGTTTTACGTTAGAAAGCCAAGCCAATGTGGCCCTCGAAGTAGCCACACACAGAGTTGTTCCTTTCAAGTACAAACTGCCGTAAGCAAATCAAGAAGGCTTGGTCTGAAAAAAGAAAAAAATTAAGACCATGTCTGCTTCCATATATTGTTAGAGAGCCATCACTGTCTAGTGCCAAGTGTCCCAAAAACAGACGTCCATACATGTGTCCACAGAGGCCTAGTCTGGCACCCACAGGTCCCCCTGCTTCTGCTCTAGCTGGAAAGAAACATTATACTGTTGCCAACAGAATAGGATGCAGTGTGCTTGGTTGCAGGAGATTTGTGTGGCAGCAGCCCATGGCAGTTTCCCTGATTTACAAATGTTCACCCAGACACCTAGATATGGATCAAGGAGAAATGAGCCCAAGGTGGTTCTGCCTGGCTTGGAGAGGGAGGTGCAAGCCTCAGATGAATCCAGCATCCATCCTGCCACCTTCCCAATGCCCATCCGGCTTTCGGAAGGAGCCAGGAAGGCTCCAGTATCCTATCCAAGCCCTGGCACCTCCTTCCCAAAGCCCGAGAAACTCCTAACCGGCTTAGGGAGGGAGGCAAGAGGCTCTCACACACATCAGGATGTCACACGCATGATGTTGCCCCACCCCCCTTGCAACCTGGCACCTCTGGCCTGCAACTGCTCCTCCATGGAAAATTTCACTGCACACGTTGTTGCACCTTTGGTTTAAGGCAGGCACCCCCAACCTTCAGCCCTCCAGATGTTTTGGACTGCAATTCCCATCATCCCACTGGTCCTATTAGCTAGGGATCATGGGTGCCATTTAAGGTGCTGTTCCCCTCCCCCGCAGCTTCCCCATCTCCTGTTTCTAGGCGTCACTTGCGCATGGGAAAACGGGCAGGACCCCAGAATCTCCCCAGCGGGCACCTCCAGATGGCGGTGACGTCAGGCGCCATCCCGCCAGCGGTCCGGAGAAAAATGCGCCTGGCGAATTTCGAACGCCGCCTACGGGGCTCCGACGAACGTTTACCGGGAGCAGCATCTCTTGTCCTGTGCGGCCGCCGCGGAGGCAAAAGCGAAACGCAGCGGGGAAGGCCGCAAGCCGGGGCCGTCCCCTCGCTCGCTTCGCCGCGGCTTTTTCCTCAGGCGGACCCCCAGGCGGACCCGAGCCTACGGGGAAAGAAGCGGTCGCCGCTGGGCAGCGGCCTCACCTGCGGGGGGCTCCTGGCGGAGGCGGGCATTTCGCAGTCGGAGTCCGAGATCTCTCCGTCCTCCTCCATCCCGCGAGCCTCCAGCGCCATCTTTCCCGGCTCCTCAGCCAGCGCGGGAGGAGCGCGCGGGAAAAGCCCCGGCCTCAGCCGAGCCAGGACTACAGCGCCCACAATGCTTTGCGCCGGGAGGGGCAGTGAACGGCGGGACCAGCCTGCCGAGTGGCATGCCGGGACTTGTAGTCCGGGCCTTGCCGCTTTCGTCGCTGTGGGAAAGACTACGCCGCCTGACCTGAGAGGGGGAGTGGCAGGGGGGGGGAGGAAACGGAGACTACGCGCGTACTTTCGTAAAGCAAGGAAATGTTTAATAAAAATTATATGATTAAAAACAAAAACCAGGCACACACGAACGACAGGTCTCGAAGTGTAACGGACTCAGCGTGACCCGCTCCATATTTCCTTCGCAAAGATGTAAGGTCTAAATGTAGCTCTGCATCCATCTAGGAACAAAGACACTGGAACAAGAGATAAAATGCCTCTCGAGAGAGATGTTAAAAAAAGAATGTGTCCAGTTGGATCTAACTATACAGCATACCCTCCAACATTACTCCGATGAAAATAAGGACGTCCTATTCTATTATTATTATTATTGTTGTTGTTGTTGCTGTTAAGTTTTTTATTATTATAACAATAACCGTGGCCACTCTGGGAGGCTTCCAACATATATAAAACCATAATAAACATTTTAAAAACTTCCTTATCAAAGGCTGCCTTCAGATGTCTTCTAAAGTTTGTGTGGTTACTTATGTCCTTGGCTCAGGGGTCACATAACTTCACAGCCTCTAATATTTCTCTGATGAAAATAGGGATGTCCTATTCTATTATTATTATTAATAATATTAATATTATTATACACGTGACTATGTTGCCCCCAGCCACTGTGGGCAGCTTCTAATATATATAAAAACATAATAAAACATTAAACCTTTAAAAGCTTCCCCAGCCAAGGCTGCCTTCAGATATCTTCTAAAGGTCATATAATTACTTATTTGCTTGGCTTGGGGGTCACACAATTCCATAGCCTCCAACATTTCTCCGATGAAAATAGGGACGTCCTATTTTATAATAATTATAATAATATTCCGCACATCTGGCTGGGTTGCCCCAGCCACTCTGGGCAGCCTCCAACATATATAAAAACATAAAACATTAAACGTTAAACTTCCCTATACAGGGCTGCCTTCAGATATCTTCTAAAGGTTGTCTAGTTACGGTACTTGTCTCCTTGGCTTGGTGGTTGCTGTTGCATAACTCCATAGCCTCCCACATTTCTCCCATAAAAATAGGGCTGTCCTATTCTGTTGTTTAACTTATATGCAGAATTCATCATGCGAAAGGCTGGGCTGGATGAATCCCAAGCCGGAATTAAGATCGCCGGAAGAAATATCAATAACCTCAGATATGCAGATGACACAACCTTGATGGCAGAAAGTGAGGAGGAATTAAAGAAACTTTTAATGAGGGTGAAAGAGGAGAGCGCAAAATATGGTCTGAAGCTCAACATCAAAAAAACGAAGATCATGGCCACTGGGCCCATCACCTCCTGGCAAATAGAAGGGGAAGAAATGGAGGCAGTGAGAGATTTTACTTTCTTGGGCTCCATGATCACTGCAGATGGTGACAGCAGTCACGAAATTAAAAGACTCCTGCTCCTTGGGAGAAAGGCGATGGCAAACCTGGACAGCGTCTTAAAAAGCAGAGACATCACCTTGCCAACAAAGGTCCGTATAGTTAAAGCCATGGTCTTCCCAGTAGTGATGTATGGAAGTGAGAGCTGGACCATAAAGAAGGCTGATCGCCGAAGAATTGATGCTTTTGAATTATGGTCTGGAGGAGACTGTTGAGAGTCCCATGGACTGCAAGAAGATCAAACCTCTCTATTCTTAAGGAAATCAGCCCTGAGTGCTCACTGGAAGGACAGATCCTGAAGCTGAGACTCCAATACTTTGGCCACCTCATGAGAAGAGAAGACTCCCTGGAAAAGACCCTGATGTTGGGAAAGATAGAGGGCACAAGGAGAAGGGGACGACAGAGGACGAGATGGTTGGACAGTGTTCTCGAAGCTACAAACATGAGTTTGACCAAACTGCGAGAGGCAGTGGAAGACACGAGTGCCTGGCGTGCTCTGGTCCATGGGGTCACGAAGAGTCGGACACAACTGAACGACTAAACAACAACATTCTGTTGTTGTTGTTGTTGTTACACTCTGCACATCTGACTGGGTTGCCCCAGCCACTGGATAGCTTCCAACATATATAAAACATAAGAAAATATCCAACATCTCCCCGATGAAAATAGAGACGTCCTATTCTATTATTATTATTCTCCGCACATCTGAATGGGTTGCCCCAGCCACTGGGCAGCTTCCAACATATATAAAAACATAATAAAACATTAAACCTTTAAAAACTTCCCCATCCAAGGCTGTCTTCACATGTCTTCCAAAGCTTGTCTAGTTACTCATTTCCTTGGCTCAGGAGTCACAAAATTCCATAGCCTCCAACATTTTCCCGATAAGAATAGAGTCATCCTATTCTATTATTATTATTATTATTATTATTATTATTATTATTATTATATTTCGCACATCTGACTGGGTTGCCCCAGCCACACTGGGCAGCTTCCAACATTTATAAAAACATTATAAAATTTTAAACATTAAACTTCTCTATCCTAAACTGCCTTCAGATGTCTTCCAAAAGTTGTCCAGTTACTCATCTCCTTGGCTTGGCGGTTGCATAACTCCATAGCCTGCAACATTTCTCTGATGAAAATAGGGACATCCTAAGCAGGGGCGTCCCCTAAATCAATACAAATAAATAGAAATCTGAGGTTCTGTCCCTCCCCAACAAAAGCCAGCCACCCCCAACAAAAATCCTGGCTCCGCCCATGGTCCTAAGGAAATGTGGGACATCCCAGGATCCATCAGAAACTGGGGCGGTTTCTCTAAATCCAGGGCTGTCTCTGGAAAGTAGGGGCACTTAGAGGGTCCAGGATCTGCAGCTTTTACCAGAGGCCCAAAGGGTAGGGGTGGCAGGGGGCAGTTGCCCTCCCAATCAAGTAAATAAATTAAAAAATACTTAACTAAAAGTAAAACTAAAAAAGTAAAACTTAAAGTAAACTCTTTTGGGGGAGGTGTTATTGGGTTGTTGTTTTTATTTTAATTATATATATTGTGGTTTTTATGTTAATCTTTTCTGTGAACAGCCCTGAGACCTCCGGGCAGAATATAAATTCAAATTATTATAATTAATAATAATAATAATCATCAGAATATTTGGAATTGAAATGTGCTATGCTTACTGAGTGTGCCCAGAAAAACTGTATTGGGGAAAAAAGAGGAATTTGAGAAGGAAGTGTTGAAAAGGTTTTCAGCAGATCCAAGGAAACTTGCTTTAGATAAAAAGGTTCTTTGCGATTGTGCAAAATATACCCATTAACAGCATGACAGGTACTCCCTGGTGTTAATCTTTTTTATTTAACTTCCTGGTTTTCAAACGACTGAAGGTTTTGACAGATTTTTCTGAGTGCTTGGGGGAGCCCTCGGATTTCTCCGTTAACATGGTCAAAAGAAAGCAATTTAAAACAACCGTTGTTTTAAATGTATTGCCTAAAACAGTGGATTCAGAGAGAGAAGGCTTGTCTAATATTGCAGTTTTGCTGGAGCATTGAGGCTTGTTCTCTTTTCCCAATCGGAAAAATGTCAGGACTTGATACAGTTTTGCCATGTGACTATCACAGCTCAAGGCCTAGACAGAAGAAAGGTCATGCATGCTTTTGGAAATCATCCAGGTACTTTTCATTTTCTCATTTATAGCTGTCTTTTCCCTCATGTTATAGCTAGAAGCTTAATTGAGCAGGATTTCTGGCCCCACAATAACATGGTGTAGAAAAATTACTGATCGGTTCTATTTGTTGAATGATTTGCCTATGCAGTGATTTAAAGCCCGGTCCATAAACAGCCTTAAAAATATATGTGTCTATGAGCTTCAGAACATAGGTAGGCCCATTTCCCAAATGAATGTGCAACCATTTCTGTGATTTCCCCCCCTATTCCACCTGCATTACAAGCCAGGATCAGGACCAAGGTATGTAGCACTGAGCAAAGGGGAAAGCGGCCTCTTTCTAGCTGAAAAACCAGATACCTCTCAGGGCACCTCTCAGACTTTATTGTCTCTTTGCCAGATGTCAGAGTCAGAACTTGTGAACAAAATCTCTCTGAAGTAGGGTCACCCGAGTTCATAATCTCTGTGAGGCTTCTTGTCAATTTCAAAGGCTTGTGCCTGGGCTGCTCGCCTTTCTAGGGGCTCATTGTGACAATGAATGGTATACCATGGCAGTTATGGCCACAAAAAAACCTTTTAATTAAGTGAAATCGGAAGCTGCTCTTTAAGTATATGTTCTTGCTTGATCTACTTCTGGGGCAGCTGAAGTTCCGACTGCAACAGAAACTGCACAACTTACAGCCAGCTGGAGCCTACTTGATGTTAGGAACTAAATTAACCTTTTAGGAATAAGACTTGGTCTAAGGGTCACTAGAACGAAGTTCAAGAGATACAGTGCAGAATGAATATCTGAATGTAATGGATTTAAAATCTTTAAATTATTTAAACTTGTTTTCTTTGGAGATCAAAGGTAAAAATCCCCCCAAAAGAGGACATTACGGGGGGGGGGGCAGGCTTTTGTTAGCGGGGTGCAGAACCTCAGTTAACAGAGTATTTGTAATGCTTTTCAATAATTTTTGAGGATTGGCTATGCCCATGAGTTGGGCAGCCACCTGTCAGAGATGCTTTAGTTGAGAGTCGTGCATTGCAGGGGGTTGGACTAGATGACCCTCGGGGTCCCAACTCTACTACTCTATGCACAAATAGCATTACATGGCGGTCTGTGCCAAGAAGCAGCAGCAACTAAACCACACAGAGCAAGGCTGCAGACATGCGCTCAGTAAGTGGGCACAGATCCCTGCAACTGACTTAGCCTGGAGTCCCCATGGGCCATACTGTATTTCGGATGCCGTATTTCAAACAGTGAATATCCAGACAGATAAACTATTTTTTTTTTTGCATAGCTGTTGAACTTTTTTTGCAAAATAAAAATAGAAATCAGAGATTTGCCGTATATCTGGATTTTCCTGGACATTTAAGCGATTTCCGCCCAGATGCTGTTTGCAGTGGCAGAATGCCATTTTGGGCAAAAAACCCAGGGTTTCTATATTTCGTAAAATTCCTGAATCAAATCTGTTTGAGGTTTTCTTTCCGGAAGTCCACAAAATTATTGAGCGTTTTTTAAATAGAAACCCACCAAAATGGTTGAGCTTTCTTTTGGGGAACAACCCCAAATGGTTGGGCTTTTTCGGAGGGAGAAACTTCCCTCCAAAATAGTGATCTTCCAATTGGGGAGCTGTTTCCGCTGCTTTCCCCATGGCGTTGCCATACCTCCTGCTTTCCCGGCCCAAATCCCCTCCTGATCTTCAGAAAATAGGGATTTTCATGACTCGTGGCAAGCCTGCCTTTGAAGTTCTTTCCCTGAGAAACCGGCTTGCCGCGCGCCCGGATTTTCCCGGACCATGCACTACAGACAGCGGTGCCGTGTCCGGGACATCCCGGACGCCTGGCAGCGCCTGGCGAGAGGGGCGTCGCCTTCCCTAGCGTCACCTGCGGGGACGAGGAAAGCTCCTGTTGCTCGCCTCGCCGCCGATTGGACGCGCCTCCGCCTGGTCTGTGGGCGGGGTGCCCTTCCGGCCAATCGCCGCCGTCGGAATGTGTTTTTGGGGGCGTGGCGGATCCTCTCCCCCTCCGCAGCCTCCTGGCCGGCGCACAGATGGCTCTGGGCGGCGCGATGCTGCGGACGACGCTCCGCCTCTGCACTCTGTCGCGACGCGTCCGCTCGGCCTCCGCCGCTTCCAGCGCCTCCATGTCGACGCTGCTGATCAGCCAAGGCCGCTACTCGTGGCTCCAGGAGCTGGGGCTTCGCGAGGAGAACGAGGGCGTCTACAATGGCTCCTGGGGAGGCCGAGGAGAGGTAGGCAGCCACGGGCGGGAGCAAGCCTGAAAGTCACCGCAGCCCAATTTGGAGTCCAATCCGGATTTGCAGTTCTCCATGTGCTCCCGAGCATAGACATCTGACTTTAGCAGGGTTTCCCGAAACAGCTTTATTCCTATTATTCTTTTCATTTATATACATTTCAACCAGCAGTGCCGGATTTACGTATAAGCTAAACAAGCTATAGCTTAAGGTCCCACTCACTTGGGAGCCCCCCAAAAAATTTAAAGAAAAAAATTAATATTAATATACTTCTTAATTGTATTTCAGTTCAGCAATTACTTTGATAAAATACATATTTTGTTATGTGCAAGTGGCGTTAGATGGCTATCAGGTCCATAAATTATCATATAGCATATATTCAACACAAGAAACAGCAACAATTTGTTGTTGACAAAGGTCAGCTGGACATATAAAAGGCTCCATTACCTTCAGTAGCTTGGGGTCTCATCAAACCTAAATCCGGCCCTGATTGCAACAATGATATAGACATAATGGTAACATTTTCACATAATTATAACATTTTCATGCTAAAATGATTGTAAAATTATTGAAATGTATAAAATTGAAAATCACGAATTAAAAAAGTCCTCTCTTATATCTAATATATGTTTTCAAAACTGCAGGTTTTTACAATGACCCTGCCAACATCTTGATCTGTTTGCAGCTTGTTATTATTTAAACTTTTTAAAATAATTTTAATTTATATACATTGCAACAATTATTTAGCCATAATTGTAACATTTTTACTTTTGACTCCTTTCCCCCTCTTTCTGCAGTCCCTTGCCTTTATTTTCATCCTTTCCTGCATGCTCTGAATTATCTTATTCTTCTAATCCTCTTCTCATATCTATCTTATATATGTTTTCAAAACTGCAGGTTTTTACAATAATCCTGCCAATGTCTTGATCTGTTTGCAACTCTCTCTCTCTGTATACTACAATTCCCATCATCCCTAACCTCTGGTCCTACTAGCTTGGCATGATGGGAGTTGTCCTCAAAAAGCAACCGACTTTGGGAAACCCCGCTTTAGATGAAGGCTGAAAAGACAGTGAAGATTAGCTGGAAGCGAAATACAGTGATTTATTGTGGTTAATTTAACATGGGAGCGTTGGTAGCAAGTTAGCCCACGCTGGGGCATGTCTAACATCCTACTGCGGTGCGATTTTTATTTGAAAAAGCCATTACCCCGAGACAGCGCAATGGTGCCACAATTGCATTTCCTGATAAATTGCAATTTCTGAAGTTCTGCAATCGCCAAGTCTGGCTACAAGCAGGTTGCTTTCGGAAGTCGAAATGTCCTCAGGTTTATGATGTGAGATTTGTGCCCGTTCATATTCTGTGGAAAAGGAGCCTGCCTTTTAATGTGTAACCTTTCGGTGGTTTTGAAACACACTTGATTTTGTCTATCTTTAATCAAATACGTTGCCCTTTACCAGTTGCCACAGTCCGTTTCCTGGCCGGAATCGGCAGGAGAAAGGCACACGTTAATCATTCATATTGTTGGGCTGAGAAAATGTTTGTCCTTTGGCTATGCTCCTACCTTTGGAGCTTCTCTTTCTGGAGATGTTTGGGTACCCTACTTGGAGGGCTCCCAAAGGCATCTAGCCGGCCACTGTAGGTGGATGCTGGTCGAGAGGGAGGGATTCCAGACCCAGTAGGCCTTCCTTAGTTATTTATCATGCATATGTATAGCCCGCTCTTTAATAATATCAAGATACTATAATATCCAGAATATCAAACCATAAGAATACGGAAACATGCTACTTAGGGCGCTTGCCTGGTCTCTTGGGCAGAGTAGGAACTGCTTCTGGATCACCAAGCAAGAAAAAAATCTATAATTGGCTACTAACTCTTGTGTACATCTGCATAATAATAATAATAATAATAATAATAATAATAATTTATACCCCGCCCATCTGACTGGGTGGGCAGCTCCCAACAGAAGATTAAAAATACAGTAAAAACTTCCCTAAACAGGGCTGCCTTCAGATGTCTTCTAAAAGTTGTGTAATTCTTGAAATCCGAAGAGTTCCATAGGGCGGACGCCACTACTAAGAAGGCCCTCTGCCTGGTTCCCTGTAACCTCACTTCTTGCAGTTAGGGAACCACCAGAAGGTGCTAAGAGCTGGACCTCTGTGTCTTGGCTGAATGATCGGGATGGAGACGCTCCATGTATATTGGGCGGAGGCGAGGCTGCTATATGCGATGGGCAGAACAGCCCTATGCATAATCTTAACAATCTACTTAGAAGTGAATCCCATTGAATTCAGCTTTAAATGCACTCGGGAGAAGAAATATAACTGCCTCAATCCAGGGACGGGCAGAGGAAGGCTGCGTGTTTTGTGCGATGGTCCCATCTCTCCCCAGAGCAATGCCGCTTCATAGGAATCCAAACTCAGGATCTGTGTATCATCTTATGGGTTTTCCCCACAACGGTACTGCCCATTGCACCCATGCATGTGTATAAGCCAGTGTGGTGTAGTGGTTAAGAGCGGTAGACTCGTAATCTGGTGAACCGAGTTCGATTCCCCGCTCCTCCACATGCAGCTGCTGGGTGACCTTGGGCTAGTCACACTTCTTTGAAGTCTCTCAGCCCCACTCACCTCACAGAGTGTTTGTTGTGGGGGAGGAAGGGAAAGGAGAATGTTAGCGGCTTTGAGACTCCTTCGGGTAGTGATAAAGCGGGATATCAAATCCAAACTCTTCTTCTTCTTCAAAGCCTACTTTGGTGTGCAGATTGTGGTTCTCGTTCCACTGCAGATCAGGGTGAGTGTATTCAGATTGAGATATAGGACCAGCCACACTATGTCCTTTCCTGATGTATAAGTGACTCTTGAACCTTAATCCTTAAAGCTAGAGAAGAAGCTATGTTCTTGGTGACTAAAGGGCACATCTTTCTCTCTTTAGGTTGTAACGACATATTGCCCTGCAAACAATCAGCCAATTGCCAGAGTTCGTCAGGTAAGGTTCTTTCTTTCTTTCTTTGATCAAGTCTATAGATAAATGCTACACTGGAAATTTTTGCAATACTCTTCGAATAGCCAAAGGCTAGGTTTGGAATGTCAGTAGAGCTAATTGGGGAGGGGATGTGGAAAAGTAGCTGAGAGCAGTGGAAGATGGAAATTTTATGGTTGCACGCTCCCTTCCTTTGCTGGATTTAAATCACATGTGTTGAAATGGTGGTTGCGCCACAGAAATGGGTTCGTGGTATATTTCCTCTTTTATTCTACCACTTCAGGCAAACCATTTCCAAAGGTTCTGAAGCTTTTTATGTCCAAATAGCACCACCTTCTTCCATAAAACTAGAATTTGCTGGTTTGGTACATTCTTTTGCCATTTCTGTTTTCTACAAGAGTCAAAAAATTACAAACGTTGTGACTCTTGTTTATTTAAAAAAATATATTGTTACAGGCCAGTATTGAAGACTATGAAGAAACACTAAAGAAAGCTAAAGAAGCCTGGAAAGTATGGGCAGAGGTAAGTTTGAATTCCTTAATATTTTTCTGAAATACAGGCAGCCTCCTGTTTTACACAGGGGTTATGTTCAGAAGCACCTTGCAGGTCGGTGAAATCATGTGTAATTGAAACCCATTGTAAAAGCTTTCAAACGCCAATCCCCATTCTGCCCCTTTAGTGAGAATAATAATAACAATAATAATAATAATTTATTATTTATACCCCACCCACCTGGCTGGGTTTCCCCAGCCACTCTGGGCGGCTCCCAACAGCATATTTAAAAACACAATAAAACATCAAACATTAAAAACTTCCCTAAGCAGGGCTGCCTTCAGGTGTCTTCTAAAAATCAGATAGTTGTTTATTTCCTTGACATCTGATGGGAGGGCGTTCCACAGGGCGGGTGCCACTACCGAGAAGGCCCTCTGCCTGGTTTCCTGATGTTTCCAAGTCACTTCTGGGTTCGGCACGATGCACTTACACACAATCGTGCGCACATTGAATACGCATAAACAGGGTGCATTCTTTGATGAGCCACAGACTCGTTAAACTCATTTTTATTAGGCAACACCGTTAGATTCTGATGCGTTTGCCTTAATTTGTGTGAGTCCTCTTTCTGATGCTTTACACCTTATGCTGCCACTGTAAGCAGCTGCTGTTAGAGTTGTGCTTTACAGGTGGCAGTTTGTGTGGTACATCTGTGACTTCATTAGTACTAGAAGACTAAACTGTAACACCAAGATTTCAAAGATGCGGGTCATAGAAAGGGAAGCCACAACTTTTGAAGAACTAAAGACGCACTTTGGCACACTTGCATTTTTGAAAAGCATCTGCATCTCTCAACAGATTTATTTCAATTGTCTTATGCATTCTCACAAATATATATACAGTGGTACCTTGGGTTACATATGCTTCAGGTTACATACGCTTCAGGTTACAGACTTGGCTAACCCAGAAATAGTGCTTCAGGTTAAGAACTTTGCTTCAGGATGAGAACAGAAATCGTGCTTTGGTGGCGCGGCAGCAGCAGGAGGCCCCATTAGCTAAAGTGGTGCTTCAGGTTAAGAACAGTTTCAGGTTAAGTACGGACCTCCGGAACGAATTAAGTACTTAACCCGAGGTACCACTGTATATATATACACACACACACAAACACACACACAATGGGAAGTGTTCAGAAGCATCTGTAGTTTTTGAAATACCAAATAAATTTTTCATCGGATTTCCCTGGAATTCAAACAAGTTGTGTCACTTAAGAAATCATCCACAATATTTATTTTTAACTGATAGCGTAAGTTACCTTGATACTTTAAATGGTGTTAATAGAGATCTCCTCATCTGGATGCACGTTATTGAAACGTACGGTTTTGGACAAAGTCCATAGTGTTTCGTAAGACTGGGCTTAAACCCGTTTTCTCTTCTTTGTCTAGGTTCCTGCACCCAAACGAGGAGAAATTGTGAGACAGATTGGTGATGCCCTGAGAAAGAAAATCAACGTTTTGGGAAATCTGGTACGGTTTGCTGCTGTGACAGTAATCGCTCTGGCTGAAAGTTTTGGAACCATGTCTAAAATACAGCTACATCTGTAAAATAAGAAATGATACAGTTTCGCTTGTGTGAATACCGTGGGGTTGCAAACCCCGACAATCGGCAACTGAGCTTGCAAAGTGCAAAGCTCTGCTTTGCCCTCACAATTCGATTCCAAACTGCGTGGGCAAAAATGGAGCACCCGGCGCCATTTTGACAGCCAGTGATTGACTGCCCACCTGTCAGACTTGACACATGGGAACTGGGGTGATGGGGATCCAGCCCACTGGTCGGTGCAGTTCCTTGCCTCTGATTTATATAGCCCTTAGTATAATATTTCCTATTCAGTGATTGAACAGGACCAACACATTTCCTTAATATCGTCAGGTTTCTTTGGAGATGGGGAAGATCTCTGCTGAGAGTGTTGGCGAAGTCCAAGAATATGTAGATGTCTGTGACTACGCAGTTGGCTTATCCCGGATGATTGGTGGACCTGTCTTGCCTTCGGAAAGTAAGCATGTATCTTTCCCCTTTTTCTTTCTGAATACTTAGGTAAAGGTAAAGGGATCCCTGACCATTAGGTCCAGTCATGGCCGACTCTGGGGTTGCGGCGCTCATCTCGCTTTATTGGCCGAGGGAGCCGGCGTACAGCTTCCGGGTCATGTGGCCAGTGTGACTAAGCTGCTTCTGGCAGTGCACGGAAACGCCGTTTACCTTCCTGCCGGAGTGGTACCTATTTATCTACTTGCACTTTGATGTGCTTTCAAACTGCTAGGTTGGCAGGAGCAGGGACCGAGCAATGGGAGCTCACCCCGTTGCGGGGATTGGAACCGCCAACCTTCTGATTGGCAAGTCCTAGGCTCTGTGGTTTAACCCACAGCGCCACCCACGTCCCTCTCTGAATACATACTGGATGCTATTAAGTAACCCAGGGCAGGAAAATCTCAGCGCTGTCAACTTTGTGGCTGCATTTCACAACTGTTGTCTTGAGCGTGTTTGCACAGTGAAGAAAATTTGTATTTTCTTGTACAGTGGTACCTCAGGTTAAGTACTTAATTCGTTCTGGAGGTCTGTTCTTAACCTGAAACTGTTCTTAACCTGAGGTACCACTTTAGCTAATGGGGCCTCCCGCCGCCACTGCACCGCCGGAGCACGATTTCTGTTCTCATCCTGAAGCAAAGTTCTTAACCTGAGGTACTGTTTCTGGGTTAGCGGAGTCTGTAACCTGAAGTGTATGTAACCCGAGGTATCACTGTCTTTTCCTCCAAGGAGCAGGCTGAGCGATGACTTCATTGGTTCCAGCGGAATAAGTTATCATCCCTGTGGATCACCTTGTATAACTCCTCAAAATGCACAAATGAATGGGTTGCAAGTGTGAGATTCTCCTTGCCAAACCTTGCTTCCCCCTCAGAATACAAAACTAGAAAGAAATAAGCTCTTCTGGCAGGATTGCAGCCTTGAGATAACAACAGATATAACTTTCATTGCATGGCTAAGGGTTGGGTGTGGACTCTTCAATTACTCGGCTAGGAGCGCTCCAATTTTCAGTGAGCAGAGGTGGGAGGTTTAACCCTTCGCTTGCGTTGGGAGAATGAAGGATCACACCTCCACTTCTCCATGTACTGTGGTCCTAGTGAAAATCCATGCAGCTGGCATTATGATTTTTTCAAGCAGCACAGGTAAATAGGTTGAAATGGATGTATTGAATAGTATATGTGATATATGTGGCATTTATGGGTAACACTGGAAACCATGGAAGGGAAATCCACGGGCGAAGAAATTTATGGGGTTTTTTTGTTTATGTGAAAAATCAATAAATAAGATTTACAAAAAATATGCTTTTTTTCAGCAGGTAGCGGTATACAGTTAAAGTATTTTTATATCTTAAAAAAGAGACCTTATTTCAGAGTATATAAAAGAAATGCCTGTAAGCACGTTTTGGCTCAAAAAGTAACGAAATCGTACAGTAACTGGTGACCTCTTAACTTAAAACAGGTGTTGCACCTTTTGAGTATATTTCATGGATGTTGGAAAGCTGTACACCATGCTTGAAAAGACCACTAAATTGGGAGCAACTATTGAATTAGGTTTGCGCTCAGTGCTGAAACCTGATTTAATGCACTCAAACCATGGTTTCTCCAGGGACGCGGGTGGCGCTGTGGGTTAAACCACAGAGCCTAGAACTTGCCGATCAGAAGGTCGGCGGTTCGAATCCCCATGACGGGGTGAGCTCTCGTTGCTCGGTCCCTGCTCCTACCCACCTAGTAGTTTGAAAGCACATCATGTGCAAGTAGATAAATAGGTACCGCTCTGGCGGGAAGGTAAACAGCGTTTCCGTGTGCTGCTCTGGTTCACCAGAAGCGGCTTAGTCATGCTGGCCACATGACCTGGAAGCTGTGCGCCGGCTCGCTCGGCCGATAAAGCGAGATGAGCGCGCAACCCCAGAGTCGGTCACGACTGGACCTAATGGTCAGGAGTCCCTTTACCTATTGAATTAGGTTTGCGCTCAGTGCTGAAACCTGGTTTAATGCACTCAAACCATGGTTTCTCAGGCTGGCTTGTTAAGCTAAGTAGACTCTGTGTTGAACCAGCGCCTCTGTTTTGAACGCAGCAATAAGCTGAGATTATTTTAAAAGCGGAACTTTACCGAGTCAAAGTCGTCCTCTGAAGTATGCCGGAGGAGAAAGGGAGGGAGGGAGCCTGACTCTTTACTCAAGCTGGTTTTGGCCTTATGCGCTTGTGGAGCTCATCCTATGCAAACAGAGCTATTTTTTGTGCTTTGATGCGAAGGGCTCTGCCGTCCGATTATTTACTAAAATAAGCTCGGTGCCTAAAAAAACTATCACAATAAGCTTTACGACACAGTGTGCTTGTGGGGATGGAATTTGGCTAATTCTTGTGTACACTGAGTTCCTTGGATAACGAGAAGGATAAATAGAATAAATGAAATCCTATGCTCAACAAATGTCCTCTGCTTGGCTTTTTATTTGCAGGGCCTGGGCATGCCTTAATAGAACAATGGAATCCTTTGGGATTAGTAGGAATCATCACAGCTTTCAACTTTCCTGTAGCAGTTTATGGCTGGAACAACGCAATTGCAATGGTCTGTGGCAACGTCTGCCTCTGGTAAGTCGATCTGTCCTACTGTATGGTGATGGCTTTAACTGGTGGCCTCTAATTTAACAAGGGGCGCTGCGCCGTTTGAGTATATTTCGTGGTTGTTGGAAAGCTGTGCACCGCAGATGCAGAAACTGGGCGTTGATGGATTCCAACTCCCGTGAGCTCAATCAGCATGGCCAATGGTTGAGGATGATGGGAGTTGTAGTCTAGCAACTGGCCACCTCATGAGAAGAGAAGACTCTCTGGAAAAGACCCTGATGTTGGGAAAGATGGAGGGCACAAGGAGAAGGGGATGACAGAGGGCGAGATGGTTGGACAGTGTTCTCGAAGCTACCAGTATGAGTTTGACCAAACTGCGGGAGGCAGTGGAAGACAGGAGTGCCTGGCGTGCTCTGGTCCATGGGGTCACGAAGAGTCGGACACAACTAAACGACTAAACAACAAAAAAACATCTGAATGGCCACAGGTTCCCCGACCCTTCCGTATGCTAAGTATATATTCGCCTACACAGCAGTTCTCTGGAATGTACTTAAAGCAGCGACTGTTTCCATTTCGTTATTGAATCTCTGTTCAGCAGCTAAGATAGTCGCCTAGAACTACTGAGTCATATTTTTACAATGGAAAGATTATGATGCTTATTTGGTTAGGTACCCTGGCTATCGGGCACTTGGGACCAAGTGAAGATGCCGGACATCTCCATCCTCTGCCTGGGGATCATTAGATCTGGGCTGTTTTCACGCACTAGTAACACATTCTGTAGAATTCTATCTGTTATATTTTATCGGCACAATCGGAATGAATTTCAGGAACCAAAATGCTTTTTCTGTGCAACCTGAGCAGGAGGAGTGAATGAGATTATAGTTAATTGTTCTAGCTTATTTTAACTTATCCCACCTCACTGCTGTGCTTGCAGTTGGGAAGAATTTTCTTGTATTATGAATGGTCCGCGTCACCGCTAAGAAAGAGGTCGGAACAGGCCAATATATAGTTGGACTGTCCCTGGATCAAGTGACTTTTTTTCTTTAAGTTCTCGAAGTTCCTAAACTAGCTGAAGGTTGTCATCTGAACTAGCCAGATGCTTAACTAAGAATCACAGTCGGTCCATCATTTGAAGAATAAGACGTTAGAGTCGTCTCGCCCTGAAATGGCAACAAGCCATTCCATTTTGGCGACTGTAACCTTGGTTTAAGGAGACATTTGGCATGTAGCTTATACATCTGAGTTTCTAACGCTGTACCCAAGTCTTAAGTAAGCAAACATTGGTGGCCTGTTATTTCAAAGTTGCATGTTGTTTGGAGTTCTCTCATTTTAGCACCTGGTTAAAATGAAAAGATGAAAAGCTGGTAATCTACTGCTTTAGGTAATTTTAGGTGTCCTAAAATGTAGCAGTTTCTTAAAATATCATGCAATGTTCTTTTTAAAATAAACAGTTGGGAAGAATAATCTTTCCTGGTTTGTTTCCCTCCAAAGGAAAGGTGCTCCCACAACGTCGCTCGTTAGTGTCGCCGTTACAAAGTGAGTTTTCACTTACCTCTATCAGTAGAACCTCTGTGCTTCCTTTCTGTCTCCTGTTCATTCTTCTGCATTGTTTTAATAAGCTGGCTGAGTGCCGCCTTCACTGCAACTTGCATTCTGGGCTTCTCTGGTAACGTCTGAAATGAAAGGTCTATGTCAACCTCCCTACTTTGGTTGCATTAGGGAGGGATGTGGATAATAATAATAATAAATTTATACCCCGCCCATCTGGCGGGTTTCCCCAGCCACTCTGGGCGGCTCCCAATCAAATATTACAAACACAATACAGCATTAAACATTAAAAACTTCTGTAAACAGGGCTGTCTTCAGATGTCTTCTAAAAGTAGGATAGTTGTTTATTTCCTTGACATCTGATGAGAGGGCGTTCCACAGGGTGGGCACCACTACCAAGAAGGCCCTCTGCCTGGTTCCCTGTAACCTCACTTCTTGCAGTGAGGGGACCGCCAGAAGGCCCTCACCGCTGGACCTCAGCGTCCGGGCAGAATGATGGGGGTGGAGACGCTCCTTCAGGTATACTGGGCCAAGGCCGTTTAGGGCTTTAAAGGTCAGCACCAACACTTTGAATTGTGCTCGGAAACATACTGGGAGCCAATGCAGGTCTCTCAGGACCAGTGTTATGTGGTCTCAGCGGCCACTGGAAGGTCATGTATGAGCTGCCTCTTCTCCACATAGTTCCACATCTCATTTTGGGGGGTTTCTACAAACCCTCCAAAACAGATTTAGGGGGTACATGTAGGGGAAGGAGGGGAAGGTCCTGTTGACCAAGCCAAAGTTGTTCTGTGCATGCTTCCAGCTAGCTCTCCATTGAATACGACCTTTTCATGTGTGCATTTGGTAAGGTGATGAAAAGTCAAGTCTCACTATGTCCTGCACGTCTAATCCTTTCTCCAGGGAACCAGCAGGACATCTAATGAATCTTATTTCTTTGTTTCCTAGAATAGTTGCCCAGGTTCTGGAGGACAACAAACTGCCTGGTGCTATCTGCTCTCTGGTCTGTGGTGGGGCAGATATTGGGTAGGTGCAACGTTTGGTATTTTTATGCTCAGTTTGGGAATATAGTCTGGTGGATCTTGTTAAATCTCCATTAATCTCTTAATGGTACTTTTAATCTACAGCTGCAAATGTTTCCTATGCTATTGACTCGTTGCATCAGAACAAGAACGAGGCTTCACTTAAACTGTGATCTCCTGTGAAAACCCATCCCCTCAGTAGACCTAGAATTGACACGACCACGCTGTCCCCTGCATATCTGATTGGAAGTAAATTCCGTTGGGTATGGCAGAGCTCACTCCAGATAAAGGATTGCATTGTGCACCCACTACCACAAATACGATGGCTAGAAATGTCAAATTCACTAGGAGGTTGAATTTACAGTAAGAAACCACACCTGTCCCTGATCAGTCATTCGAAGAGCCATTCTGAACCTTCCTCAAGGTTCAATTTCCACACTTAAAAGGAATAGCTGTCTTGTGGCAACTTTGGTGTGTTCTCCCTCCAAATACAAAAACTTTCAAATATACGTGCTCCATAATCTTTGAGTGGCAGAGCGGAACGCTAAAGCGGTGATTTCCAAATTTTCCCCCTTGGGCCACTTGAAAATCGCTGGTGGTCTTGGTGACCACTTAATGATCTTTCTTGGTGGACCACTTTATGATCTTTCTGCAATTACAATAACTTTGGGCTGGATTTGCGCATGAATTTTAATTGTGTTTTACGGCTGATATTTCTTTCGATTTGTTGTTATTGCCGTTTGCATCCCATAGACTTCTGATTGTGATGCTATTGAATGCAGTGTAGGAAACAAAAGAAGCTATAGATTTGGAAAAATGAATGCAAACATGGCATGGGACGGCAGAAGGAAGCTTGTTCATGCTGTTAAAAATACAGACTTTCCTTTAGACAAATAGCGAAGTTGATGGCTGAGGAGTGTCACAAGAATTATATATTTAATTGGCACAAATGTAACATGTTTTGAGAGTGAAGCACAGGGCTCCCCCTTCCTCCCACCCTAACATACTTTCTCATTCTACCTGTTTTGCCACTGACTAAGAATCTTCCTCTGCCCTCTGTAGCAAGGCGATGGCAAAGGATGAAAGAGTGGATCTCTTGTCCTTCACTGGCAGCACCAATGTGGGCAAGCAGGTAGCGATGGTGGTTCAGGAGAGATTTGGTAAGTGGCGTATCGTGATCCAGTATCTCTTCTGAATTGAAGGAGTCTTACAATTTTCTATGTTGTCAACTGCCCCGTGTTCTTCAGGTGAAGGGCAGTACACAAATTCAATCAATAATAATAATAATAATAATAATAATAATAATAATAATAATAATAATAATAAATAATGCTGCTGCTGCAAGTGGAAAGAAGAAAAGAAGAAGAGTTTGGATTTGATATCCCGCTTTATCACTACCCTAAGGAGTCTCAAAGCAGCTAACAATCTCCTTTCCCTTCCTCCCCCACAACAAACACTCTGTGAGGTGAGTGGGGCTGAGAGACTTCAGAGAAGTGTGACCAGCCCAAGGTCACCCAGCAGCTGCATCTGGAGGAGCAGGGAATCGAACCCGGTTCACCAGATTACGAGTCCACCGCTCTTAACCACTACACCACACTGGCTTTGGTCCAGCAGAACTCTTCCTAAGTTCTTACAAGAAGCATCATGCACAAGCCCTTTGCATGCACATAGAGAAATTCTGAACTGTGGCCTGCATTAAGGTTGTTTTCAGCTTACAGAAGAAGCTGCTTTTTAAACAACAACAACAACTTTGACTCCCTTCTTCTTTTGTGAGCCTCTTTATTTATTTAGTCCATAAATTTTATTAAAAAAAACACCCGCTCAAACCGGCAAAGTCATTATGACAACCGGGCGTGAGGAGGACATATTCCTAGCTAGGAATTGTGGGTAATGTTCACATGGCTTACTGCTTTTTTATTTCAATAGGACGGTCTCTGTTGGAGCTTGGTGGAAACAACGCTATTATAGGTAATTAATATTTTCATTAAACGTTAAAGCCAATCTCTGGCTGAGTGAATGCGCATGGCCAATGGCTTTGCAGCATGTACTTAGGATTTTCCTGGAAATCCATGAGTCCATGTGGTTGACTGAAACCCAGGCTCTGCTTTCATGATGAGCTGCTGGTGCTTACATTTAAGAGGGTGCTCAAAATCTGTTTTGAAGTGGCACTTAATAGCCTTTCCTTTCAACCTCATTCCACCAAATGAAGGTCTTTTGCTTCATTTGTTACTTGCCAAAATTCCGCAGAGTCCTCTTTGGCCTCCTACTGCCAGCAAATAAGATTCCAGAGAAAAAACCGGGGTACCCTTGTTTTTCTTGAGCATAAAGTCGGGGGCCAGATGGCACCTCCAGTTGCTTTGTGGTGTTTGCTACAGTTCCAGATCAACGGTGGGAGCAGAATTGTTGCAGAGCTGTTATATGTGGATTGGAGTTGCAGTTCAGCAACACTGAGAGGGCCAGAAGTTCCCTATAGAAGACGTTTTCTTTATCTTTTTTGTGCAGTGTGTGTGTTTTGCACTATCCAGTTATACTCCACTGTGTACCTGTCTCACCAGATCCGCGGGGAACTGGTCGATTCGCCTTGATTCAAAACAAAAGGGGGGTTTTCAGTTGTTACTCAGAGTAAAAAATTAGAGTTGAAATCAGTGGATTGAACTTACTTATGTTTGGTGATTTTAACTACTACCTACAAGTTTTTTGGGGGGTTTTTTGGGATGCGGGTGGCGCTGTGGGTTAAGCCACAGAGCCTAGGACTTGCCGATCAGAAGGTCGGCGGTTCGAATCCCCGTGACGGGGTGAGCTCCCGTTGCTCGGTCCCAGCTCCTGCTAACCTAGCAGTTCGAAAGCACGTCAAGGTGCAAGTAGATAAATAGGTACCACTCCAGCGGGAAGGTAAATGGCGTTTCCGTGTGCTGCTCTGGTTCGCCAGAAGTGGCTTAGTCATGCTGGCCACATGACCTTTACGCCGGCTCCCTCGGCCAGTAAAGCGAGATGAGCGCCGCAACCCCAGAGTTGGTCACGACTGGACCTAATGGTCAGGGATCCCTTTACAAGTTTTTTTATGTGTGTGGCTGTTGGCAGTTCTGTACTCTGAGGCCTTTCAGGTGTTTTGCTACTGCCTATAAAGGCCATTGAATGCTTTCAGAATCAAAACCTGCTTCTCTCTTCCCTAATGCTATTTTCTTTTTTGAAATCATTTTTATTTGGTTTTGCAAGTACAAAGTTGTAAAAATCAAAATATATATCCACATACAGAGATTCCTCCGAATCTTGGGACTCCCCGCCCCCTTTATGGAGTCCCATTTTGAACATTTACAACTGCATATTCTTCCATACTCTTAACTTTTATATCAATCCATCTTGTCCATGGTATTCGTTACAAAACAAGTGAAGTCAAAATCCTGCCAATGTTTCCATCTGCTTACAGTGGTCTCCTAAACAACTTATAAAAATTTCCCCATTCTTTTGTAAAGCTTTTGTCCTCTTGGGTTCTGAGTTTTCCAGACAATCTTTGCCATCGCTCTTCCCTCACGCTTCTTGACTGACTGCTCAGACTGTCGCTGAGAGTCTCCTCCGTCTCCGCAGTTGCATCTGATTTCTCCCCTTTCTGTATCTTCTCAATTGCAGTCTTCGAAGATGCCGACCTTCAGCTGGTCATTCCGTCGGCCCTCTTTGCGGCTGTGGGGACAGCAGGCCAGAGATGCACAACTGCCAGAAGGCTGGTAAGAAGCGCTGGGATTTCTGTGTCTTCTCCAAACGCCTGTTTGGATGGTAGTCGGAAGCCTGCAGTGGCGTTAGGAACAGTTGTGGCTTGTGCCCAGGGCTGGATTTAGGTTTGATGAGGCCCTAAGCTACTGAAGGTAATGGGACCCTTTATATGTCCAGCTGTCCTTTGTCAACAACAAATTGCTGCTGTTTTTTGTGTTGAATATATGCTGTATGGTATTTTATGGACCTAATAGGTATCTAAAGCCATTTGCACATAATAAAATACAGTGGTACCCCTGGTTATGAACTTAATTCCTTCCGGAGGTCTGTTTTTAACCTGAGGTACCACTTTAGCTAATGGGGCCTCCCGCTGCTGGCACACGATTTCTGTTCTCATCTTGAGGTAAAGTTCTTAACTCGAGGTACTACTTCCGGGTTAGCGGAGTCTGTAACCCGAGGTGTTTGTAACCCGAGGTACCACTATATGCATTTTAATATTAGATAATAGGTACAACAGCTTGACCTACATTCAACTGTGCTGCACTGCAGTCTGCAGCTGCATGCTACATGTTGCCATGTAGCCAGTCCATGCAGAATGTATGCACCCTATATATAGAAATGAGCAAACCAGTGGCATTTTAGGGAGCAGGCTAGCGGGTGGGGCCCATTACTTCCATTGTAGGAGCCTACACAGCACAAAACACTGTTGCTGTACATAGGTTTTATTTTATTTTTTATCTTATATTTTGGAAATGTACATCCAGGTTTTTTTGCCTTTAAATTTTTGGGGGCCCCCAAGAGAGTGGGGCACTAAGCTATAGCTTACTTAGCTTATACGTAAATCTGGCACTGCTTGTGCCCGTCCGAGCTGGTAGGATGGCAGGCCAACGGCTCGGTGGAGCCAGAGTCCAACAATCGACAGAGTCAGGTAGTTATCATTTTGTGAGTAAAACCTCAGCGCCTAGGACTTGCCGATCGTCAGGTCGGCGGTTTGAATCCCCGCGGCGGGGTGCGCTCCCGTTGCTCGGTCCCAGCGCCTGCCAACCTAGCAGTTCGAAAGCACCCCCGGGTGCAAGTAGATAAATAGGGACTGAGCTTGGTTTGTCCTAAGGCAGGCAAAGGCAAATTCGGCCCTCCAGCTGTTTTGGGACTACAACTCCCATCTTCCCTAGCTAACAGGACCAGTGGTCAGGGATGATGGGAATTGTAGTCCCAGAACATCTGGAGGGCTGAGTTTGCCTTTGCCTATCCTAAGGGACGCGGGTGGCGCTGTGGGTAAAACCTCAGCGCCTAGGACTTGCCGATCGTCAGGTCGGTGGTCTGAATCCCCGCGGCGGGGTGCGCTCCCGTTGCTCGGTCCCAGCGCTTGCCAACCTAGCAGTTCGAAAGTACCCCGGGTGCAAGTAGATAAATAGGGACCGCTTACTGGCGGGAAGGTAAACGGTGTTTCCGTGTGCTGCGCTGGTGCTGGCTCGCCAGAGCAGCTTCGTCACGCTGGCCACGTGACCCGGAAGTGTCTTCGGACAGCCCTGGCCCCCGGCCTCTTAAGCGAGATGGGCGCGCAACCCCAGAGTCGGTCATGACTGGCCCGTACGGGCAGGGGTACCTTTACCTTTACCTTTACCTTTTTATCCTAAGGGACCAGCCTCCACCAGTTAGGAGCGGCTCTTGTGTTTGTGCATGCCTGTTGCTCCCCTTCTCCTGCCTGAGCAACACAATATCTGTCCAGTTCCAGGAAGGAGTTGTTGTCTGAGTGCATCAGCAGTTTTAAGCACTGCTCACTCTATAACGGTCTGACTGCCCGCAGAAACTTTTCAATGACGGACTTCCGATTGGCCGCCCGTTATGCTGGAAGGGAGCTCTTTCGCTTGAAACATAAAAAAGTAGAAATTACTTGAAAGAAAACAAATAGGCCTATGTAATGGTTCTAGGGGTTGCTCGTGCGTAAATCGGCGCCACACCTGGCTGGGTTACCTGGGTGAACCCTTTCTGTCCGGACAGCCACTCACCCGTGGCTGTCTCAATCGCTGGCAGAATCCGTCAGTGGGCGTTTCTTGAACTTCCAGCAAATAAGTTCTTTGACGCCTAGTCTCCGCCTACTCTCCCTGCACGGAAGCCTTCTGCGCAAGGAGGGCGTAGGCAGTGGAGGACCCTTGCTCTCCCCGCTGGTCTCCGGCAAGGAGTCATGGAGCCACCTCGCCGATTCCCCCATCTGCCCCCCTTCTCCCCTGGTGCTACGCTGATTTCCTTCCCCAGAAGATGGGCTGCTTCTCTCCCTCCCGGGACGCTCTCCGGAATCCCTCTGGAGCCCTCCCTCTCCCTCTGGCTCCGATGGCAGTTCCCTGACAGCCTAGGATTAAATTAGGTTATAATTAAATAAATGGGATTTAGAATGTTAAGAAAAGTGAGTAAGATGGACTATAATTGGAAATTGTTTTAGTTTAATAATGATATTGGAAAGCTGTTACTTTTAACTACAAGGAAACTCAGAAGGGAGGAACTTGAGGAAGTCAACCAAGATGCTTAAAAGGTTGGATTTGTGAAGAATTAAGTTTGTTGTTATTGTTTATCTGTTTATTGTTCCTCTTTTTTTAAAAAAAAAGAAAAGAAAAAAGAAACTTTTCAATGAATCATTACATAACTATTAGGTATGTTCCTGTTGCATTATTATGTAATTTATGTGAAAATACTCCACATCATAATGATGGAATGCTCCGTTTGTTGTTGTTCATGTATGCCTTCCATCATCATTAATATAATAATAATAACAATAATTTATTTATACCCCGCCCACCTGGCTGGGTTTCCCCCGCCACTCTGGGCGGCTCCCAACAGAATATTAAAAACACGATAAAACATCAAACATTAAAAACTTCCCTAAACAGGGCTGCCTTCAGATGTCTTCTAAAAGTTACATAGCTGTTTATTTCCTTGACGTCTGATGGGAGGGCGTTCCACAGGGTGGGCGTCACTACCGAGAAGGCCCTTTAGCAAAGAATGGAACCAGAAGAACTCTGGTTAATTCGGAAGCGATTATCTTTCTTTAAATTTGTTTCCAGCACAGTTTGGATTGGTGCGGTTCTGTAAAAATGATACGTATTTTTTTCAATCTTTCAAGCATTGGATAAATTTTGTTTGCCAAATGAGCCATGCTTAGCCAACAGATCACAGGCTTCACAGCAGCCTGGGGAAAATCCCAAATGCTCTTTTAATATTCTTTTTTTTATTCTAAAACCATTAGTTCTAAACTCAAAGGGGGATTTTTGTAGAACAAGATTTCTACTCCTTTCCCCTGACCTGTCTTCCAAATCTCCTATGGAGGGTCCTTAAGCTTTCCAAGGTGTATTTTGGGATGTTGGGGCTGCAGGAGGAGAAAGGAAAGACCCGTTCTATTAATGGATGTCTGCTTTTGCGTGATGTTTGATGTCTCCCATTATTACTGCTCGCTTTTGAAATAAGGTTATTTAAATTCTGATCAGATCTCCCCAGTTCACAATGAATAGGAAAATACAGTTCTGAATTGCAGGCTTATGCAAATGAATAAAACCCAATAGGTGAAGCAGAAATGTTGGCACATCTCATTTAAGTCAGCAGTTACTTAAAATCTCATGGGTTTTAGAGAGATTTAGGAGAAGTACCTAGCTTTCTCTTGATTGTGCACAGCGAAATAATTCCACGTTTTTTCCTTAAAGACCAAAATGTGCACTGGATTCTAAGTCTTTGATTAAATGTTTTAACTCCAAGTGCTATTATTTGGCTTTAGGCAGATCGAAGATCTTCAAATTCTGTTTTATGGTTTGCCACACCAATTGCCGCATAAAGAAGAGCCCTTTGTTTGCAAAAGTAACTGGATTCTAGAGCCTTTCGCTGCTGCTGTTTGAATATGTTGGGCTTTGTTAATTTCCGCTTTAAACGTCTTGGCAATTTTACCCCGAGATGGTGGAAGAATTTGCCAGCTCTCAAAAATGCCATCTGGTTGAGAAATAGAATGTGCATTTCTCAGTATGTATCTGGGAAGAAAGAGGAACTTGCCATAACTTAGTTTGATATTGAGGACAGCATAAAAATGGAAGTACTTTACAGTCGTATCTTGGTTTTTGAACAGCTTACTTCTCTAATGTTTTGACTCCCGAACGCCACAAACCCAGAAGTGAGTGTTCCGGTTTGCGAACTATTTTTGGAAGCTGAACGTCCGATGGGGCTTCCATGGCTTCTGATTGGCTGCAGGAAATTTCTGCAGCCAATCAGAAGCTGTACTTTGGTTTTTGAACATTTTGGAAGTCGCACTTTGGTTTTTGAATGTTTTGGAGGTCGTACTTCCAAGGTACGACTGTATTGGCATTTTCAACATTCGGAACAAACTTTTAGCAGCCCCGCTGCTCTCTGCAGGACCTTGGAAGTTAGCACCTCTGTTGCCAATCTTAAACCTATTTTTTTCTTCTAATGTTTTCTTAGTTTTTGCATGAAAGCATCCATGATGAAGTGGTGGAGAAACTTGTAAAGGCGTACGCACAAGTCCGTATTGGAGATCCTTGGGACGGTAAGAGCTCCTCTTTGCTCTGGGAACCATTGCGCAGTGGTTCTTGGTTGGCATTGGAGTTTGGGAGAACTGAACAGTTGCCCACTTCCCAAACTGCCATTTTGGGGGGCGGGGCGCTTCATCATAGCTCTGCCTCTGCCTTATGGGATTACCTGTGAGGTGTCTGAGAAGAAACTCTGTGCGCACACATTTGTGGGGGTTTTGAACCACCCAAAGGCCTTGCCCAAACCGCTGCTTCTCTTGCTTAGGAAGGAGAAGTTGCATTTTGGCGCAAGAAAATTGCTTCAAGCAGCTCCAGCTTGGGCCAAGCGTAGCTAATCCGAACTTCTCTCTCTCTATATGTATATAATGCTTGAAGATGAAAGCCCAGATGACCATGTTGGCCCCCAAAAGAGGACATGTCCAGGTTTCCCCAGACATATGGCAACCCCGTTCCTCCCCACCTAAGCTTCCTGCCCCCCAGCCAAGTGAGCCCCGATACCGCTCTCGCGAGCTGGAGGGACTTCTTTAAACGGTTCGGTGGAGGCAAGGAAACCTTTTTGTGCCCCAGCTGAACAAACCACTTTGTTGTTCTGTTCGCGCGAAACAGCGGGGCTTCTTTAAACAGCTCAGCAGAGGCATGGAAGCCTTTTTCTGAGAAAGCTTCATCATAGCTAGAGGAAAGTACCTGGTCTGCTACTGTTCTCTAATATATCTCATATATATATCTCTAATTAATAATAGTAGCATAACTTGTTCCTCCAATTTAATTCACTCTTATAAGCCTTAATTTTAACTCCCCTCCCACCCTTTCTCTGGTTTCGTATCTGTTGTCTTTTTGACTGCATTTTCTTACTTTACTAAATTATGTTCATTACTTTTGTCACATCTACGGCTGAGTATTTCTTTCCCCTGGTCTGTTACACTTATTTTCTTGTTATAATATTTCCCCCATATATTCTTTATATCATGTCCAGCCCTCTTTTAAATTCTTAATTGTCTTTTTTTCGAGAGAAGAATGGCCCCTTAGAATATTGGAATATATAGAACTTGGCGGCATAAAAAATAGATGAAGAAATATAGTGCAGTTCTCAAGACAACACAGCGGTAGGCATTGTGGTAAATGTGAGCTGTGGGCCGTGCTCAGATATACACTTTTCTTTTCTTTTTTGCAGCAAACACCCTCTATGGCCCTCTGCACACCGAGCAAGCGGTGAAGTTGTATGTCGATGCCGTGGCCCAGGCCAAACAGCAAGGTGGCTCTGTGGTCTATGGTGGGAAGGTGATTAAACTCATAAATACTTGTATATCTCTATATATTTTCCCTACAATTACAAAAAAAGTTAAAGCTGTCATCTTGAACGTGTTTCTCCCAACAATGGTACACTTTTTGTTTCTTGGAGGATAAAAGCTGCTTGCAGGATGGGTCATTGATTAGTTTTATTTCTGATCATGGTTTTTGGATGACGGATAATTTTAAAACAAAGCCCCACCGTAAAGCCTAGAAGGTGAAATTCCTTGGTGGTCGTACTCTGAATGCACCCACTGATATCCATGGTCTTTTCAAAGTTGATGGGGAATCTGCTGTCTTTGTGAGGTTACGAGTTCTGCTGAAAGCAAGCCGTTTTAGTGAAATCGGGAATTTTATGTATGACCTGTCTTGCCCGAAACCAACTGGTGCCATTTTCTTCTCCACCTTTTCCATTCCAGGTTATAGATCGTCCCGGAAACTATGTTGAGCCGACCATTGTGACTGGTCTTCCACATAACGCGCCGATCGTGCAGACGGAGACGTTTGTCCCTATTTTGTACGTGATAAAATTTAAGGTAAGTTTGGGTGTTAAAGACTCGCTTTCTTTACACGTTCAAAGGTGGTAGCATCATGAAGAAGGGAGGGGAAATTAATGGCCCATAAAAATGGTGCTGAATCGCACAAGTCAGCATCCAAGTATTGGAAACCTTGAAATCCTTTCAAGTTTTGATTGGCAGTTGGCAACAGAACATTGAGGTGGTATGTTTTTAAGATGACATTTATGCAGGGACATTTGTCACCAAATGGTGTTAAATATGTTGGCCATAGCATGGGTTATGTCAGGCAATATATATATTTTATAATAATTTTTATTAGATTTTCTGTTTTACAATTTCAAGTAAACATTTTACAAACTGTAAAATATCCAGTGACTTCCCTTCTTCTCTTTTCATGGTCCATTTTACGTATCCTACGTCCCTGTATATTTTACTATAACCCTTCAAATCAGTTTTCCACTTCTACATCCATCAAAAATTATTTATTCTGTTGAATTTATCTTAATGCTGCCAGCATTTCAGCTGTATATAATTATAATCCATATATTCAATAAATGTTTTCCAGTCTTCTTTAAACGTGTGTTCTTCTTGCTCTCATGTTCTATATGTTAAATCTGCATATTTTGTCAAATTGCTAATCCTCTTTAGTTGGGACCTCGCTCACTTTCCATTTTTAGGCTAACAAAACACGGGCCGCAATTTTCACATATAAATAACCTTTTCTGACACCTGGGAATTTCAGTCTGGGTTATCCCCAACAAAAAGGATTCTGGGTTTTTTTGGGGAAAGTACTTCTAAACATTTTTTTCAATTCATTATGGATCATTTCCCAATACCCTTTTACCTTTTTACACGTCCACCACATGTGGAAGAACGTTCCCTCCGCTTTGTTACATTTCCAACACTTATCTGATTCTCTTTTATAAATCTTAGCTAATCTACTTGAAGTTAAGTACCTATGAATGATTTTCAAATAGTTCTTTCAATGAATAACATGCAGTAAATTTCAGGTCACTTTTCCAGAGTTTCTCCCAGAGGTTCAGATCTATATTGTGTCCTGTATCTATTGCCCAGTGTGTCACTGAAGCTTCAACAAGCTCATCTTTCGTTTCCCATTCTAATAGAAAACTATAAATTTTAGACAAAATCCTTATCCTTATTTTGCAAGAGTTCTTTTTCGAATTGTGAGCTTTGGTCCAAAAATCCATTCTTTCTACCTAATTTAAACATATTGTGTAACTGGTGATATTGCAACCAATCTGTAACCCAAGGTTTTCCTTGGGTTGTGTCAGAGATTTTGGGGCATCCTTAATTTTCCTCTCTGGAAAACCAGAGCTCGGGGTGAAAACTCGGGGTGAGCTCCAACACACAAGCAAGAGGACTATGAAAAAGGAAGAACTGTGCTTTTTGGGAGGATGGAGCAGGGAGCAATTAGAATGGTACTACTCTCACGAAACAACAACAGGAGCATTAAAAAAAGAGTAAAATAACTGATAATTTGGAAAGGAAGGGTGGGCTGGAAGAACAGGGAGCTGAGAAGCAAAGGAAATGAAGAAAATACTTTGGTCTAGTAGAACCTTTAAATGTCTTCCAAGTCAGAGACAGAATTTGAAAAACCGCAAAGAGCCACATGAGACAAGGCTATATTCCTCCTCCAAGTAAGAGGGCTTGGAGAGTCTGGAAAATCCTTCCCTTCCCTCATTTATATGGAGACGTTAGTTTCCTGTTGAACAGCTGCAGTGCCATGTTCATTTTTAATAATAATAATAATAATAATAATAATAATAAAAATATAAATATAAAAAAATTATACCCTGCCCATCTGGCTGGGTTTCCACTCTGGGCGGCTCCCAACAGAATATTAAAAAAGCGATAAAACATCAAACCTTAAAAACTTCCCTAAACAGGGATGCCTTCAGATGTCTTTTAAAGGTTAGTTATTTGTTTCTTTGACATCTGATGGGAGGGCGTTCCACAGGGCGGGCACCACCACCGAGAAGGCCCTCTGCCTGGTTCCCTGTAACCTCACTTCTCAACTCATTTAACAATGTGCACTTTTATTTCCAGACGGAAGAAGAAGCCTTTGCATGGAACAACGAAGTAAAACAAGGTCTCTCCAGCAGCATCTTTACCAAAGATTTGGGCAGGATATTCCGGTGGCTGGGGTATGGCTCTTCCCTTTTCTGTGGACAGAGGTGGGGATATTATATTGGAGGGCGGGGTATTTACATCTGCTTCAAACATTGCCTAGAAGAGATTTCCAACTCCAGATTCGTTGTTGGAGATTGGTCCTTCTGGAGAATTGAGACTCACGTCTGCTTTGATAATCAATTTTCCTTTCTTTCCAGGCCAAAGGGATCAGACTGTGGCATTGTAAACGTCAATATTCCAACCAGTGGGGCTGAAATTGGAGGTGCCTTTGGTATGTCCCCCCCTCCCTGCTCAAAAAAAATTCTTGAATGCTATTGGACCTACAGAAAGTTCCTAAATTTCCATGCAGGTCCATAGATGTGGGTGGTCATAGTTCACAGATGACCTACACAATTATGTCTGCTTTGGGATCACTCCAGTCTCCCAGCTTTAGTCCAGGGTATTGGTAGTGTATTTTGATGTACAGATTGATCCTGTCTGCCCCATCCCACCCCACGGTCAGGCTGTAATAAGCTGGGCACCATCTAGAACAGTGATGGCCAAACGTGGCCCTCCAGCTGTTTTGGGACTACAACTCACATCATCCCTAGCCAACAGGACCAGTGGTCAGGGATGATGGGAATTGTAGTCCCAAATCAGCTAGAGGTCCAAGTTTGGCCATCACTGATCTAGAAGGAAGGGCTTCAGAGTTAGACATACATCAAACGCAAATGTTCCTATTTATTCAGCGCAAGTCAAAAAGATGCCTTATTCCAAGTTTTGGAGTAATTTTTTGTTGGAGTATTTGGAGTACAGTGGTACCTTGGCACTCGAACGGCTTGGCTCCCTAACAAATCGACTTCTGAACGCCGCAAAAGTGAGTGTTCTGGTTTGTGAACGTTTTTCGGAAGCCAAACATCTGATGCGGCTTCCACTTGGGTGCAGGAAGCTCCTACAGCCAATCGGAAGCCACGCCTTGTTTTTCGAACTGTTTCATGAGTCGAACGGACTCCCGGAATGCATTAAGTTCGAGACCCAAGGTACCACTGTACAATGGAACCTCGGTTTTTGAGTGTCTCAGAAGCCGAACGATTCAGAAGCCAAACGTCAAAAACCTGGAAATGAATGCTTCCGTTTTCGGGTATACCTCAGAATTCGAACGGCTTCTGAGGCACGTTTCTCCATTTTTCTCAGTGGAATTTGCCGACTGCCTATTGTGCCTCAGTTGTTGAATGTTTCGGAAGTTGAACAGTCTTCCAGAACAGATAACAGTCGTACCTCAGGTTACATACGCTTCAGGTTACAGACACTTCAGGTTAAAGACTCCGCTAACCCAGAAATAGTGCTTCAGGTTAAGAACTTTGCTTCAGGATGAGAACAGAAATTGGGCTCCAGCGGTGCGGTAGCAGCAGGAGGCCCCATTAGCTAAAGTGGTGCTTCAGGTTAAGAACAGTTTCAGGTTAACAACGGATCTCCAGAACAAATTAAGTTCTTAACCCGAGGTAGAAAAAATATGCAGCCTAGCCACTCCTGCTCTTCAATGCAATTTCTGTATAAGGTTTTCGTTCTCTAGTTGGAAGAATGTACTGAATATTGCTGGCTTCACGATGGAATCCCTGCTATCATGAGAGCTATGAATTTGAGATGACTTGGGCATTTTCAGTAGGATAGAAGATGCTGAGATTGTTTAGCTTTCAGTGAGGAGAGGAAAGAGGCCGAATGTTTCTATAGTCTGTCTAGATAAGAGCTTGTTTGAGAAGTGCAAAGAGGCATTCCTTGGTTTTCAACCTGCAACATCTCTTACCATCCCCTTCTCCCTAGGCGGTAATAAACACACTGGAGGCGGAAGGGAATCTGGCAGCGATTCGTGGAAGCAATATATGAGACGATCCACTTGGTAAGAGCTCAGGGGTTATGGCCGTGTAAATATTATCCGAGTTGCCCTTCAGGGGAAAGCCAAATAAGCAAAGCAAACCACAATTTAGCCTTAACCGAAAGTCTAAAGATGTTAAGGGGGGAAAGAACGCAAAAACGTAATTTAATTAACCGAGTAAAGATCCAAAATCAAATGTCAACATTCACCACTGCCATCCTCCCTGCAGCTGTTGTTTTAAAAGTAACAAACAAGGCATGCTAAACACATGTGCGCATCCTCTAACTTGACCCTAATTTACAGAGAATTGGATTATTATTTTGTGTCGTTTCATTTCTTTTCTTTTTTTTTAATGTCACATTCTTGGTTGAAAATAAAAAGTACAAAATCACAAGTGCACAGAGTGAGGTAAGACACGCAAAAAAGGAGAACAAGCAGGAAATAGTCCCCATAGAAAACCAAACAGAAAAAGATACTGTGTAAAACAAAAAAAGGGGGGAAATTCTTATTGTAGTTAACCAGGCCTTAATTTCCTAGTGTTATTTCAAGTAAGAAACCCCTACGCCTATATGCCAGAGTGTGGCTTGCTGTATGACTTGTTCCATTAGTGTGATAGCACAGCACTAGAGGGAGCTGTTATGTATAGCTTAATGTATATGCATAACTGAATTAATTATATCTGCATTATTCATGTCAGGAGTAAGTCCAACTTGTTTATTTCCACCTTATGTGTGTCCACGTATCCTTGTTATCCTGGCAACCTATGAGTAGAGATGTGTATTGGCAGGAACTTTTCTGGCAGAGACTCTGTCAATGCTTTCCCCCCCCAAACTCTGACATTAGTTTGAAGTTGCTTCAGGTTAATCCACGTTCTCCTTATCTCTGTGAGAGCGTTTTTAGATCTACTTGGCTGCTGTGGAGAACAGGATTGTGGGCAAACAAACAAACAATACAGTCGTTGGTTTTCGAACAGCCTAGTTCTTGAACGTTTTGGCTGCCGAATGATCAAAACCTGGAAGTGACTGTTCTGGTTTGCGAACGTCCTTTTGGAATCCGAACGTCCCATGGGCTTCTGCGGCTTCTGATTGGCTGCAGGAGCTTCCTGCAGCCAATCAGAAGCCGCATTTTGGTTTTCAAATGCTCTGGAAGTCAAACAGACTTCCAGAGCAGATTCCATTCGACTTCCAAGGTACAACTGTAATAATAAAAATAAATAGTTGTTGTTCTTATTAACAGCAGAGCGGCAACTTGCATCCCATTCAGTGATGCTAATTCAGGGATGGGGAACTTGTGGCTTTCCAAATGTTGGGCCTCCCAATTCCCATCAGTCCCAGCCAGCATGACCAGTGGTCAGGGTTGATGGGAATTGTAGTCCAACAAGATCTGGAGAGCTGCAGCTTCTCCATCACTGTGCCAAACAGATCCAGAGTGGTGTGTGAGAAAACCTGAAGCCATATGATATCTTGAATGAAAATGCAAATACAGTAAATGGTTTCTAAAAGCGATAATGGAATACAGAATGGCAAAAGATGTTCTACCATAAAAATAGCAGTAGAAAAACTAATGTTTATTTTTATTCCTCTTCTTCTTCTTCTTCTTCTTATTATATTATATTTTTATTAGTTTCATTTCTGAATCACTTTATGCGAAGCATCCTGAAGTGATTTACACTATAAAAATGTCTTTAAAAGCAGTTAAAACAATTGCATATGCAAAAATAATTTTAAAGAGCAGCTATAACCATTAAAAGCCCAATGTCTTCAATTTCTTTTTTCTTTTCTTTTCAAATTTTTTATTAAATTTTCTGTTTTACAATTTAGAACATTCATTTAAACAACCTTAAAATATTGAAGACTTCTCTTCTTCACTTTCCATGGTTCCTTTTGTGTAGCATAAATCCCTGCATATTTTACATAAACTAAACCATTCAGTATTCCATTAATACATCTATCAAAACTTATCTACACTGTTGAATTTATCTTAATGCTGCCAGCTTTTTCACATGTACAGAATTTCCCCCCATATATTCAATAAACATTTTCCAATCTACTTTAAACATATGTTCTTCTTGTTCTCTTATTCTATATGTTAGATCTGCAAGCTGCGCATATTCCATCAGTTTAAGTTGCCATTCTTCTTTGTTTGGGACCTCGCTCATTTTCCATTTTGGGGCTAACAAAACGTGGGCTGCAGTAGCGGCCTACATAAATAACCTTCAATTTCGATCGAATTGTTTGATCCAGTAGGGTTCTTGGCTTTTCCTTTGCTCCTATAACCTGCATATTTTACTTAATGGCTGGGGCAACCCAGTCGAATGGGTGTGGTACAAATAATAAATTATTATTATTATTATTTATTATTAATTAATTTTTAGTGACCAACTCTACTTTATCTGTTTATCTTTCAGCACCATCAATTACAGCAAGGATTTGCCTTTGGCCCAAGGAATCAAGTTTCAATAGCATCCTTGCAAATGTGCTTCCCTGGCTGAACTTTGCGTTGAAGAATCAAGTCCCTGTCGATTTGAAATGTTGGACGGAACTCCCTCAAATCACGCGGCGTTGAGGAGACTTGACTGCTCCAGTGTCCCCGGAGACATACCGAGGGTCCCTCGTGGCCCCTGGCCCCAAACCCCTTTGCCGCAATAGCCGTATCAAAAATGACTGCATTTTACGGAACCCAAGTACTCAAAAGGGTCTGGAGAGGAGGAAGGCTGAAAAAAAGCTGTCTTTGTGCTGCAGTGTGAGGACGGCGGGAACATTCTCCTACGTCTTATCTCTCGGTGCATCACAACACAAATATACAGGCATACCTCGTTCCATTGCGCTTCAGTTCATGGCCCTTTGCACATATTTTTCCTGGCCACTTCCAGGGTTAGGAAGCCCCACACCCCAAATGCCGCCCCACTTTTGGCCGCGGAAGTGGAGCTGAAGCTGTTTTCCCCCTCTCCTGCCCCCGCAGCCAGGCGAGCCGGCTTAATAGACTATAGTACGCTGCAAACATAACTTTTATACGCACTGGGAAACCCCTCAAAATTGTGTGACTTGCTTTATATTGCAAATTCAGCTTGCTGCAATATCTCCGAGGTATGCCTGTATATCATGCACTCCGTAATCGTCTGCCTTCAAACCGCCTTGCCATTGCTCTTACTGCTCAGCTCCCAATCTTATACAGACGACTGGAAACAGATTTTGGGGGGTGATTTTTGCATCCACCTCCTCCCCCCCGGGCCAATTTTGTTGACCCCCAGGTATGTCCCCGAGAGTTCCTTTCTGGAAATCCCAGTTAGGCAGAATATTTGCACACATTCTAATCATGTATCCTGGACTCTGGCGCTGTACTTGAGTTCCAGCGAAGCGCCTGTATTTCTTTGAATCTTAGATCATGACCTACAAAATTCTACAACGCCGCCTGTGCCTGTTGCATTGGTCACGCACAACGAAACTGTGCCAAAGTGTATTGGAAAAGATTCCTATGTAGCCGGTTGCAATGCAGAAATAAAACTTCTACGTCTCTTGCTATCCTGATCGACCTGCTTATTTATTTACTTGGGATATCCAGTGTGCTGAAAAGTAATAATAATAATAATAAAAATACTCTAGGATTAGGCAGAATTTTTGTGCTCACAGTGTGCTGCTTGTGGTGAGATGAAATTCCTTCCTTATTCTTAAAAAAAACACTGTAAAACAATGGCTACTGAAGGCCTGTGATATTTCTATGCAGTGCTATTTTTCTAGAAAAAGAGGTGCCGGAACTCACCATGAACAGAGAGGGTCCAGAACTGAGTTAAAACGAGTTCTATGTAAAAGTGTCTTCTTTGGCGATCACTCGTAGCCGAGTAAGATTGTCTTCCATGAACACAGTCTTAACAGTGAGTCCGTAAGTGACGGTGGAGGCCAATTCTGGATCCACACGTCCTTCCACAGTGGGGAGATAGGTTTCTGGGTGGGAGTTGATCACAGTGAGGGTTTGCCAAGTGTGCCTTCCTCTTAGCACGTTTCTCCCTTTTGTCCTGAGTTCGAATGTCTTCAAAGCTCATGACACCTTTGGTCAAGGCTGTTCTCCAATTTAGAGTGCTCGCAGGCAAGTGTTTCCCAGTTGTTGGTGTTTATACTACATTTGTACAAAGCATAAGACCCAGGGGTCAGCAAACTTTTTCAGCAGGGGACCAGTCCACTGTCCCTCAGATCTTGTGGGGGCCAGACTGTATTTGGGGGGGGTGATGAACAAATTCTTATGCCCCACAAATAACCCAGAAATGCATTTTGAATAAAAGCACACTTTCTACTCATGTAAAAACACCAGGCAGGCCCCACAAATAACCCAGAGATGCATTTTAAATAAAAGGACACATTCTACTCATGTAAAAACACACTGATTCCCAGACCGTCCGCGTGCTGGATTTAGAAGGCAATTGGTCTGGATCCAGCCCCTGGGCCTTTGTTTGCTTACCCGTGCATAAGACTAATAGCTGTTCACTTCAGTAGTAACTTCTTCCCAGTTTTTAACACCCCAGAGGGAAATACATACAGCTAAAGATACATTCGGAGGTGGAGATTATTATTGAACATGTGGTTGGGAGCAGGGCAGAGGAAGAAGATGCTTTGCCCCCTCCCACATGTTTAATTGGGTTTCAAAAAACAATCAGATTGGGTGGTGAGAGGGGCAAGGATGTGTTGGGTCCAGTCCTGCTGCTTCCTCAACAGATTCCCAGCACAGACCCTGCAGAAGCTGCCTGTTTCCCTGCTCCCTAACCACCCTTGGTCTCTCCAGATGGGCTTCCTCAACCCAATCCGGGCCAAGCCTGGACTGAACCCAATTTGGTTGGGAATATGGGCTTCAATCAGATTGGACACACAGCTCTAGGAAGGGACAGTCTTGCATACCCTCCGAGTGTCCTTTTTCAGGGACGGTCCTGGATTCACAGAAGCTGTTCCAGTTTCTTATTTGACCCTAGAATGTCCTGCTTTCCCTTAGGTAAAGGTAAAGGGACCCCTGACCATTAGGTCCAGCCGTGGCCGACTCTGGGGTTGCGGCACTCATCTTCCTTTATTGGTCAAGGGAGCCAGCGTACAGCTTCTGGGTCATGTGGCCAGCATGACTAAGCCACTTCTGGCGAAACCAGAGCAGCGCACGGAAACGCCATTTACCTTCCCGCTGGAGCGGTACCTATTTATCTACTTGCACTTTTTCGAACTGCTAGGTTGGCAGGAGCTGGGACCGAGCAATGGGAGCTCACCCCGTCACGGGGATTTGAACCGCCGACCTTCTGATCGGCAAGTCCTAGGCTCTGTGGTTTAACCCAGAGCAACACCCGTGTCCCTTGCTTTCCCTTAGGATGCCCCTATTTTCACCGGAGAAAGGTTGGAGGGTATGGTAGGGCATTCCTATTTTCATGGGAGAAATGTTGGAGGGTATGGAGCTATGCAACCATACAGACGTTTTTAAATGCTTAATTGCATTTTTATATATATGTTGGAAGCTGCCCAGAGCGACTGGAGCAACCCAGTCGGATGGACGGGTTATAAATAATAAAACTATGATGATGGTGGTGGTGGAATAGGACGTCCCTATTTTCATCAGAGAAATGTTTGAGGGTATGGTCTTGTTTGCAGAAAGTTTGGTTACCAGACCTTTAGGAGTTGAGGTTATTACTGCATGCAGAGGAAGGAGGTGTATTGCGTCTAAAAAGCATTGCTGAAGAAATTCTCCAAGCTCAACATGCATCCAAAACTGCAGTTTGCTTGTCTTTGGCCTTCTGGTTCTCACTATTGCAGCTTTATCTATGCTTGAATGAATGCCTAGCAACTAGGTGAAGCCCCAGGACATCTTTGTCACCATCAGTTTTTACAGTTCTTGTGGGCAATTCTGAACATCCTACAGTATCTGTAATTCTGATTAGGGGTAGCCAATCTTTCTGACGGAAGGATGGTACAGTGGTACCTCGAGTTAAGTACTTAATTCGTTCTGGAGGTCTGTTCTTAACCTGAAACTGTTCTTAACCTGAAGCACCACTTTAGCTAATGGGGCCTCCTGCTGCTGCCACGCCGCTGGAGCACGATTTCTGTTCTCATCCTGAAGCAAAGTTCTTAACCTGAAGCACTATTTCTGGGTTAGCGGAGTCTGTAACCTGAAGCGTATGTAACCCGAGGTACCACTGTATTTTTGCAGCTACATGTAAGCAAATTAGACAGATGTGGGGGGGGAATGTTTTGATTCTCAAAATTCCTTGCGGTGGCTTTTTAGCACTTCAACTCCCATCATCCATTTGACGGTTTGCCATCCTGGCTGGGACCAATGGGAGTCATCATCCGAATAATCTGGAGGGCACTAGGATAGGGCAGGCAAATTCTACCTCTTGGCTTTACAATGTCCTCAGGGAAGAACAGCACTTTGGTTTGCTAGATAGCTTTTGCAACCATTCCAGTGGGAAGACCCCTTTCAAAAGCGGCCTTCAGCAAATATTCTTGGTGTGGATTCCAGCGTTACAGATAAGCTTCTTTAGAAGAGCAGTATTTATGAGGCGCTAATGAAACAAAGACAAGTTTAGAGATACTGTAAACAAGTTGATGATCCTTAATTTCTGGTTTAATTATCAGAGGCTATTGAGTAGATTATAAACTGCAGTTGCTGCTAGTTGATCATTGTTCCCCGAGGAGCATTGTTTGAGTAGTTGTAAAATATGTCCTAGAGCTGCGACCGTATTATGCGTTGCAAGGAGCTGTTTGCCACTTCGTGCAGCTGCTGTTTGCGTCTTCTGCTGTTGCTCAATTGCCATTGAGCACATAACAGCAGTGAATCCAGAGTGTTGAATTACATGGACGATCAATAATTCACCGGCCAGCACTGTATTTGCTTTCTGACAGGATGACCTTGAAGGAAATATTCTCTTCCCCTGGCATCTTTTAGAGGTTGGTCAATGAAACAGACACTCCACCGTGTGAAACACATTGCAAGAGGTGGTTTTGCACCAAGGAAAACTCTTGTAAGAGACTGTTTACTGACTCAGTTACCTGCTAACACAGGCTTCCTCAACCTCGGCCCTCCAGATGTTTTTGGCCTACAACTCCCATGATCCCTAGCTAGCAGGACCAGTGGTCAGGGATGATGGGAATTGTAGTCTCAAAACATCTAGAGGGCCGAGGTTGAGGAAGCCTGTGCTAACATTTTGTACATGCTAATGCCATGATTTATAGCACTGGGAAACATTTTTTTTCATTTTCTGTTGCATGAGATTTTTCCACTGTATGTTCCACTATATGTTCTTTCAATGCTGATTTCAAATCTGAAATATGTAAATATGACATATCGGCAAAAGTCGGAAATTGAAAGATAACTACGGTATAGCATGTATATGAAAATCGATTTCAGATTTGAAATCAGCATTGAAAGAACATATAAGAACAGTTGAAAAATCTCATCCAAAAGAAAATGGAAAAAAAATGTTCCCCAGTATTCTGTGTATCCCAAGGGAATACATTTTTTTGCATACCTCCAACTTTACATAGATATACATGTCATTTTCAATGCTATACATGTCATGTTCAATGCTATATAAGTCACTTACATTTATACTCATATTGTACTACTTTGGCTATGTGTTTAATAAAATATTGAATTCTTGCATTGTGAAAAACAAAAATTATGGTGAAAAGTGAAATGAATTGCAAAAAAAACCCCTAGAGCTTACAGAACAAAACCAACTTCAGATACGAAATCAGCACGTCAAAATTAGGTTAGAACAACTGCAGGTGTCAATGCAACAAAAAATTTGTTCCCCAGTGTAGGATGCTGTAAGCCACAAGTCCAAAACCTGCGACCTTGGTGTTATCAGCACCCTGCCCTAACCAACTGCGCTATCCAGATAGAGTGTTTAAGTATGCCGGGTTAGTTTGGGAGTTGTTGCGTGTTGTGTTTTTTGTATCCGTTTGTTCCAGTGTGTTTTGTCCCATATTTTGCTTTATATCTGTTTGCGTCCCACAAAAGCCACATGCAAACATTACCCTTCATGCCATCATAATCGCACGGAGGGAGAGCATGACTGCCTTTTTGCAAATACAGCAAAACTTTGGTTTTTGAGCATCTTGGGTAGCTGAATGTTTTGGTTTTCGAACGCCGAAAACCCAGAAGTAATTGCTTCCATTTTCGAACGCGCCTCAGAAGTCGAACGGCTTCCAAGGTGCGTTTCTCAATTTTCTCAATTGATTTTGCTGACAGCCCATCGCGCCTTGGTTGTCGAACGTTTCGGAAGTCGAACGGTCTTCCGGAAGGGATTACATTCGACAACCGAGATTCCACTGTAGTTAACTTTATTCTGGCTTCTTGTATTAGCAAAACACCTTTAGCAGTGGCAAAGATTTGCTGTTGCAGCTTCCAAAGTTTATGCCATTTTTACTTTGTGATAAAATTTATTGCTGTTGTAAGCATAATTTTTTTATTGGCTAATTATCGTTAATTATTATTATTTATTTCCTGTGGTTGACCTGTGATTGAAACGACAAGATGACTAAATGCTTTGCATCTCTTCCTCAACCCCCCTCATTTTGGGCAATGGCTCATAAGGAGAAATCTTAGCTCACATGCAGTTGATGCAGTTAACTCCACATAATTTCAAACACAGCACCATCAGACTTCCAAACTGGAAAACCTTCCCCCAACTTTAACCTTTACAGACATCCCTCTGTGTTTCTCAAACTTGAGTCCCCAGCTGCCATAGGTGCCAACTCCTAGGTGCCAAGGTCCTTTCGCCCCCCAATAAAATATTTGAAGGGCTAGCCCCCCCCCCAAGTTGATGGCCATTGCTATCCAAATAGTGTTCATGCACCATGTCATCTTATCAATGTGGTCTAGGGATGGGATCTGTCTTCTCTCCTAATTTTTCCAACTTTAACATTCAGTTGGCCGCATTTTCACATCCGTTTCTGAGTTTTAAAAAAATCCAAACACCACAAAATTTGTCAATAATTTTGTGTGCATTTCTCCTAATATACACATTTTGCAAGCATTTATCCCTAATAATGTTCTCCTCCCCTCTATTATTTCCATTGAGATACACATTCACACACACCAGTGGCGTAGCGTGGGGGGTGCAGGGGGGGGCCGGCCGCACCGGGCGCAACATCTGGGGTTAGGGCAAATCCACGGGTTAGGGGGCACAAATCCATGGGTTAGGGGGCGCAAATTACTTGCCTTGCCCCGGGTGCTGACAACCCACGCTACGCCACTGACACACACACACACACACACACACACACACACACACACACACTTTCCCCTAACACAGAAATCTCCTTAGTTTCCATTTTTGGTTGGAGAATTCAGAGAAGCGCGCATTTTGGAGGAAAGCTCCGTTTTGCTTTGCACGTTTCAGAAAGTGTGAATTTAATTCCCATTAAATGCAAACCACACTGACTTTCTCCCCCATCCCTAGTGTAGTCAGTAGGAGGCTGGTCCTCCAACACTGTTACAGACCAACAAGTCCTGCTTTCTTCCTCCATGAAATTATAATTGTGCTAAGAATAGTTCCTCTCGTTTCCCCAGAATATATATATATTTTTATATTCCAGGTAGGCTGCAAATTATTCCCCTCCCCCCAATATTGCTGCCATATCCTTATTTGTGAACACTGAACGAAGCTATTGTTTTCATTTCCCTCTGATGCAGAGAGCCCAGGACTAATTATTATTAATTTTTTACAATCCTTTCTGCAGGTAGCAGCCATGTGCTTCAGTTTTAACCAAATCATTGGGCTGAATACATTTGTGGCTTGGAAGTCAATTTACATTGTCTCGATGCTGCAGCTGGTATGAAATTGCTGATCTAGAATGCACCGGCAAATTTAATTCTATTTAATTTGGGCTTAGTTGGTGCCATGGGTATCTTTCATATGGTGGATGTTAAGTTAGCATTGCTAGAAAGGCAGCATTATAGCCAAGACTGGTTACTGAGGTTATGAATAGGCCACTTATCTGAGCCTGTACATTCTTGTATCTTATATTTGTGGGTTTGGCGGGTGTCACCACTTACATTTTCGGAGTGAGCATGTGCATTTGAAAGAAAGGAAGAATATAACTTGCTAAATAACTGTCTTCTCCATTAAAATACGACATATCCTCCAGCGAAAATAGGGACATCCTATTCCATACCCTGGGACTCAGGTGGCGCTGTGGTCTAAACCACTGAGCCTCTTGGGCTTGCTGATCAGAAGGTTGGGGGTTCAAATCCCCGCAACGGGGTGAGCTCCCATTGCTCGGTCCCAGCTCCTGCCAACCTAGCAGTTCAAAAGCACGCCCAAAAGGTGCAAGTAGAAAAATAGGTACCACTCTGGCGGGAAGGTAAATAGTGTTTCTGTGCGCTGCTCTGGTTTGCCAGAAGCGGCTTAGTCATGCTGGCCACATGACCCGGAAAAACTGCGGACAAATGCCAGCTCCCTTGGCCTGTAAAGCGAGATGAATGCCGCAACCCCAGAGTCGTCTGCGACCGGACATAAGTGTCAGGGGTCCTTTACCTTTACGCTTTATTCCATACCCTTCAACATTTCTCCAAAGAAAAGAGATATGTCCTCTCCAACACGTTTCCGATGAAAATAGGGATGTCCCAAGGAAAAGCGGGACATTCTGGGATCAAATCAGAAACCGTGACGGCTTCTGTAAATCCAGGACCATCCCTGGAAAATAGGGGCACTTTGAGGGTCTGCAATAAATTTGTTACTCCTTAAGGTGCTACGAGAATCTCCCTCCTCCGCCTCCAAAATAGTCTAACACAACTATCACTCTAGAATAAAATAGGCAGTAGCTGCAACAATATTGTGCTGTTCCCCATTCATTCCTTTGCACAAGGTGTTAGCGGATAACTCCCAGGTCATTCCACTAACGTTTGAATGAGGATAAAAACTGGGGGGGGGGGGTTTAACATCCATAGATTAGATGAAAAATAAAGCTTAGAAGATGAGGATACACCAGTCCCGCGATGTGCTAAAGTTTCTTCTGTTATTATTTTGTAGCCTTTAGGTGTCACTGTTGGTCAGTGGGAAACATATACTTGATCGTAGGAGGAGGAATGTTAGTTTTCTCGGTTCTCTCTTTTTCTTCTCATGAGGTCACAATGGATCAGCCTCTGCATTCATTAAGGCAGATGTGTGAAATGCAAGCCTCTACTTTTATGAGCTCTTGTACGTTCCAGCACAGCTGGGGACATTGGTTTGTGTTTTTTTTTTAGTTGATAATTACATCTACTTCAGTCAGCTTAAGTCTCAGTTGATTAATATCATTCTGCACATACCCGCAGTTCCAACAAGTAAGATGAAAATAGCTTTTTTAGGTTTAACTGCAATCTAGCAGCCCATGAACCGCACACCATATTGTTTTGGCAAATATACACAGGTGTGTTTGCTTACTCCCATGTAACAGGCAGTCTGCCAGATTGTGCTGGTGCTAATGTTATTGCTGTTTGTTCAGCAAAAGTCACCAGGCCTGTCTCGGTTCTGTTTCTGAGTTCTTTTAGAACACCAATTAATCCGACACCTTTCTTTTTTCTTCTTTTTAAAAGCCAGACACGTTTGCTTGACTGAGGTTAGAAAAACGAACAAATACATTGAGGTTGGTGACAATGCAAGCTGTGCCCCGCGGGCTTTGCTTCCTTGCAATCCTTTCCCTAGTTTCCTGCTTAGAAACTAATGACTGGGTTGGTGAACTGGGCAAGCATGTATTGTGCCTGCCTTTGCTATTGAAGAATTGATACCTTTCTGCAACATGGTGCTTTTCCGTACTGCTGGGACAAATGATCAAACCACTCCGGCAGTCTCTGTGGAGCTATTGGCAGCGAGTAGGAATATCGGAGAATTCCGATGGAAATGGGAGCGGACTTTGTGTACTAAGTCCAGAACGGAAACCAACCCAGTGAATACAATTGGTATTTGCTGTTTTCAGCCTGCAAACAGTGTGTAATTGATGACTCCCCACTACCCCATTTGCATGGCATGGTCTAAACCACTGAGCCTCTTGGGGTTACTGATTGGAAGGTCGGCGGTTCGAATCCGTGCAACGGGGTGAGCTCCCGTTGCTGTCCCAGCTCCTGCCAACCTAGCAGTTCGAAAGCATATCAGCACAAATTGATAAATAGGTACCACTGCGTCGGGAAGGTAAACGGCATTTCCGTGCATTCTGGTTTCGTCACGGTGTTCCAGAAGCGGTTTAGTCACGCTGGCCATATGCTGTCTGTGGACAAACACTGGCTCCCTCGGCCTGAAAGCAAGATGAGCGCTGCCACTGCATAGTCGCCTTTGACTGGACTTAACCAGTCCAGGGGTCCTTCACCTTTGCCTACCTTTGCATCAAAATAAATGTTGTGGAATAATGTAACAGCTATGTAAAATTCCCCCACCATGGGCAGCGAGACAAACGGCATAGTTTTTGTTAGAAGCCGAATTGCAGCACAGGAGAGACAGCGCTGCATGCAATGAACATTGGTGAGAATGGAAATTGATGCCTTCTTACATCCCTGGCCTCCTGCCAACCTAGCAGTTCGAAAGCATGTCAACGTGCAAGTAGATAAATAGGTACTGCTCTGGCGGGAAGGTAAACGGCGTTTCTGTGCGCTGCTCTGGTTCGCCAGAAGCAGCTTAGTCATGCTGGCCACATGACCCGGAAGCTGTACGCCGGCTCCCTCGGCCAATAAAGCGAGATGAGCGCCGCAACCTCAGAGTCAGCCACGACTGGACCTAATGGTCAGGGGTCCCTTTACCTTTTACATCCCTGGCAGGGAACATCTCATGGTTGGGGAGCAGGGGAAAGTTGTTCAATGTGTGTCTGCAGGTTAGGTCCAAGTACGAGGTGGAGGTAGTGGGTTATCTAAGGGGTGCAGGGGTCATGTTTTTGTTTGCCCTCTTGCCCTGGGCAAGAAGACTCATCCGAATCAGTTCGATCATGTTTCCTTCTCTGCTGAGGTCTGTAATTTAAATGTCACTTTGGTCCATCCATGTATTGTGCTCTGCCTCTTTTTATTACCCGTTCTGCTTGCAGATGAATCTTAAAACATTGCAGCATAAACCAAAGACTGCAACTCCTTATTAATCGGCTCTCCGAGGAAGAGAGGCAAGAGATGTCTCCTTTACCACTGTAATTAGCTCCAAAACCCACGGCATGGTAGAGCTCTGCAATATGGAAAAAGCAGCAAGGATGGACCTCTCCGCACCCTAGTTTTCGGCTTGCAGTGTGCATTCTGCATTCAAACTTCCTGAAATGGTGGACCCAAAGCAAATTGAAGGATTACTCAAGGATTTACTGACTGTATTTGTATTTGTACAGGAGTGGCAGCTAGCGAGAATTCTGTATATGAACGAGCCAAATGCCCTCCTTAGGCTTGCTGAGGCAAATCGAAGCTTTCAGACTGCTTTGCAAACATAAAGGTAACTCTTGATTAAAAGCTTGCATCTTTATAGCAAGAAACGGCATCAAATATAGATAGAGAAAGTATAAGGTACAAATATTAAGTGGTTTATCCGTTGTCAGCACAATCCTATGCCTGATAGCAGAAATCCCACAGAATTGCTGCCTGCACCTCGGTTGCACAGATTCAAAGTCCTAGACTTTAATAAATATAACAACCATATTTATGGCACTCAGCTAATAAATGTAGGGAAACATAAGTAGCCAGAAAGAGGAAATGTAAAACATTATTGAAGGACTTAATTTCCCTAAATAATTACAGTCGTACCTTGGTTGACAAATGCCTTGCGACTCGAACATTTTGGCTCCCGAATGCCACAAACCTGTGAGTGTTCCAGTTTGTGAATGTTCTTTGGAACCCAAACATCCGACGCAGCTTCCGATTGGCTGCAGGAGCTTCCTGTAGCCAATCAAAAGTCACGCCTTGGTTTCCGAACGTTTTGGAAGTCGAACGGACTTCCAGAACGGATTCCGTTCAGCTTCCGAGGTATGACTGTACTAGGTAAGGTAAAGGTAAAGGGACCCCTGACCATTAGGTCCAGTCGTGACCAACTCTGGGGTTGTGGCGCTCATCTCACTTTACTGGCCGAGGGAGCCGGTGTACAGCTTCCGGGTCATGTAGCCAGCAGGACTAACCCGCTTCTGGCGAACCAGAGCAGCGCATGGAAATGCCGTTTACCTTCCCACCAGAGCAGTACCTATTTATCTACTTGCACTTTGACGCGCTTTTGAACTGCTAGGTGGGCAGGAGCTAGGACTGAGCAACGGGAGCTTACCCCGTCGCGGGGATTCGAACTGCCGACCTTCTGATTGGCAAGTCCTAGGCTCTGTGGTTTAACCCACAGCGCCACCCACGTCCCACTGTACTAGGTAAAACCCCTCAAATAGAGCCTTCCCAGGATGATGTTACTTCTGTGTCAAGACATATTTAAATATCTGCTCATTTTATGTCACTTTTGCCTCAGTGGTTGTATAATATATTTTTATGACATATTATCTCAAGACAGCAGTGTTTCAAGGCAACGTTCAAAGTTTCCAAGCAGACTGATTTCAGCCGGTCTGAAGCGGTACATCTGTTTTTATGCCTTTCGTAATATGTAGCTAGGTAAGTGCATAAGGAAAATCCTGCTGAATCAGGCGAATGGCTCATCTTGTCCAGCATCCTGAGCTCACAATGGCCAAGCAGACGCCTCTTTTGATAAACCCATAAGCAGGATCCGATCCCCCACACACTTCCTTTTCCTGTGGCTTCCAGAAACTGGCATTCAGAAGCATCAAAGGGATGGACACCAAAAGTGTGTTTGTCTCCCTTTCTTTTTTTGCTGACTTTTGACCATGGAAGGGTCAAGTTGTCAAGGGTTTTATTGTGTTGTTATGCATTCTAGTACAGTGGTACCTTGGGTTACATACGCTTCAGGTTACATACGCTTCAGGTTACAGACTCTGCTAACCCAGAAATAGTGCTTCAGGTTAAGAACTTTGCTTCAGGATGAGAACAGAAATCGTGCTCCGGCGGCGCGGCAGCAGCAGGAGGCCCCATTAGCTAAAGTGGTACTTCAGGTTAAGAACAGTTTCAGGTTAAGAACGGACCTCCGGAACGAATTAAGTACTTAACCTGAGGTACCACTGTATCACCGAGTAATAAACATGATAAATCGACCAGAGTGCAAACTGTTCCCTTCTCTATATTTTCTAAGCAGTTGGTCCCTTACCTTTCCCGCCCCACCCTGGCCACAGTGATCCATGCGACGGTCATCTCCAGGCTTGACTACTGTAATTCGCTCTACGCGGGGCTGCCCTTGAAACTGTCCCAGAAACTCCAGCGGGTGCAGAATGCTGCAGCGAGGCTCCTCACGGGATCTCTGCCATGGGAGCATATTCACTCAGTGCTTTACCAGTTGCACTGGCTCCATGTGGAGTATCGTGTCAGGGTTAAGGTGCTGGTTTTGACATTTAGAGCCCTTTGTGGCTTAGGGCCCTCGTATTTACGGGACCGTCTCTCCTGGTATGCCCTGCAGAGGACCTTAAGGACCATGAATAATCATAGTTTAGAGGTCCCGGGCCCTAAGGAAGTCAGATTATCCTCCACCAGGGCCAGGGCCTTCTCAGTGACGGCTCCGATCTGGTGGAATGCTCTGTCCCATGAGACCAGGGCCCTGCAGGATTTAACTTCCTTCCTCAGGGCCTGTAAGACAGAGCTATTCCACCTGGCTTTCAATTTGAACTTAGCCTGATCTTTTATTCCCCTTCCTTCCCTCCCCCTCCCCTTTTTATGAACATTACCCGCTCTGGGATCCCAGCTAATTCTCCCCTGGTCTCCTTGCTGGCCCAAATAGGACTAATTTAGCCAGCTGGCCCTGGTGATCATCTAATGTTTATTGGATGGATTTTCTCCCTAAATTGATTTTTGAATTCTGAATTTACTGTTATTCACATCTTATACTGTATTTTATGCTGTTTTTTGTTGCATTAATTGTTTTAAATTTGTTGTTAGCCGCCCTGAGCCCGGTTTTCTGAACTGGGAAGTGCGGGGTATAAATAAAAAAATATTATTTATTATTATTATTATCCATTGTGCCACATTGGTATTCAGTTTCTTTATTTTGACGCACAGATGAATCTTGGAAAAATTAAATTGTGAAATAATTCACCTCCCTTATAGCATACCAATCTGTGTTTCGTACTATTGTAACACTGTGGCCTGAGACATTATGCTGGCGAGGCAAGGGTTATGTCTAATTCTACACATTTATTTCAGGCTAACATTCAGCATAGGTTGCAGTCTCCAGTTCTTTCGCTTTTATATTGGAAAGACCCATTTTCTACATATCTGTGACTACCACAAAGGAGAGAGTTAATTTTTAATTTTTCACTTGGCAGCACATTCAAATTATTGCCTTCCAATCTCCTGCTAAGCACTGGCAAGATGCCTTCTCAATGGAAAATTACCTCATCAAATCCTATTATTTAAGAGTACAGGAACTGGCAATTGCCTTAACATTCTTGACCTGCATCTGTTCTATCTATCTTGTCAAAGCTCAACACAGTTGTTTAGGGAGAGTGGATTTAGTCCCCTGCTGAAATAAACTTGCTTAAGCGAGGTAGCATTTTGCTCCTTGCTTATCCTACTTTTCTATTAAAAAACAATCAAGCCTGGTAATATAAATAATAAACCCATGCAACCAGCTTAAGGGGGGGGGGAAGGAGTTATAAACAGAACAGCCTAGCAGACAAATGTTGTATAATGACAGCAGTAGTACCCTAAAAACACTGATCAGAAAATAAAAATTGTTGGTGCCCACAAAAAAGCAAGCAGAGAATGAAGTGTGGGGTGGACCCTTCTGGGTAGTAGTAGTAGTAATAATAATAATAATAATAATAATAATAATAATAATAATATACCCCGCCCATCTGGCTTGGTTTCCCCAGCCGCTCTGGGCGGCTTCCAACAATAGATACATTAATACATTAAAACATCAGTCATTAAAAACTTCCCTAAATGGAAAGAGAGCTGTCCGCTGTCAGGATTGTCCATCTATTTTATTTATTTTTATTTTATTTATTAGATTTATATCCAGTTCCTCTCGGAAGTAATAAGAAATAGAAGCCCACATGCTCCGGAGAAAACATAGTGACCACCTTCGAAAGCTTTCTCTGTAATTCTCTTTTCTTTTGCTTTTGAAAATGCTTTGGTGGGTCTTTGGACACCGATATAAAGAATGCATGTATATACATCAAAAGACCTCAGGGTAGTCCACAAGATAAAAATACAATAAAAAAGCACAAGTAAGGAGTTAAAACAGAAACAGCAAAACAGTAACCTTCAGATTAAACATCAGGAAAAGACTTTCTGACAGTCAGAGCTGTTTGACAGTGGAACGGTCTCTCTCGGGAGGTTGTGGACTCTCCTCCCTCAGAGGTTTTTAAGCAGAGTTTGGGTGGCCATCTGTCATGGGTGCTTTAGCTGAGATTCCTGCATTGTAGGGGGTTGGACTAGATGACCGTTGGGTCCCTTCCAACTCTATGACTCCCCTCCCACAAAGACCTTTTTTAAACTGAGAAATGGGCCAATTTTATTACAAAGCTTTTTCTTCAAAGAAAAGAAAAGAAAAAGTTATTTTTTAAAAAAAACCCCACAATATTATTATTATTATTAATAATAATAATTTTTTATTTATACCCCAGCCACTCTAGGCAGCTCCCAATAGAATATTAAAAACACAATAAAATATCAAACATTAAAAACTTTCCTAAACCTACACAGCATCTTAAAAAGCAGAGACATCACCTTACCAACAAAGGTCTGTATAGTGAAAGCTATGGTTTTCCCAGTAGTGATGTATGGAAGTGAGAGCTGGACCATAAAGAAGGCTGATTGCCGAAGAATTGATGCTTTTGAATTATGGTGCTGGAGGAGACTCTTGAGAGTCCCATGGACTGCAAGAAGATCAAACCTCTCCATTCTTAAGGAAATCAGCCCTGAGTGCTCACTGGAAGGACAGATTGTGAAGCTGAGGCTCCAATACTTTGGCCACCTCATGAGAAGAGAAGACTCCCTGGAAAAGACCCTGATGTTGGGAAAGATGGAGGGCACAAGGAGAAGGGGACGACAGAGGGCGAGATGGTTGGATAGTGTTGCGAAGCTACCAGCATGAGTTTGACCAAACTGCGGGAGGCAGTGGAAGACAGGAGTGCCTGGCGTGCTCTGGTCCATGGGGTCACAAAGAGTCGGACACGACTAAATGACCAAACAACAACAACAACAAACATAGATAGATAACTAGAGTCGTACCTCGGGTTACAGACGCTTCAGGTTACAGACTCCACTAACCCAGAAATAGTACCTCGGGTTAAGAACTTTGCTTCAGGATGAGAACAGAAATTGCCCAGTAGCAGCGGGAGGCCCCATTAGCTAAAGTGGTACCTCAGGTTAAGAACAGTTTCAGGTTAAGAACGGACCTCCAGAACGAATTAAGTTCTTAACCCGAGGTACCACTGTAGAGCTTTCCTGCCCCTTCTCCAAAAGACACAAATAAAGTGTAACAGAACCTATTAATAAATCACATTATAAAGAGAACAAAATGCAGCAAACCACAAGATTGCAATGTTTGGTATTAAATTTAAAACGTACGGAAGTCAAGGTGGGGTGGAAGTAAGCAGTGCTGATGGCCAGTCACGGGGGTGGGTACGATTCTTGTTTGTGTAAATAGCAGTTTATTTTTTTTAGGTCTATGTGTTTCTATGTTACTTTTTTTCGCTTTTTGTATTTATAATAAATAATAATAAAAAGACACAAATACGAGGATCAGATCAGATCAAAAATATGAGATTATGCTTCTGACCACTTCCCCCTCAATTGCCAGCCTGTTGTGATGTACCTGAAAGATCATCTCGCACCTGTGCTCTTCAGGTACCATATTATCAGGTCTATTCTGTGCGATATAGGAATCGGGACAGCCTTTCAGCAGAGCTCTTTCCTAGTCTGCATCTCAATTGCAATTGCTTTTAGATGCTGCACAGCCATCAAAGGTCAGCATCACAGCCATTTCCAAGGCATCTTGTGACCTGTAATATCGCTCCAGGTCATGGCTGATGTAACTCGCTTCCATCTAGGTCATGGGTAAGCAAACTAAGACCCGGGGCCCGGATCCGGCCCAATCGCCTTCTAAATCCGGCCCGCGGACGGTTCGGGAATCAGTGTGTTTTTACATGAGTAGAATGTGCCCTTTTATTTAAAATGCATCTCTGGGTTATTTGTGGAGCCTGCCTGGTGTTTTTACATGAGTAGAATGTGCTGTCATTTAAAATGCATCTCTTGGTTATTTGTGGGGCATAGGAATTCATTCATTTTATTTTTCAAAATATAGTCCGGCCCCCCACAAGGTCTGAGGAACAGTGGACCAGTCCCCCGCTGAAAAAGTTTGCTGACCCCCTGTAATGGCCTTAGGGGTTGCTTGTGCGTAAATAGCCGCCGCTCTGGGCTAGGTTGGCTGGTTAAACCATTTCTTGCTGGACAGCCATCCACTCCGTGGCTGTTCAGTCGCTGGCAGAATCCGTCAGTGGGCGTTTCTTAAACCTTTTCCAACATAAAATTTGTTTGACGCCCAGTCTCCTCCTACTCTCCCTGCGCGGAAGTCTTCTGCGCAGGGAGGGCGTGGGTAGCGGAGGACCTGTGCTCTCCCCGCTGGTGTCCAGTGAAGAGTCCCGGAGCCTGCTCTCTGCTTCCCCCATTGGCCCCCCTCTTTCCCTGGTGTTGCGCTGATTTTCTTCCCCAAGCGGAGACCTGCCTCTCTCCCTGCTTGGCCCCTCTCCAGCATCGCTGTGGAGCCTCACCTCCTCCTCTAGTTCCGATGGCAGTTCCCTGACACCCCCGATCTAGGTCCTACCTAATCAGTCCATGTTTACCTCGAGCTGAGCAACTGATGTCAACACCTGTTACCTCCTAGTGCCAGTACGTAAGCAGTAAAAATATGTGATACCAATTAATTATTTCTGTGGGTGCGGCAACAGGGTATAATTTTAAAGCTTGACAGCCAAACCCAATATTGGAATCTGAGTTTCGATATGAGCGTTGTCATATTACAAATGCCAGAACAGAGACTGGGGTCAAAATACTTGATGGCAACCAAGTTTTGAAACACCTCAGTTTCCAAGTTGTGCTGCCCAGTTTGTGGAACTGAGTGCCATATGGAGACCAGGAGAGCACCAACAATGCGGTACTTTTGCAAACAGCCATAGATATTTCAGTTTACCCCAGCAGTGTCAAACTGTTGATACTGATTTTTGTTGTTCTGGCTGCTGCCGCTGCTGTTGGAATGAGGTGACTGTTTGGATGTTTTAACTCGTTATTTATTGATTTTAATGGTTATGTGCATACTGTGAACTGCTTTGAGATTTCTAAACAAATAATGACAAGAAATAGAGATCTACATAAAAACAACAACAAATGCCAGAAAAGGCAGATCTTACTGGTCGTGAACGATAAGAAAAAGCAGAGCAGAATGCCGTCATAGGTAATTGATACGAGAATATGGCGGCGCAGATTAAGCAATGTTTTCATTTTGGAAGGGTTCAAGGAGAGTAACAAACCCAGCACAACTAACACCAGTCACATGTATTTAGTGCGGTGGCTGCAAGTAATTTACCAGGTGCATCCACTTCCAGCTACAAAGGTGGTCCACAGTAAACCGTATCAACAAAACCTCATTCTTATGAGACTGGCCTCCAAGATATGGACCAGAAAAATAATAATATCCTGGTTTATGAAATGTATTGTGAGGTGGGCTTCAGAAGGCCTGCTCTGTTTGCAGAAGAAAACATGGGTAGGGGTCTATTGTCTCCCCCGGTTTCCAACGCGGTGGGTTGCTGCTGCTTACCAAGACAGAGAAGGGCCAGGCATTGGGAGCTCAGTAAAATCCATCATGGCAGGAGCATTAGGCTGCCATCGCTGCCATACACCACAGCTCCCTCCCTGTGCCCTGCTTCTCCTCTGCGGTAAGCAGCAGGGACCTGCTATCTTGGGAAGTAGAGGAGTGCCATCTGAACTGCCTCACTGGCCACATTTGGTCTAAAGGCCAAACTACCTAGTATCCTAGAATTGTAGAGTTGGAAGGAACCCCCAGGGTCTTCTCGGTAGTGGCACCCACCCTGTGGAACGCCCTTCCGTCAGATGTCAAGGAGATAAATATCTACAACTTTTAGAAGACCTCTGAAGGCAGCCCTGTATAGGGAAGTTTTTCTTTTTAATGTTTAATGTCTTATTTTTTTAAATAATCTTTATTAATTTAAATTACACACATATACAAAGAATTTACCATCTCATGCTACAAAAAGAAAATTAAAGAAAAAACAATTAAGAAAAAAAATACAGAAAAAAGAAAGAAAAAGCAGATTTATGTGCATAAAAAAGTAATCATCCTAATTAATACTTAAATAAAAAAGACTTCGGACAAAGTGAGTCTTCCAATCATTCTCATTGTACTGTTTATACTGTCGTTTCCCCACCGCACAGTTTTATATTCTTTAATATTGTTCCAGTCTACTCCACAAACGGTATTTGTTGTGTTTACAAGTATCACTCAAGTTCTGCTAATATGGTGTGGTTGGTACAATATGATCTTATATAATCCTTAAATATTCTCCATTCTCCAAATATTTTCTGGTTCAATACTCCTCTAACTCTTCCCATCAGTTTTGCTAGTTGTAAATATTATAACATAATGTCTTGTAACTTGAAGCCATTGGTTGGAGTCCTACCCTCCAGAGCAGGAGAAAACAAGCTTGTTCCCTCTACCATGTGACAGCCCTTAAGACATTTGAAGGCTATCCTATCTCCTCTCAGTCTCCTCTTCTCCAGGCTCAACACACCCAGCTCCTTCAACCGTTCCTCATAAGGCTTAGTTTCCAGACCCTTGATCATCTTGGTTGCCCGCCTCTGCACACGTTCCGGCTTGTCAACATCCTTCTTAAATTGTGGTGCCCAGAACTGGACACAGTATTCCAGGTGTGGGATTCTGTGAGTGGAAATGTCAATGCCCTTTATACAAGGAAATTGAGAGATATAGAGTTGTGTTTAAATAGGGTGGTAGCTTTTTTAAAACCAAAGAAGTCTACACGCTATTATCTGGAAGCGTCTTTTGTCTGCTTCTGCTGGGGCTCATGCAGTTTGTTTAAAGTGCAACACACCTGCAAGCTTAAATACATAACGATTCAGTCAGTGTCCAGATCTTGCCATTGCACAATATCCTTACCTAACATGTTTGCTCCCATTTGGACTTACCTTTGCTGGAATGTTGCCATGTAGGACAAAGGCCACTTTCTACACCCAGTCCTGGTTTGCTCAACAGCAGCAAAATGACATCTTGGAAATCCACAATGTGACTTGCATGTGGCTTGCATCAGTATGGTAAAACCCAGTCAGGTGCAAGGCATCTTGGGTTTCAAGGATGGGAAGGCAATAGCATGAAAAGAAACATGGCTCCCAGGCGAACTCTGTTCCACCTGCAGCCTTTGTGTGACTCAACCTATTTTTTAAAAAATAACTTAAAAATTATGTGCCAAGAAGAGCCAAATTCTACAGCTCTGCATAGCTGTTCCCCCCCATTAAGCTGATTTACATATCTTTTGCATTACTCATTCTGTCTTTGATGGCCATGGAAGGGGAAACTAGCAAGACTATTGAGTCATCAGGCATCAGAAATCCTGTTTAAACTTTGTAGTCCAAAACTCTTTGTTATTTTACCAGGTGATGCCAGCACACTCTCAAGCCTGTCCTGGCAAGGTTTTAAAAAGAGGGAGAGCAGGGATCATTAGAAGTCTGAATTTTTTCCCCAATGCCACATTCCACACCTTTGCAGCAATTGCACAGAATCCCAGTGTGCTCACAGCTGCTTGTGAGCAGAAATCCTCGAATCCTAGGCTTCCAGGTGGAGAGGTCAAAATTAGAAACAGAGCTTTTGGAACCCAGCACTAAAAATCTGTCAAGAATGTATAACTTGTTGCTGAAATGGAATACACAGGATGAGACGGTTAAATCAGCTATGATTAAATGGGCACAAGATATTGGTCACGACATTATGTTTGCTGACTGGGAACAGTTATGGACCACCGGTATAAAGTTTACGGCATGTAATGCCTTAAGAGAAAACATTATGAAAATGATCTATAGGTGGTACATGACTCCAGTCAAGCTTGCAAAAATTTACCACACGCCCAATAATAAATGCTGGAAATGTAAGGAAACTGAAGGTACCTTTTACCACCTTTGGTGGACGTGCCCAAGGATTAAGGTCTTCTGGGAAATGATTTATAATGAAATGAAGAAGGTGCTTAAATGCACATTTGTGAAGAAACCAGAGGCCTTTCTCCTGGGCATGGTGGGTCAATTGGTCTCAAAGAAAGATAGGATGTTTTTTATGTATGCTACAACAGCAGCAAGAGTACTTCTGGCAAAGTACTGGAAGACACAAGAACTACCCACACTGGAAGAATGGCAGACCAAGGTGATTGACTACATGGGACTGGCGGAGATGACTGGCAGAATCCGTGACCAAGGGAGAGAGACGGTGGAAGAAGATTGGAAGAAATTTAAAGTTTATCTTAAGAACTGTTGCAAAATTAATGAGTGTTAAAATGTTTTGGGTCAGGTAAAACAGAATTGCGGGGACAAACAATTGGATATGAGAAAAAGGATTTAAAGAAAAAAAAAGTGTTATAAGTTGACATTGGGGCTTGCTGGAAAACTTTAAAGTAGGGATGCAGAAAAAGGAGGTATGAGGAAGTCGATGAAAGAAGGTTTAAGAAAAAATGTGAAGAAATTATACGTGTTTATATGTTTGTTTGTTTTTGTATTGTTTTGTATTGTCTATTATTATGTGTTAAAAAACCAATAAAAATTTTATATATAAAAAAAAGAAATCCTCGAATCCTAGAGTTGGAAGGAACCACGAGGGTCATCTAGTCCAACCCCCTGAAATGCAGTAATCTTTTGCCCAAAGTGGGGTTCAAACCCACAATCCTGAGATTAAAAGTCTCATGCTCTATTGACTGAGCTATCCCAGTAGTCCAATAACAGTATTTGCAATGTTTGTCTTCGGAAACCATTTCTCTAAAACTGTGGTTACATAAAATTGCCTGGCATCCTCAAGCATAGCCAGAGGATGTTTCTTCATCCTCTACTCAACACTTTGCAGTGAGGGAGATCTCATCACCTCCCTAGGTAACTGGACCCATTGATGAACTGCTCTTATCGTGAAGAAGTTTCTCCTAAGCTTCAGCAGAAATCCATCCTCCTGTAACTTAAGCCTCTTAGATCTAGTCCTGTCCTTGGGGGCAGCAGACAGCCAGTCTTTGCCCTCTTCTATATGACAGTCCTTTAGTTATTTGGAGAGTGCTGCTAACATATTCCCACTCTCCTCTTCAAGCTAAGCCTTCTCTGTGCCTCCAATGTTTTCCATAGTGCTGACCACCCTCAGAGCCCGCCTCTGAACCCCTATTTGTCAATATCCTTCTTAAAGTACAGCAGCCTGAACTGGACACAGTACTTCAAATGGCATGAGCAGAATTAAGTAGAACTGCTACACCCCTTCCCTGGAAACTATGGTTCTCTTAAAGCAGGTTTTGATCTCATTGGCCTTTTTTTTTTTTTTTTGGCAGCCATTATCACCCTTCTATCGCATGTTCAGATTGTGATCCGCTAACCACGTGCAGAATTAGCTTCCAGGTTAGACACACTTGAACACATACTCGCACACACACTGCAGTTTTAGAAAGTTTATTTTAAAAATGAATAAGTTACATTTCACAGAAATGATAAGGTAGTTTCTCTACTATGTAAAGAAAACACTGTATTTTATAGATCCGAGTTATTTTAAATAATATTAATATGAACCAACTCATCTGGCTAAAACTAATGAATTACCAGGTTTTTCACTGGTAAGGCACTGTGAAGACAGCAGTATGCGGCAGAATATGGGCTATGGATATTCTAGTGGCAAAAAGTGTTGCTGTGTTGCTATTTGTCCTTCAGTTTCTCAAAAATTTGTTTCCTATGTAAAAGAAGCTTCCATTTTTCTGTCCTATTCTTAGGGTACTTGAAAATTTCTGTAGAATTTCAGTCAATACAGGGTTTTGAGCTAATTTTAAGGATGGTGCATGTGGAATTTTTTTTTCATTCCCAGGGAACATTTCTTCAGCACTCTGCAGCCTCCCTGGCTGCCTACACTTATTGATGAAAAAGTCCCATGTGAGGACTTACCTCATGTCTTACCCTGGGCTTTAATTGAAGTGCAGGCACCCAGGAAGGCTGCAGAAGTGCAAACTAGTGTTGAGATGGTTTGCGGACTGAAAGACACTTGCAAACACCTCAAAAGTAAGGTAAGCGCATCCGAAGCCTGTACCCTTCTCCCAAAAGTATTTCATCAAAATTTCTTTCATCCATTTGGAAATGTCCTAATGCAATTCCTTTTCATATTGATGGAAAATGGCTGGAATAAATGCAGGAGAAATTGCCAACACAGCACTAAAAATAATGGTTCCATCGTAGATCAAAATACCATGGAGTTACCATTAATAATAATAATAATAATAATAATAATAGAATTTATACACCATCACATAATCTTTGAGAATTTGTAATCACTAGCTAGCCATTCTTCCAACAGAGTGAATGAAAGCAACACAACTGAATGACAGATTGCAATCCTCAAACCTAGTAACACATGTACCTAGAGTCAATATGATTTAAATTTTTTTAAAAAAACCCTTCCTTTGGAGTACTTCAAGTGCATTTTCAAAAATAAATACGGTAATTAGGTGTCAGATATCCTGATACAGAAATTAAGTACATGAAAGCAATTATTAATTTAGGTATCTGCAGACCAGTTAAATGGGCTAAACTATGCTGGTATATTTCTGCTCCAGTAAAATTTATGGGTTAGGCCCAGACCAAGTTTAACACACCCATCCATCATCTGGACCAACCCTATGCAACTAGGGTTGTCAGCTTTTCAATTAGCCTTGCTAATGAGCCTTCAAGAACATTCTGACTTGTGGGGTGGCCCATTAGCAATGGACGCTCTTCCAGAAAAACTTTACTCATTGCTACATTTCTTTGACAGCAGAATGGCATGCAGAATAGGGCCATTTGGCAAGTCTGCACGGAATGTGTCACCTCCTACTAGTGAAGAACATGAGCAAAGTGGGAACGGTGTTTTGCTCAGCACCTCGCAGAATGAAGCCCATTGGGTCCTGCTGCTTAACACATTGGTCACGTGCCCAATTTCTGTTTCGGCAAAAAAAGAAAAGTGAAACAAGCTGGGCAATACATGCATGTGAAAGACAAATAACTTTCCAGACATGATTGTACAGCAAATGTTACATCCGCACCAAGCATTACTCTTAGTCACACAATATTAAGTCTGAAAGTCACACAAAGAAAGTAGAATTACTGTGGATTTAAGTAATATAACAAAGCACCAAGATCAGTTTTCCCAGTTATTCACAACGTTATAGGTAATAGAAAGGCATCATCCTCTGAATAGAGACACTTTATTGCACAGATTCAAACTTCCACGGTCAAGTGGAGAGTGAAGTTTTTGGAGTCAGTTGAAGGACATAACACCCTGGCCAGCAGAGTCTGATGTCACATTTAGAGTTGCTTATCAGGAAGGAAACGAAGTATGAATGAAGGTAGCTGGCAACTCATTCACCATCTTCAAGTAGCTTTTGTAAATTGCTTTGGATCTTTAATAAGGAAAGAAAAATACAAGAGAAAGGATTTGGATAAAACTTGCAGCCACTTGTACAACAGATGAACAGCCCAGTGTCATACGCTTTGCTTAACTGGAGTATGTTCTCTGAAGTCAAGGCACTCAATCCGGTTAAATCCAAGCAGCCCGTAAATTAAATTCTATAAACTCTGTAGCAATGGTTTGCACAAACAGTTCTTATCCATCCTCAGGGATGTTTTTAAATGGAGAATCACTGAAGAAAGTATCCTGAGGTCAACTAGCATGCTTTGAGTGCCTCTTCCCCAAAGTCTATGAAGATTCTGTTCATCTTTGTGTGATGAGTATTTGTTGATGGGCAACAGAAATACCTTAGCAGGTTCCTGTTGTCTGTTTCAGGAGTGAGGAACCTGTCGCCTTTTGAGATGCTGCAACTCACCACTGCTGGCTTGGGCTGATGGAAGCGGAGTCAGCAACATCTCAAGGGCCACAGCCTCCCCATCTCTGGTCTATTGCCTCTATACTAGTGAACATATTGCAGAAAAGCAGCAGCAAATAGACAATGTGTTCTGTGGTTTCTGAACCACGTCATCACGTAACTTTTTGAATTTTGGATGTGGAACTATTCTTGGGGAAGTACAACACCGAATAGAAAAGTACTCAGGGGAAAACCTCTCGGTCTGAATTAACTTGATTGTAACTGAGATTTGTACATTGCAGTGTGAAGGGGCCTCCACACCTAGTTTTAGGCTCCGTTCAATCTCCCTGGTAGAGGTTAGCAAGTTCATTTGTTTCGACTGTTAGCAAATGAACCTAAATGGGTACCATCTGCAGGGAGCAGGAAACTAGACAAGCAAATCTCCTGATAACAAATGGCAGAAATCAAGCCCCTGTCCATTGGAAATACAACATTGTTTGGGAAACAGAGTGACTGATTAAGGCTTTTCATTTAAGTAGAAAGGCAGGCTTTGCAGTTTGTCATATAAATATGAAGGGCTCGTTTGCACATTGCAAAAGGGCTTAACATGTTCTGTTCCAGCTGTCCTGTCCACAAGGGCAAATTTTCTGTCCTCCATAGAAGCCTCAGTGCCATGGTAACGATTAGAAGCTCTGTGGAAGTCTTATGTTGTGTTTTGCTAATGCAAAATCATTCCCACAAAGAGCCCTTTTATAGTGAGCCGAAAGAAATTAGGAAAATTAATTGTAAATAAAACTCACGAGAGCTTTGGGAGCTAGGGCAGGTATGTGACAGGTAAGGATGCAGCTGCAAAGGAAGAATCTAGCCATCTTAAAGTGCACCTGAGATTGTTCCTTGTCAAGCAGGGCTTGTATCTGCCGCCATTTAAGTTGGCACCAATGCAATCCCCACTGGGATTAGTGCCACTCGGAGCTGCTATGTGGAGCCAATTCTGGAAAAAAGTGAGACTTGCAAGCCCTGATTCCTTTGCATAATTCAGTTTCATATTCCCTTTGACCACCATGGTTTGAAATCAAGACATATATGCAAAGGAAAATGCTTTGCCTGTCATGGTGAGATCAGGCGACTGACAGGTAGGCAGCCCTACCACCTGTCAAAGTAGCCTGTGGATCCAGTTCCCCTAACCTTCAGGTAGGAATTTCCCCCACTACCAAATGGGCTGGCACAAAATCAGTGCTAAGAGTTTGGGAATGTTGCTAAGTACCATGCCACCCTTATAAACATTAATTTCACTTTCCATGCTCATGCATACCAGCAGCTGTTTCTTAGGACAGGAATGGGGAATTTTTGCCCACCAGATGTTGTTGGACAACAACTCCCGCCATCCCTGATTGTTAGTCATGCTGTCTGGGGCTGATGGAAGTTGGAGTCCAACATCACAGGTTCCCCATCCCTCTTCTAGGACTTGGAAGGTCTGGCTACCTTGGGAAACTTTTTTTTAAAATGCAACAATTCTTAGCTACACAGTTCTCTATTAGTCACCTTTTCCAGTTTGATAAGATTAGCTGTTAGCTCCTCAGAGAGACCAACAATGTTAAGAGGCAGTTGAGATCCTAGACCTTCTTTTATTGGATATCTGAAATGGAAAGTAAATGTGGGGAAAGGGAAGCAGAAGACAATTTAAAAATGCACAAAGGAGATGCCTGGAGTTTTGTGAGATAGAATGAGAATGTACAGAAATATAGCACTGAATTAAATTTTACAGTTTTACCTCATGTCAGTTAAAGATCAAAACGCCAAAAATAATGTGCACTATGCACATGCAATCATATACATGTCTATTCAGAAAAAGTCCTATTAAATGCAATGGGAATTACTTTCATGTAAGTGCAGATTTAAAATGACTGCTTGAAGAAGAGAATGAAAGTCTAACTCCAGGGGAGAAACTATGGGATAGATGATGATGAAGCTAGGTCTAGCAGGATGACTATAGTATTAAAAATGGAAAGATAAAGAAGATTCCAACAACAAAATCATTCTTACACGTGGGGATGTGAATCCACATAGGAAGCCATGGTGCCAAGCTGCTCTTCCAGAATGTAGATTTTATATCTCATGTAGAAAGTCGAGAAAATGAGTACACAAACACTGTAGGAGAGGTGGATTGAGGACAAAAAAACCACACTTGATCACCACACACCAAATTGCTGTTACATTCATTTAGCCATGTAACATTATTAGGAATTTAACAGTTAAATTTCCACCCCATTAAGCTGATGTGCGTCAATTTCAGACAGCAAAGCTCAATCGTGCAAAAAGACTTTCAGAGTGACATTGCAGGTATTTTTCCTCAAGTGTTTTCCATTTGGTAATATAAACTCATTCAGATTTTCACCCTTTACAACAGAGGTGGCTAATGTGGGGTCCTTCAGAATATAATGTTGGACTAGAACTCCCATCAGCTCTAGCGAGCACAGCCAATGGTCAAGAATGATGGGAGTTGTAGTCCAATGACACCAGGAGGGCAGCAAGGTGGCTATGCCTTATTTAAAAGATGCAATGGTGCTTAACCCTCCACTGCTTGCTGCAGCCAGGGAACCAGCTGATATCACCCCAGAAGACAGCAGAATGTATACAGTGAAGCTCTACTGCTGTCTACTCCACCAACCTACATATCTGCAACCTGGTTTGCAATGTTGTTGGCTGTTTCAATTCACCCATGGTCTTTTAAAATATCTCTCAATCTCCTTTCAATTAGCCTCCAGGAGTCCGGCAAAATGCTTTTAGAAAATCGCATAAGCCTATTATCCATATAACACAACTCTGAGCAATTTATAAAGGTCACACATTTTTTGCTTCCATTTTCCCCATTGGAAATTTGTACTGTGGAACATATTCAGATTCTTTACTGGTGTGCAGCTAATGGGGGGGGGGGAGAATGTGCAAGCCGTTTATTTAGCCACAGGAAGCTCAGCATTCTGAAAGCACCCCAGATTCATGCCAGCAAAGTTTCCCAGAGTCTTGCTTTTGCAACCTTGCAGTTTGGGAAATGGGTTATATATACTTACAGAATTGCATAGAGAATAAGTATGTGGTTCACAGTCAAAAACTTCTGGTAATTCACTCTGTAAAGGACCCCAAGGATTCTAGGAGGAGGAGCTATGAGAAGAATAAAATATTTATTGAAGAATCTGAAAATGATACGACCAGACACGCTCCATAAGACAACAACTGCCAAATGACTGTAGGGTGCAAGTTGACTGTTGTTGTTGTTTCTTCCTCACTAATTAAAAATATTACAATATGTTAATTCAGGTTATGCTCTGAAGCCACTTAATGACGGGTAACTGGCTTGGTCTATTATGCAATATGATTATGCTCTAAATCAACTGAGCACATTGTTTAGAGTTAAGCCATCAGCACTGGGCACCTTTATATCTAAGGAAGCCTTGATTAAAACCTACAGCTTAAATATGTGGTTAATAGACTGATGAGCTAATGTTCTCAGCCATATGTAAGATAGCATTCCAAACTGTAAGTTGATCTGAATGGGATATTATTTAGAACAATGGGGCAAAGAAAGGAATTCTAGAAATATGCAAGGCTATGATTGTACTACATGGAGCGGAACCTGCACAGAGCAAGATCTGGTGTCATAAGTAGACTCCAGCTGTAAACCAAAGGAACACATAGCTGGGAGAAGTTTCCAGTTATGGGTGCAGTCTTTGCCCATTCCTTCCTCATTTCCTACCCACAACAGGCATTCTCCCTACCGAAATGCTGATTTTCACCTTTCTGCTTTGTATGTCACATTCTATCGGGAGGTTTGCATATGTGATCATCTCCTGCATCTTTTCAGAATTTTGCCTCAAAAATTAAGATCAAATAAAACTGTGAAAGTCTGTATACATATTATTTTTTTTTGCCACTGTGAGCTGGATCCACAAAAATGTGAGCAGAAGAGAAGCAGCTGCTAGCTCTGTTTGACAAATACTTTCATATGAGTTAGTGCTATCAGAGGTAGATTCTGTAGCAGTTCTCTGGCTTCTGCTTGGGCAAGAGGTTGCATAAGTTCTTGCACAAGTAGAAGAACACCTGCAGAAGTAATTTCACTTTTCACTCCCAGTGCTCTGCACAATGTGTAATATAGGGAGCTTCTCTGTGAGTAGAAGATACTTTCCTCATATAGAAGGCCATTTCTGGATTCAACCTATGGTCGTTTTTAATTGCTGAAATCCAACCCTGCCTGGATCTATCAGCCTAGCCCGCAACACCAGCTTCAAATGGGGATTTGCTCTATTTACCATTTCTTGGAAGATTCCTGATTTTATCATCACACAAATATTTAGCCTTAACATCTGTATGGACAGCCTTTGACTCCACCCTGGAGGTTTTCAGATGAGTCTGGGTCTCAACAACATGGTAATCTGTTGAAGAACAAGCATTTCAAACTAAAAACAAATGCATGCAGTATTGGGATAACCAATGCGGTGTACTCCAGATGTTATCAGATGACAATTCCCATCATTCCCGGCCAGCATGGCCAATTATCAGGCATAATGGGAGTTGTGAACAACTCAAGGCATTGCATAACACCACAAAGTGCAATGCAGGTGCATAAAAATTACTGTGAAGTTAGCCTCATTTCAGTATGACATGTCTTACATCCATAATTTTTGTGGTTGTCAGAACCATGGATCAGATGCTTAACAACCAGATTGATTAAGATTTTAGTGTAGTCTGCATAATACTTCAGCACAGGATTCCAAGAAGCAAAAATGGTTTGCCTGGATTCTGCACATTTGTGGGGGGTGGGAAGGTGCTTGATCAAAACACTGACAAGAAGTGGCCTGTAGCTCAGTGTGGTGTACATGTTTTGTATGGTCCCGGGTTCAATCCCTGGTGTCTCCAAGCAGGATTGGGAAAGCACCTGGCAGAAATCTGGAGATCTACTGATAGTCATTATGTAGACAACTCTGAGCCAGAAGCACCAATGGTTTGACATGGTATAAAGAAACTTCCAGCATTCCTGATCAGCATGAATATGTTGAGAAGACATTGATTTGGCCTAAGTGCTCGAAAAATGAATTTGCAACCTCAAGACGAGGCTTCACACAATTATGTTCTCTTGGTGCTACTGAATAGCTAATACTTCAATCCACAGTGTGATTTTACACAGAGCATGTTAGGACTAACCTATTAATTCTCTTGGACAAGTGCCAATATGTGTCAAACTGTGCCTGACCCCTCCCCTCCATACAATAAAAACCAGGCCTTATATGGACAGGTCTTACATATGTGTTGAAACCACTACAAAGAATTTAAAGCTTTTTGCACATTAAAAAGTACTACATAAACAACAACCACATTTCCCACTCTTTGGCTCCATGCACACCATACTTTTAAAGCATATTTAAAGCACATGGCATCTCCCAAAGGAAGCTGGGAAATGCAGTTTACCCCTCACAGAGCTATAATTTCAAGCACTCTGAACAAAGCACAGTTCCCAGGACTCTTTGGAGGAAGTAATGAGCTTTAAATGTACAGAGTGTATGTAGCCTCTGGGAAAGTGCTCTAAATTCCTAGATAAAAGGCTGCAGTTTCTGCTTCTGGATAGTAAAGAAACGGTTTATTATTCAAACCTTGGAAGGCTTCCAGTTCTGGAGTTTGAGAACCAGTGCTGCTGGATTCTTCCATCTCTTGTCTGCGCTGTTGGATGATGCCATCCAATTCAGAAAAATCTTCATTGAAATCCTGAAGAAATGATGCATCAGAAATGTTAGTTAAGAATTAACGGTCTGTTCAATATTCTGCAGCCACCCCCCAAATGTCACTTTCAGTAATATGGATCAATAACATCACAATAGTAACAAATATTAAGCATATCTAAAGCAATGTGTTGCAGTAGAAAATAGAAAACTTAGGTTGCAGTTCCATAAAGATTTTGATCCGTCAAGTCAAGCTCTCTCAATCTAATCTAGTTTTCAAATAACTTAATTCACCTGAAACTCTTGGAATACAGTTGGAAAGGATTCCAGAGCTTCACCAGATTTAACATCTTTGTACAAATGTACCAGAAGGTACAATTCTCCTACAATTGGCTTAGCTTGTTGTCCAAACTAGGGCTCTTGGTTAAGTTCTCTTTCACCAACCACAAGCCTGGGTTCAGATGACCCATTAAGCCACACCTGGGCTTATTTCAGGGCATCATAGAAGTAAAACAAGGACTGGGTAGGGGGAAAGTGGCTGCAAGCTTTTCTTGTGTGGTCCTGGAAGCCTATGTCTTGAGAACCAGGCCACGGTGAGAGATCTATGATAGCTTTCTGCTCAATTTATATGGAGACTGAAAATTCTGAATAATTATTGCTTTTATATCTGAAGATATTCATGTAAACCTCAAGCTTAAAATCTGATTTGCCTGAGAAAAGGGCAGAACTAGATCTAAAAAAAGTGTGATCCACCTTACTCAAATATATAAAACACTGATTAGCTCATTTAAGGGGAAAATGAATCTACATTTGATACACCACATTGAATTCATGAAAAAGGATGTATCTTTGATGTCCACATGCTCACAATGACATCTGAAAGGGGAAATCTCTGTGTGAGCATCTACTTGTCCATGCAATAAAGTCTGTGGACTGGTATCAATCATGTGGAAGCCTATGCATGAACAGCTGTTCATGTGGAAGCTTCTCTTTTCAAATCTCTGTACAAGTTACTCATGATGAATGTTGGAATAGAGCACTAGTGACTTGCCAGAGGTTGACCAGGGAGCCTTACAAGTAAGCAATTAGTGAAGCATTTGATTGCAGTGAGCTTTCAGTAATCATAATGACATCAAGTCTTCAACAATCTTAATAACATCAAGTTCAGCATGTACATGCAGGTGTGCATCATGCATGAAATGGTCCATTAATGCCTTTGTCAGCTCACTGCCCTCCAGATGTTTCTGACTACAATTCCCATCAATCCCAGCCAGCATGTTCTGAATAGCAGCAGGTTGGCAAAGGTTGGTCCATGCCAGAATTGGAGCAAGGAATTTCTTACAAAGCCTCCAATACTATCTCAAAACAAAAATCTTATTACTGAAAATTATATTGGCTCATAGCCATTCCATATTGTTCCTTATCAGTTCTTTGCTTTTAATTTTATTAAAAAACAAAACTTACCAGTGGTAAAGTTGTCGGGCGATTTGCCCGGAAGCTATTTTCTGGAGAAGGAAGACTGGGACTGTTGCCAACACTAACATCCTGAAAACACATTTTAAAATGACATCATTTGATCAACTACTAATACTGAGAACACACACAGACGCACCTGAAAAAGGTTTTCACTCACCTCTAGATGTTGACAAACTGATTTTAATAGTTTGTAAGCAGTGTCTCTGGACAGAAAGGACACGAACATGTACTGAAAAGAAAACCACCAAAGTTATTACAGTGGTGCCTCGGGTTACATACGTTTCAGGTTACATACGCTTCAGGTTACAGACTCCACTAACCCAGTACCTCGCGTTAAGAACTTTGCTTCAGGATGAGAACAGAAATTGTGCTCCGGCGGCACGGCAGCAGTAGGAGGCCCCATTAGCTAAAGCGGTGCTTCAGGTTAAGAACAGTTTCCGGTTAAGAACGGACCTCCGGAACGAATTAAGTACTTAACCCGAGGTACCACTGTATTCAGCATTTGGGGAGACTGCCATAGCTTGCTTTAGCTAAGAACAAAGGCACATAAAAGTCACTGTGTGTCATCCAACATGGCAAGCTACTTTTTATCATCTGCCTTGATCATTTGTATCCAAGATTGCTGCTGTCATTATTGAGTTCCCCCTACAAGCTGATCACTACTAGGATATCTCAATCCTATGGTCACACTCAGATAAGCCTGCCCAACAGCTAGTTTTCCTAGACATACTTGGAGGGGCAAAATAGGCCTGTATCTCTATTACCACTGATTCAGTTGACATGCTTGCATTCCTGAGGGCTCCAGCCACCACCATACCACATAGCCCGAAAACTATGTATCTTGGTTAGACAACTGCAGAGAATGGCACCAGTTGTAAATATCTGCATTACTGGAGGAGTGTTACTCTTCCCACAACATTGGTTCAGGGTCTTTTTAATTTTATTATTTATTAAATTTGTACACTGCCCTATACCCATAGATCTCAGGGCGGTTGACAACATAGTCACAATATAAAAAACAGAAAATACGTAATAAAAACAACCCAATACCCCACCTCTTCCACAACACACTTTAAAAGGGTAACAGATGTCAATCAGCTAAAGGCCTAATTAAAGAGGAACATTTTTGCTTGGTGAAAACACTTCTTTTGTGTTAAGAGTTCCAGATATTTTCTTGGCAACTGCTCCCTGACGTTTCCAGTAACTGGGGCTAAGGATGGGTAAAAACGTGAGGGGGATGAAGAGCAAGCCGTGTGTTTATTTTGTTTTGTTTTAGTCCAAGTTAGAGCTTGCTTTTGTTTTCTGTATAAATGCAAAGTGATAGTAAATAAAAAATAAGTAAAAATTCAACCTTCAATAAAACCAGGACAGCCAATTAACAAGACCAACAGCTAATGGAGAAGGACAGGGAAAGGGGAGGAAAAAGAAAACAAAGTGGGGAATTAAAAGGTGCTAAGAAGCTTCTCCCAAAATGTGCACTTACCCTATCAGAGACTGTTGTTATAACCAGGGCATTTGGCACTAGAAGGGCTGTCTTAGTTTTCTTTATCAGTGTCACTGACAACACAGGTATACTAATCTGAAATGAGATTGTATCAGTTATTAAAGATGGTAACTTGGCTCCAGTAGTTTTCATGGTTACTGAGAAATAACCCATTGTGAGAAAGCTGGTTCTTGCATAGACCTGTCACAAAGCAGCTGACATCTGCTTCCTAAGATACTTTGAGATAGACAACTAAACATGCAAGTCACACCCTGCTCCATCTCCAATTAAACCCTTGCTTAGAAGGGAAGCAGTATGCTGCTTCCTTAACTCAGCTTCTCCAGAGAGACACATCTTGAACTGAGAAGACTAGTCCAATTACGTTACCACCACCAGCTGATTTGAGGTTCTTTTTGTAGACCTAATGCTGTATTAACAATTGGTATAGTCACTTCTATTAATAAATTCAACATTATTTCACCCAGGGTTGTGGGGTTGAAACCACCGGATCCTTTTTAATTTTCTAATTCTACAAGTGTCCCATTGTTTCCATTAACATTTATATCATCACCCCAACCATATTAAAAAAAGAATTAGGCAAGAATAATCAAGTCCAATGCATCATAACACTTGATTTCATTTACCTTAGTGTCTTTGCCAAAGACCTTAGAATGGAAGCAAATCCAGTTCTCCGATATGAATAGCTTCCCTTGGTACAAGATTTCTTTTTGTAACGCACAGGTAAAATCTGAAAGGGTCACAAGTACAATATTATCTAACAGGTGCACTTGTGCAATGCTGTAAGCAATGTATTAAATATTGTCTATGAAATGTAAATGCTGTTATTCATGGAGGGGGAATCACTCTGAAATAGTCAAATAGCTTCAGATCATATCCCAAATCTCTTGTAGCTGAACTCTGATCTATTAGGAGAAAGCTACTCAATACAAGATAGTCGTTGAATTATATTTGGGAAAGCAAACATCTTGGCTATGAACTAGAAGAGACTATCAAAAACTAAACATCCAAATTCACGTGACAATGGCCAGAAATCTCTCACTAATATTTTAGCTAGTAATAGAATTCCTTGCAAAAACTTTGAGGCATGCCAAAGGGTTTGTGTGACAGAAAATTCAATGTAACAAAACAGGAAAAAAATATAGCATTCAACTTACTTTTTCTCAAGGGTTCATCAATTGGGACATCCAGAAACAGCTTGTGAAAGTGAGCATTTGCCTTAAACTAAAGATGAGGAAACAAATGGATACATTTTGGTTATTGCTGCATTAACATTAGTATATACACCAGCTGATGTCTATCTTTGCATTAAGCAACTAACTGTAAGTCCCTTTTCTGCAGAAGATGTAGGAACTGGGGTTATATTATGCTATTCAGGAACAGAGGTACAGTTTGAGGGCCTAATATTATTGGAAGGGAACGAAGTCACAGGCAATGGATAACAGTGGCAGTGGAAACAGATTGGGTCAGAGGCCCAAAATGCTACTGTTATGTCTGAGGGAGAATTATTTTAATACTTTGCCCAAGGTCCAAAAATACTCCAGGTCATCGTTGTAGTTTGGCACAATAATACAGCCAACATAAACATGCAATACACTTTGCCTAAAGTGGGTATTTATTAAAAATAAAAATTAATTAATACTGCTCTTCATCAGAAGATCACAGGGCAGCTCACAACATAAAAATATAAAATGAAAATACAAAATACACTGTAAAACAAAAACAAACCAAGCCCCCAAACACATTTAAAAGCCCATACAAGAATGTTTAATCAGCCAAAGGTCTGGTTATAGGGAAACACTTTCGCCTGGCAATTAAAGATATGTAATGATGGTGCCAGGTGAGCCTCCTTGAGGAGAGCATTCCACAAACGGAGCCACCACAGAAAAGGCCCACTCTTGTGTTGCCACCCTCCGGACCTCTTATGACATGAAGAAGGGCCTCAGATGATGACTGCAGGGTCTGGATCCCAAACAAGTAGATTCTCTCCAGTACCTGATTTGAGGCACTCTTCTTCCTTTCGGGCTTTGAGATGTTCTTGCCATCTGTTGCCAAGAAGGTATTATCCACTATTGTCTTTGACCTAGAGCAAGGCAACATCCCATGAATATAACACAGTTTTCAAAATGAGGTTTTTCTTTTTTAAAAAGCTCCCAGGCAGCATTTCTGCTGCAGGGATGGGGAGCCTGTGGCCCTCTAGATGTTGTTGGACAACAGTTATCATTCTTGACTAATGGCCATGCTGGCTGGAGCTGATAAGAATGGAGTCCAACAACACCTTACCCTTAAAGGTCTCAGGGAGTGTTCTTTTACATAATCAGCTCACTTTTGATACCCGTGTTCACCACACTTTAAAAATAAATAAATCCAGAGAAATAGTAGGTAGATCTGGAGCCAATATGCTTATTTTGAAGTTTTCAAATGACTGCTACTGGAAGCTTTGCAAACACCCGCTCAGTCACAAGAACCATGCATGTAAATTACACATTTTAAGGAAACCATCACTGAAGTACAATGTGGCCTATGGTGTGCTGGGGAGACTGGACACCAGGTCATGCCAAGCCTATGACTGAAGACTCCTCTTTTACACAGGCAACATTCATCATATGAGCTCAAATGAATTCAAACTCAGAGTCCTAATTAACTGATAATGGTCCCTTACTGCCATTAATGATGCATAGGAATAGGTTTAGTTCTGCCCTGGTATTTATCTGATCTGGGGGAGGGGAGAAGAAAGCTAGTTGCTCCATCCATAATGGAGGTTTTTCCATCAGGGAGCAGATTGAGGATGAGTGCAGCTGCATGTAGAGAAGAAGGAAGGAAATACAAATTGGGCAGGGAGGAATGCATTTACAAAAACTATGCTGATGACAATACTGTGAAATGTATATGCAAAATGGATGTACAGAAAGATGAGCATGGCAATGGCACACATATATTATTACATAGGTGCAGTATAGAATTTTGGGCCAGCTTATGATAGGACAAACTGAAGAGCTATCAGCCAGTGAGATCTTATGTTAAGAACCCAGAACATGAATATCTATCTAACGAACTGGCAAAACACCAAATCCTATTTCCAGATTTGTATGGCATTATTACCCTTGTTTCTAATTACTAAGCTACGACTTTGCAGAATTAAGTGAGAAGCTGAAGATTATTTATAGATTGAGACTCACTGGTTACTCATATGATATCAATTTCAGGTTTGTTTAAGTGTTCAAGAGAATTAAAACCAGATGTTTAATAACTGAGAGGAAGGGGATGTGTCTGTGGTTAGTTAGGGACCCTCCACTCATCTCTATTTACTACAGTTTGTAGCAGGGACAGGTAACCAGTGGCCAGAGTCTGGATCTGGTGGCCATCTGGACCAGCCTTTCAAACTCTCCTGAGCCCCACACCACATTGGCAGTGGTCCAAATGGGACTGCAAAAGCAACATCCTCTGGAACTGTGTGTTTAACAGCTTTCTTTGGAAGAGTTACACTATTGAAAAGTTTGTATATTTGGATTCTTTATTACCGTGAAGTTATAACCTTCTTCTGGTCTTCAAAACATTCAAGATCACTTGGTGATGTCTGTGACAGCCCAGGAGATGGTTTCCCGCTCTTCTTTTTTTCTTCTGTCCCATTTTCACTTTCTGAACTGCAGGAAAAATGACATTTATCATCAGTGCCACTGCATAATTCCTTAAATTCCAAGCCTTCTACATTTTAAAAGCAAACATTAATAAACAAAGCAAATCCCAACCCATCACCCTAAAATCTAATACTGAAATTGTGCACCTGCCTGCCTGTTTATCTAGTTAGGATTTAGCACCATGCTTTCATAACAAATGTAACATTTTTATACCAACTGCAATATGTACACACCAGCTAGTTCAGTTCTCTTGTTGCTAGCTGGAACTTTGCACTGCTGCTTATCACTGTGGAGATTTGCTCCTGCCACCTTTGATCTATTCTGGTTCTATGATCTGAAGCACTTTTAAATATTTATATAATCTAAAATATCAATGTTATCTAATACTGCAGACTTAATCATATTTTAATTGGGCATAATCCAGTTGAAATCAATGGGATGTTCAAAAAGAAATGTGGAATGGGGCCGTCATTGTGAAATATAAATATGCTTATTCTTGGGAAACGTGCAATAGGAAGATTTTTTGTCTGCTGCTGCACTGAAGACAACAGTTGTTCTTGGATGTAAGACAAAAAAACAGGAATAAACAAGGCCAGCCCAAGACATTTTGCTGCCTGAAGCAAAAACTAAATAGTGCCCCCTCCTGCTGCAGAAGTCAGACACCAATTCCTGCTTTCATCTATCACCCCCCACCCCATGGTGCCACCTTGGCAGGGCAAGTGCTAAAACAATAGCCTTAGAAGTCACAGTGTGCTATCATAGCAGAAAGACCACTGTCTGTATATCTGTAAAGAAAACATTCTGGAGTTTGTTGTGTGTGAATATTGCCAGTACAAGCAGGATAGAAGGTAAAATGACTTGTGGAAAGACAAATAAAGCAAGGTACTGGGTGTGTTGAAATAAGACGGCTTTGTTTTGCTAGTGTAGTGAACAAATATTGTATCTCTCCCAAGCAACATGAGCTGCCGGTTGCAATTCCCAGCAAAGATCAGAGAAGAGATAGCCACCTCACTAAGTCTGCAGCCTATAAAGGTTGTCTGCAGCATATAATCACTTTACTAATTTGAAGGAGGGAAGGAGCAGATCCAGACTGAAGTGCAGTTAAGGCAGCAAAAAGCTTGGGATATGCACTATGCTCAGTGCTAATGCATTTATTTACACGGAAGCCTCACTGCTTTCAGTGGAACCTACTTCCAAAAAGCATTCTCAGGAATGCATCCTTAAGTACAGCCTTCTTCAACTTTGGGTCCTCAAATGTTGTTAGAACTATAACTCCCATCATCTCTGATCACTGGCTAAACTGGCTGGGGATGATGGAGACTGTAGTTCAACAATATCTGGGGACCAAGCTTGAATAATTCTGCTTTAGTGACTGGTAAAGAGACATGGTAAAATGGAGCATGTTAAATTTTTCTGTTATGATTAAATGAACTTTGGCAGGTTCTGCTTACTTACGGCTTTCAAATGGTCATTCTTTTCACAGTCAGGGTGGTCATTTCAACTAACAGGGACAAAAAAACCAACCAACCCATTTGTCTCTTCCTCCCTAACATTTTCATTCAGGTACACTGAGTCAAGTTCCCTTCAACAAAAGAGCTGAAGCTCAAGAATTCATCATACTTGCACTCAATGACAATGAAAAATGATAGAGTGCTGTCCTCTGGAACTTGACAGCTCGCATCCTTTTTTACCAATAGAAATTGATTCAGTGTTTCTCATTCTCTAGGAACAAAACAACCAACAGTTCAGAATGAGAACTGTCACTGAAAAGCAGCTTCTTTACATTTTCTCTTTCCCCTTTCAGATCTCTTGAGATAGAAAAGCTTTAACAGTTCCACTGGCAGACGTTCTTTCAGCTGCGGGATTCGTAACCCAAGTTGCAAATGGCACAACGTCAAAGCTGAATATTTTCATTCTCACTAGACAATATGATTGCCATTGCTTCAGAGAGTATGTTTTCTAAGGTGAATAAAATTAGTCTTCTTACTCATTCAAAAGCAAGCCCCATATTGAATTTAATGGGATTACTTTGTAACTGCACAAAGGATTGCACTGAGAGTCAATCATATCCGTGGCATGTTTGTTGTATTGTTAGGCTTGGGTGTTTGTTTTGTGTTTTTTTTTGAAATCTTGAGATTAAAATTTTTATTGCAATCTGCCTACAGTTTGATTTTGTAACTGGAAAACAGGATAAAAATGTCTTAAAAAATAAATACAGCAATGGAGGACAGGATACCACAGTAATCCTGATGGGAGACATCTAGGAATGCCATGTATGTGGCCCCAAAGATGGGACATAAATGTACAAAATGAAATATTTAAAAACATGATGGCCCCAATCACATCCAATTTGTTTGTGCTTTTTAGAGACCTTCTGAATGGGTTGGAGCTACTTAGTTATACTGCAGTCATAAAAAAATAAGTTTATTTTATTTTGAAGGGCTGCAGAGTAGCTTCTTCTTCAGGGACTTCAACTGAACTTTGTGACAATAATTTTCATAAGCATTATGAGAAAGCAGAACTGAGATTTTGATTTTTGCTTGATGCTTGTAATGCAACAGAAGGGAACGAGAAAAATCACAGGAAACGTATTGTAATTTTAAGATATGCACTGTGAAAAAGAATGCCTCAACTTTAAAAGAATGCTTCAACTTCAATAACAACAGTTTTTTAAAAAAATATTTTATGTATTAAGAAGTTTTTGTTTGTTTCCCATATGAATAGAAGTTCATATTTAGGAATTATTTTTGCAGCTTCAGGATGATTAGGTGATAGAAGGCTGTAAATGTACCACTTGTTGGAATTAGTACAGTGTTACCTCGGGTTACATACGCTTCAGGTTACAGACTCCTCTAACCTAGAGATAGTACCTCAGGTTAAGAACTTTCAGGATGAGAACAGGATGAGAATAGAAATCGTGCTCCGGAAGCATGGCAGCAGCAGGAGGCCCCATTAGCTAAAGTGGTGCCTCAGGTTAAGAACGGACCTCCGGAACAGAATAAGTACCTGAGGTACCACTGTAACTAAAAAGTCTGCAGACAAGTAGTTACCAAGGCTAGGGTGTTGGCTCCTATATATAAAGAATCTGCTTGATCCACTTCACGTTTGGAAGAGATGACATGATAGATGGGACAAAGGAAGTTATGGCTTCTGGTAAAACAACCAGAATTACATTGAAAATGCTTTGCCTTCCACACCTATCTTTGAACTGGCTTGAGAGTGCTGCAGGCTATCACCTACCTTTGACCTATCTCTTACTTTTTCTGCTGATGCATAGTGATGCAGAAGCAATGAAGTCACTGAATAGAATCTACTGGATGTCATGGCACAAAGCCTAGGATGTTGCTGCTTAAGGGCTTGTGTACACTTGCTGGAATCCACATTTTCTCCCTTTGAATTTGACCTTATTAGTCAAATTGAAGTTGAAGATCAAACCTGCTTGATCCTGTCCAGACCAGCAGCTATTCCCTTTTGTCTTTGTCTGCACCTTACCATCTGTTCATTTGAATGTGTTAGTTTTGCACAACCAGGGCATGAACATAAGAATCAGCTGAAAAATTGTGTCTGCCCAGGAATGGCACACATCCAGGAATGGGGGGGGGGGGGAATCAAGGCAATGCATCCACTGTCGGAAAAGCAGTTTGGATATATTTTTCAAAATGTACCACTGGAATAGGGAAATCTGAATTTACAAGGGAAAACCAAAGGGACAGGGGCTGTTTGAGGGTGATGTCATGTGGATGTCGCTACTTAAATGGGAATGCAAGCAGCTTAAAGTGCATATTAAAAGGAGCTCTACTCCCTTCTCAGAGGCACATACACATGGTGGGTGGTGCCAGAAATAAAAGTGGGTGGAGCAATGGATTTAAATTTTACCGCTGTGCAGTGAACTAGTTTCTACACACACCTCTCTATCCTCCATCCAGGAAGCAAGAGTCATTATCAGAGTTCAGTGATGCATTCCAGCCCAGGTGGGTGTGAAGCAAGACCAGTGAGGCCTGTGGCTTGGGGTGAGAAGGTTCTCCATCCCTGCTCCTTTGTAGCAGCCCAAAATTGCTCAGGGGAAGGGATGGAGTAAAGAGCAATCAATGAAGGAAAAGGGATGAGCAAGGTTGAGGGCAGAATCTTGAAGGGGAAGGCCCTTCCTCCCACCCATGGATTCTTTCCATGAAATTTCCTTGCCCTTCTGCTAGCAGCTAGCTAACACCTCATCAGTCAATATGAGGATTAAGAATTTTTTTAAAGCACATCTTTGTACAGTCTAGTCAACAATACTGGAAGTAGCCAGGGCCTTTTTTCAGTAGGAACTCACTGGAACTCAGTTCCGACACCTCTCAGGTGGGCGCCATTGCCATTATAAGAGAACAAGGGAGGTATTCATGGTGCTTCTGACACCTCTTTCTCTACAAAAATTGTGCTGGAAGCAGTGTATCATAACTTACAGATGGGGACAGGCAGGTGTACTCCTGTGCAAGAATTAAGATCCAATGGAAAAGATACAGACATGTAACCCTTAATTTGTTATTCAAACCTGCAGTGCAAATCCCAGCGATTCTCATTGAAAAGAGACAAGAAAATTTGCATTTGCATCCTGTCCTTGATTCCATTAAGTCAAAACAGCTTGATTTAGACCTGGTTGACCTTCTCCACAAAGAGGCATGCTGTTTTTCACAGTGGAACCTAGCCGATAATGTGTGGATTGTAAAACATGCTGGATTAATCATGCAGAAAATCATGCAGAAGAGGAGGACGACACACACCCCTCCACTCCCTGGTTTATGCACATGTACGCTGAAGGCTCTTTAGCTCTTTGGAACCTCTTTTATGCCTTTTGTACTATAAACTGGAAATCCATGCCTGACATGGCATTTAAATGGGTAAATAAATTAGGGGGTGTCTTTAAAATACAAAAATAAGTTGGAAATCCATTCCTAAAACCCTGATAGCTCAAAGAATGCCCCTGCTTCATGAAATGTAATCTTTATCCAAAACTAATGTTTTGTTTTTAAATATAACCCCTGTATAAATTAATCTTATTGCTCTGCATATGAGGTAACTTGCTCTTAACCTTCATTAAATACCTTGTAGGATAGGCACCTATTTGTTCAGCAGCTGTATGTGTGAAGCTGCACATACTAACTCACAGATAACTATCATAATTTAAAATGATGACTGAATAATTAGCTGATCCAAGAATGGGAAGACATTTCTTCACTTATAGAGTAACATTAATGCCAGGATTACAAAAGCTTTTGCAACAGCAATCTATGTGAGCAATTAAAAAAACAACAACCCACAAAATTATCTAAACAGGAAGTGAAATTTATAACTCATACAAAATAATGAAGTATTTTGTAAAAAGAGGAAATTGATTCATCATGGGTAAATCTTGCTCCAGGATATAACTGTCAACTATTTCCAAAGACTTACATGCCACTGTTGACAGCCAATCTATAATGAAACACTAGCTTTTCACATCCTAATACAATATGTACGTTGCAGATATACTAGTTAGTGGAAACATGTCTACAGTGAAGATGCGTTCACTAAAAGTTACCAGTTTTTTTAACTAAGGCTATGAAAATAACAACTCACTAACTCTTTAATTTTAGAAAAGCATCAGGAACTATAAAATCTATTTTATATTAAGACACCTGAAAAGCATGCTAATAATCTGATGTGTGAATAAAAGGAGGACTATTCAAAAAAGGACATCCATATACATTTACAGGAGGCAACAAACTACAAAGTGAAAAGCTTTCTTCAAAGTTAAGATTTCAGTGAAATTTGCCCACAATCCAAAATTTATGGATTTTTAAAAATAGTTATCCAAACTATAATGAAGTAGCCTCATGGTTCAGGTAGCAAATGAGAAGACTGGCAAGCTGCATTCCCATCCAGCACAGATGGGGCTGCCTGTCACTGCCACCATCACCATAGCTGGCTGCCTCCCCACTGGCTACTATAGCCACTGACACCCACAAGGAAGTGCCATCACCAGTACTCTAACAGGGCTCTCCTGAACCACCATTCCTCACTCTGAGGAAAGCTTCCTTTCTCAGAGCAAAGCATCGTGGGGATAGTGGCTGTGAAGATTCCTGGATCCAGTTCTACATTGTGAGGGTGGCAAATCTTGGTTCAAATTTAAATTTCAAGATGCATTTGACACTGTCATGGGAAACTAGTGGTGGCAGATGTGGTCTCCATGGCCACTTCAATAATGCCTCACTCTGAGGAAGGACCCCATCCTCAGAGTGAGGCGTCCATTCATTCATTGAGGCCCTCCTCAAACCTGTTGCTTTCCCTCCTTTTTCTTAGGGAAGATCCAATGTAAAATCCATGCCACTGTCAGTGTATCATTTGGGGTTCCTAGTACAGACTTACAACACAAGCACCATGATTCAATCCAGTGTTAGAAACTCAGATATATAAGCTAAACACTAAATGGCACCTTAAACCTAGGTTACGGTCACCGCAATGGAATGTCTATGTGCCTGTTCCTGCCCACCCGATGGAAATTATTGGTTGTTGTCGTCGTTATCATTTGTATGACTTTATATTTTAGAGAACGAATCTCAAAGCCGTTTAAAACACATTAAAACATCAAACAAAACAATCCAGAATAAAACAAATTCAAGCCTCAAGGAAAATATTTCAGATCCTTCTCTAAGTGACGTTTTGCTTTCCCCAGTCTTCAACCTGGCACTCAGAAATCTCTACACGGTCGCAACTGGACCTGTGCCAGTCACAAAATGAGCCTCACACCTGGCTAATTTCTAATACTGATCCAATCCCATTCAATATTACAAATCTTGAAAGAAAAGTTTCTCAAATTATATTTTCCACATTTCTGGTATTATACCATGGCTCACAACAGGTCTGACTATATCCCTTTTCAGGCATTCAGACTGAAAAGTGCAAAGGGGCCAGTGGGAATTTATGCGGGGAGTCCCACCCCTTTGATGTTGCTGTATCAGCTGGGCTCATTCCCCAACCAATACGTGATCAGTGTTAGTCTTCAGGGAGCTGTTTTACTTGCATATAGGGCTTTCAATATGGGGATGGGAACCCCAACTGTCAGTGATATTTTTGTTTATGCTGCTTGACTGTTACATTGGTCTCTGTAGTATACATGTTCAAATCTCTATTGAAATTTATTTTTGTTTCTCCTCTGTAACTCATCCGGTACTGTAGATGAACAAGAATTTGTTTGTTTGCAAGATGGAATATAGGAAGTGACCCTTTTATTTGTGTGACAATGTCAGAGCCAAATTCAGTATCCATTATACAAGCCGATCCTTTGAAACATGCACAACAATTTAGCATGCCCTCTCTCTGTAGGAAAGGAGATGAAACAACCTGAAGGAAACACATAACAATTTAAGAGATTGGTTTTGTGGAGGTGGTTTCAGGAATTAAGTGGGCAGCTGCTCATTAGATGCACAGCGCATTAACTACATTATAGACACATAGTAATTAAGCAGCAGGAGTACCTCTTAATTCTTGACCTGGGAAGGCGCTATTCATGCATTTACTCATGTGTACTCCTGGCCCCACTTGCAACCTTTGCATGTTGAGCATGGAGATCTGAAAACCTTTGCACAAGCATCTGCTTGTGAATAGGGACTCCAGGTGAGTGACATACCCAGTTGCTTCCATGGATGCCCTCTAGGCAGACAGTTGATTTCATGAAAGATTCCGTTCAGACCTTTGCACTCAGCATGCAAAACTGGGGTGAAGCAACAGCGTTACAATGCATGTGCAAGGCTATAATCACAACTCCACACCACCTGCTGCACACAAAAGTCCTACATGTAAGTAAATGCATGACTAGGGCTATACGTGCATCCAAATGCAGATATAAATAAACAACTCATTTAAAAGAACACAAATCAAACTAACAGTGCAATCCTGTGTGTGTTTATTCAGAAGTAAGTTCCATTATGTTTAGGATTGCAGCATAATAGTTCATGTTTGTTGGGATTCTCCAGACTGAATGGATCAAGGCAGTAGGCAATCTGCTTGAGTGATATATGCAAATACAAACAAAAACAACACCTCAACAAAATTTTTGAAACCAGAGACTCACCAAAAAATGTCAGAGCCAGTGTGGCATAGCAGTTATAGAGTCTGTCTAGGACCTTGGAGATCAGGGTTCAAATCCTCACTTGGATGTGAGGCTCACTTGGGTGACCTTGGGCTAGTCACTAACTCTCAGCGTAACCTACCTCACAGGGTTGCTGTGGGAATTAAATAAGGAGAGGTGAACTCTGTATGCCACCTTGACCTCCTTGGAGAAAAATGTGGGATATAACTGCAACAAACAAGATACAGTGGTACCTTGGTTTAAGAACAGTCCTGTTTACGAATGATTTGGTTTATGAACTCCGCAAAACTGGAAGTAGTGTCCTGGTTTGCGAACCTTACCTCGGTCTAAGAACGGAATCCGAACAGTAGAAGGGCACCAGTGGCGGGAGGCCTCTTTAGGGAAAGCGTGCCTCAGTTTAAGAACAGTTTCAGTTTAAAAACGGACTTCTGGAATGGATTAAGTTCGTAAACTGAGGTACTACTGGACTGGTTTCTGTGTAAAACCACCATACCAGACAGACACTAAAACAACAACTTTTCTGTCTCGAAACAATGAAGTGCGTCTCTTAACATATAATTAGCAAAAGCTGAGAAGTGTGCCTGTGAGTAATGGGTCAATGGAATCCCATCTGCTCAGCTGACTAATGTGTTCCTATGATCTGCAGGAAATGCAGCAGAATAAAGCTCTGATATTCACTGCAGTGCTCTCACATCAGCTCCTGTGACCTGAATGCTAAGGTGTCCTACTCCAGGGATGTGTAATCCGTGGCCCTCCAGATGTTCTCACAATTCCTTGTCATTGTCCATGCTGACTAGGGCTGATGGAAGTCTGAGTCCAGAACCACTGGGAAGACCCCAGGTTCCCCGTACCTGCTGACTGTTCTAGCAAGAATGGCAGACCAAAATGAGCACAGGCATCAGATCCAATCATGCAGGCAGATGTTGGAGCTCCAAATAAAATACAATGCTCATATGACCTGATTATTTTTAACATAGAAATTATTTAATATAGGCAACGTATCACTATAGATATTTATGGAATATTTACAGTAAACACTGATATAGCAGTGCAGTCAAGTGATTTAACAGAATTAGAGTGAATGGTTTAAAGAAATTCTAACAAGGACCCTTATGTGTGGAACCATTAACCCCATGAGCTGAGTTTCCACTTGCTGTTGTTTGACTTTATAAATGGAATTTCTGTGTGTATCTGTGGTGGGGTTGTTTTTTCAAAGTTGTTTACTTTTGCTCATATGACAAGAACAGAGCCTGATTCAAAACACTGTTAGTAGGATAGCAGACTGCATAAACAGCAGAATTTTCCTGCTTCAAATGTTGCTGGACACACGGGGCGGGGGGAAGAGGTTGGCAAGCACTCTTAAGATCATTTGTGCATAAACCAATCTACACGCTACTAGGTTCGTGGAAATATTTGAGATGCAAATATGTATCCTAGCTACTCTCATGTCTTCCTCTCCCTGTTGTTGTTGTTGTTGTTGTTGTTGTTGTTTCCCTTCCCCAACTTCTATCTTTTTCACCATCAACTTTTAAAGTCCTTGACACAGTGACTTCATATGTTACTTGTTAAATTTCCATGTATATTAACAGCAACTGATACATAATAACATGAACATGGGGAGTTTTGTTTGATTTATATGCCAAATTAATTGTGATGTTTCTGTCCTGGTCTTTTTGAGTTGTAGTGGTTTAGTTTCTATATTGGAAAGAGCACTAGCTCAAATACCAAATATATTATTAACTTATTTCAGGAAGAGTGTCTTCTATAGTGACAAATATTCAGCAAAGGACTGTCTGTGGCCTTTTCATGTGCCCTGTATGTGGTGCCCCTAAATTTAGATCAATATTCAAAACTCCTATTGTTCTAGGCGCATTTTGCAACAGGGAATTTCACTAGTGCAAGCAGTTTCTGAGCTTTGAGTGAAGTACTGCGCCTAAGATTTCAGATTAAAACTGCAGAGTGGAAGGAAAGGAGGACCCTTTTCTGCTTACCCACTTCCAGCTACTTTCCAAAGACCGGAGAAGAGACCCTCTTAAGAATATTAGGGAGGTGGGCAGGGGAATGACCAGACCATGTGAAAAATGAACATAACATTTTAGCTGCAGTTCATTTATTTTCAGCTTTGTATTCTTGTTATTAAAAAAGCGCACCCAAACATTCTGTTGTTGTGCCCATAACCTCGTGATCCTTAAAATATTGCAGGACCACAGTTTGCATCAATCACAGACAGCATGTTTAATGGCCAGGGATGATGGGATTTGTGATTCAACTATGTCTGGTGTGCCACAGGTTCCCTAACTCTGATCTAGATTAGGTTAGAAATTTGCATGATAAAAATAAGTAAACAGCCTGAGCACAAACCTCTGATTATGGGGATGCACCCAGTTACTTTCACATCTAGGGCACAATGATTCCTGACTGCAAGTATGACAAGTTAAAAGGTGTAAGAGACAATGTAGACTATTTACATTGGATATTTCACATTAGATATAATTTGCCTGCTAATTTTGCCCTCTGTTCATTTTGGAAAATTTACTTTCAATTTTTATGAAGTCTTTTTCAGTTCCTTAGAGCAGGTGTAGTCAATGTGGTGCCCTCCATTTGCTGCTGGACTGCCACCTCTGATCATTCACCATGTTTTCTGGGGCTGATGAGAGCTGGAGTCCAATAGCACGTGGGTGGCATCAAGTTGGCTACTCATGTACATGCTGTCTAACAGTGCAATCCTGTGTGCACCTACTTAGAGGTTAAGCCTCACTGAATTCAGCAGGATTTCCTCAATGTTAGGGATCAGGGAGAAATTCAAATCAGTTCGTGTTTAAAGCCGAATATATCAAATTCCCACTTTCCAAAGCAATACAAGAACTAAAACATAGCCATCTTTCAAAATTTGCACTTATCTAAATTTTGCAATCCAGTTCTCCATTCCCTCCATGCAATATTAGGAGAAATTGTGCACAGAAATGAATATATTAGTGAAAATAACATATATTTGGAGAAATTGATGGCAAAAATGTGTACATTAGTCAAAACTGCATACAAAAATGTGTTTATTAGGATAAATTCACACTAAAAACATGAAGAATTTGCATTAGGAGTTTAAAAAAGAAAGTTCGCAAATTGCTGCAGAAATGTACAGAACTGAATTTAAGGTTCGAAAAATGATAAACTGAAATTGACAGATCCTTCCATTGCTACTCTCAGCTAACTGTGCCTAGGATTGCAGCCTAAGTGGGCCATCACTACAGAATGTGCCAAGCGCTGATCAAACTACAAATTGAAAGCAGCATGTTTAATATTATTATTATTATTATTATTTGCTCCAAGGCGACATAAAAGCTTAGTTGTGTATGTAGTTCTCCGCACAACCTGCCAGGAAAAATATAGGAGGAACACAGCCTGCAAGTAAACACCTGCCACTTTAGATGACACCTGGAATTAAACTGGTGATCTCTAGTGTGAGGCATGATTTGCTGTATTTAGAGTTTAAACGCCTACCTCTCTCCACCTGAGGCTGTAACCTCATCTGGACTGGACACAGAGGTGGAAGCCTAACATGATTGACCATACGTTACAACAACAACAGCAGCAGGGCAAGCCACTAAATTTACAAGAAGCTTTGAAGTTCTTCACATTCGCAGAGAGAAACTGACCTTCAAGTGACAGGTTTTTTTACACGGTTAAGTTTCCTGAGACAAATATGTTAGGCATTCATACTCTTTAAGAGCTTTTTTCAGACAAATGGAAGTCTTCTACATGACAGGTTTTATCCGGATAGAGGAGGAAATGTCAAGAGCTAGATAAAAGAAGATAAAAGGCAGAGCAGTAAGCTATGAACCTTCTGGCTCTTTCACCATCACCACTAATCTAGTGCATGCTTGAATAACAGAGTAAACAGGGGACAGAAATTGACAGATGTGATCCTCTACCAAACTCCATTTTGAAGTTATCTTCTTAGAAAACCTGGAAGTGCTGATGCCCCACCTGATGTCTAGAAAGGTATAGGGATGCACCATTTGGCCCCATCTACATCCAAGGACCCTATATCTCCCCGCCCTGCAAGGATCTTTCTACCACGTCTCCCTTTGTAAGAAGGGCAATCTGGTCTCCAGATCTACACTGCTTCACTTATTCTGGCTGCCTATCAAGATCCACTAATGTTCAGGGCTTGGATTACAGGGGAGCTAGAGATGGATGGGCCCTCTTATATTTTGTGGTTGCTCCTTTATAGGCTGCTTATAGCCTGTGTTCGCATAGGGCATTTATGCATATGCGAGCTACTGTTTCCATCTGTGCATGCATTTGTGCACCTTCTTCTACACACAAGTTCTTTAAATTTCGTGTCTCCGAAATCTATCTCAGTGGCTCCCATCTAGTGCTTGATGAGATATATTTGTGCTGTGAGTATTAGAATCTTAATACACTGGCACCACTAAGCCCATCAACTGACCCCGGTGCAAATAATAATAATAATAATAATAATAATAATAATAATAATAATAATGGAATACCCCACCCATCTGGCTTTGTTTCCCCGGCCACTCTGGGCAGCTTCTAGCAAACTATAACAACATAATAAAACATTAAACATTAGAGCACGGGTGTCAAACACAAGGCCCGCGGGCCGAATCCGGCCCGCCAGACCTCGTCATGTGGCCCGTGTAGCTGCCGCCGGCCTTCACCTTTTATTCTCGCTTTTTTTTTTTTTTGGACACAAGAAAGCCGCCTCTTCAGCGCATGTGCGGCAGCCTACAAGCCAGAGAACGTCTGCCCTCTAGCGGCGCCGGCCGTTCTACACAGGAAACCTTCACTTTACATGCATTCAGGAAACCTCCACTTGTTTTTATATTGAGCGCATATTGAGTCCTATAGATACAACCGGCCCTTTGAGGGTGACCAAACTGCTGATGCGGCCTCCGATGAATTTGAGTTTGACACCCCTGCATTAGAGGTCTGCCTTCAGATGTCTTCTAAAAGTTGTGTAGTTCTTTATCTCTTTGACATCTGATGGGAGGGCATTACACAAGGTGGGTGCCACTGCCGAGAAGGCCCTCTGCCTGGTTCCCTATAACTTCACTTCTTGCGGTGAGGGAACTGCCAGAAGACCTTTGGAGGTGGACCTCAGTGTTCGGGCTGAATGATGGGGGTGGGGACCCCCCCCCAAATAATCAATTATATTGATTATTTCACCATTTCAATTTGTGTGTGTGTGTGTGTGTGTGTGTGTGTGTGTGTGTGTGTGTGTGTACAGGATACAAAAACTGACCTATTAATTTGAACTACCTCCATTAAAAGAAATAACACATGGTAGTTCTTCGGAAAACACAATCCAAGATCCTGCTGCAAACAGCACTGGATGCAGTGGGGGTATTTTGCCCCATTGTCCCTGCATCAGTAGCTAGTCTCTCCCCCTGAATTACTCTTCAGCACTCTTGCAGGATGCCCACCACAACATTACAAGCAATACTCAAAGGCTCTCTCAAGGCAGGTTTCTACCAGTCCCTCAAATCCTATCCTGAAGGTTGCCAGACAAGCATTTGACCTAAGCCTTGCAGAGTAAGGTGTCAACCATGAGTTGTACCAAAGAGACTTTTCCTTGGGTTGCCTGGCAAAAGGCAGATTCCAGACAATCCTGAATCCCAGCCAGTGCCATATCTCAAATTAAGCTCTGTCGATGATTTAGAAAATTACATCTTACAACTAGGTAGAAATCCTACAGAGAATGCAAGATTTAATTCATAACTTAATTATAGCTGAATTAGCCATTGACTTGAACGTCAACTATCTAGGACATGTCTACACACGTATTTCCTTTGCTGTCACAGTTTTAAATCAGTGTCCAAATAAACGAGGCATCCTGTTGCATCAATTCAAGCTGCCATACTACCTACCTACCCAGAGCTTTGTCTAGTTTAGCTTTCTTATGCTGTGTTCACCTATATGTCCGAATATAAAACAAATCCCTACGATGCCACCCAACCCAATCCAAGCCTCAGTTCTCTATGTAAGAAACAGACCAAGGAACAGCACGTTTGTGTCTATTTATTACTAAGTGTTAAGTGGCGACTGGCAAACGTGTGAGATGGATCATAAATCAAGCCACAGTCTGAATGCTTATCACCTGGTAAATATGTACAGTGCTTATGATGGAGCCAATTTGCAATGAAGAACTATCCAGTGAAAAGTTACTGATTTATGTACATAACATGTGGCAACAGACTGAACCAAACTTAGCATAATGGACTTTTACACGCCATCCGACTACAAGCTTGGAGCACCACTGTTACAGTCATCAAACCACCTAAACCACCTTGTTGCAGCCTCTTTGGGGGAGAGCAGCACATCCCGTTTCATTGCTGTGACAAATCAAAACCACTCTGTACTAACCAGTTTGGGCAACCTTTTGAACTACACAAATAGCCAGACAGGGCTGTGGCCCCCAAACGAGTTAAATATAAACATTAACAAAAATTGCCAGGACAACCAATTCCCACAAACACTGGCAAAACCAGCATGAGAGCGCTGTGGCTTAGTTCTGAGAAGTTACTTCTCTACAAAGAACACAAACGTCAAGTCAGACAAGTGGCAGAGTAGTCTGCAGAAAACTTGTCCGAGGATTGGAATCCTTTTGCAGAACATCTGAAGAGCCATTAGAATTGCACAAAAACATGAGCAGCATTTGAAATATCAGCAACAGTAGAGAGGCATTAAGGCCAATAACCCAGGATGTATATGTGTTTGTGTGTGTGCTTATGTGTGTGTATATATATATATATATATATATATGTGTGTGTGTGTGTGTACACACACATATAGAAGCATGTGCACACACCTATATATATATATATATATATATATATATACACACACACTCACACATATACGGAGTGTTAAAATACACAGCATTAAAGGATAAACATAGAGAGGTTTACCATATTTCAAACAGTGAAAATCTGGACAGAAAAGTTGGCAAATTGTTGAGGGAGGGGGCTTTTCTTAGTTTTGCCCAGAGTCATTGACCTTTTTCCTTTTTGGGGGGTGGGGGGCAGAGTTGTTGAGCTCCTTTTACTTAAGTTTTGCGCAAAGTGGTTGCAAAATCGCAAAAAAGAGCTACCTATCATACACCACCATGCAGGGTGTGTGTGTGGGGTGTGTGTGTGTGTGTGTGTATTTTTAATGGTTGACCATGATTCATCAAAGCTATTGCTGATGGCAAAGTATTTGCATATGGGTTTTTTTTAACAGAACTTTTCCATAAAGTCCCCCCCCCAAGGTTTCTCTCTCCCCCCCCCCCAAAGAAAGCGCACATCCCCTTGTGACAGTGTGGCCATGTGTCCTCTCCCCCGCCATGTCCCCCTTTCCCCCCCCCCCAGGGGTCCAACTTGGAGAGACTTATTTTGAGCGGCCGTCCGAAGCGTCCTCTGGGAAAAGATGGCCAGCCTGGCGAGGGGAACAGGTGGCTGCAGCTACGTGGCGAGGAAAGGCTACTTACTGGGTCAAGGCAGCTTTTTCCTTTTTAGCGGCGGCCGCCCCGTCGTGCTGGAGGTCAGTCATGAGGAGGAGCACCATTCGGAAAGGGGAAGCCGAACTCCCGTTTCCCCCTTGTCCCCTCACGGCCAACCCACTCCTGGCGGGGGCTAGAAACTTTCGCCCCCGTCCCCTCCTCTTCCCTGCTTCCTGTCACCTCACGACGCTCCGCATCCTCCGAGGAAGAAAAGAAAGAAGGAGAGAAGGAGAGAAAGAGAGAGGAGGAGGAGGAGAAGTTTCGCAGCCCCGCCCCCCCCACCGCCCCGCGCGCACCTCAGCCTCGCTAACCTGAGCGAGTTTCGACCGGTCTCCGTTCGCGACCGAGAAGGAGAGAGGGAGGGAAAGCCCCGCCGAAGGCCCGTCCCATTCTCAACCCGCAGAGCGAGTCCCGGCGAGGCTGGAGGGAAGGAGGAGGAGGAGGAGGAAGAAGAAGAAGAAGAAGAAAGGAAACCGGCCCGACGAGCTCCTCTGAGAGGGAGCCGGTGGCCCAAAACGTGCCCGGGAAGAGCGGGGCATGTCGGGTATTCACCGCGCGAGAACATTCCAGAAGGCGGCGGTTTTTTTGGGGGGGGGCCGAGCTGCCCCCGTTGGCTGCGGAAAGGCCTCGTGAGGGGAAGGGCCTTCGATCGGATTTTCCCGCCTTTTTTTTTTTTTTTAGGAGGGGGATGGCGCTTTTGAGGGGGAAAGAAACGAAAAATGCTCAACCATTTCTTGGGTTGGGTCCAAAAATAAATAAATAAAAGCTCGAAAGCTTTCGGGGGTTTCCTAGAAAGAAACTAAAGCACACCCGTTGTGGGGGTTTCCAGAAAAAAAACACCACAACTCAACCATGTTGGGGGGCTTCCCAAAAAGAAAAAAACCCTCAACAACTTTTGGGGTGTCCCTAGCTGCTTATTTCGTTCGGTTTAGGGTTGCCGTATTTCCAAAAGTAAAGTTCCAGACACCTGCAAAGTTTCCTTTTTGAAGGGTGCCAAAATTGGGTACAAACCCAAACCTCCCGCCAAAATTGTGATTTTCAACTTCCAGGTTCCCCCCCCACACACACACCGTGTTTACACATGAAAACCAGGAATTGCCTGACATGTCGGAAGCCTAGTTCCATTTCTGGATTGCTTCCGGTGAAACACCTCAAAGCACTTCCACAATACTGTATAAGCATGAGGACATACCCGCCAGTTGCTCCAGCCACTCAGGGCAGCTCCCAACATAATTAATAACACAATAAAACATTTAAAGCAACCTTCCCATACAGGGCTGCCTTCAGATGGCATGGAGGTGGGATAACTCCAAACCCTCCAACATTTCTCGGAAGAAAATAGGGATTTTTGGAATTTTAATTTGGACAAAGATGGGAAGTATTACTAAAGAAACTTGCTTGTTGTCCAAAATTAATGTTACTGAATATTTCGGATGACGCCAATGCAGATACATTGTCAAAAGAATTTGTCTTATTATTGGCAGCGCAAATAGTAATTGTGACTCAGTGGAAAACAGCCCAAAATCTTGCACTATATTCTCACTCTGGAATAAAGCCATAACAGAGAAAATCACACATTATTTGAGATTTCAATAAGACACCTTTTATACGATTGGGCATTCTTTTGTGACATATAAAGAGGAGCCACCATTTTCAACCCAACCCTCATGGCAAATCTGAAGCTATACTTGATCTGATATCACCAATAGTCTTCACTTGGAGTTTGTTATTTTAACTCACATGCAACTCATGCCTATTTTACAGTTTTCCATCTTTGGATATTCATTTGTTGTTATCTGTTGATTTAAAAAACCTTTATCAAAAATAAAAAAACAAAACAAAACCCTTTACCAAAACCCACAAACAGGCATTTAAAAACATGTTATGTCGTGGGAAGATGTTCCAAAATGTAAGCTCAGTTTCTCCATTCTACAGAGTGGACCTTTTGAAAAGATGCTATCTTCAGGAGACCGTCTCCTGCGGAGTAGAGTAACCCCTTGGATATATAAGGCGTAAGATGATCTTTTCGATATCCTTGTCCAAAGCTGTATAGGGCTTTGTATACCACCAGCACCTTGAACTTAGCTAAACTGGTAGACAGTGCTCACTTCCAACTTGGCTTGAATGACACAATGTCAACAGAAGCATGTGTATTGATGTTGCTCTCAGGCTAAGTGTCATTAGCCTGGTTTCATTATAAGTCCATTTCTCCCCTGCCCATGCATTTTGCCTCTCTAACAGCTGCTGGAGAACCAAACGCTTTTTAAACAGGTGAATTTCTCCCTTTTAAAATATCCATATGCCAGAAAAAACTTGACCCACTAACTGCTTGTGCACCAGGAAGCTGTGAAGAGCCCTATCAGAAATCAAAATAGGGGCCCTTGTGTCTTTTCTTAAGGAATCCACAAGGTTGCATTTTCTGGTTCCCAGCCCCACTCCACTCCTTGATGAATGCCATATCTGATCATGCTACTGTTTCCTGGATTACATTACCTTCAGTTGCTTCAATAACACCAGGTTGCATAGCTTCCACAACACCAGTTTGATAATGCTTGAGGAATTCATATATTGCAAATTGAACTGACCCAGTCCCCAACCTCCTCAGCTAATGTATGAACTGAAAAATAGTTATCCATCAGACTTTTTCTGAATACAGGTGACTCTCTACTTATGCTGGGGTTATGTTCCGGGGATAGTGCCTAAAGCCAAAACCAGGTATTGTCAAAACACATTGGGTTCAATGGCAGGTGGGATTGCTAAAGTCTTTTTTCCCTTTTGATTTTCTTCCCTTTTTTTTGCCAAGCCTGTAAAGCTGAATGTGCACAAGTTAAATGCGCTTAAGTTGCGGGTTACTTCTACTGCAATAGTTCTTTGCCCAAAACATTATGAAAACAACTTTTAAAATGTTTGTTTTGGGATAAAATATATTCTGAAATATATTAAAACCTGTTTGGAAAGTCATATTTGATACATATGTAAATACAAATTATTCTTAATATTTTATTTATTAAAATATTTATAGACCACAATTTCATAAAAAGTGCCTTACGACAAGAATACTTAAAACCACATTGTAAAACCATATTAAAAAGTTAAAAACAGACATTGATTAACCATTGTGGAGAGATTTATTCTTTATTGCCTGGATAAGCTTGGCAGAATAGAAAAGTTTTCAGCAGGTGTTTAAAAGCTAAAGCAATTTAAAAATTTGCAGAAAAATGTGGGCATAGAATGGAATGGACTTATGGCTGAACACATGTGAAAGTGTGAGTAACGATGACAAAATTATGCTCCACAACGTCCATTGAATGAGACGTGCTCCCAGGAAGGTGACTATAGGACTGCAGCCTTAGACACTGTGATTGTATTAATCTTGGGTAAAACCTGGCAAATCATTTTAATCTTGAGATGGTGCCAGCAGCGACAAACAGGAAGCAGAATCCCCAGTACTTTATTTGCATTACAGTGGTACCTCGGGTTACAGACGCTTCAGGTTAAAGAGCTTCGGGTTACAGATTCCGCTAACCCAGAAATAGTACCTCTGGTTAAGAACTTTGCTTCAGGCTGAGAACAGAAATTGCACGGTGGTGGCACGGCGGCAGCGGGAAGCCCCATTAGCTAAAGTGGTCTTCAGGTTAAGAACAGTTTCAGGTTAAGAACGGACCTCCAGAACGAATTTCTGAATTAAATCAGAACCAGTGAAGGCGGTGAAGGTCCTGTGTGAGTGCCTGGAGGCTGTTGGAGGATGGATGGCGTCTAACAGATTGAGGTTGAATTCTGACAAGACAGAAGTACTGTTTTGGGGGGCAGGGGGCGGGCGGGTGTGGGGGATTCCCTGGTCCTGAATGGGGTAACTGTGCCCCTGAAGGACCAGGTGCGCAGCCTGGGAGTCATTTTGGACTCACAGCTGTCCATGGAGGCACAGGTTAATTCTGTGTCCAGGGCAGCCGTCTACCAGCTCCACCTGGTACGCAGGCTAAGATCCTACCTGCCCGCGGACTGTCTTGCCAGAGTAGTGCATGCTCTAGTTATCTCCCGCTTGGACTACTGCAACGCGCTCTACGTGGGGCTACCTTTGAAGGTGACCCGGAAACTGCAATTAATCCAGAATGCGGCAGCTAGACTGGTGACTGGGAGTGGCCGCCGGGACCACATAACACCGGTTCTGAGAGATCTGCATTGGCTCCCAGTACGTTTCCGAGCACAATTCAAAGTGTTGGTGCTGACCTTTAAAGCCCTAAACGGCCTCGGTCCTGTATACCTGAAGGAGCGTCTCCACCCCCATCGTTCAGCCCGGACACTGAGATCCAGCGCCGAGGGCCTTCTGGCGGTTCCCTCATTGCGAGAAGTATGGTTACAGGGAACCAGGCAGAGGGCCTTCTCGGTAGTGGCGCCTGCCCTGTGGAACGCCCTCCCAGCAGATGTCAAAGCAATAAACAACTATTTTACTTTTAAAAGACAACTGAAGGCAGCCCTCTTTAGGGAAGTTTTTAATGTCTGATGCTGTACTGTTTTTAATATTTAGTTGGAAGCCGCCCAGAGTGGCTGGGGAAACCCAGCCAGATGGGCGGGGTATAAATAATAAATTATTATTATTATTAATTAAGTTCTTAACCCAAGGTACAACTGTATTGTATCATCAAGTTAAGTGACTTTGTTCACTGCATTAATGAAGCACTGACATATGCTGAAAAGAATTTTTCAGCAATTTCTCCTCATCCCATACTAGGGTGGATCTACACACAGGGGAAAAAGCACTATAAATAAATCAGAAATTAAATTGTTATGACAAAAGGAAAAAAAATGCTATGTAAAATTGCAAAGAAACATTCTTTGCTCTCCGATGCCATCTGGTTTTGTATGCTTATAACACATTCAAAGCGCTGGATTTTTAATTTTTTTTTTTACTAATGTAGCTGAGCCCCTAGTCTGTTTTATTCCAGATTAAAGAATTTGGGAACGCTCTCACATCCAAAAATAGGGTTTAAGAGGATTGCCAACTTTTCAACAATATTTCATTTATTTATTTCTAAAGCTGGCATCTTACTGACTACCTCAAGAGGTTCCCATGGTGTATTAACATACAGTATTAAAATGGTATTGAATTAATGTAAAAATAAAAATATAATCCAGTCATTTAAAGGAACCAGCACCCAAATCCAGCTGGCAGGTGAATATACTGTTGCTTGTGAATGACTCATTAAACACTTGAAGTTCCTTAAAACACTTGTGTAACTTCATTGAATCCATTGCAGAGTCACGCATATCCTAATGTGCAATTTCCTGTGGCTCGTTTTTCTTGTTCTCCTTGTATGTGGCTTATTCTTTTAACGTGTCAGAACATACTCTTACATATTCCTGTTACATTTATTTATTTATTTATTTATCTTGAGTCCCTGTCTTGCAATAAAATTTATTTCCCCTACATAACATTGAGCAACTACAGTATAATAACAGTATTTCACTTAGCATGCATAAGTCTCCAAAATACTTTTTTTGTGCTATGGTTGCAATGGACAGGGAAAATGTTCATTCTTCTCCGCCATCCGGCCTTTCGGATTGTGATGTCACATTGTTATTCTCCCCCTCCTCCTTCACAAATTGTTCTTTGATGACAGTAAAATGAGAGGCATCTCTGGAGGGCACAGGGTCTCCTTGTTCTGTGATAATAGATTCCTCAAGTCCTGCTGCTCTCAGCTGGGTTTACATTGAAGGACTTAAAACAACTTCGCTTCATTCTGTTTTGCTGTATAGTTGCAATTCTATACACTTGGGGGTGTTATTGTTTTCATTTTGATTATGTATTTTGTGGTTTTATATTTTGATTTCGTTCTGTGAACAGTCCTGAGACCTCCGGGTATAGGGCGGTTTATAAATAATAATAATAATAATAATAATAATAATAATAATACACTTAGCTCTTAAGCATTCAGCTGAATGTGTGAAACAGCAAGTGGGAACCATCAGCCCTTCACCCTCAGTGATGCTCTTGAATGCCCTTCCCTGCTGATGCTAATTGGCGCATAGAGTTTCCAACATGGGAATGGGAACCTTCAACAATGAGGAAACCCTGTGTGCAGTAGTGCTGGTTTTTAACATTGTGGCATAGCACCCACCCACCCTAATTTGCAATATAGGCCAGGTAAAAAAGTATGAAATATGGACTTTGAACCAGTTTGGGACGATATATCGCCCAGCCCTAACGCACATCATGATTCACAATATATTGCCAGGTCAGAAATTATGAAAACGATATTATGATACGGACTTTGAACCTGTTTGGGATGATATATCAATATATCGCCTAGCCCTAATGGGCAGGTGAAGCAGCTCCCTTCATTCTAAAGTTGATTATGCATTGGTCAGGGGTGTACCTGGTGCATAGCATCATTGAGGGGGAGAGTTTACCCTGTGCCTTTCCCCTTCGCACATTCAGACTGAGTGCCTGTAAAGAGTTTCACTTGGAAACCCCTCTGAGCTTCATAGGAGAGCTGGGAAGCTGGGCCATTCCATATCTATGAAACAAACCCAACTGAGCTCTTCCTATCCCATGGCGTCAACTGACTGGACATTCAGGAAGGCAGCTACTGAAACCTAAATGGCCTCTTGAAGCCAACATTCAGCCTGTAAGGCTTGCAGTCAGAAGACAGTGCTGGTGACACAGAAGACAATGTTTGGTGTCTGACTGCTAGGAGCCCTGGTCAAGATGCCCCTACCCCCAGCATACTGCATTAGCAAAATTATTTTAATTGTTACAGGAAACAACCTTTACTTTGCACGCGGGCTCAGACCTGGTGCCTTATGATTCCAAGTCAATAAACTAGAGCACAGATGCATAAAAGAGTCTTTGCCCTGGGCCTATCAGAATAGTTTAATTCTTAGTATATTTGCTTTGTCCACTATGGTCCTGCAAAGAACTTTGAAACTTAATAGTCTGCACAATTGTACTATTGGTCCAATAAAACAGATTAGCTAACCCTGCTTTATCTCCATTGTGTATGTATATGGATTCATTGAACTCACATGAAGTCCATCCAAATACCTCTCTTCCCTTAGGAAGCTAAGCATTGCAAGTAATATATTAACAGTCCTTGCAGTGCTCTCTGACAAACAGAGGCTGCAGGCAGCTATTGTGTAGTGTAGTCGGCGTGACATACTCCAACATTTCTCTGATGAAAATAGGGACATCCTATCCCAGAATAATAATGACAATAATTTTATTATTTCAACCGCACCCATCTGACTGGGTTGCCCCAGTCACTCTGGGTGGCTTTCAACTTATATAAAAACATTAAACATTAAAAAAATTCTGTATACCAGGGCTGCTTTCAGATGTCCTCTAAAGGTTGTGTAGTTACTTATCTCCTCAGATCAGGGGTTGCATAATTCCATACCCTCCAACATTGCTCCAATGAAAACAGGGACACCCTACCATACTCTCCAACATTTCTCTGATGAAAATAGGAACGTCATGAGGAAAAGCAGGACATTCCAGAATCAAATCAGAAACTGGGACGGCTTCTGTAAATCTGGGACTTTTCTTGGAAAACAGGGACACTTAGAGGGTCTGGCATGGTGCTATGCAAATGTTGTTGGATTCGAAGTCCCATTAGGCTCAGTCAGTCTGGCCAAGGGTCTGGAACGATGGCTGCATCTGGAGTACACTATGTTTGCTACCCCTGCTATACAAATAACTGAAAGCTGGTGAAAATACACAATCTGTGAAAATGCATAATTAATTTGGTCTTTGCTTGTTGGGAATATGCAAAGACTAAATCCCTATGAACGGGAAAAGCAGAAAGATCATGCAGATTGCAAAAGCGGCTATCGGTCCTTAGAGAGCTCCTTCTCAATTGCTCTTCGGGTATCCATACTCTGTGCAGCATGGAAGATTCTTGGCTCATTTGGATATTACTGCAGGCCCAATCTATTTTGGACTGCTTCTCATTCATTAACCAGAGGCCGTTGCTGAGGAATGGGCTATGGAATGGGCAGGCTTACTGGTGCTGATGTGGTTTGTATCCCACAATGTCTGGAGGGCGTCAGGACATGTGCTTATTCCTGCATGAAGTATGTGCTTCCACTACAGACGACAAAAGGTGTAAAGGGAGAGTCTAAGCCCATTCATCAGACATATTGAGACTCTTCCTCTTTGTGTCTTGCTCATTGCCAATATAAACCTGATGCCCCCCCTTCTTTGGACAGGAGGGGAATGGGTATAGCCAGGATTTTTTGGGGGAAGGCAGGCCTTTTGTTGGGGGAGGGGACACAAAGCCTCAGTTAGTCTATGTATTTTTTATTGATTTAGGGAGGGCTGCTACCCCTCCCTGTCCCCCCTTGGCTATTTCCCTGTGCTCGCTCTATGGTTTGAGTTCTCATACATTTGCATTGTCATGAATTGTGTGTGGGGGGGGAGGTAGACTCTCCATATACAGTGGTACCTCAGGTTAAGTACTTGATTCGTTCCGGAGGTCTGTACTTAACCTGAAACTGTTCTTAACCTGAAGCACCACTTTAGCTAATGGGGCCTCCTGCTGCCGCCATGCTGCCAGAGCATGATTTCTGTTCTCATCCTGAAGCAAAGTTCTTAACCTGAAGCACTATTTCCGGGTTAGCGGAGTTTGTAACCTGAAGCGTATGTAACCTGAAGTGTATGTAACCCGAGATACCACTGTATCTAAGTTTAATAAAGGGTCATAGAACCATAGAATTGTCAAGTTGGAAGGGACCGCAGGAATATTTTGCCCAACATGGGGGTCAAAACCCAGAGATTTAAGAGTCAGATGCTCTACCAACTGAGCTAATCCAGCTAGGATAGAATTTAGCTGCTTTTTGGAATATGAAGGGAAGATGCCAGGCCAGTGAAAAATACAGGCTGAACCAGTTCTCCTGTTCAGGAGATTGCTGATAGCAATGCCCTTATGAAAAACACAAGAAAAACGTAAGTATGGGGCCATTAAGAACGATTGATCATGCAGGCGCCGTTCTTCCCGCAGCTGAGAAGTGGACAGAAACAGAAGAATTGAGAGAGGCAGGTTGCCAGGGTCACAAGGGGGCATGATGACATCCCAGGAAAAGAGGGTGTCCTTTTACAACAGAGGTTTGGGGAGCAGGGATTTTCTGGGAAGAAGGAGCAGGAAGAACTCCATGCAGAGACTGAAGGGCAGTAGAAACAGTGGCGTAGCGTGGGGGGTGCAGGGGGGGCCGGCCGCACCGGGCGCAACATCTGGGAGTTAGGGTTAGGGGGTGCAAATCCACGGGTTAGGGGGCGCAAATTACTTGCCTTGCCCCGGGTGCTGACAACCCACGCTACGCCACTGAGTAGAAATGCTGGCTGGTTGGAGCAGGCTGTTACAGAGTGATATGGCAATGGTGCTTAGGATGCCTTTCGATCCAATGTTGCCCTGCTGGGAAGGACAAACCCCTCTGGAGATGTGAACTCTCTGTGTGTCAAGATTCAGGTTCTAAATAGTGTAAAATAAACTACATTTCACAAAGACTTGGGTCTCCACTGTGCCTCATTTTCTGCAAGAAACACAAACCCTGGTTATGTGCCAAGACCCCTGGAATCCCGCTACTGCCCAGCAGCAATTGGGGTGGCCAGTAACACTATGAATGCTGGATAGGGCATTGATGTCCCTGTTGGTGTTAATAATGGATTAGGGCTAATCAGGTCTCTAAATTAACTGAGTAGTTGAAAAGACTTCGAAGGAGAGTGGGAAACAAGCGTGCAATCCCACAGCCTGTTCTCAGTTTCATATCCAGAGTTATGGATGCACAGCATTTCCATTTGCACTGGTCCTCTGCAGGTACTGCAAAACAGCCACAAGACATGCAGAATTGAAGTGGAAACTGCCAGGCCCTGATGGTGATTCTTTAAGAGATGTACAGAAGAGACAATTCAGCCAGGTCAGGCATAGAAGGTGGAGAAGAAGGGCCAAGAACGGCGGTGGCAGCAAGGCTTGGGCAGCGCGATGCCTCCCTTCCCATCAGAGCCGCCCCAATCCCATTTCTCCTTGCGTCCAAGCAGGAGGGGGCAGGGATCCCTCAGCTGGGAAGGGAGGCTTCCTGTTGCCTAACTGAGAGATCCCTGCCCCTTCCTGCTTGCACGCAAGCTCTGATAGGCAGCGTGAAGCCTCCCTTCCCAGAAGTTGGGAGGCTGCTCCAATAGGCTGCGTTCCCTGGGGACATTAGATGAAATCCGGGGACATTCCGGGGATGGAATTTGTCCGGGGACTTATTCGTAAATCCGGGGACTGTCCCTGGTAAACGGGGACGTCTGGTAACCCTATCTTAAAGGCTGAACCTGGCAACTTTATATGCAATGCCACCACTTGGAGAATCCATGGATTGGAACCTGTGCAAATTTGGACAAGATGGATTCTTACATGGGGTTCCAGATTTTTGAGGAGTGAAGTCAATGAACTACTCCCCATTCAACGGCCATTAAAAAATTAATGTTTTAAAGGGGCCTTAAGTTTCAAACCCGCAGAGTCTTATAAAAGATAAATAGGAAACTGAGCAGTTGCCAATGCAGATGGAAAATCTTCTCAAACTGTGAGCTTTTATTCTGCGGCAAGATCTTGTTACGCAACTATGCAGCTCAATAGTAGCTGTATTATTATGTAGCCTTAATAGCCTATGTATTATGGATGCGGGGAAAACATCTCTGTGAAAAGCCAATGCAGCACAATTGGAAGCCCCTATTCAGTAGAGCAATCCACACCCCAAACGGCCCATCTAGATGATTAACAAAATTGCATCTCGCCCACTTAGCATGACATTGTAGCCATGATTTAGATTAGAATATAGCAATGCTACATACAGGGCTGAACAGTACCCGCTTGAACAAATCTACCATTGTTACATTTTAATTCTTTTTTTACTTGTACTGAGATCCGTTCTTCATATTTTTCATAGCCGTTCTGAAATCCTGCATAATTTCGGATCTTGAGGTCTTAACCCATCTGCTCTGAACTTTGGAGAATGTTAGATTGGCACAAAGTCCTGCTTCTCCCCGAAGCCTTCCAACATACGCAGAGAGTTAGCAACAGGAATTTCTATCATTTGCACAGCACTTTGGAGAATGTTAAGCAGCAGAGGCTCCCGCTCTTTCTTATCTTTGTGAGACTGCCGTCAAATCTGCTTCTTCCCTAAGTGCTTTGTGCATACCAGAGGGAGGGAGCTGGTGGTGAGGCCACACAGCGGAAAGCCAATATTTATAGGGTGTTATGTACATGGATAAATTGGCATTTTATATTCAAATCAGACAAGGCAGAATTATCAAGTCAGTCTTTGATAGATGGTTTGTGCCTTAAGGAATAACAAGGGCTTCTGCCAGGATGTTTTGGGGAGGGGGAGATTAAAAACAAAACAAAAGGGGGAGCAGGCTAATTTCTTTTTCTTTTCTTTTCTGAATATTTTATTAGTTGAATATAAGAATAACACATAATCAAATACAAGCAATCAAATACAGTTTCCCCCTAACCCCCCCCAAAAAACCAGCCCCAACTATGTCCAGGTAATTACGTTAGTAATATAATCAAATAAAAAATTATTTCTACAGTTGCTGGTTTAAAAAATATCATTCCACATGCTCCCATGTGTCTTAGGTCGTTTAAATGCATGTTCTGTCTTTGACGCATAGCTAATAAAGGAGGACCACGTTATGTAAAAGTTAAGTAGTTTCTCACGTTGTTTTCTTTCACGTACCCTTTCTGTTAACTTTTCTATCAAAATTAATTCCCAGACATAAGCATACCAAACTTCATATAGGTTCACGTTTAATGTCCTCCAGTGTCTAGCAACAGCAAGACGTGCTGCAGTTATAAGATGCACAATTAAGTCTTTCTCTCTAAGATTTTGTGAGGCTAATTTCTCAAAAAGAATGAGAAGAAGAAATGAGTACGTTTTGTCTCATCTCAGGTTTTTCAAATGCTAGAAATCTATCATATTTAAAACGTGAAATCTAGAGGTTATGGTTCATCAAGGGAGAGACTAGCTCCACTGTAGACATCTACAGTATGAGGAATAATTTAAGGCAAGCTAAAGGACTATAAAATGCCAGGTATCATTTCTGTAAATTTGTAGCTAATTTTGTAGTGCGTTTCTTCTTCCTCCTGTTGTGGATATATTCTAACAAACTTTCTGAAGTCAAAACCGCAGCATACAGTGCTGGAGAAATGTGATTTTGTTGCACTGCAAGTGCTGCCTTCAGGAATGGCGTTTATCCCATGCTGCATTTGAAAAACCACTGCACAATGAATGAACAAAAAAGGGCATCATCTTGAAAGGTCTTGATCAGTTTAATTGGGGTCCTGTTTCTTTGCCAGGATCCGAAAGAGCTGCTTTAGGCACATCAAGGGCTCAGGACACATCTGGTGAGATTCTCCGTCCTTTTTTCATTGAACAGCAGATTTCTGTGCTGCATCACACAGACAACCTTTGAAAGCTGCAGCTGCGAAAGTGATTTTCTGTGCCGCATGGGGTATAGACTGTTCCAGAAACACAAGCTGAGCCACCACCACCACCTCTGGCAGGCTGAACACTTTGGTTCTCAGGCATGGTTTTCAAATGGATCTTAAATAAAAATTCTGCCATGCATTTCTAACTTCAAGTGCACATGTTTTCAAATAGATACACACAAACAGGATATTGCAATGTTTGGTCACAGAACTAGGTTTGTTTCCTATTCTGAAGATCGCCTTTCTGTTCTGTTTATATTCCTGGAGCCCGAGGGAGATATAACACAGCTGCTGGCGACAAATTCTGACTTTAACATTTCACGGTTGTTATTAGTTTATTACAAACTGTTTCTAGAAACTAAGAAGCAAACCATAATAGCCAACCGCAACCCAAAAGGCTGTTTAAGGGGATGCCAATGGGTTCCATAAGAAGACCTCTCCACATATGTTTTCCCCATATATGACAATGCCAGTCATGGTTCTCTCCACCTAGCAATTCTTCTATCTTCCACGCACCGTATTTTTCGCTCCATAAGACGCACCTGGCCATAAGACGCACCTAGTATTTAGAGGGGGAATGCAAGAAAAAAAATTCTTTAAAGGGAGCGCTGAGCAGAGCCTGTATGCATCCCAGGCTCTGCTCAGTGCTCCCTTTCACGAGCTGTGTGGAGTGTGTGTGTGGCACTTGCAGGTGTTGCCCTTCTCCCTCCTTGGGGAAAAGCCCCCAAGAGCCGCACACACGCTCCACGTGGCTCTTGGGGGCTTTTCCGGGAGGTGGGGGAAGGGACTGAGGGGCTAAGCCAGAAGCTAGAACAGCAAGAGGGAGCACTGCGCAGCGATCCCTCTTGCTGTTCCGGCTTCTGGGATAGCTGCGCAGCCTGCATTCGCTCCATAAGACGCACACACATTTCACCTTACTTTTTAGGAGAGGAAAAGTGCATCTTATAGAGTAAAAAATACGGTATATGGGATTTCTTACCATGTGTTTCTCCAACCCGAGATAGAACTCCTGATCCAGGTGGCCTGAATGACCTAGTCCAGGGATGGAGAACCTTTCTTCCTGCCTGAGGGCCAAAGCCCTTCTGAGCAACAGCCTTCAAAGGGTCAAATGCAAAAGCAGGTGGAGCAACAAATGGAAACTCTGCAAGCTAGTTTCTACACAAACTCCATCCTTCATCCAGGCAAATAAAAGCCATTATCAGAATTCAAGGACACATTCCAACCAGGCAAAACAGGGCCAGTGAGGGAAATAGCCTGGGTAGAGATGATGTGGCTTGGGAAGAGGTATGGCGTTGGAGGTTCCTGAGGGCCAGATACAGAAGCGTGGAAGATTGCTTCTGGCCCCCAGGCCTGAGGTTACCCACCCCTGATCTAGCCCTAGTGGAACCTTCTGATGGACAGCCTTCATACCAGGAAGCCTTCAGTAGGAAACTCCTATGGTCTTGTGATGGAGCCCTTTCCCATTTGTTTGCCAGGTCCCATCACGTTGATCGCAAGTTCACTGAATTCTGTCCTAGACTATCATACCCCTCAAGAACCCCAATTAAATTGGGTCATCCCATTTTGGGGTTTCGTGCTCATGTGTGGCAGCACTGTGCCCCAAAAAGATGTGTTTGGGGGCTCCATACTCTCGTGTGGATCACGTGGTTTGAGCGGAACCCAGAAGGGAGCCCTGTTTAGGGAAGCTTTTAATGTTTGATGTATTACAGTATTTTAATATTTTTTTGGAAGCCGCCCAGAGTGGCTGGGGAAGCCCAGCCAGATGGGCGGGGTATAACAAATAAATTATTATTATTATTATTATTATTATTATTATTATTATTATTATTAAGATGGGAGTCCTCGTTTTTGGTCTGGATACATTGGAGGGTATGTTCACATTGTACACACTGGAAGTCTTTGTATTCTTTTCTCCTGACCTCTTTAGTAGTTTTTTTTTGGGGGGGGGCATTCTGCCCTCCTTGGGAAAGACACAGAGTGTTTGTGCACCCGTTTGAGGTCCCCTGTAATAGGCTCGGGTCTGCTTTGGAGTTAGTCCTTAGTTCTTATCCAATTGATATGGAAACACTTTGAACCTCTGTCTACCTGCAACCTTTGTCTCCTTTCTTTCAAGTTAGTGTTGCCCATACCTAACACCTTTCCCAGGAGGGCATGTGACCTATGCTTCAGACTCTCTTACTCACCATAGCGCTGCATCTACCAGGGAAAAGCGTTTTGACATCTAGTTCCCTGTTCCTAAAATCATCTCTATTTTTCATTTAGTCTTTTCCTGCCTGGCTCTAATCAACATGCTCTCCAGACCCTAGGCTCCAGGCCTTATGACAGGATGGAACCGTTCCAATGACAGGGAAAAACCCTACTGATTTGTTATGGTGAGCCATAAAAGGTTCATCACACTTCTCCTGAATGACTGCTCCTCAGTGACTTCCCTCCCACTGGATTGTTTCCACTATCACATGCTGTGAGTTGGCAGAACAACCTCTCCTTGCTTCGTTGGAGGACATTCCATTAACAACCATGAAACATTTACTTTACCTTCTCCAGAACAGTCCAGTCCAGTCATGGAGCTCTGGAGGAAGGCTGCTTGATCAAATCTATCTAAATCTGTGAAACACTGTGCATTGGACTCAAACGCGTAGACAAATGCTCTTCTTGATAGGGCTGTCATCCATAAACTGCTCTGCTCCTTAGGCATTCCAGATCTCCTGGTTTTGCCTGCCCAGAAAAATGAACACCTGGAGGGGGGAAGGACAGTTTGCTTACCTGCAATTTATATTCTTTATACTGTCATCTGTGCGGTCCCTTCACCCTCCTTTCCTGTCTCCTTTCCTTATTTGGGATAGGTAAATGTAAAGGTGGGATAGGTAAAGGTAAAGGTCCTGACCGTTAGGTCCAGTAGTGGCCGACTCTGGGGTTGTGGTGCTCATCTCGCTTTATTGGCCGAGGAAGCCGGCGTACAGCTTCTGGGTCATGTGGCCAGCAGGACTAAGCCACTTCTGGTGAACCAGAGCAGCACATGGAAACGCCGTTTACCTTCCCGCCGGAGTGGTACCTATTTATCTACTTGCACTTTGACGTGCTTTTGAACTGCTAGGTTGGCAGGAGCTGGGACCGAACAACAGGAGCTCACCCCGTCGCAGGGATTCGAACCACCGACCTTCTGATCGGCAAGTCCTAGGCTCTGTGGTTTAACCCACAGCGCCACCCGCTATGTGGGATACTCACGTGGTAATGATAATCGAACTGGGTAGAAGAATGCTCACCCTATTCTTCCAAGCAGACGTTCTCTACCTGGTGCCCTCCAGATGTTGTTGGACTACAATGCCCATCACCCTAACTATTGGCCATGCTGGCAGAGGTTGATGGGAGTTGTAGTCCAAAATATTATGAATGTACCAGGTTGGGAAAAAAAGCTACTTATTGGCATGCACAAAGGGAGAAGAATGTTCCCTTCAGAAGTAGGAGCAAGGCTTGAGATGTCAGCATCTAGGCTTTTGGCCTAGAAAATGCACAGGCATTACTCATGGATTCTGGAGAAGAGGAACTGATACGTATGACTGAGGAGACATTAGTTAGATATATGCAGTATTTGAATACCAAGAATACTACAGGAGGATTGCTGGAGGAGTCTTAACCTTATTCACCATCACCACTCATATCTCTTCAGCAGCACTAATCAAATATATATGAGAAATGAATACCTTTCTCTTTCCTCATTGGCTCCTGATTGTCAGTTTTCAGCTGTTTATCTAATTAGTGCCTCGGATCATTTGCCTGTCGCATAGCCGACAATGGTATGGATTTTGGCCAGCCTGAAATCCTCTCATTAAATTACTTAGAAGATCAAAGATTTGCGAATACAGTTGTGAGGAGTAACCACTTGCATAGCAAGAAGGATATAATATTATTTTTTTTAGCGGTGCTTCTGAGTAACTGAGAAAACCCGAACATTTAATCAGCTACACTTCAAAGAATGGATGTGACTGCTCACAGGTAATATAAAAATAAGAGGAAAGGGCATCACACCTGAACTAAAACTAAAACTAAAAAAACCTGTAGCTTCAGCAGAATGCATTGAACATTTAGGGTGTGCCTGTTCATGCACTTAATGCCACAGATGGATATGGGCATTGTTTTCTGTATACCTGAAGGAGCGTCTCCACCCCCATCATTCAGCCCGGACACTGAGGTCCAGCTCCGAGGGCCTTCTGGCGGTTCCCTCATTGTGAGAAGTGAGGTTACAGGGAACCAGACAGAGGGCCTTCTCGGTAGTGGCACCCATCCTGTGGAACGCCCTTTCATCAGATGTCAAGGAAATAAGCAGATACAGTGGTACCTCGGGTTAAGTACTTAATTCATTCCGGAGGTCCGTTGTTAACCTGAAACTGTTCTTAACCTGAAGCACCACTTTAGCTAATGGGGCCTCCCGCTGCTGCTGGGCCGTTGGAGCACGATTTCTGTTCTCATCCTGAAGCAAAGTTCTTAACCCGAGGTACTATTTCTAGGTTAGCGGAGTCTGTAACCTGAAGTGTCTGTAACCTGAAGCGTATGTAACCCGAGGTACCACTGTACAATGGTAACTCTGGGTGCGAATGGGATCCATTCCGGAGCCCCGTTTGCATCCTGAAGCAAACGCAACCCGCGTCTGTGCATCTGCGCATGCATGGGTCACGAATCACTGCTTCTACGCATGCGCGTGACGTCATTTTGAGTGTCTGCGCATGCACAAGTGCCGAAACCCGAAAGTAACACATTCCGTTACTTCCGGGTCGCCACGGAGCGCAGCCCGAAAATGCTCAACCTGAAGCTACTTCAACCTGAGGTATAATTGTATCTTATTTTTAAAAGACATCTGAAGGCAGCTCTGTTTAGGGAAGTTTTTAGTATTTAATGCTGTATTGTTTTTAACACTCGATTGGATGCCACCCAGAGTGGCTGGGGAAACCCAGCCAGATGGGCGGGGTATAAATAATAAATCATCATCATCATCATCATCATCATTATTATTATTATTATTATTATTATTATTATTATTATTATTCTCTGTACTGTAAGATCCTGAGAAAATCCATGACTGGCTCTGGTTTCCTGCAGCATGAGTAATTGGCATACGTGTAGCAAGATGAATTTATGAAACAGCATCACATGCTATATATTGGCAGATCACGTTATTCATTCACTTACTCCATTTACAGCCCACCTTTCCTCAAAGTAGTTCAAGGCAGCAGCATCCCATTTTATGGTCACAATAACTCCCGTGACGTAGGAGTGGCTGAGAGAGAAGGTCTGGCCCAAGGTCACCCCGTGATTTTCGTCACTGAATGGGGGTTGGAACCTAGGTCTGAGAATCAACCTCCCCCACATGTTGTAAGGATACCCAAGGGGGTCGTGGGGTCACATTGCAAAGCCCTGCTTACTGCAGCCAATCCAAGCACTGAATAAATTCCAGCAACTAAAGCTTATCCTACCGTAGAGACAAACCAACCGTTTCAGGAAGCACAAATAAATCTACAAAAATAATCTTTTGCAGTATTCTAAAACAGGATAGGGACGCGGGTGGCACTGTGGTCTAAACCGCAGAGCCTAGGGCTTGCCGATCAGAAGGCTGGCGGTTCGAATCCCCACAACGGGGTGATCTCCTGTTGTTTGGTCCCGGCTCCTGCCAACCTAGCGGTTTGAAAGCACGTCAAGTACAAGTAGATAAATAGGTACCGCTCCGGCGGGAAGGTAAACGTCGTTTCCATGTGCTGCTCTGGTTCGCCAGAAGCGGCTTAGTCATGCTGGCCACATGACCCGGAAGCTGTCTGTGGATAAACGCTGGATCATTGAATAGGATGTCCCTATTTTCATTGGGACGTGGATGACGCTGTGGTCTAAACCACTGAGCCTTGGGCTTGCCGATCAAAAGGTCGGCAGTTCGAATCCCCGCAGCGGGGTGAGCTCCCATTGCTCGGTCCCAGCTCCTGCCAACCTAGCAGTTTGAAAGCACGTCAAGTGCAAGTAGATAAATAGGTACCACTCTGGTGGGAAGGTAAACGGCGTTTCCGTGCGCTGCTCTGGTTTCGGTGTTCCGTTGCGCCAGAAGCGGCTTAGTCATGCTGGCCACATGACCCGGAAAAACTGTCTGCGGAGTGGACAAACGCTGGCTCCCTCAGCCTGTAAAGCGAGATGAGCGCCGCAACCCCAGAGTTGTCCGCAACTGGACCTAATGGTCAGGGGTCCCTTTACCTTTAAAATAGGATTACGAACTGGACAGGGATGTCTCCATCTTTTCAAAAGTATTTTTAGAAGGTTTATTATTATTATTTAAAGGAATCTGCCTATGTTAAAAAACAAATAAAACTAAGAGGGAGAACATACTTGATACAGAGCGATGAGGACCCTACTTTGAATGCCTTTACTAGCAGGAGAATCTTAAGAGGTTTTCAAAATATGCTGCAGGGTTTTGTTTTTTGCTTTTTGAGGAATTTTATTGTTTTGTATTGTAGTTTACCCCCGATTAATTGATGTTTGTATGTATGCACATGTATAATATATATATGTATTTACAGAGAGAGACAAAGAATTCATTATTTTTGTAAACCGCTTAGAGGCTGTTTCAGTATTGAGCAGTATATAAATAAACATATGAAACAAATAGATCAGAATGGTTGGCTGTTTGCTGCAACGCCAGCCAACATGATTAGCCCCCTTGAAATGAGATCAGAGTGCAGCAGAATCGATTTTCGCACAGTAAGTCTCATTGTTTGGGACACAGGTCAGCTGGGCACGATCCAGACAAATATCGCTTGCTACACCACAGCCATTTTAGATTGATTCCGTCTCCATCCCCGAGTCACAGATACTTCATCATCGTGGAGACATGTCAAGATGTGCACTTGTATAAATGATAGTGCCCTTGCTAGAAACCTCTTTTGGGGAAGGCCAGAACAGCAACGTAAACTCTGCTAGATGCTGAAGGTAAAAATACAATCCAGGAAGCAAACCTGATGGCCTCTTTTTCTTTCTATCTTTCTCAGGTCACAATCATGATGATTCCCAAGGGTATCTGTCTGGTGGCACCGTGTGGATAGCTTTCAAATATTATCTGTATAGTTAAATGATCTAGACAGCATCTTAAAAAGCAGAGACATCACCTTGCCAACAAAGGTCCGTATAGTTAAAGCTATGGTTGTCCCAGTAGTGGTGTATGGAAGTGAGAGCAGGACCATAAAGAAGGCTGATCACCGAAGAATTGATGCTTTTGCATTATGGTGCTGGAGGAGACTTTTGAGAGTCCCATGGACTGCAAGAAGATCAAACCTCTCCATTCTGAAGGAAATCAGCCCTGAGTGCTCACTGAAAGGACAGATCGTGAAGCTGAGGCTCCAATACTTTGGCCACCTCATGAGAAGAGAAGACTCCCTGGAAAAGACCCTGATGTTGGGAAAGATGGAGGGCACAAGGAGAAGGAAATGACAGAGGACGAGATGGTTGGACAGTGTTCTCGAAGCTACCAGCATGAGTTTGACCAAACTGCGGGAGACAGTGGAAGACAGGAGTGCCTGGCGTGCTCTGGTCCATGGGGTCACGAAGAGTCAGACATGACTAAACGACTAAACAACAACAGTTAAACGATTTCTAGAGTTATATCTGTCTATCCCAGGGGTCGGCAAAGTTTTTGTGGCTTTGGCTGGTTCACGGTCCTGCAGACGCCGTGATGGGCTGGAGAGTGCGCACGCACGCATACGCAAATGCTATTTCCGGTGCTCCTTCCAGTGCGGAGGAGGCGTGCACAGCTTCCTATTGGCTGCAGGACCTTCCTGCAGCCAATGGGAAGCCAGCCAGCGTCGCAGAAGGACGGTCCCCGCTCTGCTCTACTCCGGTTTAGCATGGCGCACGGGAGCCGACTGAGCAGGTGGTGGGGGTCCCTGAGTGGGCAGCGGGGGTCCATGGGCTGGTTAAACAACCCCCATAGGCCGCTTGTGGCCCATGGGCCTGAGGTTGCCAACCCCTGCTCTATCTGTTATAGGAGGGCTTTTTTTCAGCCAAAACTTGCCGGAACTCAATTCCGGCACCTCTCATGTAGGAGCCATTCCAAGAGAACAAGGGAGGTGTTCATGGTGAGTTCCGACACTTCTTTTTCTAGAAAAAGAGCACTGGTTATAGGATCCAGAGCAGGTCAGGCATTTGCTATAATGAAACAGGATTGTTGGGCTATAGCAAATATCAACAAATTAGTGTGCATCTCTCTCTGTGTGTACATGTATGCCTTCATTCAGAGAAATCCAAGTCTTTTGATGAGAAGGCATAAGATAAAAATGCTATATATTGATTAGCAGGGGAAAAGGGGAGCCAAACACGCTGTTTTGATTGGCTATTACGCAACTCTAATAGGATTGGTTTTCTTTCCCGAGGTGGGACTGCAAACGGGATTCTGAGAGTACTTTGAGCAGCTGGAAGTTGGGGAAGGAAGAGAAAGAGTGACCGTATGGAAGAGTTCACCCTTAACTAATATGTAGGGCCTGTGACTTGTAGTTTAGGGGGGAAAGCAACATAACAAAGATATCTACCAGGAATCAGAGGACAGGGTTTTTCTATTTTATTTTGATTACCTGCTCAGCTTGGCTGTCTGATTGCAGAATTAAAATTGCTACTGCTAGAGAATGAAATACATGGCTGAACGTGCTTTTCTAGTGCGGTTTGGACAAATTCAATTCCCCTTTTCAAGGTTAACAGCTTTCACGGCAACAGCCAGGTTACCTTTTTATACTTGAGGGTACAGGGTAACAGAAGGAAATTCATTAAGTGGTGGAGGTAGGCTGGTATATATCTCATTCCTTTCAGGATGAGTTGTGATAGTCCCAAGACTGGCAGAAGGTCCAAACAACACTGCGTTGCAAACTTTACACAATCCACTTCCATAAGTACCTCGAGAACGCTGACTGTCCATAGGTACAGAGAATACACCATACAATACAGTCATACCTCGGGTTACAGACGCTGTGAGATTTCGGGTTGCGCACCGCACTGAACCTGGAAGTACTGGAACTGGTTACTTCTGGGTTTCGGCGCTTGCACACACACAGAAGCGCTAAATCATGCTTTACGCATGCGCAGAAGCGGCAAATTGCAACCCGCGCATGCGCAGATGCGGCGCTGCAGGTTGCGAACGTGCTTCCCGCACGGATCACGTTTGCAACCTGAGCGTCCACTGTACTTTAAATAAACCACAAGCAGATCAGAGTCTAAGGCTGTGTACGCACTAACCCACCTCTAGCACAAAAATGCGGGGTTTTTAAATCAATCCAGAATTATACATGCTCACCCTCAACATATGCCCCAGGTGATGCCAAGCGAAATAAGACAGGAATGGCAGCATCTGCCCAAGGGCAAGGAGGATTCTTAGGTGAGGGTGGAGATAGCTCAAGTGGCGACTGGGAGAAGCATTTTAAAACAAGTGGGAGAGCTGTGTCCAGTGCTTTAAAAAAAAAAAAAGTTTAGGGGTACTCTCATTTTGACTCAAGAAAACCACCATTTTATAGTTCAAATCGGGAAAAGTGAATACAATAAATGAACAAAAGTACAAAGATTCACAAAATGTTTAGGGCTATGCGTACCCCTGCATACACCCAGAAAAAAGCGCTGGGTGTGTCATACCTTGGGGTTCTTTTGCTCAAGCTTAAGCTTAGCTACCTATCCTAGCCTCTGTCAAGGTATCTTTTGAGCCTTCAACTTGTAACCTGAGCTGATGCAAAGGTCATGTGCTAACTTCCTTGATACAACTGTCAGGATTTCCTGAACAGTGAGTCCAAGTCTTTTGTTTGAGGGTAGGAATCAGGACCTTCTAGATCCTGCTGTCCACAAGGTGTGGTTACTTGATATTGAGTTGGAAACCCTTCCCATGATTAGGTCATCCATGCCTTTTCCTTCTTACACATGCCCCAAGTGGAGAAAGGAAGCGGTGATTGTGGTCTTGGTATATTCCCACCTATAGCATCAATGAGCAGGTGTGCCCATTTCAACGGGACACACCATGGGATAAAGCAATGAGCTTTTATTTTCACAGCGAAACTAGTTTTTTACGAAACACTTTTCAAGAGCAAAAATATGCAATAGAACTAGATTTTGTGTGGACTATGATATAAAAAAGCAAGCACTCAGTTTCTATTGATTCTAGAATAAAATGTTGTGTGGCTGCAGCTTCTATCAAGATAGCTGGTGCCCATTTTATTTAGCTTGACTGAATTGCCTGCTGCTGATTCAACACAAAGCACACAGAAATGATTGCATTTCTCAGCGTTATTGGCAGTTGTTGATATTCAATAGCTGATTCGAACGAGACATCTAATTTGGGAGGGGAGATGGAATATTTGCTTCTGTACAATTTCTCACATTTGCTACGTCAGCAATATCAAAGTGTCTCATCAACAGTTTGATAGCATTATGTAAGGATGCCAAAGTTCTTGCTTATGGAAGCTTCAAAGTGCAACCACGAAACTGATTCCTGCTACCTGTGAAGTAGGCTTAGATCTCATCACAAAGTTGATTTGAAGTGCACTAGAAAGGGCTAGCTCCAGCATTTTTAGGGGGTGAGGAGAGGGGCTTGGGCAAGGTACTCCCAGTGTGTCTGGTAACCTGGGATATCCAAATCAAAAAATCTTTTGGTCCACATCTCATCTTTTGGGTGCTATGGCAGTACTGTAGGTTGGTGAGCTAGACCACATTAGCTCTAGAGATGGGATAATTTGCCTATTTCCAATCCACTACAGCGGTACCTTGGGTTACATACACTTCAGGTTACAGACTCCGCTAACCCAGAAATAGTACCTCGGGTTAAGAACTTTGCTTCAGGATGAGAACAGAAATTGTGCTTTGGCGGCGCGGCGGCAGCGGGAGGCCCCATTAGCTAAAGTGGTGCTCAGGTTGAGAACAGTTTCAGGTTAAGAACGGACCTCCGGAACGAATTAAGTACTTAACCCGCGGTACCACTGTACTGTCATTTTAATGTATTTTACTCAGTTCTGTTCCATGGTTGCATTACTTAGGCTTGCCATACGTCTTGGACATAGCTGGTATTTGGCCTTCTTAAACAGTGTCTGGGAGAAAAATGGTTAAATGTCCAGGAAAATCCAGACATATAGCCACCCACGTTGGGAATGTCAATTCTGGTGAATTTAATAATAAAAAAGCTCAAAAAAACTCAAAAAGTTCAACAAACTTTGTGTCCAGATTCTTTCTTTTTGAAATAAGGCAACGCAAATGTACATTATACATTTTTTTAAAAAAGAAACCAGAATGCACATATAAATGCATACTATTTATATATTTAAAGCCCCAAGAACTGTTAGAACAGCCAGAAAATGACAAAATCTAGTTGAAAGCGTGATTCCCATCTGCACATTAGTCTGAGAGGTGTGGATTGGTTCATTTCATGTAGGAATGAATAAAGATCAAATTCTCCATGCACCCCTATTTCCATCATATCTACTATGGGAGTGAAAATGAAGCTTGTGTGGGAAATGTAAAGAACAAGAAGGTACTTTCTATCATATGTGGTGGACCTGCCCCAAGGTGAAAGACTTCTGGGAGAAGATTTATAATGAATTGGAAAAAAAAATGTTGAAATATACATTTATTAAGAAACCAGAGGCCTTTCTTCTTGGAATAACAGGTCTGGAATTTCCCAAGAAAGATGTTAAATTATTTTTGTATGCCACAGCTGCTGCTCGAATTTTATTAGCTAAGAATTGGAAAACACAAGAAGTACCAATGATGGAAGATTGGCAGATGAAGATGATGGACTTTGCGGAGCTAGCCGACCTGACTGGAAGAGTATGTGACCAGAAGGAGTACCAGGAAGAATGGGTGAAATTTAGTTAAATATGTTAAGTTAAACTAATTGGAAAAACTTGCAAATACCAGATAGGCTTAGGATTTAAATATGTAATGTGATGAATCAATATGTTTAATGCTGAATTGGAAAAAAAGATGTTAAGCGATTAAGTTAATTTTTTAAGAATATTGGACTTGGAAAACTGTTAAAATGATATACATTGAAATTCAACCAGGGGGACACGAGGAAGTCACTTAACAATGTAACTAAGTTTGATTTAATACGGTGGAGATTTATGTTTGTTTGTTTACGATGTCTGTCCGTTTAATTTTTTTTGGGAAAATTAATAATTTTTTTTAAAAAGAAAGAAAGAAAATGAAGCTTGTGTGAATCCACTTTGTGTCTCATAACTGAGACTGAACTCTCTAAAACTGCTGCTTAGATTAAATGGGGTGTGCCAGAAATGCTTGCCTCTATTCAGTTATCCCTAAACATTTTAATTATGGGGTCTGCCTTTACAGAATCCGAGGCTGGCCGGACCTGATCCTCGATGCAAAACTGAAACTTCATTAACGTCCCAGGAGAAAAGTATCAGCTACACTGAGTGACCCACTTGGAAGCAGTAGATAATAATCCATTGTGTCATCGGTAAGGTCATAATTATAAACCATTAGGTCAAAATACTCATGGAACAATTGGAAAGAATCTTTTAAACATACCTGACGAACACCGAACCAGTACTCTCGGTCGCGCTGAGGGGAGGAGGGTCATCGCTTGACTTGCGGGAGCGAGACCGTCGCTTAAAATGAAAATCCAAGTCTTGTAGATCATGCATCTTCTTAACCATTTTAACAAAATTAAATGGCCGTTGGAAAAAGAATAAATGCTTCTCATCTGTCCCCAGACATATCCTTCCGCAGCACAGGTGTTTGCTGATATTTGACGTCGATTTTTATGCTGAACCTAGTTCAGGAAGGAGTTTTCTTTATGAGTTAATAAGTTACTTATTTGAACAATGTCACATGCTTCTTGTGTACCTGTCTGAAGGCAGCCTTATTTACTTAGTACTAAGACCTAGGTATTAGTAATACTAATATACCACTAAGGTGGCAAAGAAATCGAGCTATTTAAACATGTATTCCTTTGGTAAACGAAGCAGTATTTGAAAGCCATACTCTCGCAACATGGCTCATTAACCCGCTTCTATACAGAGCGGCATTGCTAAACACAGTTTGCCAAATCTGTGCAGTAAACTGAGTCTGGGTATTGGAAATGGGTTAAGTTTCTAAGCACTGGTAAATCCTGCCTCCCACTGAACCCTGCTAAATCTGCTGATTTTGGTGAGATCAAGGCTAAGTAGCAAAGTACATGTTGTATCAAAGCTTGGCGCAGGGCTGGGGAAAACCCCTACCAAAGAATTTGAGGAGCTTTCAGAACTCAAGGTCAGACTCAATAAGCTACAGGAGATGCACAATTGGATTCCACGTTGCTTTCTATTTTTTCTTAAGAGCAGCCCTGAGTTGGAGCCCTTCCTTGCTTGCCATTTCCCAAATTCCAACCTTTCCCAACCTTGCGTCCCTAGATGTTGTTGGACTACAACTCCCATCATTCCTAGCCAGCATGGCCAGTGGTCAGGGGCAATGGGAAATGAAGAATACCTGGGACCCATGTTTAAGAAAGTCAGTCAGTCACAGCGATGGAGCAAGCCGATTGGGTGCCTGGGGCAGCGCTTGTGCCCTGCGCCCAGGGGCAGGGCCAGACGGGGCAGGGCGCTCCGTAGGGCCTCCGGGGAGTCTGTCTGCCTCCTCCCACTCAGCTGCCCTACAGCTGAGGGGGAGGCAGCGGGCAGACCGTGTGGGGCAGCGTGAAGCCTGCAGACGCCCAAGCCACCGCATCACTTCCAGGAGAGACGCGAGGCTCGGGCATGCTGCAAGCCCCGCAGTGAGTGCTGCCCGACATTTTGTCACCCCCTCAGTGGTGACCCACCCCCACCGCACCCTCTTCCTCCGCCCCTGGTCAGTCAGTCAATCTGTCTTTATTTAATCTGTATACCACCCTATAACCATAGATCTCAGGGCAGTTCACAACATATTAAAAACAAACAAACAGAAAATACATAATAAAAACAAAAACAGCCCAATAATTCCCCCTTCCACAACACATTTTAAAAGGGCATTGAATGTCGATCAGCCAAGGCCTGGTTAAAGAGGAACGTTTTCGCCTGGTGCCTAAAGGTGTTTAATGAAGACGCCAGCCAAACGTCATTGGGGAGAGCATTTCACAAAGGGGAGCCACTGCAGAGAAGGCCCTGCTCTCATGTTGCCAGTCTCTGGATCTCTCATGGAGGAGGCACACGAAGAAGGTGTCTAGAAGATCAGCAGGGGCTTTCTTAGACCTACCCATCAATGCCTCAAGACTAGATGTGGCGGACAGGAGCCCATCTCGAGGACTGGCTTCCGTATGTGGAATAGGGAGGGAATGCCATCTTGTCCTTTACTTCTGGCAGAAAACTGTTTTGGGCCCTAGCCATGGAGTCAGAATGTGAGGCGACTATGCTTCAAGTCGTTGCCTTTTGTCAAATTGCACAAACCTTTATGTGACGCGGAGTTGAGTTTTGACTTGGCTGGTATATCTCACGACAAAGCTTGCATGAAGGTATCTTCAAGTAAAGCAGGCATGGGGAACCTGCTGTGCCCCCCCATGGTCTGGGAGGAGAGGAGTGTTGTAAACAAAAATTGCTCTTTTCCCTTATGGGGTATCCAAGAGCCCATATAGAGTCCTTACATAGGTTCCCTATTGGTAGGAGAAGATAACAGAGGCCAACCAGAGAATATTGAGAAGCAAAGCAGCTAGTAAGCTTGATCTTTATTGAACTGTTGCAACAGGGTGCTCCCCTCACCTGCAGGAGAGAGGAGGAACCCAGAAAAATGGCACGCAAAGCCTTATAAAGACTTTTGAAATTACCACCCTGTAGATCAAGACCACCCCCAGAAACATCGCACATATATCACAGAAGGGGTGTAACCTAAGACCACCCCTCGGATACATCATACCTACATTACAGAAAAGGCAGTCTTAAAACAGAAATTTGAATGTTGTTTTTCTCCTGTCGTTGTTTATCTCCTGTCTGGCAGGTTACTTGATTGGATTTCCTGGGGAGCCTGACTAGTCTTTTGTAATGATAAATACTTAGTTCCTGGGCCAGGTCACAGGCTCTCACCCTATTCATATCTTAAATGTGCCCTTAAGACAGCATTTGTGAGGAAAGAGACAATGGGGAGGTTTCCCACTTTGAGCTTGCAGAGAAAACATTTGCTCAGTTTAGGAATCAAAATGGTTCCAGGTTGGTCTTTCTGGGCTGATCTATGTACATGCTTGGTTGGTACGCTTATGAATATTACCATATATCTAAGACCATAAAATTCCTATCACAGGAGCCATCGCCTAGCATCATCTAGAGGACCACAGGTTCCTCACACCTGAAGTAAAAAGACATGGTTTTTAGTCCTGACTTGACAACTGTCGAGATAGAGAGAACTTCCATTAAGGAAGGTATAGAGTATAGAGAAATGTTTTTTTCTGGGGCCAATATACAAGCACAAGACAGCAGCAATAAAACAATGTCTGTCCAATAAGATGAATCATGTGTGCAGCTGTGTCTGCGTTCTTGGTTGTTCTCTCTCTTTCCCTCCCTCTCACACACACGCCTTGAGGAATTGGAAAGCTGCATCACCTTCAGCGATCAATATCAACACAGTTTGAAAGAGCCAGAGGTTCGATTGCATTTATTCCGTGAGGCTGGTAGCATTTCTGAGCATTTAAGCTGGCTAGGAAGTTTCCACAATGTGGAATGCTTTCCCACACAAAACATCCCTTGCTATTTACTCGTTTCGTTCCAATACTTTAAATCCCCTCATCAGTTTTGTCTCAAACATGATTCAAATGAAGATTAAATGAAACAAAACACCATGCACACAAAGTATCATAAACCAAACGGCATTAAAAAATGCTTTTTAGTATTCACAATGTTTTGATAGAATAAGTCCAGCTAGTTGCATTGTACAGTGGTACCTCTGGTTAAGAACTTAATTTGTTCCGGACGTCCGTTCTTAACCTGAAACCATTCTTAACCTGAGGTACCACTTTAGCTAATGGGGCCTCCCGCTGCCGCCGTGCGATTTCTGTTCTCATCCTGAGGTAAAGTTCTTAACCCGAGGTACTACTTCCGGTTTAGCGGAGTCTGTAACCTGAAGCGTTTGTAACCTGAGGTACCACTGTACTTTACAAGCCTGAGACCTGCTCTCTTTTAACACTATAAGAACTCTGGGCTGGATCTACACTGATCTCCTAAAGGTTATTAAATATAATGTTCTATAATGTTTAATCACAAGTGGTTCCCAGGATGTCTCTAGTCCAGGCACTGATGAGACCCAGACCTGCTTAGCTTTAGCAAAGTGGTGGCTTCATAGAATTGTAGAGTTGGAAGGGACCCTGAAGGCCATCTAGTTCGAAGGGCAACCCCCTGCAATGCAGGAATCTCAGCCAAAGCTTCGATGACAGATGGTCATCCAACCTCTGCTTAAAAACCTCCAACGAAGGAGAGTCCGCAACCTCCCGAGGGAGACTGTTCCACTGTTGAACAGCTCTTCCTGTCAGAAAGTTTTTCCTAATACAGTGGGACCTCCGGTTAAGTACTTAATTCGTTCTGGAGGTCCGTTCTTAACCTGAAACTGTTCTTAACCTGAAGCACCGCTTTAGCTAATGGGGCCTCCTGCTGCTGCCACGCTGCCGGAGCACAATTTCTGTTCTCATCCTGAAGCAAAGTTCTTAACCTGAGGTACTATTTCTGGGTTAGCGGAGTCTGTAACCTGAAGCGTATGTAACCTGAAGTGTATGTAACCCGAGGTACCACTGTATTTAGTTGGAATCTCCTTTCTGTCAGGAGGTCCTACACACGAGTAGGAGTCCAGCAGAGACACATGCCCGACTGGCATGTCTGTCCCTCCTGGTAGTTCGTTTGGAAGATTTAAAATCTTTCTCCAGCCCAAACATCACAGCGACTGATATCTCAGAGGCATCAGCACACTTTAGGATCAGCAGAGTATAGGCAGTCAGCGTTCAGACTCAGTAGCGCAGCATTTTGGCTAAACTATGTTTATTTACATATACACACTTGGAGCATCGTAACTCAGCTCCTTCCTCTTCAGCATCAGACAGCAAAGATAGAGAGAACAAAGGACAAAAGTTCTACATCATGTAAACACTGTAATCTAAACATTCTGTCTCCATCACTTCCCACAATGTGGAATGAAAACATACACCATCGTGTGATAAAAACAATCCCATGACTGCAACACAGGAAAAGAATCCTAACACTTCCTTGTAACTTGAAGCCATTGATTCGAGTCCTACCCTCCAGAGCAGGAGAAAACAAGGTTGCTCTCTCCACCATGTGACAGCCCTTAAGATATTTGAAGATGTCTATCTTATCTCCTCTCAGTCACATCTTTTCCAGGCAAAACACCCCCAACTCCCTCAACCATTCTTCATAAGGCTTGGTTTCATGTGCCTTGAGACCTTATCCACATGAGGTTGTGTTTTGCTTTAACTCCCAGATAGGTCAACAGGTTACCCTGTGGCAGCAAAACAACAAAGGTTGTGTTATTTGCACAACAAAGGTGGCACAAATATTTTACATGCATTGCTGTTGTCCATTAATTCATTGATTGATTGTTTTGATCGTTCTGATGCTGTTGGCTCCCTTTATTTTTTATATATAGAAAGGTGGAATACAGATATTTTCAATACACAAGCCTAGCTTGACAATCTATGTTGCACAGAGACAAAGACTTATGTTTACTTTGGAGGGCAAATTGCAAGTTCTACCAAATGGTAGAATCCATGTCTCTGCTGGAACTGAGATACTTAAAGAGAAAACGTACCAAACAGTTGCAGGATCAAAGAAACACCCAACAAGAGGGCAAGGTCTTGCGTCAAAACTGTGAAGGAGTGATTTGAAAAGCCTGCCGGTATCAATCTATCTAGACAAACTGCACACTGTTGAAAAGAAGCTGACATATAGCAGAGTATTTATCCATCAAATCTGATGGTTATGACATCCTGCGGTTTATCAAGCACTGTTTGGAGATGGATATGTCCTAGGGAAAATAATAAAGGGGATTTTCAAAGGATTGGACAAAAATAATACCCAATGACTTACACAAAACTTAATCTTCTATTTATTTTGAAGAGTGGTGGGAAGATTTCATTTTTTAAAATAATAATAATAATCCCGTTTCTTCTGTAGGAAAGGTGAGTCCTAGTTGTCAGCTGAGTTATATGCCTTCTGAAACAAATCTTTCATGTTTTTTGGGGGGGTGTTTGTGTGCTCACCACCTCTGTAAGCAGTGACTCATACAAAAGCCTCAAAGCGTTGCATAGTATGACTGATTCATCAACACATCTGATGATCGTGAATGGAGTTATTCATAATGAATTGTGATAACAATCTCTAAGCCTTAGCTGATGGAAAGCTTATGCTCGATCACAGTTTCCCGTCGGTGATAATGTACTAATGATGGATTTGCTTCTAGTTAGGAAGGAATCCAATTCATTATGAATTGTGCACAATATAATGCAATTATCTAACACACTTGATTGTACTTTGTCCACACTATGCATTTTCAAAAATAATTCTAATTTTGTAAAGAGATGCAAGCCTAGACCACCAAGGAACAAGAGGAGGAGAAATGAATAGGTGATTTTAACATGTTTTATGCACTTGAGAACTTGGCTGAAGAGGCAAGCCAGGTTTTAAAGTGGCTTGTCTCTTCTGCCAAGTAGCTAGCTGCAGTAGAAACTTCTCAAAGCTGTTTGGTTTTCCATGTTAATCTCCTTTCCATGTGAATTGTCAGTCTTGCATTACACCACATGGAGCACAGTTACACCTAGAGCTCCAGAGTTTCCACTGATACTGGCACAGGATGAACTATTGAAATTTGGGGTAATTAAATGAGCAATAATGCCAAGAAAGCAATACATACTCATGTACAAAGAATGCTTAAATAGCTGGAATCCACATTAACATGTATTAATATAAGCTTTAAATTAAGGATAGAATGATGTGCTGTCAATATAATGATGATATAATGGATGGCGTTTATAAGTGGTCCATGTTTCACAAGCATATAGTAAGGTTGTCAACGGTGTCTCCGAAAAAATTGACACATCACTTGGGAAGACAGGCGAACTAATATCAGTGTACCGGAAGAAGCAAAGGTCACCAGTGTTGAAGCAATGATTCTTCAACATTAACTTCGTTGGACTGGTCATGTTGTGCTAATGTCTGATGATCGTCTTCCAAAGCAACTACTCTATTCCAAACTTAAAAATGAAAAGCGTAATGCTGGTGGTCAACAAAAGAGGTTTAAAGACTGTCTCAAGGCAAATCTAAAAAATGTAGTATAAACACTGACAACTGGGAAACACTGGCCTGCGAGCGCTCCAGTTGGAGAACAGCCTTTACCAAAGGTGTCCTGGGCTTTGAAGAAGCTCGAACTCAGGACCCAAGGGAGAAACGTGCTAAAAGGAAGGCACGCTTGGCAAATCCACACAGTGATCAACTCCTGCCCGGAAACCAATGTCCCCACTGTGGAAGGATGTGTGGATCCAGAATCGGCCTCCACAGTCACAGACTCGTTGTTAAAACCGTGTTTATGGAAGACAATCTTACTCGGCTACGAGTGATCACTGAAGAAGAAGAAGAAGAAGAAGAAGAAGAAGAAGAAGAAGAAGAAGAAGAAGATATAATGGATTCATAAAAACTCAGCACTCAAATGCTAACATTTTGTTTCAACTTTCAAAAACAGATTGCATTAAATATATGATAGCATTTGTTTATGTAAAACGCTGAGATTTTTTTTTTCTTTTTTTTTAAAAGAGGAAAATAGTTTCGTGCTCTATATTGTGTACATAAGCTGTTGTTGGGAGTAGGATACAGACCTTATGAAAAGAACAACAGCCATTTAAAACAATGCCAGGCTTTAGGTAATTTATCAGCAATAAACCATTAGGCATTTAAATGGCCATTAATCCAAACATGTAGTACATACACTCATACCTTGAGATAAATGTGCTTCAAGTTAGGTATTTTCGGGTTGCGCTCCGCGATGACCCGGAAATAACGGAGCGCGTTACTTCTGGGTTTCGCCGCTCGCACATGTGCAGATGGTCAAAATGACGTCACGCGCATGCGCAGAAGCGGTGAAACGCGACCAGCGCACGTGCAGATGCGCAGACACCGATTGCGTTCGTGGGTTGTGTTCGCTTCAGGATGCGAACAGGGCTCCAGAATGGATCCCGTTCGCATCCCAAGGTACCACTGTATTTTTTAGGGATAGCATCAGGTTTGGGTAGGCGTTTGACCTACTGCCATCATCAGTCTTGTACCCCCCCCCCAGTACTGTTGTCCTGGACGTGCTGAAAAACCCTACCCTGCAGCAGCTGTTGGTAGCAGTACTTACGCAGTTGCTGCCAACATTGTCTTCTTCCTTCTCCTCCTTGGCTATTCACCCAAGTATTTCTAACTCTCCAAGTATCCCTATTTTCCAGGGACAGTCTGGGATTTACAGAAGCTAAATTTACAGAATCCCAGTTTCCGATTTGCTCCCACAATGTCCTGCTTTTCCTTGTTGTGGTTTAGTTGTTTAGTCGTGTCCGACTCTTCATGACCCCATGGACCAGAGCACGCCAGGCACTCCTGTCTTCCACTGCCGCCCACAGTTTGGTCAAACTCATGCTGGTAGCTTCAAGAACACTGTCCAACCATCTTGTCCTCTATCGTCCCCTTCTCCTTGTGCCCTCCATCTTTCCTAACATCAGGGTCTTTTCCAGGGAGTCTTCTCTTCTCATGAGGTGGCCAAAGTACTGGAGCCTCAGCTTCAGGATCTGTCCTTCCAGTGAGCACTCAGGGCTGATTTCCTGAAGAATGGATAGGTTTGATCTTCTTGCAGTCCATGGGACTCTCAAGAGTCTCCTCCAGCACCATAATTCAAAAGCATCGATTCTTCAGCGATCAGCCTTCTTTATGGTCCAGCTTTCACTTCCATACATCACTACTGGGAAAACCATAGTTTTAACTATACAGGCCTTTGTTGGCAAGCTTTTCCTTAGGATGTCCCTATTTTCATCGGAGAAGTGTTGGAGGGTATGGAGTTATGTGACCCCCGAGCCAAGGAGATAAGTCACTATACACCATTTAGAAGACATCTGTATAGGAAGTTCTTAATGTTTTATAACATTTTCATATACGTTGGAAGTCGCCCAGCGTGGCTGGGGCAACCCAGTTAGACGGGTTGGGCATTATTGTTATTGTTATCATTATTATTATTATTGAATAGGATGTCCCTATTTTCATTTGGACACGGGTGGCGCTGTGGTCTAAACTACTGAGCCTAGGGCTTGCCGATTAAAAGGTCGGCGGTTCGAACCCCGCATCGGGGTGAGCTCCCGCTGCTCGGTCCCAGCTCCTGTCAACCTAGAACTTTGAAAGCATGTCAAGTGCAAGTAGATTAATAGGTACTGCTCCGGTGGGAAGGTAAACGGCATTTCCATGCACTGCTCTGGTGTTGGTGTTCCGTTGCGCCAGAAGTGGCTTAGTCATGCTGGCCACATGACCTGGAAAAACTGTCTATGGACTGGACAAACGCTGGCTCCCTTGGCTTGTAAAGTGAGACAAGCACCACAACCCCAGAGTCATTTGTGACTGGACTTAACTTTCAGGGGTCCCTTTACCTTTGCCTTTATTTTCACTGGAGAAATGTTGGAGGGCATGGTATTTGATTTGGTAGTCTCTATGCCTGGTTTCCCCTTCATGGATCACTGCCTTGCCGTGGCGAAGGGGCTTGAAGAACTCAGAGAAGCTATGAACTATGCCGAGCAGGGCACCCAAGATGAACAGGTCATAGTGGAGAGTTTTGACCAAACGTGATCCACCTGGAGGAGGAACTGGCAAGCCACTCCAGTATCCCTGCCAAGAAAACTCCATGGACAAAGACAACAGGCATATAAAAGTTATGACGCTGGAAGATGAGCCCCTCAGGTCGGAAGGCATCCAACATGCTACTGGGGAAGAGCGGAGGACAAGTACAAGTAGATCCAGAGCTGATGAAGCGGCTGGGCTAAAGCCGAAAGGACGTTCAGTTGCGGATATGCCTGGAAGCAAAAGGAAAGTCCAATGCTGTAAAGAAAAATATTGCATAGGAACCTGGAATGTAAGAACCATGAACCTGGGTAAGTTGGATGTGGTCAAAAATGAGATGGCAAGAATAAATATTGACATCCTGGGCATCAGTGAACTAAAATGGACAGGAATGGGCGAATTCAGTTCAGATGACCATCATATCTACTACTGTGGGCAAGAAACCCGGAAAAGAAATGGAGTGGCCCTCATAGTCAACAAAAGAGTGGCGAAAGCAGTACTGGGATGCAATCTAAAAAATGATAGAATGATCTCGATACGAATCCAAGGCAGACCTTTTAACATAACAGTAATCCAAGTTTATGCACCAACTACGGGTGCTGAAGAAACTGAAATTGACCAATTCTATGAAGACTTACAACACCTTATAGAAGCGACACCAAAGAAGGATGTTCTTCTCATTATAGGGGATTGGAATGCTAAAGTAGGGAATCAAGAGATAAAAGGAACAATGGGTAAGTTTGGCCTTGGAGAGCAAAATGAAGCAGGGCAAAGGCTAATAGAGTTCTGTCAAGAGAACATGCTGGTCATCACAAACACGCTTTTCCAACAACACAAGAGACGACTCTACACATGGACATCACCAGATGGGCAGCATCGAAATCAGATTGATTATATTCTCTGCAGCCAAAGATGGAGAAGCTCAATACAGTCAGCAAAAACAAGACCTGGAGCTGACTGTGGCTCGGATCATCAGCTTCTTATAGCAAAATTCAAGCTTAAACTGAAGAAAGTAGGAAAAACCACTGGGCCGGTAAGATACAATCTAAATCAAATCCCTTATGAATACACAGTGGAAGTGAGGAACAGGTTTAAGGATTTAGATTTGCTAGACAGAGTGCCTGAAGAACTATGGATGGAGGCTCGCAACATTATACAGGAGGCAGCAACGAAAACCATCCCAATGAAAAGGAAATGCAAGAAAGCAAACTGGCTGTCCAATGAGGCCTTACAAATAGCGGGGGAGAGAAGGCAAGCAAAATGCGAGGGAGATAGAGAAAGATACAGGAAATTGAATGCAGATTTCCAAAAAATAGCAAGGAGAGATAAGAAGGCTTTCTTAAACGAGCAATGCAAAGAAATAGAGGAAAACAACAGAATGGGAAGAACCAGAGATCTGTTCAAGAAAATTGGAGATATGAAAGGAACATTTCGTTCAAAGATTGCCATAATAAAGGACAAAAGTGGTAAGGACCTAACAGAAGCAGAAGACATCAAGAAGAGGTGGCAAGAATACACAGAGGAATTATACCAGAAGGAAATGGATGCCTCGTACACCCCAGGTAGTGGGGTTGCTGACCTTGAGCCAGACATCCTGGAGAGTGAAGTCAAATGGGCCTTAGAAAGCACTGCAAATAACAAGGCCAGTGGAAGTGATGGTATTCCAGCTGAACTATTTAAAATTTTAAAAGATGATGCTGTTAAGGTGCTACACTCAATATGCCAGCAAGTTTGGAAAACTCAGCAGTGGCCAGAGGATTGGAGAAGATCAGTCTACATCCCAATCCCAAAGAAGGGCAGTGCTAAAGAATGCTCCAGCTACCGCACAATTGCACTCATTTCACACGCTAGCAAGGTTATGCTTAAAATTCTACAAGGAAGGCTCAAGCAGTATGTGGACCGAGAACTCCCAGAAGTGCAAGCTGGATTTAGAAGAGGCAGAGGAACCAGAGACCAAATTGCAAACATGCGCTGGATTATGGAGAAAGCCAGAGAGTTCCAGAAAGACATCTACTTCTGCTTCATTGACTATGCAAAAGCCTTTGACTGTGTCGACCACAGCAAACTATGGCAAGTTCTTAAAGAAATGGGAGTGCCTGATCACCTCATCTGTCTCCTGAGAAATCTCTATGTGGGACAAGAAGCTACAGTTAGAACTGGATATGGAACAACTGATATTGTCTCCCTGGTTATTTAACTTATATGCAGAATTCATCATGCGAAAGGCTGGGCTGGATGAATCCCTAGCCGGAATTAAGATTGCTGGAAGAAATATCAACAACCTCAGATATGCAGATGACACAACCTTGATGGCAGAAAGTGAGGAGGAATTAAAGAACCTTTTATTGAGGGTAAAAGAGGAGAGCGCAAAATATGGTCTGAAGCTCAACATCAAAAAAACGAAGATCATGGCCACTGGTCCCATCACCTCCTGGCAAATAGAAGGAGAAGAAATGGAGGCAGTGAGAGATTTTACTTTCTTGGGCTCCATGATCACTGCAGATGGTGACAGCAGCCACGAAATTAAGAGACGCCTGCTTCTTGGGAGGAAAGCAATGACCAACCTAGACAGCATCTTAAAAAGTAGAGACATCACCTTGCCAACAAAGGTCCGTATAGTAAAAGCTATGGTTTTCCCAGTAGTGATGTATGGAAGTGAGAGCTGGACCATAAAGAAGGCTGATCACCGAAGAATTGATGCTTTTGAATTATGGTGCTGGAGGAGACTCTTGAGAGTCCCATGGACTGCAAGAAGATCAAACCTCTCCATTCTGAAGGAAATCAGCCCTGAGTGCTCACTAGAAGGACAGATCGTGAAGCTGAGGCTCCAATACTTTGGCCACCTCATGAGAAGAGAAGACTCCCTGGAAAAGACCCTGATGTTGGGAAAGATGGAGGGCACAAGGAGAAGGGGAAGACAGAGGACGAGATGGTTGGATAGTGTCTTCAAAGCTACAAACATGAGTCTGACCAAACTTGGGAGGCAGTGGAAGACAGAAGTGCCTGTCGTGCTCTGGTCCATGGGGTCACGAAGAGTCGGACACGACTAAACGACTAAACAACAACAAATGCCTGGTTTTATTCTCAGTGACTTGCCGAGGGTCTGTATGGTTCAATGAAAAGGAAAATAGTTTTGCAAACAGTGCAGATAAACTGTTTAAACTCCTATTGATTTCAATGAGAGAGTTAAGTCCATGCTCAGTTCTCTCCTATGAGAATCAACAAGACTTGAAAGTGGTTAGTAGTGACGGGATTATTATTCTTCCTATTGAGAACAAGAAGCAGTGCCAAAGCTTCCCTCAACATCACAGTGTAGTTATGCCATCTACTGTTCTCTTCAAGTATCACATTTAATTCGCCTTGGCAAAATTGTGTGGTGAGCCCATTTATTTGAACTGTGACGAATTTGGATTTGAGAGGCAAATTTCATATCCCGAACCAAAGATGCAAAAAGCAGCTTAGGTGGGGCAACGGCACAGTAATACCAAAGAAGTCCAACCCGGCAAAATAAAAACAGTTCTGGCTGATGTGTTGAAAATTAGCATAAATCCATATCAAAATGCGCCAATTGTTGGTAACAAAAGGCCAATTTGTAACTGAAGTGTCAACGCATCAATCGTTAGAGTCAAATTGATAACGAGCCAAAGTCTAGGACATGGCAAACTAAGGCCCGGGGGCTGGATCTGGCCCAATCGCCTTCTCAATCCTGCCCGCAGACAGTCCAGGAATCAGCGTGTTTTCACATGAGTAGAATGTGTCCTTTTATTTTAGATGCATCTCTGGGTTCTTTGTGGGGCATAGGAATTCATTCATCCCCCCCCAAAAAAAATATAGTTCGGCCTCCCACAAGGTCTGAGGAACAGTGGACAGGCCCCCTGCTGAAAAAGTTTGCTGACCCCTGGTCTAGTACTATAGACCGCTTCAGTCTGTACATTATTGCAGTGAAAGAGTCCATACTTGCAACCAACTGATCTCAGATTTTGCTAGTAAAGCAGTGGTCTACTGTATGTGCTACTATTGTAAGGCATGTTGGAGTGCTGATCATCCAGTGGCCAGTTCTCCCTTGATCTGAATCAGGCATGCCAATTCTAGGGGGCAGAGGTGTCACCAGCCCCCTCAATATTCCTTATCAGAGGACTCAGCGGGATTGGCACAGTCTAGCAGAAAACTGCAGCAGCCTGAGTGCCATCTCCCGACACCGCAGAGGCTGGGGCAGCTGTCCGCTAGGAGGCACCAGTCTGGCCAGTGCAACGTTGGAAGATGCCAATTTTGGGGGCCAACCGGTGCCTGCGCTCTCAGTGATGCTCAGTCTATCTCCTTGTCTCAACAAAGTTACCTCCAACTCCTCAAAAGGTTCCATCAACGGAGTCTCTGAAATTGTACACATCAATTGGGAAGACAGGCGAACTAATGCCAGTGTACTGGCAGAAGCAAAGATCACCAGTGTCGAAGCTGTGATTCTTCAACATCAACTTCGTTGGACTGGTCATGTTGTGCGGATGCCTGATGATCGTCTTCCAAAGCAACTACTCTATTTCGAACTTAAAAATGGAAAGCATAATGCTGGTGGTCAACAAAACAGGTTCAAAGACTCTCTCAAGGAAAATCTAAAAAAAGTAGTATAAAGACTGATAACTGGGAAACACTGGCCATGTTGTGCGGATGCCTGATGATTGTCTTCCAAAGCATCTACTCTATGGAAAGCGTTTAAAGAGGTTTAAAGACTCTCTCAAGGCAAATCTTAAAAAATGTAGTGTAAACACCAATAACTGGGAAACTCTGGCTTGTGAGTGCTACAATTGGAGAACAGCCTTTACCAAAGATGTCATGGGATGCTCAAACTCAGGACAAAATGGAGTAATGTGCTAAGAAGAAGGCACGCTTGGCAAACCCTCACTGTGATCAACTCCCTCCCAGAAACTCATGTCCCCACTGTAGAAGGACGTGTGGATCCAGAATTGGCCTCCATTGTCATTTATGGACCCACTGTTAAAACTGTGTTTATGGAAGACAATCTTACTCGACCTCCTTGTCTCAACCAAGTTATAGTCCCCTCTCCTTTTCTACTGTAACATTCACTGCACAATTTAAAAAATCCAGTATAGTAAAAAGATTCTGATTATGTACCTGCAACAGATAATGCATTATTTTTAAGTACAAGGAGGATGGTGTAAATCTATGTGGTTTATTCTAATTATACACTATAGGGCTATCAGTGATAAAAACCAGCTTTGGAAAGCACAGTTAGAGGTCTTTGCATTGTATTTTGGAGGAGTTATAATAATGGTTGGCAGGATAGCATGCATTTCTCACCACTTACCTTTAGCTTTGGTTATAGCTTCAAATGTCCTCATACCTCACACGGCAGGAAACGAATGCAGAAAACAGAAAGCAGCGACAATTGCCGATAGCTTTTATGAACCGGATGGCACCTCCGTGCGACTGTAAAATGATAGGCTGCGATAAAGACTTCCAGTGAATAGGGCATAACTATGTAATAGCAACAGAAAAGAGGCAAATTGTTGAGCATGTAAAGGTGTTTTTCGGGTTGATTTACTTTTCTCGCTCTCTTTAGCTCTGCACTGCCTTTTCTTGCCTACTGAAATTCAGAGGTTTTATTGTATTTCCATTGACTGCCAGACAACCTGCTAATGAGGGCAGAAGCGAAACGAAGCGGACTCGACTCAACCAAACATATCCAATAAGCTCTTAGTGGCTTCGGCAGATGATGCGTTTGCATTTAGACAAATGGAACACAATGGGTTTTTTTCTATTAAGAGCTACAGCCAGCTTGAAAAAGATGCCGGGCAGCTTCTGAGCATCAGGCGCACAAAATTCATGAGCTACAGGAGAGGATTATTATTATTATTCATTGCTGAACAAAATGATTTCCACCATCGTTTTCCGATCTGGGCAAGACTTGCTCCCAATATGTTAGGAGTCAAAACAACGACGCCATGAATCAGCAGCCTTGTGTACTCAAAGACACAGACAGGGTTGGGTTGGGGTTCAGATGTGTTGATGTAGTGTATGGCGACTCTTCACAGCCCTGTGTTGATGGAGGATGTAGCAACAATTGCCCATTAGTGGCCATATACAGTACCACCCAAGGGAACAGGGGAAGCTATAGAAAGTGACCTTTAGTGTGTATGGCCTGTCCCTTAAAAAACAAGCATGTCTGGTTTATGATAGCAACTCATACCCTCCAACATTTCTCCAATGAAAATTTCTTTTTCTATTTATACCCTTCCCATCTTACTGGGCTGCCCCAGCTACTCTGGGCAGCTTCCAACAAATATAAAAACATAACAAAACATTAAACATTAAAAAACTTCCATACACAGGGCTGCCTTTAGATGGCTCGTGGGTCAGATAACTCCATACCTTCCAACATAGAGACATCCTAAGGAAAAGCACGCTGTTCCATGATCAAATCAGAAACCTGGGTGGCTTCCGTGAATCTGAGACTGCCCCTGGAAAATAGGGACACTTGGAGGGTCTGGGAAAACTCCATGTCTCATTGGGAACGATTCCCTCTGTAGTTGAGTGGAAATGAGTTGGACACTTAGCCTTGCCTGTCTAGCAAGTCCTAGATGCTTTGCTGAGCCACTGATTTGTTTTTTAAGATACAGTGGTACCTCAGGTTAAGTACAGTGGTACCTCAGGTTAAGTACTTAATTCGTTCTGGAGGTCCGTTCTTAACCTGAAACTGTTTTAACCTGAAGACCACTTTAGCTAATGGGGCCTCCTGCTACTGCTGCGCTGCCGGAGCACGATTTCTGTTCTCATCCTGAAGCAAAGTCCTTAACCTGAAGCACTATTTCTGAGTTAGTGGAGTCTAACCTGAAGCGTATGTAACCTGAGGTACCACTGTACATACAATCACTGAAGTTGACCTGACTCCTGCTTCTTCTTGGTTATTAGGAGGGCACAGTGTTGCAAGATTTCCTCGCTCAGGGAATACCCTTCCCAAACCTGCAGGATGCTACCCAACCGCCCAAGCGCCATATTTCTCCACCCCATGTTTCTTTTTTTTATTACTGAAAGACGAGCTTGAAGATTTGGCAATGGGAGGGAATTGTTTCCAGGCAGCTGAACACAATTAGACACTAGCGCTGTTAATGATCACTTTGAGCAAATCGAATGCTGCTGGACAAGACCAACGAATAAGGCAACATCCCTCCCCTCTGCTCTGGGCTGCTCTTATTTATGGTGGCCTTAATTGGTTCTGTGATGCTGAGAGAGTGCTTTGGCAGCCAACAGGACGATTCCAAGCAGATTGAATTGTAAATAACCAGATGTTAGTGGGATTTCAGACAGAGGTCACTGTAGGAAAACACAAAAGCTGCTGCCTTTTAACTCCACTGTAACACACTCGGCTGTGTGATGTCGATGCCTTGTCTAATTGATGTGCAAAGACCAAGACACTAATTTAGTGTTGTCTTGCAATCAAGCAATGGAAGGAGGGGGGCTTTGCGGATTTCTGCGAGACAAATGGATTCCCTCTCTGTGGGCACTTTTACTGTTTTATCTGAATCACAGAGGCAGGCTAGCCACGATTTACAAGGAAATGTAGCGCTAGACGGCGTGATTTAGAGCTCAAATGAAATTTGATCTGGACATTGTCAAAAGCCAACAGACACCGAAAAGCAAAAGCAGCCGCAACGTTAAAACTTCAAAATGTGATGAAATCCGAATGCTTTTGGACTGCAGAGGCCATTTCCTTGCCTGAATCGTTGTCACCTGGCTTCAAGAGATCCTTTTTATTGTTTCAGATTGGGTTCCTGACCTCATTTTTCCATTCCTCCATTGCCCGTCCAAGAAAGACAGTGGGCCCCCTGAGCAAAATATAGCTCAACTACCATTGTTCATGCAGTGCCTAGAAGACTGCTGGCAAACAATGAATACAATTCAACAAGTGGATGTTACTGCAAGGGCTTGTCCATACAAAATAATTCCTCTGTGATTTCCAGGCATGGTCTACACTTTCAAGCGCTTTTTTTTGCCTTGTCACTTTCCCAGTGGTGTAGCATACAGGGGGCCACCAGGGTACTCAGGGCTGTCTTGTCCATAGAGGCAAGTGGCATGGGGTGCCAGGATGCCAAGTTCTGGAGGACACCAGGGAAGAGGCAGAGGCTGGAAGCGGTACCTCCCAGCACCAGCGCAATGCCCTCGCCTGCCTCTGCCATGCTGCGCCTGGAGCCTCCGCCTGCCTTGAACACCGTGGCCACCAGGGTACTCAGGGCCGTCTTGTCCATAGAGGCAAGTGGCGCGGGGTGCCAGGGCACCAAGTTCTGGAGGCCACCAGGGAAGAGGCGGAGGCTGGGGGCGGCGCCTCCCGGCATCAGCTTGCCACCCTCGCCCGCTTTGCTGAAGCAGCGCCGTGTCCGGAGCCTCCACCTCTTCCCCGCCAGAGGAGCCGCCCCCGAGTCGCTGCCCACCTCCTCCAGCCCCGCAAAGCTGCTGGCAGCACTGTAATAAAGATGACAGCTCTGGGAAATGAAGGGGGGGCGCCGGAGGGATCTTTGCATCACGGCACCGGATCATCCGGCTCGGATATACTTAAGACGGCCCTGAGCGTACTTGTCCCAGATGCACAAATTTTAAGGGTGCAAGTTAGACGAGGGATGCTACCCCACCTCCAAGGCTCGGTTACTGCTGGAGCTGCTTTCAGTTCAATGGACTGAGCTTTCAAGCTGAAATTTGGAAGGCTGTGTGTGTCAAGAAGTGTCCCTACACATTCTGTCTGTAGAACGTTCCTACTTCACTTTTGGCCACACGGTCTGCTGGGAAATGTGCCTTCTCCTGAGCAGCATGTTGTGGGTTATAGTTTTGGTGCCTCCCTTCCCCACTGAAGAGGTCGAAAAGCTGCAAGGGCTCTTTTGCAAAACCTTCCGGTCTGTTACAAAGTAATGCGAAAGGACGTTCTAAAATGTATAAATGATTTTTGGAACGGTTTACTAAAGATGAAGGCGTTAAATCGGTTATGATTCAATGGGCAAGAGATTTTGGGTACAATATACAGTTTGTAGCATGGGAAAAACTATGGAGAGAGGATTTGAAATTTACAGCATGTCACACATTGAAAGGAAATTATATGAAAATGATGTATCGGTGGTATTTAACCCCTAGTAAATTAGCGAAAATGTATAGGACAAGTTCAAATGTCTGTTGGAAATGTAAGGAAAAGGAGGGGAACCTTTTACCATATGTGGTGGAATTGTAAAGTGATAAAGGAATTCTGGGAAATGATATATAATGAATTGAAAAAATATATATAAAATAATCTTTGTTAAAAAACCAGAAGCCGATACTTGTACTTCCAGTTTACTTGGTAACCCCGCTCCCTGGGAAAAGTTAATGTTTGAATAGCAGCTGGTTAAGGAACAACATTGGGCAGACACCATGATTTGATTTTATCTGGACTGTGTGTTGATATGGCAGCTACCTGCAGTGGAAGGCTCCTGGACTGATTCAGCGAAAGTATCAATTTGTGAAGAGAGGATGTGAATTTACAGAGGGGAATCTTGGACTACAGATTTGGACTATAAAGAAGAAGAGTAAAGACAAAATCCACACAGAAACATTTTATTTGGACTTAAACTCACTTGCAGAATGAACGCAGAGGCTGTTGAAAATAATGAAGGATTAACATCAGAATGTATTAAGGGAATTATTGTAATATTTTGAAATGCAGTAGAAATATGAGATGATTAGGATTCTCTCCGATCTCAAAGCATGGGAAGTCAGCTAAAAATTAGTAATAATTTATAATTAGGCATAACATTGGGATTTGTTTGATTATTGGATAATTTGTATAATTTGGAATATATAATTTGGTTTGATTGGAAATTTTAAATAAATATTATTTTTAAATTTAAAAAAATCAGAAGCCTTTTTGTTAGAAATTGTAGGCACAGAGAAACTGAAGGATCTGAAAAGACTGTTTATGTACGTTACAACAGCTGCAAGGATGCTTCTAGCCCAGAGCTGGAAGGATGACAAGAGACCTACGAGGGCAGACCGGCAGATGAAATTTTTGGATTATGCATAGATGGCAAGACTGACCAGGGAAATCAGAAATCAGGCAGATCAAAACTTCAGCAGAGAATGGGACAAATATAGATTGTCTTTAAAAGACCACTGTAAACACTTGAACTCTTTGGCAGGCTTTAAATATAGTGGTACCTCTGGTTACACACGCTTCGGGTTATGAGCTCCGCTAACCCGGAAGTAGTTGCTCCCGGTTGCGAACTTTGCCTCGGGATGTGAGCGGAAGTTGCGTGCCAGCGGCGCGGCAGCAGCAGGAGGCGCCATTAGCAAAAGCGCACCTCATGTTAAGAATGATTTCGGGTTACAAACGGACCTCCGGAGCGAATTAAGTTCGTAACCAGAGGTACCACCGTAACTCTTGCAATGACACAAAGACTTTGGGTATAATGGAGAACTGAAAGCAGGATGGACTTAAAATATGCAGTGGAAAAAGTTACTTAAAGAACCCACAGAGGGGAAGAGGGAAGTCCTAAGACTCGGAAGAATCTTGTGTAAAATTCTAATATTTGCAAGAATATGCTTGGTGTGAATGAATTTAAAAAATAAAATAAAATAAAAAATGCCTCATTGAGTTCAGTGAGGCATATTCCTGAATAAGGGTGTATAGGATCTCAGCCAAGCAGCATTTTGTTTCCAGGATTATTTCACTGTTCAGGTTGGTTCACAATTTAATGTACATGAAATTTGTGTTTACAAAGTAGACACAGTCCTGGCATCCAGTTTGGATGGAGGGTTGGGAGTAAGGGTGGAATGCCCTTCCCTCTCTCACTTTGCCTGTAATGTTGGATGTAAAAAAGAACGGGTGTGTTGGAATATGGTATGGAGCAGAAAAAACACACCTCTTTCTTGCTGTTTCATGGTCAAGGTTGTGGGTCACTGATGTGATGCCTGCAGGTGTACATTCGCCCTTCCCTGATGCCCACCAAATTACTCCCCCACCCATTACTCTGCTAAAATTAGACTTGGGGGAAATATTCTCTTGTAGCCAATTTATTTATTTGATTTATTTAAATATGTATACTTCACAGTTTGGTAAAGTAGGTCAAGGCGGCTTACAATATGCAGCATTTAATAAACAGGTAAAGGGACCCCTGACCATTAGGTCCAGTCATGACCGACTCTGGGGTTGCGGCGCTCATCTCGCTTTATTGGCCGAGGGAGCCGCCGTACAGCTTCCGGGTCATGTGGCCAGCATGACGAAGCCGCTTCTGGCAAACCAGAGCAGCACACGGAAACGCCATTTACCTTCCCGCCGGAGCGGTACCTATTTATCTACTTGCACTTTGACGTGCTTTTGAACTGCTAGGTTGGCAGGAGCAGGGACCAAGCAACGGGAGCTCACCCCGTCACGGGGATTCGAACTGCCGACCTTCTGATCGGCAAGTCCTATGCTCTGTGGTTTAACCCACAGCGCCACCCACGTCCCTATAACATTTAATAAAATCAATCCCTAAATATCCACAAAACACAATTAAAAAAAATCAACTGTAAACATCTGTGTCGTTCATTGGTTTAAATGTTGCTAGGATGCAGTGCTTGGCTTAGCTGCTGTGTGTTAATCTGTGGGGTGCACACCATAATTTCTCCACTTTACAAATGCGCTCATGGGCCCTGTGTCATTGGCAGTCCTCAGACTAGGCTCTTGAAACTGTGTGGTCAAGCTTTTTTTTCATATGTCACATTCCTGGTACAAATAGAGATGCTGGGAACATCTGTGTGAGCAAAATGTGGCTCTGTGTGGCATTGGAAGTGGACTTCAGAGCTTTGCTTCACTGGAAGAGATCTGGCTGTAGTACGGCACCAGTTCAATATCAAAATGAAAAAATAATAATGGCTTGACTAGCTAATATACGTACCTATCAGGTAGCTAAAGTGGAAGAACCGCTTATGTACCCGAAGCAGAAGGTGAAATTCAGGGGGCAGAACAGTGCGTCTGTTTTCTAACAGCTCTTACCAGCTTCTGACCTGTATTCCCCAACCCCATATGCAAAGCTGTATTCCTAGATGTTAACTCCTGCCTTTGCAAATCGCAGGAGGATCTGCATGGATATTAGGAATAAAAAGCTCGAGTATGTAAACCTGGTGTTATTTTATTCTAAACTTATTTGATCACCACAGATTATTACCAGTCAATTTGTACGCCGTCTAAAACAGCCTGATGACCTGTAATGACTAGGATTTGAGTCCCATAATCTGAATTTACTTAACAAGATAATTAAATATTTAAAGTCAGTTCATTTACAGGCTGGAAGGGATTACCCCTCAGCACACGTAGATTCCTGTCCTTCCATTAGTATGCACGGCTGCACTCCCCCAATTTTTGTTACAGCTTGTCTTTCACATCTCATATCTCTGTCTTTGGCATAGCAATTAGGGCCGTAAAAAGCTTTCCGTTGTCCTAGGAACGAAAGCAGGAAAGGAGGAAATGCTGAATAAGGCAAATATGGATCCAGCCTGCAACACAGTGGAGAAAAGCACTCAGAAAAGTTAATTAAGCCCGGGAAACAGGCAGCAAGATAATTAAAACGAGGCTTAATTTTATACGGTATGCATTCTGGGCTGGTTCCCCTCTCTCTCCCCCTCAAAGACTGAAAGGATGTCACAGAGAGTGGGAAACTCCACGCCTTTGATCAAATTCTCAGAAAATCGTTATGCCTGATGTTAAGCAGTTGGACGTATGAATGTGGCAAGATAAGTGCTCCTTTACATTTCTTAACAATGTTGCCATAGCTGTCAACAAACAGGAGCGGGTAATTTGCTGCTGCTGCGGGCAATGAAATGTTTAAGTTGACTCTTTGCTAAAATAAATGTTTTTAAGAGGTGCCGTGGTTAAAACCTGACACGCCAGACACAAATCTGGGCTACGGGCTGCGGAGTTCTAGGAAGGCATTTGAGTAAAATGGAATTGGAGAGAATTAGATGGGACCAGAGCAGTGGCGGACCCTGGAGTCTTAAATGTCAGGGGCAGCCTGTGCAACCCCCCACCCCAGGAAATCACCAAAGGAAAGTTTGAAAAAATATTGGAAGTTAGAAATTCAGGAACAGATTTTAGATGAAGAATCGGAAAGAATCTTTCGGCAACCACCCTTTGTTGCGGCCTCTAGGATAATCCAGGAACAGGGCTTGAAGTTGGTACAAAAATGGTATTACACACCTGTAAGGTTATATCATATTACAAAATCTGGCAGTAAGAATTGTTGGAGGCAATGTGGAGTGATGGGAATGTACAGTCATATGTGGTGGCATTGTCCGTTAGTAAATGAATTTTGGAAACAGATTGGTATAGAAATATCGGGAATTGTAGGTAGGAAGGTGGGAATATCTAAATTAATTGTTCTTATTGGTCTGAGTAAGGTAAAGGTAAAGGGACCCCTGACCACTAGGTCCAGTCGTGACCGACTCTGGGGTTGTGGCGCTCATCTTGCTTTATTGGCCGAGGGAGCCGGCGTACAGCTTCCGGGTCATGTGGCCAGCATGACTAAGCCGCTTCTGGAGAACCAGAGCAGCACACAGAAATGCTGTTTACCTTCCTGCCGGAGCAGTACCTATTTATCTACTTGCACTTTGACGTGCTTTCGAACTGCTAGGTTGGCAGGAGCTGGGACCGAGCAACAGGAGCTCACCCCGTCGCGGGGATTTGAACCGCCGACCTTCTGATCGGCAAGTTCAAAGCTCTGTGGTTTAACCCACAGTGCCACCTGCGTCCCTATTAGTCTGAGTAGCAGTGAGTTAAAAACAAAAGAGGAATGTAAATGGGTAAAATTGATGGTAACTGCAGCCAGACAGATTATAGCGAGTAATTGGAAAAATGCAGAAGAGCTAGGGGTGAACCAATGGAGGAAAAAACTGAATAATATTATAATTTTAGAATATCTAACTGTGAAGATACACAGAGTGAATGGGTTTAAGGTCAATGAGAAAAAGGAAGATTGGTTTGAGAAGATATTGAATTATTTGGGTAGGTTTGAACATTTTGGGGCATTTAAAATGTTAAAAGTTAAATAAACCTTGTGGATGGAGGAGTGTTAATATATATACAATTGTACATATGGTTGATTTGAATATGTTATTATTGATTATGTACACCCAATGTATCAGCCGCCTGGGGGGTTTTAATGTTTGTGTTTTGGTTGTTGGTAAAAAATAAAAATTTTAAACATTAAAAAAAACCCAAAACAAAAAAACCAAGCCCAAATTCAGCGCCCCCTGTCACTCTCCCTGCATTCTGCATCGTACTGTAGTTGCAGAGTCCCCAGTGGTACTCGAGGGTGAGTAAGCCTCCCTTAGAATAATGTCGCTCTGTTGCAGAAACTGGGAACCGCTGTCCCAGGACCTTTTCACGCATTTCTGTCTTGCCCTTGGGACTCTTCCCAGGCCACCTCTTCCTTAACTACTTGCACTCTTTGCAGGCCACACCAGCCCTACTTCCTAAATTTCTGGAGTATTTTTGCCTGGGTGGAATGTGTCCTCATATATTTATTACATTTATATCGTACCCTTTTCATTTTCATTTTCAAACAAAATTTCCAAAATACAAACAGAAAAAAGAAAAAAGACAAGAAAAAAGAAAGAATACGGTTGACTTCCATTCCATCCTTCCATGGTTTCCTTAAATTAACAGTTGCTGCTCTGCATTTTTCCCTACTCAATCTTACATCTATATTTTCCTCCATACAATGATTAACTGCTGAGCTTACTCCAAACTGACTCATTTTTTAAAAAACATTTTTACAATGATTTTTCAAATAATCTACATAATAATAGTTTCCAATCCTCTTTAAACCCTGTCTTTTCTTGATATCTAATTTTACTTGTTAGGTTTGCTCTTTCTACACCCTTCATCCAAGGATCACAGGGTGGTTTACAACATAAAAACGCAAAATGCATAAAATAATAATAATAATCAGTAAATCCACCCCCTTCCCCTTGAACTATAATATGACGATACCTCCTACTTGCTTGGATGCAGTATAGAGAGCTACTAGGGTACTGCAGCAAAGGTAAATTTACATTTGCTGCTTCCCCTGCTTTGGCTCCAGCCTTGCCCACCATTGCTATGTGGCCCTCAGAAGCTTTCCCAGATGGGAATGTGGCCCTCGGCCTCATAAAATTTCCCCAACCCTGCTCTAGCTTGTAGCTGTTCTGCAATGCATGACAATGCTCCCGGTTCATTAAACCTACATGTTTCCATTATAGTTTTTCTCCTGGATGCCTAGCGCTGTTCAGGGCAAGGCCACAGATTAATGGCAAACGAAGAGCATGTTATGAGAGAATTCTTGCCAAAAATATTACATTGGGTTCGCTGTGTTGTTACTGGTAAAAAGATCTCCCCATCTTCTTCTCAGGTGCACTTGCTGCACCTTGGTTGCAAATTAAAAGAGGAACTCCTGCCTTCAATTTTGCTGTTGTTCTTTTAGCTGATTATATCTTTTGAGAACAATCTCTCTCGCCCTGACCTAGCCACTGTGATCCACGCGACGGTCACCTCCAGACTGGATTATTGTAACTCGCTCTACGTGGGGCTGCCCTTAAGACTGACCCAGAAACTCCAGCGGGTGCAGAATGCTGCAGCGAGACTCCTTACGGGGTCTTCGCTGCGAGATCACATTCATCCGGTGCTATATCAACTGCACTGGCTCCCGGTGGAGTACAGGATCAGGTTTAAGGTGCTGGTTTTAACCTTTAAAGCCCTATACGGCCTTGGACCCTCGTACCTACGGGACCGCCTCTCCTGGTATGCCCCACAGAGAAACTTACGGTCTTCAAATAAAAATATCTTGAAGGTCCCAGGCCACAGAGAAGTTAGGCTGGCCTCAACTAGAGCCAGGGCTTTTTCGGCTGTGGCTCCGACCTGGTGGAACACTCTGTCACAAGAGACTAGGGCCCTGCAGGACTTGACATCTTTCCGCAGGGCCTGCAAGACAGAGCTGTTCCGCCAGGCCTTTGGCCAGGGCACAGCCTGACTCCCTCCCTCGGCAATCTTCGCGGAGCTCTGGCCCAATAGTGGCCAGTGGCTTGAATTTAATTAATTTTATAATGAATGATTTTAGAGTGTTGTTTGTGTTGTATTTTTGTATTGTTTTATTGTTGTTAGCCGCCCTGAGCCCAGCTTCGGCTGGGGAGGGCGGGATATAAATAAAATTTATTATTATTTATTATTAATGTAGCCGGTCCAGCCTTATTTCCTGTGAAGGAATAGCAAATATGCAAATTAAATCAGAAATTCAGCCGTTGAGGGGTGGGGGAAGATGATGAATACCTACGGTTCACAGTCCATTGCGACAAGTTATTAATTTGTAAGATGAAATATAAGGTTGCACAAGAAACCACCTCTCTTAGATGATTATGCTAGGGTCAAGAAGTTCATATGCTTGCCTGTGAGAGGAAAGATGCTCACAGCCAAGTCCTTGGTCTGCCAAGTTTCGTCCTGTACAATGACTGGCGGTGGTTCTCACACTAAACGGCCTCGGCCCAGTAGACCTGAAAGAGCATCTCCACCCCCATCATTCATCCCGGACACTGAGGTCCAGCTCCAAGGGCCTTCTGGCAGTTCCTTCATGGTGAGAAGTGAGGTTGCGGGGAACCAGGCAAAGGGCCTTCTCGGTGGTGGCGCCTGCCCTGTGGAACGCCCTCCCATCAGATGTCAAGGAAATAAACAACTATTTGTCTTGTAGAAGACATCTGAAAGCAGCACGGTTTAGGAAAGTTTTGAATGTTTGATCTTTTATCATGTTTTTAATATTCTGTTGGGAGCCGCCAGAGTGGCTGGGTAGGCCCGGCCAGATGGACGGAGGATAAATAAATTATTATTATTATTATTATTATTATTATTATTATTATTATTATTATTATTATTACTTCAGGAATCTTTCCCAGGTCTGGCCTAGAGATGCCAGGGATAGAAGGGACTTTCTGTGTACAAAACAAAGGCGCTACCATTTAGCTATGACCCAGTAGATAAGTTTTCTCAGCAGTAATACCCATACTTTTTATTTGGGGTGGTGATGGGGATAATTAGTGCTGTCAAAACAGATTTTTTTCTATGGAAAGGTTTGTGGACCTCATGACCTCTGGATCAGGGGTAACATACAACACTGAACTTACCAGATGTCAGATGGCTGGATGAGGAGGAATGGTGGAAACTACCTGACCCAGAGCCCCCAGAGCTCCTGGTGGTGAGAAACCAGCCACTCACCAGAGAAGGGGATGCACTGGGAGGTACTGGAGGCTGGGAGCATGAAGGATGATGAAGAGGAGGAAACGGACAGTGGCCCCAGCACAGGGTAGAGACAAGAATCAGGCTTGGCAACTCCACCACAGAGCCACGCTTGACAGCTTTTCTGCTTAGAGCAGTGATGGCCAAACTTGCTGTTTTGGGACTACAACTCCCATCATCCCTGACCACTGGTCCTGCTAGCTAGGGATCATAGGAGTTGTAGGCCCAAAACATCTGGAGCGCCGAGTTTGAGGAAGCCTGCTGTAGACAGATGGAGGGGCCTGACACAGAGGGATAGAGAGTGGTGGTGGTGGGGAAGCTACCAGCCAGTGCGAGCAACTCAGAAGTCTCCGTATGTTCACTGCTCTGCTTCCTTAATAAAGAAACCAACTGCAAGTTAGCTGGTGCTTCCCTGTCTTTCTCTGATCTGTGAACAACCTGTTCTCCTTGTCAGCTCCCTGACACCAGCCACGGATAAAGTAAATGTCTATTCCGCCCCCTCCCCAAGATTCAACGGGAAAACCATTCCAACACATGTTTAAAAAACGATAGCCCCTTTTACTCTCCATTATCTGAGCCTTTGAACAGAGCGATTTTTTTTCGTTTCTAGTTTTTGGCTGTGATCATAAAGGCTAGAAATTAATAACAATTAAAAAAAGCGATTCCTGCTGTTGTGACTTGGGGCTTTGCACACGCAGCTCTGCTCTTTAAAAAAATAATAATAAAGAAAGGAAAGGCAGGATTTCGGTGCTCTAACGGGAGGAACAAGAAAGGTAATCTTTATGCGCTGATGAAGTGACATTGATTTAGCAGCGATACATGAGCAGATACTAAATTTAATCAGGTTTTATGTAAATCAAACCCCTGGTGTATCATTTTAATGATAACTGAAAATAACTCACTCTCCTCAAGCAACACTCATTTCCATGTGCAACACTCCCTCGTCAAGAGAGCCTCGGTTTTGCACCAGACAAAAGGGAAACTGTCAGGGAGATCACTGAATTGTGCTGCCTACTAAGACATCACTTCTTTCTCCCACTACATTCAGTTAAGTGGCAGGCACTGTGATTTTCTATTTTAATGAATACAGTATTTTCTGCCGAAAGGAAAGCTGTTGAGGTGGTGGGTGGGGGTGGGGTGGGCAAACCCACAAGCATTAAGAACAACTGCAGGGCAGGATGGCAAAAAACCCCCCAAACAAACTACATATATCTTTTAAGTCATTGGTGTAAGCCATGGTTGGGCAAACTATGGCCTGGGGGCCGGATCCGACCCAATCACCTTCTCAATCCAGCCTGCGGACAGTCTGGGAATCAGCGTGTTTTTACATGAGTAGAATGTGTGCTTTTATTTAAAATGCATCTCTGGGTTATTTGTGGGGCATAGAAATTCGTTCATTATTATTCCCCCCAAAATATAGTCTGCCCCCCCCCAGGTGTGAGGGACAGTGGACTGGCCCCCTGCTGAAAAAGTTTGCTGACGCCTGGCATAAACAATGAAAAACTAATGTGTTTGTTATGGTTCTGTTTCCTTGGAATGAAGCTCAATGGGGACTGTGGTGTCATTAGGATTTTTGGTTTCATTCACACACATATACAACCTCAGTATAGGATTTGGGGGTGGGTGTCACAGCATTAACACTCCAGCAGATTCCACCCCCAATTAAGTTCCCAGGGAGACCCCCAAGCCACAGCTTTGGGGTCTTGCACAGAGCAAGAGAAGGCCTTGTGCCTCCATTTTTCAGCATCAGCCAAAACTTGCACACACTCATCCCCCGCTTGGCCTATTGTTTCCCATCCTAGGGTGATGTGGCCTCCAACCTGGTGAGGAGAATGGAGGAAATGCCTACAATGTTTCTACAGCATCATCACTTAGCTGTTGCTATGGCAACTAGAGGAGTTTTTGAGATGCTGATGGGACCACTTAACTGGCCAACTTAACCTGACAAAGGGACTAGTCTGAGTCGTTCAGCAGGTTTCATTTCATAGATTCTAATGACAAACAGATCATCATCTAGACTGCTCCTGCACCCCCCACTATAACAGTATTAAGGCTGTCAAATATCAAACTGCATAAATTTTCATAGCCACATTCCCAGCTTCTCCAGAGGTCCAAATTTTACCACCGCAAATACAGCCACACCCATACTTAGAGGGGTATCTATAACCCCACATTCCACAAATATTAAGATAATGTTCTTTAAATAGTGTAACTAGGTGAAACCATGGCCGCTTCTCTATTGCATCCACCATTTCATAACACGGCAAATCTTGCAGCGTGTTGAGAAGGTTTCTTTTAAGGAGCTCAAAGTGGCGTACAAAGTCTTCTTCTTCCCCCTATTATCTTCATAAGAACCCTGTGAGGTTATATAAAGCTTTTTGCGGTCATGCTTAATGGTCAGAAAACACTTGCATGACACCCTGTAAGATAACCATTAAAAGGCAGCAGAAGACAACTTCGAACATGACAACAAAAGCATGCGATACCTAATGAAAGCTCTGGCTCTCACAGGATAAATCAAGAGCAATTCCCATGAATTCACCCTTTGCCACTTTGCAAATCTACAAAAGAAAGGAATTCAGTCTGCATTTAGGAGAAGATGGGAGCAGCGTTAGCCAATATATTCTGCTATGACATTTATGGCCCCAGTGAACCATCTCAGTGCACTGCAGTAATTAAAAACTCATTTCATAGGAGCGTATTATTCCTTGATTCACAATTACTGTCTCTTTCAAGAGCCTCCAGGACCCAGGCGTTATGAAAACATGACGCTTCCTTTACTCGCGCGATTCCTAACAAATCTTCAAAGGAGCTGTAAAACCTTTCTGAAGCATGCTGATAAGAATCATGAATTTTAAAAAAAGAGGATGATACGAGCATTTTAAGTGAAAATAATTAGGCCACAGCGGATGCTTTCAAAGATGGAAGAGTATGAAAGAAACTACCCCCCTCCTCACCACCACGAACTAATGTGCCAAGGAGCCATGGAAGTCGGACAGAAACATTGCATTCATTCCGGCACCAAAATATTAGATCTGCAAAGATTGCATCGGGCCCTCTCCCCCTTATATGATCCATTTTTGAAACACAAACAGGCAAGTGGACCTGGTGATTCTGGAGCAATTGTCTGCAGTACGATCTCTCTAGTGTGCAATGTTACATTGTTTGATTGATTTTGTTCCTTTCCAGCTTTTTATTCAAATAAATCCCAAAGTGGCTTGCAAACAAAAGATAAAAATAACATAATGGAACATCATGGATACAGCATGAATCGTATAGAATACTTAACAAATAATCAGTAAAACAATCACAAATAAAACAATTACCATCTATGTAACACAGTTAACGAAACAACTAAACTATGCAGCATGATGGTACATAACAGGCTGCTCCCTGCCCCTTTAAAATGTTTATCAGTTCTGCACCAGTTTCCTTCAACTATTGCCAGCTATACAGTCATACCTTGGGTTACAGACGTTTCAGGTAGTGTGATTTTGGGTTGCGCACTGCGCCAAACCTGAAAGTACTAGAATGGGTTAGTTCTGGGTTTCGGTGTTTGCGCATGTGCAGAAGCGCTAAATCGTGTTTTACGCATGTGCAGAAGCACCGAAACATAACCTGCTCGTGCACAGACGCGGCACTGTGGGTTGCGAACGCTGCGGGTTGCGAACGGGTTGCGAAGAAGCCGTTCAGGAGGACCTTAATGGCTGACTGCTAGCATGATAAACAATTCCACATAAGTTGCAAGGAGGGTTATGCAAGTGCAGCAAAAAAAGAGAGAGGGAAGAAGCTCGGGTTGAAGAAGCGATTTCAAGAACTATGCTTATCTGAGAGATGTTGTGGTGGCAGCAGGTGGTGGGCTGGAAAAGAAACAACTAAGATGATATACAGAGGCACCAACTTGTGAGGAAGATTGGGAGGGGCCAGGGAGCAGAGCTGAACGTGGTGGCAACAGGACTTCAATGGCTGGAGGTTCTTCCACCACCACTGGCCGGGGCGGGGGGTACTTTCCACTCTTCCTCCTCCTCCTCCTCCTCCAGAGTAATAGAATCTTAGAGTTGAAAGGGACCCATGGGTTATCTTATTGATTGATTGATTGATTTGATTTTTCAACTTAAAATTTTACAGAGATATATCAAACATAAATCATAAAAAGAAGATTTCAAGGAATCTCCTGGACTTCCATCCTCCCCTTTGTGGGTCCTTTTATTAATCAATTCCTCCTGCATCTTTTATGATAATCCAAACAGTTTACTTCTTCCATTATGTCCAGAATTCAACCTTAAACTATGAGTGCTATTCCAATCCTACTAACGATTTTAACTGTTTAGAGTGGTCTTTAAAATAAGTTATAAATTTCCCCCATTCCTTATTAAAAATTTGGTCTTCCTGATTTCTGACTCTTCCAGTCATTTTAGCCATTTCGGCATAGTCCATTAACTTCATCTGCCATTCTTCTCTGGTAGGGACTTTATCTTCTTTCCATCTTGGACCCATGGGTTATCTAGTCCAACCCCCTACAATGCAGGAGGAGCCAACTGCTTTGCCCCGATTTTTGAGAACCTCGGTTTACCCCCAAAAGAGTGGGGCTCCCAGGAGTTGGCACCCCTGATGACATATATTTCCTATATATAGGGTGTGCGCTAATGGAATGCTCTCACAGACTCTATCCCTTACCTTTCCCGCCCCGACCTGGCCGCAGTGATCCATGCGAAAGTCATCTCCAGGCTTGACTACTGTAATTCGCTCTACGCGGGGCTGCCCTTGAAGCTGTCCCAGAAACTCCAGCGGGTGCAGAATGCTGCACTGAGGCTCCTCACAGGGTCCCTGCCATGGGAGCATATTCACCCAGTGCTTTTCCAGCTGCACTGGCTCCCGGTGGAGTACAGGGTCAGATTTAAGGTGCTGGTTTTGACCTTTAAAGCCCTTCACGGCCTAGGACTCTCGTACCTAAGAGACCGCCTCTCCCGGTATGCCCCACGGAGAGCCTCAAGGTCCATAAATAGCAGCACCCTAGTGGTCCCGGGCCCTAAGGAAGTTAGATTGGCTTCAACCAGAGCCAGGGCCTTTTCAACTCTGGCTCCGGTTTGGTGGAACGCTCTGTCTCACGAGACCAGGGCCCTGCAGGATCTGATTTCTTTCCGCAGGGCCTGTAAGACAGAATTGTTCCACCTGGCCTTTGGCTTGGAGCCAATTTGATTCCCTCCCTCTCTTTCTTTTTTCCTTTCCTTCTCCTCCTGCGATGAGGCTACATTTTAATATTTTAATGTTTCAATATTTTAATGTTGTATTTTAATGTTGTTTTTAAGTTGTATTCATTCAACTTATTTTTATTATTGCTTGTTAGCCGCCCTGAGCCCGGCCTTGGCTGGGGAGGGCGGGATATAAATAAAAAAAATATTATATTATTATATCTGGTAATGCATTACTGGATAAAGTCTGGCTCATTGAGAATTTGGTATGAACCCTCCATGGGAATTTTATCTCACAGGGGTGCATTGGCTCATACCCCAGCCCTTACACCCCAGATTTAGGCTCACTCATCATGGTCAAAAAGAGACCGGTGAAGGCACTTGAAGCCAGTGTGCAACATATTGGGTAATGTTGATGAGACTGAGAACTGAATTCCGACTGAAACACGGGGTGGTCTCTGCCATGCTACAGCCTCTGAGCCTAATCTGCTTCTCCATGGGATCTGCTCATGGAACCTGTGCACGTTAAACTTACCAAGTTAAACATCCCAATTGTGAGCGGTTTTGTGCTGGTCCCGGGGGAGGGGGGTTACCATGCGGCGTGGTCTAAGTCCGGTCCTAGGTCAAGGGTAAGGAGGCTGTCCGTCAGGGGCGAAGCGAGGTCCAAAGCGAGGAGTCGGGCGTGGTCAGGAACTCAGGAGAACAGGTCAGGGTGCCGGCAGGAACAGGTTACCAGCAATGTTGCTCCCGCAACCTGGGCCTGGGGCTGACTGGCCTTTATGTCCTCTGAGGCATAGGGCGGTCCCAGCCCACAGGTGACTCGCCTCTCCTGGCCTTAAGGCAAGCACTCCTCCTGTGAGAACTTAGTTCCCTCCACCTCTCTGCCCTGAGCCTCTGCAGCTCCGGAGAAGCTGGAGGGTTACTGGACCCAGAGGAAACCTCACCTTCCCTTGACAGGGCTGGGAGAGGAGCACCTGTAGGCAATGGGTCCTCAATCACTTCCGCAGCCAGAGCGGATTCAGCTGGTGTCTGCTCCTGAGGATCCGGCACAGGTGAGGGCTCTTCAGGTTCAAGCCCCTGCCCCAGCTCAGCTGGCTTTGGAGGCGGGGACTCCTGTGCAGGCTGGGATTCCTCAGGTTCAGCCTCTGAATCAGATTCCCAGGCCATCACAGGTTTGCATGGCAAACATTTAATAGGTTTGGGGAGGTGGGGAATGACGCAGGCCTCCGTCACGCAAACAGTGCCGCAAGCCCTTTGACTGGACTTACCATTCACGGGGCCTTCACCTTTTACCTTACATGTGGAGAAGCTTCTCTCCCACTGAGCTACAGCCCCTTCTTGGACCATCTCTGGAACCTCTGGAACAAAAAGATGATGACATTATGAGTCCCCCTCCCCGATAAACACATCCCATTTGGGGGAACCTCAAAATGTTGGCCAGAAACCAGAAAAGAACCCCTATTATAAGAAGGCCTTGAAATGGATGTTTTCAGAAATTACTAAGCCTTAATATACAGTAGATGTCCTTCAAACCGCTTGAGTTCACTTCAGCTTCATTAAAGGTGTGCATGAAATAAACTACCACTAACTACACTGTTTAAATATTGATTTAGCCATTTGAATTAATGTAATTTTCAGTTTTCCCTCCTTACTTAATGCACTGCAGGACTTTGGTGACCCAGTCAATAAGATCAATAGTCCTCAAATGAAACAGCAGTTGCTTACCTTTGCCCTTCTGTCTGCTAATTTCAGCAGTGGGCCAAAGATAGCTCTAAAAATAGTCTAGCTCTTACAGCACGGCCATTTCAAAAGGGGCTTGTCCCCCACAGTAGTGCAGCCACAGAGTCTGAGACATCTCTCCCAGCCAGCCTTCAGCCATCCTGCCCAAGATGGATCCCAGTCTTTTTTCTCTGCCCTCCGCCTTCCCAGCACAACTTGCTAAAAATTCTCTTCTCCTGTCGCCTCACCCCAGTTACCCTGGCAACATTCCAAACCCCAATCTCTGTTTAAATAAATTCATAGATGACAATGCTACCAATGACGACTAGGCAGGTGTCAGGAGCTGGACTGAGGAATGGTGGGAGCTGCCCCCTCTTCTCCTGAACCTTCCCAAGGGCAAGAGTGATTTAGAACAGTGGTTTGTAGAGGGGCATAGTCCAGAGGTGAAAAGCTGGGAAATACTGAGTGAGGAACAGCTAGAAGAGGGAACACCAGGAGAGAGACAGCTGGCAGATTCAGTGTCCTTGGACAGCATTCCTGACCCCCCTTCACCCAAGACTAGATGAGCATGGAAAGTGATAGAACAAGAAAGCGCAGAGGCAACAAGCTCAGATTACCCAACATAGGAGTGACGTAGATTAATGGGGATGGAGGGGGTGAACCTTTCCTGGGAGCAACACCATTTTTAGAGAGATATGCATTCTTTTGTCTCTTGCTGTGATTATTAAAGAAACTATCTGGTGAGAATACTCCTTTTGTTGATCTGCTTAATTACTGCCACTGGGGGAGGGATCCGATCCCCCAAAGCCTGATGGCTTTGTTCCTCCTCCACTGCTGGAGGCGGCATGCCTCTGGACCAGAGGTGCCAGGTTGCCCCCACGATTGAGGGGGCCTGACCTGCGGTGTGTGTGTGTGAATCCATGCACAAAGTTGTGTCGCCTGGAGGAGCTGGCCATTGAAGACGTGACATGTGACACGCATGACGTCACATGTGCACAATGCATGCTGGTCCTCTTCAGCAAATATCGACAGGACCAAAGACCCCTCGGCCTCCTAGAGTTGGCATACCTGCTCTGAATACAAGCTGCTGGGAATTACAAGAGGGCAGTTGTGCTGTTGCACTCAGGTCTTCCTTGAAGTAAGCTTCCCATAGGCATCTGGTTGGCCAGAGTGAGAACAGGCTGTTGGATTAGATGGGGCATTAGTCAGATCCAGCAAGACTCTTACTAAGTTCTCAGATCTTTGGCATTCTTTTTGTGTGTGCGTTGCTTGGAATAATGATGATGATAATAATAAATATAATAGTAATAATAATAATAATAATAATAATAATAATAATAATAATAGTACTTTATTTATACCCCACCCATCTGGTAGGGTTTCCCCAGCCACTTTGGGCGGCTTCCAACCGAATATTAAAAACAATATAGCGTCAGACATTTAAAACTTCCCTAAACAGGGAAAATAGTTGTTTATTGCCTTGACATCTGCTGGGAGCACGTTCCACAGGGCAGGCACCACTACTGAGAAGGCCCTCTGCCTGGTTCCCTGTAAATGCAATTCTCACAGTGAGGGAACCGCCAGAAGGCCCTTGGCGCTGGACTTCAGTGTCCGGGCAGAACGATGGGGGTGGAGACGCTCCTTCAGGTATACAGGACCGAGGCCGTTCAGGGCTTTAAGGTCAGCACCAACACTTTGAATTGTGCTCGGAAACGTACTGGGAGCCAATGAAGATCTTTCAGGACTGGTGTTATATGGTCTCGGCGGCCACTCCCAGTCACCAGTCTAGCTGCCGCATTCTGGATTAATTGCAGTTTCTGAGTCACCTTCAAAGTTAGCCCCACGTAGAGCGCATTGAAGTAGTCCAAGCGGGACTACTGAAACCCTTGCACAGCGCCCGCATTTCCAGTGTCAGCCTCATCAGGAGAAGATTAGGTGGGTATTTGGCCATTGAGGTGGGTTTCTCCTCTCTTCTTGGACCTGAGTTAGCCAACAGTTGCACAGACATTTCAGATGACCCCAAAGGGAAAACAATAATGTGTGCTGAATATTTGAAGTATACTGCTTTTCTTATAGGTCTGCACAGGGCAGAGATACACACCCAGACCTCCTAAGCAGGGTTGCTTTCTTGCATATTATAGGAACACTGTAGCATACACTGCTTGGTCTTGAATTAGAAATCTCTTGTGCTTGGCTCATGCAGTGATTACAGAAAGCGGCAGGGATAACCCAGCCGCCACCTTCCCATGTTTGATGTATGCAGTCCAATCAAACATTACATTGAAGACTTACACAAACTCGCAACATACTATATGAACAACTTGCATATCTTCTTCTTTGGCGATCACTCATAGCCGATAAGATTGTCTTCCATGAACACGGTCTTAACAGTGAGTCCGTCAGTGACTATGGAGGCCAATTCTGGATCCACACATCCTTTCCACGGTGGGGACATAGGTTTCTGGGCGGGAGCTGATCATGGGGAGGGTTTGCCAAATGTGCCTCCCTCTTAGCGTGTTTCTCCTTTGTGTCCTGAGTTTGAGCGTCTTCAAAGCCCATGACACCTTTGGTAAAGGCTGTTTTCCAATTGTAGCGCTTGCAGGCCAGTGTTTCCCACTTGTCGGTGTTTATACTGCATTTTTTTTAGATCTGACTTGAGAGAGTCTTTAAACCTCTTTTATAAACACAGACTTGCCATGGACAAATTCAATGATATTTGGAATCCATTCTCACAAATACTGCGATAGGTTAAGATCTGGTGCAGTGGCGTAGCGTGGGCTGTCAGCACCCGGGGCAAGGCAAGTAATTTGCGCCCCCTAGCCCGTGGATTTGCGCCCCCTAACCCGTGGATTTGCGCCCCCTAACCCTAACCCCCAGATGTTGCGCCCGGTGCGGCCGGCCCCCCCTGCACCCCCACGCTACGCCACTGATCTGGTGAAGTACAATGACAATTTTTTTAAAGTATACAGTTTTGGGTTCCCTTCTACATGGGTGCTGTTTCTCTTTTTCACTTTTATTTGCGTCTCATCATGTTTAGTGCACATATAATTATGTACTTTTAAACTTTCAAAAAAGATGTTGGGGGGGGAATGTTTGATGTAAGCAGTCCACCCTCCCCACCCCCGCTCTCTGTACCGCATAGTGGCCGTGATTAGAAAACAATGGCTTAAACTGGGTAAGAAGAATTAAATTAACCGGAACAAAACAGCAAAGTGGAAGCAGGCCTCCTGTCCTAGATCCAGATTACACAATGGAGCACAGCGATCAATAATGCAAGCCTCAGGCTTTTCCCGCTGTGCCTTCTCACCTCTGAGAATGAATTCAGATAACAACTCCTTGGTTATTTTATTCACTTCACGCAAGCCTCTTCGGAGCTTATATCACATCTCGGGTAGGTAACACGAAATCGCATTGCCACCAAGCGATGCAAAGGAGACCAGCGAGCACCATCATTAAACAGTTCGGCTGTATGTAAGGTGTGTGTGTGTGCGCAGAAAATCATAACATTAACATCTCATTTATCATCCGGACCACTTACCGACGGGTTACAAAGGCTGCCAGAGTAATCTTGATCGCCGATTGGTTATAGAGCTGTGGAGGGCGAGGGAAGGGGCGATAATGCAATTCCAGTTTGCAAATGCATTCTTATGTAAAGCTAATCTAAATTTGCTTTTGTGCTTAAATAAACAGCCTACTCTCCAGATAGGGATAGAGGGCTTCCTTTGTCTTCCCTGGTTATATTTTCATTCACTTTGTAACCTTCTCTATTGTATGGGAGTGTAACAGATTAAAAACAGCTCCAGGGAAGCTTCTTTCCAAACTGCCGATTTCCTTGTTTGTTTTGAAAAGGCCTTCTCATCAATGAGGGAAGGAAGCACGTTGGTCTCATGAATATTCCCCCTTTCTGCATCCTCTGTGTCCTGCTCTCCCTCCTCTTCCCAGCACTTGGCTCCTCTCTCTCCCCTTCCATTGTTTCGCAGGCACACACTGAAAAGATAAAGTGACGATTAAAAACGCTCATCATGACCATCTGCGTGTGTGCCCTGTACATTGTCAGTCCGCTGTTGGGTATCAAAGCTGTATCATCAATGTTCTTTGAAGACTAAGCAGGTTGGACATGCAATTTAGATGAAAAACAATTACGCCGTGTTAGCTTGCTTTTGGCAAGAGTAGTGGGGCTCATCTCAGAGACGGGAAACAAAAGCAGCACTTCATCTTCATGAATTTCAGATGAGGGGGAAAGAGAGAAAGCAGGACAGAGAGCGTTGTCTGCCAGGAGTCGTTCTGTATAACCTTCGCCTAACTAGCGCCTTTCTCAGAAGAATATGCATTGCTTCTGCCACCGACTTCAGGGAAAGGGAGCATTTATTTCATCTCCCCAGCCCCCAGCCCCGCTTCCTGAAGACAGATAATGCTAATCATTCCACTGCGAGGATATCTTTGTAGTCACCTTTTGTCTGAGTATTTACATTTTAAAAGGCAACCACAACTGGGACTAAATTCATCGCTGGAAAGCAAAAGGAGCCATTCAACTTTAAACAGCATGAATGTTATTATAAAGACACAGAGGCTGGTTTTGGGTGACCTCACTGGGGGGGGGGGGAAGCACACACACGTGAAGAAAACTTTCCTGAGGACACAAGTAGTTGTTGTTTCTTCCTTTAAATCAGCACCTTCACCTTTGAGAATCAGCTGAGTAGCTAGTCAGCAGCGGCTGGCAGGCATATCCAGTCTCTAAATAATATTTTAAAACACCTGTCTGTAGCTGGTGGGCTGTGACCAGGGCTGTCTTTACCTGGGGGTGCAAGGGATGCGGGGCACCCGGGCACCAAATTAGGGGGGGGGGCGGAGGCTTTTCCGTACCTGACCTAAAACTTTACTACGAGGCAGCCTGTTTCACCTGGCTAAAAGATTGGTGCACGTTGCAGGATCCGGACCTCCTGGACCTGGAAGGTTTTGACAACCGTTGGGGATGGCACGCCTACCTAATATATGGAAAAGCGAAAATTCATAAAAATTTTACCAACCATATAATAAGAAAGTCACTCTTTGCTGTATGGGAAAAATATAAAGACCTGATGGAGCCTAAAGTGCCGTGGTGGACTTCTCCAGTAGAAGCCATAGCAGTAAAACGGAAAAATACTCAGGAAAGTTGGCCAACATATAAAATACTTCTAAAAAATGAAGATAACCAAATAAAATTTAAAAAATTTGAGGAAATAAGAGAACACATTTCAGACTGGTTCCAATACCATCAGTTATTTGAAAAATTTAAATGTGACAAACATTTACCAAAGACGTGCCTCGCCAGCAGCGGCGCTTGTCATTCAAGGCGCCGCTTGTCAAACTCAACGACGACGCGAGTCATTCACAATGGCACCGTGCACACAAAATTAACTCTTACTTCAAAATATTATGTTACATATTTAAAGCCCTAAACGGGCCCGGTCCAGTATATCTGAAGGAGCATCTCCACCCCCATCGTTCTGCCAGGACATTGAGGTCCAGCGCCGAGGGCCTTCTGGCGGTTCCCTTACTGCGAGAAGCCAAGTTACAGGGAACGAGGCAGAGGGCATTCACGGTAGTGGCGCCCTCCCTGTGGAACACCCTCCCACCAGATGTCAAAGAGAACAACAACTACCAGACTTTTAGAAGATATCTGAAGGCAGCCCTGTTTAGGGAAGCTTTTAATGTTTGATGTATTTTAATATTTTTTTGGAAGCCACCCAGAGTGGCTGGGGAAGCCCAGCCAGATGGGCGGGGTATAAATAAATTATTGTTGTTGTTGTTGTTATTGAGCTGCTATGCAGCAGCGGGGTCAGCGGCACCTTTGACATGACTGATGTTTCTCCTAAGTAGGTGCCTAAACAATACAATAAGTTTAAGTGTGGTGTTGCTGTATACTTAAATATAAGTGTATTGTAAATTAATGAACAAATAAAAAAGTTTATTTCTTTTTCCTCCCTTCTTTTGTAAACAAGAGATAAGGGTAAGTGTGGTGTCTGACATAAGCATAATAAAAGTTAATTTGGGGGCTAAATAAATTTGGGGGTGCTGGGCAGATCTTTGCACCCTGGCGGCGCATATGCTAAAGACAGCGCTGGCTGAGATCATAACCTGATCCAAAGTAGGTTGCAATGGGAGCATGAACACCATGCAAATATAGGGTAAACGATTAGGAAATGGGTCCCTGAATGAATATTTGGGTTAAAAGTGGGTCCTGGGTCTGAAAAGCTTGAAGGTACCTGTTTAAACATATTTCCTAATGTTAAACCATTTTACATATAAGCACTTGCAACATTTGTACCCTGAATGGCATAGAAAGCTCAACATAAGGCCTTGCAAGGTTTAGGGTGGTGAAGGCTGCACAGGGCGCTGAGTCAAGGGGCCCCAAAATCAGGAAGGCCCATTTTGGGGCACCAGATTTTGGCCTCTCACAGGGTGCAATATTACCAAAGATTTCCCAAGTCCGCCCCTGAATAAGGAATCCCTCTTGGTCCTTAAGGTATGAAGTCAGGGCCTCTTCAGGGTATAGATGGATCTTTCATTCTCTTTTTTAGATGAACATTCTTGATGCTTTTAGAAACCCAGATTTCATACTGTCCAACTTTTTAATTTCAAAAACTGGGACTCTCATCTTCCAGGACACACCCCTGGGCAAGTCATGTGACTCGTGCCTATGTATTACCAAAGCATTTTTCGGGCAGAGTGCACGGCATGCAAAAGTGTAGCATAGGTAACAGCAGCACCCAAAATGGCCACTGTGTTCTTGCATGCAAAAAATGGGATGTCCCATATTTTCCAGGACACTTGGCTGGTATGAGATTTCAGTTATGCATTCTGTTGATTTCAACAATTCCGCCCCCCCCCTTCTTCTTTTAAAACCCCTTTTAATTTTTGTGCAGATAAATATATTTGCATTTGACAGGCATCCAGAAAGTGTTTTTTTCCTGTTTATTGCTGAAGATAACCACAGTGCTTCCTGTACTGAAACTTAAATGCGTACATTTTTATTCCACAGCTGTGGTTTTATAAATACTTCTAGTAATAGCCAGATACTGTTTTATGTTTGACAGCTTGTAACTGTTTTTTCCCCTGGCTCTTAATAATTTCTGTAAATTTACTTTTGACTGTTTCCCATGGGAGTGCAATGCCATAAAAATTCCAAATGGTATTAAAGACTCTTCTTTTTAAGAGCACTGTAAAACTGGTTGGCGAGTATGGACTAGACTAATGGAGTGGGGGTGGAATTTAAATGTTCAAATATTTACTAATTCCTTCCTCCACCCTCGCCTTTTAAGACTCTTTCCCGAGGAATAAAGGAGCAAAACAGTTCATCTGAATATGTAAACATACACATTTTCATATAAATGAACCAAACTCCAAGAGAAATGATGTCCTATCATTTCTTCTATTTATGAATTCCAGGAGTGACTTCTGATCCTTCTGTAAGCCAAAAAGATATCATATAAGGGCAAGAGGGAACTACTAGCAGGACAGGGGAAAAGCCTAGGTCCCCCCTCAAAAATAACAACTTTGTGGGGGAGAATCAAGAGGCCAATTATTCAAAAACAGCCCATTGAGGAATCATCACAGGAGAGAGAAGGCAAGGACCACAGAGGGGATAAGTTCTGTCTCTGTATCTTTTCTACCATTGTCCCTTGTTCCATTTCTCTCCTTCTCTTTGTCCTCCAAAGGAAATGAGGAGAAGAGAATGGAGGAAGAGATATGTGCATAGAAAAAGTATACAGGGAACTATCTCCTTGTACGGCTAGCTCATTTATTGGTTCACACAGCGAATATATTTTTTTAAGTGAGAAAGAAAGGTGTTCCTAGAAACCAACAGATAATCCAAGATGTTTATGCAGCTGGGACTGAGCCATAGCTGTCAACTGCCCCTTATTTGGCGGGAAAGTCCCTTATCCCAGTGCTGTGTCCCGCTGCCGTCCCTTATTGATGATGTCCCTTAAATTTCCCGGGTTTCAAAGGAAGCAGCTCCTCTCCCTCCCTCCCTGCCGGCCAGGGAGGAGGGAGGCTCCAACTGTGTTGCTTGGCTGCGTTGCTCACCCAATAAGGAGTCTAAGAATGACTGGGGGTGGAGCTTGCATGCCTTGTGCCGATCAAATTGGCCACATTGCCTGGGGACTCGTCTTTGCTCAGCACTTCCCAGCGGAGAGGTGATGGTGGTTTTCCTTGCTGCATCCCCTTTGCCGGGTTGCTGCACTGTGGGAACCACCGCTTGAGGCTTCGTTTGGCTGCTGGCTGGGCTTTCTGCCTTTGGCTCGGAGGAGCTCAGAAGTTGAACATACCTGTGCCCGGAAAATCCCTTATTTTGGCTGCTGATCCCTTATTTTTGAGGCTGCTGGTCCCTTATTTTCAAATCTGTAAGTTGACAGCTATGGACTGAGCACTCTTTCCCAACCACTTAATGACTCGACAATGCTTGTTGTATCACTTCCTTCAGCTCATCTCAGTACATGGATATCTCTTAACCAAGAGATGGACAAGAGATGGAATATTACTGTTGCACATCACCCCAATCTCCATGAGCAGCGCAAGATGCCAGGGGTTCCAGGCACTTACCCAGGATTGTTTTCCCATTGGGAAGCTCAAGACACAGCAGAAGCTGGTGTCTTCAGGAAATATGGTTTATTAACACATGTTTACACCTGGAAGCCTGCAATGGAGGGGGTGCAAAACATTATGCCCCAAGAGTGTCTCTCGTTGCCCCTCTCATAGCTTCCTCAAGCTTGGCTCCAAGACAGCAGTTAATCATGGTTCCTGGTCTCTTAGTGCAGCCTGTACTAGGAAGCACAAAGATGATTCTGATCTCCAGCCTCCTTGCCTGCTCCTTCAGGTATACAGGGCCAAAGACATTTATGTGGGAATGTTCAGGGAGGCAGGAGAGGATATATTGTTTATTAATATCCTTCCTAACTTCTGCTAGCAAGTTCTTTTACTTAGCAGAGTTTTACATTCCCCTTTTAAACGCACAGTGGATAGCTGGTTGCAGGCTTGTTTAAGCCTCTCACTGCTAGGTTCTTGGTAAGTTCCCTTATATCCCTCTTAAAAGAATAAACATGCCACAATCTTGTTTAAAGTATATAAAAGAAGTTTACTCACATCAGTTCACAGTGGGATCCCTGAAGGCAGACTTAGTTACAGATATATGCATGTGGATCTATCCCATATGGGGACAATCCCAATGTCCTCTGTTGGCTGAAAGCCAACAGAGCATTTCTAGCTAAAAAGCTGGCCCAATGATGGAGAAAGTGAAAAAGAGAGAGAATGTGCTGCGTCTCTTGTCCTTTTGTTACCTGGACAGGTAAGGTCACGCTCACATTCAGTCACATGCAAAGGAAGGATGTTCCAGCTAGGAGGAAACAGGAAGTTTTCGACTGGATGGACCAAACATTTCCCTGCATGTCCACTCTAGGAAAACAAGGAATGTTGTACTTGACTGCTACATATGTATCACATCCCACAATTAGGGCTTTAAAAGTCAGCACTAACACCTGGAATTGTGCTTGGAAATGTACCGGGAGCCAATGTAGATCTTTTAGGACTGGTGTTATATGGTCCTGGCGGCTGCTCCCAGTCAGCAGTCTGGCAGCCGCATTCTGGATTACTTGTAGTTTCCTTCAAAGGTAGCCCCACGTAGAGTGCATTGCAGTAGTCCAAGCAGGAGACAACCAGAACATGTACCACTCTGGCAAAACAGTGCGCTGGCAGGTAGGGTCTTAGTATACCACATGGAGCTTGTAGACAGCTGCCCTGGAAGTAGAACTCACCTATGCCTCCAGGGACAGCTGTGAGTCCAAAATGACTCCCAAACTGTGGTCCTTTGGGGGCACAGTTACCCCATTCAGAGCACAGTTACCCCATTCAGGACCAGAGAATCCTGGTCTTGCCTGCAACTCCTGTCCCCCAGAAACGGTATTTCTGTCTTGACGGGATTCAACCTCAACTCAGATTCAATCTTCATTGCAGCTCATATAGGCATAAACTTAAATACAGACTTATGAATAAGCAAAACCTGCCACTCATTCTGCCTCTTATTTCTGGCTTTTTCCTTCTTTCGTGCTAAGATCAGACTTTGCCAACTTGCTGCCCTCGAGATGTTTTGGGGTGCAGCTCCCATCAACTCGACATCTTGAGGGCACCAGTCGTAGATCAGGGGGCTGGTCCACTGTCCCTCAGACCTTGTGGGGGGCTGCACTATATTTTGAAAATAATAATAATAATAATAATGAATGAATTCCTATGCCCCACAAGTAACCCAGAAATGCATTTTAAATAAAAGCACACATTCTACTAATGTAAAAACACCAGGCAGGCCCCACAAATAACCCAGAGATGCATTTTAAATAAAAGGACACATTCTACTCATGTAAAAACACACTGATTCGTGGACCGCCTGCAGGCCAGATTTAGAAGACAATTGGGCCGGATCCGGCCCCTGAGCCTTAGTTTGCCTACCCATGTCATAGATCAATCTTAAGCCACTGGATACACAGTACTAAGATACTATACTGAGGGTACAAAAATCATTTGAAGCAGCTGGGACCATTATTTTTTTGTTCTCCCTCTTGCCACTTCAAGTGAAAGGTCCTTTCAGTTGGTTAGGACGCTAACCCTAGCATTTGCTTCAGTCTTTGTTAACTAGAACTTCTTTCAAAATCCTTTGATAGAAACGACCTTTTCCCTGACCTTTATCTAGAATTGTTTACTTGAGTCTCATTGGAGAGAAACATTCGACTTACAAAAAACCCCACAATAGATGCATTACAGCTTAAATTATCTCAAGACTTTCTGTTAGGCTATCCAATTTAGCGTGCGCATTGTGTGTGCATGTGCATATATTATCTTAGAACTCGAAAACTGCCAAATTAATTTCCTTTTTTAAAAAATTCTGTTTTACTTCACCCATTCGATCCTCCATCACTTCATTGTGTCTGTTCACAAGGTGTGCATTAACCTAGCCAGAGACTATCAGATGGTTAAACTCAAACTAAGGAATATCAAAAATTTGTTGAGTTATAAAGTAAAAAAACAACACCTAGGCTTAGGCTACCTTGCTCACTTTGCTTTGAGGTGGAAAACCAAGACTAATACCCTCCCCCAAATAAAACTGTTTACATTTTAGGAACATCAATATACAAAATAGGGAACAGCTTCTAATTACAAATCAAAGTCTGGCCAAATGTTTCATTTAGGATAATGCCAGAACATGGCATATATAAAATAACCTTTTTTTTTGCAATCCATAGTGGAAATTAATTTTGAGGAAACTGCCATTGCTGCTTCCAAATCTCCTTTCTCCCCTCTGACCATAGTGGCATTTTCCTTGTATGGCAAGCTTTCAGAGAAATGATTCCCTTTTAGCAGACGTGCTGTCTGCAGATTTTTATCAACATCCAAATCTCCAAATTGCATCGTGGTCCCTGCTTTGGTTAGGGGCCATTCCTGGAGAAGCTACTTCGACTCAGACAAGAATCTGTCCAAAGCGGTCTGTTTTAATTCAGAAGTTGTCTGAATCCTATGCACTCATTTCCAAATCAGTAAAAAAAAAAAAAAATCTGTATGAAAATTCATATTTATTTGTGTAAAGTAAAGGTAAAGGGACCCCTGCCCATTAGGTCCAGTTGTGACCGACTCTGGGGTTGTGGCGCTCATCTCGCTTTACTGGCCGAGGGAGCCGGCGTACAGCTTCTGGATCATGTCCTGGTCTGGCGAACCAGAGCAGCGCACGGAAACGCTGTTTACCTTCCTGCCGGAGCTGTACCTATTTATCTACTTGCACTTTGATGTGCTTTCGAACTGCTAGGTTGGCAGGAGCAGGGACCGAGCAACAGGATCTCACCCCGTCATGGGGATTTGAACTGCTGACCTTCTGATCAGCAAGTCCTAGGCTCTGTGGTTTAACCCACAGCGCCACCCACGTCCCTTTATTTGTGTGCTTTGCTCCTAATATATACATTTCCCCATGTGATTTCCACTAATGCATGTTGGAATATTATTTTCACAAATGTGTGAATTTGGTGCACACCTTCCCCTGATGTATGCCTATCTTGCTTGGGGAATGGGATTGCAAAATTCGTAGGAAGGGAAGTTTTGAAGGAAAGCTGCCTTTCATTTCACATATTGGTATGGGAAATGTGAAATCTGTAGTTTTGCATGAAAATGCAAACTGAATCCTTTTCTCTCTCATCCTGAAGCTCACAGGGGGCTGTGGGTTAAGGAGAGGAAACAGAAATATAGTTGTCTACTGAGCATGAAGCATCATACATGGTCTGACCCCAACCCATATTTAGAATTTGTCTTGGGTTTGTTTGTCACCTGTTAAGTTGTGGGTGAACATATCAGACGACACAGCGATTCTTCAAACAGCTCTTCTTTATTCACAGGCCAGAACAGAACTGAACTGAAGGGCTCAGCCAGCCTGCTTATACAGAGCTCCACTAGAACGTAACTGTAACAACTTTCTGTAACTATCCAATCACTGAACGTCACTTTCGATCCCTTATTTGCATATGTGGACCTGAACTATCTACAGTATCCCCCTGCTGGCCCAGGGTGAGAACTTCAGTACATAACATCACCGACTGCCTTGTAGGTTACATTGCTATCTGTCCTGCACTAGATTGATTTCTCTGTGCTCTGAGAGACCAAGCACTAGTCAATTTTCTTAATTAGGATTGCTTATCAATACAAGATCGGACTCCTGGCAGGAAAAGTGATTCTGGCTATGGCACCTGTCAAGGTAGCACTGCCATTGGTTAAAGTCTGCCATTTTATTCCTTATTTATGTCTTTCTTTCTCGGCAGCCCTTTTACTCCTTTGCAAGAAGAGCTTGGATGAACGAAGCAGCAACAGTTTGTAAACTCACGAGCAAAATGACAACGCAGAGATCTAGATTCCACCCCCGCCCAACAAATGCATCTTTCAATGCCATTTTTAAATGCTGTTTGGTAACAGTCCCCCCCCCCGCAAGATTGTGTGTGAAGTGGAAATGTTGGAGTTTGCAATGTAAAATGAAATGCCATTCTTAATATAATGAGCACACTGTTTCTCTGTTGCTCTTTACTTCCCACGGATCTGTAGCGTTAGCAAGTACATAAATCTCCTTTCCTGACTCCCAAAAATGCATCAGGAGAATTATAAGACTCATAGCCGATGTGGAGGCAAGGTGGGTTTTTTTTTAAAGGGTTTTTTTTTAAAGGCTAGGCCTGCCTTCTGCTGTTCAGCATGAACAACCACACAATCGCCCCAAATTTATTTTCAGAGTATTTTAGTGACCTTGAGCGCAAAATGGAATCACAATACCGTTTCTCTGAGGAGATGCGCTTACGATGCACTGGTTCTTGAAAGCTCCATCCTTGGAATTCCTTCAGGGGTTCACCTTCATCATTTTTTCAAATATAAAATAAAAGCTTTGTATTTGCAGAAAATACCGTCTCACAGGCTTTCCCTCTTGTGCTCTCTCCTCCATTTCTAGCTTTGAAGTCCCACAGCCCAAACGAGGAATGTAAGATAAGGGATACTGACTTTTCACTGCTCTGGGAGCAAGTTTCATCTCCTCCATGTATTTTAGGTGAGCATGCGCATGTGGCTTTTAAACAGGACGCTGTGCATTTTTTACTCTCTTGATGCAAACCCAGCAGCCTCCAATGTTTATTTAGTTATTTGTCAAATTTATATTCTGCCTTTCCACCCAAGGATGATGATGATGATGATGACTGAAAAAGGCAAACCCCATGCAAGGGATCATTAGGAATTGAAAATCAAACTGCCTGCAAGTTCCTGTGGGAGATGTCACCAAAATCTCGCGAGAATGCTCACACAGCACGAGAGTTCTCGTGAGATTTGGGTGAGGTCTCTCGTGGGAGATTGGTTCCCACGAAAAGGGTGGGGCAGCAGAGCAGGGTGCCATTGTCCGTTTCACCTCAGGCAGTGAAATAGGACGTATTATTCCTGTGATGAAAACAGGTCAGAATGGAAGTTGCTGGCTTCTTACATCCCTAACAACCACTATGAATTGTGGCTCAAAGTAAACAGTCATCCACTGTTCTTTACGAATGGGTGTGGTGCCCAAAGACAGTGGACCCAGACCCAGGGGGCGGATCTGCTATGAAACTAATGAAGCTTAAGCTTTGGGGCCCCTAATCCTGGAGGGGCCCCAGAAGAAATTTTAGTCTAGGTAAAGGTAAAGGGACCCCTGACCATTAGGTCCAGTCATGACCGACTCTGGGGTTGCGGCGCTCATCTTGCTTTATTGGCCGAGGGAGCCGGTGTACAGCTTCCGGGTCATGTGGCCAGCATGACTAAGCCGCTTCTGGCGAACCAGAGCAGCACACGGAAACGCCGTTTACCTTCCCGCTGGAGCGGTACCTATTTATCTACTTGCACTTTGACGTGCCTTCGAACTGCTAGGTTGGCAGGAGCAGGGACCGAGCAACAGGAGCTCACCCCATTGTGGGAATTCGAACATTGCTTTAAAAAAATGGGTCTAGTAAAGGTAAAAGGTAAAGGACCCCTGGATGGTTAAGTACAGTCAAAGGCGACTATGGGGTGCGGCGCTCATCTCGCTTTCAGGCCGAGGGAGCTGGTGTTTGTCCACAGACAGCTTTCTGGGTCATGTGGCCAGCAAGACTAAACCACTTGTAGTGCAATGGGACACCATGATGGAAACCAGAGCGCACAGAAATGCCGTTTACCTTCATGTCACAGTGGTACCTATTTATCTACTTGCACTTTGACGTGCTTTTGAACTGCTAGGCTGTTGGGAGCTGGGACAGAGCAACGGGAGCTCACCCCGTCGCATGGATTTGAACCGGCAACCTTCCAATTGGTAAACCCGAGGCTCAGTGGTTTAGACCACAGCGCCATGCCCCATTTGAGTCGCCCAACTCAAATTGACCGATATTTCATTGTATATATTTCAACAATTCCAAAGTTTGAGAGTCAGTAGCACAGATGTTGTAAAGGTGTGATGATCCGTCGTGCAACAACCCCATTGAAGAAGGTAACAGTGGTTACCCAAACCTCATTGCTGGTTGCGAAGGCGACCTCGTAACAGTTCACGCTACAGGGCCCCCAAAATGTAGGTCCACTACTGCTCAGACCATTCAGATCTTTACTGGTAATGTAATGAGTACCTGCTGTCAATACCCCAAGCCAGATAACAATTGGCTGGCCATGCTCTGAAACAATGTCAAATGAGTGCAGGATGACTTCTCTGACAGGGGGAAAGGTGTCTTGCCAAATGCAAGGTGGTTCTTTTAAATGAGATTCAGAAGTAGTACAAAACATAAGGGAGTGAGAAGATTAAAGAATTTATTCTAAACAGCAAGCAATTGTTGTAAACAATAATCTGCCCCTTTCCCCTTATGGGGTATCCAAGAGCCCGCACAGAGTCCTTATGTGGGATCCCTATTATTAGGAGAAAATAACAGAGGCCAATCAGAGAATATTGAGAAGCAAAGCAGCTAGTAAGCCTGATCTTTACTGATCTGTTGCAACAGGGTGCTCCCCTCACACACAGGAAAGGAGGAGGAACCCAGAACCAAGGTGTGCCTGCCCTTATATAGACATTTTAAATTCCCTGCCCTGGAGCTCAAGACCACCCCTCCATACATCATACATACATCACAGAAAAAATGGTCTACAACAGAAATTTGAATGTTGTTGTTTTTCCTGTCTGCCAGGTTATCTGATAATGCCTTATCTGATTGCCTTTCCTGGTAGTCTTTTCCTGGTAGTCTGTCACCCTTCGAAATTGTGATTACTAAATTCCTGTAACAAGGAAGTTTTTGTTTTTGTTTTACCTCCTCCCTCCTTGCAGTGAAACATTTGGTCAGCTTAGGAGTCAAAATGGTTTCAGGACTGTCTTCCTGTGCTGCTTCAGACATGTGGTTTATATATTTATGTATGTGTTTGCTTGGTACATTTATGAACATTTATTATATATCTAAGACCTTAAAATTCTTATTGCACAATATATACATACCAAGCAAGCACCTTAATCTGCCACTTGGAAGCCCTCAAGAAGTGGCAAAGTGACTCCTTCAGGTAGCCTCAGTTTGCACGGCCTCATGGCCATCAGTCCGTGCATGAGCTTCCTAGACTCTTCCCAACACCATCTGATTTACAGATAGCTAGCCTGCTAGCCTGCATGGCTTGCTCGACTGGCTATGTGCAGATGATTCAGCTACCTCTCCCAATGCCTCACATTCTCCAAATGATGTCTAACATCAAAGAAGGTAAAGGTACCCAGCACTATCACTTCCTTCCACAGATTAGGGCATTAAAGGCTGTTCTCAGCCATCAAAGAGCTGAACAAGAGATAGAGAAGGGGAAGCAAACAGAGGCAGGAAGGGAAACCAGGTTAGATCACAAACTCCTCAAAATACAAATATCTTCCTTATAGATTGCCCATCTATAAGGAATTAGATTACTAAGGTAGCGACTTCTCAGGTTAAATATGGTTTCATTGAAAACATGGACAATAATTGCAAATGGTGAGCACAATCCAGCTGGCATAAAGGAACCTTAACTTCCGTGGCTTTCAACTGGAGAATAACACATGCGCTTAATGGTCCCCCCTTTGAACTCAATGGGACCTTAAAGTGTTTCGCTTTGATTGGGTCATCATGCCCATGAGAAGTAATGAATCTGTTTGTTCACTAGGTGACAGTGTGGCATATCAATAATTTTGGTTCCTTTCCCGTCAGAAAGAAGAAGCCAGGATGCCAAAGAATTTCTTTAAGAAGTTGCAATGTAGGTCATAGCGAAGAACTTTCTCATTTGCAAGAGTACAAAAGAAGACTGGAAAAGAGTCCATCTGAAATCCACTGCCAAAGTAAAGATTAAAGATACCTTTCTTAAAGGAATATGACCACAGATCTTTTCCTTTTCCTTTTTTTAAAAAAAACCTTCTGTAACATAATTAACTCCCCCATACATTTCCAAGGTTACCTTAACTGTGCGCAAGAATTCTCTGTATTGCAGTTCCCAGAAAAGAAACTGTGGGAGAACACTTTCTATTTCGACAATTAGCGGGGTTTCAAATTACAAGAAAGGACATTTTTAATTTCAAGGTGTCATATGATTATGACATCCCTTGTGAAAGCTGTTCCCCAAGTGAAAAACTTTTGAATGCTGATGGGAGGGTGTTTTCTGAGTCTTCTTTAAAGTACAGTGGTACCTTGGTTCTCAAACTTAATCCGTTCCGGGAGTCCGTTCAACTCCCGAAACCGTTCAAAAACCAAGGCGCGGCTTCTGATTGGCTGCAGGTGCTTCCTGCACTCAAGCAGAAGTCACGTCGGACGTTCGGCTTCTGAAAAACGTTCACAAATCGTAACATTTACTTCCTGGTTTGCGGTGTTTGGGAGCAGATTTGTTTAACAACTAAGCCATCCGAGAACCAAGGTACCACTGCATAGAAATGGCTGCAAGTCTTCTAACAGTTGCAATGCCTGACTTTGGTAGAGGGCCTGGTTTGCACGTCATATTAACCATGGTTACTGTCAGGTTTAGTGCTTCTCTCACACAAGACACGGAACGCTGGCAGTTTAAGTAGCTGAGGTTTATTTCTCAATAACAGGCTTACAGCAGTCCCAGCTTCCACAACTCATCCTTCGCTGTCGGAGTCAGTTGACTCAACTGGCTTCTACAACTAATCCAGAATGTGGCAGCTAGACTGGTGACTGGGAGCGGCTGCCGAGACCACATAACACTGGTCTTAAAAGACCTACATTGGCTCCCAGTACATTTCCGAGAACAATTCAAAGTGTTGATGCTGACCTTTAAAGCCCTAAACGGCATTGGTCCAGTATACCAGAAGGAACATCTCCACCCCCATCGTTCAGCCTGGAAACTGGGGTCCAGCGCCGAGGGCCTTCTGGTGGTTCCCTCACTGCGAGAAGCCAAGTTACAGGGAACCAGGCAGAGGGCCTTCTTGGTAGTGGCGCCCTCCCTGTGGAACGCCCTCCCACCAGATGTCAAAGAGAACAACAACTACCAGACTTTTAGAAGACATCTGAAGGCAGCCCTGTTTAGGGAAACTTTTAATGTTTGAATTACAGTATTTTAATATTTTTTGGGGGAAGCCGCCCAGAGTGGCTGGGGTATAAATAATAATTATTATTATTATTATTATTATTATTATTATTATTATTATTATTATTCTGACCCCTCCCAAGGCCAGATATAAGCCACATCCTTTCCTGCCTCCTGCTGGCCCGCCTCTGCTCTAATCACTTCCTTCGCCTCCTACTTCTTGGCGACTCAGGTGCAGCCAATTTCTCCTCCTCTGGAGATTCCTCTCTGCTTGGCATGTCCCTGACAGTTACATACAAACTTGTTGATGGATCTCAACCAAAACTCTCTGCTACCGGCTGCTTAGTCCGTGTAGTCCAGGATGACGACTCAGGAACATAACTTGCTGAGCAGTAACTTGATTTGTATTTGCTTTTATTATATACAGAGTATAGCACAACTTTGTACAAGTTACTATATAAAGGTAAAGGTAAAGGTACCCCTGCCCGTACGGGCCAGTCGTGTCCGACTCTGGGGTTGCGCGCCCATCTCGCTTAAGAGGCTGGGGGCCAGCACTGTCCGGAGACACTTCTGGGGCACGTGGCCAGCGTGATGAAGCTGCTCTGGCGAGCCAGCACCAGCGCAGCACACGGAAACGCCGTTTACCTTCCCGCTATAAAGCGGTACCTATTTATCTACTTGCACTTAAGGGTGCTTTTGAACTGCTAGGTGGGCAGGAGCTGGGACTGAAAGACGGGAACTTGCCCCGCCGCGGGGATTCAAACCGCTGACCATACGATCGGCAAGTCCTAGGCGCTGAGGTTTTACCCACAGCGCCACCTGCGCCCCAAGTTACTATATACAATATATATACTATATATAGTCCCAAGTTACTATATACACACTCAATTCAAACTCTACACACCAACCTCTGAACTCCAACCCCAAACTACTGTGTCATGCTGCTTATAAGGTGTGATGGCCTGGGATTCGGACTTGGACGCTGAACCTGAGGGATCCCAGCCTGCACAGGATTCCCCGCCTCCATAACCAGCTGAGCCGGGGCTGAGGGATGAGCCCGAAGGGTCCTCACCTGTGCTGGATCCTCAGGTGTGGACATCAGCTGAGTCTGCTCTGGCTCCTGAGGTGATGGAGGACCCGTTGCCTGCAGGTGCTGCACTCTCGGCCCCGTCAGGGGAAGCTGAGGTTGCCTCTAGGTCCAGTAACCCTCCAGCCTCTCCTGAGCCGCAGAGGCTCAGGGCAGAGAGATGGAGGGAACTTAGTTCCCGCAGGAGGAGTGCTCACCTCCAGGCCAGGAGAGGCGAGCCACGGGGCAGATAAAAGCCGGTCAGCCCCAGTCCCAAGTTGTGGGAGCAACATTGTTGGTTGCCAGTTCCTGTCTGAACCCTGTCCTGGCTCACTGCTTGCAAGCCTGTTCCTGACTTCATCTGGCTCCCTGCCCTGCATCCAGCTTCAGCTACTATGGACAGCCTCCATGTTGCACCTTTGACCATGGACTGGACTTGGACCTCGCCTCTCAGGTAACCCACGGGACCAGCACATAAGGAAAAACTTTTAGCCAATCACTACCTGTTGCTAGGCTTCCCTATCTCTAAGCAGACTTCCTCACACACTCTTGCTTTACTTGGCTTCTTGCCAACTCACTAATTATCCACTTCAAAGCTGCAGTTTCTCACAAACCTCAGCGAAACTATGGTTTAATGTGAACACGCAGCATGTTGGAGCACAGTGCTGAAAGGTTGTCACTCCATTCCTCCCCTGCTCCTCCTATACTGCCAGGAAACAAACCAGGGTGTGGTCTGTCATGACGTCTGAGCCCAAGCTCACAGATTGTTTCTCTCCAGACAAATCACGCCTAGCCCTGGCTTGGTGCGAGGCCTAGCATCCCTTGAGGATGAATCAGACAGGCTGAGTGCTTTGAGAAGCTGTCAACAATATTTTTGTGCGTGTGGCACTGGGAAGACAACTGGACACATGCAGATAAATTGACACCAGTAGCACAACTTCTTTTGAATGCAATGGCAATTGGTTCCATTCAAAGACCCAAACAAAACTTTGAGACAACTCAGACAAACGTAATTTAGATTAGAACAATTTGGCGCAGAGTGTTTCATGTGTAGGGGAAATACATGTTCATTGAAGGTATGAGTTGCTTTTATTTGAAAGGGAAAGAAAAATACCAACCAGGATATTATTTTATTCCTGTTTCTAACTTACTGGGAGATAGTAGCACAATGAAAGAAGGGAAACTGTGGGGGAAAACATTAAGAATGGCTTTACCGACCTCTGGAAACAAAGGCTCTCTTTTGTATTGAACCTTCCAGGTTTGCTGAGAAACATCTGAGAAAGACTTGAGTACCAGTCTTTCCCCCTTGGCTTATTGGAGAACCATTCCATATTCTCTTTGAGAATAAAGCAGGGTGAGAGATTCTTTCTAGGGTACTAAGGCGATTCCGTCTTTAAAATTTGGATGAGGGTGGGGGTGGGGGAAAAGACTTTTTCTTTCAAGTTTGGAGGTGTCCACTGATAGAGGCGGACCACAAGTATTTTACATTCGCTTACTGCAAGGCCATTCCCTATTCTCTTTCAAAACCGAGCGGGCTGCTCATTGCATTTCTTACAATCTGGTGCAATATTTTTAGAAATGGGAAGAGAAGCCATGTTTGAAGACATCTCTTGCCATCAATGGGGGTTGCTTCACGCAAATGATTCAAGAAAACAAAATAAAGGAAATCAACTTGTGAATGACTAAGGGCAGCAGACATAAATGAGAAAACTGGCGATTGGCTGAGCAGGCTGGACCTTTGAAGTAACTTTAAAGAAAGCAAAGAATGTTGCCGAATGTTATCAAAATCACCTGGGTGTGAGAATTTGACCTGGAATCACAAGTCCAGAACTGCTCAGAAAGCTCAAAGCGCTCAACTCAAGTAACATACTCGAGTAAGTCCCACTGAATTCAATGGGTAACTGTGGTAAGGATTGCAGCCTCAACATGCTTCTTACTGTGAATTTTAAAAACCAATGGAATGCAACCTTCCTTGTTGTGATTTTCATATGGAAAGAAGTGATCACTTTTGTTACCTGTGCAGTACATACTTTATCTAGAATCCTCATTTAAAACCTGAGACTCTATCCGAAAGGGTTGTTGAGACAAAGCTATGCAATGTGAATTTATTTTTACCAGCTCATGTTGTATATTTGTATGATGCATACTGTCTTGATGGCTTTGTTTTGTGTTGTTGTTATTATTATTATTATTGAAATATACTCAGAGTCGCAAAGTGATTTCATGCTCTTTATTCAGCTCATAGTGGTGAGGAGGAATGAATGAAAGTCCCCTCAAGGTTTCTGCTTTATATACATTATTTACACAATGGGCTGCACATGATTGGCTAATTCCGGAATTCTACTGTAAGCCAATCAGGTTGTGGATTCACTTCTATCTGGAGCATGATTGGGTGGTTCCTGCCAACCAATCATATTGCTGCATTGTTCTAGGACCAATCTGACTGCTGCATTCTGAATCCTATTGTTCTAGGACCAATCAGACTGCTGCAGTTTGGATCCTATTCAACTCAGTACATAACACCCCTCCCCTCTAAGTTCCAGTCCTGCCCGGGAGGTCGCATTCATAGTCCTCGAGGTACGCCGGTGGCCTACGTGTGCGTTGCGGCCTGGGGTGTTCCCTGGTCCGGGGTTCAGGTTCTGGCTCATGTTCCAAGGATGCTGGCTGTGATGGGCCTGTCTGGTCTGGTGCAACCGGCTCGCTCAGTCGTGGTTCTGGTTCCGGTGTCCTTTTGGCTTCGCGGGTCCTCTCTGTATTTACTGATTCTGCCTCTCCTGCTGGCCCCTCCTGCTCTATGGGCCTCACTGCCCCTCTGTTCCCTTGGGACTCCTCTGACCTTTCCTCCTCCTGGTTTTCTCCTGGGAATCGTCGCCGTATCTGGTCGCAGTGGCGGCGCCAGCATTGCCCCCCATCCGTTAGCACCTCGTACGACACGGGACCAGTGACCCTGGTGACTGTGGCGGGTACCCATGCTGGGCCTGCCCCAAAATTCTTTGCGTACACTGGGTCCTGGGCCTCGAAGGTCCGGGGGTTCCTGCCTTCCCCCACCACTACCTCATCCTGAGCTCTATCGGGGTGAAGGCGGTCCAATCTGATTGCAAGGCGCCGACCCATTAGTAGTTCAGCGGGGCTCCGGCCAGTCGTTGAGCTGGGGGTGCTGTGTTGTGCTAGGAGGAATGTGGCAAGGCGGTACTCCCAATCCCCTTGCGTCATGCGGCGAAGGGTGTCCTTGGTGGTCCGCACCATGCGTTCTGCTTGGCCATTGGTGGCAGGGTGGAATGGCGCCGAACGGATGTGGCGGATGGCGTTCTGCGCTGTGAAGGTTTGGAATTCTCCTGACGTAAATGCAGTCCCGTTGTCTGAGACGAGAGTGTCAGGGAGCCCGTGGGTTGCAAACAGCCTGCGTAGTACCCGGATGGCTGCGGACGTAGAAGTGGACGGTACCAGTGCGACTTCCAGCCATTTGGTGTAGGAGTCCACCACTATGAAGAATGTTTTCCCCTGAAAGGGGCCAGCGAAGTCCACATGCAGGCGTGACCATGGTGCTCGGGCGGACTCCCAGGACTGGACTGGGGCCCTTGGGGGATCTGGGCGGGATTCTTGGCAGGCCTGGCAGTGTTTGACCCAGGCCTCTATCTCTCCGTCGATCCCCGGCCACCACACATAACTCCTGGCAAGGGCCTTCATTCTTACTACCCCTGGGTGTGTCTCGTGTAGGGCTGTGAGGACCCTTTTGCGGAGGGGCTGGGGAACAACGACCCTGCTTCCCCATAACAGGCACCCCTTGTGGGCTGACAGTTCATGTTTGCGGGTTGTGTAGCCGGCGAATTCTGGCCCGGGGCTGCTGCTGGGCCATCCCCTCCACACCCAGTCCAGGACGCGGGAGATGACCCTATCTTTCTTGGAATGGTGTGCAACTTCTTGTGCCTGAATGGGGCGGTCGGGAAGCAGCTCCAGGCTCATAACCTCTTGTGCAGGTGCTGGGTCGGGGCCTGTTTCCGGTAGTGGTAGCCTGCTGAGGGCGTCCGCATGGCCCATCGCCTTCCCAGGGCGGTGAATCAGTGCATACTGGTAGCTGGCAAGGAAAATTGACCACCTGAGGACACGAGGAGACAGCACTTGGGGGGTCTGCTTTTCGGAGGCAAACAAGCCAAGCAAGGGCTTGTGGTCAGTCACCACGGTGAAGGGCCGCCCGTACAAGAAATCATGGAATTTTTTTACTCCCTTCACGATTGCCAGACCCTCCTTGTCGATTTGCGAGTAGTTCCGCTCGGTTGCGTTGAGTGTCTGGGAAAAGTATGCCACCGGTACCTCTCTTCCATCCGGGAGTTGGTGTCCCAGGACAGCGCCAATGCCATAGGGTGAGGCGTCGCATGCTAGCACCACCGGCAGCCTCTCGTCGAAGTGTGCCAAGACCGAGTTTGAGACAAGCAAGTCCTTGACTGCCTGGAATGCGGCCTCCTGGCGCTGGCCCCACACCCAAGGGGCCCGCTTGTCCAGGAGTCTGTGTAGGGGCTCCGCTACCGCCGCCTTGTGGGGAAGGAAGGAATGGTAAAAGTTCAATAGTCCCAAGAAGGCCTGAAGTTCAGTCTTGTTCTTGGGCGCTGGGGCATCACAAATGGCCCGTACCTTGTCCCCAGTCGGGTGGACCCCTTCTGCGTCCACCATAAATCCCAGAAAGTCCACCTGAGGCACTCCTAGTAGACATTTTTCCCGCTTCACCTTGAGACCCGCCGTCTGGAAACGGTGCAGAACGGTGTGGAGGCGGTCCTCAAACTCCTCTGGTGTGGGCCCGGCAATCAACACATCATCGAAGAAGGGGGTGACGCCAGGAATCCCTTTAAGGAGAGAGTCCATTAGATTCTGGAATATGCCTGGTGCCACGCTGACACCGAATTGCAGCCGCTTTACCCTGAACGCTCCTCTGTGCGTCACAATCGTCTGTGCCTCTGCTGTGGCCTCATCTACTGGCAGTTGTTGATATGCTTGGGCCAAGTCCAGCTTGCCAAAAATTTTCGACCCAGCCAGGGTGGCAAGGACATGGCTGACCACTGGCACTGGGTATGCATGGGCCGTGAGGGCCTTGTTTATGGTACATTTGTAGTCTGCGCAGATGCGGACCGAACCATTCGGCTTGACGGGTGTGACGATTGGGGTTTCCCAGGGGGCATTAGGCACCGGCTCCAGCACGCCTTGCTCCACGAGTCGGTCCAATTCCTCGTCTATACGGGGTTTCAGGGCGAACGGGACCCGGCGGGCCTTGAGCCTGACTGGTCGTACTGCGGGGTCAAGCTGTAGAGCAATGGGGGGGCCCGTATACTGTCCCAATTTCCCATCAAAAACCCCCTGAAATTCCTTGCATATGGCGTCCACGTCCACTTGTAAGCTCGTGTGGTTCACCCCGGTGACGGCTAGCCCCAGTGGTCCAAACCATGCCAATCCCAGTAAGCTAATGTAGGGGCCCTTGACCACAAGCAAGTCCAGTTGCCGCGTCCGCCCTCGGTATTGCACCCTGAAGGTCCCCACCCCCATTGTGGGGACCTTACGTTTCTGGAAGTCCCGGAGGGTGAATGGGGCCGGCCTGAGTTTGGGACCCCCAGTAGGACACAGTTTCCTTAAGGTCCTTGCCGAGATTATGGATAGAGTTGAACCCGTGTCAAGCTCCATGCGGCATGGGGCCCCCTCTATCTGTACCTCTACATAAATTTTCTCTACGTTGGGGTGGGGCAACTGGTATACCTGGAAGTCCGTGAGCTCCGTCGAGTTGCCTTGGTGTGTTGGGCCCCGGGACCTGGGGCTCTTGGATTGGTCATCTGATGCCTGGCGTCGGGTGGGCCGAGCTCGACACACCCGGGCGATGTGTCCCAATTTTCTGCACTGCCTGCACTCTGCGTTGCGGAAACGGCAGGTCCTCCTCTCGTGACTGTCTCCACAGCTTGCGCAGTTCCCTGCTTCTCGTCGAGGCAGCTGTGGTATGTGGGCTGCTTGAGTGCGCTGCTGTACTCGGTGCACCTCCTCCCTGTTGGATCCTGAGTCGTCGGTGAGGTCTTCGTGATGGACCCTCGGTTGGGACGGCTGGCTCGGCCGTGCCTCTTGCGTCGACCTCTCGGCAGCTTCCGTTGCCAGGGCCTCCTCCAGAGCGACCTGGAACGTTAGGTCCTTCTTAGCGTAGAGGCGTCGTTGCAGCTTCTCATCCTTCAGGCCACCGACGAGGCGGTCCCGAAGCATGTTCTCCAGCTCTGAGAAGTTGCAGAACCGGGCAGCTTGGCGGAGAGAGGTCACAAACCCAGTTATGGTTTCCCCAGGGGCTTGCCGCTTTGCGTAGAAGGCATTTCGACGAGCCACCACAGAGGGCTGTGGCGAAAAGTGCCCCTTCAGCTGTTCCATTATTGTTTTGTATGGAACAGTAGCAACGTCTTCGGGTGCAAGGAGAGCCCGGGCGATTTCAAACGTCTCCTCTCCGCAGACGCTGAAGAATATCGCCCTCTTCTTGGCGTCTTCTTCATCGGTGACCCCTTTGGCTTCTAGGAGGAAGGTGAAACGGGAGGCATACGCTTCCCAGTCTCCAGATGCTGGGTTGAACGGCGAGAAGCTGCTGTCGGTTGCCATTCTGAGTTCCTTGTGTCCCGGAGCTGAAGCCTGGATACACGGTGCGAGGCAGCGGTGCGGCAGGTGGCGGTGCTGCGGTGCTGTGTGTGGCAGTCAGCTCAGCGGGATCCCACCTTCGTCGCCAGTGAAATATACTCAGAGTCGCAAAGTGATTTCATGCTCTTTATTCAGCTCATAGTGGTGAGGAGGAATGAATGAAAGTCCCCTCAAGGTTTCTGCTTTATATACATTATTTACACAATGGGCTGCACATGATTGGCTAATTCCGGAATTCTACTGTAAGCCAATCAGGTTGTGGATTCACTTCTATCTGGAGCATGATTGGGTGGTTCCTGCCAACCAATCATATTGCTGCATTGTTCTAGGACCAATCTGACTGCTGCATTCTGAATCCTATTGTTCTAGGACCAATCAGACTGCTGCAGTTTGGATCCTATTCAACTCAGTACATAACAATTATTAAGGTGTGGTTTCTAAACATTTAAATAAAGTGGGGGCAAACCATCTGGAACTGGAATTTTTGATGATCCATTCATGCCCTAAATATTTGTTTTTGTTTTTTTTTTTTGTTTTACGAGTGCTCTTGCCCCACTTGGCGCTCACAGCCAAATCCCAGCTGAATTTTAAAACCGACGGAACACAACATTCATTATTGCTCTTTTTCACACGGTATGAATACTTTGGCACACAAAACTATTTCAAAATGTCAAACGCAAAATTATGTTTACCACAAACAATTAAAACATAAATTAGCTTGAGCATCGTGTTTCAGCAGACACACACACAACCATTTTCTGTATAAAATATTCATTTTATGAAATAAAATGTTGCAAGAAAAAATGACATAGGTGATTAATTGAAGAAGAGGGGCTTCAATCCTAACTCTGGTTCTAAGCCCTATTGCATTTGATGGGACTGACTTCTGAGTAGACGCTGTCAGAATTGCAGCCATAGATGGCTTTGTGATGGGCCATTACATTAACCTTTTCTTTAAGATGCCACAAGATGTTTTCTTATTTTTGCTCCACAGCACTAACAGGGCTACCCATCTGGAAGTAAAATAAACTACCAGATGAACGTGTAAATGAATATTTGACTGGACCAAGGTATATTTGTACGTCACTAACAGGATGAGGCTTCCGATCTTCCTGGTAGCTGTTGAATCGGGAGACTCACTTTAGTCTCTGATTCAACACTTGATCATATGAACATATAAGAGACTGAGGTTCAAGACAGCATAGGGTTGTATCCAACGTTGTGTGAGAAGAAGGCAAATAGGCACAATAGAACAGGCCCCAAATATCTGAAAGACTGTCTCCTTCCTTTCGGACCCTCTTGGGTGCTGAGATTGGCAGAGGGTTGCATAGTTACTTATCTTCTTGGCTCGGGGGTCGCATAACTCCATACCCTCCAACATTTATCCAATGACAATAGGGACGTCCTAAGGAAAAACGGGACATTCCGGGATCAAATCATAAACCAAGATAGCTTCTGTAAATCTGGGACTGTCCTTGGAAAATAGAGACAAAGGGTCTGAGCTGCATTGTCAGGGGCTATAGTGGGAAGAGGGAATTTTCTGCAATTGGGCAAAAGTATATTTTCTCCACCAGTTCACGCAATGTTGGCTACCACCCATATTATGTAACTAAGCCCCAAATCTGGAAATCTTACATATCAGACTCTGAAAATATTTACATCTGTAGAGTAGCTCAGAATGAGAAAGATGGATGACAGCTTCACAGCCCACAGACTTCCAGACTCCTTCCTTTCTTGTCTTCCTATTAGACTCAGGGAATTATCCCTTCATTTGGCAGTGCTTTCCAGAAGACTTTAGGCTTCTTTTTTTAAACTGTAATATTCAATATCCATAAATTGTGGTTCTCAACTGGTGTTTTAAATCCGTACTATGCTCCTACCCTGACATGAACTGGTCAAATGACTAGTGAAAACGACATAATTGCAGCCCTAGCAAATGCCAAGCTTTTGAAAAGCTTTTTTCCTAGAGTTGTAATGACTTAACCTTTTACTTAGTCAAAGAATCTGAGAAGAGAAGAGGAAATGATCTTAACGGGGAACTCTATCCATAATACAACATATGATAAGGCACATGCTTGCAGCAAACGAGAGCTGTGCTAAAAATTTTATGGCTCAACGCTTTCATTGTGAAAAGGGGGGCTTCCAGTGTCCTTGAAATATGCTCACATAGTCCGAGAAAAATGTATTTTTGCTTCAGTGTGCTTCAAAGTGTGCTCCAGTGTTGATTTTAGCAGCCACTTCTGAATCAACCCCACACGCAGCAGAGTTCTTCTTGCTAACTACATGATTTGGGAATTATTTAATAATGGCTGAAATGTGCATAGGGGAGTTGATTTTCCTTCTTTTTGGGTAAAACACATCCATATTTTTGGCTCAGCTCTGCTACAAACAACCCCATGTCCTGGATAAACAAACACCAGCAACAAATAAAATCTGCATATCTTTACAGCCATAATTTATATTCTATAAAATAAAGACACGATCTGGCTAAAATAAAGCATGGCAAATCTCAATGATTTCAGCTAGGAAATCTAAGCAAGCACTCAACGCTCTGATGGAAATCAATGGGACTTTAAAGTTCTGAATGTATCATGTTCTGGATAGATCTCTACCAATGAGGTTACTGTAGGAACAGGTTTAAAAAGGTAAAGGTACCCCTGCCCGTACGGGCCAGTCGTGTCCGACTCTAGGGTTGTGCGCCCATCTCACTTAAGAGGCCGGGGGCCAGCGCTGTCCGGAGACACTTCTGGGTCACGTGGCCAGCATGACAAAGCTGCATCTGGTGAGCCAGCGCAGCACATGGAAACGCCGTTTACCTTCCCGCCAGTAAGCGGTCCCTATTTATCTACTTGCACCCGGGGGTGCTTTCGAACTGCTAGGTTGGCAGGCGCTGGGACCGAGCAACGGGAGTGCACCCCGTCGTGGGGATTCGAACCGCCGACCTTTCAATCGGCAAGTCCTAGGCACTGAGGCCTTTACCCACAGTGCCACCCGCGTCCCTAGGAACAGGTTTATACAGTGCTTTTTTCCCTAAAAAAAATGTTTAGGGGTACTCTCATTTTGACTCAAGAAAATCACCATTTTATAGTTCAAATTGGCAAAAATAAATACAGCAAATGGAGAAAAGTACAAAGATTCACAAAATGTTTAGGGGTATGCATCTTCCTGCGTACCCCCAGAAAAAAGCACTGGGTTTATATAGTCTGATGTTATTTAATGTTCTGTTACTGAGGACAAGCAGGCACCTTTGCAAGGTAAATACATCCTAGCTTTTTACACCCTGTTAATGAGGCATCTGATCATAGCCTGCATTTTTAATCAAGGCTTATATTTTGATCAGATTCCTGTATTCCAAAAATGAGCTTAAATTCACATGTTTCTTTCGAGATGGGAAACCAGCAGGCAAGGTCTTTGTCGCAGGCAAGGTCTTTGTCAGAGGCCCCTTTGGTTTATTGCGGTCATAAAACAGGCTGGGAGCAAAAGGTCACACTGACCATACAAATGATAGAATACAATCAATCAAGGTTGCAAAAACACTGTGCCTCCCATTAAACTTGAGCCACATCTTCCTAAGGTTAAAAAAGCAAGAGCTAATACAAACAGCAGCTGGCTAGGGAAGAGGCCTCTCTCTCTCTCTCTCTCTTTGAAGCTGCTTTGAAGCTTCAGGGAATTTAGAAAACTTAGAGAACCTAGCTTTTATAAAGTTCCTTTTTACTTAAGAAAAGGTCTTTGCTTCTAAAAATCTATATGTGTTATGTATGAAATATTGGCTTAAATGTAATTATGCAAAGGATTTAGAAAGTAAGAAATTATAGAATCATAGAAGAGTTGGAATAGACCACGAAGGCCATTGGGTCCGGACCCCTGCCAGACAGAGAGACGCCATCGGAGCACTCCTGACATATGGTTGTCAAGTCTCTGCTTAATGACCTCCAAAGAAGGAGATCTTTCATTGATAATGTATGGAAAGATGAAATGTTAGTTAAGGCGCCTAGTCTAGGGCAAAAGGTTATCTGGTAATTAAGGTGCCTTGTAGAGGTTAATGGCTGTTTGCCAATTATAAATAGAAGGAAATATAGCTCTTTGTCTCCCATAAAAGGTAATAGGAAATGGGTGTATCTTTTATGATTGGTTCTAGCGAACAGCCAATAGGAATTTTAACCAGGCTGATTGGACAGAGGCAGCCAAAGGAGGAGCAAGGGGGCTGAGCTGAGGGAATATAAGTGCTGGCCATAATGACAGGAGGCCAGGACAGAGCTTGGTAACCTTATACCACTGTGCCTCACATTTATTTGTCTGACAAATAAATTATTATTTTAATTTCTCTATTGCTGCGTTGAATATTTCATTCCAGCTAAGCGTTAATCACAAGCAGGGTGCTACATTTTATGGTGCCTCTGTGACTCGGATAAGTGGTCTGCTGGAACGCAGCCCCTTCGCCTTACTGGGCAGGGTACAAGAGGGAGGACCACTAACTGCTTACCCAGCGCGCACTGGAACATTTTTCCAGGGGAACGCAGAAGTCTCGTCTGTCTGATACCCTGCTCACCGACGGCGACGGACCGGGGGGAACCAGAGAAATAAAGAGGGATCCGCTAAGGGTAAGTGCACAAAGGGGTTTTGGCCCTCCAATTAATTGGGAGGAAGAGAAGTCTTGATCAAACTTCTGCGTCTCAGTAAGGGGGAAACTGAGTACGCTAGGTGGTTGGGTACATCTGACGGTGGTCTGGTGGAGGAAAAGGGAAAGGTTGGGAAGTAGAGTGTGGTGAAGTATCCAGCGCATTGTATGTGTGAGAAAGTACAATCTGTAGCTGACCTGAGTGTGGAGTGGGTAGTACTTCGTTTCCCAGTAAGGCGACTTCACTGGGCAAGGAACCCCACGAAGCGAGTGTGTGAGTGACTGAGTGGATACTTCACAGGGCCATACAATGGGAGTTGGGGGTTCAAAGGGGGAAAATACACCTCTTGAATGTATGTTAAATAATTTTAAGAAAGCCTTCTCAGGGGCATATGGAGTCAAAATGACGCCAGAGCGCTTGAGAACGTTATGTGAATTAGAGTGGCCGAAACAAAATACTGAATGGCCATCTCAGGGAACTTTTGATATAAATTTAGTAAGCAAACTTTGGACTAACATCGCCAAAGAAACGGGAGGGTGCCCAGAACAATTTTCATATATAGATTCTTGGCTGAGCACATTAAATAAAAATCCTCCATGGATAAGGGAATGCAAAGTCCAACGATGCAAATTATTGGCTGTAAAAGCCGAAGCTAGGAAAGGAATCTTGCCAAATAAACTCAAACCCATTTTTGAGGGACCAGAGGAAGAGGTGCTTCCACCTCCACCCTATGCTCCACATCGAAGGGAGCCTAATCCAAATACTCCACCAGTTGTAACCCCAAGGCAAGAAAGTGGAACGAATAATGGGGGTGGAGTCACAGAACTTGATTCCTTGATAGATTATGATAAATATCTTCAGGAGGCATTGGAGTCCTATAATAAAGCCCAAGCGGAAGTGGTTATTCCACCTGTGAGTCCCAGTAGAACTCCATCTACAGTCTCCTTTAGTGGAACAACCAATTGCCCACCCCAAACCCCTGTACATCCAAATCCTAGAGAACTATTACAGAAGTTACAGGAAGACCTTGATCGGTCAGCAAGCAATACAGCCAGGCGTATAAAGCTGCTAAAAGAACGCCTTGGGACAGATACCATCCCCTATGATTTGAGGCCCCTAGAGCAAAGCGAAGAGAAAGGTCACATAGTAGCCCCTCTTAGAAGAGTATTTGATGCACTTGAGGAGCCTGTGCTGGTTAACGGGCAACCCGGGCCACGGCCACCTCGAACTTCGACCCTCCAGTACATTCCATTCACAACTACGGATCTGATGAATTGGAAAACACACACCCCATCTTTCGCAGAAAAACCTCAGGCTATGATGGACTTGGTGACTTCAATAGTAAATACTCATAGTCCTACTTGGACAGATTGCCGCCAACTCCTGAATACTCTGTTCACCACTGAGGAAAGAAGAGACATAATTGAAAAGGCACAGATATATTTGCGTGAGCAGGCCAGAGTGGGAAATATTTTTAATATTGACCGTCATCTCCAGGATAACTTTCCTTTGGAAGATCCTAATTGGGATCCAAACAATGCAATTCACCTGGCCAGGCTTACCACCTACCGCCAGACGCTTGTGCAAGGTATCCGCAGGGCATGCCAGAAGCCCACTAATATGTCTAAAGTCTCAGAAGTAGAACAGAAACCAAATGAGAGTCCGGGAGACTTTTTAGAGAGGCTGCAGGAAGCCTATTGTATATGGACTCCTTTTGACCCTGAAGCCCCTGAAAACAGCAGAATGATTACTGCTACATTTGTGGCCCAGTGTGCTTCTGACATTCGTAAGAAAATTCAGAAATCAGAAGGATGGGAAGGGATGCTGATGAGCCAAATTATGGCCATTGCACGTCGAGTTTATCGGAATAGAGATGAGGCTGAGAAACAAGAGAAGAAGAAGTGTCATAAGGAAAATATGGTGATGCTGGCCACAGCAGTGATGTGTTACCCATAACACTGTTTCGTGTTCGGTGCGCACCCACAAAAAGACTTAAGTTGTCACCTTTTGAGCTCCTGTATGGGAGGCCGCCCTCCTTTGTTCAGGATATTCCAGCTGACCTCAAACAAATAGGAGACTATGTGACACAGGGACAAGTGCAATCTCTCTCCCGTGTTTTTGTTTCTCTTAACAGGTGGGCCCTCGAGCGCACGCCGTGCAGCATTGCCGAGCCGATTCATCAGTTCCAGGCTGGTGATAGCGTATGGGTGAAAGAGTGGAAACGCGATCCACTTGCACCTAAGTGGCGTGGACCTTACACCGTCTTGCTCTCTACTCCAACAGCGGTGAAGGTAGCTGAGGTGACCCCCTGGATTCATCACTCCCGTTTGAAGAAGTCCGAAGGCAGTTGGACGTGCAAAGGTGACCCCTCTAATCCTTTAAAACTGACTCTCTCCAAAAACCCCTGTATCTAGCCCTACGGGGAACGGGCTAGGTCACGGGCAACATTAGACGACCGGCCTGCTGCAGCCACAACCTGGAAGCTGGCTGACCTGCGCACGCCTGAAGCTTGAGGAGCATCTGAACCAGCATTGTGAACGGGAAGATTCTCTTATACAATTGATTGACTGCCCCCCCCCTGTGGAACAATTATCAGAGATATTACTCATTGGGGATCCTTGGGACATATGTTTTGGTCTTGGTGGTTCCCCATTTCTGTCACTGGAGGAATTATATTGGGACTAATATTTTTTTGTTATCACAATAAGGTAATCTTTTGTGGAAGGAATGCATATACTAGACATCAACATGATTTTATTATTAATCCTGATCCCTTGGGAAGGGGAAGGGTCCTTGAATTTGAGCAAATTTGCTAAATATGGATTCAGTCAAAACCACAATATGTGGGTAAGCTTAGCTGAGATGGTAGCCAATGTTGCAAATAGGACCAATTGCCTTGTTTGCTCTCTTGGGCCAGATGATTCAGAGGGAGGTATGCCCTTATTACCAATACCATTAAATGCCATTGGTATGGTAAGCGAAATGCCACACCAAACAGAAGTACAGAATTTCCCCGGATGGAACTCAACTAAACCAATACGAGTTATACCTGTGCAAGGGGAATTCTGTGTACATAAATCATCAGAGGCAGCTGATTCTACCATGATAGGCTCTTCTCATTGCCACTATACTTGGGATTATATTAAGAATAGTCAAACCTGGGCAAACGGTACTACCTATCGAACTCGGAATACCTTGCCCTGTGCACCTCCTTTTATTCATGCATGGAAAATGGTGTGGAACATAACTATGACAGAAAAAGGCAATCTAACATACTGCACTGTGAGCTCTATGCCCCTTTTGATATTTCGCCTTATGCACTCCACGTACCAAAGACCTCAGACCCGATGGTTGTGGTGGATATGTGGAGAATGGGCATACAAGAAACTCCCTTCCAAATGGAGTGGGACTTGTTTCCTGGGATGGGTATTACCACCAATGTGGATTATGCCCACTAGTTCGGCCAAGCGTACACGAAGAAACGCTGATATTTCTCATATAGCAGGAGGAAGTACCCAAAGTTGGAGCGATACTGATGATTGGCCACCAGAGCGCATTATAGCCTATTATGAACCTGCCTCCTGGAATCCTGATGAGCTCATACAAGGGGCTCGAGATCCTATTTATAATCTAAACAGAATAATTCGATTGCAAGCAGTAGTGGAACTTGTAACCAATGCAACGGCCCAGAGTTTGAGACTTATTGCACAACAGTTGGATGAAAGTAGAGCTGCCATTTTGCAGCTGAAAATGGGAATGGATTATGTACTTGCCAGGCAGGGAGGCCTATGTGGAGTCTTGAACTTGACAGGGAATGCCTGTTGCTTTAACATTTCTGATAATGGTGAGGCAATCCGTGTGTTGGCCACAAAGATGGAGAATATAGCACATGTCCCAGTACAAACATGGGAAGGATGGGATATGGGATGGCTGACCAACTGGTTACCAAATGTTGCGGGACTCAAAGGGATACTATTGTCTTGCTTGTTTTTCTTGACGGTAGTAGTAATGGTTTTGTGTATGGTGCCATGTATCATTTCATGTTTTAGAAGTACAATTAGCAAGATGATTTCAAATGAAACTCTACCTCATATCATGGCCCTATACAGAGCTTTACCTCAGGAATATGATGAAGGTCAAGCTATCAAGGACACTTGGGATGAAGGTCCTTGAGCTTGAAAGGGGGGAATGAGGCATCTGATCATAGCCTGCATTTTTAATCAAGGCTTATATTTTGATCAGATTCCTGTATTCCAAAAATGAGCTTAAATTCACATGTTTCTTTCGAGATGGGAAACCAGCAGGCAAGGTCTTTGTCGCAGGCAAGGTCTTTGTCAGAGGCCCCTTTGGTTTATTGCGGTCATAAAACAGGCTGGGAGCAAAAGGTCACACTGACCATACAAATGATAGAATACAATCAATCAAGGTTGCAAAAACACTGTGCCTCCCATTAAACTTGAGCCACATCTTCCTAAGGTTAAAAAAGCAAGAGCTAATACAAACAGCAGCTGGCTAGGGAAGAGGCCTCTCTCTCTCTCTCTCTCTTTGAAGCTGCTTTGAAGCTTCAGGGAATTTAGAAAACTTAGAGAACCTAGCTTTTATAAAGTTCCTTTTTACTTAAGAAAAGGTCTTTGCTTCTAAAAATCTATATGTGTTATGTATGAAATATTGGCTTAAATGTAATTATGCAAAGGATTTAGAAAGTAAGAAATTATAGAATCATAGAAGAGTTGGAATAGACCACGAAGGCCATTGGGTCCGGACCCCTGCCAGACAGAGAGATGCCATCGGAGCACTCCTGACATATGGTTGTCAAGTCTCTGCTTAATGACCTCCAAAGAAGGAGATCTTTCATTGATAATGTGTGGAAAGATGAAATGTTAGTTAAGGCGCCTAGTCTAGGGCAAAAGGTTATCTGGTAATTAAGGTGCCTTGTAGAGGTTAATGGCTGTTTGCCAATTATAAATAGAAGGAAATATAGCTCTTTGTCTCCCATAAAAGGTAATAGGAAATGGGTGTATCTTTTATGATTGGTTCTAGCGAACAGCCAATAGGAATTTTAACCAGGCTGATTGGACAGAGGCAGCCAAAGGAGGAGCAAGGGGGCTGAGCTGAGGGAATATAAGTGCTGGCCATAATGACAGGAGGCCAGGACAGAGCTTGGTAACCTTATACCACTGTGCCTCACATTTATTTGTCTGACAAATAAATTATTATTTTAATTTCTCTATTGCTGCGTTGAATATTTCATTCCAGCTAAGCGTTAACCACAAGCAGGGTGCTACATTATCTACTTTTTGGTTTGTATTCTGCTAGAATCACTTTTTGCAAGATAACTGGCTTTTTTGGGGAAGGGTGTTGCTTATAGCTTCATTGTAATATGCACTGCCTTCCTTGTGAGAGATTGCCTCAGTGCCCTTAAATCAGATAATTATTTGAGGGCAGCTATCACCCAACACAGGGACGTGGGTGGTGCTGCGGTCTAAACCACTGAGCCTAGGGCTTGAAGATCGGAAGGTTGGTGGTTCGACCCTGTGATGGGGTGAGTTCCTGTTGCTCTGTCCCAGCTCCTGCCAACCTAGCAGTTCGAAAGCACGTCAAAGTGCAAGTAGATAAATGGGTACCACTCTGGTGGAAAGGTAAACGGTGTTTCCGTGCGCTGCTCTGGTTCGCCAGAGGCGGCTTAGTCATGCTGGCCACATGACCTGGAAAAACTGTCTGTGGACTAACGCCGGCTCCCTCGGCCAGTGAAGCAAGATGAGCACCACAACCCCAGAGTTGTTTGCGACTGGACTTAACTGTCAGGGGTCCTTTACCTTTTGTTTTTATCACCCAAGACATTACAGTGGTACCTTGAGGTACAAATGCCTCAGGTTACAAACGCTTCAGGTTACAAACTCCGCTAACTTGGAAGAGTTACTTCGAGTTGAGAACTTTGCCCCAGGATGAGAATGGAAATCGTGTGCCAGCGGTGCAGTGGCAGCAAGAGGCCTCATTAGTGAAAGCACACATCTAATTAAGAACAATTGCAGGTTAAGTATGCACCTCCTTGAGAGCCAGTGTGGTGTAGTGGTTAAGAGCGGTAGTCTAGTAATCTGGTGAACCGGGTTCGCGTCTTCGCTCCTCCACATGCAGCTGCTGGGTGACCTTGGGCCAGTCACACTTCTCTGAAGTCTCTCAGCCTCACTTGCCTCACAGAGTGTTTGTTGTGGGGGAGGAAGAGAAAGGAGAATGTTAGCCGCTTTGAGACTCCTTTGGGTAGTGATAAAGCGGGATATCAAATCCAAACTCTTCTTCTTCTTCCGGAATGAATTAAGTTTGTAACTAGAGGTACCACTGTATTATCATTGATCTGATCCGGAGAATATTCCACCATTAAAAACAACAACTGCCTTTTGTGTATCTCACATAAATCCCAGTACATGCACATGGCTAAAGGCTCTCCTCTTGAGTACCAGTTTTAGTCCATCAATCTCTAGCTTTGTGTTCACAGGAATGGTATGTTTTCTCTGCTCAGAATGGGGTGTGATTATTTTGTTCTCTTAAAACATCCAGTTCCTCAAAATTGGCGGAGTTTAGTACCGATGGAATAACCACATTCTAATGAACGTGGCTCAGAATTAGATGTGATTTAAATCACCACGACTTCTTGCGTCTTTAGACACCCAGTTGGCACTCCACTGTTAATATTAACTGAAGCACATAATTTGTTCATTGCTCATTCATGGATCCTTTTCAACAGAAATTCAATATCCACAGCTGTTCTAGCAATGGAAGTTACTATGGGGATCTGAGATGTGGCTCTCTCAGAGTCCGAGGCTGTGTACACATTGACAGCTTAAGACACAGCTTTCTTTTTCTCAGTTTGCATTGAAGCTGATTTGGGGAGCAACACATCAATGCACAGTATTTCGCAAGAAATGACCGTATACAGGACAGGTATGGATTGTGGCTAGCTTTGTGCATATGATGCTCCCCAAATTAGTGGTGGAAGCACACTTAGATACAAAGCAAGCAGGAGTGTGAACACAGCCAAAGTCTGATGCCACGGCCAAAATGGGGCAAGCAAGGTTTCAAGGCTGGCTCTTGATTGCATTTGTGAGCCTGCCCGTTTGGACATTCTCAGTAAACTCTGATTTGGCTTACGGTGTTGTGCGAACCACATCAGCGTCTGGAACGAGGAGTTGGCCAGATAACTGGTTATGAGGAAGAACTAAGTATAGTCTGAAATATTGTTTCTTTCTTCTTTGGCAATCACTCGTAGCCAAGTAAGATTGTCTTCTATAAACACGGTCTTAACAGTGAGTCTGTAAGTGACTGTGGAGGCCAATTCTGGACCCACATGTCCTTCCACAGTGGGGACATAGGTTTCCAGGCAGGAGTTGATCACCGTGAGGGTTTGCCAAGTGTGCCTTCCTCTTAGCTCATTTCTCCCTTTCATCCTGAGTTTGAGCGTCTTCAAAGTCCATGACACCTTTGGTAAAGGTTGTTTTCTAATTAGAGCGCTCGCAGGCCAGTGTTTTCCAGTTGTTGGTGTTTATACTACATTTTAAAAGATTTGCCTTGAATCTTTAGACCTCTTTTGTTGACCACCAGCATTTTGCTTTCCATTTTTAAGTTCAGAATAGAGTAGTTGCTTTGGAAGACGATAATCAGGCATCCGAACAACATGACCAGTCAAACAAAGTTGATGTTGAAGAATCATTGCTTCAACACTGGTGATCTTTGCTTCTTCCAGTACGCTGGCATTAGTTCGTCTGGCTTCCCAAGTGATGAGTAATTTTTTTTGAAATATTAAGATGGGGTATGGCAACCCCATTCCTTCCCTAAAGAAGTGTTCCTGCTTACTCATAATTTAGAAACTTTTTCACTGACCTCAGCAAGTGTCTTTTTCAACCTCGCTGCCATCTAACCTCAGACTGTGGATAAGATCTGTAGCGAGTTGCCTACATTATTTATGACATGCATTGTACCATTTTTGAAGAATGGTCCTTTTTGTTTAGCCACACTTTCAAAATTAAAATATTTGCTACCAAGTAAATGTGTAGCTAATGGCATCTACTGCCTGAATATCTAGAAAAGAAAGAAAGAAAGAAAAAACCCAGGGAACATTTTGTAAAAGTTAACGCTGTTCTAAACATCTTGCAATTAAGTACCAGATTATTATGTAAAGATGGTTCAGATTGTAAATGCTTTTGTTGGTTTATGTATAGGTCAGATTCTAATTTATGTTTAAGTACCGAAATGACCAAAGATTAAATACACAAACAGCCTTGGCTCATACCTCCTTGTTCTGCTTCAGATGTTTGCTTTTCTTACTGCAGCTTGGCATCTTTACATACTGTCAAATTGTTGAAGCTTTGACTCCCTTGTATGGGAATGCGTGAATAGTCCAGAGAAAACAGCCGCTTGCTGAATTGCACTTACTGACAGAATGCACGGGCAAAATGGAGGGGGGAGGACTGCACAATTGACAAAACCGTGTTATTGGTTGTAGGATCTGTGGCACAGCATCTTGTCATTTGTACACCCTCAGTTCTCTTTTTCAGCTGACACTAGAGCATTTAGAGGTCTGAATATGCACATGAGCTTGTTTTTATTAGAGCAATGTATGCATTTTTTAGGGACGCGGGTGGCACTGTGGGTTAAACCACAGAGCCTAGGACTTGCCAATCAGAAGGTTGGCGGTTCGAATCCCCGCGACGGGGTGAGCCCCGTTGCTCAGTCCCTGCTCCTGCCAATCTAGTAGTTCAAAAACACATCAAAGTGCAAGCAGATGAATAGGTACCGCTCCGGCGGGAAGGTAAACTGTGTTTCTGTGTGCTGCTCTGGTTCACCAGAAGTGGCTTAGTCATGCTGGCCACATGACTCGGAAGCTGTACGCCGGCTCCCTTGGCCAATAAAGCAAGATGAGCGCCGCAACCCCAGAGTCGTCTGCGACTGGACCTAATGGTCAGGGGTCCCTTTACCTTTATATGCGTTTTTTTATTATTGAAAGCCCTAATATCCCTTCCTCATATATTTAAAGAAGAGATAGCATCTTAGTAGTGCTATGCATTATGGGCTGTACCTTTGCCTTGCCAAGTTAAGTTCTAGTGAGCATGCTGTGAGGTCACAGTATAGGAAACATTTTTTATTCTAGTCGTTACACTTACGCACACAGTAACTAATGCACCAACTGTACGCACACTTATTTCAGAGACCACTGAACTCAGTGGGATTTATTGTCAAGTAAACAGGCCGGGAAACACGCAGGGCCAAGCTAACAACGAATAAACATGTCATCTGTCTAATATTATTAGGGAATGAAATCTTGGCAGCGTCCCTGAGATCCTTTAGCAGGAAATCACTTTAAGAGATGCAATCACACCGTAACACAATATTATTATATATTACTTTTGAGGAACTGGTAATGCATTAACAGGCAAAGATGTGGAATAATAATGTTTGCTGCACATAGAATAAATCCATAAATTTACTGTCTAACTAGGGGTGAATGCTGGCTACAGCCTTCTAATGGAAAGCCAACAACATCAGTTGACTGAAATAATGGAAATTTTTTGAGTCGCACTTTTCACTGGGAGATATGGGGGTAGAAGCTTAGTCTATGTTTTCTTCTATGACCTTGGAATAAGAGAGCAAGGTCTAAACTGTTAGGCACTGACTCCTCAAGCAGCAAATTTCCCCAGTCCCACCTGAAGATGTGGGGACTGAACCTGAGACCCTCTCAAGGCATGTTCTCTGCCATGTGGTGTGTAAGCACAAAGAAATTCTTCATCCTGTGTGTGTACAGCCTAACAGATGGCCACCATGACCAGCTTTGTGAGTGCTGGTTGCCCTTACAGGTAGGCTCAGGGGGGAAAAAGAGCCCAGCTTTTCCACTTCCCAGACACTCAACAGCCCAATGTAATAGTTTGATCTGGCACTATTACAGGTGTCACATACTACTCATTCTGTACTTGTAGGAAATCAGCTTTTAAGTGTGGCATCACCTCAACTCCCTACCTATTTGTTTAGTAATTTAATTCACTGAAATGGTAAAGGCTTGCATACATTACGATGTGTTTAGATCTGACTGTTTGGTAACTGAATTCTAGAGAGTACTCTAGTAGTTCTTATGTGATTGGCTAATGCTGGACACATGGAAGGTAACCAGTGATTTTATGTGATGCAAGGTGACTGTGTTTTAGAATCCACTGTGGGACACTGCTAAGTTGAGTAGAGTGTCGCAGTGCTTCTTCTCTGCTTGAAAGAGCGAGAGAGCAAAACTGCAGGAGAAGGAAAGAGTGGAAATCTCTCATAGGAGTTGCCAGGTATGGCCTAACTGAGATACAGAAGGCTGAAAGCGCTGATCTCTGGGAAGAGAGGAAAATATAGTTGTTTGGAAGTTAGAAGAAGAGACTCTAAGCCAGCCTTTCTCAACCTGTGGGTCCCCAGATGTTGTTGAACTACAACTCCCATCACCCCTAGCTAGCAAGGCCAGAGCTCAGGGATGATGGGAGTTGTAGTCCAACAACATCTGGGGACCAACAGGTTGAGAACCGCTGCCTAAGCCCATGCTTGGATGAGCTTGTGACTGTAAATATGTTTTAATTCATCTCTAAGTTTCTGCACGTAAAGGTTTTGAATGTTAAAGTCTGGACACTAGTTTAATTTCCCAAGAAGGGGGTCAGTCATATATATGATTTGAGCTTCTCAGCTGCAATTTCACTACACTTACTTCAACACTAGTGACACTGGCTGTATTCTTTTTGGCACCTGCTTAAAATGTTTTTGCTTAGGCAAGCTTATCTACACATGTAGCATGCTGGCATGTATGTTAATCTCTGTTGATTTTAATTACTGTTTGAATATTTCCTAATAATAATAGTACCCTGCCCACCTGAATGGGTTGCCCTAGCCACTCTGGGCAGCTTCCAACAAAATATAGAAACACAGTAAGACATACACCAAACATGAAAAAATTGCCTTCAGATTTCTTCTAAAAGTCGTGTAGTTGTCTATTTCCTTGACATCTGTTCTCACAATAAGAGAACTGCCAGAAGGTCCTTGAAGCTGGACCTCAGTGTCTGTGCTGTAAGATGGTGGAGATGCTCCTTTAGTTAAATTAGTATTTGACTGTCTTTTATTTTAATTTTAACACACTTGCTCCCACTTTCTGGGGTTCTGGCCAGTTATTGCAATGGTGGTGGGGTAACCGTCAAGCATTAGATGTGTATTTTAAAGTTTTAACATATTAAATTTACATTTATTAGTATTAGGTAGATATATCTACATTGTGGCTTATTCTACCACCATTGTTTTTGCTTGTGAGTCTGCTGTTAACTACGATAACTTCTAAAGTTGTGAGGGAAACGAAAGGACTCAGATGTTAGGCAGAGGATGCACAACCTTCTGCTGAGCTCCTGGTTCCGTGGATTAAGCCAGAGAGTTCAGACGTTCCTTTCAATAGTCCTAAACCACTCATGGATCCCGGGGGGTGGGGTGGGGAATCCAATGGGACAGACACAGCCAGGATTTGACCACAAATAAATCTGAAAAGAAGCAGAAGTTCAGCATAATTTCCTTCATCCCTTTCCACCTTTATAAGCGAGAGAATGAAAGTTACATTTGCCACTCTGCAATTGGATGTTTCAGTTTGCAGTTGTTGGATTCTCAACAGGATGCTCAAAACGGCACAGCTACCTTTTGATCCGTCCTTCCAAAAATCTATCCTTCCCAAATGTACAAAAGAATAAAAAATTAATGGAGGTGAGAACACTCAGGGAATGGCTAAGCATTTCAGATCAGCTTTGTGGCTTTCTGCTTCAAGCGTTTGCCTGCGACTTGAAGCGCATATGAACAGCAGAAAAAAAAAGTTTGTCAAAACAGGCCTGCACAGCAGAAGGCCCAGGGGCCAGTTGCATACCTGCCAAGTGTCCCGGGAAAAAGGGGTATCCTGTTTTCTTGTGCGAGATCGTGGCAGCCATTTTGAGTGCCGCAATCTCGCACCAAAGAAAACACTTCTTCAGGGTGAGATCGTGGAAGGGGTCACGGGACTCTCCTGGGAGCACTCTCCATTTGCAGCTCCTTGCACTTCCCAATACGGACGGTTTGTGTTCCTGTGTCAACATTTTTGGAAAGGCATCTTGTTATGTACTGAAGTTCTCACCCTGGGCCAGCAGGGGGTTACTGTAGATAGTTATGCAAATAAGGGATCGGAAGTGACGTTCAGTGATTGGATAGTTTTAGAAAATTGTTACAGTTACATTGTACTGGAGCTCTATATAAGCAGGCTGGCTGAACCCTTCAGTTCAGTTCTGTCCTGGCCTGTGAATAAACAAGAGCTGTTTGAAGAATCGCTGTGTCGTCTGATATGTTCACCCACAACTTAACACATCTGATGTCCAAAGTAGATGTGACATGGGAAGGTCTGTTGCTTAAGCTTTCCACCCCTTTCTGTTTTTTTCTCTCTCTCTTTTTAAATAAAAATTTTATTAGTTTTTTTAACATATCATTTTCAACAGTAATTAAGCATACTTTTACATCTTATACAATCACATCTGAAAATTTTCCAATCTAATCACTTAATATACATTTCTTACTTTCACTATTACATTTAAGTCTCATAACTAATATCTCTATTCTTTTTCTACTTTGCAATGTTTCATATAATTCTCCTTACAAAACTTATTGTAGTCCTACTAATGTAGTTTGTTGATCACAGTTGCTCTTCAAATAGTTCGTATATTTCTTTCAGTCTTCTGTGAATCTCTGGTCCCGCAGGTTTCGAATCCTTCCTGTCATTTTATCTAATTCTGCATAGTCCATTGATTTTGCCTGCCATTCTTCTTTCGTCGGAATTTCTTCTTGCTTCCATTTCTGGGCTAGCAATACTCTTGCTGCTGCTGTTGCATATAGAAACAATTTAAGATCTTGTCTATTAATGCCCTCACTTATAATACCAAGTAAAAATACTTACCTAGCAGGGGAGACACCTTGATCATCCCTTTCTGTTTCTCAAAACATCTCTTTCTCTATGTGATTTAGATTGGGGCCGCTGTGCAGGGAAAGAGGGAGACTGCCCCTCACCTGCTATTAATGCATAGCTAAAAGCAGTTGGGAATGGGACGCGGGAGGCGCTGTGGTCTAAACCACTGAGCCTAGGGCTTGCCGACTGGAAGGTTGGTGGTTCGAATCCCCGCAACGGGATGAGCTCCCGTTAGACCTAACGGTCAGGGGTCCCTTTACCTTTTAAAAGCAGTTGGGAGGAAGGCGATTTGAACCAGAACCACAGCACGGAGGCACCCATGGGAGCTTTAGTTTAAGCTTTGTGGTGTCTACGTGGCAGGGGTTTGGACTAGATGACCCCCCATGATCCCTTCCAATTCTACAGTTCTATGATTCTACTTGGGAGAGAGTGTTCTCACTTTGCTTGTGGAGAGTTGTATACAAAAATACACACGCACCACTGTTTCCAAAATTTTCCTTAAAGATCTAACTGGGCATTGTCCATCTGCCCGTCTTTCCATCCCTCCCACTGCAGCAGAGGTTTCATGTTTATCTCTCCGCAAAAACGGCCATTCAGCAGCCTTTGTGCCTGTCATCTCGACTTTAAAAACAGAATTTATTGCCTTGTTTTCCTCTTCATCGTTGGCGTTGTCCATGTGCAGCTGGCTTTGCAGATGTTTTCTGAGCAAAGGCAGTCAGTGACTTTTTAAGACCTTGCAAATGTCGGCAGAATTACAACCTCGTATGTTCCTGCTGCTTTGGAAGGCTGCAACACACGAGATGCTTCTGTCCTCCTCGACGGCTAGCTCATTCCCTGGCTCGCTGGACACAATTCAGAGAGGGAGAGTGCAGAACACAGTGCTTTCCCGACACTAAACATAACACAGATGTCCTATTAATATATGTAGACATATGTATATGCCACACTTGCACTCGGTTTACAGAACTTAAATGTCAGAGTTGCATATCATGGACTATATTGCCGTGTGGAAGACTTTGGCTTCTTAGCGAAGCCTTTTCCAACTCTTGGCCCTCTGGGTGTTGTTGAATTACACCTCCTATCATTCCTGACTATTGGCCACGCTGAATGGAGCTGGCAGGAGTTGGGAGCATAGCTGTCAACTTTCCCCCCTTTTTAAGGGAAATTCTCTTATTCCGAATAGGATTCCTCACAAGAAAAGGGAAAAGTTGACAGCTGTGGTTGGGAGTCCGGCAATATTTGCTATTGTTTTGCCATGCTATCGTGCAGGGGCACTATTGAGTGGGGGACGAGGGCCCCCCATTTTCAAGGAGAGGACAGTGCCCTCAATATTCTTTGGCCTGTGGTGGGTCCTGTTGGGCCTTCTCACAGCTACAATGGGCCCCGTTGGGCCTTCCTGTGGCTGCACCGGGCACTACCGGGCATCACCCGGTAGTCACCACAGAGAGGGGTGGCAAACAGGAAAAAAATTTTTTTATAATAAACTTATTGAAGCTCCTCTCCGAGAGGTGGGCGGGGCTTCCCGTGTCCCGGATGCCACCCTCCTTGCCTTGGGACCTTTGTCCCAGCCCCCAACCCAGCCGGCCAATCAGCAGTCGGCTGTGGGCAGGGCGAAGGCAAGGCAAGGCAAGGGCTGATTCCACAATCTGCTGCCATCCCCCCACCCCCAGTTATGTTATTATTCCTCCCTCAAAATGAATAATAATAATAATAATAATAATAATAATAATAATAATAATAATAATAATAATATTTATACCCTGCCCATCTGGCTGGGTTTCCCTAGCCACTCTGGGTGGCTCCCAACAGAATATTAAAAATAGAATCAAACATTAAAAAACTTCCCTAAACAGGGTGGAGTCATGTAACAATAACATAATAACTTACACTGTTAAATTTGGCCATAGCAAACGGTGGGCCAAATAAGGTGTTTTCTTTTTTCTTTTGAAGAACCTGAACTGCAGCAGCAAAGAAACGGCGCTGCTTGTGACACATACAGAGCAGAATGGGAAATTATATTTTTTTACATCCCTAGTCATCTGTGGCCATTCCACGATCAGGATCGTTTGGCTATAGTGGTTTAATTATTAGTAACCTTGAGGACAGACTATTATAATGTCTTTTATGTCAGACTACCCTTGAGGCTGGTTCAGAAACTGCAGCTGGTGCAGAATTTGGCAGCCCAGATGCTATTATACATGAGCTGCTGACAGCATATTACATCTGTGTTGAGGGAGCTGCACTAGTTGCAAATAGCCTACTGAGCAATCTGCAAGGTTCTTACTATTAAATATAAATCTTTGAACAACCTGAGACCAGTGTGGTCATCTTATTCACTATACCCCTGCCAGATCTTTGTGATCTGCTACTGAGACATGTCTGACAGAGCCTGGCATTGTCTGACCATCACTGATTTTTTAAAAAGTGGATTTAGTTACGGAAATTTCTACCTAATAGAATCAAGCTGGCACTGTCTCTAATGAGTTCTAGGCACCATCTTTAGACATGGTTACTTCAGCAAGCCTTATGAAAATAATTTAGTGATTTTAACCCCTTTTTTCCAGGCTCCCTCCCGAAACACACACTAACAGAGGATATTCTCTGCAAGTAAGAGATCATTCTTCAGACAAGGCTACAGGCTCTACAGCAGGTGGGTGCTAAGGAGTCATCGTTCTGGAGTTTGGTAGCAGGGCCTGATGTTTGGAAGTGGGCAGAACGACAAAGATGTCCCAACAAATTTCCCCTCCTTGCAAGGTTTTAAAGACGTGGGATGGTGCGCTGACTTGTGAGACTCAATGCTGAGCTTGCAATAGTGTGCTCTGTCGGGGCAGGTGAAGGTGGTGCCTGGTTCTAGGTGACAATATTCCTTGCGCCGTGCTGTGCTGCACTCCTGTTTTCTTCCCACACAGGGCAGCCCTGTCCTCTGCCTGCCCCTCAGAGCTGGGGCATCATGTGGCACCAGCCTCTCCCCCTTCACACCCATTCTCCAGCATCCACTACTAGCTCCCCAAGGGAGGAGGACAATAAAACAATAAACAGGGTGGTGATACAATGACTACTACCAAAGGTGTCGTGGGCTTTGAAGACGCTCAAACTCAGAGCGAAAGGGAGAAACGTGCTAAGAGGAAGGCATGCTTGGCAAACCCTCACTGTGATAAACTCCTGCCTGGTAACCTATGTCCCCACTGTGGAAGGACGTGTGGATCCAGAATTGGCCTCCACGGTCACTTACGGACTCACTGTTAAAACCGTGTTTATGGAAGACAATCTTACTTGGCTATGAGTGATCTCCGAAGAAGAAGAAGACAATGACTACTGCAATCAACACAAGATAATATCACCAAGGCAACTATCTGTAAACAAACAATAAACGTCCATGAAAATGGCAGTAGTTTCTTTCTGAAATAAGTAGTTTCTTTCCCAAATAAGTTTTATCTTAAACAATAGCAAATGTAGTAAATAAAGAATTCACTTGTGATATACCAGTGGTTCAGGGCTCGGACGTCGTTCCGGTAATTCGGCATTTCGTTGTTAAGGAGCTTAGTCATCAAGCTTTGTAGTAAATAATATACAAGACAGTATGTAAATGACTTAAAGAAGGGGTATATCCACCCCCATCTGCATGTTTCCATTGGGAGGAGCATAGAAAGAGGATGATGTCCTTTGGCTTGTTAAACCTCCTTGGGAGGAAGACGGCAGCAGCAACCATGGAGAGGCAACAGAATGCTCTCTTGCAGCTGCCACTGCTGAGGGCCATTGCCATCTCATCCTCCTCCCCAAACTCTGCAGTGGCAGGAAACAGGGTGGGGGAAACAGGGACATTCTGGGATCAAATCAGAAGCCAGGACAGCTTTCATAATTCTTTTGGTATTATAATTTTTACTAAATTTTCAAGTTTTACAAATTAAACATCTTTTCTTATACCAAAGTTTAATAAATCCAGCTAATTCAATTTACCTTTCTTACAACACTTCACAATATGTTATACTGTTGAATTACTTTAACATTGCCAGCGTTTTTAACTGTGCACAATTATTTTCAATATAATCAACAAAGATTTTCAGCTCCTCTTTAAATACCGGTTCTTCTTGTTCTCTTATACTGCTTGTTAGACCTGCTAACTCTGCAGATTCTATCATCTGAAGTTGCCAGTCCTTCTTACTAGGGACCTCTCTCACTTTCCACTTTTGGGCTAACAAAATTGGAGCCTCTCTTTTTGCATACAAAAATAATTTTTATGACTCCTGGAAACCTCGGTCTGAACAATTCCTAATGAAAATGCCTCTGGTTTTTTTTGTTTTGTTTTGTTCTTTTGGAGGGGGAAGTTATTTTAAACATTTTTTCATCTCATTATATATCATATCCTTTGGTACACTTGGACAGTATTTCCTGTTCCTGACAACTATAGTATCTGCAAATCACTGACTACTTGTTCTTTTTCTTTGGTTCTAAAAGCATACGTGGCTGGCACTGGGCACAATCCACCGGGGAATTCTTCTGAGTAAGCATCGTTGTGATGACTCACATAGAAGATGATAGTGCCCATTCGTTGCAATGAGACTTGAGAAGGACGCTATTCCAGTGGATTGGGCCCCTTGAGAATATTTCACTTGTTTTCCTAGGCCTGTAAAAGAGTTCTATGTCACTCAAACCCTTGCTTTTCATAGCACAGTTGTACCTCGGAAGTCGAACGGAATCCGTTCTGGAAGTCTGTTTGACTTCCAAAACGTTCAGAAATCAAAGCACGGATTCTGATTGGCTGCAGGAAGCTCCTGTGGCCAATCGGAAGCCATGGAAGCTGTGCCAGACGTTCAGCTTCCAAAAATAGTTCTCAAACTGGAACACTCACTTCTGGGTTTACGGTGTTTGGGAGCTAAACCGTTCGAGAAATAAGCTCTTCGAAAACCAAGGTACGGGTGTATTAAAGTTAGCTAGCCTTAAAAAAACCATCATCTCACTTGCTTCAGGCTTTTAGAGAGTGCTTTTACCCCACTGAAAGATTGTACTGGGTCTATATTTATTAGCATTTGTGCAGGATTACGCTATCTGAGGCATCAGCAATAATGTTTAAAGTATTTTGTCATTGCCAGCATGTGGGTAACAAATCCTGAAATTGCTCTGTTAGCCTTTGTCATGCTCTTGCATACAACATTCATCTGTTTTATTTGGATTTTGTCATTTGCGAAAGGGATGTTTTGAATTAATTCCTCCTTGCTAGAAGCAGGCATTCAAAGAGTTTGCTACCACTAGCCTTGGATTTGATGTGACGGAAATATATTTAAGGCAAAGCAAAACACACACACGAAACTTGCATTGAAAGCTCATTGTGACCGCGTTCACGCAAAGTGAATTATATTAATAGCTTGCTATTGTTAAAATGTCAAGAATCTTCCCCCACCTCACATTTTGAAGGATCATTTCTCTGTTCAGGGTATTTGGCTTTGCTTATCGCTTCTGACGTGGGAAAAAGATAAATGTAATCTTACATGAAATATTCAGCTTCCCTCCACCTCTCCACCTCTTTCTCTTAGATGATCTAAAGGAATAGTTACATCGCTGACACATGGAATGTAGCTATGAAGTAAAGGAGAATTCCTTCAGTTCACCAAAACCCACATTCCTTAATTAAAGTCACAGGCAGTTCAAGTCATTTTAGGCCTGTATCTGCTCTGCCGTTTATCAGCCTAGTACATAATGGCCAGGGATAAGATAAACTCTCAGAGAATTGGCTGAAGAAGTGTGTGCATGTGAGTGAAAGATCATTCCTGCCTTTGAACAATCTGCATAAACACTCGATAAAGGAATGCGTTGCACAACTTGAGGTCAATGCAAATCAGGAACATGCTAGGGCCAAATTAGATGTGAGGCTAACTGCACAATTGGATTTAACAAATAACAACCGCAATATGTTTCTGTGCAAAGCCACACAAAGTAAGACTGGGCTTAATCCTTTCCTCCCTGCCACACTCCTGATTAAATTAGTTCTCTCCCAAAGTTGCTATTTTGCTAGGAGAGAAGTGTCTATTTATGCCAAAGGCAGCACTCAAGGGTTTTTTTTTTTTTGTGGGGAGGGAAATTCATTGGGATCACGCGTTGGGAAGGTAGGGGTTAGCTGATTCCTCCCCCAGCCGTATTTTAGATGATCATAAACTAGGCGCAGAAAGTATTCCTCTACTTTTCACTATTTTTTCATTTTCTTTAATTGTCCCAAACTTCCTCAAAGGAAGAAGAAATGTGAGCCATTGTTTTTAGTATGCTAGCCAGGGACGCAGCAGCAATTCATTCTAATGGTTTTGCTCCAGCAAGCCAAATCAAATTCAAAGTGATGTTTTCATCTGAAAGTCTATTTGGATCCAAGATGGATGAAATGTTTTATTTTAATTAAAGCCATTCCTTGCAGCTCCATAAATAAATATACTACTTTGTATTCCATCAGCGAGGAAATTCTGGCTGCAAGCTTGGCAAGAGCAGCAAAAAGCTTGCTCTCCTTTTTTCAAGAGGGAGAAGAAAGAAAGGCTCAGCTGGTTCAGATCAAGAATGTTTCTTTATATTCTCTCTGCATTTCCACTTCATTTCTTTATTATCCATTATTACTATTGCCCGATAGTGAGCGACGCTCAGTTTTGCAGGATTTGCATATGCATATTAATCCCCTTTTCAAATAGTAAATACACCCATTCACATTTGTTAATATGCCTGATCAGGTTCCAATAAAGGGATCACCCAAAGACAGATTTCTTTGGGTTCTCCAGTGGCATCTTATCGCCACCTGACCATAAATATTGGCAAATTGGCGCACAACACTTTGTGGGATACGCTAATATGTGTACAGCAGACCCAGCAAGTGTCCCTATTTCCTAGGATTTACAGATATGATCCTGGAATGTCCTGCTTTTCCTTAGGACGTCACTATGTTCACTGGATAAATGTTGGAGGTGTTGTAAACAAAATCTGCCCTTTTCCCCTTATGGGGTATCCAAGAGCCCGTATAGAGTCCTTATGTGGGTTCCCTATTGGTAGGAGAAAATAACAGAGGCCAACCAGAGAATATTGAGAAGCAAAGCAGCTAATAAGCCTGATCTTTATTGATCTGTTGCAACAGGGTGCTCCCCTCACACGCAGGAAAGGAGGAGGACCCAGAACAAAGGTGTGCCTGCCCTTATACTGTATAGACATTTTAAATTCCCTTTCCTGGAACTTAAGACCACCCCTCCATACATCATACCTGCATCAAAGAAGGGGTGTAACCCAAGACCACCCCCCACAAACATCATACCTACATCACAGAAAAGGTGGTCTACAACAGAAATTTGAATGTTGTTTTTCCTGTTTGTCAGGTTATCTGATAATGCCTTATCTGATTGCCTTTCCTGGTAGTCTGCCCATTCCTTTGAAATGGTGATTTCCCAATTCCTGAGACAATGGGAAGGCTCCCTGACCCCCTCCCTCCTTGCAGAGAAAACATTTGGTCAGTTTGGGAGCCAAAATGGTTTCAGGTCAGTCTTCCTGTGCTGACCCATGTACATGCTTGGTTGGTACATTTATGAACACTTATTATATATATAAGACCTTGAATTTTATTATTACAGAGGGTATGGAGTTATGTGACCCCCGAGCCAAGGCGATAAGTAATGACACAACCTCTAGAAGACATCTGAAGGCAGCCCTGGATAGGGAAGTTTTGTTTTTTTTTAAAAAATGTTTAATGTTTGGTTCTGTTTTTATATATGTTGGAAGCTGCCCAGAGTGGCTGGGGCAACCCAGTCAGATGGGTGGGGTTTAAATAATAAAATTGTTATTACTATTATTATTATTATGGAATAGGGCGTCCCTCTTTTCATCAGAGAAATGTTGGAGGGTATGTGTACAGGGGAAATAAAAATTATTTGGCTACAATGCAAGTGCTTGTTTGAACCCACCCAGAATCCTGATTTCGGATTTTTAGAGAACAGATCTTGAATGGAGAGAGACATTTGGCAATGTTTGCCCTTGTCTTATAGAAAAGGTTGTGCAGATTTTGGAAGCTGCTGTTTGCCTTCGTATGACAACTATATTTTAAATTCAAGTCTCCTTTGCAAGAAACTGAAATCCAAGAACCTTCTGTTCCAAAAGGGAAAAAAAGCAACTAGGTATATTCTGGACAGCTTTTACTGATGACTGAAAGCCGTGTTCAGCAGTATCTTGCTGGTTCTTAAATTATAGAGTAGAAATCAATTATTCTTCATTGCAATGAGCTGGAATATGAAGCATATGGAAACAGAATCTATTTCCCATCATGTCATCTTGTAACTGGGGGCAAAATACCTTCTCTTAGCTATGAGCTATTTTAATGTGACAAATTGCTCTCATTCTCCCTTCTTTCCCCCAAGAGCCCTTCCATTAACCGGTCAAGAGTTTATTAAGGATATATTTATTTATATTACTGCCCTGCTTAAGCCTTATTTATCATCCTCCATTTTACAGTTAAGGGTTGTTAATGGGTTGTTTTCCTCATAATCAGAGCTTCAGCTAACGTAAATATAGCATAGCATGTAGTTTCTCCCTGTGAAGGGCGGGGGTGGGGGGTGGGGGAGGAAAGGGGGAAAAAAAAGAATGAACAGCAGTAGATATTGTATTTATTGGACTTCTTAAAAGAGAGCATGAAATAGTGCTATATTCCAAATGGCTGCTTTTTAGACGAGCATTATTTTTACAATCATACAATAAAAAGAAAACACATATTTAGAAGCCAGAGGGGTATTTTTCCTTATGAAGAAAAATAAAGTAGTGGGGGGGGGGGGAGAGAAAGCAACATAAAAGTAAAATTATTCTGCAGCCTATACCTATAGGAGCCAAACTGTCAAGCTGTTGTTGTTGGCATCTGTCTGTCTCGAGAGACAGTGGAGTGACCTGTCCAAAATATTCGTCTGCGTTTAATGAAAGCAATTTTTAAAAACCACTCTAAATGCCACAACCCTGCGCAGAATTAAGTCTACTTGATTTCATTTTCACCTGTGCCGTGATGACAAAAGAAAACCAGAGTTCAATGCTCTCGGTTGTGCCCTTTGTACTGTAGGCATCTAAGTCATAGCAGCTGGAAGAGAAGAGGGCTGCAGAGGTCATATAAAGAGCCATTTTTAGAGGGGGTGTACTATTTGCCATCCTTTGTGGACCCCCTAGGAAACTTCTCTAGCCTGGAACCAGGCACAGGGGGAGCAGCTGAATGAGGAAGCTCCACCAACTTTGGATGCTGTCCATATTCTAAGCAAGCATAGAATATGGGCTAGAATGATGCCAGCAAATTCCAAGAAGCCTCTTCGTTATGAGATTGGGGGGGAGGCTGTTCCTTGCATTTGTTTGGGCCCTTGGTGAGAGCCAAGGTCCTTGGGTAGAGTCCTAGGTAAAAGAGAGGTTGAGGAGAGTGTTGGAAGGAGAAGAAAACATTATCTGTACAGTGGTACCTTGGTTGTCGAACTTAATCCGTTCTGGGAGTCCGTTCGACTCCCGGAACAGTTCAAAAACCAAGACGCGGATTCCAATTGGCTGCAGGAGCTTCCTGCACTCAATCTGAAGCCACGGAAGCCGCCTCAGATGTTCGGCTTCCAAAAAACATTCGCAAACCGGAGCACTCACTTCTGGGTTTGTGGTGTTCAGGAGCCAAAACGTCCGAGTACCAAGGCATTCTACCACCAAGGTATGACTGTATATAGGTAAAGGTAAAGGTACCCCTGACCATTAGGTCCAGTCGTGGCCTACTCTGGGGTTGTGGCGCTCATCTCGCCTTACTGGTAGAAGAAGCCGGCATACAGCTTCCGGGTCATGTGGCCAGCATGACTAAGCCGCTTCTGGCGAAACAGAGCAGCACACGGAAATGCCGTTTACCTTCCCGCTGGAGCGGTACCTATTTATCTACTTGCACTTTGAGGTGCTTTCGAACTGCTAGGTTGGCAGGAGCAGGGACCGAGCAACGGGAGCTCACCCCGTCGTGGGGATTTGAACCACGATCTTCTGACCGGCAAGTCCTGCATTCTGTGATTTAGACCACAGTGCCACCCGCGTATACTTGTTAGTATATTTGTGCTCATGTTCTTTTGTGTGCATATTTCTTTTGGTATTTTTTGTTTGTTTACGTTTTCTGCATGCCATATTTTGTATGTGACAAGATGCAGAAGTGGTCTAAATAAGTAAATAAACAGGCCACACGCCACAAATGTCACTAGCCGCTCATGTCGCTAAAGGAGGGCAAATTTGTACCACCATTGTTTTCACGTTCATGCACTGTTATCAAGTGCTAGTCAGTTGGCCTGAAACCTCTATCACACATTGGTACTCTCCCTGAGAGCCTCTTCAACCTAAACAAGCTGTAACTGTCAATGGAAAGTCAACTTGGCCATGTCAAATTAATTATCACACGAATGTGCGACTCTAGCTGAAGACATGCCCTAGCCTAGTTTCTGCCCCAGCCACCCAGAGACTAGCAATTTCCCCTGCTTTGGTTGCATTGTAATTAACGGGTTTCTGCTTATAGTGTTTTGTTTTGCACTTTTTAAAAACATGTCATCTATTCATAATAGGTTTTGATATAGCAAATTATCTTTTCTGCAAGTTGTTTCCCTTTGTGTTTGCCAGAATCTGCTGTTCTCTCTGTTTTCCAGTAAATGATTGTTTTCTCTGTATTGCTTTACGTGTTGTAATTGCTTTGTTATCTATTTATTAAAAAAAGGTAGGTTCAGTTTACTCCTTTCATCACTGACAGAGCCTCAGTGAATGGGATTGCCACTCTCTCCTCATTACCATAGTTTTCTTCTGCTTAGTTTTTAACGATAATTGTCCTTGTCAGCTCTGTGTAACACTAGCTGCAAAAATCTTGTGGTTAAAACATGGGCATGCACACACACACACACACACACACACACACAAGCACCGTCGCACAACACAAAGACAAAGGAAGCTAGCAAGAGATTAATTAGGCAGGATATTTTGTTGATAAAAGAAATGTTTGCCTTTCATATCATGGAACAGCTGGGTTGGAATTCTCGGAGTAAACATGACAAAAGAAATGGAAGATGACAAAATAAAAATAATAATAAAAATAAAGCCGTGGTAGATTTTGTGTAAGCAGGACCCACGTTGGGTCCAAATGACACTTTTGTCGTGCCAAACCGATGTGAAGTTTTTTGAGTTTTTTGGTGCTTTTGCAGGATATGCACTTTAGTCCTCAAAGATAATGTTTCTTCAATTTGCTCAGAGTATCACACACAATTCACAACACAAGCTACTGAGTGCATACAAATCGTACAGGGAGGATCAGGGTCCTCAGAGAAAAATGGAAAGACTTGAGTCTTCAATTAAGCCAATTTACATATGATGGGTTTCTATATGGAGATCTTTTGCTGTGTAGCAGAAATGGACTGCATTGTCACATCTCTATGAACACTGTGGGCTGCAGATCTAATACATACAGCAGCTCCATATCCTTGCTCCAAATATGTGCTTAACTTATTTTGGAGATCCCACATAAAATAAATTCTGTAGGCAGGGTACAAAGAAGAAGAGAATAAAAACGTATCAATAAGGCTGTGCAGGAGCAGCAGCCAAGGTCGTTCCGTGGGGAGAGCCTGCAGGGCGTGGCAGGTGAGAGAGGACCTCCACCCGATCGCTTCCCTGTGCGCACGTGCCCTTCGCTGTCCGCCTGTCACTTTCTCTTGTCTTGTGACACCCCTGGGAGGAGATCGATCCAGAAAACTGGCGGGCAATAATGTCTAATCTGGGGGCTAAACTAAACTTGGGGGTGCTGGGCGGATCTTTGCACCCCGGAGGTGCATATGCCAAAGATGGCCCTGTAAGAGATGATCAGCATAAGAACCTGAATTCAAAACTAACATAATACAATATACTGCAGAAAAAAAACCAAAACAGTTATCAAATGCCTGCATTAAAACTACCAAGTGCTCCACAGTTGGAGAACCAGTGTTGTGTAGTGGTTAAGAGTGGTAGACTCATAATCTGGGGAACCGGGTTCGCTTCCCCGCTCCTCCACATGCAGCTGCTGGGTGACCTTGGGCTAGTCACACTTCTCTGAAGTCTCTCAGCCTCACTCACCTCACAGAGTGTTTGTTGTGAGGGAGGAAGGGAAAGGAGATTGTTAGCCGCTTTGAGACTCCTTTGGGTAGTGATAAAGCAGGATATCAAATCCAAATCCAAACTCTTCACAGGGACTTTAAAGCAGATCTGAAAAGGTTTGGGAAGACAGAAGAGTCTTAGTCTCACTCTGAAATGACAGCAATGTGGATGACAAATTGTCTTCCTTAGAGAGAGCATTCCATAACTGGGAAGGGGGACATGTCCGAAAAGCACCTCTCTTCATAGCACAGGAGGAATCTGTGTCATTGTGCCAGCCCCACAAGGCAACTGAAGATGGTACCTGGGACCAAACTATCTCCTTGTGTCCTCACTGTCTCATACCCTTCAAGTGTCCCAAGTTTCCTTGGACATCCCAGAATTACAGAAGTCACCCTAGCTTCCGATTTGATCCCAGAATGTCCTATTTCCCCTCTCCAGCGCTGCCCCTGCAACCGAGCTTGGAGAGGCAGGTGATCCAGTGCTTCCAATGGTGCCATGCCCTCGCACAAGTTAGCTAGCAAGAGCGCAACACCAAAAGACACACACCCTGATTTTCATCAGCAGAATCTTGGCGGGTAGAAGAAGAAGAGGAAGAGTTTGGATTTGATATCCCACTTTATCACTACCAGAAGGAGTCTCAAAGCAGCTAACAATCTCCTTTCCCTTCCTCCCCCACAACAAACACTCTGTGAGGTGAGTGGGGCTGAGAGACTTCAGAGAAGTGTGACTGGCCCAAGGTCACCCAGCAGCTGCATGTGGAGGAGCGGGGACGCGAACCCGGTTCACCAGATTATGAGTCCAGCACTCTTAACCACTACACCACACTGGCTCTCCTCCTCTCCCTGGTTTGACGTGAGAAGTTTCAGAATTCCAGTCATAGGGTAGAGGCAATGTCTGTGGCTGTGAACAAAGGATGGGGAACCTGTGAGCCTCCAGATGTACGGTCAATTGTAAGCAATGATGGGGGTTGTAGTCTAACAACTTTTGGAGGGCCATTGGTTTCCCATACTTGCTCTAAGCATTCCCCTTTTGCCACCCATTATTATCATAAGCTTTAATCGGCCGTGGAAATTCCTTTGGCAGCTGGGGCAGGAGAAAAGGTAAACCAGCTGTTATGTACTGAGTTGAATAGGATCCAAAATGCAGCAGTCTGATTGGTCCTAGAACAATAGGATTCAGAATGCAGCAGTATGATTGGTCCTAGAACAATAGGATTCAGAATGCAGCAGTATGATTGGTCTGCAGGAGCCACCCAATCCAACTCCAGGTGGAAGTGAATTCACAACCTGATTGGCCTACAGGAGAATCCCAGAATTAGCCAATCACGTGCAGCCCATTGTGTAAATAATGTATATAAAGCAGATACTTTGAGGGGACTTTCATTCTTCTTCCTCACCACTATGAGCTGAATAAAGAGCATGAAATCCACTCTCGACTCTATTTCACCAGCCTAGGCATTCAAGGCCTTGCCTAGGCATGAGAACATTCACTCCTGAGCCTATGAACTTGGTTTTCACAGAACCGCTCATCGTACTGGGCAGTTATACACTCAGTTTCATAATTCTGCAGACGCTGTTTCATGGTGGGTCTGTACCTTCTGTCTGGTGAAATGCTTTTTAGAGGTAATTGCAAGTTGAAAGAAACACTTTAGAGCAGGCTTTCAATTTTTATTTTTTTTTAAAAAATAGTGCTTCTAAGCAACAGCTTTCGGTACAAAACCCTCTAAAGTGTAATGGTGCCCAAGAAAACCACTTTAGCTAGTTTTTAATTATAACGAAAGGTGAAGGAAGAGTTCGCCAACAAAGCAACGCAACCCCTAACAATTTGTTCCAACTCAGTGAGGCCAAATGAGCCTTGAAAGAGAGATGAAAACATATCTCAGAGTGATCCTCAGTTTTCTTCTTTAAAGGTGCAGAATAACAACATGTACAGGCATTTTATATTTTATTTATTTATCTATTACATTCTCATAGCACTTAATACAGCAAAAAAGCAATAAAAAACCCCCAACATTCAGTAAACTAGATAAAAATTAAGTATGACTGTATGTCACAAATAAAACTTAATGGTGGAGGGAGGCGAATGGGGGCGGGGGCGGGCAGTTCAAGTAGCATCAGTTGATGGGGAGTGAGAAAACTTCCTATTTTCATCTCAGGAATGTTGGAGGATACAGGAAGTGGTTGGCCTCAGAAGAATTCCTGCTTGGCAGGGGGTTGGACTCGATGGCCCTTGTGGTCTCTTCCAACTCTATGATTCTATGATTCTATGAATGCTCAGCTCTTTGGTTTATACATGAGTCACTTATTTCTGATTTTGCAGTGCTTTGACAGGAGGCTTTTCTGTTAAGTGTGTTGCTCCAAATGCACCCACCGGTATCTGAAGTGGGTTCTGCATGTGTGCAGCTGCTCTCTAGTCTCTCAGTTCCTTATCTTCCAGTTCCATACCTTTTGGGTACCACATTTCCTGGTTTCTTCATTATCTATTAGGGCTGGTGATGTATAGATAACAGAACAGAACAGATCAGTTCCAGCATCTAAAAATAGCCATGCCTGCATGAAGGGAGTGTGACAAACCTATCTTCTGGGAAAACAAAACAAGTGCTTTGTTGCATGTAGCCAGGCCATCTCCAAGGGAAATTTTTTGACATGACAAATTTGACATCTGTACGCTACTTTGGTTATACTATATTGAGCAAAAATAATATTTAGTATACGGCATGAAAACCTATTGTATATTTTTGGCTTGGGAGGCAGAGGAAAGATACCGAATTTATTTGAGTCTAACGCACCATCAAATCTAATGTGCATCTCAATTTTCAGAACCTTGAAACTAAAAAAAAAAGTACCGTATTTGCTGGCGAATGTAAATGTGCCATCGAATGTAAGGCACACCTAAATTTTCTCAACGTAATTTGGCCAAAAAAGGTAAGCATTAGATTCAAGTAAATACGGTAATTGTTCAAGATTGCCATGATGTTTTCATTTAAAGTATCATATTGGAAGAAAAAAATGGCAAGGGTTTACATTATATATGTAGCTTAGTACAGAGTATCAGTTCAAGATGATTTGTTGTGCTGCTTTTACGAAGATGACAACCAGGCAATATCTCTGAAAGGTTTGGGAGAATATGCCATTGCTAAATAAGAGGATACTTATTACATATAAAAGCAGCGGTAATAGAAGCAGCTATTATTTTAAAATACCTAAATAGCATATCTCTAGATGTAATCTTTTCCCTGTGACTAATTCATACTTTTGGCGAATGCAATTCTTTGCTAGTAAGTGGTAAGTTACTTCAAACATTTTTTCCAATTCATGATATATCATTTCCCAGAATGCTTTTATTACCTTACAGGTACAACACATATGGTAAAAGGTGCCTTCTTTTTCTTTATATTTCCAACAGATATTTGTACTTGTCTTATACATTTTTGGCAACTTACTAGGAGTCAAATACCACCGGTACATCATTTTCATATAATTTTCTTTCAGCGTACAACATGCTGAGAATTTCAAATCAGTTTTCCATAACCTTTTCCAATCTGAAAGTTGAATATTATGTCCCAGATCCCTTGCCCAATGTATCAATGAAAGACAGAGTTTCTAACCATGATAGATATGTTCTACCTTCACTGTTGGAGGCAGTAGTGAATACTTCTGAATATCTGTTGCTGGAACCCACAGGTGAGCAGAGGGCTGTTGTGCTGGGGTCCTGTTTGCAGGCATCTGGTTGGCTTCTGTGAGAATAGGATGCTAGACTAGATGGGTCAATTACCTGCTCCATCAGGCTCTTGCATACTTATAGGGTCCTCTACCCAGATCCATTTTCTCAGGTCTTGTCTAATACAAGGGCTCTTCCTTTAAAGAGGAAAGTGCATAAAAGTTGTAAAAATTGGATAAATGGATCATTTAGTGTTAATGCGTGAGATGTTTGATACAGGGAAAATATAGGCAACACTTGTCTTGAAAATTTAGGATATCACTTACTGGGAGAAACAATTGTCCAGGGAGAATAGTGGACAGATGTGATAAAATATTCTTCTATGATTTTTCATCCTGGTGAAACCTCCAGATGGGAAATGTTCTTCTGAGCATCTGTGCTTTTTTCCCCATCAGGAATTTCTTGACAAGCAGATGTGAAAATGTGAGTCAAAAACAACAGCGCAGTAGCATTTTCTAATTTTGTACACGCAACACAGGCACCTCTAGTACTTTAGTCACTCGGTTTATTTTATCTTTCAGTGTATGTCAACTTCATGAAAGTCATGGTTGCTTGAGGGCGAGTTTGTAAGAGGGACTGGAGACGTGAAGCATCTCAGAGGGGATGCGAGTTGCAAGAAGAACGCTGCCGTTCTGAGCCACATCTGCTCTACAGAGGTCAAAGGAATAATTCTTGTGCTGCAATTCAAAGTCTATTTACTTGAGGAAAAGCCCCATTGGGATCTGTGGGGCTCTCCTCTTAGTAAACAAGCAGAGGCTCTGGCTTCAATGCTAGTGATTTGCATACTGCATCCAAAGCTAGAACAAGAATTGACAACACATCTGGCATGTTAAGGGCAAAGCAAATAGCTGTCGTTATTGTAGTTGCTTGTAGAAATGATTCTGTGGGAATGGACAGGGCAAATGTGAGGGTGAGGAAATGGTTCTGGGTCAGACCGAAAGGCCGTGTATACATTCACTGAGTGAGTAAATAAATGAATGAATGAGAACAGCCTTGTAAGGCAAATCATCATTATAGTCTCCATATTGCAAGAGGCTGGTTGAGCCGTGGAAGCGGTCCTGAAAGGTTAAAGAGAGGCAGGAGGGAACAGAAACAGCAAAACAGAACAGAAAAGGGAAGGCAAGCCTTAAACTGGTGCTTGAAAATGGCATTTTATAAAACATTAGCAGAAAGTACCCAGTGTTACCCAGAATTATAAGGCACTAAAATATACTGAGTTTTGTAAATTGATTTAGTTTGTTAGTTTCTTAAAGGGGGGAAAGTATTTTTGAGGGATGTGTACCCCCGCCATTCAGATCTGAGGCCTGATTAAGTGCTCTTGCTCAGCCATGACCCAGGCCCAACCCAACTAAGACCCAGCCCCAAATCAGTTTGGGGGCCAAACCATCACACCCAATTCCATGATGATATATTCAGAGGTGTCTGAGTGCATAGGCAGAGAAGCAACTTTCTCAGGTACTTTCCACCTGAAAATGCACTGTGACCTACTAGTACAGACCCTCCAAGTGTCCCTATTTTCCAAGGACAGTCCCAGATTTACAGAAGCCATCCCGGTTTCTGACTTGATCTTGGAATGTCCCACTTTTCCTTAGGACATCCCTATTTTCATCGGAGAAATGTTGGATGGTATGGAGTTATGCGACCTCCAAGCCAAGGAGATGTGTATAAGAGATACAACCTTTAGAAGACATCTGAAGGCATTCGATTTTTGCACATAAGTTCCGCTCTCACTGGTTTTATACAGGTTTAAACTTATTTTAGCTTATGGTGGCTTTAAATGTTGTTGTTCTTTGGCCATTGTGATTTTTAAAAATAATTAGCTTTAGTGTTTTATGGTGCTTTGCTTGGATTGCATTTGTATATTTTAACATCTCCGTAAACCATCTAGGGAACGACAAGCTTCCACCAAGTGATTATGCAAAGTGCCGACAATCCATATCTAGCAATAGGTGGTAATTTATATCCGGGATCAATGTGCTGAGACAATCATTTGCTGAAAGCTTCTATGGGCCAACAAATTTCAGGAACAGAATAGCACTTGGAATAACAACAAAGGGAAACTCTGAGGGCCATATATCTCAGAATACAGTGGTACCTCGGGTTACATACGCTTCAGGTTACAGACTCTGCTAATGCAGAAATATTACCTCGGGTTAAGAACTTTGCTTGAGGGTGAGAACAGAAATCGTGCTCCGGCGGCACAGCAGCAGCGGGAGGCCCCATTAGCTAAAGTGGTGCTTCAGGTTAAGAACAGTTTCAGGTTAAGAACGGACCTCCAGAACGAATTAAGTACTTAACCCGAGGTACCACTGTATTACTTAAATAACAAGCTTCATAGTTCCATCTTAATCCTAGAAAGAATCCTTCATTGAGGTTGTTCACAGTCCCTCTCCTACAGCAGCATCTTATGACATACCCTCCAACATTTCTCTGATGAAAATAGGAATGTCCTATTCCATACCCTCCAACATTTCTCCAATGAAAATAGGGAAAGTAGAACATAAGGAAAAGTTGGACATTCTAAGATCAAATCAGAAACAAGGACTGTCCCTAGAATATAACAACACTTGGAGGGTCTGTAAGAAGGTTTTCAATAGCAAAGGGAGAATTGGCAATACTCCGTGACATATCATGCTGGGTTTCTAAATCATGATATAACAAAAATGTGGGAAAGGATTTGGTATAGAACTGGACAAATTTGCTTGGTAGATTTGCCAGTACAGTGGTACCTCGGGCTACAGATGCTTCAGGTTACAGACTCTGCTAACCCAGAAATAGTACCTCAGGGTAAGAACTTTGCTTCAGGATGAGAACAGAAATCGTGCTCCAGTTGCGCGGCGGCAGTGGGAGGCCCCATTAGCTAAAGTGGTACCTCAGGTTAAGAACAGTTTCGGGTTAAGAATGGACCTGCAGAACAAATTAAGTTCTTAACCTGAGATACCACTGTAGTGGGTTAATCATATGTTGTCAGGCCTGCTTGACAACAGGGCAGGATAATGTGCTTCATGCATTCTACTTCCTGGTTAGTACAGAGACATAATCTTGCAAAGTAAGGGACACCAGAAAAGCTACTTGGGAGCATTTCTGAGGAAAACACATTAAATCTGGCCTTGCTAAAAAGAAAGAAAGAAAGGCTACGGTAATTGGGAACTGTCAAATTCCTTAAATATTCAGCTGTGAAAAATGACCCAACATACTTTATACTGTTGGTGAGCATGAATAGGCCTGCAAATCACAGAAGGCAACATCCCACAATCTTTGTTTTACTGAATTAAGGGCAGTGTCATAGCCCATATGTAAGAGAAGAGCTGAGGACAAACCAACTGAAAGAGCTTTTTGAGAAATGAGGTGAATCAATTGCATTTGCAAATGTGCACTGATTTCCATGAGTCGTGTGGACATCTGGATTCAGAAGGCACATCTTCCTGCCATGTCAATGTCTGCCAAGAACATTACATGTTCTGAGTCATAAACTGGAATGCACAAATGTAGGAACACGATAGATCCAAAAATATTTTGCTTCAGGCATAGTACTGGGCTGATTTAAATAGCATTTAACGAATAGCAGGCATGCTTTCCTGCTATTTCAGAACTTCTATGATATTTCCGAGGTCTTATTATATGACATTCCACAACAAAAGGGAACCTGCAAGAGTGCTTTATAATATATTGTCTGGAAGCCTACCATCCAGATATTCCCTGACTATGTATACCAGAGAAAAGGACACAGAGGGATCTATATCTATGTTTCTTTCTTTCTTCTTCTTCTTCTTTGGTGATCACTTGTAGCTGAGTAAGATTGCCTTCCATGAACACGGTCTTAACAGTGACTGTGGAGGCCAATTCTGGATCCACACATCCTTCCACAGTGGGGACATAGGTTTCTGGGTAGGAGTTGATCACCATGAGGATTTGCCAAGCGTGCCTTCCTCTTATCACGTTTCTGCTTTTCGTCCTGAGTTTGAGCATCTTCAAAGTCCATAACACCTTTGGTAAAGGCTGTTCTCCAGCTGGAGTGCTCGCAGGCGAGTGTTTCCCAGTTGTTGGTGTTTAGACTACATTTTTAAAGATATGCCCTGAGAGAGTCTTTAAACCTCTTTTGTTGACCACCAGCATTATGCTTTCCATTTTTAAGTTCAGAATAGAGTAGTTGATTTGGAAGACGATCATCAGGCATCCATACAACATGACCAGTCCAACAAAGTTGATGTTGAAGAATCATTGCTTCGACACTGGTGATCTTGCTTCTTCCAGTATACTGACATTAGTTCAACTGTCTTCCCAAGTGATGTGTAAATTTATTTTGGAGATACATATATCTATGTATCTGTATCTGTATCTGTATCTGTATCTGTATCTGTATCTGTATCTGTATCTGTATCTGTATCTGTATCTGTATCTGTATCTGTACAGTGGTACCTCTACTTACAAACGTGATCCGTTTCGGGGTGCCACTCGCACCCCGAAAAGTCCGTAAGTAGAGCGCCACTACTGTGCATGTGCAAAGTACGCAGATTACTTCTGCACGTGCGCGCGCAGTGAACCCGGAAGTGTTTGCCGTGCTCGTAACCTGAAAAGCCGCAACGTGAAGCAAATGTAACACGAGGTATGACTGTATCTGTATCTGTATCTATCTCCTGTGGGTATTGTGTACAGTAGCCTTTTCTGGCTGTTGTTCTCCAATGCCTGGTATTAAGCGCTATTTGCAGCCAATTCTGGACGCAGTTTATCACCAGCATGGCTAGTAGCTACTGACAGACTTATATTCCATGAATTTGTTTAATCCTGTTTTGAAGCCATCTAAATTGGTGGCCATCGCTTCATCTTGTGGAGCAAATTCCGTCTGTGAAACTATGCACTGGCCTAATCCAAGCCCTGCCTGCTCTGGTGCAATGCATCGACCCAGTTAAGGAACCCTGCATCAGTCTGAGGCTGAAATAGAGAGTCACCTCTCTCCAGAGAGCTACCCTGTGTGATCGAAATCCCTGTTCTTTCAAGACTTCATTTTGTCTGTCTTGAACCTTCCGCCATTCAGTTTCCCTTTCAGCATTTCCATTTTAGGTAGCTCTCTGTTTGCCTCCGCGTAACATGTCAAATGACCCTAATGTTGTCTTCTCCATTTTTCAATTATATGGAAAATACATCTCCCCTCACCCCAGCGATACAGAAAACTGCTGCTTGCTACTTGCTCTCATCAAATGTTGGGGGGTTGAAAAGAAAAGAAAAAGAAAAATGCTTTGCACATGACACTGCAAGAGCCACTCTTTCGAGATAAGACTCAACATATTTCCCAAGCAGTTATTTTCAGAGCCCAGTTTCGGCAGGCACTATGAATGAGCACGAACTGCTGACAATGAGGGAATATCTGCTCTGCTGCTTTGGCTGGGGATGCTCAATCACAGAATAGTCAGGCAGTCTCGGAAAGGGATGCATTATAAAACGGTTGGATATTTTAGGCTGCTTGTAGTTAGTCACTAAAGCTGGCCTTCGATAGTCTCATAAGGCTTGGTGACAGACAGTAATCTAATCTGTCTTCCCATTTGTTCTTTGTTCTTATCTACTAAAAGCAACTCCATCTTCCAGTTGGCTGAGCTGTGTGCTATTTAAAAGATGAACACGGCATTCCATCTTGTTGACACCAGGAAAGCGGAGGTGTTTATAATCGCCATTGTGTATAGGCAGACAAACACTGCCAATGATATCCTCAGATTTCCCCCATCCCTTATCCCTTATTTTTTGGGGTGGTGGTGGGTTTTTTTTGTTTTTGCTTTTTTTGACTAAAGAACATCTGGGAGGTGGAATGCTTTAAACAAACGAAGAAAGAAATATTCTCAGAAACACATGCTCACAGGAAATACATAGGTGGTGGACTTGCCACCATTCTCCTTACTATGTTGTTGTTGTTGTTTAGTCGTTTAGTCGTGTCTGACACTTTGTGACCCCATGGACCAGAGCATGCCAGGTCCTCCTGTCTTCCACTGCCTCCCGAATCTCCTTATTATAAAGAACATCATTCATACAGGTTGGAATTGTTCAGTGGCATTCTGCAACAACCAGTAGGAGTTTATAATACAGGGTATTTAGCAAGTCTACTGCCCGGGCTTTTGTATTTTGGATAATGAAAAAGGTACCTGACCTAAAAAAAAAGCAAAGACATCTGATAAAGCAGGTTCTTATCTATTACAATTGTGGTTTAGTGGTTAAGAGCGGTAGTCTCGTAATCTGGGGAACCGGGTTCGCTACTCCGCTCCTCCACATGCAGCTCCTGGGTGACCTTGGGCGACCTTTGAAGTCTCTCAGCCCCACTCACCTCACAGAGTGTTTGTTGTGGGGGAGGAAGGGAAAGGAGATTGTTAGCCGCTTTGAGACTCCTTAAAGGGAGTGAAAGGCGGGATATCAAATCCAAACTCTTCTTCTTCTTCTTCTTCTTCTTCTTCTTCTTCTTCTTCTTCTTCTTCTTCTTCTTCTTATCTGGGAATGAAAATGATTCTTTGGATTAAGCTGAGAGAGGATGTCTGAGCTGAGTTTCCCTAGTAAGCTTCATGGTTAAACTGAGATTTGAATCATGGACTCTTTGGCCCTAGCCTGATATTACCACTAAACCATAGCTGTCAACTTTCAGATTTGAAAATAAGGGATCAGCAGCCTCACCTGTCCCGGGGATATCTAACAATTCGGGGTAGCAGCGGGAAACGGCGCTGGAATAAGGGAATTTCCCGCAAAAAAAGGGAAGGTTGACAGCTATGCACTAAACCACTTTGGCTCATGTCAAAATAAACGTGTTAGTGGGTTTTATTTTTATGTGCCATAGGTTTGTTTGTGGCACATACATATAGAACTGATCCCACGTTAGCAGTGTTATCAAATTGTATGTGTTATAAGGGGTGGCGGGCAGGACTTTGGACAAATTGACAAATGGACGTTTTCACCAATTTAGCGCTAAAGAGTGGTTTTTTTGTGCAGAAAGCTCAAGGGCAAAAAAAGAGAGGCATAGGCTTGGACGTGACAGTGGCATAGCGTGGGGGGCAAAAGGGGAGGTTGCCCCGGGCACAAAATTGTTAGGGGCGCAAAATTTCAACACCCAACGCTGGCTCAATACAGCTGTGTGCTTCTGTTGAAAGCAACTTCTCCATGCGAACCAGGAAGTGACATTTCCAAACAATGGAACAAATCTTCTTTTTTTTGCCACTGTGGCTGCAATCTCCTGAGTAATTCAGGTGCTGTTAGGCAGTTGAATGCGCATGCATACTCCATCCGTTTTTCTCCATTCCACCCACCCCTCCACACAGCCCTGGGCACCGGCAACCCAAACTATGCCACTGGGACATGGAGTTTTTAAGTGTGGACCTGTGCCTGAAAAGAGTGGGCCGAAAACTTAGTGTGGTAAGCCTGGAGTGATAACAAAACCAGCTTTATCACTACCACCCTGTACATCTTTATGCAGTCTCACAGTTTTCAGTGGTGGTTAGTATGCATGCTGCCTCCATCTTCATCCGTCGAGGCTGGGGGTTCATGCAACATTTAAAAAGAGGTTCATATTAGCTGAATCTAGGTTTTTGAATGCCTCAAATACGCCTCTGGCACAAGTTCCTCTGACTCGGTAAGATATTCACAGTTAACTGGGGGTTTCTGTCTTAGAGAAAAACAAATGAACCTGTCCTTGCCTTAACCTCCAACACCTATTCAGGTGCATAAATTCTCCTCTTCAAACTGTCTCGCCCTTTACTCCTGAGGGAAAAATAAGTGTCACTCAAACTCAGTGAGTCGTGCCTTTAACACCCAGCTGTTTGCTGAAGTCCAGCCGAGTTCTGCCGTAAGTAAATGCCACAATCTAAAATGAAATATGGATGTGGTTGATTCAACTTATTCTTTTCGCTGCTATTTTTTCTAAAAAATCAATAAAAATGTCAGCAACGGAAGGGGGGGGAGTGTGCATTTGATTGGAGTGAGGTGTTCTTTTTAAACTGTTAAAGATGCTAATGGCCCATTGTAACATTCTGTCTTTTTCGAGGGCTGAAAAGATATTCTAAGCCAGCACAGCTGGTCTGGCTTTGTGCTCGCCATTGTAAACCTCTTTGAGGAATGCTTATATTTTGTCTCTGATTTGATGGGTTCGTGCATGACTGCCAGAAGGTGAATGAGTCTTCAGAAATGGACAAGTGAAAACTGAGGCGGGAGGAATCTGTATTCTGTTTCCTTTTGCAGATTAGTGGTATGCTTTTTGTCTACTTAAATCACTGTCCGCTGCATTGTTGCTGTAAAAGCTCCTTGCCACACTTATGGAAATCAGCTGTTGTAAACCCCCCGGTGGAAAAGGTTCTTTTTTGTGTCTTGGATAACTGAGTTGGAAAGCTAGTTGAAAAACTACTTCATCCCTGGACGAAACACCGTCAAGAATTGAAATCTGTTGAAATGGAATAGGGCTTGGAAAATGAATCATGATTAAGAAGTGAGAAAAATGTTTTCTTATGGCCTTAGCAGATGTTTCTTTAAAAGAAAGAAATCCCCCCCAAAATTCTTAAAGGAACACTAGGCCTCATCCAGAACCTACATTGGGATTCCTTCCCTGTAAATAATGTGTTTGGGGCAATAGGTAGCGTTGCCATACGCCTGGAATTTCCCGGACACATACAGAATACTGCTGTTTCTATCCGTGTCTGGGCAGAAATCAGTTAAATGTCTGGGAAAATATGGGTGTATGGCTTGCTGTTTTTGCCAATTTCCCATAAAAATGGCTCAAAAATGGCATTTTTGGGGGGTTTTGCCAATAAAAGCTCAACAACGTAACCCCCCACCAAACCCTCAACAACTTTTCTGTTTGGATTTTCACTGTTTGAAATATCACAACGAGGTACAGCGGAACCTTGGTTTTTGAGCGTCTCAGAAGTCGAAGGTTTTGGCTTTTGAATGCCGAAAACCCAGAAGTACAGTAACTGCTTTTCGAACACTTTTTGGAAGGCGAACGTGCCACACGGCTTCGGTATTGAGTTTTCCAGACATAAATGCTTCTGGAAATGCAGGCTTTGGTTTTCAAACGTTTTGGAAGTTGAAAGGTCTTCTGGAATGGATTAAGTTCAAAAACCAAGGTTCCACTGTATCACAATGGTGAAACTTCAGAGGAATTGCAAGGAAAGCAAAATAAATTTAGATTAAAAACACAGCAATTTCTCAGGGGGAACTTTGTCGCCAGGACACATCCTTGGGTACAATACTGCAATACAAGAACAGTTATGAAATGTTGGAGCAGCTAACCGACTCTTGGAAAGATTTACGGGCTCAATCAATACTTTCACCTCTCTACCACAGCAGTCATACAGTAAATACAATGGGTTGTATGTGTCCAATTAAGCCATACTCAGAATAGATCAAATGAAATCAATAAACAAGTGGACTAACTTAAATCAATCGATTTCAGTGGTCTACGTGGAGTGTAACGTACTCGGATGTGACACAGGGGTGGGATCATGACAGTTTTCTAGGTAATCAGTCTATCTGCTGAAACCTCGAAAATGGACGCTCTTTGAGAACAGTGTTTCTCCAGTGAGCTAGTAGTGGAAACCAGGAAGGAACTAGAGTCAGAGCAAAAGAATATCAAACTGGAAAAATGTAATAAAATCAAAGCATGGAAGTGACAAAGATGTGTCTTTCAGTTATTGCTAAAAATAAAATGAATGAATGAAATATAAGAGACCATTCTGTTAAGGTCAGTCAGAGAAATATAAAAGTAGCAACAACAGGAGTAATGGGCTAAAAGAAGCAATCGGCATTACTTTGGAGACTGACAGATTCTTGAACCTCAACAAGGCGCAGGGAAACTCATGAAGGTCGCTCAGAGCTACTAGCAATAAATCTTCTGTCTTCTTCACATCGATATATGATCTCAGTTTGACTAAATCCTGGCCAGGCATTCTGTTTCCCAAATTCCAGCAGGGTCCGGTGAAAGCAGAGCAATTGCAACCCTTCATATAGGCATTTGGGTCTACCTCAACCACGAGCCACAATTTCTTGACCAAAGTTTGGCCCCATTCTACTCCAAAGCTCTTCTTGAACTCTCTCACCTTCACTGCACATCCAGATTTCCCCCACCAAATGAGCTGAGTAGCTGTTCTCGCACAGACGAACATCACCTGGTCCCTATTAAAGTAGTTGGCAGCTGCTACTCTGTCAGAAGCCTTAGGATAAGTTGACCATTAGTCTGTCTAACTCTGTATTGATTTCACTAACGGGCCATCATTCTCCAGGGTTTCAGAAAATAGCAGTTCCCCAGCCCTACCTGCAAATACTGAGAAGTAGATCTTCTGCCTTCTGGCTTCCAAGCATGTGCTCTACCACAGAGCTGCTATCAACAGTTCACCCCTTCTATCTGCAATGTGTTTCCCAAGATATATGCATAATTCCCAGTTTATGGAAACTGGAAAGAGTGAAGATCAATTTGTGGATTTGCAGCACAGGACTTTTATTCTTTCTTTACTTATTATTGTTTATTGCGCTGTGGGTTAAACCACAGAGCCTAGGGCTTGCCGATCAGAAGGTCAGCAGTTCGAATCCCTGTGACGGGGTGAGCTCCCATTGCTCGGTCCCTGCTCCTGCCAACCTAGCAGTTTGAAAGCACGTCAAAGTGCAAGTAGATAAATAGGTTCCGCTCTGGCGGGAAGGTAAACGGCATTTCCGTGCGCTGCTCTGGCTTCGTCAGAAGCAGTTTAGTCATGCTGGCCACATTACCTGGGAGCTGTACACTGGCTCCCTTGACCAATAAAGCAAGATGAGCTCCACAACCCCAGAGTCGACCACAACTGGACCTAATGGTCAGGGGTCCCTTTACCTTTACATTTATATACCGCCCATTAGCCAAAGATCCCAGCATGCTGTGAAACATTAAGAACATGATTTATGCATCACAATAATAAAATAATAATACAAAAATAAAAAATAAAAATAATAAAAACATAATACACAGCAAAATACAAAAATAATCATAATGACAGCCCCCACATTTAACAGGTTATAGATAATTTAATGGCCGAAAGCTGGGGTAAAGAGGAATGTTTTTGCCTGGCACCTGAAGAATGATGGTGCCAGGCGAACCTCTCTTAGGAGAGCGTTCCACAGATGAGGAGCCACCACAGAAAAGACCTCTTCTCGTGTTGTCACCCTCCAACCTCTTGCGAAAGAGGGACATGGACGCGGGTGGCACTGTGGTATAAACCATCGAACCTCTTGGACTTGCCAATTGGAAGTTCAAATCCCACAACAAGGTGAGATCCCGTTGCTCTGTCCCAGCTCCTGCCAACCTAGTAGTTCGAAAGCATGCCACTGCAAGTAGATAAATAGGTACCGCCGTGGCGGGAAGGTAAACAGCATTTCTGTACACTCTGATTTCCGTCACGGTGTTCCGTTGTGCCAGAAGCAGTTTAGTCATGCTGGCCACATGACCCGGAAACCTGTCTGTGGACAAACACCGGCTCCCTTGGCCTGAAAAGCGAGATGGGCATTGCAACCCCATAGTCAACTTTGACTGGACTTAAACGTCCAAGGGGTCCTTTTACTTTGCTGGTGTGCACATTATAACTTTAAAGCACATTTGAAGCATATTTCCTCCTGAAAGAATTCTAGGCACTGTTGTTTACAGCTCATAGCATTGCTGTTCCCAGAGAGCCTTAATTACGTAACTACAGTGCCCATCACTTTTTGAGGGGAAATGTCATTTAAATATGTTTCAAAGTTGTAGTGTGCACATAGATTTATTCAACTTTTTAGATCAAGCATTCTCTTTCATTTAATTGGCCGATTTCAGAATTTGTCATCTTACTACCAGTCTAGCACAGGCAAATCTGATTTGAAAATGTGGTTTAAAAATACCGTTCAGCCAGAAGGGTAACATAAAATATCACTGCTGTTTTATGAGCTGAAATTACATATAAGAAAACATGATTTCTTCCCTTCGTGTACAAATGTTGAAAGGTTAGTCTGGATTAGTTCTGCATTTTTTAACTTCATCACTCGAGACTACTCAGAATTGTAATTCAACCATTTGTCAGGCTGGATGTTATATCAAACAATAAAGCTTTATCAAAGACACATGTTGAAAACAAACATGCTCAAGTTTTTTTGTTTTTTTCTTAAAAAGAGGGGAGAAACTGAATGAATGGTTTTCATAATTTTTCCTATGAAGTCAAATAAAACTTGTATGAGATGTTTCTATTAAGCAACATGAGAGAAAAGACTACAATAACAAATTGTGAATCAGTTAGAACCAGACTTCGGACAGCACATATTTCATTAATTATACTTCATTGCTTGCAGTTCTTTTTCCTGGATTAAATTTTGAAAGGGCACGAAAGAGCCCAAACAACCCAAAGTCAGGCAAGTTATGTAGTACTAGAAACTACGACCAACCATAGAGGTACCTCTTTTGCACTGAGTGTATGAAGCTTGGCCGCCTTCTTCCCTGAAAGGGAAACAAAACGCCATTAGGGGGTTATGAAAGAAAGGAAAGAAAGCTGAGATTCTTAGGAAACCAAATATGGTGCCTGAGTGTTGCTTCTGTGCTGTTCACGGGGAGTATACTGGAGAAAGTTCAGAGCTTTGGTACGTTCATATCACATCCTCTGATCTATGTACCATATTTTTCGCTCTATAAGACGCACCAGACCATAAGACGCACCTAGTTTTTGGAGGAGGAAAACAAGAAAAAAAATATTCTGAATCCCAGAAGCCAGAACAGCAAGAGGGATCGCTGCGCAGCGAAAGCAGCAATCCCTCTTGCTGTTCTGGGTTCTGGGATAGCTGTGCAGCCTGCATTCACTCCATAAGACGCGCACACATTTCCCCTTACTTTTTAGGAGGGAAAAAGTGAGTCTTATAGAGCAAAAAATACGGTAACTAAAAATGTATTTTATCACGGCACCGGCTTCCACAAATTATAGGGCAGACACAGCATTGTCTTCTAATATGTTGCAGAGGGAGGCTGTATGCCCGAAGAATCTTTGCCGAATGTCAGAAGATGTGCTTTAAATGTATGGGAAGATATAACAGGATGGTGGTAGTGTTTCCAGACAGTTGCAAAACAGCCCTTGCTAGCAGCTGTCCAGAGGTGGACGCGAACAGCCTGTAGGATGCAATCCACTGGGAGCAGTCAACTACAACATTCCTTGTTTTGCTAGAGTGGACATGCAAGGGAATGTTTGGTCCAGCCAGTCGAAACTTCCTGTTCCTCCTGGCCTGGAGCATCCTTCCTTGCATGTGACTAGTGGGTGGGCATGACCTTTCCAGACCTGGTAAAAGGCTAAGGCATGCTGCCACTCTCTCTATTTTCCATCTTCTTTTCGTCTTGGAAATCGGGAAATCGGGTCCTCCCTTAAAGAGGGCACATGTTGCGGTGAGACTGGGCAACCAAACCCTGTGCTGTGGGTGGGTATGATTGGATAGCCACAACACCCAGTTGGTAGGTCCCTTGATGCAGGGTTTAATCAGGCCAATGGGACGCAGGCTAAATGGATCAAGGGACCTATGTATACCTATGCACGTGACCCAGAGCTTCCTCTTTCGGCGCGTGCATTCAGAACACCCGCCCACCTCTCCCTACTTTTAGGGCTTGTTGTGCTTGACCTTGCTCTGCCGTCGTGTGTTGTCTTTCGTTGGGACAGGGGCACAGCAGGAATTTTCCCCACTTGCTGATTGGCTGTTGCCATTTGGGTTTCGCCTGCTGCGTAGCAAATCGTCACAACTTGTAAGGTTGCGGATAGGCTCTGCTTCAGGTGATAGGGATGGGGGAACGCTCTCGCCATCTCTATGTGAAGGGTATTCCGTTAAAGGAATCCAGGGACTCAATGGTTTGGTCAACCCCTGAGAGGGGGTTGTGCCCATGCCTGAGTCCAGGGGGATATTTGGGTGGCGGAGATAGCCTGTTCCCGGCTTTCTGCTTATCCAGGTGTTTACCCTAGGCTGACCTATGCTGGAACCCTGAGTCAGCGCTACCTGCATGGCAGGGAGCTAGTCGAACCATAGCCTATGCAACCACTCACTTGCTGTAGTCAGTAAAGTTGTGGCCTAAATTCTGCCAAAAACCAAACCAAAATTTGAGTCTTGTCTGAATTTATTTAAGGGGGAGGTTTAAGGGTCTGAACATGCAATGAACTGCTGGCTGCCAGCCAAGCAGCCCCTCTGGTCATCTCCCTTATGGGGTAAACCTGTTTTTATATGTTTTTAACTTTAAGCCTTAAACCTGTCTTCAGGGTTCACACTGTGCTCTGCCTGATCATGAGTAAACTTTCTTTTTATTACTTATGAATAAGACTGTGGTGTCTTTATTCTTTTAGGAGGGGTTTTACCAGGAAAATATTAGAACACATTTCAATCTGGAGAAGCCAGACTGAATTGCGTATTGTCTTAAGAAACCCACACGAGTTTGCAACAAGCTTTCTGCTGTGTAAAGGAGAATGTGCTTTGCTAAGTAAAGGAACTTGCTAGTGCAAGTTAGGAAGGATGTTAATAAACCATATATCCTCTCCTGCCACCCTGAACATTCCCACTCAGCCATCTCCTGATAGCAAACACAGAAGCTGTACACACACCATGTATTTAAAGTGCATTCCGGCAGAGGATTCTGGGAACTGCAGTTTGTTCAAAGGGTGCTGGGAATTGTAGCTCTGTGAGAGACATTTTCAATATACAGTGTGTATGCAACAATAGTCTCTGTCTCTCTCTCTCCTATAAAATTTCATATCTTGCAATCTCATGCCACGTGAGGGGTCCAGGAAAAGTTCCAACCTTTTGGTGGTCTTGTAGTAAGGTTAAAGCTTACTGGGAAATGATATACAGTGGTACCTCGGGTTAAGTACTTAATTCGTTCCAGAGATCCGTACTTAACCTGAAACTGTTCTTAACCTGATGCACCACTTTAGCTAATGGGGCCTCCTTCTGCTGCTGCCGGAGTCTGATTTCTGTTCTCATCCTGAAGCAAAGTTCTTAACCTGAAGCACTATTTCTGGGTTAGCGGAGTCTGCAACCTGAAGCGAATGTAACCTGAAGCGTATGTTACCCGAGGTACCACTGTATAATGAATTGGAAAGAATGTTTAAAATAACGTTTGTAAAGAAACCCAGATGCTTTTCTACTTGGGAATTATCGGAACGGAACTCCCTTAATTGTACAGAAACTTATTCATGTATGCAATTACAGTGGCAAGAATGTTACTTGCCTCCTAATGGAAAGAAGCAGAAGTCCCAGCAAAGGAAGAATGGATACAAAAACTTACGGAATATTCAGAAATAGCGAGACTTACTGGAAGGATAAGAAGTCAAGATAACAAACTTTTTATAAAAGAATGGAAATGGTTTATTGAATATTTACAGATAAATTGTAAGCAGATAAGAACATTGGCAGGATTGTTGTAATAACCCACAATTTTATAAGAGTATATATTTAAAGTAGATGAATAAATGAGCAAATTAAGTTAATTTGGATATGCAGAAGTTATTAAAAATAAATTTAAGGAACCGCAGAAAGAGGGGGAAGGAAGTCAAGTTTTGAAATGTTGGAATGATTGTAAAATTAATGAAATGTATAAATCCGAAAAGCATAAATAATTTTATTTTTTTAAAAAAGAAAAGTTTCAACCTTTGAGCCAATGTTTGCTTAGGCCAGTGTGGAAAAAAGAGACGTCACTATAGCCCTGCCATACTTGCGCTTGGACACAGGAGTCAAGGGTTGGATCTACACACAGGAAAAAATGCTATAAATAAGTCAGAAATCAGATTTCCAATTGGAATTGGAAAAAATAAAGATATGATGACACCACTGGTAATTTATGAACGGACTGCTTATAGGCACAGACTCTGTATGGATAAATACGATAAAATTTGGAATGTAGTAGGCTATTAGCATTTACATAAGCACTAGAACAATAACACTATACCAATTTATACAAGAATGTATGGGGAATGTATGCTTTTTCGTTTTTGCATATTTTCGCTTTTATATGTATCTTTGTTGTTGTTGCTTTTCTCCCTCTCACTTTTCCTTCTTTTTTTCTGTATCACTTTAATTCTTTTAACTGAAATCACCTTAATAAAATATACATATTAAAAAATAAGAAATCAGACATTATAACAAAAGAAAAAAGCGCTATGGAAATCTGCATAGAATTTTTTTCTGCTGTCTGGCACCCTCTGGTGTTCCATGTTTATAATGCATTCCAATCATTGTTTCTTTTCTAAGAAAGCTGAGTCCTAGGTCATTTCTCTGAAAAGAGAAATGGGACTGCATTCTTAGTGGTGATACCCTACTAATAGGAATGCCTCTTTTCTCTAATGTGAGCTATTTTTAGACAAAATGCATTTATTCATCCAAACTTTTGTGGCAAATGGTATGCTATTTGCACTGTAGATATTAACACCTTCTCTTTTTTAATAACTGTGCATTTTACATGTTTTAAGTGTTTTAACTCCTTTTGCACAGGGTGGGGTATTGACTTCTGCGGTAAGCTATGTCAGGTTCCATTTTGGATGGAAGGATATAAATATTTTGTTTACTCATTTAAGGCACTTTTGTGCCACTTTTAAAGGGAGGGAAACATCTCCCAAGGCATGAGGAGAAACAAAATTGGGCTTAGTTTAACAATACATATCTTTCTTTCGTTTTTTTAAAAATATTAAATGTCAAGTTGACGCATAGTATTTATACATAAATTCCATTAGCAAAGTTAACTCAACATAAACTCTCATCTTGCATAACTTGGACCTAAAACTCAATAAAAGAAGAAAAAAGTAATAAAAAACACCAAAAAGGGGGGGGGGAGAGAAAGGAAAGAAAACTAATAAACCATATGTTTAAGCTTCCTCTTGTGCTCATATTATTTTGTTAAAGGAAAAAAGTGAAACTCATAAAAATTAAGATTTTCAGATAGGCAAAATAAAAGATTAAATGATTGTGGCCCTCGTCTTCTTAAGTTTATCCCCTTATAAAGCTGCTTGAACAATATGTATCATTCTGACATCGAATGTATAGGACCAAAAAGGTAACACTCCAATGAATTCAGCTTCGTCTTCTGTTTTCTAATTTGAATACATTAACGAAACCACTAAGTGTATTTTAAATAACACGAACAATTTTGTTTAAGTGTGCGCAGAGTCTTCAAAGTTATTAGCAGATTTGCTCAAGAATTAAATTGAAAACCTGTTTTAGCCTATAGCAATAAGAGCTACTTCGTTTAAAATAAAGGAACAAACTTTTAAATGCCTTGTATATTTGCTTTACCATTGTGATGGATGCAGGGCTTGTTTGCTAAAGTTCGCTCACCAAAGGACCAGCTGCAAAATGCAAACCATACAGTAGTTACCTATGATAAGGATCCCCAAACTGTGGTCTGTGGTATGCCCGCATTAAATAGTCATATTTATTTTTAATTGTACAATAATTGAACAATAATGCGTTTTATTGTAATGCAATTTGAATTCATGGCACACATATTGTAATACAGTCATACCTTGGTTGTCAAATGCCTTGGTACTTGTACATTTTGGCTCCTGAACGATCAAAACCTGGAAGTGAGTGTTCCGGTTTTCGAACGTTTTTTGGGAAGCTGAACGTCCAATGCGGCTTCTGCTATTGTTTCCGGCACGACTGCACAATTGTAAGCCAACCGGAAGCCGTTCCTTGGTTTCTGAACGTTTCGGAAGTCTGTTCAAAAACCAAGGCACGACTGTACAGTAAAATTCGATATACAAAATAAAACAGGCAATAAAAATGCAATTAAAATCATACAGTATCTAGCACAGCACATAACAATTACTACAGCAGGCAGAAAAATCATGAAGATGTCCAACAAGACCAGCAATTTTCAAGTGGTCCATGGGGGGGGGAAGGTTTGAGAACTACTGGTTTATGGCCATCATTTTAGGCCAGCATAAGAATAACATCGCAGAGACAGGGTGGTTGTCATAGTGAAACTATCTTACAGACATTTTGACTTGATTAACCTTGCTGTCTCTTTCCCTGGTGATGGGGCTGGACAAATCTGTCAAAGCTGGTTTCTCTCAGTTTCTCATTTTTCCAATCTTAAGTCACGTTCTCCACATTTCTGCTTCAGTTTTCAGTTGTTGTTTTAAAAAGTCCTCTGGAAAACATATCAGCATTTTAACACACATATCACCTACTGTATCAATTGTGCAACTTATTTCCCATGATATAGTGCATTTTAAATGTAAATTTTACTAATACATGTGTTTCCATGCACACTATTATACAAATTAGTGTATACATCACTTGGTTGGAGAATTTTTTAAAAAAAATAATTGTATGATCCGTATGTCCTTGTTTCTCAATCTGAGCCTTTAATGCGGCTTTGTGGTATTTTATGCATTGTGACTTTCCATTATTTTTATAGTTTGGCAATTATTTATTGTCATTGCTAAGTGTAAACTGTTTAAATATTATTTACTGGTTACTATTACATTCCAACGGGCTGTTGAATATTGCTTTATCGGATATAAGGTGCTTATTTTAAAGTTATGTTTTTATTAGGATTTTTTTTTGTATTGGATCAGATTGTTATTTGTTGTGTGATCTTTGCTGTGTACAGTGATTCCTTGGTACTTGAACGGCTTGGCTCCCGAACAAATCGGCTCCCGAACGCTGCAAACCCGGAAGTAAGTGTTCCGGTTTGTGAAAGTTTTTCGGAAGCCGAACTTCCAACGCGGCTTCTACTTGTGTGCAGGAAGCTCCTGCAGCCAATCGGAAGCCATAGCTTGCTTTTCGAACAGTTTCAGGAGTTGAACGGTCTGCCGGAGCAGATTAAGTTCGAGAACCAAGGTACGACTGTCTTGTGTTACTTCTTCAGCTTGTAAACTGCCTTGAAATGAGATGAAATAATGAAATGAAATGGTATAAATTGGATTGCAATCCGGAGTATTTTTAAATACAATATCCCCTATGTGTGCTTTATCCCATTTGCGATCTTCTCCGGACCTCGCTTGGAGAGTGACTAATGCTTTAAAGGCTCCATTGGAAGTGCCCAACTTTTCAACGTGGTAGGCCTTTTCTAATAATTTAGGTAAAGGTAAAGGGACCCCTGGGACACGGGTGGCGCTGTGGGTTAAACCACAGAGCCTAGGACTTGCCGATCAGAAGGTCGGCGGTTCGAATCCCCGGAATGGGGTGAGCTCCCGTTGCTCGGTCCCTGCTCCTGCCAACCTAGCAGTTCGAAAGCACGTCAAAGTGCAAGTAGATATATAGGTACCGCTCCGGCGGGAAGGTAAATGGCCTTTCCGTGCACTGCTCTGGTTTGCCAGAAGTGGCTTAGTCATGCTGGCCACATGACCCAGAAGCTGTATGCCGGCTCCCGCTCCCTCAGCCAATAAAGCGAGATGAGCGCTGCAACCCCAGAGTTGGTCATGACTGGACCTAATGGTCAGGGGTCCCTTTGCCTTAAAGGGACCCCTGACCGTTAGGTCCAGTCGCGGACCTAATTTACAGGGCTCTTTTTAACAGTGGCGCTTCCCACACCAGTTCTGTGAGGCAGTTTGCTATCATTCCCATTTACGGACGAGAAACTTGGCCGCATTGTGAGTCCACAGCATCCTTCTGGACCACATGGGTGCTGTTTATAGAGACCGTATGAAGCTTTAGTTGACGTTCTGTTCTTCACAGACCACACACAGGCTTGTAAAAAAACAGGTGGACTCTCCACCCCTGCCTCTTCGTTTACCTTGACGCTTTGCATTTCGTGTTGATCTTTCACAGGCAGGCCTAACTTATTTGTGCCGCGTTTAGCAACAGGCAGCACTTCATTCCTGAATGGATGCAAACAGGCAGCAAATTGGAAATACATGCTCAAGAGATATAGGTGGATGCTATCGTGTAAACCCTACTCGGTTTTCTGAAATTACAATTAGGACACCCCTGGATGATCTCTGATCCTGCCGTATTATGATGTGACAGATGTATATTGCTGTGATTTCTCTTGTGGCGCAGGCTCTTGCTTCCTTGTCAGCTTTAATAATAAAGCAACTGGACGGACTAAATTGAAATGATTTATCTTCTCTGAATGTTATAGTCAAAGCATGCTGTCATAGTAACAGGTTCGGCTTCCTCCAATGAGGTTGTCACACACGATGGCTGGCGCTGTTTGAAACCACATCACGTCTTATAATATCACTTGTTACCATCTCTCTCTCCCCCTCCCCAATCAAATCATATGCAGTTTATTCTTTCCACTGACACCTAGACTTCCCCTTCCAACTTCACATTAATCAAGAGAGTTACCAAACAATGATCCATCGCTTCTTTACCAGTAGAATCCTTAGCGCTAAAGGTACAAAAAGAATAAAGGAATGCTGTGTAGAAGCCTCGTCTTCAATTTCTTATTTTCTTCCCCATGAAAAAATCCCTTCCATTTTTCTGTCTCAACTTCAGAGCACCAAATACAGTGGTACCTCGGGTTAAGTACTTAATTCGTTCCGGAGGTCCGTTCTTAACCTGAAACTGTTCTTAACCTGAGGTACCACTTTAGCTAATGGGGCCTACCGCTGCCGCCGCACCGCCAGAGCACGATTTCTGTTCTCATCCTGAAGCGCAAAGTTCTTAGCCTGAGGTACTATTTATGGGTTAGCGGAGTCTGTAACCTGAAGCGTATGTAACCCAAGGAACCACTGTACTTGAAAGGCTGTCTCCACCCTTATAGACCCTCTCGGGTGTTAAGTTCATCAGTGGGTGCCATCTTCATCCCCTCCAGAGGTTTGCATGTTGGCGTGTGTTGTGTGTAAGTCTGGGAGAGGGCATTCTCTGTGGCAGTGTCTAATTCAGTGCCAAATTTACGCATAAGCTAAACAAGCTATAGCTTCGGGCCCCACTTGGCCCTCCCCCCCAATTTTTTCCACTATTAGTAAACTTCTTCTTAATTGTATTTCAGTTCAACAATTACTTTGATAAAATACATATTTTGTTATGTGCAAATGGCTTTAGATACCTATTAGGTCTATAAATTACCATATAGCATATATTCAACACAAAAAACAGCGACAATTTGTTGTTGACAAAGGACAGCTGGGCCTCATCAAACCTAAATCTGGCCCTGGTCTAATTGGTCTAATTGTGTCATTCCCTCTTCACAGAGGTGTCTCCGCAGCCTTCATCCTCTAATTTCAACTACTACCAAGCCACCCTTCACCCTAAGGACCCTGGGTGGGTTACAGCATTCAAATGCAATACTAAAAACAATTAAAAACAACATAAAACCATAAAAATAAGGTGGATCAAAAGAAACATACACGCCATTTCTCCCCTTCCCCTTTGAACAACACAAGGTTGCAGGGAATCTCCTTGCGCTGTTTGGATTGAATTTTAATCAATCAATCAATCAATCAATCAATCAATCATCAATCATTTTATTTGTATGCCGCCTTTCTAGAGTGAAAATCATGCTCAAGGCGGCATAAAGGTAAAGGTAAAAGTAAAGGGACCCCTGACCATTAGGTCCAGTCACAGACGACTCTGGGGTTGCGCGCTCATCTCGCTCTATAGTCCGAGGGAGCCGGCCTTTGTCCGCAGACAGCTTCCGGGTCATGTGGCCAGCATGACTAGGCAGCTTCTGGCGAACCAGAGCAGCACATGGAAATGCCGTTTACCTTCCCGCCAGAGTGGTACCTATTTATCTACTTGCACTGTGATGTGCTTTCGAACTGCTAGGTGGGCAGGAGCTTGGACCGAGCATCCCAGGAGCTGGGATTCGAACCGCTGACCTTCTGATCGGCAAGTCTAAACCTCTGTGGTTTAGACCACAGCGCCACCCGCTACTTTACATATACATAAACAATAAACAAAACATCAAAAAGCATACAACCAAATTGAACAATGTTCTATGAGAACTAATTGTACCATTTATCCTTTATTAGGTACTAGCTAAATAACAGCTTTCCCTCCCCCTAAGAGTTATCATTAGTTGACAACTGTTATTACATTAAATGGCACCTCACCTCAAATTTTAATTGTGTTGCTGTGCTTCTGGATGCCTCTTGTGCATTTATTTTTTATTATAAAAATCATACTGTAAGCTGCCTTAAACACTCTGAGTGAAATGGGCGGGCGGGGGGGGGGGAGAGAACAGCTAGAAATTCTGCAAATAAAATTAACAAATTAACAAAGAAACAAATGCTGCGTTAACAGCAATTAATTCTGCCGATTCTGCTCCTGTGACTGAAGTGGGGATAGGGTTGGGGCTGCTAATTTTCTTGTGTGGTTGTCAAGTAGCGGCACACATGCCCTGTGTGAAAAGAGATACTGGTTTATAGGTTTCCTCTCCCAGGGAACTTACACAGAATGTGACCAAAGCTTGAGAATCAGATAACTTTCCAGGCTTCATCTAGCTCTAATTACATGCTAAGGTAATAGAAAAAGTCTTAAACTAGACATGGAGGCAATACAAATAATATAGCTGTGTTGCTTCATAGGATATTAACCCACAATTATCGTTCTCTGTGCATAGCAACTGATGATTGCACAGTAACCACAATTTAAGCTCTAAATTAGATATAAACATGAAGCAAGATAAATCTAACAGACTAGCTACCAAACTTAACAAAAATAAGATTTTCACCAGAAGGGAAACTTGTTTAGTCTATGGTTGCTTTCGTAAGGACACAAATTTATCCAGATTTTTTTGATGTGAATATCTTAATGTGGGCTGTTGGTCTTGTTTTTAAGGAACAAAATTTAATCAGGTTGCATATTGTGTCAGACGGATGTTCAAAAGCCTTTGTTTTTCACCCTGAAACAAAGAAAAGGGAATGTTTTTCATATGCTACAAAGAGTCAAACTCGAAAGCTGTGCCGATGAGACATTCATCAATTGTTAAAGTGTCTATAAGTCTCCTCTGCACTTTTGGGAATAAAACCTAGTCTGTAGCTCCTATTAGCAGTAATAGCACTTCTTATTCATCCCCCACTGTGTTGAAAATGTGTGCTATAATGACTAATTTAAATTTTTCTCTGTTAGATTTAGTGAGTTAGAAAGTTTATATTGGAAATAGACCAGCTGGTGAATATTCATGCACTGTAGACTCATATAAATCAAGATGCAGTTGAGTGGAAGAACTTTTCTATTTTTCGCCTACTCTTAGGAAAGTGTAGGATAGATTTTTAACCAAATCTTTGAACTTCTCAAATACTCTTTGGAGGCAATGCGACCCCAACGGAGTAACTGAAGGCCCTGTGGTAAGTGCCGGCCCCTGCGGTATGGTGCCCAGTGCCAGCTGTGTTTTGTTGTGTTTGTTGAATGAACTAAAAAGTTTCGTGAGCCCATTTAAAAAAAAAATATTTTAAAAACTCATATTTTGCCATTTTGTCACTCCTCTCAGTGATGACACCTGGGGCGGCCTGCACTCACCACACACCCCTTCCTACGCCACTGGCCAATCAGCATGCAAAGTATAAAAGGGCACCAGAGCTGAGATGCTGGGTCTATTCAGTTGCCATGTTGATGGACCTCAGCTTGGATGTTCTAGGATCTCTGTGGGACTGTCCTTTGGTCACATGGATTGACCCTGGACTCAGGACTGGATAGATTGACTTGTCACCAGGTAGGCCAGGAGTTCAGTACAGAGGAGTTTGGATCATATTTATAGGCAGCTGGAAAGAAGTATTGTATCCACCTATTATATCCATCTATTCAGAAGTGTGTGGACCACCTTTCAGCCATTTGGTTACAAGATCCTCATTTCATTTTTATTTCTATTGTGTCTTCCTTAATAATATTCAAAATGTGGTTAGTGGCTTGAGCCATGGGCGACTAAACAAAGCATATTTCTAAATGGGATAGAATAGATTGGGTAGACCGACATGTCCCATTATGGACTGGAGTTAATTTATTTATAAGGAAACAGGCCAGCTGGTCTCTAACAGAACATAGTGACTGGACAGTACCTTTTGAACGCAGAGCCTGTAGGTATCACAAGGTGCTTTGCCCCAATAAATCAGTGAATTCCTATGACTGAAGCAAATCCAAGGACTGAGTATGAAGGATATACTAGCAGGAGGGTAGGACAGCAAGTGGGTATAGAAATCAGAGAAGCCGATTGTAGGAGCTAAGGAACAGAAAGAAGATGGTAGCTGAGAACTAGTCTAAAGGAGTTATACTTCTAGCAATTGCTGAATGTGAGGGCTTTCATTCTGGTGAAACACTGAAATAATAAGGACCTTGCTTTTTCTGAGGCTCAAGGTCATTTTATCCCACTTTAACTTACATTCTTAGGATATATATATATATATATATATATATATATATATATATATATATGCAGTCTTGGGGCCCCTTCAGACTGGTGTCTCACTGCAGGTCTATACTGAAGCTGCAATAGTGGTGGATTTATTTTGCTTTAATTTGTTTGGCAGTACAAACTACAAATCACTTGCTATCCAGAGAGGATACGGCACAACTAAAAATGGGGCAACAATGAACCCAAATATTAGTGTCGTAAAAAGTCATGGGATTTCAGCAGGAAGTTATGGGATATGTGTTAAGGATAATTAGAGTTAACCAGGGCTATCGACTGTCTGGCTCCGAAGCGCCCTCTCCGATTGCATGGAGCCCGGACAGCCCCGTGGTTTTCTTCGGAGCTGAGGGCGATGAAACAATTGCTGAGACGGCTAGAGCGTCGGTGGCAAAAAACTCACTCCGAATCTGACTGGACACAGGTTAGAGCTCAACTTCGAGCCTACCAAGTGGCGATAGCGATGGCGAAGAAGACTTTCTTCACCGCCTCTATTGCATCTGCAGAAAATAGTAGCAGGAGACTCTTTCAGGTGGTTCGCAATTTAACGGAACCACCTTTACCACCGGGGCCTTGTAAAGACCGCAAGATCTCCTGCAACGATTTTGCAAAGTTTTTTTGCAGATAAAATCACTCATATTCGGAAGGAGCTAGACACCACCGTGGGAGCAGGGCTGGGGCGGGAGAGTGCTAGAGCTCTGTCTGGTCAAGTTGCATGGAATCAATTTCAATCCGTTACCCCCGAGGATGTGGACAGGCTGCTTGGACGCGTGAAACCAACCACCTGTCTCCTTGATCCTTGCCCATCCTGGCTAATAAAAGCAAGCCGGGAAGGGCTGGGCGATGGGCTCTGCGGGGTGGTGAATGCTTCCCTCTGTGAGGGAACATTCCCAGATCCGCTGAAAGAGGCGGTCATTAAACCGCTTCTTAAAAAACCATCTTTAGACCCGGCCAGTATGGCCAACTATCGCCCAGTCTCAAATCTTCCATTCTTGGGCAAGGTGATTGAGCGCGTGGTTGCTGAACAACTCCAGGCACACCTGGAGGATGCGGACCATTTGGATCCCTTCCAATCAGGATTCAGGCCTCATCATAGGACTGAAACTGCCTTGGTCGCGCTGGTTGATGATCTCCGGCGAGCTAGGGACAAAGGTGAGAGTTGTTTCCTGGTTCTGCTGGATCTCTCAGCGGCCTTTGATACAATCGACCATAACATCCTTCTGGACCGTCTAGAGGGGCTGGGAGCTGGGGGCACTGTTATACAGTGGTTTCGCTCCTTCCTCCTGGGCCGTGTTCAGAAAGTGGTGGTGGGGGATGAGTGTTCAGACCCCTGGGCCCTCACTTGTGGGGTGCCTCAGGGTTCCGTCCTCTCCCCCATGCTTTTTAACATCTATATGAAGCCACTGGGAGAGATCATCAGGGGGTTTGGACTGGGTGTCCATCAATATGCAGATGATACCCAGCTCTACCTCTCTTTCAAATCAGAACCAGTGAAGGCGGTGAAGGTCCTGTGTGAGTGCCTGGAGGCAGTTGGAGGATGGATGGCGGCTAATGGATTGAGGTTGAATCCTGACAAGACAGAAGTACTGTTTTTGGGGGACAGAGGGCGGGCTGGTGTGGAGGACTCCCTGGTCCTGAATAGGGTAACTGTGCCCCTGAAGGACCAGGTGTGCAGCCTGGGAGTCATTTTGGACTCACAGCTGTCCATGGAGGCGCAGGTCAATTCTGTGTCCAGGGCAGCTGTCTACCAACTCCACCTGGTACGCAGGCTGAGACCCTACCTGCCCGCGGACTGTCTCGCCAGAGTGGTGCATGCTCTGGTTATCTCCCGCTTGGACTACTGCAATGCGCTCTATGTGGGGCTACCTTTGAAGGTGACTCGGAAACTACAACTAATCCAGAATGCGGCAGCTAGACTGGTGACTGGGGGCGGCCGCCGAGACCACATAACACCGGTCTTGAAAGACCTACATTGGCTCCCAGTACATTTCCGAGCACAATTCAAAGTGCTGGTGTTGACCTTTAAAGCCCTAAACGGCCTCGGCCCAGTATACCTGAAGGAGCGTCTCCACCCCCATCGTTCTGCCCGGATGCTGAGGTCCAGCGCCGAGGGCCTTCTGGTGGTTCCCTCATTGCGAGAAGCAAAGCTACAGGGAACCAGGCAGAGGGCCTTCTCGGTAGTGGCGCCTGCCCTGTGGAACGCCCTCCCATCAGATGTCAAAGCGATAAATAACTACCTGACATTCAGAAGACATCTTAAGGTAGCCCTGTTCAGGGAAGTTTTTAATCTGTGATATTTTAGTGTATTTTTGGTTTCTATGGAAGCCGCCCAGAGTGGCTGGGGAAACCCAGCCAGATGGGCGGGGTACAAATAATAAATTATTATTATTATTATTATTATTATTATTATTATTATTGTTTCATTGAAATGAAAAATAATTCTGTATCTGCCTGTATGCGTATCGCTAAAGGGAGCATGGAAAATTCCATTGGAGCTAAGTAAGACTTTCAGAGTGCCTAACAGGTTGATTAACTAAGAATGTATGCCTGCAGTTCTGTCACGAGGTGTTTAACTTTAGATCATGTGAGTAGTATTCAGTTGCAAATCTCCATTTTGTGTGAGCTAGTCTTTGTTCTCAAGACAAAGGGTATGCTAATCTCTTTCTAGGAAAGAACTGCCTCAGGCTCGAATGGTGTGTGTGTGTGGAGAGAAAGAGCTTTGACTTCCGTTCTCTTTGAAGTAATTCCATATTTCTAAGATGCTGGACCTGTGCTTGCGACTATTTGGATGAATCATAATTGTTGTAAGACTGGTTTGGAACAAGTTCTGTTAGTAAAGCTTTGAACCCATATTTTTGGACTGGGCAATTTTTATCCCAAGAAGATCAGTTTTTATTCATCCTTTTGCTTCCAAATGTGCAATATTAATAACTATGATCATACGCACCGATTGGAAATGAAGCACTGTGATCACCCCCAAATGTTTGCAGGCACAATTGGTATTCAAAGTGAGATCACGGGTGATTTCCCTGATAGCATCATGATCACAAATGATCAGGGTTATATCTGGAGGGGTCCTTGCTTAGAGCTGGTGTGAGCATCTGAAAAGTTGGGCTTTTGAAAATGCTATGCTAAACACCCATTTGGGTCCCTTGTGGTCCATTTTGAGTGCAATCCAGACTCATTCAGGCTTTGACGAGACTCAAAATGGGGCTCACTTCCTGGTCCGTGTATTTCTTCCTTCCAGTTCCTCCTCCTTCCTTCCACCAAGGAATGAAAAGAAGAATAAAACAACAACAACAACATTCGCCTTTAAAAATAAATAAATCATATTGCATAGAATTTGTACTGATCATGCCACATTACTTCCATTTTCTTCTTTTTAATACCTGCATGTCTTTGTGAAGTTAAAGCATGTGCTACACAAAGCTCCAGAGGCAATTGAAACGGGTGATTTATTTTCTTTCTTTTTTTAAAAAAAGGCAAGCCATAAATGGTGAAGTGCGATGATCAAGCCCCTGTGAATTTTTGCTATTTTTTTTTTATTATAAAGGAGCAGCAATCACTTATCTTACGTCTGCCATAGTTCATTGAGAGACAACCCTTGAAAATATAATAGCTGGGTGATCTTAGGATGCAAGGGATGCTTCAGATGTTTTCAGAGACTCGTTGAAACGTGCTTCACTCTGACAAAAGCAGGAAATGTTAATTTTCACCTCTCTTACAAACACCGAGATGATATGTAAAGGAAATGCTATTGTCACAGCAAATGCACTCTTGAGTGATTCAAACCCAATTAGTACTTATAGGATGCACTTTGAATATATTTGATGCCGCACCGAGCAAACTGGTAAACAGCTTTTCATATTTAGCTGTCGGGTTCAGGAAGTAACCCACCCTTTTTATTTTCAAACATAAGAGCTCACAAAGCTTTCCACTTGAATCACTACAATGCTACACCATCTCTTGACAGTTTACAAAAAATATTTATTATAACTTATGTCCTAATAATAATAATAATAATAATAATAATAATAATAATGGGGTAGCCATCATTCTGGGCCTTACTCTGTACCTCCAATTCCTTTCCCCCTTAAAAAACCCCTAAAATAATTCTTTTAAGTTGTCTTCCCACCCTCACAGCATTTTTAATCAAACCTTTTCTACTGCATTATGTCTCTTTCTATTTAAAGAAGTTTCGCTATTACAATTATTTAATGATTTTTCTTCCACTGCTTTTATCTTGACAGCTGCCCGCAATTTCATTTGACTATAATTTTTTTTAATAGTCCGTGAAAAAACCTAAAAATTTTTTTGGGGTGTGTGTGTGTTAATATACAGTGGTACCTCGGAAGTCAAATGGAATCCGTTCCAGAAGTGCGTTCGACTTCCAAAATGTTTGGAAACCAAGGTGTGGCTTCTGATTGGCTGCAGAAAGCTCCTGCAGCCAATCAGAAGCCGCGGAAGCCATGTCAGACGTTCGGGTTCCAAAGAACGTTCGCAAACCGGAACACTCACTTCCAGGTTTGCGGCGTTCAGGAGCCAAAACATTCAAGTCGCAAGGTGTTCATCAACCAAGGTACGTCTGTACTTTGCTTAGAGGCCATCACAATTTGCCCAGAGATTCTTCTTTTAGCTCTAGTATGTTCCTAAGCAGACATTCTTGGCAAGGGATTGTAGGTGGGGAGAAATGGCCAAACCACATTCACATACCGTCCAACATTTTCTGACCCAAAACTGGGACATGTGTCTTCTAGGACATGCTCCTGCCTGAGTCACGGGGCCAGCGCCTCACTCTTGCCCTGAAAAAAGCACTTTTTTCACGGCGAGAGCGCAACATGAGAGCGTGCAAGATCGTGGTCCCCCAAATGGCCCCTGTGACCTCACACAAAAAACCTGTATGTCCTGTTTTTTTCTGGTGCACTTGGTAGATATGCATTCAGTATACTAAATAATCCCTGAGAGCAAGGTTTTGCTTCCAACTCCTACCTGCATCTCTGAAGTCAAATTTGCATCTGTACATCTAGGGCTGTAGCCAGCACTGCTCACACAACAGGTTTGTGTGTGCACAACAGAGCTTCCTCTCCCTTTCTGTTATGTACTAAGCTTGGATCCTAGAACAATACACAGGTAGGATCCTGGAATGCAACAACTGATTGGCTTGCAGGAGAAGACGAATCAGGCTCCAGGAGGAAGTTAATCAGCCTATTAGGCTGGTAGGATCGTAGAATGCAACAACTGATTGGCCTGCAGGAAAACACCAATCAGGCTCCAGGAGGGAAGCAGAATCAGCCAATCAGACGAGATTCATTGTGTAAATAATGTACAGTGGTACCTTGGGTTACATACGCTTCAGGTTACATACGCTTCAGGTTACAGACTCCGCTAACCCAGAAATAGTGCTTCAGGTTAAGAACTTTGCTTCAGGATGAGAACAGAAATTGTGCTCCGGCGGCACGGCGGCAGCAGGAGGCCCCATTAGCTAAAGGTTAAAAACAGTTTCAGGTTAAGAACGGACCTCTGGAACGAATTAAGTACTTAACCCGAGATACCACTGTATATAAAAACCTGAGGTTTGGGGGGAGAAATTCAATCACTGTATTACAAGCTGCAATAAAGAGCATGAAGTCACAGCAGGACTCCAAGTATATTTCACTTTCCATCTAGTTTGGACTATATGGATCTTTAGGCTGATCCAGCAGAGAATTCCTATGTACTCGAGAGACTTATACATGAGTACATAGGAATTCTCTGCTGGATCAGCCTAAAGATCCATATAGTAAAGTAGAGACATCACCTTGTCAACAAAGTTCTGTATAGTTAAAGCTATGGTTTCCCCAGTAGTGATGTATGGAAGTGAGAGCTGGACCATAAAGAAGGTTGATCGCCAAAGAATTGATGCTTTTGAATTATGGTGCTGGAGGAGACTCTTGACAGTCCCATGGACTGCAAGAAGATCAAACCTATCCATTCTTAAGGAAATCAGCCCTGAGTCCTCACTGGAAGGACAGATCCTGAAGCTGAGGCTCCAATACGTTGGCCACCTCATGAGAAGAGAAGACTCCCTGGAAAGACCCTGATGTTGGGAAAGATGGAGGGCACAAGGAGAAGGGGACGACAGAGGACGAGATGGTGGGACAGTGTTCTCGAAGCTACCAGCATGAGTTTGACCAAACTGCGGGAAGCAGTGGAAGACAGAAGTGCCTGGCGTGCTCTGGTCCATGGAGTCACGAAGAGTTGGACACGACTAAACAACAACAACATGTATAAGTGCCATTAAACACTGTCAACATGGCTTCTGAGTAAACATGCGTAGAATCAAGCTGGTAGTTTAGATCCATTGAATTTAGGCAAAAGTCATCCATATAGGTCTCTGCAACAGAATCAACACTCCCTACACCCTGTTCCCCCTTTCCTCTTCCTCTTCCCGGTGTACTGTTATCAATTCCTGGAAAATCATTTGCAATACAGAAAAGCGCCATTTCCTTTTGCATCTCACATGTGAAGCAATTCCTAGAGCTATGTTTCCGGCAGATTCTTCAAAGCAGTGGTCACTTTTCCATGGACTTTTCTATATTCCAGTAGAACACAGGCCACTCTCGGCCTGCCATTTTTTTTTTTAATACCAACACTAGCAATTTAATGGGCTCTTGGTTGGCCGAGACAGAAATAACGGGGACTTTTTTATTTTAGAAAACAAACGGGGAGCTTAGAGCACAGTGGCAAGCTACTCAACAGGATTTTCTTTTTCCTCCCGACAGAACATGTTTTATTTCACAAGGGCGATCTGGGTTTTAGCTCTATTAGCTCTTGTTTGCCTGACATTACCAGGTGCTTTATTAGACTTCAGAGATTCTTGTTTTCATCAGCAGGGGAGCAGAAAGATGGTGTTCCACCGTGTCACTTGGTCTTGTAAAGCATCAACTTCCCCGTTGTGTTTCAGTCAGGGAGGGAAAAAAATAAAGCTTCTTTCTTGCTAGTGGGTTTGGATGAATTTTGAAAAGGAAACTGCAACGAAGAGATGGCTGCTTAGAGGGAAACGTTTGTTCTCCAACGCTGTATTTTATTATATATTTTTCCTCCAACCATATATTTTATGATATCTATGTCTATATCTATTTATGGGGGGTGAATCTCTGGATTAGGGCTGCCATATGTCCAGATTTCCTGGACATTGCTGGAATTTAGCCGTTGTAAACAGTGTCCGGGCGGGAAAAAAACCCTCAACAACCTTTGCTAAAAAAAAAAAAGCTCAACACTTTGTCTCAACCATACGTGACTTGGCTTGTTCCATCACACTTTATACAGGTCTGAATGAAATAAATTCATGGATGATTCAATCAGTAAGCTTTAATTGCAATAATGAGAAATATCAACAATCATAGTTCTTAGGGGCTGTGGTCCCTTCAGCTCCCCTAATAAAATATTTGGCAGGCCCCTTCAAATTTGATGGACATTGCCATTCAAATGATTGTGTGTGTGTGTGTGTGTGTGTGTGTGTGTGTGCCGCGTCTTGTGATTGATTTTGTGGGGCAGGGCTTACCTGCCCCCCCATATTTTATTCAAGCTGGCACCCTTGTCAGCAATGCAACACATTGCTCAGTACTTGTGGAGATGCTCAGTACTTGTGGAGGTTACACAATCCTATACATTGTTACTAGGGAATTGGCCCCAGTGAAACCATAGGGTTTAGTTTAGGTAATTGTAGGATAACACTGTATAGTACCATAATGGTAAATCTGTAAGTTTCCCTAGGGTGGGAGTTGATAAATTTTGCCCTCCCCCAGACGTCGGGCAAATCCACACCACAAATTTAAAGCACACCCAGCATGCATTTAAAACACGTGGTTCACCCCTCCCCCAAATCCTGGTAACCGTAGTTCCCCCAGAACTCTAATTCCCACTCACTTGCTAAATATCTTTGCAGAAGCTTACACGTAAAGCTTTGCCTATCGCTCAACATCCAAAAAACCAAAGTGCTGCACCAGCAAGCACAAAACAACCCCTCTGCAGCACCACAAATCCAACTCAATGGTGTAACTTTGGAAAATGTCGATCACTTCTCCTATCTGGGCAGTTATCTTTCCACAAAAGCTGACATTGATGCCAAAATCCAGCATCACCTGAGCTCTGTCCCCACTGTGGAAGGACGTGTGGATCCAGAATTGGCCTCCACAGTCACTTACGGACTCACTGTTACAACAGTGTTTATGGAAGACAATCTTACTCAGCCACGAGTGATTGCCGAAGAAGAATAAGAAGATTCCCAGTATCTTTAACAAACTAAGTCCCCAGGATTCTTGCTTACCTGAAGGTAAGCCTCCCTAAACTCGATGGGACTTACTTTAGAATTGGCCTGTATCGGGTTGTGCTGTCCATTTATTGAAACGGGATTTTCCATCATTAAAGCAAGAGGTACGTAGCTTGAAATGATTGACTGCATAATTCTTAAAAACATCCCAATGTGAATGTGTGTATCTTGTCTCCTGAAAATCTACGTACCTCTTTGTTTAACATGAAAATGTTAAGAGAAACTAAAAATAATTTTCAGCATATGGGGAAGTGTTTAGAATTTTTTGGTAACCTGAATGTCTAACTAAATAGGATTGCTTTACACAAGCTGTTGCTTGTTTCACCATGCTGATTTAACGTCTGCAGGGAACTTTTTGTGTAAATAACAAACCCACATCCACATTAAAGCCTGCATAAAACACATCAATCCTTTTCATTGTGTTTTGTAAGCCATGACACATTTGATGACTTATTTTCATTGTGCATATTTCAAACCCACTTCCTTATAATTCCATTAGAAAGGAGCACACATCTTCATGCTTTATCTCATTAGCATGTGTTTATCATATGTTTTCTCCGTAATTACTATACTTGAATAATGCACACAACATATTAGATCCCATCCTTCTAAAATGTGTCAAGGCAGACTCAACTGATAATCCCCCTCTCCTATTTAGGCTCTCGCGCATTGAAACTTTGATTCACTTTCAATAATAATAAGGATTCCTACTGTTTGGCCACTTTATCTTTAGAGAGGCTAAAGAGAACAATGTAGGGACCTGGGTGGCACTGTGGTCTAAGCCTAGATTTAAAAATTATGGGGTTTTTTGTTTTTTAATTTAATGCTTATCATGTGAAAATGTGTGTAGGTGAAACTTGTGGTTAGTTTAAGGCTGTGTTAAGGTATACAGTAATGTAAGATTCCAAATAAAGCAAACATTTACATTTTATTAGATTGTTTCAAAGTGAACTTTGGCTCGGGGGGCGGGGGGGCTTTTAACTTGGTTGACAAATTAAGTGACCAAACTTTAATGAAGCTGATGACTGTGCAAGTCTTCTTAAGCAGCTTCAATGAGTTGTTTGTGGGGAGAATCCTAATGTGAGATAAGACTGATTTGTGTTCAGTTTAATCACGGTATCGCATTGCTTATTATTCGGCAACAAACATCTAGTATTATGTGGGTGGAGAAGAATAGTCCACAAACTGAAAGGACTTCACTAAGAACTATGCATTGCCAACTCCTCTGTGAATTCTGCGTCTGAATCCTCTGCCAGGCTACAACAGGAAGAGTGATTTATATAAAAGCAAAACTCGCACTCACTTTATGTGCAGGCAAACAAAACAAGCTATTTGTAGCCGAAATGGCACTGGAGAAAAGCTGAAAGGAACTGGAAAAGAAAATAGAAGGGCTTTGTCCCAGTACACAATATAAGAGGACTTTCTAAATTTAACGGCAACTGCTCCGATGCCTACAGTTCACCTCTGTCCTCTTTGCAGCTGCAAGATGAAGAATAAGAAGGGAAGGGTCCAGATCCAGTATCAGCGCAGCCAACAGGAACCCAGCCTCTGTTTTCTGTCCTCTTTTGTGGTCCTGGGACATGAACCAGGAACAATAGCAAAGCAAGGCTAACCGTGTAGTTCTATGCATGCATAGTAAATCCCACTTGTCCAATGGCCCTTGCTCTCTAGAAAGTGCACTGAGGATTATAGTGTAAAGTTGTTATCCCCTATCCACAATAATCCCCATTGAACTTGCTGGGATTCACTTCTGAGTAAAGGTAAAGGTAAAGGGACCCCTGACCATTAGGTTCAGTCGTGACCGACTCTGGGGTTGTGGCGCTCATCTCACTTTATTGGCCGAGGGAGCCGGCGTACAGCTTCCGGGTCATGTGGCCAGCAAGACTAAGCCACTTCTGGTGAACCAGAGCAGCGCACAGAAACGCCATTTATCTTCCCGCCGGAGCGGTACCTATTTATCTACTTGCACTTTGACGTGCTTTAGAACTGCTAGGTTGGCAGGAGCAGGGAGCAAGCAATGGGAGCTCACCCCATTGCGGGGATTCAAACCGCCAACCTTCTGATCAGCAAGTCCTAGGCTCTGTGGTTTAACCCACAGCACCACCTGCGTCCCTCACTTCTGAGTAGATGTGCACAAAATTGCACTGGAAGTTTTTATTCATCTATCTCACCATTTCACCTTTGCTAGTCCTGCTACCCCATAGGCCGTGTGTTGGCAAACCTCCTCTAAACACATAGGCTGCCCTGATTGCACAAGGTTTGCCATCATGAGGATGTGCTTTTACATGTAGAGAAACCCCCCCTTTTAGACCTTCTCCCAATGCATGAATGGTCTCCTTTTATGCTCTAGCAACACTATAAATGATCTAATAATGTCACCCGCAACATCAGGGGTTCAGTCACCTGCTAATCTGCCAACGTGATATTCCACCATCAATCGCCCAACAATGTTCTTCTGCTTTTCACATACAACAAATGGGCCAGTATCTATGAAAAAGAATGAATGGAAACAAATTGGACATCCGAAATAGCAATATTGACAAAGCAGGATTGAATTGACCCATTTTTTAAATAATTACTCTGCATGTGTTAATTGGCTTACCAATGCTACCAATGTCTGTCTTATCAACACAATGGTTCTATGTGAACGACTGTTGTTAATACTGTAATAATAATGGTTTATATTGTTTTGCATTTAATTTTCTTCTACACTTACTGCGTACCATTACTTCCCCATCTCTCTGTGTGTGTTTTCTTTCAATTCAGGATAACACTCTCATCTGATGCTTAAGAGCTTACACATGATAAATTGTTAGTCTTTAAAATGCCATAAGGCTTTTTGTTGTTTTTGCTCGAAGAGACAAACACGGTGACCTCTCTCAGCAGTGAATGCTTTCCTCTGCGGAGAGAAAAAACACACCACACATTTCAGGAGGGCATGTTGTCCTTCATATTCTTTGCTAAGCACATAAAATTGACCTGAGTCTCTTGTCATTTATTTTTAATAGATTCCTGGCAGTTCCTTGCCTTGTTTTGAGAACAGCTTGGACTGCCTGTACCTTTTGGATAAGACTTGACTCGGGCCAATTTTTTAAAATTGTTAGCTAGGCTACTCTAGCTTTTTGATATGTCAGCGAGTGCTTATGAGTCAACAACATGTTCACTTTGAAGTTGAAATCCAAGCTAAAGCCTGTATTAGCTAACCTGGTAAATGTAACCCTGAACACAAAACAGAACTCTGCTAGTCAGAAGACTGCGAGGAAAAACTCGTAAGTTTGGAAGGAACTGAGAAATTTAAGGATGGTGCATGCAAATCTCATTGTCCCAAAATACAACCTTGCCCCTCAAAACTGTGCCCCCCAGATCCCGTCAGTCCATTTCAATAATTTCAAAATTTCAGATCTGCTTTAGTGTGTGTACACCACACACACAAATACTCACAAGTTATGTGCACTTAATATGTGCGATTTCAACTATACACAGTTGAAAGCCGACCAGCTGAAACAGCACAAATTAAATGCACAGAAGGAGAACTTACTGGGTTCTGGGAGGCTTTCGTGAGATATCACAAGCCTCCTAAAACCCAATAAACAAGGTGGAGAGTTTAAAATCTCACTGCCTTGTTTGGTGGTGGGTAAGACCATTCTCTGAGTGGTGCAAGATTCCAGAGGTTCCTGGCACTTACTTACCCAGGGTTCGTGTTTCCTTTGGAATGAGGCACAGTGGAGACTGCGGTGTCTTTAGGATATATGGTTTATTTACACTTATCTACAACCTGAGCCTACGATGGAGGGGTTTACAGCATTAGCACCCCAAGTCAACTGATAGCCACAGCCTTGGATTCCAACAGAGATCAGGCATAGCTTTGTCTCCCAGCTGCGCAGTTTGCTGGGTTCTAACTTCTACTTCTCTGACACCTCAACTCTCCACCTCTGGCCCTTTGTCTTTCTAACTACTAAAGAGGTGGAGGAGGGGGAACACCCATTTTCTGTCTGGCACAGAACCACGCCCTTTGTCACCTTAATGGCCCATACTTAGAGGGCCATTGTGTCATCGGGAAGCTAGCCTGGCTATTCCAGGAATTTAATTCATGCTGGATCAAGGAATTAGAAGGGATCTCAAGTATCCAGTCTCCCTGCCCCCCAACTCACAATGATAATGGCCCTCTTCTTTAAAAAACAAAACAAAACCCAGTTTTGTTATAGCTTGTCAGAAAACATCCACATCCTAAATCATATTCTCTCTCGGCTCCAGTGTTGCTACAAATAACTTCATAAAGCATTGTGAATTCTGCAAGTGTAAATTATACCATATCCAATCATCTGATAGTCATGAATTAAACATGCGTGGGCCTGAGCGCTAAAGCGGAATGCAAAGTAGTCATCTGCCTTTGTAAGAGGTGATGAAATTAAAACAAAAATCAGTTCTGCATTGCATCTGTAAGTCAGAAGATGCGTCAGGTTGCAGTCCTACACACAAGCTGCTTAAATCTCCCTAATGGGATTTTAAGCAGTTCAAACTGTGTGTAGGATTGCAGCCTTAATGTTTATGTATAAATATCGATGATTAATAGTGAAGTTCTTTCAACCAAGAAACAATAAAAAGCCAGCTAATTCCATGGAAAGTGTGGCGTTATTGATGATTTACACGCCAACTTGCTATTGAAATGTCCCTCCCTCTTCATCATGATTCAAAATGCTTCCTTATTCTGATTCAGGAGATTCTAAATGTTCACAGCAATAATGACTGGTGATCAACCTTGTCAGTCTTGAAGAATGATTCAGTTTGTGCCATTGAAGCGGAGGTTGAATCAACACAATGAATCAGCTGCTGCTGCTGCTTGAGATGGGGGTTATTTGCAGTTTATGAGTTTTATCCCGAGCTCAGAAGACATTTAAAAGAGCACAGATCACCCAGAATGCTCAATGTCCACTGAAGTGAAGGCTAAAAGCCAGTGTTGACTGCTGCTGATTGAGGCTGGTGGGCAGAAGGCAGGGAGGCCAACACTAGGTGGCGATAGAGCTAATGAAAGGCTATAGTTTCACATTTTTTATTTATATGCATTTGTCACGCCATATTTTCAGTCCTTCGGCTGTGCTATAGTTGTTTGTTTGTTTCCCTTTTCTGAGCAGATGTCACGTTTTTGGCATGGCATGGCCTCACAGAATCCTGGTTTTATAGTACTCCTCCTCTAAATTATTACTGTCACTGAAGTAAACCATGTAAGTTGAATGTGAGAGTGATCAAAGCTTTCCCATGAAGATGCACCCAAATTTGCAGAGGAAATAGTAAGAGAAATGCTCAAGTTTTTAAAGTCTGCTATGAAAGAGAAGCCTGCAACTGACATGAATAAGCTTCAGTGAAAATCTGCAAACATTGCAAGCTTCTTTCTGATGCAGGGATTGGAACTTTTATTTGGATTTAATGGCTTTTTGCTCCGTCGCATGTCTGCTTGGAACAAACCAACAGGTTAAGCAAGGAAACATTGTGGAGAATTCCAGAAAAACAAAACATGCTAGATAAGCGTTCATAATGACCGGTGTCATATATCTTCATTGTGGTCTGAAACAACCTTCGGTGACCTCCCATTTTAATCGACAGATGTTCTTCACACTATCTAAATCTTTCTAAATTTTGATTAAGAAATTAATATTATGGAAAATCAGTGGAAGTTTTTTAAAAAAACATTTCTTCACCACGTGACGGGTTCTTAATTACCTTTCTAACCTGTTAAAATAGTAATCCCTTGCAATTTATGAGGTGCATATTTATAGTCATTTAATAGAAGAACATTACAAAAATATGAATGGCCAAATATAGTCTTGAAATCTGTTGTTCCAAAATATTGTAAGCAAATAAATAAATTCCTGCTAATTTGATTGTCTCCTGTTCATAATACGTCCATAATATGAAGTCGTACAAGAAGTCAAATTTGAATTGCAGCATGCAAGAGTCTTCGGTATCATTCTGTAACAGGAGGAGTTTTTTCCTCAAGTAGTTTTAGCGCATTATGTATGTGTGTGTGTGTGTAGCAGTGAGTAAATTCACAGCAAACAAGTCTCTTAACACACAGGAGAGAGAGAGATGTGGGATTGGATTCATCAACAACCACCACCTAATAAAACTAGCATAGCAAATTCATTGACATTTCCCTCATGAAAGCGAGACAGTCTGACTGACTGTAGCTTATCTCGAAAATAACATCCATTGGCTTGCTGGATGCTTTTAAAGACCTAAATTGTGTGTTAATTATCTGTGACAGAGATTCGACTGATTAAATTTATTCCAATAAGCTTGCAACAAATAACGCGCTGAAATAGCTCTTAGCATTCTTTCCCTCCTCTCCTTTTTCCTGACAAAAGGCTGCTGTTCTCCTGTGTTGTGTTAACACTACAAGCGAACACTTAAAATTTTGAACAAGGAAGGAAAATAAAAGCTTTTCATCAGTGATAAAAAAAAAGAAATATTGTTTTGTGTAGGCGGAATAATTCAGCAGTGGCTCGTTTTCCATCAGCTTTTATTTCACAGCAATTGTAAAATAAACCACTCGGAGCACATGTTGTTAATCTCTAATCCCTGGAGTGTAACTGCCGTTACACAACAGAGGTCACATACTAGCTGAAGTGTGCAGTAAAAAGGTGGAAATTAATAGCGGTCGTGCTGATATTATTCAGTGGGCTATTTAAATCTTTTAACAGCATTATGCCAGTATAGTGCCAACCACTTGCCATTATGCCATATTGCACAGAAGAAACTCTGACAAATATGTGGTCCTTGCTTCTGAGTTATAAAGCAATAATGCTTTTTATGGATGAGCACCGCACCCCATCGGGCTGCGGGTGGCGCTGTGGGTTAAACCACAGAGCCTAGGACTTGCTGATCAGAAGGTCGGTGGTTCGAATCCCCACGACGGGGTGAGCTCCCATTGCTCGGTCCCTGCTCCTGCCAGCCTAGCAGTTCGAAAGCACGTCAAAGTTCAAGTGGATAAAAAGGCACCGCTCCAGCGGGAAGGTAAACGGCGTTTCCGTGCACTGCTCTGGTTCGCCAGAAGCGGCATAGTCATGCTGGCCACATGACCTGCAAGCTGTACGATGGCTCCCTTGGCCAATAAAGTGAGATGAGCACTGCAACCCCAGAGTCGGCCATGACTGGACCTAATGGTCAGGGGTCCCTTTACCTTTACCACACGCCATAGTCGCCTTTGACTGGACTTCACCATCCAGGGGTTCTTTACCATTTTACCTACACGGACCCATGAGATCATCCTCCGAGGCTCTTTTTCGTATGCCTCCTCCGTGAGAGGTCCAGAGGGTGGCAACATGAGAACAGGCCTTTTCTGCAGTGGCTTCCCGTTTATGGAATGCTCTTGCCAGGCAAGAGCCTTGGACTGACTGACATCCAGTGCCCTTTTAAAATCTGTGTGTATTGTGTTTTTGCTTTAACTATGTATTTTGCGTTTTTACGTTGTGTTCTTACGTTGTAACCACCCTGAGACCTGAGGGTATACGGCAGTATACCAATTTAAATGATGATAATGATAATAACGAATAAATATTTTGCAGTTTAGAGTGAGTGAAAAGCGTAAGAACTTACTCTGTTTGGAAGAAATAATTGTCCAGACCCATAAAAATACTATTCGAAGTTCACTTGCAGAACTCTCAGAAACAGAGCAGAAGCATCAAAGATACAACTAAAATATCCACACCATGTCTTGCGCTGTCCAGCATAGGTTCATCATCTCAGTCGAAATTTTAAAAAATGACTCCAAAAATCCAAACCGTGTCTCTCCCCCATTGCAGCCTGCCTTAGCCTGCCTAAGGCTATGCAGCTTCTTGGAGAGCTTCGTTTACACCATTTCTTTCTCTGTGCTGTTCAGAGAAAGACTGAAGCCACCACACTTTCAAAATGACGATTTGCAGTTCAATACCTTTGTCACTTGATCTAAGGTTACAACACTCACATGTTAGCTAGCGGAAAACAACAATTCATTAATTATCAGCTCAGCAAGAGCCCCAAGTGCTCTTCTTGTTTTTCAGTGGAATCTCCTCATGTTGAACCTTCATTAATACACAGGCATTTTCCATTTCTGTGTCAATTAAACCAATGATACTTAACAGCTGCTTCCTGGCTCCTCCTCCTAAGCCTCCAGCCATTCCTTTCTGTCGAAGGACAGGGCTCTGTCTGCAGTGGAGGGCATTATTTCGCCACCAGAAACTTTCAGTCACCTGTCCATTTGGACGCGGGTGGTGCTGTGGTCTAAACCACTGAGCCTCTTGGGCTTGGTGACTGGGAGGTCAGCAGTTCGAATCCTCGTGATGGGGTGAGCTCCCGTTGCTCTGTCCCAGCTCCTGCCAACCTAGCAGTTCAAAACCACACCAGTGCAAGTAGATAAATACTGTAGGTACAGACTGCAAGAAGATCAAACCTATCCATTCTTAAAGAAATCAGCCCTGAGTGCTCACTGGAAGGACAGATCGTGAAGCTGAGGCTCCAATACTTTGGCCACCTCATGAGAAGAGAAGACTCCCTGGAAAAGACCCTGATGTTGGGAAAGATGGAGGGCACAAGGAGAAGGGGGCGACAGAGGACGAGGTGGTTGGACAGAGTTCTCGAAGCTACCAGCATGAGTTTGACCAAACTGCGGGAGGCAGTGGAAGACAGGAGTGCCTGGCGTGCTCTGGTCCATGGGGTCATGAAGTGTCAGAAACGACTAAACGACTAAACAACAACAACAACCGCTGTGACGGGAAGGTAAACGGTGTTTCCGTGTGCTCTGGTTTCCATCATGGTGTCCTGTTGTGCCAAAAGTGGTTTAGTCATGCTGGCCACATCACCCGAAAAGCTATCTGCGGACAAACACCAGCTCTCTTGGCCTGAAGCGAGATGAGTGCTGCAACCCCATACTCACCTTTGACTGGACTTAACCGTCCAGCGGTACTTTACCTTTTACCTTTACCTTGCAAGGGATGGGGAAAGGGGATCATTTTGTCATTTGCTTTTGGCAGCAAAACATCTTGGGCCAACCCTGGGCAAACACCCTTCTACTTAGAAGGTAAATAAACTGTGACAGTCTCTTCCCCTTTGTAAATCAAGTAGGAATATTCAAGTCATCTAGACAAAGCTTGATTATGGGGAAAGGTAGCACACAAGACCATTCATCATACACCTGTGTCAGCAAATGTCAGGTTAAGATGGTGAAACCTTAAAACCAACCAACTAACCAAAACTCAAAGAAACACAATCCAGGCCTGCTTGTTTGTAATAAAACCTTAAAGGGGCTTCCAAGAGATATCAACATTATCAATGAAAGCAGTTTTAAACAAGTAATTAAAAACATGTAAACGATAGCTGAAATCAACACTAGGCAAACGAGATTAAAACATGTCAACATCCACATTTCTGAATAGGCTTGCCTAAACAAAAATGTTTTAAGCAGATGCCAAAAAAAGAGTACAACAAAAATGTCAATAGGCAAGGAGTTGCAAAGTGTGGGTTCTGCCACACTGCGAGACAAATTTATTAAGTGTGTGAAGCAAATATTATGTGGCACCTGGGACTGCGCCACTTCTGCAAATTGAAGCAGGCAAGTGGACAAATATGGAGCCAGAGAACCTCACAAGTAAATTGGTCTCAAGCTATAATGCCCAGATCGACTGTGTTCATGATCAGCTATGGATAATAGTAAACGATGTATAATCAACTATGTGCAATATCTATGCAGAACATAATAATCAGCTATATATAATGCCCAGGTCAACTAGCTATTCATGTAGAGTTAGTTGCCAAATGCTACTGCACCATGTTAGGGCAATTTTTTTCTTAGTAGTTCCTGGCAATATTATAAGATCTTAGTAAGAAGTTTAATTTAGGAATGCTGGTCTCCTTGTGGCACCATGTGATAGTGATTAATCCACGAGGTGTGGTATGATATTACAAATGAATGGCTTACCATATGAACCAACCACCCCACGAAGCTATCACAATGGCCTTTAAAATGGAACAATATTGTACTTGTGAGAAGTACCATGTACTCAGGCTGAACAAAAGGAAAAAAAAAAGGATCAAGCCCATCCAAACTGGAGAAAGGTGGCGGAAGAGTTTTGATTTTGTTTCCTGCTCAGAATGATATTAGGTAGAGTCTTCCATGGTCTCATGAGAGTTGCCATAAGTTGAATGGCATAGCAAGCTCTGTGAGTTTGTGGAAATGGCAAAATTGATGGCAATCATTGGAGGCCATTCAAATCAGAGAATAATTAAAGAGTGGGATGGAGTGAAGGAATACATGAAAAAATACGGTTCCAGAACTGGAATATTAATAGATAATGTGTAAAACGTGCAGGGGTAAGAAGGAAATAATAAAAGAATCAATTGAATAATTATTAAACTACAACAACACAACAAGATGGAAGAAGTTAAAAAAATATTGAGATCACACATGGGTGAAGGAGAGTGGGGGGTATAGGGGAATTTATAAAAATTTATAATATAATATTTCTAATTGCATTGCATTTATATATAGCAAAGGGAAGTCTATAGCAATTAGGTATATATTTTAATCTAGTCAATTATGTAATAGGCTTATGTTACAAAACAAATATGAATTTTGAATTCGATGTTTGTAATTCTTTTTCAGTTTTGGAATAAAGTTTTTTTAAAAAAGAGAGAGTTGCCATAAGTCCTCTTTTCCCAGTACACACCCTCTTTTTCATGGGTATGTATAATGAGAGTTGTCATAGCCATCCATTGCTAAAAGTAGAAGTCGGCAAATGTCTCCTCTTTTCTGCTCTTCAAAATATGATAGTCCTTTTGGCTATATTTCCATATTCTGGAAATGTTTGGCTTTGTGCTGTGGTTTATTATTTGGATTAATTTTATATGACCAAGAGTCTCGCGTTGGACCATATGGCAACATATGGGAGACATTTGGTTTTTATTAGCATGCTCACTTTTGCCCTTGTTTTTATTGCCGGTAAGAGCTTGAGTCTCTTTAATAACATGCAGCTCTTTGTTTTCCATTCAACTTGCTTTAACATATTATATCACTATATCTTTTTGGGGGGCTTGCATGCAGGTGTAAAAAGCAGGGCTTAGCCCGAATTTTCCAGTGTTTTGTTTTGGATTTGAGGTTTGGTGGTGGTGGGGAAATCCATTTGAAGGAGCAGGATTATTTTACTGCCTCACTGATAAATTTTGCTTCTTTGTTCAAAAAAATGTGCTTGTTCCTCTTGTTAAGGAAATCAGCCCTGAGTGCTCACTGGAAGGACAGTGAGGCTCTCTCCTTCAAAAGACCACCTGCCAATTTGTGGAGGAGGTTAGAGCATCAGTGGGGGAGCAGAGCTTAGGCACTCATCCCTGCAGCCAGCTCCATTAATGTGTGACCCCAAAATTTCAGATACAACCCAAAGTGATGCCACCTGCCCGCCCGTAGACTGTTTAGCCAGAGTGGTGCATGCTCTAGTTATCTCCCGCTTGGACGATTGCAGTGTGCTCCATGTGGGGCTACCTATGAAGGTGACCCGGAAACTGCAATTAATCCAGAATGTGGAAGCTAGACTGTTGACTGGGAGTGACCACCAAGAGCATATAACACCGGTCCTGAAAGACCTACACTGGCTCCCAGTACATTTCTTTCTTTTTTTAAAAAATTATATTTTATTGATTTTCCATACATTCATGCCACATTACAACTTCTATTAAATTTTCCATTTTTTACTTCCTTCGGCCTCTCTGCCAATCATCCAAATTCTAACTTCTTTAATTACACATTTCCAAATTTTGCTATTGCCTTTATGCCTACCCCCCACTTCTATTTTACCTTTTTACAATATTTCTTGTGTTGTTACAGAGCTTCTTTAAAAGCCACTAGCGTTATTCCATTATGACTTATACATTCCCAGTACTCAACTAATTTTCCCCAGTCCTCGATTAACTTTTGATCTCGTAGATATCTGATCTTCCCAGTCAATTTATCAAGTTCTGCATAATCCATCAGCTTCATTCTCCACTCCTCCAACGTTGGTATTTGTTCTTGTTTCCATTTCTGTGCCAGTAATATTCTTGCCGCTGTTACTGCATAATGGAAAAGTTTGTGATCCTTTCTATTTATTTCATTACCGACAATTCCTAAGAGAAAGGCCTCTGGTTTCTGTTGGGTTGAAATAACGACAGACAAGTAGCGAGTGTCATATGGGAGGCATCTCCCGAGCAAGTCTCGGGGAGTCCCTTTTATTGAATATTACAGCATTGCCACACATGTGCTTATTGCTGATTGGTTAACACAAGTACAAAGCAAAAGGTTGCATATAGGCATTAATCACCGATAGATTAAAGGCTGGGAAAGGGAGCACAGAACTAGACAGGCATGAAAACCTCCTAATTAAAATATAACTAATGATTGATAATGCAAGACTTAAACAATTACGTTCCGATAGATGTGGTCAACTATGCATTAAGAACAGGGTCAAAGTATAATGTTTTCATGAACTCAATGTGAACTGAACATTCTAGGGTGGGGAAGGAACGCTTCAGCTTAGAATGGTTTGCCAGAGTCATGTACAAAAGCAAAACTTCCCATCAGGTTTCTTAACAAATGTATATTTCAACATTTTTTTCAGTTCATTATATATCAACTCCCAGAAGCTTTTCACTTTCTTACATTCTCACCACATATGATAAAATGTACCATCTTTTTCTTTACATTTCCAACACTTCTTACATGTTTTGTACATTTTTGCAAGTTTTACTGGTGTAATATACCATCTATATATCATTTTCATAACATTTTCCTTTAATGCAGTACATGCAGTAAATTTAATACTTTCATTCCATAGTTTTATCCAATCGTTAAATTGTATATTATAACCAATATCTCTGGCCCATTTTATCATGACTGATTTAACTTCTTCATCCTTTGTATGCCATTCCAACAATATCTTACACATTTTGGATAGGATTTTATATTCATTATTTATTATTTCTATTTGAAATTTAGAATCTTTCTCTGCATATCCATATTCTTTAAAATCTTTTTTAAACATTTCATTTATTTGAAAATAATGCAGCCAGTCATATACCGACTCTTTCACTTCTTCATAAGGTTTCATTTTCCATTTCCCCCCTTCTTTAACAATCAAATTTCCATATGTAATCCAGTTCTTTCTCATATTAATTTTTTTAACACTCATAACCTCTAAAGGAGACAACCAGTGTGGAGTTTTTACTTCAAGTAGGTTTTTATACCTATCCCATATTTCTATCAGCGATCTTCGGAAAATGTGGTTCTCAAAGCCTTTATGGATTTTCTTCTTTTCAGCCCATAAATACGTGTGCCATCCAAATCTGTTATCAAATCCTTCTAAGTCTAACAACTCTGTATTTTCTAATTTTATACATTCCTTTAACCAACAGAGACATGAGGCTTCATAGTACAATTTCAAGTCTGGCAAGGCGAAGCCTCCTCTTTCTTTCGCATCAGTTAGTAACTTAAACTGAATTCTTGGCTTCTTACCCTGCCAGATATACCTTGAAATCACTCTTTGCCATTCTTTAAAAACCCCAGTCCCCTTGATTATTGGAATCATTTGATATAAAAATAATAACTTTGGCAGCACGCTCATCTTTATCGTTGAGATCCTTCTTAGCGATTATTTTGGTCTTTTTCTTGTTCAATATAAATCCTGCCACTTGGCCAAATCTCTCCACCTCCATAAGTATGTTTTTCATACTTTCCGAAGGCTCTTCCACCGTTATGACCAGGTCATCGGCAAAGGCTGTCACCTTATATTCATTCCGGCCTACTGCAACCCCTTTTATTGCCTCATTTTCTCTTAGGGATTTTAGAAAGACCTCCAGCACCATGATGAATAGCAGTGGCGAAAGTGGGCACCCCTGTCGTGTACCTTTAGATATCCTTATTTCATCCGTAATCATATTGTTTACAATTAATTTAGCTTTCTGTTCAGTATATATTGCTTTTATTCCGTTGAGAAATTCCTTCCCCACCTCCATATATTCTAAATTTTTTAACATGAAATCCCAAGATATATTGTAAAAGGCCTTTTCTGCATCCACAAATATTAACATAGCTTGTTTCTCATTTCTGGCAGTCAGATATTCCAAAATATTGTCAAAGGCTTTCTCGGCATCCACAAATATCAAAACAGCCTTAGTGTTTATATTCACTTCCAACTTTTCCAAAATGTCAATTATATTCCTTACATTGTCCGACAAATGCCTTTTCGGGAGAAAGCCTGCTTGGTCCCCATGAATCTCCTCCATCAAAACTCTTTTCAATCTTTTTGCTAAAATATCAGCAAAAATTTTATAATCCACATTTAGTAACGAGATGGGTCGGTAGTTTTTAAGTTGAGTCTTTTCAGTCTCTGTCTTTGGTATAAGTGTAATGTAGGCCTCTCTCCACGTATCGGGTGCCCTTTTCCCCTTCATAATCTCATTGCAGACTTCCTTCAGAGGTTGTATCAATCCTTCCTTCAAAACTTTGTAGTACTTGGAAGTCAGTCCGTCCGGCCCGGGTGATTTGCCCAACGCCATGCCTTGAATGGCATCTTCTATTTCTTGTGCTGATATCTCCTGGTTCAAAATTGACTTACTTTCCTGTGAAACCTTTTTCAGCCCATTTTTCTCGAGGAATTGTTGTATGTCCATTTCATTCTGCGGCCCTTGTGTGTAAAGTTGTCTAAAGTAGTTCTGGAAGCAATTCCTGATTTCCGCTGGGTTACTTATGTTCTTTCCTTCCACTTCTATATTTGTTACCGTGTTGAGTTTTTGTCTCTTCTTTATTTGCCAGGCCAATAACTTGCCACATTTATCAGCAGATTCAAAGGTCTTTTGTCTCATTTGCTTAATTTCCCACTCTAATTCTTGATTCATCAGCTCCATATATTGTGTTTGATGGAATTTAATCTCTCTTAAAATCTCTTGCGATTTCGGCTTCGATCTTAATTTCTTTTCCCCTTCTTTTATCTTTTCCAAAAATTTTTCCTTCCTCTCATTTTGCTTTCTCTTCTTTAATGTATTTTGTTGTATCAAAAATCCTCTCATCACGGCTTTACTTGCATCCCATACTATTCTTTTTTCTACTTTAGTCCTCAAGTTAATTTCGAAGTAATCTTTCAAAGTTTTTTGGGCCTTCTTGCAAATCTCCTCGTCTCTGAATAAGTTGTCATTCATTCTCCATCTAAAAGAGCCAGTTGTTGTTTGCTTCATCACCATCTTTACTGCATTATGGTCGGAGAAGGTTTTTGGGCAGATTTCCACTTTCTTTATATTCGGCGCCATACTGCTAGTCACCCAGATTTGGTCAATCCTTGTCCATGTCATTTTGGCTTCAGAAAAGAAGGTTCCCTCTCTTTCTAATGGGTGTTTTGTTCTCCAAATATCAATCAAGTCCATATTGTCAGTCATTTCAAAAAAAGTCTTTGGTAGTCTTCCATCTTTTGTTATTACCTGTCTTTGTGCTTTGTCCATATTTGTTGAAACTACTCCATTCATATCTCCCATCAAAATTAAGTTATAATCTATATAGTCCATCAAAATTTCATGCAACTTCTTAAAAAATTCAGCTTTCCCTTCATTTGGTGCATAGATTCCCACTATCAGATACTTTTCTCCTTGGGATTGAATTTCAATTGCCAGATATCTTCCTTGGTCATCTTTAAAGATTTGTTTCGGTTGCAACTTTTCTTTTACATAGATCACCACTCCTCTCTTTTTTACTCTGTCTGAGGATATAAATTCTTGTCCCAATCTTTTATTTATTAATAGTTTTCTATGTGCTCTTGTCACATGAGTCTCTTGTAAACAAATCAAGTCCAATTGGTCTTTTTTTAAAGCGTGAAATATGTTTTTTCTCTTTCTAGGAATGTTCAAACCGTTACAATTCCAGGTTAGAAGTTGCAAAGCCATGATGGGATTATTTACCTCTTCCTCCTACAGCTCCCTGTTTTTGTTCCTCGTCTGTCGGTGGTTCTGTGTCCTTATCCAATGACGGATGCCCTTGTCCTGGAAATGTCTCTTTCTGTAGGTCTTCTTCGTGTTCTCCCAAGAACTTGTCTTTATCACTCACTGTCTTTATTCTTCTTTTCTTCCCCTTATATTTAAAAGACAAGCCTTGGGGAAATTCCCACCTGAATGGTATGTAGTTCCTTTTCAGCAGTGTCACCAAGTCTTTGTAGAATCCTCTTGCGTCCAAAATACTTTTGGGAATGTCTTTAAAGATCTCAATATGAAAATCTTCAATTCGAAGGGTTGTTTGGAAATGCAGGTTCAATATTTTGTCTCGCTCCTCCTTTGTTCTTAGAGTTATTAAGCAATCTCTGGGTCTGTTCTTCCTCTGCTTTGCTCCCAATCTAAATGCGCTTTCTATCTTAAATTCTTCTTTGTCCAACTCCTGCTTCCAAAAGTCCGAAAATTCTTTTGTCAGATAGTCCACCAGGTTATCTCCTTCCTTTTCCGGCACAAGTCTAATCCTTAAGTTCCTCTCCTTACGTTGCATATCCTGCATAGAGAGTGCCAGTTCATACTCATCTAGTTTCTTATAAACTGGTGGAAACTTTTCCTCAGCAGCAGTTGCGATTTCTTTAGCTTCCTCAGCTATCTTTCGTGTTGTAGATGAATCTTCCAATAATTTCCCAATTGCTTCTGCATTTGAGTTCACTTTGTTCCCAAGGTCGGTTATGCTTTTTGTATTTAAGTCAATTTTCCCAGAGATTTCTTCAATTTTCTTATTTGTTTCAGCAATTTGTACTTTGGTTTCTACACCTTGCTTTTTTAGTTCCTCTAGTGAATCGTTTATCTTCTCCAAAACCTTAGCAAATGATTCTTCTGAAGACATTGTCTTCACTTTTGCCTTTGAGACAGCTGTAATTCCAGAGGCCCCTGTTACAGAGGCCCTTCTTTGCTTGGGAAGATCCACTTTGTATTGTCTGCCAGATCTCAAGGTTGTTTCTTGTGAATCCTCTTTCTCTTTACCATCTGCCATAACAAAGTCTTTTAGTCAAGGTCATTCCCACACTCTTATGTTGTCAAACAAAGTTCCCAGATTTTAAACTCCACTTATTGCTGAAACAATTTATAAATCCTCTAGAGGGCGTAAAGTCAGTTTTTTACTTTCTAGTTAGTCCCACACTCTCCAGAAAATTAAACAAAGGTCCTTCTAGTCCCTTTCAATTGTTCTTTTCTCTTTCTGGAGATTTCAGATCAATAATGTCCTGCAAGTATCTTTACTTTGCAACAAAATACATATTTCAAGTTGAGAGTAGCCAAAGTCAGTCAAAGATACTTTTTTACCTTCTTGTAGCAACAGTCCTTAGCCGGTGCTTTTACTCCGGCAGTCCGATCCCCAGGTAAAAGAGCAGCGGTAAATAACTCAATTTCCTTTAAATTGGCAGGAAAGTACTTTCAGGTCTTCTCCCCCCCCCTCCTGCCTTCGGGGAGGGAGTTCTTTACTTGGTGTTGAGTTTCTTAGTTCCCGCAACTCTCCTTTCCAGCGGTTACAGCTTAAATGCCTTTCGCTTTGATCTTGCTGCAGAACGGAAAGCAGACTTCCTTTTTGGGGCTTGTCCGTCTCGGTACCCAATTTCTTAAAATTTAGTGTCCAATTTAGTTTTAGAAGTCAATCCTACTCACGGATAGTTGTTCTTTTTAGTCCAAATTCACCGGAAGAAATCAGCGCTCTCCGCTAATGGCGACGCGGCTTCGCTTCGCAGGCTGGGTGAAAGCGACTCTCAGCACCGCTCCAAAACCCCTCCGCTGATCCGCAGCCTTTTAAAAGGCTATTTCACCGCGTCGGGGGGGCGCAAAGGTGCCCGCCGAGTCTCCAGTTCACAGGCTACGCGCCTGTGATTTTTAAGGGTCCCCACTCCGCCGTAGCTGGCAGGACCCGAACCTACGAAGCAGATCTCTCCCGGAGCTCCGGGGGAGATCCGCCATTAAGCGCTGGTGCTAACCGGAAGTCCTGGAATTTTATGCTGAAGAACCTCCGGGGGATGGGGGTAGGCCAAGGGTTCGAGAATGGTATAGGTGCAATATATTCTGAACAGAAAGCAAAATTAATTGTAAATAACGTGGTTACAGAAGAGTTCAAGATTGAAAAAGGGACACGTCAGGGGTGCCCTATTTCCCCACTACTTTTTATATCGGTCCTGGAGGTTTTGCTTAATATGATTAGGAGGGACCAGTTGGTTAAAGGGATTCAGGTCGGAGCTAAACAATACAAATTGAGAGCATTTGCAGATGACTTAGTACTTACATTGCAAGAGCCAGAAGCTAGTACGAAAAGAGTTTTGGAAATAATCCAAGAGTTTGGTCAATTGGCAGGATTTAAACTGAATAAGTTAAAGACAAAGGTACTAGAGAAAAATTTAACACAGATTGAAAAAGAAAGGTTTCAGAATGAGACAGGGTTGACCGTGGTTAAAAAAGTGAAATATTTGGGTATAAATATGACAGCTAAGAATGTGAACTTATTTAAAGACAATTATGATAAAACTTGGATAGAAGTGAAAAAAGATTTGGAGATCTGGTCAAACTTAAAGCTTTCCTTGTTAGGTCGAATCGCAGTTATAAAGATGAATGTATTGCCAAGAATGTTGTTTTTGTTTCAAGCATTGCAAATAATGGAGAAAATGGATTGTTTCAAGAAGTGGCAAAAAGACATATCTAAATTTGTCTGGCAGGGCAAGAGGCCCAGAATTAAATTTAAGATATTAACGGATTCAAAGGAAAGAGGGGGGTTTGCCCTGCCAGACTTTAAACTTTATTATGAAGCGGCAGCTTTCTGCTGGCTGAAAGAATGGCTACTTCTTGAAAACACAGACATTTTGGATTTGGAAGGTTTTAATAACATTTTTGGGTGGCATGCATATTTGTGGTATGACAAGGTTAAAGCACATAAAAGTTTTAAAAACCATATTGTCAGAAAAGCACTATTAAATGTTTGGATTAGATATAAAGATCTGCTGGAAAATAAAACTCCAAGGTGGCTGTCGCCAATGGAAGCTAAGGCAGTTAAAAAGTTAAACATGGAGTCGAAGTGGCCAAAATACTGGGAAATCTTGGAAAAGGAAGGGGATAAATTGAGATTGCAGAGTTTTGAGAAATTAAAAGGGAAGGTGAGAGATTGGCTGCACTATCATCAAATAAATGAAGCGTTTAAATTGGACAGTAAAATTGGCTTCCAGGTGGAAAAATCAAAATTGGAGACAGAATTGTTAGAACCCAGTACTAAGAATTTGTCAAAAATGTACAATTTGCTGCTGAAATGGAATACACAAGACGAAACGGTTAAATCAGCTATGATTAAATGGGCTCAGGACATTGGTTATAATATTTTGTTTGCTGATTGGGAGAAGTTGTGGACCACCGGGATGAAATTTACGGCATGTAATGCTCTGAGAGAAAACATTATGAAAATGATATATAGGTGGTACATAACCCCAGTCAAGCTTGCAAAGATTTACCACTTGCCTGACAATAAATGTTGGAAATGTAAAGAAAAGGAAGGTACATTTTTTCACCTTTGGTGGACGTGCCCGAAGATTAAGGCATTCTGGGAAATGATCTATAATGAACTTAAAAAGGTATTTAAATATACTTTCCCTAAGAAACCAGAGGCCTTTCTCTTGGGCATTGTCGGACAGGGGGTGTTAAAGACGGATATAACTTTCTTTTTGTACGCTACAACAGCAGCTAGAATACTTATTGCAAAGTACTGGAAGACACAAGAACTACCCACACTGGAAGAATGGCAGATGAAGGTGATAGACTATATGGGCCTGGCAGAAATGACGAGCAGAATCCGAAACCAGGGAAGAGAAGCAGCGCAAGAAGAATGGAAAAAGTTCAAGGACTATTTAAAGAAATTCTACAAAATTAATGAAAGTTAGAATGATGTTGGACTGGAAAGTAAACGGTTACTATTAGTAAGGGTTAAGACAAGGAGAATAAGGAAAGATTAAATTTAAATTAAAATAAGGGAAGATTTGCTGAGTAATTGATAAGAATTTGGAATACAGAAAAGGGAAGCATGAGGAAGTCGGGGAAGAAAGGTATAAGAAATTAAGATATGAAATGGTACATGTTTTTTGTTTTGTTTTTGTTTATGTCTGTTTATGTATTTGTTATATGTTTGTTACTGTTATAAAAACCTTCAATAAAAAATAATTAAAAAAAAAACAGATATTCCAAAATATTAATTATATTCCTTACATTATCTCTCATCTGTCTACCAGGTAGGAAACCCGCTTGATCCTTATGTATAGTGTAATGGCTTTAGGGGTTGCTTGTGCGTAAGTTACCGCCGCTCTGGGCTAGGTTGCCTGGTTAAACCGTTTCTGTCTGGACAGCCATCCACTCCGTGGCTGTTCAGTCGCTAGCAGGATCCGTCAGTGGGCATTTCTTGAACCTCTTCCAGCAAAGAAGTTCTTTGACGCCAAGTCGCCGCCTACTTTCCCTGCGCGGAAGTCTTCTGCGCAGGGTGGGTGTGGGCAGCGGAGGACCTGTGCTCTCCTCGCTGGTCTCCTGCGAAGAGTCCTGGAGCCTCCTCTCTGCTTCCCCCATCGGCCCCCCTCTATCCCTGGTGTTGCGCTGATTTTCTTCCCCAGCCGGAGACCTGCCTCTCTCCCTGCTTGGCCCCTCTCCAGCATCGCTGTGGAGCCTCGCCTCCTCCTCTAGTTCCGATGGCAGTTCCCTGACATATAGTTTCTTGCAATATTTTTTTAATCCTTTTTGCTAAAATACTTGCAAAAAATTTGTAATCTGTATTAAGTAATGAAATAGGCCTATAATTTTTAACTTGTGTTAAATCTGAGTCTTGTTTTGGGATAAATGTAATAAATGCTTCTTTCCATGTTTCTGGAATTTCCCTTTCCTTAAGAATGTTATCCATGACTTCTTTCAAAGGTATTGACAGGATGTGTTTCATTTCTTTATAGTAACTAGCTGTAAATCCATCTGGTCCCGGAGCTTTCCCTTTTTTAAGTTCTTTTATAGTCTCTTTTATTTCATCAATTTCTATTGGGGCATTCAGCCTATCTCTTTTTTCTGTCGGGATCTTGGCTCCCAGTACATTTCTGGGCACAATTCAAAGTGTTGGTGCTGACCTTTAAAGTCCTAAATGGCCTCGGCCCAGAATACCTGAAGGAGCGTCTCCACCCCCATCATTCTGCCCGGACACTGAGGTCCAGCTCTGAAGGCCTTCTGGTGGCGAGAAGTGAGGTTACAGGAAACCAGGCAGAGGGCCTTCTTGGTAGCGGCTCCCACCCTGTGGAATGCCCTCCCACCAGATGTCAAGGAAATAAACAACTACAGTGGTACTTGGGTTAAGTGCTTAATTCGTTCCGGAGGTCCGTTCTTAACCTGAAACTGTTCTTAACCTGAAGCACCACTTTAGCTAATGGGGCCTCCTGCTGCCACGCCACTGGAGCACGATTTCTGTTCTCACCCTGAAGCAAAGTTCTTAACCTGAAGCACTATTTCTGGGTTAGCGGAGTCTGTAACCTGAAGCGTATGTAACCTGAGGTACGACTGTACTGAGTTTTGTAAATTGATTTAGTTAGTTAGCTTCTTAAAGGGAAAAAAGACATCTGAAGGCAACCCTGTTTAGGGAAGTTTTTAATATTTGATCTTTTATTGTGTTTTTAGTATTCTGTTGGGGACCACCCAACAATTTTGGGGTTAATGGAGCTCCTGCAGTCCTTCTCCCTCCTGTGTTTACCCAATGAAAAGATGCATATAGAAGGATACAAATTGCCATTTGTTTTGCTGATGTGATGTCCATATTGCCATGTGAAGGCACCTAAATTATTCTAAACAGCTTTGTCTCCTTTTAGATGATACATCTGATAAGAGTGTCCCTTTCCACATCTCAGACTCTCAGCTTATTGGCTTACAGTTGGATGCTGGTTTTATAGACTCTATAAAAACAACATGGAAGAGGGTGCTCTTCCCCTTTAATGCTATTCAGTGCATGTGTCATGTATCTCTGGTTTTCTAAATGAGCAACAGTTTTTAAGAGATCAATTGTGGCAAAAACAACATCCTTCCTTTCTTGCTGCATTTTGTATTTCTTAGCTGCAGAACATTAAACGTGACTAGATTTACAATTTTATCCCTGTTTGTTTAAATGAAAAACTGGCTGTGCCAGCTGAAATATGACTTACAGGATATGAAGAATGGAAATCCAGAACTCAGCTGGGATTAGTTTCGAGGCAGCAGGCGGGGGGTGTGGGTGGGGAGGAAACGGCAATAAAAATATCCCAGCTAAAATTCCTAACATTCTTAACAGATTGTTTGTCTTAGCATATGCTTCTATTAATTAGGAGTTGCACTTGTACATTTGCCTCATTATAAAATTTCATGAAAGAACACTTGTGCTTTTGATCTGTAGATGCTACTTTCATGATGAACATATATTCCCTGTGTCTCTTGGCACCTTCTTGAAAATACCAGACATTAGGATTTCCTAGAAATTCTGCTTAGTTTTAGCTCGAGGTGCACAGCCAGGTCCTTTGAGTTTGCCTGTGCCTTTGGTTAAGAGCAATTGGGAGTAGAGGAATGTCACCTTTGCAAATTCCTTTACAAATCAACCTGATCCAGACTCCTCTTGCAGATGAATGTGTGGATCAGATTTCAGCTAGTCATTGGCTTTTGCATTTCTCCAAAAGTTGGGATAGAGTTCACAGCTCGAAACACACACACACACACTATGGCACATTTTGAGAGAAACATGTTTTAAGATTTATTTATGACATTTCTAAGCTGCCGTTCGAAACATAATGTCTTCCCATCTCGGTTTACAACAGGCATAGGCAAACTCTGTCCTTCCAGATGTTTGGGACTACAATTCCCACCATCCCTAGCTAACAGGACCAGAGGTCAGGGATGATGGGAATTGTAGTCCCGAACATCTGGAGTTGCATATGTGACTAAATTTCTATACAGTTGGGGTAGTTCTGTCCCGATAATTCCCAAAAGGAAAGGTTCTGGTTTGTGTTTATTTTAACAAATGTTATTTTAAACATCTTTTACAATTTCTTATATATTATTTTCCATTATATATCATTTCATCAAATGATGGATTCATTTATTGCAGGTTAATGTGGGAATGGAATAGAATGGATGAAGTGACCCATATCTCTGTAGCAGCAAATCGTATGTATTTTTTTTGCATTTTTGAGGCATTCTGAGAACCACTCCCACTCAGAAAGGAGCTCTGTATTTTCATGAGTCCCTCAATGAGCCAGATGGATGTATCACATCTCTGCAACACTTACCTGAGCGCAAACAGATCCAGGTGTGAGCCTTGGGTCTGCAAAACTTGACGGAAGGGGGAAAGCCCTATCTGTTCAAGGAATCTTCCATTTAAATGTCTTATTTTGGCCTAAAAGAGAGATTTTCGTTCTCAAACCTTTTGTGATTATTTTTTTGTATGCACTGCTAGCTGAACACGAGGCCCTATCTAGCCAGGTGTGGATTGGCTTCCTCATTACTGAGATAATGTATATGAAGCACTCTGGACACTTTATAAATATTAAGTACACTTATTGTATTTCTCCTGGGAGCTTGCCTAGCCATCTGTAGCGCTATCCTCCCCGGACATAGCAACTACTGTATTGGCCTGAATATAAGTCGCATTCGCAAATAAGCCACACCTTTAAAATTTAAGGGAGGGGGGAGAAAAAAATGTAAGTTTCTGTTTGCCACTGTGCAGTGCTTTGGAGTCGCAAGACTCTGTTTACATTCCAGAGACATTCCAGGCTGTTGGAAGTCTCACGGGAGATGGGAGACGGATGTGACGTTACTGGTTTCCTGTTCCTTTGTTTGGTTCAGTTGCTCTCTGCTTTCACAGAGAGAGGATGTATTTTTTTCCTGTCTGCGTAGTAAGAAATAAAGCATAGTGATGTAGCCGTAAATCTCATCACTTCCGTGTGCTGCTTTGATTCTCTGCGTAATGGGAACGTGCCTGGAGGCCTCATCAAAGGTTCAGGTCGTTAATCATGTCAGAGGGCGATTCTGGAAGTTGAGCTTTATCAGCTCCGCCGAATGGAGATTCCGACATTTTTGGTTATGGGCCCAGAAGAACGGAATGCAGCTTATCTTCTCTGCGTGTCAAGAAGATTGATGAGAGGTATGTGCTCTTGCCCCGGGAAGCCTGCCAGTCCCTAATTAATTGGCAATAAGGGTGGACTTTGAACTATACCCAAGCTGACAATACCTGAGCTGCTTCCTGGTGGGGGCGGGGGGAGACTCGCTGCTTTGCCGGCGGCCTTCCCCCCTCCCTCCTTCTTTCCTGCAGCTCGGGGGAGGCTTGGGAGTTGCAAATATAAGCTGTCCTTTAATTTTTCATTGTCGGAATGTGAGAAAAAATTGTGGCTTATATTGGGGCCAATACGGTATTCTTTTTGTTACCTATGGTAGCTGGGCTTAGTTTATTTTGCTTTCCGCTTCACCTGTATTCTTCATTAGGCATATGCTGAGATGGAAATCAGTGTGTTTTGCGGGATGTGAGCTGTATGGGCGACATATCAGGAAATACATTGAGAAGCACTTGGGAATGATTCAGTGGCCTATCTCCCTGCTTGGGAGGTGGAAGATGTGTTCTTTACATGAGGGATGGAAGAGTCTAGAACAAGCTCTCTCGTGCACTAGGCAGAAGAAATGTCCACAACAAATCTCTCTTTTCAACTGGCTTAGGACCTGGTTTCTAGAGCTCCCGAGCCTTGTGTAAAACCCAGACTGGAACTGCTTCAAAGTCTTGTGAATTGGAGCACGTAAAAGACGGACTGTTTCCCCTTAACATTGCAGTAGGGTCTGCCCTTTCTGGTTTCTAGAAAATATCTATTTCTCCATTAGCCTCTGATATAGATTCTTTTTTTCCTCTGGAGTCTAGTCTCATACATTAGCATCTTCCATAGCAGTCTTTCTGTTTTGTTTTGTTTTTAATATTTTTATTAAACAATTTCAACACAACAAATTGTCAGTCCAAATAATCAATTACATTATTTCCCCCCTCCCCCCCCCAGGACTTCCCTCAGCTCCCCTCTCTGGTTTCTTTGCACATACTGTTCTCTGCATATTATAAAATTGTACATATCCTTGCCTTGTCTATCACATATTCAATTAATAAATTTGTGGATGTTTATTCAAAACCTGCCAAGAAGTCCTTTTGTTGTCTTTTTAAGTAATTTGTAAAAAGCAGTCTTTCTTAACCTTCGCCACCCTGGGCTCTTTTGGGAGAAAGGATGGGATATAAATTTAATAAATGTTAAAATAAATAAAACCTGATGTTCTCCAGATGTTTTGAACTCCATGTCCCATCATCCCTGACCATTGACCATGCTGGCTTGAGCTGATGAGAGCTGTAGTCCACAACTTCTGGAAAAAAACGAGATAAGGAAGCTTTTCTGTAGTACAGTATTGCACTAAACAAATGTTTAATAATAGTACTAGGATTTCCTTCTTTTTTATGGACAGGTGCATAACTGACAGAAATCAACAGGGGCAGCTTCCACCATCACTGTATCTCCCTGCCAGTAAAATATCCAGCTGTTATTTTCTGTCCCTTATACAGCTGCTGAAGTCATGGGGTTTCCAGACCATATAATGGTGCAAGAAAACACAATGGTTGCTTGAAAGGGAAAGGGAACTTACTTATAAATTTTAAGCGCAACTTAATGAAATGATGCACCAGCTGAAATACACCCGTCGGCGCAGGCGATTCCACAAAAACGCTAACTGATTTTGCACGTCAGCGTTTTCAAAGATTGATGTGTCAGGGCAATAACTGAACCTGCCTGAAGCCTTGATTATTGTTTCTACATTCATGAATTTAAAGAAAAGAAGAGAAAGAAGTGACAGACTATAAATAATGCAGCTTGTATAAACTTCAGAGACATCATCCTTCCAAATTGTCATGTCATCTGAACACATCTGACACAAATGTTTTTCAAGTGTTAAGGAATTTGACTTGGATTATTACGCCTTTTCTTTCTCTGCCAACTCCCTTAACAAAAAACGGCTGTTTCCAAATATCTTTGAAATTGGTGGTATCACATGCTAACACAAGTGGTGCCTAAGAACATCAGATGGAAAATCCAAGCATATTAATTACATCATTAAAGTAACGTTTGGTACACCACTGAGATACATTACAATAACAATAACCTTCATGTATAATAAGATACAAAGTCAGCATTCAATGCAGTAGGAGTCTACAACCAAGAGAATCCATGATTGTTTCCTGGAGTGACTGAATAGAGTCAGGAACCAACCCCAGTGTTCTGTTTCCAGTAAAAATGGCATTAAAATTCTATTTATTAAGATGAGTTACGTGTATGGATCTATTTTTCTGTATATAAAGGATTGGCTAAGCGCAAGAAAGACAAAGGAAGATGTAACAGCTGTGGAGGGTGGGAAATGAGGGAACAATCTGAAAGCCGACTCAGCTGGTCTGGAAATGGCAGAGCGAATGGTATAGGAACTCACGCCAGCTTTGAAATTGCCACAACTGAGGTATAGCCAGGTCTAAATGCCACAGCTGACAAACAAAGGAAACATTTGGGTTTCTCCAGACTGTGCAGAGCTCTGTTTGTGTGGTGAAACCATGCAAGACATCTGAAGGCAGCCTTGTTAAGGGAAACTTTTAATGTTTGACTGACTATTGTGTTTTTAATATTCTGTTGGAAGACTCCCAGAGTGGCTGGGGAAGCCCAGCCAGATGGTCGGGGTATAAATAATATATTATTATTATTATTATTATTATTATTATTATTATTATTATTAATCTGGCTGGCTAAGTGGTGGAGAAACACAACTGCAGATTTAAAATGGTAATTGTAATTCATGGGGTATAGGTGCCATTTTTAATTCCTGTTGCCTATTTGTGTTCTTTAATTCATTCTTCTGCTGTCAAAATCATTTCACAATTGCAAAAACTAAACAACAACAACAACAATAGATATGTAAAGAACAAAGTTTGTAAGGGGAAAAGGTTACAAATGCAAGTAAAATCAGAATACAGTGGTACAGTTAAGTACTTAATACGTTCCAGAGGTCCGTTCTTAACCTGAAACTGTTCTTAACCTGAAGCACCACTTTAGCTAATGGGGCCTCCCGCTGTCGCCATACCGCTGGAGCACAATTTCTGTTCTCATCCTGAAGCAAAGTTCTTAACCTGAAGCAGTATTTTTGGGTTAGTGGAGTCTGTAACCTGAAGCGTATGTAACCTGAAGCATATGTAACCTAAGGTACCACTGTATTTGTCAAATACAATATAAAAACACAACTGTAAAGATAAGTTATAGAATTAAGGTCAAGCAATGATGGAAGGAAGTCAGATTTTAACTTACATTTCGAGTTATGTTGAACTGGTGGTGGTGGTGGGGTGAGGTGGTGGGATGATTTGTGTTACTAACATGTACGTATGTGTAAACCTTTCTTTCTTTCTGTTATTTTGTAGAGATAAAAACTTCAATACTACTACTACTACTACTACTACTACTACTACTACTACTACTACTACTAATTTATTATTTATACCCCGCCCATCTGTTTGGGTTTCCCCAGCCACTCTGGGCGGCTTCGAACAAAATATTAAAAATACAATAAAACATCAGACATTAAGAACTCCCCTAAACAGGATTGCCTTCAGATGTCTTCTAAAAGTCAGATAGTTGTTTATTTCCTTGACATCTGATGGGAGGGCATTCCACAAAAAAATTGTCTCCAAAGAGTGTCTGCTGAGCTTAGGACCGTTAAACAGCAGGGGTCAGCAAACTTTTTCAGCAGGGGACAGTCCACTGTCCCTCAGACCTTGTGGGGGGGCCGGACTATATTTTGAAAAAAATATATATGAAATAATTCCTATGCCCCACAAATAACCCAGAGATGCATTTTAAATAAAAGGACACATTCTACTCATGTAAAAACACACTGATTCCTGGACCGTCCGTGGGCCGGATTGAGAAGGCAATTGGGCCAGATCCGGCCCCCGGGCCTTAGTTTGCCTACCCATGTTTAAACAGTATCTATATTATTTAGCCAGAAGAATGGTTGAACTTTAATAACTTTCTGTTGCAAGAAGCTTGGGGTGTATTATGGTGGGGAGGTGATATTTTGTGACATTATCCCTCCCCCTTCCTGGATTTATTTGTTCTTTTATCTTGTTTCGATTCATGAAATTGTTGCTGTTGGCATCCATCTGTCTTGAGAGACAACGGAGCGTGCCTTCGGGGGCGAAGTCAATCTGCTGTGTCAGCAGCACCGAAGCGACCTTCCCAAGGTGCAATCCTGTGCAGTGTGTTTGGAGGTTCAGGGCTGCCCAGGCGACAAGACTCCCTCTGGGTCTCACTGATGTGGCCCAAAGGAAAGCAGGGCAATACGTTTGGCACCAGCTTGGTTGCTGGAGTTGCCGGAAGGAGGTAGACAAGGTGCCATCCAACCATATTAGGGGCTCCACTCTGGATTTGTGTAGGGTTTAGTCCTTATACTTTTCTTCTCCAGGAAATATCCTACAAGGCAGCAGAGGTTTAGGATCAGAGGTTTCCTTCTCCTGGCTGGGCGATCTTCCCAGGTTGATGAGCCCCATTCACCGCTTTTGTAAAATTTGGTGCATTTAATTTTTTATGTGGTACTGAGCTATTGTCAGGAGTTCAGCCTACACTTGAGTAGGACCCTGGCAGATACACATGCCTGACTGGCATGTTCCCTCCCTCCTGGTCTTTCGTTCAGGAGCTTCATAAGCTTTCTTCTGCCCGAACATCACAGCGACCGATGCCAACCGACACCGGCACACTTAGGGATCTGCAGAGTCTGCGCATCTCACGTGACAGACCTCAGCAACTCAGCATTTTGCCTAATCTACTTTATTTACTTATAAACACACACGGAGCACTGCAACATGGCTCCCATTCTCTCTAGCATCAGACAGCAAAGAGGAGAAGAACAAAGGACAGTAGTCCCACTTCACGGAACACAGTAACACAAACATCCTGTTTCCGTCACTTCCCACTCTGTGGAGTCAAAACATATACCGTCATGTAATAGACAAAAATCCCATGACTGCAATCATAGATCAGGAATTCTAATAGCTATGGCCCTTCCATAGTAAGGACTATAGACCCAATCAGGGCTGGATTTAGGTTTGATGAGACCCTAAGCTACTGAAGGTAATGGGGCCCTTTATATGTCCAGCTGTCCTTTCTCAACAACAAACTGCCGCTGTTTTTTGTGTTGAATATATGCTATGTGGTAATTTATGGACCTAATAGCCATTTGCACATAACAAAATATGTATTTTGGCAATGTACATCCAGTTTTTTCCTTTAATTTTTTTGGGGCCCCCCAAGAGAGTGGGGCCCTAAGCTATAGCTTGTTTAGCTTATACGCAAATCTGGCACTGGACCCAATGCCAGGGAATATTTGGGGGTGTGCAATGCATTGAGATGCTTGCTGCCATTCGGAGTGTTGTGGGAAGAGAGGAGCACCTGAGAATCATAGTTTTTCCCCCCCAGGTTTAGAAGTGGGTGATTGCTTCTGATTCATATCAATGCACTTGCTCATTTACATTTTTTACCTCGGCTTTCAAATAAGGATTTTCAAGGTACCCCCTTCAATATAGATTTTAAAAATATACATTACACCTGTTCTGTGCACAGGACTTCTCAAACTCCAGTGATCAGCTGAGCCGTGCCTTTCCCAGATGGCATTTAGAAGACATCTGAAGGCAGCCCTGTTCAGGGAAGTTTTTAATATGTGATATTTTAATGTATTTTTAATCTTTGTTGGAAGCTGCCCAGAGTGGCTGGGGAAACTCAACCAGATGGGCGGAGTACAAATAAAAAATTATTATTATTATTATTATTATTATTATTATTATTATTATTATTTTCAAAAGACAAAAACAAATCACCTGACAACACTGTGACATCAGGTGATTGACAGGTAGGCATCTGCCAAATTTGGTCCTGGTGGGTAGGGGATACAATAATGTGTCTCTCTGGCCAGATCTAGGGGATGCGGGTGGCGCTGTGGGTAAAACCTCAGCGCCTAGGGCTTGCTGATTGCATGGTCGGCAGTTCGAATCCCCGCGATGGGGTGAGCTCCCGTCTTTCGATCCCAGCTCCTGCCCACCTAGCAGTTCGAAAGCACCCCTAAGTGCAAGTAGATAAATAGGTACCGCTTTATAGCGGGAAGGTAAACAGCGTTTCCGTGTGCTGCGCTGGTGCCAGCTCACCAGAGCAGCTTCGTCACGCTGGCCACGTGACCCGGAAGTGTCTCCGGATAGCGCTGGCCCTCGGCCTCTTAAGTGAGATGGGCGCACAACCTTAGAGTCGGACACGACTGGCCCGTACAGGCAGGGGTACCTTTACCTGGCCAGATCTACTTTTGTTGTTGTTGTTGTTTAGTCGTTTAGTCGTGTCCGACTCTTCGTGACCCCATGGACCAGAGCACGCCAGGCACTCTTGTTTTCCACTGCCTCCTGCAGTTTGGTCAAACTCATGCTGGTCGCTTCGAGAACACTGTCCAACCATCTCTTCCTCTGTCATCCCCTTCTCCTTGTGCCCTCAATCTTTCCCAACATCAGGGTCTTTTCCAGGAAGTCTTCTCTTCTCATGAGGTGGCCAAAGTATTGGAGTCTCAGCTTCAGGATCTGTCCTTCCAGTGAGCACTCAGGGCTGATTTCCTTCAAAATGGATAGGTTTGATGTTCTTGCACTTGATGGGACTCTCAAGAGTCTCCTCCAGCACCATAATTCAAAAGCATCAATTCTTCGGCAATCAGCCTTCTTTATGGTCCAGCAGATCTACTTTACTGCCTATGATTTAAAGTTTTGGGGACCTTGTGCTATGCAAAATAGAGGTTGATGGGGGAGAGGAATCAACCACTGACTGATTTTTGATATGCATTGAAATATGCATATTAAAATTTCTATGGCCTTCTTTCTACTCCGTTGTGTGTGCTATCATTTGATCATTGAAATATCCAATATGCCGAATATAAAATACTATGTATTTAATGGACAAAGTTCCAGAAAAGAGCAGGGCATCATGGAGTTCTTTAAGCTAATTCTCATCCAAAAGTTAGGTGGTAGATTCTCTCAGCTAGCTGGCCCTGTTCCATTTCAAGAGGCCTATGATGGAAACAAGAGCCGCAGGAAAGTCTTTGTCTGTTGCCCTCTGCCCAATGATTTGTTCGGCTGAAAAACACTCTTTATAAGAATAAGCCATTAATAACAGATAAGAAAGTATTTGGTACCGTGTGGTGATATATTTCTCTTTCTGCTTTCCTTTTGAACTCCATCTTCCTTGTCTGAAAAGGAAACAACAACAAGAACGAAAAGGAAGTGGGAAGAATGAACAAAGCCAGATGAAAAAGAAGATAGCAATTCAGCTAACCCATATCTGTTTGGAGGTCATCTGAAGGAGCGACTCACGGAAAAGTTGTCAGACACCACAGATTACTCTAGCAAAAGGGAGAGCAAAGGAAACCACAGGAGTGGCATATATTCTCAATACAAAAGGAATCAGGCTTTCAGCGCATTTTGTTCTGTTGCCTCAGGTTGAACCTGACAGGGCAATTTGACTCGGTGTATTTACTAGCACTGTGTTGAAATGGGCCCTCCAATTTCTTGAAAGTTTTCTTCCCCTACAAAAGAGGCCTGCCTCTTTCTGCCTTTTTCTCAGGGTACTTCAGACTTCCATTATAATTCTGGTGGACATGGGAATCCATTTACCTTATCATTTGTTGTTGTTGTTTAGTCGTTCAGTTGTGTCTGACTCTTTGTGACCCCATGGACCAGAGCATGCCAGGCACTCCTGTCTTCCACTGCCTCCCGCAATTTGGTCAAACTCATGTTAGTAGCTTCGAGAACACTGTCCAACCATCTCGTCCTCTGTCGTCCCCTTCTCCTTGTGCCCTCAATATTTCCCAACATCAGGGTCTTTTCCAGGGAGTCTTCTCTTCTCATGAGGTGGCCAAAATATTGGAGCCTCAGCTTCACGATCTGTCCTTCCAGTGAGCACTCAGGGCTGATTTCCTTCAGAATGGATAGGTTTGAACTTCTTGCAGTCCATGGGACTCTCAAGAGTCTCCTCCAGCACCATAATTCAAAAGCATCAATTCTTCAGCAATCTGCCTTCTTTATGGTCCGACTCTCACTTCCATACATCACTACTGGAAAAACCATAGCTTTAACTATATGGACCTTTGTCGGCAAGGTGATGTCTCTGCTTTTTAAGAGGCTGTCTAGGTTTGTCATTGCTTTTCTCCCAAGAAGCAGGCTTATCATAGTGACACCTAAAAAATGTGGCCATTGCTTTGGTTCTCAGGGAAGTCTTTCCTTATACCTTAGACATATCCACAAGGGTTTCTTTAAGCAGCACCCTATTCTTACAGGAAAGAGCAGGTGCAGATGTCATGGGGTTTTCAGGAAATGTTTGCAGCTGGGAAGACCACCAAATGCAGAGTGGATATGGGCAGTGAAATAAAGGATGCTCACAAACACCTTTTAGCCACTTTGGAAGGTGGGTGAGTATAACAAATACCCCACAGTCCTGTCTCACCTTTCTTAATTTTCAAATGCAATTATTTTTCTCATAAATGAAGGAGATTGGCCAAGGAAAACACACCAACCATAAGGTGCTAGGAGGACCAGTGAAGGGCAAGCAGGAGTAAACTCTTCTCTGGGGGCCAGAAGTTTTACACAGTCCTGGCAAACCATTGTTTGGCTTCTTGCAACATGCAAAGTAGGCCAATTGGTTGATTTGAAATATTTCATGCTTGCCGTTTAATCCATAAATATAGCACACGTTTGCAGTCAGCAAAATATACAAACAATAAAGCAGGCTTATCATAATCATAACATTAATGTTACATCTTCGTTAGCATGGGCAGAATTATTGACTGAAAAATAATGACGTACAGAAGTCAACATTGATCGCTTCTTCTAGTCATCTTACACAGCTATGCATTCCTTTCTGTTTAAAGAGATCAAAGTGTAATAGAAATGACCATTTTACAAATTAGAAGACTTCCGCAGAATCTAAGTAACTGGCTAATAAATGAATTTGCTGAAGATTAAAGACCCAGATTGCAGCAGAATATATAATGCCACTCTTTCCCACCCCATTCTGTCTCCTACTTTTTTTTTTAAATTGTAACTATTCTGAATAATAATTACTTAGTTTTGGACATATAACAGTAATTAGGCATGTAGTTGAGCTAGTATACATATAGTTGATAGACCTTCTATATAACATTATTCCACGGATATGCTGTTTCTTTTTATCTTTATAGAAAGTTATAACCTACCCTTGTTTTCAGGAAAGCAAGAATTAAAATGACCTGGGTCTTGCACACACTTTACGTGATATTTGTTTTTGTTTTGTTTTTAAAACCTGTATTTAATTACCATTTTACAGAATGCTGTAGCTGAAACATTCTTTAATATGTTGAGGGAAAATCTAAGAGCTGTTGAAAATGATCCATTGTAAAATTGAAAGCATATGTGCTCAAGAGTGCTTTAATACAGGAAACAGAGAACTAATTTAATGCATTTTGGGCTGCCTCTAAGAAACACTAAGGAGTGAGCTCCACAGAATATAATTGGACTTAATTCTGAGTTGACATGGTTAAAACTGCACTGTATGTGGGATTCAAAGGATGACACGCAATGCTGGGTCTTCCATGTTTACTCCAAGTCTTTCTGACCCTCTCTTTCTACCGTAGCCCTTTTGCACCCCAAAACGCTGATCCTGAGGACTATAAGAGGGGTTTCTGAAACAGGATTCAATGTGGAAAGAAGGGCTGGAGTTGGAAAGCAAAGCAGCTTCTCTCACACCTGTAAATGGGGGCACTTTCTATGTTCACAAGACCTATCTGGAGTACCATTTGCGTGTTCAGACCCAGAAACCTCCCCCCTAAATAAATTCACACTTGACTCAAATTTTGGTTTTGGTTTGTGGCAGAATTTAGGCCACAACTTTATTGATTACAGAAAGTGACTGATTGCATAGACTCTGGTTCGACTAGCTCCCTGCCATGCAGGTAGCGCTGACCCAGGGTTCCAGCATAGGTCAGCCAAGGGTGAACACCTGGATAAGCGGAAAGCCGGGAACGGGCTGTCTCCGCCACCCAAATGTCCCCCTGGACTCAGGCACGGGCACAACCCCCTCTCAGTGTTGACCAAACCACTGAGTCCCTAGATTCCTTTAACGGAATACCCTTCACACATCACCTGGACCAGAGCCTATCCGCAACCTTACAGGTGAAGATTTGCTACGCGGCAGGTGAAACCCAACTGGCAACAGCCAATCAGCCAAGTGGGAGAAATTCCTGCCGTGCCCCTGTCCCAATGACAGATGACACATGACGGCATAGCAAGGTCAATCGCAAAATGCCCTAAAAGTAGGGAGAGGTGGGCGGGTGTTCCAAATGCACATGCCGAAAGAGGAAGCTCTGGGTCATGTGCATGGGCATAAATAGGTCCCTTGAACAATTTGGTCTGCGTCCCATTGGCTAGATTGCACCCAGCTTCGAGGGACCTACCAGTCAGGTGTTGTGGCTGACCAATCATACCCACCCACAACACAGGGTGTTGGTTTTCCAGGACTCACCACAATACGTGCTCTCTTTAAGGGAGGACCTGATATCAACTACAGTAAGAAGTTATTGCCTAGATTTTCTTGTCTTAAGCAGTAAGGAATAGAATTCATTGCATTTGCATGGGTGGTGCCCAACACACGCTTTCCATTAGAACAAGGACTTCTGTTTGAGCAATGGAATTCCCTTCCCTTTCTGCTCTGCACTTCCCCCAAATCTATAACCCACAAGAAAAATGGGGATATTCTGTTTTTTCTCACGAGAGGACAGTGGCTATTTTGGGGCACCGTGATCTCTCGCAATTTTGCATTGCGATTCCCCCCAGAAAAAGTACTTTTGGGTCCACCAGCATTTTTGGACTACAGTTCCCATCATCCCTGACCACTGGTCCTGCTAGCTAGGGGTGATGGGAGTTGTAGTCCAAAAAGTAGTTGGCACCCAAGTTTGGGAAACCCTGGAATTGACAACGCTGGACTAGATAGACTAATAGCAGCTTCATATGCTTGGAGCATTACAAACAAAGTCATGTTTCTTTGCTGCAGATATCCTCCTGGGTTTCTGCTGTACAATATTGCATTTATTTGGGTATTTGTTTTTGTATCAAACGAAACGGCCCATAAGCACATCATAAACATAACATAATCACAATTTTATTTGCTCTATTATAAAATATATGACAATATTGTGTTTATGGTTAAATATAGCCACAAGGACCTTGTACCGGTGCCAGACAAGGAAGTTGTTTTCAATTAAGTACACTGAGTCAGGACTTGGTAAATATACAAGATTATTTATGTATGAGCACGGATTGATGTTTTCAGAAAATGGGCAATAGGCGCATTTGCTCTGCTTTTATTTGGGCTTAAATATCTGAAATTTAGAGAGCAATAAAAATATTGTGTCTGCAATATGAGTCTTCTTGAGCAGTGTTTAGTTAGCCGCTTCCTTCCTTCCTCCTAATATATGGCAATTTCTAACGATCCTTCCAGAGCTTAAATAACAGAATTCAGCACAAATGCATTTGTTGCGAGCAGCAGAAACATAATTTCTCTGGAACTGCAGCTGCTGTAGTTGAAGATTAGGCTCTTACTATCCATTAGGGAGATTACCGTCTCTGCCAGCTGACTTAGTTTTTATACAGCCAGCGATTTATTAGATTGCTTTGCTCTTAAGTGTGATAATAGCCCTTATGCTTAGCAAGGTTTAGAGACTTCCAGTACATTAATAGTTTATGGCAATGACAGTCAAGACACATTTTGTTTACCTAACGAGACAAGCCAAGCTAGGGCTGATGTGTGTTAAAGATTAGCACTTAACTCATGCAGGAACCTGGCCAATTCAGTGCTTTATTGCTTTGCAATGGCCTTTTTGGAATTGCAGTCTAATAATTTACATATTTGGTGCATTAATGCTGTATGCAAACACTGTGTACGACTGAAGTTCTGCAGGAGGCATTAGGAATTGAAAACTTCTTGCCTACCATTTATGACTATCAGCTCGCAGGCACACCCGTTCTGTGATCCTGCTATGTCAGGCAACTGTGACTCCAGGGGCTTATTTGTTGTTGTTGTTTACTAGTTAGTAAATCTTAGGTGCTTCCAGCAGTAGGGCTGGGTGATATTTAGTTTTCAACATCATGTTTTATATCTCCAGCTAAACATTGCAATGCAGTGGTACCTCGGGTTAAGAATTTAATTCGTTCTGGAGGTCCATTCTTAACCTGAATCTATTCTTAACCTGAAGCACCACTTTAGCTAATGGGGCCTCCCGCTGCCGCTGCACTGCTGGAGCACGATTTCTGTTCTCATCCTGAAGCAAAGTTCTTAATCCAACTGTAATGGCTTTATTTATTATTTTTTTAAAAAAATATTTATTGAAATTTTACAGACAAAAGAGGATTACAGAATAAGAAAAGAAAAATAAAATAAAAAGAAAAAAGATACAAAAATGCAAAGAAAAATACAAAATACATGAGGAAATAAAAAACAATTAAAAAACAAATCAATCTTTTCGTATCTTATATTTCAATTACTTGTTTCCTGACCTCCTCACACCTCCCTTTTTTGTATTCCAATTCACATGGTTAATTCAGCAAATCCTTTCCCTCTTTGTATTTATCTTAATTCTATATCTTAACATATTATAACTTTATATTTTCATCTAATTATCAGTCCATTTTTACATATTCTTTTTAACCTTATTGCTAAAGCCACTTCATTTCAATCCAACATCATTTTAGCATTCATTAATTTTACAATGTTTCTGCAAATAGTCTTTAAACTTCTTCCAATCTTCTTCCACCAACTCTTCTCCCTGGTCTCGGATTCTGCCAGTCATTTCCGCCAATTCCATATAGTCTATCACTTTCATCTGCCATTCTTCCAAGGTGGGTAGATCTTGTGTCTTCCAATACTTTGCGATGAGAATTCTTGCTGCTGTTGTTGCATACATAAAGAAAGTTCTGCCCTTCTTTGGCACCAATTGGCCGACCATGCCCAGGAGAAAGGCCTCTGGTTTCTTCAGGAAGGTATATTTAAATACCTTTTTCATTTCATTATAGATCATCTCCCAGAAAGCCTTAATCCTTGGGCACGTCCACCAAAGGTGAAAGAATGTACCTTCATTTTCTTTACATTTCCAACACTTATTACCAGGCAAATGATATATTTTTGCAAGCTTGACTGGTGTCATGTACCACCTATATATCATTTTCATAATATTCTCTCTTAAGGCATTACATGCCGTAAATTTCATACCGGTGGTCCACAACTGTTCCCAGTCAGCAAACATAATGTTATGACCAATATCTTGTGCCCATTTAATCATTGCAGATTTAACCGTTTCATCCTGCGTGTTCCATTTTAACAGCAAGTTACCGACTGTAATGGCTTTAGGGGTTGCTTGTGCATAAGTTGCCACCGCTCTGGGCTAGGTTGGCTGGTTAAACCATTTCTTGCTGGACAGCCATCCACTCTGTGGCTGTTTAGTCACTGGCAGAATCCGTCAGTGGGTGTTTCTTAAACCTTTTCCAACATAAAAGTTGTTTGACGCCCAGTCTCCTCCTACTCTCCCTGCATGGGTAGCAGAGGACCTGTGCTCTCCCCACTGGTGTCCAGTGAAGAGTCCCGGAGCCTGCTCTCTGCTTCCCCCATTGGCCCCCCTCTATCCCTGGTGTTGCGCTGATTTTCTTCCCCAAGCGGAGACCTGCCTCTCTCCCTGCTTGGCCCCTCTCCAGCATCGCTGTGGAGCCTCGCCTCCTCCTCTAGTTCCGATGGCAGTTCCCTGACACCGACATACTATTTTTGGGTTAGCGGAGTCTGTAACCTGAAGCGTTTGTAACCTGAAGCGTATGTAACCCAAGGTACACCTGTATTTAAAGCCCTAAACGACCTCGGCCCAGTATACCTGAAAGAGCACCTCCCCGCCCCCATCATTCAGCCTGGATACTGAGGTCCAGCTCCAAGGGCCTTCTGGCGGTCCCCTTACTGTGAGAAGTGAGGCTACAGGGAACCAAACAGAGGGCCTTCTTGGAAGTGGCACCTGTGGAATGCCCTCCCATCAGATGTCAAGGAAATAAACAACTATCTGACTTTTAGAAGACATCTGAAGGCAACTCTGTTTAGGGAAGTTTTTAATGTTTGATGTTTTATCATGTTTTTAATATTCTGTTGGAAGCTGGCCAGTCAGATGGGTGGGGTATGTATGTATGTATGTATGTATGTATAAATAAATAAATAAATAAATAAATAAATATCACAATGTCTGAAATAAGGATGGAACTTTGTAGAGGCGAATGGTAGGGTTGGGAAATAGCTGGTTTTCAACTTCATGAAATACCACCGGCTAAACATCTCTCTCTCTCTTGTTTGAAATAAGGATGGAACAATGTACAGTGGACGCTCAGGTTGCGAATGTGATCTGTGCGGTAACACGTTCGCAACCCGCAGTGTTCACAACCCACATCTGCGCATGCGCGGGTTGTGATTCGGCGCTTCTGTGCATGTGCAAAGCACGATTTAGCGCTTCTGCGCATGCACGACTACTGAAACCTGGAAGTAACCCGTTCCAGTACTTCCGGGTTTCGGCGGTCCGCAACCCAAAAAAAAGCAACCTGAAGTGCCTGTAACCCGAGGTATGACTGTAGAGGCATTGGCTGACTTCACAGTTTTCCCCACATTGTGATTTTTGTATAGCATGCACACACATCATGATTCGTGATATACTGCCAAGTCAAAAACTATGAAACCGATATCATGAAGTTATGAATTAATGCATTATGGATTTCAAGCTGGTTTGCGATGATATATCGATATATTGCTCAGCACTATCCAGCAGCAAAGTCAACAGCACCACAATTTCCTTAGACACAAACGGCAACACTCTGCTGTTGCCTGTGAATCATTCTGGCTGATGGCAAACAACTTTTCCCTCTGATACTCATGCATGGAATCAATCAATTGACACATGGCAGCAGGAATGGTGTGGCAACATCACCCCACTGAATGCGCATACATTCCATCCATACAAAGGAAGAAGCACGTCCCCGGAAACGGGTTATGGCACATCGCCTATCAGAGGTGGGGTTAAGATGTTTGCATGTAGAGCCCAGATTTACTAGGAGAAGGGTTCACATATCATGGAGGCAGTGGGGGAATTAAATGGGCAATGCGTCTTCCTAGGGACTTTGGCCACTTAGCTAGGTGTCTTGCTTGGCTAGGGAACACCAACATCCAGCAATTCTGTAGAAGGAAACGTGTATCGCCATACTGACTTGTTGCTACCTGTGACCATTGTTAGTTAGTGGCCCACCACCCTTTGTGTATAACAGGTGATGGAGAACAGGTTCTGGCCAGCTGGTAGGATCCCGAGCTCCTCCACAGGCCACTTTGACAGGGGGTTGGACCACCACTTGTCAATCACCTGATGTCACTGTGATGTCAGGCAATCTGCCTTTAAAGGAAAGAGGCAAGTGCTGAGGTGTTATGGGCTTTTCGTAGAAATCTTGTTGGCCACTGTGGAAAGATGGGCTATTGGCCAGATCCAGCAGGCTCTTCTCATTCATGAGCTCAAGCCAAAGGGAAATCCCTGCCAAAAATGGGCTTTGTAAACACTGCCAATCAGCTGATTGGAAGTGCCAATAACCTCCATTTTGGCAGGAATCAGCTCCCCTCCATATTATGGTTTTCAGTGTGCATGCAAGTGAATCAGTGTATCATCTGATACATCTTCTTTGGTGATCACTCGTAGCCGAGTAAGATTGTCTTCCATAAACACGGTCTTAACAGTGAGTCCTTAAGTGACTGTGGAGGCCAATTCTGGATCCACACATCCTTCCACAGTGGGAACATAGGTTTCCAGGTGGAAGTTGATCACGGTGAGGGTTTGACAAGCGTGCCTTCCTCTTGGAACGTTTCTCCCTTTCATTCTTAGTTTGAGCATTTTCAAAGCCCATAACATCTTCGGTAAAGGCTGTTCTCCAACTGGAGCTCTCACAGGCCAGTGTTCCCCAGTTGTCGGTGTTTATACAGTGTTATCTTGGTTTAAGAACAGTCCTGTTTATGAATGATTCGGTTCACGAACTCCGCAAAACCGGAAGTAGTGTCCCAGTTTGCGAACTTTACCTTGGTCTAAGAATGGAATCCGAATGGTGCAAGGGCACCGGCAGCGGGAGGCCTCATTAGGGAAAGCACACCTCAGTTTAAGAATAGTTTTGGTTTAAGAGCAGACTTCTGGAACGGATTAAGTTCATAAACCGAGGTACCACTGTACTACATTTTTTGAGATTTGCCTTGAGAGAATCTTTAAACCTCTTCTGTTGAACACCAGCATTACGCTTTCTATTTTTAAGTTCGGAATAGAGTAGTTGTTTTTGAAGACGATCATCAGGCATCCGAACAACATGACCACTCCAACCATGCACACTGTGTGTGCTAATTTTGGGGAAGGAGATGGGTTCTCAAGCAACTTCTACTAACTCAGATTTGCTTGAAAATATTGGACAGTGTATGCTGTCTTCCCAAGTAAGATTATATTGCAGCCTTCCTGAATAAGACTGGACCCAATTAGCAAAAAAGACAGAACCATAATCAATGGATGCCAAATCTAACTTTTGCATTAATTGACAAGAGTGCTGCCTTATCTATTTTGTATGAGATACTGGGACCAGCAAGGCAACTTTCTTTTTCATCGCTAGGCATTCTGCATGGCGGGTGGCGCATAAAGAGAGCTGCATGATGCTAACGAGCTCTGTCAGTTACTCAGCGCAACCTGATTAGCCAAACTGCAGAACTTCAATAGCAAGAATGATTCTGGTCTTGACCTGCATGAAGTTACACACTCTTCATGGTTTGTTTGGGGGGATGGTAGAGGGAAGGATACCCAGCAACACAGCAGAAGGGAAAGTATAAAAGGGAAAGTTTATTTAAAAAGCTGGGGTTAGGGGAAAATGGCAACGTCAGTGCCAAACTCCATCGAAAGGGCAAGTGTAAGGCCGTCTTATAGATTGCATTCAATTGTTATTTACAAATATTTCCTTTTATTGAAGCTGCAAATGAAGACAAAAATCAATGAGTTCTCTCTGGGGTCCGCAACTGAAAAGGGGATATCATGCCGAGCTGAGTTCTGCTAATGAACTTTTTAAAAAATAGCATTGAGGAGACGCATGGAGAGATGTTGCTTTGATGGTGGTAGCTAATCTAAACATTATTTCTCGGTGCATGGGATTCCGATCTTTTCCAGGAACATTATGTGTGGGCCGTGCATACGATCAGCAGCAATTTCTATCGCCGCGGTGGCATTTCTTCCAGCTGCTGCCTTCATGGAGGAATTGCTGCCATGCATATCCATCAGCACTCAGTTTGCACATTATATTTGGAAATAACAGACGGGTAACAATGGACCCATCTCTCCAACAGGCAGACCACATTGATAATCTAGAGCAAAATTACAGCAGCAAGAGTATTGTTAGCCCAGAAATGGAAGCAAGAAGAAATTCTGATGAAAGAAGAATGGCAGACGAAATTAATGGACTATGCAGAATTGGACAAAATGACAGGAAGGATTTGAAACCTGTGGGACCAGAGATTTACAGAAGATTGGAAGAAGTATATGAATTATTTGAAGAGCAACTGTAACCAACAAATTAGGCTAGTAGGATTAAAAGAAGTTTTGTAAGGAGAAATATACGAAGTGTTACAAAGTAGAAAAAGATAGAGATCTTGGTTATGAGTTTGAACTGTAATAGGGAAAATAAGAAATGCATACTAAGAGATTAGATTGGAAAATTTTCAGGCAGGATTGATGGAAGTCAAAAAAATTGAATAAGATGTAAAAGTATGTTTAATTACTGTTGAAAATGATATGTTAAAAAACTAATAAAATGATATATATATATATATGAGATAATCTAGAGCAGGGGTGTCAAACTCAAATTCATCGGGGGCCGCATCAGCAGTTTGGTCACCCTCAAAGGGCCGGTTGTATCTGTAGGACTATGTGTCCACTCTTTATTATCATAAATTATTGTCACTGCATTCAATTATTACTGTTTTTTGTAATAATGTAAGTAATAACTAGCTCTGAAAGCAGAAACATAATCAGAATAATGGCAAGTATATATTCAAACGTACCTGAATGCATGTAAAGTGGAGGTTTCCAGTGTAGAACGGCCGGCGCCGCTAGAGGGCAGACGTTCTCTGGCTTGTAGGCTGCCGCGCATGCGCTGAAGAGGCGGCTTTCTTGTGTAAAAAAAAAAAAAGCGAGAATAAAAGGTGAAGGCTGGCGGCCGGCGGTGGCTACACGGGCCACATGACAAGGTCTGGCGGTCCGGATTCAGCCCGCGGGCCTTGTGTTTGACACTCGTGATCTAGAGCAAAATTTCAGCAGGCAAGCTGGTAAAGAAGGGGAAACTGGAGACCAAGGCCTACGGTTCAAAGGGCTGGGCTTCACCTGAACTGGGATGGAACCAGACTGCTGGTGCTTAAGTTCAAAAGGGAGGCAGAGCATCCTATACTGTGATCATGGGGTGGCTGGAGAGAAGCCACCAGGGTAGGATGTGAACCAATGGCTTCAAGATACAAGACCCTCTCGGTAGGTGGTACACTATCCTTTATGAGAGGTTTTTAGGCAGAGGTTGGATGGCCACCTGTCATGGTTGCTTTAGTTGAGATTCCTGCATTGCCGGGGGTTGGACTAGATGACTCTCGGGTCCCTTCCAACTCTGCAATTCTAGGATTCAACTGTGTTAACAAGAACAAAACAACTCAATAATAAAAAGGTTGACTAAAGATGACCTTTTCTTGAAGCTAAAGTTTATCAACACATATCGTTGAAACTATGCAATTATTACGAACAGATTCAATAGAGATTCTTAAATATTTATTTATTTAATGAAAATAGTTATAATCCATACTTTCGGAAAGTAATGGGCATGATAATGAGCTTCCAGTCTAAGGTTTGATCTCTCTGGACCCCCAGCCCCATGGAAAGTGTCTCCATTTCTCTCTCTGCCCCCTATGTGGACCCCACTTACACTGAACCTGTCACCCTTGTTGCAATAAAATAAAATAAAATAAGAGCAGTCAAATGAAGAGTTCTCTCCCCCCCCCAGCATTAAATGTTTTAAGAATTGTCACCATATCCTTCACTCAGTCTGATTTTTGATGGTTCAAAAATAATGATTTCCAATCAGCAATGCAAGCAGAAGCAAATGTCATGATTATGTCCTTGCATTTCTATTTCAAGATAAAACAACTATATGTAAATGCATATGCCAATTAGACATAAGCCTGAGGGCCTGGCAGGTTTCTAGTGTGGCCCCCGTGGAGGAATATGTGGATAGCCTTGTTGCAAGGGATGTGAAACTAGTTAGCTTGCAAAGCTTGAGGGCAGAACGGATTGCTGACAGAGCACAAGAAACTGATTGAAAACATCCTGATATTTAACCCACATTTCAGACTGCTTTTGAGATAATTCTATACGTTTTGTCAAATGTTTGTTTGGTATCAATCTGCAGGCCTGGACATCTTCCTTCCACTTACTCCGGCTATGGGAAAGTGGAAGCCAAGTGGAGAATAGGATTGGCCCAGACATCTTGCTCCCAGAGGCAAAGGACAAGATGGCGCCCACCTCTATCCCATGTGCTGCTGTTGTTTAGTCGTTTAGTCGTGTCCGACTCCTTGTGACCCCATGGACCAGAGCACGCCAGGAACTCCTGTCTTCCACGGCCTCCCGCAGTTTGGTCCAACTCATGTTGGTAGTTTCGAGGACACTGTCCCACCATCTCGTCCTCTGTCATCCCCTTCTCCTTGTGCCCTCAATCTTTCCCAACATCAGGGTCTTTTCCAGGGAGTCTTCTCTTCTCATGAGGTGGCCAAAATATTGGAGCCTCAGCTTCGTGATCTGTCCTTCCAGTGAGCACTCAGGGCTGATTTCCTTATCCCATGTGCAGAAGCCGACTGAACTGGCTGTTGACTCTTACTTCAACACTGGTGCTGGCATAGCATCTTCCAGTACAGCTTGAGGGCGGTGGCCTAGTCTAGAACATGTATTCTTGTGCCATGCATAGCTCTGATCTCCAGCTGGTGGACTTGGGAGATGAGACCAAGTGGTAGGGGTACACTGTGCTGCCTCCTGGTATCTGCTGTCTGAGGTCACTGCCTCATCTTGTGTAATTACACCTGAAGGAGTGTCTCCACCCTCATCACTCAGCCCGGACACTGAGGTCCAACGCTGAGGGCCTTCTGGCAGTTCCCTCACTGTGATAAGTGAGGTTGCAGGGAACCAGGCAGAAACCCTTCTTGGTAGTGGCACCTGCCCTGTGGAACACCCTCCCATCAGATGTCCAGGAAATAAACAACTATTTGACTTTTAGAAGACATCTGAAGGCAGCCCTGCATAGAGAAGTTTTATTCTGTTTTTAGTGTTCTGTTGGGAGTCGCCCAGAGTGACTGGGGAAACCCAGCCAGATGGGAGGGGTATAAATAATAAAATAATATTATTATTAATATTGAATTTATATAAGAGTAAGACCAGAGAATTGATGCTTTTGGATTATGGTGCTGGAGGAGACTCTTGAGAGTCCCATCAAGTGCAAGAAGATCAAACCTATCCATTCTTAAGGAAATCAGCCCTGAGTGCTCACTGGAAGGACAGATCCTGAAGTTGAGACTCCAATACTTTGGCCACCTCATGAGAAGATAAGACTCCCTGGAAAAGACCCTGATGCTGGGAAAGATGGAGGGCACAAGGAGAAGGGAACGACAGAGGACGAGATGGTTGGACAGTGTTCTCGAAGCTACCAGCATGAGTTTTACCAAACTGTGGGAGGCAGTGGAAGACAGGAGTGCCTGGCGTGCTCTGGTCCATGGGGTCACAAAGAGTCGGACATGACTAAACGACTAAACAACAACAAGAAGACCAGTGCTGGTGGGGAAGGTGAGGAACAGGAGGCAACCCCAAATCTATAACCTGCCTGACTCTACACATTAAAATCCAAAAGCTGCACATTACCACCTTTACTGGAGAAGGTATCTGAATTTTTAAATCTATGTTATTAAAGGAATCGTTGATGTTATGAGCATGCCATTGCACTATGTGATACTAATAACAAATGGCAATTGAAGAACTGGATGAAATATAGTTGTCTTGGAGTTATTTAAATTTTAACACAGTAAGACACCACCCCACCATATGACTCTATGTTTAATTTCAAAGTAAGATTAAGCTCTGTTTCTGTAACACCTGCCCAGCTGTTCCATTAGGATAAGCACCACACAAAATTATATTATTTGAAAATATGCTGTTTAAAGGGGCGTGCATGTTCTGTATTGAAAACAGTGTTGATTTACAATAGTTTTAGAGTACCTCTTGCTTATTTTAGATTAAATCCAGACACCTGTACAAATAGAATGGAGGTAATATGAGAATTGAATTATTCTCCAGATTTTGATTTTGCGGTTGAAACACATCTGTGTGCTTTCCCCTGCCAAAATCTTCCAACTAATTAGTCTAAATGTGTGTGACCTGTAACAGAAAACATGTGGGGAATTAAGTAGAGCTGAAGAGTCGCAAGGGACCTGTCTGCAGGACCAGAAAGATTGTATATGCTCATGAACAGTGGCCCTTTCTTCATGGAAATTCCACAACCTGGACCACAGAAAGTTCCTCTGCATGAACTGGTAGACTTGATGAGGTTTTATGATGGGAATTATGCATTCTTGGGGTGATATTATCACAGAAACCAGAATATGCCAGATCCACCACAATGGTTCCTTTTTTAAAGCTTTAAAAACTGCCCCCCAGGTCATTGTTCAGATGTTGGTGGTCCAGTTAACAGAACCAATGGTCAATGAATCTTCAACGACATTCCAAGTCTGACAACATTCAAAGGGAACCACACAGGGCACCTGTGGGCTATTGGCTCCTGATTGGTGATCTTTTATTGATTCGCTGATTGTTTTCTTGACTAGGATGGCTGTTGTTCATTGTTTTCACTGAGAGTCATCAGGAGAACTTTGCCAAAAAGTGGGCTTCAAATCTAAATAATACACAAACAAGTGAGCCCTTCATAAAAAGACCTGCATTGGATATATGGAAAAGCAGAAGAAGACATATATGTTCATCTTTGTGTAATCTACAGTACAGATCTCATTTTTTAACTTTCTCTCACTCACTGCATCACGAAACCATTTAAGGGGAAAAAATGTGGAACGTTAACAACATTTTCTAGAATGAGAAATTCCTACAGACAACTAAAAATGAAGCCAGTTATTCATATAGGGTATTCATATATATATATATATATATATATATATATATATATATATATATGGATCTTTGGGAAAGAACTTCAAAAGAATGTATAACCGAAGTATGAAATGTACCATAAAAATTTTAATACACGACAAGAAAAACAAAAAGTCATGTCAGGAAAATGTTTTCAAATTTGTAGCACCTCTTTATTTCTCAGGAAAATTTCCAAAGTATACAATGTAAGAGGTAAAACCTTCCTCGGAGTAGTTTGGTTTATTGAGTTCTCTGTGCCTTGAAATCCCAGGAGACTCCTATAAAGATGTATTACATCATAAAGAAAATGAAGGATAGTAACCCATGTTATTAAACTGTCAACATACATTATATGACAATTTGTCCACAATCCAGTTCAACTTAAAGCCTTCACGTTGGCTGTAACTTTAAAGAGCAAGACTACTCAGTAATCAACAAAAGCCTAAGGTACTTGGAGGAGGAGGGAATGTTGAAATAATTGCCCTACTGTTCCACTGCATTATGTGTGAATTTCATTGATTCCTGTACTGCAAAGTCTCATCCAATACATGGGAGAATTCAGAGGGATTACTGCTTTAAAGGCTTTTATTAGCTGCACAGTAGATTTCTCATTTCATACCATATTAATAATGGTTTATTGCGATAGTACTAATGAAAAATAAACATTAAAGCCTCGTGCTTTTATAACTTCCACATGGATATTTAAGAAGAAACCTGGGGGGGGGGGAGTGCTGCTTTTTGGGGGAGGGGAACACCCACCCATTTAATATCAGGAACCAACTAGCAATTCTGTAATGAGGGTGCTTAAGCTGGCCCTAGGGACGCGGCTGGCGCTGTGGTCTAAACCTCTGAGCCTAGGGCTTGCTGATCGGAAGGTCGGCGGTTCAAATCCCCGCGACGGGGTGAGCTCCCGTTGCTTGGTCCCAGCTCCTGCCAACCTAGCAGTTCGAAAGCACGTCAAAGTGCAAGTAGATAAATAGGTACCACTCTGGCGGGAAGGTAAACAGTGTTTCTGTGTGCTGCTCTGGTTTAGCCAGAAGCGGCTTAGTCATGCTGGCCACATGACCTGGAAAAACTGTCTGTGGATAAACATCGGCTCCCTTGGCCAGCAAAGTGAGATGAGCGCCGCAACCCCAGAGTTGTTCGCAACTGGACTTAACTGTCAGGGCTCCTTTACCTTTAAGCTGGCCCAAGAATATTTACAATTGAGATCTCTGCTTAAACAAGTGACAAGAGAGTCTGCTTGTTTATGAGAGGCTGGTATACAGAGCATTGGGTTCAGGGATCCACATTCAATTCTATGCCAGCGTTGAAGTTTAATGAGGACTCATGTGAGCCGATGGGTTATTATTGCCTCCTTGTGATCTCTCCTGTGTATGGACTCACATGGTTAAACAAGGGATCTATGAATGTGGAGCTAACAGGAGCCAGTGTGTATTTTCACGATTATGGCAGCTGGAAAATGTGTTGCGAAAACAGGCTGTTGGCCATGGCAGGCGTTAACCGTGCACATCCCATTTCACAAGCGTGTCTGGAGCAGTGCAATTGTGTACACGGCAAAGATTGTACAGAGAAAATATGTGACTGCAGCTCATGTGTGAAGCGGGTCCTTGCGGTTCTGGGTCCTTTGCTTTGTCTCAGCCTCTATCAAAGGAATGATTGTGGTAAGTAAGAGATGTGTCGTCGTCAGTTAATCAGCTGATAACAGAGATTATGACTGGGCATAAGAAAGAAGGCAATCCCAGGGATGTGTGTTTGCTTCTCCCAAGTCTTAGGTGTGCAAATACTCTGTAGGCAAACTGGCTTGCACTGAATCAGACCATTGGTACGGGAACTCATCATGAACACCTCCCTTGTTCTCTTAGAATGGCAATGACACCAACGTGGTGCTGGAACTGAATTTCAGTGGGGGGGAAAGGCCTGGACACATCCAAATAATTGCATAAAATCATATGCTTGTCCATATGCTCAGCATCTTAAAAATATGAAATGACCTCAAACAGAACTGAACTCAAGTTATTTCCCTTTATATGGACTCCATTACAACACAAGGCTATGCTCTCTCTGAAGAAAGAGCTATCATTAGCACACCATTTGTCTTCAGCGGCTTGAGAAAAAAGAACCCACTGCCACAAAATGGAGATTTGCAACTGAATACCTTTCTCATGTGATTCAAGCACCATGTGAGAGAGCAGCAGAGATATATTTTCAGTTAATAATCAACCAGTTAGGCACTCAGAGAGCCTTACTTAGCTTCATTGGAATTTTCCATGTTTCCTTTAGCAATACACATACAGAGCTATTTTCCATTTCAATGTACAATTAAACAGTTATACTTAACAACCTTCTGCCTGCTTGGTTAGCGAGATTGTAGTGCAGTATGGTGTACGAACACTAACAAAATCCCTCTTCTATCTCTCTGGCCCAACACCACAAATAGTCCCTCAAACGCAGACACTGGTGAGGGATATTATTTAATGGATGATTGCTACCTGTCCCTCAGATCTGGAATGGTGCTGCACCAAGTACCAAGGCAGACACACGTAAGGTAACATATCTTATACTTTGGGGCATATTTTTCCCCCTCCAGCAGTTCTCACAGCAAGGAGCTTACGAGCCATGTATGAAAATAATAAATGGCTAAGGAGCAAAACCCTTTATTTACAATTTTCTTGAGTTGGACTGTGGCTTAACGTCTGTCACCAATGAGAAATTACAGCATGCAGCGCTCCCCTGCCAAGGGAAGTGTCTGCAAAGGCATATAAAGTATATTTAAAATCGAATATTTTTGGAAATTCCAAACTTCTGGTTGGTTCTTACTTACATAACATCCCAGGAGGCCCCAACACTTCACTCAAGGAAATGGCAGCTATTCTGGTGGAAAAGGATGGAAGAGGGAAGAAAGGAGAGACTTCTGAGGCGCTTGTGGAAAGTTATTTTTCTTAGCGCTTGGATTACGAACCATAATATTTTGTTCTGTTCAGATGAATATCTAACAATGGTCACTGAAAATATCATGGCATTCATATATGATATACAATGCAAATGCAATATAATATCTATTGCCTCAAATTATTATTTAGGCACACATTTCATACAGTGTTTTTGTGTGGCCCCTTTGTGCTCTGTGAGGCATTGCTGTGCTTATCAGCTTTGATGTATGTGGCCAACCACTTTTTGCAAATAAGGTTGTGTAGGTGCTTAGACTTTTTAAGCTGCTTTCCTGCTTTTTTTCCTGTTGAATGCAGATTATAAGACTAGCAAAAATGAAGCTGACAGTCTGGCTGATGGCCATGTGGCCTGGTATACCTGAACCTCCTTTACTCACTGCTGAGTGGCCCCGATCCTGAAATGCCATTCGAGAGACATTTGGTGTTTCGGTTTGTCTTCACATACTGAAAAACGCTCTCTGTGTTGATGTCAGGATGCTGTCAGCCGCTCCTAGCTGGTTGCCCAGGAAAGTATAAAGACAAGGGAAGGTTTCTTATGGTCCTTTATTCATTTCAAACTTTACAGAGAGCGGCTATAGAACCCAGCCTCTTGGATAATGGCATTGTCCTGAGTGACTGTCCACCCACCATCTCTCCCTCTTCCTCATTCATCATCATCTCCTCTATGGGTGCTGCTACATACCATCTATCTTTGAGCTCTTTGCTCTCCTACTTTTAAGGCTCGCCGGGTTCTGGAGATGGAGGGTCTGGAATGCTTTCTAGTGACACTGTGTCAGCTAGCTGCTGCTCCGACTCTGCCTGCTCCTCCTCTCCCACGATTTCCCAGCTTTTTCCCCTCATCTGCCTCTGAGCCGTGACCTCCTGCAAACCACTGCTGTAAATCTATACTGTCTTCCTCCTCCTCCTCCCTGGAAGAGTCAGGATGGGGAGGTGGTCTCGGCTTGGCAACTGAAAAAAAGACAAAAATTAAATACAATTACAAACCTGGAAGTAGAAGGAAAAGACATAAACAATCCAAATGAGATTAGAAATTGTTTTCAGAAGTACTTCAAGCAATTATATGCACAAGGGCCACAGAATGAAAGGGACATTGATGGATTTTTGAAAACAAATGGATTACAAAAAATTTCACAGGAAAGTAAAGTACTGTTGAACTGTAAAATAACAGATCAGGAGATAGAAGGTGCCATTTTAAATATGCAATTGGGCAAATCTCCGGGACCGGATGGACTGACTTCCAGATACTATAGATCCTTGAAGGACTGGATAATACAATCTCTGAAGGAAGTCTGCAATGAGATTTTGGAAGGGAAAAGGGCACCAGAATCGTGGAAAGAGGCCTACATTACACTTATACCGAAAACAGAGACTGAAAAGACCCAACTTAAAAACTACCGTCCCATATCCTTATTAAATGTGGATTATAAAATTTTTGCTGATATTTTGGCCAAGAAATTGAAAAGAGTATTGATTGAAGAGATACATAAGGACCAAGCGGGCTTCCTCCCGGGAAGACACATATTTGATAACTTGAGGAATGTAATTGACATCTTGGAAAAGTTAGATGTGAACATAAATACTAAAGCTGTTTTGATATTTGTGGACGCGGAGAAAGCCTTTGACAACATTTCTTGGAGTTTTATGAAAAAGAACTTACAGGGTATGGGGGTAGGCCAAGGTTTTGAAAATGGTATAAGTGCAATATATTCTGAACAAAAGGCTAAATTAATTGTAAATAATGTGGTTACGGAACAATTTAAGATTGAAAAGGGGACACGACAAGGGTGCCCAATCTCCCCTCTACTTTTTATATCGGTCATGGAGGTTTTGCTGAATATGATTAGAAGGAACCGGTTGGTTAAAGGCATACAGGTCGGAGCCAAACAGTACAAATTGAGAGCATTTGCAGATGACCTAGTCTTGACGTTACAGGAGCCAGAATCTAGTACTAAAAGAGTTTTAGAATTAATTCAAGAATTTGGTCAGGTGGCAGGATTTAAACTGAATAAGTCCAAAACAAAGGTTTTAGAGAAAAATTTGACATTGTTTGAAAAAGAGAAATTTCAGAATGAAACAGGTTTGACTGTGGTGAAGAAAGTGAAATATCTGGGGATTAATATGACATCTAAAAATGGGAATTTATTTAAAAATAACTATGAGAAATGCTGGTTAGAAGTGAAAAAAGATCTTGAAATATGGTCAAATTTGAAGCTTTCCTTGATGGGTCGAATAGCAGCTATAAAGATGAATGTATTGCCTAAAATGTTATTTTTGTTTCAAACATTACAAATTGTGGACAAGATGGATTGTTTTAAGAAGTGGCAGAAAGACATTTCTAAATTTGTCTGGCAGGGCAAGAAGCCCAGGATAAAATATAAGATTTTAACTGATGCAAAAGAAAGGGGTGGTTTTGCCCTGCCAGACTTCAAACTTTACTATGAATCAGCAGCATTCTGCTGGTTGAAAGACTGGCTGCTTCTTGAAAACACAGACATTTTGGACTTAGAAGGCTTTAACAATGTTTTTGGATGGCATGCTTATTTGTGGTATGACAAGGTTAAAGCCCATAAAGCATTTAAAAATCATATTGTCAGGAGATCTTTGTTTAATGTTTGGATCAGATACAAGGATTTATTGGAAAATAAGACCCCAAGGTGGTTGTCACCAATGGAAGCGAAAGCCCAGAAAAAGCTCAATATGGAGGCCAAATGGCCGAAATATTGGGAAATTCTGGAACAAGAAGGAGACAGATTGAAATTGCAGAGCTTTGAGAAACTAAAAAACAAAGTGCGAGACTGGCTTCATTATTTTCAGATAATGGAGGCTTATAATTTGGACAAGAAAATTGGCTTCCAGGTGGAAAAATCTAAATTAGAAACAGAAGTGCTAGAACCTAAAACTAAGATCATGTCAAAAATGTATAACTTGCTGCTGAAATGGAATACACAGGATGAAACGGTTAAGTCAGCCATGATTAAATGGGCACAAGATGTTGGACATAACATTATGTTTGCTGACTGGGAACAGTTATGGACCACCGGTATGAAATTTACGGCATGTAATGCCTTAAGAGAGAATATTATGAAAATGATATACAGGTGGTACATGACCCCAGTCAAGCTTGCAAAAATATATCATTTGCCCGACAATAAATGTTGAAAATGTAAGGAGGTTGAAGGTACATTCTTTCACCTTTGGTGGACGTGCCCAAAGGTTAAGGCTTTCTGGGAAATGATTTATAATGAAATGAAAAAGGTATTTAAGTATACCTTCCTGAAGAAACCAGAGGCTTTTCTCTTGGGCATACTTGGCCATTTGGTGCCAAAGAAGGACAGAACTTTTTTTATGTATGCTACAACGGCAGCAAGAATACTTATAGCAAAGCACTGGAAGACGCAAGATCTACCCACTCTGGAAGAATGGCAGATGAAGTTGATTGACTGTATGGGACTGGCAGAAATGACTGGCAGAATCCGCGACCAGGGAGAAGAGTCGGCAGAAGAAGATTGGAAGAAATTTAAGGACTATTTACAAAAATACTACAAAACTAATGAACTTTGAAAGATGTTGGATTGAACTTATGTGGTCTCTAGCTGTTATGATAAAAATAACTGGGATTAATCGTCTAACATTGTATATGCCATCAAATGCCAACAGTGTCCTTCAGCTCTCTATATTGGACAAACAGGCCAAACCTTACGCCAAAGAATAAACGGGCATAAATCGGACATCAAGAATCACAAGACAGAGAAACCAGTAGGAGAACACTTCAATCTCCCAGGACATTCTATACAAGATCTCAAAGTAGCTGTATTACTACAAAGGAATTTCAGAAATAGACTGGAAAGAGAAGCTGCTGAATTGCAACTCATTACCAAACTTAAAACCATGGAGAGACCTGGTCTGAACAAAGACATTGGATTCTTATCTCATTATACATGACAAAGCCATTTTTCACCTTCTCACCCCTTGCTTTTTCCTGTAAGACCTATTGCAGTCGTTAAGAGTCGTCAACAGGCTCATCACAGGTATCTGCCAATCACCCATTCCCACCACCCCTCTGAGTAATACCCCTCCCCACCTTCTCACTATATAGAAGGATCTGGCAACTTCTGTTTCAGTGTATCTGAAGAAGTGTGCATGCACACGAAAGCTCATACCAAGAACTAACTTAGTTGGTTTTTAAGGTGCTACTGGAAGGAAAAAAATTTTTTTTTGTTGGGATTAATATGGTTTAAGTCATAAAATTTAAAAAGTTGATTGGAAAATAAGGTGTTAGTTAAAAGGAATGTTAAGAGATTAGGATTTGCTGGATTAACAACTTGAACTAGAAAACAAGAAGGGGAGGTATGAGGAAGTCAAAGAAACATGTTATTGAAAAATTGTCATTGAAACTGATTTGTTTTTAATATTTTTCTTTTTCTTTTTCTTTTTGTGTTTGTATAAAATTGGAAAATTCAATAAATATTTATATAAAAAAAAAATGATGGGGAGGTGGTCTCCACCATTCCTCCTCTGCCCAGTCTCTGGCAGCTGATGAGACTAACATGGTGGGGTTTTGTTTTTATAAATGCAGTACGCTAAATTTCAGGCCAGGACAGAAAATTGGCACTGATGTTGGAAGAATGGCAGATGAAGATGATGGACTATATGGGACTGGCAGAAATGACTGGCAGAATCCGGGACCAGGGAGAAGAGGCGGTGGAAGAAGATTGGAAGAAATTTAAAGACTATCTACAGAAATATTGTAAAATTAATAAATGTTAGAATGATGTTGGATAGAAATTAAATGGTTTCCAGCTGTAATGCTTCAAGAATATGGAAAAAGGGTATAAATAGGTTAAAACATAATTAAAATGATGTTGGATTGGAAATAAGTGGTATTTGTAACAAAGTTAATAAGAATATGCAAAAATGAATTGATAATGGATGAAAATACTGAGTTATAAAATGTTAAGTTATAGAGATAAGATAAACGAAAGAGGGTAAGGATTTGCTGATTTGATTATTTAAATGGGAATACAAGAAGGGGAGGTGTGAGGAAGTCAAAGAAACAAGCAAATGAGTTTTAAATTATGAAAAAGAATTGTTTTTAATTTTTTGTATTTTTTCTGTGTGTTTATTCTTATTTTTTTGTGTTTTTTATTATGTGTTTTTGTATATCTGTTTTTGTAAAATCTTAATAAATATTTCTTTAAAAAAAATTGGCACTGATGCAATAATAATGGGGGGGGGGAGCTAGGGAAAGCTATGGAACAGTCCTTGTTGAAGTGTTGCCTAGATGTTGTTGACAGCAGCGAGCGTATGGAGTGGAACTTCCCTGCAACGCTGCAGAACAATTAATCAATCGGGGAACTGGATGGAGCCACAGAGGCACTGTTGTTATGCTTGGGATACTTAAGAGAACGACAACCAGGGACCTGGAAAAGAGTTAAGAGCTTCGGACATAAGATCTCCACGTTGATGGACTATATGGAATTGACGGAAAGGACTGGCAGAATCCGAAACCAGGGAGAGGAGATGGTGGAAGAAGATTGGAGAATTTAAAGTTTATATATAGAAATACTGTAAAATTAATGAGTGATAAAAAAATGGTGGAAAGAAATTTTATGGCCTTAGCAGAAATATTATAAGGAGTTAAGCATATGTAAGTATTTTAGTCTTAATGAAAAATAAGGTTAAAAAATATGTTAAGATATTTATAATATGATAGAAAATAGAGAAAGATGGAAAGGATTTGCTGAAACAATTAATAGACGTAGAATACAAAAAGGGAGGTGAGAGGAAGTCGAGGAAACAAGGGAATGAAAGAGTATGGAAAAGGTGTGATGTATGTTTTTAAATGGTTTTTGTTTTGTTTTGTTTAGGGTTAGGGTGGGTTGGGGTTTTGTTTAGTTTAGTTTAATGTGTTTAGTTTAATGTGTTTAGGTTGTGTTTTGTATTGTTTATACATTGTATTGTATTGTTTCTTTTCCTTTTTTTGTTTTTTTCTCTCTTGTCTTTTTTCCTTGTCTTTTCCTTTTCTGTAATCTTTAAAAGTAATAAATATTATTTTTTTAAAAAAAAGAGAACGAGAACCTATGATCAATCTAGAGACACACATATTGCTGGCGGGCGTAGTGGGTTACCGCTGTGAGAGTTTAGCAGGATCCTCCAACACGCTTGTGGTCTGGGAAAAGCGCTCTGACTTTGAGCCTGCCAGCTACTCAGCAAGATCTCTCTGCAAATTCCTCGAGAGTGTGTTTGGAGGAGATGTCATCTGGCTTTGGGATGGAAAAACCTCACCTTGATGTGAAATCCTATATGCCGCAACATCTTGCTCCTGGATGACAGCCCTGGGAGCAAATGGTCTGTGCGCAGGATTTCAGGAATAACCGTTCTCTTTTTAATCAGGTTGAAGGAAGGATTGACAGAGACAAAGATTAAGGCCTGCACTTCTCTCTTATCCTTCCTGAAAACAGCAGGACTACTCCTGAGAAAGTGGCTTGCAGAAATCAGTCTAACAGCTGGCAGCCCTATTGAACTCAGATTTAAGCTGACAGAGGCCAGTTAACTGGCTGTGGTAATGTCTCATGCAGTCTCCTTGAGGCAAAAGCAGATGTTAAGTCTTGCATCCCCTTGAGGCAAAATAGAATAACAGAATTCCATTGGGGAGGTCCAAAATTGTTTTTATGAAAGGATTTCTGGGAAGCTTTATGTTTACAGTGGTACCTCGGGTTACAGACGTTCCAGGTTACAGATGCTTCAGGTTACAGACTCCGCTAATTCAGAAATAGTATCTTGGGTTAAGAACTTTGCTTCAGGATGAAAACAGAAATTGCGCGGCAGCAGCAGCGAAAGGCCCCATTAGCTAAAGTGGTACCTCAGGTTAAGAACAGTTTCAGGTTAAGAACGGACCTCCAGAACGAATTAAGTTCTTAACCCAAGGTACCACTGTACTTATATTCACAGCACAGGATAATTTAAATTTAAAAAAGATTGCAAAGTCAGAGCCACCCAATGATTAAGAGGACATTTCGACTTGCACCAAACTGCATACATTCCAGTGCTGCCAGTTTCCAAGAGGTCTGCAAACTTCAGGTCTAACAAATAAATGTTTCTTTCTGATTGGATGATATCAAAGTAGCATGGGACCCAACTTGGCAAAGGCAGGTCCCATGCCAACATATGAATGGACATATTCACGTTGTTAAAAAAGTTGGGTGTTTCCCCCTCTCTCTGCCCAGCGGTGGCAAGAGCCCAGGGGGTTTGAGGCACTCGCCCAGGGTCTGTGGTCCTTTAAAGAACCGAGACACGGTGGAGACTGTTGTAGCTTTAAGAAATATGGCTTATTCACCTATTTGCACCTCCAGTCTGCATGAAGGGAGTTCATAGCTTGGCTATTTCAAGAGAGGCTCCTCCCCCACGACAGTGCAACCGAGACATCTCTCTCAGCCTACCTGCAGCCAGCCTGCCCAAGATGGATCCCAGGAACCCTTGCTAAAGGCTCTCTGCCTATCATCTCGCACCCAGTTACCATGGCAACCTTCCAAACCCCTGTCTGTGTTCACACCTCAGGGCATGAGAGGACAATTCTCTTGCCTTGCCAATGGCCCTCAGTGGCCCTGTATTGTTTCTTAATGGCCCTAGCTTGGCCAGGTCGTTTTGCATAGGCTAGCCCCGGAATTTCTCTGCAGCTTGTGTTTCTCCCTTCACACCCCAAATAATCAAAAATCCTACCATTTATTAATTATAGGGTTTGTGGAGGGGAAGTTCCCCCTCTCAAATCTATAACAATTTAAAAATAATAATACTTTATTTATATATTTATTTATTGATACACATCATATGTTCAGGTGGTGTAAATAAAAGACATAAGTTTGAATATTCAAGCTATAAGTTAAGCACATCATGTATTTTCCACATTTAACATTGCATTGTATACCCACATTAAACCATCATCATCATAATCAAACCTTTTATTGGCATCACGTACAACAGCCAAAACAAATCAATACAGAATTACCACTTCCCCAGTAGCACAAAACATTTGCTAAAAGAAAGGAGGCAGAGCAGTCTATCGTCACATCTCTTGGTCTCCAGGGAGATCAGACGTCTGCAGTGCATTTCGACGACAAAAAACCAAATAGAGATATTTAGCCACTAACTTGATGAGCTCCTGATCATATTAAACCATATACAGTTGCATCTTTCCTCTTCCCAGTATGCCCCAGTGACTTCCCTCACCCCGTGCATGGCATCCTTAATACTTCTGTGGTGTAGTGGTTAAGAGTGGTGGACTTGTAATCTGGTGAACCGGGTTCGCTTCCCCGCTCCTCCACATGCAGCTGCTGGGTGACCTTGGGTTAGTCACACTTCTCTGAAGTCTCTCAGCCCCACTCAGCTCACAGAGTGTTTGTTCTGGGGGAGGAAGAGAAAGGAGAATGTTAGCTGCTTTGAGACTCCTTCGGGTAGTGATAAAGCAGGATATCAAATCCAAACTCTTCTCTTCTTCTTCTTTCTTAAAGTACAAACACAATCTATAACAATATTTCGGAAGGCAAGCAAAAGTGTCAGGTTACTGTCGAGAGCAGGGGTAGTCTACATGATGTCATTCAGACTCTTAAATTCCGTCATTCCTGAGCAATGGTCATGGGGAGTTGGTGGAAGTTGTCATCCAATAACAGAGCGGATCATGTTGTTTGCCTCATGTTTACAGATTCTGTACAACCAAGAGTAGTTCAATCGCTTTTCTGAGGGCATTCTGTGAAAATGCCAGTCTCTTTCTTATTTTAGTCAAAATATTTGCTTGTTCCTTCCAGGCACACCATAAACTCTGGGTAAATATTCAAGCTGAACTGCAGGTTAACCTAGCAGAGAGAAAAAGAATACGATTCCTTTGCTAGGCAGGCTTGCCGCTTTCTTCGTGTTCACGAACTCTCCGTGTAAAATCCCCTGCGGAATGAAGTGCTTTTGCGTTCCTGGAACGTGAAATGCTGTTTTCCGGGGGTCCCGTTTCGACTCACAGCTTCGTGGGTGAGATTCGCACACACCCCGTCACCGAGACAGCTGGAAATGCTGTTAAATGTATATCAATAATGAAAATAACAGTATTTGTGTACTGAAGTCATTTGCAGCTGCTGGGCTACAAATGTGTATCCCTGCAGGAAAAAGCAACAATTGCAGAACCTCCTGACTCTTTTTCCTTTCGCTTCACCCCTTGGCGATGGCTTGGACAAGCTAGACTGATTAGCTTCACTGGTGCTTTTCTGGCGACTCCATTGGAACAAATGAAATGGAATTGTATTATTTCTGTTTTGAGTATTTGTTGCTATTTGGGTGGCTCAAATGCATTTCAGTGGTGTAAGTTCCTCTGCCTTTTTATTTTTTATTTGTTTACTGTTTGTATATAATTTTTTATTAAATTTTCTGTTTGACAATTTAAAATACTCATTTTACATCAATAATAATAATAATAATAATAAATTATATTTATATCCCGCCCTCCCTAGCTGAAGCCGGGCTCAGGGCGTGAAATATACTCAGAGTCGCAAAGTGATTTCATGCTCTTTATTCAGCTCATAGTGGTGAGGAGGAATGAATCAAAGTCCCCTCAAAGTATCTGCTTTATATACATTATTTACACAATGGGCTGCACATGATTGGCTAATTCCGGAATTCTACTGTAAGCCAATCAGGTTGTGGATTCACTTCTATCTGGAGCATGATTGGGTGGTTCCTGCCAACCAATCATACTGCTGCATTGTTCTAGGACCAATCAGACTGCTGCATTCTGAATCCTATTGTTCTAGGACCAATCAGACTGCTGCCTTTTGGATCCTATTGTTCTAGGACCAATCAGACTGCTGCAGTTTGGATCCTATTCAACTCAGTACATAACAGGGCGGCTAACAACAATAAAATAATACAACATTCTAAAATCATTTCCTTATAAAATTAATTCAAATCAAATTGATGGCAAGCATTGGGCTAGAGTTCTGTGAAGATTGCCAAAGGAGGGAGTCAGGCTGTGCCCTAGTCTCTTGTGACAGAGCGTTCCACCAATGGTGATATCAATGACTTTCCTTCTTCTCTTTCCATGGTTCATTTTGCACATCATAAATCCCTGCATATTGTACAAAAACTACACCATTCCGTATTCCATTACTACACCCATCAAAACTTATTTACACTGTTGAATTTATCTTAATGCTGCCAGAGTTTTCAACTGTGCACAATTATTTCCCATATATTCAATAAACGTTTTCCAATCTTTAAACGTATGTTCTTCTTGTTCTCTTATTCTATATGTTAAGTCTGCAAGCTGCGCATATTCTGTCAACTTAAGTTGCCATTCTTCTTTAGTTGAGACCTCGCTCGTTTTCAATTTTTGGGCTAACAAAACACAGGCCGCAGTAGTGGCATACATAAATAACCTTTTTTTTTTTTGGACACCAGGGAATTTCAGTCTGAATTATCCCCAACAAACAGGACTCTCTGTGGTGTTATTGTTTTGGAAAAGTACTTTTAAACATTTTTTTCAATTCATTATGCATCATTTCCCAAAACACTTTTAACCTCCACTCACTATCTTTTTCTGATGGCGCATGGGGAAAGGGTGTGTGCAAAAGGCTCCTCCCAGGTAGACTATATGGCTTAGTGAGCTTGGCATAGTATCTCAAATAGGACAAACTGAAAAGTCACAAGGTTGCGAGCAAGCCTTTCGGTTGGATCCAGAACAAGTTAGTTACACTATGGGCTTAGGTCCCCTTGAACACATGTGACTGGATTTCAATTAGACAGAAGCACAACTGAGGGATCATCCACATTTCCAATTGTCTTGTCACTTTCTCCCAGGAAAATCCACTGCTTGCTGCCAAATCTGAGCAAACATCAACTGGGTTTTCCGTGCACTGACGTTTGCTTTGATTCAGAGGTAAAGAGTGGGTTTCCCCAAGGAATGCAGCAGAGCAGATGGAAAACTGCTTAGACATATGCCTAGAATGCCCATACGTTTCCGAGCACAGTTCAAAGTGTTGGTGCTGACCTTTAAAGCCCTAAACAGCCTTGGCCCAGTATACCTGAAGGAGTGTCTCTACCCCCATCACTTAGCCCTAAGGGCCTTCTGGTGGTTCCCTCCCTGCGAGAAGTGAGGTTACAGAGAACCAGGCAGAGGGCCTTCTTGGTGGTGGCACCCGCCCTGTGAAACGCCCTCCCACCAGATGTCAAGGAAATAAACAACTACCGTATCTGACTTTTAGAAAACATCTGAAGACAGCTCTGTTTAGGGAAGTTTTTAATGTTTGGTGTTTTATCGTGTTTTTAGTATTCTGTTGGGAGCCGCCCAGAGTGGCTGGGGAAACCCAGCCAGATGGGCAAGGTATAACAAATATTATTATTATTATTATTATTATTATTATTATTATTATTATTATTAATTATTATTATTATCATCATCATTATTATTATAGAAAGCATGGGACAGGCAAAAATAATTTGTAACTGTGCTTTCTAGGCTTGGGACAACTGAAGTTTGGATGATCCAAACTTCTGGATACAACCTTTTGATTTTACCGGAATTCTTTTTCAGCAATAAAGTTAATATGCTATGTTATTTTTCTAATGGACCAACTGGGCTGGCTGTATTTTGTGTGTGTGTGTGTGTGTGTGTGTGTGTGTGTGTGTGTAACCAGTTGATCACAAATACAGGGGTGCAAATATTTATATATAATATATATTTCTGGGAAAACGGAATTTGGTTTTATTTTTTTATGACAGATGGTGGATGGGAAATTGGGCAATGATTATATATTTTACAGATTTTGAAACACATCGGACTAGTTAGTTATTAAGCCAACAAAGAACCTATATTTGCAGTGCCAGCTTTAGGAGCTTTTTTGGGGGGGGGGACGATGACCCTTGTATAAGATAACTTGCCTTCGCTCCCCATTGGCTTGCTCTCTCTCTGTAGGTCCAGCTGCACAGCCTCCCTGAGACAGTGCAAAAGGTGAGTGGAATATCCTGCTCCATCTCACTCTGGCCACTGTTGACATGCTCAAAGAACAAAGGTGAGCAGGCAGTAGCAGGACATGTCCAGGTAGTTAAGACGAAGATAACAAGAGCAGAGGAACACAGTGTTGTTTAAAGAAAACAACTCTAATCTGAGCTCTGATACCTCGAATTGATGAAGACCTGAGTTATACTTTGTGTTCTTACATTTTTCTCTCTGTTGACGACTCCCATTCATTGTATTATACCTTCACAAAAAATCGGAATAAAGCACTGTCTTTGCGAATGTGACTCGATCAAGACTCAACTTGAGCTGTGCACGTCATGTGACCATCCAAAAATGGGAAGATTTGGCAGCCTCATTTGACATTTGACATCTTAATTTATTGTGCAATGACTTTAATGTCCAGATGAATGGGGGGGGGACAGTTCTGTTTGAATTTGTCTACTGGTTGTAGTAAAAATAAATAAATAAATTTATAAATGTCCTCGCAGCAGGTTTGGAACATTTGGAGGTGCATAACTACTCCATGAAAATGCACCCCATAATAGAAACTATACGTCCGATAAAATGGCAATAACATGGAAGAGTTCTATCATCTGCTTGGAATAAAGGACCCAATGGAAGCTTGAACTGATGGATTTCTTGGATGGCTGCTCTTCTGCTTCCATTGGCCTAATTTATTTAGTAAAATAAACCAAAAAAAAAATGTTGCATTTAGGCAAATCACCCAGTTTCAAGAGGGGAGCAATATTTCAACTTTAAAATGCCCTTTTCAAAAGGATTTCAGCTTTCTTTTGCTCTCACAAAGGCCTGTCAAAATGGACATCACTTGGGATTTGGGGATTTGATATTCAGCTTTTATGTGGACCCCTGTTTTGAAATTTTCCTCTTCCACAGCTGTTGTCAGTCCTATTCATAGAGCACACTTTTTTGGCATGCTGTCTGTAACAAATGTGCTAGCCTTTTTACTGTTGAATGTCCTGGAGTGGCAGGAGGTTTTTAATGTTGTGAATTGCTTTGCAGCTACTTAGATGACTGGAAAAATAAAGCGACTGCCAACTCAGATTTCCATGTGATAGCTGATAATATTGGCCGAATGCTATCAAATCCTAGAATCCTCCAAGCAAATCTTTGAGCCCCCATCAAAAGAAGCATGAGGATAAACACAGATGTGAGATGATCTCAGAAATGCATCAAAAACATAGAAGCCACTTATTTTCAAAAGGTACAGAGAAAAACAGGTCATGATGCACCACTGAGCCGAAGTACCCTGCCACTAAAAAGCATCTTCCTTGGGTTTTTCCTATGTCAGACTTCTGTTCCAAGGATGGATGAAGATATATATGCCAATAAGCAGATTTAAGATACTGTTATAGATTGGGGGACCCTGGCCTCTAAATTGTAGAAATTGATAAATGGTAGGATTTTGATTAATTGGGATATGGATGAAAGCACAAGCTGCAGAACTGTGCCAGACAAGGAATCCCTGGGCTGGATTATGCAAACCAGCCTGGCTGGCCTAGCAAAGAGCAATTCTGTTAACAGCAGAAAAGGGGTCGCTGGACCATCTGAGAAGAATCTTTTGGCCTAGATAGACAGATATTGCCAACAGGGCCGTCTTAAGCGTAGCTGGCGGCGTGGTGCAAAGATCCCTCCGGCGGGCCCCCCCCCCCGTTTCCCAGAGTTGTCAATATTTTTAACAGGGGGGCGACCCCAAAGTTGTTGACCTTTTTAAGGAAAGGTTCCCCAGAGTTGTTGACCTGAACTTGGGAATTCCACAAGATTTCACTACAGGGAAGGAGAGGCAAGAGCTGGGGGGAAGCTCCTGCAGCCAATCAGAAGCCACAGAAGCCAATCAGAAGCCCGTCGGACGTTCAGCTTCCAAAAATAGTTCGCAAACCGGAACAGTTGCTTCCTGGTTTGTGACGTTCGGGAGCCAAAACTAAGCTGTTCGAAAACCAAGGTACAACTGTAATAAATAATTTGAGGGATTGCCTACTCCTATGTATATTAATCTGCTTGTGCACTTCCTTTATCTTCTGACACCCATCTGAAAAAGACACGTGGTAGCTGGGAAAGGGGTCTTCTCCATTTCAGCATCCCAGTTAGGGAATGCTCTTGCAAAGGAAGTTTGTTGCCCGCAATTTTGTCCTGATCAACACTGTAGGTGACAATGACCGCTCCCCGCTTAAAACGGGGGGCGCCCTTTGCGTGGACGCGTGCAGCCCCTAGATCTGGAGCGGCTCCATCAGCATAGGCTTGGCTTTGCCTTCCCTCAGTTGGGATACCTGGAGGTCTCCGCCTACCTCTGTCAGTTGTCCAATCCCACCTGGGGGAAGCGTTGCCAAGGAGACCAGGCCAGGTAGGGGAGGGATTACCTGCCCACACAATAGAGGAAGGATCTTACCTGGGAATCCTCACTTGGCTCCAGAGCTTCTCCCACCCTACCCACCCTCAGTTAATGTCTTATTTTGCAGGTTAACTTTTCTTACAGGTTTTGCAGGTTAACTTTTCTTCACAGGTATGTGGGCGCTGCTACGTTAAGGTCGCTGTTAAAGGGCTGGAAAGGAATTTCCCTGCATTGGCAGGTTTCGCCTTTCCCGTAGCAAAACGTCACAACTTTGGCGGTATCAGGCCTTGGGCGGAATCCTTTTGTCCATCTTCCTCTTTGCGGCGGCGATACCAGGGTTCCCCGTTAAAGGGGTTTTCTGAAGGGAGGCTTTGACCGTACGCCGAAAGGTCGTCATTGCTCTCCCCTGCGGCGGCGGCGTTACGGGGGCGGCTATCTCTGCTTGAACATATGTTCTCCAGAGCCGGCCCATCCCCCCCCCACTGGATAACCCTGATGCTCCCTAGGTCCCCGGCGGGGGACTGGGGAGGGAGAACGCCCAATGCCTGAGCCAAGGTCTACCCACATTTGAAATTTAATAAAGTTGTGGCCAATTTAATCCCATAGCACGTTGTCTTGAGTCGTTATTCCACATGACGGGGGGACCGCGCGGGATCTGGGGACTCTGCCTGTCCACGCAATCAGAATTTTGAAAGAGTCATAGGAGCACAAGGAGAGCTTTGCTGGATCGGGCAAATAGCGCATATCAGACGTTCCAAGTGTCCCTATTTGCCAGGGACAGTCCCAGATTTACAGAAGCCACCCTGGATTCTGATTAGATCCCAGAATGTCGTGCGTTTCCTTAGGACACCCCTATTTTCATCGGAGGGTATGGAGTTATGAGACCCCAGAGCCAAGGAGATACAACCTTTAGGAGACATATAATTTGGAAGCCAGGCCATATGTTGGAGTGGCTGGGGCACCCCAGTCACAGGGGTGGGATCTAAGGATAATGGTGGTGGTGATGATGGAATAGATGGCCCTAGTTTCATCAGAGAAATTGTTGAAGGGAACATTTTGTTCTCATTTTGGCAAACCACAGTGGCAGCGGTGTAGAGTAACTTGTAGTTGTGCAGTCCTGGAAACCAAGTTAAGCTTGCTATGTAGGGATTTGAAAGCCAGAACCTTTAGGGTAGCTTTGCCTCAAATGATACAAGTTCCACATGCACAGCCAGCTAGAGCTTCACAGTTGAGGAGTGTCAATATACAGATGAGAAGTGATGGTGTTAGGAATAAGTTTTGGGATTTGTAAGGCAAGGAAGATGTTTTGAGACAACCCTTGCCTGTACAAAAGAGATGGGCTTCATTTGAACCAAACTGCTTAAAACAGAAAGTGTGGCAGAGCGATTGTTAACCTGATCCCTGGAGAAAAGTCAACAGGAGATATGAACAGACGTGCTGTGGAAGACCAACTGATTCGGTAGAGTCACAACCAATGTATGCATTTGATTTTCTAAACAGTTTTATGGTGCTTTTGGAAGAGTTGCCATACTGTGCACCTTTCTAAATTCAGTCCAGAATGCTATTGCTGTGATTCTGCTGGGCAACTGAACATTATGTAGCCAGACCGAAAAGCCATACATGCTTGGGGGAAACAATGATGCCTGTGGAGTGGAATGTTCTTCCCATTTGGATTGGACATTCCTAGAAGTCAAAACCTGGTGACTTACAAAGTCAAGTGCACATCTCTCTCTCTATCTATGAAGTGCTCTAATAATTTTAAATTGCTCTATATTGCACATTTTCAGGTCTCTGATCACCTTGAAATTCACATACTTACAAAATTGCTCTAATAATTTTAAATTGCTTTGGGTAGAGCGATTTGGAATTGTTAAAGTGCTTCAAAGGTTCTTTTCTTTACAGTATTTTAATCTAGAAGCAAATCTTGAGTGAAACTCCAATAACTTTTCGAAGAGATGTAAAATATTAATATCTGGAAAGAAAATCAAATCTCTAAAAATTTCATCTCTGTGAGTGTGTTCAGGTACACTCATGCATACAATTTGACAGGGGAATATATTATACATATATTAGACAATGAAGACACCATTGTTCTCAAACATCACAAAAAATAAGCATATTATTTAGTCCACTCACCTTCCCCAGTGGGCAGTGTTGTGGCAGGGCATCCAGGACCTCCCAGTGACTCAACTGTGGGCAGAGGGATGCCGCCCACGTCATGGGGGCTCCCGGCCACATCACGCCCCCAGCTGACCAATCGGCACAGCCGGGGGCATGGCCGCCTGCCCTCTTTTCATGTGTTGCTATGATAGCGGCCTTGCTATGGACTAATGATAGCGGCCTTGCTATGGACTAACATTGTTGGGGCTGGGTAAGAATTTTTCCACTTGGCAAATTGGCCCCAGCCATTTGGTTTTCGCCTACCTTGTATCATCATAGCTTTGTAAGGTTAGGCATTGGCTAAACCTTGTTCAAGGGACGCGGGTGGCACTGTGGGTTAAACCACAGAGCCTAGGAGTTGCCGATCAGAAGGTTGGCGGTTCAAATCCCCGTGACGGGGTGAGCTCCCGTTGCTCGGTCCCTGCTCCTGCCAACCTAGCAGTTCGAAAGCACATCAAAATAGGTACCACTCTGGCGGGAAGGTAAACGGCGTTTCCGTGTGCTGCTCTGGTTCGCCAGAAGCGGCTTAGTCATGCTGGCCACATGACCCGAAAGCTGTACGCCGGCTCCCTCGGCCAATAAAACGAGATGAGCACCGCAACCCCAGAGTCGGCCACGACTGGACCAAACGGTCAGGGGTCTCTTGACCTTTACCTTTAGATATGTTGCAAGCTGCCCAGAGTTGCTGGGGCAACCCAGTCAGATGGGTGGGGTAGTATTATTCTTATTATTATCAGTGCTTTGTTCTGGGGGGACGAAGGGGTACGCATACCCCTAAACATTTTGTGAATCTAAGTTTGGCCTCATGAGGGGCAGCATTTCAATATGAGTAGGAAAATGAGAGTACCCCTAAACATTTTTTTTTCCAGGAAAAAAAGCACTGGTTATTATTATTATTAAAGAGGATGTCCCTGTTTTCATCGGGAAAATGCTGGAGGATTTGCAGGGATTGGAGGTACCAAAGTGGCAGAGAGGGGGAACCAAACAATGGCTGCAAACGGCACTGAAATAAATATATATACTGTTCGGCATTTGGGAGAAACATTTCAGTCCTCCTTGAAAGGAGCATGCCTTTTGTCCCAAAGATGTTCACAGGAGAGCTTTCATTGCATCCCTAATTGGGGCAGATTCATTTTGCTTACTGCCAAAAAATTAAACCCTCCTGCAGCAACTGCTGTCATGATTAGCTGGACAGATCTGCCTTAAGGTTGCAACTGAAAAGATCAATGGCCTGGTATCTCTCCGTTTCCTTGCACCATGCTGATTAGGCCCTTCACTTTGTTTAGTGTGTTAGGAAGGTAGCTCTAGCAGATAGAAAAGACTCTGTCCCTGTGGTAAATATATTGACATTTACAGACACAGCCTGAGCACAACATGAGGAGCGTAATGAGGAATTTGACTGCTTTCTCCTCGTTCTCAGGCTTTCCGGCTTAGCACCGCGGCATCCCACGGTGAATTACTAGCTACAAAAGAAGGGCTCTGTTTAGAGGCTGACAATTGAGAGCATTTACAATTAGCTGAATTGATTAACCTTTACAAATGCTGTTACCTTTATGAGGATTTCCTCCTCCGCCCACCCTGGCACCGGTCGAACAATATGCCTTATTGATTAAACACACAGTCCTTTTAGGACAGCTCTGATTTGCTTGCGACTTTGTCAATCATAAAACCCTCTTGGGTTAAAAAAAAAAAAAGGACAAGAAAAAGTGGAGAGAAGGAAGCAGGAGAGGCTGCCATGTGTTCCCTACCACAGGGTTGACGACACCGAGTGATTGGCGCCATGTGAATGGCTCCCCACCCCCCCTCACACCTGAATGCGAGAGCGAATGTGCTACAAAAAACAAGGGCTGCGAATCTGCCTTCCATATGCTCATGCAAACCTCGGTCTGTGTATCAACAAAAGTGAGATATATATTGCACATTCTGCGCCTGAGATGAAGATTTCTGGGCTAACTGAGAGAGATTGGCAGCTATGTTACGAACATTATCTACGACGACGCGCGCACACACAAATTGCTTAGGTTACACAGCGTTGCGTTGTGCAACTGCTCTTTTGCACTAACTGCAATCCTTGACGTTATTAAATTTTGGGGCTGGAGGGGGGGGTCTGGTGGCGCCATTCTTGCTCTCCGCCCCATATCCCTAAGCGACCTCCCCCAGTGACTGATGTCAGTCAACCACTCCTTAGGCTTCAAAATAATGTATGTTATTGTCAGGCGGATGTCTTCTTAACCTCGTGCCCCGCAAAGCTTCTTGAACACACAGAGAATCCCATCTGCGTGGCTTTTGGAGGAGGCTTTCTCCCTTCCCGTTTCAAAGGATGGATTTCTGTGATCGGGAAGGTTAATGGACTGACAGCAGAGGTGGCCGCAGTGAAGATTCATCAGTGTGCCCACCTGGTATACCTGCTAAAGCAGACTCTCCCCTTTGAGAGGGAATAACAGCAGCTTGGCATTCCGCCCCCCACCTCACCATAGCAATTGAGATGGAGGCTTCTCGTTATTCTGAGCCTTTGATCCATTTTGGATCCTGTATCACATTATTTGGCTTATTTGGTCTTGGTCTGTGACTCAGCAGGCACTGATCTGAGGACGCCAGATTCATTTCATTTCATTAGGAGGGCTGCTGTATTTACACAGAGACTGAAAAAGACACCGAACGTGATGGAATTGGCCAGGACAAATGTATTCAACAGCGTATCTGAAACATGAAATATTCAGATTTAGTAATTGTTCAGTGTGGCAAGCCTTCAAATTATTTCATATTCCTCACAATCACTTTAAGGGAAAAATACTGCAATATTTTTTTGGGGTGGGTGGGTGGGTGGGAATGAATAACAATTTGAAAAAGAAGCTATAATTCCATTCCATTTCTTATTTTGAAAAAAACAACAATTTAAACTCCGTGTTTCTGTGCGGGTATATCTCAGCCTAAGCTTGTGCCATATATAGGTGGCCACATAAAAGCCATTTAATATTTTCCCCATTTATAAAAGGCAAAACAAAACATGATACTCTGGATGAAAAACGGAGGAACAATGATGGCACGCTGCCATTTCTTTTCCTAGTAACTAGGGATCCCCCCTCCTTTTCCAAGTAAAACCAGGGAGCCGCTGTAGCAAAGACTGTAGCATTCACAGCATGACAAACAAATTAGAAAACAGCAGATGCAGCACAAATTAAGATGTATTTAGCACAGCAGTCCATCAGATGTGTGAAAGTCTTTTGTATAGCAGCTTTACGAGATTGATGTATTGCACTTTCGACAGCTGATAATGAACCCTTCCAGCAATTAGAGGTGGAAATACGGAGGATTCAAAATTGGTGTGATTCCCAGTGGGGTGAAAAGAAATCACTGAAGAAAATGTTATTGTGAGAGTTACTATTTGGGGCTAGAGTGGGGGGAGGGAGATCACTAGATAATGCAAACGTTCAATGGAATTCTTCCTTTTCTAATGCTGTTCATACTAGATTTATTTTGCTCTCTCAAAGCAACCATGCACATATATATTTTTTGTGCTATCCCATATGCTCCAAACTCTCTAGCAGAACACCCACTGGGTGTCACCTCTTCCAGGCTGGCCCAAAAACACTTTTGTTTCCTGTAGCAGTTCCCAAATGGTATGTTTCACTTAGGTCGACATTTTAACAAATCTCGCAGCACCATTCAAAGTAAAGATGCGCCAAATTTCCTCCCCAACTCTTGTACTTTCATAAAACCACTTATTTCCTCACAAAAATATGTGCTGGATATTCAGTGACTGATGGTAGGGGGCAAAATTTTAAGAATATTTAGTCTTACCAGCTTCGGCCAAGTATTCCTGAAGGAGAGTCTCCATCCCCATCGCTCACCCTGGACACTGAGGTCCAGCCCCGAGGGTCTTCTGCTGGTTCCCTCACTGCGAGAAGTGAAGTTACAGGGAACCAGGCAGAGGGCCTTCTCGGTAGTGGTGCCCTCCCTGTGGAACACCCTCCCTTCAAAACAAACAACTGTCTGACTTTTAGAAGACATCTGAAGGCAGCTCTGTATCAGGAGGTTTTTCATTTTTGTTGTTTTATCGTGTTTTTACTATTCTGCTAGGAGCCGCCCAGAGTGTCAGGGGAAACTCAGCGAGATGCACAGGCCAACAACAACAACAACAACAACAAATTAAAGACAAGGCAGCCAAAGAATGTTCCTTGTTCTTTTTACATGAAGCCTTGTGGCCTGGCAGCTCTCAGCTGTCCAAACACATTCCTTAGACAGAAGACTCCAAGAACAATGTTCCATTGCGATACATTGTGATTCCAAGGGTCAGCCTGGGAAAAAGATGGCTCCACTCATTGGCCGCAGTTCAGCCCAGCACTAATTCAACCACCAACCCCTTCCTTTCTCTACCTCCTGCCCTTCTGGGGAAGGATGGTATTAATATGTTTCTCCCTCATGCATGGCATGTAGGAATGAATAGATCAGTCGAAATGCATTCCGTTTCATTTGTCCTGACACTCAGTTGTAGGACTGTTCCATCCTCTTCCATAGAATCAGAATTGTAGAGTTGGAGATGACCTCCAGGCTCATCTACTCCAACCCTCTGCAATGCAGGAATCTCAGCTGAAGCATCCATGACAGTTGGGTGCATATATTTTTTAAAGAATGTGTGGAAAGTTCTCATTGAAACCAAACTCATCATTATACACATTTTTTGTATCCATTTCCTCCAAATATTTACCTTTCAGTGCTTTTCAATGTGTTTCCTTGTCATATAACTCCCCCCCCCCCAATATTTTAATGATTTCCCAAAATTTTAAACACACAAACAAACTTAAATCATAACTGAACTTGGTCCAATCTTAGTAACATTGTTAATGTCATATTGTCATATAACATTTTAAACCATGAAATACGTATTACTGCACACACTTTTTGATACAAGAGAATCACCTTGCAAAATTCAGAGAAGCGGGACATCTGATTGGGAATTGTGTTCCTACCTGCAAACAGGTTCAGGACTGTCGAAATGAGTCTTTCCACTAGCAAACAAATTTATCCTCTGTCCCTAACAGTGGAGCCAGCCTTCTTCCTCTCTCCTTACCACCAAACCTCATTTCAATATTTATCTCTTCCGTGAAGCCTTTGCTGCAGCCCTCATTGAAGGGATGCTAAGAAAACATATCTGCATTTGCTCCTCTTCCTTATCCCCACTGCCTCTCCACCTCACCCTCCCTTTCTAAATTTAGTTTTATAGTCTCTTAGGGGTCAAGGCTTGTCTTTTGCTTCTGTCACCCTAGACTGTACCATGCGCATTGATGACTATAAATAAATACCACATAATATATAGCTGTGATTTAATTTTAGGTGCTATTGATGTTTAGTGATCTTGAGGATTAACATAATGTCTGTTGTGTGTGCAATGTATTATTTCCCTATAATCTGGCATTATTTCTATAAGCTGGTTTTTAAATATGAAGAAGCATACTAATAGTTTAGCCTGTTTGCATTGATGCAGCGTGTTTTCTTATGCATTTGCGTCAGGATCCTGGAATGGCAAAAGGGGTAGCAAACACGAAAGAGAAAATGAGCAAAGTCAACATTGGCCATACTAGGAATACATCAATCTCTGTGTTGACTCAGACTTTCTACCAGTTTGGATATTGTCTCCACATATTCATTCATAATGAACACACGTGTGTCTGCAGGTGGTGAAGTACATTAGTAGGCAAAATTGTGGAAACCTTTTGGGAAAAGTGTATTTCCGAGGTTTGATGGCTCATAACACCTGATTGGCTCTCTGAACGCTCATGCTCATTGGCTACATTCAAACGAAGGAACGCTCCTGCATATCAACCTAAGCAAGTTGTGCTTCCCTTTTTCTGGTTATTTGGCTATAACTTTTGATTGAATACAGATAATTGAACAAGCTTTCTTGCATTACATTCTTCCTTAAATTATCTTTCTACTGATATATAATTTTATGGCATTACTCCAAAAGAAAGTGGAGTTATGAGCCATCAAACCTCTGAAATACACTTTTCCCAAAAGGTTTCCACAATTTTGGCCACAAGTGTAGGTACCTGTGTATTCATTCAAAGCCAATGTGGTTAGCATTTACAGTGTCAGACTAGAGCTGTGAAGTCCTGGTCTTAAAAGCCAAGTTGGCCATGAACCTCCCTTGGTGACCTTGGGGAAGGTTAGATAACAGGATTCTTGTGAGGGTAAGAGGGATGTGGAATGATACAGGCCACCCTGAGCTCCTTGGTGGAAGGATGGTGTCTAAAACAAACAATTAATTAATCAATTTATTTATTTAAGTCAGGGGTGGGAAACTTTTTCCTGTGAAGGGCTGTTGACCCGTGAGAAAAGCCAATAGGGGACCACAGCCGTGGCAGCCAAAAGTGTGTGTGGGATTGCATAAGTTTCTCTGTGCCACCCCATAATTCTCTCTCTGCCTCTCTGTGCCAGCCCTTCTCTGCAAAGCACATGAAATTAGAGCTCATTGAAATTAGGCCAAGGAATGTATATGGCTTGCAGGTTGCAGGGTCCTCACTCTTTACTTCAGTGCATGTGACCATATCTGTGCACAGTGATGTCTATAGCACACCCGTGTCCCTCTTGGGTTTGCCAATCATAAGATTCGAATCCATGCGATGGGGTGAGCTCCTGTTGCTCTGTCCCAGCTCCTGCCAACCTAGCAGTTCAAAAGCACACCAGCACATGTAGATAAATAGGTACCACTGCAGCGGGAAGATAAACAGTGTTTCCGTGAACTCTGGCACTCATCATGGTTTCTTGTGTGCCAGAAGTGGTTTGATCCTTTAATATTTTTTTAACAGTATCCAATCCCAAAGCCAGCATAGGCAGGACACGTCATAATATAACTTCGGGGGTCCTTTACTTTTACCTTATAGTTATATCTATCTCAGAAATTTCCATGGGTGAAACTGTCTAACTAAAGAGATAGTGGACTTTTTTAGATGTCACTTGGGCACACCAAATTCGCCTTATTTTTTCTGACTTCATCTGCAATACATTTACATAAACGTGTGTGCACACACCGTGTGTTTTTTTAAACAATATTTTTATTTTCTCCTCTTCATTCTGAAGGAAGTTCTACATGGCAAAGTGCTAAAGGCATTGGTCTCTCTTCACACATCAGGGTTTAATTCTGCAAAACACTGAATGTTCCTCTTTCCCATTTATTTAATGGGAAACAGAATCTTGGCAGTTCCTAGGAGAGAGGCCCTGCTGAGAGCAGAATATTACACTGCAGTCAAGCGCTGTCTCTTACACAGATAATAATAGTTCTCATTTTTATAGGCTTTCATCTGAGGATGTCAAATGCTTTACAAATTGCACAAGCTCCAGTGTTATTCTTGCACTGATATATGAAGAAGTGCTTTTTAGCAAACAAGATTAATAAAACAGTGCACCCTCCCTAAATTTATAGCAGTCGCTCATTCAAAAACTACAAAATACATCTTCTGGTATTCACTGAAATAATTAATTTAGTCTAGAGACATTTTTAAAACAGAGTCTTTGGGTAGATTTTATTAGAATCCCTCTGGCAATAAAGATTTCAAAGGTGACTTTTAGATTATTAAAAAGCTAAGATATCAATTATGTTGAATATGTATTGCATTAATTTTTCATCTCTTAATATTAATGACAGTAATTTGTATCTTTGTTGCCGTGATTTCCAGTGTATAATTCCTTGTCTAAATATATTTTATTTGAAAACAAGCTATATAATCAAGGGACATGAAGTATGAAGTACTAGCAGCCTTATACCCAGCACTGCTTGGGAGATCTAAGAAACAAAAAATAAAAATGTGCTGTTTTGAAATTAGTGGTTAAAATCTGTGCTGTTTTGAAAGGTTCAGTCCACCATCTTAATTCAAAATGGCGCCCAGTTGCATGCAAACTTCTTCCTTGAATTCAGAAAATCCATCATGCAAAATTTGGTCATGATAGGTTAAGATGTGTCCAAAGCAAACAGTCTTCCAATACATATGCCAGACTAGCTGAAAGTACCCAGTGTTGTCCAGGAACTCTTAAGGAACCAAACAAATATTGAGATTTATCACGGACAGGATAATCTGTTAGTTTTAGGAAAACCTAATGCCCTCTCTGCACATTTAAAGAAGCAGCCATGGATTCCTGGAAACCGTAGTTTTTTTAAAGGTGCTGAGAGTTGCTATGAGAACCTTTTCCCCTCACAAAACTACAATTCCCAGAGTTCCCCAAGAAGAGGGATTGACTGCTAAACCACTGCAGCTCTGTGAGGGAGATAGGATTCTATTAGCAACTCTTAGCACACTTAAACTACACTTCCCAAGATTCTTTGGGGAAAGCTATGGCTTTCCAAAGTGGATTTATACCGCTTTAAAGGCATTGTGCACATACCAAATAAGAATCAACAGCTGTCAGGCATGCAGAAGGAAGGCTCCCACCTTTCTGCACCAACAGGAAGGCTGAGCTGAGGGTGTTGTGGAGTTTTTGGGAAGCAAGGACACCTGGGAAGGCTGCAGAATACAAACCACTAGAGAGATGCAGTAGAATAAAATGAAGAAACCGCACAGCATCCCCATACCACTTCAGTATGGTGAACACAACACAATTCTGCACCTCGCACATGGGCTATCATAGAAATGTTTGATCCTTTTTGACTGCGATTCGTTTTATTATTAACTGATGAAGAATAGTTGGAATAAATGCAAAAATAAATGTTGGCAGAGCCCAAATTCTAGGTCAGGGGTCAGCAAACTTTTTCAGCAGGGGGCCGGTCCCCTGTCCCTCAGACCTTGTGGTGGACTGGAATATATTTTGAAGAAAAAATAAATGAACGAATTCCTATGCCCCACAAATAACCCGGAGATGCATTTTAAATCAAAGCATACATTCTACTCATGTAAAAACATGCTGATTCCCGGACTGTCCATGGGCTGGATTTAGAAGGCGATTGGGCCGGATCTGGCCCCCGGGCCTTAGTTTGCCTACTCATGTTCAAGGTCATTCCTCTCATTCACACAGGCATTTGTTTTGTTTTTTTAATTCTGGGAAGGGACACAATGGGGAGTAGTAATATATCTGAAATATTTGGTATCAGTTGATGGATGCTTCCAGGTGTCATAAGAAAGCTGCAGAGATAGTGCAGGATAATGAGCACCGCGTAAATGATCTCTTTTAGCTTCTGCCTTCTGGAAGAAGGTACAGGGTTATAAAAATTAGGACTAGCTGCCTGAGAAACAGTGTCTATCCAAATGCGATTTTGGTTTTAAACGCAGTGTAAGGTAGTCTCTATGGAATAATATTGTATTTAATTATGGGGTATCAGAGTTTTTAGGGGGTTACCCAGGCTGGGATAGCTGGGATAGCAGGCGTGTTGGTTTTTGAACGTCTGATGTAGATTTTTTCAATTTCGTTGTTCTGTATGGGACAATGACAATAAAGATTATCGCATTGTATGGATTGTGTCACTGGCTAGGGAAATCAATCTAATGTGTGTTCTGCTTTTATGAATCTCCAGTAATTTTGACCCTCTTCAGTCGCTTCGCTTTTTTTTAAAAAAAATAATATTTATTACTTTTCCAACAATTTAAACAAAACAAAATAAACAATACAATACAATACAAAAACACTACATAACATAACCTAAAAACACTACATAACACTAACACATTAAACTAACAAAACAAAATAAAAACAATTTAAAACACATCAAACAATTTCAATATCTTATCTTTCATTCACTTATTTCAACGACCTCCTCACACCTCCCTTTTCGTATTCCACTTCTGTTAATGTTTCAGCAATTCCTTTCCATCTTCCTCTGTTTTCTATCCTATATTTATCTTAACATATTCTAACCTTATTTTTTCCTTTAATACTCTAATAATCTATTTATACTTAGTTCCTTATAGCATTTCTACTAAAGCCATATAACTTCATTTCCACATTTTTCTAACATTCATTAATTTTACAGTATTTCTGTAAATAGTCTTTAAACTTTTTCCAGTCTTCTTCCACCGACTCTTCTCCCTGGTCTCGGATTCTGCCAGTCATTTCCGCCAGTTCCATATAGTCCATCAACTTCATCTGCCATTCTTCGCGGGTGGGTAGATCTTGTGTCTTCCAATAGTTCGCGATAAGTATTCTTGCTGCTGTTGTTGCATACATAAAAAAAATTCTATCCTTCTTTGGCACCAATTGGCCGACCATGCCCAGGAGAAAGGCCTCTGGTTTCTTCAAGAAGGTATATTTAAATACCTTTTTCATTTCATTATAAATCATCTCCCAGAATGTCTTAATCCTTGGGCATGTCCACCAAAGGTGAAAGAATGTACCTTCAGTCTCATTACATTTCCAACATTTATTATCGGGCAAATGGTGAATTTTTGCAAGCTTGACTGGTGTCATGTACCACCTATAAATCATTTTCATTAAATTTTCTCTTAGGGCATTACATGCCGTAAATTTCATACCTGTGGTCCATAACTGTTCCCAGTCAGCCATCATTATGTTATGTCCAACATCTTGTGCCCATTTGATCATAGCTGATTTTACCGTTTCATCCTGAGTGTTCCATTTCAACAGCAAGTTATACATTCTTGGCAAATTCTTAATTTTTGAATCTAACAATTCTGTTTCCAATTTTGATTTCTCCACCTGGAAGCCAACTTTTTTGTCCAAATTGTATGCCTCCATTATTTGATAATAATGGAGCCAATCTCGCACTTTATTTTTCAATTTTGCAAAGCTCTGCAGTTTTTTTCTGTCTCCGTCTTGTTCCAGAATTTCCCAATATTTCGGCCATTTGACCTCCATATTGAGTTTTTTCTGTGCCTTCGCTTCCATTGGTGACAACCATCTTCGGGTTTTCTTTTCTAACAAATCCTTATATCTTATCCAAACATTAAACAATGCTTTTCTCTCTTCAGTCGCTTCTCAACTTGCGCTGCCCCAAAGGGTGAGTCATGGGTGTTGTGATTCTGCTTTAACCCTGTTTTTCTAATAGTTAGGTCTTAATTTAATTAAAAATGTAACGGCAAGAATGTGTTCGCTCTGTTTTTAAAAACCCATGTTTTCTTTTAATGAGGATCTCCCGATGGACTCAACTGCAGTAATGTTGTGACATACAGTGAGTTTGATAGCTAAAACTTTTAAAGAAATGAATGAGATAATGTTACACAGTTTTTACCATGTAGCACTTTTGTCAGTCATACTTACATTAGAGGTGAAGCCAGCCACTAAAGAATTTATCAGGGTGACCTTTTTGGTGCAAGCCAAGGCTTTGTGTCTTGGAAAAACCTCACAGTGCCTATTTAGCTTTCGTGTCGCAGCTTTTGACCTTCATTTCTGATACCATATAATACTGGAAGTTATTAGCAGTTATCTCCTGATATGATTGTTAATACATTAGACCAGATTGCCAGGCAATGCTCACTGATTGCATTTAATCAGAAAGCAAGATTATTCTACCTGGGCAAGTACGTTGCTTTTTGCAGCTTTGGAGGGATGGAGAGAGAAATAACGTAATCAATTGACTTGCTTTGACAATACCCTGGCCTTCATGCTTATTTTATTTATTTCATTAAATGCATTACAGTGCAGACGCACAAGCTGTAAGAACAATAAAATAAATTCAACAAACTCTAAAAAAACCCAAAACAGCCACCTGTAAAAACAAAACACACAAAAAATCTACTGTATATTTGTGGTTTGTCTGTCTGTTCTCCATACATTTGGCTGCCTTTTGAGATAGGTAAAGGTAAAGGTAAAGGGACCCCTAACCATTAGGTCCAGTCGTGACCGACTCTGGGGTTGCGGCGCTCATCTCGCTTTATTGGCTGAGGGAGCCGGCGTACAGCTTCCGGGTCATGTGGCCAGCATGACTAAGCCGCTTCTGGTGAACCAGAGCAGCACACGGAAACGCCGTTTACCTTCCTGCCGGAGCAGTACCTATTTATCTGCTTGGACTTTGATGTGCTTTCGAACTGCTAGGTTGGCAGGAGCAGGGACCGAGCAACGGGAGCTCACCCTGTCGTGGGGATTCGAACCACCGACCTTCTGATCGGCAAGTCCTAGGCTCTGTGGTTTAACCCACAGCACCAATTTGGCATGAATGTTCCCAAGCTTGGGGGCAGAGCCATCTTTCCAATAGGGCTTAGTGGTTCTTTGCGCCAGGGCGCCGGCCTCTCAGGGGTGCCCCAGTGAGTGGGGGAGCTGCGCGGCTTTGCTGGTGGCCTCCCCTTTCCCTGCACGCCCGCCAGCTGTGCCCCATCAACCATATGGCTGGTGGGCGTGCAGCTTGCCTCCCCAGCCTCTGCGGGAGGAGAGCGATCCCTGCAGAGGCTTAGGATGGAAGCTGCGCCCCGCCAACTATACGGCTGGTGGGCTTGCAGCTTCCTTCCCAAGCATCCCTCCCTCCCTCACCCCACACCCCCAGGCTCCCCTGCCTGAATGTAGGATCCTCCTCCCTCAGCCACATGTCCCTAGTCTTCCCTCTGTGAAAGTAGCATTTATTACCATAGTGGTACCTCAGGTTAAGAACTTAATTCATTCTGGAGGTCCGTTCTTAACCTGAAACTGTTCTTAACCTGAGGTACCACTTTAGCTAATGGGGCCTCCCGCTGCCACCACACTGCCGAAGCACAATTTCTGTTCTCATCCTGAAGCAAAGCTCTTAACCCAAGGTACTATTTCTGGGTTAGCGGAGTCTGTAACCTGAAGCGTCTGTAACCCGAGGTACCACTGTACTCGGGAGGAGGAGGTGGCGGCAGCAAGATGAACATTTGGGGGTGGTGGGCGGATCTTTGCACTCCGGCGCCACATATGCTAAAGATGGCCCTGCTCGGGGGTAACAGCCCTTGATGGTGTTTGGATGCCAGACACCATTTTGAATCAAGTTGGTGGACTGAAATGTCACTTTGCCATGACTTTCTCTGGTTTTCTTTTTTGGCATAGGTTCAGCCACGTCTTGAGATACCATCACAAAACTTGGCATGAGAGTTCCCAAAGTCAGGGAGGTGGACTTTATCACCATTTGCATGCTGGGTGCCACTTTGACTCAAGAGGGCAGACTGAAATGTGACTTTGCCATGACTTCACCCAGTTTTTGACATGACAGGTCCAAAGCCACAAACTGATTATCCATTTTAAAAATTTCCTCCCTCCCTATATATATATATATATATATATATATATATATATATATATATGGGGGGCGGCTTCCCTACAAATTCCCTCTATGTACTCATAGCTCTATGTACTCATCACTGGTCAAATATATCATGACTTTGTTACAGCTCAAGGAAAGCCTTCTTAAACAAAAGTGCCTTCAGTGGGTGCCTAGAGTTTACCACACTAGGTCCCTGTCTGATTTTGGCTGGTAATTGATCCCAGAGGGCTGGGGCTGCAAAACTAAAATCCCAGTTTCTAGTACAGACTAAAAACACCTCTGGGGCATATGATACTCTCAGCAGTGCCCCATCTGAGGTACACAGTTTGCTAGAGATATAGTGGGGAATATATCATATGCAAACTTTATGTGAACTGTTGTCCTCTTTTGCCCTTTAATTTCTTTCTTTTTTAAGTGATGGAAATTTTCTTTGTTGGTGATGCGAATTGGGCCAACCCAATGGCCTGGGCCTCTCTGGACCTCCTTTTTATTGCACATGCTTTCAATTCCATTTGTACCTGCAGTTTTTCAAACCAAATAAGTTCTAGTTCATTTTTGTCTCATCCTTGTTGTGCTATAGCCCCTCTGCGCAACAATGATGTGGTAGCATTTGGGAATCATTGCAGAACAGACTAAAGCAGAATAGATCCACCGCTAATGCACTATTATGCCAAGAACATGTTGCCAAATAAACCAGCGATGAAGCACCAGTCTGGAGGGGCCTGGAGGGTCTTTTCAGCTTGTTATTAATGAATAAAATACATCCATCTTAGCATCTTAAACCTACCCATTCAATGATTTGTCCTACCACCACAGTGTTAGCTTCCATCTCGGTAGTAGGGGATGTGGGACTCAGGTGGCACTATGGTCTAAATCACTGAGCCTCATGGGGTTGCCAATCAGAAGGATGGTGATTCGAATCCCCATGATGGGGTGATCTCACATTGCTCTGCCCCAGCTTCTGCCAACCTAGCAGTTTGAAAGCACGCCAGTCCAAGTAGATAAATAGGTACTGCTGTGGCAGGAAGGTAATTGGCGTTTCTGTGCGCTCTGCTTTCCGTCACCATGTCTCTTTGCGCCAGAAGTGGTTTAGTCCTGCTGGCCACACTAACTGGAAAACTGCCTGCAGACAAACACCAGCTCCCTTGGCCTGAATGCGAGATGAGCCCAAAGTCACCTTTGACTGGACTTAACTATCCAGGGGTCCTTTGCCTTTAGTAGGGGATGCACAAGACATAATCCTGAGGAATTACAAATTACAAACTTCTGGATAAACCCTGAAGACGGGCTAAAAACAGATAGGAAACAGATGGAGGTATAACGAAGCTAATAATGGTGGTATTAAAGAAGATAACAATTATTCGTGTGGAATTCAAATACTCCATGAGTATATGGGGCTGCTGCTCTGGAGCCGTCATGTGGCCCAGTGGGTCAGTGCGCCTGGCTGTTAACCTGAAGGTTGGTGGTTCAAGCCCACCAGGGATTGCTTGGAGCAGAATTCCTGCATTGTGAGAGGTTGGACTAGATGTTTCTCATGTCCCTTCCAACTCTATAATTCTATGATTCTATTTCCCCACCCTGGATTGACTACCACTGAATATGCTCTTACTGATCTTTCTACTCTCTGTACTGCACAGTTTCTCAGCTGAAAGGCTTCCTGATTAGTATTTATTCTTTTGCCAAGGTTCCCCTCCTCCCATGGCTCTCTAGTCCATGCTTCTTTTCAGCGCTAATGTTCAGGATGTTTCTGAAGATTGCCTGCATGAGCCCTGCTTGAAAATTATAGCACTTTACGCAATGACGTTCAAAGCTGAAATCTTTTCAGCGCGTAAGGTATAAATGATCAAGCTACATGGTGTTAAGAAAGATTAATGACATGGGGGGGGAGGCATTGATGGCCTGAAGTGTGTCCAAGGGACCGTTCACCCCAGCTGCTTCTTAAACCCCGGGATATGCTCAATTTCAAGGTCATTATTGCTATTATGAGACAATCAACAAACATTTATAAAACATTGCCCTGGAGATTATTTTCTTTCTCTCTCCATTTCACGTGTCACGATTATTGCACTGGCGCTAGTGATTTGCAAAGAGCCCGCTACTTTTAAGAGCTCTAATATCCTTTTCATTCTGTGTCCAATTGTATGAGTCATTTTAATTATTTCGTACTTAATACCAGAATTTATTCTCCCTAGGATTAACAAACCGGTTGTAAAATGTATCTGCGGAAAGCAATCTAGCACGCAAAAGTACCAGCATGCTGGCGTGATGCTTGTTGTTAAAAATAGGAAGAGACAGACTAGACTTTAAATCACACAGAGAAGCCCAACATACTGTGAAAAATTGTGAATTGCTTCTTGGGGCACAGCATTCCCTAGGCAAGAAGGAGAAAAGGAATATAGATTGTAGTAGTTAGTACAACTGCTGAGGCGGGGGGCAGATCAGCACTATTATGTTCTCATCCCTCAGACCATATGGGAAAATAACTTTTTCAGATATAATTTAACAGTTTTAATAATTGCACACAATGTCAACGGGGAAATAAGTAGAAAATGCAAGCGAGGCAAATGTTACTTACAACATCTTTTATCTTTCCAAGAGAGTGATTTAGACTGAGGTGCTATGGGTGATCTTTGGGGTGGTGGGGGAGGGCCTACTGATACACTGGGGAACAATTTTTTTTTCATTTTCTGTTGCTTGAGACTTTTCAGCTGTTCTTATATGTTCTTTCAATGCTGATTTCAAAGCTGAAATCGATTTTCGTGTACATCTTGCAATTTCTGACTTTTGCCGATATGTCATATTTACACTGGGGATAAGTGGACACTGACATGTTGATCTACCCTAACCACATAGTAATTATTGTTTTGCAAATTTTTCTTTATTTTTATAGTTTTGTAACCTAAATATTTGTATTTTTCAGATCGGACTGTGGCTTCTTCAAGTAGACAAAAATGTGTAAACAGGCCTTTGTTGCCCAGTATACTGTGTATCCCAAGGGAATACATTTTTTTGCACACCTCCAACTGTACATAGATATACATGTCATTTTCAATGCTATACATGTCATGTTCAATGCTATATAAGTCACTTACATTGTACTACTCATATTGTACTACTTTGGCTATGTGTTTAATAAAACATTGAATTATTGCATTGTGAAAAACAAAGATTATGGTGAAAAGTGAAAAACATGAATTGCAAAAAAACTAGAGCTTACAGAACAAAACCAACTTCAGATATGAAATCATCACATCGAAATTAGGTTAGAACAACTGCAGGTGTCAATGTAACAAAATTTTTGTCCCCCAGTGTAATGACCGCTCCCCACATTAAACGGGGGGGGGGCGCCCTTTGCGTGGAGGCGTGCAGCCCCTGGACCCTGTGCCACACCATTAGCACAGGCTTGGCTTCGCCTTCCCCAGGTGGGATACCTGGAGGTCTCCGCCTACCTCAGTCAGTTGTCCAATCCCGCCTGGGGAAGCGTTGCCAAAGTGACCAGGCCAGGTAGGGGAGGGACTACCTGCCCACACAATAGAGGGAGGATCTTACCTGGGAATCTTTAGTTGGCTCCAGAGCTTCTCCCACCCTGCCCACCCTCAGTTAAGACTTCTTTTGCAGGTTAACCTTTTCTTCACAGGTACGCGGGCGCTGCTACGTCAGGGTCGCTGTTGAAGGGCTGGAAAGGAATTCCTCTGCATTGGCAGGTTTTGCCTTTCCCGTAGCAAAACGTCACACCTTTGGCGGTATCAGGCCTTGGGCGGAATCCTTTAGTCTATCTTCCTGAATGGCAGTGGTGATGCCAGGGTTCCCCGTTAAAGGGGTTTTTGAGGGGAGGCTTTGACTGCACGCCGAGAGGTTGTCATTGCCCTCCCCTGCAACGGCGGCATAACGGGGGCGGCTATCTCTGCTTGAACCTATGTTCTCCAGAGCTGGCCCATCCCCCCCCCACTGGATAACCCTGATGTTCCCTAGATCCCCGGCTGGGGACTGGGAGGGATAAACGCCCAATGCCTGAGCCAAGGTCTACCCACATCTGAAATATAATAATAATAATAATTTTTATTTATATCCCGCCCTCCCCAGCCGAAGCCGGGCTCAGGGCGGCTAACAACAATCAAATAATCAAACAATCAAATAATCAAACATTCTAAAAATATTTCATTATAAAAATTAATTAAAATCAAGTTGATGGCAACCATCAAGCAAAATTCTGTGCAGGTTGCCAGAGGAGGGAGTCAGGCTGCGCCCTGACCAAAGGCCTGGTGGAACAACTCTGTCTTGCAGGCCCTGCGGAAAGATGTCAGGTCCCGCAGGGCCCTAGTCTCTTGTGACAGAGCGTTCCACCAGATTGGAGCCGCAGCCGAGAAGGCCCTGGCTCTAGTTGAGGCCAGCCTAACCTCTCTGAGGCCTGGGACCTTCAGGATGTTTTTATTTGCAGACCGTAGGTTTCTCTGTGGGGCATACCAGGAGAGGCGGTCCCGTAGGTACGAGGGTCCTAGGCCGTATAGGGCTTTAAAGGTTAAAACCAGCACCTTAAACCTGATCCTGTACTCCACCGGGAGCCAGTGCAGCTGGTATAGCACCGGATGAATGTGGTCTCGCAGCGAAGACCCCATAAGGAGTCTCGCCGCGGCATTCTGCACCGCTGGAGTTTCTGGGTCAGTCTCAAGGGCAGCCCCACGTAGAGCGAGTTACAATAATCCAGTCTGGAGGTGACCGTCGCATGGATCACAGTGGCTAGGTCAGGGCGAGAGAGATAATAAAGTTCTGGCCAATTTAATCCCATAGCCAGTGGCGTAGCGTGGGGGGTGCAGGGGGGGGGCCGGCCGCACCGGGCGCAACATCTGGGGTTAGGGCAAATCCATGGGTTAGGGGGCGCAAATCCACGGGTTAGGGGGCGCAAATCCACGGGTTAGGGGGCGCAAATTACTTGCCTTGCCCCGGGTGCTGACAACCCACGCTACGCCACTGCCCATAGCACGTTGTCTTGAGGTTATTCCACATGAGGGGGGGCCACCCAGGGTTTGGGGGGACTCCGCCTGTCCACGCAATGGTTCTTTAAAGAAAGAAAAGGGGAAAGGATCACCCTAAAACTTTGCTCCCGATAGAGGAATGGCTTGAGGAATTAGCTTTGAAGGGACTCAGATTTGATGCTCTCGAGCTCACTTTCCTCATGAATCGTTAGCTGACAGGAAACGAAACTATCTTATTAACAGATTCCATACTTGCATCGATAATTTTATTGTCTCATTCTCTTTGTAAACTGCTTTGAGGTTTGTCTCGTTTTTTTGTAACCATCAAAGAGGTGGAAATTTTACAAAGTAAAACAAATAATTAAATAAACATCACGCACTGAAGCAGAGTGCTATTTGTCAGGGTTAATGTCAATTGCCCACTGATGTCAGCTGCCGTTAAAAAGAAAAAACCTGGAGGTTATTTCCCAGAAAAAAGGGGCAACGATTCTCTATTTTTTCATGGTCTTTCTTCCTCTTCTTTTCCTCCTCAGCAATAAGTCTCACTGGGGAACTCTTCCTGCTCAAGATTAAAGGCTTAGCTGCTTTTTCTCCACTTGATTCGAAACTGCAAAGATTTGAACTTCCACAAATATCTGATCTTGCTCTGAAAACGTGAAGATACATATATGGATAGGCAAGTGTTTTTTGTTTCTAATGGAACTGCCCTGCCACTTCATATATAATCTGATAGTCTCCTTCGAAGAAACACCTTTATCACCTGTCGCCCTAGGAGTTTCCGTAGCAAGGTTACAGTAGTTCCGCCACTTACTCCGAAATTCCTTGGTGCCATTAACAAATTTTAGACACGGCTCCAGGTTCTTACTTGATGATTCTCTTTGGATGGCAAACGTATATGTCTCCCCTTCCTTCAAAATTTGGTAAGACACTCCTGCTGTGTTTGAGGAGACTTCCTGCCAATTCTGCCAGCGGTGCCCTCTACTTCTTCCCCCAAAATCTGCCTTGATAGTACCACTCCTGAAATGGTCCTGTAAAATTGGAGTCCTTCCAAATAGTGTACCCTAATACAGTGGTAGATGTCTAATTTGATTTATTTTATTTTTTTGCTTCATCTATGTAGCAGAACTGATTCCCCCCCCTTACTTCAGTTAATTGCTGTTTTCTGTCTCAAAATCATTCTGTCTAGCTCTGTTCCAATAGGGCTCATGTTGGGTTCAGAAGACGTTCTTCAGGTACTTGGGTTTTTTTAGCACACAAGTCAAAATGGAAAGTGTTCCCCAAAGGTGGGAAGTTTAAAAACTGCTGACTTAAATAATTGAGCCTTCAGTTGCTGTTAATATGACTTTCTAATTAGCTTTTAGGGTGAGGTAATCTTTCACACATTTTTGAAGGCATAATAATGCTGGAAAAATCGAGGTAAAAATAAATAAAGAATTGTTGCTGATCTTTAGAATATCATTTTTCATCACCAGGATATATTTAAAGCTATCTGCCATTCTAACACAAAAGTAATCTTTCCTTTTGGAGCTGTTTTACATATAAAGATTAATAATTTACATATGTTGCTATGGCAACTAGGTATCAAAGTACAATAAGTCTAGACAGTGCTGTTTCTGCCCTTTGAAACCAAAATTGAAAGTAAATATCAGGTTTTGAATCCAGCTACCAAGAATAATTCACTAAAAAATAAAACAGTGGAAAAATGGCTGCTGGGCTCACTACTATTAAACTGGATTTTCAAAGCTAGTAGAAAGCTTAATTTCTTTTAATGTACTTAATGGTATAAGCCATATGCCTTCAGTTCATAAAGTAATTAACACACAAATGGACTCCCCCCCCCCATGGAACTCTGTATATAGTAGAAAGCACCCTGGAAATGTTCATGTCCTTGCAATATATACAAAATCAAAGGATAATCAAACCAGAGGAAGGCACTGCTTTTCTCTTGAGCTATAAAATAAATGTGCTTCAATACAAGTGAGGTGCTGTTAGTAAAAAATGGGGGGAAATTCACTGTACGCGAGGTAAAGATGCACCAAATATTCAGCACTATTACCACAATACCCTGGTGAAAAGACACAGGTGGCCTCTTGGGCTTGGCAATCAGAAGGTCGGTGGTTTGAATCCCCACGATAGGGGTGAGCTCCCGTTGCTCTGTCCCAGCTGCTGCCAACCTAGCTGTCTGTGGACAAACGCCGGCTCCCTTGGCTATTTTGCTTTCAGGCCGAGGGAGCTGGCGTTTGTCCACAGACAGCTTTCCAGGACATGTAGCCAGCATGACTAAACTGCTTCTAGTGCAATGGGACATCGTGACGGAAACCAGAGAGCATAGAAATGGAGTTTACCTTCCCGCCGCAGCTGTACCTATTTATCTACTTGCACCGGTGTGCTTTCGAACTGCTAGGTTGGCAGGAGCTGGGACAGAGCAACGGGAGCTCACCCCGTTGCGGGGATTTGAACCGGCAACCTTCCGATCGGCAAGCCCAAGAGGCTCCGTGGTTTAGACCACAGCACCCGCATTCCCATACTGAGGCCCCATACTCTTCGTTCTGGAGGTCCGTTCTTAAGCTGAAACCGTTCTTATCCTTTTGTTAATGGGGCCTCCTGCTGCGCACACGCCTCTGGTGCACAATTTCTGTTCACATCCTGGGGCAAAGTTCACAACCAGTAGCAGCTACTTTCGGGTTAGTGGAGCTCATAACCTGAAGCGTTCATAACCAGAAGCGTTTGTAACCAGAGGTACCACTGTATATATAATTGTCCTGCATTCCTGCTGTTGTTCCCTGATCATCTTCTAGTGTTGTCCTATTATTTAACCATATTGTTGTTGTTTAGTCGTTTAGTCGTGTCCGACTCTTTGTGACCCCATGGACCAGAGCATGCCAGGCACTTCTGTTTTCCACTGCCTCCCACAGTTTGGTCAAACTCATGTTAGTAGCTTCGAGAACACTGTCCAACCATCTCATCCTCTCATCCCCTTCTCCTTGTGCCCTCCATCTTTCCCAGCATCAGGGTCTTTTCCAGGGAGTCTTCTCTTCTCATGAGGTGGTCAAAGTATTGGAGCCTCAGCTTCAGGATCTGTCCTTCCAGTGAGCACTCAGGGCTGATTTCCTTAAGAATGGAGAGGTTCTTGCAGTCCATGGGACTCTCAAGAGTCTCCTCCAGCACCATATTACCCTTGGTGTATATCAGCTATCTGGCATCATGGTGATGAAGGGACAAGGACTCATGTAAGCTGATAGCTTTGAGACATCATAAAAGAAATTCTGACAGATGTACTGAAATATGAGCCTCCAACAGAAGCCAAATTTATGTAAAGATTACTGTGGGATTACTACTTATATCTGATATATAAGGGTTGCAGCTTATCTCTCCTCCTTCCCATTTCCTGGAAATCTGGCATTGGATAAGATAGTGTTCTACAAAAACACTTTAAGGCACAATGTATACACATATTTGAAAATCTCTATGAACAATAACAGCTTGACTTCATGTCTCGTTCAAAGTGTGTAAGAGCAACTTAATGCACCATAAATCAATGCCCTTCAAGCTAACAATTGTGGAAAGCCTAAACTCATTTTAATTTGGTGACTATGTTGAGTCAGTTTTTCTTCCCTCAGCTGTGTACATTCTCCCTTGGCTGCGTACCCTGCATTCAGTGCTCTCCCATCGCTGATTTGTGAAGCAACGTGCAACGTGTTTGCATGACCCACATTGATCCTGTATTTTCTTGAGTGATACTGATGCGTATCACCCCAGACCGGCTTCAATCTGAATTGATAATGTAAGGCATGTGAAGACAAACACACACCCTCTCCACCAACTTATGAAGAAAGACAGTGGGCGACTTAGAAACACCTCCTACCTTTTAACAGGTAGGAGACCTTGAAGCCCCATTAAGAGCTTCCTGCGACTGAGCGATAGATAAGAAATCCGCCACCTTATCAGCAGGTGTCCTAACACAAGGGAAGAGATTGAGCTGCGTAAGTAAATAGTCCCAGACCCCTGAAAATTAGGTCTGGACATGAGAGTAGCCATTGTTGCACACTACTAACTCCTCTCAGTGCAAAGGCCTTTCACTCCCATTACAGAGACTATTTTCGCATATTATTTCTCCCCCAGAAGCCCCCATGCCACCTTGCAATACCTCGGGTTACAGCTGCTTCAGGTTGTGTTTTTTCGGGTTACGCACCCCCTGAAACCTGGAAGTACCGGAACGGGTTACTTCTGGGTTTCGGCGGTCATGCATGCGCAGAAGCGCCGAATCGCAACCTGTGCGTGCGCAGACATGCCGCTGCGGATTGCGAACGCTGCAGGTTGCGAATGTGCATCCCGCACGGATCTCGTTAGCAACCCGAGCGTCCACTGTACTTAAGAGAATCCCCCAACCAGGGCTGGATTTAGGTTTGATGAGGCCCTAAGCTGCTGAAGGTAATGGGACCCTTTATATATCCAGCTGTCCTTTGTCAACAACAAATTGTTGCTGCTTTTCGTGTTGAATATATGCTATATGGTAATTTATGGACCTAACAGGTATCTAAAGCCATTTGCACATAACAATTTACACAACACAAAACACTATTGCTGTACGTAGGTTTCATTTTATTTGTTTTTTTATCTTATATTTTGGAAATGTACAACCAGGGTTTTTTTCCCCCTTTAATTTTTGGGGGGGCCTCCAAGAGAGTGGGGCCCTAAGCTATAGCTTGTTTAGCTTATATGTAAATCCGGCACTGCCCCCAACACTCTGGAGCTGACATTTGGAGAGCTCTAGGAACTTCCTGTGGCAATTGGCAAGAATTTCCTATTATTATTTTATTATTTATTTCACTTCTATACCGCTTTATATTTTTCTGAAAAATCTCAAAGTGGTTTGCAGCATGTTAAAACATCACTAAAACCATCTGAAGAAAGTCAAATATAGTCAAAGCAACATAATTAACAGAAAGCTAAAATATTATCTTAAAGATTTCAAAATAAAACATTACAAAGGAGGTCAGCTACAGAATACATGTTTAACACAACCCAAGTTAACAGAAAATAATAATCTTAAACATTTCAAAACAATAACAACAACATTGCTAAGTGATGTTAAATATAAAATACACATTTGAAACAGCAAAACTAACAAGAGAATAAAATATTATCATAAGCATGATGTTTGGCAGGACAAAAAGATGGGGCAAAATAATTGAATAGTTAGGGTTTGTTGTCAGGCATAGCGATGTCCCTCTGATCTCACCTGGAGCCTCTTTAGTAGAGCTGGGTTAGACGATGCATCTGCTGGATCAGAAATCCCTTCTGTGAGCAGAATAGAATCATTTAGGTCCCACTCTGTTCAAACTAACTCCTTTGGAAAGCATTTGAAGGAACATGCGCCTACTGCCTCTGGCGTCTGAACCACGATGCTTCATTTACACATGCCAGTTGCCATTTAATGCTGTATTCATCACATGGTGAATAGACCCTTAGAGAACATGTTTTGTCCAAATTCTTGCCTATTACGGTTGGTGGATATCCGGGTCACTTTCCAATTATGGCTCAGAAGGAAAATATTGTCTATGTCTAGTTCTCCAGGCAGGAGCTGCAGTAGAAAACACAAATACAACAGGGAAGGGCTCAGATTATGAGGTGAATGTTGGGAGCCCTTAATAAAATTCATAAGCAACACCCTCAGATGTCCCCCGCTGTCCATCAAGGGATGTCCCCATAGCTTTCCAAAACAGTAGCATATGAAATATAAGTATGTCAGGTGCTCTCTGCCCTCACCCCTATAATTTAAGCACAGCCATAGAGTACCTACCTATGGACTTCCAATTCAAATTCAGAATTCCTATTTGTAGGTCTACAAAAGGTAGCTTCATAGGCAAAGGTGTGGAGCAGATTCAGATGAACAACATATAACACTGGTCCTGGAAGACCTACATTGGCTCCCAGTACGTTTCTGAGCACAATTCAAAGTGTTGGTGCTGACCTTTAAAGCCCCAAATGGCCTTGGCCCAGTATACCTGAAGGAGCGTCTCCACCCCCATCGTTCTTCCCAGACACTGAGGTGCAGCTCCGAGGGCCTTATGGCAGTTTCCTCACAGTGAGGGGTGAGGCTACAGGAACCAGGCAGAGGGCCTTCTCGGTAGTGGCGCCCACCCTGTGGAACGCCCTCCCATCAGATGTCAAGGAAACAAACAACTATCTGACTTTTGGAAGACATCTGAAGGCAGCCCTGTTTAGGGAAATTTTTAATGTTTGGTGTTTTATGGTGTTGTTAATATTCTGTTGGGAGCTGTCCAGAGTGGCTGGGGAAACCCAGCCAGATGGGCGGGATATAAATGATTATTATTATTAATAATAATAATAATAATAATGACATCAGATGGTGGTGATTCTGTCTTTTGTGCACTGTCTCATTTAAAGAATGAATTAGATGAATTAATTAATCTTTAAAAAATCTTGTGTTTCTGAAACAAGGAAATTCTGGGAAGTAATTTTCATAGTCTTTGTCTCCTACTAACCAAATGTAAGAATCAGACATGGTACAATGGGGGTGGCTTTCCGGGCGTGCATTAACACGAGAACTCCTCTTTTCTGAACATACAGTAAGGTCAGCAAGTCCATGATTATAAATTACCTAGGTGGATTAGTATGTCTGTAAACTGGGTTGAGTGTTCCTGTTTCGTATAATTGCTTGTTGGCCCTGAATTAATGTAAGTGTTTCTGCTATGCATATTGATGTTGGGCTGCAGTATTTAAAGCTTTAAACTAATCCCTTTAATACCAAAACCCTAAACCAAGCAGCAGCATAATAAAACTTTTCAGTCTAGCACTGCTGTTCAGAACCCATTTAATTCCAAAATATTGGAAGGCAAACATAAATGTACACTTATGGTTCTTTTCTTTAGCCAAAGTTGCTTGATATCAATTGTTATTTTCTGCCATCCTGCTTTATTTACTTGAATTCAAGACTCTGGAGCATATTTTTGTCACAGTAAAAAAATAATAATAATTTCCCACCATTTTGACTCTTGTTATAAAAATAAATATGGTTGTGAAATAAATCTGGTTTATAAAATAAAGCTGGTTATAAAATAAATCACATAAGGGCAGACCACATGAGAAATGCTATGCTTATTTTGTTTGTAAGAAAATGCCCCATTATAAAAAATATTCCCTGTGGAAAGTATACAAAGCACCTTCCTTCTCAAAGCTATGAAACCAAGGGAATGAATTGAGCTTCCATCCAGTTATCTCATATACGTAGCACACAGCCTGCAAAACAGCACCTGATGTTCGTATATAATCAGTGTTGCTAACAGTAACCACCGTCCTTGAAAATTAAGCAATGGTTTAGCAGTGCTATCAATTCCCCCCCTTTTTTTTCTAACCCCCAACTAGATTTTGGAAGAACAAATAGCAAGCATATCCTCAGGTTACTTGCTCCAGAAGGTAGCATTTTCAGAGCCTTGGCATTACTAAAACATCATAATTTAGTTTAATAAAACTGTGAAAGGGCAACCTCTCACGAGCACTGTAAAATATGGATAATAATGCCTTTTGTAAACAACTGGACCACCTTTGAATTTAATCACTTCCTTAATAGGTTTAATTGAAACATATGTTTGTGGCACTGGTTTTAGAGCTGTTACCATCTGGCTTTAATCCAGCTCAAACAGAAATATAAAGTCTATCTTCAAAAAACAAAGCAAAAACCCTTTTTGGATTGTTGATGAAATGACAATAATAAGGGCATTTTAGACATCCTAACATCTAGAGCATATCTGAGAAGTGTCTGTTGCTGGTTTTGAGCAATGTATTCTCTGTTGCTTAAGCTGATCCCTGCAGGTGGTGTAGAATCAGTGTGTGGATCAGCGCTGTTGCCAAATGAATTGTGCACTGACGACAAAAAATGCTATAATCATCCAGGAAAGCTGATGTCTGGAAGGAAGTATCTTGCCCACACTGGTGGGACTGTGATGAATTTCCATGATGTTCATTTCTCAGAAGGAAAAAGGGCTGGATTTTGCAGCAACTGGGTTGTGTTCCACCACAGTTGCCAGAATAACAGCTTGACCATGATTGTGACCCTTAATCTTTCCACTGCAACGTGGGAGGCAATACTAACACACCACTGTCAAGGGATCTATTTGTAGTAATATCCAAAGGCAACACAATGACCAAGTACAACAATGCGATGTCAATATAAACTCTTTATACAATCTATACAGAACATTGAACAATATGAAATGTATGAAATATATATGAGATGTGCACTCTCTGCAAACAAAATATGCACTCTTGATGGATTCTCTTGAACACATAAAACCAAATAAACATATTATATTGACATCACATTGTTGTACTTGGTCATCGTGCTGCCTTTGCATATTACTGATATTTGTTTGCAACACAGGGGTTTAATTGTTTGGTCACTAAGGGATCTATTTGGAAATACCTATTCTCATGTATTCTAACCAAAAATTGTAGTATAAACACGGACAACCGGGAAACATTGGCCTGCAAGCACTCCAATTAAAGAACAGCCTTTACCAAAGGTGTCATGGACTTTGAAGATGCTTGAACTCAGAACTAAAGAGAGGAACATCCTATGAGGAAGGAACGTTTGGCAAACCCTCACCGTGATCAACTCCCACCTGGAAACCTATGTCTCCACTGTGGAAGGATGTGTGAATCCAGAATTGGCCTCCAAAGTCACTTACGGACTCACTGTTAAGACCGTGTTCATGAAAGGCAATCTTACTCGGCCATGAGGGATCGCCAAAGAAGAAGAAGAAGAAGAAGACCCAAACATAGGCTGGAACCCAATATAAGTCATCTGCTGTGATGTGGCAAAAAATAAAATGCTGCCATTGTGTCAGCACAATGCCACCCAGAAGAGTTTTTCTGATAGATAAGCAGTTTATTACGACATGTCTTAAACAAAAGGAAAAATAGTTTAGGTGTTAGGTGCACATGTGTATCTTCCAAGCTGTGCATTACATTATTTGCATTTTGTTTTAGGGAGCATTCCTTCGAGTCCATGTAGTCATTCATTCAGCTATGGAGGCTGCAATCCTAAACAACCCTACAAGGGAGTAAGGATGGAGAGAAATTCAATTCAGTTGACAGCTGAAGCCAAACTTACCTAATTCGCAGTTTCTGAAACAATAAGTGAACCAAAATAGAGGCATCTTTTGAAATCTGCACATTTCTCTTTTTTTTCTTTTAATTTTAATTAAAATGTAGTGAAATGGCTACATATGAATTCAATAAAACTGAAAATACAGCACAAATCAGTAACAAGAGCTGTTCCAAAGCAGCTCAAAAAACCCTATCCACAATGTGTTGATTAAAACCTGAGAAAATAAAATACAGTGGTACCTTGGGTTAAGAACTTAATTCGTTTTGGAGGTCTGTTCTTAACCTGAAACTGTTCTTAACCTGAGGTACCACTTTAGCTAATGGGGCCTCCCGCTGCCACTGCGCCGCCGCCACGCAATTTCTGTTCTCATCCTGAAAGTTCTTAACCTGAGGTACTATTTCTGGCTTAGCGGAGTCTGTAACCTGAAGCGTCTGTAACCCGAGGTACCACTGTAGTTTTTAAACCACCTGCCTATATTATATGAAACAGGTGCCCGGCAAATGCCATTTTAGATGGTCTTAGAACACTGGCAATCCATATAGGTTTTCCACAGACAGGTTTGTGAGGTATGAAAAGAAGGGAGACTTTTATCACCCCTTTGCAACTCTTCTAAGCCCATTTAGTCATTCTGAACGAGGTATATCCCAAAGATGATTGAGCCGCATCTCAAGAGGTAGCTCCACCTGGGATTCCCAGTGATGTGATATCACTAGACGTGCGGCTGCCAATAGAAAAAGTATCAAATTCACACATTTCTGAATTTTGCAATGCAGCTATCCGGCCATGTAACATATACAAAAATGCATATACTCAGGTAAAGTGCACATAAAATGCATATATTAGTGAAACAACATATAGAAATGCACTGTGTTAGGCAAAATTGCATACAAAAATGTTAGGGGAAATTCACACTAAAATTCTGATGAATTCTCATGAGGATATGACAAACTGATGTGGAAATAAGGAGAAATGAATTTTAGATTGGAAAAATGAGAAACTGAAATAGATATGTTCATCCCTACTGGGAAGTAAGCCCTATTGAACACTGAGAAACTTAATTCCAAGTAGAAATGTTTATGTCGATTTATTCTGTCTTTTTCTCATTTTCAGAGGTGGCTGAATTTTACAAAAGTACAACATAAGGTTAATTGGCCAACATACTGTTATAGGTTTTGGGAGGGGGGACTCCTAAACCCTAGAAGTTAATAAACGGTAGGGTTATGATTACTTGGGACAGGAATGGAAAATACAAGCTGCAGAGGAATTCCTGGGTTAACCAATGCAAAATGACTTGGCCAAGATAGGGCCATTAAGAAACAGCAAAGGCCCATTGAGGGCCATTGGTAATGCAAGAGAACTGTCGTTGCCCTGAGATGTTAATAGAGACTGGGGGTTTGGAAGGTTGCAAGGGTAACTGGGTGTGAGGTGACCAGAAAACAGAGTTTTCACAGGCTGTTCTGGGAGGAAGAAGAAGGAAGAGAAAACACTGGGATCCATCTTGGGCAGGTTGGCTGAAGGCAGGCTGGGAGAGATGCCTTGGACTCCAGGCAGGGCTGCACTGCTGTGGAGAACAAGTTCCTCATGAGATGACCATGCAGTAAGATCTGGTCTCCCTCCATTTCAGTTCAGGTGTAAATATATGAATCAATCACATTTCCTAAAGCAACGATAGCCTCTGCTGCATCTTCAGTTCTCCAAAGGGGCTGAGACCCTGGTTGAGGGCCAAGACCTCTGGAATCCCATGAACGGCTTGGCAGGGGTTGGGGTGGCCAGTAACAATGCCTTTGTTAATACAGTGCGATCTTACATTTTTATACTACAGATGTGGAGATAATAATAATAATAATAATAATAATAATAATAATAATAATAATTTATTATTTGTACCCTGCCCATCTGGCTGGGTTTCCCCAGCCACTCTGGGCAGCTTCCAACAAAGATCAAAAATACATTAAAATGTCACACATTAAAAACTTCCCCAAACAGGGCTGCCTTCAGATGTCTTCTAAATGTCAGGTAGTTGTTTATCTCTTTGACATCTGATGGGAGGGCATTCCACAGGGCCACCACTGAGAAGGCCCTCTGCCTGGTTCCCTGTAGCTTTGCTTCTCGCAGTGAGGGAACTGCCAGAAGGCCCTCAGCGCTGGACCTCAGTGTCCGAGAAGAACGATGGGGGTGGAGATGCTCCTTCAGGTATACTGGGCTGAGGCCGTTTAGGGCTTTAAAGGTCAGCACCAACACTTTGAATTGTGCTCGGAAACGTACTGGGAGCCAATGTAGGTCTTTCCGGACTGGTGTTATATGGTCTTAGCGGCCACCCCCAGTCACCAGTCTAGCTGCCGCATTCTGGATTAGTTGTAGTTTCCGGGTCACCTTCAAAGGTAGCCCCACGTAGAGCGCATTGCAGTAGTCCAAGAGGGAGGTAACTAGAGCATGCACCACTCTGGCGAGACAGTCTGTGGGCAGGTAGGGTCTCAGCTTGCTCGAATATGACACATGGAATCCTTTCTCATTTTAGAATGAAAGATCTATTTTATTCCCAGGCAAACTTGGATTTGCATCTGTTCTGTCAAATTCAGAGCTTTTAATAAGAATAAAATGGAAGTGGAATTTGGGTAAAGAACTAGAGATCAAATTCAATGAGGATTATATATATATATGTATGTATGTCTCCTTTGCCTTCTGTGGGCTAGTGAATGACAAGTGAGGTTAAAAAGGGGAATATGCCCTGAAATCTATTTTTTGCCCTTGTTTGATTTTCTCATTGCTGTGGTATTATCTATTGCAAAAGACTTCCTTTTGCAGCCTTCAGGGAAGTGTTCTTTGTTTTAAAAAGTCTTTTCTTTCATTCTGCAAAAGAAATGAAGCAATTTGATATGATCCTTTTATCCCACAGAAAGGGCATAGCTTCTTTATTTTCAAGGTTGAGCTTTTTTTTTTTTTGTAAAAAAAGACTGTAAAACATACTTTGGTATTGAAGCCATAATTATATGCACTTGTCAATCATTCTTAACCTACTGTGGTATGGCTGTGGCATTTTATCTAAAAAGAGGAGGATTAAAGGCTTTGAGTGAAATGAAAGGTACATATAGCAAGGAAAGTATAATGCATGTTATTAGAATTGTGGAGAGGGAGCAAGAAACAAGGGAGATGCAGCTATTACCAATATTTGATTTTTCACAGGCTTAAAGAATTATGGATGGATGGATATCTGCAGAAAGGGTAGTAATTTCTCACTTGCCTTTGTTCTCCCTGCAAATATTGCCATCAGTTTCTTTATACATAAACTATACATCTATTCAAAGTTTAGAAATCCCAGTTTTTTAAATTTCCGATTTGCATATAAATGCTTAAGCTAAGATTAGATAATTGGAATCTGCAATGTGAAAAGTCACATTTTTTCTCATTTTAAACTTTGAAGCAGGGCTGGTCTAATACATTTTGCTGATTGATGCAAAGGAAAAGATGGTCCAGCCCCCAACTGATGGGGCTGGTAGTTGAATCTTACTTCAACACTACCTGCAATGGGACAGTGTCTTTCAATGGGGAGGGGGTCACAAGCAATGAGAATGGCTCAGGATCCAGTGGACCCTGGGCTGGCTCAATCTCTCCCGTTCTTCAGAATTCTGCATTTCAAGAGTTTCCACCGTTCCATGTTCCATCGCACATTTACTGCTCTGCACACCTGGCAGCTGGTGGAAGGCTGACTGAGGTGGGAGAACTGGGCAGAAAGACATCTCCATCTAATACACACCTTCCCAGCATAAAGGATGTTTGGATTGTTACTTGAGAATAAGTAGCCTTTAACTCAATGGGTGTCAGGCTTCAGGGAATCGGCTTCCTCCCCCCATGGAAGTAGATAAACAAAACAAAGGAAAATAAGGCTTCTTACCAGTTAGAAACTTTAATAATCACAGTGAGAGAACAAAGAACCCATCTCCTAGAAATGGCGGTGCTCCCAATTAAGGATTCCATCTGCTTCTGTCCCTATTAATCCACGTCACTTCTGCATTTTGTAATTTGAGTTTCTCCCCTCTGTGATTTGTGTGCTTTCTGTTCTGCCGCTTTCTCAGCTCTTCTTGACCTTGGGGAGAGCGGATGAATGCTTTCCAGAGACAGTGAATCTGTTAACGCTCTCTCTCCCAGTGTTTCTTCTCCTAGCTGTTCTCCATCTAGTATTTCCCAGCTTCTGCCTTCCGAACTATGCCCCTCTGCAAACCACTGTTCCAAATCTATACTGTCCTCCTGCTCCTGGGAAGATTCAGGATCTGGAGCAGGAGCAGGGGGAGGAGAAGGCTCCCACCATTCCTCCTCAGCAGGGACCCTGACAATGGGGCTTAATTTCATTGAAACACACTGATAAGAGCATCAGAAAAGCCTGGCAGATCAGGCCAATAGCTCATTGAGTCCAGCATCCTGCTCTCACAGCAGCCAACCAGATGCCTGTAGGAAATCCACAAGCAGAAGAGCATCCCCAAGTAGTAACTACTCATGCTGTGAAAGGCCTGGAGTTCCTAGAATCACCAGTAAATTCAGAGATACTCTGTGTCTCTGTTTAAGGACATGAAATACTTATACCGGTCCTGAAAGACCTACATTGGCTCCCAATACATTTCTGAGCACAATTCAAAGTGTTGGTGTTGACCTCTAAAGCCCTAAATAGCCTTGGTCCAGTAGACCTAGAGGAGTATCTCCACCCCCATCGTTCAGCCCGGATACTGAGGTCCAGCTCTGAGGGCCTTCTGGCAGTTCTCTCCCTACGAGAAGTGAGGTTACAGGGAACCAGACAGAGGGCTTTCTTGGTAGTGGCGCCCACCCTGTAGAACGGCCTCCCCTCAGATGTCAAGGAAATAAGCAACTACCTGACTTTTAGAAGACATTTGAAGTCAGCCCTGTTTAGGGAAGTTTTTAATATTTGATGTTTTATCGTGTTTTTAATATTCTGCTCAGAGCTGCCCAGAGTGGCTGGGGAAACCCAGCCAGATGGGTGGGGTATAAATAATAAATTATTATTATTATAAATTATAATACCCTCCAACATGTCTCTGAGGAAAATAGAGATGTCCCTGCTGATGCTTCTCTGATGAAATTAGGGATTTCCTATTCCATACCCTCCAACATTTCTCCAGTAAAAATAGGGACATCCTAAGGAAAAGTAGAACATTCTGGGATTGAATCAGAAACCAGAACAGCTTCCACAAATCCAGGACTGTCCCTAGAAAATAGGGATGCTTGGAGGGTCTGAAATGCTAACCAGCTACCATGAAGGAGACCAAGGCTGGTAGGAAACCTTAGATAAAAAGAGCCAGCTAGACGCTAACACTTCTGCAGCAGCCAAACATTAAAAATGGAAATTATAGTCAACTAGGAAACAGTCCAAATCTTTCATAGCATGTGCCCAGTGTGAGTGGGTAGAGCTGGTGCATGAATTATCCCCACAGACCCAAGCTTCTGACGCTAAAATGTAAGATTAGATTTATTAAAGGGTTTGCCAGATTTCCGGAGAACCAGTGAAAACAATTTCTTTAAAGCCATTTCTAGCTTTGATACTACTGGACTCTCCTGGTGATAGTACAGCCAAGAAGCCTTTGTTCTTCCTGGGGAAAACAACATTTCAAATTTCAAGCCACCCTTAACAGAAGAAAAAAGATGGTCGCTGCCACAGTTTGTAAACAAAGGAGGAAAAACTGTGAGGCATCCTTCTTCCCCTAGATCTCTGGGGCCTTCTTATCTTGAAGAAAAGAAAAGGATTTTGGTGAAATCTCTCTTTGAGAGAGAGAGGAGTGCTTTAAGATATCCCCACACACCTGTTATTGTCAGGAACAGTTTACCTGGAAGAAAATAGATTACTTAAGTGCTGATCATCTCCGTTTGTTTTTTGTTTAAATCTAGCCACAGCAACTGGGGACCAAATTCAAGAAAAAAGCACAGAACTTTTGATTTTATTGCAGCTTCTATGCTTCCCCACTAAAGTGAGTGTATTTGAGGAGTGCATTTTACCCTTTATGCTGAATCTTTCCCCTTCAGCCACTAGCTTAAATGTCTGTATAATAAATAAAATTCTTTCTTTCTCTCTCTCCCTCCCTCTCTCTCTCTGAATGCATTGAAACTACCTTGCCTGTGTTCTTGGGGCTTAGATGGACATGAAGCAGACACTATTGTTTTTCAATCCCTGCTGTATTACAGAAAGCTTTTGTTGATCCTTGCGTGCAGTGCAGTTTGTCGTTTTTTGAGCTCCCAGGCAACAACAGCCTCTCATCATGATTACAGAGCCTCCTGCAGAAAGATGGCCCTAATCCCAATGCTCCATCAGTTCAGTAATCTATTCCAATCAGGAACTTGATAGATTTGACAGGCCATCTGTAGCCAAGTGAGGCAGACTCATGGACAGTGAAAAAACAACACAGAGAGAAAAAACAGAAAAGCTTGGCTTTCCCTGATAGAGTGGCTATAATGCAAACAACCACACACAGAGATAAAATGTGCCTGCTAATAGAGAATAAAGTGACAGAAAGAAAACCATTTTTCATGGCTGAAACTGAATTTATTTTTAAAATATTTTTATCCTGTTCCAGTTCAGTGATTTGGGACAGCTTACAGTTTGAAAGCCGATTGCCAAGGGGAGGGTAGAAGCATTTTCCAGTTCTTTACATTTTTGTCAAAGGCTTGAAAAGAAAAGAAAAGCAACTTGTTTCACACACTTTCTTGTGATATATCCATTTTTGCGATGAATTTAGCAAACATAGTGCATTTTTGTATTTTCTTTCCATTAATATATGCTTCTTGTGTTAAACAGCCCCAGAAGATTGCATTGAGTATTTTGGAGTAGCCTTGATATTTAAAGTGAATCTAAAATATCAAGGCTACTCCAAAATAGCTAAAACAGCTAAAATAAAGTAGGTTACCAAAGTTCCTCCTAGTCTGACCAGGAGACGTCTTTCATACAAGATTGTTTTCCTATATGTCTGGTACTGGACATAAAGAAAAGGCAGGCGATTGTTCTTCCTTCCCCATTCCCCATTTCTTTTTCTTTTGTCCAGTTCCCAAAATTAGTAGAGGACCACAGACTACAGATCAGGTTGTATATGCAAAGTATCTTCAGAAATATTATTATTATTATTATTATTATTCCTATCGCATCCATCTGGGCGGCCACTCTGGGCAGCTTCCAAATCCTTCTGGAGCTCTCATGGAGGAGGCACACAAAGAAGGGCCTCAGATGATGATTTTGGGGTCTGGGTAGGTTCATTTGGAGAGAGGCAGTCCTTGAGGTATTGCGGACCATGGAAGCAACGGTATGTGATAACTTTGGAAGATGGTAAAGGTAAAGGGACTGCTGACCATTAGGTCCAGTCGTGGACGATGCTGGGGTTGCAACGCTCATCTCGTTTTATTGGCCGAGGGAGTCGGCGTACAGCTTCCAGGTCATGTGGCCAGCATGACTAAGCCACTTCTGGCAAACCAGAGCAGTGCATGGAAACACCGTTTACCTTCCTGCCGGAGTGGTACCTATTTATCTACTTGCACATTGTGCTTTTGAACTGCTAGGTTGGCAGGAGCAGGGTCTGAGCAGTGGGAGCTCACCCTGTTGCGGGGATTCAAGCCCTAGGCTCCGTGGCTTAGACCACTTGGAAGTGGTCCCTCTTGGAAGATGTTACTTTGAGCCAATAGAGAGAAGACATTCCCCACCACCACAATGCAGCATCCCTGGAAATGGAAATAGCATTGCATCCTAGGATCATGTGAGACTTTAAAAGGCAGCGTGAATGGTGTGACAGTAGGTTAGCAGCAATAGCTGAGGTTTAGGACCTTCCATGGATGCCCCACCACTGCCCAGGAGCTGGAGTAGGAGCTGAAGTGCTGGGCCTCACTGACTGTGGGTAAGGAAAAGTGGGCAGGAACACACCCAAACTGCTGTTTCCAGAGATATGGAGTGGACCAGGGGCAGAGGAAGGGGGTGCGGTGGGGGTGGGTCGCCCCGGGTGTCACCATGGGGTGTGTGTGTGTGTGTGTGACAAAATGCCAGGCGGCACTCACTGCGGGACCTGCAGCATGCCTGAGCCACGCGTCTATCCAGGGAGTGACGCGGTGGCTTGGGCGTCCGCAGGCTCTGTGCTGCCCCAAACAGTCCGCCCACTGCCTCCCTCTCAGCTGTAGGGGGGCTGAATGGGAGGAGGCAGGCAGAGTCCTCAGAGGCCTTGCGGAGCATCCTGTTCCAGCTCACCCTACCCCTGGGCGTAGGGCACATGCGCCGCCCCAGACGCCCAGTCGTCTTGCTCCGCCGCTGGAGTGGACAAGTCTTCTGCATGCTTCCTCTGGAAGCACACTGTGGCAGTTGAAAGTGACCACAGTGTAAATTGCAGTCTGGGCTTGGTATGTGTCCTGGAGACATCTTGGCATGCAAACTATGTCGGTGGTTCTCTCTTGGAGGGGCAACTGTGGGGTGTAGAACAATCTTAACCTTTAACCTTTAATCACTGGCTTCTTGAAATAAGAAGACCACCTACAGGGCACCTGATTTCATAACAAGAATTTCCCCACCCACATAAATATTTGTGCACCCTATTTATTTTGCTATTAATTTACGGGGAGGTGATGAATTGGTTAATTAACTGAAAGGGAATTTATTTGGAGCAGGATCTGGTGGTGGGATTAAATTTGGGGCAAATTAATTGGGGAGAAACTTATTTGGGTTGATCTGATGTAGGGCTTGCAGTTAATTGAACTTGGATGGGAAATTAATTAGCCGGCTTTCTGTGAAATTTAAATTCCATTAATTATTTCTAATTTTGCATCTACACACATAAATCAGCACATGTGGGTTTTATGCAAATTTGTGTCCTCATCATTTATTGGGGCATATCTCTCTTTCACTGTGTGAGTGGCTACTCTAGCTATAATTCTAATAGAACACAGTATATTATAGAAATTCATAGTTAAATTCATTTGTTTCTGTTCCTGTAAAATAGTCACTCTTTTTTCCCTATGCATTCCTAGGATGGTGCCTTAACTTTCCACAGAACAGCTGACTAATGTGACTTAACAGCTCTTTTTTTAAATGGCTTAATATGTGGGTGTGCTTCTTTTGCCTTAGGGCTCCATTGTACACAGTGGTGGTTAATTTAGATTTTTTTAAATAACACCCCCCTCAGGCTTCTAAGAATAGATGCACAGTTGTTACTGTGTGAAGGTACCCAGTAAAGAATGGAAATGTTTTTTCGGGGTATAATGGTGTAAATATCATCATTAAGTGGGAGGGGGCAACATTAATTTTGCAGCAACACATGATTCTTACTTTTCAGTAACGGCATCCCTTTGTTCCCATAAACTCTGGAGGAAACTTTAAATGTGATCTGAAAAGCTTTTAACAAACAAGCATTTAAGATAAGCAACAGCAGCATTCTTGAAGTACATTTCCCCCTTAGTTCTCTGCTTCTAAGCCTTTCCTTTCAAATCCCTTGTAACATAAACACATCAAACTATAACCCCATGTCTGTCTTGGGTCACTTCTTAGCCAGCAGCTGTTTTGAGTATGTTCTTTGGTCGAGTTCAGCTTTTGCAATCTAATCACATCTGAGTACTTCTGAATTCCCTATTGAGTGCTAATAGCATGTTGGAATGGAATGTGAAAAAGAGTCAAAGGAATTGACTGTCTTTAATAAATATAAAAGACATCATCCCCCTTCTCTCATTTAAAATTCAAGAATACCGTCACATGAATAGATTCAAAGACGGGGGGGGGGGGTGGACCACAACAGGTCTGGTTTGTTAAATGCAAGGGAGAACTAGCCTACAGTAGGGTCTCTGTTTCTCTCCGACGTCTGTAATAACACAGAGAGAAGGCGTTTTAATGAAGCTAGGAGGAGGAAGGGGTGAGAATGGAAAGAGTCTCCTCTCTAGCTTGTCATAACAAGCTGCACGAACAAATCTGTGATCATTTTAAGGAGACAGCAGGGTGCAAATAGTTAGGGTCTAATTAATTTTACAGGCCCGCTGCAACTGTTCAACTCTCGTTACCGCATCTGTGGTTCATCCTTTGCTCGGTTCTCGGGAGAGATTATTTTTTTATCAAACACACAGTTTGCTCAAAATGAATATCAAGAACTCTTTTGTTTCATTTGCTGCTAGCCAAAAAGGAGAATAAGGCTAAGCCTTCCTCGCCATCCGACCCTCAGTCATGTGCAGTCTCATTTTCTACATCCATGTGTCAAACCGAAAAGTCACATTTACTTGAATGAGCTCAGGAAAAGAAATGTCTGTCTTTTGTTCCATCCACTGAGATTTACATTCACAAGGAGTGCTTTCCAGAGGCTTCCTTCTTGTCAACTGCAGCAGAGGTAAAAGGTAAAGGTAAAGGACTCCTGGACGGCTAAGTCCAGTCAAAGGCGACTATGGGATTGCGGCGCTCATCTCGCTTTCAGGCCGAGGGAACCAGCGTTTGTCCACAGACAGCTTCAAGGTCATGTGGCCGCTTCCGGCGCAACGGGACACCGTGATGGAAACCAGAGCACACGGAAACACCGTTTACCTTCCCGCCGGAGTGGTACCTATTTATCTACTTGCACTGGTGTGCTTTCGAACTGCTAGGTTGGCAGGAGCTGGGACAGAGCAACGGGAGCTCACTCTCTTGTGGGGATTTGAACCACCGACTGTCCGATTGGCAAGCCCAAGAGGCTCAGTGGTTTAGACCACAGTGCCACCCGCGTCCCTCACTGCAGTAGAGACTGGTCCATGGGGCACAGCCCCACCAAGCACAGTTTTTCCTCAGCCAACTCCCACCTGCCTGCTGTCTTCCTTTCCATGGGGCACTCTGCCCTCACATACCCCCAACATTTCCATCCCCCAAATTGGGACATCAGGAGAGGTGTGCCTTCTGGTCCGGCATTCTAGCACTTGTCAGGAGGGTACATCAGAGCTCTGGTGCGACTCTGCTGTCTTGCACAAAAGTGAGCATCTTTTGGTCCAGTGTTTTGGTACAATGACTCCCGCCAGAACACCAGGCCAAGAAACAGGACATTCCAGGATGCAAACAGAAGCTGGGATTGGCTTCTGTGATTCCGGGATGTCCTGCTTAAAATGGGATAGTTGTGTTTATGGGGATATGCTTTCATCGGCTGCCATTCTTCCTAGTACTGACCCCTTTGCCATCTGCCCTCCTAGTACCAACAAATTGCGGCCACCACTGGACAATTGCAAATGTCCCCCATACCAGGGGATAAGTTTCCACGGGTCAAGAAAAGGACAGTTCTCTATTTTAAAAGTTATTGACAGAGGCAGGTGCCAAAATGACAATAGAGGGGTGTTGTGTGATGCTATGAGTTAGCAAGTGTGAGAGTGAAAGTATGTTGTGCGCCTGATCACGATATATACATGTGTGTTGTGTGTGCGCACGCTCTACTGCGTACACATGTTTGAGTTAACATGTGCCTTTTTGTCTGTGCCCACTGTCAACATGTGGCCCTTAGAGGGGTGGCTGCCAGTCAATGTGGCCCCCCAGCTGAGAAAAGCTAGTTGGCCTTGATTCAGGCAGAGTCCGCTCTCATCCCAGGTATATGCTCAGATCTTTCCGTGAAAAAGCAAAATAGCGGCCCATAAATGGTAAAGGGGCCCCTGACCATTAGGTCCAGTCGTGACCAACTCTGGGGTTGCGGCGCTCACCTCGCTTTATTGGCCGAGGGAGCCGGCGTACAGCTTCCGGGTCATGTGGCCAGCATGACTAAGGCGCTTCTGGCGAACCACAGCAGCGCACGGAAACGCCGTTTACCTTCCCGCCGGAGCGGTACCTATTTATCTACTTGTACTGGTGTGCTTTCGAACTAGGTTGGCAGGTTGTGCTTTTGAACTAGGTTGGCAGGAGCAGGGACCGAGCAACGGGAGCTCACCCCGTCGTGGGGATTCGAACCGACAACATTCTGATCGGCAAGTCCTAGACTCTGTGGTTTAACCCACAGCGCCACCCACGTCCCTTAGAGTTCCCCAAAAGAAAGCCAATACGGTTAATAAATTAATAAATAAATACCAAGCACCACCAATCAATACATTGAACAATACACTGAACTATGAGGATATGAAAAGGAGCGCTGATTTTCTGCCTGTCGGCATCGCAATCTAAAGGGGTGGACTGGTTCGCCTGCCGTGCGTTCTGAGACTTTGATTCTGGGCCAGCCTTAACGGAGTTCGTTCTCTTGTTCCCCACCCAGCCATATTTCGATAAGCTCTTTAGAGGAACGGATCATTTCATCTGAGGAGGGCAAAATTAAATGTCCTTGCCACTTTGTAACAGCTTTCAACATTAAGATGTTTTACCAGGCGCATCTCTTTTTCAGCCAACTGCCACGGGACTCGAAATGCTGGCATCAGCAGAAATCGAGAAGCCTACCATTAAAATGTCAGGCCTGATGGATTTAAATGCTCGTACCATAGTGTTTATTGCATACCCCTTTCTACCCCTAGGAAGAGTAATTTGTATTAGAGAACTAGATGATATTCCAGGGTTAAAAAAGAAAAAGGGGGGGGGGGGAGAACATGAAGACAGACGGTAAATGATTATGGGTTGTTGCTCCCTTCATTTATGAAAGTGCAGCAAGTATATTTTACTTTTGAAATATAAGGACCAGAAAGCCTGTGTTTGTCCTTTGATGGTAAACAAGTTTTCCTTTGGAGATTTTGCTGGCAAATGCAGGGATAGGGGATAATAGATAGGGCTGCCATAGCCGGCATTCATCTGTCAGAAAGTGTCCAGGTGCAATTTCCGAAAATTGCTAAAAACCCATGTCTGAATTGTTTTTTTTGTGTGTGTGTTGTTGTTTTTTGTGGGAAAAAAGCTCAACAACTTGCTCCCCCCTCAAAAAAAGCTAGCTTGAAACATATATTTTTAAACAGATGTTTTTCAGATTTTGTGTTTTGAATAAAGATGAATTAAAATGCATTTTTGGTGATCTGTTTTTAAACAATGTTTCATATATTTACTTAAATGTAAGGCTTTTTCATTTTGGCATTCATGTCTGCACACTGCGTGGTTGGCGCTCTGACATGCCCTGCCACAAACAAATGAAAAAAGCTAGATTTTCTTTTCATTCTGAAAAAAATCACCATTGTTGATATTTAACGAATGGAGAAGTGTTTCTTTTGGCTACTTGAAAATGAATGAAAGGGCAACAGATTATTTAGAATTTTTTGGAGTCAATGAATTTCAGTGGTACTTAGCAACTGTATTTTTGAAAAAGCTGTAATGTGCTTCTAACATGACAGCAATTTTGAAAGCCAACATTGAGACATAATGGTATATGGTAGGCAATATTTGTTAAACAGAAAGAGTTATGTCAGAAGATGCTTTCTCAGTTTTTCTGGATGACTCAGCAAACTGTAGGCATAAGAACTCTGTGCCTGATATATTGCTTCTCAATTTTCATTTTGTCAGATTGTAAAATAGAAAGAGAAACCACGTTATTTATGAAGACCTTGCTGCAAAAACCAGTGGTGAGTGACTGCCTAGGTAAAAACATCATTAACTATCTGAAATGAAATGTCAAACCTAGTATATCCTTGATGCTATACAGCCATCTAAAGCTTATTAACAAGAAACCTGACTTGATTCCCCCTCCCTTTTGTAATAGAATAGGTGTTCTGTTTTCTTTCTTTCTTACACACACAAAGAAAGACATACAAATTATGGTCCAGCAAACCATGGTTTATCAGACTGAGCTTGCTTCTACTTCCTCTTTCTCTTTTCCATCTCTCATGTACCTTAATTCAATACTTTCCAGGCTTCTTTTCATATCTTTTAATTAAAATGCACCTCTGGGTTATTTGTGGGGCATAGGAATTCATTCATCCACCCCCCCCAAATAGTCTGCCCCCAACAAGGTCTGAGGGACAGCGGACCAGCCCCCCGCTGAAAAAGTCTGCTGACCCCTGGTCTAGACAGCTAAAGCAGGAACCTGGGTTTGGACAACATGCCGAGCCAAGCCATAGCTTAGTTCAGTGTGCTGCTACAACAAAATGAGCAGGGAAGTGTTTTGAGGAGCCTGCACGATTGTGCGTTCACACCAAACCATGGTTTGGCTTAGCATGACATGGGAACAATGCCATTGTCTGCTTTTGTCTACTTGCCACTGCAGATCCATTTGTTTTGCACCCAGCAATAGGAGCCACTTGCACATGTGGTTTACTGGACTGGGTATAGAAGGAAGAGCCTATGGATGCCCATAATATAAGCCTTCTTCAGCCTGGTAGAGTTGATTATTAACTGCAATGTGAATTTTAACTAAATTAAATGACAGATCATTTTCAGCATTTCATTAAAGCCATTCCAAGTTCACCATTTCTAAATAAGTATTATAATATAATAATTTAAATGTATTACTCCTATACACAACTGCTGAATAAGTGAGTATTCATATTCTGGGTGACAGAGATAAATGAGATTAACTTAGAGGTTGTTGCAGGGGTTTTTGTTTTGTTTTGTTTTTGCTTGACAGCATTTTCCCACAGCATATGTTCAGTGCTCTCCGGGTTATTACAGCGTACACGGACTAATCAGGTACAGAGATTCACAAACAATGCCTGGAACGCACTGAGGGACTTCTTCGGTGTTATAAAGAGCATTGCAATCATTTGTAAGCATGGCCAAATAACGTATTAACCGTTTTGATAAGGCTTAGGAAATGGAAGCTTTGCAGTCTGCCATTTTGAAATCGGCAAAAGAAAATGCCTTGTAGCATTATAAGAAGTCAGAAGAAAAGCTATGGAGTTCCTTTTGGTGGCCTTAATATTAATTAAGCCAGTAATCCTTATTGCATTATGTACCCACTTACCTGGGAATGAGTCCCATTGAACTGATTATAATTTATTTCCAAATTGAAAAGAATAGATAGGGTTGCACTGTAAACCAACTAAGGAATAGCATGTGTGTTGTTAACAAGGGCAACATGATTTATCACTATAGGTGTTAAGTTGTGGGTGAACATATCAGACAACACAACGATTCTTCAGACAGCTCTTGTTTATTCATAGGCCAAAACAGAACTGAACTGAAGGGTTCAGCCAGCCTGCTTATATAGAGCTCCACTACAACGCAACAGTAACAACTTTCTGTAACTATCCAATCACTGAACATCACTTTCAATTTCTTATTTGCATATGTGGACCTGAGTGGAAACTATTTACAGTATCCCCCTGCTGGCCCAGGGTGAGAACTTCAGTACATAACAATAGGTATCAAGAGCATCTTCCTGTGCGGAAAATACCAAATGCCACTTATATCTGTAAAAATCCCCATCTGTACTCCATGTTTAAAGCGGTAGCATACCCCCATAAACTGTGATGGCTTCTCCCAACGAACCCTGGGTGCTGAAAGTTGTTAAGGGTGCTGACAGGGGCGTAGAGTGGGGGCTACCGGGAGGGCTGTGTCCCCAGGTGCACAATTTTTGAGGGTGCACACCCTGAGACCTCCGGGTATAGGGAAGTAAAGTAAAGGTAAAGGTACCCCAGACCATTTGGTCCAGTCACGGACGACTCTGGGGTTGACCGCTCATCTCGCTCTATAGGCCAAGGGAGCCGACATTTGTTCAAAGACAGTTTTTCCGGGTCATGTGGCCAGCATGACTAAGCCGCTTCTGGCGAACCAGAGCAGCGCACGGAAACACCGTTTACCTTCCCGCTGGAGCAGTACCTATTTATCTACTTGCACTTTGACATGCTTTCGAACTGCTAGCTGGGCAGGAGCTGGGACAGAGCAATGGGAGCTCACTCCGTCGTGGGGATTCGAACCACTGACCTTCTGATCGGCAAGCCCTAGGCTCTGTGGTTTAACCCACAGCGCTACGCACATCTAATAATAATAATAATAATAATAATCATAATAGAAGATCAGATTTCACTCTGAAATTCTCTGCTTTCTACATGAATGAGGTAAGCACCGGTAAAAGTTAGTTTACTTAATTTAAAGATGCTCATACACTATGTTGGGAATTAGATTTCTGTATCTAAAGCAGTCTGATGATAACATGGGTGAATATATCTTTCCTATCAAGATATTCCTGTGTTTGCACAAGCTGCCAGAGATTAGCTTTAACACCATTTACTTAGATGTGCCAAAGGCAGAGAGAAATAATTTAACAGTCACCTACCTTGGCTGTGTGTGCTGCTGCTTCAGTGATCTACTTGCAAGAGATTCAGAATGGCAATAAGGGGAAAAGAAACTATGTTTTTCCAACACAACAATTCAGCTGAAAACTGAAATGGTGCAGGTTAAACTGCCAAAAACAGTTTTTCATTAAAAAGAAGAAGAAGATTTGATGATATTTCATCCCTGTTTTAGAAATATCCTCCTTTGATCTCAGTTGATTCTTATTTATTATCTGGGCTTTTAAAAAAAGAAAAAGTAATAATAGTTGGACAGTATTGTTTTACAGAATGGGGGAAATGGAATGAAGACAACTTTGTTTAAATTCCCCCTCCCTCTGTCTGTCCCTCTTCCTGTCAACACATACTGGGTGATATCTGGTTGGGGTGCTCTATTTGTGGAAAAGAGTTCTGTACATGTGAACAGGACTTCCCTGTCCTCTCTTGCCCCCTGCAACTCCATCACACATTCCAAAAATCTGGTCTGGGAGGTTGAGGAACCCACTGGAGCAAACTGAGGGTCACAGGAGAATGAAGGGTGAGGGGAGAGAAAGGAAGTGGATACCCTGGCACAATAAAAGCTCTCAACCATTGCATTTCCCATCCCAAGAATCTTAGTGGATGGGAGAAAGGGAGGCTGGAAGTATGCAATAGGAAGGATAAAACTCGGAGTACCGTATTTTTCGCTCTATAGGACGCACCCGACCATAGGACGCAGCTTGTTTTAGAAGGGGGAGAACAAGAGAAAAAAAATCTCCCCCTCTCTGCCCAGTGCCCCTTCAGCGAAACCCCCCTTTGTTTTCCCCCTCTAAAACAAGGTGCTGTTCAAGGTGCGTTCAGCCGCCTTCAGGTGGCTACCTTGGAAGCCTGGAGAGCGAGAGGGGTCAGTGCGCACCGACCCCTCTCGCTCTCCAGGCTTCAGGTTCCTTTCGACCTGCTCTTTGGGGCTGGTGGGGGGAAGCCCACCGCCAGCCACAAAGAGCAGGTCGGGGAGCAGCGGAAAAGCGTGCAGCCTTCCGCTGCTCCCCGAGCTTGTGGGGCTGGTGGTGGGGTGAAGCGCTGCTTTCCCCCACCACCAGCCCCAAAGAGCAGGTCGGGGAGCAGCGGAAAGGCGTGCAGCCTTCCTGTTGCTCTGCAAGCTTCTCGGGGCTGCCGGGGAAGCCCAGGGCTATGGCTTCTATAGCCCTGCGCATGTTCTCCCGGCTGGTGAGGTGGCACGTGGCTAAAGAGGCTGCTGCCATAGCCGCGCCCCACCTCTCCAGCCGGGAGAGGCTGCGCGCGGCTATGGCAGTACCCCCACCTCCCTCAAAAGCCCACAGGAGCCGCACACCCTTTAAGGAGCGCGCGGCTCCTGTGGGCTTTTCTACGAGGAGGGAGAAGGGACTGACTGGCCGTGTCAGTCCCTTGTCCCTCCTGAGGAAAAGCCTGCAAGAGCTGCGTGGAGCTTGTGTGCGGCTTTTGGGGGCTTTTCCTGCCTGCCTCCCCCCTACATTCACTCCATAGGACACACACACATTTCCCCTTCATTTTTGGAGGGGAAAAAGTGCGTCCTATAGAGCGAAAAATAATGTAACTTGGAGCCAGGGGTGTAACTAGCTACTCCGGCACCTGGAGCAGCGGGGGCATAGTGAGCCACTCACGGGGGCACCACAGTGATCCACCCAGGGGGCGCCACAGCGAGCTGCCCATGGAGTCCGCCTGGCAGGCACAAGCCCCATGCAATTGTTTCAGGCAGTGCTGGGCCCCGAGCCATTGCATCATTCCCAGGAGAGACATGTGGCTCAGGCGGGCTGCAGGCCAGGCCCCGCGGTAAGTGCTGCCCCCACCATTTTGTCACCCCCTCAGGGATGACACCCAGGGCGGACCGCATTCCCCGCACCCCCCTTCCTATGCCCCTGCTTGGAGCAAGGCTTTTCGCATTGGCTGCCATACTTCTGTGGAATAGCAGTCCAGTTGGGATACAATGGATTCCCACTATCTGCACTTTTCAGAAACAATCAAAGACGTTTTTGTTCCAATGCACTATCCAAGATAGATAATGAGTGCTTGCCACGAGTATTTTTTACAAGGGTTTTTTTTTAGGTAACTATGTGTGGTGTGTTGTTTTTAAACTCTTTCCCCCTTTTTGCTGTACATCATATTAAGATGGTTGTATAGAAGGTGATCAATAAATGGACAACAGCAAAAACAACACCGATAAGCGCTAATTCTGCAGGATGGGGGCGTTTCAGTTCAGGTATTGTTTCACAAAATGCGAATTAGGTAGATCTGAACTGAATTTCTTCTCTATTGCTGGTTTGAGCAAAACATTGGCTCAATTAATGACATAATCACACCGTCAAATCTGATAACTATGTGGCACTGTGACATCATCATAATCCATATACGATCCTTGATTTGCTGAGAATACACAAGGGAAAAAGCTATGAAATAAATGATTTAAAGCAGCAATTCAGGAGAAAACAAGTGCTGAGAATCACGATGAAATCAGTGGAGAAAGGCGTTATTTAGTTGTTTTTTTGGGGGAATAATCGGTAGCTCCCCAAATCTCGTCTCAGCTGTATTTTCATGGGCAAAAATTCAGCACAGTGCTACATAGAAGTGTATTGGATTTAAAGGTCTGCGTTAGAACATTTCCAAGAAATACATTACCTAAGTGACAATTCACACACATTACAGGTAGAGGTCCCTGATCCCATTAGCAGGAGAAAGCCTGGAGAGTAACCTACACTGTGCAGGAAAACTTGTTACTTAAACCTTGGCTTCAGGTCAAGCTGCAAAATTACACAGAGAATAATTTAGGCTGCTTTTGTGAATTTGACATTAATTCAACGTGTTTGTGAGAAGAATGCCTGATGACTACAAACAGTGTACCTAAACCAAATGTGAGCATTGCAAATTACCTATTGAATGCAGTGCTTCAATTTAAGCACTCTCTGGCGCGGAGGATATCTAAAGTAATTTCTCACTGCTGCCCTTGGGTTTACATATCCAGGCATTGCATTAGACTTCCTCACCAGTGCATTACTCTGGCAGCTCAGTGGCAGAGGTTTTTCTGAGCAATTTTAGAGTCCTCTCCATAGCTGTGAAATCAGCTTTGCGGGAAAGTGTGCAATACAGGTGTTAAAAGGGAGCATAAGATCTCTGTGGGATCTGCGCAAAGACTGGTGTAGACAGTAGCGTAGCGTGGGTTGTCAGCACCCGGGGCAAGTAATTTGCGCCCCCTAACCCATGGATTTGCGCCCCCTAACCCGTGGATTTGCGCCCCCTAACCCTAACCCCCAGATGTTGCACCCGGTGCGGTCGGCCCCCCCCTGCACCCCCACGCTACGCCACTGGGTGTAGACCACCATTTTAGATTCACAGTGACTAACCAGATGCCTACGGTCGTACTTTGCCACACGTGATCCTCAGTTCCTGGCAATCGGGGGTATTGTTGGCATCCATCTGTCTTGAGAGGCAATGGAGTACACCTCTGGGGGTGAAGTCAACTCACTGGGTTACCAGCACCAAAGTGACCTCCCAGGGCACAAGCCTGGGCAGTGTGTTTGGAGCTCCTGGGCTGCCCAGATTACTCCACAGGGATTACTTCTGAGCCTTTTCTTCTCCCAAAGTTACCCTGCAAAGCAGTGAAGGTTTAGGATCAGAGTTTTCCTTCTCTCAGATTTGGAGGTATACTTCAGCCAATATTATTGCATGCACTAATGGCTAATAGCCAATGATCTCCTTAGTCCAAATTGATGGCCATCACTATATTTTATGGACACAGGTGGTGCTGTGGAATAAACCACTGAGCCTCTGGGGCTTGCCGACCAGAAGGTTGGCAGTTCGAATCCCCACGATGGGGTGAGCTCCCGTTACTCTGTCCCAGCTCCTGCCAACCTAGCAGTTTGAAAGCACGCCAGCGCAAGTAGATAAATAGGTACCGCTGCAGTGGGAAGGTAAACAGTGTTTCCATGTGCTCTGGTTTCTGTCACAGTGTTCCGTTGCACCAGAAGCAGTTTAGTCATGCTGGCCACATGATCTGGAAAGCTGTTTGTGGACAAACGGCGGCTTCCTCAGCCTGAAAGTGAGATGAGCGCTGCACCCCATAGTCACATTTGACTGGAGTTAGCCATCCAAGGGCTCCTTTACAGAGGAGACGTCCACAGTTTGAGTATGCATTGGGTGAAGACCTATTTCGTTTTGTTTGTCCCAACAATTCCAACATATACTGTATTAGCCAGAATATAAGCCACACCCGAATATAAGCCGCACCTTTAAAATTTAAGGGGGGAAAAGAAGAAAAGACACTACCTGAATATAAGCTGCTCCCTTAAAATTCCACAGGCGCTTACACCCGTTCCATTTTACCATATACCTGTTTCAGCAGCGATATAGTAAAAGCCAATTTTTGTAAGGTCGTGAATTTAAGCCACACTTTTAACTTTTCCCGGTTGGAATTTGGAGAAAAATGTGAGGCTTATATTCAGGCCAATACGATAATATGTGATGGAGAAAAACCTTTTCCTGTCCATACCACGCATACCTCTATCATGCTTACCTCTGGCTTGCCTTTTGTCTAAACTAAAAAGCCTCATTGTACCCTTTCCTCATAAGGTGTTCCACGATCATTTGCCTCTTTTGAAGTGCATTACTGAAAACCATACACCATACTCCCAAATGTGCTTTTATCACAGAGTTGTATAAAGGAAAAGAGATATTGAAATTTTGACTGCCTCCAATGCAGTGCTAAACAGCTGTCTCGGCAGGGCAAGGATCTATGTTTGTACAGTGGGCTTTCCCCCAACCCTGTGTGCATTTCACAGCCTTACCTAATCTATTCTGGAGTGTCGCGGAAACCCTAGAACAGATTTAGAGGGTGCGCAGAGAGGGGAAATTCCTGTTGCACAAGCATAAATCCTTGCACTGATAGCGTGGTTTCTTAGTGCTGCAATGGATACAAGCCATAAATATCAATCCCTTTCCTCAAAATCCCTTACACAGGTTTGCCTTTTTCACAGCTGCCACACACTGCATCAACATGTTAATGAGTTTGGATAATTTTGCTGCTTTTCGGGATGAGGAATGCTCAAATGATCTAGGCATACATGATGCAGGAAGAGAGTAGAACTAGTTGCCCCCAGTAATGAGTGAATATTTAATCTTGCAGAGATACAACATCCCCTATGGGTGAATACCACCCACCCATTAATTACTCAGTTTCTTCTCAGCTAACCTCTTCCATGTCACAACAGCAAACCCTGGCACAGAGCATGAGAATTACTGCTACAGAACCCACTAAAGTGCATTCTTCATGTCCACACACATTTTATTCACCAAACCTCAGTTAATCTTTTTGAAAAATGTCTAAACCTCAGACTGACAGGAGCTAATATTGGATGTCAAGGACTAATTTTTTTTAAAAAAATGCTGCTGGGGCTCAGAATGATTGAAACAAACTATGTGTTGCAATGTAGCTGCACGCCATGTTAGCCCGACAGCCATTTCTCCACTGTGATGGGGATAATTTCATGCTCAGACCAAGCACGTACCTCCCACCCTAGTGGAGATCCAGACTTGTGTTTTGAGGTATTCGCACTTTCTCCAACAGGCACCTTGGATCTGGTAGCTCTGAGCTGGTTTACTCTGTTAGTTTCTGCTAAATCCTTTCTACAGCAATGCACATCTCCGCAATGTTTGTGTGAACTGGGTTGTTCCATATCCACTATTTTGCCATGATCCTGGTAGCCATTTTCTCTGTGCTGCTCACCCTGGGGCCCACTTCACAGCTAAAGATGCCCTGATCTACCCTACAGCCAGTCAAGTCAATGTTGGTTGGCCTGGCGTAAGGGACCAGAGTGGAGACTTCTTTTCAGTCCAGGCCTGTGGTATAACTTTGGCCTCCTTAATAACTAATCCAGAATGCGGCAGCTAGACTGGTGACTGGGAGTGGCTGCCAAGACCATATAACACCAGTCCTGAAAGACCTACATTGGCTCCCAGTACGTTTCCGAGCACAATTGAAAGGGTTGGTGCTGAGCTTTAAAGCCTTAAACGGCCATGGCCCAGTATAATTGAAGGAGTGTCTCCACCCGCATCATTCTGCCTGGACACTGAGGTCCAGCACCAAGGGCCTTCTGGCGGTTCCCTCACACTGAGAAGTGAGGTTACAGGGAAGCAGGCAGAGGGCCTTCTCGGTAGTGGCACCTGCCCTGTGGAACGCCCTCCCATCAGATGTCAAGGAAATAAACAACTATCTGACTTTTAGAAGACATCTGAAGGCAGCCTTGTTTAGGGAAGTTTTTAATGTCTGATGTTTTATCATGTTTTTAATATTCTGTTGGGAGCTGCCTATCCATAAGCATGGAAGTGAATCCAGTCCTTGATGTTTTCCTCCCTTTCATGCCTCTCTGCTGTGTTTGCCATCTCCCCACCATCATCTTGCCATTGTTTCCTTTGCAACTTCTGTACATATTGTAGCAGGCCTGCACTTTGACTCTAAGTGTCTCCTGGTGTTGGTTTTCTTAGATTAAATGCTTGCATTAACATGGCTGGTTTCGTTCCCGTGATTTCTACATTGTGAAACAAACCAGGGAGTCAGGAAACTGAAATCAGTTTTAATCGGCAGCTCTGGGTATTGTTTTTATTTCTTGTACATTAATGTAAAGGAAACCCTCACAGCAGCAGATGCAATGACATTTGGTGACAAAATTCTCCCTGATACTGCACGTTAATCAATCATTCATTTTATGGCACTAAGCCACAGCACTAAATCATCACTGAAGTGTGTGTATTTCTTTTAACATAGGCCTTTTTTTTGCTTTTGTAAAAAGAATGCTTAAAGACCTATCAAAATATTGATTTGAAACTGCAGGTCTAATTGGTTATTCCACAATTATGTCACCTAGCCAAAAGAAATGGCATTACTTCTGGGTAATTATTCATAAAGAGTAAAGCGGTTAGAACTGCAGATCAATTACCTATTGGCTCTGACCAGACTCACAGAGAAAGATCGTGTTTGATCAATGATTTACTTTTCCTTCAGTAACCGTGTACAGCAAATTCTCATTCCATGCACATTTGATCACAATTATGAATATATTTATGTGGCTAATCATGAATTCAGTTTCCCCTCATCTTTCTCTATAGGTATCATGAAATGCAAGACCTTGGTTGTGATGTATGGCACATACCTAGAATGAATTTGCTTGGAGTGTTTCATTCAGCCGCCTCTCCCATTAAAATTCCTTTGCTGACCTTCTGGGTAATATTTAACTCCCGTAGTTTTGCTATAGAACCATTTGTTAGCTAACTGGTGACTTACAACACAATCCTATGCCTGTTTACTCAGATGTCAGTCCCAGAGTGTTATTTATTATTTGTACTTATTTATTATTAAATAATAATATTTTTTGTATTTTTTTTGTTCTTTTTGATTTCTTTTGTATTGAATTTGAAAATCCTAATAAATATTTCATTAAAAAAAAATAAACGAAGAAGAAGAGTTTGGATTTGATACCCCACTTTATTACTACCCTAAGGAGTCTCAAAGTGGCTAACAATCTCCTTTCCCTTCCTCCCCCACAACAAACACTCTGTGAGGTGAGTGGGGTTGAGAGACTTCAGAGAAGTGTGACTAGCCCAAGATCACCCAGCAGCTGCATGTGGAGGAGAGGGGAAGCGAACCCGGTTCACCAGATTACGAATCTACCACTCTTAACCACTACACCACACTGGCTCTCTGAGGCAGATGAGGGGGGAAGCTGGGAAATAATGGGAGAAGAGGAGGAAGAACCAGCATTGGGGGAGAGACAGCTGATATACTCAGTGTCTTTAGAAAGCATTCCAGCCCCTCCTCCCAGAACCCAGCAGGCATTGAAAGTAGGAGAGCAGAAAGCTCAAAGGCGAAAGGCCCTTTCCAGCACCCATAGCAATGACTCATGAGGAAGTAGGAGAGATGGAGGGGTGGGGTTTCACTTGGAGCAACACCATTTCTGCAAGAGGCTGCATTTCTAAGCCTCTCCCTGGGAATATTGAATAAAAAGCATTGGCAAGAACTTTCCTTGTCTTATCCATTCATGCGTTGGATCCTCTGACGCCTGACACCCAACCTAACTATGAATTCTAGCTGATAGAGTGATGTGAACAGGATTCTTGGGCTGGTGAGATTGTCCACATGTCCACATGTACGCTTGTGTAACATCCTGTAATAACAGTGATTGCTGTAAGCCAAGGTAGAGATCATTTTTCAACCCAGTAATTGCATCCCCTTGTGGGCAGTCATTGAGAAGCTGCATGCTGCTGGTGGGTGAGGCCAGGAGTAAAAAGTGGGTGAGGTCAGAGGAAAAAGTGAGTGAAGCAACAGACGATACTCTTGTTGTTGTTGTTGTTTAGTCGTTTAGTCGTGTCCGACTCTTCGTGACCCCATGGACCAGAGCACGCCAGGCACTTCTGTCTTCCACTGCCTCCCGCAGTTTAGTCAAACTCATGCTGGTAGCTTCAAGAACACTATCCAACCATCTCATCCTCTGTCGTCCCCTTCTCCTTGTGCCCTCCATCTTTCCCAACATCAGGGTCTTTTCCAGGGAGTCTTCTCTTCTCATGAGGTGGCCAAAATATTGGAGTCTCAGCTTCAGGATCTGTCCTTCCAGTGAGCACTCAGGGCTGATTTCCTTCAGAATGGATAGGTTTGATCTTCTTGCAGTCCATGGGACTCTCAAGAGTCTCCTCCAGCACCATAATTCAAAAGCATCAGTTCTTCAGCGATCAGCCTTCTTTATGGTCCAGCTCTCACTTCCATACATCACTACTGGGAAAACCATAGCTTTTACTATGCGGACCTTTGTTGGCAGGTGATGTCTCTGCTTTTTAAGATGCTGTCTAGGTTTGTCATTGCTTTTCTCCCAAGAAGCAGGCGTCTTTTAATTTTGTGGCTGCTGTCACCATCTGCAGTGATCATGGAGCCCAAGAAAGTAAAATCTCTCACTGCCTCCATTTCTTCCCCTTCTATTTGCCAGGAGGTGATGGGACCAGTGGCCATGATCTTCGTTTTTTTGATGCTGAGCTTCAAACCATATTTTGCTCTCTCCTCTTTTACCTATGTACAATTGGTTATGCAAAATTCAACCATGCAAAATTCAGAAGACACACTTCTTTCCACCCTCCATCCAGGTAAGCAGGCACTCAAGGAAGGTGTGGAGCAGCAGGGGCAGAGAGGGGTGTGGCCTGGAGAGGTGGGTGTTGCCTGAGGGGGTCCCAACAGAGAGTTTGGGGGGCAAATTCAGCCCTGGGGCTGTGGTTCACCGCTTCTAAGCAGGCAAGTATAAAAGAACATGAAGCTCAAAGAATGTGTTGTTTACAATATGAAAATATACTTGCTCCAAGTTTCTCATCCAAATTTTATTTTAAAAAATGGCAGCCAAAATTTCCCACTCCAAATGTTTTGTTTTAATCGACTTTGAGTGTTTGGGTTTCACCCAAAATGAGGGCACACCTAACTATAAAATTCTTTTAGGGGACTGAGTTATTTCTTCCCAATAGCCTTAGCCACTGAAGAGAATATATTGCTGTAGATTTTATTACTGTAGAACATAGTGATCTTTTCTCTGCAATGACATTTATTTTAAAAAGAAAAGGGGACAGACCATAGGTAAGCATTTTTATTGAGTTACTTGGCGTTCTTTCAAAAACTGATTTAGCTGCACTATTAAATTATTACAACAGGGAAGGAATTGACCCTAACAACTTTTTCCCTCTGTATAAGGACATTATAGCTATGGACTGAAAAATCTGCTGCCGGAGGTGAATTTTTAGGCTTGTGGGAGTTAATACACTGAATGTGTACAGTCTTGAAGATATCAGAAGCTGCTTTCCTTGTGGGATTGTAAGTACCTCATAAATCCTGATGGAATATCACTAGAGACTTCCGTGAATAAGAATAATAAGAATAATGGTTCAGTTGGTCAGGACAGAGCAGGTAGTACAAAACTGGGTAAAATGTTGATTGAGGTATAACTGAACTAAGAAAAAGGTAAAAAATATACATCAAGAGGTTTTTATATATTAAAACAAATTCTTTTTTTTTTAATTATTGGGTGTGTGGAATGAATGAGCATGCCATCACACCCCTCACATTCAGATTATGGCACTTCCAAATGACCCTTTTCGCAAACCTGATCAAAATTTGCTTCTGACCCCTTTTATTTTTTAAAGAAGTGTGATGTCACCACTACAGTGATGTCATCATGTATCCAGTCAGATTTGTCTCTGAACATAAATGAGCTTTGTTCACCCTCAGCTGCCCTATTAAGATGTTCCTCTTTGTGCATTTTCTAGGGGCACCGCATGGCCTCAAAGTTGTCCATTGTATCTGTTATTAGTGCACTTAAAAAAAGATCCAATTTGTTTTATGAGTGGCTCTGTGTTCCCTTTGCTTTGATCAGTGCTCTGGGCTCTGAGACAATCTGTATAAAATGAAGCTCTCTGGAACAGAAAATAAACTGGATTATTAAAACTGCTGCAACTTTCTCCTCTTTTAACCAAAGTGGATGAAATTTACAGGTACAGGAGCCCCTCAAGTGTTTATTAAGCCTGCCAAATTGAAGAGAAATAGATCCAGGGTTTTTGTGGATTATTCCATAATCCCTTGTGAGGTAATGAGCTATTCCTGCCCCCTCTGTCATATTCCCAGTCCCCCTACTGTCCTGGCTCCCACCCCAAACCAGACAACTGAGGCATTTCCTTGCTAGTAAAGAAGTGAACTTTTATTATCGAAGTCTTACAATACAGACCCAGCAGCTAGGGAATAGCTCCAGGTGCTTTCACAAACCAGAGGAGTAGCAAAATAAATCCAGTCTGAGAGCAAAGGCCAAGGTTCGAGAGTCCAAGATTAGTAGCAGGAGTTCCAAGACTGCGTGAGAGACGCAGCTTTGTTCCAGAAAGTTTCCATATTTCTCTGCCAAGTTTTTAAGCAAGGGAGGAAGTCTCAGCTATTCATGATGAACCTTATCCCTGCAATCATTCCTGGCCTGGAGTTGGGTGATTCTCCCCCCCCCCCGCCAATTTTTTCTCTCCATTTTATAACACAAATATAAAAAGACAAACAGAAAAGACAAACAATACAAATTCTTGTCATATTCTCATTTTTCTAAACATTGTTAACTGGGCTTCCCCAAGTCCCACCTATCTGATTTTCATTTTACTTCATCTTTAGCTGTTTACATATATCATAATTTCTAACCATCTTTTTTTTTTTTTACACTTACTTTAACCATAAATTTTATCACTTATAAAATACACTATCTTCTACTTCTAACCCACTGCCTATATCCACTTCCAAAGCTATTCTAAGATCTAAATATTAACATATTTTTTCAAATATTCCTTAAACTTCTTCCAATCTTCTTCCACCTTCTCTTCTCTCTGGGCTCGGAGTCTCCCGGTCAGTTTGGCAAGTTCCATATAGTCCATCATCTTCATCTGCCATTCTTCGATAGTTGGTAAATCTTGTTTCTTCCAATTCTTCGCTAGCAATATTCTCGCAGCTGTTGTGGCATACAGAAAAAAAGTAACATCCTTTTTGGGGATTCCACCCCCCACTTTACCAAGTACAGGTGAAACTCGGAAAATTATAACATCATGGAAAAGTTCATTTATTTCAGTAATTCAACTTAAAAGGTGAAACTAATATATGAGATAGACTCATGACATGCAAAGCAAGATATGTCAAGCCTATATTTGTTATAATTGTGATGTTTATGACGTACAGCTGATGAAAACCCCAAATTAACAATCTCAGAAAATTAGAATATTAAATGAAATCAGCAAAACAAGGACTGCAAATAGAGCAATATTGGACCTCTGAGAAGTAGAAGCATGCATATGTACTCAGTACTTGGTTTGGGCCCCTTTTGCATCAATTACTGCCTCAATGCAGCGTGGCATGAATGCTATCAGCCTGTGGCACTGCTGAGGTGTTATGGAAGACCAGGAAGCTTCAATAGCAGCTCTTCTACATTGCTCGGTCTCATGTCTCTCATCTTTCTGTTGGCAATGCCCCATAGATTCTCTATGGGATTCAGGTCAGGCAAGTTTGCTGGCCAATCAAGCACAGTAATCCCATGGGCATTGAACCAGGTTTTAGTACTTTTGGCAGTGTGGGCAGGTGACAAAGTCCTGCTGGAAAATGAAATCAGCATCCCCATAAAGCTCGTCTGCGGAAGGAAGCATGAAGTGCTCCAAAATCTCCTGGTAGACGGCTGCATTGACTCTGGACTTAATGAAGCACAGTAGACCAACACCAGCTGATGACATGGCTCCCCAAATCAACCCAAACTGTAGAAACTTCACATTGGACTTCAAGCATCTGGCATTGTGTGCTTCCCCATTCTTCCTCCAGAATCTGGGTCCTTGGTTTCCAAATGAGATGCAAAAGCTGCTCTCATCAGAAAAGAGATTTGGGGAGCCATGTCATCAGCTGGTGTTGGTCTACTGTGCTTCATTAAGTCCAGGGTCTTAAGTCCAGGGAAATATTTTGTAAACCTTCTTTTTTGTGCTGAAAACATTTTCCTTGAAATATTTGCTACAGTTCTAATATAGAGTAGTTATGTTTAAAAAAATTGCTGCATTTGTAAAGTATTTTTAAAGAATGAAGTCAGTTATGTCTGTTGGGTGTGTAGCAAGTTTCAGCCAATGGTGGAGCATATATTCACACATACGGGCTGGTAAAATCCCAGCCATTTTGTTTTAATTATAGATCTCACAACTGGTTATTAGGCTCCATACATGTGTAGGCAGTTCTCTGGGGCTGTAGCATTTTCTCTGGAATGATCAGCACATTTTCTCTTGATGCTCCTATTCTGTCATTCACTTTCACCTTGTCCTGTAAACCATCTAAATCACCGTTCATTGCAGCAAGAGCCAACCAACATTGGTTTGCTAGCCAACCTGTATTGCTAGCCAACCTGTATTTTTCCTCGCCACCTACTATAGACATGTGTATGCGGGGAGCAAAATTTGGTTTGGTACACATTAAAATTTGCACTACCTAATTTGCACTTCCTGAAACAATATTGTTGTTTAGTCGTTTAGTTGTGTCCGACTCTTTGTGAGCCCATGGACCAGAGCACGCCACGCACTCCTGTCTTCCACTGCCTCCCGCAGTTTGGTCAAACTCATGTTTGTAGCTTCGACAACACTGTCCAACCATCTCGTCCTCTGTCATCCCCTTCTCCTTGTGCCCTCCATCTTTCCCAACATCAGGGTCTTTCCAGGGAGTCTTCTCTTGTCATGAGGTGGCCAAAGTATTGGAGCCTCAGCTTCACGATCTGTCCTTCCAGTGAGCACTCAGGGCTGATTTCCGTAAGAAAGGTTTGATCTTCTTGCAGTCCATGGGACTCTCAAGAGTCTCCTCCAGCACCATAATGCAAAAGCATCAATTCTTCAGCGATCAGCCTTCTTTATGGTCTAGCTCTCACTGCCATACATCACTCCTGGGAAAACCATAGCTTTAACTATACGGACCTTTGTAGGCAAGGTGATGTCTCTTTGCACTTCCTGAAACAATACATGAATTCAAATGCCACTATCTCAGAATTTCGTTATGTAGTTCACCATCCAAGAAAAACGCATACAATGTTTTTTTAAAAATTTGGGAGTAGTGTGTGTAAAAGGCATATATTAGTGATAATCATGTACAAAAATTTATTAAATTAGGGAAGATTCATTTGTATATTAAGCACAACACATCAAATTGCTGATGAATTTAGTATGTGGACATTTTAAAAAGAGATTCATAAACTGATGTGAAACTGTGGCCACATGGAGTTGAAAAAAAAGTGAGAAATGGAGAGAATCCAAAATCAACAAAATCATTTTCAGAGGGCATAGCAGAGAGGCAGGGATTTCTCTCATTTGTGTCAGGTTGCCGAGAAACTGACTTATTTTTCCCTTTAACCTTCTCCCAAGCCCAGCATGAGACAAGATGCCGCCTCTCTGCCAAGTTCTCTGTACTTGTCAAAGCAAATAAGCTGAGTTTTCACTTGTGCTAAGATTTAAACAATAAAAAAGAAAGTAAGAGTTTCTTCTGCATTGAAAACCCCAGTACAAGGACAATAAGACACACAGAGGCCATATCTCAGTGTTAGATCCCATGCTTTGCATGCAATCCATAGCAGATGGTTTGGCGGTACTCGCCTGACCTGCCAGCAGCTGAATTGTTGCCACTTACCATGAGGGAGAAGCAGGAGGGTGAGGTGGCAGGAAGGTTGGTGTGGTTGAAACGCAACAGCAGAGACAATCTGATACTCCTGCCAATGCATTTGCACTGTGCTGACCTCACTCCCACCTTGCCCTTCCTCCTTTCTTCTCAGTAAGCAGCAGTAACTCACCTGTTGGGAGGCTAGATGTCAGGATTCCTCCGCCGTGTAGGTAAACAAAAGACTGAACGAAAGGAGTGTCTTACTAGTTAGAATCTTTATTAATCACAGTGAGAGAACAAAGAAGAGTGACTAGTGGGGTGCCACAGGGTTCTGTCTTGGGCCCGGTCTTATTCAACATCTTTATCAACGACTTGGATGATGGACTCAAGGGCATCCTGATCAAATTTGCAGATGACACCAAACTGGGAGGGGTGGCTAACACCCCAGAGGACAGGATCACACTTCAAAACGACCTTGACAGATTAGAGAACTGGGCAAAAACAAACAAGATGAATTTTAACAGGGAGAAATGTAAAGTATTGCACTTGGGCAAAAAAAAAATGAGAGGCACAAATACAAGATGGGTGACACCTGGCTTGAGAGCAGTACATGTGAAAAGGATCTAGGAGTCTTGGTTGACCACAAACTTGACATGAGCCAACAGTGTGATGCGGCAGCTAAAAAAGCCAATGGATATTCTGGGCTGCATCAATAGGAGTACAGCATCTAAATCAAGGGAAGTAATAGTGCCACTGTATTCTGCTCTGGTCAGACCTCACCTGGAGTACTGTGTCCAGTTCTGGGCACCACAGTTCAAGAAGGACACTGACAAACTGGAACGTGTCCAGAGGAGGGCAACCAAAATGGTCAAAGGCCTGGAAACGATGCCTTATGAGGAACGGCTAAGGGAGCTGGGCATGTTTAGCCTGGAGAAGAGGAGGTTAAGGGGTGATATGATAGCCATGTTCAAATATATAAAAGGATGTCACATAGAGGAGGGAGAAAGGTTGTTTTCTGCTGCTCCAGAGAAGCGGACACGGAGCAATGGATCCAAACTACAAGAAAGAAGATTCCACCTAAACATTAGGAAGAACTTCCTGACAGTAAGAGCTATTCGACAGTGGAATTTGCTGCCAAGGAGTGTGGTGGAGTCTCCTTCTTTGGAGGTCTTTAAGCAGAGGCTTGACAACCAAATGTCAGGAGTGCTCTGATGGTGTTTCCTGCTTGGCAGGGGGTTGGACTCGATGGCCCTTGTGGTCTCTTCCAACTCTATGATTCTATGAACACATCTCCTAGAAATGGCAGTGTTCCCAATTAAGGATCACTCCCCCCATCCCTATTAATCTATTTTTATTAAGATTTTCCAACAAAGTTGTAACATAATCAATACTAAATTTAAAAAACACAAAATGCATTTTACATTTTCTATTACCCCCATCCCGACTTTCCCCAACTTCCCTTTCTGCTTTATTACATACAGTGGTACCTCGGGTTACAAACACCTCGGATTACAAACACTTCGGGTTACAGACTCCGCTAACCCGGAAGTAGTACCTCGGGTTAAGAACTTTGCTTCAGGATGAGAACAGAAATCGTGCTCTGGTGGCGCGGCAGCAGTGGGAGGCCCCATTAGCTAAAGTGGTACCTCAGGTTAAGAACGGTTTCAGGTTAAGAACGGACCTCCGGAACGAATTAAGTTCTTAACCCAAAGTACCACTGTACTAGGCAACTCTACAATACAGTACAATTTCATCCCCGCCCCCATTTCATTGGAGTTACTGATAAATACAGTTGTACCTTGGAAGTCAAACGGAATCCGTTCCGGAAGTCGGTTCGACTTCCAAAACCAAATCGAGGCTTCTGATTGTCTGCAGGAAGGTCCTACAGCCAATCAGAAGCCACGGAAGCCCCATGGGACGTTCGGGTTCCAAAAGAACATTAGCAAACCAGAACAATCACTTCCGGGTTTGTGGTGCTTGGGAGCCAAAACGTCCGAGTTCCAGGGCATTCTGGATCCAAGGTACAACTGTATGCCATATTTTTAAAATAAAGGACAGCAAAACAACCTAGGAATAAATTAGGCTCACGTCAACCTCAATACATGATTAGTAAATTACCTTGCTAGTGTAGGAGGGTAAATGAGGACCTACAATGTCATTAAATGAAGGTTTGTGGGGAGAGTCTGGCCACAGATTTTCCTAAAATAGACTGGTTTTCCTCTCTCTCAGTTTTAACCTTGAATATATTTCTAGCGCTAAGCCTTGGCTGAAAGATGGTCTCGTTTCCATCCCATGAAACCTGAAATGGAACTCTAGATGAGGAGTACAAGAGAGAACACGATGCGTCTCAGGTCGTGTGGGGATATTGCTTTGGAGTAAGTTCTGTGTACCAAAGTGCTTGTTCAAATGAGAGAGACAGATGATTGATTAGCCCAACTGGAATGTAAATGGTGTGGCGGATTCAGAGCGAGTCAGGCAGAATGACTTCACGAATTTAATGGAACTGGGGGTAGTACAATGTAACTGCTAGAAGGAAGCAATGGAGCAGAGGAAAAAGCAGAGAATTTGCTCAAGATGCTGAACCACATCAGCTGGGTATATTACAGCAAGGTGCGATATTAAATACACATTCCTAGAAGGAAAAAATATGTGATATTCTCCAGTAATGCACATTCATTTTGAAACATGCTATCTATTAACATGTGTTTTGCATATAGCTGAGGAAGAACTCCTATTTTATGGGTTTTTGGTGTGTTTTTTAAAGCATTTGCTTGTTATTTCCACTAGTCATTTATGTCCATGTAATGCAAAATATTTGTGCTGGATTTGCTTTATGCAAAGTGGCATCGTTTTCCCAAGTGATGTGCACATCTGACATCTGTTGCTATGAAAATTGAGGACCTGGTATTTATTATTTAGTGGGCTGCAACGGAAAGTTCGTCTTTTGGTGGTTTGAGTGTGACTTCTTCTATCAAAACCACCAGCATTTGAAACATGCTGACGTTTCAGGGCTGGTCTCCTCGTGTAAATCCAAAAAATGATAATGAAAAACATACAAAATTAACACTTTATTGCTTTCTTAAAATAAATAAATAAAAGTCATCAGACTGTTGGTGGAGAAAGACAATTCGCCTTCAATTCCTACATTTTGAAAAGTGTTTGTGCGCGCAAGAGATGAGATAGAAGCAACTCATTTGCATCTACCAGTGTGGCATAATGGTTAGAGTGCTGGACTAGGGCCTGGTAGAGCTGGGTTTGAATCCTCATTCAGCCATGAAGCTCACTGGTTGATCTTGGGCCAATCGCCATCTCTTAGCCTAACCTACCTCACAGGGTTGTTGTGAGAATGAAATGGAGAGAGGAGAACCACATATATACCACCTTGAGATCCTTGGAAGATAAAGGTGGTATATAAATTTAATAAATAACAGTAATACTTTTAAGAAGATGGGTTCTCTGTACATGGGGTGTACAACTAATCCAGAATGCAGCAGCTAGACTGGTGACTGGGAGCGGCTGCCGAGACCAAATAACACCGGTTTTGAAAGACCTACACTGGCTCCCAGTACGTTTCCGAGCACAATTCAAAGTATTGGTGCTGACCTTTAAAGCCCTAAAGGGCCTCGGTCCAGTATACCTGAAGGAGCATCTCCACCCCCATCATTCTGCCCGGACACTGAGGTCCAGTGCTTGAGGGCCTTCTGGCGGTTCCCTTGCTCTGAGGAGCCAAGTTACAGGGAACCAGGCAGAGGGCCTTCTTGGTAGTGGTGCCCGCCCTGTGGAACACCCTCCCACCAGATGTCAAAGAGAACAACAACTACCAGACTTTTAGAAGACATCTGAAGGCAGCCCTGTTTAGGGAAGCTTTTAATGTTTAATAGGTTATTGTATTTTAATATTTTGTTGGAAGCCGCCCAGCCAGATGGGCGGGGTATAAATAATAAATTTTATTATTATTATTATTATTATTATTATTATTATTATTATTGGGTAGAGAGCTAGAGCTCATAGAGTAGTGAAGGATGCTTATATACCATTCAGATAAGAGCAGAGCCGAAGTACTGTTCTAGCCATACAGTGTAAAATGTACGTTTGTTTTTCGTTGTTTCAATTTCTTCCCCCTTTTTCTGGCTCAGTCATCTAGTCCATGCCACTTGGCAGAGACTTTCTATGGTTCCAGGAGACATCCTTTTCCAGAACTATCTGGAGGTGCTGGAAACTGGACCTGGAACATTGTGAATGCAAGGCATGTGTGTTTTCCCTGAGCTACATAACAATCCTCTTGTTAATTGACAGTGGCGTCACATAACTGAAGGAGCATCTCTACCCCCATCGTTCAGCCCAGACACTGAGGTCCAGCGCCGAGGACCTTCTGGCTGTTCCCTCCCTGCGAGAAGCCAAGTTACAGGGAACCAGGCAGAGGGCCTTCTCGGTAGTGGCATCTGCCCTGTGGAATGCCTTCTCATCAGATGTCAAAGAGAACAACAACTACCAGACTTTTAGAAGACATCTGAAGGCAGCCCTGTTTAGGGAAGCTTTTAATGTTTGATCTTCTTCTGTTTCCTGGGCAGATGTAATCATTTCAGCAGAATGATGGGAGTATTCTGTGGTAGAAAGCAAGGCAGACGTATGTGTTTCCAGTGCAGGGGTGCAACGGAAAGCAAAGATTTTTAAAATGGGTTTGTGTGTGAAACATCTTTAAATTGTGCAAATGTGAAAAGGGGGCCCCAATCCAGCCCTTCTCATGCATGTGCCTGCCATTAGATGTACACGGTACATATGCAGCTTTGTATATGAAAGAACTGCTAACAAAGGAGGATGCTCAAGGTATTAATGTGAGGGGGGGGGAAAGGACACCATGTGATGTTAAGGATAATGCAGTGTAGCTTCTTTTTCTTCACATGTGAGCTACTCTAATTTTGTCTATACAACCTGTGCATTAAAAAATAATCTTAGATGTTTCCAAGTTGCTCTGTGCTTCATCAGTTGTTGATCTGTGCTTCCAGTTCTGAGCCACCTAGCACAGTATATAAAATGAAGGAATATAAGGAAAAAATTACTATCAACTTTCCCCCGGGCCAAAATGGATGAAATTTGCAGGCACGGAAGTCTGTCCAGAGAGGATCAAGTGTGCCAAATTGTAGACAAATATATCCAGAGGGTTTTTTGTGTGTATGCAGGGCACCTTTAAAATGCATTTTTTTTTTAAATAAAGAAAATGTATGGAACTTTATCTGTTAGAATTGGATGAAGTTTGTGCAGCCTGCTAAATTTCAGTCATTCTCTTCTGATTTTTTAAATCAATCTGATTATGGAATTGAAATTGTGTATGTGCTTATTATGCACTACCAGAGCTCTAGGCTTTTACATTTGTTGTTGCAAAATATGGTGCTTTGACATACAGTATTGAAATGCCAAAAACACCCCGTGAGTTTCACAGTGCAGTATAAAGGCAGATAAGAGCTTTGCAGTTGGCTTCCGACCCAGCAGACTTCCAAAGAATGAGTCAAGAGTTTCAGGTCGAAAGAACAATGATTTACCAGAGAGCTCTTGGCAGTAGGAATGATATACATGGTTCTACTTGAACTTCCTAAATTATAATTACTAGTCAGGGGAATACAGTGCATGCATGAGAAATAGATTTTCAATAGATGCAGTTAAAAGCGAAATAATTTTGCCATCTGAATTTAGCTATCACACAGCTGAGCATTCTTGCAAAACGGATGACAAAAAAGACAGCTTCCAGCATGCACATTTCTCAGTGGCTGATGCTATTCATTAATTAAACGGAGCCAAGGAAATTGCCCTTTCAAAGCTAATTCACAACTGGACTGTGTGAGCCTTTAACATGCTCTCTTCATATGAACACCACTATGTGGATTGTTCCAATGCACCTTTGAGTTTGGATAGAAAATGTAATAAGTTTATTTCTGCATTTATTTAGTTCAGAAAACATGCACTTCACCTTTCCACCCTATCTATCTATATCTATCATCTATCTATCTATCTATCTATCTATCTATCTATCTACACACACACACACACACACACACACACACAGTGGTACCTCGGGTTACATACGCTTCAGGTTACATATGCTTCAGGTTACAGACTCCGCTAACCCAGAAATAGTGCTTCAGGTTAAGAACAGAAACCATGTTCTGGCGGTGCGGCGGCAGCAGGAGGCCCCATTAGCTAAAGTGGTGCTTCAGGTTAAGAACAGTTTCAGGTTAAGTACGGACCTCCGGAACGAATTAAGTACTTAGCCCAAGGTACCACTCTCTCTCTCTCTCTCTCTCTCTCTCTGTGTGTGTATAATCTATTACATTATTATTATTATTATTATTATTATTATTATTATTATTATTATTATTATCCCACTAAAAATAATCAGGCTAGCGACAGAGCATTTGTTTGGCATAGAGATGCTTCCCATCTTTTACACTTAAGGCTGGATACGCCCCCTGCCTGAAACCTTGGAGAGTCACTGCTGAGCTATATAAAGCAATGACCTGACTAGATAGCATTTTTTATTCTACACTTTATCCTTGTATATGCATCTTTGTACACATTCCTTGGTTGCAGAAGTACATTGCAAAATTCAGAGAAGTATGAATTTTTGAAGGACGTCTCTGTTTTGGTTTGCGTCTTGTTTTGGGAAATGCAAATTAGGTAGGTTTGCCTTTAAGTATGAACTGAATCAAATTTCTCCCCAATCCCTAGCAAAAATGAGGACGTGAGATTGAGAATCACGACACTCAGCACATGCTGGGGGCAACAGCACTAACCAGTGCTATTTTTCTAGAAAAAGTGGTGCTGGATCCCTTGTACTCTTATAATGGCAATGATGCCCACCTGAGAGGTGTCGAAACTGAGTTCTGGTGATTTCTGGCTGGAAAAAAAGCCCTGACACTAACCAACCATCTAATCGCCAAGAACCTGAGAAGAAAGTTGTGTTTTATCTGGTGACAAAAATTCAGTATCTCCAGCCACATCAGAGAGAGGAGAACAGTTGAGGTGCTACAGCAGAGAGGACTGTTCAAGGGGTTACTTCATAAGAGATTTTGTTCAACTGTTGTTTAGTCGTTTAGTCGCGTCCGACTCTTCGTGACCCCATGGACCAGAGCATGCCAGGCACTTCTGTCTTCCACTGCCTCCTGCAGTTTGGTCAAACTCATGCTGGTAGCTTCGAGAACACTATCCAACCATCTCGTCCTCTGTCGTCCCCGTCTCCTTGTGCCCTCCATCTTTCCCAACATCAGGGTCTTTTCCAGGGAGTCTTCTCTTCTCATGAGGTGGCCAAAGTATTGGAGCCTCAGCTTCACGATCTGTCCTTCCAGTGAGTGCTCAGAACTGATTTCCTTAAAAATGGATACGTTTGATCTCCTTGCAGTCCATGGAACTCTCAAGAGTCTCCTCCAGACCATAATTCAAAAGCATCAATTCTTTGGCGATCAGCCTTCTTTATCGTCTAGCTCTCACTTCCATACATCACTACTGGGAAAACCATAGCTTTAACTATACGGACCTTTGTTGGCAAGGTGATGTCTCTGTTTTTAAGATGCTGTCTAGGTTTGTCATTGCTTTTCTCCCAAGAAGCAGGCGTCTTTTAATTTTGTGACTGCTGTCACCATCTGCAATGATCATGGAGCCCAAGAAAGTGAAATCTCTCACTGCCTCCATCTCTTCCCCTTCTATTTGCCAGGAGGTGATGGGACCAGTGGCCATGATCTTCGTTTTTTTTGATGTTGAGCTTCAGACCATATTTTGCGCTCTCCTCTTTCACCCTCATTAAAAGGTTCAACTGTAGGAGGACTCAAAAGAGCTTGCCCTGTAGATCTCAACTCCCAGGCAGACCAGGATGAGAGAACTTGAAACTAATTGTCTAATGGGACAACTTGAGACCTAAATACTTGAAGGAGCACCTTCTTCCATGCCAATCTAGATAGCCTCTTCATCTGCCACATATAAGCTTAGGGCAAGTTATATAACTGAGTACTGTGTTGGCAAAACACTGCATGGTACATAATTGCACAATCTGTCCTCAGCACATGGGCAGAAGATGAAGTCAACCGGTGGGTACCTTGAGCACCACAGAAGCAAATGTTGAGGAATCAGCACTCATGTCAGTGCAGGAAATTTATAAATACAGGATTCCCTGCACCAGCTGTTCTGCATTGCTTATTTAGAGAGTACAGCCTTCTCTTCACTGAAGAGAAACAAAACCCTGCCCTCTTTTTGCCCTTTTTCATAGCACCAACATTCTGAAAAGAGAAAAATGAAGGATAAGTAAAGCTTCATCTTTTCCCTCAGGAGGCTTTCATCCAAGCTTCTGTGGCAGAGATACATTATGAATCGTATTGATTTTTCTTTGACCTGAGTCAAGTAACGTGAGGACTTAGCCGAAATTTATCCTCACCTTATTTGTTATCAATCACGCATGTGCCAATATTCTATATTTGAATGCTTTGTGCACATTAGCAATATTGTAAAATCATATTGTATTAAGTGACAGGCCAGTAAATTTATGGCACACAGTAGGCTTCATCTTGGCAGTGCATGCCTAATGAATAATAAAACAGTTATTGATTTTAATGACAGATTATTACAACATTATTATTATTATTTTTATCTTGAGGCAGGGCCTTTCCCCTGCTTCTATAGCACAGATATGCATGAAAAGAGCACTGCCACAGCAAGCTTTCTTTTTGTGCTGTAATGGGGCTGTTCATCATCATTATGTTATGTCACCACACACATGTAGGTCAATTTGAGTTCAAAAGTGCAGGCATCTCTTTTCTTCTCGGTGCATGTGTGCATTAGATGATTTGCTTCCTCGGAAAACCAGCAAAGATTATGTATGTGTCACCAAGATGAGGACCATTCATCCTTAGCGGCCTGTGCATAATCATTCCTGGTTTTTCGAGGAGGCAAATTACCTGATGAGATGAGGACCATTCATCCTTACATTGGAAGCTGGAGTCAACCAACTTCTGGGGGCAGGGGTGCCAACTTGAATAAAAATATTGGTTGCCCCAGGGTAATCAATCACACGATGCTTCTCACAAACACCATTTGAATGGCAGTCCATTAACATTGGGGGGCACTGGGACCCTCAAATATTTTATTGGGGGAGATGAAGGCCCATCAGCCCCCCACAGTTGGCTCCTATGTCTGGAGGGCCACAGCTTAGCCACCCAAGCTCAGAAAACCTTGGAGAAAATGCTTAGGTAACAACTAGAGCTTGAAGGATCCAGTTTTTCTCTTAAGTTGCAGTCCTAGAAATAATCAGTGGTGTGTGGTCAGTGGACTAGGGAGAGTAGAATAGTCCCCTAAACATTCCTGGTAAATTAGAGTATGAAGTATTAAAGCCCGGCACCTCCTTCCCAAAGGGAGGGAGGCATGATGTTCAAATGCACAGCATGTGGCACCTCTGGCCCTATTGAAAATAATTCACCTCGTGCCAAAGTGGCTTCTCTGGTAGGGCATGCTCATTCATGCCTTCAAGGAAGAAAGCAAGTCTGTGAAAACCGATAGTGGATTGTGAATACATGGAATTTATAAATAGCTCCATAGATGGAATCTTTTACATATGCATATTCAGATTTCTCTGCTAAATCTTGTAGGATTTTAAAGGAAATGTTTCTGCTATGGGAGTTTATGGGGGTGACTTTGGAATGATGGGTTTGGTTGGAGCAGTGAAAGAGTGGTAAAGGCATTTATTAGAGAAGTGTTTGCCACCTACTTTCCTTGGCCATGCCGCTATAGAGAGGAGAGGGAGAAATTTGGCCTTCAACTACTACAGTCAGTGGTGGACCTAGTAGAGGCAGGAAGTTTTAAGCAGGTCAGGTGGTGGGCAGAACCCCTCACGTTTGGGTGGATTTTGTCAAAACAGTTCACAGTAGATCATGCTGTGGATTGTATCATTTACAGTGCAATCATGTATACAGCCAGTCAGAAGTATGTCACGCTGATTTCGACAGGACAGGGCTTATTCCCAGGTAAGTGGGTACAGGACTGCAGCCTCAAAGTGGCAACACATCTGCCACTTTATAAGAAGCAATGTGCAATGTGATACATCATGAGGTCTTTCTCCTTTTGGCTAGAAAGGAAAAGGGATTGTGAACATTTTCACCTCATTTTGTATAGCCCTGCAGAGTTTAAGGACATATTGTTTCTCTTTGTGCCTGTTATGCTTGTTCTACACATCTTTTTCCCTCCTGGGAATTTTGAATTGTCATGTTTACTGAGGCAATTTGAATTCCATATCATTTTGTAAACTATTCTATTTTAAATAAAGGCTGGAACATACTGTGAATTAAATAAGCCAATGGGTCTTAACGTGACTGTCATTTCCCCATTAACTATTGCCCAATCTGCCTTCTCTGCAATTGCTCAAAATAAGAGAATATAAAATTAGTTCCACACAAGCATATTAAAGGAAAGGGGCTGTACTTCATCCCTCTTTGAAACAGCCATTGACCTTGCAGTCCATATTGGTTTCAGGGAGGTGACCAAAGATCAAATCACTCCAAAAATTATTAGCAAGCTCTCAGAGCCTTCCAATTAATGTAGCATTGCACTTCATTAATCCAATTGTGAAACTAAACTAGATGAACCTTATTTTTGTACATCTGCTGAGATCTGCAATAGGTGGCACATTCTGAAACACAAACATTACGGGAAACTTTGTAGCCACAAAACATTGAAAGGAAATAATTAGATTACATGGAACGTTCCTTTGACAAAAAATGAAGCAGTCATAGTATTCTAAAACACAAAGACCTACAGGGTGGACATTTCACTGAAGCTGTTTAGTAACTTTCCTACCAATCCTCCTTCAAGTTGGCTCTGCAAGGCCTGTTGCTCTTTGGTATTTTACAAGGTCACTGGAATGAAGGACTGGACTTGCTTTGCAAGTGTTTCTCTTAAACGCATAACTAAGAGTCATTGATGGTGATTAATATCATTTCCGATGGCCTGCAGCGGCTCGAGGGTTGCTGGACATGTGCCCAAGGGCAGAGAGGCTTGGCATAGGGGATTTCTCCAAGACACTTTGCATAACAATCAGCCGTCATCTCATTAGCAAGCACACATTATTAATTCATCGCTGCACTTCTTCAACCTTCCTTGTCCTAAAAGGCATCAATTGGGAGAGGTTTGTCCCGTCTTTTTCATTTCATGGATTATCAGCTGTGGCCATTTTGTATCCAATTCAGACGCCAAAGTCAAGAGCAGCATTTACATATCAAACAGGACTTTTTTGCGGCAGCTAGACTGGTGGCTGGGGGAGGCCGCCCGGACCACATAATACTGGTCTTGAAAGACCTACATTGGCTCCCAGTACGTTTCCGAGCACAATTCAAAGTGTTGGTGCTGACCTTTAAAGCCCTAAACGGCCTTTGTCCAGTATATCTGAAATAGCATCTCCACCCCCATTGTTCTGCCCGGACACTGAGGTCCAGCGCCAAGGGCCTTCTGGCGGTTCCCTCATTGCGAGAAGCAAAGCTACAGGGAACCAGGCAGAGGGCCTTCTCGGTAGTGGTGCCCGCCCTGTGGAACGCCCTCCCATCAGATGTCAAAGCGATAAACAACTACCTGACATTCAGAATACATCTTAAGGCAGCTTTCCTGTTCGGGGAAGTTTTTAATGTGTGACATTTTAGTGTATTTTTGGTCTCTGTGGAAGCCGCCCAGAGTGGCTGGGGAAACCCAGCCAGATGGGCAGGGTACAAATAATAAATTATTATTATTATTATTATTATTATTATTATTATTATTATTATTATTAATTATTAAACGTCTATGCCGTATCAACCATGTGCTTAGGAGTTAGGTCACTTGCAAAATGTTTTGCGCCGAGAAGACGAAGAGTTTTATTTCACACACCGCGAAGTTCAACAAAGTCAATATATTGATTTGTGAACTGAATGGCACTTTCTGAAATTTCAGTGTGGGCATAACCACCCAGCCTTCACCCTCACAGGAACAGAGGGAGATGAGTCAGACCAATGGTCTATGTAGCTCAGTACTGTCCACAATGACAGGCAGTGGCACTCCATCATTTCAGACAGTTGGCATTGCCGCCATATCTAGCAATGCCAGCGATTGAAGCTTTGTTCTGGCAAAATACAGGACAGGGTGGGGCAGGGCAGTTCAGTTTAGGGGGCAATTTATTTTTTCATCCATTATAATACATTGCAGCCTAACAGGATGGCCCCTCTGGAATTGGTCATCCACACACAAATTTGTAAATCCGCCTGTGCTTTGCTTCCCAGAGCTTAAATACATGACCTATCACACACCCTTTCCAGCACATACATTTGGAGAGGATCCTTATATTGGCAGAGAGAGAGAGAGAGAGAGAGAGAGAGAGAGAGAGAGAGAGAGAGAGCCATACAGAACAAAACTGTATCAATACAGGACATAGCATTTTACATTGAAATGCGGGACAATCCTGTATTATATAGGACAGGTAGCAACCCTTCTTTCCCATAATGTCCCCTTAGTGGCGGCTTCTGATGGTCTATTTTTTACAGTGTGGTGTAGTGGTTAAGAGCAGTAGTCTCGTAATCTGGTGAACCGGGTTCGCTTCCCTGCTCCTCCACATGCAGCTGCTGGATTACCTTGGGCCAGTCACACTTCTCTGAAGTCTCTCAGCCCCACTCACCTCACAGAGTGTTTGTTGTGGGGGAGGAAGGGAAAGGAGAATGTTAGCCGCTTTGAGACTCCTTCAGGAAGTGATAAAGCGGGATATCATATCCAAACCCCTCCTCCTCCTCCTCCTCCTCCTCCTCCTCCTCCTCTTCTTCTATTTTGTGATTTGTTAAATCAATCTTTCATTTTCAGAGACATGACTTCACCCTCCCCTCTTTTTCTTTCTGAGAGCCTAATTTTAGCACTGCATATTTGAGAGGGTTGATGAATTAAGCTTTGGCATATGTTGGCTCCTTTCCAAGAGGAATAGCTAAGGGCCAGATCAAAACCACAATAGGGGCTGTTTTCACAGCAATGGCTTCAGTCAGCTGAAATTGTGTGGATGTTGATGCTTTGTGGCGAAGCGAGCCTAGTTCAGATCTTTGTATGGCAATTCCAGGCCCAGCTTTTCGATAACTTTTAACGCTGTTAAATAAGTCAATCCCTACTGACAAGCATGTGGCATGGTGGAGATTGACTCAATATATGCCAGGGAAGCTAAAAGTCAACACGGGCTGACTCTAAATTATGGTTTGCCACATGCTGAAATATCATAAGAATGGACTATGGTTGTGGTGGCAATTTGAGTTGAGCCTTGGTTGAATTATGGGCATAGTGAAGTGGACTTGGGACCAAGTCATCACTCAGCTCCCGTTTACCATCCTATTATGCACTAGCTGTGGATGAGCATAAAGAAAATGAGACGAACAGGGTAATTTGCAGTTAACGTTCACAGCTTTCATCTTCTGTACTTGGGCATACTTGACAGAAAATAGTTTTTCATGAGACAGAAAAATGCAAGGATCAGTGGAGTTCAGGGTGATTTTGTTCTGAGCAAATCCTTTTCTTTCTTTCTTTTTTACAAAATGCGCCCAGAGCCAAGGAGTTTAAATCCACTCATCTCTGCCTAGTGAGATATTTGTCTTCCATGATGAAACCCATCGACAGCATGCCTTAACGCAGTCGAGTTTACATAGCTGTTTGACATTACAAAATCAGCACATGAGAATATCTCTTTCCCAGGCTCAGAAATGAAAAACACCTGACACTTGGAGCATGATTTGAATGCCATTAGGGGATGTTGTTACACGTTTTGTATTACAGCCGTTACGTTTGTAACCCAGCCACAATACTTGTGTTATGTTTGCTTTAGAAAGCTCAGCGTAGATCCCTCCGGCACTCCATTTGCAGGCAGTCCCATGTGAGATGATAGCAGCAGGAGAAAAAGTGAAGCGCAGGGAACTGACAGCAATTCTTCAAACCAGCTTTCAGTTGATTGGAGAAATGGACAACCTATTTCAGGCTTCTAAACTGAAAACATATTGCTCTCAAGCTTTCCAAGGCTCTCCGGGAAGACCGTTTTCTTCCCTGCTGAGAAATAGCTCGCAAAGCACAGGACATCTGGCCTCTATCTCTGGAATAGCACTTGGGAAGAGGTGTTTGCAGAAAGCAGATCACAGAACTCATGAGCACAGAGGGTCATAGTACTCAAGCATGAATGTGGCGTGTGGGACGGCGTTGGCCTTTATGTGTTGCCTCCATGGAGAACTCCTATGCTCTGAACTCATTTCCAAACGACCAATGGGTTATCAACAGTTATGTGGAATGCAAGAAACATTAAATACAGAGGTGTTTTTATTTATTTATTTGAGAGATGAAATCAGCAAAAGGGCTTAGAATTTTTGGAATGAATGGAGGGGTGAAGAACTTGGAGCAGGAGCAGACCATCTTGAGGGGTTGCATTCTCTTAGGGGTAAGTGGTTTGGGCTTCAGCACACAGTTAAACGATGGAACTCACTCCCAGAGGAGGTAGTAATGACCATTAATTTTAAAGGAGGATTGCCGTACTTTTCTGTGTATAAGACTCCCCCATGTATAAGATGCTCCCTATTTTGGGGGACTCAAATTTTAGAAAATGGGGGGAGGTGGCTCACAGTTGTTGAGCTTTTTTGGGGGGGTTGGTTGCTGAAAATTGCTTGCAGCCGCCAATCGACTGCATTTCTGTTATGTATTGAAGTTCTCACCCTGGGGTATTGTGTACTGAGTATATAGTTTTCACTCAGGTCCATGGCAGTTAATTTAGGCGGGAAACCCTGGGTTGTTGTTGTTGTTACAGTGTTGACAGCCAGCTGCCTATAAAAGCAGGCCAGCTGAGCTATTTGCTGTTCAGTTCTTATAAAGAACTACTTGGAGAAATCTCTGTGTCGTCTGCTATGTCCACCCACTATTTAATACTGGCGATGAGGATGGGATTTGAACCTTTCAGTGCCTGTTAAACACACCCTCCTTGTCCCAGCCCTCTAAAAGTGGTCTCCTCCACTCTCTTTCCCATCTACCTTCCTTTTCTTGGATGACTGCTCTATTAAACCCATTTCAGGTATTCACCACAGAACATGCAAAGGTGCCTGCGGGAACGTGTGGGGTTAGCTGTGGCCCTTGGATGACATCTGCATGAGCTGTAAATATTCTCCAGTCAGTACATGATTGGCTGAGTCTGAAGGAAGGTGGTTCATGATGCAAAGGGTTTCTAACATGGGGATGGGAATCCTCCGCAATCAGAGACTGCAGTTCAAGGGTGATCATTTCTTGACTCTTAGCATAACCTACTTCACAGGGTTATCATAAATTGAAATTTAGGTTTTCCACCTAGCGGAAGACTCCCCTTTAAATGCAACATCTTTCTGCACCTTTAGACTGTAAGCTTTGTTATTATCCAATAACTTATTTTCATTTTCATTAGAGGAAGACTGCAGCAAGGTTGCACACCTGTCTTTCCATCTTTCTGGCTACCAGATAAAGCAAACATCTTCTGGTTTGTTTCTCCCTTCATCTGTAAAATTTCAATTAACTTTATTGTTGATCTTTAAGGTGCTGTTTTATTTTAAATCCTTGATTAACATGTTTGTGCCTCGGGGTCATTTATGAGGTTTTTGCTGCCTTTTTGTACATGTGTGTGTGTGTGTGTGTGTGTGTGTGTTCATCTGCAACAGGAGATATTGTAATATTTTCTTTTGCACGAAAAGTGGTTGGCGATGACATTAACAAACTGCAGGAGGGCTTGAATTAAGCTACTGGGACTGTTTAAGCCAGTGATGGTGATTTTATTCAAATGACTCTTTTGTGGCCACTTATTTCCCATACTTAAATAGATGGCGAGTCTCTGAAGTAGCTTGTGTTGCATCAGGTATGGCGTCTCAAACTGCATAACAAATCAACAGGAACTAAGTATTTACATTTATAAATGGTAAAATGCTCTGACAACCTACAGTATAGATTTTGCTTGCTGTTATTCAGTTTTATAAAAAAGGTCAGCCAATTTCTCATTGCATTTTAGAGCTAGTGTCATGCATTGGATAAGAATTTGAGGTGTGAATTAGGTGGTTGTTAGTTCAAATTTTGCTTGTAAAGCTTTTTGGTGCCCTAGTTTTTGCCACAGCCTCCATTGACTATATGGTGGTGGTAATTTGGACAAGAGACCCAAATGTACAGATATTTTGCATTAACATGAAATTGTTGTCTTTAGAGCTTTGGTCATATTTCATAGTGATCTATTTCTTATACTCCACTTCAGTCGCTGAGATCCCATACCCTCCAACATTTCTTTGATGAAAATAGGGACGTCCCATGGAAAAGCGGGACGTTCCAGGAACAAATCAGAAACTGGGATGGCTTTTGTAAATCCCTGGAATGTCCCTGGAAAATAGGGAGACTTGGAGGGACTGAGATCTTCTGATGGGACACTTCTGACAGTTTCCCATGCTTCTGAGATTCGGTTGGCCAACAGGTTCAGCTGTTGATTGACGACCCTCAGGAGAACTGAAATTGTAGAATAAGACAGAAGACTGGTTGATTTGTGCTGTGCTCATGCTTCAGAAAGAAGAATAGGAAGCCATGCACAGACCTACAGAAAAGTGGTCTAAGAATGAATATTATTGTGAGTTTGGGGGTTAGCCTACATGATGCTTGTAAGGTAAAGGGTAAAGGGACCCCTGACCATTAGGTCTAGTCGTGACTGACTCTGGGGTTACGGCACTCATCTCACTTTACTGGCCAAGGGAGCCGGCGTACAGCTTCCGGGTCATGTGGCCAGCATGACTAAGCCGCTTCTCGGGAACCAGAGCAGCACACGGAAACACTGCTTACCTTCCAGCCAGAGCGGTACCTATTTATCTACTTGCACTTTGACATGCTTTTAAACTGCTAGGTTGGCAGGAGCAGGGACCAAGCAATGGGAGCTCACACCGTCGCAGGGATTCGAACTGCCGACCTTCTGATCGGCAAGTCCTAGGCTCTGTGGTTTAACCCACAGCGCCACCCGCGTCCCACATGATGTTTGAGTCCCTTCTAATTCCTTTAGGGTTAAAACCTAAAGGAGGTTTCCTTTGTTGAACTAGTTAAGCAAGTTTGTGAAAGAATGACCACAATTGCCACCTAAGGGCCACCATTAGTATGACAAAGGAAGTGATGGTACCCACTGGGCAAATGGGTAGGCTTTTGCCCTTCCTCACCTGGATGACTGGTACAAAAACTAGGAAGCAGTGGGGGAAGGGAAGCAGGCTGCAGGCAGAAGCCAAAGATCCATGCTTGATTTCTGTTTGAATCCAAGGCCGCGACAATGGGAGAAGGGATAACTTTTGGGGTGTTGATGCTGTGAGCTCAGGTTGCATATATTTGTAAATAAACCATATATCATAAAGACACCACGGTCTCTGCAATCCCTCATTCTAACAAAACCGATCCCTGTGTAAGTACCTAGAAACCCTGGAATCTCACACCGCTCAGAGATTGGGTTACTGTGTGACAATGTTACAGGGTAGAATTTTTGTGGTATTGTAATATTAGGGGAAGGCAGAAGGCTGATCTAGATTTGTTCATAGATTTCTAGGTGATTTGTAGTAAATCAGCAAGGATTTCTGCCCGCCATATATAGCAACAACAAAATGCCCCCCCTCAAAATTATACTGCTGCAATGTAGAAAGGTTGGGCTAACCAAGAACGGTGTTTGTGTGTGGAAGGCACTCCATTTAGTTCTGGTACTCAAAATAAATTCTTGGTCTCAGAATTCTTTAATTCTAATTGTATCTTTTGCACCTAGCTCCAGTTGGATTTGGAGGTTCTAGTAAAAGCAGTAGATCAGACAAGCCTGAATTCTGCCCACCCCTCAGTATTGGACCAAGGGGGTCTGGATTCCCCCCAGGGTACTCACTATATCCCTGTCTAACCTATCTCAGAAGGCTGTGATTTTGGTTTTTTTGTTTTAAAAAGCTATTGAGAGTTGTGTTTCCTGGAGAGAGGGAAGTAAATAAATAAAGTTGCATTTTAAGACATATTTACCTGTGAGTAAGCCCTACTGAACTTTTAATTATTATTATTATTTATTAAATTTGTATACTTTCCTTCATCTGAATATTTCAGGGTAGTTCACAGCATAAAACCTATTGCTGCTTTGAACTTTGCTTTCTAATTTTATCTTCAGTGTAACATGGTTTCTCCCTAATGACCTCTTTTTCACCTTTATTTAGATCCAAAACTCTCCTGTAATTACTTGAAATGAGAAAAAATACTCTATGGATTGATTTTCATGAATTACAACCATGTCAAGTGTTATTACATTCTGAGAGAAAAGGTCAAGGAAGCCTGCTTGTTGCCCTGGAGGAACATTTGCCTATAACCAGACAAAGATCCTTCAGAGAACAGTAGCAGCTTGTGGTTATAGAGGGAAGAGAATATGATGTTTCAAAAATATAGAACAATGTTTTAGTAGCTATATAAGAGGCACCACTTTAGGTATTCCTGCTACAAGGTGTCTGTACTAGCAACTTAAAAGGTAAAGGGACCCCTGACCATTAGGTCCAGTCGTGGCCGACTCTGGGGTTGCGGCGCTCATCTTGCTTTATTGGCTGAGGGAGCCGGCGTACAGCTTCCGGGTCATGTGGCCAGCAAGACTAAGCCACTTCTGGTGAACCAGAGCAGTGCACGGAAACGCCGTTTACCTTCCAGCCGGAGCGGTACCTATTTATCTACTTGCACTTTGACGTGCTTTTGAACTGCCAGGTTGGCAGGAGCAGGGACCGAGCAACGGGCGCTCACCCCGTCGCGGGGATTCGAAACCGCCAACCTTCTGATCAGCAAGTCCTAGGCTCAGTGGTTTAACCCACAGCACCACCCGCGTCCCTTACTAGCAACTTACACGCATTTAACTTGTACAAATGACTGCACTTGACTGGGGAGGAAGGGGGTGGGCATCTGGGAAAAAAACCATTGACAAGAGCATTCAGAGGTGCTGGGAAAGAGTGTTTTGACCATACTCAATTTCGGTTTTAAGTGCTATCCCTGGAATCTAATGCAAACGTAAATTGAGAGTAGACCGTATAATATTTATTTGAGTTTATCGGAGCAGCCTCATTCCTCAACCCTATGCCTATCAAATCTTTGCCACTAAAACACATCAGAGAATCCTGGGATAAATTACTGCCCTAACCTTTGTGGTTTGGAAATAGCATATTTGGAGATTCTGGAACATGAGGTAGAATGTGAATTTTCTGGGACAATGACTGCATGATTTAGCCCACCTCCGTTATGGTGGACTTCCAGAGGCAAGGTTGGTGGGAAATGGGTCAGCTCATTAAAAGGAAAAGGAAAAATGCTGTGGCCATTTCAATAAAAACAGTCGGCCAAAACAAATGTGGCCATTTAGGCAAGATAGGCAAGATATTAAAACAAGCAAGCAAGCAAACATACACACACCATAATTGGCATTCAAAAAGAATGAAATCTGAAAATCTGCACTAACACAAACATAGCTGGCCAGCATGGTTAGAAAGTAAAGTTAAGGATTCGCATGCTGAAATAGTTACTGGTAGACATTATTCTAGAACATGCAATTGGTGCACTCTTCCCACATTGTGGGGCATCTCAAGGTGGCATAAAATCCACCAGCATAAAAGAAAGAAAAGCAAGGAAGGAAGGAGAGTAGCACATGAATTCAACCTACGTTGAATTTAAGATTTATTTTTATTTTTATTTTTAAAAAAAACTGATTTCATGATCTAAGCTGTTTCTCTGTTGTACAGCCACGTAGAAACAGTGGTGTTGAGTGCTACAGAAATCCTACAAACAAACAAACAAATTGTCTTGACATAAGATCGTATTTTGTTTTTAGCATAGCTAGAGAGGGCAAATTAAGTAATAATTCTGTGCTAGTGAGCCAAGAGATTTTTGGTTTGGCTGGGATGGATGGATTTTTGGTTTGGCTGAGATGGATGGATGCCAATTTCTCCAATTAGGACCATGACTATGATAGAAGGAGGGTTTGGGCAACCACCTTTCACATATCTGGGAGGACCCAGGGCCATTTCCACTGCTGTGGGCCCCACCGTTGGCATGTATGCCAGACACACCCCACACCAGCCAGATGCAAAGGTAGAGCTCCTCTGTGTAAAGGGTGAGGGTTCTGGGATTATTCAGGATCACTCCTTGCATGAGGGCACTCAACAAGTCTTCATCCTTAGGCTTCTGGCAAAGCCAAACGCATCAGTGGTGTCTGCTGAAAATGTTCTTTGAGCTTGTGAAGCGAGCTGTTCAACCACCCTCATTTTCCCCTTTCCTTTCCTTTCCACTGCACCAGCACCAGAGAATATCGGCCACTTCCAGCAGGGGCAGCAGCAAACTACTTTCTGAACCAAGGCAGCTATCTAGCACCAACTGTTGTGTGTTCTTGCATTATGCTCATTCGAAAGATCAGTGTGTATGCCATGAACAAAGAAATTATCAGAAATGGCTCAGGACCACAATACCTCAAGGACAGCCTCTTTCCATATGAACCTACCCAGACCCTGAGATCATCTTCTGAGGCCCTCCTTCGTGTGCTTCCTCCTCAAAAGGCCCAGAGGGTGACAACACTAGAATGGGGCCTTGTTATGTACTGAGTTGAATAGGATCCAAACTGCAGCAGTCTGATTGGTCCTAGAACAATAGGATCCAAAAGGCAGCAGTCTGATTGGTCCTAGAACAATAGGATTCAGAATGCAGCAGTCTGATTGGTCCTAGAACAATGCAGCAGTATGATTGGTTGGCAGGAACCACCCAATCATTCTCCAGATAGAAGCGAATCCACAACCTGATTGGCTTACAGTAGAATTCTGGAATTAGCCAATCATGTGCAGCCCATTGTGTAAATAATGTATATAAAGCAGATACTTTGAGGGGACTTTCATTCATTCCTCCTCAGCACTATGAGCTGAATAAAGAGCATGAAATCACTTTGCGACTCTGAGTATATTTCAGGCCTCTTCTTCAGTGACTCCGTGTCTGTGGAACGCTCTCCCCAGGGAAGTTCGCCTGGCGCCTTCATTATACACCTTTAGGCCTTCATTATACACCTTAAGGGATGTGGGTGGTGCTGTGGTCTAAACCACTGAGCCTCTTGGGCTTGCCAATCAGAAGGACGGCGGTTCGAATCCCCGCGATCGGGTGAGCTCCCGTTGCTCTGCCCTAGCTTCTGCCAACCTAGCAGTTCAAAAGCACGCCAGTGCGAGTAGATAGATAGGTACTGCTGAGGCGGGAAGGTAAACGGTGTTTCCGTGCACTCTGGTTTCCTTCACAGTGTCCCATTGCACCAGAAGCGGTTTAGTCATGCTGACCATATGACCCGGAAAGCTGTCGATGGACAAACGCTGGCTCCCTTGGCCTGAAAGCGAGATGAGCACCGCAACCCCTTTGACTGGAATTAACTGTCCAGGGGTCCTTTACCTTTTTACCTTTACACCTTTAGGCATCAGGCAAAAATGTTCCTTTTTAATCAGGCCTTTGGTTGATATCCTATGCCCTTTTAAAATGTGGTTTTATGGGGGGGGAGGGGGGAGGTATTGGGTTGTTGTTTTTATTTTTATTATGTATTTTGTGGTTTTATATTTTGGTTTTATTCTGTGAACTGCCCTGAGACCACCGGGTATAGGGTGGTATATAAATTCTAATTCTAATAATAATAATAATAATAATAATAATAATAATAGCTTTCAATGTGTAAAATGCTACATGACAACTGGGCTTAAAACACTCAAAACATATCCTACAGTGGAAATAGAAATGGTCATTTCAGTTTTTCATGCCACTGGTGATCTACAGAATTTTTTTCTTTGCTTCCACTCCAGGTCGCTAGGAGTAGATCAAAGGGTTGCAAGGGATCTTGCAACGGGGCCATCTGCAGTCTTGAGATCCCGAAAAGAAAAGAAAGGAAAACACAAATCATTTGCTTTCCTGTGGGCGACAACTGATGAAAATGTTTTCTCCTGCCCCCAGCAGCCTCCTGTTGTCAGAAAGGGGTGAGTGCGTGGCCAGCAGTGTGTTAGTAGCACCATATGGAATTTTGTGCCGCACTTGAATTGCTGGTGGAACTGTCATGCTGGGACGCTGCTCTAAGACGTCTCTTTGTCTCCCTTGCAATTGTGAATCTTTCATGTGTCTCTCTCTCCCCCCCACTCTCTCAGTGATTTTCCTCCCTGTGCGCTCTCTCCACTTTACTAATTAAAATTCTAATCACTCTGACAGTTAGAGCAAGGGGAAAATCATTCTTCCATGCTGGAGAAGGTAATTTCAAGGTGTTTTAGCTGCCGCAGAAACAAATGGAAATTAGACAAAGAAGCTAGTTGTCATGAGGACAAGCGAGTTGCGTTGTCTCATTTTACTTAAAAAAACCACACACAACACATACCAAATGTGAAGAGGCTTTTTGCCTTCATATACTGTACATCATTGCCACATCTTTGGACGCAACAAACAATGCATCCTAGCCTCTTTGTTGTTTTATGCGGGGAAATGTACATTGTACATTGGCAACCAATGACATGTTTTGCTTGTCTGTCACTGAGCAGCTGAATTGCACAGTTTCAGACATTTGACTGAGTTTCAAGTGTGACTGTAGATGAGATATGCTTCTTTCTGTGCTGTGGGGCCATTTATTTAAATGTTCATGTTTTTAGAAAATTATACATGGTGGAAGGTAAGAATGTTGGACTAGGACCTTGGGAGACCAGGGTTCAAAATGCTACTCAGCCACGAAACTCACTAGGAGACCATGGCCCAGTCACTATCATTCAGCCTAATCTACCTCACCAGGTTGTTGTGAGAATAAGGAGAGCCACGTGTGGAAAGGTGGGATAGAAATGTAATAATAAATGAACACATTAAAATGTGGGTTATTATTTACACATGTGGAAGGAGCAATCAATTAAACTAGAACTTGTAGGCTCAAAATTAACTAGCTAGTTAAGCATTTGCTAGCCTTTGCTAGCAATGGGACTCGGGTGGCGCTGTGGTCTAAAACACTGAGCCTCTTGGGCTTTCCGATCAGAAGGTCAGCAGTTCAAATCCCCGTGATGGGGTGAGCTCCCATTGCTCTGTCCCAGCTCCTGCCAACCTAGCAGTTCGAAAGCACGTCAAAAAGTACAAGTAGATAAATAGGTACCACAAGTAGATAAATAGGCAGGAAGGTAAACGGTGTTTCCATGCTCTGGTTTCTCCAGAAGCGGCTTAGTCATGCTGGCCACATGACCCAGAAAAACTGTCTGCGGACAAACGTAGGCTACCTCGGCTAGTAAAGTGAGATGAGCACTGCAACCCCAGAGTCGTTCACGACTGGACTTAACTGTTGGGTTTTCTTAGCCATTGCTAGCATTTCATAAGCCTTTTAACGTTGCCATCCATAATCACACAGTGATTGCAGATAGTGCAACTGGCAGAATTCCTTGCTAGTCTTAGCAATCCTAAAGGCTGATCTCCAACTGGAGTGCTTGCAGGTCAGTGTTTCCCAGTTGTTGGTGTTTATTCTACATTTTTAAAGATTTGTCTTGAGAGAGTCTTTAAACCTCTTTTGTTGACCACCAGCATTACACTTTCTATTTTTAAGTTTGGAATAGAGTAGTTGCTTTAGAATGTCTCAGTCCTCAAACACTCTGCACTTCAATCTGGAGAAAGCTGCACTCGCAGAGCTCGGGCAGTGCTGGATTTCAGTATCAAATATCAGTGCTTTTTTAAAAAAGAAAAAAGGTGCTCACTATGAAGTTGTTACAGTAAGTGCCACACGTTAAACATATGGGGGGGGGGAGAGAAGTGCCGGTACTCCATACCCTTGAGTACCCCTCCCAAAAAAGTTTTTTGTTGTTGTTGGTTAAAGCTTCTCCAGTTTGTTAAATTTTAATAAATATAATCTTTCTTCCAGTTTTGTCTTATCAGTCTTCTTTTGGATATGGGGGCAAAATACTGGAATTAGATATCATATTGAAGTCTATTTTCCACAAGTCATGACTGTGGCATATATGAGCATCAAATAAAGAAGTATTTTTCACCTCTTATCTATTACATCTGTTCGTTCTTTGAGGCAATGTGTGTGTGTGTGTGTGTGTGTTTGTGTGTGTGTATATATACACGCACACACCCATACTAAAAATACAGAAAACTCCTGTCTAAAATAGAAGTGCATTCCATCTGATTAAATTCTACCAACAACAATGTGGTTGGACAAAGGACATTTGAATCAGCTAATAAATGTGGGAAACTGTTAGCTTGGCAAATGAAAAAAAGACAAAAACTTAACACCATTACAAATTTGGAAGTGGAAGGAAAGAATATACAGAATCCAGTGGAAATTAGAAAATGTTTCCAGAGGTACTTTAAACAGTTATATACACAAGGGCCACAGAAAGAGATTGATATAGACCAATTCCTAAAAACAAATGGATTACAAAAAATCTCTCAAGAAAACAAGTCAATGTTGAACTATAAAATAACAGAACAGGAGGTAGAAGGTGCCATCCAGAATATGCAGTTGGGCAAATCTCCAGGGCCGGATGGCTTAACCTCAAAATACTATAGATCTTTGAAAGATTGGATAATTCAACCACTAAAGGAGGTTTGTAATGAAATTTTGGAGGGGGAAAAAGTGCCGGAGTCGTGGAAGGAAGCTTATATTACACTTATAGCGAAAACTGAGTCTGAAAAGACACAACTTAAGAACTACCGCCCCATATCCCTGCTTAACGTGGATTACAAAATTTTTGCAGATATTTTGGCTAAAAGATTAAAAAAAGTATTAGTGGAAGAGATACATAAAGACCAAGCTGGCTTTCTCCCGGGCAGACACTTGTCTGACAACACGAGAAATATAATTAACATTTTGGAAAAACTGCAAGTGAATATTAATACTAAAGCAGTCTTAATATTCGTAGATGTGGAGAAAGCTTTTGATAATATCTCTTGGAGTTTTATGAAGAAAAATCTTCAGGGGATGGGGGTTGGTCAAGGCTTTGGAAATGGTATAGGTGCAATTTATTCAGAACAAAAGGCTAAATTAATTGTTAACAATGTGGTGACAGAGGAATTTAAGATAGAGAAAGGGACACGACAAGGCTGCCCAATTTCCCCATTGCTCTTTATTTCGGTCCTGGAGGTTTTGCTAAATATGATCAGAAGGGACCAACTGATTAAAGGTATACAGGTCGGAGCTAAACAGTACAAATTGAAAGCTTTTGCAGATGACTTAGTACTGACACTACAGGAGCCAGAATCTAGCACTAAAAGAGTATTGGAACTGATTCAAGAATTTGGTCAAGTGGCAGGATTTAAGTTGAACAAGTTAAAAACTAAGGTTCTTGAGAAAAATTTAACACCGATTGAGAAAGAGAGGTTTCAGAAGGAGACAGGTTTAACATTGGTTAAGAAAGTAAAATACCTGGGGGTTAATATGACCGCTAAGAACTTAAATTTATTTAAAGATAATTATGAGAAATGTTGGTCAGAAGTGAAAAAGGATCTAGAAATATGGTCAAATTTGAAGCTTTCCTTGTTAGGTCGAATTGCTGCTATAAAGATGAATGTATTGCCAAGAATGTTATTTTTGTTTCAATCATTGCAAATTTTGGACAAAATGGACTGTTTCAAGAAGTGGCAGAGAGACATTTCTAGATTTGTCTGGCAGGGCAAGAAGCCCAGAATAAAATTTAAAATAGTAACTGATGTAAAGGAAAGAGGTGGATTTGCCCTGCCAGACCTTAAACTCTATTATGAATCAGCAGCATTTTGCTGGCTGAAAGAATGGCTGCTTCTTGAGAACACAGACATTTTGGATTTAGAAGGTTTTAATAACGTTTTTGGGTGGCATGCATATCTGTGGTATGACAAGGTTAAAGCACACAAAGCATTTAAAAACCACATTGTCAGGAAAGCATTGTTTAATGTCTGGATAAGATATAAAGATCTACTTGAAAACAAAACCCCAAGGTGGTTATCACCGATGGAAGCGAAGGCTCAGAAAAAGCTCAATATGGAGGCCAAATGGCCGAAATATTGGGAGATTTTGGAACAAGAAGGAGACAAACTGAAATTGCAGAGTTTTCAGAAACTAAAAGATAAAGTGCGAGACTGGCTTCATTATTATCAAATAAGGGAGGCTTACAATTTGGACAAAAAAATTGGCTTCCAGGTGGAAAAATCAAAATTGGAAACAGAACTGCTAGATCCCAAAACTAAGATACTTTCAAGAATGTATAACTTGCTGTTGAAATGGAATACTCAGGATGAAACGGTTAAATCTGCTGAAGGGAGAGGGGAACGGTAAATCATTAATATTATCTACACATAGTAAATTCCGGCACTCTGCTAGGATGGCTACACAAGCTCAAACTCAAAAATGCAGTTATTTGCAAAGCCTAAATCAGACAGGTCAGAAGGTCGTTTCCTGCCTAGCCAAAAACTGCTGTCAACTAAAAACCACTAGCAAGATGTTTCCTGCTTTGCTTCTGCTTTAAGTAATGCAAGATAAGAAGAGATACGAAGGGAATGCTTAGCTAAGCAAAAGAAAGACACGTGTACAAGAAGGTGGGAGGGGGTGCTTACTGAGCAGAGAAAATGCTTAACCAGCAGAGGAAGTGCTTAGCTAGCAGCCTTAGCCAGCAAATATTGATATGCCCTAAAAGGGAATGAGTTGAAAACTTGCCAGCTGATTGGGGAAGTTTTGGGGGGGAGGTATGGGAGGAGGGTGAATGCTTTCAGGTATAAAGATGCTTGCTGAACATGGTAACAACACAGTCAGATTTCAGAAACTATATTCTGCTGGCTGTCTCTGTGCACAGATTTGCAATAAAACTCTTTTCTCCAAAGAAGAAACTTTCCTGGAATTTTTTATTCTCTTCTCGGTCCTGGGGACGCGGGTAAGCAATTCTCTGGCAAAGTAAAGGGCCTAAGCCTACAGCTTGGTGCATTGGCCGGGAAATCTGCCCCACCCCAGGGGGGCCGGGAAGAGCCAGGCTCGACCAGGTGAACAGCTCGGACCGGAGTTTGCAGGCTTCAGCGCGCACCCTACTGATTCGTGGGGGAAACCGGCCACACCGCTCCTGAGTAGGGACCTCGGTCGAGGGAGGAAAGAGGACTGGCCAGGAGGGAATCCGCAGCGGAAAACGGTAAGCCCAAGGGAAAGGGCGTGGGCCCCAAGGAAAAGGGGGGGCGAGGTCTGATCAAGCCTCACCTGGTTGTGCAGAGGGCCGCCAGGAAGGGAACTGGCCGATTGCAGTAGTTTGCCGCCAGTAAGGTTGGGTAAAAGGGAAACAGAGGGGAAATTGTATTGGTGTGTTTTGTGTGTTGCATGTTGAAATTATAATGGTATGATTTGTATGTTATATGTTGCATGTCAGATACCCCAGTGACTGAATTGTTGTCAAGTGTGGGTCGGGGCCTAGCGTTCCCCTTGGCCGAGCGATTGCAGGGTTGTGCATTTTCTGCCAGGGCGACCTCGGCAGGTCACAATCTGTAGTGCGTGGAGTGTGAAAGAATTTACAGCCCATTAGGTGCGGGGTATCTGAAAAAAAAAAAAAAAAAAAAAAAAAAAAAAATGGGGTCTGGGGCAAGCCAATGTAGTCCTCTGGAATGTTTTTTAAAGAACTGGAAAGCGGCCACAAAGCATGATGATTGGGGAATCAAATTGCGAAAGCAGAGAATGAGGACATTATGTGAAGTTGACTGGCCCGCACAAACTAATTGGCCGTCAGGAGGAAGCTTTGATTTGCAACTAATCAGCCCATTATATCAGAACATATTGAATGTCCACCCCGACCAAATTCCTTACATTTCTACTTGGAAAACCAATGTAGAAAAGAATCCACCGTGGTTGAAAGCCTGCCAAGGCGACGCCCCACGAAATACAATTTGTACAGTTCGACCGGCAGGGAAGGCAGAAAAGCCCCCGGTGATACCAGACCCAGAAGATGAGGAGGGGGGAATCATCAAACCGCCACCACCCTATGCTCCACCAACTGCCCCTCTAGCAATTCCCCCAGGCCCAGGTCCCCAAGCACCGGGAGGAGCTAGCCCCCAGCCTGAACCCCCCAAGGCTGATGAATCAGAAGAGGAAGAAGAGGATGATGAGGAATTTGTAAAGGGATTGGTTGAGTTAGCAAAGAAGGGAAGAGAGTGGACTCAGTATCAGTCTTTGAGATTGCAACAGTATGTACAACCCTATGCGGAAAAGGTGGATGTTAGCCCCCACGTGTTGGCTGCAGCAGGATGCTCCTCAACACAAGGGAAGAAATGGCAGAAGGAATGGATAGAAGCAGCAACCAGGGCAGCCTTCCATAAGTCCCATGAGGCACAGAAAAAGGGTGGGGTCGGAGTAATGCCCCTCCGAAGGGTTTATGACCCACCGGGACCTCCAGGGCCTGGTGGGGCGGAGGCACCACGGACCTACACGGTCCAGCATATACCTTTTTCAAGTGCAGATGTCTGTAATTGGAGAAATCAAAATCCTTCATTTGAGGAAAACCCAGCGAAAATCATAAAGCTGTTTGAAGGGATTTTTAAAACCTATAATCCCACCTTTGATGATGTGCAGTATTTGATGGATGCGCTGCTAACCACAGAAGAAACTAGGCGAATCCATGTTGAAGCTCGAGTACACATGAGAGCACAGGGAACACCGGATCCAGACATTATAACAGGATACCCTGATAGTACACCGAATTGGAATTATCAGACTGCTGATGGCCAGAAAACCCTCACTACCTACCGCCAGAACGTGTTAAATGGTATGAGGAGGGCAGCCAGGAAACCCACCAACTTTGTGAAGGTCAGAGAGGTAGTGCAGGGGAATGAAGAGGCCCCAGGGGCTTACCTGGAACGCCTGAAGGAAGCCTACCGTCAGTATACTCCTGTAGACCCAGATGAGGCTGCCAACGCCCTTATTGTAAAGGCTGCCTTTGTAGCTCAGGCAGCGCCCGATGTCCGCCGAAAGATTCAAAAACACGAGGGGTTCATGGGCCACACCCTTGAGTGGATGTTAGAACTGGCTCAAACCACTTACAATCAGAGGGAAGAAGAGGAACAAAAGAAAAAGGAGAAGTATCAAGCAAAGAAGTTGATGGCATTACAGGCCACCGCACCCATCCCTCAGAAAAGAGGAAGTGCCCGGGGAGGAGGGCAAGGCCGCCTGGGGAGGAATCAGTGCGCCATCTGCCGGCAGGAAGGGCACTGGAAAGGAGAATGCCCACAGGCCCACTTAGGAGGGAGAGGACGAGGAGAACGAGCCCCAGGCCCAACCCCCAGGGGACCTGGACAGGGACTGAGACCTTGGTCATCGACAAATGCCAGCAGGGGTAGAGGACGTGGACAGGGACCTCCCTGGTACCCCTCAGCCCAAAGGCAGCCCGGCATGATGAGCCTGAGAGAGGAGGAAGAATACTAGGACAGACCGGGCCCAGCTGCTTTAGGTTCCCGTGAGCCCATGGTCAAAATACAAACAGGGAACCAAACTATCCCCTTTATGGTTGACACAGGAGCCGCCCACTCTGTTTTGCCAGTACCAGTGTCCAAGCCCACCAAGCAAACGATTAACATAATAGGGGCTACAGGCAAATCACAAAGAGCCCCATTCCTGCAATCTGTTGTCTGTCGCCTGGGTGGCCAAGTGGTCCAACACAAGTTTTTGTATATACCAGAGTGCCCTATCCCATTATTGGGCCGAGACCTGCTATCAAAATTGCAAGCCCAGATCTCCTTCCAACCAACAGGGGAAGTGACAATGACCACAGGGCCGGCAGGGGAGTTCTCCTTAGAGGTACCCTTGAGGGAACACTGGCGCTTAATGATGGTAAAAGAAGAGGAGGGGATTATTCCAGAAGACCTCCTGCAAAAGGTAAACCCTGGTGTATGGGCAGAAGGCAACCCGCCCGGAATGGCAAAGAACATCCCACCTATAATAGTCAAGCCCAAACCATTCGCCAACCCTGTGGCTGTGAACCAGTACCCTATCCCCCGGCGAGCTGCAGAAGGAGTATGGGTACATTTGGAACGGTTACTTCGCCATGGCATCCTGAGGCAGTGTCAATCTCAGTGGAACACCCCACTCTTGCCGGTGAAGAAGGAAGATAACTCGTACCGTCCGGTCCAAGACCTTAGATTAGTTAACCAGGCCGTGGAAACCCTCCACCCCAATGTGCCCAATCCTTATACGCTGTTGAGTCTAATACCTCCTACTGCCTGCTATTTCACGGTACTGGACTTGAAGGATGCATTCTTCTGCTGCCGTCTGGCAGAGGAAAGTCAGCCCCTGTTTGCATTTCAATGGATGGATCCAGGAACAGGCACCAAGGTGCAATATACGTGGACGAGGCTTCCACAAGGCTTCAAGAATTCTCCAACCCTTTTTGGGGTTGCATTGGCCTCGGACCTGTCTAGCTTCCCCACCAGCCCACACAGGATTCTGTTGCAGTACGCAGATGACCTTCTTTTGGCCTGTTCAGACGAGGACACGTGTATGGAAGCCACCAAGGACTTGTTAAATCATCTGGCTGAAGCAGGATACCGAGTATCTAAGAAAAAGGCCCAAATATGCCAACCCATTGTAAAATACCTTGGATTTGATATATCCCATCAGCGACGGACCCTAAGGGAAGAAAGGAAGCAAGCCATCATCCAGATTCCAGAGCCAAAGAATCGCAGGGAACTTCGTGGTTTTTTGGGCTCGGCAGGATTCTGTAGAATATGGATACCAGACTACAGCACAATTGCCAAGCCTCTGCATGAATCAACCAGAGGAACTGAAAAGGACCCCTTTGTGTGGAAAGAAGAGCAACAGCAGGCCTTCAAGGATCTGAAAAGGGCATTGCAGCAAGCACCAGCGCTGGGCATCCCAAATCCTGAAAAGCCTTTCTCCCTGTTTGTGGATGAAGACCAAGGAACAGCAAAGGGAGTGCTATGTCAAAAATTGGGAAGGTGGCAGCAGCCCGTGGCATACCTATCTGAGCGCCTGACGCCTACAGAACAAGGCTTACCGCCGTGCATGAGAGCAGTTGTGGCAGTAGCCACCCTACTGAACAAAGCAGACAAATTTACTTTTGGCCAAGACACTGTTTGTGTGACTCCGCATGCAGTCCCAGCACTGCTTGACATGAAGGGTACCTATTTCCTCTCCCAAGCGAAGATGAGGAAGTGTCAGATGTTATTGTTGCACCCGCGTCTGAAGTTCCAGGTCACCACCGCACTCAACCCAGCTACCCTGTTGCCGGTAGGAGAAGGTGAGAAGCAGACGCACGATTGCATTGAAGTGATGGATGAAGTATATTCCAGCAGACCTGACCTAAAAGATGAGGCAGACCCCCACTGGCTTTCATGGTTTGTGGATGGAAGCAGCTTTGTCGAGGCTGGGCAGCGAAAAGCAGGCTATGCAGTGGTAGCCCTGGACGACCAGGTGGTCGAAGCAAAGTCACTCCCGCCTGGAACATCGGCCCAGCTGGCAGAACTAACTGCGCTTACCAGAGCCCTGAGCCTGGCAAAGGGACAGAAGATAAACATTTATACAGATTCTAAGTATGCATTCCTGACTTTACATGCCCATGGAGCCTTATGGAAAGAAAGAGGTTTGCTTACCTCCAGAGGAAGCCAGGTGGCCCACCCACAAGCTTTATTGAACCTTCTGGATGCTGTATGGGAGCCCGAGGCAGTGGCAGTTATCCACTGTTATGGACACAAGACTGGACCAGGGGAAGTGGCCAGGGGAAATCGATTGGCAGACAGAGTGGCCAAGGAAGCAGCTCGGGAACTAGCCCCCACCTCGGTTATTGGAGCCCTGGTCCCAGAAGAAATTTTAAGCACCGCTGACAAGCCAGCTTATACCAAGCAGGAAAAGGACACTGCAGACGCCCAGGAACTGACATTAACCAAAGAAGGATGGTACCTTACCCCTGATGACAGGATATGGATTCCAGAGTCTCTTTCGCGGCCAATAATTCAGAGGTACCATGATTCAACCCACATAGGACCCGATGCTACAACCAAGCAGCTGGAAAAATGCTTCTATATAGCCCACCTCTACCAACTGGCAGCCCAGATTTCCAGGAAATGCCTGCTGTGTCAGAAGAATAATCCCAGAGCCGGACCACTGGCTCCCCCAGGGATTCAGCACAGTGGAACGGCACCTATGGAAGATCTTGTCGTGGACTTTACTGAATTACCCCGTTGTGGACTACACCGCTACCTGCTGGTGGCAGTGTGCACCTACACCGGATGGGTCGAAGCATGGCCCACAAAGACTGAAAAGGCATTTGAAGTAACCAGGTGCCTGCTTAGGGAAATCATCCCTCGCTATGGATTGCCAAGGTCCATAGGATCTGACAATGGACCAGCATTTGTTCATGCCGTCCTACAGGGACTGGCAAAAGCGCTCCAGATCAACTGGAAGCTGCATACTGCTTATAGACCCCAGAGTTCTGGAAAGGTAGAGAGAATGAACAGGACTCTAAAGAATCAGCTGTCCAAGCTGACACAGGAAACCGGGTCTAATTGGGTGACCATGTTGCCCTTGGCGTTACTCAGGGTCCGCAGTCTCCCGTCAAAGCGAACCCACCTGTCTCCTTTTGAGATTTTGTTTGGAAGACCAGTTCCATATGTTAGAATGTTAACTCCATATGCTAGCCAAGATGTGCAATTGAATAACTATGTACAGTCACTCTCCCAAGTTTTCTCTTATCTCAACAGGTGGACCCAGGCTCGCACCCCTTGTGTGTTAACTGAACCGTTCCATCAGTTCGAGCCAGGTGACGAAGTGTGGGTGAAAGACTGGCAGCGAGCCCCCCTACAGCCTTGCTGGAGGGGACCCTATACTGTGCTACTCTCTACACCTACTGCTGTGAAGGTTGCTGGCATCACCCCGTGGGTCCACCATACTCGAGTGAAGAAAGCCATTTCCGACTGGACAGTAACACCAGATCCAGAGAACTCCCTTCGGCTGACCATCTCCAGGCGCCCGGTAGACGACCGCCCTGCTGATATCACTCCGGAAGCTGATATCTCTACGCACGGCTGAAGAATTGGATGGGAGGGGTGCCCATCGGGAGTACCTCCAACGTTCCAGCCTTGCAGCCTTTGCCCCCTGATAATGTCCAGAACCCCGAACGAACCTTAGTGTGCATTATATGGTGTGAGGAGGAAGCAGTGGGGATTTTAACACCGAGTATTTGTCGTTTGCAGGCAGCTACCTATTCGTGTGGGTGTGTAGTGGCCCATCCACCGTGGGTATCCTCTCCTTGGGGGGCAAGGTTGTTCTCTACCCATCGGGGGTACCACCATCCCCCGGGGATTGAGGGATTTTATCTCCACACCATAGGGTTCGACGCTTGGAGGTATCCCTGACCTTGTTTCCCTAACCAACTCGGGCGCCCGTGAGCAGCGTCCCCAACGTGAAAACCCGTGCCGGGACTGATCCAGGAAGCCCACCAGGACATTTAATATTTTCATAAGGACTTTTTTTTTTTCTTTCCTCTGTGTTATCTGCTCTATGCCCCACAGCCCTGACCCCACTGAGCCATACTGCACTTATTGGCCTGATGGCCTCTGCTACGACTGGTTCGTTTTGCCGGTGGTAAGAGATGGTGTGCTCTATGGCTATTGGAAACTGGGATTTGATGAGATTGCCGTATTAAAACACCCCACTGCCCCGTTGTGGCTCCTCTCCCACACCACTGTCCAGCACGCGTGGATAGTGCTCATACGGGAAGTTGCAGAGACGGTCGAAATCTATCGAGTTCTGGACCGCTCTTGCTGTTGTGGGAGGGTAGTCAACTGTTATATGGGAGGTAGAGCACTGTACCAACCTCATTTGATAGATCAGGTCCTACTCTTAATGCAGGCGATAGATGGGACGGAACCTATCTTAATGCAAGTATTGCAGGGGTGGGAGCCTTAACCGGGTGTGCATTGAAATTGCTAAACAAGTACCAGTAAGAATTTCCACCCCAGGATTTCAGCTTCCATATACTCTGGTCAGTAGGGAGGCAGCACGAGAGTTCAATCCACCCAACAGGGTTAGTAGAAAAATTGACCCACATAGTGGGAGCATCAGCTCTCCGGTGGACTCTCATCCTTGAGGCTCAACAGGTAGTCAGGAACAAATATCAGTGGGCTCTTCAACAATGAGCACACCCCCTGAATATTGGTGGGAGGAACCATGGAAGGATTGGGGTTGGTGGATAGGGGTTATCTCAACCGCTCTTGTCATATGGATGTGTGTTTTCTTTTGCTGGCATGAGCGTCACAGGCTCTGCGGGAGACGACGGCCAGATCCTTCTATCCCCATGATGATCCTCATAGTATATCTTATGTTGGCTATTGTAGGGGGAGAGGCAAGGACTGGCAAGCAAGGCCAAGGGGGAACAGGTTTGTTAAACAAGACATCCAGGGGAGAGGATTACCATAAGATGTGGGAAGACAATGTTTATATCAAAGATATGTTTAAGTTCGCTACTATGTTACAACTCTCCGATTGTTGGCTGTGTATGCATATACCACCTTATGCGCAACGGCCAGGTTTGATGCTACACGGAATTCCCATTGATACCATCTTTACCATAGAAAATACGTTGAACCCCGAGGAAGCTCAATGGCCGCCTGTAAAAATAGCCCTGTCCGAGCCAGCCTTTATTTGTTTGAATTTTTCTGAAGGGTCAAGTCCAAGAGGGATTTACCCCAATTGCCATTATGTCCTAAATTTTGTATTCAATAGGACCTGTACCGCCTTCTTTCCTTATGGTAATACCTCCCGGTGTTATCAATCTGATACTAGCTCCAAATTACTGACAGACATGCACCACCTCCACGAAAGCTCTAGATCCAACTCTTCCGTTAAAGCCCTGTTAAACTTCACTGAGGAGCAATGGCACATGAGCCTCCTGTTTTCGCAAGCCTTCCAGTGGTCAGAGCAACGCCGAAACACCAGTCGCCTTCTTCCGAAGGAACTGTGGTTGATTTGTGGCGATGCAGCATTCAAAACTGTTCCCCGAGACCTTACTGGAGTCTGTACCTTGGGAATGGTGATCCCCCTTTTATATAAGGTGGAAAAGCTACCAACATCTCTCAGGTTGCGTAACCGCAGGGCAGTAAATACACCTATTAACCACTATATTGGGACCCAGATATCACGAGCCCTGCTACCTTCTTTAGGGGCAGCCATGAATTATAGAGATCTCCATCTGCTGGCCAATTGGACAGAAGGATTATTCAATGATACCATAAAAGCATTGAAGGAGCTCAATCGAGAGGTAACTGCTATGAGGGAGGTTGTCCTACAGAATCGCTATGCTTTGGATGTGATGTTGGCCTCAAAGGGTGGGGTTTGTGCCCTGGTTCATTCTCATTGTTGTATGTTCATCCCAGATAATAATGTCAGTATTTCAGCCACCATCAACCACATGGAAACAATGATAGCTGAAAACCCGCTGAAAGCCACAGGGAGTGATGCATGGGGTTGGTTGTATTCCTGGCTCCCTGATGGCAGTTGGCTCAGGAATGTTATAGTATTATTAGCAGGACCGCTATTAATCCTTTTGCTTCTTTGCCTCTGTATCCCCTGCTTATTGCAATGCTTGCAGCAAATGATGCAAAGACTCCTGTCACGGAAGCTAGGACCCACAGTCATCGCTGTGATGAGGGAGTATAGGCCCATACCCCAGAACGAACCTAAGTATTAGGTTGTTCAGAAGAAGAGGAGGGAGTGAAGGGAGAGGGGAACGGTAAATCATTAATATTATCTACACATAGTAAATTCCGGCACTCTGCTAGGATGGCTACACAAGCTCAAACTCAAAAATGCAGTTATTTGCAAAGCCTAAATCAGACAGGTCAGAAGGTCGTTTCCTGCCTAGCCAAAAACTGCTGTCAACTAAAAACCACTAGCAAGATGTTTCCTGCTTTGCTTCTGCTTTAAGTAATGCAAGATAAGAAGAGATACGAAGGGAATGCTTAGCTAAGCAAAAGAAAGACACGTGTACAAGAAGGTGGGAGGGGGTGCTTACTGAGCAGAGAAAATGCTTAACCAGCAGAGGAAGTGCTTAGCTAGCAGCCTTAGCCAGCAAATATTGATATGCCCTAAAAGGGAATGAGTTGAAAACTTGCCAGCTGATTGGGGAAGTTTTGGGGGGGAGGTATGGGAGGAGGGTGAATGCTTTCAGGTATAAAGATGCTTGCTGAACATGGTAACAACACAGTCAGATTTCAGAAACTATATTCTGCTGGCTGTCTCTGTGCACAGATTTGCAATAAAACTCTTTTCTCCAAAGAAGAAACTTTCCTGGAATTTTTTATTCTCTTCTCGGTCCTGGGGACGCGGGTAAGCAATTCTCTGGCAAAGTAAAGGGCCTAAGCCTACACTGCTATGATTAAATGGGCACAAGATGTTGGACATAACATTATGTTTGCTGACTGGGAACAGTTGTGGACCACAGGTATGAAATTCACGGCATGTAATGCCTTAAGAGAGAATATTATGAAAATGATATACAGGTGGTACATGACCCCAGTCAAGCTTGCAAAAATCTATCATTTGCCCGATAATAACTGTTGGAAATGTAAAGATAATGAAGGTACATTCTTTCACCTTTGGTGGACGTGCCCAAGGATTAAGGCTTTCTGGGAGATGATATATAATGAAATGAAAAAGGTATTTAAATATACCTTCTTGAATAAACCAGAGGCCTTTCTCCTGGGCATGGTCGGCCAATTGGTGTTAAAGAAGGATAGAACTTTTTTTATGTATGCTACAACAGCAGCAAGAATACTTATTGCAAAGTATTGGAAGACACAAGATCTACCCACCTTGGAAGAATGGCAGATGAAAGTGATAGACTATATGGAATTGGCGGAAATGACTGGCAGAATCCGAGACCAGGGAGAAGAGTCGGTGGAAGAAGATTGAAAGAAATTTAAGGACTATCTACAGAAACATTGTAAAATTAATGAATGTTAAAATGATGTCGGAATGAAATGAAGCGGTTTTAGCAACAATGTTACAAAGGAGTATGTAAAAATGGTTTGTTAATAGATGAAAATATAAGGCTATAATATGTTAAGATAAAGAACTAAGATAAAAGCAAAGAGGGAAAGGATTTGCTGAATTAACTGGAATACAAAAAAGGGAGGTGTGAGGAGGTCAGGGAAACAAGTAAATGAAAGGCAAGACATGGAAAGATGGATTTATTTTTAATTGTTTTTATTTTTTATGTATTTTGTATTTTTTGTTTCTTTTTTTATTCTTTCTTATTATTTTTGTGATTCTTGTTGAAATTTTAATAAATATCATTTAAAAAACAACAACAATGTGGTTGGACAAGTTCATAATCGGAAGGCAGAAATTGCTGAATAGATAATGTTCAATGATATTGAAGAGGGATTGGTGCTTAATTCTGTCCAATTGCCCATGCTGAAACATTTCTTGTATTGTAACTGAAAAAGATTTCCACGCTGAAATATTCATTACTAAGTTTCTGTCTCCTTCAACTGAAATATATTAAGGATGGCATGAAGATGGAGGCTCAAGATCCCAGCCAATTACAGATGGGTCTGGCTTTACATTTTTCTCTGTAGAATTGCCTAATGGAAAGACACGTGGGTTTTCAGAAAACTACCAGATTCCTGTCAGCACCTATACACAACTCTTTCCTGTAAAACCCATGTGGATATTTACATGTGTATAGTTCTACATATTTTCCACGTCTATTCAGTGATATAAATCATTCAGAAACTCCATTTTAGAAAGAAACATTGTGCTGGAGACTCTCCTTTCCTAGAAGTGAATAATGATTAATCTGAAGTTTATTAAAGGGTTCTCTCTCTCTCTCTCTCTCTCTCTCTCTCTCTCTGTGTGTGTGTGTGTGTGTGTGTGTGTAATATTTCTAAAGGCCAATATGTCGAAAGGTGAAGCATATCATGACATAATAATGATAATAATAATAATAATAATAATAATAATAATAATAATAATAGCAGCTTTGCAGTGTGTAAAATGCTACATGATAGCTGAGCTTAAGACACTCAAAACATATCCCACGGTGGAAATTTGAAAGGTCATTTCAGTTTTTCATGCCATTGGCGATCTACAGATGAGCGCCGCACCTCATAGTCGCCTTTGACTGGACTTAACCATCCAGGGGTCGTTTACCTTTTTTACCTAGTAAGCAGTAGGGACTGATCTTTTGGGAGGTCAGCCCCCAACATGCTGTCCATTACTGTGTGCTCTTCTTTATCAGATTGCTCCAAGTCATATTAACTGCATCAGATTTATTATTATTATTATTATTTCAAAAACCCTCTACCACCAAAATTGGAGGACATATTTTTAACAGTGTGGGTAAAAACGTCCTGAAAAGAGAGATTCTCAGATCCTGTCAAACTGGTCCAATGCACTTCACAATAAAACAAACGGCTGTCTCGGGTTGGGTTATGCCTATGCAGTTTGCACTTTAGCGTCAACCATATTGCCAGTGTGATGTATGGATTCAGCTTCCATTAACAAATTAAACAGCTGCCTGGTGTGAAAAGTAATAGTCAGAATTATAAGACTGAAGACAAAAGGTATCCACAGATGTGTCCACTTATGGATGGGAAAAGAGGCTCACTGAGATTTAGGGGTACTGTGACAATAAACCTCATGTCAAGGAGAATCAATGCGAACTGTAGCTAGGAGACAACGCAGGCATTGCCAACAAAGAGATGTCAACAGGAGAAATCTAATTACCTTCAGCACAGCCTGCCTAATGGGAAAAAGGAAATCCAGATTAAAAGGGAAACAAGACAACAGAAACAAGCTAAATTTAAAATCTACCGTAGGACAGGATCTTCATTAGGCCTAACTAAAATGTCACAAAATAATGAGCAAAGTTTTGAGCTATACCTTCCCATTCAAACTTGACTTTGGATAGTGAAGATATAGATAGTGAAACGAATCTATATTAACAAAATGCTGTACTGTTTTTAACATTTGATTGGGAGCCGCCCAGAGTGGCTGGGGAAACTCAGCCAGATGGGCGGGGTATAAATAATAAATTATTATTATTATTATTATTATTATTATTATTATTATTATTATTATTAAATAAAATACCCCAGTGGTCCATTCACTCCAAAAAATCTAACTGTGATTGGTGTGTGTATGTGTTTGTCTTTCTATCTCTCTCTCTCTCTCTCTCTCTATATATATATATATATATCTATCTATCATCTATCTATTTATCTATCTGATATAACATCCAATTAAGGAGCTAGAATGCTTGAGCATTTTGAGTGAAAAATTTCTTCAGGAAACTCAAAAATGTTGTATCTTTTATTAGAACAACAATAACATGCATTAGAACAACAATAACATGTTTATTCTACACATACTCTGTCAGTAGATTATAATAAGAAAAAGAAACTGTGCTTTACATTCACAGTAACAGTGGACAACAACATAGGATTTGGGCAATGTTTCCTTTACAACAATCTCAGGCCCATCTCTTTTCTCATTTCCTCTCCCAGCAGCCAGCAAAATGGGCCGACATGAGGAAAATGTCTGCCAAGGAGCTTTAACGAGAGGCAATTTTTAATTAACAGGGGCCAAAGGTGATGATAACCCCAAGAGTGCTGGAGAGAAATTAACATAGAAAAGCAGTTCCACACTCCTGTGGGTCCCAAAAGGCTAGTCGTATTAGTGGTGTCTGTTCACATTGAGCCTTCGCTGTGTCTTTTTATCAATTCACTTGTCCAAATCTGACAAAAACAGTGCTGGCCATCAGTTGTTCGGTCACGGTGGCAACTCATGGCTAGAAAGGAACAGCTTAGTTGTAAAACATTCCGCATAGTGAGGTCTGCCATTGTGGTCGCATTTCCCAGAACTGATTAATTTGGAGGAGTATCAAGTGAGTGCTGGAATAAGAAGAAAAGAAGATGAAGCGGGGGGGGGGACACACACAAATTAAATACTGTCCACTGTTTCCTCTTCAGGATGATATTTTACTAGCCTCTATCTGTTTGGCTAGGTCTTTGTAAAAGTCATCGAAATACAATGTCCTGTTTAAGGAAGACATTTTGCATAGCATGCACTCATGACATTAGTTTTGCAAAATAATATCCTGTGGATAAAAGGTTTTCAAAGCTGTGAATCTATTCACATCACCTGTGCATAAGGCCTATTGAAGACAGTAGGACTGACTTCTAAGTCAACATGCATAGAATTATGCTGCGTATTATTTGCCAGGAAGCAAATGTATAAAGAATTAATCTGTACAGCAAGCAAATACTTAAGTCTATTATTTTGATAGCTGGTTGGAAACCCATGTAAAGTTCCCATAAAGGAAAACCTTGGTTAGTGCTTTTGTTCTTGCTACAGACATGTTGGGTAAAATATATAGTTTTTCTTCTTAATTATTGTTGGCATTGTACAGATTTTAAACAAAATACAATTTTAGCAGATCTGAAATGGTTTTAATTAAAAAAATTGTTTTGATTTTTTCATGTCAAACTTTATTTCATTCTTGATCTAAATAACCATCTTAACTACGAATCCTTCTTAAGAAATAGCTTTTTAGAAGTGATTATTTTTTTCTCTTGTCCTTTTCATAGGAGTTCTTAACCCTAATTTGATTCATGTGTTTAGAAGTCTGAAAATAAACACTTGTCGTGACCATTTACCAGAGCAATCTATATGCAGAAAGAGGTTGGCTCTAATGTAGGGGCAGAGAACTGGATCTGACTGGTAGGCCATTTCCTTATTTTCCCCATCCATCCATTGGCCAAGTTTCACAGGTGGGTGGGAATGCCCATCTATCAATCACCTGACATCATAATGATCTTAGGCGGCCTGCTTTTGCCCACATGGACAATCAGCTGATTGTTGCTTGCAAAGCACAGTACATGCGGCTTTTGTAAGTGTGGGTGATCAGCTGATCAGAGGTGCCTCTAAACCCTCTTTGGCTCAGATATGTCTTTATCTTCCCACATCTGACACCATATATAATAATTATAATAATTTATTATTTGTACCCCGCCCATCTGGCTGGGTTTCCCCAGCCACTCTGGGCGGCTTCCATAGAAAACCAAAAATGCACTAAAATATCACAGATTAAAAACCTCCCTGAACAGGGCTGCCTTAAGATGTCTTCTGAATGTCAGGTAGTTATTTATCGCTTTGACATCCGATGGGAGGGCGTTCCACAGGGCAGGCGCCACTACCAAGAAGGCCCTCTGCCTGGTTCCCTGTAGCTTTGCTTCTCGCAATGAGGGAACCGCCAGAAGGCCCTCGGCGCTGGACCTCAGCATCCGGGCAGAACGATGGGGGTGGAGACGCTCCTTCAGGTATACTGGGCCGAGGCCGTTTAGGGCTTTAAAGGTCAACACCAGCACTTTGAATTGTGCTCGGAAAAGTACTGGGAGCCAATGTAGGTCTTTCAAGACCGGTGTTATGTGGTCTCGGCGGCCGCCCCCAGTCACCAGTCTAGCTGCCGCATTCTGGATTAGTTGTAGTTTCTGAGTCACCTTCAAAGGTAGCCCCACGTAGAGCGCATTGCAGTAGTCCAAGCGTGAGATAACCAGAGCATGCACCACTCTGGCGAGACAGTCCGCGGGCAGGTAGGGTCTCAGCCTGCGTACCAGGTGGAGTTGGTAGACAGCTGCCCTGGACACAGAATTGACCTGCACCTCCATGGACAGCTGTGAGTCCAAAATGACTCCCAGGCTGCGCACCTGGTCCTTCAGGGGCACAGTTACCCTATTCAGGACCAGGGAGTCCTCCACACCAGCCCGCCCCCTGTCCCCCAAAAACAGTACTTCTGTCTTGTCAGGATTCAACCTCAATCCATTAGCCGCCATCCATCCTCCAACTGCCTCCAGGTAGGTAGACAATGACATGGCTTGGCCAAAACAGCGTAACAAACAAAACAGGGAATGCTAAGTCTCTGTTAGATGCATCATGGAAGCATCTCACAAAGATCTATGAAATCATCTCAAAGAAGAAGCAAAAAGAAGTTAGAAACTAAGAGTGTGGTTGAAGAATTTCCTTTGCCCACTTCTCTTGTGCCACCATGTATGAACTAATAATCTATTTTTTTTTACAAAAAAATCTTCCTCATGTTGCAGCTACTCTTCATGGAAAATTTTCAGATAACTATATGGATGAGGCATCAAATTAAGGCACGGCGCAGTTGGCAAATTCATTTTGCCATTTAACACTGCTTCTCCTCATAAGATTCTCAGTCTGTAGCCCTCCAGATGTCTTTGGTCAGCCATGATAGGAGTTCTAGACCAGCAAAGCCAGGAGGGGCACAATTTCCTTACCTCTGAATTAAAGTAAAATGAAGACTGATCTTACCTGCCGAAGCCAACCACTGGTTTTGCTGCTGTGATGACACCAAATGTGTTATTTATAAAATAAAGTACCTCAATATGTCACTGGCTGATTAACATTCTATGGCCTTTTAAATGTGTCTGTGGCAGGTTGGTTATTGGCCTGTTTTCTTTTCTTATGTATTTTATTTATTTGAATTATATTTCTACGCCGCTCTTCCCTCACATGAGTCACCAAGAGGCTTACATACCATAAATGATAACATAGCAGAACATCACAACTACAACATAAATCATATAAAATAACTGACAAATCCTCTGTGAAACAACCGCCTTCTGTGAAGCACTGTTAAGAAAACAACTAAAAAAAATAGGTTAAACAGCATAACCCCAATAAAAGTCATATTATAAAATTCACAAAGCATTACAGCGCTCATAAGCCACAATGTCCAATTTTGTGTTTTCATTTTGTATTTGTGCACGGTGAACCGCCCTGTGGTTCATCTTCAGATGAAGGGCAGTATAAACATGTAATAAATATTTTAAAAATATAAGCATCAACGGTCTTAGGAAAATAATAGTGTGGAGTGCTGTTTCAGAGGAGGATGAGGCTGTGGAGAATATCCATCTGATGTACCCCCTCAACCACCATTTATGGGATGGTTTGTGTCACTTCATTGTTTAGCCTACAGTGTGAAAACCTTCTGTTATTTCCAGTTGGAAAACCATACTGTATGTCATGACTGTGCTGGTTTTATTATGTTGGGGCATCACCGTTTAAATCAAGAACATAGAGATACCACAAAAACATTCATTGCCAGAACAAACAAATCTTAGAGGAAGTATTGACAGGTGATATTTTAATTGCTTTGACCTCTAAAGTGATTAAATAATCATGAAACCGCTTCTGTTTAACAACTGCTTGAAGTACTTTATATTCTTGTCTCCGAGTGGAACGGAGTCTAGCTTGTAATGGTGTGATTGATTTTTCCATATCAAATACAATGTTATGGTCTGTTGTTTCCATCACAAACGTACAAGAATCTGTCTTCGGGCTCGGGCTTTGGCCCGGCACTCTCAAGCCATTCTTTATGTGACCACATCCTTCCATTACAAGTATGAGTGGATTAATATTGATTTTTTCCCCCTCCCTCTCTTTCTCTTCCAGAGCTGAAGGTCCATTTTAACAGCAATAAATTACACAGCAGAAATATGAGGATAAGTTTCCTCCTCCTTGCTCTTCATAGTAAGGATTAGTGCATTGTCTTAAAAAGCAAGGTCTGTTTCTCTTAAGCCGTTGGGAAGTTCCAGGAGAAAGCATGGCTTTGGACTCTGGATGTTTATTTGACTTGAAGCATGCCAACAGCACTTCTGAGCTGCCTGGAAAGCTGGTTCAAGAAAAGCTTCCAACCCTTTCCACATGTTGACAAGAGCAAGATGGTGAGAAATATAGCTGCAAAGATTTCTACTAATTTTGAGAACCCAAAGAGTTGAATTCCTTGATGTGCATCCTGTCTGCCTGTTTCCTGGCCAATGGATAAATCCATCTCTGACACTGGTGTTGTTAAACTTGTTTCTGGATAGAAATGTTGACCTTAATCATAAAGAGCTGTTGAGTCATTTACTCTCAGCTGCACAAGCTGGTGTAGCTCAAAATTGAAAAACACTTCAGAATGTAAATATTGACCCGTGGAATCAAAAAAGTTTGGCAAGGTGGTCTTTTAAAGGAATTAACACAAAAACTAAGTGTGGGAAGAGATAAGGGCCTTATTTGAGAGAACATGGAAAGCGTTTATTAAATACTAGCATGGAATGCCTGGCATTGCCCAGGAATTTGAAGAAACCAAAAAATATTGTGTTTTTCACAGGATAAAAAGGTAAAGGACCCCTGGACGGTTAAGCCCAGTCAAAGGTGACTATGGGGTTGCGGCACTCATCTCACTTTCAGGCTGAGGGTGCTGGTGTTTGTCCACAGACAGCTTTCTGGGTCATGTGGCCAGCATGACTAAACCGCTGACACTAGCACACAGAAGAAACGTTTTGGTCCACCAATGGAAGAAAAAGGCTGGAATGGAGCTTCTGCCTGCCTCTGTCCCTCTCTCTTCCCTTCCACAGTTGAGGGAACTGGCTTTCCTCTTCCACTGTCTGGTTCCATTGTTTCCCTGCCCATCTCACACCCAAGGAGAGCTGGTTTGCACTCTCCACTCTCCCTTCCTTGCTGCAGAGAGGACAGAAAGCAATCTGTTATGGTCCTCTCAATGCCATGGCTCTGCATGGAGAAGTGATGGAAAGCAGCAGAGGTACAGGGAGGTCCTCTGTATGGGAGTTCCTCCTCCTGCCAGCCAGCCACCAGCTTTTGTCCATGTGTGATTTTGGGTGCCTCTGGAACAGGTAATCCTATAATGTATACCTAGTTGGAAAAGTGCACAGCAAAATTCAGAAAAGTGCATTTTTTGATAGCTTTTGTTTCAGTTCACGTGTTTTTCTGGTAAATGCAAATCAAGTCGTTTTACATTAAAATGCAATCTGAACCAAATTTCTTCCTCATTCCTACATCCGACTCTGCTTTGAATTTTTTTAAATTCAGTGGCAATGTACAGTGTTGGATAAAATGATGGGTTTTATATTACAGTGTTGGATAAAATGATTTTGTCCTGCCAAATGCTATATTCACTCAGAGCTTCTTTGAACTCTACAAAAATAATTTTATCTCTCCCCAGAACATGAGTTCATTCACTATCTCGGGGGGAAAGCAAAAAGTTAATTATGTGGATGATAGCTTGCTTTGGGGATTGTACAGACAACAAAACTGCAGAAAATGCAAAAAAAAAAAAAAAAAACAAATTAATGGTGGTGAGAAAGTCCTGTTGCACATTTTATTGAAAAGTTATATCCTCAATAATTACATTAAAAGGATTACTGTGGTGTAAAAGGTTCCTATGGAGTCTGTGAAGTCTATCACACACTGAAAAATTTCCAGATGTTTGTTTTACCCATAGTGGTTGCAGCAGAGTCCAAATTAATGCAAGATACTGCCTAGAAATCAATAAAAATTTGTAATGAGTACATGGAAAGCATTAAAAAAAAAGATTTGAGAAGGATTTGAACTACAGTAAAAAAACCAAATGTTCTTGTTTGCTCAATTAAAAAACACACACATTATACCTCTGGAATACATTTAATTCTCAGATTCCTCTTAAAGGAGACAGTCTGTTTATTTCAGTCTTAGGAAGAACCTTGGGGCATAGTATATAAAATGTCAGCAATAAATTTGAAAAATGTTAACTGTAATGCTAACAAAACACATCTGTCCTTAATACGGATAATAAAAACCTGGAACATTTCTAAATGAAAAAAAGAAAAGAAAACGAAAATGAAAGCATTACCTGAACGCTGATAGGTTCCTAGGTTGTTGCGGACTGTGCAGTCAGGGATATTTATGTCCAATGAACTTGATTTATACCACCCGGGCTGAGTATAAACTGTTGCTTACACAGGGCAAGACCTGGAAAGTCTCATTTGTATGGTAATGATTAAGTTTAGTGCTTATACCACCAACCAGTGCCATTGAAACTACAAATTTGAAGAGAGAAACAAGAAGTGAGCGTATGGGGTGGGGGTGGCCATTTCTCCTAATCTCAAGGGCCATATGTTTATAGGTTTCCCCAAAAGCAGCTATGGAGAACTCTGGCCAATTCCTAAAATTCATTATGTAAAGTAAGGTACAACTTTTCCCTGGTGACTAAGCACTTCATTCACAGTGAGAAATCTGATTATTTTATTGTCCCCAAAGTAAATATAATATAAAGGTAAAGGTAAAGGAACCCCTGACCATTAGGTCCAGTCGTGGCTGACTCTGGGGTTGTGGTGCTCATCTTGCTTTGCGTGTGTAGGTCCCCAGGCCACCCCTCAAATAACTTCACACATAACACGTAATTTTAGTTTTGGTTTTTGGGCACTATTTTGGCCACAACTTTATTAAAATAAAAAATCAGTGAGTGGTTCTTTAGACATTGGTTATGACTATCTGTCCCCCCGCCTGGGACAGAACTGACATTCCAAGGTCCGATCGGTAGCCAGTAGAAGGGAAAGTCAAACTTGGGGGTCATTTGAGCTAAGCGTCGGACCCACGCTGCTCACCCCAGCAGCTCCCCGAAGGCTTGCCGGCTCTGGTCCCATGACAGGGATTGGACAAAATCGTGGCAAGCCCCAGGATTCCTTTAACGGAATTCCCTTCAGTGCAATAGGAGGGGCAGGCACAGCCTATCCTGACCCCTCCACCACCAGCATATTATAACCAATGCCTAACCACAACCTTACAAGTTGTGATGAATTGCTGAGTAGTAGGCAAAAACCAAATGGCACAGCCAATCACCAAATGGCAAAATTCCTACTAGGCCCCTGCGCCAAGGCAGACGACCCCATGACAGGCAAAGCAAGGTCAACCGGAAAAGAGGGCGGGCAGGCGGGTGATCCAATGCACTCTGCAAAGAGAAAGAGAAACCAGAGTGCCCCAATATTTAAAGACTATGGTCCCACCCACCCAATTTGCAACATACCCGGATAACCCGGTTATCCAATCAAAATGCCAGGCAACAACTATTAACCTGCCTGGCAACAATAGGGCTGGCCCGGCGGCCCACACCGCAACACGTGCTCTCATTTATTGGAGAACACGCTTTATTGGCCGAGGGAGCCGGCATACAGCTTCCGGGTCATGTGGCCAGCATGACTAAGCCGCTTCTGGTGAACCAGAGCGGCGCACGGAGACGCCATTTACCTTCCCGCCAGAGCGGTACCTATTTATCTAGTTGCATTTTGAGGTGCTTTCGAACTGCTAGGTTGGCAGGAGCAGGGACTGAACAACGGGAGCTCACCCCATCGTGGGGATTCGAACCGCCGACCTTCTGATTGGCAAGTCCTAGGCTCTGTGGTTTAAACCACAGCGCCACCCGCGTCCCTGTTATTAAGTATTTTAACAAAATTGCCTAGTAGACTACAATAGGTATGGACTACCTAACTCTGATCAGAGATGTTCCCTCTAGAACAGCCTTCTTTTCCTTCGTTGCAGAATGACACAGTCCTGAATTCATATGTTCTCCTTCTCCTGAACAACACTGGTTCTTATTTTTAAATTTTTAATGTGTAAGTCCTTAGACTATAGGTAGTATGCTCCAGCAAGGTCTAGAGCAGGGGATGCGGGTGGCACTGTGGTCTAAACCACTGAGCCTCTTGGACTTTCCAATCAGAAGGTTGGCGGCGGTTCAAATCCCCACGACGGGGTGAGCTCCCGTTGCTCTGTCCCAGCTCCTGCCAACCTAGCAGTTCGAAAGCACACCAGTACAAGTAGATAAATAGGTACCACTGTAGTGGGAAGGTAAACAGTGTTTCCATGTGCTCTGGTTTCTGTCACAGTGTTCCATTGTGCCAGAAGCGGTTTAGCCAGAAGCATGGCTGCATGACCCGGAAAGCTGTCTGTGTACAAACGCCGGCTCCCTCAGCCTGAAAAGCAAGATGAGCGTCGCAACCCCATAGTTGCCTTTGACTGGATTTAACTGTCCAGGGGTCCTTTATCGTTTTACCTTTTAGAGCAGGGCTGGCTAATCTGCTGCCCTCCAGTTCAACCACAGTTCCCATAATCCCTGTTCGTTGGCCATGCTGGCTGGGACTGGTGGGAGTACCTCAAGTTGGCTACCCTTGGCCTACTGCAACATGGCATAGATTTATCCAGTTCCATTCCGGCATTACTCTTTTGGTTCCATTATGTTGTGCATTCCACTCTGGCTGTCTTCCATTAGGAAAACAAACTCTTGCAACACTTAGAATGGAATCTGAACATGCACTTTCACACTTTGCTCACTGCAAATTTTCTCCCTTTGTGTTTTTAAATTGATCCTCTCTGCAGAAAGACTCCAGTGTGGGGAATCAATCAATCAATCAATCAATCAATCAGTGCCACTATTTCATTGGCAGCAGGCATATTTTGTAAAATGGTGGTGCTTTTGATATTGTTCTTGATTAGAAAGAGGAATGGTAGGCTCTGTCTTAAACCTTTTCTTTTTCTTAAAAAGAAAAAGAAGTTTTATTTAATTATCATTTGAATATGATTCAGTCCTGCTTTTATACAGTTGAATTACCACAGACACACACAGCTTGCCTGCTCAGCTTCTTTGAAGAGTCATTAGTTGAGAGCTCTTGGTGAAAGGAGAGCAAAAAACTCCATGTTATCATTGGCAGATGGATTTTTTCTTTTTGCATGTGACGCCCAGGGCTTAGTGTGTAATGGCCATTTGTGATATGCATTGCACTTCCTGGTTAACTCAACAAAATATATGAATATGACGAAATCTCATGTAGTGTTTATTTTAGTGTTTCTGTAATGTAGTATAAATTGTAATTTATGAGGTGACATTGAAGAAAATTCCGGGGGAAGTTGAGTATAAGATTAAGGGATTATTAAATCAACTTTATTGTGTTTCCAAAACTTAAAAACACTTTACAGCTGCTATAAATTGTATAAGTGTGTTATCAACCCATAAATTTTAATAATTTAATAAACATTCTTTTGTAAAGTTGGGCACAGGGCCAGAACCCTGAACTGTTTGTCCAATCAGTTTTACTAGCAATGTACTGTTTATCTGCCTAATGCATACATGATCTCTTTGTCATTTGTAAAGAGTGGTTATTACTTTTAATGGACCACTTGTTGGACATCAGAGAAATAAGAAAACAATCAGTCAAGCCTGCTTCCTTCCTTCTCCATTGGTTGTTCCTTGGGACTCACATGCATCAGGAAACAGAAATCGCTCCTGCTTTGTTTTATGCATCTATGTTCATTTCCTAAAGTATTCTGGGTACTTTCATTTTTGGAATGGCAGACTCCGATGTCTAAGACAAGGATTTCTGGAATATTAGCCTTGTTTCGCCATCCTAGGCTTCATCAGTAGAACAGGCTCATATGTACTCTTACAGGATAGTGGATCTTATAGCATAGTAGTGGTTGCAGTAAGCTTACTGTTCTACTGATGAAGCCTAGGATGGTGAAACAAGGCTAATATTCTGGAAATCCTTGTCTTAGACTCTGTGAAAGGATTCTGTGGAACTGTAACAACCCTTCATGTGGACTATTGGCCTCTTTGAACAGACAGGTGGAATAGATACTTATACATGTATGGACCTTATGCATGAACTGACTAGAGAATGAACTGATCCACTGGGTCTTCTGCTTTTTTCGTTGAACTTTATGAGACTTCTGTTGAAATCTACAAACAGATACAATGAATAGTATACTTTATTTATTCAAAAGTACAGCCTGTTACGGTTTGTGTGTTTAATGAGTATGTTCCACATAACCATAGGTTTGTTGTTGTTGGTTGGCAAATGGCGCCACCCCTATATGGAATCTGCTATAACAAAATTCGAACCAAAGTTACCGTACACTGTAACCACCAGGTAAAAACAGTGCTTTGTTTTTCGCTTGTTTGTTTCTAAAACCGGCTCTCAATATTAATTGCACCATTCCTTCTCAGTGGTTGTCTCTGACTGTTAAAACTGTTAAACGCCATTTTATTGCAATGTGAGCAGGAATGTCGCATAGTATTAAAATCTCATATGCAGTTTATTGGTGGATTTCAACCCGTTACCAAAGGCTGCTTTGATTTAGTAGATCTCTCCCATTGTTAACTACATTTATCCCATAGGAGATAATACGGCGCTCTATTAAGGAATGCAGTTACTTACATGTACATATTGTACTAAGCATCACATATAAATTATATATACTAGCTGTTATGCAGGATGTGCTTTCGGCGAAGTAAGAAATCAGTTCTCAAGAAATCTTAATAAACATTAATTTATTTTAATGAAAACGTATTTGCCTTTGATTTCTCTGCGCTCTGCAGCAAATAAAAACGAGTTACTTGAAAATGCATCTTACAGTGGGAAATGCTCTGTTCGGAAGATTTATTCTGGCTTCACCAAGTGGAGAACTGGTGCTGTGTTTTCAGGCTGCTTAATGTTTGCCTCTGATTGAAAGCATAATTTTGGAATCCCAGTAAATAGGGAAGATGGACTATGTCTTTAGTAAAAGGAGAGCCTGGCCTACAAAATTCAGTGAAGTGGTTTTTGTGGTTTTTGTTTCCCTGGTACCAATATGAGCCCGGGCATAGCAACAGTCAAAATATGCATGAAAGAGATAGGCCTAGGGTATTTCTAGATTACACATTTAAATGGGTTAGTGGTTTATTGGCTACGTTCATATCTATTTCTATCTATTATGATAATATTGCAAGTGTTTTTAGAAGCCTCCTGATGTATTTACTTTTATTGTCAATATATGCAATAAAAGTTTCCCAATCATTTTTAAATTTGTTACCATCCTGATAACATTCTAAGTCTACCAGTTAGTTTGGCCCTCTCTGCATATTCCATTAACTTAATTTGTCAATCTTTTTTTTGTTTATGATTTGGACATGCATAATTGAACAATGAAGTAATGGCACCAGGGAGGGGGATAGAGGGAAGTCAGGGGATTGGTACTGTGTTGAATGTACAAATATTATGAAAAATGATACAGTTGCTCAAATTTTTATTTCTTATTTCTTAATGTTTATTGTTATGAAATGGTTTGTTATATTGAAAACCGGTAAAAATATTATAAAAAGTGGTTTATTGGCCACAGGGGTGCTGACCCGAAAAAAATATTTGGGGGGCCCCAGGTAAGCCCCACCCCACATAATCAATCACACCCACACAATTTAAATAGTGGGGGCCATCCCAGTTAGACCAGAAGAGTAAGCTGCCTGAAACAATCATGACTGTTTCTAGGTAGAGAGCAACTGCATTCAGAACAGATACACGTGTATTTCTCTCTCTCTCTCTCTCTCTCTCTCTCTCTCTCTCTCTCACACACACACACACACACACACACAATTTATTTCCCTCCTTCCCTGTCCTCCAATGGTATAATATTTCTAGCATATATAAAAGTAGCACACATGACTTCAGCTACAATTTTGACTTAATGAAGAGCTTAATAAAAATCGGCATTCATAGCTCCTGTGTAGACCGATAAATTAGCTAATGGAAAAACTAAGTCCTTATGTATTATGCAAAAGATTAGTCTTTACATTTGCATAATGTGCTACAAATGACCTACTGTTTCAAGGAGTAGCAGCTCAGTTAAATGTGATCTGAAAGCCAAAGTGACGTCAATAAACTAATTACTCTTAGCATGGCAGGTCTCATTCATTGTATGGAGTTCAGGACCTCCCTCCATGCTCCTCAGCACAGAGAGGACAGTTGAAAGACACGGAAGACATGGCTCAAGAAAACAGCAGAGCGTTAATGAAAGAAAGATATACTCAGCGTGATGGGAGGTAGAGATATTTCCATTTTGCTAAGCTTGTTAAATCATTTGTCTTTCTCCAATGGCATAGAGCTTGTGCTTGTGGTCCCTTGAGCTTGGAAGTGCAAATGAACCCTGGAAAACTGAACAATATTGCCCCCAAATCCTAGGTCAGGGTTATCTGAGGCAAAATCTCTTTCAGTGTTTTGGGTTTCCAAAAGAAGGGACACTATTTAGGTGAGGAAAGGAAGGTGTTCCAACCCTCTTATGGTATAGGATTTGGAGCGCAAAATATAGTTTGAAGCTCAACATCCAAAAAATGAAGATCATGTGCACTGGTCCCATCACCTCCTGGCAAATAGAAGGGGAAGAAATGGAGGCAGTGAGAGATTTTACTTTCTTGGGCTCCATGATCACTGCAGATGGTGATCAGCAGCCACGAAATTAAAAGATGCCTGCTTCTTGGGAGAAAAGCAATGACAAACCTAGACAGCATCTTAAAAAGCAGAGACATCACCTTGCCAACAAAGGTCCGTATAGTTAAAGCTTTGGTTTTCCCAGTAGTGATGTATGGAAGTGAGAGCTGGACCATAAAGAAGGCTGATCGCCAAAGAATTGATGCTTTTGAATTATGGTGCTGGAGGAGACTCTTGAGAGTCCCATGGACTGCAAGAAGATCAAACCTATCCATTTTTAAGGAAATCAGCCCTGAGTGCTCACTGGAAGGACAGATCGTGAAGCTGAGGCTTCAATACTTTGACCACCTCATGAGAAGAGAAGACTCCCTGGAAAAGACCCTGATGTTGGGAAAGATGGAGGGCACAAGGAGAAGGGGACGACAGAGGACGAGATGGTTGGATAGTGTTCTCGAAGCTACCAGCATGAGTTTGACCAAACTGCGGGAGGCAGTGGAAGACAGGAGTGCCTGGCGTGCTCTGGTCCATGGGGTCACGAAGAGTCGGACACGACCGAACGACTAAACAACAACAACAACAACAACAATATTTGTGGCTTAGAATCATAGGATTGAAAGGGACCCAAGGATCATCTAGTCCAACCCACTGCAATGCAGGTATCTCAACTAAAGCATTCAGGACAGATGGTCATCCAACCTCTGCTTATAAACTTCCAAGGAAGAAGAGTCCATCATCTTCCAAGGGAGTCTGTTCCACTGTTGAACAGCTCCCACCATTAGAAAGTTCTTCCTGTTTAGTTGGAATCTCTTTTAACTTGAATCCATTGATTCAGGTCCTACCCTCTGGCACAAGCTCCATCTTCCACGTGACAGCCCTTAAGATATTTGAAAATGACTATCACATTCCCTTTCAGTCTCTTATCTAGACTGAACATACCCAACTTCCTCAACTGTTCCTCATAAGGCTTAGTTTCCAAACCCTTTATCAGCTTAGTTGCCCTCCTCTGCATCCATTCCAGCGTGTCAATATCCTTCTTATATTGTGGCACCCAAAACTGGACACAGTATTCCAGGTGTGGTCTGACCAAGACAGAATAGAGCGGTACTATTATTTCCCTTAATCTGGACACTGTACTTCTGTTGATGCAGCCTAGAATAACATTAGCTTTTTCTGCTTTTGCTGCTGCATCACACAGTTGACTCATGTTAAGCTTCTTCTCTACTAAGACCCCTAGATCCTTTTCACATGTACTACAGGCAAGCCAGATGTTCCCCATCTTACATCTGTGCAGCTGATTCTTCCTACCTAAGTGTAGAACCTTACATTTGACCCTATTGGAATTCATTTTGTTGGTTTGGGCCCAGTTCTCCAATCTGTTAAGGTCATTTAGAATCCTGATTCTGTCTTCTGCTGCATTAGCTACCTCTCCCAGTGTGCTGTAATCTGCAAATATGATGAGCACCCCCTAATTCATTCATCCAAGTCATTTATAAAGATGTTGATCAACAATGGGCCCATGACAGAACCCTCCAACATCCCACATGTTACTTTTCCCCAGGATGATGAGGAACCATTAGTGAGGCTTGCTGTGGCCCAACCTAGATCTGAAATGTGACTAAATGTATGAGCTTGAATGAAGAAGGGAATACCGCTATATCCTTTGTCCATTTTTGTGTGTGTTAGAAGTCTACCTTCCCCACCATGTGGCAGAAGAACAGCTGAGGCTGATTCTGAGCAGGGCAAAAATGGCCAGAAGGAATTGGGTTAAGCTGCCCTCCCCAACATCATTTCTTTGTTCAAACACTCACTCCCCAAGGCTGTTTTTGACATATATTTTTAAAATGTCACCAGGAAAGATATACAGAACTATATGTCTTATTTTCTGCCTCATTGGTTTTACACTATTGATGTTATAAACTTCTAAATGGGTCTTGTGCAGAATATATAAGTGCCAAAGTTATCATCCCTTTACTTTTTTTTAAAGGTGAGTGAATAAACTATGTTGTTATGGCTAAAGTTGTTATGAGGTACAGTATATAGATAGAAAGGCAGACAACAACAACAAAACAACAACAACAATTTATTAACAATAATTTATTATTTATATCCTGCCCATCTGACTGGGTTTCCCCAGCCACTCTGGGCAGCTCCCAACAGAATTAAAAGCACAATAAAACATCAAACATTAAAAACTTCCCTAAACAGGTCTGCCTTCAGATGTCTTTTAAAAGTCAGGTAGTTGTTTCTTTCCTTGACATCTGATAGGAGGGCGTTCCACAGGGCAGGTGCCACTGCCAAGAAGGCCCTCTGCCTGATTCGCTGTAACCTCACTTCTCGCCATGAGGCAACTGCCAGAAGGCCCTTGGAGCTGGACCTCAGTGTCCAGGCTGAACGATGGGGGTGGAGACGCTTTTTCAGATATACTGAAGCAAGTGCTTCAAAATGTACTGTTCTTTTAAGTTTGCAAATACATCCAAAAGTGGGCCTACAAGTCTTCATGGGACACAACTTGTCCCGCAAAAATAATAATAATATCTGAAATGTCTGGTGCTATACCATCCATACTCCAATTAATGCGAGAAGAAATTGCATCCAACAATGAACAAATGGGAGAGGAGACTTCTGTAACATTTAATTTCTATAGGACTGCAGATTTTTTTTGCTGTGCTTAGCTTAGTTTTGTGGTGGCCAAGATCTGCATGCCGATGTGTTTTCCTGGGTTCCTGCATTTCCTGAAAATGGCTGAGCTTTCCTGTAAGCACAACAGCCGGTTGAAATAAAAAAATTTAAGGTCATAAATGTGTGTGTGTGTGTGTGTGTGTGTTCATAAATGTGCTGGCCAGGAGCCTACTCAGGAATTGGGAAATCACCATCTCAAAGAAATGGCCAGACTACCAGGAAAGGCAATCAGATAAGGCATTATCAGATAACCTGGCAAACAGGAAAAACAACAACATTCAAATTTCTGTTCTAGACCACCTTTTCTGTGATGTAGGTATGATTTATGGAGGGGTGGTCTTGAGCTCCAGGGAAGGCAATTAAAAATGTCTATATAAGGGCAGGCACACCTTTGTTCTGGGTCTTTCTCCTTTCCTGCGTGGGAGGGGAGCACCCTGTTGCAACAGTTCAATAAAGATCAGGCTCACTAGCTGCTTTGCTTCTCAATATTCTCTGGTTGGCCTCTGTTATTTTCTCCTACTGATGGACTCTATAAGGGCTCTTGTGTCCCCCATAAGGCAATAAGGGCAGATTTTTGTTTATTACACAGTGATGCATTTTATTGTCTGCCAGACCACTGTTGATGGCTGGTTTCTTTTTTTTTAGTGACATTTTTACTTTTAAACCAATCAATGCCTAACTATGTAATTTTTAATTTTAAAAAGGTAAAAGGAACCCAGGAGCTTTCTAGGAGTGAAGGAACACAACTGGATACAACTCATAAGATTCCCTTCTGTCAATTTCTGTGCTCAGTTTCAGCATTCGTTTACTGTCTATGAAAAGAAGCCCATCTTGCATTAAACACAAGAAAAAAAAATCCACACTTACTATAGTTTAGGCTTCGTCATCAGTTATGACAAACCTCAGTACTTTCCATTCAATATGACCTGTGATTGGTATGTGAAATTACAAGTCTAAGAGGCACAATTTCAAATTATTGCTCAGGTTTAGAATTCAACTCAGCAAGGCTGATTTACAAGCAGCGGGGTCCTATGTCAGTTGTGCATCTGTGCAGCTATCCTTCCAGCAACCAATGCGCTTCTTTAATTAGTAATGTTATTACCACTTCACTTAAGGTAGCTGAAAGATTCTCCTGAGATCTATTTGTTTAATCCGATTATTAAAGATAATAAATCTTTACTGCGCTGGACGATCCTCAGCACACCAAACCATTTCATTATTTAAACAAATAATTATTAAACTTTACAATTCCACTTAATGCCTGACGATAACAAATCACAATTATCGGTTATTCAAACTGAATTACTTATAAACCACTAATAAAATGAGATTTTATTGTATTGAGCTGCTTGACACAGGAGCTCTTTATCAGAGTCTTTGATGTGCCATTAATAATTTTAAGAAGGCTGCCAGCTTCAACTACCTTGGTTCTTATTGGCAAACAACACTTAACTGCAAATGTAGCAGCTGAGATGTTTTATTTTTGATGGCCAAAAGTAGTAGTTGTAGTTGTTATTATTATTTATTATTGTTATTATTTCTGCTCTTCACTCCTACAATATAAAACAGCTCTGGGGCCTGAGCATCAAGTTCGCTAGGTTATGTCTCAAATAGGGATGGGGATAAATTCTGTTCACATTTAAAAGCAAATCTACCTAATTCCCCCACAAAATACACAAATACAGCCATCCTTTGAAATTCACACTTCGAATTTTGCAATGCAAGTTCTTCAGTCAAGTAATGTGTACCAAAAATGCATATACTGTGATAAAAAGTGTACATAACAGTGCCTACATTGATGGAACAACATACAAAAATGCACTGTATTAGGGGAAAATGCTTGCAGAAATATGTGCATTGGGCAAAATTGCATATAAAACTTGTGTATATTGGGATAAATTCTTAATAAAAGCTGATTAATTTCCATGATGATTTTTTTTTTAAGAAAAAAGAAACGCCCAAACTGATGTGGAAATGTGGAAAACTGACTAGAAAGATGAGAAACTGAGAGAAACTCAAACTGACAGATTCACCCACTCCTAGTCTTAATCCAGTTTATCTTCCAAATACCTGATGAGGACCTTTAAAAGCAAAGGTCTCAAAGTATGAAAAATGTCAAAGATGTGTTCTTTATTTAAGAGAGGGAGGAAAATCCACATTGTACTGTGCATCTAGGGAGGGGCAGATCAGTCTACTTTCTATCTGTGGCACCTTTCACATGTTTTCAGTGATAAATCTATTCAGTCTCATTTCCACATGAATCTGTGAATTATATCATAGAATCATAGAACCACAAAAATCAAGAGAAATCTGCTGCCCAAATGACATTTAAATTCTGTTCTGAATGTTTCCCCCCTCAAAAATACAAATTTCTTAACATGTTTTATCTCAAAACACACATTTCTATACATTTTTCGCCTCAAAATATGCATTTTTAAAATGCATTGCAATATGTCTAGGAGCCAAGGACTACATCATAAATTCCAGAGAAATGTGAATCTAAAGTTTAACAGTGTTCTGGTTCACATGATAATCTGGGCAGTGTGAACCTGGCTAGTTCATATCATATCTTGTAGTTTGCAAACTACCCACTGCAGGAATTGAAAGTGGCTTTAGCTAGGAGTCAGATTCAACCCAAATAATGGCAACCCAAAGCTAAGACCTAGGCAAAGACTGGTCTGTTAATTGTTTAATTGACACTGGGATGGAAAATGCTTGTGTATAGTTGCCAAAAGGATTAACACCGGAAAACTCCACTAAGCAAGAAGAGCTCTCTGAGCTGCCTAGATGGGATGACAATTAACTATTGTCATTATTTTCTAGTAGTTCTAACACTGTGATCACATGAGAGGTGTTGAATTGCAAATTTGCCATCTTGGAATTGTGGTGGCTGAGTTCCCAGGCTCTGTGGAAGTAAGGATGTGTAAATGGTTCTCCTGGAAAACAGTTCCAGAAAAAATGGAGGCTGTAAGGACCTTTGTTTATAGGTCTGCTTGGAAATTTCTTTTATTTCTAAGATGCTGAACTAAACAGCAAAAGATATTGTACGGAATTATTTGGGTGAATCCTTGATGTTTTTGTTCTGCTTTGAAGAAAGCTCTGCAAGTAAAGCTTTGAATAATATCTAACGGGACTGGACAATGTTTCCATTCCAAAAGGAGTCCGTTTTTACGCATTCCATCACTTCAAACTGTGCAATATTAATACAGTGGTACCTCGGGTTACAGACGTTTCAGGTTACAGATGCTTCAGGTTACAGACTCCGCTAACCCAGAAATAGTACCTTGGGTTAAGAACCTTGCTTCAGGATGAGAACAGAAATTGCGTGGCGGTAGCGGGAGGCCCCATTAGCTAAAGTGGTACCTCAGGTTAAGAACAGTTTCAGGTTAAGAACAGACCTCCAGAACAAATTAAGTTCTTAACCCGAGGTACCACTGTATATGCAATATGATCAGTCGGCTGACCTCCTGGTAAGGATGATTGGGTTAGGCCAGGCTTCCTCAAACTCGGTCCTCCAGATGTTTTTGGCCTACAACTCCCATGATTCCTAGCTAGCAGGACCAGTGGTCAGGGATGATGGGAAATGTAGTTTCAAAACATCTGGAGGGCCAAGTTTGAGGAAGCCTTGGTTAGGCTATGGTGATGCATATAAGGTCTGTTTGTAGAACTGGCAGCAAGGAGGAACTTCTTTGGCACTTCAAACAAACAAGCAAACCAACCTCTGACCCCCCATCAATGGTGCCATTTCTCCTCACCTTTGTGAAATAGACAAAGCAGAAGGGGTTCAGTATCCCATTAATTGCAATGGGGCTCCTACAGTTTAAGAACCCCAGAAACTGTGTCCCTAAGCCTCAGAGTTGCCACAGCTGATCCTCATCAATACTATGATTTTGCTTATCGAATTCTCTATTTAAAGTTACCTTATTAAATGTTCTTTTTTTATTGTCCCCCTCCTCTTCTTTTCAAAAGTGTTTCTAAGCTGTAATGAAAATAACACGTTGCTGTTTACATTATGTTTTTCTCTCTCTCTCACCACAGTGGCATTAATTTTATGAACAAATGTGTGATCTCCAATTTAAGGAAGGGAAAAAAACGACGAGCAGGAAAATTGCACGGAAGTCATTATTTGTTCTCCCCCACCCCCACAAACATTACATTTAATGGCCCCATATTGTATTCTGTCACTGGATGTAGTAAAATCTGTGTTAGTTGGAGACTTTTGGCATTGTGAAAATAATTGCTTGAGGCCTGTGAGGTTGAGGACAAAACCCTCCCTTCGGCTGTCAGCATTCAGGCAATTGATCTTCTCATTTTATTTTAATCTCACCATCCACTTCCCCTCTCCACTAAATAGACCCCCCCCCCTCAATTCAGAAGCTAAATGTCCCCACTGCCAGGAGTGCTTAGTGTAAATGTAATATTACATGAATCAAAGACCCTTTAGGCTATAATATAGGCTGGTAATTTATTACTGAAGAACAGAGGCTTAAAAAAAAATTCTTTCGTTGAGGCAAATCACTGTGAATTAACTAGCAAGAGGGCAGCAGGTGCTCTCATTAAATTTACAGTCCCTGGCAGCAGATATCAAAGTTAAAGGAAAAAATCATGTAGCTCTACTGACACATGTAATTCCAACCATGTACAGATACCTTAGTAAAGCACCAGTGCTTTTTGTTAGCATTTGAGCCAATTTTTGTCAGGGGCTATAAATTTAAGGAAGAGCAGGAGCAGAAAAAGCATACCCCACCACCATAATCATTAATTCAATTTATTAGTCACTTTCAGCACAAAGGGTCTCTAAGCAACTCTCACAAAAATTTTAAGAGAAAACGAGAAAGCAGACCCAATAAAACAGCAGCAAAAACGTATCAATAAAGAGCAAAATTGTCACAATCCATCAAATATCTGGGAGAAGCGAGAGGCTTTTCGTCCTGGAATCAAAAAGATGTTAATGATGGTGCCAAGCGGGCATAGCAGATCGCAGTCAAATAATCTGGACTGATGGAGATTTAAGGGAGGGGAGTAGGAGTGGGAGAATATGTCTGTTTCTTTTTCTCTCAGTTTCTCATTTTTTTTCCAATCTTGAGTTCACTTCCCCACATTTCCACATCAGTTAACAATTTTTAAAGGATGTGTGTGTTTTGGTTTGCATCTTCCTTCAGAAAGCGAGGATTAGGTATTATTATAACCAACCACTACGTTTTGCAGGAGAGGGCTTCTTGAAAATACCATTTTATGAAGAGTCCATTCCATACAATGTAGGAACTGAGCCTTAAATGTGGTGGTTCCTATACTTTAGATAGCAGAAAAATGGTGCCTCTAGTATCCTTTTGATAGCTGTTGAAGAACTTTCTTTACCAGCACACTTTTAAGTGGGCTTTTTTATTGTTGATCTTTAAAAAAAATGGTAAATGACTTTCAGATATTTTATGGGAAATGACCCATAACTGCAATTAATTACCGTATTTTTCGCCCTATAGGACGCACCGTCCCATAAGGCGCACCTAGTTTTTTTGGGGGGAAATAAAGGGAAAAAAATTATTTCCCCCCCAGGCACGGGGCTGGGGCGCAGGAAGCCCGAGCTTCCCCCGACCCCAGCCTCCAAACAGGCAGCTCTCTGCAAGCCGTGGGAGCCCAGCACTAGCTCCCGCTGCTTGCGAAGAGGTCCGCGAAGCCTGGACGCGCTGAGCTCAGCGCGCGCAGGCTTCAGCATGCAGGCAACTCTCCGCAAGCAGCGGGAGCCCAGCGCTGGGCTCCCGCTGCTTGCGGAGAGGTGCGCAAAGCCTGGAGAGCAAGAGGGGTCGGTGCGCACCGACCCTTCTCGCTCTCCAGGCTTCAGCGAAAGCCTGCATTCGCTCCATAGGACGCACACACATTTCCCCTTCATTTTTGGAGGGGAAAAAGTGCGTTCTATAGGGCGAAAAATACGGTAATCAAGCAGCATCCAATTAGCCACTCATCCAGCCCAGAACTTCAAATGATACAACTTTGTGCCTCTGGGCGTCAGGGAAGCTGAATCGGCAAAACGTAAGGGGAAACTCGGATGCATGTCAATACGATGGAAAAAGCACTGAAAACAACTCCAGAAGCTTAAAATCACTCTTTTTGGGTTTGTTCCTACAAAAAAAGCAAAACAACTTTGCATGTGTCAGTAATTTTACTCTTTGAAATATGGCAACCCTAATTTATCTGCAGATTTATAAACCACTTCACAACAAAGTGTCCCCAAAGCAGTGTACCATGAAATAAAATGTAAAATACGAACAATTACAGATTCAATAAACTGGAAACAGTAAAAACCAGTTCTGCAATTATGCAGTTCCTTTTCTTGAGAGATGTGTGTTTTCTTTCCTTATCTGTCCTTTGACAAATAGCTACTGGGAAGAGAGCAAGCCATTGTCTGGAAGTATTAACAGGTAAACATGCTATTGTTTTAAAATCCCCTTTCTGTACAAAACATATGCTCCCTATGCACGCACGGGTACATTACACATGCGCCACACAAACATGCCACAATTCTATCACCATTTGGCCTGGTGTGTTAGTAAATCACCAAAGACAAACACGGCTACTTTGCTCACAGTCTAAGGAATAGATTTACCCCCCTCTTGCGATTCTTGTCTACGGTTCCTCTACATTCACAAAGTAGTCAGATGCAAAAGCCATGAACAAACCACAGTGCTTTCAATGGAGCAATTTATCTACTCCTTGAGAACATTAGTGCTCGGTCCCCACAGACAATCTTTAGATAATAAGAGTAAAATGAGTCCCATTTGAGTACCTCTAAACAAATTATGTTATATTCCCCAAACTCTTATCAGACTCTGTCCTTTTCTTATAGCTCCTTCGGTGGGTATTTTTCTGACTCTCACGGTGTATTACAATCAGATTCCTTCCCTCTCCCCATTCCTTACTCCCATTGCCCATCTATCATATCCTGGTGAAGACTATTAGGATAAAAAACCTAGCCCCTGCAGAGGGATTAAACTTCCTGCCAGCCTTGGCTCTGTATCACATGTAGCCTCGTCTCCGTTGTCGAGAAGCAAGGCCAAGACATTATTTAGCTGGATGGGAAAGAAGCAAAGCTCGATGTTTTGTGTTACAGAGGATCTAGTTCTCGGAAAACCATAAGGCTGTGGCCAAAAGAAGAATGCGATGATTATCATGAGAACGTAATTGTGCATTTTCACAATATGGAAAGTTAAGCTTGAAGTCTGATGGCAGCCCTGTTTAGGAAAGGTTTTAATGTCTGATGTTTTATTGTGTTTTTAATATCCTGTTGGAAGCCACCCAGAGTGGCTGGGGAGGCCCAGCCAGATGGGCGGGGTATAAGCAATATATTATTATATTATTATTATTATTATTATTATTATTATTATACAAGCTGATATTGCATTGTACCAATAGGTCTCAACTGTTCTCTTGGGAAATCTTTGCCTGTTCTTCCAGGTGAGCTGATATAAACATTTGTTGATTTATTTATTTTTAAAGTCAGAATAGTATTTAAAGTACTCTGTAGATCAACATACAGCTAAAAAACAATAGATAAACCACCCTAAGGGAAAAGGTGGGGAATAAATAAATAAATTGATGTTGATAAATTCATCTGCGTAAGAGTTCCTGTTGAACCCAATAGGATTTACTTCTAAGTAGGCTTCATGAAACGTTTCTCTCCACCTGGGTTATGTTCCTGTTTGAATAAAAAAAAAATTGGTAAAATTTTAAGGTAAGCACAAACTAACATTTCCTATTAGAGTTTAAAGGCTTTCCATTCCATTTTGACATAAAAGCATACTTAATTAAAGTTTGATTTAAAAGAGTTCCTTTGTAGTCATGTGAGACACCCTTTTTCCTTTGCACCAAATATATTTTAGAATGTCATGCTTTCATCTCCAGCTTTTTTATGTTATGAATAGGAAAAAAGGGAATAGCTACACTGTTAATAAGGTGTGATATGACTATGCCAAGAGTGTAAAAGACCAGCTGTTCTTGTATCAGTTCACATCTAGATTAAATAAACTGAAGGTCTGCTCTACACCTATGGACTTCTTTGACTGACAGCCTCTTAACTGTCTGGCTTCTAATAAGGTTCTATTCTCTATTCAGAAGTCATGGTGTAACTTCATTATTTATTCTTCGTTATCTTTCAGAATGACCTCTCTATCAATATGAGTCATTCAAAAACATAAGCTCAATTCAGTCATCATGGCAACTGATAACCAAACCACAGTTTGGTAATCTGCAACACTCTTTGGGCCAAGACATGTCCTCTATTTTTATTACCCTGGCACGTGGAACACAAGGATCCCCTCCTGCTTTTCTTATTTTTTGTAATCATATCTTGCCCAGTTCAGTGGTCATGGCAAACCAGGGCTGGAGCATAAACATGGTTTACACTGGTGTTTCCCAGACTTGGGTCTCCAGCTGTTGTTGGACTACAGTGGTATCTCGGGTTAAGAACTTAATTTGTTCTGGAGATCCGTTCCTAACCTGAAACTGTTCTTAAACTGAGGTACCACTTTGGCTAATGGGGCCTCCCGCTGCCACCGCGCCGCTGTCGTGTGATTTCTGTTCTCATCCTGAAGCAAAGTTCTTAACCCAAGGTACTATTTCTGGCTTAGTGGAGTCTATAACCTGAAGCTTCTGTAACCTGAAGCGTCTGCAACCCGAGGTACCACTGTACAACTCCCATCCTCCCTAGCTAGCAGGACCAGTTGACAGGGATAATGGGAAGTATAGTTCAAAAATAGCTGCAGAACCAAACTTGGGAAACCATGGTTTACACCAACCATAGTTTCACAGTTCAGGCACTGGGGAAACTTGGCCTATTGGTTTGTTTTTGTTTTGTTATGCATTTTTTGTTCTCATTTTATAATTTTTACGTTGTGAACCATCCTGTGATCTTTGGATGAAGGGTGGTGTACAAATTTAAGCAACAACAACAAACTGTGGTTAGAGCAAGCTGGGGAAGTAAGCAGTGAAAGTTAGCAGTGGGAACCCAACTGGGAAGTGGGCACTACCTGGCATGTGCCCAATAATTCTGGCCAATAATAATAATAATAATAATAATAATAATAATAATTTATTTATTTATACCCCGTCCATCTGGCTGGGCGTCCCCAGCCACTCTGGGCAGCTTCCAAAAAAAATTAAAATACTGTAATACATCAAACATTAAAAACTTCCCTAAACAGGGCTGGCATTGACATAAATATATATATGAAGGGTCTCGTCAACCCAACCCAACTGGTGGCCTCATGGCTTTAATCACTTGAGTTACAGCCTGTCAGCCAGGCTCTGAACATTGTCTTTTACCTCACACTGATATTCATCAATGCTCTTACTTCTTACTCCAAAGAAGACCATACAGCAGCAATTCCTTGCGAGTCCTTCGATGGACATATTTCATGCTTAGTTATTGGGTCCATGCGCAGAGTAGGGGTTTGTGCTCAATGAACCACGGGATCTTTTGGGTTCTGTGACACCTCCCCCCACCCGACCCCCTCTCTGATATGAAAGCCTTCCCCCTCCTTCTTGCAAATAGCTTTTCTGTGTCAGAACCCAACTTCAATGGATTCTCTCCCCACACACCATCTTGGCATGTGTTTGGAAGTCGAGTTTAAAAGGATTTTAACTTTTCAGCCTCTCTGTTTTGTTTCCTTTGGAGACATTTGTAAAGATGTTGTCAGCAGATCTGTAGGAAACAAAAGCAGCACGGAGGAGTGAGGGAATAGTTCTGAGCACTGCCAAGAGCTAGAATACCAGCTTGGAGCCTATGCAAAAATAATTTAGCAGGCATTTGAATTCAATGCAACATAAAAATTAACATTACAAATCCCTTTGTATTATTTCTGCGGCTCTAAGGCCACTCATTTGCCAGACTCATTCAGCCTGCAAGAGAAGAATTGACAAACCCATCCCAAGAGTCAGTAAAAAGAGGTCTTGAGAAATCAGCACTCTGCTAAAAGCGAAATTACACATTTATATATTCTAAACAGAAGGTTAGAGAGTGCTTATGCGATAAATTCCCATCCCTCTCAAACTACCAACGCTCAAGAAATATGCTAGGGAGGAAAGGAAGAGCTATATATTTAAAATAAGTGTGTGGGTAGCTTTATCGCCATGTAAACATTGGTGCTGTCAAAATCCTTGCCTTTGCAACATGCTCAAGGCCTGCCAGATCAAAGGCAGTGCATGAAGGTCATACATCTGAATGCTGAATCTTTTTAATGTGTTGCAGGACCAAGCTGAGGCTCCTATACTTTGGCCACCTCATGAGAAGAGAAGACTCCCTGGAAAAGACCCTGATGTTGGGAAAGATGGAGGGCACAAGGAGATGGGGACGACAGAGGACGAGATGGTTGGATAGTGTTCTTGAAGCTACCAGCATGAGTTTGACCAAACTGCGGGAGGCAGTGGAAGACAGGAGTGCCTGGCGTGCTCTGGTCCATGGGGTCACGAAGAGTTGGACATGACTAAACAACTAAACAGCAGCAGCAACAACAGGACCATGTAGCAGAACAAAGGTTTCAGAATCTTTTTTTGGTAATGGAAATGCAGCAATTTTGAGGGGGTGTTCACACGTTTTATTCAACTAGTACACAACTAGTGCTTTTGAATTATGGTGCTGGAGGAGACTCTTGAGAGTCCCATGGACTGCAAGAAGATCAAACCTATCCATTCTGAAGGAAATCAGCCCTGAGTGCTCACTGGAAGGACAGATCCTGAAGCTGAGACTCCAATACTTTGGCCACCTCATGAGAAGAGAAGACTCCCTGGAAAAGACCCTGATGTTGGGAAAGATGGAGGGCACAAGGAGAAGGGGACGACAGAGGAAGAGATGGTTGGATAGTGTTCTTGAAGCTACCAGCATGAGTTTGACCAAACTGCGGGAGGCAGTGGAAGACAGGAGTGCCTGGTGTGCTCTGGTCCATGGGGTCACGAAGAGTCGGACATGACTGAACGACTAAGCAACAGTACACAATCTGGGTACGGTTGATCTGTATTTAGTAACATATAATGTTCAGTGAGTGTACAGTCGGTGTACCTGGTATACAACAGTTTACAAATCAAAAAGTGTTCACTCTTGTACATGTCTTGTACAAACACTTGTACATGTCTACACTTGTACCTGTGTTCAGCGCAATGCGTGAACTAGCCTTATACCAAGCTGAAATTGGGGGATTGTGATATGGAAATGTCCCAGTCTGACAAACTCAGGGATTAGGACCGTAACTAGAGGTACCACTGTATACACTATTTTTGCAGACCGTATCATAGTATATCCATAGTATACCTGAAGGAGCGTCTCCACCCCCATCGTTCTGCCCGGATACTGAGGTCCAGCGCCGAGGGCCTTCTGGTGGTTCCCTCCCTGTGAGAAGTGAGGTTACAGGGAACCAGGGAGAGGGCCTTCTCGGCAGTGGTGCCTGCCCTGTGGAACACCCTCCCATCAGATATCAAGGCAATAAGCAACTATCTGACTTTTAAAAGACATCTGAAGGCAGTCCTGTTTAGGGAAGTTTTTGATGTTTGATGTTTTATCGTGTTTTTAATATTCTGTTGGGAGCCGCCCAGAGTGGCTGGGGAAACCCAGCCAGATGGGCGGGGTATTAATAATAATAATAATAATTTATTTTGGTACGCATTTATTGACTGGAGAACTGTATTGCAAAAGCTGAAGACAGTGATTTTTGAAAGCATTTCAGTTCTGTTGTAAACAAAATCTGCCCTTTTTCTCCTATGAGGTATCCAAGAGCCTGCATAGAGTCCTTATGTGGGTTCCCTATTGGTAGGAGAAAATAACAGAGGCCAACCAGAGAATATTGAGAAGCAAAGCAGCTAGTAAGCTTGATCTTTATTGATCTATTGCAACACACTCAGGAAAGGAGGAGGACCCAGAACCAAGGTATGCCTACCCTTATATAGACATTTTTAATTCCCTGCCCTGGAGCTCAAGACCACCCCTCCATGCATCATACATACATCACAGAAGGGGTGTAACCCAAGACCACCCCCCACAAACATCATACATACATCACAGAAAAGACGGTCTACAAGAGAAATTTGAATGTTGTTGTTTTTCCTGTCTGCCAGGTTATCTGATAATGCCTTATCTGATTGCCTTTCCTGGTAGTCTGCCCATTCCTTTGAAATTGTGATTACTAAATTCTTGTAACATCGAAGGTTTTTTTTCCACCTCCTCCCTCCTTGCAGAGAAACATTTGGTCAGCTTGGGAATCAAAATGGTTTCAGGACTGTCTTACTGTGCTGCTTCAGACATGTGGTTTATATATTTATGTACATGTTTGCTTGGTACATTTATGAACATTTATTATATATCTAAGACCTTAAAATTCTTAAACATCTTGTTTTAGAAAATGCAAATTGTGTAGGCTCGCATTTCCCCCCAGTCCCTAGCCAAATGTCCCTCAGCTTCCTGAATCGTCTTTGTACAGCTGCTGTGATTGACTCCAGTAGGTCCATGCTGAGAGTACTAGGAACCTGGCAGAAATGGACCTTCCAAAAACACATCCAGTTCTTCTCACCCCTTGTGCAGCCCCTGAAGAACCAAATATATAGATCATTTTGTTTCAGAGAACAGCTTGAGGCTGTTACTTGCAGTGGCGCTAACCTCATAGCTGGAGAAGGCAGGTGAGCACATGGCAAGTGTGTCATAGCAATGGAATGCAGGCAGAGACTGTATTCCTGGAGGTGTCTGTCAGGCACTCTATATATCTCCTTCCTGCTCCTTTAGAGAAAGTAATCTTTGTAGGAACCTCTTCATGACATGGGACTGCAGCTTTCCTCCCAAGAGCTGTAATCCAGCCACATTACAAGCCAAAACGGGATCATTTGCAGGACTGTACACAAAGAATTGTGCAAATTCAACAGAGCATTTCTCTCTACCCAGGCTCCCGTTGCTCAGAGTCAACACATACAATCCTTCCAAGAGCGTTTTTTGCTTTCCGATTTGCAGCAGGTCAAATGTGAAAGGGACACCATATGTTACAATTTCAAATGCCCCCACAGCTTTGTTTTCAGTATAGCAGACTAAATATAAAAGATGATTTGGGAATTGCAAGGCTTTGGCCAAATGCAGCGTTGGTAATAAATTATTCTCTCTCTTTTTTAAAAGAGCGAGTGAGAAAAAGAAATGGGCATGCACGTGTGCATGTTTTATCCCTCTTTGTTTCAGCATCCCATATGTTAGAACCATCACAAGGTTTATTAGTCAGCTGAGGTCAATTGAGAAATTGCAGTATTTGCTTTCATAATAGTGGTGTGTGCTATGCACTGCTTGAACTGGAAATCACACAATGATTTTTATTTGCCTCCAATCACTAACAGATGCCGAACAGTCAGATCATTTCCCTTTAAACTGACCCGAGGGATTAAAAGAATTCAAAGTTTCCAGCTAACTAGTGTCTTTGCTTTCCCTGATTATACTTCTTTGGACATTGGGGGTCTGAAAAGTTGCTTGTAATTTAATCTGCTTCCCCCACCCCCACCCCCTGCCCTCCGATTTATTCACTGCCTCAGCCTGTGTCTTTATAGCCTCAATAGCTGTACTCTTTGCAGGGGTTTTCTTTTTAGTCTTCAAAATACCTCAATGTTTAAAGCATGGGTAGGCAAACTGAGGCCCGAGGGCTGGATCTGGCCCAATCGCCTTCTAAATCCGGCCCACAAACAGTCCGGGAATCAGCATGTTTTTACATGAGTAGAATGTGTGCTTTTATTTAAAATGCATCTCTGGGTTATTTGTGGGGCATAGGAATTTGTTCATCCCCCCCCCCAAAAAAAATATAGTCCGGCCCACCACAAGGTCTGAGGGACAGTGGACCAGCCCCCTGCTGAAAAAGATTGCTGGTTTAAAGCAATATATGTGTGCATTAATAGGACCAAAAATGGCTGACTTGATACAACTCAGCCCAAGAAGTTAAGAAAGGGGAGAACCAAGTGAGGATTCCCAGGTAAGATCCTCCCTCTATTGTGTGGGCAGGTAATCCCTCCCCTACCTGGCCTGGTCTCCTTGGCAACGCTTCCCCCAGGTGGGATTGGACAACTGACTGAGGTAGGCGGAGACCTCCAGGTATCCCACCTGAGGGAAGGCAAAGCCAAGCCTATGCTGTTGGAGCCGCTCCAGATCTAGGGGCTGCACGCGTCCACGCAAAGGGCGCCCCCCGTTTTAAGCGGGGAGCGGTCATTGTAGTAGATGGAGCACGTGAGTTGCAGGTCCAAAGTTCAATCTTCAGCATCTTTAGCTGAAATGATGCAAAAAAGAAGATCCCTTATATTGAGTCTGTGTTGTATATACTGTGACAGGAATCTTCTCAGACTGAGCTAGAGATGCCACTGTGTTATGTACTAAGCTTGGATCCTAGAACAATAGGCAAGTAGGATCCTAGAATGCAACAACTGGTTGGCCTGCAGGAAAAAAACAATCAGGCTCCAGGAGGGAAGCAGAATCAACCAATCAGACGGGACTCATTGTGTAAATAATGTATATAAAAGCCTGAGGTTTGGGGGGCAATTCAATCACGGTTTTACAAGCTGCAATAAAGAGCATGAAATCACTACAGGACTCCGAGTATATTTCACTGGTGAGAGGCCTGCAATTGCATACTCTCCAACACGCTGATTTCCAAAACCAGGAGATGTATCTTCCATTATACTGTGAGTCAGGTGCCCCATACCAGATCATGGAGCCCAAGAGACACACTTTTTTTGGGGGGGGGAGCTGTGTTCTCACAGTGCCCAAAAACAAGTGTTTGTGGGTGCCGTGCAACATTGTGGCCCGAAAAAGTGCTTTTTTGGGGTGGAGTGGAGGACGAGATCTCGGCATGAAATTGCATGATGCCCCAGTGACCAAAATGGCTGCTGTGGTCTTGCGGGACAAAATGGTGTGTCCCCCCCCCTGGGACATTTGTGAGGTTTGCACTTGCAACCCTAGAGAATCTCTGCTAGTCAGAACAGGCAAGTTAAATGTGCAACTAATCTGACCTGGTGGAAGTCAGCATCTTATGAATTATATGCAAGAAAATGGAGCCATTCTTATGGATATTGTCATCCCTGTTCTCACACCAAGAGTCACGATTTGAGCAAACCTGAAGGCACTTTCCGTTATGTTATTAATCGAGTCTGGAATAGTCCCCCTGCTGAACTTGCCCTAGAGGCAAGGTGTGTTAGTGTACTAACTGCAACAGACTCCCAAGAATATGTTTAATATCACAAAAGAATTGGCTGTGCTCGTTTCATAGTAGCTGCAACCCAAACACATTAGCAATATTTATGATCAGGCAGCTGTGCGAGAAGGAAAACAGGGTTATTCTTGGCAAAGGGATGCCCTATGCAAGCATTCAAAAGAACTAATGAGGGAACACCTGGAGAGGGGAAATGGGCAAGGGCATACCTGGCTGTGCGTGGTCCACCTTTGATGCTCCTGGGAGATCTTTTGGGGAATGAAGGGGACAGGTTTGCCTGAAACACTTTAAAGCCTTTCTTTCCAGTCGGGAACCCAGATGAGTTCCCTTCAGACCTTGCTGTTCCATGTGAGAAAATGGAAGAAAATGTGCCCATTCATCCATTCCATGCATTCCTTTCAATGCTTGAATAGAAGCAGAGACATTTCCAAGCCCAGAACTCCAGAAAATACTGAAGCTCCACATTTGGTGAACACAGTGGGATTTCAAACAGACAAGAGATACTATATACCCTCCAGTGAAACTAGGGACATCCTGTTTCTCTATTATTTTTATGTTTATTTTACCCTGCCCATCCAGCTGGCTTGCCCCAGCCATTCTGGGTGGCTTCCAACATTCAGTCGTACCTTGGAAGTTGAATGGAATCCGTTCCAGAAGTCCATTCGACTTCCAAAACATTCAAAAACCAAAGTGCTGCTTTGGATTGGCTGCAGGAAGCTCCTGCAGCCAATAGGAAGCCGCAAAAGCCCCGTCGGGCGTTCGGCTTCCAAAATCAGAAACCAGGACAGCTTTTGGAAATCTGGGACTGTCCCTGGAAAATAGGGACACTTGGCGGGTCTGTACTAAGTGCCTCCTTCCTCTTCCCTTCACACTTCTTAGCTTTTGCCTAGCAAGCAGTGGGTCAGAGTCAGGTCGCCCTGCTAAGAAACATGGAGGGCTGTCCATTGTTAGGCCAGAATTTGCTTGCTTGGAGTAGCATACTTTGTCTAAGAAGACAAAGGCATTGGTTGAGAGCTGGGAGATGAATGCTGGTGGCATAAGCATCTAGATCTTCAGTACTCTCACCCACCCACTAAATGAAAAATACAAAAAATACAATTGCTCCCCTCCTCGCAGAAGCATTTGGACCTGGCTATGGGAAATGTATCATGATCTATTTCACACCTGTTGTACACTTACTTACTTTTTTGTGTGTGCTTTTTTATATACAGTTCTTCCCATGGGCAATTTTGGAAAAGCTATCCATGAAAGAGAAAGCTAAGATGAAGCAGAGGACAATAAAATAGCCATTTCCTGTTGAAAAGAGTTCTGTAGCCAGATACTAAAAAACAGTTAAGTGCTGATAAGCAGGCCTGAACAATTAAATGTTTTGGCATCTCTGTTTACAATCCAGTTGAGTAAAGATGTCAGATGTAACTGGAAAGGCAACTCATTCCTGTGTCTTTGACATTGCATTAATAAAAGTAGCTTGAACAAAAAGCAAAAACCCCATGAATCTTAGTTTATTCAATCTAGTTTATGCTAACATTTGGAACATTATTTTATGATCTTGTGTGAATTTAACCTACGCAAAAGTCTATCTTGATTCCTGGGCTGTTTATTTTAATAAATCCTTATTAAGTAGTTAAATATAATAAACCCTCCCACAAGGTGCAATTTTCACCGCAATTCAATAAAAATAAGCCCTAGACATGCATGATCTCTCCTTTCATAGCGCTCATGAACAGGTTTGTTTAATAATAGAACAATGGAGCCTAGAGAGGTCAGAAACATGGTCAGGAAGTAACAAAATGAGCACTCCAATCTGGGGAAAAATGCTAGCTAATATGCCTTGGGAAATGTAATGTAAAACAAAGATCAATTCAATAAAAACGAAACATTTGCAGGCTAATAATGCTGAAATAGACTTAACTCCCAGATCCCTCTGTAAAAACCACCTGGAAACAGCACTTTGCTCTGCTACAGCAACAAAGGCAGCGGGAGGTTGAGTCTGTAACCACCTCCACCCCCAGACGGTGACAAAATCAATGGCAGCTTAGAATAGAACTCATCCATGGTAGGGAAGGCACCACAGATGCCGTTGTAGTTTGTACTTGCTCAAGGTTGGCCCAAAGTGACTGATAAAAGAAGATCTTGCCCTAAATGGGCTTGGCTGGCTTAATTAACTATTTGATTACTATGGCAATTAGCGTGTATAAAATGCACACACACAAAAACCTGCCCACATTTGGGGAACTCGATTATGGTAGCCCAATCTCCTGAGTGCTGAGCATCCTCCATTTTGTTGGTTTTCATCTGCAAAGGACTGAAGTGCTTGCAATCTAATCTACAGGTCTTAAGAACCCTTTCCTTCCAATGGCTAGCCCTAAGGTTGCCATATTTCAAAAAGTAAAATTCCTGACATCCGTTTTTACACCCGAAAACCAGGACATGTCAGGAGTTTTCCTGACGTATGGCAAACCTAAACCAGATGATAAAGGTAAAGAACCCCTGACAGTTAAGTCCAGTCGCAAACGCCTCTGGGGTTGCAGCACTCATCTCGCTTTACAGGCCAAGGGAGCTGACGTTTGTCCGCAGACAGTTTTTTCAGGTCATGTAGCCAGCATGACTAAGCCGCTTCTGGCGAAACCAGAGCAGCGCACAGAAACACCATTTACCTTCACGTCACAGCGGTACCTATTTATCTACTTGCACTTTGACGTGATTTCAAACTGCTAGGTTGGCAGGAGCAGGGACAGAGCGACGGGAGCTCACCCTGTCACAGGGATTCGAATTGGCAAGCCCAAAAGGCTCAGTGGTTTAGACCATAGCGCAACCCGTGTATGTAGAATACTCATGTCTGGCTTGGTCCTTATGTTTCTGTTTATCTAGAACACAGTCATCTGTGGACACATTATCATTTACTCTGGCTCCAGTGTGCTCCCGCTTCTGGGGTGGGAAGCTATGTACATATGCCATTAGGCACAATCCATAACAACCCTGTAGTTTCATGAGAAATACTGCTGTTTGATGCCTTACCCTTCAAACCAACTTCCATCCGATTTGAACTTAACTTCTCATGTAAAGCAGAGACGCGGGTGGTGCTGTGGGTTAAACCACAGAGCCTAGGACTTGCCGATCAGAAGGTCGGCGGTTCAAATCCCGGTGATGGGGTGAATTCCCGTTGCTTGGTCCCTGCTCCTGCCAACCTAGCAGTTCGAAAGCACCTCAAAGTGCAAGGAGATAAATAGGTACTGCTCCGGTGGGAAGGTAAACGGCGTTTCCGTGTGCTGTTCTGGTTTGCCAGAAGCAGCTTAGTCATGCTGGCCACATGACCCGGAAGCTGTACGCCGGCTCCCTCGGCCAATAAAGCGAGATGAGCACCGCAACCCCAGAGTCGGTCACGACTGGACCTAATGGTCAGGGGTCCCTTTACCTTTATCACATGTAAAGCTGAGGTGTGTACATTTGAGATAGATGCTGTGCATGCCCAGATGACAGCTTCATTGAATGGGAGTTTTTTTGGGAGGTGCAGACATGGGGAAACCAAACAGGTAATGCACATTGAATGAAGGCATTCTTGCTCCTCTCTGGTGAGTACAGCAATGTGCAAATGTGACTTGAAACACAGTGGGGATGGGGGAACAACCTCACCTCATCTTAAGCTTCTTAATGTGTGCATAGCCTTAATGTTTATAGCAAATGAAGTTTTCATGGCCCTAATATCTCGAGCAAGACAGATTGATGTGTCAGAATCAGCGGCGAAGTCTGATTTGCATGGAATGCAATCAGGTTCAACATCTCTAAGGAGGCTTAACAGTCTACTGTCTGTTTGGATGCCATTTCAGGGTGGTTTGTGTGTTTTTTGGAACTCTGCCTTGTTCAACAAATTATTTCATTTGTGTCCTTCTGAACCTTATTGAGTAAATGAGAGGTTATGGGATGTTGAAGAGAGATGTGGGAGAACTGGATTTCTGCGCTGAAAATATGCCTTTCTGGCAGAAGATTTGGCATACTTGACAATCACTGGGAAATAGTCCCATATGTTTGAAAGGCTTTGAGTCAAAAACTGCTTCAAAAATGAGAATTATAGGATTGGACACCCGCAGAGAAGCTATTTAGCTTGTATTCAAAAAGTTACACTGGAATATATTTGGACGCTGAAGCCTCTCAAGTCTGCCGTAATCTTACAAAATACTTTCTGGGTCAAATGTCTCGCTGCAATTTGGACACTGTAACTTAGTTACAAGTGGTGGACTCAAGTCAGGGGGTGTTCCAGTCCAAGCAAGGAGTTCCAGGCAAGAGTTCTGGTACCTGTTAGGCAAACGAAGCCAGGAAAGGAAAGGGAAGTTCAGTTTCCAGTAAGACAAAGGAAAGCAAGGCAAATTCCTGTTTCCGCTCAGGCAAAGCAAGGCAAAGTTCAAGTTCCAGGTAGCAGTTGGATAGCACCATTTGATACTCAGGTTGAAGAGGCTCAAGCTCTGATTCAGCAACAGACAACTCCAGGCTGAGGCCTAAGCAGGTCTTCAGTTCAGTCTGGGTGGCTAGCTCCATCTCAGCTGGTAGAGGTGGCAACTTCTTTCTTATTTGTTCATTTATTAAATGTATATCCTGCCTTTCCTCCCAAAAGAGCCGGGGCAAGAAACAAACAAACAAACAACAACAACAACAATTTTATTATTTGTACCCCGCCCATCTGGCTGGGTTTCCCCAGCCATTCTGGGCGGCTTCCAGCAGAACACTAAAAAGAGAGTAAAACTTCAACCATTAAAAACTTCCCTAAACAGGGCTGCCTTCGGATTTCTTCTAAAAGTCAGATAGTTGTTTATTTCCTTGACATCTGATGGGGAGCATTCCACAGGGTGGGCGCCACCACTGAGAAGGCCCTCTGCCTGATTCCCAGTAACCTTGCTTCTTGCAGTGAGGGAACCGCCAGAAGGCCCTCGGAGCTGGACCTCAGTGTCTGAGCTGAATGATGGGGGTGGAGACGCTCCTTCAGGTATACTGGGCCGAGGCCATTTAGGGCTTTAAAGGTCAGCACCAACACTTTGAATTGTGCTCAGAAACGTACTAATTAAACAATAACAATACCTTTAAAACAATTCTGGAACTTCCAGGGATCAAACATGGCAGACTAGATGTCTCTTCTCGACAGTCTACCAACGGAGATAATTATGTGGTGATTAATGATAGCCAAGCCATTTATCCCCCCCCCCATTTCATTTCATTTCTTTTCCTTTCTTTACTCTTGCTTCTTCTTCTTTTTTTAATGTCTTCTACACTATGTCAATGAGGGGATTGTATGCCCGTAAAGGTGATGGTTTGCTGCTGAAGGGTGCTGTGGGAGAGACAGGGAAAGGAGGAGCTCCCATGATGGGAGAAGAAAGGGAAGCTCCAGGTGAGAGCTGGAGGGTCCACCGCTTTCTGTGCGAGACCAGGGTTAAGATCTACCTTTGAGAGAGAACTTTATATTTCTCTTTCTCTTTCTATTTTGGTTTAGAATAGTTGGTTGTTATTGTTGTTATTGTTACTATTATTATTTTATGAAAATCCTTAATAAAATCTTATTTTTTAAAAAGAGAACACCTGCAAACAATTCCAATGCAGATGCAGTTTGGGATAGACCTCTACTTTAAAGGTCTGCTGGAAAAGGAAAGTCTGCAGCAGATATTGGAAAGGCAACATAGATCAGGCTTCCTCAACCTCGGCCCTCCAGATGTTTCGAGACTACAGTTCTCATCATCCCTGACCACTGGTCCTGCTAGCTAGGAATCATGGGAGTTGTAGGCCAAAAACATCTGGAGGGCCGAGGTTGAGGAAGCCTGACATAGATGGTGCCTGACTAATATGCAATGAAATCACATATTCCCCAAGTTCCCTAGGAAGAAGGATTTATTGCTGCGCTGCTCTGGAAACTGCAGCTCTTTGAGGGAAATAGGTGTCTCCCAACAATTCTTCATCCTTAACAAACTGCAATGTCCAGGTTTCTTTGGGGTAAGCTATAACTGTTTAAAGTGGTCCAGATCTATAGTTCCGATGAGGCCTGAGTTTCAGAGAATGGCCGAAGCTGGCCTTCTCCAGGAAGGGAATTCCGCCCAAAGTGAACTCTTTCTGTTTCCTTTGGTTGCTTTCTCTTACTTTTTTTTCCATTTCAGCTTTTTATTTCAGCTTTCACCCGTAATGTGCAAGAGAACAAACACCGTCTTTCTCCAGGAAGAAGGAACTGATGAACAGAGAAGCAGCAGCAGGGCAAAGACTGTTGCTTGCAATGCCATCCTGCTCAAATCAAAACTCAGCTGCACATTCGTAAGATACAATGTGTGACGGACACAGACACACACACACACACCGTCAAGAGACCAGGGCATGACACATTCCTCGTGTCTCTTAAAAGTCTCTTAAAGACCTTTGAGACAGCAAACGAACAATGGTAGCGATAGCACTAGTGCCAGCCTTCTTCAATTCGACATCCCCACAATCTGAACACAAGCGTTGGACTGAATCCCAAGCTAAGACATCTATTTGAACTCAAAACCAATAGCAAAGGACTGAGAAGATGAAATGCCTTGAAACTGTGTGTAAGAAGAACCTGCTGGGTTAGGCCAATGGCCATCTGGTCCAGCATCCTTGCTCTCACAGCCATAGGCCACCCAGATGCCTCAAGTGGGAGCTAAGCACATGAACACTCTCCCCGCTTGTGGTTTCCTGGTATTCAGAAGCATTAATGCCTCTGACCTCTAGGTAGGTAACTACATCTATAGGCAGATGTAAAGGACAAATGCATAAGGAAAGTGTTTGGGCTGACATTTCAGGCTGCAGTCATGGCATTTGAATGTAATGACTGCTAGCTAAGATTGCTGAGACAGAGGAACTTGTATGATGGCTGCCTTCCCTTCCCCTGCTCACTCAAGTGCTCATTACAGTTCTTTCTTTAAACTGCTGGCTAGACAGCTGCCTATGCCTCTGAGGAGCACTGAGTAAGGGAGCATATAAATTACTGTAGCAGTTTACAGCCAAGATAAACTCAAACTGCAGGGTTATAGCCTGAACCGACATAGAAGAAGGACCAAGCAGAGGGGAAAGTATTTATATTGAGTCATGTCACACCCACAAAAACATTTGGATGTTTCTCTCTATGCATTGCCTCCCGACCTTCAATGTCAGATTAAATAGTATGAGCGGTGTGATGCAAATCACAAATTTCCACCCTTCAGTAAAGCTAAGTTGACTTATCACTGTGTCGTTAGTTCCAAACGTCAACCAGTTGCTTTGTTCCTCTTTTAAAGTTCAGGAAAACACACACACACTTAAAACAAATCTGTGTCTTAGACTAAAATTTGTAAGGTCACTCCCTCCCATCTCTATGATGCTCCAGCTATGGAACACTGGCTACAATCGTAGTGATTCAATGGTTTTTCACTGAACTGCTGCCCTAAAAGTGATTGTGAATTGGAAAGGTTCTTTGTGGATCTTCAAGGGGAAGGATTCCCAGAGTTATGGAACAGCATCCGAAGGTGATGTTCCATGTGTGTGTGTCATGACTGCCCTCCTTCAGAGCTGGACAGCACATTCAGAGATATCACACGGAATAATCCCCCTTGGACTGTACCATTTCAGAATGCAACAGGGGGTGGCCTGGTTGACTAGAAGAAGAAGAAGAGTTTGGATTTGATATCCCGCTTTATCACTACCTGACGGAGTCTCAAAGCGGCTAACATTCTCCTTTCCCTTCTTCCCCCACAACAAACACTCTGTGAGGTGAGTGGGGCTGAGAGACTTCAGAGAAGTGTGACTAGCCCAAGGTCACCCAGCAGCTGCATGTGGAGGAGCGGAGACGCGAACCCGGTTCCCCAGATTACAAGTCCACCGCTCTTAACCACTACACCATACTGACTACTCTTGTAGGAAGAAAAATACTAGGTTGAAAGATCCCTCCTCTTTTTTCCTCCTTGCTTATAAAATGCTGCAGATTGTTCTGCCACGCCAGTAATGCTATCATCCTCCACGAAACTCAGGAATTAGCCTATAAAACTGTTACAGGACCAAATACTAACCTGCTTTATAATAAGAATTTGATACACTTCCCATCAGGACCTCAAATTCAAGTTTTCATTGAAGTACATGTACAACAGGATTCAATTTGTGGCCAGTACATTTCAGCTGTAATTATTTAAAATGGACTCGGTAATTCTTCTTTATTTGCTGTTTCCTTTTATTGGAAAACCAACTTACAGCTTCTCATTTGGACTACAGCATTTAATTTTGCATTCAACCAATTACCGTGGGTATGGATTTTGCTTTGTTTGTGGATTGCAACGCTCAAGCAGTTATTTTCATAAATATATGGTGTCTTTATTGCAGCCAGCAATGTCAAATGAACTCTGCTTCTTTCTAGCAATTTCAGTCCATTTTTCGCCTTTTTTTCCTACACCACCAGCAATTTTCCCTGAAAGCTGTGTATAGTTTGTGAAACCATGAGAAGCTGAGAAAATGTTCTGCTGGCTGGCTCGTTCCCTCAGGAAACACCACTTGAATGTCAAAAGAACCACAAAGTAGAAATTATTCTTACTTTCATAAAACCGAGGATTTAAACACAGTGTGTGGCATGTATTACTGCTCTGCTTCAAGGCAACATAAAGAGCAAAGCTTTATCTTTCTGCCTGAAACCCGGCAACCTCTGGGAGTGCACGTTCAACATCAAAAATCAAAACATTTTCATAGCATAAACACCAAATGGAAAGCCAGCTCATGGATGAAGCAAGCAAAGAGAAAGTGATTTGGAGACAGGGCTGTGCAATCTTTCAATTGCAAAAAGAAATCGAAAGAGAAAGCCGGAAATGGACTGATGGTGAAATTCTCTGACTAACACAATGGTTTAGTATAACCACAACGAGACGTTTCTATAGCTCCATTTGCTGAGTTTGAGACTAGAAAAATGAGAAACTTCGAGAAACCAAAACTGACACAGTCATTTCATTTATTTATTCATGGAACGTCTGAAATATATCAATGCATACGCTCCAACATTTCTCCGACAAAAATAGGAACACCATACCCTCCAACATTTCCCTGATGAAAATAGAGATGTCCCTTTCAACATTTTCCACATGAAAATAGGGTCATCCTATTTCATACCCTCCAATATTTCTCCCATGAAAATAGGGATGTCCTAGGGAAAACGTGCCATTCCAGGTTCAAATCCGAAACAGCTCTCCTTTAATTTACTTAATGGAAGAAGGTGGACTGGACCCGTATAACAGGATCTGAAGCCCTAAATTTCTACATATGAAGCTGCCTGGGAGATTCCACAGAGTTTTGGTTTTGCAAGGGTGAAAAAATGACTCATTAACACGGGTGCTTTCAGACTGCCACTAATTTGCGAGAGAAATTCCAAGTGCATTCCGCAAATTTAGGTTTGTGCAATTACAGTGCTCCAAGGCCTTAGCATGAAAAATCTGCTTTAAAAGCAGTTTTTGCATTTAGGAAAGGGCCAACGAGATACGTTGAAAAGTGTGGGGCAAGCAAATGATTAATGAGAAGAAATATAAGCACCCTACAAGCAAATCAGGATGAATGCAGGAGGGATGCTCAGTTTTGTATGACTGCCCTGCCAACAAATCGAAATGAATGCTCAATAAAAGCTGGATATAATCTGTCTGCCTCCTAACCTTTCTGCAAGCAAATCAGGATGAATATTCAATAAACAGGTGGTCTGGAGAACACTAATAATAATAATAATAATAATAATAATAATAATAATAATAATAATTTATTTATACCCCGCCCATCTGGCTGGGTTTCCCCAGCCACTCTGGGCGGCTTTCAACAGAAATATTAAAATGCAATACAATGGTATCTCGGGTTAAGTACTTAATTCATTCTGGAGGTCTTTTATTAATCTGAAACTGTTCTTAACCTGAAGCACCACTTTAGCTAATGGGGCCTCCTGCTGCTGCTACACTGCCGCACGATTTCTGTTCTCATCCTGAAGCGAAGTTCTTAACCCGAGGTAATATTTCTGGGTTAGCGGAGTCTGTAACCTGAAGCGTATGTAACCCAAGGTACCACTGTAATCTATGAAACAGTAAAAGCTTCCCTAAACAGGGCTGCCTTCAGATGACTTCTAAAAGTCTGGTAGTTGTTTTTCTTTTTGACATCTGGTGGGAGGGCGCTCCACAGGGTGGGTGCCACTACCGAGAAGGCCCTCTGCCTGATTAACTTGACTTCTCCCAGAAGGCCCTCGGCGCTGGACCTCAGTGTCCAGGCAGAACGATGGGGGTGGAGACGCTCCTTCAGGTCTACTGGGCCAAGGGCGTTTAGGGCTTTAAAGGTCAGCACCAACACTTTGAATTGTGCTCGGAAACGTACTGGGAGCCAGTGTAGGTCTTTCAAGACCAGTGTTATGTGGTCTCGGCGGCCGCTCCCAGTCACCTATGTCTAACTTTAATTAATTACAGGTGTGGGATTCTAATTTTCATGCACAGCATATAGGGACAAGAGGTTTGTACCTTCCCAGACATAATCTGGAAAACTCCAGCCTCTTCCTGTTCCTCACTGGTGTGGCTCTGAGGCTTGGGGGGGTAGGGCGGTTACCATGAACAAATGGACAAAATGCCTTAAATGGTTTAACTTTATTCCCCCCGTCCCTTGTCAGTTTTCTGGGAACTACAGTAGTACCTCGGGTTACATACGCTTCAGGTTACATACGCTTCAGGTTACAGACTCTGCTAACCCAGAAATAGTGCTTCAGGTTAAGAACTTTGCTTCAGGAGCACAGAAATCGTGCTTTGGTGGTGCGGCGGAAGCAGGAGACCCCATTAGCTAAAGTGGTGCTTCAGGTTAAGAACAGTTTCAGGTTCAGAACGGACCTCCAGAACGAAGTAAGTACTTAACCCGAGGTACCACTGTAATAAACACTGAGCAGGCAAATCATATAGATGGGCATCACTGTTGCCCCTCCAAGAAACAGAGAATATAAACAGCAGGAGGTGGGAATGATGACGAGAACCAGGCCCATTGATGAGAACAACGCTATTGTTTTTCTCAAAATTCACAGTGATTGGCTTCAACTGCCTCACCAGGTGATTCACAATAGCAAAAGAAGGGGAAAGTGGCTCCAAACCGTGTCTGAAATAAAATCCAGATATTAACAACATGGGAACTTTTGGCAACAGTTAGTAGCTACAGCATGAAAGTGCAAGGAACCCCCCAAAGCCATCTGTTGTACTTCTGGGTTTTGGGCATTCGCTTTGAACTTCTGAAAGCAATCAATTAACGGGAGGCAGCATAGAGTGCTCTAGGCTAAGGTGCGGTCTGCTTTGAAATAGTCCTGCCTTGGCAACTTAGCTCCCACTTATAGAAAATTCTCCTGTAATATGCATCTACCCTGCAGCTGGAGCGAAGTTTTTGCACGCTCGCTTGTAAACCTAGCTGGCCAATTTAGGTACTGTATGAAAACCCACAGACACCTCTCTTAATTTAGATGGCCTCCGACGACATTCGATAAGGACGCTTCAGCCATGCACATAAATGAAGGGCTGCTGTGCAAGATGCAAAGGTGCAAGACGTAGGAAGCAAACTGCCTGCTGGCCACCAGTTTGCCATGGGAAACAGTTTTTAAATTGACTGCTGTAGTGGCTGGCTTCGCCTGCTTCTTGGGAGAAAAGCAATGACAAACCTAGACAGCATCTTAAAAAGCAGAGACATCACCTTGCCAACAAAGGTCCGTATAGTTAAAGCTATGGTTTCCCAATAGTGAAGTATGGAAGTGAGAGCTGGACTATAAAGAAGGCTGATCGCCAAAGAATTGATGCTTTTGAATTATGGTGTTGGAGGAGACTCTTGAGAGTCCCAAGGACTGCAAGAAGATCAAACCTCTCCATGCTTAAGGAAATCAGCCCTGAGTGCTCACTGGAAGGGCAGATCCTGAAGCTGAGGCTCCAATACTTTGGCCACCTCATGAGAAGAGAAGACTCCCTGGAAAAGACCCTGATGTTGGGAAAGATGGAGGGCACAAGGAGAAGGGGACGACAGAGGACGAGATGGTTGGGCAGTGTTCTCGAAGCTACCAGCATGAGTTTGACCAAACTGCGGGAGGCAGTGGAAGACAGGAGTGCCTGGCGTGCTCTGTTCCATGGGGTCACGAAGAGTTGGACACGACTAAACGACTAAACAACAACAACAAAAGTGGCTGGCTTGCATCATACATTGCTCACATCTTACATTTGAGGCATGTCCAACCAGTCGATTGCAATCTACTGGTCGATCGCTGGGCATCCCTGGTCGATCTTGGTCAATCGCATGATCCTGATTGATCACCCTCCTCCCCAAGCATCTATCATCTATCATCCCTCCGAAAAGCTCAACAACTTTGGTCAATCCAATGGGTAGACCACCACCAGTTTTTCATAGTGGGAGTAGATCGCAGTCTCTTGGGAGTTGGACATGCCTGATACATTTAATGGGTTCCCTGAAAGAAGCCTCAGAACTGTAGCTTACCCTCCCCCAGAACTACAATTCCTTTTGGGAATAACTAAAAATGACATAAATAAGAGGGACTGTAAACTCTTCCAATACGCAATAACAGCTGCGAGAACATTGATGGCCCAAAAGTGGAAGCAGGAAGAACTTCCAACCTTGGAAGAATGGAGAGTAAAACTAACAAATTTTGCAGAACTTGATAAACTAACTGGGAAAGTTAGATTTCAGAGAGATAATAAGTTTTTAGAGGTTTTTAGAGGACTGGGGAAAATTTAGAGAATATTTGAAAACTGTATGTGAAGAAAATATAACGCTAGTGTGTTTCAAAGAAGCTTTGTGAAAAAATAAGGAATATCGTAAAAATGTAAAAGAGGATGGAAAAATGTATTAAAAGGCGATACTATACTAAGGAATGTGTGGATAGGATGTAAGCATGAATGATTGTCAGAGGAGTCGAGGGAGGTCTACTAAGCTAAAATATGTGATGTTAAAAAATTGTATGATTGGAGATATTACGGAAAAACCTAATAAAATATCATTAAATTGAATAGAACTACAATTCCCAGCATTCTTAATAAACTAAAGTTCCCAGGATTCTTTAAGCGGGATGAAAGTTTTCACTGAATTCTGCCTACAAGCAGAATTTGGGTCCTATTTGTACCATTTATGTTGATTTTGCAGCTTTGCAGAGCAAGAGGGAGAGAGGACCTAAAAGGCCTCGGCCCAGTATACCTGAAGAAGTATCTCCACCCCCACCGTTCAGCCCGGACACTGAGGTCCAGAACCGAGGGCCTTCTGGTGGCTCCCTCACAGTGGAATGCCCTCCCATCAGATGTCAAGATGTCACCTGCCCCTCCCAGTGCGGGAAAGGGTATTCCATTAAAGGAATCCAGGGGCTCGCTTTGCTTTTGTCCAATCCCCTTCCAGGGGTTAGGGCCACGCCAGAGCCCCTGGGAGCATTTGGGGTGAGCTTGAGTCTGAACCTGGTCCAATGCTCCCCCAGGATGTTCTCCCTTACTGACGTCTGCCGGAGTCACGGCGTCAGTGCTGCCCTGCTGAGGTCAGGTGCAGCTAGTTGGGAACCAATGCCTAAGCAAACCACTCACAACCTGTAATCAATAAAGTTGTGGCCAAAATTATGTCAATAACCTTAAACTAAATTTGTGTCATTTGTGTCTTTATTTATTGAGGGAGGTCTTGGGATATAATAAATAATAATAATAATAATAATAATAATAATAATAATAATAATAATTTTATTTATATCACGCCCTTCCCCAGCCAAAGCCGGGCTCAGAGCGGCTAACAACAGTAAAATAATACAGCATTCTAAAATCAATTCATTATAAAATCAGTTCAAATCAAATTAATGGCAACCAGTTGGGCTAGAGTTCTGTGAGGATTATCAAAGGAGGGGGTCAGGCTGTGCCTTGGCCAAAGGCCTGGTGGAACAGCTCTGTCTTGCAGGCCCTGCGGAAAGATGTCAAGTCCCGCAGGGCCCTAGTCTCTTGTGACAGAGTGTTCCACCAGATCAGGGCCACAGCCGAAAAAGTCCTGGCTCTAGTTGAGGCCAGCCTAACCTCCCTGTGGCCTGGGACCTCCAAGATGTTTTTGTTTGAAGACCGTAAGATCCTCCGTGGGACATACCAGGAGAGGCGGTCCCGTAGGTACGAGGGTCCTAGGCCGTACCTGCAAATCCCTTGGGATATCATTTTCAGAGCCCTTAAACTGCAGGGTTTTCTTTTGCACCATGTGGAATACTGGAGAACAGCTGGAGAGAATATGGTGAAGGTATACTTACTGAACACCCTTTCCCCACTGCACAGCAACGACAGACATTAATGTGTGCACAGATTATGCACCTTTAAGTGTGTGCTTATGGTGGAATACTGGAGAATATTTTAGGACTGCAAGCAAAGGCTGCTAATTCCTTGTTAGCTTTCAAACAGGCCATCAAGTGTCTGGAATGTGGAACTAATTAGAGGAAAAATAAACCTGTTATTCTGCACTTATTACCTGTGGGTGGGTGGGGGCTCCCCCCAAATTCCCCACTTAGTAAATAGTAAGGTAAAGGTAAAGGTACCCCTGCCCGTACGGGCCAGTCTTGACAGACTCTAGGGTTGTGCGCCCATCTCACTTAAGAGGCCGGGGGCCAGCGCTGTCCGAAGACACTTCCGGGTCACGTGGCCAGCGTGACAAAGCTGCATCTGGCGAGCCAGCGCAGCACACGGAAACACCGTTTACCTTCCCGCCAGTAAGCGGTCCCTATTTATCTACTTGCACCCGGGGGTGCTTTCGAACTGCTAGGTTGGCAGGCGCTGGGACCGAGCAACGGGAGCGCACCCCGCCGCGGGGATTCGAACCGCCAACCTTTCGATCGGCAAGCCCTAGGCGCTGAGGCTTTTACCCACAGCGCCACCCGCGTCCCTGTAAATAGTAGAATTTAGCTAATATTTGGAGTACTAAGGGAAGGTGCCCAGGGCAGTATTTAAAAAACTGGCTGAGCCAGTTCTCCTGTTCAGGAGATGGGCCGGCAGAGGTGCCATCAAAGAACACACACAGGAGTTCCTCCCCCAGCTATGTGTTAGTTTGCAAAAGACTGGCAGGGGGAGGTTTCCAGGGTTACGGGGGCATGATGTCACCACAGGAAAAAAGGTGTCCCTTTAAACAGAGGTTTTTGAGCAAGATTTTTTGGGAAGAGGAAGAAGGAAGGATCTGAACTCCATGCGTCCTGGCTAGGAGAAGCTGCACCAAGAGACATTTATTTATTTACCGCCCATCTGGCTGGGTTTCCCCAGCCACTCGGGGGGAGGGGGCTCCCAAAAGAATTAAAAGCACAGAAGAACATCAAACAGGGACGTGGGTGGCGTTGTTGGTTAAACCACAGGTTTGCGGAACAGAAGGTTGGCGATTCGAATCCCCACGACGGGATGAGCTCCCATTGCTCGGTCCCTGCTCCTGCCAACCTAGCAGTTCGAAAGCACAAAGTGCAAATAGATAAATAGGTACCGCTGCGGCGGGAAGGTAAATGGCACTTCCTTAAGCTGCTCTGGTTCGCCAGAAGTGGCTTAGTCATGCTGGCCATGTGACCAGGAAGCCGTATGCTGGCTCCCTTGGCCTATAAAGGTAGATGAACACTGCAACCCCAGAGTCGTCCGCGACTGGACCTAACGGTTAGGGGTCCCTTTACCTTTTAGAACATCAAACATTAAAAACTTCCCTAAACAGGGCTGCCTTCAGGTGTCTTCTAAAAGTCAGATAGTTGTTTATTTCCTTGACATCTGATGGGAGGGCGTTCCACAGGGCGGGCTGTGATGTTCTGCACCTCCTCCAGAAAAACTCAGGTGTAAATATGTGTGAACAAACCATACTTCTTGCAGGCACCACTGTCTCCGCCACGCCTCATTCCAAAGGAACACACATCCTAGTTAAGTGCCAGGAACTCTGGGATCTTGCTACTGTTTGGCGGAGATTGGGTTAGGTACAAACACAATTGATATATATCTGAGACAGTTTTTGTGGGCAGTTTTGGGGCAAAGCCAACTGTATGCTCCATGATCAGATCGTCCAGCTTTTTATTTTTAACGCAAAAGCACTTGGGGGAAACTCTGACTGCCGAGCCTTCCAATCCCTCCAAGCTCTTTTCCCTGATCTAAATTGGCGCCACCCAGATGCTATTAGTCCTGCAACAGCAAAAGAAAAGAAAAGAAAAAAGATCTAGGTATGTAAAAATGATATGGGCACCTCTATTGTGCTGTCCTCTTTTTTTTGCTCCAGGGCTGATAATAGCAGTTAAGAACATTTTAAGAATGCACCTGAAGCTTCAGACAGCCGGCTCGTCTAGCTCAGAATTGTCCCTACAGATTGGAACATTCCCAGCCCTATATGAAGCAGAAGAAGAAGAAGAAGAAGAAGAAGAAGAAGAAGAAGAAGAAGAAGAAGAAGAAGAAGAAGAAGAAGAGTAGTAGTAGTAGTAGTAGTAGTAGTAGTAGTTTGGATTTGATATCCTGCTTTATCACTACCCTAAGGAGTCTCAAAGCAGCTAACAATCTCCTTTTCCCTTCCTCCCCAACAACAAACACTCTGTGAGGTGAGTGAGGCTGAGAGACTTCAGAGAAGTGTGACTAGCCCAAGGTCACCCAGCAGCTGCATGTGGAGGAACAGGGAAGTGAACCCGGTTCACCAGATTAACCACTTGAACCTGGACCTTCCTGCCTGAAAAGCAGCCACCCTCTTACTGAGCTATGCCCCTTTTTCTCACACATAAGCCAATATGTATAAGTTTGCACATATGTATATGTGCAAAATTTGATAGTGAGGAAACATTGGGCCCATGTAATGAGATGCCATCCATTCTTCGACACTGTTTCTTTCCCCACAACAATTAACAGCGGTAGACTTTTTTTGTCACATTGAATCGCGTGAGCATCTGAGCTCTCATTTTTCTAATGTGCCAAGAACATGTGGAGCATGCATAATTCCTAGATTAAAAGAAGGGGATTTTTAAAAAATAAAAAAGCTCTATAATGTTCTGGCATTTGCAGTGCCCCTGGCTGTGTCTTGCTTTCCCCATTTCTTCCAGAGCTTGTTTAAAGCCTATCAAGTCATCAGCATTCTTTGAAAGAAAAAAGGAGTAAAATGTGCTTGCCAATATTATGGTTAAGCAATATCAGGGCGGGGGGCGGGCAGGTTGTAAACAAAACTGGTAAAAAAAGGCTGCAATCCTGCAGTCCCGTACCTGGGAGGAAGCATCGCTGACCTCAGTAGGGCTTGGTTCTGTAAAAAGGGTTTGCCAAGAGAAAAATATAGGAAAATTGTGGATTTATACTATAAGTCCTGCAGAGTCAGTTTGGTTATTTCTCTGCAAGCAGAGAGAGACAGTTTCTTAAAGTTTCATTTCAACTTACTTTTTAAGAACTTGCAAGGAATGTAGTCCAGCTTTCTTCATTGTGGACAGCAAGAAATCCATGGCTGGAAACTGTCAGAATTGGTTTCTCAGCAGTCATTTGGAAGTCCTGGTAGGGCAAGAGAAAGAAAGTGACAAATCTCTTGACTTGACTAGCTTGCTATGTAGCTTGTTAGAAGGATAGAAAGGAAAACCAATTGGCTGAACCTCAGGACACGATTCTTAGAGAGGCGAAAAAGCAAACAAGACTGAGAGACATGAAAATAAGTTGCAAAGCTACAAGGAAATCTTAAGAGACATAATTAGCATTCTTCAAAGTGTTCTGATGATTCATGCTCAAATGAGAAAATGTCACACACTGGCATGTTTTTTTAGAAATATCTTTGTTAAAAAGAAAATCCTTCGGATGTTATTGGAACACAGGAAGCTGTCTCATACCAAGGCAGACTAACTGTCCTAGCCAGTCCCATATCATCTCCTTTCACTGGCACAATGGCTTTTCACAGTGTTTCACATAGCCTGTTGCATGAGATAGGAATCTCTTTTCAAAAAATAAAAATAAAAATAAATCTTATTTATTGATTTTACACACACACATTTAATAATTTTAACATAGACCATAAATTACTTTACCCTTTGGCTTTCTGTCTTCCCCTTCCATGACTTCCATATTTACTCTTGAATGCTGCATAACAGATATACTCTTTCAAGATGGCGACGAAGGTAGTAGCCTAGTTAACTTCGTCCGCTTTTAGATGAAGTTTTAAGCAGTTTTAAGTAGCTTTTTTCTTTAACCCCCTCTGGCTTTTATTGTTTTATTGTTTTATTGTTTTAGATTAAGCTTTAAGCAGTTTTAAGTAGTTTTTTTTTAACCCCCTCGGGCCTTTTACTGCTTTATTGTTTTAAAATAAATCCGCTGATGAATGGATTGCCTATTATTCAACCAGTTTCGCTTCTCCAAATCATCTTACAGATCCCCTTCACCCCCCGTCGGACTTCTGTTCCTGTTCTCTTAGTCCCACTTCTTCAATAAACTTTACCTCAACTCGCATCTTCAACATCATAATGTCCATGCGAAGGAATAAGGCCCCCGGCCCAGACATGGTCCCGTTGGACCTTTTCCTGACTGATCCTATTTGGTGGAGCGAACAGCTGACTCCTGTATTCACCGCTATCTTCTCCGCCCTAGACATCCCCGACTCCTGGAGAGAAGCTATAATAGTTCCGATCTTCAAAGGCGGCCAGCCAAACATCCCTAGGAACTATCGCCCCATTAGTTTATTATCTATTCCGGGGAAAATATTTGCCGCTGTTTTACTGGAAGAACTTCTTTCATGGGTCCAGGAGAGGAACATTCTACCGTTAGAACAGATTGGCTTCCAAAAGTCAGCATCAACCATGGACCACTGTCTAACTCTTTATCACCTTGCCAGTAAATACACTGCACCAAGGCAAGGCCACCTATTTGCCGCTTTCATGGACCTGGAGGCCGCCTTTGATTCCATCCCTAGGCAGAGATTATGGTCCAAACTTGCCCATCTGGGAATTGATCCGCACCTCCTCTCCCTAATTATTTCCCTTTATTCAAACACCACAGCTTGCGTCCGAAGTGGTCCCAACGGCTCCCTTACCACCCCATTTCCAACGGCCAAGGGCGTCCGACAAGGTTGTCTCTTGGCCCCTTTACTGTTTAATCTCTGTCTTCATGATGCAATTTCCCCTTTGAAGCTAGCAACTAAGTATCCTCCTCACTTAGCAGGTCACCCCGTTGCTTCCCTTTTCTATGCAGATGATGCTGTCATCTTATCCAGAACAGCTGCGGACCTAGCAAATGCAGTTAATGCATTTATCGCCTATTGTAAGGCGGAAGCTCTTAATATTAATTACAAAAAATCGAAAGTCCTTCACTTCACTCGTTCCCGCAAACTCAAGCTGGACCCGCTTAAGATTACAGGTGGCTACTTAGAAAAGGTAAAAGCCTTTAAATATCTAGGCTTAATATTCACTTATAATCTCTCCTGGACCACCCACCTACAATCTGCCTTTTTCGCCGCAACCACGACCTCTAATGCCATTGTCCGATTTTACCACCAGAAGGGCGGCAAACACCTTCCAGCAGCAATTCAAATATTTAATGCCAAAGTTGTTCCTAAACTATTATATGGCTGTGAAGTATGGACTACAGCAATATCAGGTAACTTGGATCGCCCACTTCATATGTTTCTGAGATCTCTTTCCGGTGTTCCGAGATGCGTCTCAGGTGCAGCCCTACGACTTGAGTTCGCCCAGCCCTCAATTGTAAAACGAGCATGGTGTCGAGCCATCTCCTATAGCTCCCACCTACTAGCATCGGATGCTCGAATTAGAGGTGGTTTTTCCAATCTGATTCTAAGAGATATTCATAATTCCCCTTGGAAAACTACAATTAACCTCAAACTCCGCTCTCTTTTTAATCTGAATTGCAAAACTGTTCTTAAATTAGAGTGTATCAGTCCGGCGGCCCTACCTTCAATTAAAAAGAAGCTACAGCAACTTGACTTCTCTAACACAGCTGCCGATGCAAGAGGGCTGTGTTCAGGCCTAGCCCTAGCTATTCCTCCCCCTGAAGGAATCCCTCTATACTGCTTCACAATTTCTTCGGAGGCTAAGCGAAGGGCCTTTACTTGTGCCCGTCTCAACTGTTTTCCTACAGCAGTTCTGTCGGGTCGTTATTCCAGAGTCCCCATCGCAAACAGAACATGCACCTGTAATGACACGGCTCTGGAGACTATGGAACACGTAATGCTCTTCTGTCCTAACTGGTCAGATGAAAGATCTCGGTTTTTAACTCCTCTCATGAACAAGCTTCATCTCCCAATCCAGCCCTGGATAGTGTCCCTTTTTTTGCAGGATTCTGATTGTTGGATTACCGAGATGACAGCTAACTTCCTGCTCAGTGTGATGAAGAGGAAAGCGGCACTAACTTCTTTTTTAACTCCACAGCTGCAGTCGATACGCTGCACAATTGAACGAAGTTCCAAGTAGCTTTATTGTACAAGGACAATGGAGCTAGGACAAATCTGAGGAGCTGAAGGACCCCTTTAACGATCCTCCCCCAGCCTCAGCAGTTTTTTGTCTTTTTGTTTCTGTACTATTCGGTCACTCGATGTTTTAAATCCTCTGTTGCTTCTGTTATCTCTTTTTCTTTCTTTGTTTTTTTTTCTCCCTTTAAGTATTTGCCCAGGACGATATCTACCTTTACCTTCCCCCCCCATTTTATGTTGTTATTTCTATGTATATCATGCTATGGCCACACGGCTAATGCAATAAAATTCTATTATTAATGCTGCATACTTCACATATACAATTCAGCACACTTGTTTTAACCTATTTATCTTAATAATTCATGCTGTTGCTCATATTTCAAGTCCTGCTGGCATATTCACCTCACTACTTTCTGGGGTTCCATGATCACTGCAGATGGTGACAGCAGTTCACGAAATTAAAAGATGCCTGCTTCTTGGGAGAAAAGCGATGACAAACCTAGACAGCATCTTAAAAAGCAGAGACATCACTGTATAGTTAAAGATATGGTTTTCCCGGTAGTGATGTATGGAAGTGAGAGCTAGACCATAAAGAAGGCGGATTGCCAAAGAATTGATGCTTTTGAATTATTGTGCTGGAGGAGACTCTTGAGAGTCCCAAGGACTGCAAGAAGATCAAACCTATCCATTCTGAAGGAAATCAGCCCCGAGTGCTCACTGGGAGGACAGATCCTGAAGCTGAGGCTGCAATATTTTGGCCACCTCATGAGAAGAGAAGACTCCCTGGAAAAGACCCTAATGTTGGGAAAGACACAAGAAGAAGGGGACGACAGAGGACAAGATGGTTGGACAGTGTTCTTGAAACTAGTAACATGAGTTTGACCAAACTGCGGGAGGCAGTGGAAGACAGGAGTGCCTGGCGTGCTCTGGTCCATGGGGTCACGAAGAGTCGGATGCGAATAAACGACTAAACAACAACAATAGTAATTATTTAAATATTCAATAAAAAGTCTCCAGTCCTCAAGGAGTTTTTTCATCATTTTGGTCTCTAGTTTTTGCTGTTAATCTTGCCAGTTCCGCATACTCCATCGTTTTCAAAAGTCATTCTTGCTTTCTTGAAACCTCTCCTCTCCATCTTTCAGCACACAATATTTGTGCTGCTGCCTATATATATATATATGAATAAGTTAACCAACTCTTTGGGGTCATTGCTATCTAGGATGCCTAAAAGAAAAGCTTACTGGGGAATCAGGAACTTGAACATCTCATTTTTAATCTCATTATATAGCCTGAGATGGCAATCTCATGCCTCTCCAGATATTGGTGGACTTCAGCTCCCATGACTCCCAGATAGCATGGTCCATAACGGTGTGGGATTATGGGAGTTGGGGGTCCATCAGCATATGGAGGGTCACGGATTCCTCATTCCCTGTCTTAACTAGAAATGCCATGGAGTGAATCTGAGGCCCTTGTGCCTACAACTTGGTGCCTCACGAGCCACAGCCCCTCCCTCTGAGAACAAACTATGCTTGTCAACTTTTCTCTGGCAGAACTCCTGTGTCTTTCAGAGTTCCACTACAATGACAAGCCAAAACGTTCCCTGGTTCCAGTTATAGCAACAGCTTGAGTATGGGAGAATCTTCAAATAGCGTGCTTACAACTCCATGTGCATGAATCTCACTCTTTAGAAATGGCCTTAATCAGTTGTACAGTGGTACCTCGGGTTACATACACTTCAGGTTACAGACTCCGCTAACCCAGAAATATTACTTTGGGTTAAACACTTTGCTTCAGGATGACAACAGAAATTGTGCTCTGGTGGCGCGGCGGCAGCAGGAGGCCCCATTAGCTAAATTGGTGCTTCAGGTTAAGAACAGTTTCAGGTTAAGAACGGATCTCCGGAACGAATTAAGTACTTAACCTGAGGTACCACTGTATAGACCTAGTAATATGAGGCAATGGCATAGCATGGGTGGGAGCGCACAGGGGCGGTTGCCCTGGGCACAAAATTGTTCTGGGCACAAAATGCCAACACCCGGTGCTGCCTCAATATGGCTGCACACTTCTGTTGGCGGGCTCCATTGAAAAATGGCTTCTCCATGTGAACCAGGAAGTGACATCTCCAAACAACGAAATGACTTCTTTTCTTATCTCTGTGGCTGCGATCTCCTGGGTGATATGGACTCCTTAAGGTGGCTGAATGTGCATGTGTACTCCATCAAAACACCCTGCACAGCCCTGGGCGCTGGCATCCCATGCTATGTCACTGATATGAGGACAACAGCGAATTCCGGGGCTGAAATTGCTAAACAGAGGGATCAAAACAAGGCTGGATACTGAATCTTATAGTGCTGCTCAAACATCTTGAATAGCTCTTTGTCAAGCATGGTAATAGCATCCTGTGGATTCTGGCTTTTATTATCTACTGCCTTTTAATTTTTTTAAAAGAATTATCTGAAGGGGCCAAGGCTATTGATAGCTTTCACAAAGGGTAGTCATGCTTGTCCAGGAAAAACAGTCATTTGGAACCAAATTAGAAACTATGCAATACATATAAAGCCAGCACAGCTCTGAGCATGAGTCATGTGAGGATAGTCAGCTTATACCTCCTGCCTCATTGCAGCCTTTAATTGAGAGCCATGGGATATCAGTGTTGCAGAGAAAAACATATTTTATAGCGTCATTTGGATGAAGACTATTTGGGCCAAGGCAAACCCAGAACTACCCAGAAAAAACTTACCTGAATATTCTTTTGAATAAATGATCAGAACCAAGATCTAAAGCCCAGGCTTACTTCACATTTCTGCTTTGCCTGGGCAGGCAGTAAGCTCATACGGTCCAACATTTCTCTGATGAAAACAGAGAAATCATCATCATAATTTTAGTATCTATACCCTGCTTGTCTGAATGGGGTGCCCCAGCTGCTTGGGGCAGCTTCCAACATATATATATATATATATATATATATATATATATATATATATATGTTGGAATATATATATATTTGCAACCCGCAGCACCGCGTCTGCGAATGTGCGTGATGCGATAGTAACCCGTTCCAATACTTCGGGGTTTTGGAGCGTCCGTAACCTGAAAACGCGTAACCCAAAGTGTCTGTAACCCGAGGTACCACTGTGTGTGTGTGTGTGTATATATATATATATATATATATATATATATATATATATATATATATATGGGGGGGGGGGATAACACTATAAACGTTTTTTGAAACTTCCCTATACAGGAGACTACCTTCAGATGTCTTCAAAAGGTTGTATGGTTACTTATCTCTTTGGCTCAGGGGGGGTCACATAACTCCATACCCTCCAACATTTCTCTGAGGGAAATAGGGACACCCTAAAAACAGCATTCCGGGATCAAATCAGAAACTGGGACGGCTTCTGTAAATTTGGGACTGTCCCTGGAAAATAGGGACACTTGGAGGTTCTGTAAGCTCCTGCTAAAGGACGGCAGCACAAAGCCTTGAAATGGGGTGTTTTCCAGCCTCTGAAGATGGAACAACATAAAAACTATGGGAAATCACCCATTCCTTTTGCATCCTGGCCAGCCTGGGCAGCTGGTCTTCACTGTATCTAATACTACCTAGACAGGGTGGGGAGGTGGAATCCACATGCATACAAAAAACCATTCTGAAAATGCTTTTTTTAAAAAAGCGTTTTATAAAATACGTTGAATTTTCCACAAGGCCCACCATCGCCATCTAGTTTCACATTGTATATTGCACTTAAAACACGCTTAAAATGTTTTATTTGCCGTCCTCAGGACATGTAACCACAGCGGAACCTCGGTTCTCAAATGTCTCCATAGATGAACAATTCAGAACCTGAACGCCAAAAACCCGGAAGTAATTGCTTCCATTTTCGAACGTGCCTCAGAAGTCAAACGGCTTCCAAGGCGCATTTCTCCATTTTTTCAATGGATTTTGCCAACCACCCTTTGATCTTCGGTTTTTGAACGTTTCGGAAGTCGAACGGTCTTCTGGAACAGATTATGTTTGAAAAACCGCGGTTCCACTGTATATTTTTCTACTTGTGTAAAGGATTTTAGATGACCTATCATTTTAGTTCACTTATTTCTGGAAGGGTGGTTCTAGGTGTATAGATGAAGCCCCTGCGCAACTATGGGTTTCTGTATTAATATTACTGGAGGTTCACCAAAATGCTGGACAGGGTGCACCTCCACAGGCACATACCTCCACATGTGGTGGGAGTGCCCCAAAATCCAACTATTCTGGAAAACAGCCATGCAAGAAATATGTAAAATAACTAAGCAAGTATTAGACATCACCCCAGAATTGGCCCTACTAAACATCTTCCAAGACAACAATGCCCATTTACACCACAAAGAACTCATAACCCACCTACTTTCATCAGCCAGAAACACCATAACCAGACACTGGAGAGACCTATCAGGAGTAAGCATGGACCAATGGTACCAAATAGTATGGGAAACAGCCCTACTAGAAAAATTAACCAACAAGCTGAAACTGACACGGGGACAAACAAAAGAAGACGCCTTTACCCCGGTATGGCTCCCCTTTATCACATACACAGCCCAACAAGACAACGACAATAATCCACCAACAGCATACAAATCAATCTGGCTGACCTGATCCAAAACACCCACCCACCCCACTCACACATGAAAACAAAGATCACCACAGCCAATCACAAACAAACAACCACACCCTAGGCCAACCCAACTTCTCTCACCACCAACGGAACACAAGTGAACAGCACAAGCAACGCTGACACCAAACCCTACATACATTAAGCATAACAGAAACATCGCCACCCGCCCCCACACATCTTCCCTCCCTCCACCCCTTCTTCTTTTTTTCCTCCCCCTAATGTCTCAACAAATGAAACGGATTTGTAAAAATGTTCCATGGAAAAAATATGAGAGACTTTACACTTACCTCTGTAAAACAAGAAAATCTTTAATTAAAAAAAAATATTACTGGAGGTTAGAGATCTTTCCTAATTTTCTTTTTCCTTGCTTTCTTTCTCAGTAGAACCTCAAATGAATGAGATGGTGCCTGTACCTGAGAACTTTACATGGAAAGTGGAACTCAGATGAGGTTCTGACATGAATCCGGTATGTCTCTTACAAGATGTTTATCTCACTGCCAGCATCCATGTATTTTCCCTCCTCCCTCCTTAACTCAACCACACTGTCAGGGAATCAGGAGCAGGAGCACTGGGGAGAGAGGATTGGGAGAGCGAAGGGGAAGAATCCGAGGGCAGCGTAGGGGAGTATGACAGTGGCCCGAGAGATTCCATGAGCTTCTCCAGCGAATCAGAAGATTCCCAGAAGGGGGCGCCGATGGTCAGGGCAAGGGGGGTCCCAGGGGGGACGCACCAGAAACAAGGAGCCAGAGGGGAACCCCAAAGCAGCAGTGGAGGATCAGGACCAGTTTCCCCACCAGAGCGTAGTGGGGGGGAGGAGTCACATGTGTCAGGAGCAGTGTCTCCTCCAGAGAGGGAGTCAGGGCTGACCACGCCTCCAACGGAGGGGAGGTCAGTTGCAGCTAGCCCCCCCGATGGGGGAAGCAGTGACAGCAGCAGTGGAACGGTCAGGAGGAAAGTTGCTGGCTGGGCGCGCGCGCCAAGTTCAAATGTGCAGGCGCGCGGAACAGCAGGAGACCCGGATGGGGAACCAGCTCCTAAAGCCCGCCGGAGGGAGGGAGAAGGCTCAGGGGAATCAGCGGGAGAAGAGGCTAGAAAGGGCGGAACCCCGGCGGGCAGGCGGACCCAGAGGAGGAAGGAGCAGCGGAGAAGGTGGAGCAAGGCTAGACTCTTAAATTGGTGTCAAGGGGGAGGAGACTCAGACGGAGCATCAGTGGTCTGACACTTTAGACGTGGGGCTGCGCGCTGCGGCTCTGGAAGTGAAACTGAACTTCAATAAAGGCTTTTATACTTAACAACGAAGCAGCGTTGGTCCTTTGTGAGCTGGGACCTAGGGTAGCCCTGACACACACATATACAGATAATTGTTTTAAGGAGCTGAAAAACAAGGAACGAAGATGCAGGACTTCCTAGGAGTTTAGTGCACACTTTCTTCTGGTATAAGCAACTATGAAAAGTAGAAATCAAATTTCTTTTGTTGGGCGGCACTGTCTTAAAAGAAACTGGCAGACTCATATGTATAATAAAGAAAAGGAAATAACTTTTCTTGATAGATTTAGAGGAGTTAAAAATCAAAGATTATCTTTCTTTTTTTCACCCAAGGCTTTGAAGAGTTCTCATTTATAAACTTAAGGAATATTTTCTCTGATGCCAGAATGACCTTTCTAACTTTCGTGTTCACAAAGGTCCTTTTTCACAGCGTGCAATTCATACAAAGAGCTATGAAATTTTGCATAATGCAAGTGACACTTTTTGATCCATTTTCCTCTTCTTTCTCTTTCTTGTGAATTGCAGATGTTACATCTGCGCCTGTTTCCATAGAAACAGTCAATTTTGGAGTTTGAAAAGGGGGTGAGGGGTGGGGTGCCAGAGAGTTGAGTGGCTTGGGAATGAGTGCATAAAAATGGGGTTAAATCAATTCTTCATTTTAATGCTCGTGAAATATAAAACAAAATTAAACATATGAATCATCTGAGGCACTCATCAGAGACTGGAATATCTGATTAGCTATGGACTCCAGTGTGAATTTGTTAATGATGGAGCTCTGGTACCTTGAAATACTTCTTTTTATTTCAGTGCTGGTTTTCTTTCCCTCAAGTAAAAAATAAAATAAAAAAATCCCACAACTCAAGAATATGCTTGAACTGCTTATTTAAGTAAAAGCCAAGAAGTGATAAGCATTAATGAGTGTTAAATAGCAAAGCAAAACCCAGCTTTGTTGAACTGAAAATAGTGAGACTTTTCTAGCGTCTTTGAAAACAACTAAGACGGATTGTGTGCAGACTTAACCGGTGTCTTGGGGATCAAACAGAAGTTAATTAAAGAAAGTGGAAAGTTATATTCTGTGGAGGCTAAATTGAAAAAAGGCAGCATTGTGACCTCTTTGTGGAAACTTTGAGGGTGGTAGAAGAAGTCGCACAATGTGGAGTGCAAACTGCTTGCCCAATGTTTTCAGTGCCCTGAATAGTGAAGGAAAACAACTATAGCAAGTCAGGCAAACAATGGCAGGGAAAATAGGGAATTAATGGCTTTGTAGCTTTTCACCTTCTGTGTGATGCTGAATGTCTACTTCATATATTCTCCCAAATAAAAAGGAGAGAAATCCTTCTTCACTGCACTCGTTAAAATGTGGGAGAACTTGCCACAACACACCATAACTGGAAGTGATTTAGGAGAAGGAGACAGAATAGGAATTTCATGGGAGCATGACCTTTGAACCTTCACATTTTGTCATGGAACTTTAGGTCCAGGCAACAATTTGTCTTTAAATAATACATGGCAATAGAATTCCTTCCCACCCCATGGTTCTAGCCAAATGCTTCACTTTTTTTAATATACAGTGGTACCTTGGTTTACAACCATAATCCATTCCGGAGGTCCGTTTGTAAACCAAAACCAAGGAGCACTTTCGCCAATGGGGCCTCCAAAAATTTTTTTTTCATGATCCCCCCCAAAATGGGTTGTAATCCAAAAAAAGTTTGCAAACCGGGACACACACTTCCGGGTTTGACGTGTTTGTAATCCAAAATGTAAGCAAACCAAGACGTATGCAAACCAAGGTATCACTGTATAATATATAATATAATATAATATAATATAATATAATATAATATAATAATAATAATATAATATATTGCAATGCAATAGGCCAAATAGCTCTGTTTTTAAAGAAATACTAATGTAATGTGTGTGTGTATATAACAAGAACACTGAAATTCTCAATAAAAAGAGTTAAAAACAGGGATTTAAAAACATTCAAAAGATGATTAGAATAATCATGGCTGTGTTCTGCTTCCACAGTTGGCAGGAGAAATGCTTATGAATGCCAGTTGCTAAAAAACACAGGAAGGGCAAATGCAGCTGCAAAGCGTGTTCTCCTGCATGGAGAGCACGTGTTGTGGTTGGGTTTCGCAGGGCACCCCCCCCCCCTTTGTTGCTGGGCAGGTTAGTTTGGATGATCACAGTTGTAATTGGGCTCCTTTGGTTGTTGGGGAGATTTTAATGTTGCTTATTTGACAGCCTAGAGGCTATACATTCCCTGCACACAGCGCTGAGCTTCCTCTTTTCGCTGCGCACATCGGATCACCCTTGCTATGCCTGTCATGGGGTCGTCTGCTTTGGGGCAGGGGCCTGGTAGGAATTTTGTCCATTTGGCTGATAGGCTGGCGCCATTTGGTTTTTGCCTACTGCGTAGCAAATCGTCACAACTTGTAAGGATGCGGTTAGGCATTGGTTTTATGAACTGGTTGGTGGAGGGGCATGGATTGGCTGTGCCTGCCCCTCCAATGCTGCTGCTGCTGTAAGGGAATTCCTTTAAAGGAATCCAGGGGCTCGCCATTCTCTTGTCCGAACCCCTGGCAAGGGGCTAGGGCCATGCAAGAGCCCCTGGGAGCATTTGGGGAGAGGTGAGGGCCTGGCACCCAGATCCATTCTCTCCCCAAAAATGTTTTCCCTTACTGACTTTGCAGGTTTACGGATGTCAGTTCTGTCCCTGGGCGGGGACAGATAGTTGCAACCAATGCCTAAGCAACCACTCACATTTTGTATTTTAATAAAGTTGTGGCCAAAAATGTATGCCAAAAACCTTAAACAAAAAATTCTGTGTGAAGTGTGAATTTATTGGGGGTGTCTTGGGGACCTCGACACGCAAATATAATATAACCTCCCAACATTTCTCCGATGAAAATAGGGACCTCCTATTCCATACCCTCCAACCTTTCTCCAATGAAAATAGGGACGTCCTAAGGAAAAGCAGGACATTCCAGAATGAAATCAGAAACCAGGATGGCTTCTGTAAATCCGGAACTGTCCCTGGAAAATAGGGACACTTAACAAAATTAATTTATGCTTGCTGCATTAGCCCTGAACAATTTACAACAACAGCAACTGTTACTGCATGCAGAATGAAATATACACGATCCAAGCTGTACGGCTCCTTTATTTGTCTAGGGTTAAATTTACAGTATTAGAATTCAATGGCAGGAATATACGAAAGCTTGTGCAACTTTCGTTGCCCTAGGTGTGCAATGCAGAAAGCGGGTGTCAACTGACAACAAACTTAGACCTTTAATCTTCCCTAGCACAAAAATTTCCCCTATGCACAAGATTAAAAAAATCTTCTAAATAAAACCCAGAGTTTCCAGCTTGAAAGGGGATTTGTGCTTTAACCTGGTGTGACCTAACTAAACTTCAGCAGAGCAGCTATGAAATGGAGGGAGAGGGTGGGGAGCAACTTTCAAAGTCTGCTTTTCAGCAGAAAACGAGGACATCCATTTGTATTCACAGAAGTACAGCAGATTTATGTCAGATAAACATTAAAGTGCTTCTGCACAAGCAGCTCGGCCAATAGATGTGAAGAAATCACTGGTGGGCGGAGCAATGGAAGAATCCTTGAAAATCCAGAGAGAGTTGGCTAATTTACAGCCTCTCGCTGCACCTGTCACTTTCACAAATCAATGGGAGTGCCTAGCCTTTAATAACACGGGGTCACTGGTAAAGGTTGCATGTGTCGGCCATACAGGCAAGACCTTTTGGGATGTCAGAAAAAAGAACCTCGGTGACGCACATTAACAGCCACATGCTCTTTGATGCCACTTCCAATTTACTTTATCTTAAATTGTCAACTAGCAGAACTCTCTCCCATATTAATAAACTCGAGGTCTGTATCCAAGCCAGGAAAAAACGAGGCAGCTGGTTTGCTCAGAGGAAAAGAAATAGGGGAAAATGTGCCTCAGTCTGTGTGAAACACAATGGGTTGTTGTTGTTATTATTATTATTATTATTATTATTATTATTATTATTATTATTATTACAGTGGTACCTCGGGTTAAGTACTTAATTCATTCCGGAGGTCTGTACTTAACCTGAAACTGTTCTTAACCTGAAGCACCACTTTAGCTAATGGGGCCTCCTGCTGCCGCCGTGCTGCTGGAGCACGATTTCTGTTCTCATCCTGAAGCAAAGTTCGTAACCTGAAGCACTATTTCTGGGTTAGCGGAGTCTGTAACCTGAAGCATATGTAACCTGAAGCGTATGTAACCCGAGGTACCACTGTATTAAAAAGGGATGTCAGGTTGTTGTGTAAAACAGAGAAGCTGAGACCCAGGGCCAGCCCTGGAGTTGAAGAAAGAAAGAGGGTAGGCAGGAGGGAACTGTCTGAAAACAGGGTGAAATTGGTGGGGCAGTTCCCCATTTTCCCTCATGGGCTGGCCTCTAGGTAAAGGTAAGGTAAAGGACCCCTGGACGGTTAAGTCCAGTCAAAGGCGACTATGGGGTTGCGGCATTCATCTTGCTTTCAGGCGCAGAGAGACGGCGTTTGTCCACAGACAGCTTTCCGGGTCATGTGGCCAGCATGACTAAACCGCTCCAGGCACAATGGAACACCGTGATGGAAACCAGAGAGCATGGAAACGCCGTCTACCTTCCCACCGCAGCGGTACCTATTTATCTACTTGCACTGGTGTGCTTTTGAACTGCTAGCCTGGCAGGAGCTGGGACCGAGCAACGGGAGCTCACCCCGTCACGGGGATTTGAACCACCGACCTTCTATTCGGCAAGCCCAAGAGGCTCAGTGGTTTAGACCAAAGCGCCTCTACCTCTAGCAATCAACCATGGAGCACAGAAGCTTGGAGCTTAAGCATGCAGGACATTTACAATGCAAAGAAGAGGTGATTCAAATAACCTCCTTTGGCATACTTTGGTTATCTCATGAACCTGGTTTGGGTCTGTCAGTGAAAGAAGTATCCTCTCATGGTGGTTCAGTAGTTTGTGTTGATTCGGCTGGAGATCTGAGTAGGCATTCATTGGATGCATGGAGGATCTGGACTGCTCCAGGAAAAGAGCTTTGCTTCCAAGTGTTGAAGACTGTTGCACTGAGCTTAAAGGTTAATGGCAGGGCTCCAAATGACTTGTATGAATCCAGATTGCTTCCTTACTAAAACCATCATTTTTTAAAAAAAACATGTGGCATTCACGGAGTTGGAAATCTTCCAAGTTGCTGGGATGATTCCAAAACTCAATGAACAGTTGCAACATTAGCCCTCTTCCTAATGCTATTTCTAATAAATATAAACATAATTCACCGTAAATTTAAAATCCTAGAAGGTAACACTGAAATGGACTGTGTTAGGCCACCTCTGAACTCCAGAACCTAAATTAAGTTGATTCTCAAGCAACTGCACCAAAATATGAAAAACTTGTAAGAATCAGTGAGATGCCGCCAAGTTACTTTCAATCTTGATTTTAATCCTGCCATGTTGATCCAAAATTTCAAACTGGGAGGTATGATGTGTTACAAAACCTGAATTTTATAGCAGCATGCTGTAGGCCTAAAAGAGCAAGGTGTGGAAAAGTCGGCCCTTACAAGCATATCTGCCAAAGATCCCCCACAATTATGCTGTTGTGGAAATGATTTATATAATTACTATGGAAGTTTGCTCTAGGGCTGTATCTCTGATCTATTAAACTAGTGCAGTCTTTTTTCTTCTTCTTTGCAAGCATTTCTACTCTTGGATGACCCAGAGTTGCTTGATCTGACAGCTAGAGCCACTTAAACTGTTCCCTGCAAAAGATAGGGTGCTTTTCTGCTACAAAAAAAAAAAGCATTCTAAAGTATAGAGTGAGCAGAAAAGAAAAAATGCGTGGCTGTGAAGAGCAATTTCATTGCTGATGTATAAGACACTGGATTATATTTTTACAGTGCTTTTTTTCCTAGAAAAACTGGTGCCGGAACTCACTATGAAGTTGTTACAGTAAGTGGTATAGTTTTTAACAACAACAACAAAAAGAGGTGCCGGTACTGCGTACCCCTGAATACCTCCCGAAAAAAGCACTGGGCTTTGGGTTTTTTCTATTTGTCATGCTTTTCAAGATGCTTTCTATTTAAATATTGATTTCTTTACCATAATTGATATTCTACACTTTCTATCCCAAAAGTCCCCCCAGGGCTTACTAAAATAAAATAAAATACAGATATAGCAATATAGAAAATTTAAAAAAATGCAGGAATTTAAATCACATACAAAATGCAACAAACTTGCAGTGTTTGCAGTGTATATATATATCTAGTAACCAAACTGCCCAGATGAAGGGATATTTAGACAGAGTGAAAAACAGCTCCAGCATCATCATCTCCCTCCTCCTCCTCTTCTTCTTCTTCTTCTTCTTCTTCTTCTTCTTCTTCTTCTTCTTCTTCTTCTTCTTTATACCCCACCCATCTGGCTGCTATTATTATTATTATTATTATTATTATTATTATTATTATTACCCTGCCCATCTGGTTGGGTTTCCCCAGCCACTCTGGGCAGCTCCCAACAGAATATTAAAAACACGGCGAAACATCAAAAATTAAAAGCGTCCCTAAAGAGTGGTGCAGAGGAGAATTTCAGCAGGTTTGTTTGTCATACCAGCTACACCTCCTGGAATTCCCTCGTCCATGTAACTATTAAAGATCCAGGAGCCCTGTCCTCTTTTGCATCTGGTCACCCAACCAGCAGCAAATGACATCAGTACCTCAAGGTGGCCAACCAGATACCTGTGGGAAACCCGCAAGAAGGATTCAAGCATAAGACCACTCTCCCCTTCTGTGGTTGTCAGCAACTGGTATTCAGAAGCATTAATGACTGCATCTATGCAGGCCATGCCTTCTCCTCCAATAATTGGTCTAATCATGGGTAGGCAAACTAAGGCCCAGGGGCCGGATCTGGCCCAATCGCCTTCTAAATCCGGCCCGCGGATGGTCTGGGAATCAGTGTGTTTTTACATGAGTAGAATGTGTGCTTTTATTTAAAATGCATCTCTGGGTTATTTGTGGGCTTGCTTGGTGTTTTTACATGAGTAGAATGTGTGCTTTTATTTAAAATGCATCTCTGGGTTATTTGTGGGGCCTGCCTGGTGTTTTTACATGAGACAGCAGTCAAGAAATTAAAAGACGCCTGCTTTTTGGGAGAAAAGCAATGACAAACCTAGACAGCATCTTAAAAAGCAGAGACATCACCTTGCCAACAAAAATCCGTATAGTTAAAGCTATGGTTTTCCCAGTAGTGATGTATGGAAGTGAGAGCTGGACCATGAAGAAGGCTGATCGCCGAAGAATTGATGCTTTTGAATTATGGTGCTGGAGGAGACTCTTGAGGGTCCCATGGACTGAAAAGATCAAACCTATCCATTCTGAAGGAAATCAGCCCTGAGTGCTCACTGGAAGGACAGAACCTGAAGCTGAGGCTCCAATACTTTGGCCACCTCATGAGAAGAGAAGACTCCCTGGAAAAGACCCTGATGTTGGGAAAGATGGAGGGCACAAGGAGAAGGGGACGACAGAGAACGAGATGGTTGGACAGTGTTCTCGAAGCTACCAACATGAGTTTGACCAAACTGCGGGAGGCAGTGAAAGGCAGGAGTGCCTGGCGTGCTCTGGTCCATGGGGTCACGAAGAATCGGACACGACTAAACAACAACAGAATGTGTGCTTTTATTTAAATGACATCCCTGGGTTATTTGTGGAGCACAGGAATTTGTTCATTTTTTTTTTTCAAAATATAGTCCAGCCCCCCACAAGGTCTGAGGGACAGTGGACCGGCCCTCTGCTGAAAAAGTTTGCTGACCCCTCTAATCCTCTTTTGAAGCCACCTTAGTGCTTTCTCTGCCTCCTGAGGCAGCAACAACATCTTCACCTGTGCTGCCATTTCGAATGGTATATGTGTGTGTGTGTGTGTGTGTGTGTGTGTGTGTGTGTGTTTTAAAGAAATTCTGGGCATGAACTTGCAGTAGAAAATGGAAGGAATCACTTATGCTGGTCATGGAGCTGAAGGCTCAACTTGTTTTATAATTAAACCATCTTTTCACCTGGCTGAGCAAAGAGCAAGCAGCCATGACTGCTCTGTGATGTTCTCTTAGAAAACTCATCTCCATTTGAAAGCTGGATGGATAAGGCCTTTCTTTCCCCTCCTACCTTATTCGCTAAGTATTTCAAATAATGTTCTATCCATTTAATTTTCTATTCATATATGCCGATACTTATTCTAAATGTGTGGGGTATGTAGAGGGGGGAAAATTATGCCACAAGAGCCTGAGGAAAATCTTAATTAAAGCCGTACAAGAAATACTGCACCGAGTTAATAGCAGCAGAACAAATCCTAAAGGCTCAGCTTTGGCCTCATTTATCTGCTATTCCTTCTCCTTTTACTCAGCATTACACACTGATATTGCTGCAGGGACACTTCCACTCCCACAGAGAAGAGTGGAACAACAGCAGCAGGGGATGTTTCGAAGGCATGTATGAGGCTGCCTCGATGCTAAAGCTAAGCAGGTCTGGGTCTGGTCAATACCTGGATGGGTGACTGCCTAGAAACCACCATCATCAACCACCACCATCCTCCTCATGAAGAATTTCCTTGAACTGGTGTGCAGCCCTTCCTTCGCTCTTTAGCCCTTTGAATCCTGTTCCCATTGTAATCTTCTGCTACAGTGAGTGGCAGGAACCGCTCTCTGGGCCTCTCTGGGCTCAGCAACATGTAATAGCCTTTGAGTTCTAGGAGTCAATGGGACCGGAGAGCCATCAGCAGAGAGGCTGTCCTGCTGGTGCTGTGGGAGATCCGGGGTCTGGCTCCCCTCTGCCATCTCTGTTGGCGCCTGCATAATAATAATAATAATAATAATAATAATAATAATAATAATTTATTTGTAACCCGCCTATCTGGCTGGGTTTCTCCAGCCACTCTGGGCGGCTTCCAACAAAGATTAAAAATACATCAAAATGTCACGCATTAAAAACTTCCCTGAACAGGGCTGTCTTCAGATGTCTTCTAAATGTCAGGTAGTTGTTTATCTCTTCGACATCTGATGGGAGGGCATTCCACAGGGTGGGCGCCACTACCGAGAAGGCCCTCTGCCTGGTTCCCTGCATCCAAACTAGTAACCTCATCACCCTGCCCTGTGCTGGGCCACCTGCCTGCTTCTGCCTCTTTGTGATCCCTCATGCTCCTTGCTTCTAGTACCTCCCAGCTTGACCCCTCGTCTGAGGTGTTGCCGGTATCCCACCACCAGGATCTGGAATCAATGCAGCAGTGGAAGAAGCTGCTTGGGCACCTGGGGCGGCGAGCCCAGGAGTGGGGCGAGCCGCCCATAGGGGCGGGGCCTCTGGAATCTGCCTGCCTCCTCCCACAAAGCTGCCCTATAGCTGGGGGGAGGCAGCGGGTGGACCATTTGGGCAGTGGGGAACCTGCGTGCGCCCAAGCCACAGCGTCTCTCCTAGGAGAGATGCATGGCTCAGGCGCACTGCAGGCCCAGCAGTGAGTGCCGTCCGGCATTTTGTGGTTGTTGTTTTTTTAAAAAAATTATTAGCAATTTCAACATAACAACTTATCAAAACATATCATATTCATTATTTCCCCCCTTTCCCCCCCACCCCAGACCCTCTCTCCCTTCCCCTCAGCTCCTCTCTCTGATTTCTCAACACAAATTATTCTCTGCATGTTATAAAATTATGCAAATCCTTACATTATCTATCTACCATGTTATCAATCAGTAAATTTGTGTGTGTTTATTCAAAACCTGCCAAGGAGTCCGATTCATTTTGCTGTGTTTTTAAATAATTTGTATAAAGTTCCCATTCCTCCTTGACGTCACAGTTGTCCTTGTCTCGCAATTTATATGTCAATTTAGCCAGTTCTGCATAATTCATCAGTTTCTCTTGCCACTGTTCTTTTGTCGGGATTTCCTCATTCTTCCATCCTTGTGCTATCAAGACTCTTGCCGCTGTTGTTGCATACATAGATGCATTTTGTAACCCCCTCAGTGGTGATACCCGGGGCGGCCCGCACTCACCTCACCCCCTTTTCTCTACCCCTGGATCTATGTCATTGTCTTCTGTGCCCTTGGGGGGGGGGCTCTTGAGCAAGCGGCTCCCACCTCATCCAGCCAGTCTCTGACATTTTTACAAGCACATGAAAAGGAATGATCTTACAAAACCTCTTGGGATCTAGAACCCAGCCATTCCTGACTATGGGTAGGCTTCTCCAAGCATTCAACTGAATGCGCATTGGCAGTCAGGTGCCATTTAAGCCCTTGATTAACTCGGAAGTAAACACCGTTGGGGGATGCGGGCGGCGCTATGGTCTAAACCACAGAGCGTAGGACTTGCCGATCAGAAGGTCGGCGGTTTGAATCCCCATGACGGGGTGAGCTCCCATTGCTTGGTCCCGGCTCCTGCCAACCTAGCACTTTGAAAGCACGTCAAAGTGCAAATAGATAAATAGGTACCGCTCTGGCGGGAAGGTAAGCAGTGTTTCCGTGCGCTGCTCTGGTTCGCCAGAAGTGGCTTAGTCATGCTGGCCACATGACCCGGAAGCTCCCTCGGCCAATAAAGCGAGATGGGCGCTGCAACCCCAGAGTCGGTCACGACTGGACCTAATGGTCAGGGGTCCCTTTACCTTTACCTTAAACACTGTTGAGTTTAATGGAACTTACTTCCAAGTAAGTGGGTACAGGATAACAGCCTGAGTTCTCCCCGAGCCATCTTTGTTGTGAGAGCAACATCTGCCATTTGAGAAACTAGTGTGGACTCTCGAATGTCGCCCTGTCATCCCCTGATCATTATATTTTTAAATGGAACATAACATGGTTATCTAGAATTATCAGAAGGCTTTCATTTATTACATGCCTGTGCATCCTCTTTTCCAGACAGCGCTGATTTCCTCATTTAAGATCTCTGAACCATGTTACAGTCAGTCACTATTATTTCTAAGTAGAGCTGACAAGTGTAGCACTAAAGATATCCAAAGGCTTCAGTCACAGGCATTTACTGTAGTAATGACAATTTACAAGCAATCAAAAGTTTACCGGAACAGATGCCCGAGTCTGTGTGGTATATTGGTGATAATGATAGCTGGAGCTGGCTTATGAAGACAAACCTTGGCATTCTCTCATTTGCAATGATTCCTCACTGAAAATAACCTAGAACCAGCTTGGCCAATAAAATTATGTGCACATTCCTAGAAGTACAAACTGCTTCTAACGTTGTATTTATTGTTTCACATTTCAGTCTGTGGAGAAATCACCTTTTAAAGTGCATTTAATGGGACCTGGTTTGCTTTATATATACCGTACTCTATAGGAGTGCTTGTAGTTTTGTGAAGGATTAAGTTTAAAATACAGAGCCACAATTGGTGGCTGGTGCTGGTTGTTATTTAGTTACATTATATATTTTACCTTTTAGTTTATTACAGATAAACAATATATTATTCCTTTATTCAATTACAAAGGTGTCTGACTGATTTTGAACTACATCTAAATTGCCCTACTGGGATATAGCAAATCGCCTGCTATTGTTTTTTTTTTTTAAATGATTGTTTTGCACAGCATATCTAGAGTGGTCCTCAGTTTCAAAAGCATTTTGTGGCATGACCAGGGCTGGCCCAAGACATTTTGGCACCCGGTACAAATGGCAAAATGATGCCTCCCTCCCTGTCAGGTAAGAAGGGATGGGTGAAGATCTATACCAGGAACAAAGAGGGAATAAAGATGGATATCAGGATCTACTGTTCCAGTAGATCCTTCTGCCACCTGAGGAAGCTGCCTCACCTTACCTCATGGGTGCATCGGCCCTGGGGAAAAGGAGTACTGCTTTTGTAGAAAAAGAGGTGCCAGAACTCACCACGAACGCTTCTCTTGTTCTCTTACAACGACAATGGCGCCCACCTGAGAGGTGCCACAACTGAGTTTCAGCGAGTTCCGGCTGAAAGAAAGCCTTGCTACTCTCCAAGAAAAACAGATCCAAGCACGCTTGAGTGTACAGATCTTTGGGTTGTGACCAGAATCCTTAAGTACTTTTTTTCTGGTCTAACGTTTTGAGTAGATTTATGGCCAGATCTTATATGCACCCATAAATTATATAGCCAAACAATGGTCATAGGTTACAAGAAAAAAATAATGAATGGTTGAAATACTTTGGTTGTTATATGATGCTACAGAACTGATTTCTTCTCTTATCATTTCAGGTGATGGGAGCTGTGCTCCAAAATGGGCATCAGGTTGGGGAAGATTGCTTTCATGAAAAAAAAGACCTTTCTCTTCTCAGATTTCAGTTGGCACAATGAGGCATTGTGTGACATTTTCAATACACTTACATTGTTATTATTATATTATCATTAGTGCATCATTATTATTACTACAGATTTGGTTCATTTTTCTCCTGCACGATAGTCACACAGGAGTAATCTCTGTGCGGAATAGCAGCAAACTTGTTTATCGTCTGTATTCCTGACACAAATGCCATTAGGGCTAAACACTGCTACGGCACAATAGAAGGATTCTTAAGGAATTATTTATGTATCCGTGTTTGAACATTTATTTGAAGCCCTTCTAACATTTTTCTTTTGGCATTTTGAAGCATGGAGATGTGAAGTGCTGCATACATCTGCTTCTGTGGTTTTTTTTGTGGGGTATAATGTCAGGAGCTATAATTAGTGAGACATTGTTTTATGCATGATAATGCAGCACGCTATTTCAAATAAGAGTTACTTCAAATCAAATGCTAATTATGACAAGGCTGGATTGTGGAAGTTAACCCTATACCCATAAACCTACTCTCCTCTCATCATTGGCAGAGGCAGTTTCTGAAAAAGTGTTTTCTTTTTTTAAACAGCAGCAGCAGCAGCAACAACATTTTATCAACCACAAATACATTGTTCCTGATGGGCGGGTCTTCTGTTCTTTGGAGAACACAAACCAGACTTTCTCATGCAGCGCAATGTAGCACTTGTGAATTTATGGGAGAATTTCAGGCACAACAGAACATTATTGATTCCTTATTGTAGGCACGCACACACACACACACACACACACACACACTCCTTTGATGCAATCCTGACTTCTTCTTTTTTGCCATATCATTTTTGTTAATTTTACAATAATGCTTTCCATTACAATCTCTCCTCTTATATTATACAGTTTGGCTTTTTAGGGCCATAACTTCCTTCAAACCTTCCTTGTAATTTTCAATCTTTCACTTCAAGTTTCTGCATTTTCACTACTTAACCATTGCTTTCAAATCAAAAACATCAAAGCATCTTATTTTCTCATTCTTCTCTGCAGTGATTTTTATACCTTTCCTTACAAAGCTTCTTGCAAGCCTACCAACGTGTTTGATTGATTTGTCCCTCAAATAATTTACAAATTTAGTCCAGTCCTTGATGAACTTCTGGTCCCGCTGTTCTCGGACTCTTCCCGTCATTTTGGCCAGTTCCACATACTCCATTAACTTCAGCTGCCATTCTTCCTTTGTCGGTAATTCCTCGTTTCCACTTCTGTGCTAATAAAATTCTTGTTGCAGTTGTTGCATATAGGAAAAGCTTAGTATCTTGTCTGTTAATGTCTATACCTACAATTCCCAGTAGAAAAGCTTCCAGTTTTAAAATATATTTCAACATTTTCTTAATTTCATTATATATCATATCCCAGAAGCATTTCACTTTCTTACATTCCCACCACATATGATGAAAAGTACCTTCTTTTTCCTTACATTTCCAGCATTTATTATGTACCTTATAGAGTTTGGCTAGCTTCACCGGTGTAATATACCATCTGTACATCATTTTCATCACGTTTTCTCTTAAGGCATTACACACTGTAAATTTTATTCCTTCTTTCCATAATTTTTCCCAATCTTCTAACTTTATATTGTAACCAAAATCTTTAGCCCAATGAATCATTACCGACGCAATCCTGACTTCTTCATCAGTATGGAGTGATAAAGATAGCTGAGAGTGACACATCTCACGTGGGTTTAAACTGTTATCTTATAACTTTAGGATTCCATATGGCATATTGAGTGGTTGGCTAATAAGGAGCAGGAAGGAAGATACAAACTGGATGAGGAAATGGGAAATGGATATGTCTTCACTAAACCCAGAATAATTATTTAAGAAAAGTCTACACTACCTTTCAAACCATGTTGCCTAGAATGCTTTGTAATATACTGTATTAAAAAAGCAAAAATTGAAAGCCGTATTGATGGTCAAAAACTTGCACATACCTTGCAACCATACTAAATTATGCTTACTGAGAAAGATACACCACAATAAGATTTTTTTTTTGTTAACTTTGTTTGTGTTAAATATGTATTCTGTAGTTGACCTCCTTTGTAATGTTTTATTTTGAAATCTTTTAAGATAATATTTTAGTTTTCTGTTAATTATGTTGCTTTGACTGTATACTCTATATTTGACTTTCTTCAGATTGTTTTGTTGATGTTTTATTGATGTTTTAATATTCTGTAAACCGCTTTGAGATTTTTCTTAAAAATATAAAGTGGTATAGAAATGAAATGAAAAGAAATAAATAAATAAGAAGAAGATATATCATCATCATCATCATCATCTGTATGACCTTCATTTAAAGATCACAGGGTGGTTCACATCATAAAAATACAAAATGACAACACAAAATACATAATAAAACAAAAACACAAACAAACCAATAACCTCCCAACCAATCACATTTTAAGAAGCCACAGATTGTTTAATTAGTCAAAAGCCAGGAAGAAGAGGAATATTTTTGTCTGGTGCCTAAAGATATGTAATTAAGGCATCAGGCGAGCCTCCTGGGAGAGAGCATTCCACAAGCAGGGAGCCACCACAGAAAAGGCCCGTTTTCGTTTTGCCACCCTCTGGACCGCTTGTGAAAGAAGCACATGAAGAAGGGCCTCAGGTGATGATCACATGGGGAGAGGCGGTCCTTGAGTCAAGGTAGTCAAACTGTAGTCCTGAGGGGTGAAGCAAGGTGAAAGAACTGTACTAGAGAACATTTGAGACACGCAGAAGAGCTGTGTTTTCTCTGTAGATTCCCCCTTGCTGAATTGTGCAGAAGCTATTGATTATATTTCAAAGTTTAAATCCCCACCCCACACCCATACCAATGCCTATAACTTCATCTGTCTGGAGCTGTTTAAACTTCAAACAGATTTTTGAAATTCAGGAAGGAAGCAGTGTCAGAAAAATACGTTATATCGCCAAACCGTAAGCCTCTCTACTTCTCAAATAATTCCCCCCTTTTCCTTTCCCTTCTTTGTGATTAGGATGCACATATATTTTTCAATAATCGATTCTTTTCACTCCAATGTCTATTTAAAAAATGAATGTTTGATTACAGCTGAGACTAAGCAGTTATTGCAGTTTCACCTTCAGCTTCGGAATTTTTTTGAACAACAAAATGAAACCTTTGAAAAGGAAGCCAACTCAAGAGACTCAAGATATTTAGGTGAAATAAACCATCCAGTCTAAAATGCAAGTCAGGAGCCTAGACGCCAACAAAATATGAAAGCATGAATAATGAAAAGATTCTTGACCTTTAAAGGTGCAGCAACGGAAGATTACAATTAAAACAAACCTGAGATACGCAAAACGTCTAACGTAAAATCAATTTTGCTCGGATCCATCTCTGTACAGAACAAAGCCAATGTTGACGATCATTTCAGGCATTATATTGTCTAACATACAGTGTAATTTTTGCTACATCATCTGCTGTCACATCCGTGTGTGTATGTGTGTATATGGTGAGATCACATCCCACAAACATATTACTTGCATGAATTCAGCTTTGCACTCTCAGCTGCAGCCCCAGGGATTATCTCACACGGTGAGTCAAGGAATAAAGCTATATACAGTGGTACCTCGGGTTAAGTACTTAATTCGTTCCGGAGGTCCATTCTTAATGTGAAACTGTTCTTAACCTGAAGCACCACTTTAGCTAATGGGGCCTCCTGCTGCTGCCTCGCCGCCGGAGCCCGATTTCTGTTCTCATCCTGAAGCAAAGTTCTTAACCTGAAGCACTATTTCTGGGTTAGCGGAGTCTGTAACCTGACATGTCTGTAACCTGAAGCGTATGTAACCTGAAGCGTATGTAACCTGAGGTACCACTGTATTGGTGTTCCTGCCACTTCTCCACAAGGAACATTCTCCAGTGGAGTGGGGTGAAGTTCTCCCCATCAGCTACATGCTGTATGGATGTCGGGAGAAGGCCTTCCCTCACTTCCACAGGGAAAAGGCTTCTCCTTGGAATCTCAGGGAACAGAAAAGGTGGGAAAGAAGGAAGGAGGGGAGCGGGGAGGAGAAAACAAACTCAAGGAAGGCAACACATGCTTGGAGAGTCTTTTCTTCCTCTGCCTCTTGCCCATGACCACTTCCTTGGGTGCTTGCCTTCACCTGCTCCTCCACAATCCTGGGGTTACTAGTTACTACACACGCATGGTGGTAGCAGTTACACAGTATTATTGTTATTATAGTATAAGTGGGTTCCCACATGGCAAGGCAAGTGATAACAGCAAGAACATTTATTGAACTAACAGAGCTGGACAACAGGGACAAAGCAACTGCTTATATACATTTCTGAAGGCCCGGGCCACTCCCACTCCCAACGTGATTGGCTGTGTAAACTTCCAAGCTGCGAATCATGACTCAGAGTTTAAGGGCCAATGGCAGAGGCCCAGATCCTGAAATGTTCTGTGATTGAATATCATGTATCGAATCAGAACACAGGGGCTCAGAATCTTTAGTCCAGACTCAAGCTCAGGCAAACACAGACCACTGGATACATAACAATTGTTGTTGTTGTTGTTGTTGTTGTTGTTGTTGTTGTTGTTGTTGTTGTTGTTGTTATTTATTGAATTTGTATACCACCCTATACCCGGAGGTCTCAGGGCGGTTCACAGAGCAAAATCAAAATATAAAACCACAAAATATAATCAAAATAAAAGCAACAACCCAATAACACCCCCCCCAAAAAAACCACCACAGATTAAAAGGGCATAGGATGTCAATCAAATCAACCAAAGGCCTGTTTAAAAAGGAACGTTTTTGCCTGGTGCCTAAAGGTGTATAAGGAAGGCGCCAGGTGAACTTCCCTGGAGAGAGCATTCCACAGATGGTGAGCCACTGCAGAGAAGGCCCTTTCTCGTGTTGCCACCCCCCTGGAACTCCTGAGGAGGCGGCACACAAAGGAGGACCTCAGAAGGTGATCTCCAGGTCCGGGTAGGTTCATATGGAAAGAGGCAGTCCTTGAGGTATTGCGGTCCTGAGCCATTTAAGGCTTTATAGGTCAAGACCAGCACTTTGAATTTGGCCCGGAAACTAATTGGTAGGCAGTGCAGTTGGACGAGGATCGGTGTAATATGCTCAAACCATCTTGTTCCAGTGAGCAACATGGCCGCTGAGTTCTGCACCAGGTGAAGTTTCCAAACCGTCTTCAGAGGCAGCCCTACATATAATCCATTGCAGTAATCTAACGTTGAGGTTACCAGAGCATAGACAACAGTAGTTAGGTGATCCCTGTCCAGATAGGAATGTAGCTGGGCCACCAGCTGAAGCTGATGGAAGGCACTCTGGGCCACTGAGACCCCCTGAGCCTTGAGCGACAGCAAAGGATCCAGGAATATCCCCAAGCTGTGAACCTGCTCCTTGAGAGGCAGTGTAACCCCATCAAGAGCAGGCAATCTCCCACCTATCTGGTCTAGGGATTGGCTCTGGCAGTCCTCTCTGGTTCTTCTGGCTTGCTGGCCAGCAAAGGGTGCTGGTTTCTCAGTTTGGCATCCTTTAGCTCACTTATACTGCCCTGTACCTCAGGAGGGCCACAGGCCAATCCAGGCTACTGCATCCACTTGCCAGAAAGTAAGCCCTACTGAACTCAAGGAGACTAGCTCTTGATCAAATACCATATTTTTTGCTCTATAAGACTCACTTTTTGCCTCCGAAAAAGTAAGGGGGAATCTGTGTGTGCGTCTTATGGAGCGAATGCAGGCTGAGCAGCTATCCCAGAAGCCAGAACAGCAAGAGGGATTGCTGCTTTCACTGCACAGCGATCCCTCTTGCTGTTCTGGCTTCTGAGATTCAGAATACACCAGTGTGGTGTAGTGGTTAAGAGCGGTAGTCTAGTAATCTGGTGAACCGGGTTCGTGTCTCCGCTCCTCCACGTGCAGCTGCTGGGTGACCTTGGGCCAGTCACACTTCTTTGAAGTCTCTCAGCCCCACTCACCTCACAGAGTGTTTGTTGTGGGGAAGGAAGGGAAAGGAGAATGTTAGCCGCTTTGAGACTCCTTCAGGTAGTGAAAGGCGGGATATCAAATCCAAACTCTTCTTCTTCTTCTTCTTCTTGCTTCCTCCTCCAAAAACTAGGTGCGTCTTGTGGTCTGGTGCGTCTTATAGAGCGAAAAATATGGTACTTTCTAGGCTTGTGCTTTTAAAATGCAAAAGCTGGAGACAAAACCTAAAATTTGTCGCTTAGTGTGTACTTAAATAAATATCACAGCATGTGTTGAAATACAATTTTTCCCTCAACGCATGAATTCCTAAAGGCATTTTACCCCCAAAATAGACAACTTGCAACGTATTTTTGGTATGTCTTTGAATTGAAAATTGTGTCAGAAAATTCAGAGAAGTGTGAAATCCAAATGCTAATTACGTTCTGATCTGCCCGTCAGTCCAGCAGGTGTGAATCGTGACAGCTTGCAGCAGAATTCGCAGAAACCCAGTTCTTCAAGCACTCCTTCCTCAGAGGTAAATCTCACTGAATTATATGGGACTTCTAAGTAAATGTGGTCAGGATTTGGCTGCTAATTAGTGGAGAGCTGTTCCCCTTGATTTGTGAAGGAAAAACCCTATTAAACGTGTGTTTTCCCCCTTCCAGCATCTCGGAGACGTGTTTTAACAAGCTGTTATTCTCAGGTGCCAATTCTGCAAATGGGTAATATAGTGCTGCTGAATGTATGACATAAAGGAGATCAGTTCATTGGAGAAAAATAGTACTAGCTTTTCATTTCCCTGGCATATTTCTCCTAATTTCAAAAGACTTGTTATATTTGACTTTTCAGCCAATTCCCATATTTTTCTTAACCACAAAAATTTAATAGTTCAAGTCACTGCTTTCAAGAGTCGAGCCATGTTATTCTAGTAAATAGATAGAGCATCTAGTGGTACATTCAGGGTAAGACCCTGGGGCATGAATCCAGGGCCCCATTCGGCAGAAGGAGCAGGAGTCCTCAAACACAGCAGGGCTAGCAAACCACATTCTGAATCAAGTACCTTCTAAAAAGGGCCCCCCATAAAACCATTAATTCCAGAGACTAAAATTGCCTGGATGAACCACTGAGGTCATTAGTTCTCTGTCTTCAGGTTCACTCTTTTTTTCATTATTGCTGAGACTCAGTTTAATTGCGATACACACACACACACCCCATACCTGCCAACATTTCTCTGGTGGAAATAGGGAAACCCTATTCTATTATTATTATTATTATTATTATTATTATTATTATTATTATTACCCAGCCCAACTGCATGGGTTGCCCCAGTCACTCTGGGCGGCTTCCAACATATATAAAAACATAATGCAACATTAAATATTTAAAATATTTAAAAATATTTAAAATATTTAAAATCTTCCCTTTACAGGGCTGCCTTTAGATGTCTTTATTTATTTATTTATTTACGGCTATTAGCCCATAAAACAGCTTCTGGGCAGCTTCTGTAAATCCAGGACTGTTTCTAGAAAATAGGGATACTTGGAGGGTCACACACACACACACACATTTAAGCAATAAGCAGGGGAATGATGACTGAATGAACACTCTAAATCAGTTTCTGTCTCTCTTGCTAACTAGAAGCACTATGTCCCTGTTGAATGTCAGAGTTTCAGCCGCAAAGTCCTGAACTTGTTGGATTCCTAATGTAATCTATCTCTAAATATGTTCCTGCTTGACATCCACAGCTGGTTTTGATCAGTCACCTATGAAAAGGAAGTTTCAATTAGCGCTGATCCCAACCTTTTCTCAAGAAAGAGTTTTATAGCCGCTCAACCAATAGGCCTCTTTGTGCAAACATCACTTACGAGACTGAAACAAAACACAGCCAGAACTGTGAGTCATCCCTGTAAGAACTCCACTTTTGTTGCAGAGGTCAGGCTGTGCCAAAACCATAAGAATTAGCTAGCCAAATTGAATTAGTGGTTGAAACACATTAATTTATACTAGATAAATGTTATTGTGGCCCTGTGGGCAAGTACTTAGGTCATAGGCTTTATGAACTATTTGAAACAAGAGGGCTTAACAGCTGTAAATCAGAGCTGGCATATACCTTTGGAAAATATTTACAGCTCCTTTGCTATCCCCTCGTTGCCAGCCATTGCGGAATGGCTCGCCATTTTTGCACGTGTTTTGCAATACTTAATATACACACAGCAGATTAATAGTTTTGTGGAGGCCCAGACACAGTCTAGCTGAGACACGGCGATCTATTATCCTTGTGGCCCTTTCCACAGGCAGCTGTGTGTTTATCATTCCAGACAGCTCTCTGTGGGTACAGAGCTCTGGCTCAACACCAGCTTTTCGAAGCAATGCAGCTGTGCAATAAATGGAAGTCTTGATGTTTCCAACACACACACACACCCAAGCCCTGACAAGGCTGTTTCTCTTCTGGGATGGAATTAGATCCACTTAAGGCTGGACTATTTTGAGAGACAGGAGAAGAGAAATAAGTGGTTTCTGGCTGCAAATTGTGGCAACCTAGGAAAGATGCCAAGAGAGAATTATGCATAAATGATAGTGTTTGAACTTGTTTTTATGTCTTCCAGCATGCCTTTGCCAGAAGGAAGGAGGAGAGGAAACACACCCTGACAGGCTCTCGTTGTCAAGAGCTTTTCATTGTGAAGCCACTGACTACATGTACTGATTCATTTTTTAAAAAATAATTTTTATTGATTTTTCCATGTATACTTCTTCTAACAGTATATCTTTAACAATTTTTCATATTTCGACCCTCCTCCCCTGGACTTCCCCCATACTTCCATTTTGTTTTATTTCCATATTATTCCCCTGTGTATTGTTCCCCCAAAATTTTCTCAATATATATAGTCTTATTTTTTGTTGTATGCAGTTGTGATTGTTTACTCAAACCCTGCCAATGAGTCCATTTCTTTATGCTGCCTCTTCATATATGTTGTAAATGGTTCCCATTCTCTTTTAAAGTCTTTGTTGTCCTTTTCATGTAATTTTTCTGTTAGTTTTGCCAGTTCTGCATATTCCATACGTTTCCCTTGCCATTGTTCTTTCGTTGGTATTTCTTCTGTCTTCCAAGTTTGTGCTAATATAATTCTTGCCACTGTTGTTGCATACATAAATAATTTCCAATTTTCTTTTTTTACATCTTGGTCTAAAATTCCTAGAAGGAATGCTTCTGGTTTCTTAACAAAGGTCTTTTTAAACATTTTTTCCCCAATTCATTATAGATCATTTCCCAATAATGTCTAATCTTTTTGCATTCCCACCACATATGATAGAATGTCCCATCTTTTTCTTTACATTTCCAACAAGTTTTTGATCCCTTTTTATACATTTTGACATGCACTGATTCAGTCCAGAGTAGCTGCCCAGCTCTGGTGCACAAACAGATGCAAATACATTTGAAGGGTCCAGCCACATACCATCTACAAAAAGAGAGAGACAGAAATGTCAGCCTTGGGCTTTGTACAGATATTGGCTTTCATTCTGGGGGGGGGGGCGGATCCAGAGGTCTCCTTCATATGTACTGATTCTTGCAGACTAGGTTGGAAATGCTTTTTGGCTAATAATAATAATAATAATTTATTATTTATACCCCGCCCATCTGGCTGAGTTTCCCCAGCCACTCTGGGCAGCTCCCAATCAAGTGTTAAAAACAGTACAGCATTAAATATTAAAAACTTCCCTAAACAGGGCTGCCTTCAGATATCTTTTAAAAATAGGATAGCTGCTTATTTCCTTCACATCTGACGGGAGGGCGTTTCACAGGGCGGGCGCCACTACTGAGAAGGCCCTCTGTCTGGTTCCCTGTAACCTCACTTCTCGCAATGAGGGAACCGCCAGAAGGCCCTCAGTGCTGGATCTCAGTGTCCTAAAACTGGTTGTCATCAGGCCACGTGGACCACAAGCAGGTCTGGTGGCAGCACTAGGAAACTGGCAAAGCCCACCATTGCCGAAGCCTAAACTGAAACCTGAGCGCTGATGACTACTACAAGCTTCCATTTTTATTTTTTCACAGTGTGGCGGAGTGACACTACTTCGGGTACTCTGAGGCATTGTGGGAAATTAGAAATTATTTGTGTCCTTTATTTTTGGAGCAGTACAAGTGCTCAAAGTGGGGTGGGATAATATTATTATTATTATTATTATTATTATTATTATTATTATTATTATTATTATTTCTACCCTGCCCATCTGCTGGGTTTCCCCAGCCACTCTGGGAGGCTTCCAACCAAATATTAAAAACAGTACAGCATCAGACATTAAAAACTTCCCTGGACAGGGCCGCCTTCAGTTGTCTTTTAAAAGTAAAATAGTTGTTTATTGCCTTGACATCTGCTGAGAGGGTGTTCCACAGGGCAGGTGCCACTACTGGCTAGGCCCTCTGCCAGATTCCCTGTAACCTCACTTCTTGCAGCGAGGGAACCACCAGAAGGCCCTTGGCGCTGGACCTCAGTGTCCGGGCTGAATGATGAAGGTGGAGACGCTCCTTCAGGTATACAGGACCAAGGCCGTTTAGGGCTTTAAAGGTCAGCACCAACACTTTGAATTATGCTCAGAAACGTAGGATTCCATCCAACTTTTTTTCAGCAGACTTATTAGACTCGCCCACCCCCAGCAGACTTCCTTTGCTTCTCCTACTCAGTACCCATGCCACTTCCTATTTCTGTCCACTTTGTTACAAAAAAGTCTCATGTTCTACAGATTGAGCTATCCTGTCTTGCAGGGCTCAATGAGACTTACTCATTACTTACTTACAAGAGGACGAGATGGAGGAGGAGGAATTGTGGAGATCACCTCCCCCTTCTCCTGATGCTGCAGGAGAAGAGGGGTGCAGCATTGATTTACAGCAGGGGTTTGAGGAGTTTGAGGAAAGTCACAGCTCAGAGATAGGCGAACAGAAGAGTTGGGAAGTGTTAGAAGAAGGGGGGGGGGACTGCGGCAGGGCAGCCAGATGGCACGTTGCCACTGGAGAGTATTTCTGATCCCCCTTCTCCCAGAATTTGGTGTTCGTTAAGAGTGCAAGAACAAAGGAATCAGAGACATTTGACCATGAGTAGCCACCGTCAAGGGAGATGCTCAGGGCCGTCTTACCCATAGGCGCTAAGGATGTGTGGCACCTGGGTGCCAGGCTTTCAGGGGTGCCAGGCTGAGAGTCCGGGGCCCGAGAGTTGTGTCTGGGGAAGAGCCACAGTGCTGCGGGCGGCTCTGCGCCACGAGTTCAGGGGCGACCGAGCTAGCGAGACGCTGAGGCAGCTGGCCAGCCGGCTCCACCCTCCTGTGTGCCTGGGACTGGGCAACCTGGGGTATGGGCACTGGGCAGATCTTTGCACCCCGGTGCTGCATATGCTTAAGAGAGCCCTGGAGATGCTGTTGCTAGGAAGCAGGGAAGAGGAACCCAGTTTGGAGCAACACCATTGTTAAGGCTTGCTGTGTTCTTTTCTCTCGCTATTATGATTAAAGAAACTCATTAAAAAGGACTCTACCTTGTAATTTCTGCTCTTGCTGAAACCAGGGGAGGAATAGCTTTCCCAGAGCCTTGACACTAGAGTACATACAATTGTAGCCCTTGGCTGCAATCTTATGCCCACTTACTTGGGAGGAAACTCCACTGAACACACAGAGACTTACTATATCTATCTATCTATCATCTATCTATCTATCATCTATCTATCTATCACCTATCTATCTATCTATCTATCTATCATCTATCTATCTATCATCTATCTATCTATCTATCATCATCATCATCTATCTATCTATCTATCATCTATGTATCATCTATTTCTCTATCTATCTATCATCTATCTATCTATCATCTATTTCTCTATCTATATCTATCATCTATCTATCTATCATCTATCTATCTATCATCTATCTATCACCTATCTATCTATCTATCATCTATCTATCATCTATCTATCTATCTATCTATCTATCATCATCATCATCATCTATCTATCTTCTATGTATCATCTATTTCTCTATCTATCTATCATCTATCTATCTATCATCTATTTCTCTATCTATATCTATCATCTATCTATCTATCTATTTATCATCTATCTATCTATCTATCTATCTATCTAATCTATCTATCATCTATCTATCTATCTATCTATCTATCTATCTATCTATCATCTATCTATCTATCTATCATCTATCTATCTATCATCTATCATCTAGCTAGCTAGCTAGCTAGCTAGCTAGCTAGCTATATTAAAGATTTCTTAGTTTACAAAAGTATGTGCAATGTTTCTTTTTTCTAGTTACATTTTCTACAGATCAGTTTCATTTGTTGAGACATTAGTGTTACATTAGGGGGGAAAGAGGTGGTGGGAGGAATAGTGAGTGGGGTGGGGTTGGGTGGCAATGCTATTATTCTACTTAGTATGTGTGGGGTTCTGTGTTAGCTTCGCTTGTGTGGGTTCTCTTTACTATTCACTTGTATTCCTTTGGTTGTGAGAGAGGTTGGGGTTGGCCTAGGGTGGGGTTGGCTGTTTGTAGTTGGCTGTGGTGAACTTTGTTTGTGGGTGTGTGGGTGTGTGGGTGTTTGGATAAGGTTAGCCAGATTGATTCAAATGCTGTTGGCGGGTTCTTGTTGTTGTCTAGTTGGGCTGTGTGTGTGATAAAGGGGAGCCATATTGGGGTGAAGGCGTCTTCTTCTATTTGTCCCCGTGTCAGTTTCAGTTTGTTGGTTAGTTTTTCTAATAAGGCTGTTTCCCATACTATTTGATACCATTGGTCTATGCATACTCCTGACACGTCTCTCCAGTGTCTGGCTATGATGTTTCTGGCTGCTGAGAATAGGTGGGTTATGAGCTCTTTGTGTTGTGAGTGGGCATTATTATCTGGGAATATGTTTAGTAGGGCCAGTTCTGGGGTGACTTCTAATACTTGCTTAGTTATTTTGCATATTTCTTGTATGACTGATGTCCAGAAGAGACAGAGACCTACTTTTGACCAGACATGTGTCAGACTTGAGATGTCAGTGTCCTGAAACAAGTGGCAGGAGAGGATGCAATTGATCTTCCTCGATTGTGGAAGAGTCTTTGCTAACTGTTTTTCCAGGACAATTTGCATAATTGAAGCAAATGGAAGGACAGCTCCACATAGAGGAGGTTACATCATTTCTCCTTTACCGTTTGGTTGATCTTCCATGGGTAGATCTTACAATGTTCAGGTTATCGTTTAAATGCTATTAGTTCATGAAATCAGAAATGTAAACAGAGATAAATAATGGTAAACTTTTATAAGGGAGTAGCATCTATAATGACAATGTGCTCAGGAAAACTATGTAAAAGAGACAACTAGCCAGCCAAAACCCCATAATCCACTTATATGTTACAAATGCCAACAGGCTAAAGAAGAGCATTGAACAAGCTACACTCCTGTCTATTCAGAAGGAGCTGTTAAACCATGAATCTCTGCTCAGCACCTGAGGCAGGCCATTAATAAAGTTGTGTGTTGTTGTTTTTTTGCTTTGTTAAGCGAGGCTCTATGTTAAAGCATGCCCATAACTCAAGGCAAAAAAGGGGGGAGAGGGGAAGTATAAAACACAGAACTCATTTTTTAAAAACCAAATATGCTGAACTGGTGGGGTAATATTGATAGATGAAGTAAAAACCATTGTTTTGGGGAAAGGCTTTCTTCTTTCTCCAAGTGGAACAGCCTTTGTTGAGCCTCCATAGGTTTTGGAGGGACTGCCCATCGGTTCCAGTCAACAAGATCTCTCCTCCTCCCAGAGGGGAGGGGTTGTGAGCAGGAGCCGGTTCCTGCATCAGCAGGGGGATGTTTTTGGCCCCTTGCATCAGCCATTCCGGCTGCCATGCTGAGCCCCTGCCACCAGCCAATCAGCCTGGCTTGGGGGCGGGCTTTAGCTGCACTTAACAATCAGACTAGATAGATATAGATATAGATATAGATATAGATATAGATATAGATGATATAGATATAGATATAGATATAGATAGATGATATAGATATAGATATAGATATAGATACAGATATATGAAACATATTTTGATGTTTGCAACTTCTTATCCCTGTCAAGATGCTGCTTGTCAAAAAATGAAAACATTTTTGGGCATTGCAAAATCTCTGTTGTAAAAATCCATGTCCCTTAGTTTCCAGCAAAGGACCTTAACCCTTATCCTATTTATTTTAAGATTAACACAATTTATTTCTGAACTGATGGTTCCTAGAATATGATTCCCCACCGCCACCTCCCTAGAAATTGCAGAATTCCCATCTGAATAGGCTCTATCTTTTTGTGTGTGTGGTCGTCAGCATTTACCACCCCATGTATGATGTCCCAGAATAATGCTTTGATCGGGGCATTGTGAAGAATGCAGAATGGTGGCCAGGCTGCGAACACAGTTGCTGCTGTTACCACTTGCTGCTGCAAAAATAAAGAGGAAGGAAGGAAACAGGGCTGTCTTAAGCATATGCGGAACTGGGGTGCAAAGATCCGCCTAGCGCCCCCCCCCCCCGGTTGCCCAGTCCTAGGCGCGCAGGAGGGCGCAGCTACCTGCCCGCCTCAGCCGAACTTGCGGTGCAGAGCCGCCCGCAGAAGAAGAGCCAGCCACAGCACTCTGACTGATGGGCAGGCTATTCCCCCGGCTCAACTCTTGGGTCCCAGACTCTCGGCCTGGTGTCCCTGAGAGCCCGGCGCCCGGGTGCCCCTATGGGTAAGATGGCTCAGGAAGGAAGGAAGGAAGGAGGGAGGGAAGGAACTTTGTGCTGGTCCCGTGGGATAACCGTGAGGCGAGGTCCGAGTCCAGTCCGAGGTCGAGGGTGCAGTATGGAGGCAGTCTGTCAAAGCTGAAGCTGGGTCCAAGGCAGGGAGTCGGGTGAGGTCAGGAGCTCCGGCAGAAGAGCAGGACAGGGTGCAGGCAGGAACTGGCTACCAACAATGTTGCTCCCGCAACCTGGGACTGGGCTGGCTGGCTTTTATCTGCCCCGAGGCATAGGGCAGCCCCGGTCCTCAGGTGACTCGCCTCTCCTGGCCTGGAGGCGAGCACTCCTCCTGCGGGAACTTAGTTCCCTCCGCCTCTCTGCCCTGAGCCTCTGCAGCTCAGGAGAGGCTGGAGGGTTACCGGACCCAGAGGCAACCTCCGCTTCCCCTGACAGGGCTGAGAGTGGAGCACCTGCAGGCAATGGATCCTCAATCACCTCAGGAGCCAGAGCAGACTCAGCTGATGTCTGCACCTGAGGAGCCAGCACAGGTGAGGACCCTTCAGGCTCAAGCCCCAGCCCTGGCTCAGCTGGTTCTGGAGGCAGGGAATCCTGTGCAGGCTGGGATTCCTCAGGTTCAGCCTCCGAGTCCGAATTCCAGGCCATCACAAACTTTCATACTGCCTCTGCTAATGGTGAGCACCCCTACCAGAAGCAATTTTTTAGGGGTGGGATTCTCCTACTAGTGAAATTATCTTCCTAATTTCATTACATACAAATAAGGTGGAGAATTTCAAGAGGACACTTAAGCACAGCTATTCTATAACTGTATAACTCCTGACAGACACCTTAAGTGCCGAAGGATATTGCCTCTCAATTGTGCAGCGTTGCTACATTCACGAAGGAAGCTCTGAAATTAGTGATAGGCTCCCAATGGCTACTTGGGGCTTCACAAATGGAATGAAGCTTTATCAAGAGGTGTTATCATTTGACTGCAGAGATTACGATGGGATACAGAAAAAATGGAGGTATTGAAGAGATACCGAGTTTTAGCCTTTTGTAACACTGGTACGTTTCCTTAATCCCCTTATTTATGAGCATAACATTTTATTGAACAACTGTAGCTCTTGTGAATAACAGGATAACAGAAACTGATTTTTCTCCTATACACAATGTTATTTTTTAAATCTTCTAATGTGTGTGTGTGTGGATATTTTAGGCTGATGGTACAGTGGTACCTCGGGTTACATATGCTTCAGGTTACATACGCTTCAGGTTACAGACTCCACTAACCCAGAAATTGTACCTCGGGTTAAGAACTTTGCTTCAAGATGAGAACAGAAATCGTGCTCTGGCGGTGTGGTGGCTGCAGGAGGCCCCATTAGCTAAAGTGGTGCTTCAGGTTAAGAACAGTTTCAGGTTAAGAACGGACCTCCAGAACGAATTAAGTACGTAACCAGAGGTACCACTATATTTGCTAGTTTTAGGCTGCCTTGCAACTTTGCCGTGGTTGAAATCAAATACATTATATTTATAGAGGCTTGTGGGGCAGTTTTGATGGATTGATTCCGTATGACATCTGGACTTGATTTACCAAATTGCTCAAACCGTTGGCTTGTTTTTGTCACATCCTGTATCTTGTTTGTATGAGCTTTTGTGTTTCACAGGGTGTTTTTTTGGTTTTTTGAAAAAAAATATAGTACCAGGCAAAGCATTCACACTAAAATCTGAAAGCAGGAGTTTCCATTTGAAAGCAAATCAACCGAAGATTTTGTGGAAGCCTGGGCTGGCAAGGACCGCTTCCTCTGCTTAATGTATTTGCCTCTGCCATCTAATTCCCTGGGAGACCATAACTGAAATCTCACTTCCCTCAAGGCACCTTCATTACTACAGCAAGCAGTGATGGGCTGGCTGCTGGAATAACATGTTCCATTCTGCTGCCCACACTTGAGAAAAAAGTCGAGAGAATTCAAAAAGTCATAGGAAGTATTTACAAAAAGGGATACACACTATGCATTTGGGGGTGGAAAAAATGTCCACTTCTTACCATTTCTCATCTTTTAAATCTTAAATTCAGTTCATCCTATTTCTGCATCTGTTTGTGTGCATTTTCATGCCACTAATATGCACATCTTTGCAAGCATTTTCCCCTAATATAATGCATTTTTTAACATTAATTTCTCCAATCCTTTGCTCAGAGGCAGTGTTGCCTATAAATACGGCCAGAAAAATGCCACCCTGAGACTTGGGACAGCTTTCATAAAAGTGGAGGCTAGAGGGTGGGTGACCATACTCAACTACTGGCTCAGACTATATTTACAGTGGTACCTCAGGTTAAGTACTTAATTTGTTCCAGAGGTCCGTTCTTAACCTGAAACTGTTCTTAACCTGAAGCACCACTTTAGCTGATGGGGCCTCCTGCTGCTACCGCGCCGCCGGAGCACGATTTCTGTTCTCATCCTGAAGCAAAGTTCTTAACCTGAAGCACCATTTCTGGGTTAGCAGAGTTTGTAACCTGAAGCTTATGTAACCTGAAGCATATGTAACCTGAGGTACCACTGTATTTCCCTTTGGCCTTGCCCCACTAACTATGAATGATCATTTTCAATCTATATGGAAACAGGCTGTGGCAACTAAAATCTCAATCCCAAGCTTCTCTCCAGGTTTTCTACTCAGGATGGGATACGAACAGACCAAAGCTCTCATAAAACAATGTGTTGCAGACACTGAGCACCAACTGGATCTAGCCAGGACCCCAACTTTTATTGCTGATGAATCCTCCAGTACTTTGCCTCCCCTATGGCAAGTCTAGCTAAACTCGAAGTCCCTAAGCACCGGAGGGCCTTTACCTTGGCTCAATGTCATGCCCTCCCCTCGGCTGTCCTTGAAGGCTGATATAGGAAGATTGCTTAACTGGAGAAGCAATGCCCCTGTGACTCTGGACAAATAGAGACAACAGAGCATGTGCTTCTCCAGTGTCTTTATTATAGAGACATCCATACTAGCCTCATCTTACCATCACTGCATAAGCACACAGGGCGCCCAGAACAATTCTATACCTCCCTGCTGCTTTCAGATACCAACCCTGCTACAACATACAACATAGCCAGATTCTGCACAGCAGTGCTCAAAATTCGTCGGATGATTACCTGTGTAACAAACTAGATATAATGAGCACTCGTATTAGAGTGCTCTGAAGATTGGTAGCCATAGTCTTATATACCAACCTTTTACACTCTTCCACTCTTGTTTAATGTTCTTAGTTCTTCCTTTAGACTCTCTTAGCTTCTTTTGGATTCTTACAGACTTCTGTACAGTGGTACCTCGGGTTAAGTACTTAATTCGTTCCGGAGGTCCGTTCTTAACCTGAAACTGTTCTTAACCTGAAGCACCACTTTAGCTAATGGGGCCTCCTCCTGCTGCCGTGCCACCAGAGCCCGATTTCTGTTCTTATCCTGAAGCAAAGTTCTTAACCTGAAGCACTATTTCTGGGTTAGCGGAGTGTGTAACCTGAAGCGTATGTAACCTGAAGCGTATGTAACCCGAGGTACCACTGTATATACTTTCTGTTTTAACTCCTTTTACTTTTTTAAAAACGTTTTTAGATTTTAAATGATTGTACCACTCCCTCCTTATGCTGGTCTATGACCATAATAAAGTTGTTGTTGTTGTTGTGACCTGGTTCCTCCTGCCTTAGGGAACTTCCCAACTATATTTTGATTTGGCTAGTTTAGTTTGATTTACAGGTCCTTTATATTCATTAATTATAACCTTTTCTCCATAATACTTTGTTCTGAGTCCACTTTAACATCATCCATGATTATAGCAATTGCTACATTTTGGGGTGAATTCCATAGTTCGATTAGACTTCCTTTCATTTGGCCTGATCCTGACAGCATTCAGCTTCATTGGATGACTCTAGGTTTGAATATTATGAGTGAGAAAGACTTCTCTCTATCTGCTTTCTACTCACTATGAGATATTATATACATCTCTACTATGTCTTCCTTTAGTCACACACACACACCCAAAAGCTCCAAACTCAAGAGGGAACTGGTCCAACCTCTGATCATTTGGGTCGCCCTATTCGGTTAACTTGTACCAGGGTCATCAGCAACTGAAGGGGAATTTAACTTTCTGAATGATCACACCACAGCTATTACGGAGGTAAATTTTCTGCACTGCCCTGACTCGAGCAGTGGCGACAAAGTAATTTAGCAGAGGTGAAATGGAAAATAGTGACGATCTTAAGTGCCCATGTAATTGTGCAGCTGCTTGAGAAAGGAATGTACTTGTTATATGGAAGCTGGTGAATTATTGTAGCTACTGCTTAATAAAATAATCACCTTGTGAGCAGAAGCACTGGAGTGGGTTGCGATGACCTTTAATATGCTCTCATCACAACTATCGTGTCAAGCTTTCTTATTGGCAAGGTCACTAAGGGCAGGAGGGGCCTTGCAGAGACGTTTAATGTACTTATTTCTGTTGCAGAGCTCAGAATGCTGGTGACAGCGTTGCTCTTGAAGAGAACTGGTGGCTTCAGATTCTGAAAAGGAGGGTAGACTTTGCAAAACACAACAAACACCTTGGCTACATGTAAAGTCATGAAATTTTTAAAGAACATTTTGTGGCTCAGATTCTTTGTTTGTTTATTATTTTATAAGTTGCTTCCAACTAACTTTTCCAAGCAGTATTATGTTGTTGTTGTTGTTGTTGTCATGAGGTATATAAAGGGAAAGGACTCCTGGATAGTTAAGTCCAGTCAAAGGCGACTACAGTGGTACCTCTAGCTGTGGGCACGATCCGTTCTGGGGTGCCATTTGCACCCTAAGAAGTCTGCCACTAGAGCGGCGCTTCTGTGCAAGCGCAGAGTGCGATAGAGTGCTTCTGCGCATGTGCAAAGCATGCTGAACGCTTCTGTGCATGCACGCGTGGCGAAACCCGAAAGTATACACTTCCGGGTTTGCCACATTCGCAACCCAAAAAGCTGCAATGTGAAGCAAACACAACAAGAGGTATGGGGTTGCAGCACTCATCTCACTTTCAGGCCGAGGGAGCCGGCATTTGTCCACAGACAGTGTTCCGGGTCATGTGGCCAGCATGACTAAACCGCTTCAAAATGCATCATGAATTTTGCAACCGCTGCTGCAGCATATGAATATATAAATATATCACTTGATGTATTGTTTTGTTGAAAAATCAAGTAGAAGCTATTAGAACAACTAGGATTTTGTTTCCTTATTATTATTATTCCATCATTATAGAACCAACTAAATATTTCAAAAAGTGAAAATCCAGACAGAAGTTGTTGAGCTTCCAAAAAAAGGGGGGGGGAGTTTTTTATGATACTTTAAATGAAATTTGCCAAACATGGGGTGCTATATGTCCAGATTTTCCCAGACATTTTTACCGATTTACAGAAATTCTGCTTGAACGCAATTTTTGACAGATGAATCCCGGATATGTCCCGGATGTATGGCACCCCTAAATTATAGCTATCATTTTATGAATCCAAAGGTCTTATTCTGTCAGGTCCATGATTTATCTAAAAGGTGAACCCTTATGTTTTATTTGCAAAATATTCACTTTGTTGGATGAGCCATTGTTTTGCTCATATGTGAAGACTAGTTTATATTCCATCATTTCTGTTTTACGTTCTTCATAATTATCTGCTTTTGTTTCTGATTTACACATACAACGTAGGCACATCATAATTAATGGACCATCACACAATGGTTCTCTTCTGGGAAGATTAACAACAAATGCATTTTCCATTTGTAATTTATTCCTGAGAATAGCTACCTTGACAATGATTTGATTGCTTTTTCCCTTCTGGGGGGCAATATTGCTGTCTATGAGGAATTTGCCTGACTTGCCCATTAGTGGTTTTAAAAAGACATTTTAATGCTTGAATTCAAGACCACCTTTAAAGAGAAGTATGTCTTCAGTAGGGAAAGAATTACAACAGAATTAGCTGCGGCTGACTTCTATCTGGTCTGGCAGTAATTGAATGTTAACTTTTAAAAAACACAATGAAAATAGACATTGCTTTTCTTTTCTGAAAATAACGCAAAAATTGGAATGAAAATATTGTAAGGCTTGACAATCCCTATGAAAACTGCTTTTAGTGGATAAATGCTGGCAGGAAAGCCATTAAAATTTCTAACCCAATTTTAAATATTCTGACATTCTAATTTATGGAAGTTAACATAAAACTTGGTGAGGATAACGGCTGAACTAAAATTAAATACTACATGAAAGATCAAAACATATCTTGGGCCTGCAATTAAAACTATAATTATACATTTTGATGAGTTTTTAATGTCTCTGTCAAGTAGTCCCCTAATCAGAATTTAAATTAGTTCGTTTCCTGTAGTTTATGTTTATGTGTTCTGCCTCCAACTCTGCAACTGACCCCATAAGAGTTTGAAACTGGTGCAGGCGTCATTGTTCTATCATTGAGTGATTTTTTAATGTCCTCCTCGTGCTTCAGGGTTTTCTCTTATTTTATTATTAATATTTCAAAAGTACCTTTTGAGCTGGTCCCATCACTGCCTGGCAAATAGAAGGGGAAGAAATGGAGGCAGTGAGAGATTTTACTTTCTTGGGCTCCATGATCACTGCAGATGGTGACAGCAGTCACGAAATTAAAAGACGCCTGCTCCTTGGGAGAAAGGCGATGGCAAACCTAGACAGCATCTTAAAAAGCAGAGACATCACCTTACCAACAAAGGTCCGTATAGTTAAAGCTATGGTTTTCCCAGTAGTGATGTATGGAAGTGAGAGCTGGACCATCAAGAAGGCTGAACGCCGAAGAATTGATGCTTTTGAATCATGGTGCTGGAGGAGACTCTTGAGAGTCCCATGGACTACAAGAAGATCAAACGTATCCATTCTTAAGGAGATCAGCCCTGAGTGCTCACTGGAAGGACAGATCGTGAAGCTGAGGCTTCAATACTTTGGCCACCTCATGAGAAGAGAAGACTCCCTGGAAAAGACCCTGATGTTGGGAAAGATGGAGGGCACAAGGAGAAGGGGACGACAGAGGATGAGATGGTTGGAAGGTGTTCTCGAAGCTACAAACATGAGTCTGACCAAACTGCAGGAGGCAGTGGAAGACAGGAGGGCCTGGCGTGCTCTGGTCCATGGGGTCACGAAGAGTCAGACACAACTAAACGACTAAACAACAACAACACCTTTTGAGCTTTTCTTTTTTTGAAAAAGTTTCCTATTTTAAAATACTTTGCATCTTTGTGAACTTGCTTGTGGTTAACATTTATGACCTGAAATATTTAAAAATGTCTTTCTTGAAGACATCTGATATTAGAATCATATGACTTTAGCAACATCATATCACATTTAGACCCAGATCACAGTAAATGCTCCAAAGCTCCTTCAGGTGTTGGCAGCTGAACCTAAAAGCCTACTCAAGAGCCAAATTAAGCCAATGTACTGGGATTTAAATCGATTTACCTCTAACTGCATTATGGATAGGGCTGCAAGTGACTTCTGCACCATCGCTGTAATGGAGGCGACAATTCTTTCTCAGAAATTCTGACCAGCACATTAAATCAGATCAGATTAAATTGAGTTCCCTTGATACAGCAGAAGATTGCTTAAACCTTCTAATTTGTGACCTATGATTGTTCTCAGTTAAATGTGATATTAAGGTCAAGGTCTAACATAAAGTCGCAGGGCACACCACAAATTCATTACTCCATTTTAATTCATGTAGGGAAGCAGCTGAGAACAAGCTCTTTTACCTTTGACCCTAAGCTGCAAAGGAAATCCATCTTCTCTTAGTTGGTTTATGAAAATCTCTAGAGAATAGATCACTAGACAATAAAAGGGTGTTTTATACTGGGGCATATTTGTATGCCCATGCTTAACATTAATGCCTTACTACATTGTCAATGGTAAAAATAATTTCTCATTTATATATTTATACAGTAGCATCCATGTGCGTGATACTTTATAAAGTAACAACAAACATGTCCCTTCCTAGAGGAGTTTTCTATCAAACATTTGACACATTTAAACCTATAAGCACGTTGTTTTTAGAGCCAAACATTTAACTTTAATCTAAAGTTCTATATGCAATCTTCATCACTTGCCCAGTGTAATAAACATGATTTTCAATTACCAACTCAAAAAGGGGAGCGGGAATTGCAAGAATATTTTTGTTGGATGTGTTGCCATCGTAGGAAGGATATTTGCATGACACGTAGTCATTTGAGTTATATGGCACAGCTGGGTTGTCATATAAAAGGTTGCCATTGCATTGTTTGCAATAAGCAGCTCAGGTGAAAGAAATGTTATTTAGTTGGCCATAGCTTTTTCATTAGCACTGTCACCTGTCTGTCAATCTTCATATTTACCAAGAAGAAAAACCATCAACCACCCCACTGTGCTGAATGAAACAGCATTGTAATGTCAAAAGACCATGAGATGGATAATGGTTTATGATAGAAATAAATCATTTATAAGAGCAAACCTAGGAGAATTGCAAGCTTCTGTAAAGGATATAGCTTAGTATAGTTATTCCTGACAGTCTTCTCAAATGCATCAGTTTGAGAAGCAAAGGGTTTATTGCAAATAATCATGTACTGAGGCAGAGAGAAGGATTATGCCTTTTTCCATATGCTTAGCAAATATGGGGGTGGGGGGAAATTCTAGTGCATTCATTAAAGGATGGTTAATTTGGTCTCCCGTATTTTATGAGGAGGTATCACTTTTCAGCTTTCCAAAGCACCTAGCATTGATCACTCATAACATTAACGCATTAATGCAATCTAAAATGAGATGCTTGCTTTTGTAAAAGACGCTATTTGAAATGCAAAAATCTCTGAATCTAATTTTGTGTCTTCAGAGCATGAATAAGTGAACAATGCAGCATCTCAGTGCAGTACATAGCTACAGGCGCTGTAAATAGACTGCATAATCACGGCACTAAAAAGGGTTTTTATTGTTTTCAGAATATGTATAAACAAAATAATGACTTCCAGAGCACAGACATAAAAAAAAGTGGGAGAAACGAAAGCCAAGCCACCCACACAAACACACAAAACACACAAAACACACAAACTCACTCAGGGCTCTATCATTGCTAATCCTGCAATGGATGGAAATAATCCGTGGAATAATTGTGATTGTAAGGGCAGGGATATGTCAACACCCAAATGTGTTTGAATTGCGTGGTATCTAACACAGGTTAGGTTGGGTGCGCTCGATGGATGCGTTGTCTCCCACAAGAAGAAGTCCTAAAGCGATTCATGGTGAGAATGAAAATGAAAATGCATAAGCATATTTAAAATGTAATTAGAACACACCGATCCAAACATTGGCGTTGCCCAAATGAACAAGGAAACAAAGGAAAAAATGCCTCTTCCAGGTGCTGAGATAATGATAAATTTGATGCCGAGCAGGCCTTACTGACTCCTGACCCCAAATCATCTGAAGGGTCATCATGTCATGAGGGGAGCAGAGAAGAGGCAGTTAACAGTTTCTCCTAAACAGTTATATTTCCATTTTATTATTATGTTTCTTTCATTGTTGCTTAACTTGTTTAATACAATCTTTGTGAGATCCACTTGGAAAGTGGTATGAATCAGTGCTTTTTAAAACATTAAAAAAATGTTTAGGGGGTAAGGTGATACCTTGGGTTACAGACGCTTCAGGTTACAGACTCTGCTAACCCAGAAATAGTATCTCGGGTTAAGAACTTATCTTCAGGATGAGAACAGAAATTGCGCAGTGGTGGCACAGCGCAGCAGGAGGCCCCGTTAGCTAAAGTGGTCTTCAGGTTAAGAACAGTTTCAGGTTAAGAACGGACCTCCAGAACGAATTAAGTTCTTAACCCGAGGTACCACTGTACTCTCATTTTCCTACTCATATTGAAATACTGCCCCTCAATGAGGCCAAACTTAGATTCACAAAATGTTTAGGGGTATGCGCCCCCCTGCACCCCCCAGAAAAAGCACTGTAAATAACAACAATAGCAACAATTTATTTATTTATACCTCGCCCATCTGGCTGGGTTTCCCCAGCCACTCTGGGTGGCTACCAACAGAATATTAAAAACACGATAAAACATCAAACATCACAAGCTTCCCTAAACAGGGTTGCGTTCAGATGTCATCTAAAAGTCAGATAGTTGTTCATTTCCTTGACTTCTGATGGGAGGGCGTTCCACAGGGCGGGCGCCACTACCAAGAAGGCCCTCTGCCTGGTTCCCTGTCACCTCATTTCTCGCAGTGAGGGAAACACCAGAAGGCCCTCAGAGCTGGACCTCAGGGCTGAAGGGTGGGGTGGAGACGCCCCTTCAGGTATACCGGACTGAGACAGTTTATATAAACACCTCAAATAAATAAATAAAATTCGTAATCTTTACAATTCATAAGAACACAAGAAAAGCCCTGTCTTGACACCAATCTAGTCAAGTGTTCTATCCTCACAGTGACCAACCAGATGCATATGGGAAGCGCCAAACAAGGAAGACCTGAATTCAACAACACTCTCCCCAGCAACTGGTATTCAGAGGCATACAGTTTTGCCATGGGAGATAATCTGCAGTCTTCATGACTAGTACCCTTTGATAGCCTTACCACCCACAACTTTGTTTATTTCCCTTTTAAGGCTGACCATATGTTGGTGACCATTGTTACATCTTGTGGGACCAAATTCCATGGTTAAAATAGGTGCTCTCTCCTGGAACCGCTGGCTACTCACAATTTGTCGAGCTATAATATGAAAGAGACTGAAATACACTCAGAGTCCTATAGTGATTTCATGCTCTTTATTGCAGCTTGTAAAACAGTGATTGAATTGCCCCATCCAAACCACAGGCTTTTATATACAGTGGTACCTCTGGTTACATACGCTTCAGGTTACAGACTCCGCTAACCCAGAAATATTACCTCGGGTTAAGAACGTTGCTTCAGGATGAGAACAGAATTTGTGCAGTGGCAGTGCGGCGGCAGCAGCAGCAGGAGGCCCCATTAGCTAAAGTGGTGCTTCAGGTTAAGACATAGCTGTCAACCGTCCCTTATTTGGCAGGAAACTCCCTTATCCCAGCACCATGTCCCGCTGCTGTCCCTTATTGATGATGTCCCTTAAATTTCCCGGGTTTCATGCTCGCCCACGCTGGCGCCGTCGTCCTGGCGCAAGGAGTTCCATCGGTCCTTCCCCACCCGAGAGAGGGGGGGAGGGAGAGAGACTCTTGCCCATGCCGCCCACGAGCACAGAGGCGGCAGCAGTGGTGGCAGCTGAGGAGGCAGCCTGAGGGAGGAGGAAGAGGAGGGGATGGGGAGGGACACAGTAGGGCGGCGCTTCAGCGGCCGCCGCCGCGCCGCAACCGCCTCATGCCGGATTGACAGCATCTGTCAATCCTACCAATGTATGTAACTCTTTACAATAGCAAAATCCCTTATTTTGGCTGCTGATCCCTTATTTTCGAGGCTGCTGGTCCCTTATTTTCAAATCTGTAAGTTGACAGCTATGGGTTAAGAACAGTTCCAGAACGAATTAAGTTCTTAACCCAAGGTACCACTGTACATTATTTACACAATGAGTCCCGCCTGATTGGCTGATTCGGCTTCCTTCCTGGAGCCTGACTGGTCTTTTTCTGCAGGCCAATCAGTTGTTGCATTCTACGATCCTACCAGCCTAACTTCTACCAGATTAACTTCTTCCTGGAGCCTGATTGGTCTTCTCCTGCAAGCAAATCAGTTGCTGCATTCTGGGATCCTTCTTGCCTAATGTTCTAGGATCCAAGGTTAGTACATAACAGAGACCACAAAAGGAAATGCTCTTCTTTGTCATTTTGTCTTCCATTTTGTACGTTCCCTCTGCCGAAAAGCTCAAATGTAATCGCTGCGTGAAGAATATCGTCCCCGCCCCCCTCTCCATTGGTCTGTTTATGTATTTATTTTTGCAACCTGTTTTCTATATGTCTCATCTGGGTAGCAGCACAAACCGTCTCTTCCCCAGGCTCCCACTTTTGCAATGTTCCATGATGTCAAAGCGTAGGAAGTGCTAACATGAGGCCTCCTCTGTACTGCAGCCCCTTCATCTCCTGCCAAGTATCGCCCTCCAGAACATTGAAATACGCAAAGGAGGAACATCAAAGCTGCTAGACAGAATTCAAATTAGTTCCTCAAAGACTTGTGTAATTACTGGAATGAGGATGCCAATACATCACCAAATGGTTGCAAGTCGGCCGATTTCCTTTTAATGCCTAGGTGCCATTTATTTTTAAATGATTGGCTATTCCTTTAAATAAAAAAAAAACCCACAGAATTTGCTGGCACTGTAAGCTTTAAAGAACACTCTAATATAGCACTGCAGGCCTGCATATGCACTTTGCGCCACAGATCCCTATATGGCCTGAGATCAGGATGCCTGAAAAAGGGGGGGGGAGAGATGCGACCCCCCCCCGTTAGAAAAATGTGGAAATGAAGCTATTTCCATTTAGTAGAAATGTTATAAGGAACTAAGTATAATTAGATTATTAGAGTATTAAAGGAAAAAATAAGGTTAGAAATGTTAAGATAATTATAGGATAGAAAACAGAGGAAGATGGAAAGGAATGGCTGAAACAATTAATAGAAGTGGAATACAAAAAGGGAGGTGCGAGGAGGTCGCCGAAATAAGTGAATGAAAGATAAGATATTGAAATTGTTTGGTGTGTTTTAAATTGTTTTTATTTTGTTTTATCAGTTTAATGTGTTAGTGTTATGTAGTGTTTTTATGTTATATTATGTAGTGTTTTTGTATTGTATTGCATTGTTTGTGTTGTTTAAAATGTTGGAAAAGTAATAAATATTATTTTTTTAAAAAAGAGATGTGAACCCTGGCATGGGGTGATATATACACCGGCCCTCCTCCTAATGCACCTATGTGCACCAACACAAACACACTCCCCCTCAATCTTTCTCCCTTATTGCGGTGAGACCTGGACAACCGACATCCTGTGTTGTGGGTGGGTACAACTGGTAAGCCACAACACCCAATTGGTAGGTCCCTCGAAGCTAGGTAGAATCTGGCCAATGGGACACAGTTCAAATGGTTCAAGGGACCTATTTATGCCCATGCACTTGACCCAGAGCTTCCTCTTTCGGCGCATACATTCGGAACACCCGCCCACCTCGCCCTACTTTTAGGGTTTGTTGTGCTTGACCTTGCTATGCCGTCATGTGTCATCTGTCATTGGGACAGGCGCATGGTTGGAATTTTCCCCACTTGGCTGATTGACTGTTGCCATTTGGGTTTCGCCTGTCGCGTAGCAAATCGTCACAACTTGTAAGGTTGCGGATAGGCTCTGGTTCAGGTGATAGGGATGGGAGAACGCTCTCGCCATCTCTATGTGAAGGGTATTCCGTTAAAGGAATCCAGGGACTCGATAGTTTGGTCAACCCCTGTGAGGGGGTTGTGCCCGTGCCTGAGTCCAGGGGGACATTTGGGTGGCAGAGTTAGCCCGTTCCTGGCTTTCCGCTTATCCAGGTGTTCACCCTTGGCTGACCTATGCTGGTGCCCTGGGTCAGCGCTACCTGCATGGTAGGGAGCTAGTCGAACCAGAGCCTATGCAACCACTCACTTCCTGTAATCAATAAAGTTGTGGCCTAAATTCTGCCAAAAACCAAACCAAAATTTGAGTCAAGTGTGAATTTATTTAGAGGGGAGGTTTCTGGGTCTGAACATGGAAAACAAATAATTTCTTATTAATTTCCCAATATCCCCCCAATAATAGCCGAATTATAACAATATCCATTAATTCAGTGCTGGAGCATTTATTCTGCATGCAGAAGGTCCAAGCTTCAATGCCTGGCATCTTCAGGTGGGTCTGGGAAAGTTCCCATACTGTCCAACTTCCTCAAGTCCCAAACCGGGACGTGCTCTCAGGCGAGTACCCGTGACCTGTGCCTCACTCTCACCCTGGAGAAAACACACTTTTTCCGGGGTGATATCTTGTGTGAATGCTGTCAGAACGTGAGATCACAGCACCCAAAATGGCCACCAATATCTCGTGTGAAAAAAATGGTATGTCCTTTTTTTCTGAGGTACTTGGGAGATTTGAGTTCCCTGTCTGAGACTCAGAACTGCTGCCACTAAGGGTAAACACTACTGATCTAGTAGTCTGAACCAGACTGCTGAACTACTGAACCAGAAGTCTGACGCAACATAAGGCAACTTCCTTTCTTCCTATATTGAATTTTGCAATCCTTTCTTCCCTTCTTTCCTACTTGCCAAATATCTTCTCACATGAAAGACGCCACCAACAAGCCTTCAGCCTTTGACGGCTATTCCTTTTCTTCCTATACCCCAGCCCATTGCAACAAATATTGCTGGTTTACATTTGCTTTATTGCTATTATGTATTGGGTGACAAAGGGACTGTGTTGGGTTTTGAATGTTCTGCACTATGCTTACTTTGGATGTTGTGCTCTATATAATCTATTTGTTGAGATCCCTGCTGCCTTGTCCAGATAGCAGAGTCATCTCTTGTCAACTCTGATTCCAGCCTTTTGGTTTATATGTATGCGATATTCTCTAGGATTGCTATCAGATCCCATAAATAGCGGAGGTGAAGGCAAGCTTATTCCCTTCCCCCTTTCCTGGGTTAATAACTCGGCTGCATGGAGAGCACCTAGTTTCCCCCTAGAGCATAAGCTCTGCTTGACCTAGCAAATTGTCAAGAAAAAAAAGCTTCTCAGTTTGGTGGAAGTGGCAGTGGAAAGATCTCAGGCGGTAATAAGAAATATTGCTTTTGGAGAAGCGCTGGGTTTCACAACCATTTAAATCATGGCTCTTTGCTGGTTTTTTTAAAATTCTGGAATCTGTACAATATAAATACTCCATTAATTTGTTTCCAAGGCAGCTTCAGAAAGGGATGTGTTATGGAAATAGGAATCAGATGGTTTAAAAGATGCATCTGCCCATAGAGGTTACTAAAAATAATGTGCATTATAGCAAGCCCCCTTGTTTCGGTCGTTGACGTGTACTTTCTCAATCTCCCGCTTTCCCTCTGGAAAAGGAAACAGACATTTGAAAGGGCTGTGCTGTTGTTGTTAATGGACTTAGCAACACAATCCACTGGGAAGCTTCTCTCTACAAGTCCCATTGAAATGATTCTGAATGGGAGTAGCAGAAGTAGATTTAATTACAAAGGGCTTTGCACAGGAGGACTTCCCAGTGGATTAAGGCCCTTCTCATCATCTGGATGGACATTGTTATTTTAAACAAAAAAGACAACGTGACAAAGGGATTGAATGTGGCTAATATTATTCAAGCTTCTTATTCATTTAAAATTTAGATGGCGTGAATCGCTGACAGTAAGTGCATCAATGGCTGTTCTCTTTTCTCTTAAGTGAATCTCTTCCAAAAAGGTTATATATGAAATCGCAGTCTTGAAGGAAGTCTCCTTCTAGGCAGAAACACCCAATATGAAGAAAATGAAATAATGACATTTGGATTTGAGAATGGGAGATAATGTTTGTTTGTAGAAAAGTGGCTGTGTAGGGTATTATACTGGAGTGGATGAAGTGAATATTGTTCAGCAGTCAGACAAAGAATCAGAAATTCTTTGATTTCTGAACTCTTTCTCTCTCTCCTGCTTTTCTTTTTCTCTCTTTTTCAACATTCTTATTGTATTTAGATCAATGTTTTAGTTTTGGACCAAAAAAAGTTATTTGATATTAATTGTTGTATTTCTCTTTATAAATCCTAATGAAAATTATTCAAAAAGACGAAACATCCAATATGAAGTTCAAATAGCATCAAACAGAATTGGAAAAGTTTCTATAATTAACAAAAATAAACGCAGATTAGGCCATCTCCTTTATTACAGAGATGTCTCATGAAGTGTAAAACATACAGACTGGCTCTGCACCTCTGCTTTTAAACATGGTTTGTGCGAGCATTTTCAGACACTCTTAAGTTTAGAGCAATTGGTGAGGTGAGGTGAGAATATTCTCTGCTAGAAAATTCTCTGCAGAATATTCTCCACAAACTGTAAATTCTAATGTAAGAACCAGTTTTACAACCCACATTTAAAAAATCTAGTAAATAATATGTCAAGCTGTGATATTGCCAGTGTAAGTAATGAATAATGTTTTTTTTTTTTATCCAGTTACATTACTGGGCATTGTATCATTCACCATTGGCAGTTCTGAAATGTGAGCTACATAAAACATTTTGTTTGTTTGTTTTAAAAATGCTATTCATTTAATTTGATGAACATTTGAATTCGTATGTATTTCAACTATATGTAATAACCTTTTTTCTGTTTTGGTGTGACCTTATTCTTAGCAATTCTATACCCTTTGCCATACAGTGTGTTTTTTATTTTGTTTTTTACAGAAAGTAGCTTTAATGCTTTATACACTTAAAGTACCTAGGCCTAAACAATCATGTGTAACAGCTTGTGAGGTGGCCTTGATTTAAACAGTTGACGTTTCTACATTTTTATTTAGTGCCAATAACTGGTTTTTGCAGTGCCATTCAATTGTACAAGGTGCCATTTACCAGAGATTGACATACTGAAATATAGTATCATATAATGATAATATATTTAATGTTAATGGCTTCTTTTTTATATGTATGCATATAGTTTTCTTTATCAATCTGTGTTTTAGTCACCAAAACAGTTATTAAGTGTTAGAGCTATTAGAAGCACAAGATAGCCTATTACTGAATTTACTTGTATCAAACCTTAACATGCCAATTGTATTTTTTTTTACTTGTCCTGTAACATGTACATGTTCTAAAGTTTGGTGCAAAAAAACAAAGAATGTGAATTCACTGCATTGCCCCATTGAATAAAAGTATCTGTACAGTTTTTGGTTGCCATCTGAACAAGTTCACCCATGAATAAACATGTATATTAACTAATTATATCATTTTCAATGCATTAAAATTATATCATTTTCAATGCATTAAAATGAATATTCCTCTATTTTAAATGAAAATTCTCTAATATTCTCATTAATCGAGAATATTCTCAAGAATATTCTCCAAAAGATTATTCTCAAGTATTTAACATCACTAAGAGCAATACTCTATCAATATTGGAATAATGAAAATATATAATATAACCTTAATTGTATTTGCATGGACAGGCGGAGTCCCCCAAACCCTGGGTGACCCTGTGTCGAATAACGACTCAAGACAACGTGCTATGGGATTAAAATTGGCCACAACTTTATTATGTTTCAGATATGGGTAGACCTTAGGTGTTTATCCTTCCCAGTTTCCCGCCGGGGATCTGGAAGACATCAGGGTTATCCAGAGTGTGAGTGGGGGATGGGATGGCTCTGGAAAACATATGTTCAAGAAGAGAGAGCCCGCCCCCGTTACACCACCATCGAAGGGGATAGTAATGACAACCTCTTGGCGTATGGCCAGTGCCTCCCCTCAAGACCCTTTTAATGGGGAACCCTGGGATCACCGCTGCAAGGGGGGGTCACCACTTCACGCAACAGGACACGGTGACGAGTGCCAGAGCGCATAGAAATGCTGTCTACCTTCCCACTGCAGCAGTACCTATTTATCTACTTGCACTGGCGTGCTTTCGAACTGCTAGGTTGGCAGAAGCTGGCACAGAGCAACAGGAATTCTATGATTGTTTTAAAGATTATTAAGACCTGAAAGACTAGCCTTCCTTAAGGTTTGGTGTGCAGGTGCAGGAAGGCATGTAGTCATTGATGAAAATAATCTTTATTCTGTGTTTCAGTTCTAAACTAGGCATTTCAGTCCCCTGGTTACATAACTGCTATATCCTCTTGTAGACATACCCTACATCTCATCAGAAATCAAGGGAATGATACATATGCAGGGTTTGATCATAGCTCTGAGGCAGATGAAAAGAACCCATGTGCACAGCGCTGAATATAAATATTGAATAATTTAATGGTTTAATTTTATGGCATTGTAAAATTCTATTGGTGTGCCAGGCACTCACACTCTAAAAAGGTTTATTATAGGCATTTGGCAGATTAAATCAAACAGGTTTAGCTACATACAGCCCCTTTTAGGTCTCTCGTCTTCCTGGTTACTCTAATTAACTTTAGCGGCCATTTACAGTTCACCACTCTTACGCTAAAAGGGTTTGCTAGGTGCCAGTTCACCCACTTCACAATGTCCAGGAGAAATAATTTGCAGCTTTATTGCGTGCCAAAGGACACTTGTAAAAAGCTTGTGCTGATACTCTTCCAATGGGGCCACTTCCTTTTGAGTGGATTTTGATAGGAGTCAAGTCTCCGCGAGTACAAGAGAGACAGCAGCCCAAGACCTGCAACTCGACTCTACTGTACAAAGTTCATTGTCGAATGCAGACTGTATGTAAGGGTCAAAATTGAGAAAATGCTGGGAGATGTATTATCAGCCTCCTCCTGATGGCTTTGGCTTTTTCGTCTTGACAGAACTCAGCTGCCATGAGACGTGAATGTGATATGGAGCAACAGCAGGTTGAGTGGATGCTTAACCCTTTCCCCGTTGGTCATTTTTCCGTTCAGAATTACAGTCTTCCCCAAACCCTTTTCTTCTCAGAAGGAAAAAGTTGCATGGCCTCATAGCTGTTCTCCCAAGAGAAGGAAGGCATCTGAGGAGATTATTTTGATCAGAAAAAAGAGGAAAGAGTTAAGCAGTTAAGCGTCATTTCTACCAGTGTCATGTCTCCAATCACAACTCCCTACAGCTATATTTCAGCTTTTATTTCTTTTAAGAGCTTTCAGGTGACATGCATTTTCTACTTTGTCATCTAGTTTGCCCCTGATAAGGAAGATTTAATGATCACTTTACCATTCGTGTACTTGCCAGGTTTGGGCCAAACAGATGTATTTATTTATTTAACAGATTTGTAAACCTCTTCACGAAGACAGGAGTGCCTGGTGTGCTCTGGTCCATGGGGTCACGAAGAGTCGGACATGACTAAACGACTAAACAACAACAACAAACCTCTTCACCAGCAGAGGCCATTGAAGTGGGGGCACATAACCCAATTTCTAAAAGCAATAAAAGAGCAATAATCCAGCAGGATAAAACATACAACCCAGGCTGTATACATACTCTTGGCTTCAAAGCAAATCCAAAACACACTTTCCCCCTTGAAGAATTCCAAGCACTGTAATTTGCTAAGGGTTTCTGGGAATTGTAACTCTGGGAAGGCGTTCTTTGAAAGTGGAAATGTGCTGTGAATGCGGTTTAAAGGTTTAGTGTGCACACAGCCCCAATTTCCAAAAGCAATAAAATCATTTCTAAATAGGTCTAAGAACGATAATCTTATATCCACTTAATTGGCAGTAAGATCTCTTGAACTCAGTGGGTCTTATTTCTGAAGAGTAGAACAGGGTTTCCCAAATTTGTGGCTCCAGTTGTTTTGGGACTACAACTCCCATCATCCCTAGCTAGCAGGACTAGGGAGCCAGTGGACCCTAGCTAGCTGGGACTGTCCCTGGAAAAGAGGGGCACTTGGAGGGTCTGGAAGGGGGGGTATATGAATTTAATAGATAATAGCCATGGCTTGCAATAGAACAGGGGTGGCCAACTCCCAAGACGCTGTGATCTACTTTCTGGATTAAAATCTTGCAGTGATCTACCCCCGTTTTTGGGGTGTTCAGCTCGAAGTTGTTGAGATTTTCTTAGGGAGGAGGAAAGCTCTGTTTTTCAGGGGTTCAGCTCAAAGTTGTTGAGCTTCTGTAGGGGGAGCCAGTGATCTACCAGTGATCTACCACAGACGTCCAGTCAGGGCCGTCTTAAGCATATCCTGCACCTTGGTGCAAAGATCCCTCCGGCGGCCCCCTCCCCTTCCCAGAGTTGTCTACCTTTTCCCAAGCCTCTTCGGGGATTGCGGGGGCACCCGTGAGAGGTTAGCGCCCTGGCGCAATGCGCCAGTAAGCCCAATAGGAAAGACGGCTCTGCATCCAGTGATCTACTCCATGATCTACCTGTTGGACGTGCCTGCAATTGAAACTTCAGAGTCCAATTCCATTAGCTTACCTAGCAAACGGCAGTGTTCTGTGAAGAAGGAAATGAAAAATGAGCTGTGATTGGAAGGCAGTATGAGGGCCCTAAATTGGTCATGCAAGTTCCATGGCCGACCTTTCGGCAGAGTGAGGCAGCCACTTCAGGGAGCTGATACTGGAAGGACGGTGGTGGCAGTGACGTTTTGGGGTGCAGAGCATTGTGTATCACATGTACCACTGGGTTGCTGCCTTGAAGTGTGACGCAGGCCTTGCTGTCCTCTCACCTGTGTTGAAGTGTGACTCACTTCACTGAACAGCTTTGCCTCAGGCAGCAAAATGTTTCCAGCCAGCCTGACTGTCATGGCTTCTCCACAAGGAGCACGAGGACTGTAATTTTGTGAGGAGTGAGGAAAAGTTGAACGTCAAAACCACCTACACGGTATTTGGCAAAATGCATTTGTTTTTATCTGTGGCATCACAGTGCTCACCAAGGGAATAAATTGTACTGTACCTTCATTAGACGCTGATGGACTCAGTTAGTTGCTTCCAGCCCTTCTGCTGAGCAATAACATTTGGAAAATAGATGGGTTTTCTTTACCCAACGCGCCTCTAGCCCATGGCAGGTCTCTGCATGTAAGCACCAGTCAGCATTCTTTCCTTTGGCTTAGAGCACTTTTCAGTGAGTGCTAAAGAATTGCTTTAAGAGCTAGGAAAAGCTGTCAGATCCCCTGTGAGATTAAATGAATACACTTGCTGGAACAGAAAAGAAAGAGAAATCTGCTTGTTCAGGGCAAGCATCCTTTGGCTTGCTGCTGTCAGAACAAGAGTAGGTAAGGTACTGGTGGAAAAGGTTTCTGATCATTGCTGCTTTTTCCTTCTATGAAATGGGTATTTTGTAATGCCCACGACAGCACCTTAGATGTCAAAATGAGCCTCTAGGCCTAAAAATGTTGGGGTCTTCTGACTGGCAGCAGTTCTCAAGTGTTACAGACACCTCGACCAGGACATGCCAGGAAATGCATGAAGGATCTTTGCAAACAATGCCCTTCACTACCGAAATGCAGAACTGCACTGTACTTTTACCCAGCTTTTATCTCCATTGTGTACCAATGAAACTTCAGTTCTGCTCTGCTAGTTTACAGGGTCCCCCCCCCCATTCACAGGGAAAAGACCTGCCCTGAGTTCTTATCTGATATAAGGAAAGGCTACTCACTTTGCAGTAACCATCCCCCACCTGTTATGTATTCAGTGGTCTGTGTTGGCCTGAGCTTGAGTCTGGACTAAGGATTCTGAGCCCCTATGTTCTGATTCGATACATGATATCCAATCACAGAACATTTCAGGATTTGGGCCTCGGCCATTGGCCCTTAAACTCTGAGTCTTGATTCGCAGCTTGGAAGTTTAGACCAGGGCCGTCTTTAGCATATGCAACAATGGGGTGCAAAGATCTGCCCAGCGCCCCTTTTTTAAGGGGGGGGCGAACTCAAAGTTGTTGAGCTTTCTTTTGGGAGGGGGAAGCCAAATTTGTTTAAGTTGTTGCACTTTTTTAGGGGGGCGAACTCAAAGCTTTTCACTGCTGCCTATCGGGAGGGACCGGTATTCTGTAGGTAAACATTTGGCGCCCCCCAGAATTCGGCACCCGGGGGTCGAATGGCCAGCTGGCTAGCCCCCAGTTGGATTGTCTCCTTCCAGCCGTCACACTGCGAAGATCCTCTGGCCTCTGGTGCGACATAAATCAGTGACCTAAGTCTGCTGATATGGGCGCACTTCACTTAGCAGAGCAAAACTGCACAATGAAAGAGGCTTGAGGCGTGTGAAGACATACTAAACAAACTACGGATTTATTAAACATAAATCAGGACAAAGAAACATGTTGTCTCTCCTTGCCGAGTCTTCTGAGAGAGACAGAAAAGCAAAAGCAACACAATGGAAGTTCCGCTTGCGTCAGCAAACAGCGCCGGAATGTAAACAGACATGCGACACGCAACAGTTCCATGTATGAACCAAAAGGTGGAATGGAATCCCCAACACACCGCATCCCTTGCAACCCCGGTAAAGATGTCCCTGGTTTAGACAACCAATCATGTTGGAAGTGGGAGGCCTTCAGAAATGTATATAAGCAGTTGCTTTGCCCCTGTTCTGTTAGTTCAATAAAGGTTCTTGCTGTTATCACTGTGTCTTGCCTCATGGGAACCCACCTACACTTCACAAGCTATCCTTTATTTTGCCTGACCTGTCCCATATTTTGCCCAACCAACCACTGCAAATGGAGAGAGCTCTGTTGCCCTCAGGTCCTGCTTGCAAGGTACCCCATGGGAATCTGGTTGGCCACTATGACAGCAAGATGCTGGCGGAGATGGACCTTTGACTTCATCCAGCAGGGCTCTTTTTACATGTATAAGTTGGCGTTGTAGAAAGGGAGGGAAATGATTTAAAAGTTGCTTGTATTTGTAAGAGTGTCAAGCAAAAGATAGCAATGCATAGAGCAGCAGTTACATGCAACCGGTAACGTAAACGGACTGTTAACGGTCTTGCGTGACCGAGAGACATAAAATAAATGGATGTCAGTCTTCCTGCAGGGACCGGAACAGTATACAGATGTGTGCCGAGCTGCAGCGAGAAAAATCTGAGAGTAGGGAGGCTGCTAATTGCAAAGCTTGATTGCAACAGCTAATCAGAGTCATAGGGAAAAGAAGTGTAGGGAATTAATTAGGCAAGGACCTTCAGAACAGCAGCGGGAAGCCTCTCAGTGACCTTTATTTACAGTCAGTTAAACAGAAGTGCAACTCATAATGCCAAGGAGCAAATCACATTATTAATATTGATTGCTTAAAGGAAATGAATAATTTAGAAGTAGTCAGAATAAATATGCAGGAGAAAAAAAATAAGGTGGGGGAAAGCACAGTGCAGTGCCTTTTAAGCATGCATCTATCTCAGAGCTCTGTCCCGAGCTCTGAAACTGAGACTTTTTTCCCCTTTTTTGCCATCACGAAACATAATTAGTTTCATGACCCAGCATGCTTGCCGATTCTGCCGCTAAGAGATGTTTTCTAGCTTGCAAAATGGGGGAAACACACACACCGGTTAACAAAAGAATATAAGGCATTTGCCTACATGTTTTTGGAATGCAACACTTTCATGGAACAGTCAGGGTCATAATTTAGAATAAACGTCCATCATATTATTTTTAATTGTTCATCGTTATTGTTTTATTTCTTACTCACCCTTCACCGGAAGGAGCCATGTCTAGTTACGGCAATTTAAAAATACAAATGGAAAATGGTTTAAAACAAATCTCCTCTGCTTACACTATATATGCTTCCTTACAATAGGTAGTTGCTTATATCAGATTCACTGCAGGCAACAATTTTTTTGCCACTGACAGAAAAGACTAAGGTTTGTATACACATCACATTTTGGGTGGCATTTATTACGAGGTATATTAGCTTTACTCCAGTGAAGTTGCTATATATTTTTCTCTGTTTTGTGCTTTTTTCTCATTTACCAAGCCAGATTGCGTGAGCTGAAAGGAAATGATTTGTGCAAATCTATCCGTCATGTACAGAAACCTGGCCCTGCCTATGTAGCAGGGACATATTGCAATCTGCCCTTTGCTTGTTGCAGGTCCTTCAGTGTGGAAATTGCTTCTCCAGATATCCATCACTCTTTCTCCTTCCCTTTCTTTTAAACAGCACCTGAATCCTTCCATATCCGGCATGGCTTTAACCAAGAACCTACCATTGTTTCTCCTCGAGGTGTGTTCATATTTGTGGTAATTTGTGTGATTTGCTACTAATGAAGAAGAATTGACATGGAGGAGTCCACAGTGTTATGGACTGCAGGTAGACAGAGGCTATGAAAACATTAGCCGCTTAAAACACAGTGAGATCTCCGTGGGTCCCATTGTTAAACCCTTTCTGCTGAATCTTTTATAATGGTCCAATTTTTTAGATCTCCGTTGTTTCCACAGTTCTCGTTACATTGCAAGTATTATTGCAGTCCTGCTAATGATTTTGGGAAGTCTAGAGATTCGTGAGAATCTAGTACTGTTGGAATGTGTTGTGGTATGATTGTAAATTTTAATATTTAAAAGCAAATAAACAAATTTGGGAAAACACACAAACACACACAGTGAGATCATTCCCACCCCACCCGCCACGGCGTTTCAAGCCAAATTTTTACATTGCTGCCCACACCAGAGAGGGTGTGAGGATGTATTCATGCAAAAAGATCCATTGGTGAGTATTAAAATAAAGCTTAAATGTATTCAAACTAAGCTTATATTATGGCTATTATGATTGGACTCTGCTTATTTCAGTGCACTGAAGGCATGGATGAAGTAAACTTGGGTCTGCATAGGTCAATTCTAATATTAGAAATAATACATCATCATGACCACATGCAATACTTTCCCCCTTTATGTAATCATTTGTTTTACATCACAATGTGTGGCATACATCAGTTCAGTTCAAAGTACTCTGGAATGTATAGCATTATCAGATATAAATATTTTAGTTTTAATTTTCCCCGCTGCCACAGATATAATAACTTACAGATGTAGAGAAAAAGAGAGAGATTTGTTTCTTCTATAATTGCCTTTGCTTCAGTCGGCTTTCAGTATTTGCATTTAAGCAGATGCATTTGAAATGTTCAGAGTTCAGGAAAGCCCTTGCTTGGATACGCTTCAGTAAAACTGAAATGCTATAATGCATCAAATTAAGCCTGCATTTCGTATACCCAACAATATTAGTGAAGATACGTTTCCGAGCACAATTCAAAGTGTTGGTGCTGACCTTCAAAGCCCTAAACAGCCTCGACCCAGTATACCTGAAGGAGCGTCTCCACCCCCATAGTCCAGCCCGGACACTGAGGTCCAGCTCCGAGAGCCTTCTGGCGGTTCCCTCACTTCAAGAAGTGAGGTTACAGGGAACCAGGCAGAGGGCCTTCACGGTAGTGGCACCCGCCCTGTGGAACACCCTCCTTTCAGATGTCAAGAAGATAAAGAACTGCACAACTTTTAGAATAGATCTGAAGGCAGCACTGTATTGGGAGGTTTTTAATGTTTAGTGTTTTATATATACTGTAAGCTGCCCAAAGTGGCTGGGGAAACCCAACCAGATGGGTGGGGTATAAATAGTAAAATCATCATCATCGTTATCTTCCTCCTCCTCCTCCTCCTCCTCCTCCTCCTCCTCCTTCTTCTGTAGGCAGACTTGATCATGTAACTGCAATAAATCAGCCTTGTTTGAGTAGTATTATTGCAACACTTCTGATTATCAAGTTGTGCTAAACAAGCATCTTTAAAATATTTGTTGTACTCTATTTGTTTGTGAACAGATTAAATACATGATCCCTATTGATGATAGCCCATAATTGAATTGAAGGTTGTGAAGCTGCCTCTGAGTGTGAGAGCATCGCTTGAGCAGTTTATGAGTATCTACAAGCTGAAGATTAAAATGCATCTTTTATCTTGAGTCTGTGACCAGGAATTGTAATGTATTGAGAGTTACAGAATGCATGCCACACTGTAAACATAAAATGAGTAGTTTCGGCTTCAGAAACCACACTCGGTTGTCTGCTGTAATAAATAAGCACAAATTAGCTGTCTTTTAGGCAGGTTTCTAAAATCTCGTTTAGAGGGGGGTTTTAATTGCTAAGTATTTTTTAATGGACAACCCCATCTGTGAGATCTATATGCATCTAAAGATCCAGTATAGATTCATTTTCGCAAGCTAGGTGTCTGAGCTTTGTCACTGCGGACATGGAGCCTTACCTATGAGCACATTCTATGGGTATGCACTGTCAGTTGGCTAGGGAAAGTGCCATGGATGTGAAATGCTAGATATCTCTTTCTAACTTAAGAGTAATTGCAAATCTCTGACCGTCGGTGTCAATTCTGTGGGGCAGAGGACAGCTCAACACACACACACACACACACACACACACACACAGAGAGAGAGAGAGAGAGAGAGAGAGAGAGAGTATATGGGGACAGGGGTGAGCTCCCCCAATCTTGAGGAGCTGGACACCACTGGGCCTCCCCACAGTGGCAGAGAGCCTCATTGAGTCTATCCCTGGTGGCAGCAGGCCTCCCTGGGCAACTTGGCCTCCTCCCAACACAAGTGATGTCACATGTGTATGTCACACGTGTGACATCACACGCATGTGACGAGCCCCCCCCAACGTCATACGAAACTCGGTGCCTCTGTCTCTGACAAATGTTTACCAAATGTTGCCTTGCGTAGGCAGCTGTCGGTAGTAAACATGAGTGATCCAATAGCAGAACAGAAGAACATTAGCATTGCCAATGTCTTTTTTTGAAAGTTTTTTATTTATACTTTTCAAATTTATACATTTCATTATTACAATCTATTTAACACTTCAAAATCTGACTTCCTTCCCTCTCTTTCTGCGGTTCCTTAAATTTATTTTTTAATATCTTCTGCATATCCAAATTCATTTAACTTACTCATTTAATTATCTACTGTAAATATATACTCTTATAAAACTGCAGGTTATTACAAGAATCCTGCTAATGTTTTTCTCTGTTTACAATTTATCTGTAAATATTCAATAAACCATTTCCATTTATTTATAAAAAGTTTGTTATCTTGATTTCTTATTCTTCCGGTAAGTTTCACCATTTCTGCATATTCCATAAGTTTTTTTATCCATTCTTCCTCTACTGGGAATTCTGCTTCTTTCCGTTTTGAGGGAAGTAACATTCTTGCTGCTGTAGTAGCATACAGTGCTACCTCGGGTTACAAACACCTCGGGTTACAAACACTTCGGGTTACAGACTCCGCTAACCTGGAAGTAGTACCTCGGGTTAAGAACTTTACCTCAGGATGAGAACAGAAATTGCGCGCCAGCAGCGCAGTGGCAGAGGGAGGCCCCATTAGCTAAAGTGGTACCTCAGGTTAAGAATGGTTTCAGGTTAAGAACCAACCTCAGGAATGAATTAAGTATGTAACCAGAGGTACCACTGTACATAAATAAATTTCTATACAATTTAGGTAGTTCCCAAAAGAAAAGCTTCTGGGTGTGTTTTTTTAATAAAAATTATTTTGAACATCCTTTTCAATTCATTATATATCATTTCCCAGTAAGCTTTAACCTTACTACAAGACCACCACATATGATAAAAAGAACATTTGTTTGATTTACTGTATTTTTCGCTCTATAGGGCGCACCGGACTATAGGGCGCACCTAGGGGGTTTTTTTGGGGGGGGGAATAAAGAAAAAAAAATGGCTGTCTTGGCTTCCTCTTTAGCCACGCACAACCTCTCCAGCCGGGAGAGGCTGCGCGTGGCTTTGGCAGAAGCCAAGACAGTGAGCAGGATGGATTCCACTCGCTGTCTTGGTTCCTTTTTAGCCGCAGGGTTGGGGCGGGGGAATGACAATGACCGCTCCCCATATCAAATGGGGGACGCCTTTTGCATGGTTGCGCGCAGCCCCCCGGATCCCAGTGCGGCTCCCGGTGCTGGATACCTGGAGGTCTCTGCCTACCTCAGCCAATCACCCAATCCCACCAGGGGAGACGTTGCCAGGGGATCAGCCAGGTAAGAGGGACCACCCTGCCCACACAACAGAAGGTGAATCTTACCTGCAAAGCATCAGTTGGCTCCAGAGCTTCTCCCACCCTGCCCTCCCTCAGTTAAGCCTTCTTTTGCAGGTTAACCTCTTCTCCACAGTTATGCAGGCGCTGCTACATCATGGTCGTTGTTGAAGGGCCGGAAAGGAATTTCCCTGCATTGGCAGGTTTTGCCTTTCCTGTAGCAAAACGTCACAACTTTGGCGGTTTCAGGCCTTGTGGAGAATCCTTTAGTCTATCTTCCTGAATGGGGAGGAAGCGTGAAGTGGTGACCCATGCCCCCTTGCAGCAGGGATACCAGGGTTCCCCATTAAAGGGGTCTTGAGGGGAGGCATTGGCCATACGTCGAGAGGTTGTCATTGCTCTCCCCTCCAATGGCGCGAAACGGGCTCTCTGCTTGAACATATGTTCTCCAGAGCCAGCCCAATCCCCACACATTCTGGATAACCCTGATGTCTCCCAGATCCCTGGCTGGGGACTGGGAAGGATAAACGCCCAATGCCTGAGGCAAGGTCTCCCTACATCTGAAACTTAATAAAGTTGTGGCCAATTTTAATCCCATAGCACGTTGTCTTGAGTCATTATTCTGCTTGTGGGTCGCCTGGGGTTGGGGAGACTCCGCCTGTCCACGCAATCCCCTTTGTGTGGACACGTGGTTCTCATTTATTTATTCCCTGTTCATTTTCAGAATTTATTTGCTTCTCTTCATTATAAATATGTTGAGGGCAGCTTACAAACAGAGCCGTAAAGTACCAAATAAGTCAACAACAAAATTGTAATAAAACTGATAAAAGCATCATTAAACAGCCAGAAACATGGAGCCCTAAAACTTAAAAGGCTTGGAATTAAAAATATATAGCCATCTGCAACTCAAGATGAAAATACACTGACAGTAGTTGTTGGTGGGGCAGGCAGTACATATTGCGAGACTCATTACCCTTGGTTTCTTTTAACACTACTGTCATTTTCAATAGTAGACACTGGGTTTTTGCATTTTAGGCCGTGATCCTCTAGTACCTGGGATTAAGACCAAATTAAATCAATGGGACATACTTCACAGAAGACATGCATAGACTTGCAGTGTTCAGAAAATTAATATTTCATTCTGCTGCAATCCTATACCTATTGACTTGGGATTCATAGAATCATGGAATTGTAGAGTTGGAAGGTACCCTGTGGGTCACCTGGATTGTAGCCCATTGAGCTCAGTGAAGCACACTTCTGAACAGGCATGTACAGGATTGCTCTGCCCCTGTTCATAAATGAGTAGTGCTTGAAGAATATTAAGGGGAAGCAGGGGGCCACACATACATTTTGCTTCTTAAAAATTGTATTTTCCTTCTCTGTATGTTGTTCATGGAGGAGGATATCAAGGCAAGAAGATCCAGCACCTAAGGAGTTAACCATATCTGTAGGTGTGTTGGACAGAAGGAAATTTTATGACCTCCAATGAAATCACTGTTAGTTTACACCAGCTGAAAATCTGTTGCATATTCATTATGCCATGAACTCTCATCCCACCTAAATTCCTGTTTTATGAATTCCAAGTAAGACTGGGCAAACACTACAAGATAGTTTCTATGAATATTTATTGAAATAAGTAACTATATTTGGTTGCACCGCTGCCTGCTTTGCATTCTACCAGCTTTTCATTACAATCACGAACCTGCTTGCAGGAGTGGAAAGCAAATAGTAAGTTTCCAGTATACGCCAGACATTTTTCATGTTGCTATAATGGGCATGTGGTAGGTGTACTAAACCCATCCCTATTTGCTCATAGGTAGGTAGCCCAGTCTGCTGTTTTCAGTGGCATTTGTATCCCTCATTGTGTCCGCATTATTCCTTTTGTATATTCCAGTACATTTCCAAGCACAATTCAAAGTGTTGGTGCTGGCCTTTCAAGCCCTAAACGGCCTCTGCCCAGTATACCTGAAGGAGCGTCTCCAACCCTATCGTTCAGCCCAGACACTGAGATCCAGCTCCAAGGGCCTTCTGGCAGTTCCCTCACAGCAAGAAGCAAGGTTACAGGGACCAGGCAGAGGGCCTTCTCGGTAGAGGCACCCGTCCTGTGGAATGCCCTCCCATCAGCTGTCAAGGAAATAAACAACTATCTGACTTTTAGAAGACATCTGAAGGCAGTCGTGTTTAGGGAAGTTTTTAATGTTCGATGTTTTATCGTGCTTTTAATGTTCTGTTGGGAGCCACCCAGAGTGGCTGGGGAAACCCAACCAGATAGGTGGGGTATAAATAAATTGTTGTTGTTATTGTTATTGTTGTTGTTGTTATTTCCAATATCTGCGCATGCATAATCCACACAGGAAAAATACGGGCATTGAGAAATACAAGGTTTATCAAAATGATGCAAAACAAATAAAACAGAGGAAACCCTTAGGGCAACTTCAGATATAAGGTTATAACGGAGATGGGGTCTATATGTTTTTATCTACACATATCTACCACCTGAGCATAGGATAGAGGGGCTCACAGCATTAACAGATCTTTCTTCTCCATTTGTCAGAGTTTTAAGCTCCATTAATGCATGACCCTGAAATTTTGGATTCCCATCAAACTAAGATAAAATGTATCCAACTAAGTCATACTCAGAGTAGACACACTGAAAGCAATGGACTTAATTTACTTTATTTTTATTTCAATGGGTTTACCCTGGGTGTGCCTTACTTGATGCAACCCTAAAAATCTAATTTTCTACAGCTCATTAAAATTTTCATTTTCTAGCAATTAGAAATTGTTGACTTCTTCCCATAATGTATGTATGTATATTTATCCACATAAGAACTGATTCCAAATTTTCTTTTCTAGAAAATCACGTTTGTCTCTGACTGAGAACTGCAGGAAATTCCTTGAAGGACATCTCATACTGGAAGAACAAATATAATAACTGCCAGTCCTTTTTCTAGGTTCGAGTTCAATATGCTCTGATAGCTGGTTCCAGCTAAGTGATTTACAAAATCATAATAAACTGCTCTTTCAAAGTCAGTGTAAAATAATAGCTTGGAGCGTCGTGGAGGAGAATGAAGCCAGTGCTTTCAAAATATGTTGAGGGAGGACGAGAGAAGAATTATTTATGTTGAGTGAAAGGCAGCTCTGAGTAAAAGGAGGAACATACAGATAAACACTTCTTGAAATCAGAAGCAGGTTTCAGATGCCAAGGGCCTTCTCACATCCCCTCCCAATTGTGGCAGCCCCCAATGTGCAATTTAGAAAACACTAGAAGCCCCAAAACACATGTGACCCCAACCCATGTCAATGTTACCTCCTGCGATATGGGGCAGCCCCTAGTGTGCAGCTTGTGAAATGTTAGACGCTGCAGACTATTGGAGTTCCAATGATTATTCCTTCCACACCAGTATCATCTCTCCTGCAATGTGGAGCAATTTCTTGACTCTGCTTTTTAACCATGTTGGCATCCTCTTGACCTCAATGGTATCTGCCCTTAGTTGCAGTATACTTTCAAGCTGAGTTTCTACCATTGTGATTTCGAATAACGCCAAGCTTTCTGGAGAGTTCTGACCCCTCTTGATTTTCAATTTCAACTTTTTACCAATCCCCTCATTTTTGAGAAGTTTCCTCTTTTGAAATCAACTGTAAATGTGTTGGCAATTGACAACTTACATATATATTTGATATCTGATTAATTATTGTATTTTAATATTTCGTTGGGAGCTGCTCAGAGTGGCTGGGGAAACCCAGCCAGATGGGTGGGTGTGGCGTTTGCCCTCCAAGGTATGTGACATCATACTGGGTTCATAAGGAAAGGGTTAACTAATTGTAAAATGACTAACCAATGGGAGCCCAAGGGGAGGAGTTAGAGTTAGAGTTGTTAAGAAGTCAGTCTGGAGTTAGAGAAGGACGGAGAGAGGATAAGTCTGTGGGTTGGGCTAGTCTGATGTGAGAGAGTGAGAGAATCTGTTAAGAGGAGTCAGTCAAACAGTTGATATAATCAGTCAGAAGGAATTAGGAAGGTATAGGCTGGTAAAGAAACTAAAGTTAAGAAACTGACAAGAATATTATCTGAGAAACCACAAACTTGTTAACGCTTATAAAATAAACTTGTTTATTTGGTTCAATTTTAATAACTGGACTCAGTGTATATCCGAGAGTAACGGGTTGCGGGCAGTGGGGAAGCGGGCACAGTGGTGGCACAGGGATCAATAGACCGTCAAACATCTGGGGACCCTGTGTGATCGTCACAGTGGGGTATAAAGAAATTATTATTATTATTATTATTATTATTATTATTATTAGGATCTGGATGTTGGTTCAAGAAAACACTTCACACAAAGCACTGGAGATGAAGTCCAGATACCTACAAATTTTATATGTCATGACTGGAACACATATTTAGCCAGTCGGAGGATATTTGAAGTCTGCATTTGCTAGATTGAGAGGAAACCTCTGGCAAACAGGCCTACCAGACTATTTTGGGCAAACCACACCCACCTATATAGGACATCAGGCTCAGAAAACTTCAAACTGCAGCTTGAAACTTCAAGAAACTTCAAGCTAAAATGAATAAAAAATGGGAATATAACTCATTTGAATCAAAATGCCAGCACTTTTTGAATTTGGCACCCTTTTCTGTTGCCTACACAGCGACAAAAGAAAGGTCTGCAATTCACAAAGCTCCAACTTCTTAATGCAAAGGAAAAGTCAGGAATGCACTTAGGCTGCATTCAGACAACATTTTACTCCATTTCCATGACATTTTCCTAGCTGATTATTTCCACATTTTATGTGATCTTTCACAATGTAAACGCCACTAATCTAGCAGAAGGGTAGCACTTCTTTTTGTGATAATTGCTTCCAGAAAAAAATCGGCTGGCAACCCCATTAGTTCAGAAAATCAGGGGAGTTTTGTGCTATCATTTTCCTGTGGATTTCATGTATCACACCTTCTGATAACATTTTGGGAGAGCAGAAACATGCATGCACATAAAGGGTGGCAACATGGGTTTGATGGTGGCTCCTGGTTTTTGAAATCCCTCCACTTTGGGATTCAGAAGACACTGAGACAAACTATATGTGATATTATTCTCACTTTTTAAAAAAGGCAACCACCTTTATTTTAAAGAAAGAGATGCCATTGGCCTCTAATCTGAAAGGCACTCTGCAGGAAAAGCAACCAGCCTTGAATGTTCCTCCATTACCTTCGATTGACATAAAGCCATTTGAAAAGTGGTACTTCATGAGAGATCAAATTGCTTAATGAAGTTCGGTTTGAGTTGGGTTGTTTACACCTTGCCCAGAACCGATAAAAACTAGAGTCTCCTTCCCTGGAAATTGCTTGGAAGCCTCCAGAGATTGAAACAGTGGAATTGCTTCAGAGTCCAATGTTTACCAGTCCCAGAGGGTTTTGAAGCACAAGTCACACATACTTAATGAACACAAGGATGCTTTCGTGTGGTTTAGGCCTCAGCTGATGACAGCGCTTTCACTTGCCTTCCAGCTGCAGAAAAGGGTTCACAGAGATCCCACACTGTAATAAATCGATGGTCAAGTCTACAGTGCAATTCTCAACAAATATTCACTACAACTACATTTAGAGAGGCGAATAAGCAGATCAAAATACATTTTACAGTGATGCTTGGAATTAGATCATTGGAGATATCCCTTCTTCTTCTTCTTCTTCTTCTTCTTCTTCTTCTTCTTCTTCTTCTTCTTCTTCTTCTTCTTCTTCTTCTTCCATCTGATATTTTATTAAAGTTCAAAAAATTCACATATACACTCCAATACATAAGTTTTTCTTTTGCGGACTTCCCATCCTATTCATGATGTTTTTAATTTCTCCCCCTTGTTGCACGCTATCTCCTCTCTCTTCTACCATAACCACCATACAATAATCTCTTAATTCATAGTCCAAATCCTGATCGCGAATTCATCGTACTATAATATTTCCCAAAATAATCCCCCAAAGGCCTCCGCTCTTCCACAAAACAATCTTCATTATGCTCTCTAATTTTTGCTGTTACCTTTGCCCATTCCGCACAGCCCATCGCTTTACTTATCCATTCTTCTAGGTGGGAACTTCTTCCTTCCATTTGTTACATACATAAACAGCTTAATCATCTTTTTGGGGACTTCATTTGCCTAAAAAGAGAGGGGAGAGAGAGAGAGAGAGAGAGAGAGAGAGAGAGAGAGAGATCCCCAGTATGATTTTCTGATTGAGGATGAGTTAAAGATGTTGTTTGCAAGTGTTTATTATTATTATTATTATTATTATTATTATTATTATTATTATTACATTTCCATTGCTTGTTTTTTAAAATGGTTACCCAGCCAGAATCTTAATCAAAACAGATAATGTATCCTGAATGAATTTACTTTTCTTCCTTGGCGGAACATTATATCCTTTTTTTTTTAAAGGAGCAGCTGAAGTATCTAATAATTGCCTCCTCCTGACTTTCTCCCATAGACTGTAAAGGGAGAGCTCTTTGTCCACGCCGGGGCCCAGCTTTTTAATTATATCTTCCCCGTGTTTACATGAACTTTCGTTTCCTTTTCAGCAGGCTCATAGAACAATCCTTGCTGCTGACCCGTACGGACTGGTGAATTTCGCCATAAAGTGAGTATTGATGAGCTGAAAAGTTCAGTGAACAGGAAAATTCTGCAGCTTTTATTGCCAGCGTGACAGGTTACTTTATTACCATGCCTTTCACAGCAATTTAACAGTTACCCTGGTAACGGATTCGGCGAAGTAACGGGATCACAGGCATTAGAGGAGAGGAGAGGCGAGCTACCAGAGAAAACCATCTGCTGGCTGATGTTCCTGGGGCTGTTTTCTCATTGCTTCTCAGCCTGACAGTCACTGTATTTCTATGTAAATGAGGTGGGTTAAACCACAGGCCTGCCCTATTTAGCTCAACTCTGGTGATTTGTCTTTCTAATTCTATTGAAATAATAATCAGGATTTGTTTCTGATTAATTAACTAACCTTTTGGTAAAAAGATTAGATAACGAAATTGCTGCCTATTCAGAGATAATGAGATTTTTATTACTCTGTCAAATTGGGGGACCGGGAGAAGAACATTTATGCTGCCATGTCGGGGGAAGTGGGTAAGGGAGGGAGATCTAAATCTTCCTGTCAGACATTTATTTTCCTCCGCAGATTAAGTGTGTACTTAGTTCAGTGGCAACACATCATCTGCTTTAAAACATTTCTTTTTAAAATGCCAGATAAGGTAGTAAACACACTGGAGACGAGGGTGTGCTTTGGTGCTAATTTGTTTGCGTGTGTGTGGAGGGGAAGTCTCTGAAACGCTTGGAGATTCAGCAAGCTGCCCAGTTCTACGCTGGTGTATTTATGTAAGTAAGACAGTGTGAAGAAAGAGGTGAAATCTCAGCGAGAGCACTGTAAAATAGCCTTTGTAAACACATTGCTTTATACTATGGAGTCTTGCCTCGTGCTTCTGGGAAATTCATTTACCAAATTCATGGGGGGGGGGATGTATGCAAAACCATTACAGTGGTACCTCGGGTTACAGACGCTTCAGGTTACAAACTCTGCTAACCAGGAAGTAGTTGCTCCAGGTTAAGAACTTTGCCCCAGGATAAGAACGGAAATCACGCGCCAGTGGCGCAGTGGCAGTGGGAAGCCCCGTTAGTGAAAGCATGCCTCAGGGTAAGAACCGTTTCAGGTTAAGAATGGACCTCTGGAACGAATTAAGTTCTTAACCCGAGGTACCACTGTAATAGAGTGGGAATTATCTGCCATTCACACACACACACACACACAATGGACCACACATACGTATTAATAAATACAGTGGTACCTCGGGTGAAGTACTTAATTCGTTCCGGAGGTCCGTACTTAACCTGAAACTGTTCTTAACCTGAAGAACACTTTAGCTAATGGGGCCTTCTGTTGCTGCTGCGCTGCTGGAGCACGATTTCTGTTCTCATCCTGAGGTAAAGTCCCTACCAGAGAAGAATGGCAAACTAAGTTGTTGGACTATGCCGAAATGGCAAAACTGACCGGAAAGTTCAGCAACCAAGAAGACCAAAACTTTAATAAAGAATGGGGAAAATTTATAACTCATCTTGGAGACCACTGTAAGCAGATGGAAACATTAGCAGGATTGCAATAGCACATGCAATGTAGCAAATATGATGGACAAAATGGAGTGACATAAAATATGGATTACTGAATAATATGCAGTTGAAAAGGTTGGCAATAGGACCCATGGAGAGGAAGGTAGGAAGTCCAGAGATTCGGAGGTATCTCTAAATATGGATATGTATTGTTATAATTTTATACTTGGAAAACCAAATAAAAAATATTTCAAAAGAAAGAAAAGAAAAGAGAATATTGACAACTGTTATGTTTCTCTTTTTATGGGGACCTTACATTTATTAAAAGGGACGTGGGTGGCGCTGTGTGTTAAACCACAGAGCCTAAGACTTGCCGATCAGAAGATTGGCGGTTCGAATCCCCGCAACGGGGTGAGCTCCCGTTGCTCGGTCCCTGCTCCTGCCAACCTAGCAGTTCAAAAGCACGTCAAAGTGCAAGTAGATAAATAGGTACCACTCTGGCAGGAAGGTAAACGGTGTTTCCGTGCGCTGCTCTGGTTCGCCAGAAGCGGCTTAGTCATACTGGCCACATGACCCAGAAGCTGTACGCCAGCTCCCTCGGCCAATAAAGCGAGATGAGCGCCACAACCCCAGAGTCGGTCACGACTGGACCTAATGGTCAGGGGTCCCTTTACCTTTACCTTTACATTTATTAAATGCTACAACTGATGAGCTAGGCTAGATGCCATTGTGAGTCGTCCAGGGATCCTGCTTTACAAAGAACCAAGCTGTATTTTTTTTTTAAGAAAAGCTGTTTTTGTCTACAAGAAGAAATGTTTCTAAAGGCCAAAATGAATGACCCTTAAATTAAAAATTAAGGAAGCGTTGTTGGGCAGCCTAAATGGAAATCCCAAATTCCACCCCTTCTGGGTTTTTTTTTCTTTAATACAGAGAATGACATCTGTGGTTTTGCACTTTCGTGAAATGACTGCACACTTAACAACAACATTACTTCATTGACACGCCACTCCTTTTGTGCCCAGCGGCAACCCTGTAATTGTTCCCTTCAATTACGACATGACTATTTTAAACCAAAACTCATCTCATCGGCATGCCAGCGTTTTATTTGTTTTACCAACTATATCTATTTCCATTACTGCAAGGCTGATGGTTTGTCTCAAGAGGAAATCAAATCCATTAATTCAGAAATTTCAAGCACGGCTGGCTCTGCTATAAGCAGCATTTCTTATGCTAATAGCAAATGTGCAGAGACTGAAAAGAAAGAATCGACACAGACCTGGACTGGGTTATTTTTATCATAACTTAAGCGTGTGTGTGTGTGTTTAAGGCAAATTTAATTGCACTAGGAAAATGCAAGCGTGGTTATATATAATTCCCTTTGATGGGATCTAGTATGGACCTCTAGCTTGTTCAATGGTGGTTTAAAATCATACCCCTGTCAGGTTTTCCCTTACTTGAGGGTTTTCGCCGGAATGGCGTTCTGGTTATCCAAAGGTACGTCTAGCATAATTGTGTTAAATATAGCTCTGTGATCTCAGCCATTCGCAGTGGTGCTGTCAGGCCAGGACTTTGGGGCAGAAGTCAAGGGCTCCACTCAGCCCTTGTGAGCAAGAGGGTTTCCAAGTGCAATTGGGTTGACATGCTGCCTTTTGAAATCCATCATCACTGAAAAAGCCCCACACCCACTGTAGGCCCAGAGTCTAACATTTCTTAAATGCATCACTGGCCACTTAAAGTGGAATAAAGGGAAATCGAGATATGTTACATTATTATCACAGCAGCCTTTGTTTGTTTGTTTAAAACAAAGCAGAAAAAAATCAGATGATGGTGATTAATTACTATTACTATTACTATTATTATTATTAAAAACATGCAGGATTGGATCCAGACTTGTGGGAGCAGAATTTTCTTGAGCTATGCTCCTCAGGGCAAATTTTCCTTTCTCCACCTCCATCGTTCAGCCCGACACTGAGGTCTCCAGCTCCGAGGGCCTTCTGGCAGTTCCCTCACTGCGAGAAGTGAAGTTACAGGGAACCAGGCAGAGGGCTTTCTCGGTGGTGGCGCCCGCCCTGTGGAACACCCTCCCATCAGATGTCAAGGAAATAAACAACTCTCTGACTTTTAGAAGACATCTGAAGGCAGCTCTGTTTAGGGAAGTTTTTAATGTTTAATTGTTTTATCCCATTATTATTATTATTATTATTATTATTATTATTATTATTATTCTGCTGGGAGCCACCAAGCCAGATGGGTGGGGAATGAATGAATGAATGATGAATGAATGAATATTTCTCTCCAGCCCCCATGCAAAGCTGCTTTGGAGGGCCCTCTGGAAGAGTATGGAAGGTGGTGCTCCAGAAAGAGTTTCTGCTAGATCGGAGTCCCTTACAAAAGGAAAAGGAGCCCTTCCAGTTGCAGAAAGGTATGTCTGGATCCAATGTAGATTCTGAATTTGAGCATAATGGTCCAAAGGGCAAGGAAATGGAAAACAGACCATTGCAAAGCCTTAACCCAATACTGTGTTAAAATAAACATGGGAGTACATAGAGTTGTAGCGTTGGGAGGGACCCTGAGGATCATCTAAGTCCAGCCCCCTTTGATGCAAGAATATGCACCTGCCCCATACAGGGATCAAACCTGCAATCTTGGCAGCAGCAGCAGCATGCTCTAAGCAACTGAGCTATCCAGGGTCATGCGGCGTAAACATATAGTCTAACTGGACACCACACCTGGAGCTCACAGACAATCAAATACATCAAACTGAGGTAGTTAGACTTTTAAGGAAGGTCTGTTAGACTAAGAGCTTGCCTTTCGTCCAGTCTTTCTAGTGTGCCCTTTTTTGCCCTGGAGCTTTCCCCATGAAAACCTCCTCTTTAAAGCACATGCAGAGCAAACAGTAATCCCCAGAAAACCCAAACTGACGTTTGCTCCAATCCAGCTTCAAAGAGTGGGTTTTTCATGGGGCAAAGCTTGCAGGGGAAACTGCTCAGATACAGACACTTTCTGCATGGAAAGAATGTGCAAAAGGTTAAGTGTGAATAAGCCCTAACACTGCAAATAAAATAGTATTTTTACTGAGTCCGAATGGTGTTGGGTTCACCATGTGGCAACCCTACAAACGACACAGAAAATTTCCTGAGCGAGTGTTCAAGAAACTAATGAGTGGGGAGGGAGGGCGAAGCATGGTGTTAAAGTCCTTATCAAATAAAATAATTTGCTGTAATCTCTGCATTTAATTTCAGCGGCAGAAGTGCTGAACGGGTGTTCTATCGAATAAGCAATTCTGTCTCCATTGAAATGGATGGGTCAGCTATTTGCCCAAGAGCTCTGCGGGCACGTTGGGGCACATGCAGAGTTTTGGGTTGGAGCAACCATTTTGTTGTTGTTGTTGTTTAGTCATTTAGTCGTGTCCAACTCTTCGTGACCCCATGAACCAGAGCACGCCAGGCACTTCTGTGTTCCACTGCCTCCCGCAGTTTGGTCAAACTCATGCTGGTAGCTTCGAGAACACTGTCCAACCATCTCGCCCTCTGTCGTCCCCTTCTCCTTGTGCCCTCCATCTTTCCCAACATCAGGGTCTTTTCCAGGGAGTCTTCTCTTCTCATGAGGTGGTCAAAGTATTGGAGCCTCAGCTTCAGGATCTGTCCTTCCAGTGAGCACTCAGGGCTGATTTCCTTCAGAATGGATAGGTTTGATCTTCTTGCAGTCCATGGGACTCTCAAGAGTCTCCTCCAGCACCATAATTCAAAAGCATCAATGCTTCGGAGATCAGCCTTCTTTATGGTCCAGCTCTCACTTCCATACATCACTACTGGGAAAACCATAGCTTTAACTATACGGACCTTTGTTCCCATTTACTGTTCTACAATGCCTCTAGTTCTTCTCATTGCCTCAACACAATGCAGGAAAAACAGAATGGCTGGTTGTGCGTCCCTACTGCATAAGCATAGATATGGCCACGTTAGGCTGAGCAAATCTGAAGGAAATGTAATCTCCCCAAATGCCACTCAAAGCAAACCTGCTCCGCGTACCCTCCCCATCTTGTCTCATTTAATGCACTTGCCTCATTTGGTATCATATGGTTTTGTGTTCAATTAGTTGGCTTAACAAGATAAAGCCAGACACTGACCCAGAAAGAAACAAACCGGGATGCTGCTGAGTCGTCTGTTCCTAGGCGCTGTGACCTGTTTATGTCAATGCAAACTGCAGATATCTCTATCACAAGACGAGAATTGTTTTCTGAGATTTTAGGGGTTTTTTTCGTTCGAAGATATTTTATACATATATATATATTACGCACAGCACACTCTGATCCTCGCCCTTCATTTTCCCTGCAACCCCCTCCCCCTCCAGTGCTGTAAATCAGCCCTCATTGGGAACTCTTCTATACTGACCGCTGATAAGCTGTTGAGAAGCAGACAGGGCTTTTAGGAATTGCTGAACCATGACACTGACCTGCTTAGTGTTTTGTTGTAGGCTATTAAATCCAGGATTGGTGCTTTAAGATGATTCGGCTTTCTTCTTCTCTTGGCCTGGTTAAGCAACTCAACCCCCCAGCTCATTATTTTAGCTGATTAAAAAAAAAAAAGAGGGAGGAAAAAGCTAGGGGATGAGAAACCTGCTGTTTGAGAAGCCTACCTTCAGCCATCAAATTAATGAGACTGTCTCACACCGACATAGTTTATAGGCTTATGCAATTTGACACTAATTTCCCAGCTAAGAAAAGATTTAATAACTGTATGTAGGTGCTTCTGTCTTCTGTTGGCTAGCTAGGTGATTCTTCCATCCAAAAGCAAACATTTAAGCTTTGCGCAAACATGCATTATTTGGTTGAGACTGCATGCAGATCCAGGTGGTTCCCTCCCCCGCCACTACAAAGTATTTTCTGATTCAGAAGCACAGCCTTTGTTAAATGAGGAGTTAAGGCATAAAGTTAGGACAATGTTCGAAAGCACGGAAAGGCAAAACTAAGCATTTCTTCTTCTCAGGAGACCAGACAGTGAGAGGCTTTAACTGCAATAAGAGATTGTGGAAGAAACAGTTCTACAAAGCATCCGTCAAATGCAAACCATTTAATTGCCTGGAATTAAATATGCATAGCTTATTTCTATATTTCCATGTTTCATATGCCTGCTAAGATTCAGATCATAAGGAAGACCAAAGGTCAGTTTTGCAGAGATCTGGATTCCTCTCGTTATGGCTTTTGTGAGGTGTTATACTGGAGTGGTTTGAGTGAATATTGTTTATATACAGTGGTCAGACAAAGAATTGGAAGTTCTTTAACTTCTTAACTTAATTTTTCCCCCTCTCTCTTTTAATCTCTTGTCTATTTCTTCTTCTTAATTTTTTCCCTCTCTCTTTCTATATTTCCTGCTTTCTTCCTTTTCATTTTCTTCTCTCTCTTTTTCTATGTTCTTATTGTATTTAGATCAATGTTTTACTTTGGGACAAAAGAAAAAAGATATTTGATATTAAGTTTTGCATTTCTCTTTATAAATCCTAATAACGTTTATTCAGAATGGGTTCCTCTTGTTACAATCCAGAATGTAATGTTTTAGGATGTTGGTGAGTTGAGGCCATGCGGTTAGTGTACCATATTTACCACAGGGATTTGCCCAGCATATGCAAACTGTCCATGACCTAGTGTAAACCTCGCAACAGAACAAGATGCCCCCTTCTTGTCTCTGATTTGCTTGATAAAGCCAAGTGGAGTGTTTTGTTCCCAGTCACGAAGGAGTCAGACCAGTGTGCACAGGCCCAATTGTACAACTGAAGCTTCACACACTGGTGTCTAAGAGAATATCATGTTGCTCAGTTAGACGGCAAGACCCAACCAGCTGTAAAATATTTACACAATACCTTCGGAGCCCGTTCTCAGATCACTGCACACGGATAATTCCCATTACCATTAATGGAAGTTATACACTGGCAAGAAATTGAAACGGCTCTTTAATTAGGAATAATGGGATTCCAGGCATAGGGAGCTTTTGGAAATCAGTGGGAAACTGCATTTAATTTAAAACACACAATCATTCAAAAGTCAACACACCCAAATACATAGGACATGGAATAAAAATGAAACCTGTATGGCAAGATTTCGGGCTGGCAGCATGTGGTTTTAACTTCTGATGAGAACTTTGTGAGGGCTGTTACATTGCCAGGACACCTGGAAGAAGAGTCAAGACAACCAAATGTGGACAAATGGGTTTTACTTATTAAATATAACAACTTGAGGATCTGCAAAACAAACGAGCTAGTGAGATTCAACCTACATAGCCAAATCAAATTAATTCCAGGCAGAGAAAGAGGGAAGAGCGTATTGGTAAAACCTATTTGGTGTTTTGCAACTTTCCAACTAGTTGCAGGACCTTAGCCAGACCTAGCAGAGTACGCGCAGAATCCACGGAAGCAATTGGCGACTTGGCTGCAGACAGGATAGACGAAGCAGGAACCAGGAACTTGTAGTTAGGTGTTTATTATATACAGTGGACTACTTACAGGAACAGAACACGGATCTTTTGCTAGCTCTCTCTGACACGACTCACAACTCCTACACTGACACAGAACTCTGAACTCAAACACTGAACACCAAACTAACAGTTAGTAGGCCATTAATTATCACTCCCTTGAGAGAGCTTGACCAATCAGGGAGCGGTCTCCATGTCTCTGTTATCACCAGGCAGACTTACTCCTTCAGATCGCCTTCTGGCTGTCTGCCAAACCTTAATTGACTCTGTGTGAGTAGCTGCACGTACACAGTTTCCCAACAGAGAGCGGGGCAGAGAAGGCTTATATAGCCTGTCACCGTGTCTTCCCATTGGGCGAAATTGCCCTCAGGCCATAATGTCCTCCCCTAGGGAGATACCACCTTTCCTGTTCTTCTAGGTGTGGCAAATTCACACACACACACACACACACACACACACACACACTGTATATGGGATGAACGGCAATATCAAAGGCAAAAAGATAGTCTATATATTCCTTAAAAGACACGCCCATGCTATCTAGACCAGGGTTGGAGAATTTCAGGTCTGAGGTACGGATGTGGTCTCTATCTCCATCCCTCCGAACTCCACGCGGCTGATGCCCCTTCTGCAGGCCACACCACCTCTCCCCAGGCCTCACTGTCCTGTTTGACACTTTCCGCAAGGGCTTTTGCCTGGCTGCGACATGCCCTGAAGCTGCCTGCCACTTGCCTGGGTGGTGGAATGATGTGTGCATATAAATCTCTGGTTTTTTCATGGCTAGAGAGTAGCTTACTGTCTCTGGCCACATACACATTTGCCTCTGTCCCCGCCCACTGCCACTTTGTAGCCCAAATATGGTTCCCCATGTGGAAATGGGATGGACTATGGGTTTTATCCGAAGGGTGCCTGGCATTAGTGGAAACCAAATGTTCACTGATTCCCTGCAACCAATGCAGCCTCCTTTGCTCCTTTTCCTGAAAAGCTGTTTTCTGAGGGGTGATGACTCTCTGGAGCAGTATGGGATATGACACTGGGAGCTGCAGTAGTGGGTAGCTTGATACAGTTGATACAACACAGTACACCTTTGACCGCTGCCTTGCATATGCGGGTTATACAGCACTTCTCCTTGAGGAGGGGGGTGAAAACAGTCGATCAAGAGGAACAGAGAAAGGCCTGGTGGGCTGTTTTTGGCCTTGGAACCAGGGCTTTTCTTCAGCCAGAACTTACTGGAACTCAGTTGTAGCACCTCTCAGGTGGGCTCCATTGCCATTAGGTAAAAGGTAAAGGACCCTTGGATGGTTAAGTCCAGCCAAAGGAGACTATGGGGTCTCCTTTAGCGCTCATCTCGCTTTCAAGCCGAGGGAGCCGGTGTTTGTCCACAGACAGCTTTCCGGGTCGTGTGGCCAGTATGACTAAACCGCTTCTGGCGCAACGGAACACCATGACTGAAACCAGAGCACACAGAAACGCTGTTTACCTTTCCGCCACAGCAGTACCTATTTATCTACTTGCACTGGCATGCTTTCGAACTTCTAGGTTGGCAGGAGCTGGGACAGAGCATTGCCATTATAAGAAAACAAGGGAGGTGTTTATGGTGAGTTCTGGCACCTCTTTTTCTAGAAGAATAGCACGGCCTGGGACCTTAGGTTCTCAAACCTCTGCCCTGGGTATTACTTCTAATATAAATGTGCTCCACACATTTCCAGCCTTTCCAGTATACAGGGCAATATACAGTATACAGTATACAGTATACAGGGCAAGTTGTTTTCACACAGAACTTGTCAACCATCACCTATTCCTTCTCTTATCCTAGGTTGCTCTGACAGTGCAATGCTGTATGTGCCTACTCAACAGTGGGCTTGCTCCCAGGGAAATGAGCTTCTGACTTCAGCCTTAGTGCCAATGCAGAGCCTACACAATAACAATTGTCCTCCCTGACAATAGAAAAGAGCAGAAACCGTTGTGCCAATTGGAACATGCTGCCAGCCTTTCCACAAAACAATGAATGATATTGCTAAATGGACATTTTGAAAGCTGAGAGCCCTCGTGATATAGGTTTAAGCTAGAAGTGGTGAGAGCCAGGCTCAAATCTCCACTCAGCTGTGTTGTTTACTGGCTACAGTCAGAGTCCTTGGCCTGTCAGTCTCACTTCCCTCATAGGGCTGTTGTGAAGAAAAAATGGAGGGAAAACCAAGTGTGCTGCCCCAAGATCCATGGGGCAGCGGCATGACATAAATCATGCTTTTTAAAATTACAGTGGTACTTCTACTTACGAACACGATCCATAAGTAGAGTGTCACTACTGCGCATGTGCAAAGCATGCAGATCACTTCTGCGCGTGCACGTGTGGCGAGCCCGGAAGTAAACATTTCCGGGTTTGCCACATTTGTAACCTGAAAAGCCGCAACATGGAGCAAACATAACACGAGGTATAACTGCAGTAGTATAACTATTGCCAGGGTTTTTTTTCAGCTGCAACTCACCAGAACTCAGTTCTGGCACCTCTCAGGTGGGCACCATTGCCATTACAGTGGTACCTCGGGTTAAGTACTTAATTCGTTCCAGAGGTCCGTTCTTAACCTGAAATTGTTCTTAACCTGAAGCACCACTTTAGCTAATGGGGCCTCCTGCTGCCGCTGCGCCGCCACTGAATGATTTCTGTTCTCATCCTGAAGCAAAGTTCTTAACCCGAGGTTATATTTCTGGGTTAGCGGAGTCTGTAACCTGAAGCATATGTAACCTGAAGCGTATGTAACCTGAGGTACCACTGTATAAGAGAAAAAAGGAGGCAGTCATGGTGAATAGCACTGACTATTGCTGTTATTAACTTGGGACAGGGGAAGGGAAAACAGAAAACTAAAAGTGTCTGATGAACAGGAACACTACTACCATTGTATTACCTTTATATAACTGTAAACTTTCCCCCACCTATCTTGAGGTGACCCAAAATCTATGTTATAGCCTTCCTCTCTTTTTTTTCTCTTTCCAAAAGAACAAGGATGACAAGAAAATATAGTGCAAATCCAATTTGAACTTCCTAGACCTATTAATTTGCTGACTAGGTTTGGAGGCTGTCCTAATTACTTCTTAATGTGTTGCAAAAGTCATCAAATCAAAACCCGTTATTACATCTGTTGAGCACGTGAGTGGCTAGATTAAATTTCAAAATCCAAAGGGGATGTGCAAGTATGGATTTCTTGGTGCGTCTCCTTTTATTAGTGTGTGCAATTTACCTTGTCATTAGGGAACTCAAAGCTGACAAACTTCGTTTGTTTTCACATTTTGCAACCATTTTTGACTTTCACTGCAGGTTCCCCCCTCCCACACACAGTCAATGCCAATAATATATTAAAAAATAGAATCTATCTTTAATCCTTCTGTCTGGCTTTACTGAGAGAAGCTTTCATTAGCATTACACTTTTAAATGATCCTTTCCTTGCTTGTAAAAGTGCCTGGTAAGTGAGGATTGCCACGAGCCAAAAATTAATCAGTCCAACACTGAACTGCATGAAAGCAAACTATTAGTACAGTAGTATCATGTTTGCATAGAAGTTATCTTGTGAAGACAAGATTTGGGCTTTAAAACATCTGTGCCTTTGTACTGGAACAATGCTAAAGCATCTGCTTCCACATGTGTCAAATAAAAATAGCTATGTTGTTTTACATTCCTCGAGAATGGGGGGTGGGGAGAGCAGTAAGCGGCCAAGTGACATTATCAAACCACTGCCATAGCATCTGGTTAACCTCTGATGAATCTTTGGTGAATCTCTTTGCACTGACTCAAATAAATGGTCCTGGGTGCTTTTAACACCCTCCCGACATTCAAGAAAACAAATCTCGACCTTCATTTCCAGGGACACGTTTTGGAAGTGTGTATGCCCAGCTTAAACAAATGATCTGCGCAGAGATCCTCTAATATTAATGTTGGACTGTTTGATCTTGTGAATGGATTGCCCTTGTAAACATGACCCCTTCTTGTCAGAAGACAAGTCTCCCATAGTGCTGCTGCAGGCATCTCCCCAAACCTCTATCCCTGATCTTTTGAGGACTTGCCACAAACTGCAGCCTGATATGAGTGTTGACACCCCAGTAACAGATATATTAGAGAGAGAGAGAAGCGAAGACTATAGCAAATAGCATTTAGCATTATAAGAACTAGTGTAGTGTTGCAGTGGTTGGAGTATTGGTCTAGTCAAGGACCTGGGAGACCAGTTTTCAAATCCTCACTCAGCCATGTAGTACATTTCAATCAACCAGTCTCCTTTATTGGCATAAAAGTCCGTCACTTAACACAGTACATGGATCAGAACGCAACACAGTTAGTGAAACATAGTAGGAAATACTTTAGCATAAAACTGTCCAGACATCATGAGGTATCAAAATGGCTCTTAGGACCTATGGTGACATGATTTCATAGTGTCACTCAAAAATCTTGCCACATTCTCTACAACATCATTACAATTGTTCAGCACATAAGACACCCTGGAAGAGCCATAAATGCGATAAATCCCTTCTTTCAATAAGGGGGCCAAATACTTATCATACATTTTTGCATAAAATGGGCAATAAAATAAAGCGTGTGTGGTGGATTCAACCTGTTTTGTGCCACAAGGGCAGTATGGGATTTTTGAGAATCTACCTTGCAAAACTGCAGGCGGTAAGACATTAAATCTTGCAAGGGAAAGAGTTCTGCATAGGTGGGGATCGTAAAGCTGGTGTAAATATGGAGTGTCCTGGCCAAACAAGGCTGGAATTCCCAACCCCAATGGGGAGTGGGTTTTATTGGCTGTGCTGCTAATGGTTTGGAATTCAATCTCTAGGATTCTGCACTTGATTGTCTGGAATGAGTCCAATTTTGGGAGCATAAGCAGCGACTTGAGTGATAGGCCACAGGTTCTCTTTTGCTCTCAATGCATGCTAGCCATTTGGAGTGGTGGGATTCTGCCAGCATGTGGAAAGTTAAAGAAGATGGATTGGACATGAAATGTGGGCAGAGCCAGAATTTATAGCGGTGAGCCACGCTTTGGTTTCCAGCAGCCTTTGTCCAGTTTCCAGACACCTAATGTACGTTCTTAAGCCAGTCACTCAGCCTTACCTACCTCACAGGGTCATTGTGAAAATAAAACAGGAAGAGAACCAAATGCACCAACTTGAACTGCTTGGAGAAAAAGTGAGGTATACAATTTGCTCTCTGAAATACCAATTTGTATAATGCTCTGTTAGATTCTAGATGTAGGTAGCAGAGAGGGCGGATAGAGAAAAAAATCCTCATTTATATCTGTCAGTTAGTTTATCTGTATTTTGGATGCACTTTATAGTCTGCTCATTATATGCTCTGTTTCAGGAATGGGGAATCTCAGGCCTGGGGGCCCTCCAGATCTCTCTGTTGGAACATTGGGTCTCTTCCCAGGCCACAGCCCTCACAGACCCTAAGTGTTTTCTCCTGGTTGAACTATGTCCTTGAACTCTGATATTACCACTTGCATGTCTGAACAGGGGATAGAGACAGGTATGGGAGTCTGTGTAGAAACTAGCCTACTGTACAAAAAGCACATTTTGCCTTCATTGTTCCACCCACTGGGGTGGCCTGGGGTCCTCCTCACCACTGGCATGTGGACTTCGAAAGGTTGTCCAGAAGAAGAGGTGGCAACTTCTCAAGATGATTGAGGAGGCCCAACTCAATGTCCTGACGCCCCACATGCGACGTCGTGAGCAACTAGGGGGTGGAAGTGAACACCCTCTGAACATTGAAGGGGCCCAGCCTCCCCCACAAAAAAAAAAACACCCCCAGGAGCTGGCACCTATCCCCAGAAGTGAGTGTAGTTCTCAGACTGAAAACGGTTCTCCACAGCTCTATTTGAAACATTAAACTCCATTTAAAAGAACAATTTTAGGGACGTGGGTGGCGCTGTGGGTTAAACCACAGAGCCTAGGGCTTGCTGATCAGGTGGTCAACAGTTTGAATCCCCACAACGGGATGAGCTCCCGTTGCTGGGTCCCTGCTCCTGCCAACCTAGCAATTCGAAAGCACCTCAAAGTACAAGTAGATAAATAGGTACCGCTCCAGCGGGAAGGTAAATGGCATTTCCGTGTGCTGCTCTGGTTTGCCAGAAGCAGCTTAGTCATGCTGGCCACATGGCCCGGAATCTTTACGCCGGCTCCCTTGGCCAATGAAGCGAGATGAGCGCCGCAATCCCAGAGTCGGTCACGACTGGACCTAATGGTCAGGAGTCCCTTTACCTTTACCCTAAAAGAACAATAAATTTTTATACCTACTGAAGATCTAGCCCACAGTGTGTCTGTGAATACGGAAAGGAAAAGTGTGTGTTTAAAAGCTAATTTCTTCATTATAACCGTATATTTATTAATGATTGATGGATAACCATCAGACAATGCCTCTCAAGCAGCTACCTTAGATTTATTAAGCTTTGTTCTTCTCCCTCCCCCAATGAACCCAATACCTTCAGCCCCTTCCAGAGTAACTTAGTTCCCTATTAATTTTCAGGTACACCGTGTTCTGCCTTCAAGAAGAACAAATATTGCTCAGCCAATCTCAGTTTGCTAGTATCCGATACTGACTGGAAACATAAACAAACCCATTGTTCCGCTTGCAACTCCTTCTTCGCCTCTGTAACTGGAGTGTAGGAAAATGGCTCTGATTATATCTAGAGGTTGACGCTCAAGGTTTTCTTTTATTAAGCAGCCGTGCTCAGTTAACCACCTTCCTTTTTACAACTTCCCCTTCCATTACACACAGTTAAGCTCCACAAACTGGATCGGCTCAGCATCAAGACTCGGTTACAGTAAATGAAGTGCTGTAAGCTTACATCAGACTAATTAGTCTGAGAGATAAAGGCGGGGGGAGGGGGGTTGGGGGAGGCGGGAGAGGAGGAAAGACTTTTCAGGTTGCTTCGTGAAAGGCAGCTCCCTTAATTAAGCCCACCACTAATTGTTAAATATTTTTAGGCATTAACAGAGCTACGCCGAGTGTAATTAAATTTTGATTTTAGTGGTATTTGCAGGGATTAAAATCACAATCTGCTGAGGCACTGGGGTTAGTTAATATTCACTTCACTGCCACAGCTGTCCTCCATTACATTACAAAGGATGGGGGGAAAGAGACAGCCAAATAGGGTGAAGTAATGAGAAAGCTATTCATTCATTTGAACCACCTCCACACTGTACAGCCTTGTACAAATAGATCTGATCTGCATGATACACAGCTAGGTATTAAGTTGGATTTAATTCGATACTAAAGAAGAAGAAGTAAAATCTAACCCCAAATGCATTTTTTTTCTTTTTATACTTGAACACAATGCAATGCATCAAAAACATTAATGTATCATTGTTGCAGGACTAAATTCAAGTGGCATTTCTCTGCAGGAATCACTACCGAAATCCACCAGGACCATAAACCTATCCCTGCTAAATGGTTATTTGTCTCGGGTGTGCTTGAATGAAACATATACATTTGTAAAATGTGACATTGTATCCTGAAGGGAATATTTACTAGCAAAATCTGTGTTTTAGGTCGCCGTCCTATACCACTTATTAAGGAGTAATCCCCATTTAATGCAATGGGACTTACACCCTTGTGCAAATTAATTGAAACAAACAATGTAGTTTATTGTACATAACTCACATATACATGTACAAAACTCACATATACGTACATTAGTAACGGATATGACCTCCGCTATTTTTAAGCAGCATTTGAACATGGTTTGGCATGGCGTCTACTGGTTTCGAACAGTCACTGTTGATTTTTGGATCCCTGTACCACACTTGAATCAGTGCCTGAATGAACTTCTCCATAGTCGTACAGTCTACAGCACAGAGGCAACTTTTGCATATAACCCACAAATTCTCAATGGGATTTACTTCTGGGGAATTCCCTGGCCAATCAAGTACCTGCATTTGCTGCTCTGTCATGAACTTCTTCACCACTTTCGATGTGTGACAGGGGGCTAGGTCCTGCTGCAATATCCCAGTACTGTCAAGATACCTCTTTTCCAGCTCTGGAATAACTCTCTTTCGTAGAACCTCAATATATTGTGGTGAGCACATCATTCCTGCCTTTGGCTGCAGGCTTCCGACACCATAATGATCAGCTGACGTTTTGTGTTTGTTTTGAGTACAGGAGTACGAGTAAATTAGAAAATATGCTTCGTTTCAATTAATTTGCACAAGACTTGTGCAGAACAGCATTGTTAGCTAGGTTCCTTCCTTCCTTCCTTCCTTCCTTCCTTCCTTCCTTCCTTCCTTCCTTCCTTGCCTGGTTCTCATAGTTAAACCAAACCATGCTAATACACACTGCTGAAATTGCAGGTACTTTGCTCCTTCCCCACCTCTGCTGCTGCGATGCTGCTAGGAGTGAAACCATGGTTTGAATTTGATGCCCAAACCCCAGCTCATGACTTGTGCTTCTCCCTAAAAGCCACCATGACCTGCAACCAAGATTTGTTTGGGGGTTACTGCTTGTGGTTTGTTTGGGTGAAACAACTAGCCCTGGTTCAGGTGCAAAGCTAATCCAAACCATGGTTTCTGGTAGCATAGCAGCAGCAAGACGGGAGGCCTGAAGCACCCATGATTTCAGCAGCACACAACAGCATGTTTCACATTCACCTTTACATAATATTTTAGTTTAGCCATGATTTAAAGTAATGTGTTAACAAGACCATTTGCTGGTCAAAAGTCTACGTGATGGAGAATAGGTCAGGGGTCAGCAAACTTTTTCAGGAGGGGGCCGGTCCACTGTCCCTCAGACCTTGTGGGGGGCTGGACCCACCCTCTCCCGCAAGCACCCCCCTCCCGGAACCCCCCTCCCAAAAGGACCCCCACTGCCACTCACACCGCTGCCGCCTCATCTTCAGCAGTGTCTGCAGCGTCCTCTGCCTCTGCCTCGGCTAGGGGTGCAGAGCCAATGCCGCTGGCCTGGGTGGCAGAGGCAGCCTCCCCGCCCCCACCGCTTCCTCCCACTCGGCTCTTGGCCATATGCGGCCACCTCAGCAGGAAGGAAGAGGCATCGCCCAGAGGCATCCGCGGCTTCGGATTGGCTGCAGGAGCTTCCTGCAGCCAATCCGAAGCCGTGCCAGCATCGTGGAAGTCAGTCCCCATGCGGCAAAGCCTCTGCGGTGTTCCGGTTTAGCGCGGGGAGTGGCTGAGCGGGCGGCAAGGTCCACAAGGTTTGTGGGCCTGCATACCTGAAGGAGCGTCTCCACCCCCATTGTTCAGCCCAGACACTGAGATCCAGCGCCGAGGGCCTTCTGGCGGTTTCCTCATTGCGAGAAGTAAGGTTACAGGGAACCAGACAGAGGGCCTTTTCGGTAGTGGCGCCCACCCTGTGGAACACCCTCCCTTCAGATGTGAAGGAAATAAGTAGCTATCCTATTTTTAAAAGACATCTGAAGGCAGCCCTGTTCAGGGAAGTTTTTAATATTTAACGCTGTATTGTTTTTAATACTTGATTGGGAGCCGCCCAGAGTGGCTGGGGAAACTCAGCCAGATGAGCGGGGTATAAATAATAAATTATTATTATTATTATTATTATTATTATTATTATTATTATTATTATTATTATTATTCAACCCCTGGAATAGACTATACTAGAATATAAAGAATTTATGATGGATGGTAAGATCTATGTAGTTAATCTTGTCATGAGCTCAACCAATGCCCAAATACAGTGGAAAGATTTCCCGTCTAATTTGAAAATCTGCTGAAGATCCTTCCGCAATGTAACCATTTAAAATCTGGGAGAGGACCTCTGTGTCACTCCTGATATCATTGGAGTACAGCTCCTGCAATCCCCAGCCAGCATGGTCAATAGTCAGGGATGACAAGAGGTGTAGTTCAACAACACTGAGATGGCACAATAAGATACTGCGTTAAGCGACGGAGTTTTCTTTTGTCTGTCAATCAATCTGCTGCCCTGCCCATAAAATTCACTGGGAGAACCCAAGTTTGATACAGAGCTTCTTTCCAAAGAAGATACGCTTAAAGAGTAATCTGGTTGTCACGTCCAAAGAAAATTACAAAAATGGCACACCAGTGAAATGCACGACAGATGTGTAGAGAATAGGGACGGGCAAATCTCTCGACAATGGTTTGTCTCAGTTTCTCATGTTTCCCGTCTTATTCTGTTCTCTGTATTTCTGCATCAGTTTGCTTAAAAAAAATAGTCCCTATGAAAATTCATTGGACTATTCTTCTTGTAACCTGTAGTCCAAAACACAGCTATCCTTCAAAACTGAATTTTTGCCGTGCAGATCTCCAGTCAAAAATGGCAAACAGAATAGTTATTTACTATGGTAAAATGTATATAAAAATGCACATATTCATTAAAAACATAGAAAAAATGTATTGTATTATGGGAAATTGCTTTTAAAAGTATATGCACCGGGCAAAATTGCCTTTGAGAATGTATACATTAGGAGAAATGGGCACTAAAAGGCTGATGAATTTTCATGAGGAGATGTGGAAATAAATGTGGAGAACTGAATTGACTGGAGAGAGAGAAAAATTGATTGGAAAACTGAGAAACGGAAAGGGACCAGAATCGACAGATTTGTTCATCTCTAGGCAGTAGTCAAGTTTGGCTCAAGGGACAGCGGGAACTGTATTAGCCGTGAAGTGGAAAGCTTTCAGGCAACTGTGTAGCATCGCCGCAGCTAATAGTAGCTCAGAGAGGAGTTGCTAGGCATCTAGGTTTCCTATTCAGACCTTCTGCTGAAGTGTGGAAATCAGGAGTGTGGAGATCAGGGGAACTGGTGATCAGGATTAGGTCGGTGGTGGCAGCTCTCCTCTCCATGAATTCAGTGTACACATGAAGAGTCCTCAGGAAGAAATGTTAATATGTTGAGGCAGGAATGGCGGTGGTTAACAACAACAACAACATTTACACCCCGCTCATCTGGCTGGGTTTCCCCAGCCACTCTGGGCAGCTCCCAACAGAATAAAAAAGCGATACAATATCCAACATTAAAAACTTCCCTATTACCTTGATAGCAGCTGAAATTGTTCTCTCTACCTCTTCTCTCTAGTGCCTCAAATTCATCCAGTCTTCTTTCTCTTCCCCCTTTCTCTGGCAGAATGTGCCAAGCAGCTTACGAGGAAAAGCTTTGTCTCTTTTATTGATACAACACTTAGCACTTTCTGCCATTATGCTGGACGGTGCCTGAAGGAAACCATCTTGACTGAACGGAGCTGAGGCATAATGTACCAAGTCATTTGCCAGGAAAGAGGATGAACTACTTGCTCACAATTTAGCACATTTTGCCGGAGTCCCAGCCAATAGCTAAGGCGAGAAGCATGGTGGAGAGTTGTACAATGTCATAAAATTCTGCTAGCTTTGTGGGGGGCAGGCAGAGATCGATTTCTGGAGTGGGCTTTCTGTCCCCCACCCCACCCTCAGCACACACTGCTGCCCCTGTGGTGATACCTATGGGACAATGTAAACAACCCACACAATAAAATGGAATAATTGCTATTAATTTGATGATGGCTAGAATAACAAAGAGAGAAACAAAAATGCTTTCTAATGGAAAGAAGTGGCCAGAAAGCAAGGGTGGTCCACGCGATTTTGTTTCCTGGGACAGAAAATCCAAATCCTACCCCCCCCAAAATATAATAATAAATAAAATAACTGTCCACTTATTGCACCTTCATTGTCCTCAGAATTATGCTTGATGAGGCGACTGCCTCAGAGTTATCTCTGACTTTGCTTCAATCCGTAGTTATATCTAAATGTAGACAAGCCGTTGGAAAAATACTGAAGTGGTCAAGGTTCTCTGAGTACCAAATTCCTTCTTCTTACACAAACTGCTCAGGCCAGGGCCGGTCCTATCATTAGGTAGTGTGAGATGACTACCTCATGCAGCAGATACTGTAGGGTGGCGACCTTATATCTAGGGATAGACCAATCTGCCAACTTCAGTTTCCTCCTACCCGCATGCATCTTAAATCCAGTTCTCAACATTTCTACATCAGTTTGTGGGTGTTGTTGTTTTTTTAATATATAAAAAAATCCTCATGAAAATTCGTCAACAGACTAGTAGTTACATATTTCCTTTCATAGTCACATTTCTGTGGGCAATTTCCCCAAGATGCTGTAAGTTTTTCTTTGTGATTTTCATCGGTATGTGCATTTTTATGCATATGCTCCCACAATATACACATTTTTGCACATATTACTTGGCTGGAGAATTGCATTGCAAAATTTGAAAGAGCGTGGATTTTGAAGGAAAGCTGTGTTTCGGTTTGTGTATCGTTCCAGAAAGTGAGAATAAGAATTAAAATGTGAACCAAACAGAAAACCCCATCCTCATCCCTACTCCTAGCTCCTTAGCTAGGAAGATGCAGACACATTGCCACTATAGACGAACGATTCAAGTGCCATGCCAGTTGCCTCCTGCCTGTGGAATAAGAGTAGGGGAAACCATCTTGTCCTTTGCTTCTGGTAGCAAAATATCTTGGGCCAGTTTTGCTTCAAATATTACCTTTGTCCTAGAGCTGCAATGAGTCATTCTAGAGAAAAAAAGGGGAATATTAGCGATGATAATTCACACCAAAGACTATATTACATAAGTAAATGAACAATAAAAATGATACATTGGCCAATAGAAAAGATTAGCGAAATAATGCCAACGCATATTCTGTATTCATTACATTGACTTTCCGGGGTAATTACTTTAACAGTTCTACCTATGATTCACCATGGAGTTTTGGATCATAAATTAGACAGTGCATATTTTACCAAACCTCCTGATCTTAAAGGCTGTTCCAAAAACATGTTAACCTTCTCATGAGCGGTGGAGGAAATCCTTGTCTGAACTTTTGTGGCATCCTAAATCTATTGGATTGTCCAACCTTTGCTCCTTGGTCGTCATTTCAGTTTTCCAAAGGAGATGGAAGGGGATAGTATTCAGAACAAGGTTTAAAAGGCCGCATAATATTACAATAAAAGGTAAAGGTACCCCTCACCATTAGGTCAAGTCGCAGGCAACTCTGGGGTTGCACACTCATCTCGCTCTATAGGCCGAGGGAGGCAACATTTGTCTGCAGACAGTTTTTCCGGGTCATGTGGCCAGCATGACTAAGCTGCTTCTGGCAAACCAGAGCAGTGCACGGAAACACCGTTTACCTTCCCGCCGGAGTGGTACCTATTTATCTATGTGCTTTTGAACTGCTAGGTTGCCAGGAGCTGGGACCGAACAATGTGAACTCACCCCGTCGCAGGGATTCGAACCGCCAACCTTCTGATCGGCAAGCCTTAGGCTCTGTGGTTTAGACCATAGCGCCACCCGCGTCCCAATATTACAATATTAAATATGAGAAAGGAGAGTATATTTTAAGAGCATTCCTTGTGGCTCTTTTTATACTTCATCATGACTATTGCAATGTTATCCATGCTGCCAAATAGTTATTTCACTCCTCTTTTGTGAGCAAATGGTGTTTATGCCATTGGTATTCATAGCTGGCACATAGTGACATTTAACACCTGAAGGACATGCTATGGGGAGACAAGTGGATGTACTCCCATGCCTTACTGTATGTCTCTGCTAATATAGAGTTGAAAACAGGGCATGCTGTGACATCATTGTAATAATATCCCTCGCCCCCAAAGAAAGCTAGTGCATTAAGGTAAATTGCTGCATTACAGCAAATTGGCCGCTGCTCCACCAATTTCAGTTACATCCAATCCAGGGAGTGACACTGGCTGTTAGCCTTCTTCTATTTCAGTATTTTTAAATTGTTTTTATTAAGATGTTCTTGGGTAACAAAAGCACATACAGCATCTGTGCTTTCAGTTCATAGAGTCCTTTCTACAGATCAGTTACATTTGCTGTGAGGCGCTAATGTTAGACAATATGAGGTGGGGGAAGAAGAGAGGTGAGATGGATAGAGCAGGGAGAAAACCTTCCTTCTTTTACATAGTGGGTGACTGGGAGTGGCCACCGACACCACATAGCACCGGTCCTAAAGGATCTTCACTGGCTCCCAGTACGTTTCTGAGCACAATTCAAAGTGTTGGTGCTGACCTTTCAAGCCCTAAATGGCCTCAGCCCAGTATACCTGAAGGAGCGTCTCCACCCCCATCGTTCAGCCCAAACACTGAGGTCCAGCTCCGAGGGCCTTCTGGTGGTTCCCTCAGTGTGAGAGGTGAGGTTACAGGGAACCAGGCAGAGGGACCTCGTCTTTAGAAGTCAGCAGGTTGCGTCAGAAGCCACAACTTCAACTCAGAAATTAGCATTTCATCATCTGGAAAAAGCTTTCCCTTCAAAAGTAACTTCATGGTTGGAAAGAGGTGGAAGTCTGATGATGTGAGGTCAGGAGAATAAAGGGGGTGAGGAAGGATTTCATAGCCAAAGGACCATACTTCAGTTTGAGCAGCATGCGAGTTGTGAACTTGGGCATCATCCTGCAGGAGGCGGACACCTTTGGTCAGCATACCATGCCTCATGATTTTGATGGCCTTCCGCAATTTCTGCAGCAGTGAAGCTTAGTATGTCCTGGTAATTGTGGTACCCTATGCCAGGAAATCTATCATCACTACTCCGCGCTGGTCCGAAAAGACCGTGAGCATGACCTTGCCCATTGACAGCTGGACATGTGCCTACTTTGGAGGTGGTAAGGCAGAGTGCTTCCATTGTTGGGACCGGGATTTAGTCTCTGGGTCATAATGATGAACCCATGTGTCAGAGCTACCCTAGGTCCCAGCTCACAAAGGACCAACGCTGCTTCGTTGTTAAGTATAAAAGTCTTTATTCAAGTTCAGTTTCACTTCCAGAGCCGCAGCGCGCAGCCCCACGTCTAAAGTGTCAGACCACTGATGCTCCGTCTGAGTCTCCTCCCCCTTGACACCAATTTAAGATTCTAGCCTTGCTCCACCTTCTCCGCTGCTCCTTCCTCCTCTGGGTCCGCCTGCCCGCCGGGGTTCCGCCCTTTCTAGCCTCTTCTCCTGCTGATTCCCCTGAGCCTTCTCCCTCCCTCCGGCGGGCTTTAGGAGCTGGTTCCCCATCCGGGTCTCCTGCTGTTCCGCGCGCCTGCACATTTGAACTTGGCGCGCGTGCCCAGCCAGCAGCTTTCCTCCTGACCGTTTCACTGCTGCTGCTGTCACTGCTTCCCCCTTCGGGGGGGCTAGCTGCAACTGACCTCCCCTCCGTTGGAGGCGTGGTCAGCCCTGACTCCCTCTCTGGAGGAGACACTGCCCCTGACACATGTGACTCTTCCCCCCCACTACGCTCTGGTGGGGAAACTGGTCCCGATCCTCCACTGCTGCTTTGGGGTTCCCCTCTGGCTCCTTGTTTCTGGTGCGTCCCCCCTGGGACCCCCCTTGCCCTGACCATCGGCGCCCCCTTCTGGGAATCTTCTGATTCGCTGGAGAAGCTCATGGAATCTCTCGGGCCACTGTCATACTCCCCTACGCTGCCCTCGGATTCTTCCCCTTCGCTCTCCCAATCCTCTCTCCCCAGTGCTCCTGCTCCTGATTCCCTGACACCATGTTTCGTCCTGAGTAATTAGTCTGGCGAAGAAGTCATTATGGTTTTCGTGACACATGGCCAAAAGAGCCCGTGAGCATGTGACTTGTTCCTGCTTCTGGAAAGGCAACAGCAGCCAGGGATCCCCCCGTGCAGACACCTTTCCCATGTGCAAATGGTCATGGATGATTTTTTTCTACAGAGCCCACACTGATTTATTTTGACATCTGCAACTAGTTGGTGAACGGTTATACGGCGATCCTCCAAAATGGTGGCCTTCACTTGCCGGATGGTGTCTTCATCAATGGCAAACTGTGGTTGCCCGGGAATAGGAGCTGTTCCAGAAGTGGGTCAGGGGAAATCTTTAATGAGCGACCCTCATATATATTCTCCTGCATCACTGTATATTTGTGGCATAAAAATATAAGCCACCTTCTTGTTTGGGAGTCTTTCAGGTGCCACAAGGTTCTTTGTTGATCCTGGAAAGTATTGTGATGCAGACACAATAGAGAAACAGCTCAGAGGTGACTACGGTTCCTGGATTCTCTCAGAGTGTTTTGTCTCTCACAGGAGTAGCATGAGTAATGCAAGGTTATTGCAGTAAGCACACATTTCTTATTAGATATCAGAGAAAAATAGGTGTGTAAAATGTGCATGCATCACCACCACCCTTGAGAGCATTGTATCAATGGTGCTGCGTATTCAGAGCAGTAAAATATCTCTCTGCTTTTCGACGGAGGGAGAGTCGGCCAACGCAAAGGGGAAAGTCTTGTAAGTCGAGCCCTGCATACAACAGGCAAAACGACACGCCATCCATTTTGCGACCGTGACATTTTGCTTTAAGTGCTCCCCTCTCTCCCGTCACTGTTTTTAGCAATGGCGTTAAATTACAGTGGCACTCTTTATGGGAATTCGTGCATGCTTCTCGTGAATACCAAGTGCATTCTTTATGAGCGGGGCTGCATTCCAGATGAAAACGGCTACTTTGTGAGTCCGTGTGCGTGTGTGTGCGTGCGTGTGTGCGTGCGTGCGTGCGAGCTTTAACCTTCAAGGCAAGCCGACACATTTCAGACAATTTCGAAGTCCTCTTTTTAATTTGTGCAGCAGATTTAAATAACGCAGGAGATGAGAACCAGGGCTACTCTGAAGCCGAGAGGAACGGGAGTGGGTGGGAAGATTTCGCCGTGAGAGAAAGAGGAATGAAATGAGAGCCAACAGCCGCTCCCCTGGGGCCTGTATTAATCAGCAGACAAATGGTCTATGCTCCTGGCATGTATTCATTCTTCAGCAAGGAGCTGCCAGCGCGAGACTTTCTTCTGGAAATACAGTCCTAGCTCTCCTCCATTCAGACACTGGATGTGGGGGTGGGGGAACCCCAACCCCAGTGAGATACGCTGCTTTGGGAATCCGACACTGCTTTTCGATCTAGTCACAGGGAGGGTGCAAAAGGAACAAATTAGGAATTCACGGCAAAACAGCTTCAATTCTAGCCTGCTTCAGAGGAAGAAAAGGGTGGGGGAAGGAGGCTGGTTCTCCCCACCTCCCTCCTTCTGGTGTTTTAAAACAAAAGCTTTCTTTCTCCCATTCGGACTGAGCAGTGTGATTCCAACACTCATTGCGCTCCTGGAAGCCTCACAGCTATTCTTATGAAAAGAGATCCTACTTCTTAAAGAGGAATATTTGTAGATTTTTGAGAACCTGGTTTACTTTTCAGGAGGGCACAAAAGGCACCAGGCTTCAAATAAATAAATAGACAGCACTGTTTCTTGTGAGGGAAACATGCACATTTAAACAGGGACCAAACCACCATTTTAGTGTCTGTAGGAAGAAGCAGTCCATGACATACGCTCCAACATTTCTCTGATGAAAATAGGGGCACCCTATTCCATTATTATTATTACTATTACTATTACTATTACTATTACTATTACTATTATTATACCCCACACATCTGGCTGGGTTGCCCCAGTCTCTCTGGGTGGCTTCCAACATATATAAAAACATAATAAAACATTCAACATTTTTAATTGTTTTTATTTTTCTGTTTTTTTCTTTTTCTTTTTCTTTTCTTTTTCCTTATTGTGATGTGTTGTTTTGTTTTTGTTTAATATGGTGTTTTCTACTTTTTCTTTTTGTAACCTTTAAAACTTTAATAAATATTACTTTTTTTAAAAAAAACATTCAACATTTAAAAACTTCCCTATACAGAGCTATCTTCAGATGTCTTCTAAAGGTTGTCTAGTTACTTATCTCTTTGGCTTGGGGATCGCATAACTCCATACCCTCCAACATTTATCCAATGAAAATAGGGACGTCCTAAGGAAAAATGGGACATTCGGGGATCAAATCAGAAACCGGGATGGCTGCTGTAAATCCAGGACTGTCCCTGGAAAATAGGGAGGTCTGCACATTAGGAGAATTGGTGTGGGTCTCCCTGCCTCTTAAACTTTTGTGATAGCCCTCTTAACTGCTGTTTTTATAAGGTGATTCTATAAGGAAGGGGGTGATTTTTAGTTACATTTGGCTGAGAGTTTCATTAAGCCCACGCCCAATCTGGACACTGATTGAAAAAGAAAACCCTGCAGAAAATCATGGACACCACCAGTGCTTTTTCCCCCGGGGTGTGTGTATGCAGGTACCCCTAAACATTTTGTGAATCTTTGTACTTTTGTCCATTTACTGTATTTATTTTCCTCGATTTGAACTATAAAATGGTGATTTTCTTGAGTCAAAATGAGAGTACCCCTAAACATTCTTTTTTAGAAAAAAAACATTGTGTGCCACTAATAATTGGCAGTGCCATATTATTAGTGCCATATTATTAAACATGGTACAAATAAGTACTTGGTTTGTACTTGAGCTGTCAAATGGAGTGTACATTGGGACTTAAGAGATACAAAATGCATTTTAGAACCCATCTTTCTATCTGCGTGTAGCAAGAGTCCATTAGAGGGGGGCGGAATGTTTACCTTTTAACCCCCAAAATGAAATCCTCATCTATGTAAAAATTACACCTTATCAAAATACAACCCAACAATTAATTTGCAAAGGAAATTGTCTTCTCTTGTCAGTTAAGTTATTTTAAGAGCATTTTGATGTGAGGGTAACCTCTGTGCATACGCAGAGGTTATGGGCTCTGAAGCATGCTATGTGACATGACGGCTGCCTTTGGGAAATGTTGGAGAACTGCTCCTTTGAAATCTAATCACAGCTCATTTTAGAAGGGAAGTGAGGAAATGGAAATGAGCTAGGAATGTCAACAGTGAGTCAAACATCAGACATTTCACAAGGGGCCTTCTTATGCATAATTAAATTTGATTTATTTATTTCTTTTGTTAATTCAGTTATGCTAATGGATTCACTGATATAGTACCTAGATATTTCTTACATACATATAAGCTGATATATGGCTGTTTGGTAGCATACATTTCTCCTACTCTGTGAATGATTCTGCTATCAATTTGCCATAGGAAAATCCATTTCCTTTCTTTCTGCATGAAAAACACAATGCCTTATCAAAGCATTTCAGAAAGCTATGCTCAATTATAGATGAAGATTTCATCCTCTCAGTGGGTAATGAAAAGTATCTGGACTTCCAGGTTGTCCTATAGGTGATGTGGGGAATCTGTAGTCTAATTTTCTAATATCTGTGTGGCCAGGCAAAAGGGAGAAGAAAGAGTATCTACACCTGACTGATTTCCAGTGAACAAGAAATGTTGAATAGCAATGTCATCCACATCATTTTCCATTTTGAAATGGGTGATAAGTGTACTCAGTGCTGTAAAACATTCAATAATATTACAGAAACCAGCCAGGACCATAACTACATGCTTACATTCCCCAAATATATAAGACAGAAGTAAAAGTGGAGACAAAAATATTGTCATATGGAAGAGATAAAGCTGCTTAACATTATCCCACCAGAATGAATGATATCCCCCCCCCCCAGTATCCCATTCTTCTCTCATTATACAGCCTTAGTGACTATAGCATGTTCTTTTAGAGTCGGGATATAATTATTTCTGGATGTATATAAACTATGAGAGAGGAAGAAGTGGGGAGCATATGCTATAACTGAAAGGTGAGCATGATTTGTCTCCATTTTTTTATACATTTTTTAAAAATATTTTTTCATTATTACAATTTTGAAAACCACATTCACATTGAAATCAACATTCCCCTCATACATATTTTACAATCATTTGCAACTTCCCTTTTTCTCCTTCCCTGATTCCTTTGATTTTCCCACCATCCCTGAATATTCTTATACATGGGTAGGCAAACTAAGGCCTGGGGGCCGGATCCGGCCCAATCGCCTTCTAAATCTGGCCCGCAGATGGTACAGGAATCAGCATGTTTTTACATGAGTAGAATGTGTCCTTTTATTTAAAATGCACCTCTGGATTATTTGTGGGACATAGGAATTCATTCTTTCCCCTCAAAAAAATATAGTCCAGCCCCCCACAAGGTCTGAGGGACAGTGGACTGGCCCCCTGCTGAAAAAGTTTGCTGACCCCTGTTCTTATATATCCATTTAGTTCTCTTTTCCCTTTATTCCACTGCCCTCTTCAACATGGAGAAGCTACAGGTAAAGGACAACTGGGAAGGGGCTATTGTCTTTTTGAGACCTATTCCGTCTGCTCTGACTTTTTGTGAACTTGGAGAAATAGGAAGATGCTGTGGACTGAGATCATTGGATCGTTGTCTGCACTGACTGGTAGAAGTTCTCAGGGGTTTCAGACAAGGAGCATTTCCAGCCTTACCTGGAAAAACTAGGAGTCAAACATATCTCCTTCTGTATACAAAGAAGATGCTGTACCACCAAACCTACATGGAAAGGGCAAGTTGAGGTGCAACAATCTGACTCTTCCACCACAGCCTAATTTACTCCCCAATGGCCAATACTTTGAACATCTGATGCCAAGTTCAGATAGTGCCTTCACTGTGGGTCTGTTCAGTTCAGGCTGGCCAAAAAAGTCAATGCCTACTGAATAAAACTGAAAAAGCTTCTGCGACTTGTTCCTCAGATTGCAGCACAATGCTAAGAACCTTATTGTAGCCATGCATCCAACGAGGATGAATTATTTCCAAAACCAAAATACTTGGCGTCTTGACTACTGTCCCATATTCAAACTGTTCCACATGCCTCATTTATTCCAGACACATCTTCAGGGCCGCTAGAAATGAACGGTGGAGCCCTTCTGTGAATGTCGATTGTGTGGGAGGATTGGCATTTTAAGGTAAACATTGAGACTTTTCATCCATAAGATGCAGCTGCCGCTACAGATGCTGATATAACTTCTGACACTGATAGTGACGAGTGGAGTATAATGTCAGTTCAAGATGAGAGACTGCAGCACGCCGAATAGCAATCCATTGAACACAAGTCCCTCGACACCATGGCAGCTGATTTTCCTCTTTTGGAAGGTGGCTGGCCTTGGTGTCAAATAAATTGTCAGGCAGTGGTGTCAAATAGTAAAAAGTTAAATGAAGGCTAGTTATTAAGGTTCGCCCTATAGGTTAGAGGACCAGCTCCGGACCATATCAGATGCTACAAATTCCCCAAAGACGGAGGTCTAGTAGGCAGAGTTCAGCACAGATGACTAAGATACCAACAGGACACTGCATGGCAATGCACTAGGCAAAACTGAATTCGAGCTGACCTGAAACAGACTTTTTAGTTTCAGATTCACTTTGGTTATATCGCTGAAAAGCACCTTTATTTTTTTGGCGTGCTGTCAGATGCCCCCTTAGTCTTTGTTTATGTCCTGGACTCTACAATGGAAGCATGCAAAAAGCTAATTTTTTTACAAAGAGAACTTTGCAGAGATTTCCATAAGGAGGGCACCACTACTAAAAAGGTCCTGCAAAAGTTGTAAGGACTTACTCAGAGTCAGGTCTATTGTACACAACCATATGAAGTTTTTGGTAAAACTGATGAGCATTTAAAGTCACATGGCATATACGCAAGTGGCTCATGAGGAAGCACAGTTTGATATCAATATACCCCATTTTTCCAAGCCGATCTGTCTCTGATGACCATATTTTTGTTTTATGTGTATTTTGTAGGTGGGGTGGGAGGAATATGGCCATAAACAATAAAAGCCCTTCTGTTTATCAAGGTCCCGACTCTCTCTCCTTGAACTGCTTCTAGTGAATGAAAGACTTAACTTTCCAAGGGTGTTTTTTCATTCAGTAGTTTTTCTCAATTGCTTCAAAACCACCATCATAAATATAATAATCATAAAGTAATGTCCATGTGCCTTCAAAAAGCTGAAAGAAGTTAATTTTCCTTAGGGGTGCTGTGTGTAGTACATGCAACATTAGTCTGCTGTTTTTGATTTATGCAGATGACCACATAAGACTTGAAGACAAAGGAACAGTTGTTGTTTTTTTTAATTTTTAGTTCTGAGACTTTCTTCCCTCCCCAGACACTCTTAGTTTTGAGACTTGCTTCTCTTTTTCTCTCTCTATTCCCCCTCCCAAACTGCTTTTCCTTCTTTTCTTTTTTCTTTTAAAAATCCACATATTTGGGGCAAATAAAAAGCAGCTGAGAGCAGCAAACACGGTTCTTTCTTCTCTGCACTCTCGAGCCTCGACATTGATCAGTGCATCAAATGTTTGGCTGTGGAACAATCATAATGGATTTTGAACTGTGTGCAGTTGGAGAGATTTCTCTTGGGGCACAACCTATTCTGCACCAGCAACCTGCAGCCTTTCAGCAGCATAGCCAGATCAAAGCCCCGAAAGTATTGTTTAAAAAGTGCCCTTGATCAAATAATAGATGGCCACTGCTATTGTTAGTGGAGAAGGTGCTATTTATAGAGAATTTACGCTATGTAAATTCTGCAAGAGATGTTCAAATTTTACTCTGACCGGTATCGGATTGAGCAGAAATGGCAAGTATCTCATGCTAGCAGCTTTATACTTTTAGATTTTAAAAGCAGCATGCTTGCATTTCCATAACGATTGCATGGCTTCCCTCCCTGTCCAAAGATCTATCAATATTGAGTCAGAGTCTAAGCTATAGCAGGGAAAGTCAGAAAATGAGGTCAATCAATTTCCTCCCCGCCCCACAGAGCTTCAACACTGGACTTACTAACAATGCCAGTGAGCATCAAATTCATACATTGTTTTTCCTGCATTTTAAGAACCATGACTACCACCACCCATGGGAAACTGCTTCAATACACCCAAGGGGACTTTAAATTTCTTCTGCTGAACAATAGTTCCTTATGTCACATAGAAAACTATTTTTAAAACTGAGAGGAGCTTTTTAAATGGTTTATCATATAGCCTAGAATCTCTGCTGTCCAAGGCAGAGAGTAAACAGAATTCAATAACAGCATTACTGAAATATTGTAGGCTTACCAAAGTAGCTCTATATACCCAAGTCACTATATTTGTTTGGTGTCCACATCTCATGTGTTATATAAGAGCTCCTCCAGATGACCTGTTTATTGAGCATTCATCCTAACATATCTTTCAGGGAGGTCAGACTCTGCCGAGTCTTTACTGAACATTCGTTCTGAATTTTTTAATTAGAGGCATGGGCATAGCCGAGGGGGGCAGGAGACAGTCTCCCCTGCCCCAGATCAAGTAAAACAATAGAAATACTTAACTAACTGACCAATCACGCTGGTTCTGCCCCCCTAACACAAGTCCTGCCCCCCCAGCAAAGTCCTTCCCCCCAACAAAAAATCTGGCTACGTCCATGAGAAGAGGTTATACGACAATGAACATTCATTCTGAATTCACCCTGAATTCACCGTTCATCATTCAGTGCATTTCCCTAACCACAAAAAAACCCTCTTTTTAAAATATGCCAGGGTGACAGAGCATTTCAATTCACTTGAACTGTGCAAGCCTAAATTTATGGTATGTGTTTGAATCCTTCCTACAATACAGGGACAGTCTGGAGGCACCAAAAGGTTCTTTCCGCAAGGCCTGCAAGATGGAGCTGTTCCGCCAGGCCTTTGGGCAGGATGCAGTTTGACTTACTTTCCTTTGTATAAAACAAGCCCGAAGGAGGCCCCCAACCCACTCACAGGTCCTTGTATGATCAGTGGAAACAGTTGGTCTTGGCAAGTATTAACCACTCTCAATTCCACCCTGACAATTGTCACCTGCCCGGATTTTAACTTGTCTGAATTAATTTTAAGATGTATTTTAATTAATTGATGTCTGTTTTTATGCATATTGTGTTGTTTGTATGATGTTAGCTGCTCTGAGGTCAGTCTCGGCTGGGGAGGGAGGGATACAAATACAATTAGTAGTAGTAGTAGTATCTTGATCCCAGCGTAATCAAAGCAGTTCTTTTTTAAAAATAATTTTTATTGATTTTCCAATAAAAAACATCTAATTAATATATCCAATCATAATACGCCAATTAAAATAAAAAAACTAAAATAAAAAAGTCCAAATTATAATTATTAATTTTTCAGAGCTGAGATGTGGAGATATGCTTCAGAGATCCAGACCATGGGGAGCTCCGTAATCAAAGCAGTTCTTGGGCAAAACGAGTTATCAGCCTGTTCCCTGATGAGCTACAACCACCCACCAAATTACCAGGTGCTGTTTGGCCCAGCCAGTTGAGGCATGGCTGAATCAATGAAACTGTTCCCCAATGCTTGGTTCCTCAGTCTGAGCAACTTGTCACCCAAAGAGCCAAGCAGACTCCCTTGCCTGTTCTTGAAGAAGGCCACCATTGGCTTGCCTTGAGCCATGAAGTCTGCTCCTGCCCTTTGGCACCGACTTGCGCCTGTCCTCGAGTACATCATTTGCCTCTCACCGTAAAAGGTAAAGGACCCCTGGACGGTTAAGTCCAGTCAAAGGCGACTATGGGGTTACGGCGCTCACCTCGCTTTCAGGCTGAGGGAGCCGGCGTTTGTCCACAGACAGCTTTCCGGGTCATGTGGCCAGCATGACTAAACCGCTTCTGACGCAAAGGGACACCGTGACGGAAACCAGAGCGCACGGAAGCACCGTTTACCTTCCCGCCACAGTGGCACATATTTATCTACTGGTGTGCTTTCGAACTGCTAGGTTGGCAGGAACTGAGACAGAGCAATTGGATCTCACCCTGTCATGGGGATTCGTACTGCTGACCTTCTGATCGGGAAGCCCAAGAAGCTCAGTGGTTTAGACCATAGCGCCACCAGCGTCCCTACCTATCTGTATCTGTTCCTATCCATGCATAGGTGGTGTTCATCTTCTTCAGAATTGCAGTGCTTTTGTTAATCTGATCTAGCAGCAAACAAAACTTCACCTTGATAAATTTACACAGGTCTATTCAATGTTATTTTCAATGTAAACTACTTTTTTTTTAGTTTACAACTCTGGGTTGACAGATAAATCATACTAACATTGAAATTTATGTGTTTCCCCCATTTCCCAAAATTGAAAATGAAAAACACACACCCTGCTGGGATTTTAAAATCTCAGGTTGATCAGCACAATCACTGACTCCCCCCCCCCCAAAAAAAATCCCCATACTTTCAAATACTTATAAAAAGCATTTTTGTTGTGAGTGGGACTTGTAAATAAAGAAATCCAGAAGCTGTATATTGAAAGGCTAGTTATTACTAGTTTTTCATTATTAAAGTTATGCCTTTGAGAGTAAGATGCATTATGAAAGGCTATACAGTTTTAGATCTGCTGTAATTGGTATCAAGGAAACAAGGAAACTGACATGGAGTTTATTTTTGTGGACATCAATGGCTTGCTGCCCTGTGTGTTCTATAGTCTACAGTTAACCTTGTCGGGGAGAAGGTGGTGGTTGGAAGAATTATGGTTCTTAATGGCCTCTGAATACAGCTGGCCCAAGCCACTTACTCCCTCGTGGATAACGTGTCTCAGCCTTTTCCAGATGAGAAAATGATAAGGAGCCCCGAAAGATAGAAGGTCACTCTTGGGCAACTGCTGGCAAAACTGCTGCAGAATGAATCACACACTCAAGGTTATTTACACAGGGCTTTTCTCTATAGTGGGTTAAGAAAATCTCATTTTTGGTATCAACTCGCTTTGGCAGCACATATACTAAAAATTGGAATGATACAGAGAAGATTAGCATGGCCCCTGTGCAAGGATGACACGCAAATTCGTGAAGCGTTCCATATTTTTTAAAAGGACGCGGGTGGCGCTGTTGGTTAAACCACAGAGCCTAGGACTTGCCGATCAGAAGGTCGGCGGTTCGAATCCCCGCGACGGGGTGAGCTCCCGTTGCTCGGTCCCTGCTCCTGCCAACCTAGCAGTTCGAAAGCACGTCAAAGTGCAAGTAGATAAATAGGTACCGCTCTGGCGGGAAGGTAAACGGCATTTCCGTGTGCTGCTCTGGTTCGCCAGAAGCGGCTTAGTCATGCTGGCCACATGACCCGGAAGCTGTACGCCGGCTCCCTCAGCCAATAAAGCGATATGAGCACCGCAACCCCAGAGTCGGCCACAACTGGACCTAATGGTCAGGGGTCCCTTTACCCTTTACCTTTTAATGCTGAAGGTGTGGTTTTTCAAAAGGGGCAGGATCAGGTGAGTTAGTTCTTCAGCAGGGCAATAAACAAACTGCTCTGGTCTATAGTTAAATGGACGGAGTGCTGGTTCAAGCCATCTACTTCCTTCCTCCTCCTCTCCTCTTGTTTCATCTGAGGAAAATTAGCAAACCACTCTGAAAACAGATGCTGAAAATGGGAAGCTTCCCATTTCAGGCACATGCCTGCAGAGAAATTTGTTCATTTTTACCAGATGGGGTGGAAAAGGAGGCAGAAAGGGAAGGCAGGAGGTATGTACAGGACAGTGCCTATTCTTCTGGCCAGTTATACTGTGAATGTATGTCCTTTGCACGTTAACCACATATGGACATGTTAGAGCTGCTTTCTACCTATTTTTTTTTTAAATAAAAACCCCCACAGCATTTCATTTTATGAGTTACAGCTGTCTTCTGTTTTTTTATATATATAAAAAATTCTGATCACAGATTCATTTTAGTTTCCTTCATTAAATCCCTTGGTTCTTGTAAAACAAAACATATAAAACTCATTTATAAGTTCCATAGTCTGTAAATAATTTGTTTTCATGACATTCATTTATATGCCACACTTTATTTTTTAAAAAATCCCAGAGCAGTTCAGTCACACAAATACACAACAAAACGTTAAAACAAACCATAAAAACCTATCCAACCTTTAAAAAAGCAGCAAGTAAACAATCTCACAGTCTGTCCTATAAACCAAATTTCCTTGTGCCTTACTTGTTTATTCATTTTGTACAAAGAGAGGGAGAGTGCACCTCATACAAAATGTGTGCAACAAAATTAACAGAAGGAATAAAATATCATTAAAAACAATTGGAGACAACCTCAAGGAGGCCCAAAGGTCTTTAAGGTGTGCCTGGTGAAACTGGAGTGAAGACAATGACTGTTATGGCCCCAGAGTGTGGAAATTCCACAGACAGGGTGCCACAACTGAAAAGGCCCTAAATCAACTCACTGGGCTGCAGCACTCTAAGATTATTTCAATGGCTGACAACTGTATTTGGAGCCTGAACTGTTTAGGGATTTAAAATTCAGTGAGAATACCTTTATATTGGACTAAGAAACTAATAGTCAGCCATTGCGTGTTCAGACCTAGAGACCTCCCCCCTAAATAAACACACATTTGACTCAAATTTTAGTTTTGGTTTTTGGCAGAATTTAGGCCACAACTTATTGATCACAGAAAGTGAGTGGTTGCATAGGCTCTGGTTCGACTAGCTACCTGCACCCTTACCTTGTCCAATGCTTATGGCGAGATGAATTCTCTAGCCTTTGGACTAGTAGAATTCATGCCAAACTCCTGAGTTATGGAATCTCTCCCTCAGATTCCCTAAAACTAGACCAAATCACTGCTCAAAGACTGATCCGCCAAAGACTGGATGACATCGATTTACAGCGAAATTATACGCTGGGGGGAGGTGTTTGTTCGCCCCAGAACATTGGTATCACTTTAACTTACTGCGTTCCATCATACCTTTCCTCCCTTTCGACTGTTGCCCATAGACTGGCCTTCACCAAAGCGAGGTTTAACGTTTTTCCCTCCAATGTCCTGAGACATAGGTTCTCAAAGGGCCAAGCCCCCGCCGTGTGCGAATGTGATAAGGTGACGCCGGAGTCACTCCAGCACATTATGTTCACTTGCCCCTTGTTCAATGTGCCACGGGCAAATTTGTTGGGATCAATCATACAGAAACTAGAGGGTACCCCACCAAAATTCCACCTTGCCCAAATCTTGCAGGACAAGGATACCCACACGACCCTGAAGGTGGCTAGGTTCCTAGTTGCTGTCCTTTCCCAAAAGCGACGCCAAGGAGCACTACAAGCAAATTAAGGCGTAGTATGCCTTTCCATTTTATAGTATTTTATTGTTATAGTGGTGTTTTAGCAATTGTTTTTTTATTTCCCTATGGCACAAGCTGTTATTTAGGTGTTGTTTTTACCTGTATGGGCCTATGGCCGTAATAAAATTTCTCTTCTCTTGCTGGTAGTGCTGACCAAGAGCTCTATCATAGGTCAGCCAAGGGTGAATACCTGAGGTAGGTGGAAAGCCCGGGTACAGACTATGTCCACTCCCCAGATGCTCCCCTGGACTCAGGCACGAGCACAACCCCCTCTCGGGGATTGACCAAGTTGAGTCCCTGGATTCCTTTAAGGGAATACCCTTCACATAGGGATGGCGAGACTGTTCTCCCATCCCCATCACATGAACCAGTGCCTATCCACAACCTTACAAGTTGTGATGATTTGTTACACGGCAGGCGAAACCCAAATGGCTAAGCCAATCAGCCAAGTGGGGAAAATTCCTGCTGTGCCCCTATCCCAACGACAGACGACACACGACGGCATAGCAAGGTCAATCGTACAATGCCCTAAATATAGGGAGAGGTGGGTGAGTATTCTGATGCACGAGCCAAAAGAGGAAGCTCTGGGTCACATGCATAGGTATATATAGGTCCCTTGGCCCATTTAGACAGCTCCCCATTGGCCAGATTAAACCCAACAATGAGGGACCTACCAATCGGGTGTTGTGGCTGTCCAATATACCCACACACAACCAGGAGGTCAGTCTCCAGGTCTCACCACAACACGTGCCCTCTTTTAGGGAGGGCACGCTCCACAGGCAAAGGAGCTGGCGGGTCTCTGGGTGCAATGGTGGCTTCCCTGTGAATCTCGCACACATCAGACTCCTGTCCATGTAGGATAGCCAAGGCAACTTACAAAAATCCGACAACAAATATAATACCATCAAGCCGTTTGCCTTAAAACTCAGAAGCAGGATAGTCGAGTGGAAAACCTGTTGAAATCATTTCAAACTGGAAAAGCTTTCAGGGATAAAACAAGCTCTCCTTTACACAAAAGCAAATTCCACTTCAGCTTAGATACCGTGCTGGAAAAGCAAGCCCTACGGCAACTGATCAGCAACAAAGAGACAAAGACAAAGGCGAGGCGAGAGGAGTCTTAGGCACACGGAACTAGACAATTGGAGAGCAGTGGGAGACAGAAGGATGTGTAATGTGCATACAGCCTGCCTCATTACAGCAGAGTGAAAGGTCATCAAAATCAATTTGCAGCATGATGTACAAAGGTCAATATCAGACTCAGATTTTCTGTGCCCATTGAAAACACAATAAAAACACCAAGAGCTTCCTTTAATAACTGTGATTAGTAAAAGAAAATGACAGTTCATTGAACCATTTATTTAAACATTTGTGCTGCCTCCGTTCTTATTAAAGACATCACAAATAATGAGAATGGCTTTTTTAAAGATTTTCAGTCCTGTACCACTTCCAATTTAATAATGAACCCAGAGCAGCTGAAGGAGGCTACCCAGAATGCAGCAGCTAGACTGGTGACTGGGAGCGGCTGCTGACACCACAGAACACTGGTCCTGAAAGACCTACATTGGCTCCCAGTACATTTCCGAGCACAATTCAAAGTGTTGGTGCTGACCTTTAAAGTCCTAAATGGCCTCAGCCCAGTAGACCTGAAGGAGTGTCTCCACCTCCATCGTTCAGCCCAGACACTGAAGTCCAGCTCTGAGGGGCTTCTGGTGGTTCCCTCACTTCAAGATCTGCCAGGTATACAGATATATATCACACTTTGTAATCCACCATGGGGAGATACTGTATTTTGAACAGGAGCTAATAAAATAGAAATAAATAAATGTAGGCAGAAGCAGAATCATTTCTCCCAATTGACAGCCCTTCAAAACAAAAAGGTGCAATATTCATTCTTTATGAACCATCCATCAATAGTTCAAAGACTGTTTGTGTGATTATTTTATTATGTGGACTAAAGCAGAATTCAGAATGTTGGGGGTAGGAATTGACGTATGGTTAGATTGTTTTATTCTTGTGCAACCTGAACTGACCTAATAATTGTTGCAATCGTTTTAGGATGAGGTGTTGAATGTACAACTCCTATTGGCCAACAGGATACAAAGATACTCCACTAATACCTGAGTTTCAGGAGTACCTGGCAATGAGTACTGATTCTGAAGACTCATGATGTGTGGTGAAGTGGAGGGAGCTGGATTCATCCCTGGAAAATTGGAAACCTGGGACAGTTCCACATGGCTCTGAGTTACCTCTCTAAATAAGAGTGAATTGTTGTTGTTGTTGTTTAGTTGTTTAGTCGTGTCCGACTCTTCGTGACCCCATGGACCAGAGCACGCCAGGCACTCCTGTCTTCCACTGCCTCCCGCAGTTTGGTCAAACTCATGTTGGCAGCTTCGAGAACACTGTCCAACCATCTTGTCCTCTGTCATCCCCTTCTCCTTGTGCCCACCATCTTTCCCAACATCAGGGTCTTTTCCAGGGAGTCTTCTCTTCTCATGAGGTGGCCAAAGTATTGGAGCCTCAGCTTCAGGATCTGTCCATCAAGTGAGCACTCAGGGCTGATTTCCTTAAGGATGGAGAGGTTTGATCTTCTTGCAGTCCATGGGACTCTCAAGAGTCTCCTCCAGCACCACTCCAGTAAACAGTTCTCCCATGCATGCCTCATGGAAACCAATGAGAGTAGCCCTGTTTGTGTATGAAATGCCTGAAGACTTGATCCTAGCTTCATTACTTAACCCCATGCTGACAACTAGGGCCATCATTGGAGGAATGGTTTTGTAGACTGAAGGTTATGTTGGTTGACTGTTTGCAAGGAAGCAACTGACTCATGTTGCTCCTCGCAATCTGTGGAGTTTTGGTGTCTATATTAATGCAAGAGGGAGCCCATCATAATTGTTCATACTTTTTTGAGTACAGGAGGGAAAATACCTGAAGTTCACCAGCTGTTCCACACGTTGTTGGGGCATAACCTAGGTAACTGCACCATTCTCGCTTACAGGAAGAAAATATGCCTCATTTGAAGCACACATTCCCACTTCACAAAGAATCCTGGGAACTGATTTTTTAAAAGGTGCTGGGAATTGTAGCTCAGTGAGGAGTAAACTACGATTCCCGTTATTCTTTGGAGGAAGACGTGTGCTTTAAATGCATGGGGGTGTATGCAACTTAAGTGGAAATTGGCCAGAAAGAAAAAGGATTAAGCAATCTGGCTTCCCGCCCACACAGTACATTTCCAAGCACAATTCAAAGTGTTGGTGCTAACCTTTAAATCCCTAAACAGCCTCGGCCCAGTATACCTGAAGGAGCGTCTCCAACCCCGTTGTTCAGCAAGGACACTGAGGTCCAGCTCCGAGGGCCTTCTGGTGGCTCCCTCACTGCGAGGAGTGAGATTACTGGGAATGAGGCAGAGGGCCTTCTTGGTAGTGGTGCCTGCCCTGTGGAACGCCTTCCCATCAGATGTCAATGAGATAAAGAACTCTACAACATTTAGAAGATATCTGAAGGCAGCCCTGTATTGGGACGTTTTTAATGTTTGACGTTTTATTATGTTTTTGTATATGCTGGAAGCCGCCCAGAGTGGCTGGGGCAACCCAGTCAGATGGGGGGGGGAGGGATAAATAATATTTTTTATTGTTGTTAGTAGCAGTAGTAGCATTAACCAGATGTTCCTCCACTTAAACTTGCAGCCTCCGAGGCTGCTTTTGCTTTGTTTTATAATGGATAAAAGATACACGCAGTTGAATGTGTTTGACTATCTGAACATCACAAAAAAAGGAGGGGCAGGTTATGAGTCTTTACACACTTTTCTTCTACTTGCAGATTTCCGATTAAACCTTTAAATGTACAGAATAAGGGGATTTAATACTTGAAACACATTTCCTATTCTGTTCGCATCCTCCTTGAATGGCTGATGTCATGTACTGGATTACTTACTGGTCTTCCAGTAATGATCTTCCCCAAAAGAGAGTTAATTGTGCTCGCTCAAGATATCTAACAATGTACCCAGTAATTCCAGGGGATTAACTGAGTAAGGAAGGTGAATTTCTTGCTTTCCTGCCAGGAAAATGAAATTTGAGCATGGTTTGCACACCAGATAAAAAATAGGTAGCTTCTGTCTAACGGTTTGCTAAAAAAAATGAAACATATCAATTGGATAAATGAAAGCATTTTAATTATTTTTTTATTAATTCATCTTTTAACAACAATATCAGAAACTTTGTTTTCATTTTTTTCCCTACATGCCAATGAATTTCTTGTGTCCTTGCAGATATATTTTCTGTTTGAAGGTTTTCAGTTTTAGTGCCTCCTTACAGTGTACTCACCTGCTGTTCCAATTACAGTTTTAGCATTATAGTGAGAACGTAATCAAGCCACATTAAATTCAGTAACGGCAGAGCCTTGTTTAGTGCTCCAGAGTGTCACTATTTAGAGCCGGAGACACTGAAAAAAATAACAGGGTGTTCATTTTGTTTTTTTTTTAAAAATGAAATCTTGTAATGCAGTTTCTGTTAGGTACTTTCCATTTTGTTCCTGGAAGGGGATGGGGACAAAATAGTGTTGGATTGTTGAAGCATGAGAACCCTTTGCAGATATCCCACCTTTTTTCCTGACTGAGAATCTGTGAATTGAACAACTTCGGGAAAGTAACAATAGGATCAAGCATCGCTTACAGAAGCAAAAGGAGCCTAATTTGGCCTGTGTGGACATTTTCCCCAAACCACAACCACCTGCCCCACACCTTCTGTCATATGGCAGAAGGCCTTCTCGGTAGTGGCGCCCACCCTGTGGAAAGACCTACCATCAGATGTCAAGGAAATAAACAACTATCTGACTTTTAGAAGACATCTCAAGGCAGCACTGTTTAGGGAAGTTTTTAATGTTCTATTGTGCTTTTAATTTTGTTGGGAGATGCCCAGAGTGGCTGGGGAAACCCAGCCAGATGGGCGGGGTAAAATAAATAAAATAATAATAATAATAATAATAATAATAATAATAATAATAATTTAATGTCAAGTGTGGCACAGGTAAAGACATGGCTGCAAAGGAACTATTGGGTGTTTAAAGTGCACTCCCAATTGTTCCTTGGCAAGTAGGGAGTGGTAAATCTATATAAGTCTCTCAGTGCTTCGTTGTTCAAAACTTAAGTTCAGTTCTCTACATTCCCAAAACAATTTTCAAATAGTCCGTATGAAAATTCCTCAACATTTTAGTGCAAATTTCTGTTAATAAACATTTTTATATGCACTTCCCCCTAATATACATGTTTTATTCAAAGCAGCTTTCCTTAATATAATATGCTTCTGTATATCATATTCACTAATATATGCTTTTTAATGCACGTTTTACCCTAGCATATGCATTTTCATGCAAATGGCTTGGCTGGAGAACTGCAGTACAAAATTCAGAGAAGTGTAAATTTCAAAAAGATGACTGTGTTTTGATTCATACATTGTTTCAGCAAGTTTGTCTCCAAATAGGAACTGTATCGGATTTCTCCCCATCCCAATTGGCAAGCACCAATCAGCTGAAGGGGTCCATTTGGGAGCACAGCTTAGAGTCAAATTGCACCTGCAGATATTTCCCCCCTTCAAACAAACATTGTTTTCCTCTGCAGACCAGCTTGCAGATAGAATTGGCAGTTCACATCACTCAAGATGTAGTTGCAAAAGAAGATGCGGCAACAGCTTTTCCTCTTCCTTTCTTGCCTGATTTTTGCTTGTCCTGTGGCCTCCAGAAAGTTACTCAGAAAAAAATGTGGCCCTCAAATCGAAAGGTCCTCCCCATCTTTCATCTAATATATCATAGACCCTGACTCCTAAAGGACAAAACACTTTTGGCCACCTCAATATTTTTTTTTAGGGGGCAAAGGCCTCCCCGTTGTTCAGGGCAAATGTGGAGCCAGACACAGAGTGTCACACGACGTAATGCATGTGATGTCAGGATGTCCCATCACAACCCTCAATTATTTTTGGAAGATGGCGTCTCTGCAATACATGCATGCATTATGAGGGCATAAACCGTATTTTTTCGTGTATAATAAGCCCCCGTGTATAACACGCCCCCTCAAATATAGAAAATGAGGGGAGATTGCCCATAGTTGTTGAGCTTTTTGGAGGGGGGCACAGTTGTTTAGCTTTTTTTAGGGGAGGGAATGATGAAAATCGCTTACCCACCTGACCTACGCTGCCACTCACACGTGTCGCAAAAGCCACCTATCATCTGTCCCCTCACCGCCAGAAGCAGCCAATCTCCCACCCAACTGCCGCAGCGACAGCCAATCAACACCAGCCCTTGACACAGCCACCAATAACATGACCAATAGCCGCAGACAATTTTCGTCTTGTGGCAGCAACCAATCCCATGCCCCCCCATGCGCTAATCTGTGTATAAGACGACCACCGATTTCCAACATAAATTTGAAAAAACAAACCCTCGTCTTATACACAGAAAAACGCAGAACCTAGTTCAGAAAGAAATCCAGAGCATAGCGGAAGTCTCCTTAGATTTTTATCAAAACAGGGGGATATTGTAGCTTTCCCTCTCATACTTGATGCATCATTTCAGAATGCTAACCGCAGCACAACTTCAATCTTGATCTCTCTCTCTCTCTCTCTCTCTCTCTCTCTCTCTCTTTCTCTCTCTTGTCTGCAGCCCAGTGACATTATAACAAGATCCCATCCAGGCTATAGCCAGAACTAGCCAAAACAAAGCATTCTATAAATATTATGTTAAGGTTTTATATTCTGTTTCCTGTTAAGGACTGCAGCAGCATCCTTGCGGCAGAAGGGTTTAAATTAAAGCTCATTTAGCTGGCCTGCTGCCTTGCGGTAAAGGTCAGCGTGTCACTTCCTGCATCCTGTTTTCTGATCAGTTCAAGCTTTCCTATCAGTTGTTGACATGAAGTCTGCTGATGAATGAGCCCTAAGAGGATCATAAAACAATTTGTAGAGCAAACTGGAAGGAATGTCATACGTCCGCCTTCGCCAACCTGATGCCCTCCAGATATCTGGGACCGTGTCTCCCATCAGCTGTGCTGGCTGGCACAGGTGGAAGTTCTAGTCTAAAGCTGGGCACCAGGTTTGCAAAAGCGGGTCATGTGCCATTCCCTCTAACCATTCCAGCCAGACAATATGCACAAAAGAAGGATGAATTTGATAATAACCACCCTGCACTTCCTAGTCTTCCACAACTGGCCTTTTTCCATCGGGCCAATTCAATGAAAGGAGAAAGGAACCCTATTCACCAGCAAACAGTTATTTAGGTACAATCATTTGTACTTTGTCATAATATAATGGCGAGTGTAAATTTGTCTTTGAAGCATGTTTCATTAACTTCCCCCCTCCCTCTATAGAGTCACATCAAAAGAGTCTATAAATAAGTGATGTGTTCAGTCTGCCAGTTCTTACATGCATACCAATTACCTCTATTGGTTTCAGGGCACGTAGTCAGTACTTTAAACAACTCAGATAATATTGCCAACTGAAATATTCAACATCTCCATCTTGGTATGCTGTCACCAAGCATAGAATGATTATAATTGGTAATCAGTTTCACTGCTGGTAAGTTGAGTGGCATCAAGGATTTTATATCCATGCTTATGTCAAACTCAATTAACATTCTAACACACTGTGTTTCAGAGACACAGACCTAATCTGAGCGAACAACTCATTTATTCTCTCTCTCTCTTTTATGTCAGAAATTCTTCTATTCCACGAAGAGATCTTGAAGTGCAAATACATTTATTAATACAATCACAACTTCTCTCTCTCTTTGGTTTCCAGAAGGAAATGGAAATGAGCTTTATACCTTTATTCCCACTGTAGGCGTTGCGTGCCAATGACAAATGGCAAAGCTGAACCTCTGGGACTTCCAGGAACACAGAATGGTCTTTATACTGGCAACTACAAACTGCTGTACTTGAATACGACTTTCATTGGGAATGGAGGGGAAACGAAAAGTTCATTTCCCCCTTAATAAATGTGAAAGGGTTTTCCCTCTCTATTCAAATAGGTCGACTCCTAATACACAACCCAAAGATTTCCCTTAGATCATAAGCCCATTCTCACCTTAAGCACCCAAGCTCATCCTTCATGTAGCTAATCTTGAACAAACACTATATCAGCCACACCTCAAGGCATACCTCATTATTTATTTTTGGCATTTGTACACATTGCCGTAACACAAAGTTCTCCGGGTGGTTTGCAATGAAAAACAGCAGCAATGTACTGTACATATAAAATGAAACCTTAGAGCATGGAATCAAAGTTCAACAAAATCAATTCAACAAAAAGAGAGGACGCAACACCCCAAGGTTGAAAACACAGCTTTAAAAACTGAGAGGCCCAATACAAAAGGCCTGGATCTTTATCTGGTGATAGGGAAAGATGGTGATAGGGAAACCTGTTCCCTAAGCAGGGTGCCAGTACTGAAAAGGCCCTATCATGGGTGGTTATACACCTTACTTCCAACATTAATTTAGCGGCCCAAGCACTACCATTGCAAGGAGTTGGATGATACTGAGGTTGGTTGATTATTATTTTTTAAGGACAACTTGTGTGGGGGCCTTCAGAGGCCTCACCAAAAAACCCAATTTGCATCACAGCAAGTGCCCATGGGAGCAGTTGATAAACCATATGTGTGCATTTAAGCTTTTAATTAATTAATTAATTTCCAAATGAGCAATTTGATGGCTGCAGATATGGGGGGAATAGATACATCCTGTGGGTCATGGGTTCACCATACCTCCCCCCCAAAAAAACCTGAAGAAAACCTCATAGAGAGGCTTAGTATTATGCCTAATGGATCCAAAAAGTTATCTTGGGCTGCAACAAGGCTTGGCAGACTGCCGTGGCATTGTACGCTCAATAATGTAACAAGATCATTTTGTTTACGGACTTTGTGGGTGGTTTTGTATGAGAAATCTGCACTCCTGTCTATCATCTTCCTTTTAATTTCCCTTTGGTTATTGTTGCCTGAATTAATCAAAAGCCTGGAAAATATTTGTGATCGAAACAATCCTGTGCACAATTTGCAACCCTGATGTTCAGGTTATCTACTCCTGTGCGAAATATTCACAAACTATATGAAATTGGTATGTTGAATTACTTGATTATATCGGTTCTGAATTTGGGGTGGACAGTTCAATTACGGAATTGGCTTTAAAGTAGTTGGCTTGTATGAAATAGCACATGACTGCTGTGGTTCAGCTGTTCTTGAATGCAGGAAGGGGCCAGAGCTCATCTGTAAATGTCCCTGCTCTCCTTAGGCTTTTGACAATATAGCTCTAGTCTTTCTGCAATCCCTGGACACTCAACCCTGATTCTTATTAAGATGATATCTCCACCATCATAGGTTCCCAACTGTAAAATACCTTTGAGTGACTCACTTCAACAATCCACTTTAAGACCAATTCACTTGGAGGTCCATCTTAAGAAGAGAATCTTCTCCTTCAACAAAAATGGGCATATTAGGTCTACCACAGGGGAGAGAAACACCACACACATTCAGCGGCAATGGAACTCAACATAAAGGATACACAAAGGAGAACATGCCCATAAACAAAGCCAACACTCCTTTCAGGACCAAGAACTTGTCTGTTTTGAAACAGACCAGAGATCCTATACAAAGATTCCCTGTAAGAAGAGGATACTGCTGTTGGATTCTTCAACCGTTCCCCTACTAATCCCAGTTCAGACAGCTAAAACCACATATGACTTAAACCCAGAAAGCCATTTTCAAAATAATGCTTTCAGCCAGGTCAATTTTAGCTTCTTCAGCTAATGGCCAGTTGCATTAAGTGGATTTGTAAGTGTGTGCAAAATACAAAGGTACACCAGAACAAACAATATATCCACAGTGTTTATTAGGGTCCTCCGCTTCCTCCCATTCGGCTTTGAAACCAACTTAGTGAAAGAATTCAAAGTCTATCATATGCAATAGCAGGATATAGCCAACCACATAATTAATACTGAGCAGACATTGATTAGAACAAAATCACTTTTTGAACCAAAGGAAGCACTGTGAAGGCAGGAATCATTATAACCAGGCAGTAATATATCTTTGGGGTACAAAATATTTACCAAGCACTAGGAAGCCAGCTATACCAACTTGCTAAGTTAGTGTATGACAGAGACACACACACATCTATGTTTACGATCCCAAGATATCTGCCGATGTTCATATCTCCTATGTTTGATGGATATTTGGGGACCTGCATGCTGCCAGGAAGCATGTTATTAGAAACACTTAAATAAATGCTCACTCTCCTAACAAGTATATTTGAGATGGTTGGCATGTAGCCAACATTGTACATGGGCATTTCCATGTACATTTTCAGTTCTGTTTGAAAGACCAGCATTTGCAAACCTGCTGTTACTAAATACTTCACTCCCTGCAAATAGGTGTGACTGAGGTAATTCACTCCCTGAGTTTGTTTCTAAAGAAAAAAGGAAATGCATTTGAAGAATAACTAACGACCTCCTTATCTCCAGTGTCATCTGTTGGGAGAAAATGCTTCCTGCAGTATCCTCATGTTGCAACCTTTCTCCTCTCTCCTTCAAAATATCCTCAAAACCTCCTCCAGGAACAATATGTCAGAATCCCTTAGTCCTGTCCCTACTGAAAGTGTGCTTAGGTACATGTAACTGAGCTGAGCTTATCGTTCCTCTTCTTCCTCATCCCCATCAACTACCCTTCCCTCTGTTTGCAGGGGCCTGCCGAACGTTGCTGGACTCCAAATCCCATCATCCTCAGCCAGCATGGGGCCAAGGATCAGGGACGATGGGAAATGTAGCCCAGAAAAATCTGGAAGACCGCAGTTCCCTCAACCCTGCTCCCTCGTCTTATTATTGCTTACAGTAAGCAAAAGGCCAGCCTTTTTCTTACGACCTTATGACAATAATGAATGCATCCTAACATGAACAGATGATGCTATCACTCTGTATAAGAGTTCAGTGGTCTTCCAGGCTGCAGTTATCAGAGAAAGAAAAGAGGCATGTTAGTTGAGAGTTGAGGGGCATACAATGTTGTGTGTGGGAAACTGAACTTGGGAAGGTTCAGGACCTTCTGAGCCAGTGTGGTGTAGTGGTTAAGAGCGGTAGACTCGTAATCTGGTGAACCGGGTTCGCGTCTCCGCTCCTCCACATGCAGCTGCTGGGTGACCTTGGGCTAGTCACATTCTTTGAAGTCTCTCAGCCCCACTCACCTAACAGAGTGTTTGTTGTGGGGGAGGAAGGGAAAGGAGAATGTTAGCCGCTTTGAGACTCCTTCGGGTAGTGATAAAGCGGGATATCAAATCCAAACTCTTCTTCTCCTCCTCCTCCTCCTCCTCCTCCTTCTTCTTCTTCTGACTGCATGATGACAGTGAGGTCTCTAGACATCTGGTCCAACTGGCCCTTTCACCTTCTTCCCAGCTTCCCAAACATGGGCTGTCCTGTTGTGCACCCCAGTAAGAGTTGTGGGGACCCCACCCATCATCTAGCATTAAAATATCCCCTCCCTGGAGTGAACACATGGAGCTAGGATATGGAACTATGTATCTGCCCTTCCTGGCCCACACCTATCTGCTCCAGTTTTTAAAAGGTCTCCTCTCACTTCTTCCATGGATGGTTCGATGTCGTTGGCGCCATGCATTTCAGAATTTCAAACATGACCTGTCACGCATTTCCTTTGGGAGTTTTCCTCCCCTGTCAAAACTTCTGGAAAATGATCAGTCTTTATAACTGATGTGGCAATGCCACCGTTTTGAGCCTGCCCTGACTTTGCTGACATAGAAAACAAGTAGGAGAGCAGCATCTCTTTTCAGAAAATAGCTCCATAATCTCTCCCACCTATAATAAAAACAAGCAAATTGACACCCTGCCAGGAGTAGCCAGAGGAGATCTTAGAAGAGAGTTCTTAATGATACTTTTGCCATATTGCACGCCTGTAAATAATTTATTAAGTCAACCATCCCTTTGTTTTAAGCAAACATGAGCATATGCCTTTTGAAATGGGATTCGGGCTCTTTCTTTTTTTTACAGCAGAACACGAGCGTAATATGATACTTGAAAAGAATAATGTCATTGTATATTGATTTTTTGTCTCTCATAATTAACAATGGTTACATCTGTCACTTATCAAGAACCTTTGTTTCCCCCTCTCCTTTATTTTCTCCCTTTTGTTACATGTGCGTCTGTTTGCACGTATCCATGCTAAATTTCCGAGTTTATTGCACGGCTGCAGAAGCTAACAATGCAAATGAAAAAGCCATCAGTTACCCTGCCGTGAAGCTCGCTTCTCGTTTAAGAATAACAGCCTAAAGTGGCAACGCCAAAGACCCTGAAGTCTTAAACTGAACAAGACGGTTTTAACCATGTTCCAGAATAATGTCTGAATTTCTCCTCCAATTATTATCTCCAACTAAAAACTAAGCTGAAATTTCACAGGAAACGTGTTTGGTTGTTGTTGTTTTGGTGAAAATTTGTGAAGTTTTTTTTTTCTTTTTCTCATTCCCTCCTGAAGAGAAAAAAAGCCATCTTGCAAATTTTTGTGCACTTTTGTGTAGTTGTTCACACACACACACACACACACACACACACACACACACATGGCAACCCCCTCTCCTTCCTACCCTCTGTGCCCTGGAGCAATGCTAAACATAGGTGGCCATAGACAACAAAGGCTGGTCCATTTGGACAAATGAGTTACTGCTGCACCAACCTGAGTCTGTCTTCTGCCAATCCCACCTGCCTGCTTAAATTCAATTAAAAGCAATGGAAGGCATGGGGGAAACAGACTTTGCCTGGCACACAAACGAAAACAAAATGGTGTCACTGTCATTCAAGCATGCCTAGAGAGAATTCCATAATTTGGACACTATGGGGAAAGCGGCAACTTTCTACAGTTTTTGTTGTTTAGTCGTTTAGTTGTGTCCGACTCTTCGTGACCCCATGGACCAGAGCACGCCAGGCACTCTTGTCTTCCACTGCCTCCTGCAGTTTGGTCAAACTCATGCTGGTAGCTTCGAGAACACTGTCCAAACATCTCGTCCTCGGTCGTCCCCTTCTCCTTGTGCCCTCCATCTTTCCCAACATCAGGGTCTTTTCCAGGGAGTCTTCTCTTCTCATGAGGTGGCCAAAGTATTGGAGCCTCAGCTTCACGATCTGTCCTTCCAGTGAGCACTCAGGGCTGATTTCCTTAAGAATGGATAGGTTTGATCTTCTTGCAGTCCATGGGACTCTCAAGAGTCTCCTCCAGCACCATAATTCAAAAGCATCAATTCTTCAGCGATCAGCCTTCTTCATGGTCCAGCTCTCACTTCCATACATCACTACTGGGAAAACCATAGCTTTAACTATACAGACCTTTGTTGGCAAGGTGATGTCTCTACTTTTTAAGATGCTGTCTAGGTTTGTCATTGCTTTCTCCCAAGAAGTAGGTGTCTTTTAATTTTGTGGCTGCTGTCACCATCTGCAGTGATCATGGAGCCCAAGAAAGTAAAATCTATCACTGCCTCCATTTCTTCCCCTTTTATTTGCCAGGAGGTGATGGGACCAGTGGCCATGATCTTCGTTTTTTTGATGTTGAGCTTCAGACCATATTTTGCGCTCTCCTCTTTCACCCTCATTTAAAAGGTTCTTTAATTCCTCCTCACTTTCTGCCATCGAGGTTGTGTCATCTGCATATCTGAGGTTGTTGTACCACTCACTTAATCTCTAAAAGCAGCTTTGTCCGGAGAACAAGTTTCCACAAAAAAAATTCTGTTTTCCTTTACCATCAATGACAGTTTTCAACCTGGTGATGCAAGATGAAGACTAATATCAATGATTATAATGGGGAAATTGCTCCCTCATTCAAGATGTTGGCTTCCAGATGGTGCTGAACTACAACTCCCATCACCTCTGACCCCTGGCCCTGTAGTTTCACAACACCTGTGGGGCACCATGTTGGCTACTCCAGTTTCAGATATATGGCTGCCTATACAGTGAGTGAACAGGCAGCCACAAGAAATTAGCAAACAGGAGTGAGAAGGTTTGTATGTGGGCAGAAAATGTTTGCCACCAAGCTTATGCAATTACTAGCTTCTTAGTATTCAATTCGTAGAGTAATTTTGTTCTTCCCATCGCCCTGTGATTATAAAGTATGGATATGTATGAAAAGCATTCTTATCTCTAGCCGTGTTTTATTTGCTTTCCCTGCAGCCTGAAAAATAATGTTCTCAACAGGAAAAAAAAGCCCTTCTTAATCCTATTTACTAAATCTGACTTGAATATAGAAACCCATTTTAATGCAAAAATATTTCACCTTCTGTTTTCTCACACTATCAATTTCCTCTCCAGATCTCATTAAATTCTGTGCATATCTTTCGGCCGAAAATCTTAAAACAAAGGACGTGTGTTGATTAAGAACAAATCGCACACTTGAAAGCTCAGATGAAAAGCCTGTTAAAACTTTAACCGTAGCAGGTAAAGAACATGTGTAAATCAAGTTTTTAAAAGCAAATCCACAGAGAACCTTTACATTGCTCCCCAAGATTAGAATAAAAATATTCCCCGCTACACAATTTGTTCCAAATCATTCAGTCTGAGTTTCCACAAAGCAGAAAATACAAAAGATTTGCATGTGAACAGTGGGGAAAGCAAGCTTTTCAGATCTTTTGAGTTTGGGGGTCACAGCTCTTGCGACACATGTTACTGTGAAAGCTCCCTGCCTTTCAGAGGCAGATTTAAGGACAAACACCAAACAGATGTTCTGGGCGCCATTATGATCTAGTAAATAAAATGAAATGCATAAGCACACTTTATTGGTCCAGATAATGTTACTGAAAGGTTATAGCCTTCTTCTTTTTCACATTTTGCAGTGGGTTATGAGCTATGTAGGAGACATTTCTTGTATGGGAATTAGACTTTTATGGTCTGACAAACCACTCAAAAAGGTCTTTTATGCTATTTGTTTTTAAATTGTTATAGTTAGCTTGTGCCAGCTTTATCACACTGTCCTGATGCTCCCGTCGTCTGCGGATGTATCAAAGGCTAATCCCAGGCAATTGTTTCTCCTTCCTATATATGATAGTGTAATGCCGCATAAGGGGGAAACATTCTCGTTCTAGGAATGACTAAAGAAGCAATTTGAACACGGATATAGCTCCACATCAGCTATAAATATTTAGGCGTGCAAAGAAAACCTATTTATGTAACAGCTGAAACCATAATTAATGTTAAGGTCAGGCATTTAAACTTACAAGTTCTCCACTGCGCATGATGGGAAGAGTCGGGGCATGGCTGTTAACCCCAAAACATGCATTTTTGGGTGCCGTGCCTGATAAGTGCATTATGGGGGGGGGACTACGGTGCGAAATAGCGTGAGATGATGGCAACCAAGATGGCCACCATGCTCTTGCGATAAAAAACAAGAAGGTGTCGTCTGGGAACAAGGCATCCCAGATTTGGGCCTCAAATTGTTGGAGAGTATGCTACGATGGGGGACGCGGGTGGTGCTGTGGGTTAAACCACAGAGCCTAGGACTTGCCGATCAGAAGGTCGGCGGTTCGAATCCCCAGGACAGGGTGAGCTCCTGTTGCTTGGTCCCTGCTCCTGCCAACCTAGCAGTTCAAAAGCACGTCAAAGTGCAAGTAGATAAATAGGTTCCGGCGGGAAGGTAAACGGCGTTTCCGTGCGCTCCTCTGGTCCGCCAGAAGCAGCTTACTCATGCTGGCCACATGACCGGCTGTACACCGGCTCCCTCGGCCAGTAAAGCGAGATGAGCACCGCAACCCCAGCGTCGTCCACGACTGGACCTAATGGTCCGGGGTCCCTTTACCTTTACCTTTATGCTATGATGAGCTGGGAATCAGGAACTGTGGAGAAAGCCAATAGCCTGGATTAATGGATGGATTTTATCCATGTTCTCCCTGGTTGCCATATTTAGCCGAAGGGCCTTTTAGCTCAGGTCAGACCATTTTCCTCCTTTTCTTGCAACCTGCAGTTTGTGGTTCTTGTTTATTTGTGCTCCCCCACCCCACCCCAGTAAACCTTATTTCCCTTCATGATGGAAACTTGATTTACCTAAGTTGATATAAAAAGTATCATTTTCCTTCTCCATAGCAGTAGGTTTTCTGGAATGCCCACTTTTCAACATTTACTGTTCTCCGATTATTCTAATGGTTGACAGTCAAAGAATGCAAAGAAGTTCCAATAATCTTCCCAGTTCCAGAAGACAAATGATATTAATCAATGACTCACTATCGACTTGGCATTTATTTGGTATTTGCTAACCTCAACTTTAGTTGGTTATTTAAAAATAAATAAATCACATAATAATGATGTGCTCTTCTTAAGGCCAGATGTAATGAATGGCTTTATTCCACACAAACACAGCCAACTGCTGCTTGCCATTATGGCCGTTGTGGGAGATCTACAGCGTCCTTAATTTTGTTTTATTTCATACAGAATATCAGATCAAATCTTTATGAAAAGATTTACAATATTAATAACCTCAGGCTGTTTTGAATCAGTTTGTCTTTAAGACAACTACACTGAGATGGTTATTTTTTTATGTATCTGAATGCAAGCCACTGGAAAAAAATATAGTTCTGTGCATCTAGACTTTAAGAATGCTCTCCAGAGGGCTTACAGTATCTCAAGTTAACGGGGAACTCTAAGAATAGTATCCAAAGTGTTGTTATCCCCACTACCAAAGTATCAGATTCAATGTTCTGCAGCTTTTCTCTTTATTAAGGCTAAATCCTACAGGCTCATGTTTTGAGGCTGCAGTAGCTCAACAGAGGAAAGAAACGTCAAATGCAAACAGCAAGACTTCAGAAGAACCTAACTGCAACTTTCCCAGTGACAAGAGTACCACCAGGCAGAAAGATGAAAGACAGATGGCAACAGAAAGGTGATAAAGTCACCACGACTCATCCAGAAAGTGGAAAGGTGATATAGGACAATGCAACCCCCTGTTAATCATTACCAGGGGCAAAGCTGACTTCTTATGTCACTAAGAACATATTTAACTTGAAAGTGGCATGCTTCGTGGGGGGGGGGGGAAAGCAGTGCTTTTTTCCTGGGGGGACGCATGCTCCTAAACATTTTGTGAATCTAACGGGAGAAGAAACTATATATTATTATTATTATTATTAGTTTCTTCTCTAGCTCGGTGAATCGTCAGTTCCATTGATACCCCTGATGGTGGTCTCATTCCCTGTCACGGTGTTTCCTGAGTCTCAGACGAAAGAAAGCGTTTAATGCATGGGTAGGCAAACTAAGACCCGGGGGCCAGATCTGGCCCAATCGGCTTCTAAATCCGGCCTGCGTGGTCTGGGAATCAGCGTGTTTTTACATGAGTAGAGTGTGTCCTTTTATTTAAAATGCATCTCTGGGTTATTTGTGGGGCATAGGAATTCATTCATTCCCCCCCCAAAAAAACATATAGTCCAGTTCCCCTACAAGGTCTGAGGGACAGTGGACCAGCCCCCTGCTGAAAAATTTGCTGACCCCTGGTTTAATGTGTGAAGTAGGAGTTGGAATCCAGCATGGTGATTGATCAGTTTTCTTGTTACTACCTCCGATGGCGGCTTCATTTCCTTTCCCAGAGTTTCCTGAGTCTCAGATGGAAGTGAGCGTTTAATGTGTGAAGCAGTGTGGAATGTGGCTGTGTGGTGTTTTACTGATGAAAGTTTGGCCTCACTGAGGGGCAGTATTTCAATATGAGTAATGCATGTTCTTTGTAGTTTTGTCCATATACTGTATTTATTTTTCCCGATTTAACTATAAAATGGTGGTTTTCTTGAGTCAAAATGAGAGTACCCCTAAACATTTTGTTTTAGGAAAAAAGCACTAGAGAAAAGTATTTGTTTCTGGCTCACCTGCAGCAAAATGAGGTCCTGAGATAATGTAGTAGACTGTACCACAACAGGTTGTGGAAAGGGGTCTTTGACAACATACTCCTACTTTTAAATATGGATATTTAAAATCATGGAAGTTTCCTAAACTGTATCATCTACAATATATCCAGTTCATATTGTGCATATGGTTTATCTTTATATCACCATGAGTTCTTTTTAAAAAAAATCATTATACAAAGGTATTACAGTGCAATTTGGTGCTTATTTGGAAGAAAACTGCATTTTATTAGTTTGTGTTTATTTAGTACTCATATTGTCACACAGGAAGCTACATGTCTGAGTGGTGATTTGAACCCGACTCTCCTTGGCGTTACTCCAACTCTCTAATCACTGCACCAGATTCAGTGGGGTTTGTTCCATAGTCAATGCGCTTAGGATTGCAGCCCTAGGATGCTGTAAACAGCTCATTGAGATATCACAAATGGGTTATTGGCAACAGGTTTTTTAAAAACTATAAAACTTCTTTAAATTAATAAAAAAATCAATGGCTTTGTTATACATCATTTAATATTAACAGGAAAAGAATTAATAATCACAGATTGAAATGGGGAGGGGAAATGGGCAGAGAATTGTTGCAGATATTCCAGAGAATATTAGAATGCATGCCATTTGTATACACTTATCCTTCTGCATAGGGGATGCGGGTGGTGCTGTGGGTTAAACCACAGAGCCTAGGACTTGCCGATCAGAAGGTCAGCGGTTCGAATCCCTGCAATGGGGTGAGCTCCCATTGCTCGGTTCCAGCTCCTGCCAACCTAGCAGTTCGAAAGCACGTCAAAAGTGCAAGTAGATAAATAGATACCGCTCCAGCGGGAAGGTAAATGGCATTTCCGTGCACTGCTCTGGTTCGCCAGAAGCGGCTTAGTCATGCTGGCCACATGACCCAGAAGCTGTACGCCGGCTCCCTCAGCCAATAAAGCGAGATGAGCGCCACAACCTCAGAGTCGGCCACGACTGGACCTAATGGTCAGGGGTCCCTTTACCTTTACCTTTATCCTTCTGCATAAATCTGATGGTTAGCTTTAGAATGATTTCTTATTAGATTACCTCTAAGACTGCTTGCCGATTATGTGTATATTTTGGTTTATTATGCCAATAAGCAAAAAAATTATACCAAGGTTTAGTGAGTCTTTGTGCTTGTCTGAAATTTCTAACCCATGTTATTTTATACCACAAGAACAAGACCTTGACTCTGTATATGTCACAATTTATGCGTTGGCAAATAAGATCAGAAAGCATAACATTAGACTTGGGGGCCTGAATGAGAACCTCAAAGGAGAGGATATAAAAGTTTGTCTGACTGAATAATTTGTTGGCTGTGTGGGAACAGATGTAGGGGTAGAAATTCTAATTGATACGACATTCAGGATTAACAGTACATATGCAAATAAAACAAGTCCCCTAGAGACATACTAATTAAATTTATGGATTGGGCCTCTACAAGCAAAGTGTTAGAATCATTCACAGAGCAGCCTAAAGTGGAGTTGGATAGAGGAGACTGTATTTTAACTGGGGTTTCTCTTACAACGTTTAGGAAAAGGAAGGAGATTATTTCTTTGACAACGTGCCTACGTTGGAGGGCATCTGATATATAAGGATTCCTTTTAAGCTAACTGAGGAGTCCTAAGATTTCTTTAAAAATTGGGGAAGACCCTAGAACTTGAAATCACATGAGGAAGTTGCGGAGGAAATCAACAGCGTCCACAGAGATGGAAAGACTTTACCTGCATTAACTGCAGAATAGGAATCACAGCTAGAGCAGAAAATGCCATTCCAAATAAAGTCTATATGCATGTGCATATCTATCTGTCTGCCCGCCTGTCTGTGTGTTTCTATGTAAGGGCTAAAATACCCTCCCACTTATTTGATTATGTTGCTTTTCACTCTTCTCTTTTCTTCTTTTTCATAATAAAGGACTGCTCCCATTTGCCACATTGATTTATGCTTAAAAAATAGAGATATAGGGGAATCTGGGCAAAAATAAATATGACTTTAAATATGAATGGCCCGAACAGTCCTTTTAAAAGGTACAGGCAAAATAAAACTATACTTCATAATAATCCGGATATTTCTCTCTCTCCGAGAAACAAATATCTCAAAGAGAGATGAATGGTTTGATGGAAATATTAATGTATAAAGCTGTTTCTATACCACTCTTAAAATATCAGGGTGGTGTTCAACAACACAAAAACGTTTTTTAAACTCATGAAAAGCAGTACAGTGGTACCTCGGGTTAAGTACTTAATTCGTTCTGGAGGTCCGTACTTAACCTGAAACTGTTCTTAACCTGAAGCACCACTTTAGCTAATGGGCCTCCTGCTGCTGCTGCGCCGCCGGAACACAATTTCTGTTCTCATCCTGAAGCAACGTTCTTAACCTGAAGCACTGTTTCTGGGTTAGCGGAGTCTGTAACCTGAAGCGCATGTAACCTGAAGCGTATGTAATCCGAGGTACCACTGTAGAGAACAATCATTGGAGACAAGATGTGGATTTTTACCTTTGTACAGTAGGCTGCTTTCTGGACACACTCGTGCAAGCTCTCCAGGTGAGCAAAAGCATAGAGGCATGCAAGGAGCATTCTCAGAGATCAGGGCAAGAATCAGCCATGGAAAATGCTCAAGGAGGGTCAGTATGGGCTGTGGTTCAGCAGGTGGGATTGCTGAGTCCCAAGGGCCAGTTGGAAAGATCTGAAGGGCCACATTCATCCCTTGGGACTGAGGTTCTCCAACCCTGGTCCAAACATATGAATGAACAAATGAAACCATCGAAGAGGAGAACCCAAGTCCCCAAAATTTCAGCCACATCAAGAGCATTTCTGTTTCTAACGGCTAATTTCATTCATCTGGGAAGGAGTTAAGACACCCTCTACTTTCTTTCTCAGTCTTGCTGGTGCTTCATCCACACGGTCATTTATTTATTTTTTGTTACCTCGTTCATCATTAGCCTTCCTCGGAGCATGCAGAAAGCTTTGAGCGTTGCCATAGCAGTCGGTTATGACTTCCATAAGGACAAGAAAACGTTGTTGACACTCTTGAGCTCTGTTTCCGTTTGACAAGAGCAACAACAAAGCACACGGCGATTTTCTCCAAGGAAGAGAGGCACGCTTGCCAAACACGAGCAGGAAAAAGAGAGCACAAATTGCACAAACGGCCAACAGCGTCTCTTTCATCGCTCTGGCCTTACGCACCACCTCATAGTATTTATACTTACTGCTGTTGGTGAGAATGGTGGGTATTTTCTAGTTAGGCACTGCGCTGAATGCGGTCTCAACTCACATAGCGTGGCAGATTTGGGCTGGGCTATTTTCCGCATTTAGATTTGAAGCAATCCTATACAGGTCCGTTCGGGAGTTGGTTCTACAGGACTTATTCCCAAGTAACCACGCTTTTGAATTATGGTGCTGGAGGAGACTCTTGAGAGTCCCATGGACTGCAAGAAGATCAAACCTCTCCATCCTTAAGGAAATCAGCTCTGAGTGCTCACTGGAAGGACAGATCATGAAGCTGAGGCTCCAATATTTTGGCCACCTCATGAGAAGAGAAGACTCCCTGGAAAAGACCCTGATGTTGGGAAAGATGGAGGGCACAAGGAGAAGGGGATGACAGAGGACGAGATGGTTGGACAGTGTTCTCGAAGCTACGAACATGAGTTTGACCAAATTGCGGGAGACAGTGGAAGACAGGAGTGCCTGGCGTGCTCTGGTCCATGGGGTCACGACAAGTCGGACACGACTAAACGACTAAACAACAACAACAAAGCACGCATAGGATTGCCTTGGGATAATCACTTTCCCCCAGCCTACCTCACAGGTTGCCCTGCTGTTTAGCTCAGTAAGTAGAGCATGAGATTCCAGGTCATGGGTTCAAGCCCCATGTTGAGCATGACAAGGGATTGGGCTACATCGCCTTTGTGGTCCAACTCTACAATTCTATGACTCTATGTGCTTTGGAAGAATAAAGGCGCATCTATGTGCCATGCTGCCACAAAGAAGCCAATGGCAGCTGTAGCTGCTCTGTGCTGTGATTGTATTATGGGCAACATTTTCCTCATGGACTGCCTCCTTGGAGTCTCCATGAAATTCAATCCAGACCAGTATATTTTTACTGTTAATTTTGCTCCAGTTACTTTTGATATTTTAGTTCTTGCTATTATTGTCATCGTCATTATTATTGCTACTACTATTTGGCAGTTTATCCTGCTCTTCAGAGTAAAAGGACTCTTGCTGCCTTTAACATTTATGTGGGAGAAAAAGTGGAAAAGCGATAAAACACCTACGATAAATGAGTGGCACATCCAAATGATGGAATATCTGTAGTTGGCTATGATGACAGGGAGAGTCAGAGGATATCCAAAACAGAAAGTACAGAACTAGAATGATTCTTGTAAAATAAGAAACATAATGTCTTTGGTATCTGATAAAAACAAAGAATGTAATACAATAATTTGGAACTGTGCATGAAAGAACAATAGAAATAATAATACAATGAGTTTAATCGGAAGTTAAATGTATTTATTTTCTTTTTTTAACTCTTTTCTTTATCAATTTCTTCCCTTTTTCCTTTTTTTCCTTTCTTCCTTTCCTATTTTTTTCTCTCTTCTCACTTTCTTCTTTTATTCTCCTTTTTTATGCTCTGCTAAGAAAGAGACAAAATTAAATATGAAAAGTTGAATAACTCAAAATGATGTTTTGTAGTTTGTTAACTATTGTTAAAGATGGTCAACTGTAGTGAATTGATGTATTAGTTACTGTTGGTTTATTGTTATTGTCGAATCTTAAATAAAATTTATTTACAAAAAAAACACACAACAACAGTTATATGGTAGGCATATATTGCATTGAACAAAAATTATAAGCACATGACTCCCACCCCCACCCCAAGAATCCCGGGAGCTTCAGTTTCCCCTCAAAAGTCTTTCTATGCCCTTAACAAGAAACTACACTTCACAGGTTTTGGTATGGGGTGTGTGGGGCAGGGCGGGAGTCATGTGCTTGCAATGTACTTTGGATGTGCTTTCAATTTCTTGTGTGGATCTGCCCTTCGCCTTTTGTAATGTGGAGCTACAATTTGGGGGGAAAGTGTCCCCTGCTGATATTCTATCTGTTGGACAGCGTAAACTTGTGTGTGACTCCTGATTTATTATGGGGATGTTCTGCCCTCACCTTCAAAAGAGGGTACAAACTTGCATGTGAAATGCGTCGTACACTAATTGTGCCTTCTTTGGCAAATTGTGTCCTCCCTAAAAGAGGGCACGTGTTGTGGTGAGACCTGGAGACTGACCTCCTGGTTGTGGGTTGGTCTATTGGACAGCCACAACACCCGATTGGTAGGTCCCTCATTGCTGGGTTTAATCTGGCCAAAGGGTGCAATCTAAATGGATCGAGGGACTTATATAAACCTATGCATGTGTCCCAGAGCTTCCTCTTTCGGCTCGTGCATCGGAATACCCACCCACCTCTTCTTACTTTTAGGGCATTGGGCGATTGACCTTGCTATGCCATCGTGTGTCATCTGTCGTTGGAACAGGGGCACGGCAGGAATTTTCCCCACTTGGCTGATTGGCTGTAGCCATTTGGGTTTCACCTGCCGCATAGCAAATCATCACAACTTGTAAGGTTGCGGATAGGCTCTGGTTCAGGTGATAGGGATGGGAGAACAGTCTCGCCATCCCTATGTGAAGGGTAGTCCGTTAAATGAATCCAGGGACTCAACTTGGTTTGGTCAATCCCCGAGAGGGGGTTGTGCCCGTGCCTGAGTCCAGGGGAGCATCTGGGGAGTGGACATTGTCTGTTCCTGGGCTTTCCACCTACCTCAGGTATTCACCCTTGGCTGACCTATGATAGAGCTCTGGGTCAGCGCTACCTGCAAGGGTGTAGGGAGCTAGTCAAACCAGAGCCTATGCAACCACTCACTTTCTGTAATCAATAAAGTTGTGGCCTAAATTCTGCCAAAAACCAAAACTAAAATTTGAGTCAAATGTGTGTTTATTTTGGGGGGAGGTCTCTGGGTCTGAACACGCAAGTGCAACAGAGGGGCAAATCTATATACAGTGTCCTGAGACCAGAAAACTCTGTTGGCATCCCTGGGTACTGGGTGCGCCTAGGTTGTGAGCGACTCAACCCTTGGCTCTATTTTCCGGGGGGAAAGAAGGGATGTGCAGTGCACATGTCCAACTACAGCGCCACATCAATTGGCCAACCGAGGCAGTTGTAAATAAAGGGGTGTGTGACCAAGCTCCCCCCTCTTGCTGTCTGTTGGTCATTCTTTAGCCTCTGGCTCCCTGGAAGGACCCATTGATTCACAACAACAGCTTTCCTTTATCCCATAAGGGATATTTACAAGGCCTCAAGGGCTTCGGGTATATTGGTGCTGAACCCAAAACCTTTCACAGGGCTTCAGATTAATATCTCCTGCCCCCCTCCCCGCCTAGGATAAACTCCTCTCTTGCCCGACACACAAATGCCTGTCTTGGAGGGCACAATCGATCAATCACAGCCGAAACAGAAAATTAATTTGCAGAGACCAGGGCAGCCACTTTAACAGCCGAGCCCCTTCAGAGGGGGAGCACGAGCTATAACCAAAGCCGTCCAACCTACACGAACCACTTAATCATGTTTATATATAACTTGCATATTAAAAAGCAATATCCAGTGTCAATGGCGTTGATATAAAAATATCTTAATAGTCAGTAACTGACTAATGAATACTACAGTAATAACAGTTTAATTTGAAGAATTCTGGCAGCTGGTTGCCTTGATGAGTGCTGTTTCCAAGGAGCCGCAGTCTCACGCTGCGAACATCCGCAGCCTGCTGATTTATAGCAGCAGTGCAGAACTGTTTAATGTCAGCGCCTCTCAGCTAAAGCAATAATAAACAGGAATGTTATGGTTTATTTTTTCTGTATGAATTGTTCAGGCTCTGAATGGTAAGTACCAACTCAATAGGGGATAATAGCTGCCATACCCCGAGAGAGTTGTAGTGGAGGTTTAAGCATTTTTATTGTCCAGGTTTGTATAGCAAAATTAATCTGGTACAGAGTACGGTGATGTCTCCCAGCCTCCCATTAAGACAAGGAATTTGGGACACGTACTCACGAGGCGTTCTGTGTCAGAACGCCCCCAAGCTGTGCTGTTGTGCGGCTCCAGTTCCTAGGGGATGTGCAGGAGAACCTCTCAGTAGATTGTGTCTTCAATGCATCACCTTGTCCTCGTTTTGCTATAATGCAGGCTGATCCTGAGCAGAATTACAGGCACCACACGGCTGCTATGGAGAAAAGGTACGTTGATAGGGTGAAATCTACCTATAAAAAGAGTGAGGAGAGCCAGGGCCCCTCCAGATGTTACTCCAGCTCCCATTAGCACCAGTCAGCATGGCTAATGATCATGGATGATGGTAGTTTCATTCTGGCTACATCTGGAAGGCCAAAGCTTCCTGATCATAACTTCATCCTGAAAATGTTTTCAAGGAATGAGGTAATAGATAGATATAGACAGACAGATAGATAGATGATAGATAGATGATAGATACAGATAGATAGATGATAGATAGATAGATAGATGATAGATATAGATAGACATAGATAGATAGATGATAGACAGACAGACAGACAGACAGACACAGATAGAGATAGATGAGAGAGAGAGAGAGAGAGAGATGATAGATTAGATAGATAGATAGATGATAGATGATAGATGATAGATAGATAGATAGATAGATAGATAGATAGATAGATGATATAGCTAGATAGGCAACCTCTGAGAGTACATTAGAAACAATGGAGGACATATAATCAGTGATTTATATATCAGTAGAGTTTGAACAAAAGGTTGATGAAATGAGTAAGATGGTTGCACACCAACCCAATCTCCAAGCAGTGCAAAGATTGCAGGTGGTTCGTGTTTCCTTTCAGAAATGAGGCACATCAGTGACTGTGGTGTCTTTGTGATATATGGTTTATTTATACAAATGTACAACCTGAGCCTATGATGGAGGGGTTCACAGCATTAACACCCCAAGAGGGTCTTGATTCTCCCATCAACCTTGGATTCAAACAGACCTCAGCCATGGCCATGGCCGTCTTTCTAGCTTGCTGCGTTTCACAGACTGCTGCCTCGGCCAGGCTGCAAACTTTCCCTGCTAGCTCACAGCATGGCCAACACTGAAATCCAATTGTAAACTCTACTCTGCTTCAAACTCTGGCCTAACTAACTCAGAGCTGGAGGAGCACCCTCCTCACCCCTTAGCTTTCTTAATAGTTCATTGCTTTCCCTTTGTACTTGTTCTTTGTTCTTGTTTAATGGGTCATCTCCCACGTAATTACCTCATGAGGAAACTGGCCTGACTTACATTTTAACATAAGATGCATCCAGGCGTTCAGTGTTTGGCACCCAGTTTAATAATGCAAGCATTGATTAAATTCTAATATTTACTGGATCCAGGTATTTAGGGGAGTCTAAATACAGGCATAGGGTTTCACTGCCTTCCTTGCTCCTTCCACAGAGGCAGATAAGACTAATATGCAAATTTGCTTCCTAAGCATCATTTATTCAAGTCACATAATTGCCTTTTTTGGTGAATTATTTGTGGGGTTCGCTTTTTTAGAAACAGGACAACAAAAAGACATCTTTATAAAGTTCTAGAGTATAATAATAGGCATATGAATGTCGTTCTACTAACACATTAAATCATGTGTGTGGTCTGAAAACCATAAAAACTCTTTTACGTTTTAAGTTGACATTTTTTGAATATAATGAAATCCTATTTGTTAGAACAGACCCATGGGGGGGGGGGAGTAGCCAAACATTGTACTATAGTATTGACTTAGGTTCATTAATATTACAGTCTTGCTGCCTCAGAATGACGAATCCTCTTTTAGATTCATTTTCTCTACTAAATATGTCTTATTCACAGTGCTGATATATGAAATATAACAGCCATGGCTTTAAAGTACCACTGTGGTGTGGCCTTATACAGTTAGCTGGCGTCAAACTAGAAATAATAAGAATCACATTGCTATGATTAATTAAAAGCTGTAAGGAATGTTCCATGCTATTTTCTCAGAGTATTTACCAAACAGATTGATGGTCTGGATTAAAGCTGAAATAAATTCTCAAAAATCCTCATCGATCTTGAGCTGGCTGATATTTTGGAGACCACATTTCTGAAGTTCGGGAAAGGGAGAGGGCTCCATTTCAGTTCACTTCAAGACAGCAATCATCAAATTAAACAGGCAGAGTATGTAGCCATCAGATACCATTCACAGCCTGAGAGAAGAGAATAAACTTTGCCCAGTTTCCAAAAAGACAGTGAAGAAATTACCTAGCAAGCATGCATGGGGGAAGGAGCGCCATAATTTTCATGCCACCAGACAAAAGACCCTCTTTCTGAAAGCCAGTTGCTTAACTTCAGAAGGCAAGAGTAGCTGGAAGAATTCCAACAAATACCTTAATTGATGGGCAGGTTTGCCTGGGGAATTTCAAGACTGTTAATATCAAGATTCACAATCCAGAGCAAGTTAGATATTTTTAAGTCCCAGCCATTTCTATGGGGAAAGTTATGAGGATTCTTAACCCTCTCCCTTAATTCAATGGACTTAGCACATTAGACTTTCCCAGGCTGTTGCCCATTGCCCTGCATATGCATTCTGGAGAGGATAAGTTAAGTTATTGTTTTTTCCCCCTGAAGCACAATATGTGTGTGTTTTCCTATATTCTAGGTTTCTTACATCTGTGTTGATAATACTTTATTTAAATAGCTGTAGGGAGTCTGATTCTGTAATTTTAAAATATGTCAACAAAGGCTCTGGATCAAGTGTGAAATGTGGCAATTATTAAGGAAAATAGTAAGCAGTGAAATCTAAGAGGCTCCGTTTCCCTCCCTCCCTCATTCAGGAATTGTTTGGGTTAGAATGTCAAAAATTGCCTGAGGGATTACCTCATACTGAATGGACTGTACCATCTGTTTGTGCAAGGAAAGACTTAGTATTAACAAACTGTTATCTAGGTGGTAGGCCTCGGTCTGTCAGCTCTGCTGTCAACTGTTGTCCTTGTTGAAACCATGACCCCTAAAGGAATTAGTTGCATGATTGACTGACTGATCATGACTGACGTACTCAACAAACACACACTTAACTCTTTAGATGAAAAGGCCCGTGAACTCTGTGAATCAGACAAATGTGCCTGGAAAGCAAAATATAAGCATGTGTCTCGTTAAAATTACTCGGCATGCTTAGTTTGAATTTCGTGAATGCATTCACAACACAATGCTATTTGTATTGTTGATTGCATCAATGAATTGATTGAATGAATGAACATAGTTCTATTCAAAAATCAGCCCCACTGCATTCGCTCGTACTTATTCCCAGGTAAGTGTATATATAGGAGTGCAGCCTTCCAGATCTGCCTATTGCAGCTTTTGTGATGTGCTTTGCTAGAGGCTGTATGGTTTTTAATTGCATCTTCACAGAGATGCTGTGGGCCACCAGGATGAAGCTCAAAGTCCACTGGTCCTCTGCGGACCACAGTCTGAGAACCTTTTATCTAGAGCATCCCAGACATGCAAGCAATGCACATTCACATCTGAGCAAAGACAGATTCTGGATTGGAGTGAAGGAACTATAAACCTAAGTGTAAACCCCATTCAACTCAGTGGGATTACTTCTGAGTATAGACACTTCACAGATTGCACTGCAAGGCACTTATTGTTGGATAATGCCTGAGAAGTGTCTAGTGTTGTTTGGCTTTTATAAAATATGAACAAAGCTACTGTAACATATCTATCTTTTCTTTTCTTTTTCCCTTTCCTTTCCTTGTTTTTATGTGCCTACTTGATCTCTTTTGCCAAGTTACCCTGGAGGTAGGGAGAAAGACAGGAGCCAGTGGTTTCAGCAAAGGACTAAAAGTCAGAAACCTTGTTTGCGTTCCTGGCAGGATTGCTGACTCACTGACTCACTTTACACAAATCACTTCTGTACTCAGTGTTTGAATTTACTGCTCCCCAAAGAGAGATTCAGCTGGGTTTGGAGAACATAGAAACATAAATGACTACAAAGTGTTTTGAGAATCTTAGATTTTACATGCTATGGGAAAGCATCACTCATTATTTATGGCTGTTGAGTATTATGGTTACACGCACTAGTGTGTTTAGCCTCAAATATATGGAATATCTGAATATATGGCTGGAATATGTAATGCATATAAAGCTGATAGCAGGATTTTATTTGCTTTTATTAGCAAAGCTTTGGCCTCTGTATGTTCTATTGGCACCAGGACATCCTGCTGTATTTGCATTACCAAACCATGTGTGTCTATTCTAGATGTAATAGTAATTACCAGTACTTTAAAAGGCTTTTTCAGCAGAGCTGCACTACAGATTAGAGCTCTGCTTAGTTGTTTTCCAGTTGTACATTGGTTTTCGAAAAGCTTAGTTCTCGAACGTTTTGGCTCCCGAACGCCGCAAAACTGGAAGTGAGTGTTCAGGTTTGTGAATTATTTTTGGAAGCGTCCGACAGGGCTTCCGTGGCTTCCGATTGGATGCAAGAGCTTCCTGCAGCCAATCAGAAGCCGTGCTTTGGTTTCCAAACGGTTTGGAAGTCAAACGGACTTCCAGAACGGATTCCATTCAACTTCCAAGGTACGACTGTACTAAGCTGGTTCCAGGCTGTCACCATCTTGCAGGTATGAGCCAATCATATACTGGTAAATTAGGAAGCACAGCTAATAAGAGCCAGTATGGTATAGTCATTACAGTGCCAGATTAGGACCTGGGAGACCAGGGTTCAGATTTCTACTCAGCGATGAAGCTCACTAGATAACCTTGGGCCAGAAACTACTTCTCAGCCTAACCTACCTCACAGGGTTGCTGTGGGGATTACCGTATTTTTCGCACCATAGGACGCACCGGACAATAGGACGCACCTTGTTTTAGAGGGGGGAGAACAAGGAAAAAAAATTATTCCGCTCTCTGCCCAGCGCCCCTTCAGCGAAGTGGCAGGAGGCGCTGCGCAGAGAGTGGGAGAATTTTCCCCCTCTTGTTTTCCTGCTCTAAAACAAGGTACCGTTTAAGGTGCGTTCAGGCGGCTACCTTGGAAGCCTGGAGAGCGAGAGGGGTCGGTGCGCACCGACCCCTCTCGCTCTCCAGGCTTCAGGTTCCTTTCGACCTGCGCTTTGGGGCTGGCGGGGGGAAGCCCACCACCAGCCCCAAAGAGCAGGTCAGGGAGGAGCAGAAAGGCGCAGCGGAGAGGCTGCTGCCATAGCCGCGCGTCACCTCTCCAGCCGGGAGAGGGTCGCGGGGCTATGGCTTCTTTAGCCCCGCGCGCGCTCTCCCGGGTGGAGAGGTGGCGCGCGCCTATGGAGGCTCCTGCCATAGGCGCGCGTCACCTCTCCAGCCGGGAGAGGGTCGCAGGGCTATGGCGTCTTCGCTCCATAGGACGCACACACATTTCCCCTTCATTTTTGAAGGGGAAAAAGTGCGTCCTATAGAGCGAAAAATACGGTATATGAAGAAGGAGAGAACTGTATGACAACCTTGAGATCATAAAATTGTAGAGTTGGAAGGGGCACCAAGTCCAAGCCCCTGCAATGCAGGAATCTCAACTAAAGCATCCATGACAGATGGCCATCCTTGGAAATAAAAGATCCTTGGATAAAAAGGTGAGGAATAAGTGCAATAAATAAATGAAGTGGATTTTGAACTCTAACACAACAAACACACTTCCTGCCCCTGCCCCAGAATGGATTTTTCATGCTAATGGTGAGGAAATGCACAGCAGTGGCGTAGCGTGGGGGGTGCGTGGGGGGCCAGCCGCACCGGGCGCAACATCTGGGGTTAGGGCAAATCCACGGGTTAGGGGGCGCAAATTACTTGCCTTGCCCCGGGTGCTGACAACCCACGCTACGCCACTGATGCACAGTAAAGTGTGGAATGACAGAGAGTTGAGCAACACCATATAACCTCCACACCAAGGCCAGCACTTGCATATGGTGAGGTGAAACAATTTGCCTCAGGTGGCAGATTTACCTCTACTGCTGTACCACTGCCAGCCCTGCCGCAGCTTCACCCATGCTGTCCCAATTTTCCCAATAGCACCCTTGTGGTTGTGGTGGCAGGCTGGCGACAGTGTGGGCACGACGGCAGGGACAGGGAGGGGGCCTGGACCTGGGGGGGGGAGTGGTTTCGGCAGTGTAGTCGGCAGGGGGCACGTTTTGCCTACACTGGCCAAACATCCCAGGGCATCCGTTCTCCATGCAAATAACTCGAACAGGTGATCTCTATAAGCGGTGATGTCGGAGATATGTTGCATAATGTTTGCACAAACAGATCAGGATGAGTGCTCAATAAACAGAATGCTTGAATTTTTATTAACTGTTTTAACTGACCTTTTAATCACCGTTCATGTTGTTGATGGTGTTTATTAAATCTGTATACCGCCCCCTCATCCGCAGCTGTCAGGGCAGTTTGCAACATAAAAATACGATACGAAAAACACAAAATATGTAATCAAAACAAGAACAAACCAATAAGCCCACCACTTTCCCACAACACATTGAAAAGGGTGTCAGATGTCAATCAGCCAAAGGCCTGGTTGAAGAGGAATGTTTTTGCCTGGTGCCTAAATATGTATAATGAAGCTGTCAGCCAAACCTCCCTGTTGCCTTTATCAGTCTCAATTATTCCAGATAGTTGTGATCACTGTGTCTTTATGATGTTGTATGTTGCTTCAGCTGTGCCTCAAAAGGCAGCATGAATGCTATTTTGTTTTTTAAAAAATGGCTTCTCTTAGCATTGTTCACTATTTGCATTGCAAGAATCGTTTAGGTTTACTGGCATAGATATACCTCCTCTTCCTGAGTAATGGGCTTGCTTTTAAACAAACAGTAATAGTCAATGGCTTCATCCAGACTAGAGGCACTTCAGAAACAGGGTCAAGTAAACAGTATTTATATAATATGTCCTAAGTGCTCATAACTCTCCCTTCACAGCAGGATGAAGATACATGTTTTATCAGGCTCCATTTCTCAGTGAGACAAGTAAGTCTCACTGGGCAAACATTCATAGAACTGTGATGTCATTTTCAATTTTGAAATGTTAGATATCGCAAGTTGTTTTGGCTACATATTTTAATAATATACTATTAATACATTTGAAAATATACATATATTGCAAGTTGTGATGTTGTTGCTGTTTAAAAAATAGCCAGTCCATGAAACTGAAATGAATGTGCATCACAATGCTTATCTTGTCGCACTGAACCTGAGGGATGGGTCTAATCCTAGGCATAGCCACAGAGATAGATATTTACAACTAGGTCAACATAACATTCCTAGAATGCTATCAGAGCCATGGACTGCATTCGCATCAAAGGTATTCCGGCACATGAAATGATTGCCAGTGCTCAGACCTGGACAGGATTGTACTTGTGGGATTATTTTAAGTGAGCATGCCTGAAAGGGATGACTTATTGGAAACAGGTAATATGGGAGAAATTAAACCCCTGAAATGGAGCACCCATTTTTTAATAAAAATAAATAAATCAAAGATCAGATGGGAGGAGTGGGCGGGGGCTGAAGAACGATGGAAAGAATCAGAGGGAGAGGAAATGGAAAGAAGGGAAACCGAAGGGGGAATTCCTTCGTGTGGAGCTGGAAAGGGAGAACTGGAGGAAAACAGCCTGATGTCATGATTGGCATCCTAAAAGCTAGCCCTCTCAAATTAGGCATGTGAAGCTTCTATGCCAAACCGCACAACCCATTTATAAACTGGAGAGGAGTACTTTCGCAATCCGGAATGCAGAGTTCTTCTATTTACAGATCAGGTACACTGCATAAAATGTGCTTACAGGATAAATAGCTTCAGAGGGCCTAAGCATTTGAAAGTTAGAATCCTCAAATTGCTTCCTCTAGATTAGTGTAATTGAACTAACTGGGTCTACTCTAGCCACCGACTATGCAGGGTGAAGATTGAAACATTAAACTGGCACTATTTGGAATAAAAAAAGACTGAAATTGCTCAATTGCACAGTGGATCACGTTACAGAGGAAAAGATATATATAGCATGCACAAGCATTTAAATTTAAAGAGCGACTGAAGGGAAGGAGAAAACAGCCAAGTGAAATCTGTAAATTGAGAGTGGAGTGACAGAGAGCGATCCTATGATGAGATGTACTTGCAATTAGTGTGTGTATATTTGTGCACATGAACGCCGCAATTTACAATATTGAATTAAAGTGCTGATCATTAGTAGCTCTGCAAAACTGTATAATATCCCCTTTTAATAAGCATTAGGAAGGAAAAGTGTATTTTATTTATAATTATATTTTATGAGCCCAAATACAAGCTGACAGTAATGAGAAGCTGGTGTCGCTAAATCTATTTTTATGTTAATTGCCGCCGTTAAAATATTCCAAGAGCTGTAAGGACAGTTAATGAACCTTGTTAGAAATGTCTGCCTTAGACCCTGATCTTCTCTTTAAGCCATGATAACGATTATCCCTTCATAGTTTAATATGTTTATTGTTTCCCTTCATGACACTGTAATTAGAGCAGTTTATCTTATATTTTCCCTCTTATTACTGGGCATCTAACGGACCACGATTGAATTAAAAAGTGAAGAATTATTAGGGTGTAAAACATCAATTTAAATATCAAGACTCTTGCTGGTTGTTCACCCTGGAAGGGTAAAAGGATAACGTAACCAGCTTCATTATCCAAGCTAGATTGCCTTGAGCCCTGATAAAGGGGAATAAGATCGGCTTCTCTCTGGCATGCCACAGGCCGCTCTTCATGTTAACTACCTTTCCGAGGGCTCCTTCTTTCAAGGCAGCTCTTAGATCTCAGAAGAACTAAAATTGCATTGTGATTTTTAAAATTATTTCTCATGTTGAGCAAGTGCTGTAGGAGGGCAGTGAGGCCGTCAGGAAGCTTTGCCTCCAAAGCTGTCAAAGGAGGACTTCAGCAAATGGATGATAAAGAGAGGCTGAGCTGCGAGCCAGTCACATAATGGTTGGGTCAACGCAGTGGCGTAGCGTGGGGGGTGCAGGGGGGGCGGGCCGCACCGGGCGCAACATCTGGGGTTAGGGCAAATCCATGGGTTAGGGGGCACAAATCCACGGGTTAGGGGGCGCAAATCCACGGGTTAGGGGGCGCAAATTACTTGCCTTGCCCCGGGTGCTGACAACCCACGCTACGCCACTGGGTCAACATGGACCAAACTCCTACATCAGAAACTCCTACATTCTGCAGACACCTATTTGGTTCTGTAAATGGGATCCTCGTAACAGAAGGTTCTGGTTGCGTGCAGGACCCAAGAGCTCACCTGACAGGGTTAAATTGGGGGGGGGAGCAGGAAGTCCTAGCCATCCCCCTGGGATCATACCAGGCAGTTTTAGTCAATAGCCAGTAGGTGGCGTGATCCCAGGGGCTTTAAAAATGGCAGCGTGACGCAAGCAGGCGCACTTGCTTCGCACTGCTGAACACCCTCCCACCCTCCCTAGTTTAGGTAGAGTCGCTTGGCCTTGCTTTGGTTTGGGTTGCCTGTTTTAGAACAGGGGCTGGGTAGGAATTTTTCCATTTCGCAGAAAGGAAAGGCAAGTTATGGAGTTTCCAATGACTAGGAAATGAGATGGAAGCAAGAAAAGTACACTAATGGACTTCTCGGCCCAGTGGACCTGAAGGAGTGTCTCCACCCCCATGGTTCAGCCCGGACACTGATGTCCAGTGCCGAGGGCCTTCTGGCGGTTCCCTCACTACAAGAAGTGAGGTTACAGGGAACCAGGCAGAGGGCCTTCTTGGTAGTGGCGCCCGCCCTGTGGAACGCCCTCCCATCAGGTGTCAAGGAAATAAACAACTATCTGACTTTTAGAAGACATCTGAAGGCTGCCCTGTATCAGGAAGTTTTTCATGTTTGATGTTTTATCGTGTTTTTAATGTTCTGTTGGAAGCTGCCCAGAGTGACTGGGGAGGCCCAGCAAGATGGACGGGTCATTAGTAATAAATTAGTATTATTGGAAAACAGGAACTCTTTGGGATCCCTGGGATTCCTGTAGTCCAGGGGTTGTCCACCTGGTCCCTACTGCCCACTGGTGGGCGTTTCAGGATTCTAGGTGGGCGGTAGGGGATTCTACTGCAGAAGGTAAATCCTCCTTCCATCGAGCACTGGTGGCCGGTAAGGAAATTTTACCAACAAGAAAGATGCATTAGTGGGCGGTAGGTCTAAAAAGGTTGACTACCCTTGCTGTAGTCCAAATAACTCACTTACCAGTTACAGCTTCAACCCTGACATTGGGTTAGTTCCGGGAGAACCCCATGGGGAGCGCATACTGTCCCATAATATTTTCCTGTACAGTATTCAATCCCCCAGCTTTCAGTTGCTGTATATTATGGTCTTATCTAGCAGGGTTTAAAGCTTTCCCCCCCCCATTCCCCCCCCTGGAGTTCTTCACTGACCGCAGAGGAGGAGGTTGTGAACTATCCTTAACCCAGGAAATATAGGGTGCTGTGGGCCAAGTAAACAGCATTCTTCAATGCTGGCTGTGAATTCCTGAATCTGGATCTGGTCTCACATCCTCATTGTTTTGAAGCCGCAAATACGCTCATCCGTACAAAACCCAAGCAATGGCCATTCTTCGTTCTATTTGAAAATTCACAAATGTAAACATATAAAATTCTGCCTCCTCTTTATGTTCCAAGACAAAACTAATAACTTAAAAACAAATTTCAAATCTATTTCTTTCTTTTTAAAAAGTTTTTAGCATAACAGATGCATTTTAAAGGGGGGAAATGGCCGTTCTGTATCATCTCTCGGGTTAATTGGGGACAGGGAACTGCCATTGGTTTAATAAGATTATGTTTATTAAATTGATTAAAGAACTGTTTGACTTGATAACCAAACGGGAGAGTGTTGTTTGCACAATTAGAAATGGATTAACATACACTCAGCCAAATTGGATGTTTTGTATAACAAGTTGTGATCCGAGAGTGAATGGTGGCAACTGTGCTTTTGTGGGGTTTGGAGGCTTGGTTTGGTTTTTGTCACTCACTCTACTTTGCACTCTAGAGCCGCGCGCATTGGCTCCCGTTTGCTAAAAGGAATACAATGTCATTGTCACGCTCGAAACCCTCTGCCTGCCAAGTGTTTGGGCTCTGCTGCCGTGGCAATAGGATGTTCTGCCAACAGCCAGAATTGTATCAAAGCAACCTGGCTCCAGTCCTCCACAAACTGGAGGGTAAATGAGCACATCATGGAGATGGTGATTAAGAACAGAAGAATCTGTTAGGATGGCTGCCTCTGTTTATGAAAACACCAAGGAGCAAGTTCTGCACTCGAGACATTGTTTGTGTCACAGAGCCAGTGTGGTGTAGTGGTTAAGAGCGGTAGACTCGTAATCTGGGGAACCGGGTTCGCGTCTCCACTCCTCCACATGCAGCTGCTGGGTGACCTTGGGCTAGTCACACTTCTCTGAAGTCTCTCAGCCCCACTCACCTCACAGAGTGTTTGTTGTGGGGGAGGAAGGGAAAGGAGATTGTTAGCCGCTTTGAGACTCCTTCGGGTAGTGATAAAGCGGGATATCAAATCCAAACTTTTCTTCTTCTTCTTCTTCTTCTTCTTCTTCTTCTTCTTCTTCTTCTTCTTCTTCTTCTTCATGCTAGCCAATCACTTTCCAATCTCAAAACCCATTTCTAGGTGCCGGAATATTTAGTTGTACATTCTTTACATTTCAAAACATTTCAAATCATTATGCCCAGAAAGAAGGCTACCTAGATGAAACTGAGGATTTTTCAGTAGATCAGCCAGAAGGTACTTACTTGTTTTATCTAGTTTGGAATCACGCAATAGCCATGTGCTCTTCGATCTCAGCCCTAAGCCCCCATTAATTTCCTGGTAGTTCATGATGGAAATTAATGGGGGGTAGGGCTGAGGGGGACGCAGGTGGCGCTGTGGGTTAAACCACAGAGCCTAGGACTTGCCGATCAGAAGGTCGGCGGTTCGAATCCCCGTGACAGGGTGAGCTCCCGTTGCTCGGTCCCTGCTCCTGCCAACCTAGCAGTTCGAAAGCATGTCAAAGTGCAAGTAGATATATAGGTACCACTCTGGCGGGAAGGTAAACGGCATTTCTGTGTGCTGCTCTGGTTCACCAGAAACGGCTTAGTCATGCTGGCCACATGACCCGGAAGCTGTACGCCGGCTCCCTCGGCCAATAAAGTGAGATGAGCACCGCAACCCCAGAGTTGGTCATGACTGGACCTAATGGTCAGGGGTCCCTTTACCTTTTAGTTCATGATGGAAAGATGGCTCCCATACTTGGATTCCAATATGTTTCTGAATGTACAACTGAATTGTCCGTGTTTTGTGGTCCAGTGTCAGGGACTGTGCTGAGGAGGGCTGCACTAAGGAAGAATGGTGGGAGCCACCCCCACCCCCTGATCCTGATCCTGAATCTTCCCAGGAGCAGGAGAACAGCATAGATTTGGAACAGTGGTTTGAAGAGGGGCATAGTTCAGAAGGCAGAAGCTGGGAAATACTGGATGGGGAACAGCTAGGAGAAGAAACACTGAAAGAGAGAGTGTTAACATATTCACAATCTCTGGATAGCATCCACCCCCCTTCCCCAAAGCCACAGAGAGCTCAGAAAGCACAGAGGGTACAAACTCAGATTATTAAGACATAGGAGTGATGTAGATAAATAGAGACGGAATGGAGTGTGAACCTTAATTGGGAGCACCACCATTTCTAGGAGACGTGTTTTTTGTTCTCTCGCTGTGATTATTAAAGATTCTAACTGGTAAGGTGTTCCTTTCGTTTGATCTCTTATCTACTGCCACAGGGGGAGGAAGCCAATTCCCCGAAGCCAATTCCCCGGCAACCATGCTTCCATGTGTGAATCATCTTATCTAACTGGGATTCTACTCTTGAATAACCATTCTACATATTTAACCACATTGACTATGCAGTTCTGTGCATGACTTCTCAGAAGTAAACCCTATTCAGGTCAACTGGACTTACTCCCAAGTGTTTATAGGATTGCAACCTAAAATAATATGAAGCAATAAACAAGGAAAATAAAAACAGGGTCTAACAAACCTACTAATATATAAACCCATATATAGCCAAATGCAAAATGAGATTGTGCTGGGTGCAGAATTGTGTATTAAAAGTGAGATTTTTTTCAACATAGTGTTATGCTTTTTTCAAAAATAGTGTTATACTTTTTGAATACATGCTTGATTAAATAGTGCAGTGAGTTTTAAAGGCTTGTTAAATGGCCAGTAAAAATGGTCATTGGGTTTTAAAAAGATTAAGGTGAAATAAGCACTCGCTAGCCACTGGACAATGGAACTAAAAAAAAAGTTCCAAAAAAATCTGTCAACTTACAGCCAAGAAACATCCCGATCTTGTCATGCTCTATTGCCTTTAATTACTCATAAGTGCTGGAATTTGCCCTTTCACTACAAATCAATGCAAATGTCTTTGTAAAATCTTACTAAGCTTGACAAATAATAAACTCTTTATGCAGTCTTGATGCATTTAATTGGAAACAATATAATGAACTCAAGTGCCCAAGAAGGTTAGCACTTAATTTTTTTAAGGCTACAGGCCTGTCCTGCTTTTTAAAACTGCATATGGGACTGAACACTGTGGAAGAAACTGAGTTTTCATATATAAAAATACTGTACACATATAATATATAATGAAGACCAGTGCTTTTTTCTGGGGGTACGCAGGGGTACGCATACCCCTAAACATTTTGTGAATCTTTGTACTTCTGTCCATTTGCTGTATTTATTTTTCCCAATTTGAACTATAAAATGGTGCTTTTCTTGAGTCAAAATGAGAGTACCTCTAAACATTTTTAAGGGAAAAAACCACTGATCAAGACTGAACACATTTGCCCAAAACTCTGTATTTGCTCAAGATTTATGATAATAATCACTGAAATGTTTGCTGTGAACTGCCATGTGATTATCTCATCTCAAATACACTAGGCTAGAACATTAAAGCTTAAGCAGTGTTTCTTGACATAGAGAATAGATCTGTGTTTTTAAATTCTGGCTATCATCCACATGTGCTACAGAATTGTATGAGGATGTAGAAACTGCAAAACTATACAATTTCGCCATACGGTTTCGTAGGGTTGCCATATTTTGAAGAGCAAAAAAGAGGCCACATTTGCCGACTTCTACTTTTAATTATGGATCCCTGTGACGACTCTACCCATGAAAAAGAGGACATGTCCTGGAAAAAGAGGATATATGGCAACCTTTGGATCTTACCTGTGTAGATTACCTGCACAGCTCAGTATGTGCTGCACCCTAAATACACCTGGCAATATTGGAGGTGCACTCTTTTTTATTTATTTATACCCTGCCCATCTGGCTGGGTTTTCCCAGCCACTCTAGATTTCAGCAGGAGGAGCAGAGCTCAGAAAAGCCCAAAGGTCACTGAAAAACTGTGAAAAGGCCATTATTGCAATGAAAAAGGTTCTGAAGGGTTAGTACAATACTCAAACTCCGATGACCTCAGCTTTTGTGGAAATGATAGGTCATTACCACCAGAGACCAGGTGAAGCTGCTGTTCTCAAGCCAAATCCAAATTTATGACTCTTAATGGTGTTAAGAACATATACAAACCATTGGACCACCTTAGTATTGTCTACGCTGACTGGCAGCTATGGCTGTCCATGGTCTCAGGCAGGAGTGGCTCAATTCTACCTGTAGATGCCAACAGTGATTGGACCGGGGACCTTCTTGCAAGGCACTGAGCTGTGGTCCTTACTTTATATTTTATGAACCAATTCCATTATTTTGGATGGACTGAGCTCAAGATTTTAAGCAGGCAGAGGTGGCAGTCTTCTGACTACCTTTCTTTATTTTTATTTTATTTTATTTATTGAGGGATGTGAGAATCCCCAGAACAGCACAGGTGAGAGGGGGGGTTGTTCTGTCTGGTAATCTGAGATGCTTGGCCTGTCGAAATGGCCGCCTTAGTGTGACTTTGAATTCCTTCCTTTATCATCCTAACTCTATTCACCTTGGAAACAAAGCCTGACCATCTAATGGGAGATAAAAATTCCAGTCTACACTGGGCTTATCTTCTTATTTTTGTTGTTGTTGTTGTTGTTTTATTTGTACCTTGCGTATCTGACTTGGTTACCCCAGCCAATCTGGACAGCTTCCGGCATATTCAAAAACATCATAAAACATTTAACATTAAAAAATTCCCTATACAGGGCTGCCTTCAGCTGTCTTCTGAAGGTTGTATAGTTACTTATCTCCTTGACATACGGCGGAAGGGCGTTCCACAGGGCAGGCGCCACTACCGAAAAGGCCCTCTGCTTGTTTCACTGTAACCTCACTTCTCACAGCAAGGGAACTGCCAGAAGGCCCTCGGTACTGGATCTCAGTGTCCGGGCTGAATGATGGGAGTGGACACGCTCCTTCAGGTATAAGAGGCTGAGGCCGTTTAGGGCTTTAAAGATCAGCACCAACACTTTGAATTGTGCTCAGAAATGTACTGGGAACCAGTGTAGGTCTTTAAGATCTTCTTGTCCTGCTGTTTTCCACCTCCTTGAAGAAAACCGCTCTTTAGTGCTTAGTTGGAACAAATGGCAATTCAAGATTCCCCACGAATTGCCATTTATTCTGATCTAACGCTATAGAGTGGATTTTCCCTTCAAAAAGAGCGGGACAGGGGGGAAACTGCTTAGGCCCATGCTTTCTAGGCACAGCATCAACAGAAGTGTGGATGAGTTCATAGGGTCTCAGATTTGCACTTATCTGAGAATAAACCCCATTGAGCTCACTGTGGCTTACTTCTGAGCTTCTAAATGACTACACTGCCATGCTATACTCCTCGGCACATTGGCAAAAAAGCTCTGACGTCAATTATTCCTTTTCCTTAGCATATATGTTAATATTTTCAGGATTGCTGCATTGTGCAGTATCTGAAAATATACAGTTTACATTTTTGCAATGCGATTTTTTTTAGATTTAAAAAAAGACCTCAAAAATTCCTTTACTTGTTTGCTACGAAACATATGCTCATTAGTTACAGGAACTAATTTAAATGATAATGTTTTCAAGTGGCCAACATCAAATAAACTTAGGGAGCAAATATCATTGCAACATGGTAAACAAGCTATGAAGTGCAGTTGAGTGTGAAGATGATTATCAAGAGAAAGGGGTTTGTGAGTACAGGGCAAGTAAACCAATCTACTTTCAGATAATAATGTAATTTTCTCATGCAATATGCCAAATTACTTCTCCCTCAGCTCCTCTTGTGCTGCTCTCTACTTCAATAACATCATCCATTTGGTCCTCTCCACTCCTAAGCTGCAGCTCACAAGGGCAATGCCGATTCTGCTCTGTGTCTGTGTGTGTACGTTTGTGTGTGTGTGCGCGCTCACACATTTCTGGTGCATTAATATATTCAGCTGCTGTAAGATGTTCACAGTTTCCAGAATGCTCATTGATTTGTTTCATCAAACAGAAACCACTGAAGTACTTGTAAACCAAAGCACATGAAACATAATTAATCCGTTCTCTCCCGGTAGAAATGATTAAAAAAAAAAATTGCCATGGTGCTAAATCAGAACAGCTTTAATTGTACTTGGCTCCTTGTTTTACTTTAGGTGTAGGGTTTTTTCCTTCTCTTTTTTTGAAGTCATATATTTAATTAAACAAATAAAGAAACCTTCCACTTGCTACAGTCTCACAGGCACCTAACGCATTCACTTTAGCTACTCTGTCTTGTTCATTCTTTGTCTTTCTCAGCCACAAAATAGATGCATGTCTAAGCAAATATTTCTGCTTACCTACTTTCATGTTAAATGAAATGGGTCAGGATACTACCACAGTGACACCCTGGTTCTCAAACGCCTTGGTACTCAAACAACTTGGAACCCAAACACTGCAAACCCAGAAGTACCGGTAAGTGTTCCAGTTTGCAAACTTTTTTCAGAAACCGAACATGCTCCATTTTGAGTGCCACGCTTCCGTTTTGAGTGTTCCACTGACGTCTGTCTGTTTTTGCTATTTATTTTGTGTTTTTGTTTTTGCGGTTTTTTTGTTTTGTTTTTGTGACTGTGTGGAACCCAGTTCAGCTACTGATTGTTTGCTTGTGTGACTGCAGTACATTGTTTATTGCTTTCATTTTATGGATCAATTGTCTCGTTAGATAGTAAAATTCATGTTAAATTGCTGTTTTAGGGGTTGTTTTTAAGAGTCTGGAACGGATTAATCCATTTTGCATTACTTTCTATGGGAAAACGCACCTTGGTTTTGGAACACTTTGGTTTTGGAACAGACTTCCAGAACGGATTAAGTTTGAGAACCAAGGTACCACTGTATAATTTAATAGTGAGAATCCTCTGGACTTTGGAAAGACAAGCCTGATTTCCAGGATAATGACTGCAGAATGAGTCTTGGGGTAATGAAAATGGGGAAAAAATATTTCTGTGACCCTTCAAGCCCCAGATATGAGAAATTAGTTTTAGTTAGGGATGGAGGACAAATGCAATTCGGTTTGCATTTGAAGATGAATCCATCAAATTTGCAGTTTCTGAAACAATATGAGGATCGAAACACATACACCTTTTGAAACTAACACTTTTCCAAATTATGTGATGCAGTTCCCCCACCAAAGAATGGGTACCAAAATGCATACATTGGGAGAAAGTGTGCATGAAATACATATATTTACAAAAATAACATACAAAAATGCATTCTATTAGGGGAAATTGCTAGCAAAAATGTGTACGTTGGTCAAAACTGGACAGGAAGTTTGTATATTAGGATAAATTTGCGCTAAAATGCTGCTGAGTTTTCATTAGGGTATTTTTTAAAAAAAACAGAGATTGATGAAGAAACATGGAGAACACAATATAAGATTGGGAAAAATTAGAAATTGAAAGAACTGAAATTCTACAGAACAGGAGCAACCATCCAGTGGTGTCCAAACTTTTTAAAAAGAGGGCCAGATTTGATGAAGTGAAGGGCCAACCAGGGCGCCAACCAGAATTGTTGACCTTTTTTTAGGACTGACTTTTTTTAATGATTTTACCCCAAAGTTGTTGAGTTGAGGGGCCGGATTGGGACCAACCAGCGGGCTGAATTAGGCCCGCCCCCAAAGCGGACTTTGGACATGCCTGTGATTAGACTATATGGGAGAGGAGATATGGCCTTAAGTGGAAAACTGGTCAAGTTGGGGGAAGGTGAGCCACAAGAAGTAAAATTATGCTTGTTGGGGTAAGGATCTTCAAGCCTCATTCCCTGACACAACTTCATGAGTATAATTGGAAGACATCTGGTTCAGAAGCCCGTCCTTTGGTGCTTTATAAAGTGCTACACATGCTGATGGCACTGCAAAAATAATAATACAGCCATTTTCTTTTTCAATAGGAACCCACAAGTCAGGTGCTATGGTCAACTGGACTACTGATGATCACAGTGCCTGGCGTACTGCAAATGCACTGGGTATACTGCAGACCCTCCAAGTGTCTCTATTTTCCAGAGACAGTCCTGGATTTACAGAAGTCATCCTCATTTCTGATTTGATTCCAGAATGTCTTCTTTTCCTTTGGATAAATGTTGGAGGGTATGGAGTTATGTGACCCCCCCAAACCAAGACATCTGAAGGCATCCCTGTACAGTCATACCTTGGTTCTTCAACGCCTTGGTGCTCGTACAGTTTTGCTCCCAAATGCTGAAAACCCGGAAGTAAGTGTTCCGGTTTTCGAATGTTTTTTTCGGAAGCCAATAGTCTGATGCGGCTTCTGCTTGAGTGCTGGAAGTTCCTGCAGCCAATCAGAAGCCATGCCTTGGTTTTCAAACGATTTCAGGAGTCAAACGGACTTCCAGAATGGATTACGTTCGAGAACCAAGGTACGACTGTATAGGGATTTTTATTTAATGTTTATTATGTTTTTATATTTGTGGTAAACTGCCTAGAGTGGCTGGGGCAACCCAGTCAGATGGGCAAAGTATAAATAAATAATAAAATTATTATTATTATTTATTAGGATGGAATAGGATGAGCCTATTTTTATCGGAGAAAGGTTGGAGGGTATGATACTGCAGTAAACATTGATAATGTCATTGCCCTGAAGCAAATTGCAGGGCTTATTATACCTCTAACTCAGGATGGGGACTGCTCTAACCGGTGCTGTTTAAATAAACTAGCATGTCACATTTTAACAGGATTAACAAAATAAGACGCAGGGAATTCAGAATGCCATTAACCCTTCGATTTAACTTTCAACGGCCACCAGATATCGCCCACAAATAACTACTACGCCCAGCTAAAAATGTGACACACCGGTTCATGTTCTTTTCCAGTCCCATTTATGGCTTAGATGCCTCAGTGACTGTTTCTATATGACATGGTTATATCGCCTTTAGTTAATCAGTGCAGTTCAGGAGCTAAAATGGAAGGTGCTTAAATGCCACAGCAATCCAAGGTCAATAGACAGGGCTCCAGTCACTGTCACTGGAGAGATACAAATTTCACATGAATATTTCTAATGCCTTAAGTCTTTTTTCCACAACACCCAAAAGCCATATTGGCCTGGTTCCCTCTACGGATCAGGCCTAAATCCTGTCAGCCCCTCACCACAGGCATAAGCAGCTACTGCTGTTAATGCAAACAGACAGCCATGCCTGCTATAACCAAATTGCAGATACAGAGCAAATATCAGCTAAGGAAAGGGTAATTTCTTTTGCTCCCACAGTTCATTTCTGTAAATAGTCTAGTACTTCCACAGGCCTCTGGAGAGGTCTGCTCAACAGCTTTTTTATTATTATTAAACCAACATGGAATTTTACCTCACCTGAAATGAACTGATTGTTCCATTTCACAAAACAGTTCCAAAGAAGCAAACAGAAGCTTATAATACTTACTTAGCCCGCAATTCTCGGGCATATATCTTGTTGTGATCAGCAGTTATTTCTGAAATCTCTCGGGATTTTGTTTCGTATGTTTGTTGGGGGTGGGTTTTTTTGGGGGTAGTGTAGCTTGCTTTAAATCGACCAGCCTTTTAGAGCAGATAACATTGAAAATGTGCAAGACTGTGAAGAAATAGTGTCGTATCTTTCAGGCAGGTGGAACACTGATTCACTTAGGATGCTTGTTCCGGACTGGGATGGGGGTAAGGTGGCAGGGATGGGGGGAATTCACTTCACATTTAAAGCGGAACCTAACTAATTCTCACTTTCTGACACAATATATGCAGTGAAACTCAGATGTCCTTCAAATTTTACACTTTGAGTTTTCCAATGCAATTCTCAGCCAAGGAATCTGTTGTTGTTGTTGTTGTTTATTCGTTTAGTCGTGTCCGACTCTTCGTGACCCCATGGACCAGAGCACGCCAGGCACTCCTGTCTTCCACTGCCTCCTGCAGTTTGGTCAAACTCATGTTGGTAGCTTCGCGAACACTGTCCAACCATCTCGTCCTCTGTCGTCCCCTTCTCCTTGTCCATCAGGGTCTTTTCCAGGGAGTCTTCTCTTCTCATGAGGTGGCCAAAATATTGGGGCTTCAGCTTCACAATCTGTCCTTCCAGTGAGCACTCAGGGCTGATTTCCTTCAGAATGGATAGGTTTGATCTTCTTGCAATCCATGGGACTCTCAAGAGTCTCCTCCAGCACCATAATTCAAAAGCATTTTGAAATTAAAAGCTTTTGCTTTTGAAGTAATCTGTACAGAAATGCATATACCAAGGTAAGGTGTGGGTATAGAAATTCATATATGTGTGGAAATACATAATACAGTGGTACCTCAGGTTACATACGCTTCAGGTTACATACGCTTCAGGTTACAGACTCCTCTAACCCAGAAATATTACTTCGGGTTAAGAACTTTGCTTTAGGATGAGAACAGAAATCGTGCAGTGGCAGCGAAGCGGCAGCAGGAGGCCCCATTAACTAAAGTGGTGCTTCAGGTTAAGAACAGTTTCAGGTTCAGAACAGACCTCCAGAACGAATTAAGTTCTTAACCCAAGGTACCACTGTATAGAATAATGTGCAACGTGGAAGGATTTTGCACTCAAATGGTGATGATTTTTCATGAGGACGGGTTTAAAAACGAACAAACAAATATGGCAAAACTGAGTTGGAAATGTGGAAAACTGAACATAGGTCTGCTAAAATTAGAAACTAAGAGAAATCCAGATTTCACCTGTCCCTAGGAAGCGTGTCATCGTACAGGTGGGGTAGGGAACCTTGTGTCCAGGAGGCCAAGTGTGGCCCACCATGTTGGGGTAATGTGAGCAATGGGTTAAACTGCACAGTGCTTGGGCCCATGTCTTGAGGTGTACATCCCCCACGTTGGGATGCTCTGAGAATAAGGGTACCAGGTACACTGGGTTACCATAGCAACACCGGCCAGGTTGAGTATATGACTTGCCAAGTCATATTTTCTTTGGTTCAGAAAATATGCCTACATGTAGAGATGGGTCTAATAGCCTCTGGGGCATTGCTTTCAGTATGTCTGTTATCTCTGTATGCTGTCCTGTTTGCTGTCAGGGTCTGACTGAATCTGTGAGAGTATGGGGAAGAGGCTGTGGGTTTTACACAGCAGCGTTAGCTAGCATGGTGATTCTGTTACTGGATCTTTACTTCAGAGACAGGAAGAACTATATATAGTAAATAGTCGTATTTAGCTTTGTCTTGTTTCTGGAGACAATAAACACTTTCTTACTTTAAAGTGTGTGGAAGAAGAGTTTTTCTCCTTAACTGGGGATACTGTTCAAAATTTGAAGCCTATTATTTCTGTGGGTCCTAGTGCACAGAAAACCAACAGCTAACAGTGGAATCGGCATTTATTTGCCTCACAGAACCATCATGTACTGACTTTCCCACATCCCACCTGCCCAAAAGCTCTGCTGATATTTAAGGCTGCCATCAAACAGATGGGACTAATTCCACATTTGGCTGCTACCTCCTCCAGTGCTGTGGACATGGCCAAGCCATCTTCTGTTGCTAGGCTGTTCATTCTCTTGGTCTGTAAGGTTTCTTCCTTGTTGCCCATTCTGCACACATTAAAACTCCTTTGAGATGTTTGAATTACCTTATTTAGCGAGCAAGCAAGAGGGTGGGTAGGGAGACAGAATAATGCCCTGGGGTCCAGACGCTCATCTAAGTTTTCCATTAAAATATTGTTTTAACTATCAACTTCGATCCCAGAGATCTGATTTTCCACAATAACCAGCACCTCCAGATCCTTACTTGTACCTTATGTAGTACAGGTCCCAGAGAAAACCTGTCCTGTTTCCCCTCCTTGCCTATTAACATTAAGCAGGAACCCAAGTTGTACTGTTTTAGGCACCTGCTAAGAGCTACTCCCCTCATTAGGCGTACCCAGACATAAAATTAGGTACATATAATTTATATATCTATACATAGATCTAGAGCTAGAGATATGATTTTATCTGTGTATTATTGATAATTATTTTATTTTATGTATACAGCTTAGGGCAGGGGTCAGCAAACATTTTCAGCAGGGGGCCAGTCCACTGTCTCTCAGACCTTGTGGGGGGGCGGATTATGGGAAATGAACAAATTCCTATGCCCCACAAATAACCCAGAGATGCATTTTAAGTAAAAGCAGGCATTCTACTCATGTAAAAACACACTGATTCCTGGACAGTGCATGGGCTGGATTTAGAAGGCGATTGGGCCGGATCCAGCCCCCAGGCCTTAGTTTGCCTACCCATGGCTTATAGGCTTTTTTTTGATAAAGCAGTCTACACATTTTTCTAAAGAAAAACAAGCATGCACACAAACAAACAAACACAAATATTCCCAGGCCTGGAATGTATAATGGTTCATGGTAACGATATAAATACAACCGTGAAATATTGTCTCAGTATTGTCTCAGTATTTCCAAGCTACCTGAAATGTTGTCTCAGACTTTATATACCCAAATGACCATAGTGCTTTGCAGGAGAGGGCCTCTGACAGCTACCATCCCATCAGGAGATCCATTCTGTGCAAAGTAGGAATCGGGCCTTTAGTGTGGTGCACTACCCTTTGGAGCTACATATGTAGGAATGTGGCCTTCAAGATTGGAAAAGATTCTTCAGCTCCCCTCCCTAAATTTGGCTGCAGGCAGGCAGGCAGGCAGGCAGGAAGGAAGGAAGGAAGGAAGGAACCAGGAGCAGACATCTGCCCAGGATTGAATGTGTATTCAGAGGCAACCCCTTCCTAATTTTTTGCTTATGTCTCCCTCCTGAACCCCTCACTCCCTTTTTAAAACTGGCTTTTGGTGAACCTCTTGGTTCTAGTAAAAACAAAACAAACAATAACACAGATCCCACCAGTCTTACATTTGCTCTCCCCCTGCCCCCCCCCCACACACACATTGGGAAAGAGTAATTCCCCAGCTTGAGGGAAAGGAAAGCGGGAGGGGGAACCAGCTCTTGATCACTATGGAGATGTTTGTTCATCATGTTCCCAATTCCCCATGAGTGTGAAAAATAAGTCTGCTGGAAAGCTCACAGCAGTGTAATCGACTCTATGGAGCAGCTGTCACAGAGGGTTTTACTATAAGAAATCATATTAGCTTTCCTTTTAAACTTGCTGAAGGTAATAAGTCATCCCTGACATTCACAAGTCATTCAACAAAATGTATCTTTTTCCACCAACGCAGAATGCCTGTCATGTAATTAATATCAGATTTGTAAAGGGCTCAGATGCAGGCCAGCTTCAAGGCAAAACTGCAACGCTGGAAGAAAAGGCTGGCGAGATAAATTTTTTTAGCTTCCAAGAGTGAAACGCATACACAGCCAAAAACAGTGTATTTACTTCTTTAAAAGGAATTAGTCTTTTAAAGGCTTCCCCCCTTAACACCCCTCCCCAAAAACCCCCCACATAACTGGCAAACTGAAGGATGGTATATCTATTTTTACACACATATATACATTGAGAAAGAGAATAATAATTGTGGAGAGCATGAGATCAAGACACAGTGCCTGCCTGATTTCTCTTTCATTTGAAAGGAGAGGGTGGTTCTCTTCAGAATTAGGGTACATGTTGGAAATGGTCTCCTACCAGTAAATTGGTTGGAATCCTAGCTGTGGCTGCCCCTGACTGAGAAGGTCCCTGGCTTTGTGATGCTACCTCATCCCTTGCTTTGAGCTACACCACCAAGACCAAAGAGCCAGGAGCCATCATATTGATGTGAACATCTGAAGAGCAATGCTAGATCAGATGACTAAAGACCTATCTAACTCTAATATCCTATTTCCCACAGTGGCCAGTTAGATACCTATGGGAAAGCCACAAGCAAGACACAAGGGCTATAGTCCTCTCCTGCTTTTGCTCCCCAGCAGCTGGTCATCAGAACCATACTTACTGTACAATGTGAAGCAGCAAATAGCTATCATGAGTAGGAGCCACTGATAGCATTCTATCAGGCAGGGTTCAACTTACTTGTTGTGTGCATGGAACAAGGTCCACTAGCAAAATGGGTTCCCCCTTCTCCCCCCTGCATCCCCTATGTATGTGATGGAGGGTTGGGGGACCCCCACAGTATAGGCATATGGGATACAAAGGGCAGGAGGGGGGACGATTCTTGTTGCATGAGTGAACCCCACTTAGCACTATGTTGAATTCCATCCCTGGTGTGGAAAATAATCTTAAATGCATTTCCTAGATCAAAAAAATTCACACAGATTGTCCACGTAAGAATGTAAGAGCCCATCTAGTCCTGCATCTTGTTTTCACTGCAATGCGCTCTATGTGGGGCTACCTTTGAAGGTGACCCGGAAACTACAACTAATCCAGAATGCAACAGCTAGACTGGTGACTGGGAGCGGCCGCCAAGACCACATAACACTGGTCTTGAAAGACCTACATTGGCTCCCAGTACGTTTCCGAGCACAATTAAAAGTGTTGGCACTGACCTTTAAAGCCCTAAATGGCCTCGGTCCAGTATATCTGAAGGAGTGTCTCCACCCCCATCATTCTACCCAGACACTGAGGTCCAGCGCTGAGGGCCTTCTGGTGGTTCCCTCACTGTGAGAAGCCAAGTTACAGGAAACCAGGCAGAGGGCCTTCTCGGTAGTGGCACCCGTCCTGTGGAACACCCTCCCACCAGATGTCAAAGAGATCAACAACTACCAGAATTTTAGAAGACATCTGAAGGCAGTCCTGTTTAGGGAAGCTTTTAATGTTTGATGTATTACTGTATTTTGATATTCTGTTGGAAGTCGCCCAGAGTGGCTGGGGAAGCCCAGCCAGATGGGCGGGGTATAAATAATAAATTATTATTATTATTATTATTATTATTATTATTATTATTATCATTATCATCATCATCATCATCATCATCACCATCACAGTGGCCAACCAGATGCCTGCAGGAAGCCCACAAGCAAGACCCAAAGACCATAGCCCTCTTCCCATTCCTGATCCCAAGAAACTGGTATTTAGCGGCATGTTGCCTCTGGCAATGGTGGCAGAACTTAGGCATGATGGCTTGTAGCCATTGGTGTAGTCCACAGTGATGAAATTAGCAAAGAGGACACATGGATTAGTACAAGACCTTAACATTCTCATCTCAAAAATATGAACAATAAACAGAGGAGATTGGTACTTCACACATTCCCAGTCCCACCCATCCATTGTCCTTCCCAACAGATTTACATTTCTGCCATTATCCCGTGTGTTACAAAGCTATTGTTTGTTTTGCCATGAATATAAACTAGGGGGAAATGTTTCCCATTCCGCCTGTTTCTGCTTATGCCATTAAGCCGCTGCTAATGTGACGCTTGCAAAGAGAGCAGAAATGTGCTGTTCAAAGTCTTCTAATTCTGCCCATTATAATCCTGCCTCCTGCTTTATTATGCTGCTTTAGAAGTGTTATTTGAGATGGAATATTGCCGTGTAACCTTCAGATTACTGCTGGGTGACTTCTGCAGATGAGGAATTATCAATGCATTAAATTTGAATTAGCTCCGAGGAATCATGCAGATGTATGCACAGAGCACTACGGCAAGCAAGGCTGTCTCCAAGGCACCACTGAACTGCTTTCATGCAGTTTTAAGGAATCATTTGAGCAACCCTTAAATTGCAAGCATGATGAAGCTGAACCAGCATCTTTTCTCGATTTAAAAAAAAACCCAAAACAAAAAAACCCAGAAAGCACATCCAGGGCAGATGCAGCATTGAGAGTTGCCTTTCAGGGAAACCTGATCACAAAATATCTACTGCTGAGTAGGCTATTTAGACTCAAACCTGCCGCCCTGGAAGGCTCAAATGCCTGTATTGCAGAAGTGTCACTTAGACTAATGATTATGAATTATGCAGAGGATCACATCCTTTTGGTTACAAGTCATTTCCACACTTCCTTCCTAGAGTTCCCAGCACAGATCCATTTCTATCCTTTTAGGTGGAATCAACAACTGCTTTGAATAGATTCTCAGAAGTGCATTTATTGACGTTTGATTTATTTCCCTCTCTTGCGCCGGGAAGAGCCACACCATCTCTTTCTCTTTTTTCCAAGAGAGTTGTCACTGGGAGGTTAGAAACACAATTCCACCTTTCATTCGGGGGAAACGGTTGGCAAATGAGACCAATGGGGAAAAGGATGCTGTAAGGCAAAGAGCGGGAAATATCCTTCATCCTGTTATCTCTTAAACTGCCATAAATGAATTATCCCTTAAAACGGATTGGTGGTGGGGCAACACTTGCTTTTTAAAATTCCTAGACAATAAGTATCTTATGAACTTCATTTTTCCTAATAAGGAATTAATCTGGGAGCTCTAACTACCAAGTGTTCAAATTGAGATGTCAGCATAGTTGATGGCTCCATGCCTAGGATGCATACTAGATACGGGCAACTAATGTATTTTATCCAGCGTAGTTAGATACTCTGAGAATGTCTTATGGTGCCAATTAGGATGACAGGAATACATCATGTCCCTGCTTGAAATCATCACCGGCAAGCTATGTTTATCAAGTAGCCTTGGAGGGAGGAGGGGAAAGCAGAACAATAATTAAGACAGACCATGCAGCTTTTATAGAAGGATCCCAGAACCCTGTGAGAACAAGCAACAGAATGGCAATTGGAAACCAGTATCAATAAATGCAAAGTGATGTACTTGGAGGAAAAAACCCATTCCTAACATACATTCAGTGATGAGCTGTCTTAGGTGTTAGCACTATTCTAACTCAATGCCAGTGTCAGAAAAAGAAAATTCATAGGAATGATTAGGAACAGAATTGGGCTCATTGCTAAATCTGGGTTCCCCAAATCAAATAAGAAAATTATTTGAGTTTTCCTAAAAAAACAACAGCATTCCACTTCTACCTTTTAGCTAGCCTCTGATACTAGCTTTGAGAAACCAGAAGTGGCAAAAAAGAAAAGAAAAAGGTCCTGTCTGGAAAGCAGTCGTAGAATGACCCCGAGTGACCGCATTAAACTCTGTTCACACGTTATTTTCCAGGGATAAATCTCAGCTTGGTGAGATATTGGATTTATTGTGCTTTCTTGTAAAACTAACTGCCAAGTGGATTGGGCTGTCTGAGTCAAAGGACATGGTGGCACCCTCTTTCCATGTGATTGTTTAAGATTTCAACCCTTGGAAACAGCCTAGGGAGGTTCACCGCAAGTTTTTCCACATGAGATGGTCACCTCACTCTGCCTAATGGTAGCGTTGGCCCTGCAATTCTGAATTTATTTGAAGATTTATAGGAGCTCCTTAACACTGCACTCCCTTTCAGCTCTCCAATAAATTGGAAGTGAGACGCTCTTGGCTTATATCATGATCCTTTCAGAATGGAAGAAACAATAGACCGTGGGTGTCAGCTAAGGATTGTTGAAGGCCAGTGATTTCTATGACCAAAGAAATCACAATAATTATATGGTCATCATTAAGCTTGTACCCTACTAGAATCAGTGGGAAACATCTTAATGATGGCTTGATGGAATTCTTCCAGAGGGCAGGTAACATAAATCCGACCTTGGGCTGCTATATATTTCCTCCATGGTTGCTGTAGATAGACAGTCCTTTTGCAAGCCAAAGATACTGCTACAGATTCTTAAGCGAGGATTTGAGTGTACTGGGGACGGGGAGGGGTTGTACATTGCATTTATGGTGTCTCTTGGAGGACAACTTTGAGCAGGTGCATATGGCAGCTGGAACCCAATCCCAAACAGTCAGCAGTCAGCTAAACCAGCAGAAGAGCAACACTAGACAGTGAGCAGGTGGAGAGGGCAACGGGAGGCCAACACATCTCATTCTTCAATTGTCATTAATTAAGCTACAGGGATTGTTGCATAATGCTTACAAAACATCACCAAATCGTAAAATTCCTGGAAAATGCTGTATTTAATTTCTGCAGTTGTTCTAGGTGGAGCTTCTGAGTCTATTAAAAAAATTTTCTTGCCCTCCTTCTCCTTAACCCCAAATAGCATGAATGACGCTGTTGTTGTTTTTCCTATTCTTGATTCTGGGGTGTGTGAGAGAAAGCCCTTTGCAAAGCCTGGCCCACAAGATTGCCCCCTCCCCTTCACAGCTGTTGATTGTGAGGTGGATCAGTAAGGAAACCCAATTGCAGAGGCTCCGCTGGAGCTTTCAGGATCATCTTTTGAAGGGAGGGGGCAATGGCTGGGAGCAAGGCTCCATGACTGCAGGGCTTCAGCTGGGACAAAGTCCTATACAAACTTCCAGGATTGCAAGCGGATATTAGGCTTGCAAACAGACTTTTCCAGGGAGCAAAAAACTTTATTCCACGGGAAATACTGGGCTGTGGGGGAGGGAGGTGACAGGATTAATTGAAATTGTTAAAGATTGGTATAGTATTTAAGAGATTTAAATTTTTATAAAGATTCTATAAGGAAATCAGAAAGCAGCAAGAAATATCAAGTAAAGGTATCGGAGAGATCAGTGTAAATGAAAACATGAGACATATGGTTTTGTTACATATGATTTTATTTTGGAGTTGTCTGCTTGTTTTGGAGTTGTTCGTTGTAAAGAATGTATATTATGTGAATAAAATAAAAAACAAAAAAATAAAAAAACTTTATTCCACTAGATTTCCAGAAGTGGTTTTTATGTCATGTGAAATCTTGAATAACGTGCAAATTAACAGTTAGGGAAACATCAGGGAAATGGGGGTGGGGTGGGGACTGCTGTGTGAATACAGCCTATGAACACTGGTCATTTGAACTGAGTGGAAAAACATAAAATGGGACCAAGGAGGCACATTGGTCCAATGCACTGATAGTACAGTCATAACTGAGTTCAGTGGAGCTTACTCCCAGATAGGTGGGTGCAGAATTGTAGCCTTAGGGCTATCAAGACCACACTAGCACACCTTAGTATTTACAGCATGTTTTTAATGTTGTACACCACCCTGCAATCTTTTGGAAAAGGGTGGTATATAAATTGCATAAACAACAACAACAAAGGCTCATGATATTGAGTTATAAGAAGCAGGTAAGATGTATTTCCTCCTATCTCATTCAGTCTTGTAATATTAATTTAAAATGCAGTGATCAATCCCTAATGGGTACATTTACTTAATGCGGTAGTATTCGACCTTCTCAGCCAGAAAGTACCCAACATATTTTTTAAAAAATCCTGTGGTTGGCACAATATGCCACAGGTGAGGGATTTGTGGGTCTTCAGATGTTGCTGAACTACAAATCCCTAGCCATTGGTTATGCTGGCTGAGGCAGGTAGGAGATGGAATCCACTAACATCTGGTGGGGCACATTTCCCCATCCATGTATCTATCATATAAAATGAGCAGACCTATATAAAGGAGGATTTCAGATCCATGATAATTACTAATTAAACAACTCAATATTTCTTTATAATGTGGTAGCTAATGTGCTTCCGAATGTAGAATGGTTCGTATCCAGTGGTGTAGCAAGGGTTGCCAGTGACCGGGGCAAGGCAAGTATCCTCAGTACCACCCGCCAATAGGCTGGAACAAAGGGGAAATAACTCAGCAACCTACCCAAGTGGCATCCATGGCCACCTCATGAGTGTCAAGCACAGCAGAGAGTGGGATTGCTTGGGAGCAGGTATCTTTCTAAAGCCAGAGGGTGCCCTAGCAGCTGATCATTGCCCAAATCCGCTCTTCAGTCTGCCCATGTGAACATTGGGAGATTTTATGTGTGAGAGGGAAGGCACGATGTTTTTTATTTATTGTTACTACTTCCTTGTTTTTTTCTTTTGAAATTTTGCACCCAGGGCAACTGCCCCTGTGGCCCTGCCCATGCTACACCACTGATCATACCAGCCACTGGTATCTTCTTGAGGTGTCATCTTGGGGAATCTGGGACATAACAGGCCATATGGAATTCAAAACGCCTTATGAAGTCACAACTGCTGAGAGAGTCCGGCTGCATGTAAATATTGAAGATGGGAGTCAAGCAGAATGCAAGGCTCATCAGTCAAGCTATAGCAATGCTTCCAAAAATACCGTAGCCTTTTTAATGCTCTGGGGTTGTTGTTTTTTTGTTGAAAACTGAACTGGTTCCTGAAAAATTCATCCTATCTAGCAGGCAATCAGCTCACTCTTCCATTTACTACCAAATTGAAAAGGTTGTCCATAACCACAGGATTCAAATAACACTTTCCCTGGGGTTATTTCCCCCCTCAGTACAGCTTCACTGTAGTCCTGTCTGGCTACAAGAACCACTAGATTCTAAATGTCTGTAAGCAAAGCAATAAAATCCCTAAGTTCTGTGACCTTGGCAGTACAGCCTCTGGCAGTGATTAAATGAGCAGCTCTACGGCCACCAAAAGGATAATGGCTATCCTTGGCTGAGCGGTTGTGATCCTAGAATCAGGCAGAGCTTATCTTGCCAGTTGTTTCTGATAGCCTCCATGTTATTACTGCAAAATGGTTTCCTGGATAGCACGTTTTTCTGGGACATTTTGGGGAAACGAGATACAATACCAAAAGGGGGGGTAGCTCCTACTGGTAGCCACCACTTCCCCACAGAATGCGCCAGAACGTTGGGACATCTGGGGCATTCAGGGAAAATGGCTACTGCTGAAATGTATTCTGCCAAAAAATGACAAATGAGTACAAAAGAGGTAATGAAAACCAAATGTATTTGTCCCTCAGTGCATTTGTCAAAATGGAAACGAATAAGCCACAGTGATTCTGTTCTTCATTTCTTCCAGAATGAATGCAGAACCCTGACAAGGAAGTAGGAGAACCGCAGGAAGGAGATTTTCAAGAGGACGTGGTCCAGAGGAAAATTGGGAAGATGAGAAGGCCAGGGGAAAGGTCTGTGGAAATGGGAGGCTGGGAGAGAGAATGGATAGAGAGGAGGCATAACATGATCAGAAGCTGGAAAGGTGACAAAAGGTCACATATTGATTAGAAATAGCCAGACAATCCTGCTCAAGCCTCTAGAGTCTGCTACTGAAAGAGCAAAAATTGGATTTTCAGGGGAGGGGGTTTTTTTGTTTTTTTTTAAGAAGAATGAAAATCAAGAAGGTTTTCATATACAGTGGTACCTCAGGTTACATATGCTTCAGGTTACATACGCTTCAGGTTACAGACTCTGCTAACCCAGAAATAGTGCTTCAGGTTAAGAACTTTGCTTCAGGATGAGAACAGAAATTGTGCTCCGGCAGCGCGGCAGCAGCAGGAGGCCCCATTAGCTAAAGTGGTGCTTCAGGTTAAGAACAGTTTCAGGTTAAGTACGGACCTCCGGGATGAATTAAGTACTTAACCTGAGGTACCACTGTACTTTATTTTTGCAGAATGGGTATTATTTTCCCTCCAATAATGTATAGCACAGGATATTTTTGTGTGTGTTTGTTACATTTGTACATGATCCAAACACATGCATGTTGCTCCATGAGGCTCAGCCATCACCTCACTTTATCTTACCAGGTTAGACTGAGAGACATAGGCTTCTGAGAACTGCAGCTACCTATTGAACATTGACAATTGAAATCCTGTATGGGTAAAAGCTACTGGCTGTTATTTGGAGCTGAAAAAAACCACAGAGCAAGCATACAGTCAGTCGCTTCCTCCCCTCTAAAATGACCACCGGGCTTCCATTGCATACATTCACACTACATAGTTCGGGTCTCTGTTTCTCTGGACTTTTAAGGAGTGTCAAGAGCTGCCAAGATCTGAACTACAGGTGACAGCTTGTCACTGAAGTACCCTCAGGACCTGCACTGGCTCTGCCCTCTCATCTGGCAACTGAATCTTATTGCATAAGGAGTATAAGACGCTCCCTTCCCCTATTCCACTTCAGCCGTAATTGAGTAACAACGTTTTCCTGAACTCTGTATCCTTGCTTGTCCTTCTTTCTCCCAACATCTCCCAATTGCCTTTCCCTTTGCAAGGACCACACAGTGGTATTGGCACAGATGATAACCCTCCTTCTTCTCTGCCCTCTCTGCTCAGTGCCACAACCAGGTTCCATCCTGAGTTAAAGGTAAACAAAGGGGGAATGTGAGAAAGACAATTTGGTGATGAGGTGAGGGCCCCCTCTCCATTCTAGATATCTATGCAAGCTAGAAAAGAAAAGCTTCCCTTTCCTCTCAGGTGAATTTTAATATCCCTGGGAGTTCATTTCCAAGCTGGCTCAGATGAACTCCTGCAACACTCCTGAACACAACTTTGAAAATATTTATCAAATACTGTACACTCCTTCACGGACAGACTGTAGCTGTGTTCCATGTGATGTGTGAACAAGTTATTGGTGAATTTTAATTCTGATTGTGCTTTTATGAAACCAGCAAAAAGAAGAAGCAGTGAACATGGACAAATCAGGCTACAATTTCATTTATTTTTATTGTAACCTACCTACAGAACTTTTGTTAGAGTGTAAGAAAGATGATTTAGCTGTTTATGGAGGGAATGACAGCAGCTAGGACTCTCTAGGCACAAAAATGGAAGGAAGAAGCAGTTCCCACCAAAGAAGAATGGATAAGTAAAGCGATGGACTATGAGGAATTGGCAAAGTGAACAGCTAAAATAAGAGAACATAATGATGATTGTTTTGTGGAAGAATGGAAGCCTTTTTCGGAATATTTAAAGAAATATTACAGTATGATGAATTGGGGAGCAGGTTTTGAACTATGAGCAAGAGAAGGAATTAGAGATTAGTGTTTTGTTGTTATGGTATAAAAGAGAGAAGACAGGGTGCAGCAAAGGGGAGAAATAAAAAACACCATGGAAAACAGGGTGGGAAGTCAACAAAACGAAAGAAAAATATATTATGTATTTTAGTGTATATGTGAAACTTTTGAAAATTTAATAAAATAGAACGGAAACTAACAGAACTTTTGTTAGTGGGTGGCATGCAAATATTTATTGAATCCCAAACAAAGGGACAGTGGGATAAGAAATGCAGAAGGACATGAGTGGCTGAGATTGGCTTGGGCCGGATCCATCTGCCAGGAAACCTTAATGGGAAGAGGCAGCCTTAAGCACCAGCTGAGGCATGTGAGGATATTGCTTCCCCCAGGGATGTAGTATTCCCTCAGGCAGTTGAAGGCTTTCCAGCTTCTTAATTGCCTTTGGAAACTCTTAAAGAAGGAGATGGTGGTGATCTTACTATTAAAAAGGTATAAAATCCAAATCCAACTGCTGAAAAAAGGCAGAAAGTTAGAATGCTTCCTGATGGGATCAGTCAGATCCAATTTTTCTGTGTGCACATTTTGGCATGGCAGCCTCAACCAGTGGTTCTCAAAGGAGGTGGCGCTCCACACCAGTGCAGCACAGGAGAGGATGGCAACAAGATTCAAGAGCGATCAAAAGAACCTTTAAGCATCAGTATAGTATCAAAATTATTATTATTTTAGTTGCAGAATATAGAGAGATATCTTTTCAAAATGCAAGATTATCAGGGGATACGGAGGGCAAATCCTAGCTATGTTTTCCAATGCATTTCCTATCAACAAGAAAATTGTTGTGGTGCAAGCAAATTTTATTCTCAAAGTGTAGCTCAGAGAAAAAAGTTTGAGAACCACTGGCTTCAACAAATGCTCTTTCTCCCCTGCCCCCCAGTCATGGGAGTTCATCGTTATTTTGCCTCTTGCTGTCTATATCAGTAGGTGGAGTCTGATGAAATCTATACAGAGCAGTGCCGGATTTACGTATAAGCTAAACAAGCTATAGCTTAGGGCCCCACTCTCTTGGGGGGCCCCCAAAAAATTAAAGGGGAAAAAACTGGGTGTACATTTCCAAAATAGAAGATAAAAAAATGAATAAAATAAAACCTACACACAGCAACAGAGTTTTGTGTTGTGTAGGCTCCTGTGGTGTAAGTAATGGGCCCCGCCTGCTTGCCTGCTCCCTAAAATTGCTCATTTCTATGTATGGGGTGCCTACATTCTGCATGGTCTGGTTGAAAATGGCTTTAGATACCTATTAGGTCCATAGATTACCATATAGCATATATTCAACACAAAAAACAGTGACAATTTGTTGTTGACAAAGGACAGCTGGACATATAGAGGGCCCCATTACCTTCAGTGGCTTAGGGCCTCATCAAACCTAAATCTGGCCCTGATACAGAGGTTTCTTCCCCAGTTCTCAGTCACTCCTCTCCTGCTCTCCAATGCCTTTTTTCTGTTCTGGACATGCACCAAGCCACAATTACACATCCAGAGGTGGGGTGGGGGCAATGACTCATCAAGGAAGTTATTTTTTTCTGCTGAAACACTATCCTCCTCCGTATGGTAACTGCATCTGCATGATTTATTTTATGGGTAGGCAAACTAAGGCCCAGGGGTCGGATCCGGCCCAATCGCCTTCTAAATCCGGCCTGGGAATCAGCATGTTTTTACATGAGTAGAATGTGTCCTTTTATTTAAAATACATCTCTGGGTTATTTGTGGGGTCTGCCTGGTGTTTTTACATGAGTAGAATGTGTGCTTTTACCATATTTTTTGCCCCATAGGGCGCACCGGCCCATAGGACGCACCTAGTTTTTTGGGGGGGAATAAAGGGGAAAAAAATTATTTCCGCCCCAGGCGCAGGGCTGGGGCAGGGGAAGCCGAGCTTCCCCCGACCCCAGCCCCCAGAACAGGCAGCTCTCCGCAAGCCTTGGGAGACCAGCGCGACTTCCCGCTGGGCTCCCACGTCTTGCGGATATCTGCCTGAAGCCCAAACCAGGTCAGGGAACAGCGGGATGGCGGTGCTCCACCTCCTCGTTGTCCCCTGAGCTTGTGGGGCTGGCGGTGAGGAGAAGCGCGCTTCTCCCCGTCACCAGACTCCAAAACAGGTCGGGGGACAGCGGGATGGCGGCGTTCCGCCTCCCCGCTGTTCCCCGAGCTTGTGGGGCTGGCAGCAGGGAGAAGTGCGCCTCTCCCCACCGCCAGCCTCCAAACCAGGTCGGGGAACCAAAGGCCAGGGCGCGCTGTGCAGTGCGCCCCAGGCTTCAAGATGCAGGCTGCTATCCGCAAGCCTAGGGAGCCCGATGGGAACTCCTGTGGGCTCCCAAGGCTTGCAGAGAGCTTCCTGAAGCCTGGAGAGTGAGAGGGGTCGGTGCGCACCGACCCCTCTCGCTCTCCAGGCTTCAGCGAAAGCCTGCATTCCCCCATAGGACGCACACATATTTCCCCTTTATTTTTGGAGGGGAAAAAGTGCGTCCTATAGGGCGAAAAATACGGTATTTAAAATGCATCTCTGGGTTATTTGTGGGGCATAGGAATTCATTCATATTCCCCCCCCCAAAAAAAAATATAGTCTGTCTCCCCCACAAGGTCTGGAAAAGTTTGCTGACCCCTGATCTATTTCATACGTCCGGCACGTATCACTTCTAAGTCAAATGCTGAAATGTATGTTATTTAGTCAACAAGACATCAGAATGTTTCAATGTACACGCGTTGCAAACCACACTGCAGTGAAAATGAAAGAAGGCAATTAAATTTCAGAGCCTATCCTGACTCCCTAAGAAGTGAAGTGCTGGTCAGGTCTGATGTGGTGTAATATTTCACATTCCGCTGCAAATGCACAGAAATCACTTTGCATTTGCCGATCTTGCGGGGGCTAATTTGGGGGAGACAAGAGGGGTTTAAGTTTTGATTGCCTACCCATGGTACAATTTCCTATTCATTCCAATCTAGCCCCCGCCCCACCCGAACACTCTGAGGATCAAGCAGTTCGCTGTGAAAAGCTGTCACCCATTTAGACTTTATTATGGGCACAGATACACATGGCAGAACTTCAATCTCCTCTCCTTTCACCTCCACCCTCCCCTCCCCTTTCGCTTTTAACAATTGTCTGTTGTTCTTCAAGCTGGCTTTCTGCGGCGCAGTTGCTAGCAAATATTCATTGGGGTGTCATCTCTGTTTAAAATCTCATCCTACACACCTATTCATCTGTGTTAAGTGAACAGCAGTATCGGCTCAAATTAAGCTGGCATGAAAACAGCCACTGTTCCAATTTCCAACGATTCAACTTAGCTTCGGATAACAGGTGAAGATGTTTCATAACCAAGGCAATTATAGCTTTGTGAGCACTTTCTGGCTGGCTGTATAATCAGAGGAATGGAATACTATTGCTTCTGGTGCATTTCGAATGGCGAGGCCCAACGGCCATCGAGCCACATTTGTTATCTGCTAGACTGAACAGGCTGCCTGTCAGGGACAGATTCTTAGTACAGTGATTAGACCGTAAAGCATTTGGAAAGGCTGAGAGGATTGAAGTCAATGTTCTTTATGTAAACTTGCTGCAGACCTTTCCACTCAAATCAAAATCTCGTAAGCCATTTTTCTCTTGATTTGATTTGAAACCTTATGTAGAATATTATAGATGAGAGTGTACACACACAGGCACATGCACAGACAAGAGGAAGAAAGAAAGTCTTATATCACATGGAATGGCCCCAGTAGGGATGAGGGATAAAGTCAATTCGGTTTACACTTAAAACAGAATTTATCAAATTCGCATTTCCCAAAACAGTACGAGAGCCGAAACTTAACCGTCATTCAAAATTCACACATATCTGAATTTTCTGATGCAGTTCCCCAGTCAAACAATGTTTTGTGTGTGTGTGTGTGTGTGTGTGTGTGTGTGTGTTTGGGGAAAATGCGTATTAAAATAAATACATTAGTGAAAATAACATAAAAATGCATATTAGGATAAATGCTTGGGGGGAATGTGTACAGTAGTCAGAACTACTTATGAATAATTGCTTATTAAGAGAAATTCGCACAAAATGATGAATTTTTCACAACGATTTTTTTAAGTGCAAATTGCTGCAGAAATGTGGAGAGCTGAATTTAAGATTGACAAAATTAGAAACCGAGAGAAATGGACTTTACAGGCTTTCCCATCCCTAGGTAACAGTGCTGTGAGTTGGTGTGTACATACTCACACACTTACATACAAATGAAAGAAATAAAAGCTTCTACCACATGGCATAGCCCCAATGTGGTGAATGTTTACTAAAACTACTGTAGAAGAACATAGACTTGTAGCTTGTACATGAGAATATCCCACATTCAAAACATCAATTTACAGAAATCTAGATCTTTGGGGAACTCATTAAGCCAAAGTCTGTAAAGCTATATATATATATATATATATATATATATATATATATATATTAAAAATTACACAAAAGGTGGAAATAAATTGCTCCCAATATCAACAAACCTTGTACCTAGGATAAATCACACATATTAAATGCAGAAGCTCTGAGTTGACTGCATCTTCCGTTTCAGAGGATTATATTTCCATATAATTTAATGGGAGAGTCAACGTATAATTGCTTACATGATTATTTTCATTTGAAACATCTGAATCAAATCATACAGAAAAAGAAAAATCTAACAGTATGGATCCTCACGTAGGTAATTTTCGGTTAACCCTTCCCTTTGGAGACAAGGGGAAAAAGAAATCCAGGCAATTTAAATTGAATTTTTATACATTTTTATTTCCGGAAATGTAGTTCTTAATGGTTTCTGATGTGCCTAAAGGCATGAATCTTAAACTACATTTTAAAGAGATGAGCTGAAGGAGCAAAATGAAGAAGGCCTGGCTTTTATGGCAAATATTGAATTTCTATTGTATGCATTAACCAATTTGGAATGAATTGCTGTAGTGTTTTATGAGAATCTTTGTAAAACTCCAAATATATGGGATGTGATATTTCAGAAGCAATTGATTATAAGTCCCCTGCATCTACAAAATGCATAAGAGTATATATCTTTCTGGAAACAATAGTGGTTATTAACTTGGTTTTTAAAGCAGTTTATCAGCATCTTTCAAATGCTACCATCTCTCCTGCTGAAAATAATGCTGATTTATTTCCTCCATTTTAGCACCAGCAGTATATTTGCTTGACGTTTCTTTCTCTTAGCACTCGAAGTGGAGAAAAAGGGACGTGGATTTCCATCCCACCCATATTAATATTTTAATTGCACAAGCAGCTAACACTCTCTGCCTTGTTTGGTTCGTTTTTCAACAGCTTGCAGTACACCCTCAACTGCTATACAGTACATTTCTCTGACAATTACTGCCTTTCCTTATCCTAGAAGCTTTTAAAGCTCTATGTAACATTAGCCTATCTAGGCTAGTGAAAATGTCTTTACAGATTAGTGTAATGTTAATACTGTTGGCTCCCTGCTTTTGACCTGAAGTGGAATATATTGCACTGCTAGAGCAGATGGAATCAGAGCTTCATTGGGAAATGGAGATTGGTTGGCTGGCTGCCAACAGTTCAGCGCCGGAGGCAGAATGAGTTGGAGCTGAGACAAGACGCCTTGAAACTCTCCTCTGCTGCTGGAAAGGGAGGAGGGGAAAGGCAGGGGGGAGAGAGTTTATACTGAACAAAAATATGCTTAAGAGTGCTCATCAGCAGATGTTTACACCACATTCTTAAAGTAATTGAATCTTTCCAGGCCAAGAGAGAGAGAGAGAGAGAGAGAGAGAGAGAGAGAGAGAGAGAGAGAGAGGAGGTAGCCCAGTTAGTTTTGTGAAAAGAGCTGAAGATACTGACCAACCTTTTGCAATAAGTGTACCAGTATCCATCTCAGTCGTACAAATAGATTTCACATATGTTAACTGGATTTCTAGGAACACCTGCTCTCTTTTGAATCGATGGGAGCCAAGAGCCTAATGAAAAGATCCCCCTATAAATAAGATATACTCGATTTTAAAACAAGTGATTTTTTGCCATCTTTGCAATAATACAAAGGGGGTTGGGGAGGAAACAGAAGGGAGAGGAGCAATTATGGCGTGTAAATCTTGCTCCCCCTGCCATGTGAGATTCAGGCTGCTTATATTAATAACATCATAAACATCAGCTTTCATTATTGGATCGAAAGCTTCTTTCATTTTGCATATATTTAATGTCACAGCTTTACATTTTGTTGCAATCATTCCACCCCTACCCCCATATATATATATATATACATACATATATATATATATATATATATATATATATATATATATATATATACACACACACACACACACACACACACAACAGTAAAACATATGCTGTTTTCTGCCTAAGTAGATGGGTAATGTAAGCTGTGATATGTAGGGTAATTTTTCTTATCATTTTCGTTTTGCAGGATATATATAGATATAATGCTACACACACACACACACACACACACACACACACTCAGCCAGCGAGCGAACAAGGTTTCCATGATAAGAACTGCCATCTGGTAGCTTAAATGTGTGCAGATGACACACATTGTGAAAACACACAGCCTTTGTATATATTTCAGAATATGTATCGGAAGCCTCTTAATAAACCCATCCACATATTAGCTGCTTGAAGATGCCAAGTGAATAAGATAACTGTGTAAGATAAATGTACTTAGGGACGAGAGGAATTAGGTCTGGCAGATTGCCACATGTGTATTTACGCCAGAAGTCCTATTGTGACCTTTTAATATTGCATTGTTTGCAACCACTTCTAGCAAATAATTGTTTTTTTTTTGGGGGGGGGGGGAATAGAAGCTCTTTGACGAGGGGAAAGCCTTTGTATTCCGGGAGTGGAGGCTGGCACCCTTAGCATACCAATGAGGCCAAGATGTGTGCTGCATGGAGAGCGAGAGGACATATAAATCTGACTTCCTTTGACCTTTAATCTGGAACACCAAGAAGAGAAATGCACTAGGAAAGTTGGTTTGTTGCTGTCGAGAGACTGATAAGCTGGAGTAAAGGTGCACTCGGTTGCAATTTATCCAAAGCTTCCATTGCTATCGTTCTCTCTCTCTCTCTCCTTTTTTCTTACCATGTGTATCTACCTAAATCCCTTTCGATGTCAGCTTGAATGCACTTTGTATTACCTCCAGCTGCGACTGGCGCTGTGTATTTGCACCAATGAGCTTCTGCCTACACTTCTTCCCTCTTGTTTGACAAGAACCAGTGCCAACACCTAATTAAGGATAAGCCACAGAGCTCTCTGCTCTCCTTTTGTCAACGGCTCCATTCTGAGCTTTCTGCCTAGTTGAGTTTTTAATGACATGAGCGCAGTTTCATGTACAACCTATGATAGGCCTATAAGCACTCATTACAGCTTACAGCACAGGCCATCGTTTAAAGCTAGATGTTTATACTATAAGTCTAACCGGCGGAGGGAAATTCTGTCTATACGTGTCGGATGCGTGGTATGACACGACAACACCCCTCCTGTTTTTCGAATCTTGATTATTCTCATAGCCTTATTATCCAGTTTTTTTGAGAGCCTCCTATGCTGCCTTCTGTCAGTGTGATGTGCAGTAAATAAAGCGCTCACTTCCCCAAAGGTCTGATTATTAGGAATTGTTCTGTTATCTTGCATGATACTTTTTAAAGGGTGCATTTTCCTGAATGGGAATACTATGCATAAGTTGTCCATTTTGAGGGAGAGGAATAAAAGCTGGCCACGTCTGAAGTCATACCCTCCAACATTTCTTTGATGAAAATAGCAACATCTATTCAATCGTCGTCACTGTCATCTTTTCATTATCTATACCCCACCCATCTGACTGGATTGCTTCCAACATATATAAAAACATAATAAACATTTTAAAAAAACTTCCTTATCCAAGGCTGCCTTCAGATGTCTTCTGAAGGTTGCGAGGTTACTTATCTCCTTTGCTCGGGGGTCGCATAACTCCACACCCTCCAACGTTTATCTGACGAAAATAGGGGCATCGTAAGGAAAAGCAGGACAAGCTGGGATCAAATCAGCAACCAGGACAGCTTCTGTAAATCTGGGGCTGCCCCTGGAAAACAGGGACACTTGGAGGGCCTGTGAATTTGTTTTTGTTGCCTCTTTCCATTGACTTGTCAAGCATATGTGAGAAAATGCAAACTGGATCCAGCCCAGCGTTGTGCCGTCAACACAAACCAAAGATGATTTTAGACATTTTAAGGAGCAAACACAGTGTTCCAGTGTTCCACATCAGTTCATTGCACACAACGAGCTCCATGCAACCAGGAAGTGCCCTGTTCTCTTCGGTGAATGAGGACATGCTTGTTCAAATCTCAGCAGTGCATTGAATAGAACGCCACAGTCCTTGCTTCCTTGGCGCACCCTACCTACAGTGGAGCTCACCATGACTATGTGAATTTATGGCTTACCATGACTATGCAAGCATGCTGGCTCCCGAGGAGAAAATCACAGTTCCTTTGCTCTTCCCTGTTGACATTTTTATTCCACCTTAAGGAACAGACATGGGATTGTTGCATGTCACATGTCTGTTTACATTCCAGCACAGTATGCTGGGAACTTCCATTGTGTATTGATTTTGTTTTCCGCTGTTCTCTCTGAGACAACATGTTTCTTTGTCCTGATTTATGACTAATAAATCTGTAGTTGTAGTATGCTTTTTAGAACAGTGTGGTTTCTTTTAGGTCTCTTCCTTAACTGTGACCTATAACCACAGCACAATCCTTACTACAGACGGTTAAGAAGGACAGATGTTGACAACAATCCTGGGTTTGGATGACCTAGAAAGACCGGGTAGGAGTTAAGCAGCTATGTCCTACTCTCTGGGAACCAGAGTGTTCACAGTAAGCCATAGTTTGGCTTAATGTGATGTGCAGATACAGCAAATGTTCACACATCCGAATTTGTGGACCAGTGTGAATAGTTCCTATGCAAATACAGAAGGTCTAGAACAGGGGTCAGCAAACTTTTTCAGCAGGGGTCCGGTCCACTGTCCCTCAGACCTTGTGGGGGGCCGGACTATATTTTGAAGAGAGAGAAAAATGAACAAATTCCTATGCCCCACAATTAACCCAGAGATGCATTTTAAATAAAAGCACACATTCTACTCATGTAAAAACACGCTGATTCCCGGACCATCCGCGGGCCGGATTGAGAAGGCGATTGGGCCGGATCTGGCCCCCAGGCCTTAGTTTGCCTACCCATGGTCTAGAACAGCTATAGGAAAGTCAAGACCAAAACAACAACAACCCCACAGCAGCACAAGAGATATGGCTCCCAATGGGTTTCAGAGACACTCTTTATCAAAGGGAATGTTTAGTGTCCATTTAGGGGTGTGTAATACAGTCACGGGTCTCTGCTTCTTCTAGCTATCCACTGCCCCCACTTTAATTCATATGCATGATGAATTACCGTAAATGAAGAGACTGCTTAGGCTGAGGTTGCAGGCGGCATTTTAGAACAAGCATTATGCTTAAGTATAAAAAAAGATGGTTGTTATGTTCAGTGGCGTAGCGTGGGGGGTGCAGGGGGGGCGGGCCGCACCGGGCGCAACATCTGGGGTTAGGGCAAATCCATGGGTTAGGGGGCGCAAATCCACGGGTTAGGGGGCGCAAATCCACGGGTTAGGGGGCGCAAATTACTTGCCTTGCCCCGGGTGCTGACAACCCACGCTACACCACTGGTTATGTTCATCACTTTACAGTAGCAACAGTAGCCAAAATCATCCAGCATTTTGTTGCTTCCTCTGCCCTATTAAAAACAACAACAACGACCTTGATTGTCTTGTGAAATCCATCCCAACTCTCAAGTGTATTGGAAGAGATATTCCTGGCCAGCCCTGATTGAGCTTTAACTCAGCTATATGGATATATTCAGGTCATAGACAGTAGAGTCTCTTTTAGAGTCTTAATTATTCTGCAAAGGTAGAGATTAACAAGACTGGTATCTGACCACCAGACAGGCAATTAAATGAGCAGACTGTGGAACCTTTTTTTGATAACTAGACAGCATGCATTCATCCAGAAATACATGTGCATATACACATGGAAATGTCAAATACATTTTCCAAATCAACTTTGGGGAGAAATACCCATAGCAGTTTTGAGATTGGTATATTTTTGGGTCCTTCCCACACACCAGTCGTTGCTGCAATATAAAGGCCATAAAAGGACATATAATTGATTAACCATACTCAGAATTGTGTTTGTTGCATGTGTATTGAAGGTGAAAAGAAAGTGGTAAGCTACTATACTATCTGAAGAAAAATAGAGCTCAGATACTTTAGAATAGTAGTTCATTCATCTCCTAATTGATTCCCAGTGAACTCTTGCTTATTGATCTGTTGCTCTCAGTATAATTAGTATCACCTATTTTTCTCCTTCTCCCCACATGCAACAATAGGTGCAATCATAGTCTCTTACTGTAAAAATATATTGTGAGCCTTCCTCACAGGCCAGCTCTGCTAGAACTATGTTAAAATAAATTATGGAGCAGCAATACTCGGTTCCCACCACCTCCAGTATATACAAGAAACTTGAGGGATTGTTGTAAATTTCTACCAGTTACAGATATATAGAGGATATTGAATAGTGTAGTGATTAAAGCTGCCCATCCAAGGTCAGAGTTAAGGCCATCTCATTTTGGCTCATGTTCCACAAAAGCCAGGAAATTAGAAGCTCAGACTTCATTCCTTAACAGATATACTCCGTAAACGGTACTGAACAGAGGTGCCAGGTTGCCACCAAGATTGAGGGAGCCCAGCATGCATTGTGCGTGTATGACATCACACGTACAACACTTGCACAATGTTGCATCCTCTGTAGAAGGCTGAGCACTCTGGAGGAACCAGGGGCTGAAGCTGCAGTGTGCGTCGTGTGCGACGTTGTGCACACACAACGTGCGCCAGGCCCCGCCAACATTGAAGGGGCCTGACCCCCTTCCAACAAGTATTGAGGGGGCCGAAGACACCTCAGCCCCCTAGAGTTGGCGCACCTGATACTGAGGTAGTGTAAAGTCAAAATTTGTGCTTACAATCTTTTCACCTTGCAGTTACACTTTCTGTTGGTCTTTCAGGCACAAATCCACACAGGGAGGATGGAAAACCTGGGACCAGCAAAGTTTTGATGGGAGTGGACTTCCCTTACAACTCACCAGCCCATTTTCCCATGATAGTCAATGGGGAGACATACAAAGCTTCAGATTTCCAAAGCAAGGGATGCTTTGGACCACGAGTGAATTGTTCCAAGTCCCAGGTGCACTATCAGAAGTACTGAACCCTCATCCAAATTTATGGTCTAGTCTGAATCTGAAAAAGGGACACGGGTGTTGCTGTGGGTTAAAGCACAGAGCCTAGGGCTTGCCGATCAGAAGGTCGGCGGTTTGAATCCCCACGATGGGGTGAGCTCCCACTGCTCGGTCCCTGCTCCTGCCAACCTAGCAGTTCGAAAGCACATCAAAGTGCAAGTAGATAAATAGGTACCACTCCAGCGGGAAGGTAAACGACGTTTCCGTGCGCTGCTCTAGTTTGCCAGAAGCGGCTTAGTCATGCTGGCCACATGACCCGGAAGCTGTATGCCGTCTCCCTCAGCCAATAAAGTGAGATGAGCACCGCAACCCCAGAGTCATCTGCGACTGGACCTAATGGTCAGTGGTCCCTTTACCTGAATCTGCTATATTATTATTTTTACTTGCTATGAAGCTGTTAAAGACACAGAGTTGTATCAAATGCTAGTCCTACTCAGAGTGGGTCCACTGAAATTAATGGACATGGACCCCACCTATTCTTGCTGCCATGTATCTCAAATTCAGTGGCATTATAGTCATTGACTCTAGAGTCCAAACAGCCATCATTGCTAGCATTCATCTATTTTCCTTCTAAACCCATCTATATTGGTAACCACAAATTGGGGCAGCAAATTCCATAAGTTCACTTATGTGCTGTGTAAAGGAGTACTTTCTTTTGACTATCTTCTGCCAACCAGCTCCATAAGAAAACCCAACAATTCTAGTATTGTGAAAAGGAGAATGTTATATATTTTGCGCCATGCGCATGTACGAGATCTTAGGTTTCGTCTAGGGATGCCTCAACCCAAAATAGATCCCATTGTAACATTACTGCCCACTTTCTTGAAGTGGAATGTGAACGAGAGAAAAGTATGGGCATATATGGTTAATAAGCAAGTCTCATGTTACAGGCTGAGGTTAAAGGTAAGGCCCAGATCTGAAACAAGGTTGGAGAATATTGGTTTCCAATACTCAGCGCTAACCTTGGCTCTGATTAGAAAAATAAGGCCTCTCACTATAGCAGTCTGAGCAAGGAGCACATTGCAGGCTGAGATGTGAGTGTGGTAATTACTAGGTGCAGTCAATAACACCTCTCTTCAGAATGATTGCAAATCCAGTACAACCATGACCAGCACGAAATTGCTTCAGAACAATCAATAGGAATCTCCTGATTGTATTCCCCGGTGTACGCCTCAAATAGAAAGAGGAAAAAGTGTCCATTCAAAGAAAAGGTCAATTCTGGGGGGAAGGGGCGGGAATAAATAAAAAATAAAATAAATGCAGCCTATATCTAATGTGGATTAGTCTTGGTCAATGAGTAGATTTCTTGTGAATGGTTGTGGGAATGGGGGAAGGCGGAATAAAGCTTTACTCTTAGAGTGGGAAAAGAAAAGCTTGTCAGTGAATGATAAGTGTTGGCGGAAGAATCTTAAGTGTGGGTTTGTGTTTGGAATGTATTTAGGTGTAAGAACAAGCATGGGAAACATATTTAAACCATCCAAGATAACAATTACAGCAAGCTTATTTTGCCGTATAGGTGTGTGCAATGAAATAAATGAGTGATCTTCAAATATGATGATCTAGACATGATTTTCAACCTTCACAGATAGATGGGCAGGGAATTCATAACAGTGGGTGTCTTGTTTTCAGGAAAGTCCTGTATCCTTACGTCACAGGTTGTTTTAATCTAGCCCTAGTGAGGGAAATCAGGCCAGACCCTGGATACAGATTTAATAGACACAGAGCAATATTACTAATGCACACTTACCTGGAAGTAAATCTCACTAAATTCAGTGTATAGGATTGTGCTTTTAATCCAACACAGGTTTGCAGTAAATATAGTTATGCAATCCAGGCTTTAGACACCCCTCTCTGTTTTGTCTGGAATCACACAGATACCTAAACCCCTTTCTAATAGCGACTCTATTCATTTGCAGTGCTGTAATACATGCATTTTTCAAACTCTGCTGGAATCTCTTGATAACTTACATACAGTTTAGCATAAAATTGCTAATTTTCTCTAGGCTCCATTTTTCTCCCTAGCCCATACAAATACAGAATACAGAACAAATAATCCTTACACAATCCAGTGTTGTGTGCAACTTTGGGAATGCTGCTACTTAGACTCTGCAGGAAGAAAATGCTTTTCATTCCATGCTAATCTATCTTTCATTTGACACGTCTTTTGTTACAGATTTCTAAACTGAATAGTTTAACAGGTGCCAGCTTTTCTTTAAAAAAAAAAAATCCAATGCATTAGTAATTTTAGGATATTAGAAAATTGCATTAGCCTTGAGAGATGAGAATGTGTATATCTCTCCCCCCCCCCCTTTCTTCTTTTGCTTCTTTCAACAACAACAAAATATGTCGAGGATTTGCATTATGTTCTGGATTAAAGTGCCACACTCAAAACAGCATCGAAAGACTGTTATAGCTAATAATTTAATCGTATTCAAGCCAAATATGTGGATGTACAATGGAACTGCATTAGCACTGTGATGGCATGAACATTTTCAATTACTATGCTTAACTGTGCTGAGAAACTAAAATGAAACGCTGTCAAATATGCAGCTGAGTAGAGGCAACATACTTTTTTTTCCCAGGGCCCTCCAGACTTTATCTCATATTCACTTCCGTCGCTAACAGAGCAATCCAAATCCTTTTTTCAACAGGCTGCAGGGTGTGTGGGTGTGTGTGGTTTGGTCAGAATTGTCTCTCTGGCATCATTCAGCTGGCATGTAGCTCATGTTTCCACTAACCTAGGGTTACCAGACGTCCCCGGTTCCCGGGGACAGTTCCCAGATTAGCAAATCTGTCCCCGGACAAATTCCGTCCCCAGAATGTCCCCAGATTTGCAAGTCTGTCCCCGGGAAACGTGGCAGCGGCAGCCTCAGGAGCCCGGAGCCAGCCTGTTGGTGCAGTTGGCTCTGGCTGGCTTCAGGAGCTGCTCGCTCCTCGCTGATGTGGCACCCGCCATTTTTCCTGTGCCACGACAGCAAGCAGCCCCTGAAGCCAGCCAGAGCCAACTGCGCCACCAGGCCAGCCCCTCCTGGGCAACGGCTGCCCATCCATGACTCCCGAGCCTCCCCTGATCTGTCAAAGCAAAGGAGGAAGGAGATCAGGGAAGGCTTGGGAGTCACGGGCATGCGGTGTGCTGTTGCCCAGTTTTTTTTAATGTTTTTTATGTTTCACAGGGTGCAAAAGAAGGGCTTTGTACCTTTATGCAATATGCATGTCTGCTTGGGCCCAGGGTCTTTTGCCTCACCATCCCCACTACTGACTCCCTGTTGCTACTCATTTCCCCCCCAAAAAAGTGTCCCCGGATTCATTGGAAAAAAATCTGGTAACCATAGATTAAGTGTCACCTGCTCTACCAACTGAGCTAAAGGCATTTCCACTTCCTTTCGAAAAACAAAAGGTTTCAGTGAAAACAGATACAGAGTTCCAAAGCTCCCTTTTTCAATTAGACAAGTCACTATAACCACTTCCCTGTCCCTATTTCATAAGTCTTGGACGTTTGCAGGTTTCGGAAGTGCACATAGCCATTTAAGCAGTTGTTTTCTTTTTTAATAAAAGAACTTTCAATTTACAAACTTTTAAAAATACTTCTAATTTCCAAGCACCTTCTCCATACTAGTTAGTCTGCCAAATATGTAGAAATCGCAGCCTTTGTTTTTGATCGCCCTGCATTTGAATTCTAAACTGGTAGGCACTCATGCTATTAGAGAACATGATTTAAAATAACTCATCACTGTAGAATTCCAGAAAATATACACTTGGGGCCAATTGCCATAAAATAGAAAATGACCTAGTTCTTCCATATGGCTTATTGGCTTACCTGCCAGGTGTTGCTATTTCAGCATTGCACTTGATGCTTTGCCACACCACTCACCTGTTGTCTTTTAAAATATCATTTCTGTGCGGTATTTGCAACCATCTGACTTTAAGGGGAACCTGCAAAGGCTTCAGAGCTTTCCATTATCTCTGCTCTACATGTCATCTGCCCGATACAGACTTATTTTATTGTTGTCAAACATCGCCACTGCAACAGTTTCGATGTACTTGTCAAGAGTTTTCTGCCGCGCCGGGTCTTTAAAACCTGAAAGAGTAAAAGGATTGCTTTTAAATCCTTTATGCTTGTCTCCCTTCAGATCTTACCATCTGCTATGATCTGGCAATTCAACTAAATGAGTTTGCTCTAAGATCTTTTCATTGTTCTATCTCTTGTAGGTATCACCTAGAATGCTTTCTGCTCCCTAGGCACCATCATCACCTATCATTTATTGAAACGGTTACATTTGACTGCCACTGTCATGGTGTTCATCACTATTGCATATGGAATGGTAAAACCAATGGAAAGTAGTATGAAAAGATAATCTAGAAATCCAGGGTCCATTCAACAATGTTTTCCCCTCAATATAGTTATTTTATTCGGGGGGGGGGGAGGTATTCTGTGCACATTTTTGCATCTATTCTCATTTAATTTTTTGGCGCTGCATTTCTTGGCTTGTTTTATTTCCAACTCTTTTAGTTACTTTATGTTTTTGTAGTGCAAATGGAATTTCAAATATCAGTAAGATAAATACTGAGCTGCCTATTGGTTCTTGAACAGTGACTTTCCTTTTCTTAAAGAATCCGCCCATTTTTCAAATAGCTTTCCTGCATTTCTTAGGGGGTAGAATTCAGATGCTATGAATTTGGCCGGAGTAGGGCTGTGTTCACCCATAAATAGCCGGTTGTTCTGATTTTGTGTTGAGTGAAAGAAGTAGCTTATTACCACTTATTATCAGTGTCAAATGTGAGGACAAAGTCCTGCCGAATGAATGAATCCGAACAAATTGCTTTGCCCCAAGTGTGCCAAGTTCAGATCTTTCGAATGTCTCTGGCACATTACCTCTGGTATGTATCTCTAGGTTACAATAATCTGCCACGAGGTGCTAAGATTGAGTAAAACCAGCTTTCAGTATGCCGAACGGCATTCAACAAGCTGTTGAAGGATGCTGGAGAATCTGTCTCATATGAGGATCGGCCAGAGTGAAAATCCATCTGCCATTCTTTTTTTGTCAGCTATCACCTGCCCTCAGATTCCCTGCCAAGTTAAGACCTGTGTTGTTTTCTGCCAGTTGTTGCAGCCTGTCAAACTATTTGTATGACCAAAAATCTTTTCGGTGCAACAGCTGTTGTATAGTTCATTAAGGAGACGGATTGGTGGCCTGGTTCCATTTTCTGTAATAGAGAGATGCTCTAATACACTTGAAAAAAGAAAAAGAAAAAAAACCCTCAATGCTATTTGGCTCCTCTTACAGATTACACGTTTGACTACATTGGAAACCAATTGCATCAACACCAATCGCATCCTGTTGCTGTTTTTATTTTGGTTATGTACTTTGTGGTTTTATATTCCGATTGTATCCTGTGAATTGCCCCGAGACTTGCGGGTACAGGGCAGTATATCAGTTCAATAAATAAACAAGCAAATTTTGGGTCCTGGTTCTACTGCAGTGAGTGAGGAGGCAGGAGGAGCTGGCTGGTCTGGGGTACTGGCGGCAAGAGCATCACCAGTTACTGGTATGGTATGGGACTGGGATTGGGTAGCAACCAATTTGAAGCAGTGTGGAAGCACTAGTGGGAGCACTGGATTGGCTTTGCTGATGGCCCTATGCCACCCTGACCCCACTGCCACCATTTCCCTCCTCATCCCAGTAAGAGGCAGTGGTACCATTGCTGGGAGCACTGACCAAGCTGGCTGCCCCTCCCCTGCCATTATCTCAGTGAAGATTTCTCAGGTTTAGCAGAGGGACACGTGTGGCACTGTGGTCTAAACCACAGAGCCTAGGACTTGCCAATCAGAAGGTCGCGGTTCGAATCCCCGCTATGGGGAGAGCTCCCATTGTTCAGTCCCAGCTCCTGCCCACCTAGCAGTTCGAAAGCAGTCAAAGTGCAAGTAGATAAATAGGTACTGCTCTGGTGGGAAGGTAAACAGCATTTCCGTGCGCTGCTCTGGTTCGCCAGAAGCAGTTTAGTCATGCTGGCCACATGACCTGGAAGCTGTTTGCAGACAAACGCTGGCTCCCTTGGCCTATAGAGTGAGATGAGTGCTCAACTCAGAGTCGTCCGCGACTGGACAGTCAGGGGTACCTTTACCTTTACCTTTACCTTTACCTTTAAACCTCTAGCAGAGGTGAATTTAGGGCAGTGCAAGCAGTGCAGTCACAGCAGGCATGCAGCTGAGAAGGGTGCCTTCTCAAAACCCTTGCCTGGCTTTGGGAACAAGGCTTTGGGAACAAGTCATGGGAGCCAATGTCTGACTGGCCAGCAAATGAATTCCCCCAGACCTGGACCCTGATTGGCCCATTTGAAACTGGCTAATGGCTGGGAGACATCACCCCGTGGTCAGGATGACTGAGGGGAATTCCCCATTGGCTGGCGACCATCCGAGTCTAGCTGGCTGAGAAGGAGACGGAGAAGAGTTTGGACTTGATATCCTGCCTATCACTCCCCTTAAGGAGTCTCAAAGCAGCTAACAATCTCCTTTCCCCTCCTCCCCCACAACAAACACTCTGTGAGGTGAGTGAGGCTGAGAGACTTCAGAGAAGTGTGACTAGCCCAAAGTCACCCAGCAGCTGCATCTGGAGGAGCAGGGAAGCGAACCCGGTTCACCAGATTACAAGTACACGCTCTAAACCACTACGCCACGTTTTTTGGCACTGCATGAGTGACCACCCTCCTTTCAGATTATTTGTTATGTTGTAGCTATGAAAAGATACTGTACAATAATCTAGCAACACACCTAGTTTCTTCTAGGTCTTCAAAACTGGGAGTTCTAAAGTAGCATCAATACTTCTAGAGAAAATATGACTTTTTCCCCTGGATGTTTTTGTTTGCTTTTGGAAGTCTGGAACTTGTGCGATTTCCTGGCTATGCATTTTGTTTAAAGGGTATGATGCATTTGCGAATGAGCACAGCTGCTGATATTTTCATTTCACACCTTCTTTACAGGGGCTTATAATTTTCTAATAAAATTACTTACAGAATCTTTATATGATACTTCAGCCAAGGAGACCTTTCATAAGCAAACATGTGCCGGAATCAAAAATACTTCTACTTTCAAGTTAAAGTGAAACAGTGGGTGTTGGTGAGTTTTTTACATCCTTTTGCAACTCAAGGGCAATTTGGATGTGTGTTAAATATAATTAAATATTAGACAGTCATGCCTCTGAGTGGCTGCCCTAGGGCATTGTAATATCACATCCATAATTTCACTGCTAATAAAGTTCAACCACTGCCATTTCACTGGCAGGGCATAAAATGAAAGCAGGGCTGAAGCAAAATCCAGATGGATGAACCTCTTATTTGGAATGAATCAAAACACAGTTAGAAAGCAAGACTTCTGTGCCTTTCCTCCTTCACCAGGAGAGGCATGGCTGCATTTATACCATAGACTTTGCAGACTAAAATGTGCTTCTCAGAGCATCATATCATACCCTCCAACAGTTCTCCAATGAAAATAGGGACGCAGGTGGCGCTGTGGGTTAAACCACAGAGCCTAGGACTTCCCGATCAGAAGGTCGGCGGTTCGAATCCCCGCGACAGACTGAGCTCCCGTTGCTCGGTCCCTGCTCCTGCCAACCTAGCAGTTCGAAAGCTTGAAGTGCAAGTAGATAAATAGGTACCACTCCAGTGCAAAAGTAAACGGTGTTTCCGTGCACTGCTCTGGTTTGCCAGAAGCGGCTTAGTCATGCTGACCACATGACCCGGAAGCTGTACACCGGCTCCCTCGACCAATAAAGCGAAATGAGTGCCGCAGCCCCAGAGTCGGCCACGACTGGACCTAATGGTCAGGGGTCCCTTTACCTTTACCTTATTCCATAATAACAACAATTTTACTATTTATACCGTGCCCATCTGACTGGCTTGCCCCAGTCACTCTGGACAGCTTCCAATGTATATAAAAACATTAAACAAAAACCTTATAAAACCTTATAAAAACATTTAAAATACCTTCCTTATACAGGACTGCAGTGCCAGATTTACGTATAAGCTAAACAAGCTATAGCTTAGGGCCCCACTCTCTTGGGGCCCCCCCAAAAAATTAAAGGGGGAAAAATTGGATGTACATTTCCAAAATATAAGATAAAAAATGAATAAAATAAAATCTACATACAGCAACAGTATTTTGTGTTATGTAGGTTCCTATGATGTAAGTAATGGGCCCCGCCTGCTAGCCTGCTCCCTAAAATATTATGGTCGATAAATTACCATATTATACCATATATTCAACACAAAAAACAGGGACAAATTGTTGTTGACAAAGGACAGCTGGGCATATAAAGGGCCCCACTACCTTCAGTAGCTTAGGACCTCATCAATCCTAAATGTGGCCCTGCAGGACTGTCTTAAGATGGCTCAGGGATTACATTACTCCATACCCTCCAACATTTCTCTGATGAAAATAGGGATATTTCAAAGAAAAGTGGGACATTCCAGGATCAAATCAGAAACCAGAATGGCTTCTGTAAGCCCAGGACTGTCTCTGGAAAATAGGGACACTTGGAGGGTCTGGTATGTCCCGCAGAGGACCTTAAGGTCCACAAATAACAACACTTTGGAGGTCCCAAGCCACAAGGTGGTTAGATTAGTCTCAACTAGGGCCAGGGCCTTTTCAGTACTGGCCCCGCCTTGGTGGAACGCTCTGTCGCAAGAGACTAGGGCCCTGCAGGACTTGACATCTTTCCACAGGGCCTGCAAGACAGAGCTGTTCCACCTAGCCTTTGGTTTGGGGAGGAATGCAATCAATTGTGTATTGTTTGCAGGTTGAAAGCAACAGCAGCAGCAAAGCAATTTTGTCATTTTTCTTGTATTATATCCTGCATTTTAACATTGTGATATAAATTACAATGGCATCAAACCAAGTTTGTGTTGCTTTAAAAAGTTTTATTCTGGAAGTTGAAACTTTTTAAATTTGATTGTAAGCTCTAGATGGTATGAAGAGAATACTTATTTCGTCTAGTTTTTAGTGTGTGATGTTGTATTGTGCTTTAATTGTTTTTTGTTGGGAGCTGCCCAGAGTGGCTAGAGTAGAGCAACCAGTCAGATGGGTGGCAAATAAATAATATAAGTTGTCTTTGCTAGGTTGATTTCCATTTTAGGCAAGGAGCAAATAAGCAACCAGTGACAATTTCTGCTCTTGTTTCCATTTTAGTCAGAATTACCTCTACTTTCCAGATCCTCAAATCTGACTGCTTGGGGCCTGATCCGCACCATACTTTCTCAGGCTTTAGACTTAGATTACTGGGTCTTACAGCCATGTTTTTAAGTCTCTGCACTGCAGATTGCAGTAAAAGAATTCTGGTCACAGCAAGATACATCCTTTCTCTCTTTTGGTATCCAGGGTCAAAAAAGAACACCCAGTCACGATACAGTATTTCATCGGCTAGTATTTCGCAAAGGGTTTCCATTTCTTGAATAGCCATTGGCACTTTTAGTTCCATTAAAGAGAGATGGAGATGAATAGGGAAAGAACACGCCTTTTCACATGTAGCACAGTTTGCCAAGTATGTCTTGAAAAAGAATGCCATCCCAAAGGTTAGGCAGAATTTCTGGAGTTGCCTTTTCAGTTGCTAAAACACACTGAATGTTTTTGGCATCGTCTATTGTGTAGCTGTGTTTCAAAGAAGATGTCACGAGCAGAATATAGAATTACGGTCAAAACCTCTAACAGTTGGTTTTGAGAAATCCATTCTCTTGCCACATTTAAATTCGACTGGAATGTTGACAGTCTGTTATCGGTTAGCAGCAAGAGAGAAAAGAAAGTGAAGATAAAGTGATGTGCAGAATGGGGAATGTCTTTTGGGATGTTGATTCAATCTGGAACAATATGGAAGTAATCAAGAGTCAATCAGCGGACCAAATAAGATATTATGAAATGCAAGCACAGACCATAACAACCATGGATTATACTGAATGTCATCTGATTACATAACAGACCAAAATATTATAGGAGGTAACCAGGTTACCTCAGAGAACACCTTACCTTGAATAATCCTGCACATTCTGTTCAGTCCTTGGGAGAGTCACTCCTAATAGGTCCCTTGAGCTCCACAATGCTGTCGGGACCAGCCATGAGTAGGCAGGGTGTGATGGAAGACTAGGAGGAAGAAACAGAGGGGAGAGTTAAATTGTGGGAGCACACATCGGAGGAGGGGGGAGATCTCCTCTTTCCACCCTGACCTGTTGCTTTGGAAAGGGGAGCAGAGCTGCTGGCTCTCCCCTCTGGACTTCCTGGACAATGGAGAGCCCTCAGTGGACGTTGGGGATGGCTCTGATCAGCCATGGGGAAGCCATGGGGGTGTGTGGCTCTGATCAGCCATGGGGAAGGGTCAACAGGAGATGGCAACAACAAGACATGAGCTTAAATAGAAGGGTGCAGTCTTATCACCTAGAACCAGCGTCTCCACCCCTGTCGTTCATACCGGACACTGAGATCCAGCTCCGAGGGCCTTCTGGAGGTTCCCTCACTGCGAGAAGTAAGGTTGCAGGGAACTAGGGAGAGGGCCTTCTTGGTAGTGGTGCCCTCCCTGTGGAACACCCTCCCATCAGATGTCAAGGAAATAAACAACTATCTGACTTTTAGAAGACATCTGAAGGCAACCTTGTATTGGGAATTTTTTTATGTCTAATGTTTTACTATTTTTTATGTGCTGTAAGCCGCCCAGAATGGCTGGGGAAACCCAGCCAGATGGGTGGGGTATAAATAATAAAATAATTATTTATTATTATGTGCTGCCTTCACAGTTGGGAGTAGACCCAGCCACCCTGGTGGAGTGCTTGCTTGCTTGCTTGCCTGTTCCCATGCGGGGAGATAATCTTGCAAATGAGCATGCCACACCTCATCAGTAAAAACCCTGGCGCGAGGGGCAGGGAAACTTGTTGGAACATGTTTGCTACTGGTAACCTACAAGGAAGATAGGTAAACGTGTGTGCTATTATTTCAGTTCAATTCAGCCAGCAAAGAACTTTGGGGGATAAGGAAGCAGCCACCGGTTGGGAAATCCATCTGTGCCAGGCAGAAGAAAACAATAATGTGAATCACTAAGAACAATGTCTGTTTCTGAATTACACATGGTGTGTTTGGAAGCTGTCATATTACAGCCAAGATTCTGTGGCACAGCTGTCAGCTCAGTTACATGTTGATGTGATGGCATGTTTCTATTGGCTTAGGTTTCCTCCTTAAATGGCTTGCTCCAGTGCTCCACATCATAGAAAGATAGGCTTAAATTTAAGCAGGCTGTATAGAATGAGAGAACAGTTAGTATCTTTGGTAGAGGAAATACTCCTATTTCTACTGGATCAATCGAACAGCACAAATGGGCTCCACTTAATAGGAATAGTTGGGCACTGAGGGATATGTTTTGAAACACAGTGTCTATCTTCTGCTGTGTTGATATAAGCATTTGACATCAAACTGTTTCGTTTTTGAATCTGTGAATTTTACCCATGAATGCCCTTTAATTGTTCCAACTGCACGATGAGAAACATTACGAATCATAATTGTGCCATCACAAAAAGCATTTCACCTAGTCCTTCTAAACACAGAATACTTGCCATCTTGCACTTGGAAAAAAACAGTACCCTGACCCTAAGTTATTGTGTCTTTTTGAATTGGATCAGAGTGATATTATTAATGTTTGATGTTTTATTATGTTGTTATATGTCTTGGAAGCCGCCCAGAATGGCTCGGGCAACCCAGCCAGATGGGTGGGGTACAAATAATAAAATCAGGCAATATATTGATACTAACCCAGCTTAATGATTGACGTAACACTTCTCGGATGAGCATGCTGCAGATTAGACAAGTCAGCAAATCTAACCCATCCTCTTATACAGATCCATTTTGTGTCAGTAGGTTGGAGTTGGGTTTCCACATTTCAGCCATGCTTGGATGTGATGCAGCTAACCCACGCTGGAAGCCAGTTCAGTCATAGTGTACACAAACATACACACACACACACACACACACACACACACACCATGGACTCCCAGGGATGCAGAACACAGTGCTGTAGATGCGTATGAAATGGGCCAAAAGTGAAATGGTCAAAGCAGATGCCGATTTCAGAAAGCTCAAAGATGGCCCAACTATATGGGCAAGGAGAAAAGATGGCCTAGCAATGTAACAGAAAAACAGCAACAAGGAACTAATGAAATACACTGGGCAACCAAAATCCTGTTTTGCATTGGGATCAGGGGTATATATTTTTAAAATGTCCTTTAGGTATAAATTTTCATTGTAGGAGGCCAAGTTCCTGGTTGCAGCAGAGAGGGTTCTCGTCAAGTTAATCCGACACTGTTTGACACACAGCAGACATAAATATAATATATTTTGTTGCATCAACCTGCCATTGAAAATGCAAATGTTGTAAAAAAAAAAAACCCCACAACAACAACCATCCATATACACCTTCTACTTCACAAAAGCAATCTGTTTAAACACATAGGTGTGACTTTATGTTCTTATAGATGGGTTTTCTCTTTTGAAATGAATTGAAACTGAGAACGAAGCTTCCAGTAATTCTAACAAAACTAAACAAAATGTAAGTAACTAATTTATAACTACAGTACAAAGTGTGATGTTTGCTTCTTGGTTCCTTTTCATCATTTGTGCATGTAAATAGTCATAAAATATTCAACGCCAGCTTCAGTTGTAGCTTTGAATGTAGCAAGAAGACAGATGAGATGTCTGGGCTTTTCTTCTGTCAGATTATGCAAGATTTTCACAGTGGCTTCTTTTCTACTACACCTCTCATGTCCCCACTTTTGTCTGCAGTTTTCTGCCTTTTTTTAATAACACAAACAAACAAATTGGCTATCCAAACTGCTGTTAAAATTTGAGTTTGTCTGGCATGCTCTCTCAGTACATCTTGGTCGCATCTTCTGCAGAGATCAAGTTAGGGAGAAGTGTGGTTTAAAAGAATCTAGATTTTCACAATGCTGATTGGTTGATTCCTTTGTCAATCAAAAGGTCCCTGGCCCTCCTTCTCAAAAGCAGGGCAGCACACTGTGGATCAGCTGCCAGGGGCGTGGAGTGGGGACGCCCTTTCCAAGCTGGTTGTCCAACCAAACCTCAGTCCTTTCTGAAGAAACATACCTCCAAAATGGAGCAACCAAAAACCAGGCCACACTCCCAGGCAAGTCACATGACCCATGCGAGAATACGGAGCCAGAAAATGGGATGTCCCTATTTAATCAGGACAGTTGAGGGGTATGAAGCAAGAGATCCTCTATGGGCCTTCACTGTCGTTGCAGTAGCTGCTGGAATAGGGGTGAATTTTGGTCCCTCCAGTGGGAATGGCAAGGGGCAGCCAGTGGTTTATTTAGACTGAAGAAGAAGAAGAAGAGTTTGGATTTGATATCCCGCTTTATCACTACCCTAAGGAGTCTCAAAGCGGTTAACATTCTCCTTTCCCTTCCTCCCCCACAACAAACACTGTGAGGTGAGTGGGGCTGAGAGACTTCAAAGAAGTGTGACTAGCCCAAGGTCCCCCAGCAGCTGCATGTGGAGGAGCGGAGACGCGAACCCGGTTCACCAGATTACAAGTCTACCGCTCTTAACCACTACACCACACTGGTTCTCACCAGACTGGGCTGCACTGCTTCATGACTCCATGCTAAATGCAGTTCAGGATTGGCCTTCAGCACTGAGAGGGCTGGTGGACATTCAGGTAGCTCAGAAGTGGCACCTTCCACACTTCGATTGGTCCAGATCAGGATCAGGCCACTGGACCACCAAGTCCAACATCACAGAGGCCAACCGGATGTCCATGGGCAGCTTGATAGCAAGAACTGAGTACACAGAACTCTCCCCCATTTGTGGTTCCCAGAAACTGGTATTCTGAAGCGCAGTGGTCCCAGCCATGGTGGTAGTACAGAGGCACCATAGCTAATAACCATTGACTGTCTTGTCCTCCATGAATTTGTCTAATCTTCTTTTAAAGCCATCCAATTGGTGGCCATCCTTGCTTCTTGTGGAAGCCAGTCCCGTAGTTTAACTACAGGTGTGTGAAGAAGTACATTCTTTTGTTTCTCCTGAGTCTTCCAATGCTCAGCTTCACTGAATGTTCCCTGGTTCTAGTGTTATAATAAAGAGGGAGAAAAGCTTTTCTCTTCCCACACCATTTGTGTGGCGAGTTCCTGCCTCCCCCCTCGTAAATAAAGACACAAGACACCAGAATTTTAGGTTAATGGGCGAAAATAGGCCACAACTTTATTGATTACAGGAATTGAGCGGTATTGGCTTAGGCATTGGTCCTGTCGACTAACCGGCATCAGCCTGATTGCTTGAAGACCAGCAAGGGTTAACCACCAGTAGGGGGAGTCCTGCTGATGCACATCAACTAGGAGCTCCCCCGGGGTCACCGCTCGGGGGCGTGCCTTAAGCCCACACCTCCATAGGCTTAGGACAGGGCAACGCCCCCGGAATCCTTTACCGGACTACCCTTCGATTTGGGGGAAGGTGATGGCGCTTCCTCCCCCCCTCTCATCTGCATAACAATACCCCTACCAATGCATAACCACCAATGCCAAGGAAGTTGTGACGATTTGCTACGAGGTGGGCGGAAAACCAAATGGCTGGTGCCAATCTGCCAAGTGGAAAAAATTCCTACCAGGCCCCTTGATGGCGACCAACTGAAGTCCATAGCAATGTCAGAGAGCCAAACCTAACAGGTGGGAGGGGTGGGGAAACCTGAGCAGCTGGAGCACGGAAAGAGGGAACTCCTCGGCCACGCCGGCCCTAAATAGGGCGTGCCACACCTCCCGGGCCAGCCAATTGGCTGGCCAGGGAGATGACGCGACCGAGGATTCCCCCAGTATCGCGGGGGCTGTGAGCCAGTCCCCACGCGCGTGGGGAGGGGCGTGAAGCCCGCAACCCCGCCTCCTCTCCAGCTCGGAAGTGGCTTTATGATTTTGTACACCTCCCTCGTGTTTCCTCCTTCTTCCAAAACTGGAAAGCCCCAAATGTTGGGTAGTTGGAAGTCATGATTCAATGTGTTATTAGGGCGATTACTTTTGCACTTTTTCAATCTCAAAAGTACTGAATGAGGAACACTGAGATAATAATAAAAAAATTGCCTCAGTAGAAAAGCACCTGCTTTCGCCATTCATAATCACAGAACAGTCACCATCAATATTACAACTTTATTATGATTGTAGCAATGCAGAATGGGGATCAGATTGATGGATTATGTGGTGATACAGGGACAATTCAAATAAATGTTTCTGTAATGATTGTATGTGCTCTGCTTGAACAGTCTTAAAATGATACTACTTTGTATTATAAAAAGCTTATTCTTTCTGTAATGGCACCCTAATAGAATATGGGTGGGTTGAATAGCTCCCTAGATGTATTAGTAAAGCAATTTCATTAAAAAATGGTTTTATGTTCAGGAGCTTTATCCTGAAGGAACCTGTGTACTATAGATCCATAGGCATGTTTGAAATGGGAGTGTTTCGAAGGGGACAATATATTCCAAGAAGTCTTGCTGGAAGCAAGGGGTGGGCCAACTCGCTGTTGGCTACATTCAGAATCAGATCTGTTTTATCCCATTCCTTCTGTGAGTCTGGAAAAGGCTTGCCTGTTTTTCAGTAGTTCTCTCCTGGCCAGCAATGTGGGCGCATAGATGTTGTCTTGCTCCATATACATTGTCATATTGGTTTCCTCTGTGGTGCACTTGCCCCGTGGCAGAGAGCTTCTGGAAAAGTCAAGTGCTCCCTCCAAGTGCACCCAGGAACAGGAAAGGGGTTTCAGTCTGGGCAAAGAACAACCATATGAAACATTTGCAAGCAGCAACCAAGAGAACTCAGTGTCTTCAAACAAAAGGCAACTTGATTGGGGGGGGGGATATACAGCTTGCTCTGGAGCTTGTTTGCACAGTGCACACCAGTCATCAAGAGTTGCGTTGAGGGAAAAGAACTACAATTCCTGCAAATGTACCTAAAAAGAACCTGTCTTTGTACTTTACACTTCGCCTGCCATCAATGAGAGCTTCCTCATAAGTAAACAGATTTTGGGCATCTGATCAGCTGACCACCAATGCGCAGGTTCTCATCTAACATCCCAGCCTGGAGACAAACTTCTAGATGAAATGGCACACAAATTGCAATACCTCTAAGCATTATGAGATGGCTGCGCACAGCTTTATCTCGTACACCGCTCTGTCTTGTCGTACCCCACTTTGATGGCTTCCAGCTGTGAAGCAGTCTATAAATTTGTAAAGTGAAAATAAGTAAGAAACATGCTGAATGAATCCATATAATGAACCAATTCATTTTGAATGTTGGAGTACTACAGAAAACCATCCAACCAACCCATAAGATTAAAACAAATAAATCTGAGTCTGAGACACATCTGCATCTGTCTGTAGGTATGTCTGTCTATCTATCATCTATCTATATCTATCATCTATCCCTGGCCAGAAAGCAGGCAATCACATCACAATTAGGAGGAGAAAAGGGGTTAGATTTACTATCCTGTTTCTGTTATTTCCTTTTTCCTGCTGTTCAACACAATTGCTAATTTTCTGACTGAGCTTTGACTCCTGGATCATGGTCTGTATCCTTGTTCCCTGAATGCAACACACAAATGTATGTGCTGGCATGTGATTTGAAGCACCATAATATTACTCTAGTTATTCATACTTCTTTCATGTCTGTAGCCGAGTACAAGCAATAAACTTCTTCTTACTCCACTCAAGGCTTCATCCAATGTTCTTTACCCCTGCAGTGAGGCACAATGGATCCATGATCCTTAGCACACTTTGCAGTGCATTCTCCTGAAATCAGTGGAATCTAATTCTACAAAAAACGTTTTTGGACATTACTGTGCTAGATCATACAAATGACCCATCTAAACCAGCAATCTGACTCTGACAGTGGCCAGTGATTAATAAGCATGGCATGCAGGGCACAGCCATCTTTGTTTGACCCCTGAGCATCTGGTCATCAGAGGTATACTATGTCTAATTTTGACGGGTCAGTTCCTAGTCATCATGTCCTATCCTGGTCACTTCAAAAAAAAAAAAAACCCCAAACCCAAGACATTAATTTCCCCCTGTAATTAAATTACATATATCTATAGTACACACTTAGTGAGGGGTTGCCAAGGAAAGGTTGCAAACTGCAAATTTAACTGCACATATTGGAACAAGATAATCCCAGGTTCCTCTTTGGAAACTCCAAGTGTTTAGGAGATTTTCCAAGATACGCTCTTTATTCTCCTGTGCTTTGGTACTTTATTAGAGCTCTGGCTGCCAGGGCAGTAAACGCTGAGATTCTGTCAGCATTTCCATTACCAACATTTTATTTGGAGTTTTATAACTCACCTATTTAAATGTCCCTTGAGCTGAAAACTTGACAAACATGTTATCAGCCCAGAAAACACACACACACACACATATATACATTTTTAAAATGCTTGCAGTATTTGCTCCTATTAAAATGTATGGTCAGAAGCACACACATATACAAAATCATTGCATTTATTATTAATAAAGTGTTAGTGCATTTCTAACATCCTGTAGCATAATCTGAATATAGAAAGTGAATGGTTTCAGTCTCTTAGCATGGTGATGAACCATTTCAATCCCAAATGAACCCATTGCCTACTAGAGATGTCAACTCCAGAAAGAGAAATTACATGTCCAATTTTAGGAGCTCAGGATAGTTATGGGGCAGAAGGATTGCAAGGCCCCACGTTCATGGTCTGGCAAATAGAAGGGGAAGAAATGGAGGCAGTGAGAGATTTTACTTTCTTGGGCTCCATGATCACTGCAGATGGTGACAGCAGCCACGAAATTAAAAGACGCCTGCTTCTTGGGAGAAAAGCAATGACAAACCTAGACAGCATCTTAAAAAGCAGAGACATCACCTTGCCAACAAAGGTCCATATAGTTAAAGCTATGGTTTTCCCAGTAGTGATGTATGGAAGTGAGAGCTGGACCATAAAGAAGGCTGATCGCCGAAGAACTGATGCTTTTGAATTCTGGTGCTGGAGGAGACTCTTGAGAGTCCCATGGACTGCAAGAAGACCAAACCTCTCCATTCTTCAGGAAATCAGCCCTGAGTGCTCACTGGAAGGACAGATCCTGAAGCTGAGACTCCAATACTTTGGCTACCTCATGAGAAGACAAGACTCCCTGGAAAAGACCCTGAGGCTGGGAAAGATGGCGGGCACAAGGAGAAGGGGACGGCAGAGGACGAGATGGTTGGATAGTGTTCTCAAAGCTACCAGCATGAGTTTGACCAAACTGCGGGAGGCAGTGGAAGACAGGAGTCCATGGGGTCACGAAGAGTCGGACACTACTAAACGACTAAACAACAACAACATTCATACTGAAAATCAAGATCAAGTGAGTTTTGGCTCCACAGGAGGTTTCTGTCCTCCCTAAGCTCATCTTAGGATACCTGGGTTACAGTTCAACAGGTGCACTGCCCCAGTCAAACTCCACACCTGACGCTACCCCCAGAGTGGGTTGTGCCTGGTATGTGCTTGGAGCCAGAAGTGAGAGCTCCTCAGGGCTTGGCCCCCCACAAGCAGAAGAGCAATACTGTACTCATAGGCAGCTAGTTGGCCACTGTGAAGAAACAATGTTGGACTAGTAGTAATAGTAAAAGTAGGAGGAGGAGGAGGAGGAGGAGGAGGAGGAGGAGGAGTAACAACAACAACAACAACAACAACAACAACAACAACAACAACAACAACAACAACAACTTTATTATTTGTACCCCGTTCACCTGGCTGGGTTTCCCCAGCCACTCTGGGCGGCTTCCAACAAAGATTAAAAATACATTCAAATGTCACAGATTAAAAACTTCCCTGAACAGGGCTGCCTTCAGATGTCTTCTGAATGTCAGGTAGTTGTTTATCTCTTTGACATCTGACGGGAGGGCATTCCACAGGGCGGGCGCCACTACCGAGAAGGCCCTCTGCCTGGTTCCGAGTTTGGCTATGCCTGGTTTTGACACTAATATAGTGATAAACCTTCCGGCCCCAGCTCTATTTTTCATTTTCATCAAACCTGTGGCAGCTGTGATTTAGGATTAATATACTGGTAATAAGCAGAGCTTTTTTCCAGCCAGAACTAGATTTAGGATTAATATACTGGTAACAAGCAGGGATTTTTTTCCACCGGAACTCAGTTCTCGCACCTCTCAGGTGGGTGCCATTGCCATTACAAGAGAAGAAGGGAGGTGTGTGTTTGTGTCATCTCTTTTTCTAGATACATAGCACTGGTAAGAAAGGTGGTGGTGGCTGGTGACTCCTGGACTGCTTAGAAGACAAGACTGCCTGTGCATGGTTATGCTTGTTCCAGTGACAGTGGAGGTCAGAAATCACAACCTGTATCTAGTTCACCAGCCTTGCCCTGACCTGGAGCAGAATGATCTCTTGAGCATTTTGTAACTGTTGGGGCCACACTAAAGCCCAGGTTAGATGTACTGAGGGAGCAGTACATCAATAAGAATTTGGTGGTGTGTCTACTCCATTCATCTGAGGCGTGTGTTGGTGTGTTTCCTGTAGAGCAGAAGATAGATCTAAATGGAGAACAGCTCTGATTTGGGAGGAACCTGGGCAAGATACCTTTCATATCCTAGGAACGTAGAAAGCTTCCTTATACTGCATCAGACCTTTGGTCCTTCTAGCTCAATATTGTCTGCTCTAACGATCTTTGGCAGGCAAGCAGCCTGATAAGCAGTAACAACTCTCCGTCAGTTTTATGCAAGTTTATTTACAAGAAAAAACACATCCAGAGCACGGACTTCCTACATGCTCTCATTAACAGTAGCTGCTCAGTCTGACTCATCATCCCTCCCCCAACAGGAAGAACGCCAAAATCCTGCGTTTCTTCTCCTTCCCTTCTGTTGTTCTCTGAGCTTCTCCAGTCTCCTAGTACGGGAACTGAACGGCTGGCCTGTCTCCTCAACTCCCAGAAGACACAGCCTCAGGCTCTGGCTTATTTGCTGGTTGCCTGGCAGCGCTCTGCTGGTTGCCTGACCTCCAACTCTTCCTCTCCTTGGGAGCTAATAGAGTCTTCCCTGGAAATGAGAGGGGTTGGGTTGTCCTCTCTAAACTCTGACATGCAGCTCTCCTCTGTAGAATTGGCCCCTTGCTCGCTCAGCTCAATATCTGAGGCTGATTCTTCCACTGCACTCTGGGGGGGGCCACGTTCCTGACATCTACACTGACTGGTAGCAGTTCTCCAGCGTTTCAGGCATGGGACATGTCCTGGAGATGCCAGGAACTGATGCCAGGAGCTTCTGAATGCAAAGTAGATGATACAGGCCTATCCCACTATCAGATGACTTGAAACCTGCACCATTTCTGCAAGTGAGAGCACAATCACTTCAGCATTCCTTAATTCACCTTTCCTGTTCATTTCTCTCAAGAGCAGCTTAGGGAATGGGAGTATTATTATTATTTTTGCAAGAGCATGATTTGGCATGGTAGGCTCTATATTGGCTCCAAGCAGCTGCCCAATGTTGCTAGATGCTGGTGCTAGCCATATCATGCAGAATTTAGAGTTTGTGGATGCTGGGTTGTGTGTGTGGTTGTGTGGTTTTTCTTTTTCTTCTTCTTTTTTTTCAGCATTCAGCTCTACACAGCAATCATAGAAACTCAGAATATGTCTGAGGATGACATTCTTTTGCTAAGCACTATTTTGGTCTGGTAGTTTTAGTACCAGCCAATGTGTAATTTTAATGAAATTGCAAGCATACTTTTGATATGATTTCATCCAACACCAGCATCTGTGTTGGTTTGACTTAAATCACATTCATATTTCTAGGGCCAAGCCTCAAGAGGACCAGAGTCAGTTTATGAAAGCCTGTATAGTCCTTTTTAAAGTTCCTAGGCAACTTTCAGAACACAAATTGAAAACAAGCTGGATTTTAGACTGTGGTTGGCACTAAGGAAAACAGCTGTGTGTGTGTGTGTGTGTGTGTGTGTGTGTGTGTGTGTGCTGCAGTAAAATGTGAATCTATAAATGAGTCTAAAGCTATAGAAGACTTGCCCAGTGTCTATTGAGTGCTGAGCTTCACAGGCTGCCAATGCAGGCAAAATAAACCATATGTTAGGGCTTCAGATGACAAATTAACCTTTTTACTAAATTTCAAGTATTACATAACTCGTTAAAAAATAAATAAGCTTATTGCAAGATACATATATTAGCTGGATTGAAAGCTAATTATTATTTCTGTTTTCATTGTCTGTTGGAATAATGCACATCTTTTCTGTCAGTGCCATGGGGCCTCTTAAACTTGACACAGGTTGGGGCCCCTGCAGGCTGCACTCCTATGCTTGAGGGCAAGACTCATTAAATTAAATGGGATCTTCCGAGTAAACATGTTTAGGTTTTTACAGCGTATTTATCCTATCTTTCCCCCCTAAAGCTCTTTGCCACAGTAGGTCGAACATTTCTAGGAAGGAATGGGATTGTTTCCTTTGTTTCTGACCTTCACACATTCAGAGGAAGGTCTGGGCAGGTAAGATCCGTTATCTGCAGCTGGGAGCAGTCAGATGGTAGAATCTGTTCACAGAGTCTCTACTCATTGTGTGCAAACTGGGAAAGAAGCAGCAGCACAAACATGGTTCACAAACATGAACGGCCACAACGTTCTCCATCTCCAACATTCTGCAGGCCATGTCTGCTGCTTTGATCATCTAAGCACCTGAACTACCAGAATCAGTAATGTGGAGTCATCTCGTATGTAACTGAGAATAGAAGCCAACTGTGCTGATTTTTAGGATCATCGATTGAAAAAGCAATCTTCACTGTGATATTCTATACAGTGGTACCTTGGGTTAGGAACTTAAATCGTTCCGGAGGTCCGTTCTTAGCCTGAAGCTGTTCTTAACCTGAGGTACCACTTTAGCTAATGGGGCCTCCCGCTGCCGCCAAGCGATTTCTGTTCTCATCCTGAAGCAAAGGTACTATTTCTGGGTTAGCGGAATCTGTAACCTGAAGCATCTGTAACCTGAGGTACCACTGTAGTTGCCTCCATTGGAATGAATTCTTCTGGTCCTGCGTTGCTCCCACTTATTTCAGTTGAGTTTTACAGAGGGAATTCCCAGTGGGCTTCTGCCCATCATGTCTTTATCTCGCCACAGGACATGAATTTATAAAATTGCTGGCGGGGCGGTGGAATCCTACACACTGCTTTGCATGTAAACAATGGGACAAAAACACAAAGCAATGAGTAATATATACGCTCAGCCACTTTGGCTATCTATTATTCATTCTATTGTATTCTGCATTATACACATTTTCTTGTGTGCCAAAGAACCAGCAGATGCCTTGTGTACACGCATCAGGCGACTCGTAAATTGCACAGAGAGCAATCAGATAATGTTGTTAATATGACGTACATCAGTGCAATTTCTTTGCTCCTCCCTGTATGATTAATTACAACTAAATTGAGGTTGCCAGCGATGATTAATTTACAAGTTCAGATGCAGAGTAAATGAGCTAAGCAAAACTGAATTGGCATTGTCAGGATTTTAAAAGGCTGCAACAAAAGATTCCTCTCCACAGCACAACTGACTTCTAGCTTTGCTGAACCGATAATTAAAGCAAAGCATTTCAAACAAATATCTTATTTGTAATTTGTGGTGCTGCTCCTGGACGACACGGTTCCATTAAAATCAGTGGAATTACACCAAGGGTTTATCTTGTCCTTTTCGATCAAGCTGTCCACTTGAATAAAGAGCCATTCAATGTACAGGCTTTTGTGAGTACATATACTGTGTCAGCATTTGATCAGAGAGGGCCAGCTGCGACATTGATCAGACAAGTGAAGGTTCTGTCCTACAGCCCAATCCTGTGCAGTTAGGCACACCTGAATTTGTTGAAATCAATGGACTTAAAGATATGCAGCTTCCGACACACATGAAAACATAATATAGCATCAAACATTAAAAAGGGCTGCCTTCAGATGTCTTCTGAAAGTTGTGTAGTTCTTCATCTCCTTGACATCTGATGGTAGGGCATTCCAGAGGGAGCGCACCAGTGCTGAGAAGGCCCTCTACCTGGTTTTAGAAGGTTTCATGAGTTTAAATTTGTTTTAGTCTATTCTAGGTAAACGTAAAGGAACCCCTGACCATTAGGTCCAGTCGTGACCAACTCGGGTTGCGGCGCTCATCTCGCTTTATTGGCTGAGGGAGCCGGCGTACAGCTTCCGGGTCATGTGGCCAGCATGACTAAGCCACTTCTGGCGAACCAAAGCAGGGCACGCAAATGCCGTTTACCTTCCCGCCGGAGCGGTACCTATTTATCTACTCGCACTGCGTGCTTTCAAACTGCTAGGTTGGCAGGAGCAGGGACCAAGCAACGGGAGCTCACCCCCTCGTGGGGATTCGAACTGCCGACCTTCTGATCGGCAAGTCCTAGGCTCTGTGGTTTAACCCACAGCGCCTGGGGTTTTAAATTTCAGTATGTTTTAAACTGAGGTTGCAATTTTTTTTAGTGATAATTTTATTGTTTTATCTTTCTTGTAAACTGCTTGAGGTTTTTCCTACCATCGAGCAGTGTATAAATTTTATGAAATAAATAAAATAAATAAACAAGGATGACTTTTGCCTACGCAGCCCCATATGCCTGGAATTGGGTCTGGTTTTGAAGAAAAGAGCACAAGGACTAAGACCAATGTGCAGCACCCAGCTGCTCATGAAGACATGCTGGCTATTTTTGGCAGAGTGCAGACATGTGCACATATTATTTTTTTCTGCGCTAGCAAAATGTTCTTACGGCATACTTGGCACGGCACCCATGATGGGCAGACATAATGTAATACCGGCAAACACCCATCCATCAAGCCGTCATCCTAAATCTGCTACTGAATCCCATGCAGGAGCAGCAATCTTTGCAAGCAAGCTCTTAACACCTACTAAGAAAAAGCAGACAAAATATGAGAAAGGCCAAAATGGGTGGACTTTAATCACAATTTGAGAGGAACGACCGAGCAAAAGTCGGAGGACATGGAGAAACAGGGCAGCCATATGCACAATACACTGTATAGTCATTGTTACGGCTCAAGCTGATTAAAACACCACTTGTCGTATTATATACATCATTGTACTGTAGCCGCAGCCAATGTTCCTTGTAATGCATTTTCAAGTACAGAAATTGCTTCGGGAAAAAGAAGGGGGGAGCATTTAGGAAAGTAATTCTGTTGAAACCAATGAAGTGGCTCACGTACACATTGTCTGATGCGAATTTGTTTAAGGAAGCTTATTTTAAGCTGTTAAAGTGCGGGCCTTAAGGCCAGTGGGGGGGGGAGGGAGAGAAGAAAATCAGCGACTGCTTGGTATAGTGACTTAGAGAACATTGCAGCAGTATGTTCAGCAAGAAACCCTTCATTAATCCTTTCCTGAAATTCTACCCTATTCACCTTCTTCTTTGCCTGACTCAATAGAATGTAAAACCTGCTGTCAGCACAGTAACGAACCCAGAACCCATTCATTACTCAGTCAAGGCATTTGTAACGTTTGCTGATTTATCCGTGAATAGAAGCACAGTGCCAAGCAAGGCGGAGGAGAGTACGTTCCCCCCGCTCTGTTCCCCCACCAGTATAACTGCTGTTTGCGTGATGTGCCAGAGTCGTGTTAGGAATCATCAGAAGCTTTGATGGATTCAGCATTTTGAAGAGCCTTTGGCATTTCGCTCCGTCTAACCCCAGAGAAAGATGTGAGGGAGAGAGGGGGAATGTTTGCAGCTGGAAGAGAAAAAAAATATTATGCATCGCTTATTAAGAAGCTACTTATTCTTCGCAAAGTAGGCCACCAACACTCACGTTCAACTTTCAGGCAGCCGTATCTTGGGAATCCCATGCAGTAGAATGGGACATGTTTAATGGTGAACCTGGGATAATTAGTGCTTCGATTGACTTGCTTGCTGCTAGAAAGATGCAAGGAGACGATTCTACAGGACTTGTGCTGATCAAGTGAAAAAGTAAACAAGGGCAACTCACACAACAGCTTTCAAAAGAATAATGAAACAGTCTAGCTTGTGTCATGGTAACCATCCCAAAAAAAGGCACTGAATTTCCACTTAACTCTGCAGTAAAATAGCATCTCCACTGAGGACAGTGAGATTTACACAATGATGCTAATGGCAGGATTCTATGATGTGTTTTTCCAAGAGTTTGATTGCATTTTTTTTTAAAGTCCTTGAAGCGAAACTGAAGCAATTTGGATATTTGGCTGTAACCATTGCTATTTTTCTGTTTTAAAATAAGAGGTGCTGGAACTCACCACAAACGCCTCCCTTGTTCTCTTATAATGGTAATGGCACACACTTGTAAGGTGCCAGAACTGAGTTCTGGCTGGGGGGGGGGGAGCCCTGGCTGTAACTGTAGGTAGAAGGGTATCATCTTGCAGCATTGATTTACTCCAATCATCGGTGAATGGGATAGAACAATTGCTTATGTCTAGCAAGCATAAAGGAAGAATGCTACCACCCCAATTTATTAAGGGTCATCTACACATGGAATGGGATGCGGGTGGCGCTGTGGTCTAAACCACAGAGCCTAGGGTTTGCCGATCAGAAGGTCATCGGTTTGAATCCCTGCGACGGGGTGAGCTCCCGTTGCTCTGTTCCAGCTCCTGCCCACCTAGCAGTTTGAAAGCACGTCAAAGTGCAAGTAGATAAATAGGTACTGCTCTGGTGGGAAGGTAAACGGCGTTTCCGTGTGCTGCTCTGGTTCACCAGAAGCGGCTCAGTCATGCTGGCCACATGACCCGGAAGCTGTCTGTGGACAAACGCCAGTTCCCTTGGCCAGTAAAGCGAGATGAGCGCCGCAACCCAAGAGTCGTCCGCGACTGGACTTAACAGTTAGGGACTTTACCTTTACCTTTACACATGGAAATGGTGCAAAAGACTCTCATCTTCCAGAGGTATTCAGTTTGAGGCTGGGCAGGAGCTACAGGTGAGAAGACCCACTGAAATTCATAGGCATGACTAACTCATTTAAATGGGGCTACTCTGAGTATATCTTAGTTGCATACAACCCAGAGTGCCTCTGCACCCCACAATCCCACAAACGAAAAATGTACTCATCAAGTTGCCTTCATGGAACAAAGGAAGGAAACCTGCGGACACACTTGAGTACAATATGACTAACTGTACCTGCAGTTCCAGTTTATTTCCAGTTTACCGATAAACTTGCTTGCAAGGGAAGGGGGAGGTTGTGGTGGCCATTGAAAGGGGAGGAAGCAAAGTGCACTAGCTGAAGAAGACACATGTATATAGATTGCAATGATTTAACAGCTGTGCATACTCTCTGCATGGTGTTTAGGTATGGACCCCTGCAAAGCAATATACTTTACATGCAGTTTGGACCCCCAAACTGCAGTGCTTCAATGACAAAAGTTCATACACAGCCTAAGTGACAATAAGATGACATGTGCAGTGAAAGAAAAATTCACCTTGCCAGTGAGTGTGTGCATACGTCATTGTGATAGTGCATGCATGTGCACCGGCAGCAAAATAGATCAGATGGATATATACCGTATTTTTCGCCCTATAGGACGCACTTTTTCCCCTCCAAAAATGAAGGGGAAATGTGTGTGCATCCTATGGGGTGAATGCAGGCTTCAGGAAGCTATCCGCAAACCTGGGGAGACCGGCGTGACTTCCCGCCGGGCTCCCTAGGCTTGCGGATAGCAGCCTGTTCTGGGGGCTGGGGTCGGGGGAAGCTCGGGCTTCCCCCACCCCAGCCCCGCGCCTGGGGGGGAAATAATTTTTTTTCTTTATTCCCCCCCCCCAAAAAAAAACTAGGTGCACCCTATGGGCCGGTGCGCCCTATGGGGCGAAAAATACAGTATTTTTCTGGCTTTGGGACCACTGATTCTATCAGCGAAACCAGAGGATAAAATTCTGACTGGGAATGTAACATGATCGCCACTTGGACATCCTGTAATTTTAGAGGGAGGGGCCAAACCACTAACCTCAGAGAGTCAAGACCCCCTCTGTGTGGGTGCCTTGAGCCTCTGCCTGCAAATTGCATCCTCCCGACTGAATACTGATGAGTCCACCAGTTTAAGGGCTGAGCTGTTGTTGTTTCTACCTGCAGCAGGAAAAAAAGAAACATTGCTTCACCTAATTAGTTTGGTCAAGCCTCTTCCTTAAGGCTGTTGCACTGCAGTTTAGGATCTCACGCTGATCCAGTTGACATAGCGTGAATCACTTTGACCTACTACTGCAGTTGTAGCCCTTTGATCTGGGCCTGTTTGTAATTTGACCCATTCGGATGACTTTCCTAGAATACCCTAGGAAGACAAAAAACCAAATCAGCTCCATTTATCTTAATGGGCTTGTCTCCCCCTCCCCCGCTCCACCCCCACATCCCAGATATTAAGCCTTGCCAATCTTTTGTAGAGAAGAAAAGGGGATCTGTGTATCTGAGGGGCTTTGAACTACCATCTGGTGGTGCTTAATGTTTTTGTGCTCTGTTCTCCTAGTGGTGCGCTGAATCATAACTTAGAAGTTCAATAGCCATTCAGTCACACAGCCCCAATTCAATATGACTGTGTCATTATCAAAGGCTTGTTTACAAAATGCTGCCTTGCAAACAAAGCAGATTTTAGAGACAGTTTTCCCTCCGGCGGACTCAGCTGACTGAGAGGCATTCTTCCAGTGTGAAGTCTGTTTGTCTTACATCTCTCGACTGCCTCTTGGGCACACAGCAGTGCTGTTTAACGCTGAAATTACAGCCCGAGATGAGTAATTGTAGGTGTTAAAGCCAATGTAAAGGGTTTTTAACTAGGGACAGATGATACACATGGAATTCTGTGGTCTTGGGAAGCTCGCCATTGGGAGGAAGCGAGCAAAACCATTGATCTGTAAACTGTTTACCACCTCTTGTGCTTCAAAATTTGCCCAAATGTATCAGGAAGCCTGATCTTATCCATGTGTGTTGAAAAATAAATCCTTTTACTTAGTCTTGAGATGGGTAGCTTTCTTGCTACATACAATAACTCAATCTATTGGAAATATTTCCCCTTCTATAAGCTATTTCATTTAGTAAAACAAAACCCGTTCAAATCTACTATCTAGTTCTTCATCTATTTCTTCTTTTTTCATAGCATCTTCCCCTGTAGCTCCTACTTCTAATATTAAGAAGGCAGGACCTGAATCCCACATCCTGACGTCAACATAATAAGGCCATAATTCTAAAGAACTATTACAACAGTGAAGAATATATGTAGACGTGAAGATTCACTGTGTCAGGGACTTAGTACATTACATAGTATGAGCTCCAACAATGGGGTTTATAAGTCCTTTCCATTAGCCTACGAAAATAGACACTGCCTTGAGCTCCTTGGAGGAAGCGTGACATACATTTTGGACAAATTCATTTTGCAACTCATAAAATGAAGCTTTGCAGTTTTACCTGCTCCAGGGAAAGGAGCACCAGGAATCCGAAGGTACATGCGTAAGTGGGCGTTTCTGAACCACAATAGAGTCCCAATGACTTCCTTGTTGCTTATTTTTTAATTATTTATCTAACCAAATTGACATACTGCTTAATTGCAAATAAAACCTCCAGGCAGTTTACAAAGATTTATAGTATATCTATAATGTAATAATAATAATAATAATAATAATAATAATAATAATAATAATAAAAAAATTCATTACTTATACCCTGCCCATCTGGCTGGGTTTCCCCAGCCACTCTGGGCGGCTCCCAACAGAATATTAAAAACACAATAAAACATCAAACATTAAAGCATGGCTGTCTTCAGATGTCTTCTAAAAGTCAGATAGTTGTTGATTTCCTTGACATCTGATGGGAGGGCGTTCCACAGGGCGGGAGCCACTACCAAAAAGGTCCTCTGCCTGGTTCCCTGCAACCTCACTTCTCGCAGTGAGGGAACCGCCAGAAGGCCCTTGGAGCTGGACCTTTATCCCTCCCCTCATCACGAAGCATCTCAGGGCAGGTCACAATACAGAATAAAAAGAAAATACCCTATACCTACCTTCAATGGCTTTAATTTGTCTTGTGTGTATGCAAGTGAATTTATATTGTTTCTCTCTCTCTCTCTCTCTTGCCCTCTTGTCGTACATTTATTCGGGTATAAACAGGCCGCATATATTTTGGGTTCTATCCAGTGGTGCCTACTTGTGCAATGGGATTTCACATTCTGTTCAACCTGCCCCCAAATCTACCAGAGGGTTGGCAGACGCTCTATCTAGAGCAGATTTTGGGTGATGCGGGTGGGAATGAGAGTGAGGCGAAAATCCTGTTGCGTGAATGGAAATCCATTCACAAGACATTGGATTTCGCCCTTTACTATCATATGTGCCAAACTAATATTGGATTAGTTACTTTGCATGAACAACTTAAAATGCTTCACATGGTTTCTAATGCCGAAGATTGGGGTGTCTGGGACGCTGTGTGCAGAAGATTAGAGTTTTATGTGCCCCTAGGTTCTCTTTGGATGTTCAGAGATCTTCAAACCTATCCCTCTATGTGTTCATCCCTCTATGGGGTAACCCAGCCAGATGGGTGGGGTATAAATAATAAAACTGTTGTTGTTGTTATGTAAAATCAGAAATGAATTGCATCTTCTGTTTCCTTACAATGTACAGGTTGAGAAGAACTGACTAGCAAGAGGCAGGTGGTTAAATTTCAGCTGCAAATGCAGAAGTCTTAAAAGCAAAGTGTCCTCCATCTTCCCCCCCCCCCCAGCTTGTCTCCCTGCACAACAGTTGGTCCCAGTCTATGGACACGATCCAGCCAAAGTTAAATGAGTTTAAGGCCCACCAGTTTCAGCACCTGCCCCTTGGCTAGATTGTGTCGCTTGTCTCCAAAACAAGCCCACAAGTGGAATTTGTCTATTTTAGCCTTCTGAGGACCCTGAACACACTTTGAGACTCAGTCAGAAAAACAACATTTGAGAGCTTCTTGCTTCAGGAAGATGTCCCTACATTAATCAGCATGGTCCACCTTGGATAGTTTAGAGATCTAAAGCAAAGGTAATGGCCCCCTGTTGACATTGGCCTGACTATAGCAATATTCATGAAACAGCAATTTCTTCCCAAATGCATTTTTTGGCCTTTATGGTTTTTATACCTCAGTGAGCAAGACTATTTGAGTAAACAATCCATCCTTGACTCATTTTGTGTACAGAGGGAAGATCCGCTTTTGATTGTAGTTGTGGGGGTTTTTTTGAAATAAACTGGAAGGCAGCCAGCTTTCTCTGGGAAGGGAAACAGCGAATTAATGATAGTGCTGTGAATATAGCTCTTGTTTGGTCTTCGACTAAATTTAACCTTCACGTGTCCTCCTCCAGCTCCTAATAAAAGGTATCTTTGCTGGTGTTTTCTTAAGCTTCCTAGAAAGAGATACTGATGTGCAAACGGAATGCAGCCTTTTTAAAGTTCTTCCTAGAGCGTTACATGCCAGAGTGTTTTGACAGATGAGTTTATCTATTAAAAAAAAAAAAGTTTCGGTTTACATTATCTCTCAAAATGCTTCCATCAACCTGCTGGCCCCAGGATTTATGGTGAAGGGAAACTTGCCATCTTGATCAAATCCTATCAGCTGTGCGCATTCATGCAAACAAAACCAAGGTGTATGTTACTATCTGTATTTTTATTTTATTTTTAAGATTTAACAACATACAGACTGCTAACACAGAACATCCATAAAAGCCAGGGATGAGATCTGCTCCTTCACTCTACTGGATTAGTGAATACCAATCTTACAGCTTTAGCCTGACCCTTAAAGAAAAAGTCGCCAATAACTTGATGGGGCTGAGGTTTTCTTCTCCCAGCATTCTGCAGAACTTGCCCTTAACATATTTTATAAGAGTCAGATGGGTTTTTACACTGACAACTTATAATTGCTGAGCTTTGTTAGAGGAACCCATGTGTGCTTTGCAAAAAAAAAGCCCATTTTCTTCCATCTGGCAAGCTGGAAATTCTGTATGTAAAATTCAGAACAGGAAAGGACCATATGGTCTTGTCAGTTCCAACCCCCCCACCCCTTTGAATCTTATCCTGCCACTTGTCTCTCCCCTTCTCAGTCTCTCCCCTCCCCTCCCATTGATTTTGATAAAGAAATATAGACACTGAACGCACATCTTGGGCACAGCATCCTTTCCCCAGTTTTGTGCCATGTTAGGAAGACACCAGACTGCAGAATGTGCCAATTTTGGATGCCTGTAAACAAAGATGAACATTGGCAACCCAAAATTATTATCAAATAATTGAGGTGGAAATGCATATAAGTGTTGCCTGTTTTCCAAGGTGAAGAGGCAAAGGGGGATGTCCTTCTTAAAAAAAATAGAAAGAAAGAAAGAACAGCATCAACCTTCATCACAATATCCATATTTCAAATTCTCTCAAAAAGACACCCCCCCCAAGTTAGTAGCCAAAAATACATCACATATCCCCTCTTTCTCTTTTTTTATATAATTGTGTTTTGTAAAGATCATGAGTATTCTATTTTATATTTTATTTCTCTTTCTTCTTCTTCTTTGATATATTGCTTTTCGTTATCTTTTTATAAATGTGTTTGGATTTTAGTGCTCAATATGTTTAAAACCTTCAATAATTTTTTTTTAAACAACAACAAAACATACTCTCTCCCACACCTGGGTCAAAAGTCCCAAGACAATTTCAAGTTTCTCTTCTATGTCCGTTAATGCCTCCTCTGCCATTATTCCTCATATATTTCCTTAATGCTTTATTGGTTTTTAAAACAAAAGAATACAAATACAAAACAAAACAATACGCACCGATCAACAAAAGGCAATCCAAGATCAACAATCATTACAAAAGAAAAGAAAAGATTGAATTCACATGTCACGAATTCCAACATGACTTCCATGGTGGAAGTCACTTGAGAAAAATATTGACAACTGACAACTCTTCATAGAGAAAATAAAGGGTTTGGGAAGTCCTTCGGAACCCCACTCAAGACAACCAGCTCTAAACAAAATCCCTTTTTCTACCTCTGTGTTCTGACCATCTTAAAATTCAGTGTCTCAGCAGAGCACTTAGTCGACATGTGGTGCCATGTTCCTCAGTCCCCCCAAATAATTGACTCCCCGTGCTTTTTTTCTAAAAAATGTTTAGGGGTACTCTAATTTTCCTACTCATATTGAAATACTGCCTCTCAATGAGGCCAAACATAGATTCACAAAAAGTTTAGGGGTATGCGTACCCCTGCAAAAAAAAAGCACCGTTTACTCCCCTCTCTTTAAAAAAAAGCAGCAAAAAACTAGAAGACATGTCAGTACATTGGAATAAGTTGGATGGATTATTCCTAGGAGTGCACTGGAGGTGGCAAAGCGACAATGTACGAGGGAGAAAAATGATGCTTTGTGCGAAGGAATTGGTATCGATTTTATTTGACAGATACTCGGGTCTTTTGTAAAAAGACTATCATGCTATAAACTATAGTTCAACAGTGAGATCAATACCATATCAGTAGTGAAAGTAGCCTTGATGTCGTTTTCTATGTTATGAAACATACGATTCAACCTTGAAAACGTCCCACATTAATGACACCTTGATGATGGGTAGAGAAGGAAAGGGTTGATGGAATGAAGCAACGTTGGTGTACATGAAACCGCCCTGAGATCTTGGGATGAAGGGCGGAATAAATATTTAATAGATAAAATAAAAATGCAGCAGGGGGAAATCCAAATGAAAGAAAAGGAAAATTTTGGGCAGAATATCTATTCAGGTACACACATAAAATGCTAATTGGCATTAGGTGGTGGTTCATATGCAAGATAATCACAAATTAGCAGGTGGGGAACCCAGCTGTGTGCAATGCTCTCCCCAAAATGGTTCACCTGTAACCTTCTCTGAAATGACTGGGAGTGGCCGCCAGGACCACATAACACCGGTCCTGAGAGATCTGCATGGGGACGCGGGTGGCGCTGTGGTCTAAACCACTGAGCCTCTTGGGCTTGCCGATCAGAAGGTCAGCGGTTTAAATCCCCGCGACGGGGTGAGCTCCCGTTGCTTGGTCCGAGCTCCTGCCAACCTAGCAGTTCGAAAGCATGTCAAAGTGCAAGTAGATAAATAGGTACCACTCCGGCAGGAAGGTAAACTGCATTTCCGTGCGCTGCTCTGCTTTCGGTGTTCAGTTGCGCCAGAAGCGGCTTAGTCATGCTGGCCACATGACCCGGAAAAACAGTCTGCGGACAAATGCCAGCTCCCTCGGCCTGTAAAGCGAGATGAGCGCCGCAACCCCAGAGTCATCTGCGACTAGACTTAACTTTCAGGGGTCCTTTACCTTTTTAAATAGATAATTGCCTGTACTATTATTCCTCTGCAAATCATATATTCTGTGATCTAGGAAACTGCTAATATTCAGACAGCTTGTCCTAAAGGCCATTCCAACTGGATTGATAGATCCCACAATGAATGAACATTTTTTGCTCAGTTGTTGTTGGAGTGAATCCAGGCATCTCCCCCCACCCCAGGTCATCTGACACACTAAGGGAAATCATAAACCTACCACCCACCAATCAGTGTTTCTTCTGTCATACCTATTAACTGCCCTGGTGGGGGAAATGGGACATTCCATTTTCTCCTGCGAAGGCATGGCAGCCATTTTGGGTGGCTTGCTCTTGCACGATGTTGCACCACGATCTCCCCCCAAGTGCTTTTTCTGAGTCTGCGATCTCACACAGGCCACATGACTTATGCAGGAGTGCAGAACTGGAAAATAGCGTTCTGGATTTGGGCTGTGTCAGTTTTGGAGGCTATATTGACATGTGATGTCAAAATAGTCCACAATTCCCACCTCCCTGCTATTTTGGGACTGCTGTAATAAGGAAATGGCGCATCCAAGGCTTTCTTCTCACCGATGGAACACCTCCGCGTCCAGCTGTTCCACTGGGTACCATTAAAAAACTACCAATCCTGATCAGAACTGGATATTGTTTCTATGGCTCTCTCAAAATTATTGGTCTTTGCAGAACATGCATGCAGCCTGGAAAACTAATACTGCGTCTTTTAATGATACGGTTTATTTATTTTTATGAAAGTCATCTTGAGATTGCTTGGTGACAAAAAGAAGTACATAAATACTGTAAATGGAATCCCAGCAGTCAGTTATTTGGCAGGAAAAGAAAAACAGAACATCTTGGATCCAGTCCCTCATAAGAGTAGAATCCCAGTTTCTCTTACTAGAAAGCTTTGGAAACAGGTTAAGAAATCACACATATTCCCCATCCAGTTAGGGTTATTCAGCTTGAAGCCACTTCTGCAGGCATATAGCCTCTACCTCACAATTGTACCCAGCCAGAGGGTGTTTTCAGTCTATTAAAGAGTCCAGTAAGAAGAGCACATTTTAATCTTTTTAAGCTCTTTATCCTGTCCTTGAGCAAGTAAATACCAAAGACAAAAACAAAAAGACTTGAGTCACAAAGAGGTTCGATGGTCAACCAGCAAATCCCCTGTATCCTAATAGCAAGTCTCCCAACTTGCATCACTGGCTGATTGTGAAATCCTGGCTGTGCCTGACATATAACAAAAGTTAATGGGGATAATTAAATCTAACTGGTCTTGGATACTGCCTCGAATAGCACAATAAAATAAGGTGAAATAATATCTGTAGACATAGTTGTCCTCCAAAGTGGGGAACATAAAAATGTAGAGATGAATTACTATGCTGTGACAGCAATATTTTTATCCAAGTAGATTTATGGGCTGTTGTTTTTAGGTTCTCTCCCATGCCCTGCTGATAGAAGTTCCATTCCATTCCTGCATTCCTCCAACTCCACTTTCCTTACTCGGTCATTATCAAATACCTCCATCTTGTTTAAATAACATAGTACTTAACCTCTGTTTGAAGTCGAGAATGTAGGGCTGCTGAAATTACAACCAAGAGGATATGAGTGTGTGCATGTGTATGAATAAGGAGAACGTTAACTTTCCTCAAAAAATAAAATAAAAAATACTCAGCTCATTTATTTGCAGCTGCACCACAGTGGTTTCTTTTTTCTTCCTTTCTGCTTTCTTGATATTTACAATGAAATTAGTGCCCTGCTATTGTGAAATATGTGTGCAGGCCCTGGTCCAGAGATCCTTAAAGGCTAAGGAGATTAATTCACTGTGCTGCTTCTTGTACAGTTTGAAGAGGATCTCCCTTGCATGAGAAATCAGACTATCAAGGACAATGGCTCTTCACTAGGATTGCTAAGTGGAACTTCCAGGTACAGAACCTCTTCATTTCTGAATACCAGACCCTGGCTACTAAATACTATTTTGTCTAAGAAGCATTAAGGGTGACTCAGCCATTTCATAGAATAAGAACATAAAGTTTTAGGAAGCATACACTCCTTGTTACCACAGCTCCACTGGCTAATCATCTGTTTCCAGATACAATTCAGAGCGCTTGTTATGACTTTTAGGTCCAAGCTATCTGAAAGACCGCATTCCCTCATATTCCCTAGATTTTGAGGTCTTCGGAAGAGGCCTTTCTCTCGGTCCCACTACTAGGGCTTGGCTATATCAACTTTTCAACATGGCGGTGTATCGCCAGCCAAGCATCGCTGCCCGCGAGACACCGGGTGAAATTGCCTCAGCTCTCTCCTCGAGAACTGAGGCGGTTTCACCCAGACTCGTGGGCTGGGACAATGCAGCTTGTTTGCGCTGCCCCCTCCCCGGCTGAGACACCCCTGGTGCTCTTGTGCGCAAGCAGCAAGAGCATTGGGGCTCCTTTAGCTGCTCGCTGCGGTGAGTGGCAACCGCACTCCCCTCAACTGAGCAGTTTCACAGAGCCTCCACCCTGCCGCCAGCTTGTGGGAGCCAGTGCCGGGCTGGGGGCTCCTTTAACTGCACACTCCTCAGTCGCAGGGGCAGAGCAAGGTGGGGGCGGGTGTCATCTCAGAGAGGGGTGACATTTGGTGTGTCGCCTGCCCGTGATTCCAATATTAACCATATAATTGTAGCAATGAGCCTTCTGCCTCTAGGTGCTGAGGATGATGCTGTCCCATTGCCAGTGTTGAAATATGAGTCAACTGTCAGCCCTTGTCAGCTTTTGTATATTAAATGGGGTGGGTGGGTGCCATCTTGGCCTTTGCAAAAGGTGACAAAATATCTTGGGCTGGCTCTGGCTGGCTGGCTGCCGTGGGAAACAGAATGCTAGACTAGATGGGAATCTTATATTCTCGTTTCCTGGGATTAGACTAACAAACAGAGAGGGGAAGAGAAAGAAACAATTTCCACTGTAATGAAGAGGTTTGTGGCCAATTTGTTTGTTTGTTTGTTTGTTTAAGGTTACTACTTTAATTGTAATCTTATTTCTAACCAAGAAGTACTCATTCCTGCCTATTAAGAAATATCTACTTTGGGCATAAAGAATGCTGCCGTGAAATCGAATAGTAGACTAGCTATTTAAAATCCTGCCTCTGATTCTCGGTCATCTTACAGCAGCCATTCTCAACCTTGAGTTCCCAGACGTTGTTGGACTACAACTCCCATCATCCATAGCCAGCAGGGACAGCAGTCAGGGGTTATGGGAGTGGTAGTCCAACAACATATAGGAACCAAAGAAAGGCTGTGTTAGAGGATGTGGGGGCAGTGGAATGGTAAACTGATGTGTGTGTCAACACACACACACCTTCAAAAAGCAAGTAAACATGAAGATTGGTTTGGGGTATGTGTGTTACAGAGGGGTTAATTTGCCCCTGAATGTTTTCACCTCTTTCTGCATACCCTGTTGCAAAGATTTCTAAACCAGAGTAAAACTCGGGGCAAGTTTCCGCTGTTGCCCCTAAGCAATCTCTGCTCATTCCTCTCTATCTGTGACTTATTCACAGCTGTTCAGCCAGCCATAAATAAAGGAAGGGTATAGTTTTATATTCATGGCAACTATGTCTAATCTTATTTAAGAGCTCTGCAGCTACCGTAGCTAACTAATGCAATGGCACCTGGCCAGGAAAATGCTTCCTTGACTTTTTAAATATCCGGGACCAGCTTGTTTTCCTGCTGACCAGGGAAGCGGTTTTATATAAACCTGGTTGGCGATGTGCGACTGAGCCAAGATCATGTCAGTCTGGGAAACCTTTTCTAGCTAGAAGCATCCTGAAATCCTAATGTCAGGTTTCGTAGGTAAACTATTTTGAATAATTAATGGTTTTCCTTGAATAATGAATCCTGAGAAAGATGCTCCTCTCAAAACAGGGGCTGCCAGAGGAGTTTTCTTTTCCCTTGCGCTTGAGGACACACTGCAAGTTTCTTTGAACTTCTGGAGTAATTGGCTCTGGTTTCGTGTGTGTTAAAAAGCAAAGGAAGAATGTTATTCTTTTCTAAAATGAGGACTTGACGAAATGTTGTCTGGATAGTGTGGAGTTTTTTTTTTGTTTTGGTTTTGAGACTGAATATTTTGTGCATTTATTTCCAGACCATAAGCCAAGCATGGCTCGGGTGCCCATGAAGCCTCTGGGGCGCCCCACATTCCTCATGTACATACTAAGTTGGTGTGGCAAAAAGATAAAATGTAAAGGACCCCTGGATGGTTAAGTCCAGTCAAAGGCAACTATGGGGTTGCAGCACTCATCTCACTTTTCAGGCCGAGGGAGCTGGTGTTTGTCCACAGACAACTTTCCGGGTCATGTGGCCAGCAGGACTAAACCGCTTCTGGCGCAATGGAACACCATGACGGAAACCAGAGCGCACGGAAACGCCATTTACCTTCCTGCCACAGCAGTACCTATTTATCTACTTGCACTGGTGTGCTTTCGAACTGCTAGGTTGGCAGGAGCTGGAACAAAGCAACAGGAGCTCACCCCGTTGCAGGGATTCGAACCGCCGACCTTCCAATAGACAAGCCCAAGAGGCTCAATGGTTTGGACCACAGCGCCACCTGCATCCCTTGGTGTGGCAGTGCCCCATTGGCCTAATAGACCAGCCTCCACTGTTTGTGGACTTCTGTATAAATGCATACTCTCCAAAATTTCTCCAGTGAAAATTGGGATGTCCTATTCCATCATCATCATCAACATTATACCCCGCCCATTTAACTGGATTGCCCCAGCCACTCTGGGCGGCTTCCAACACATTAAAACATAATAAAACATTTAACATTTCGAAACTTCCGTATACAAGGCTGCCTTCAGATGCCTTCTAAAGGTTGCATAGTTAGTGTATTTTTCGCTCTATAAGACGCACCAGACCACAAGACGCACCTAGTTTTTGGAGGAGGAAAACAAGAAAAAAAATATTCTGAATCTCAGAAGCCAGAACAGCAAGAGGGATCGCTGCGCAGTGAAAGCAGCAATCCCTCTTGCTGTTCTGGCTTCTGGGATAGCTGCGCAGCCTGCATTCGCTCCATAAGACGCACACACATTTCCCCTTACTTTTAAGGAGGGGAAAAGTGAGTCTTATAGAGCAAAAAATACGGTACTTATCTCCTTGGCTCGGGGGTCACAAAACTGAGTTTAAAATGAGAAAAGCACAATAAAAACATTATGTGATCCACCAAAATAAAGTTGTGACATGGTATCTGATCAAACAGAGCAGAATGGAGCCCACTTAAAAGGACAGATCCATTGGGTTTCTCATCTTAAGCCAATTGGGCTCCTAACTATTACAATGACCTCAATGTTTATTTGGAAGCCTGTGAGACCTTGACCTTATCTGATACCCAGATAAGTTTGTTTCTGAACAGGATTTATTTATCTTCTAAACTGAAGGAACTCTAGAAGCTTGTGTTAACATGAGCATAAAACAAATTCAAACACTATATATTTAAAATGGAGTTGACTCTTGCAATATTCTGCTAGTGACGCTGAAAGTCTTTCTTCCTCTACAGCAGCTTTGGCCAATTCCAGTTCACATAATCATCTTACATGAATGGGTTTGCTGGAATCATTTCTCCTAATAACAAATGCCATGCAAATACACATTTTATTAACTATCAGCAGCTGTGATTCACATTCATAAACAGGTCAGAAAACTCATTGCCACATGCATTATGGAGTCAGATGAAACAAGTGGTTAGCTATCAAAGAGGTTGTGTGAATTGACCCTAAGAATAATAAAAATGCTTACTGGTTGTACCTGGGAAGCTAAAGCTAAGCAGGACCTGAAAATTAATCAAGAGGGCAACAAAACATAGCTTCAATAATAGTCGCACCCAACCAAGAAGAAACCTTCTTTCCCATCTCACTTATTGTAGCCAGCCTCCTAAAACATAGGAAGGGAACCTCTGGCTCTTCAGATGTTATTGCACTGCAACTTCTATTGGCCCTTTCCAACATGGCCAGTGGCAGCTCTTCAAAATATGGTGAGTTATGGGCTCTGTCCTAACACCTGACTCATTTAACTGTTTGGTTTTTGTAAAACTGTTTAAAAAACAACCGCAATAAAACAATGACTTTTTTTTTAAGCAACAGTGATCGCTTAATCCAGAGGTAGGCAACCTAAGGCCCATGGACCACAAGCAGACCATGGGGGTAGTTTAACTGGCCCCTGAGCCACCCCCAAACTGAGCCACCTGCTCGGCGAGTCCCAGTGTGCTGCGCTAAACCAGCGCAGGGACTCACTTCCGTGGTGCCGGAAATCACATCTGTGCAATCGTGGCCTCGCGCACAATCCGGCCCATGGAGGGATCTCCACTGGAGTTAACTGGCCCAGGCGAGGTAAACCTTGCTAACCCCTGGCTTAATCCATGGGTAGGCAAACTAAGGCCCAGGGGCCGGATCCGGCCCAATCGCCTTCTAAATCCAGCCCGTGGATGATCCTGGAATCAGTGTGTTTTTACATGAGTAGAATGTGTCCGTTTATTTAAAATGCATCTCTGGGTTATTTGTGGGGCATAGGAATTTGTTCTTTTTTCTTTTTTTCCAAAATATAGTCCGCCCCCCCCCCACAAGGTCTGAGGGACAGTGGACCGGCCCCCTGCTGAAAAAGTTTGCTGATCCCTGGCTTAATCTATCTGCACATAACTGCACAAGAGGGGACTCGCATACCAGTGGCCCCTCCCCCACTGTCCCCATGCAGTGCAGAGATGTGTGCAGAATCACATTTGTGCTGAGAAGGGACTAGATCCATGGCCCAAGTGTAAGAGCATAAGAATAGTCTGCTGTACCAGGCCAAAGACCCATCTGATCCAGTATCCTTTTCTCACAATGGCCAACCAAATGCGCCAGGGAGTCTGAGCATTCTCCTCTCCCAGGAACTAATATTTGGAAGTATTGCTATAGCATAGCCATCATGGCTAGCAGTCCATGAATTTGTATACTTGCAGTCTTGAATTTGTACATTGAAGTTGTCCAAAATAAACCTGCTTGAAAGTCAACAACTCGTCGAGGGTCAGCGGAGTATGCTGCCAAGTCTATGCGTTTAAAGTATATGTGTTTAAAACAGGGGTGTCCTCTCCTCTCAATAAACAGAAACTCAATGCCTTCTGAATTCCAGGCAACGAGAAGAAAAAGCCCTTCTCTAACACAACACGCTAATGAAAGGCAACTCCTGTGCCCTGTAATTTATGCATTTATGAAATGGTCTTTCAATACAAGGAGAGTGTTGGGGAATGAAAGGAATAGTAGGTTTTAAAGATTCTTTTGATGTTCAGGGTGGGTGGGGGCGAGGGACAGCCATGGATCATATAACAGGGGCTAACTTGTGCCCTTGGTGAAAACGCTCTTATGATGCAGGATACAATTTCTGCTGGAGCACAATGGATATACGATCCTCATTCGCCTGGAAGTAGCCTATAAACCCTCCCATTAAAACCAGATGGGATTGATTAGGAGAGCCATTTTGGAGAATTCCCCTCTGCTAAGGATGAGGGAGACTTGCTAAGATTGCCTAAAGGGGTGGTTGACTTAAAGCTCTGCTAAGGAAGCCACACCGTCCCGTTTCCATTCCCCCCCTCCCAACGTTCCTCCCCAACCTCAGGTGCTTTGTAGGATATTCTAATGGAAACCTGACACAAAGCAGTGAGCTGTAAGGCTGTCTCACTCAGTGATGCTGGAAACTTTTGAAGCAGGGGAATTGGGGAAAGGACCTACAGTGGTGAGTGACACCAGAATACCCATAAGTCTGGGCTTTTCAAACGGCTGCCAATGTAACTTGGAACACGTCGAACATTTGTCATTTGTGTGTGAGAGAGAGAAGCACGGAACATAAGTTCCAGTGACACAAAACAACAGAATGTTAGGTACGAAGGGGGAAGCAAAAATATACCTTTATGCTCATCTCCCCAGCGTGAAGAAAATAATCCTTTCACTCTGAAAAAGGCAGCTGCTGCAATATCTGCGATAGACAATTTTGGAGCATAAGAGTTCATGGACCTTCACCAAGCAATGAATAAGTTTGTACCAGAAAGGGCTATCTAATGTAGCTCTTTGTTGGAGATGCAATATGGACAGTGCTTCTTTGAAACTGTGTCCCACACTAAGTTTTGGGAGAAAATCCTGGACTATATATAAACAAGACACTATGGGGGGGGGAATAAGATTTTCAGAGGTGAATATCCTCTTGAACTATATACCCATTGTGTGGAGATTGACAACAGGACAACGAAAAGAGATTGATACTGCTGAATTGGAAGAACAGAGATACAATTCCCCTTAATCAATGGCTTGACATGACAACATTGGCAACATATGAATGGACATCTTATAGACGCAGACTTTCTTTGGATAAATGCAAGGATATTTGGAATGAGTTTATACCAAATATATTAGGTTACTGACAATTAGATGTGTATTAGAATAATAAGAATATATACACTTGTATATTAATGTATGGTAATGTAACAGTTTTATTCCACTCTCACTCTCTTTTTTTACTTTTTCTCCTGATTCTATCTTTTTATAAATGAAATTCTCTTAATAAAATATTATTATTTTTTAAAAAGCAATGGATAAGTCTTACGAGTTTTAAAAAGAAGACCCCACCCATTTACCTTGAGAATTAGCTTTAGCTAGAGTGTGAGTTTGTGTTGCCTGAAGTAAGATGGAAGCAGGAATCATTCATCTGTTTGTATGATTAAACCTGAGGTCATTAGTCCCTAATGCAAGCCTCAGTTCTACTCAGCTATGACTCATTGTGTTGTTTTAGGCATACTGATAGCAGCAGTATGGGGTAGACAATGCATAGGAGTGTTGGAAGTTGCTTCTCAGGGGACTTACAGAAAAGGAAAGGGTGGGAATGGAGTAGTACCATGTGGCAAGGAAGATGATGCAGTCTTGTGGGCATGGAGCTTTCTAGAATTTCCCGTCATAAGATACTGCTTAGGTGGATTAGGAAAAGTCATATGGTGGCTTCACTTTTGACATCACTGAGGGCCACCTGTATTTTATATCTACTGTTTGAAGGACATATGCATACCCCCCAAACATGTAGTAAACATGTCGCACATTCCCATGTTGTGCTGCTGATGTGGTACCTCAGGTTACAAACTTAATTTGTTCCGGAGGTCCGTTCTTAACCCAAAACTGTTCTTAACCTGAGGCGCGCTTTTGCTAATGAGGCCTCCCGCTGCCAGCGCGCGATTCCTGTTCTCATCTTGGGGCAAAGTTCTCAACCTCAGGTACTACTTCCAGGTTAGCGGAGTTTGTAACCCAAAGTGTTTGTAACCTGAAGTGTTTGTAACCCAAGGTACCACTGTATAGGAGTAATACCAAAAAAAATCCCCAACCTACTTGTGACTGGACCCTGGAATAAATAGGAAAGACCAAAGTGATGGATTGAATTAGGACCACAAGGAGAAATCAAAAGTGTGGGGAGCCTACTTAAGCCTCACCCCTGGATGAGCCAAACACCATACACTCCAACACTTTGAAGCCAAAATGTGGGACACCATCTTCCCATTTTTTTAATCACAAGAGCACTGAGGCCATTTTGGTTGCTGTGATCTCATACGATTTCGTGCCATGGTCCCCCCCCCCCCCCGCAAAAAAAGCATTTTTGTTGAGGCATGGCATCCCAACACAATATCGTGGCCTGGGGATAAGCAAAATCATGCCATGAAATGGCACAAGATCACAGGAACCAAAATGGCCACCACGCTCTCATGATAAAAAATGGGATGTCCCAGGTTTTCGGAGACACTTGTGGGGTATGAAACACTGCCCGTTCAAAGAGGCATGACAAGACATATCCCCAAAGCCTAGACCCCATTTTATGGTGAATAGGGAGGCCTTCCTGCCCCCAGATTCTCTTGTAGCCCCACAACTACAGGCAAGAATGGTCCTCATTCATTCATTCATTTTTTAAAAAACAAATAATAAGCACCAGCACTATTGTGCCCTGGTTTTGCTGCTTTAATTATTAAGAGTTATAAAATGACATTAAATATGAATCATTGCACTTATGTTTATAGAATTATTCGTGCAATATAGTCCTGTTCCTTTGATGACATCTACCACTCTTACAGTTTTCTCTGCCAACTGTTTGATTATCGCTTCTACATTGAATTTGGACAGAATGCACACTATTATTTGTGCCCTGTTTGAAAAATTGGCAGCCACAGTGCAAGATCTGAAAGTACAAACTACATCTTCATTTTGATTGTAATCAACCTCTGGCTTGCCCTCTGTGCAGTTTTGATTTAGACCTTCCAACCGAGTCGCAGTAGGGGAGATAAACCCTGAACAGTTTGATAATTTGGGTAGTGGAAATGATGTCTCCAGGGGATCCCAATTGACACTTTCATACTTTTGCTATCAAATAAAAAAAAGATGGGGAAAACCACAGTGAAGTTAGGGGAAATGCTGTTAAAAGTATCTTGAAGCTGTTAGTTCCTGGAAGGTAAAAGTAATTATTTTAAGTGTCTTATTTTCTTGCTGTGACACACAATGCAAAAGAGCCTCAGAATGTATAAAGCCCATTTTTAATTGGACCATATGGCCGTGTTTTGAGAGTTGCTATGCGACTTCACAATTCTATAGGATCAGGAGGAGAAGATCTGTGCCTGTACAACATCACAGCTCGTGGTATGTTGCCAAAAATGTGATCAGACTTAGGCCATTGTATTGGTGCAGCACTGTGATCATACTACAATGTGACCAGATAGTTGGTGGCATTCAAGTCACTGCACAAATCACAGAAATGGGTAGAAGACTTTAACATTTATTAGGTTTGGATGACAAACCAATGACAAACCTAGACAGCATCTTAAAAAGTAGAGACATCACCTTGCCAACAAAGGTCCGTATAGTAAAAGCTATGGTTTTCCCAGTAGTGATGTATGAAAGTGAAAGCTGGACCATAAAGAAGGCTGATCACTGAAGAATTGATGCTTTTGAATTATGGTGCTCAATGAGACTCTTGAGAGTCCCATGGACTGCAAAAAGATCAAACCTCTCCATTCTTAAGGAAATCAGCCCTGAGTGCTCACTGGAAGGACAGATCGTGAAGCTGAGGCTCCAATACTTTGGCCACCTCATGAGAAGAGAAGACTCCCTGGAAAAGACCCTGATGTTGGGAAAGATGGAGGGCACAAGGAGAAGGGGAAGACAGAGGACGAGATGGTTGGACAGTGTTCTTGAAGCTACCAGAATGAGTTTGACCAAACTGCAGGAGACAGTGGAAGACAGGGACAGGCGTGCTCTAGTCTATGGGGTCACGAAGAGTCGGACACGACTAAACGACTAAACAACAACAAAGATAATTATAATTCAGAATGCCATACAAATTCCTTTTTTTCCTGCCTATCATTGCTTATGGCTGAGATCCAGGTGAGTACTTCAGGTACTTAGATATATTTGTGGGGTTTTGGAAATTTTTCTTACTGTTCCCCATACCATGTATCCCAATCAATATGATTTTCAGAGAATCTACAGTCAAAATGTATACTTTAGATTTACTTATTTAACGTATCACTTGCTCCTAGAATTGTTTTTTTTCCCACCATGAAAGAAAAAAAGATCCCACTGTAGTTTTGTTTCTTCTTCATTACCCTTCTACCACTTAATATCTACATTTAATATACATTCTGTACAATTGCAGAGGGAGTAAGTAAACATATAACAATAAATAGTCTAGTGGCACCTTAAATAGATTTATTAGGGCACAAGCTTCCATGGGCTACTGATTTGATGCTGTGAGCTCTCAAAAGAGATGGGAGATCCATGGGGAAGACACAAGACAACTATTTGATGATGACATCATGTAGATGTTCCATAAAAATTGAGTGAATAAGAAGTGGCTCTTGAAAGATGAAGACCTGGAGCGGACAGTTTTGGCAAACCACAAGTGGAGGGGAAAATTGACTTCTGCTTTGTTGAGAACAGCCATAGTTCTCAAAAATTTATCTGGGCCACCCTGTCAAGAATACAAATTTGCTTGCATCACACCAAATTTTTTATTGATAAGAAATATATTGGTAAACAAAAAGCAACACCTACTTTATAATATGATTATGGGACGTCCGGAAAGTATAAAACAATGCAGCTGCATATTCTGTAAAAAAAATAAAAATTAAAAAATTGATACTATACTATACTACACTGAGATGTTTAAAAGTTTATTTTTATTGTCCTTGAATCTTTCTGCCATACTTGCCATCTTCTCCTGACACACTGGTGTTGTGCGCCACACCCTTTAAGAACCACTGTTTTAGAGCATACTTGTTTGAAGTTAATTGTTTTAGCATTCATATTATGTTATTTATTTTTAGAACGGTGGAATAAAAATTATTGTAAAAAATAAATAGATGCTGACTTAAGGCCTCCGTAAGATCAACCGTGCAGTTGATTTTTTGCAAGTGTTTGTTTTATTAGGTAACTAGCCCTGAAATTACTTGGCAATGAAAGGTCAAGCAGAAAAGTCATAAATAAGACACAGCTATAGATATTGGTAGATATGGACATAGCCCGTCTAGCTAGCAGTAGTTTCTCACAGAACTAACATCCATGCACATAAAAGCACCTATTATAACAAGCAACCAGCTTTAAACAACCATTAGACAAGTAAAAGATTCAGCAAAACCAGAGATCCCATAAATCACACCTACAGACACTTCACGATCCAAAAGCATTCCTAAATGAGAAGGTTTTTACCAACCTTCAGAAGGTTACCTAAGATTTCCTTGGAGACCGTGCCTAGGCAGGGAGCTCCAAATTAAAATCAATGGGGCTTAAGAGTGTCTTACTCTGTGGCCAGAAAACACACTGCGTGAAGGACCTTCCTTATTTTTCTGTCTTTTCTGTATTAAACTTAGAGATAATAAGGATTTCTACCACAGCCAGAGAGAGCAAAGTCATTAAGGGAGTGTGTGTGTGTGTGTGTGTGTGTGTGTGTTTATTGTATTTTTATTTGAGACCACAATAAAATTAGGTATTGCTGTTTTTCCTTAAGACACGTGGGGCACCTTTTCTAAGTCCAGCTTAAAAACTGCTTGATTTCTATTTCCCTTTTCTCTCCTTTCTTGTTTTCCCTCCTTTCTTTTGCAGTGACATTTCCTATGATGGGTACTTGGAAAGAATAGCTATTGCTGTTCTTGTCAGTTTTGTTTTGTCAGCTCAGTATTCGGAGCCTGGCTTTGCCATTTTCAAGGTCTCTTTCAATCCTTGGAACACAGCTGGCAGTTCAATCAGGAGCTCCAACCGTGAAGAAATTGGCAGTTGATCCCCAACCAACTATGTGGAAGATATATTATATATTTCACAGCACACAGTGGAATACCCTTTTCATTTCATCATTGAGAGAGACGGCAGCATCACTCATGAGCTCTTCTCTACAAAAATATTAATAATGTCCCATTCTCCTAAGGGATGAGCACATTTTGGAACTGAACTTCAATGACCTTAGCTTGTCAGGCTGATATGACTTTACGAAATCCAGAAATGGAGCTTTTCCGCCCTTGAGGCTCAGTCTTAAGTGCTCGTAGTGGTGTCCTATCTGAGGGCATTTTTAATCGTTTTCCTTAAAAAATGTTGGCAGGGAATGTTGAGAGTACATTCCCAGTATTTAGCGGCATAACATGATGTAAGGAATAGTATACATAAAAACTTGGCTTCTCTCTCTCTCCACTAGATGATAATTCCCTCATTGGAAGCTTCCTTATACAGTGGTACCTCTCATTAAGAACTTAATTTGTTCTGGAGGTCCGTTCTTAACCTGAAACTGTTCTTAACCTGAGGTACCACTTTAGCTAATGGGGTCTCCCGCTGCCACTGGGCGATTTCTGTTCTCATCCTGAAGCAAAGTTCTTAACCCAAAGTACTATTTCTGGGTTAGCAGAGTCTGTAACCTGAAGCGTCTGTAACCCAAGGTACCGCTGTACTGAGTTACACCTCAGTCAATCTAGCTCAGAATTGTCTACATTCACTGGAGTTCTTTCCAGCCCTACCTGGAAATGTGAAGGGTTGAATCAGGAGCTCTTGCATGCAATCCACCAGTGAACGATGTCCATTTCTCCCATTCCATTCTACCTGGCTGCAGCCACATTCTCACAATATTTCACCCATCTGACCCCGTTGCCCCAGCCACCCTGGGCGGCTTCCCACAAATTATAAAAGCCACAGCAAAACAGCCAACATTAAAAACTTCCCTATACAGGGCTGCCTTCAGATGTCTTCTAAAAATCAGATCGTTGTTTGTTTCCTTGACATCGGATGGGAGGGTGTTGCACAGGCCGGGCACCACTACCAAGAAGGCCCTCTGCCTGGTTCCATGTAGCTTCACTTCTCACAGTGAGGGAACCGCCAGAAGGCCCTTGGAGCTGGACCTCAGTGTCTAGATGAATGATGGAGTTGGAGGTGCTCCTTTAGGTACTTTGAATTGTGCTTGGAAATGTACCTCCTCTTTTAGGAAGAGGAATATGAATAAATATTTGAATAAGAGGGGGACGGGCCAGGATGGTGTAGTGGTTAGAGTGTTGGACTAGGGACCTGGGAGACCAGGGTTCAAATCCCCATTAGTTATGAAGCTCACTGGGTGAACTTGGGCCATTCGCTGCCTTTTAGCCTAACCTACCTCACAGTCTTGTTGCGGGGATTAATGAGGAAGGGGAGTGTTGGTTGGTACAGTGGAAGCTTGGTTCTCGAACGCCTTGATACTCAAACATTTCGGTTCCCAAACGCTGAAAAACCCGGAAGTAAGTGTTCCAGTTTTCAAACCTTTTTCGGAAGCCGAACGTCCGATGCTACCATTTCTGGGGCACCTGCGCCAATCAGAAGCCACGCCTTGGTTTTTTAATGTTTTGGAAGTCAAACAGACTTCCGGAACAGATTACGTTTGAGAACCAAGGTACCACTGTACACCTCCCTGACACCTTGAAGAGAAAGGTGGATATAAATGAAATAAATAACAAACAAACAAACAAACAAACATGTCTTCATCATAGAGCTTTACTGAAACCAGGGACCTCCACTTTTAGAAAGAATTAGGTATATATACAACCAGCTCAGTCCTACAACTGTTTGTTCAATTGGGCAGCGTAAGTAAGTGTGCATATAATTGCAGCTTGGTGGAGAAATGTATTCAGTTCTGATTTTTTTTCATACTTAAAAACCCCCTAAAATGAATTCTACAATTGTTACTAAAATGTTTGTTAATTTTAATAGTTTTTCCATAGTTGGCAAAATGAAGTTGCTCTGTTTAAATGTTCATCTAACCTACTGTTGTTGTTGTTCATATATATATATATATATATATATATATATATATATATAAAATAATTTTTGAGCTAATTTGTCCGCCTTAACATTATGTTCTGTCTTCCATTCTCATTCAATTCCCTCAAAGAATTCTGGGAGCTGTGTTTTGTTAAATGGGCTGAGAGCTGTTAGGAGGCCCCTATTCCTCTCCCATTGCTACAATTCTCAGAGTTGTATCCCTTGTGAAGAGGGATTGATTCTTAATTACACAACTGTAGCTCTCAGAGGGGGACAGGGGCTTCTCTCACTTCCTTAACAAACCATAGCTCCCAGAGTTCTTTGGGGTGAAGCCATGAATGTTTAATGTAGCATCATAGAGCTTCTACAGACCTGGGATAGCTCAGTCGGTAAAGCATGAGACTCTTAATATCAGGGCCATGGGTTCGAGAGCCACGTTGGGAAAAAGATTCCTGCATTGCGGGGGGCTGGACTAGATGACCCTAGTGGTTCCTTCTACCTCCTGCTATTCATAGTCCTTTTCCTAAAAGTGATAGCTCTTGCCAGCTTAGTTAAGTGGGTTTTCCCTATTAGAAAGCAGAACTGGTTCATATATTTTTAAAAAAGCCCTCTGTTGCCTATTAAAGTACATGGGCATCGATGCTGATCTTTTCCTTTTCCTCATGTCTATGTATTTAAAGGGTGAACCAGCTAACTGCACACATATGCATTATTCTCTAGTATATAGCACCAATATATCAGAATACTGCAGATACTAGACTGCAGTTATTATGCAGTAATAATAAACCATAGTTTGATCTGCATTCCCCCCTCCAAAATAAAACACGTTCCAAAAATGACAGGTTCCAAAAAACTCTTAAAAGCTTGCAAGAGTTAAATGTGATCTAGGATTTAGATTTGGCACTCTAAAATTTACCTCGCTGCACTTGGCAAGGCAGTTCGGGTGCATCTTAGCAGCCCCGGAGGCTTAAACTATTGTATTGTCTTAGTACATTGACTTTAATGCTTCAAAGTATAAAGTTTTCACAATGAAATGTAGTGAAAATTACTTCCAGGAAAGGGTGAAGAAAAGCCTAGGAGAGCTCTTTAAATAACAGTGAAGAAGTTTCTTAATGGACTCCCTTTAAGAACACTGATAAATATGTCTCAGAGGAAAAATTAAGCTGGAAGGGACTGATATTCAATGCAGAATTCCACCCATGAGCTGAAGTGTTTGCTTGTTCAGATGCAGAGACCTCCCCCTAAATAAAGACACATTTGACTCAAATTTTAGTTTTGGTTTAGGCCACAACTTTATTGATTACAGAAAGTGATTGTTTGCATAGGCTTTGGTTCGACTAGCTCCTTACACCCTTGCAGGTAGCGCTGACCCAGAGCTCTATCATAGGTCAGCCAAGAGGCTGAGGCAGGTGAAAAGCCTGGGAATGGACTCTGTTCACTCCCCAGATGCTCCCCTGGACTCAGGCACGGGCAGAAAAACAAAAGCGCCACACTTAACCCATTCCAGAAGTCTGTTTGACTTCCGAAATGTTCAAAAACCAAGGTGCAGCTTCTGATTGGTGCAGGCGCCCTGGAAACAATAGCCGACAGCCTCATCGGACGTCTGGCTTCTGAAAAAAAGTTTGAAAACCGGACCACTTAACTTCTGGGTTTTGGGCGTTTGAGAACCAAGGCGTTTGAGAACCAAGGTACCACTGTGTGGTGCTAATCCAGGAACAGTAACCAAACTTCTATGTTGTGTCATGAAGTGAAGCAGAAGTCTATGGTTCTATGATTCTTCCTTTTCAAAAAATACATTGGGTAGGATGCAGATAAAATTAGTTGCACTTCATTCCCATTGAACTCAGTGTGAAAAGTCAATAAGTGAAGCCACCCTGTTTTCAATGGGACCTGGGTCCAGCTAACTTTTCCTGAATCCAAGTCACATTTTGCAATGTCTGCATCAACCATTTTAAGGGTTGATAAACGGGGACAAGAGAATGGTGCTTTGATTCAGACCTCTCGTAAGAACTCATCCTTGTACAACCCCTAATGCAGTAACAAGTAAAATAACCCTCCAGCATCTGGGATAACACTTATGGATTTGTGCTCTATATTTTTAAGTGACACCTGCTGTGATCATCTCAGTATAACTGCAGACTGCTTTAAGCAAATCACAGATGTGCTACATGGTGGAAACAACTGACAGAAATAAATCGCAAGCTGAACTGAAATGAGCTGAAGAAAGCTTAGGGAGAACCAAAAAGAAAAGAGGAACACGGGTCTTCGTTATATTTTAATACTGATAGTGTAATAGATGCTGCACAGGTAACAGGACCTCTTCTGAAAGTCACCTTTGCTTCAGGGAAGTGGACCACTTGGTTGACCTGCCTGTGAGCTATCAAAGCTTCTATCCAGCTGGTTGGATAGGTTCCCTTTGCTCAAGTTGTTCTCAAGTTGGCCAGTGCTTTGCAAACATTGATTAATTTATATATGCAACTTTATACCCCACTTCCATGCATTTGCATCCATTCATTTAGGACACATGGACCAGTGTTAACTCCCCAAATTTCCTCATGCACATTTCTCTAATCCCTGATAAGGCATCAAGTGCCTTGACAATTATAAAGCAGAAGAGTAACTGTGATCATTTAGATGTGGTCAAAGACTTGTGTGTGCAGCAGCCACAGTACTTGAATCCAGCATATCTGTTGCTTTGGGAAATAACCTGATCTGTTTGAGAGCCACTCTTTCTGTCCTATTTGGTGTGGGAATGTTCAAGGAGGCAGGAGAGGATATATTATTAATATCCTTCCTAACTGTCAGGAGCTCAGCCTACACTCGAGTAGAACCCTGGCAGAGACATATGCCCGACTGACATGTTCGCTCCCTCCTGGTCGATCGTTCGGGAGCTTTAAGCTTTCTTCAGCCCGAACATCACAGCGACCAATGCCAACAGACACCAGCACACTTAGGGATCCGCAGAGTCTGCACAGTTCATGTGACAGACCTCAGCAACTCAGCATTTTGACTAATCGATTTTTTTACATGTAAACACACACGGAGCACTGCAACATGGCTCCCTCTCTCTCTAGCATCAGACAGCAAAGAGAAAAGAGCAAAGGACAATAGTCCCACTTCACAGAACACAGTAACACAAACATCCTGTTTCCGTCACTTCCCACTCTGTGGAGTCAAAACATATACCATCATGTGATAGACAACAATCCCATGACTGCAATCATGGAGCAGGAATTCTAACAAGTCCCTTTACTTAGCAGAGTTTTACATTCCCCTTTTAAATGCACAGCAAATAGCTGGTTGCAGGCTTGTGTAAGCCTTTCGCTGTAAAGTTCCTGGTAAGTTCCCTTATAACCCTCTTAAAAGAATAAACACGCCACAATCTTGATTAAAGTATATAAAAGAAGTTTACTCACATCATCAGTTCACAGTTGGACCCCTGAAGGCAGACTTAGTTACAAAGTATATACGTGGATCTAGATGAGCACCACAACCCCAGAGTTGGCCACGACTGGACCTAATGGTCAGGGGTCCCTTAACCTTTACCTTTTATCCCATATGGGGATAATCCCAGTGTCCTCTATTGACTGAAAGCCAGCAGAGCATTTCTAACTAAAAAGCTGCTCCAACGACAGACGATGTCAAAGAGAGAGAGAGTGCTGCGTGCCTTGTTCTTTTTTGTTACCTGGACAGGTAAGATCATGCTCACCTCTAGTCACATGCAGAGGAATTATGTCCCAGCCCAGGAGGAAACAGGAAGTTCCTACTGGCTGGACCAAACATCCCCTTGCATGTCCACTCTAGGAAAACAAGGAATGTTGTACTTGACTGCTACTTATGCATCACATCCCACATTAGGTCTGTTATTTCAGACAGAATTAGACCTGCTGACAACAAAGAGTTGCATTCAACAAAGATTCATTGAAACTGGTCCAACGTTCATCAAGTCTATTAATTTGAATGGATCTACACTTTGTAGGACTTGCACTGAACACAACTCAAAGCTCAATCCTTTCCCATTCACAATTTCCTTTTAATGGGTAATTTTTTTTAATGCCCACAACTTTAAAATGGCAATGGAGGGTCTAGGAGCCCCTCCAGATCTGGGTTAAGCCTGCCAAATTGTAGGCAAGATGCGTCCAGAGGTTTTCATGCAGGGCACCATTAAAGTTTGATTTCTTAAACAATGGAAAGTTCGTTTTCTGCCAGAATTGGGCATGGCTTTCAGACATTATTAAGGAAGAGAAGAGGGCGTGCACACAACATTGCATGTTCTTGCTTTGGATAGTGACCATTGATGTTCTAGATTTGAGGCAGAGTCTCCTAAGCAAGCAAAATCAAAGCTCAAAATGGGGCTATTACACGTAGCACATGACTACATACAGTACTTCCGCTAAGCTACCATTCAGTGCAACCCAGAGTACAGTACAATTTAATTTGGTCTTATCATTAAGCAACTTCTCGAATAACTCATTCTTGAGTTCCATCACATTAACAATATATTTCTGAAAGGATCCTCTAGAGCATTGCCTCTTTTTATAAAATAAAAAAATAAAAATTAATATTTGACAGTTCCCTCTACAGAGAGGAAAGAGCATTTGAAATAATGTTGGGTATTTTGCCAAGTCTGTCAAATGAGTAACACTTCCAGTTTCTCAGTTCCGTCTCATTAAAATTGTATTCTAATTCTGCCTCAGCTTGGTCTCTTTGCTTCATAAGTCATTGCCTGCTCATTACTTCTACTGTGAGAGATGAAATTTATTCTAACCTGATAGCAAGGATAAAGAACAGAAAGACAGGCAGCTAGGAGAAGTGAAATTAGCTTATTCTAATGCTTTTTTGAAAAGGCTTATTCATAGCCACGGGTTACAGTAAGTGTCAGTTTGGATTTGTGACACTATCTTTGTTTAGATTGTTTTCTAAACTTAATATATATATATAGAAAACACATACACAGCAACTGAAGCAAAAAATATGCTCCATTTCTCACAGTGTTTTCAAGATCAGTGTTGCTAATAAGGTCACTAATTGTTTCCTCTGGTGGTCCGCAATTATACAGTTATTATAATTATCCAGTTATGATTTATATTTTGAATGCTATTTTATCCTGGAGTAAAATGATGATGATGATGATGATGTTTTATTTAATAAAAATGTATACTGTTTAGCTGTATATAAAATGTCTAAGAGGTCTACAAAGAATATATAACACATGTCAAAATCGTCAATAAAAACAAGTTATAAAATGAATAAAAGCACACATCGTAAGCTATTAAATATTAAAATACACATCATTTGCACATGTCTGGGTAGACTATACTGTTCCACTGGGCCACATGCAATTGGTCAGATGCCCTGCACAGATTGGGTTTATGTCATGGGCTGCCTAAATTCAGAGAGAAAAATGTCCCATAATAGGGGCCACCACAGAGAAGACCACCCCCCATTTCTGGTTGCCCCCAGCTGAGTTTCCAAGGGCTTCAGCCCAGTCCAGAGGGCTTCATCGGCTGAGAGCACTATTCATGCAACGTAGTAATGGAAAATGTGCTCCTTCAGTTACCCTGGTCCCAAGTTGTTTATTTCTTTATTTTTGGAAGGGTTTTTATTGCATTTTATCTATATAACCCAAATAACAAAAGGTAACTTCACGAGACAAACAGATAAAAACTGAACTGAACCAAACTGAGGCTGAGGTGGGATGTAACATTCACAGGAAGAAATGAAAATGCTGGTTATCTGGATATTTGTAATAAGATACAGAGAGTACCATAATAAGAAATGAGATAACGAGAGATGGGGTGCACAGCTGCAACCCTTCCCCATCATATTTTTGCTTCCATGCTGGTGTTTTCCCTCCTTCCTCTCCCCCAGGGTAGATGTGCACCCCCACATTTATCAAAAGATGCTTACAACCAGTTCAACAGAGCTCAGACGAACATCTTAAGAAGAAGGGAGATTTGCACCTAGATTTGCATCTGCATTGGCAGCAAGACAGATTTATGTGAGTCACACTGAACAAAAATATTAAAAACAGGGAACTTGAATTTTACGTCCCCAAATCAGAAAATGTGCAACAGCTAAAAATGCAAACATGTTTGAACCACCTGCTCAGAGCCCTTTCAGCACGCGGGGCTATTTCAAAGCTTACATTTGAACTAAGGAAATGCTTAATGAGCACATCAAATTTGAATATACTGTAAGCAATGGACCATAAATGCAAACAGGCTTCAGGTGGATTTATTCCGAAGGACAACACACATTAGCTGGACTGGAAAACTGAATTGCCTTTTGGGGGCTTTGATTATGGAAGATACTGTCTCCTTTGCAGAGTAACCTTTCCATCCTACTGTTGCTTGGCTTGTATTTGTTTTGTTTGCTAATTGATTTCAGAAGTATTTCAGCAGGGGATTACCATAAAGATGCAGTCCAAGACTGAGTCATGATTACATTTTATTTTTTTTTAAAGTACATTGGTGCCTAGATTGTTCGAGTTAATGGTGAGTGCAGAATGTCATGTTACAAGAGAAATGTTTGTGTATGTATCATGGTGTAGGAAATGAAATAAGATTATAGGCCAAGTGATAAAGCTTTTTCTTGACCTAACTGCTGTGCAAGTCATATTGGCGGCTTCACTGCTATGATTGTTTTAACTTTTTTATTTGTGTGGTTTTGTTGTTGTTTGTTTTTATTCAAGGAGGGAAGATGTGCTTGGGAGGAGAACAGTGGGGGCTTAATCACAGGGGTTCAGGGTGTCGGTACGTTGTGTGAAGTGGGGCAGGCCAGGTAAGATATGATAACAGGAAAGGGAAAGGACTCCTGGGCAGTTAGGTCCAGTCAAAGGTGACAATGGGATGTGGTGCTCATCCTGCTTTTCAGACCAAGGGAGCCAGCCTTTGTCCACAGACGGCTTTCCGGGTCATGACTAAACCACTTCTGGCACAACAGGACACCATGACATAGCTGTCAACTTACAGATTTGAAAATAAGGGACCAGCAGCCTTGAAAATAAGGGACCAGCAGCCAAAATAAGGGACCTGCAGCCTCACCTGTTCCAGGCACTCCAGTCTTCCTGTCCTCCTGCAGTCTGGTCAAACTCATGCTGGTAGCTTCGAGAACACTGTCCAACCAACTTTGTAACCAGAGGTTCAGCTGAATAGAATCTGAATCACATGCACCACAAGGCCTATGCAGCCTCACCTTAAGATGGCTCCCCGGCCTGGCTTTGCACTGCAAAGTTTGCAGCAGCACGTGCAACAAAATGGCGTCCAGCATTCAAAAAACCCCTCAGCTTGCATTAACTAGCCACACACACACAGCCTCCCCGCCTCCCACGAGATCTCCTTTCCTTTTCCCCCATCATGTGCCCCCGCTCCAGACAGACCTTTTCACCAGCAAGGGTGAGTGGGCCGTCGATGACGTATCCATCCGATTCCAATCCGAGCACTCAGCACAGGTATGTTCAACTTCTGAGCCCCTCTGAACCAAAGGCAGAAAGCCCAGCCAGTCGCTAAACGAAGCCTCAAGGAAAACCACCGTCATCTCTCCGCTGGGAAGCGCTGAGCAAAGGCGAGTCCCCAGGGAACACAGCCGATTTGATCAGCACAAGGCATGCAAGCTCCACCCCCCAGTCGTTCTTAGACTTCTTATTGGGTGAGCAGCGCAGCCAAGCAACACAGTTGGAGCCTCCCTGCTAGCTGGCCAAGAGGGAGGGAAGGAGAGGAGCGGCTTCCTTTGAAATTTAAGGGACATCATTTAAGGGACATTTAAGGGACATCCATCAATAAGGGACAGCAGCGGGACATGGCGCTGGAATAAGGGACTGTCCCTTCAAATAAGGGACACTTGACAGCTATGCACCATGATGAGTGCTGGAGCACATGGAAACACTGTTTACCGTCCTGCAGCAGTGGTACCTATTTATCTACTTGCACTGATGTGCTTTTAAACTGCTGGGTTGGCAGGAGCTAGGACAAAGTAACAGGAGCTCACCTCATCGCACGGATTCGAGCCTCTAACCTTCCGATCAGCAAGCCCAAGAGGCTCAGTGGTTTAGACCACAGCACCAACCGCAACTCTGGCAGTGAAAATAGGGACGTCCTAAGGAAAAGTGGGACATTCTAGGATCAAAACAGAAACCAGGACAGCTTCTCTAAATCAGGGACGTCCCTGGAAAATAGGGACACTTGGAGGGTCTGTCATCTGAGGCCCTTTTTGGGTTGCCTCCCTTCAAGAGGTCCAGAGGGTGGCAACATGAGAAAAGGCCTTTTCTGTGATGGCTCCCCATTTGTGAGATGCTCTCCCAAGGGAGGCTTGCCTGAAGCCTTCCTTACATTTCTTTAGGCACTGAGCAAAAACATTCCTCTTGTTCCAGGCCTTTGGCTAATTAAAAAATTGACGGCCTTTTAGACTATATGAGAGTGTATTGTTTTTGTTTGTTACTATGTTATTTATATTTGTGATTTATAATATGTCCTGCGATCCTCGTATGAAGGGTGCTATAGAAATTTAATAAATAATAATAAATGATTTTTAATTTTTAAATATGAAAATTGAAAAGCTTTTCTTTCCTGGAAGAAACAGTAATGGAAGTCCTGCTTTGTGTGAACAGAAACTGACAATAAGGAACCCTTAAGAGAGGCTCTTCAGTGTGCAAGTAACTTGCTAGTTATCAAGAACTCGAATGCCACACTTGTGGGAAGCAATAAAAGGGCATTGCATGGAGTGCAGGAATCTAATCAAATAGACTTAATAACTATTTTATTTATGTATTTCAGTTTTTAATTGCCGTAAATCCAGCCTCAAAACACACAAGAGACAACCTCATGAAACACTGGAATGTGAAGATTTGGCAATGATATTGTTTGGCTATTCTATAAAAAGTAAATAAGAATGGGAGTTCCAGAGAAAAGGGTGAATCTGGAAACAGCCATTGCTTGTCATCAACCCCTCTAGTGAATCGGAGGCCAGATTTGAACCGCTCAAGCTTTCTTTGTATAAGCACCCCAATTAATCAATTAAAGTTTTGAGTCCTGATAGAAACCAGTTTTGGCCTTTTCATTAGTCAAAGCCCTTCTCACAGCTGCGTGGTTATTATGGCAATAATGGTGACTTTGAATTAGTCTCTCTGGGGATAGAAACTGAAGAGAGCTGTAGAAGACTGGAAATCTGACTAGAAGAATTCACAAAAGAGTCTATGTTCCTTTAAAAAAAAAAAAACCCCACACAACTAAAATCCTGGTTTGGAAGACATAAAAGAACCTGGAATCACGTATGAATGTGGATGTAATGGAGAGTGTTTTTGTTTCATTGGGATGTGTTAGATTCCCACAGCCCTCAACAAATAGCTCTGGGCCCTCTATTTCCTTAGCCTTTGTTTCCCTACTTTGGAATTCTTCAAAGAACACATTACCCAGCCAACTGGATTCACTACAAAGCCGCAGTGTAGCTCTTTTTATCGCAGTGATCAAGACAACAATTGTGCTCCGACAAGAAAAGAACAACTAAAACCATCGAGCAAACATTAAAAGAACAATTCCTGAGATAGTTGCCTTTGAACTGCAATAATGGGCAACGTTCAGTCCAAGATCTGAATTTTGTGTAAAAGAATTCATTACTTCACTGCCTTCCCTTGTAATTACTCGAGCTGCTGGCAGCCTGTATTTTCAGCGGCATGAATTTTGTCCCGTGTAATATTTTTTTGCAGAGTCTTGCTGAACCTTGCACAATTGTTGAATTGTCAGTCTGCTTTATGGAGTTGTGTTTGTTGTAGGGACCCTCTATGAAAAGCAAAGGAATCTAAATTTTGCCTTGGCTTTGTACCAAACCACAGAAAATGGAGCATTGTTTGAGAAGAGGTCGTCCTGAAGTATCATTGCATTTGTTTAAAAGAATCTTCATTTTGCAGCTATTTTAACTGAAATGGTAGCAGACACTAGCAACCAAGAATCAATGTTCTATTTGGGAGTTCAGCCTACTGTTGTTTTAGTTTTTGAGCCAAACTCCATAAATGTTTTCTGGCAATCTTTCTGCCCACATTCTTTTCTGTGGTTTTTATCATAATAGAAATGTGTTGGAATAATGTCTCTTTAACCAGCGTTCTGAAACTTTCTGGAGCTGAGGCCTGACTGTACAGGCCCATCATGAAGGCAAAGATCTTAAAACAAAATTAAATGTCTTTTGACAGGGGAAATGCATAAATTGAAGAGAAAACATCTAAAACGTTACAAAAATGAAATGCTACCGAATATGGGTTGTTTTGTGCATGTGTGTGCATTGCCATTATCTTGTAATGGCTTGAAGGCTATCTGAAATTTCTATCACTTTTCACTTTTCCTCATAAAAACTGTTTGGAAAACATGCTAATTCTAGTTGTCCTTAGGTTGAAAATTGGTTTATGATATGTCTGTAAACTGCCTTGAGACATGCGTATGGAAAACAATTCACAAAATAGTTTAGGAATAATGTCAACAACTACAATAACAACAGCAACATATTCCCATATAAATCTACTATAAAAGTAAGTAGCCTACAGTTTGTACCAACTTCAGGAAATCACAAGTGCAGAGTGCTGTTGCACTGAAGTTCTGCTTGTGGGCTCCCATGGGCATTGGTGGCCACCATGAGAGCCAGATGTTGCTAGACTACAATGCCCATCATCCCTGCCTATTTTTCATGCTGACTGATAGGCCAATGGGAGTTGTAGACCAACCACATCTGGAGGGCCCCACCATAGCTAGACCAATGACATAGGTCAGACATAGGCAAACTCGGCCTTCCAGGTGTTTTGGGACTACAACTCCCATCATCCCTGACCACTGGTCCTGTTAGCTAGGGATGATGGGAGTTGTAGTTCCGAAACATCTGGAGGGCCGAGTTTGCCTATGCCTGACATAGGCCAACATTTGTTAAGGATATTACTTGTAAAATAACCCTCCATTTGAAAACCAGTGGTAACCAAACCAATTCATCTTTATTCATGATTTGTCATCCCACTATGCAAGACACAATGGGGTCTCAAATGCTACTGTGCTAAGAATGCTCCCTGCCTATTACCCAACCTGAAAACTCCATCAACCATTATATTTCTATAGATCAATTGATATTGATCTGTTTTGGGTAGGTATAAAGAACTGGACACAAATGCATTCTGCAGTGCACCTAAGTAGCCTTATTTGCATGTCTACTACCTCTATCCCATTCCAGACTGTGACCAGATGTGGACTCCATGGTTTCAACATCAAATGACTTTCTCCTTTCCCCAACTTTGCTATGTTTACCATCTAACCTAATGAAAAGTTATGGACAACTCATAAGCTTGCACACTGTATATATATATAGGTTGGCCTAGTAAATTATTTTGGAATAATTTGACTTCCGAAATGTTCGAAAACCAAGACGCAGCTTCTGATTGGCGCCCCAGCATCAATAGCTGACAGCCGCATCAGACGTTCGGCTTCCAAAAATCATTTAAAAACCGGAACACTTACTTCTGGGTTTTTGACGTTTTAGAACCAAGGCATTTGAGTACCAAGGCATTTGAGAACCAAGGTACCACTGTACTTTTTTTTTAAAAAAAAAAGCTTTTCAAAATTATGCTTCTTCATGCCTAGCTGTTCATAACAACCGAACCTTAGTCAGCCTTACCCAACCTTGGTCCCCAGATGTTTTTGACCTAGGTTCCCCCATAATCCCCAGCCAGCATAGCCAATGGTCCAAGCAGTGGTGGCTGATGTCCATTGAGATTGGTATGGCAAAAAGTAGGGAGGGAAATAGTATGTGGAGAAATAAGCAATCACAGATGGAGCCATCCTTTCACTGGTGGTAAGATGGCAGGCAGTGATTGGCTGAAGGCAGGCTGAGTTTAGTGGACCAGTGTCCCATTTACCCTAATGGAACAACCTCCACTGGGGGGGGGGGAGATGATGGGGGGTTGTGGTTTAACAGCATCTGGGGACTCAGTGATCAGGAAGGCTGGTTTAGATCCATGAACCGTTCATTATGAAGCATTCCTGAAATAATCAGAGAGATTTCCCAGAGACTGATCTCAAGTAGGTTGTTAAATTCTGATTTATAAAGTGAGTTTACTCTGTTTGTAGTCTCAGGACAAGAGGCTGTTTTCTGGATGAACTACATAGGAAAAGGCAAGTAATCGTAAGAACGAGCCAATGGTGGAGCCTTAGCTCCAGCCCAATAATGATGGTAGACAATATTTAACTCTGTAATTACTAATTACTACTTAGGTAGCTTGCAGATTCGGGATTAGGCACATTTCCTAGCTTTCTCCCGTTCCATATTAATGCATACAAAATGCTAATTTGAAAAATTAAGCACAAAAATATATATCCATAAACCTCTGGCTGGGAAATTAAAGGATATTTGGGAGGAATAATGTATAAAACATAGATGAGATTCCACAGTAGTCTGACTCGCAGCTCAAAAATGGGAGATTACATTAAAATGTAATCATGAAATCATGCATTATGTATGCAGTTATAAGAGCAGCGCTGGGTCTCCCACGTTTCATATTATTGTATTATTTACTTCAAATTGCAAGTCTTCAACCTATTAAACATAAATGTACTTTCTAAAAGGATATTATTTTAAGAAAACAAATTATTTAGATTATCTTTCAAAATCCCTCAAAGCCCCACAGGCAGAAATAATCCCCTTAACATTAATTGCTGTTTTACTAAATGAACTGTATTTGTTTATTTTGGAACCCCACATCCGGTGGAAAATGCATTAGGACATATCTATTCCCTCCGCAATCCTAATCTGGAAGGGGACCACTCCTGAAATATACTTGGAGTTGAGAGTGGATTTCATGCTCTTTATACAGCTCATAGTGGTGAGGAGGAATGGAAGTTCCCCCAGAATGTCTGCTTTGTATACATTATTTACACAATGGGCCCCACGTGATTGGCTAATTCCAGGATTCTCCTGTAGGCCAATCAGGTTGCGGATTCACTTCCATCTGGAGCTGGATTGGGTGGCTCCTGTGGACCAATCAGACTGCTGTATTCTGGATCCTATTGTTCTAGGACCAATCAGACTGCTGCATTTTGGATCCTATTCAACTCAGTACATAACACTGCTGTCGGTATTAAAAAAAAAGAATAAATATTTTTTTTAAAAAAAAAAACACCTCAGTACATAACACCTCTCTTCATCCGTCTGTGTCTTTGAACGTGCAAAGACTGCAACCCTACAAATACATGGTAGGGAGTAAGTCACACAGACCTTAGTGAGCTTTACACACAAGTAAATGGGTACAGAATCCCAGTGACATCCTAAAGCTACGTACTCAGTTGCAAATCCCATTGGGTTCAATGGGCCTTATGCTCAAGGAAGATTACTGTATTAATACATTCAAATGGTAAGGAGCCCTAATCCTATGGGAGTTCACTCAGAAGTAACTTCCATGTGATTCAATGGGACTTACTCCCTGGTGTGCAATGACCATCAGAATTCACGCTCGCTTTATTTTAAGAACATTTTAAAGGCTATTTAAAGAACTTCGCTCCATAACACCCCTTTGCACTATAAATTATTAAGCCAAGTATGTGTGTTTTAAAGTAGGTCAGGAGAATCAATCGAGTCCTATGCCGTTTTAGTAAATGGCATTAAAATTATTAAGCAGGTGTGGGGAACTTCGGGTCGGGGTGGGGGGCTCCCTTATATTCACTTAAAAAGGGGGGGAAAGCTTAGCCCCCTGCCTCTGTGCTCGGCCTTCTCCCACTATCAGCCTCCTCCCAATGCGTGTTGTGCAACATGTGTGACATCAATGTGCACATGACAGCTCCGCCCCCTCCCAGTGTTGGTCGCAACTCGGTGCCTCTGGCCAGAGCCAAAGAAAGTTGTAATGTGTGCACAAACATAGATATCTTTTATGATCTCCTCAGATGTCTTCTGCCATGTGTGCACCAAGGATGACAATTAGCAGCTGGCCTAGTTGCGTTCCCTTAATATTAGCAGGATTTAGTTGTATATATGCACAGCCCAAATCTATTCCCCGCATTGTGAAGAGCCAAATAAAAAATAAAAAAATTAGCGGTAGTTTTGTGTTGTTCAAAGTAACCTTGGAAGTCCTACAGCCCTGAAGTCACAGCTACAAAATCTTCTCTATCTTTCCTCCTGCTCCCTCATACCATTTCCCTCTTTTCTGCCACGTTATCTCTTGCCGACAGACTTGTACAAAAACAAGTATGCGGGAAAGCTTGAGGCAAAGAGGCTTTTTGACATGTTTGCCTTTTGAAAAGCTTGTGAATCCTTTGCGGATACATAATCCAAGACTGTGAATAAGCCGATGTAGATGTGGGTGTTCTAGTTACATCATAAATCCACCTTATGAACCACTTTTATGGTTCACATCCAGCGCTCTTTTATGCGGATCACTTTTAATCCGAGTGAGCAAAACCGATTTGGTGCAAATCATATTTCAGCTGTGAACGCGTGGTGCCTGTTGGTGTTCACTCCCCACCCCCCCAGCACAGCTTGCACAAATGCTCTTGACGCCCTCAAGGGTTCCCCACCACCACCACCCACAATTGAGGGTGCCAAAATTATGCATTGGGAGGCATTGTCAACAATGGAGAAGATTGCTCCCAGTTTGGAAGAAAGCTTTCTGTATCAATGCTCTCCCATTCAGTGTTCAGTCTTTTTGTTTGAGTTTGTTTCACTTTCTGTGCATCATATATAAAAGGTAAAGGTAAAGGACTCCTGGACGGTTAAGTCCAGTCAAAGGTGACCATGGGGTTGCAGCGCTCATCTCACTTTCAGGCCGAGGCAGCCGGTGTTTGTCCACAGACAGCTTTCCGGGTCATGTGGCCAGCAGGACTAAACTGCTTCTGGCACAACAGACCCCTGTGATGGAAACCAGAGCATATGGAAACGCTGTTTACCTTCTCGCCACAGCGGTATCTATTTATCTACTTGTACTGGTGTGCTTTCGAACTGCTAGGTTGGCAGGAGCTGGTACAGAGCAGCGGGAGCTCACTCCGTTGCGGGGATTCAAGCCGCTGACCTTCCAATTGGCAAGCCCAAGAAGCTCAGTGGTTTAGACCACAGCACCACCTGCATCCCTTTTGCATCATATATACATATGGTGTTGCACCTAGTGGCTTAAGACTCAAATATGGGAAGGGGAACCTTCTTCAGTACACACCAATGCAGGTTTCCTCAGAGGAAGAGAGGAATATAGAAATCTGCCTTATTCTGAGAGAGTTGGTCCATCCAGCTCAATATTGTCTACTTAGGCTGGCAGTACTGTAGCTGTCCAGGGTTTCAGGCAAAAGCTTTTCCCAGCCCTACATGGAACGGCATTCTGGAGAGTTTTGGTGGAAAAAATACTATTAGCCTGTCAAAGAGTCATAGAGAACTCAAGAGCGTGTATAGAATTTTGTAATATTTTGGTTGGTCTAACAAGGGTATTGCCCTAAAACGGATTCTGGGATTTTTCTCATGGGGCAATACCTTTACCTTTTGTGACAATACTGAATATGGTGGTTTTCTGCTATTATGGCGGTGATGGGGGAGATGAGGATCTGTAGACTTTTAATAAAAGTATGAGCATACCCACACTAAGACCTGCTGGTGAAGAATGGGTAATAATAATAATATCTAAAACAAATAATCTTACACAAGGTAAAGGACCTCTGGACGGTTAAGTCCAGCCAAAGGCGAATATGGGGTGCAGTGCTCATCTCGCTTTTCAGGCCAAGGGAGCTGGTGTTTGTCTCCAGACAGCTTTCCGGGTCATGTGGCCAGCAGAACTAAACCACTTCTGGCGCAATGGGACACCATGACAGAAGCCTGAGTGCACAGAAATGCCGTTTACCTTCCCACCACAGCGGTACCTATTTATCTACTTGCACTGGTGTGCTTTCAAACTGCTAGGTTGGCAGGAGCTGCGACAAAGCAACGGGATCTTGCACAAGACGTATTTTGACATCTAAGAAATCCCACCAGCACCTCTCTCCCTTGCCGGCAGTAAAAATGCATTTAAAAATTGTTATTTTGCTGCTTCTCATCAGCAGGCCGGCTATCCTTTGAAGGAACAGGGTGGGGCCTGGGGTCTGTGATCTCTCTCGATAAAGGGAAGGGCTTTGCTTGTTTGGCTAGAGCCCCCCAAATAATCAGGATTTTCTCATCTTCATTTAGCTTAATAGAAGGCCACACAGATTTGTCAATCAAATTAGAATTACTGTCAGCTTTTAAGAAGGCATTTTAGTTCAGCCAATATCAGTCAGCCCTGATTTATTTGCTTAATACATATCTAATTGACTTGCAGACTGCGCGTCTCCTTTCAGCTCTTAAGCGACCAAGTACATCTTTAATTTCCAAGACCGATGGCTTGGTAGCAGAACAGGGAAAGCCTCATTTGCATAAGGCCCCAGAAGGGTGCCAAAACTCTTCACGCTTTTAAACAACAGCCTTTATTATTCTGTAAGTGGATGTGTTGCATTTTCATGCTTTTGTTTCCCCCCCGTTCAGCCCTGACAGAAAAGAATAAAGTCGATTAATGCCAGCACCCCTGCAGTGCCCTGGGGGACTTATTCAATGTGCCTCATTTGTCTTAATTGGAGAGCCACCCTTAGCACCAGATTTTTCCATGAATACATTAACATAAGAGACAGGAAAAAGTCCAAACTGACTTTTGTACAAGTGGAGAATGTGTGTGTTTGTAATTTCTTTCTTTAAAAAAAAAAATAGAGGAGGAGAGAAGAAAAAGGGAGAAAATATGGGAAGACGTGCATCATCTTTTTATGTGCATTCCAGTTGTTGTTGTAAAACACTCTATTATGGTAGATGTATTCAGCCTCCTTTATCTCTGCGTTATTCGAGCTGGGTAGTGAAAAATGTGATAAACACCATCTATGGCAGAGAGCTGAAAGCTGCTCTTTATTCTTCATAATGTGCTAATCCTACATATTTGTTCTTCGATGGATTATGTCGCTTTTTCAGATGGAACGAATAGTTTTACAAGCAGACAGACTAAAGCACGGCAAGTATTAAACAATCGGGGAGCAGATAGAAAAATCCAGACAAATAAGAATTTATTAACGCTAAAACAAAATGCAGTTATCTCTGTCAGTGTGAGATTCCTGGCTCCGTACCTATTGATTTGCTCAACGGGAAATTGAGTCATTTTTATTATGTATTATTTCATAAAAGAACTCTAAATCTGCACAAACAAGTTGAGCGGCGGCGTATTCAAAAATCAAGGTCAAATTGAACTGATGGGATTTAAAGGGTCTTTTCAGTAAGCTGATTCCATTTGAATGTTCCCATGACAAACACTAAGCTTTCCACTGGGGTACGGGAGCTGTGGCCCTCCAGATATTGTTGGAGTTTGAATTCCACAGCCAGCATGGCCAATGGTTAGGGATGTGGGCACTGAGAGCTCAGATCAGATCAAGGTGCCCAACCCCTGCTTAACATCTAACAAAGGCTTTCAGCTTATCATTTGCTGTAACCTAACAAAGTGTGAATCACAGAGGAAATCTAGTTTGCCCATCCACACATGCACTGGGTAGGGGACCAGAACGTAACCCCTGCATCTCCCCCACCCACTTACACAGGGGTTACATTCAGGGCCCCTGCACACATAAGCAAATATCTCGTAAGTGGGAAGCACCCTCTAAAAAGACTCTAAACACCCATTTTCTCCTCCTCTCTCCCTCAAGCTCTTTCCACACAACTCTTGTTGAAGCTCTGAGACCAGCTGGAGGACAGCAGAAAAGTGCGCTCATGCTTGCATCAGCTGTTAAGTGGGGAGGCTGAGCAGCCTAAACCACGGGTAGGCAAACAAAGCCCTGGGGGCCGGATCTGGCCCAATCGCCTTCTCAATCCAGCCCACTGACAGTCCGGGAATCAGCGTGTTTTTACATGAGTAGAATGTGTGCTTTTATTTAAAATGCATCTCTGGGTTATTTGTGGAGCATTTGTTGTTGTTGTTTAGCCGTGTCCGACTCTTCATGACCCCATAGACCAGAGCACGCCAGGCACTCCTGTCTTCCACTGCCTCCCGCAGTTTGGTCAAACTCATGCTGGTAGCTTCGAGAACACTGTCCAACCATCTCGTCCTCTGTCGTCCCCTTCTTCTTATGCCCTACATCTTTCCCAACATCAGGGTCTTTTCCAGGGAGTCTTCTCTTCTCATGAGGTAGCCAAAGTATTGGAGCTTCAGCTTCATGATCTGTCCTTCCAGTGAGCACTCAGGGCTGATTTCCTTAAAAATGGAGAGGTTTGATCTTCTTGCAGTCCATGGGACTCTCAAGAGTCTCCTCCAACACCATAATTCAAAAGCATCAATTCTTCAGTGATCAGCCTTCTTTATGGTCCAGCTCTCACTTCCATACATCACTACTGGGAAAACCATAGCTTTAACTATACGGAGGAATTCATTAAAAAACATTTTTTTCAAAATATAGTCCGGCCCCCCACTAGGTCTGAGGGACAGTGGACTGGCTCCCTGCTGAAAAAGTTTGCTGACCCCTGGCCTAAACAAAGTCCCACTGTGCCTCCAGTGTCTTTTCTGCCCTCCCTGAAGTCCTCTTTGGGCTCCAGGGAAGGTCAACTTGTGAGCCAAAAGGACCCTCTACCTCTCTCCCACCATCTCCTGGTTTGAATCTGTTTTATTTATTTTCCAGAAACGCACATATAGGTGGTCGCGTGTAAGTGGAGAGACGCTGCCTTCTCACGGTCATTCTTACATGGTCCACTAAGGTAAGGTAGACCACTATTTTCATTCCCACATTGCAACAGCATTGGCTGAGATTGGTGGTTTGAGTTTGGCTACTTAAGCTGCAGTCCTTTACAGGTCTGAACGCTGAGTTCAGTGATACTTACTCCCAGCTAAGTATATCACACTGCAGCCTTAAAACAGTTTTTTGTTATACTGATATTTGAGTCCGGGATTCCTTAGACTGAGATTCTCAAATGCTTGTCCACAACAGCGCATGACACCATCCCTCAATATAAAAGTTTAACCAGGATTTGAAAAGCTGATCTAGGAAATAAAGATGGTTATTTCTGGAGAGATCTGTAGAAAGTAGGGCTTTGCAGTTCATTTAAAGATTTTAAAATATATGTATCTAGCATGAGTGTTAGGTTCCAACAGCAGCTGGCTTGGGAGTATGGCATATGTAAAACCAATAAACCCTTATTTCCAGTGTTTATTCCTTCAGCCACTAATGCTCTGTAGCAGTTTCTCAGATGTAGCTGGCACTATCATGCCAAGAGAGAGAAACTTTTACTTCCTGGTCAGGATTTCATCCGCTCCCTTTTCTCTACCCAGTTCCCTAACACATCACTTCCTTGTGGTGAGACGGACAGCTGGTAAGGGAAGAGGGTTTTCTTTCTTGTGCAAAGGAAGCTCCCAAATTCTAATGAAGCAAATGTGCTTTTTGCGAAAGGCTTCCTCCTTCCTTCATTTACATTATAAAAATGACTGTGATTTATCATGTAATCCCCCACCTCCGCTTTGTTAAACAAACAAGAGGCAGAATATATAGCAGAGAGGCCTGTTCACACATTAAATCCTTGGGGAGGACTTTTTGACTAGACCTGAAGTCTCCCGACCCCATTTGACTTAATACATTGGCCTTTGTAGGAAGGTCTCGGCATGGGGAAAGAGAGATTTCAAAGTGAGCTCTGAGCAGGGATGGGAAGAAAATCCTGTAGATTAAAACTATATACACACCACACTTGTTTGTATGTGTGTGCAAGTTTTAACTTGGGCTGTGTACACACTTTGCATTTAAAGCACATTTAACGCACATTACTTACCCCCGAGAATTCTGGTAACTGTAGTTTACCCTGCACAGAGCTATAGTTGATTGTATCCTTAACAAACTACAGTTCCCATGATTCTTCAGGGGGTATCATGTGGTTTAAATGAATGGTCCATACACAGACTGTATTGTTTGCACATAAGTAGGCAAAGGGTTGCAGCTTTAACTATGGGCTGTTTCACACATTACATCACAAGAAACCATAGTTTGCTGCTAGATGTACACTTAACAGAGGCCACCCCAGCCAAAACCCTATTGGTGCAAAGGGCGCCCCATTAACAAACAGATAAAATGAAGTTTGAGCAGTGTTTACATCTATTTTTTTCTGCTTGGAGATATATTTACTTAAATACTTCAAAGCCATGCATCAGAGCAAGATCGGCCATGCAAACAGAATCAGTGAAGGGATTTAGATCAGCTTTCCAGGTACAGTCCTGCTTTGAACCATGATACCCATCAGCCAACATTGTGATAGGACTTGTAGTTCAAAACATCTGAAGGGCACCAGATTAAGGTTAAGAAATTTTTTTCAATGAATCCGGGAACACAATACAGGTACAAACATACATACTACACGTTCGGGACATTGATGCTGCAGCGATGGTGGTGGCAGAGGGGCGGCCGCCGCCTTGACCTCAACCACCATGTTTCCCCTTCCTCCAAGGCTTCTATCTCCTTTCTCCATGAGCCTGGGCAGCCCCTGAGTTGTTGGTTCTTTGGTGGTGGTGGTGAGGAAGTGGTGCGCGGTGGGTCAGGCATGGAAGGCAGAGAAGGAAGGCCAAGAGCAGCGGCGATGAGGTTCGGGCAGCGCAATGCCTCCTTTTCCATCAGAGCAGCCCCAATCTCATTCCTACTTGTGTGCAAGCAGGAGGGGGCAGGGATCCCTCAGATGGGAAGGGAGGTTTCCCGTTGCCTAACTGAGAGATCCCTGTCCCCTCCTGCTTGCACGCAAGCTCTGATAGGCAGCGTGAAGCCTCCCTTCACAGCTGAGAGATCCCCGCCCCACTCCTGCTTGCACACAAGTAGGAGTTGGGAGGCTGCCCTGACAGGCAGCATGAAGCCTCCCTTCACAGCTTAGTTGCTGGGGTCAGGGAAGGTGGAGGTAGCCCAGAAACCGCACCTTAGAGCCCCTGCACCACCATCATATGGGGACTTCCGAGCCGCTCCTGAAGCCAGCCAGAGCCAACTGCTCTGGGCTGCTGAAACTGCCACTGTTGTGTTTCCCGGGGACGTTACACGAAATCCGGGGACATTCCATGGATGCAATTTGTCTGGGGACTTATTCGCAAATCTGGGGACTTTCCCTGGGAAACAAGGATGTCTGGTAACCCTAGTTTACTGTTCTTACTCTTATTATAGCCATTTGATATTTTATGTGGCCTTTCTATATGTTGAGTTTTGTATCTTGTAAACCAGGCATAGGCAAACTCTGGCCCTCCAGATGTTTGGGACTACAATTCCCATCATCCCTGACCACTGGTCCTGTTAGCTAGGGGTGATGGGAATTGTAGTCCCAAACTTCTGGAGGGCCAGAGTTTACCTATGCCTGTTGTAAACCGAGATGGGAAGACATTATGTTTTGAATGGCAACTTAGAAATGTCATAAATAAATCTTAAAGCATATTTCTCTCAAAATGTGTTATAGTGTGTGTGTGTTTTAAGCTGTGAACTCTATCCCAACTTTTGGAGAACTGCAAAAGCCAACGAATAGCTGAAATCTGATCCGCACATTCATCTGCAAGAGGAGTCTGGATCAGGTTGATTTGTAAAGGAATTTGCAAAGGTGACATTCCTCTGGTCCCAATTGCTCTTAACCAAAGGTACAGGTAAACTCAAAGGACATGGCTGTTCACTCAAGCTTGGACCTCGCCTCTTGGGTAACCCACGGGACCGGCACAGGCAGTCTGTGCTGTGTCTCAATTTTCCAAAGGAGCACAGACCCTGGGTGAGTGCCTGGAATTCTCTGGGATCTTGCAGAGAGTGGGGAAATAAGTCCGGGGACTTATTCACAAATCCAGGGACTGTCCCCAGAAAACGGGGACGTTTGGTAACCCTACACCAGGTTGGTGAAGGCTGATTTAGATATTCCTCTAAGCCAAAGGCCTTCTGCTTTTTCAACATGTGGTCCATGATGTTGGCTGTTGTCAAACTGTAGTATATGCAAGCACCACACCGCTTGTCTCCGGTTATACCACACCATTTTGTGGGTTTCCAAAAGCTATACGCATGGCTGGTGTGCATAGCGTTCACACATTCTCCATTCAGCTTGGCCAGATGAATAAATGCACCATTTGTGATGCTCACAAGACTGTCCCACATTCTCTCTTTTGGGGAAAAAAAATGTAATTCCAACCGCTCTGCATAATGGCAACTTGGATATCATATATTCCACGTTCCAGTTGGTGCACAACCAGAAAGAGACATTCAAAACTTAAATACAAAATGTACCCATTCATGTACAACATAAATAATGTTATTTTTCCAAAAGCATGGTCTTTCAAGTCCTGGCTGGCTGAAGTTGAGCTAGTGTCACTCTTAAGTTGTTCATGAATAAGGCAGTGTGCAAACTTCACAAGACAGGTACCTTCTGTGAAGCGTCTGTGTCTTTAACATTAAAGTTCATTCTGTCTCAGAAATAACGTTGCCAGTCATGTCGCACAAAGCCGACCACAGTATGCGTGCGCCGCTGATCAAATGGGGAAAGCATGCAGAAAGAAAGCTACATCTTCTCAGAGCTACTTCCATTGAACGCTGGTTGCTAAAACAGATGGTTTCATTAAAGCAAACAGAATTAGTTTCAGTTTTCGCCACTGAAAACTGCTTATCCGTGCAATCACCCAGAGTGCTCCCCAAACGCATTTTATGCTTTCCACAAATCCTGTGCCCCCATGCCCTGTAATCCACAACAAAGTATGCTCTATAGCTCGTGTCATGTTATGTACAGAACAGACCATGTTCTGTTCAGAAATGGGAAAGCATGGCTTCTGTTTACCACCTCAGCTCTCCCCGCACTGCAAATACGCCACAAGAGGTATACTCTACCACAGTGGTTCCCAATTAGCTAATTACCGAGGGCCCCCTATTTCTCAAGCCAAGCGACAGACCCCCTACTTTCAAAAATGTTGATAACTCAGTGGTAGTTAAAGCAATTTTTTGAACAAAATGTGAGGTAGCCTCACATAAGGAAATCATTTTAGGTATACTAAAAAGCAGACTAGAGCTGAGATATCTGGTTTTCAATCTCGTGATACTTCAGCAGCTAAACATTGTGATATTCCAATATACAGTGGTACCTCGATTTTCAAACGCCTCCATAGTCAAATGTTTCAGACCTCAAATGTGAAAAACCCAGAAATAAGTGCCTTGGTCTTCGAACACACCTCAGAAGTTGAACAGGAAACGCAGCTTCCATTTTGAGTTTTCTGTTTTGAGGCTTCCACTTTTCAAACGTTTCAGAACTTGAATGGACTTCCAGAACGGACTGCATTTGTCCACAGACAGCTTTCCGGGTCATGTGGCCAGCATGACTAAACTGCTACTGGCACAACAAGATACCACGACAGAAACCAGAGCGCACGGAAATACCGTTTACCTTCCTGCTGCAACGGTACCTATTTATCTACTTGCACTGGTGTGCTTTCGAACTGTTAGGTTGGCAGGAGCTGGGACAGAGCAATGGGAGCTCACTCCATTGCGGGGATTTGAATCGCCAGCCTTCCGATCGGCAAGCCCAAGAGGCTTGGTGGTTTAGACCACAGCGCCACTCGCATCCGAAGGGAAGGAGTAGCCGCAGACATTGGATGGGTTGGGGGAGGAGAGGAAGCGAAGTCACATTCACCGCATGGTTAGAGTGGGAGGGGGTGTGGGGTACGGGGTGCTTCAAGCTGCCATCAGCAGGGCAGCCAGCGGTGGCATCCAGCAAAGATACAAGTCCATTGTGGCTGCTGCTGCTTTCCTGCTGACCAAGAAAAGCGTCTTCGCCTCAGTGCCAGGGGAAGATAGTACCATGGTGCCTTGAAGTGAGAGCGATCAACTGCCTTGTTCTCTGTCAGTGTGAGGGGAAGGCAGTGTTAGGGTACAGTTCCGTTCCACCTTAAAAGGGAACGGGCATGACTGTTGTGTGTCACATGCCTGTTTACATTTCCAGCACAGGCTTGCTGGGAACTTCCGTTTGTATATTGCTTTTGCATTGCTGTTTTGCTGGAGATGAAGGGAAGCAGACATGTTTTTCTTTGTTCCTGAACTATGCTGAATAAATGCTGTAAATATGCTTACACATGACTCTGTCCGCCGCTTCCGTTGTGAGAAGATTTATTCACTCTGCTGAGAGAGCGTGCCGAGTCTCTAAACGTATCTAAGGCTCGTGTCGCTGTTTGATGCTGTTCCAAGGGAGACCGATGATCGCCCGGCTGCCGGTCATTGGCTGGAGCCAGCTGGGGGCCTGCCTGATGCCCCCGTCTCCCCGGCAGTATCCCAACAGGCAGCACCTCGCAATTGGCTGCCCTGTTCTCCCTTGCGCAAGGAGTGAAACATTGCTGCATATTGCCGGGTCAAAATCGTTATCATGGTGTGTTTTCAAAACCGATTTTGGCCAATATATTGGAAAAGTGCATGGCACAAAAACAGACCAGAACATTTGTGATTGTTGTTGTTGTTTAGTCGTTTAGTCGTGTCCGACTCTTCGTGACCCCATGGACCAGAGCACACCAGGCACTTCTGTCTTCCACTGCCTCCCGCAGTTTGTTCAGACTCATGTTTGTAGCCTCGAAGACACTATCCAACCATCTCGTCCTCTGTCGTCCCCTTCTCCTTGTGCCCTCCATCTTTCCCAACATCAGGGTCTTTTCCAGGGAGTCTTCTCTTCTCATGAGGTGGCCAAAGTATTGGAGCCTCAGCTTCACGACCTGTCCTTCCAGTGAGCACTCAGGGCTGATTTCCTGAAGAATGGAGAGGTTTGATCTTCTTGCAGTCCATGGGACTCTCAAGAGTCTCCTCCAGCACCATAATTCAAAAGCATCAATTCTTCGGCGATCAGCCTTCTTTATGGTCCAGCTCTCACTTCCATAAATCACTACTGGGAAAACCATAGCTTTAACTATACGGACCTTTGTTGGCAAGGTGATGTCTCTACTTTTTAAGATGCTGTCTAGGTTGGTCATTGCTTTCCTCCCAAGAAGCAGGCGTCTCTTAATTTCGTGGCTGCTGTCACCATCTGCAGTGATCATGGAGCCCAAGAAAGTAAAATCTCTCACTGCCTCCATTTCTTCCCCTTCTATTTGCCAGGAGGTGATGGGCCCAGTGGCCATGATCTTCGTTTTTTTGATGTTGAGCTTCAGACCATATTTTGCGCTCTCCTCTTTCACCCTCAATAAAAGGTTCTTTAATTCCTCCTCACTTTCTGCCATCAAGGTTGTGTCATCTGCATATCTGAGGTTGTTGATATTTCTTCCAGCAATCTTAATTCCGGCTAGGGATTCATCCAGCCCAGCCTTTCGCATGATGAATTCTGCATATAAGTTAAATAACCAGGGAGACAATATACAGCCTTGTCATACTCCTTTCCCAATTTTGAACCAACATTTGTGATATTACCATGCAAAAAATGACAAAAAAATAGTTTTTTGGGGGGAAGGCAAGGGGTGGGTTCATGAACCCCCTGGGTGCATTCCATAGACGCCCAGGGGTCCCCAGACCCCTAATTTGGATCCACTGCTCTTTGACATACCTTGTGTCCAAGTGTCCCAATTTTCCATGGACAGAATTACAAAAGCCATCCTGGCTTCTGATTTGATCCTGAAATGTCCCTATTTTCCCTGACAGTGCTGCCAGTGATGAGCTCAGAGAGGAGGGTGAGACAGAGCTTGTCCTGAGCAAAGGTAGTGGCGGCTGCGAGGGAACAAACTGTTGCCTCTCTGTGGCCTCTCCATGGCTGCCGCTGACAATCTCTTCCCTTGGGCCACTCATAGCGACTGCTGGAGAGCAGGTGAGGAGGAGAGACTAGCACTGTCAAGGACCAGACCTGCATGATGCGCCGGCTCTGAGGTGCAGCCAGAGGACAAAGCCATTATGGGTGGGAGGAAAGGGGGAGCAGAGTGGAGCACAAGGAGTCTTTGTCTTTTTTTCAAAAAAGAAAATGCTCTGTGTGTTCACCTCTCATCTTGCCCATTTCTAAAAAAAAAAAATCAGTCTGTGTTTTTCTTTTTGTAAATCTACCAAAGAATCTCCAATCCAATCGGGATTAGGTTTTTCCTTATCCAACTCACTGCTTTCTCCAGGCACCAGCATCATGAGGTAACGTCTCCCATCAGGGGGTGCAGGCAGCTGGGGAGGCTGCAGAGTGCTGGAGAAATGTTCACTGGAAAGGAAAAAGATTTTCCATGGGATACTTTGGTTTGACCTGCATGAGAGAAGGGGGGAGAGGCCCACTACCCTTCCATCCCTCTCCCTGACTTTTTTGGAAACTGGCTCAGCTTCTGAGCCAACTGAAAGACCTACATTGGCTCCCAGTACAGTACAGACGCAGGTGGCGCTGTGGTCTAAACCACTGAGCCTTGGGCTTGCCGATCAGAAGGTCGGCGGTTCGAATCCCCGCGACGGGGTGAGCTCCCGTTGCTCTGTTCCAGCTCCTGCCAACCTAGCAGTTCGAAAGCACGTCAAAGTGCAAGTAGATAAATAGGTACTGCTCCAGCGGGAAGGTAAACGGTGTTTCTGTGCGCTGCTCTGGTGTTGGTGTTCCACATGACCCAGAAAAACTGCCTGCCGACAAACACCGGCGCCCTTGGCCTGTAAAGCGAGATGAGCACCGCAACCCCAGAGTCATTCACAGCTTGATTTAACTGTCAGGAATCCCTTTACCTTTACCTTTACCTTTACATTTCTGAGCACAATTCAAAGTGTTGGTGCTGACCTTTAAAGCCCTAAATGGCTTCAGCCCAGTATGCCTGAAGGAGCATCTCCACCCCCATCCTTCAGCCCGGACACTGAGGTCCAGCGCTAAGGGCCTTCTGATGGTTCCCTCACTGCAAGAAGGGAAGCTACAGGGAACCAGGCAGAAGGCCCACTCGGTAGTGGCACCCGCCCTGTGGAACGCCCTCCTGTCAGATGTCAAGGAAACAAACAACTATCTGACTTTTAGAAGACATCTGAAGGCAGCCCTGTTTAGGGAATTTTTTAATATGTGATCTTTTATCGTGTTTTTAATATTCTGTTGGGGGTCACCCAGAGTGGCTGGGGAAACCCAGCCAGATGGGTGCGTTATAAATAATAAATTATTATTATAACATGATGTGAGTGGAAGGATGTAATTCATCACTAGTTTACACACACATGCACACACACACACACACACACACACACACAGAGAGAGAGAGAGAGAGAGAGAGAGAGAGAGAGAGATTTAACAGTTGGTGTTACAATGGCAACCTTTCTGTCACTGCCTGGATTTCATAATTTAAATCAGATGATTTGAGCATTTCAGAACTCTTCCAATTACTTGCTGTTATTCCTTCCATTGATTTATCCAAAGGCTATTTCCTCTGTGGTGCTTCTTCTGTGAGCATCCTGTAAAGCTATCGGATTTATTTCATGGTTCTGTGTAAGAAAAGTGATTTAAGAATCTGATTCATGGGGAAAGCCCTAGAGAATCCCAAACATTCCCATTAGAACAAGCAGAAGTGCTATTACTTAAGGCTTGCTAAAACTGAGGTGGCGTAAGCTATGACAGTGATTTTATACCATAGGGTTTCCGAGTAACTAATATTTAGGTAATCGAGTCCTAATGCACATCAAATTTTACCTCTGCTGGAATCCTCCCATTCATAATGCAATGCTATAAACTTATTTTCTCTCCCCTTTCTCCAGCTAGAAGGCATTCTTCATTCCTGCTTCTACTAGTTATCTGCATTGTTTCTGAAATTGAGCGGGGGAAATCATTCAATAAAATATAAACTCAATAATGTATATTTTATTCCAGCTGCCTTGCAGTAACTTTTAGCAGTTTGTGTGACACTAAAAAAAAAACCCACACCCCAAAAAACACACCCTGTAAATTCTATTTCGACTCTTAAAAAGAATTTGGGAGGAGGAAGACAGTGTCCTCTTAGTTGACTATTCTAATATTAAATTTTGTTTTACAGACATGATCTAATATGTCATTGGCCAGCCAGGAAGCCTTCAAAATACATTTGTCACTGGATCTAAATCAAATATGTACTCTGGCTGTTAAGCAGAGTTTTCTTGGACTAAATGACTGCACCATTTTAGACACTGCTGCAAGATTAACGATGACACCGGTTGACCAATTTTCACCCTTGGGGCAATATTATAAAGATGTGCCCTTTCTGTGCACCTGACGTTCCACATATCAAATGCATCATTCCTTCTGCTCTGATGCTAGCAGTGGTCCAAGATTCCCTCTCCCCCACTGAGAAAGATTAACATGGCATGGTTGCAATTTATCTTGTGGCTTTTTTCGGAGAGGCATATACTTAACCGGGTGTTGTGTTAGATAGGTTAATCTCCTAATCAAACAGATGTCTTTACAAGTACTGCATACCTGGAAGAATGAAGGGCTCAGGGGCAGATAACTTCTGGAGCCAAATGGAATTAACCCTTTCTTGTCTGTAGAGCTGAAACTGCCGGCAGCTGAGAGATTGTATACTTTTTAGGGAGCAATACTGTCATTGGTTATCCAAAGGCAAATCCTGTAGACTTAAATGGAATTTATGCAGGAGTAGCTAGGTACCATGAACAGCCTATCCTAAAATAAACCCCCTTAAATTCCTGCATGGGGTTTTTTTTGGTTGTTGTTTTTTTAAAGGAGGTTGAAGAGGACAAAAGTGCAAGAAGTCTCCACTGATGTGTGGGGAATGCCTTAGTACATGGGTAAGCAAACTAAGGCCCAGGGGCCGGATCCGGCCCAATCACCTTCTAAATCCGGCCCACGGAAGGTCCAGGAATCAGCGTGTTTTTATATGAGTAGAATGTGTGCTTTTATTTAAAATGCACCTCCGGGTTATTTGTGGGGCATAGGAATTCATTCATTTCCCCCCCAAAATATAGTCCGGCTCCCCACAAAGGTCTGAGGGACAGTGTACCGGCCTCCTGCTGAAAACGTTTGCTGACCCCTGCCTTAGTGACATTAACCATGCCAGCCTCTGCTGAAAATTTGCAGAACAAAAGAGAAATATCAGCCCTTGAGGGGAAAGATACTTTCGGACTGTCCGTGTGCACTGAGAAGGGATTATCAAAGATTAGCCCTGCTGCTCTATAAATAATCCTTTCTATCATCATTCAGATACTGCTGTTGAAGAGTATTTATTTTTTGCATTTGTGCCTTGTCCATTCCAAGAAGATACAGTGGCCTAGTGTGGGTGGGGGCCACAGGGCGCAAAATTCTTAGCGGCACAAAAGTCCAAAAGCAAAAAAAGAAAGAAAGTTGTAATAATAAATAAATAAATACATGGGTCACAGGGTGTCGCGGCTGCCACTCGGGGAAGTTGCCAAGCCACCCCCTTCGTCCTAGACTATCAGTGGGTGGTGCTGAGGAGCTCTGTCCGTGCCAGCCCTGCCCCACTACCCCCTTGTCAGCTGGTGCTTCTGGTGGCACCGGGGACAACATGGAATAGGAGGATATGTGGGTTATGAGCCGTGGACCAATCACTGAAGAGAGTCGGGATGAAGGGCTGGTCCCAAGGGAGAATGAGAGTCCCCCAGCCCACCCAAGTATCTCTGCAAAGGGAAGTTGATCCTGGCTCTGTAGAGGAAGCTGCTGGCCCCTAACACAGGTTAGAGGGTGCAATACTTGCTGGCAACCCATGTTACACCACTGAGATGAAAGACACTTTTTACCCTCACAACAAACCATGCACAAAGGTTGATAGGTTTGTCCCAAGGCAACTGATAAATGCTCTCTCTCTCTCTCTCTCTCTCTCTCTCTCTCTGTGTGTGTGTGTGTGTGTGAATTACTGTATTAAAATAAGAACACAGAGAAACATCAAATACTCTGAAGCAAGGTCCATTGAGTGAAGTGGGACTTAATCCAGAGCAAACGTAGCCTTTGTATCAGTAATCTCTGGCCCTATATTCAGCCAGGGAGGTCCAACAGCACTGTTGGTAAAAGAGCATCTTCTGCAACCATCATCTTCGGCTGCAACTTATCTGTATGGTGAACCATATTGAAACATTTCCTATTTGCTCTAGCGATAACATTACATCAGCTTCCAGTTTTGCTCATGCATGTTCACATATTGTGTTGATATAGTGTTCGCAAGCGTGTCACTCCTTGTCTTCTGTCGCTGACTGAAACTCAACTTGGTGGACTGCTTGAAGATAAAGGAGCAACGTAACAGTGTTACAGGGCCTTTCTGCAAAATCTTGCAGAGCCCTTTTCAGAAACCCACAGAGAGCTGTTCCTTTGCCAAAAGAAACAGGAATGTTATAGGAATAAGAAAAGTTTTATTCTGAAATAAACCTTCTGCATCTTTTCCCATGCCTTCTCCTTCCCTTCTGCACATCTCCTTCATTTTTTAAAGTTATTACGGTCCAAATAACTCAACAAACAGATTTGCCTTTCAGGTTCTCACGTTTATCACTCAATCAGAAATTAATCTCATTTGTTCGGCATTCAAAGTAATTCATGCAAATCGTTTATTATCATTGATCATATTTAAAACATGATTTAAGTCTCTAACTCGAGAGTAAGCCAAGTTGAACTCAATGGGACTTTCTTCTGCACAGATATGTTAGAATTGCACTGTTAGGCCGCAGTCCTGCTCAGCGTCACCTGTGATTAATTCTCTTTATTTTTTATTTTTAATGTATTTTTATTAAAGATTTTCTTGGTTTACAAAAGTATGTGCAATGTCTCTCTCTTTTCCCCCCAAGTAACATTTTTTTTACAGATCTGTTTCATTTGTTGAGGAAGAAAAGGGGGAGAGAGGTGGAGGGGGGAAAGGTGAGTGGGGGTGGGGTTGGGTGGCGATGTTTCTATTATACTTAATATATGTGGGGTTTTGTGTCAGCGTCGCTTGTGCAGGTTCTCTGCTGTTTACTTGTGTTCCTTTGGTGGTGAGAGAGGTTGCGTTTGGCCTAGGGTGTGGTTGTTTGCTTGTGATTGGCTATGGTGATCGTTGTTTTCATGTGTGAGAGGGGTGGGTGGGTGTTTTGGATCAGGTTAGCCATATTGATTTGTATGCTGTTGGTGGATTTTTGTCACTGTCTTGTTGGGCAGTAATTCTCTTTATGATCTGGGGATCTGCATAGGATGGTGCTGTTAAAATATCTGAAATTTGGGCCTCCAGATCGGACTGCAGGTCCCATCCTCCACAGGCAGCATGACCAATGGTTAGGGTTGATGGAAACTGTAGCCCTACAAGATCTAGAAGGTGCCATGTTGCAGCTTTCACAAGCAAAACATGATTGAATCCACCTGTTGCCTGGTATGAACACACAGGTAGGAAAAAACTAACAAACTCTTAATCCTCAAGGCTGAACCGCTCCTGCATGACAGAGTTTTCTTTCCTCCTCTACTGCCATGGAATCTTCTTTTACTTTTGTGGAGCGCAGAACCAAAAGCGCTCCCCAAAGCTTTAGAAAACAGATGACTTTATGGGCCAAGAGATATGGGAAGACAGCATCGCGCCCCAAAGGAATTTGCTGGCATTGAAAAGGACAAGGCCACTTCATCATCTCGACTCTGCATCTCTGAGCAAATACGTTTCAGCCTAGGTGGCTGGGTCCAGTTGCAAATTAATCAATAGTTGTCTCATCTGTACAACAGTTGACTCTGCCAAGCACGCCTGTCACTTATTCCACCGACATGACATAGTTGTCTCTTTGCCAGGCAGACACAGTTGAAGTACTTTCCTCCCTCGAATACACCACTGTTCCTCAAGAGAAAATGGCATCTGTTTGAGGCTGAGTCACGTGTCACTGACTGTAAATGAACAAAACAAAAAAAAATTTTTCCCTTCCAGTAGCACCTTAAAGACCAACTAAGTTAGTTCTTGGTATGAGCTTTCGTGTGCATGCACACGAAAGCTCATACCAAGAACTAACTTAGTTGGTCTTTAAGGTGCTACTGGAAGGGAAAAAAAATTTTTTTGTTTTGACTATGGCAGACCAACACGGCTACCTATCTGTAACTGTAAATGAACAAGTATTGGTAGCTTTTTTAAAAAAGAGAAAAACCTCCTTGATGTGGTGATATCCTTCATTTCAGCATTCAGCTAGGTACCACTGAAGGCATCTATCAATATTATTTGAAGACTTCGGCAATTCAGTGGGTGGATGCATTGATAACAAGCTGGTTGTTTCCTTGGTGATTTGGGACAAAAGAGGCATATCTGCTGAGATGGGGGTTTTTTTTTTAATGAAATTCAGACTATTCATATCCAAGTAATCACACATATTTCCACAACTGTAGCCTCTTATTTTCCACTTTTGAAATACAGTACTGCACTAAGCTGTTTCGATTTGGCAGGGAAATGTGCCAATCTCGCTTTCTCCTTCAAGTTAACAGGATAGTCTGATTTTTGCAGGAAGGGAAGGCCTCAATGCAAATTCTCATTTTCTCTGTATAACATTTATGCAATAAAGAATGAGTTTTCATTTCTGTATAGCTGGGAATTGTAATGCATTAAATGCAGGCGAGAGCGTTAATCTCTCAAGCTGCTAAGAAATGAAATGTCACATGGAGCAACTTGTTCTCTACTGCTGCTTTTTTCTGTTAAGAATTTTATTCCCAATAAAATTCTGCCCTCACAAGGCATCACAGCACTTCTGAGTGTGCCAGACTGCAGCACATCTCCTGGCATCCATGCTTGGGGATTTAGATATTACACTTGCAAATGTACATCATTCTGTATTACTTCTCTCACTTTTTAAATCCATCCGTTCATATATTATCACTGCCACCTGAAATTTCTATATTTCACCATATAAAATTCTAGTCAGAAGCAATTCTACACAAGAGATTCGGACGTTGTGGGGAGACAACTCCCCTTCAAACGGCCTGTTGCCCCAGGCACCTATTGTTTATCCAGAACTTTCTGTTCCCTCTGAAGCTTGTAGTGTACAGGCCAAGGAGCATTACTTAGGTCTGCCGCCAAATCTCTCCCACCCCCAAAAAACCCTTTGCATTTGAAAAAGAAATGAAACACATTGAAATAGGATTTGCACAACCTGGATGGTTTGGGTAATTTCACCACAAAGTCAATAGCACTCTTCATAGGTAAAGGTAAAGGGACCCCTGACCATTAGGTCCAGTCATGGCTGACTCTGGGGTTGCGGCGCTCATCTCGCTTTATTGGCCGAGGAAGCCAGCGTACAGCTTCTGGGTCATGTGGCCAGCATGACTAAGCCACTTCTGGCGAACCAGAGCAGCGCATGGAAACGTCGTTTACCTTCCTGCCGGAGCAGTACCTATTTATCTACTTGCACTTTGACGTGCTTTCGAACTGCTAGGTTGGCAGGAGCAGGGACCGAGCAACGGGAGCTCACCCTGTCGCGGGGATTTGAACTGCCGACCTTCTGATCAGCAAGTCCTAGGCTCTGTGCTTTAACCCACAGCGCCACCTGCATCCCTCAGCACTCTTCATATGGAGGGTCAAAAGGGTCTAGAAACCAAGCCTTATAAGGAACGGTTGAGGGAGCTGGGTATGTTTAGACTGGAAAAGAGGAGACTGAGAGAAGACATGATCACCATCTTCAAATATCTAGAGAGCTTCCACATGGAAGATGGAGCAAGGCTGTTTTCTCCTGCTCCAGAGGGTTGGGTCCCGAAACAATGGCTTCAAGTTACAAGAAGGGAGATTCCGACTAAATATGAGGAAGCACTTTCTGACAATAGAAGCTGTCCACCAGTGGAACAGACTCCCTTGGGAGGTGATGGACTCTCCTTCCTTGGAGGTTTTTAAGCAGAGGTTGCATGGCTATCTGTTATGGATACTTGATATTCCTCCACTGCAGGGAGTTAGACTAGATGACCCTTGGGATCCCTTATTATAACTTGACTTGTATCCAAAGTAGCAAGAAGGCTCTTTTTCCATTAGTGCAAGGATTTTACCCTTGAACAGTGGAACTTCCCCTCCTCTGCTCCCACCATGCTTCTCCTAAATCTTTTCAGGGGATTCCCCCACACCGCCAGAGGAGATCCAGAGAGGGCATGACACATGCACAGAGCAAGGAGAAGGGAAGAAAGTTCCATTGCACAAGCTTAAATCCTTGACCCAACAGAACCAGGATACCAGCTCAAAAGACTAAATAGAAAATGTTTCTCTAAGTCAGGCTTCCTTAAGCTCGGACCTCCAGATGTTTTTGGCCTACAACTCCCATGATCCCTAGCTAGCAGGACCAGTGGTCAGGGATGATGGGAATTGTAGTCTCAAAACATCTGGAGGACTGAGTTTGAGGAGGCCTGCTCTAAGTTCTCAAAGGCACTTCTACATCCCACGGAAATGCATTGGCTATATGAACTGTGCATCGTGTGCTAAGACTGTGCTTTAGCACTCAATAAACTTTTTAAATAGGAGCTGTGTTGTCCTGAATGTTTGTCCCAACAGGAAAGCAAAAAAATCTTGCCGCAACAAACCCATGTTCCCATCTGAGGAGAACAGAAAGATTTCAGGTGGACAACAAGGGCTGCTTTGGGTGTTGGTGGAAGAGAGACACTTTCGGGCCAAGCTTTATGACAGAACAAAAGGGATGCTGGGAAAAGCTGCTGCACTGCAGTCTTATCATGCGCAGGGTTAAAAACCTTGCTCATTCAAGATGCTGCCTGAGAAAAACCTAAGTAAAGATCTCCCGTATCATAATAAAGCAGAAAACAAATGAAAGCTAGATACACTTCAGTGCTCTTCTCTCTGCTTTCTCCTCGAGGCAAGAATCTTTTGTTCCTCTTCCGACAAAGAAAAGAACTGAAAATACTTTTTAAAATAAAATAAAAAGAGGTTATTTATGGGGAATTTGCTCCAGGCTTGTTTCAGAAGACTTACCAAAGCTCTCAACAAAAAGAGGAAAGCGGATGAACAGTAAAGTGTGTCTTTTTCTATGAAGGCATTCAAAATGCAAAGTGTCTTGTGAAAAACAACAACACACCACCATGGTTGGAACCAGCTTTTCTTTAAAAAATGGGTCATTAATTGTTCCTTTTTTATTGTGCTCAGATAGTACTTTATGATACTGTTATTAAAATGTCTATATAAAATAGTGTAGCTATTACCCAGTGGGTCCATGCTGAGAGAATCAATTCATAATTACGACCGTGAGCCATATTCCCAGATGTGCAAAGAGAGCTTTTCTCTTCTCTTCTGAGAAGTCGAGGAAGGTTGGTCTGCATGCACAGTGGAGAAGATGCAAGGCTGAGTGGAGAAAACATGCTTTTTTCTTTCTCAGGAAAGGGGACTCCTTGTGCATGGGACTCTATGTTTGGAATGACATTTCAGATACCTGAATGATGTCCAAACATTGATTGATTTGCGGATGGGAGTAACAAATAATTGTAATACAGTGGTACCTCGGGTTAAGTACTTAATTCATTCCGGAGGTCCTGAAACTGTTCTTAACCTGAAGCACCACTTTAGCTAATGGGGCCTCCTGCTGCTGCTGCGCCGCCAGAGCACGATTTCTGTTCTCATCCTGAAGCAAAGTTCATAACCTAAAGCACTATTTCTGGGTTAGCGGAGTCTGTAACCTGAAGCGTATGTAACCTGAAGCGTATGTAACCCGAGGTACCACTGTACTGGTGCACAAACTAATAAGATATGAGTTAAAAGAGACTGAAAGCCTGAAAATAACCACACCGTCCTTTTCTAGCCTTGAACCGGGGGCCCAGTGAGATGGAAGACTGCCAAATTTCAAAAATGCAGCGAGCTGTGTTAGGCCCCCAACTCCTGCTTTCAGCAGCTTTTAATCATATTAGCTGAGGAATTAGCTCATGTCTCAGTGCAGCCTCCCGTCAAATCTCTCTCTCTCTCTCTCTCTCTCTCTCCCAAATAAATAAATAAAACTCTTTACATTTGAAAAGAGAGAGGCCGGGCTTCAGCAGATGGGATTAGTATATGCATAAACTGGACAGTTTAGGTCATTTCATCACAAAGTCAATAGAGCTCTTCATATGGAAGAGGGAAGGGGGGGGAAGGATTCTATTCTATAGCGATGCCTGAAAGAACATGCAAGGCAGTAATCCTAAATCCAAGAGCAATCTATTAAGAACTCAGCATTACCAATCCTGAGACTCAACTGATAAGTACATTCTTCCCTCTTTCTCTCATTCTCTCTGGGCTTTTTCCTTTTTTTAAAAAAAGGTAATCCTCTTAAGGATTGTGCTAAGTAATGAAAGAGTGGGATGAATGATGCCTTTTTATTACTACCACATAAACTGCTTGTGTAAAGGTTTCATTAACACACTGCCTGATCAGTATTAATTTCTCCCTTTCTCCTCCCTTCTTTTTCGGCTGCGATGCTCCTGCGCTCTCTGGGGCTAGGAGATGCGCTGGCCTAGCGTTTGCCTATGGCACTCTTTGAAGAAACAGGGAAAGGAGACAGGAGCCCATGCACATCTGCAGATCTCTGAAAATGTCTGTTTTAAAGGATCGGATGCAGAGATGGGGAACCCTGAGCCCAAATATGGCACTTCTCGTTTTCAGGGGGCCCCACTCCATCCCACCAGGCGACACTCCCTCCCCTGCCTCAACCCTCATCTCCTTCCTTTCTCCTTCCTTGAGTTTCTTTTCTCTGGCTGAAATGTGTCATTGAACGGTGATCATGCTTCTTGCTTGTCTCCATGGAGGGTAGATAGTTGAGCTCACGTTGCCCAGCTCCTGCCAACCTAGCAGTTCGAAAGCACATCAGTGCAAGTAGATAAAGAGGTACCGTTGTGGTAGGAAAGTAAACAGTGTTTCCATGCGCTCTGGTTTTCGTCACGGTGTCCCGTTGTGCCAGAAGCAGTTTAGTCCTGTTGGCCACATGACCCAGAAAAGCTATCTGGAGACAAATGCAGGCTTCCTCGGCCTAAAAGCGAGATGAGCACCGCACCCCACAGTCAAATGTGACTGGACTTAACCATCCAGGGATCCTTTACCACAGATAGCAGTGCCAGACCCTCCAAGTGTCTCTATTTTCCAGGGACAGCCCTCGATTTACAGAAGCCACCTCGGTTTCTGATTTGGTCCTGGGATGTCCCACTTTTCCTTAGGATGTTCCTATTTTCACTGGAGAAATGCTGGAGGGCATGGTAGGATGTCCCTATTTTTATCTAAGAAACGGCAGAGGGTATGGAGTTATGTGAACCCCAAGCCAAAGAGATAAGTAACCATAAAAGCTTTAGAAGGCATCTGAAGGCAGCCCTGTATAGGGAAGGGTTTTTTTTTTAAGTGTTTAATATTTTATCATGTTTTTATATATGTTGGAAGCTGCCCAGAGTGGCTGGGGCAATCTAATCAGGTGGCTGGGGTATGAAGAAGAAGAAGAAGAAGAAGAAGAAGAAGAAGAAGAAGAAGAAGAAGAAGAAGAAGAAGAAGAGGGAGGAGGAGGAGGAGGAGGAGGAGGAGGAAATAGGACGTCCCTATTTTTAACAGAGAAATGTTGGAAGGTACGGAACCCTGTTCGTGTAGCTCTCCTTATAAATCAAGACTTTCTGTATTGTGCCCTGCCCAAGTCACATGATCATGCTCCATCTCCTGTGGTTGTCATTCCAACACCTAACAGGTCTTATCATCCATATCATACAGGCATGTGATGTTTAATACCCTAAGCCAGGGGTGGTGGTATGTTTCTCCCATGAGCTAGCAGGGAGGGGCAAAGGGGTCCAGATTGGTGCGTTCACAGGAAACCATTAGCTATGGTTTGCCATGATGTGCCAAGAGAGTCATTTGGGGGTGGTCTAGTTCTCCTGTGTAGCATTGTACGGGATCTATCAACATTCACTTAAAATGAAGCATAATAAGGATGCTGGTTTATAATACATGCTATATATTTAATCAAGTGCTTCTGTATTTCTTCCTGTTAGGTCAAAAATAGACATGACCCACAATTCATATAAATATCACCCTAGCTCAGTTTTTTGGCTCAGTGTTGGCTGCCATGATTTTGGTTTCAAAGCGAATAGATTCATTTCGATGAACAATCCCCTCAGGGGTAAATTCATAAATAAATTCAACCTTAGTAAGAGCTTTTTTAAAAAAACAAAAACAAAAAACCAAGAACATCAATACTTTCATAAAGCCACTTTGATTTGTATTGACTCAGGTCAAGCTACTAATTAATATACATCATTGTTTACTTCACAGCCCTTTTACATCATTTTATGATTTATAGAAATAGTGATTCAATTTTCTACAAAGAAGTGGTCAGCTAAGACTTCTCCCACAGTCTTTATTGCTCCCCAAACAATAAAGCTGAAAGAGGAAGGCTCTTGTCATCACAATGCAAAATATGACTCCATAAGCGTTCATGTGTGCTACATTTCTGATGCTCTGTTAGTAACAGGTAATAGCTGTGTAGATTTGCTAGATAAGGATTATAAATCACCTACACAAGTTGCTTATGTGCTTGCAGCAAACCATTTCTTATACCAGGGAGGAAAGTCTTAGAGAAAGGCATTTGTCTCACGTTGTTATATATGCATTTATGTTATACTGCATGCAAGTATTACATGCTCACATAACAATAATATTTATGAAGTGCCTAAGCTTTCTCAAACACTGTACACTTTTTAAGAAATAAGACAGTCCCGTGCCTGCAAGCTCACAAGCTAATATAGACATGACTCAAAAGGAAAAGAGAGTGGTAGAGAAAGGAAAGGAAGCATTAAACCTGTATTTGCAATAAAATGTTTTCAGGGCAGCGGGGGAAGGAGTGTAAAGAAATCCATCTGAACAATCCAGGCTCACTTTAGTGCTGGGGAGAGAATCCTTATAAGAAATAGTTAAGTGTGGTGCTGGACCACCACAAATTGGAAAAGACTCCCATTTGGAAAGTTTTAGGATTTTATTTGACCTTGCATCAAGTGCAGGCTTGGAAATATTTTGGTAACTCGTTTACTTTAAGCAGCTACAAAATAACAACTTGAAATAGAAGTTCCTCTAACGGTTTTTAAAGGAAGGACGAAATTAAAATGTTTTGCGAACTTATAAAACAACTGCAAATATGTTCTTTCTTTTCTCAGAAATGTAATCTGACGTAACTTCTGAAATGACTGGAAAATTTGACAAGTCCATGTCAAATAGCTCTTGTAAGGAAGGTTATATAGTACCCATATTACACAGAGCAGGCTTCCTCAACCTCGGCCCTCCAGATGTTTTTGGCCTACAACTCCCATGATCCCTAGCTAGCAGGACCAGTGGTCAGGGATGATGGGAACTGTAGTCTCAAAACATCTGGAGGGCCGAGGTTGAGGAAGCTTGCTCTGTGTAATATGGGTACTATATAACCTTCCTTACAAGAGCTATTTGACATGGACTTGTCAAATTTTCCAGTCATTTCAGAAGTTACGTCAGGTTGAGGAAGCCTGACATAGAGGATTGGCTCATCACTGAAGGCAATGCTTTAGGAAGCCTTTAATGATATCCTTATGTGTCCAGTGACTGCTATGGCTGTTGCTACGCCAGGTGGTTGTTGTTGTTGTTTAACTGTAGACCAGCCTTTTCTAACCTGATAGATGTTTCAGGCTACTGTTCCATCCACCAGTCCTTCCAGCCACCATGGCCAATGGTCTGAGATGACACAAGCCAGAAGAAAAATCCAGGATCACATTGGCTTGTTCTGAAACCATAGTTTCCTGTAGTATCCAAACTTGGGTAGCCCAAAGCTACCCAAGTTTGGATACTACAGGAAACTATAGTTAGTAGTACACAAACTGGAAGGATGTGTGGATCCAGAATTGGCCTCCACAGTCACTTACGGGCACACCATTAAAACCATGTTCATGGAAGACAATCTTACTCGGCTACGAGTGATCGCCAAAGAAGTAGTAGTAGTAGTAGTAGTACACAAACTGGAAGCAGAAGCTTCTGATATCTTCCACAAAGGGAAAGGGGAGGTGGTTCATGCAAGGCCCACCATGGCTCTCAGAAACATAGCAGAGAACCATGGTTTTCCATTACCTCTGAACCAGACCAAAGTTTCAAAGCAAAGTTGTGTTTATGGCTACATTTTCTTCCTTTATATAATGAGTGGGACTACTTTAGCACAGAATTTAATTACCATTCCAAAGCGTTTTCTTTTTCTCAGAGACGCTTGCTGCAAGCAGCAAATAAATTTGGGGTAAATGAAAGAACAGCTGCTGAGTAACTTCTGCACGAAGATTGTGCTGGGGGTGATTAAGCTGTTGACAAACAGAAAGCTCTTTGTGGCTGCAAGAGATTCACATTTCCAGGGAAGCTAAGGCAGGAAAGCTTAGGCTCACTCTAGGACTCCTCAGCATCTCACAGTTAATTAAAGGAGTGAGTGGAAAGCATCAAGGCCTGCTCCCCTCCCCATGAATAATTCACTGCCCGTATCCATTATTAAAGCCTGTTACTTCACCACAATGATTTCCAGCCCGAGATGGATTGGTCTCAGAAATGAGAGATAAATTGCAACAAGGCCTACAGCTATATTAATAAATTGAACTGAACATTTATTTGCTCATCTAATTAGAACTGTAGTTTTTCCAAATAGTGTAGTAATGCATTACCTCGACAGCCTTCACCTGCTGCAAGATATAATTAACGGAAGGGCTGTTTCTTTTATATATAGATATATTTATTTATATGCATCCACTTAAAAATTTGACTGCTGGATTGGTGCGTTTGAAGTTTGGTTTTTAGCTACCACGTTCTGCAGAGCCGCTGAGTTCTGTGACAAGCAACAAGCATTAAATTTACCAGCACCAGGCTCGTTAGGATATTTAGGCAGACGAGGTTAGGTGGTTTTCTAAATGGACTGTTGTTCTGTTGCATTGTATCAATCTGAACTGAGACCATCACATTTTGCAATTTTATAAACTGCTCTGAGAGGTTGCATAATGAAAAGCACCATATAAAATAATAAAATAAAATGTGTCATATAGAGAGCTTGTTTGCACAGAGCGCTTGATTAGGCTGCACCCAGGCAGCACTTTTTCCCATTTCCCCAATGTTTCCTTACTCAATAATTTCCACATTTTATATGATCTTTCACATGACATAAAAAAACACCTCTGGAAAACAAGCACAATGTTAGTCAAAGCTTAGTGCTCATTTCTGTGTTGTTTGCTTTTGGGGGAGGGGGGAATTTGCAACCCTATGAAACCAGAAAATTGTGTGAGGGGGGAGGGTGTTACACTGGAATAGATGGCAAGGTTTGGAGTCACATCCCAGCATAGTTCATTCCCACCATTTGAAGTTGAGTGTGACATGACTGTATATTCATCACATAGCCGCTGTGCAGCAGGTAACGCAGTGTAGAGGGAACCTTAGAACCTGGGATAGAAGCGCTTGTATTATAATCAGGAAAGCGGACACAAAAGGTAAAGGTAAAGGACCCCTGGACGGTTGAGTCCAGTCAAAGGTGACTATGGGGTTGTGGCACTCATCTTGCTTTCAGGTCTCTTTGTCCACAGACAGCTTTCCGGGTCATGTGGCCGGCATGACTAAACCGCTTCTGGTGCAACGGGACACCGTGATGGAAACCAGAGTGCACGGAAATGCCATTTACCTTCCCGCCACAGTGGTACCTATTTATCTACTTGCACTGGCATGCTTTTGAACTGCTAGGTTGGCAGGAGCTGGGACTGAGCAACGGGAGCTCACCCCGTCACGGGGATTCCTTCCAATCAGCAAATCCAAGAGGCTCAGTGGTTTAGACCACAGCAACACCCACGTCCCAGAAGCAAACACAATAGTCCCCATGTCTGAATACAACCTGAGTGTGATCCAGTGTGCCAGCTCCCATGGAGTTTGGTTCATTAAGGTAAAAACCTTTTCAACAAATCTCAGGCCCTGTGTGTACTATGCATTTAAAACAGCATAAGCCGACTTGAAAGACTCATGGCTTCTCCCCATGAACCCTGGAAACTAGTTTCTTAAGGGTATAGGAGACACCCCTCACAGGACTTCAATTCTCAGGGTGGTTTAACGATCAATGCCAGTTCCCAGGGAACTTTGGGAATTGTTGGAGCCTGACTAATTTATGTGCTATAAGCTGTTTCTTCTTATCTGCGGAGTAAACCCAATGGAACTCAAATGGACTTACTTTGAGTAGAATTCAGTAGAAGTGCTGTGCTCCCCCTTCTAATCAGTTAATGCAGAAGGTACGAGAACATGATTTGAGATTCCTGCTTAGAGCAATGTAGGCATATATCTCCTCCACTTCTGACTGCACAGGTACAACTGATACAGGTGTGTGTGATGAAGGAAGCACCTGGCAATGCATAGATAAAGCAGATGCATTAGATGTACTCTGAATTTCTACCATTAGGAAAGGAAGTTGGGGCATGGTTCCCATTGAGTACAATGAGGCTTATCCTAGGTCTGTGGGTATAGGATTGCAAGCTATGTATCATAAATCTATTCATAACTTACTAAGCACTATCTGAAGCTATTATCAGCAGTCAGCTTGAAGGAATATTAGAATATAGTGAAAGAAAATGGTATTAAAGTTTTTTTTAAAAAAATAGAAAAACGATTGAAATTGAGAAATGAGCTTGATTATAAAATTACAACCCTTAACTGATAATCAGTCAGATCGTTGGGTTTGTTCTTAATTCTTAATTCAGGAACCTGGAATAGATTTGATGAGTAGGCAGTTTCTGTGTGTATTTATCCAACACTGGAAGATAACTTGTGAACGTCAAGAAGCATATCAGAACTGATTTGGTAGAAATGGAAACTGGCGGATGTCAAATAATCATATTTGCACCTTCCCATTGCATCCCAAGCAGCTGCAAGTGTAGAATGTAAATACAACAAATTGCATTTCATACACACCGTTAGTGATTTTATCCGGTCACTGTTGTCTTTCTTCTAGGAATTCAATTTGTTTCTCTTACTGCAGGGTCACAGATTGGGGAAATCTTTGCGAACATGGTACGCCTGCTTTGATGCCAGGGGTCAGCGCATTAGTACAAAGAGGGAATTAATCCAATGTGCTAGTGCACCGAGTGATATTTAAATCATTTTAAGGGAACTAGTGTGGGTTCCTATTCTTAGTTTCCATCTGGACAGGCAGAGGCAAATCAAAAGGAGAACTTCACACATGAATATTCAAGGCAAAGTATTACTTCATTGTCAGCTCTAATTGCTAGTTTTACCTTATTAGTAGAAGCTTTTCTGAAGCTGAGGCTGACATCCATTTGTTTGCACACTGTTATTAGTCAAGACTCAGTGAAGTCTTGTAATTAACACCTCCACATTATCTCATGCAGTGAAAGTAAAGACAAACACATATGACTCACTTTGTTTCAGCTTTGTTCTTGTTTTGCTATACCCAAGTACTTAAGAAGGAGTGTAAGCTCATCAGAGCGCCATATGGGATGAACAGAAACCATGAAAGGCTTCTTTTTTTCAGAAGCAAGACATAGAAGTTCATTACTCACTGAGCACTAATAATCACCAACGAGTTTTAAAACACACTAATAACTCTTGCATGTATATATTTTGCATTTTACTAATTGATGAGAGTTGTCACCACATTAGAAGAACAAAGAGTCTCATCGTTAGAAAGGTAACCATGTCATTTCTATTTAAATCCTAGCCTTCCTCTGAGGGCAGGATCACCCTCACGGTAGGGTGCTCAGATATAAAAGAGGACAGGGGTCCTGTAGCAGAAGAAATTTCCACAGGTATAGGTGGCACAAACCCACTGGCCCCAGTACCTTTGTTGTGTCACCGCGCCCAGGTCAGCGGCCCTCTGCATGTTACAGACCCCTGGACTGGAGGTCCCCATCCCTGCTATATCCACTTACTCGAAAGTACAGTGGTACCCTGGTATTCGAACGGCTTGGCTCCGGAAAAAATCGGCTCCCGAACGCCGCAAAACCTGCAGCCAATCGGAAGCTGCGCCTTGGTTTTTGAATCCTTTTGGGAGTCGAACGGACTCCCGGAATGGATTAAGTTCGAGAACCAAGATACCACTGTATATGAATGCAACGGGTCTTCTGAGTAGGCAGGTATAGCACATTGTCCAACTTTTGGAGACCCCAAACCGGGACACGTGTCTTCCTGGGCACACGGCCAGGGAAGTCGCATGACCGGCGCTAGTGTGGTGCAGTGGTTAACAGCGGTAGATTCATAATCTGGGGGACCGGGTTCGCGTCTCCGCTCCTCCACATGCAGCTACTGAGTGACCTTGGGCTAGTCACACTTCTCTGAAGTCTCTCAGCCCCACTCACCTCACAGAGTGTTTGTTGTGGGGGAGGAAGGGAAAGGAGAATGTTAGCCGCTTCAGGTAGTGATAAAGCGGGATATCAGATCCAAACTCCTCTTCTTCTTCTCACTCTTGCGCAGAAAAAAGTGTTTTTTCCAGGGCAAGAGCGCAGCACCCAAAATGGCTGCTACAATCTCATGCCAAAAATAAAAACCACCCAGGATTTCCTGTGGCACTTGGCAGGTATGGTGTACAGCTGCACTGGAAATGGAATTTAATGGAAAACTTTTGGGTACCAGAAATGCCAGAAAAATATTGCTTAAATATTGCTGCTATTATATTTTGTAAACTGCCAAATCGTTCTACTATGAGGTGTTGATGGGATGGAGGAAGATCTGACCATTCTAGTTGTAGCTTCTCCTTCCCTTCAACTGCCACAATTTTCCCTGAGGGGAGGAGAACAAAAAGAGTAGCTTTTTTCTGAACTAATAAGTTATCATATCCATCTTATTGTCAGTTTTTCTTTCTATTATTATTATTATGATTATTAATATTACCCCGCCCATCTAGCTGGGTTTCCCCAGCCATTCTGGGTGGCTCCCAACAGAAGTAAAATCAAACTTTAAAAACTTCCCTAAACAGGGCTGCCTTCAGATGTCTTCTAAAAGTCAGATAGTTGTTTATATCCTTGACATCTGGTGGGAGGGCATTCCACAGGGCGGGCGCCACTACTGAGAAGGCCCTCTGCCTGGTTCCCTGTAACCTCACTTCTCGCAGTGAGGAAACCGCCAGAAGGTCTTCGGAGCTGGACCTCAGTGTCCGGGCTGGATGATGGGGGTGGAGATGCTCCTTCAGAACACTTACTATTGTAATAATCTTATGTAAACCACTTTGTGAGATCTGCCCGAAAAGTGGTATAGAAATACTGTAAATCAATCAATAAATAAATAAATCTGATTGCTTATCTTTGATGAATGTCTTCCATCTTGGACTATGGACTAACGTGTGGTGAAAAGCTGGGTTTTTATTAGCGGGGGTGGGGGAGGGTTTCTGTGCCTCCAGTAAATTTTTATTATTGTAAGCCACTTGCGATCTGCACTATCTGCAAAGATGGGCCAGAAATATTTTAAATAAGAATGGTTTAAATATTAACTTTCCTATGTCAAGCTTCCCCCTGAAAGAGCCCAGGGAGGAAAAACAGCAGCAAAACAATACAATTGAAAATATTTTTATTTTATTTTTTTAAAAAACAACATTTTGAAACACAAATTACATACAAAAAGAGGTGAACATGAAGAACACCCAAGAACAAAATAATAAATAAATAAACAATACACATCAACTATAAACTAGAGAGACAGAATAGATTCGCAAAGCAATAAGAAATCCAGTTCCTGTGAATGATAATAATTTCATGTTGCTGCTAATAATATTTTTTATTACTTGAGCCTGGCCGTAATTCGCTCAAGCTTGTTTACAGGATGAAAACTTAGAATGCTTTAAGAATTCTTGCTTAAAGAAGCACGACACATATAAAATGCCCCACAGTAGGAGAAGCAGCCATCAGTGAGGGAAATTATTTAGGATAAAGTGGATCTAGTGTCTGCTCTGTCAATAGACACAGAAGCCATAATGAAGCTCTTTAGCAGATACATTTTGCATCATTACAGTTATTGATCTAACAACCATGTGTGCCTTGCTAGTTTATTATCACGGAAAGGAGCTTTTAAAAACAATTAGGCCACCACTGTCATTGCATTGTGATTTTTGGAAAGAAAGAAAAAAAGCATTAAACGTGAATAATAAATTATTATTGTGATCCAAGAGATGTTTAATTTAAATTTATACAAATAGATAAAATGCGGGGCTGCGGGGGTGGAGAGATCCCAGCCACAAATTAAAACATGTCTCTCATGTAGGTCCTAATTATTACACACTATAATCAAAAACATATTATATTTAACGAATTATTATGACTAGATCCATGGTTCCAGCATAAGTACTTTATTTATTTTCTACTCGATGAATGTGCTGTTTTCGTTCAAACTCCTTTAGCTAGATCTCCTTCAGTTAAGCTTCAGTTAAGCTAGTAAATAGTTGTACACAGTTAATAATATCATCGCCGTTATTTTTCTTATTCAGAGGCAAAAGCCATTACTCTGATTGAAATCAAATGGCATTGTGTGTGTTCTGTTTATGCCATGCAGCACTCTAAAAGCGGCAGGATTTGGAAATGGTTTGGGGTCCAGAGTTCTGTCTGCCTAGATGGATATCCTCCTCCCAATGCCATTACAGAAGAATTTTATTTATTTTTTAAGTTTGAGAGAGAGAAATTATTCAAATCCTCTGCTACACATGTGCAGGTCTTCTGACACAGTCCCAGCTCACAGCTACAAACTGTACTTTTCCGTGTATAAGACTGCTTTTTTCTGGAAAAATCATGTTAAAAAGTTGGGATCGTCTTATACATGGGTAGTGCATAGGGTGGACGTTTGATTGGTTGCTGCCGAGGCTGTCAGTGGCTATTCTGCATGCTATTCGTTGCTGCATCAATGGGTGGTGTTGATTGGCTGAGTGTTGTTGGGTGGATGGTGTTGATTGGATGGGACAGACGAGAGGCGGATTTAGTGATGTGTGCGGCTGAGTGATTTTCACCAACCCCCCTTAAAAAAGCTCAACAACTCTGTGCCATCTCCCCCCATTTTATTAAATTTGAGCCCACACAAATAGGGGTCGTCCTATACATGGGGTCATCTTATAGACGGAAAAGTACGGTGATTCCTGAAACACAACAGAAACTCTGCTCATCCCGTGGAAGGCAAAGATCCAAGAACACAAACTGATCCATATTTGAAATATAGAAAGCTGAAACTATCCTTATTTTTCAGTGTTACGGATTACAGAGCAGTTATCCGTTGATTCTGATTGGGGTGGGGGCTGTAAGGTGTGGCACAAAAACTCCTCCAGATGACCTGTTTATTCTTCATTCATTCTGATTTGCCTGTGGTATGTATACACATTTCCCCATTCAATGCTTTTTTTTCTGTGGGGACGCAGGGGTACGCATACCCCTAAACATTTTGTGAATGGGAGAAGAAACTAAAAAAAAATTTTTTTTTAGTTTCTTTTCTAGTATGGTGAATAGTCAGTTCCGTTGCTACGCCCGATGTCATTCTCTGTCACGGTGTTTCCTGAGTCTCAGACAGAAGCGAGCGTTTAATGTGTGAAGTAGGAATTGGAATCCAGCACGGTGATTGGTCAATTTTGTTGTTACCACCTCCGATGGCGGCTTCATTTCCTTTCCCAGTGATTTTCTTTAGTCAAAATGAGAATATGCCTAAACATTTATTTATTTATTTTAGAAAAAAAGCACTGTCCCCATTCATCCCATCCATTTCAATGCATTTTGTCATCACTTTCCTAACCACAAAATATCTGTTTTCTTAAAAGGGGGTGGGATGTATGAGGGAGACTTTAATCTACTTTAATGCAGTACGTCTACATTTCTAGGTTGCACTTGAAGCCTTCCCGCAAAATTATGACAGTTGAGAGGCACCCCAGTAATATAACGTAACCCTTGAGTACTGTTCCTAAAAAACCACTACTTTTTCATCCTGGCAGCAACAACTCAGTGAGTACAACTACCCCAAAATAAAGTATGCATTACAGAAGCCAAAGTGAGATAGCAATTTTCTTGTGATCCATTCCTATACTCAAATGGCTTGTTAAAAGACTCATGGGGGGAAAACAATCTTTTTACATGCAACAACAGCTGCCAGGGCAGTGATTGCCATTAAATGGAAATCTCAGGCCACACCAACAAAGGAAGAGTGGATTTGTAAATTAAGTGAGTATATAGAATTGGCAAAATTAACTTCAATTATAAGATATCAATCAAATCAAAAGTTAAGAATGGAGTGGAAGTATTTCGAAGATTATATGTCAAAATATTGTTCTAAAAGACATGCTAATAGGCTTAGAAAAGAAAATGTAAGCAATAACAAAACCAATAAAGAAAAAAGGAAAAATCAGAATTTAACAAAAATAATTTATTATAGAATGCAAGGGGGAAAGGTAGAAAGAAATATAAAGTCGTCAAATTGCTGTGGAGAGAAGTAGAGGGTGGGTGGTGGGTTTTATAATTAAGTGTATAATTATGTAGCTGTTGTAATTTAGATATTATATTTTATGTGAGGGAATCATTGGGAATTTGGGTTATTATGTATATATGTTAAGTTTCAATAAAGTTCCGGAAGTCCGTTCCAAAACCAAAGTGTTCCCAAACCAAGATGCGCTTTCCCATAGAAAGTAATGCAAAATGGATTAATCCTTTCCAGACTTTTAAAAACAACCCCTAAAACAGCAAATTAACATGAATTTTACTATCTAACGAGAGCATTGATCCATAAAATGAAAGCAATAAACAATATATTGCAGTCACACAATCAGTCAATCAGTAGCTGAACTGGGTTCCACACAGTCACAAGAACCAAACCAAAAAAGCCACAAGAACAAAAATGCAAAATAAATAGCAAAAACAGACAGACCTCAGTGTAACACTCAAAACGGAGCACATTCAGCATCCAAAAAAAGTTCACAAACTGGAACACTTACTTCCGGGTTTGCAGTGTTTGGGTTCCAAGTTGTTTGAGTACCAAGGTGTTTGAGAACCAAGGTACCACTGTATAAGACAGCTATCTGTGTTCCAGACCAATGGAGAAGGGCCCACACCTTATGCTAAACCATCTCAACTATCAACATGAGGGTGGGGTTGGGATTTTAAGATGGGTTTCCCCATTCCGAGTCTGATAATATATTCACACTTTCTCTCAGAAGCGGTGAACATGTAACATTTTAAAGAACAGGGCACTGTTAGTTTGAATAGCATAGCATGTGCCTCAAAGCCTGCAAATGCTGTCCTAAGTTTTGAGGATAAGAAAAACTTACCACGCTAAGTTTGCCATTATCATTAAAAGATTTGCAGGGGTTAGGAGAGAGAGAGAGAGAGAGAGAGGGAGGGAGGGAGAGAGAGAGAGCGCATATATAACGTTAAAGGCATCTGAATATTCATTGCCAAGATATCGGTTGTTATAAGCAGTTAACATCCATTTTGTTGGTTGACCTCCCTTGAAAGGTTAATCGTCTAAAATATGGTCATTAAGTGAGGTAACAAATGTTTTTCCAGGGAAGTTATTGCTTCCATAAACTCCAATCAATGGCTCATAGGTAGCAGCTTCTGGTTCACTGTTCTGACTAATGAAGAATTAACTATTTCCAAGCAGTTAATAAAGACTTTTCACCAATCGGATGCAGAACATGATTTCCTGGCTTTGTAATTAACATATTATCCCCAGGGTACTGACTCCCACATATGTAGATCCAGAATCGAGTCTCCCAAAGCTGAAAAGCCGCGAATGTAACACTGTTTCAGCCGAGATTAAGTTCGCTATTTAAACCAAACCAAACAAGTTCTCGGGAATGGAGCGGAGTGTTGAGGCTTTAATGAATATTTGCTTACCCAATCATACTGACAACGTTTTGTTATGACTGAAATTTTTGCACTCCGGTTTCCAGCAAGCTGCAACTTGAAGCCAATTAATGAGCGCCAAAGACAAACACAACAGCAACAGTAACAAAGGAGAAGCGGACACCGCGGTCTTAAAAACACACAAAAAGCATGGATAAATATACATCTCATAACAGTGAATGGAAGGATGCACACCTAAGTAGCTCTAGGGTGGTGCTTTGCTTCTCAGTGCAAAGGTCATCCCGTCTGAATTTAAGTCATTTCCTCTGCTGAGGCTTAACTACATGGGAATGCTCAAAGGCAAAAAAATAAAGGAAAAGAAACAGGCCCTTCTACGAGTGCAAGGTTTCCCAAACTTGGGTCTCCAGCTGTTTTTGGACTACAACTCCCATCATCCTTGACCACTGGTCCTGCCAGCTCGGAGACCCAAGTTTGGGAAACCCTATACCACAGAGCCAAGGACGTGCCGATCAGAACGTCGCGTTCAAATCCCTGCGACGGGGTGAGCTCCTGTTGCTCGGTCCCAGCTCCTGCCAACCTAGCAGTTCAAAAGCACGTCAAAGTGCAAGTAGATAAATAGGTACCGCTCCAGCGGGAAGGTAAACGGTGTTTCCGTGCGCTGCTCTGGTTTGCCAGAAGCGGCTTAGTCATGCTGGCCACATGACCCGGAAGCTGTACACTGGCTCCCTCGGCCAATAAAGCGAGATGAGCGCCGCAACCCCAGAGTCGGCCACGACTGGACCTAATGGTCAGGGGTCCCTTTACCTTTTTATACTAGTGGATTATGGAGACCTAGTTTATAAGAACAGCACAAAGGCATGACTCAGCCTGTGGTCTAGAGTTTAAATCTGCTATGGGAAGCAGAATCCTAAGCAGTGAAGAGTATTGACTAAGCTTCAGACTGCATGTATATGATCTGGGTGCAAAGATTCAGCCCACACTAGGCAAAGCCTGCAGAATTCATGAAGCACCAACAGATCCCAGCCCACCAGCCATGTATGGTGATAACCAATGCTAAGAGTCATCGTTTTGCTGGCTGGCCGTGAACAAGTAGTGTCAGTGCGAACTCCAAATTTGCATAGACTATCTTTGGTGATCACTCGTAGCCGAGTAAGATTGTCCCATGAACACAGTCTTAAAAGTGAGTCCGTAAATGACTGTGGAAGCCAGTTCTGGATCCACACATCCTTCCACAGTGGGGTCATAGGTTTCTGGGCAGGACCTGATCATGGTGAGCATTTGCCAAACATGCCTTCCTCTTAGCACGTTTCTCCCTTTCATCCTGAGTTTGTGCTTCTTCAAAGCCCATGACACCTTTGGTCAAGGCTGTTCTCCAACTGGTGCACTCGCAGGCCAGTGTTTCCCAGTTGTCAGTGTTAATACTACATTTTTTGAGATTTGCCTTGAGAGAGTCTTTGAACCTCTTTTATTGCCCACTGGTGTTTTGCTTTCCATTCTTGGGTTGGGAATTTTCATGGAAGAAGTTGCTGAGTGAGATACCTTCAGTGAACCTCCTTCAAGAATGGACTCACACTCTCACCATGGCCTCTACCTTTGGATACAATCTATACCCTGACCTACACAGGAAAACAGGGCAGGTTTTCCTGGATCCTCTCACTGCTTGTCCACTAGAAGAGGGCAGGTGGTATTGTTGAGTTGGACTCCTAGACAGCTATTCACTTGAGAACACTGAAAGGCAGGTGAATAATGAATAGCACCCCAAAATATGCAACAGAAAACCTGAAAAAATATCCAGTGAGTTTATCTGACGTTCATTTCAAAAAAGGGTGGAACTATTGCATTCCTTTGTGCAATTCATGGTAATGATGAAGAAATAATAATACAAAGGATTGAAGCTTTTATTGATCTATTATTTCCAAAGGACCAAAATTGTATTATCTGTTTTGTTGAATTGGGGTCTCAGACAGTCGCTTGAAAACACTGAGGGGGAAGGAAGATGTTCTTGGAACAAGACACCCCCCAAAATGCAATGGAATAACTGAAAAATATGCAGTGAGCTTATCCAGAGTCCTTTTTTTTTAAAGGCTGCAATCCTTTGCACTTCCATGGTGATGAAGTAAGAATACAAAGAACTGAATCGTTTATTTATCCATTATCGCTAAAGCACAAAATATGCACCAGGCACTTTACAAGACAGTGTAAATAAAAGTCCCCGCCAGCAGGGTCACAATCTCAAAAGCATGAGCTGGGAAGAAAGGCTTCCTTGAGCATCAACATGCCCAGGGTTGCGCTGTGCATCTTTCATTAAATGTACATGTGCGTGTTTAGTCAGAGGCAACCTCTTTGTTGTGGTTCAGTTCCACGGGAGGGTTCCCTTTTGTCGAGTTTAACTGTGCAGAAATCAAGGCTTTGTGTATTCTCCACACACACACACACACCCAAAGGTCATACTCATCAGTGGTCTCGGAAAGACTGCTGGGACGGCTATAGTGACTGTGTAGTGATTGAACCGTGGCCCGAAGTTTCATCGCCTTGAAGAACGCAGTCACAATTCCTGGTTGTGTCACCAAAAGATAAAGAGGCTGCTCAGTCACTTGAAATTCAATTTGTGCCTCGCTCAAGCCTACCCTCTTTTCCTTCATGGTACCTAGCAGCTGCTTGCGAGCGCTCTGCATTTCAAATGCCTCAGTCGCAGGACAACCGTTTTTTACAAAGGGTAGGTTTTGATTAATGTAACAAGCTGGAAATAGACAATGATGTCATGCATATTTCAGCGAGAAAAGAGGTGGGGGAACGGAGAGCTCAGATCAAATCCCTTTCACAGAGAGGAGCTGCGGCGGCGGCAGAGGTGCCCATATTTATATTTCCATAACACCTTGAAGATTCAGAATATACAATATCTGAGATTTAAAGCTGTAATCCTGTTAAGTCCTGAAGCACTCTCTCCAGGTGCCGACTTGAAGTTGAAGACTAGATTAAACACATGACATTGACGGAATTGCAGCAAGGGCACACGTTGCCTTCCTGCAGAATTTGGATCTTCTGCAAAAGGAAGACTGCTGCAAAAGAGCTCTGGCAGTACTGTATAGAAAACAGAAAAGTTGCCAAGAAGCTGTTGTGCATATTATTCTGCTACAATGAGGACTGGGTGCTTGCTACTGCAGTGTAACACCTTTGCAAATGTATTAGTTTTGTGCTGCTAGTTGTGTCAGGACTCTCTCCAAACCCCACCACCTATGCTTTGCATCCTCCCTGTGTGCTCTTACCTGGCTGGAATATGTCTTTGAACTCTGAACTCTGATATCCCCTCTTCCGAGGGATGCGGGTGGTGCTGTGGATTAAACTACAGAGCCTAGGACTTGCCGATCAGAAGGTCAGCGGTTTGAATCCCTTCAACGGGGTGAGCTCCCGTTGCTCGGTCCCAGCTCCTGTCAACATAGCAGTTCGAAAGCACGTCAAAGTGCAAGTAGATAAATAGGTACCACTCCGGCGGGAAGGTAAACGGCGTTTCCGTGTGCTGCTCTGGTTCACCAGAAGCGGCTTAGTCATGTTGGCCACATGACCCAGAAGCTGTACGCCGGCTCCCTCGGCCAATAAAGCGAGATGAGCACCGCAACCCCAGAGTCGGTCATGACTGGACCTAATGGTCAGGGGTCCCTTTGCCTTTACCTATCCCCTCTTCCTTGCCTATTTAGTGGATAGAGATGGGTGTGTGGGTGTGGGTGTGGGTGTGTGGGTGAAGAAACTAGCCTGCTTTAAGGGGAAATCTTGAAGGAACAAATGCAGATAATTCCAACAAGAAAGAAAAGTGGGGGGGGGCATCTAAAGAAACGGGGGTTGCTGCATATGGAGTTTACAGATAAGGTGAGATTTAAGAAGAAATGGAAGAAAGGCGAAATGACAAAGGAAGAATATACACTAGTAGCCAACAGTTGCAGGGAGAAGGTCAGGCGGGCGAAAACTCAGAATGAACTCAGACTTGCAAGAGAGGTTAAAAATAAAATTTTAAAAGGCTTCTTCAGCCATGTTTGAAACAAGAGGAAGAACAAGCCTCTGCATGGAGAAGACGGAGAAATGCTGTTGGGTGACAGAGAGAAGACAGAACTCTTCCAACACCTACTTTGCCTCTGTCTTCACCCAAAGGAACACAGTGCCCAGCTTGGTGATAACAGAATAATGATGCAACCAGGGATTTGCTGCCTAGATAGGAAAAGAGGAGGTAAGGGAACTCCTAGCAACTTTAAATGAATTCAGATCTCCAGGGTCTGATGAGCTGCACCCAAGGGTATGAAAACAGCTTGCGGATGTAATCTCAGGTGAGATCCCTGTGGACTGGAGGCAGGTAAATGTTGTCCCCATCATCAAAAAGGAGGAAAAAGAAAACCCAGGTAACCCATGATGGAGCAAGTCCAGGCAGTAATGTTGTGGGCAAGACCACACGTTATATAAGCACATTCTCTTTCTAAATGCCTGAAGCAAACAAATGTTAAACCAGCACTAGTGGTCACTGAAGTAATGACAAAAATCATATCCTTCCCATAGGATTTAAAAAAACAAAACAACCCTTTAATTGTATATTTTATAGCTTTGTTTTCTCATGTTATTGTTGCTTTCAGTAAAAGGCAGGTTGTAAATTATCTGGAAATCCTAAACTGGAGGCCACTAGTTTCCTTTATGTATATATCTATCTGGTTAATATTTGCCTTTAAAATGTGCTCCCGTTCTACCTAGACGCAGAAGCAATAATAACATCTCACATAGATGAGCAAACACACAGACACCATGAATAGTGAATAGCAAACAGTGTTAAGTGCCCTTTTGTGAATAAGCCATAGGCTGAAATTTGTTCACATTAAACTATTCAGCACAGATGCATAAGGTCTATTTTCTTAAAATTGGGATCATTTCTCAAGCAATTCACGAGTGAAGAACAGAGCTACATTCAGATAGTTCACAATGAATAATTAAACTGACTCCAGTAGGGATGCAGAGAAATGCTGAGATGCTGGCAGGGGGTGGAGTTGGTTTATTTTCTGAAAAGCACACAGTTCAATTTCGGCTGCAAGAGAGTAGAGCTATATGGAAAGTTACGCAAGGGTGTGAACAAGCATATAGAATTTCACTGTCTCATAGCATCCCTGGAAAATGGGCTATTACAGTAACAAGCCCAAAAGTCAGGAGACAGCACTTGGTAACAACTGCTGAAGGAACTAGAATTTTGCTAGCGTCTAAACTGGGCTACTCTAGAAGACATGTTTATCCAGCATTCACCCTGATTTGCATGCACAAAACTTACATGATTGTTGGACTATATTTGATCTTTATTGAATATTTGTTCTGATTTGTTTACAGAGCAGTATTTGGATTGTTATAATCTTATATTTGTAAAAATCAAATAAAAAATATTTCCAAAGAAGAAGAAGCACAAACTCAGGGTGAAAAGGAGAAACGAGCTAAGAGGAAGGCATGTTTGTCAAACCCTCACTGTGATCAACTCCTGCCTGGAAACCTATGTCCCCACTGTGGAAGGACGTGTGGATCCAGAATTGGCCTCCACAGTCACTTACGGACTCACTGTTCAGACCATGGTTATGGAAGACAATCTTACTCGGCTACAAGTGATCACCAAAGAATAAAAGAGGAAGAAGACAATGTACAAACTGTGCCACCCCCCTGATATTCTGCAAAGATATGGAGCGGAAGAGGCTTTCCAAATTCACCACATGTGGCAGAATCCACACAGATAAATTATGCAGAGCAGCCCAAGAAATTGTGCTCTTTGGTTGCCTTGGCGCTGCTCACCACTCAAGCACAAAACCAGGAATCTAAGACGCTTCTTCACAGTTATATTCTTACTAACACTGCAGAAGCAGTAACAATATTATAGCTCACTGACAAATGGTCATATACAGGAGCCAAGAGAGATAAAGGATGGCGGCGAAGACGAGACAGAGTGGAGGTGATTCAGCAAGTGACGTTAGCACAGATCTCTCAAATTTAAGAGGATGCTGAGTGTGTCTTTCTGTAACCGTCTGCTGCCTTTATCCTCATGAAGGGCAAGACAACATTCTATATTGGTTTGCAAAAGAGCGATTTTAGAAGCTTGGGAGGAGTGAGTATGATGGCATGGTTAACTGGGAAAAGTGTAAAGAAATGGACAGATTTCTTTTTGTTTTATTCAGTGCTTTTTTAAAAAAAATGTTTAGGGGTACTCTCATTTTCCTACACATATTGAAATACTGCCCCTCAAGGAGGCCAAACTTAAATTCACAAAATGTTTAGGGGAATGCGTACCCCTGTGTGCCCCAGGAGAAGCAAGCACTGGTTTTATTCTTTATTTCTTTATATACTCATATTCCACTTTTCCTCCTAGGAGCTCAAGGGAGTGTATGTGGTTTTCTCCCATCCCACCTCATTTTATCATGACAAGGTTGAGAGGTAGCATATTTTTTGCTCTATAAGATGCACCAGACCACAAGACGCACCTTGTTTTTGGAGGAGGAAAGCAAGAAAAAAATATATTCTGAATCTCAGAAGCCAGAACAGCAAGAGGGATCGCTGCACAGTGAAAGCAGCAATCCCTCTTGCTGTTCTGGCGTCTGTGATAGCTGTGCAGCCTGCATTTGCTCCATAAGACGCACACACATTTCCCCTTATAGTTTTTGGGAGGGAAAAAGTGAGTCTTATAGAGCAAAAAATACGGTAGGTTAGGCTGAGAGACTGTGACTAGCCCAAGTTCACACAGGGAACTTCGTGGCTGACTGAGGATTTGAACTGGGGTCTCTCAGGTCACACAGCCCAACACTCTGACTACCGACTCTCTTAATAAAGGAACACAAGTGGACTAATAAGCACACTCTCCAAAACTCCATATAAGGCATTTATTTGCTCATCTCTATATCACTGATGAAAACTGCTACAGCTTATGTATGGCCCAGGCCCTGTGGGCTGGTTAGCCTTTGCATCATCACTACTTTGCATTTTTGTAAAATAGCCATGACATTGTTTTGCTCACTGTTCACCATTTTGCATAAATACATGTCTTAGTCATAGCAAATTGTGTGGTCCTTGTTCATTCCTCCAAGACAGCAGGATAATATTGTCATGTATTTTGTTTTTGGTAACCCCCCCCCACCCGCAAAATAAGCGAGCTACTCTTGATGTGTCTAAGGTGATTGTGTCCATTGCAATACAGTGGCACCTCAGTTTTCAAACGTCTCAGTTGACGAACATTTCGGTTTTCGAATGCCGTATATCCAGAAATAAATGCTTCAGTTTTTGAACACGCCTCAGAAGAAAAGAAAAAGAAGAAAGAATAATACAGTGGTACCTCGGGTTACAAACACTTCGGGTTACAGACTCTGCTAACCCGGAAGTAGTACCTTGGGTTAAGAACTTTACCTCAGGATGAGAACAGAAACCGCACGCCGGCGGCAGCGGGAGGCCCCATTAGCTAAAGTGGTACCTCAGGTTAAGAATGGTTTCAGGTTAAGAACGGACCTCCGGAATGAATTAAGTTCATAAATAGAGGTACCACTGTAATATTAATACACCCATGGTATTATTGTTATTATTGAATAGAACATCCCTATTTTCATCAGAGAAATGCTGGAGGGTATGGAAGATACAATCAGACCAGTGGGCATGTGGTATAGATCTTTTTCAGCTCCCTTCCCTGAAAACTGGCTTTAGTTCCCCGCTTCCTTTATTTAAAGGAAGCCCCAAAGAACTTTATTTCCCAGTCAACTTTTGGTTAAAGCAAGCTGGGCTGGTATATTGATCCTGTGCAGGGAGTGAGGGGGGCTGGCTCTGGTAATCTTATATGGTTTTATTACCTGCCGCTTGTTTGGTTTTTATATTTAAGGAGTTAAATAGTGTATTGATTTTGACTGTGTGCTTAACAATGCTGTTTATCATCTTATTGTGAATCCCTTTGGGATGGCAGCATAATAAAAACCAACTAAATATATGTGTACGCTCTTAAGGGCAAAGTTTAAAAAAGCTTTTAGTGGTGATTATAACAAGCAATGCCTAATGATTGTAGGATGGTTTTACGCTTTTGTTGGGTTACTTGAGGGTTGGCATGGCGGATGGCAAGGGAAGCTGTGGGTATCAGTCCAGCAACATTTGAAAACCCAAAGGTTTTCTTCCCTCTGGCTACTGTGCACTACAAAGGTCACCTTCAGTTGCTCCCTGTTTAAGCAACGCTTCAACATGGAAAAACCTAGCTTAGTGAATTCAGTGATGTCAGACTATACCTCACTAGTCAAGACAAGTTTATTTCTCAAAGATCAGCCAGCATTTAGCCCTGAACATGTCAGTCCTTTTCCACCTCTCAATATAAATGTATACCTTGGAGTTTCAGCATGAGAGGAAATGATATAAATTTTCATTAAAGAAAACACTCTCTTATGACAGCACTAAATGAATCATCTGCAATCACTTTTAAAATACTTGATTTATTTCCCACCGTTGGGAAGGCTGTACATTATTTTTTTATAAAAAAAAAATTCACTGACAAGCATGAAATATAGACCACATATAAATAAAAAGGCGCATCTGTCTATATGGTAAGCCCTTCAGGTTATGCGTGGTCACATTTACTACTTTAATAATAATAACAACAACGGTAGAAGGGGAAAAGAAAATAAATTGACCACCTCACACAGAATAATATAAAATTCATCACAGCAGGAGATTTTCTTTTCCTGAAATGATTCATATTCATACTGCTTTCGGAGAGATGATCATATATTTGGTGACATTGTGAAATGTCATTGAAGAAAAGGCAATTTGGTCTAGCCTTGAGCAAACATGCAAAAAGTAGAATGGAGCATATGCCAAAACACACACACACACACACACACACACACACAACCCCCGACCCTCTTTTTCTTTTTTGGGAGAAAAATATGTTTCTTTCTCTCAGATACACACACACACACACACACACACAGAATCCAAGTTAGCCTAGTAAGGTGCTGCATGATAAAAACTTGGTTAGCAAACATGTTGTGCAATCAAATGGCTTTAATAACAAAATCCCCAGCAGAGTATTTCAGAGCTAACTGCATTTGCACTCTGCGAGAAGATCAATGCTTTGTCCTCATCGATTTTCTTCATCTGGGACACCAGCATTATGCACATAGTAAGACTTCTCCATTGTGATTTCCTAGCTAGCTACCATTAAGGATGCCTACCTCTCTACCATAAACAGAAGATTATAAAAGTGTAACGCTGGCCGGCTGCTGTGGTTGCGGAATGATAAGCAGAGTGCAATATCATATTCCCAGGCTGTTGCGATCCATCATACAAAAAAACATTATAGTGTTGCTAAACCCTCTCCTCTTTATTGCATACACAGCTCCCAAACAAATGGGCAAAGATGCCATGCCTACAAAATGAAACACTTTGCATAGATTTATTTAAGTCTGGAGACACTTTAAGCATAATATAGTTTCTTCTGCAGCAAGAACTCAGATCTCAAGGCAACATATAAAAAAGAAATAATTCCATCCGTGTTTGAATGCAGTACATCTTCAGGACTCAGAATAAGCTAGCAATTTACTATGCGTACTTGGGGGGAAATCACCCACATGCGTTATAAAAACATATATCAGTGAAACATGACAGGTGACAATCATATTATTAAGGAGTTGTGGTTTTCACCATATGGCAGTTTTGCAAGCAAGCAACAGAAATCCATCAACTGTCTACGTCCAGATGAAAACAGGAATTAATGTAATGTAATGAGGTTTCTGCACAGGGCTTTAAACCTGCCCTATGCTTTATAGTTGGACACTTGCAGAAAGACAGCAATACAAAAGAGGAGTGTGCGATTTCATACCCTGTTCTGCAGATCATCAGAGTTTCAAAGCCTTTAGGCTCTCAGGGACTCTTCACACATCATCATCATCATCATCATCATCATTATTATTATTATTTTGGTGCACACCTAAATATTGTAAAATGTACACCTAAAAATACAAACTGTAAATCTGAGAGACGGATGTTTGAAAATATGTGGGTCATGCATTTATATCTGTGAGAATTCCAGAGCAATTTTTCAGCCTGATTCTCAGGGCACTGCAGAATTCCTTTAAAATGTTTGGGAGAGTACAGTTTCAAGCTTAGCTTATTGTTGCTAGCTACAGTGGTACATTGGGATTCGAACGGGATCCGTTCCGGAGCCTCGTTTGCATCCCAAACGACACGCAAGACATGACGGTGCGTCTGCGCGTGCGCGGGTCGCGTTTCGCTGCTTCCGTGCATGTGCGTAACGTCATTTTGAGCGTCTCCGCATGCGCGAGCGGCAAAACCCGGAAGTAATGCGCTCCATTACTTCCGGGTTGCCGCGGAGCGCAACTCGAATGCACTCAACCCGAAGCACATTTATCTCGAGGTATGACTGTATTTGGCTGAGTGGTCTGTGTGTCTTTATCTTCCAAGTGCGGTGGTACCTTGGTTCTTGAACTTAATCTGTTACGGGAGTCTGTTCAACTCTCGAAACTGTTTGAAAACCAAAGCATGGCTTCCGACTGGCTGCAGGAGCTTCCTGCACTCAATCGGAAGCCACAGAAGCCGTGTCGGACGTTCGTCTTCCGAAAAACCTTCGCAAACCAGAACACTGACTTCCGAATTTGCAGAGTTGGGGAGCCAATTTGTTTGACAACTAAGCCATTCGGGAACCAAGGTATCACTGTAACTTGTACCCAGACCTATTCATGTGATAGTTCAGGTCCACCAATGAGTGGGGTATTTTGGAGCAAGATGGTATTTTAAGTAAACAGAGAGAAACTTTACCCCCACCCCAGAAGGTTGTTGTTTCTCAGTGGATCAGGGTGTGTTACAGCCAGCAGATCTTCAAACAGGTGATACCGTTGCCTTGGGGCAGTTGTCGCTGCCCTGGCCCCTGATGAGGCACTAAACGCCTGTCTTTCCCTCCCTGTACTGAACACCGATTTTTTCAGCAATGGAAGTTTCAGGTCCTGTTTTGAAAAGGCTGAATTTCTGCATAATGTGTTTGTAGATTTGATTTTAAAAAAATGAATTGGAGAGCAAATCTTTTGTTCTATTAAACCAGGGGTCAGCAAACTTTTTCAGCAGGGGGCCAGTCCACTGTCCCTCAGAGCTTGTGGGGGGCCAGACTATATTTTGAAAAATATATATGAATGGATTCTTATGCCTCACAAATAACCCAGAGATGCATTTTAAATAAAAGGACACATTCTACTCATGTAAAAACACACCACTTCCTGGACCGTCTGCAGGCCGGATTTAGAAGGCAATTAGGCCGGATCCGGCCCCCTGGCCCTAGTTTGCCTACCCATGTATTAAACAATTCACTTGGGCTGGACAGGCCATCCTAGTAATACAATAAAATAAAATAGTAAACAGGGCATTTTGGATCAAGATGCAAATTGACTAAAGGGAGAGGGGGAAGCTTAACAAACTTGTAGGTCAAAATATACACCTCTAGCAAAGTTAGAAAATGAAAGCAAACCCTCTCCTCCAAGTCTCGGTCTCCTTTTATCTTTCTGCATGACACTAATTTTGGGCCGCAGCTCCTTTAACGTTCTACACTTTGGTGCCCCTGTTACTGAGAACGTGGTGCATTTCAGATTTTGCATGCTTGAATCTACTTGATGAGAAGCTAAATAAACATTGTAAAGTAATTTGATAATGAATAAGTAGGAGGATACACAGAAGGAACTCACACCATTGTTTAACCTCGAAACTATGCTAATAAGTGTAGGGTGATAGACATGAAGCTTTGAATAATGGAGCTGTTATTCTAGCCCAGCAGGCCTGTCTCGGGGGACTCATAAGTAGATTTGCCATGCCATGACTAAACACAGCCCCCCCCCATACTGCATTTTGCATAGCCTAAAGTATCTTGTTGCAGCCCCATCCATGCATTTATCAAACTAAATCACATTTGGAGTGGAAATGCATCTTTCCATTCCAGATAGGAGACATCTGTGTACATGATTTGCATACTGTTTGTCTACATGCAAATAAAATGGAAGAATCCCCTAGAAAGAATCAGGTTGTGAGATGTGTGATACCAGAGCAGTGTCCCATTAACCTTTAGCGTGTTTGTTTGGGGTTGGAAGAAGGGAGGATACATGCCCCATGGGGAGGAAGGATACTGGAGAATGCAAATCATTATGGACGCAAATGTGTGGGTGTGTACAAAACAGCTAGAGAAATGTTGATTGCTGTGTTTGTGCATAGGTATTTTGTGTTTGTGTGTACACCATATAGATACATGTGTATATATGTACATATATGTTGAATCTAGCTACACGCTCACATGTTGACTTGACCTGAAACTGGTTATTAGTCAGATCAGAAGACTAACGGTATGAGCATAGCTCCGGGGGGAAGCCATCTGCAGTTATTCAGCACTGAGTATACTCAGTGCATTTCTTTCTTTTTACAACAGCCTTGCCATGCCAATAAAAGATCAAATGCTTTCGGTTACTGGGCTGAATTTTGAGAAAGTACTTGATGTTCCCTGTGAATCTGCTCTTAGTTACAGCTCATTAAATGAACTGGTCTACTGGTGATTCTGTAAACACAGACATAAGTCGAAAGTGCTGTTTGCAAAGCAGAATGCACAAGGCTGATGTTAAGCGATTTCCACTTCAGTCTATCTTGTTTATACAGTTTGCAGTCCTCAAAGTATACGGTTATGCAAAAGGAGAGGGAGTGAGAGAGGGAGGGAGGCACAGAGACAGAGGAGTGGGGGTATGTTTAGGGCACTTGTGTCCAATTTTCAACAGACCTTTTTTCCAGCACATAACCACACAATTACAGCTCTCTTGAAAAAGACTCAAATGAAGCAGCGCCAGCTTCCATATGTTCACAGTGATGTGTTTTTAGATAAATTACCATTTAAGCACACACACACTGCATGTATGTGTATATATATGAGAGAATGATTGTGTATATATATGAGAAAATGACCTACTCATGGTTTGAGCATCTTACAAGTCCAGGCAACTTGGTCTGGACGAAGGTGGATAAACTTCAGCTCAGTTCAGACTACCCAGAAGGGAGGCTAATGGGAGACTTTGTGGAGCAATTGCAAGGGGTGCGTGTGAAAGGGCTGCTCTCATCTTGGGAATGTTTTTAGAGGTTGTTGGGTGGTGTTTTTTTTATAAAGGACACCCTTCCCTACTGGTGAAAAAGCACCACACAGAATGGCTTATGATATTTAAAAACCACAGTTTTATAAAAACGACCATCTAAAACCATCATCCAAAGAGACAGGGCCAGATTTAGGTTTGATGAGGCCCTAAGCTACTGAAGGTAATGGGGTCCTTTATATGTCCAGCTGTCCTTTGTCAACAACAAATTGTCGCTTTTTTGTGTTGAATATATGCTATATGGTAATTCATGCACCTAATAGGTCTATAAAGCCATTTGCACATAACAACGTATGTATTTTATAAAAGTAATTGTTTAACTGAAATATAATTATGAAGAAGTATATTAATAGTGAAATACTTTTTTAAAAAAATTGGGGGCCCCAAGAGAATGGGGCCCTAAGCTATAGCTTGTTTAACTTGTACGTAAATCCAGCACTGCAAAATGAGCAGTTAAAACTGAGTAGAGACCTGACTAGAGTTCTGGGCTCCTGTACCAATGGTGAGCCCAAAAGAACCCTATGTAAATTAAAGGTTGTGAACCTTTCTGGAAGGAAAAAGTTGAGTCCTGCATTCAGGATGAGCAAGGACTGCAGGGAAGGCATAGCGTGCCCTTTACTCATGACATGGAATCCAGCAAAGGACTTTCCTTAAGGCAGCTTCCATCTGTCCATCCAGCACAGTGTTGTACCAGGGTCTCAGGCAGAATCTTTCACTTCACCTGCCACTTCAGATGAATCCCTGGAAATGGCAAAAATTGAACCCGGAACCTTTTTGCGCATGCTCCTCCACAGAGCTGTGTGCTTCATGAAAGGATACAGTTCATCTTGGTGCTCAGAGCTGCCCTGGACCCCAAAGAAGTGCACTTTAAGGTCTGCCCCTTACATATACATTGTGGCTGTCATAAAGATCAAACCTCTGTCCTTTTGTTCTGAGCCAGGTCTCTCTCTTGCCATCAACTCTGTTCTCTTCCCTTTCCTGCCATTTAGCGTCCCTTGTTATCAAACCGTTTTTTAGATCACTTCATTAATTTCCCCACAGTGCCATAAAGCAAAATTAATACCTTTGTTTTCATTGCCAAATTGCTGAAAATATATATTAAATACTAGCACTTGCCGGGACTGTGGAGCTCAGAGAAGTAGCTCATAATCATTATGAGCATTCTTCTTCCCCTTGTTCATTAATGTCCTGATTATTAAATGGTCAAAATAATTTACATTCCTGAATTATGATCCAATTCATTCCTTTTACGATCACTAATCAACAGTGATGCAAATATTGTTTGGCTTGAAAAGAATAGCTATTTATTCGTCTCAGTGACCTCCTGCCTCAGGGATTATCTAAGGAAATGATCAGACATATGGAACCCGCAGGGGCCTGTACTGTGCACACTTAAATAAAATGATGTCCTCATTATGTGGAAACAATGTTGTTTCTCTGAGCTTGAAAATATCCCATTTGTTACTGAAACGTGCATAAAAGTCAAGGTAGAGAGAATTGTTTTCTGTTAATCTGATCAATACGCTGCAATGCTGCATCTCTCAGTAGCAATTCAGATGCACAAACATTCCTCCAACCCTCCTCCCCTCTGCCACAAGCACAGAGCAATCGTATGTTCAAAATATGTCAAAATGACATTAAGAACCTCAAAGACCTCTTATCAGTCTTAATCAGTCTCATCCAATATCTGGAAAAAGACCAGGGGCAATAAGCGGATCTTGTAATATGCACAGATCTCAGCATCAATAGACCATATGTTCTATCTCTCAGATGCGCATTAAGTCATAGTCCATATAACTTCTAAAACAGCTACAAACAGATGATATCTGGACGCTTGTGCCCAGATGCCAGTTAACACAAATTAGATCACTCGTCTATTTTCTACAGAGAGATGATCCAAATGGCCGTACATATTATTTTCAGCAGCTGAAAAGACAATGTAAGTTAGAAGCATCTGTTTTTAGATTTCTTTGTTTTTTAGAAGTGTTCTGCTCACAAAGTCAAAAAACCTACTGACTAGACAGATTCCTGGGGGGGCGGGCGGGAGACTCCACGTTAGCCTGTTACTAGAAAAACAACTAATTGTTTTGGCCACTCGAAGACTTGGAGATTAAGAGTGCAAAACTACACTCAGTATGTACTCAGAACTAAGCCTCATTTGTTTCAGTGGGATTTACTCTCAGATAATTGTGTAGAGGGTTGCAGGTTTTGTGGAGTAGAGCTTGTGATAGCCCTCCCTTTTCCGATCAAAATAGGGATGTCCTATTCCATACCCTCCAACATTTATCTGATGAAAATAGGAGCGTCCTAAGGAAAACGAGGACATTCCAGGATTGGATCAGAAACTGGGAAAGCTTCTGTAAATCTGGGACTCTCCCTGGAAAATAAGGTCTGCTTTATGTAAGTTAAATCAACATGTGACATGAGTGGGTGAGAGCCAGTGTGGTGTAGTGGTTAAGAGCGGTAGATTCGTAATCTGGGGAACCGGGTTCGCGTCTCCGCTCCTCCACATGCAGCTGCTGGGTGGCCTTGGGCCAGTCACACTTCTCTGAAGTCTCTCAGCCCCACTCACCTCACAGAGTGTTTGTTGTGGGGGAGGAAGGGAAAGGAGAATGTTAGCCGCTTTGAGACTCCTTCGGGTAGTGATAAAGCGGGATATCAAATCCAAACTCTGCTGCTTCTTCTTCTTCTCCTCTAGATTTCCGGGGATCATAAATACATGCTCCATGATTCTGCCCTCTAACTTGTGGGGGGCAGCTGGAAAGGTGATGTGGGCGGAGCTGCTTTGGTTGTCCCAACTACTCTCCCCATGCGTTTACTTCACTCATGTGCTATTAATGTCCTGCCAAAGCTTCCTGTGGCTGTTAGTTAGTTGTGTGTTTGTGTGTGTATTAATTACACATATTAATGAATAGTAGGCTTTTGTATGAACTCTTTAATGGTATGGTATACATATTTATGTTCATAATTTTAAATGTGCTATAAGTTGCTTGGAAACTTTTGGGTAACAGGTAAGTAAACAAACAAACAGGGAAGAGGGGTTCTCCATTGTGAACAGTGGAGAACCCAAAGTGAAGATGAACCCAATGTCATTTGTCACTTATAGCTGCCCATCAGTATTAGAAACTCAGATATATAAGCTAGGTGCTGTGGGTCCTTAAACCAGGGTTACAGTCACCAAAACGGAATGCCAGACAGCTTGAAAGTCGCATTTTTCAATCCAACTATTTGGTTCCTGAAATTCATTCTGATTGTGTGGATGAAATATAATGGATAGAATTATACAGGTTGTGTTGGTAGTGTGTGAAAACAGGCGAGACCCAATGATCCCCAGGCATGCACCACCAAATGGTGGAGACGTCAGACATCATCCTGACTCCCATACATCTTCACTTGGTCACAAGTGGTTGATAGCCAGGTGCAAAATGCGCCTGGCGCCTGATGAATTTTGGACGCTGTGCCCGTTCAAAGCACTCCATCGTATCAAAAGTGATTGCTCTACGGCTAATTCTGGATGATAAGTCTCTTGCACAGTCTTGAGCTGGTAGGGGTCACCTTACTCAGAGACAGTCCTTCATTGGCTACTCACTAGCAGCAACAAATCACAGATTGTTGGCTTGACTTCGACTTACCAACTCCAGCTCCACTTAGACAAGGCTTATCAACATTAGCCATATCATCAGTAGTTCATCACCTCCTCATCCTCCAGGATGATATTATTTTACACCAGTAATTTGGGCCAGGGCCATAGCTCATGGATAGATCTTCTGCTTTGTACACAGGTGGTCACTTGTTTACTCCAGGTGAACCAGTATCTCCAGTTAAAAGGATCCCAGATAGCAAGTGCTGAGAAAGGCCCCTCATAACCTAAGATACTGGAGAGCTGCTGTCAATCTTAGAGGTACAAACAGTGCTTTTTTCTGGGGGGGACACAGGGGGACGCGTGCCCCTAAACATTTTGTGTTGCCCTTACCAACCAACCAACGGACCGGCATGCCAGCTGTCTCTGCAGTGCCCAGAGAGGGGAGTCTGGGAAGGCCATGGTGGAGGCAATGGCGTTCCTCCTCCTCCTTCTCTTCCTCCTCCTTCTCCTCTTGACGGGCTAGAGCCAGCCAGCAAGCACTCATCCCACCTCGCTCAAGCAGATCCCGCCATTGTCATTGCCGGGGGCCTTCTCGTCTTCTCAGCGCCACAGCTTCTGCCTCGAGTCCCTTGTCCGGGGGTTGGGGGGGAGGAAGGGGGAGGGGGAGGGGGAGCGGCCAAAATGAGAGCACCCCTAAACAATTTTTTAGGTGAAAAAAGTACTGGGTACAAAGTAGCTTCCTATGTTCAGACTAACTTTAAAGGGAAGCACCAGGATGAAACTTTTGAATGGAAATTTATCAGCACATTTGAGCTAATTCCATTTGGACTTAATTGGAACCATGTTTCTTTCATACTACAGATGTTAAATCAGCATCACACAGCAGATGGATGTGGTGAATTAGTCGCTTCTCGTACATCTGGGTTCTGCATACCTACTGCTGCCTTTCGAAAAAGTGTTTATACACATCTCTCAACTGAGGATAAACATTCATGTCTCTGATAAAGTGAGCTCTTCTCTGTGAACACTTATGTGGCACTAAATATGCTAGTCTCCAAGGTTCCACAGCTGGAACAGAAACAGTGGGAGTTGGAAGGTGAAGCATCTACAAAAAGAAGTGTTTAAGTAGGAATCTAGATGCACCCACTTGTAGGATTTTCTAGTTGACCCTTATACCGCTTAACAACATGCACACTGCTGCAGCTCAGTAAATCTAACTGAGATCCCAGAGGCAAATGAAAGGAAACATAAAATAAACACAATAAACGTACAAAATAATAATAAAGAAATCAATATCAAAGATGCATTGGCTGTCAAAATGCTAAGGAAAGCTGAAAAGGTCATCATATTACAGCCAATTACTTCAGCCAGTTGAAGAGGCTATTAAATATTGCTCTATACAATCTGGGCTTTCCTCCTTGAAATAATCTCATTTCCTCCTTGAAATATTCTTCCTTGTGAAAACATCACAAAAGAGAACATTATACTTGCGGGAGATTTTCTGAGCATCATATCCAAACATTAAATTTTGAATTAGGTGCAGACAGGTCAGCACAACGTTTTAGTAATAGTGGAAAATATTTGGCCCTCAATCTGCAGAACATTGACAAGTATCCTTGTTGTGTTGTTGTCATCCTCAGCATCATCTGAATTACTACAACTACTATTACTACTATAATTCTTAATCTTTGATGTCATGCTTTGTTCAGTTGCCAATATTTCACTTTTAAGAGAATAGTCTTCTGCTCTCCTCATCACCTCCACCACTCGCAATCCATTATTCGGGATATTAGTAGAAAACTTGTGGCAAGCAGCAGTAAGTGACCTTCTTTTCAGTTTGTTCTTCGGTGGTGAACTGTGTTTCCTGTTCAATATAATTCAGGCTCTGATGTTCTACAGCAAACAACACTGCCCCACTTAAAATTTTGACATCTCAAGATCTTCATCCCTTTTGGAAAATAAGAACAACCCCTTTAGAACTCTAAACTGCAGCTTGAGTGGAACAGAGGCTTGAATGCTATTTTTAAAAAATTTGTCCATCAAGTTTCAACATTTTAACCTTATCTCCGTAGCTGAGATCTCTAAGAGGAAGTGTCTAGAAAAAGCTCCCAGGTGGTAGTTTATGTTGGCATTTGAGTGCCCTTTCACATCATTTTCCACAGTACATCTTGTTTCTGAATCAGACCTTTAGTGTAGTTTTCTGCATCTGTTCCATCAATCCCCCTGGCAGATCTACAAGCTTGACTTTATTATTTTCTCAATATCATCTACCTTGGAAAGAGGAGGCATCTTTTGGCAGGAGCAAGCTTTTGGCTGATGCTCACTAGATCTCATGCTTCTAATCCTTGTCATTTCAAATTCCAGTTGATTCTAAGAGATTTTTAGAAACAAAGTCCGGTTTTTGTAAACACGGTTTTGCCTTTTTATCAGGCCAGACTTGGTTTAAGAAACATCCCCCCCCCCAAAAAAAAAGACGGTGAAAAGACATCTAAGGCAGCATTTGTGTGAAGGATTCTCATTTTAAGATAGGGGTTGCCAACCTTTTAGCTGGAAGCGCCATTCACAAAATGGCTGCCATACAAGGGGCAGAGCATAACACAAAATGGCTACCATGGAGACTGTGGCATAATTAGAGACAACTGCCCCTGACAACCGTAGGGTTACCTCAGTACCACAAAAAATGTACATCACTCTAATTTCACAGGGATCACTTAGATCCCCCCCTCCACATTTTTCTATCTAGGAGGGCTAGAGACTTAACAACAACAACAACAACAGCTCAGAGTCTGGCACATCTGCCTAGGGGCAGCACTGGCATCTTCATGGGCATCAAGAAGCCACAGCTGCTAGGCTGGCAACTCCTTTTTTCTCTCTCATGATTTTTAATTTTTCCCTCCATAAAATTTTCACAATAATCTTCATATCAAACAGTTACATTGTTGCCTAAATTGACTTGCCACCCCCAAGTTCTATAGTGCTTTTTTCTCAAACCTTTTCTACCGCATTATATCTTTATCTATTGCAAAAATGTTTCTCTATTACAATTATTTTAACATTTTTCTTCTGCTAGAATCGTGCCTGCGATTTCATCTGACTTTAGTATTTTTAAAAATAGTCCACGAAAGGCGCTCCATTCTTCTATGAAAAGTTCGTCATTTTGATCTCTTAATTTCGCAGTCAGCTTTGCCATTTATACATAGTCCATTACTTTCAAAAACCACTCTTTCTTCTTCATTGGAACCTGCTCTTTCCATTCTGTGTATCTAATATTCTAGCTGCTGTTGGCACATAAATAGTTTAGCCATCTTCTTTGGAGCCTCTGTCCTATTATGCCTATAAGGAAAGCTTCTGATTTTTGGAGAATAGCTCAAGTATGCATTTTCTTCATGTCATTATATATCATTTCCAAACAGCCTTTAGCTTTTTCCAGTGCTTTTTTCCGAGGGGGACGCAGAGGCATGCATACCCCTAAACATTTTGTGAGTCTAACGGGAGAAGAAACTAATTTATTCTTTTCGTTTCTTCTCTAGCACGGTGAATCATCAGTTCCGTTGCTACCCCTGATGGCTGCCTCATTTCCTGTCACGGTGTTTCCTGAGTCTCAGACAGAAGCGAGCGTTTAATATGTGAAGTAGGCGTTGGAATCTAGTACAGTGATTGGTCAGTTTCGTTGTTACAGTGGTACCTCGGTTGTCGAACACTTCAGAAGCCGAATGTTTCAGTTTTCGAACGCCGAAAACCCAGAAGTGAATGCTTCTGTTTTCGAATGCACCTCAGAACTTGAACGGCTTCCAAGCCGTGTTTCTCCATTTTCTCAATGGAATTTGCCAACCGCCCATTGCGCCTTCTCTGGGGTTTTCTTTTCTTTCTGCTGTAGATTTTTCATTTTCAATGCAAATTATGAAAATGTTTTCACATGATAGGTGCAAGAATTGGATATACAATATATATTAAGGAAAATCGCTAATTGTGTTTTGTATTAAATTTAGGGCAGAAGATAAAATACTTGGAAGACCTTTGATTCTTTAACCGGGGAATGGCTCTGTGTCAATCGTTTGCTGAAAAATAAAAATGTTGCATGGCATTAGCAACAGACCATAACACGGAAGGGCTAATACCACAAATATGACTTCCCAAAGTAGGTACTACAACCTTTGTTTTAACATTCAAGCAAGATTAGCCAGATAAAGAAAGAAAGAAAGCAACGGTAAGGAAAAAGTTACACAAGCTACAGGCTACCGTAAAGGGAGCCTAAAGGTCAAAATTGTAATATTAAATAAATCTTACATGGTTTTATAAACCTTAATTTATTGTCTATGTGCAACTGACATTTTAGCTCTTGGTTTAATACCAAACATTTCAAAGTAGTCTTGTAGAAGAATGGTTGATAACCCTCTTACGCGGTATAATTGGAATTCTGTATGTTAGAACATTTGGTTTTTTGCAAATGTTAATAGCTGTCTTTTAAAATGGTGTAAGTGTGAAATGCTATGAAAAGCAAAGGTTTAAATGTCAGCGTGTCTATAATTTCCATACTGTGAAAATGAAATAAGTTTTTTTAAGGGGAAACCTAAAGTCCTGCTTTAGGTTTGAAGATACGTAAGCCGTCATTATATTTCTGTGTTGTTTTTTGTTTGATTTCAACTGATGCTAACAGGCAGGTAATACAGAAAAGCAACAGTGGCATTTGTGCAGTCATTCCTCACTTGGTACTACAGGAGAAGAGGGATAATTCACTGTCTAAAGATATACCTAATAAACCTTATAGGTCTTCATCATCATGCTTTTCTACTGCTCCACTAACATTCAAGGTGCAATGGGACATAATATTTGTTTATTTTCACTAATGCCTATCCATAATGATTCCCTTCTGCATTCCCAGCTTGTCAACTTATTGTATAACTAGAGTTCCAGTTCTTACTGATTGTGAGCTGGATTTTGTGGCATTTTGGCTGAGTCGTCGTGCTTACCCAAATGAACATGATATTCATCACCTGTTTTGTAGACTACCAGGGCACAGAGGGTCAAAACATGATGAGTCTTATTAGATCCATGAAAACAGTGGATCAAAAAAATCATATATGCATATCTTACTATATAATATTCGTCTATGGCTGTCGTCAGACTGCTGGCCAAGTGAGCAAATGCAGTCAAGTTTAAACAGTGTGAGGGAAGCCTAAGAAGCTTCTGTTAGGTTATGTGAGTGACCACAGGAGACAACTCCTAGGGGCTGAGACCCCAATAAAATTTTTGAGTGGGCAGGGAGCCCCAAGTTGATGATGCTCTTTGTTGCTATCCACTATTGAGAACTACATCAGCTTACCATTAACAACAGCTAACTCACAAGTACTCAAAGGTGTACTAACCGAAACTGCTCTATCATAATCCTTACAATGATCTAGTGGGTACCCTGGTCCTTCCATCCCTGGACAAACAGACCACAGTTGATGTCAGAGACTGGGCAAAGGAGGAATGGTGGAGACAGCCCCCCCAACCTGACCTTTCCAGAGAAGAAGATAGTTCAGAATTACAACAGGGGTTTGAGGGAGATCACAGCTCAGAGGAAGATGAGGGGGAAAGCTGGGAAATAATGGGAGAGGAGGAAGAAGAAGCATCATAGAGGGGTCAGCTGATGGACACGGCATCTTTAGGAAGCATTTCAGATCCCCATCTCCCAGAACCCGACAAGCATTGAAAGTAGGAGAGCAAAGAGCTCAAAGGCAGAGGATACTTCTCAGTACCCATAGCAATGGCTCAGAGGAAGTAGGAGAGACGGAGGGGTGGAGACTCACTCGGAGCAACACCATTAGTCCAAGAGGCAGTATTTCCAAGCCTCTCTCTGTGAATATTGAATAAAAAGCTGTTGGTAAGAACTTTTCCTTGTCTTATCCATTTCTGGCGTCCTACCATGGGGGTTGGTTCCTCTGCCGTCTGACAAGTTTATCACACAGCTGACAGACCTTGTCAACAGTGCCAGATTTATGTATAGGCTAAGTAGGCTGAAGCCTAGGGCCTCTAAATCTAGGGGGCCTTGCCAGCCAGCCTGCTCCCTTGGCAGGCAACACCCCCTCTCCCAAAATTGCAAATCCAAGACTTCATGTGAGGGCAGGGCAACTTGGGCGTCTAAATCTAGGTGGCCTTACCAGCCTGCTATCTTCCCCAGTGCCGCAGTCTGCCTTCTCCCAAAATTGGAAACCCAAGACTTCATGCAAGGGCAGGGCAACTCAGGCCCAGCCACTATGAGACTCAGGGCTAGCCAGTGGGGCCCAGTTTGAAGAAGTGGGGCCCAACTTTAGTTGTTGTTTTTTTGTAGGGCTCCAGTTCACAGCCAAAGTCTGCAAAATCTTATAGATATAAATAAAATCCATCTAGATTGCCCTGGTGCGGGGGGGGGGGGCCTTAGGAGCAGCACGCGGGGCCCAATTTGGCCAAATTGCTCCAATTGCCTTAAGGTCAGCCCTGATGAGACTGTGCAGGGGTTGGGTTGACAAGCCTTGCACCTTCTAGGTCCCTGGTGTCAGTATTCAGAGTACAGACTCAAGGACTTGTTATAGAAATAAAGGGGGGCACTTATTGGAAATCAGTTTTGTCACCTCTCCCCCCCCCCGCAAACCCCGGGACGTTGAGCCCAGCCGCCTTTTATTCACAGTTGCATAAGCACTACACTACAGCATGGCCATAAACCTATATGTTCAACTGCTGAAATACACACCCAATATGTAGCAATGGAGATTAATGTTACTGTTTTATGAATGAACACTGTGTTTTATTAATGGACTCTGTATTTTTGGAATTACCTAAGAGCCACCAATAGGGAGCTCTAGAATCTGACAGCTAACCAACTGGGTACTACCATATAGTGACCCCTATTGCTGAAAGCAGGTAACCAGCAGGAACTATCCAGCAATATCAAGTTTTAGGAAAACTGGTGCTATTAACAGTAACCCTTCTAGTTGGTTAATTGATTTGGCAACTTCCATGCACATGATGTCTGATGCTAATCCCCCCCCAAAGAGTTAAATTATAACTCATTAGAGGCAGCTACAGTTGCAAATGGAAACAAAATATCTGTGAAAGGAAGAGGAGCAGGTATGCTCAAGTGTGTTGCAGGTAGAAATACTGTTTGTAATGAAGTAAGAGCAGTAGTTGCTTGAATTAACAAATAAGAAAGTTTTGAGAATATACATGCTAGATTAAAATTGATTAATTTATTGAGAATTGGATTGTAAGAAAAACACTGGGCCTAATTTGAATAATAGAGTGTCTGGTATCTGGTGGACAATCTCCTCCTTTATTTCCACACTGGGGCTGCAGACCAAATCACCTGTCAGGAGAGCTATGAGATTCAGGTAAGAGTCATAGGCCTTGTCAATCCCAGCAGGTATATAACAGGAAGACCTGGCCTGCCCAGGCCATTACAACCTAATTTTCCTAAGAAATAATGCTTATTCCACAAAAGGGTTACAAAGTTCAGCTATTGCAAAGGTTTTTCAGTGTTAATTTTATGCATTTTTAAAAATCACCATGGTAATTAACAATAACATCTTATGTCCTTTAGAGGAGAAATTGAGAATTGCAGAATTTTAAATACCCATCATCATCCTTGGCTTCACTTAATTTTCTTTATAACACTCATCCATTTTCTTCTAGTCGTGAAGGTGGGGGATGGGGAGGGGCCTCACAAGTAGAGTAGCCTAGGGCTTCTAAACCCAGCCCTGCTTGTCAAGCGGTAAATGCTTTAGTGGCTCATAAAACTAGTTCATTTATCTGAAGATCAGTTTGATTCTGTGTTGCTGATTCCTAAATTAGATCTGTAAATATACTGCCATGAGTAGTATGCAAGTTTAATTTTTCAAAATGGCTGCCATCATCTCATGTCTAGCCTTGACCTGCTGCCAGACACTGAATGCTCAGAGGATGAACCAGACTCTCCACAGGTCTCTGGCTCCTTGTATGCTTGCTCTTGGTTCTAGCTCCATTACTTTGCTATGTTGGACCTTGCCTGTCAAATTGACCTTGGAGAGTGGGTTACTTTTTGGACCTAGAATGGATCATGTTTTGAGTATCACCTGTGTCAGGGAACTGCTATTGGCTCAGGGGTGAGAGGGGAAAAGCCGGATGGATTACAGAGAGCCCCCAAAGATCGTGGGAAGCAGCACCTCCTCAGCGGAGGAGAGTAACCACGCTTCTAGTGGAGAGGAGCTGCAGGGCTCAGAGGAGGCGAGGTGGTGCCAGGACACCTTGCCTGAGCAAAGATGGGAGGAGAGAGGTCCTCCGTTACCCACGCCCTCCTTGCACAGTAGGCTTCCGCGCAGAGAGGGGAAGCGCAGACGGGGCGTCAAGAAACTACTCTGCTGGGGAATGTTTAAGGACCGCCCACTCTCAGATGCTGCCAGTGAATGAGCGAGCCACGGAATAGTGGTGCTCTGCAGGGTGAAGGTTGTTTTTGGCACCAATAACAAGGCTTTGCAGCAGACCAGGGAGGCATTTGCCTGATTGCTCTCGAGCAACCCCCTGATACCCTTACAACCTGATTCTCTAACTTTGGCTTGTTTGGCCTTTGTTGTTCCTTTAACCCTGCTTTTCCTGGGGCGTATTTTGCTAACAGGCATATACTTCCTGGGACTGAGACCCTAACCCCTGAAGGTACTCCCTGGAGTGGAAGACGTACGGAGCAGAGTTAAGGAGTAAGAGGAGAAGTAAGGGAAGTTCAATTGCATGTTTCACTTGTGCAACGGCTGTGTTAGATACCATTTTTGTATACGAAAGATGAAAACTCTTGGTTTTTTTTAATGGGATACTCTTTAAAATGTTCCATCCTTTGCTTAGCATGCTTTATAAAATGCTTTGTAATTTCCAGACTGAGAGAGAGAGAATACCGTATTGCATTATTTTGCTACCCATATCTCCATCTGCAATTGTATTTCAAAGATGCTCATCTATATCATATACATCTTGGCACTGCCTGCTTTAAAATAAAAACAGAGAAGACTAGTGCCATATTTACACTATGGAGGCTGTACTGCAGCAGCTCTAGATAGTGTCAGATTGATTTGCATGAGTGATAAATATTAAGAAAACATTGGTGGTGATGGTAGAAAAGCACATTAATACGTTTTATACACTGATGTATGTTTTGGGGGCAACGTTTCTCCCGCCTCACATTTTCTTTATACAGAATATTTATGTAGAGAGAGAGAGAGAATATACACACAGAGAGATATATACACAGATCAAGTGACCTTGAAATCAGCCCTGGCATTTTGCTGGCAGGAAAAGAGGCTCTTTTTTCTCATTTGCAAAAATGAATAACAATTTGATCATTCTTAAACTTCTAAAAGGTTAATTATGCTCTCTCCATGAGCACTGAATAAAAGCCTGCTTTATCTCTGCCCAAATGAACCCCACAGGGCTTCTGTTCCTTCTAACTCTGCCTGGAAACCAAAGCATGTGAGCTGTCAATTAACTTCTATCAGCTCATAGATCTGTGTGAGGGGCACTTGATTTTCTCATCCAAAAACTGATGGCTCTCAATTGCTGGAGCTGTCTGCTATCGCAGCAGGAAAAAGTGTTATCTAGCTGAGGGTTCAGGGGTTGGAAATTGGGCGGGGGGGTGGAGTAGGAGAGAAAAGAAAAAGGCACCAAAGATCCTGCTTTAGATAATTCATCATGAACTATGAGATTTCTGTTGGCTTACACTGTGGAAGTGGGAAATATATTTGATCCACATGGGGGTAATTAACAAAAGAATCGGCTGGGGGCCTAGATTCAAAATGTGGACCTTTGCACACTCTCCAGCAGGAGCGAGCCCCCAGCAGAGTTAAAAACACTCCCAGAGTTAACCAGCACATAGCTGTCAACTTTTCCCTTTTCTTGCAAGAAATCCTATTCAGAATAAGGGGATTTCCCTTAAAAAAGGGAAACATTGACAGCTATGATCCAGCAGCATAGCGTGGAATATGGGTTATAAAACCCCCTTGCACATCCCAATTAGTCTGCCTTAAAATGCTTGCACTCTCTCTACCCCTCTAGCAACAAAAAGACCATCACAAACTGTTAAGTAACTTTTAAAGCTTTACTTACTAAATCCAAAGGTCTGATTCACGCATTGTTCCATGCAGCATCACGGAACTCCTCGGTGCAGAATACACAAGATATTTTCAAACATGCAGTCTGAACTTTGAGCAAGTTCAGACATGTCCATCCTGCTACATTACATGGTGAGAAGAGAGAGTGAGGAAAGGAGAAGCAGCTTCACTTCCTCCCTCACAGAGGTTAAGGAGGCGTGACCTAGATGAGTCTAGGAACAGACCTTTGTGGTCTTAACCCCTTCATGCACTAACTACATAGTTACAATTGACTGCAACTTCCCACATACAAAACTCCTCTTTAAACTCCAGTTGGGAATTTAATAATAATAAACACCAGAATAAGTAGCCAACTCCTGTAAAACAAAGCAAGTTGCTCTTGGAGACAGACAGAAAGCAGAAATGTTGGCATGAAAGATTATAGAGCTGCTACTGTTTCCCAGTTAGTTTGTCAACCACAAAGTCAGAAGCAATAACAAAAAAGGAGGTAGGAGAATAAATTACATAGGGGAAAAGTCATATTTCATTTTTATTGCAAACAGAAAAAGTAATCATAAAACAACAATAATAAAAGAAAATAATACTAAGACACTACAACGTTGTTTACTGAGTGGTGAATGATCTCATGTATTTATTCTTTTTTTTCACAAACCAGATTGTGGTCTTCAAAAGCAGATGGTTCAGCAGTATGAGCATACACTGCCCCACTGGTCTTCAGCTAGAAGATAGAAACTCAGTACAACATCAGTGGGTTGTAACTGCAGTACTACTGTCATGGAAATATAGGATGAAGAAGTAGGAAGTTGGTCTCCAAATGCAAGTTTGGGCTAAAGGTGGGTTTTCCTGGGTCTGAAAAGGCTGAAAAGTGCTGCACTCTATGGGAAGCTGGGGGTCTATTTAAATACAGATTCATTTATTTCTTTTAAGATATCCACCCTAATTGACAGAACCATGTTGTCACAGTTCAACAGTGCTGATTGCACTGGTGAGAAGGGAGGAAGACGTATTTTGCCACCGGGAAGCAAACGTCCAGAGTCGTGAGTCCAGTCCAGAAGTACCTTTCCTGCTCATCTCCTTCCACTCGTAGGAAGCTGGGGTGCTGCTCTGATAATACGTAAATAATGGCCATTCCCAGATCTTGTTGCTCATGTAGATCATGCATTCGACCTGCTTGTTGCTCTTGTAATCAGGCCTGTGATAAAACTCTGCTGGCACACATTCATATGCATGGCTTCAGCTGGAATGCAAAGTCTTCTTCAGGACCCATTGTTTCTGTCATTGGAATTCTACTAAATATTGATCCAGAGTAGATTCCAATGTATAGTTAGCAGTAAAGGTAAAGGTAAAGGGACCCCTGACCATTAGGTCCAGTCGTGACTGACTCTGGGGTTGCGACGCTCATCTCGCTTCACTGGACGTGGGAGCCGGCGTACAGCTTCCAGGTTATGTGGCAGAGCAGCACACGGAAACACCATTTACCTTCCCGCTGGAGTGGCACTTATTTATCTACTTGCACTTTGACGTGCTTTCGAACTGCTAGGTTGGCAAGAGCAGGGACTGAGCAACGGGAGCTCACCCTGTTGTGGGGATTCGAACCGCCAACCTTCTGATTGGCAAGTCCTAGGCTCATGTTGCAGGATTCCCCTCAAAAATAGACAAGAGGCAATTGTATTTCATCCAGCAGAGCTTTACTGCTACTGAAGGCAAATGAGCATAATGGTCACAAATCCAATACATTCAGGATTGGCCCTGTCCATAGGAAATCCAGTTGCAACAATAACTTATAATAAGCAATAACTTATAATAAGTCTAAACCTTAACACTAAGCATACTATGTACAGAACACCACACCAGAAGGAAGAGAGATAGAAAGAGAAAGTGAAACCCAGGCTCCTTCTGGCCTTATTATTAGTCGGCATGACCTTGACAGAAGAGATAACAGAACCAGTTTAGGCCAGCTGAACTTAGCTTCTCTGAAGGTATAACCCAAACAACATGAACCTTCTGCTTGTTTCTTTCATGCAGAGAAGCTTCCAGAACCCGCTTGAATTAAGTAGAATAGGAAAGACCTCTATACTAAGATACTAAGAAATGCAAACTGACAATTTCAGCATATTGAAACATTCAGAAGACACAGGAAGAGTGAGATGGTTTCACTGGCTGTTACTGTTTGTCAGGGCCACTCATTTCTGTGAGCTACTCAACAGTTCTATATACTGAATGCCTATTGTTATGGGGGGGTGAACAGAAGAGGCATTTAGGGTATATGCCAGTGAGGGCTTATGCGAATAAGCTTAATATAGTTATAATGGATAAAAAATAGCCACACTTTTTATTTATGGATTGCAAATTTATCTTCAACCTACCCAAATATGGGTCTCCCCAAAGTTGGCTGTAAATCTAGCCTTTCCTGCTGATATTATTTTGTCCCACTAACTGACCAGGACTGTCTGACCAGGATCAAGACCTTGGGGTTATAGTGGATAGTTCAAGCAAGATGTTCACCCAGTGTGTGGCAGCTGTGAAAAACACAGATTCCATGCTAGGGGCCATTAGGAAAGGAAATGGGAATAAAACTGCCGATATTATAATGCTGTCATACAAAACTATGGTGCAACTCCATTTGGAAAACTGTGTGCCGTTCTGGTCACCTTATTTCAAAAAGGATATTGTAGAGCTGGAAGATGTTCCGAGAAGGGCAACCAAAATGATAAAGGAGATGGAACAACTGTGAGAACAGAATGCTGGACTAGATGGGCCGTTGGCCTGATTCAGCCGGTTCTTCTTGCGTTCTTATGTGCTTACTACTAAAAACCAATAATAAAAACTTAAATACCACTCTATTCTGCCTTGGTCAGACCTCACCTGGAATACTGTGTCCAGTTCTCGGCACCACAGTTTAAGAAGGATGTTGACAAGCTGGAACATGTGCAGAGGAGGGCAACCAAGATGATCAAGGGTCTGGAAGCCAAGTCTTATGAGGAACGGTTGAAGGAGCTGGGTATGTTTAGCCTGGAAAAGAGGAGACTGAGAGGAGATAGGATAGTCATCTTCAGATATCTCAAGGGATAGCACATGGAAGAGAACAAGCTTGTTTTCTCCTGCTCTGGAGAACCAAATGCCTTCAAGTTACAAGAAAGGAGATTCCGACTAAATATCAGGAAGAACTTTCTGACATGATTTGGACCAGTTTCTATGCCCACCAAACAGGGGAATGTCTTCTCTTGCTCTGGACGCAGAGGACAGGGAAAGTATGACTTGTGATTTGCAGCAAAGAATATTAATTGAAATGGCAGACGTGATCATTTCCATGTGATTTTTAATGTTTTATGAAGGTTTTATGCTGGTGGATTTAACTGCTGTCTGCAATGCATTATAGCGCTTTTTAAAATACTTTTAATGTAATTTTTCTATTGCGAGCTGCCCTGGGCTCCCTTTGGGGAGGAAGGCAAGTTATAGATTTGAAATAAATAAAGCACTCAGAAATGTAGGTGTGATTTTCACTCCAGAGACCAAGAGGGGATGAAGTCCAAAAAACCATTCTTGGTGAAAGAAAAAAGAACAGCTCACACAACTGAGTCTTTCATTTTGGGATGTTGGTACCAACCGTGGGTTTGTAAGATGAGTAGTAGCAGGTATTAATGCCAATTGGCAAATGAGTGTCAGCCATTTCCATGAAATGGAAACGTCAGATTGTATAAAGGTGTCATACAATGAGTAATGTCCTAAATATCCTATGCTCCAGTCTTGTTAAGAAAATGTCTTACTTTTCCTCCCTTAGAATTTTAAGTAGTTTTTATCAAAAAGTGATTTTTCAACAGTTCAGTGCTACAATTAGCGAGGGGTGCATGTGCACAATGATGGATATTTTTGACAAACATCACACGTATATTACTAAGCTGTATATTAAAGACTTTTAAATGAGACTTTATTTCCCAGTTCATTAAGCAGCAGAACATGTACAAGTATGTTTGCAGGATATCTTATTTATGTATCAATATTCCTCCACTTCTTGCTTACAAGATGTAATGAAGAGCACAACTTCAAAATCATTTAATTACTCTTTAGACAAAGCAAGAAGCCATAACCTAATGAAACAGTGTGTGTGTGTTCAGGTGCTTACCTGTGCTTCCAGGTCTGCTTACAAAATGTGAGCATTAGAAAATATCCAGTTCATTAAGTGCTAAAATGAGCTCCTGGGAGAAAAAGGGGGTATGTTAATGGAAGAAATAAAACAATAAATAAAACAAATAATAAACTGACAGGACCGCAAGCAAATATCCTCACACTGAGTTTTGTGAGCTTCATTTTCATGAACTGAGAATTCTGTGGATCAGAGATGCAAATGACTGGTTTTGTGCAGTGGAGGCAAAGCATTCATGAGTTATTGTTTGGCTTCTGTCATAGATTCATATTTTACAAAGAAGACTCTGTGAAATTCAGCTAGGAAGTGCTCCGGGGGCACTTCCACACTCAAAACAGGACTGCATAATCCCAAGTCTAACTTTGGGATGAAGTAGGAAGAAGCCAAAATTGAACCCTTGGCCAATCTGAGGAACAGGACACTTTGGACAGCATGAGAGCTGTCTTAACAGGTGGTCCTCTCCTATTGGAAAGTTCTCCCTTCCCTCCTTGTAGACTAGCAGATCATTGGATGGGAAGAGGGTGTGGGCTTTGAAACATGCGACTCACTGGCTACAGTCTGAAGAAGTAGAATCCTAGTTGGGTTGAGCCATGTGATTTTTCTGAACCTCTCTAACTACTGTACACATTATTTTTTTTAAAAAAAAATCTGTTGATTTTCATTTTTCATTTTAGTGTATAGCTAAGCATAGGGCCACCAAGAAGACAGAAACAGGCAGGGGGAGATTTAATCATTATCTCACCTCCTATGATTAGTGTTGGCAGAAAGATAAGCTACACACTACACATTTAATATAATGTGTAGTTAGATGCTTGGAATCCGAGACCAACTTGATGGCTTCTGATTCTTTTTCCTAGTACACAGTTGAGTTTAAGATAGTATTCAAACTGAAGATTCTTTTGTCCTAATTGTAAATGTAAACTTGTTTGACTGGTTGTGGGCTGGTCCCACAAAATTTTGGTAAATATTTGATCTGTCGATCAACAGGACAGCGTGTGGCTCTAATAACCGAATTGCACAAGAACATTTCTTGCCAATATGCCAAGTCCTTGCAGGAGTAAAGCACTTGAGCTAACATCAATCACTGGCTTTCTTTTCATTAGCAATTGTTTTCCTTTTTTTGGCGTGATCAAACTTCAGAACCAGCCATGCGGCAATAACCTCCCCCCCTCCCAATTCCCGTGGTACTGAGGTGAAAGGAAACACAAGGGAAACATAACAGAGGTATTGAGTAGCACAGCATGCCGAATTTTGCTAAGCATCCATTGCCAGCAGCACATCGATCATCAGCAATGGCGGTGATGACATTTCATCAGAGAGGTGATTTTGGACATCATCAGGGAAACAAAACTGGAGAAAATGTAATCCGAGCAGCGGCATTAGCACAAGAGAATATTCAGAAGCACAAGAGCAAACGAGGAGAATAAGTTGGCAGAGGAACATAGATAATTCATGCGGCACCCATTGGCATACCACGTCCCAGAATGATGTCAATCAGTGTTCTTGGAAGCTGCTCAAAAGTCAGTTGGCCAATGGGCAGAAAAGACACAGTGGTATATTAACGACAAAAAGGAACTGAACAAACAGGGCCCATTAAACAGCATAGAACAGCTCCAGCTTTAGTTAGGATTTATTTTATGTCTGATTCTGATCCTCTTTTCACAACAAAAGTCCTGTTGTCTTCATTTTGTGCAGCTATTTCATTCCATTCTTCCTCAAAGCAGCTTGCAATTATCCTATTTTATCTTCCTAGCAAATCTTTAAATAATAATAATAATAATAAAAGATTTTCTTGGGTTATAGAAGTATGTGCATTGTCTCTTTTTCAGGTCGTAGTGTCTATTCTAAGGTTACCAGACGTCCCTGTTTCCCGGGGACATCCCCGGATTTACAAATCAGTCCCCATACAAAAACCATTGAAGTTGAAAAGTGTACCCAGATTCACTGAAAAAAAATCTGGCAACCTTAGTCTATTCTACAAATCAGTTACTTTCCATGTGAGACATTGATGTTGTATACAGTTGGGAGAGGTGGGAGGTGTGGTAAACTCACAAGCTTTTACTTATTGTATGTGTGAGGTTGATGCGGGGTTTGTTTGTTTGTTTTTTGTCAGCATCACTTGGGTAGATTCTCTTTCTATTCGCTGATTATATTTCCTTGGTAGTGAGAGATATTGGTGGCTGGCCCCGGGGCATGGCTGGTTGTCTTTAGTTGGCTGTCGAGAGATTTGTTTGCGTGCGTGAGAGGACTGTTAGGTCAAGTTAGCCACATTGATTCATATGCCGTCGGTGGGTTCTTGTTGTTGTCTTGTTGGGCTGTGTATGTAATAAAGGGGAGCCATACTGGGGTGAAGGTGTCCTCTTTTATTTGTCCCCGAGTCAGTTTCAGTCTGTTGGCTAGTTTTTCTAATAAGTCTGTTTCCCATATTATTTGATACCATTGGTCTATGCTTACTCCTGACACGTCTCTCCAGTGTCTGGCTGTGATGCTTCTGATTGCTGATAGTAGGTGGGTTATAAGCTCTTTATAATGTGAGGGGGCATTATTATCTTGGGAAATGTTCAATAGGGCCAGTTCTGTGGTGACTTCTAATACCTGCTTAGTTATTTTGCATATTTCTTGTAGGACTTCTGTCCAAAAGAGTAGGATTTTGGGGCATTCCCACCACATGTGGAGTTTACAGCAAATCTCTGAGATCGGTATACAGATATATACTGTATTTATTTGTTTGTTTGTTGCATTTATATCCCATCTTTTTCTCCGAGAAGCTCAAGGTAGCATACATGGTTCTCCCCCTCTCCCTTTAATCCCCACAACAACCCTGTGAGGTAGGTTTATGCTGTGACTGCCCCAAAGTCACACAGTGAGCTTCACAGCTGAGTGGGAATTTGAACCCTGGACTTCCAGGTACTAGCCTAACATGGTAATTCTAATTACAGGTGGGTAGCCATGTTGGTTTGTTGTAGTTGAAACAAAATTAAAAAAAATTCCTTCCAGTAGCACCTTAGAGACCAACTAAGTTTGTTATTGGTATGAGCTTTAAAGCTTTAAAGCTCATACCAATAACAAACTTAGTTGGTCTCTAAGGTGCTACACAATAGTAGTGTTGCCATCTGGATTGGAAACGGAGGTAAGTACTAAACTTAGTACAGTGGAACCTCGGTTGTCGAACGTAATCCGTTGCAGAAGAACCATTCAACTTCCAAAACGTTCAACAACCAAGGTGCAAAGGGCTGCCGGCAATTTCAGTTGTGGAAATTGTGGAAATTCCAAGGTGGGTTCGAAAATGGAAGCAATTACTTCTGGGTTTTCAGCATTCGGGTTCTGAAACGTTCAGCTTCCGAGACGCTCAAAAAACAATGTTCCACTGTACTGGGTCAGTAAATCTTTTGGCATTCCAATAAAGCCAATCAGAGAATGCAACTAGCCTGTTCCTACTAAAGTAGCAGCAGCAGGAGGAGGAGGACATATCCTCTATACTTACTACAGATCACATGGTGAAGCCATGTTCTCAGGAGGAACACCAAGACCTTTGGGATATGCCAGAGCATCTGCATAGCCCAGCTCCTCCTCCTGGACATAATCCAGTTTGTGTGACACATCACACAAGTAAGATGTATCAGTAATTCATCCTGAACGAGCCAGCAGTAAATCACACCCAGGAAATTAGAGTTATCTCTTCATTAACAAAAAAAACAGGATCTGCACAAGAGTGTCAGGCCTAATGAGCACAGCAACTCATCTTCGGAAGGTCTTGGCCCCATGAAGCAGTTGCTGAAGGCATCTGAAGGCAACTGTATAGGGAGGTTTTTTAATGTTTCATGTTTTGTTATGTTTGTATATATGTTGGAAGACGCCCATAGTGGTTGAGGCAACCCAGTCAGATGGACAGGGTATAAGTTGTCAGGAGTTCAGCCTACACTCAAGTAGGACTCTGGCAGAGACACATGCCCAACTGGCATGTTCCCTCCCTCCTGGTCAATCGTTCAGGAGCTTCAAAAGCTTTCTTCAGCCTGAACATCACAGCGACCAATGCCAACCGACACCGGCACACTTAGGGATCCACAGAGTTTGCGCAACTTGCATGACAGACCTCAACAACTCGGCATTTTGGCTAATCTACTTTATTTACATATAAACACACACGGAGCACTGCAACATGGCTGTCTCTCTCTCTAGCATCGGACAGCAAAGGGAAAAAGAACTAAGGACAACAGTCCCACTTCACGGAACACAGTAACACAAACATCCTGTTTCCGTCACTTCCCACTCTGTGGAGTCAAAACATATACCGTCATGTGAAATACAAAAATCCCATGGCTGCAGTCATGGATCAGGAATTCTAACATAAATATGATGGTGATGATGATGATGCAATAGGACATTCCTATTTTCATTGGAGAAATGTTGGAGGGTATGTTAACTTACTGATTGCCCATATGCTTGCCCTCCCAGATGTGCATAACTAGGGACATCAGAATAGGTTCTAAAAAAGGGGAAAGGGGAGTCCTCCAGGGAAATAATACTTAGATAAATTAAGATTCCTCTTTTTTCACTTCTTTGGCTTTATCAGCTTTAAAACAAGATTACTATTCAAAATGGAATTCTTTTTTAAAAAATTAGTTGAAACTAAAGTAAATTGCCTTTTTTCATTTGACAATGCGAGATGGTACATTTTATAGCACCTAAATATTCCTAAGTCAATTCTTTAGAGCCTCAGAGATTGATTTTGAGTAATGTTCACTTTCCCCCACCCAATTCAATTCTCTCCGTGTCCGCCCCCCAACACCCCTCTTCAGGACCACAAGCTCATTGTCAGGCTAACAAAGGCTGTGAAAAAAGCTCAAGTGAGAAAAAAAGGAGTATCATTTTGCCTCTTTTTGAATTTTGTATGAACCTGTTCCATGTGACAAATTACCACTGAATGGTGTTGTGTAATTTGTATTCCATTGGTGTTTACTAGGAAACCTATTAAATATACAGGTTCAAAGTCACCATGACCATAATTCTGTGAAACAGAAGAAACTATAAGTATGATCCACATCCTACAGGAGTGACTGGCAAAAATAAATTTTAAAAAATTATTGACTTTACTGACTCCAACTTTCATTTTAATTTGCAATTCTGATAGGAATTTTTTCTCCATTGGGTCTTCTTGAGATTAAGAGAATGCACAAGATCATATATATAAGGATTCTGTCCTTGGTAAAAAAAAAATTGTATTGAGTTTTTTAACAACAGCTGCAGGGTTTAAGGGCTGGAGAATGGAATTTACATCAGCTTGAAAATTAAATTGAGTCATATTTACTGCCTTATACATTTTCTGATAGGAATTAATCAGAAAACACCATAATAAAACATTTAAATGTCTAGTCAAATGATAATCTCCCCCTCCCCCCAAGTACAGTTGCATTATTTTTCCTCCAAGCTAGAATGTCAGAGACTGTTCTCTTTAACAAAGTATTTACTCCCTGATCAATTACCTACAGTGCTGATTCACAGATAGCAGTGAATTAATGGCTGGCTTATAAAGGCTCCTCTGGAGGCAAACTGATTATGCCTGTTCACCAACTTTTCCCCCTGCCATCTTTATACAGATTTACCATCTGAAAAATAACATGGACAAGTGTCAGTTTAGATCACTACGCTTTCAGCACTCTTCGGCCTTAACTTGTTATTTCGGTCAAACTGTATACATATCTAATATGCGTTATGTCGGTCAAATTATGTCAGTCAAACTGCACGCACAAATAACAGAAAAGAATCATTATATAGCCAGGGCTCCTATTCAGCCAGAATAAAAGATGGGCACCATTGCCAGTTTAGAGAACAAAGGAGGCATTTATGGTGAGTTGCAGCAACTCTTTTTCTAGAAAAATAGCACTGTATGCAGCTATCCTGTTGTGCTCTAGAACTTCACCATTGTGTTCTGGATCACTGACTTTTAACAACTGGATAGCAGATAAGCCCTCCTTATGCATTACAATAGCCTACAACATGTGAGGAGGCAGTAGAGATGAGTGAGATGGTCCCCATCACCACTTCTGGTTGCCTTCAAGTTTATGAAGGGAGCCTTTTATATCCATTGAGACTTCCACACAGTCTAGAAATCTAATTTCCCAGGTTCTGAAACACAGGGAGTCTCCACAGAGACAAAAACTCCCTGGTACAGACTGTTGCCTTCCATGAATGATAGAACTGTAGACTTGGAAGGGACCACAGGGGTCATCTAGTCCAAGCAATGAGTTGGTAAATAATGGGAATGGTGATGGAGAGAGGATAGAGCTAGCACCTTCATTCCTGGCTCCTCTCATGTTTAGCATTAGGCTCATGTAATACCTGTAGAGGTTATCATTGTGCCTTGTTGGGGGTTATGCTGACCCCACTGCAACTGAGCACTAACCCAAAGACTAGTTGATATTAATGTTCATGATTAACCAAGCAAGGTACAATGAAGTCAAACATAGGACAGAAGACACTGGATGTCCCTGCAAGCAGATTGTGAAGGTGGAACAATTATTCTTCAACCACAAAGTAGTCTGTCTGGTCAAACTTGGCCCTCCAGCTGTTTGGGGACTACAACTGCCATCATCCCTAGCTAACAGGACCAGTGGTCAGGGATGATGGGAATTGTAGTCCCAAAACAGCTGGAGGGCCAACTTTGGCCATGCCTGCATTAGATAGATATTTTGGCAACTTTAGGAGGGAAACTAAAATGTTGCTTTTTATACAAGAAACTAAGAATTCTGCCTACCCTTCCTTATGCTTCTTGCTAAGCCTAAGTCACAATAAAGCCTTTTCAGTGCTTGTTTCTAGAGCTGCACCAACAACGTAACAGCACAAATAAATAATGACCAAATGGCAAACAAAAATAACAACCCCCCTCCCATACTGGAAGCTGTCTGAGCAGCAAATATGGACAGCAGGTCTACATATTGAGAAAACATGTCTCTCACGAGGCTAGATCCTTAAGCATCTCCAGGAAGGTCTGTTAAGTATAATTGTTTAACTGACACTGAAATGGGGACTGCCTAGATGTGTATTACTGAAGGGTTTAAAGTGAGGAAAATTCACTGAAATTTAGTAAGTGGTCTCTGAATTCCATGATGGGTTGATAAGTAACTTGTTGTTTTCTGCTAGCTAACACATGAGTGTTTAACCTTAGATCGGGTGGCAAAGGTATTTGGTTGCAAGTCTGCATTTTAAAAGGGTTTTTGTTCTCAGGCTCTGTGAGAGTAAGAGAGACAGCTGTGTTTGTCAGCTCTGATTATAAGTTTCTTTCATTTCTAAGCAGATGAACCTGTGCTGGACTTGCACAAGATTTTGCATGGAATTATTTGGGTGTGTCTTTGATGTTTTTGTTCTGTTATGAGGAAAGTTCTGCACGTAAAGCTTTGAATAATATCTAAGGGGTCTGGACAATGCTTCGTTCCAAAAGGAGTCCCTTTTTTATGCATGCAGTCACTTCAAACTGCACAATATTAATATCTGCAATGATGGCTGGCAAAGACTGATACCCTGGATAGCCACTGCCAGTCAGTTCAAACAGTACACAACCAGATGGACACCAGCGGTCTGATTTGGTATGACTGTTTTTTATATTCATTCCAGCAAAGCTTTATGACATTGTAAATAGTTTCTGGCAGTAATATCCCCATTCTTCCCAAAGAATCTTCTTCCAAACAAAGGAGCCATTAAACATTTCCAGTCAACAATGACTCTCTTGGAGAAAACATTAATTAATTTGTCATGCTCTCTTTTATTAATAAAGAAGGAATACCTCACCAGACATTGCTTAGTGGCTTTTAATGGGCAGTTTGCATTTTCATTGCAGCCAAAACCTCAAACTGAGCCAGTACAAGCTCGGCCATGAGCCCTTAGACCATCCCAGTTAATGTAGACAAAGCTTCTGTCTTTACGGCATATAGCCAGAGTGCATGACTTCCTTTGTGGGCATCGTCTGTCCAGTGATATGGGGATCAAATGTAATCAATTCACGGTGCCTGTAGCTGTTGTGAGAACGAATGTTGCCCTGCGTCAAAGCACAACTTCAAATATGCATATTGTTGCAATGAAATCAGGGCAGCAAGTAGCAAAACATCCTAGTACAGTGGTACCTCGGGTTACGTACACTTCAGGTTACACACTCCGCTAACCCAGAAATAGTGCTTCAGGTTAAGAACATTGCTTCGTGATAAGAACAGAAATCGTGCTCCTGCAGCGCGGCAGCAGCAGGAGGCCCCATTAGCTAAAGTGGTGCTTCAGGTTAAGAACAGTTTCAGGTTAAGTACGGACCTCCGGAACGAATTAAGTACTTAACCTGAGGTACCACTGTACAGGATTCAAAGAGGGAGCTCTATGTGAGAAAAGGAGGGGGAGAAAGATCATGTGAGATATGACTGAAATATTTATATTTGTTGTTGTTTGCTTAATCACTTGTTCTGTATACAGTGGTACCTCGGGATGCGAACGGGATCCGTTCCAGAGCCCCATTCGCATCCGGAACAGAACATAAGATGCCTCTGCGCGGGTCGCATTTTGCCGCTTCCGCGCATGCGCATGATGTCATTTTGACTGTCTGCGCATGCGCAAGCGGCGAAACCTGGAAGTAACACACTCCGTTACTTTCGGGTCGCCGCAGAGCGCAACCCGAAAATACTTATCCTGAAGCATATTTATCCCGAGGTATGACTGTATGTGCACCATGTTAATGCTCACCCTCTTTACCTCAGATATTTAAGTTCTACAGTAACTTAAGACGTTAAATTTTGTCCCCATACACGTTTCCATTTTGATGATCCCCAGTTTACATTTTGCATGGCTGTGCAGTAATTTTAAAGACCGGTTTCATCTGTCTCTACCACTTTATTGTCCCTTTGCTCTGACTCTTTCTCTCTCCGTCTCACTATCCTTGTCCTCTTATTGTTTTATTTTTCTCTCACTGTTATTCCTTGGGGTTTTGAAAACCTTGTTGCTACTCGGTTTTTCTTTTTTTAACTCACTGTTCCTAAAGATATACAAATGTATGTGCTGTTATCAAGTAGAGACTCAACTGTACAGTCCCAAGGCTGGCAGTTTGCACAGGAAACCCAGAGGCAGTTTAAAGGCCCTAGCAGACCATCTCCAACAGAGTTAAAGGCCCCATTCACCTTTATTTCATGCCCGGAAAAACTGGGACATCCTGTCCTCCCCACCCCTACAAGAGCACGAGGACCATTTTGGATGCTCTGATTTTGTCCCCCCCCCCCCAAAAAATGTGCTTTTTCTTGTGCAGATCACATGACTTGTGCAGGAATTGGGTCCCAGTTTTTTGTCACAACGTGCTGCATCAGTCCAGTATACCTGAAGGAACATCTCCACCCCCACCGTTCAGCCCAGACACTGAGATCCAGCTCCGAGGGCCTTCTGGCAGTTCCCTCACTGCAAGAAGTGAGGTTACAGGGAACCAGGCAGAGGGCCTTCTCGGTAGTGGCGCCCACCCTGTGAAACGCCCTCCCATCAGATGTCCAGGAAATAAACAACTATCTGACTTTTAGAAGACATCTGAAGGCAGCCCTGTTTAGAGAAGTTTTAAATGTTTGATGTTTTATCTTGTTTTTAATGTCCTGTTGGAAGCCGCCCGGAGTGGCTGGGGAGACCAGGCAAGATGGGTGGGGTATAAATATATTATTATTATCATCATCATCATCATCATCATCATCATCATTATTAGTGAGAGTCACGGTGGATGGGTGGAGCCCTGGGTGAGAGCCAGGAGTCTGAGAGAGGAGATGCGGCAGAGCGGATTATTTTTGTGAAATTTGTTGTTGCTGAAGTTGTCTGTTGTTGCTTTAGTTTTCTGTATCATATATTGATCTCTTTCTTGGTATATTAGTATAGACGTGGTCTAAATGCTTCTATAATTGTAGCATGTAGGTTCTGAAGATTCTCAGGCTGGTTCAGACTAGGTAGATTCCCTATAGAAGGTATTTATAGACACAGAATTCCATAATGTAAAGAGAAGTGTGGATTAGCATTATCAGCAGTAATAGCGTTTCATTTATTAATCACTCCCTATGAAGCATCTCAAAGCAATTTCACAGTACAATAAAACATAGATAAAAGAAGTATATATAAAAAGTAGTTTAAACCATTGCAGTGGTACCTCGGTTTAAGAACAGCCCTGTTTACGAACTATTCGGTATACGAACTCCAAAAACCGGAAGTAGTGTTCCGGTTAGCGAACTTTACCTCAGTCTATGAACAGAAGCCAAACGGTGGAAGGGCACTGGCGGTGGGAGGCCTCATTAGAGAAAGCGCGCCTCGGTTTAAGAAAGGCTTTGGCTTAAGAACGGACTTCCGGAAAAGGTACCACTGAACATAAAAAGGTAAAGGACTCCTGACAGTTAAGTCCAGTCGTGAACAACTCTGGGGTTGCAGTGCTCATCTTGCTTTACTGGCCGAGGGAGCTGGCATTTGTCCGCAGACAGTTTTTCCAGGTCATGTGGCCAGCATGACTAAGCCGCTTCTGGCAAAACCAGAAACACCGTATACCTTCCCACCAGGGTGGTACCTATTTATCTACTTGCACTTTGACGTGCTTTCGAACTGCTAGGTTGGCAGGAGACCACTGTACATACAGTGGTACCTCGGGTTACATACACTTCAGGTTACAGACTCTGCTAACCCAGAAATAGTACCTTGGGTTAAGAACTTTGCTTCAGGATGAGAACAGAAATTGTACTCCGGTGGCACGGCAGCAGCAGGAGGCCTATTAGCTAAAGTGGTGCTTCAGGTTAAGAACAGTTTCAGGTTAAGAACGGACCTCCGGAACGAATTAAGTACTTAACCTGAGGTACCACTGTATATAAAAACAAATCTAATGCACATACCCATAGGAGCCAACTCCTAGGAGCCAAGGGGTCTTTGCCCCCCATAAAGTATTTGAGGGGACTACCCCTCCAAAAAAGTTGATGGGCATTGCCATTCAAATGGTGTGCGTGCATTGCATCATGGGATTGATATGCAGGGCCGGGCTTGCCTGCCCCCGCTGCAATATTTTATTCAAGTTGGCACCCCTGCACAATCCCCAAATCTCCTATTGATAGCTCTCAATGGCTTCTTGTAGATGTTCAACAGCATTTTGGGACAAGATGGTATCCTAAGGTTCTGCACAAAACAACTGCCAGGGGCCAGAGAGTGCTGTTCTCTGAAACTGACCGTCAAGATGGGATTTGAAGACAGCGTTCCCAGTGCCCATCTCACGCAGCTGGTGCCGGAGGATACAATAGTTTCTGACCTCCAGTAAAGGTTATCCATCAGGGTGACCAAGGCTGATTCAGTCCCATAAAGGTAAAGATACCCCTGACTGTTAGGTCCAGTCGCAGATGACTCAGGGGTTGCGCACTCATCTCGCTCTATAGGCCAAGGGAGCCGACGTTTGTCCACAGACAGCTTCTGGGTCATGTGGCCAGCATGACTAAGCCGCGTCTGGCAAACCAGAGCAGCGCACGGAAACACTGTTTACCTTCCCGCCGGAGCGATACCTATTTATCTACTTGTACTTTGACGTGCTTTCGAACTGCTAGGTGGGCAGGAGCTGGGACCGAACAATGGGAGCTCACCCCGTCATGGGGATTCGAACCGCCAACCTTCTGATCGGCAAGTCCTAGGCTCTGTGGCTTAGACCACAGCACCACCTGCATCTAAATCTGGCTTGCAATGGGTCAAGGTAATTAGTTCCTCCCAAAGGATTGGGAACTGCAGCACAGCCCTCTTGATCAGCTTTCCTAAAACGTGGTAGTTGTCATAAACCAGTGGATCTAGAGTTGGTTTTTTCAGGAGTGGCTGAACCACTGTTTTTATAAGAAAATGAAAAATGACATTGTGTTCTTTCACAAGAAAGTAGAATTTCCTCTCACATTTGGTCCATGTTTTTCTTGCTGATTCATTTTAACTCAATTACATTCTCTACCACATCTTTTTCTAATCAGATGAGGGCATCTAAAAGTACCAGTATAAAGTCTTGCTCTGAAATATATTATTTGTTGGGCTTATCCTCTGGGGAACAAAATTTCACCCAGGGCAGTGGAACTGCTTCATAGTAAGACATCAAACAATTGAAAGCCAATTCCCCCCCCCCCCATATGAGAAGGTCCAGTTTTATCCTAGTCTTATCTTATCCAAGACAAATTTCATTCCTAATTTCTCTCGGCCCTTTGTCTCTCCGTTGTCTGCTAATGAAAGTAACACCATGAACAGGAGCACAAATTTAGGGAGCACTGTCATTTTAATGTCAGTTAGCCTTGACAATTTAATGTGAGCTCTTAGGGAATGAAACCACTGTGGAATCTTCCAATGTTAATAAATCAGTCATCATCACACAAACCTACAGCTGAGGATGTGCGAACCCTATTATGGCAGGAGCACATCCCATGGCACTTACTGTGCTAAATCCATGGTGAAGTGCAAATATGAATGTACCCTTAATTTAACAGTTTTCCCAAAGGGAAAGAGATTACCAAAGCCAGTACTAGATAAAAAACGTTTCTACTTTCATCAAACACTTTTTGCTACTGCTAAAGGGGATGAAAAAAATATCACCGAGATGGGAGATCTCTCTGCACTTATATAGCCTTGAAAATTTCCTAAAAGATGCCATTTAGCTTGAAACAAAAGACAGCCAGACTCCACTACACATTAAGCCAGACCCTTCTTTTTTCCTGAATTTTCATTCTCTCATGCTTTTTTGTTTTTATGAAGCAGAACAAAAACAACAATATGGTTGTGATGATTTTTCACAGAATGATGGAAGCACACAACTGTATGGTTGGAAATTAACTGAAGGCCTTTTGGCTAGTTAAAGGAAGGGTCCTTTCTGCTCTCCTAAAATGGTGTTTCATTGCACCCTAATTATGAAATGCATGCCTTACTCTTTAATACAAACCATCTAATATCCAATCTCAGATTAATACTGAGTTCTGATTCCTTAAAAGAAGCAGGAAGAATGAGAACAGGAGTTTCAGGAGAAATAATCTCTTAGCTCTATTTGGGCATTAAATTGATTGAGGGGAAATGTCCATGCTTGCTGACAAAGGAGTGAGATCAGTGAGTGGAGATCCACTCTCTAACTCATGTGATTCTTGTGAAAACCAAGCATCCCTTCCCAACAGTTGCCCAACAAACTACTGGCACTGCCAAAGGAGACCATATGAACCATCTGTTTGTCAGGAGGGCATATGCAGATCTTTTTTATGCACCACTGTAAGACCAGCAGACAGTGGCATAGCATGCGGGGCACAGGGGTGGTTGCCCGGGGCGCAAAATTTCAACACACAGTGCTGCTTTAATACAGCAGTGAGCTTCCCTCGCTGGGCTCCGTTGAAAACTCCTTCCCCATGCAAACCGGGAAGTGACCTCTCCAGACAATGGAATGGCTCTTACCTCTATGGCTGTGCTCTACTGAGTGACACAGAGGCCGTTAGGCAGTTGAATGAGCCTGTGTACTCTGTCCATGTCCCTCCATCTCAACCTTCTCCCTCTGCGCAGCCCTGGGCACGGGCAACCCACGCTGCGCCACTGCCAGTAGATACTGATATGAACACATTTAATGTAAGTAGCACTGCTTCTGCAGACCCCCCCAATCTGTATTGACATCAGGGTACTTGGGGAGAGCAGATTTAATCCCCCTTTCACCCACCACAATCTGAGCAAAAATGGCCACCTCCACTTCAGTGGCGGACCTAGCACTCTCAAATTTTCAGCAGTGCCCTGTGTGATGCCAAAATTCAGCACACACACCCCCTGCATTCCATTCTACATCATAGTTGTGATGCCCCTGCAGCCCCCCCCCACACACACACCGAGGCTTCACACCCAGTGCAACCCAGCCAGTCATGCTCCCCTAAATCCACTTCTGTCCATCTCCTCTCCATGGCATCTATTTGTTTATGGAGAAAAGCTCTCAGGTAACTTCCCTCTGGAAGCAAATTGCAGCTGCAGGGAATGAGATTTTACTTATTCATTCATTCGTTCATTCATTCGTTTTCGGATTAAAATCAGGTGGAGGCACCTTGTATGAGCCTTTCTCTGGACTCAAACTTTTTTTTTGAACATACAAATAGTACATTTTTAAACCCAGGATAACTTTAAACCACAGAATGTACTTTTAACTAATCTTGATCAGCAAAGTGTAATGACTGTTTGCAGAAACTGATACCGTGAGCTTTATGTTTTCTCACGGAATATTTTGAATTTCAGCACAATCACTTTTCAAGCTAATCTCTCTTATCTGAGGAATGCCTTTAAGAATGACTCTGCTATGAAGTATAATTTATTGCAAATAAAGGGTGAATTGCAAGCATTTTCTCCAAGAAAGCCCATTAAATAATCCCGTGTACAAATTTGACAGTCGTTTTTGTAAGATATGACAGACCCTTAGAGGGGTTTAAGGGAACAAGATCAGACTCAAGCTTTCAAAAATTCATCACTGAATATTTGTTAACCTTGCTGTCTGTGGTAGCTGTAGAACCAAGATAATAACCTTCAGATAGAGATAAATTGCTATCTTTCAAAAGATTATCCTCCATCTTAATCGAGTTTGCTCCTACAGCTGAACAGTCACTGACCTTGTTACTTACATAACAAACGGAGCTACTATTTTATGTTTATACTGGTATATTTTGCCTACTGACATCCATTTCAGAGTTGTAGTTAAAACTTTTATCAGATTAAATCAACCAAATTAGCTGGCTTGAAGACTTCTCCAAAACAGAAAGTATCACAACATCCTAGATAACACTTTCGCTGAATATTTAAAATGAAAAAGGGAGCATCCTTTGGGAACCCAAAGGCTTATTGCACATTTTTTAATAACTATAATATCACTAGACTAAACAAAGAAAAAAAATCCAACACTTATTTAAAATGCATAATGACCATTTTAAAGATGAACAAGCCTCTTTGCTAGCATAAACAAACAGTAGCTTTATGGATTTGATTTATGCCAGTTGAAGATCCTTTTCTGCAGAGGGGAAAAGCAACAGTAAACATTTTTGGCAAAACATCATATTAAACGGTGGTCAGGTGTGCATAAATTCAGCAGTGAGTTTCTCATGAAATGCACTCAGTGGCAATTGGCACATACATACAGCCTTATTCCCAGGGAATGAAAGATGAAACATTTAATATCCTACTTTAGGAAAAGTTGGATTTGTACACCACTGAATGGCTAGACATTGATCCAGTCCTAAAGCATCTTTAGGACAATATGCTGTATTGTTTTTAACACTCAATTGGCCTGATCCAGCAGGCTCATCTATATTCTTATGTGGCCCTCAGAAAGTAGCCAAGAAGGAAACTAGGGTCAACTGATCCATAGCTCCCCATATGACATAACTTTATGGGCCAGTTTTCAAGGCTAGCCACAGTCCTCCAGTGTTGACTAGTCATCAAATTAGGACCTTCAAATATAGAGTGAATGCACTGTTCCTACATCTTTATATGAGCTATGAGATTTATATAAACATAAGACAAATTCATGGGGCATAAGGCTCTCAGTGGCTGCTAGCCATGGTGACTATGGTCTAAACGGCCTTGACCCAGTATACCTGAAGGAGCGTCTCCACCCCCATCGTTCAGCCCTGACACTGATGTCCAGCTCCGAGGGCCTTCTGGCGGTTCCCTCACTGCGAGAAGCAAAGCTACAGGGAACCAGGCAGAGGGCCTTCTCAGTAGTGGCGCCTGCCCTGTGAAACGCCCTCCCGTCAGATGCCAAGGAAATAAACTACTATCTGATTTTTAGAAGGCATCTGAAGGCAACCCTGTTTAAGGAAACCCAGCCAGATGGGTGGGGTATAAATAATAAATTGTTGTTGTTGTTCCAGTTTCAGAGAGTATATAGAGGGCAGTATGTTGATGTCCTTTTGTGTGCGTGTGTTGTTTTGGTTGATTCCTTCTCTCAAACACATCCTCTGCATCATCATTGTTCCTTCAGGGTTCCATAAAAGCATCAGATGAAGGAACTCATCAGAGACTTGGTGCCTTATCCGGAGAGCTTTTAGGATGTCCTGCCTGCCACAGAAGCATGAGGGAAGAGCAAGAAAAGCTTCCTTCCTGCTTTCTCTCTCTCACCTACCCTCAGGTTTTCACATTGCTTATTTAAAATTGTCTTTAAAATCAGCACAGTCTTTGCCAAACTGGTGCCCTTCAGATCCTTTGGCCTTCAACTCCTGTCGGTCCCACGTTGGTGAAGGCCGACATAGTCTCAATATATTATCATGAAACTACATTCACCACTGGATAAAGAAGAAAATACGTTCTCGTTCGTAGACAGATATAGACAGATATTTGAAAAGGAAGCTACGTTTACCAGATTACTGTGGAATAATTTAGGAAGGGTCAAGGAAGGGGTGAAAAACACTGACCTGCCCCCTATCCTCTTTGCCTTGTCTTAGACTCTAAGCCTTAGAGGTCTGGCGTATTAACTGATGGTGCACAGAGTTCATCCTTCACAGAAGCGATCGGAGTGGGAATTAAGATGGCATTAATTATTGCATGATGGACATTCTTCTCCCATTGCTGTGCGTTCTGTGTCGACCGTGAGTGTACGTGGAGATGGAAAGTAGGCACTGTCTGGTCTGGCTGTGCAGAGAATGTTTAGCAGGCTTGGGTGAAACCTCCCAAGATATATGACACGACGTTATTCAGGCTAAGCTGCACTCTCCCGCGCGCCCCCTCCCTTCCACCACTCCACTAACAAAATGACCTTTTCTGGGTTGAGTGTTTTTTGATGTCAAACAATGGCCCAGCATGGCAAGAGATCAAGCCTACATAATGGAATGGCCTTTTGCTCTCTCAGGCGGCCTTTGCTCCAATGGGCTGCGCTGTTTGAAGAGAGTTCAAAATTGGTTGTAACTTGAAAGGGAAGCCAGTGCCAATTTGAGGTAACTTATATGGTGCCGCAGCAAATCCATGCATTGTAGCCGTGAGGGCATTGTCGCAACTGACGCTTGGCTGTACAGGAAACTGTAGGCTTGGTTCGGATGGCAATAAAACAGCAAATTGAAAACGGCATCTACATAGATTGGTAGATTTTGTTCTCATAAAGATACTAGGTACGCTCACTGGAGTGTCATAGTCTTGTATTTCCCTATAACTGACAACCTAAATTTGGTAAGCAAAAAACCCTGGTTATTAGGGGGAGAGGAGTCCTTTTCTCAAAACAGTGGGCATTAAGAACCCCTCTAAATGTCCATTTCACCGTGCATTTTTGATGATTTGTGCTTTCAATACTGTTTGCACCCGGAACAGTTTTGGGATGGCCACACTGCTTCCTTTTCAATCAGTGCATATCCTGTAGCTTCTTGCTGTAACCATGTCACTTTTTTGAATAGAGTCATAGAATAATAGAGTTGGAAGGGACCCTGAGGGGCATACAGGAATCCTGCCCACAGCCATCCCTGGTTCTGGTCCATTTTGCCTTGCTCTTGTTGCTCTACAGCATCCTCAGGATAGCCATGATGTATCATTGAGGAAGAATCGCAGAACAAGCTAAAGCAAATAAATCCACCACTAATGCACTGTCAAAGACAGGAGTGGCTGGCGTGCTCTGGTCCATGGGGTCACGCAGAGTTGGACCCGACTAAGCAACAACAATGCACTGTCATCGTGTCAAGATTATGTTGCAGAATACACCCACAATACAGCACCAGTCTGGAAGGACCCAAAGGGTAAATTCAGACAGTTGAGGTGTTTCTTCATGACCCAGAAACCAAAACATTATAGTTGCATAGTCCAAAATGCTCTGATCACTGGAGGAGTTTGTTTTCTCCCTCAAAAACAACCATGAAGTATACACAGAGGAGAGTAGGGGGAGAGGGATAGAAAGATAATCCAGAACATTTAGAGGACACCTCGTTAGCATTTACGCATAATCTTCCTGTTACCTTCGCTTCCCTTTTTTCCAAGCTTGGCTTCAAGAGTGTCTAGTTTTTTAGATACAGGGCTTGGAAAGACACCTTCCCAGAGTCCCTGCCAATCACATGAGGCAATATTGGGTTAAATGGACATTCTTCATATACTTCATTTATCACTGGCCTCCCAAAATGTTTTAAAGCTTATCGGAAAAGGGTAACACCTACCTAACTATCAGTACTCAAACTTGCTAAAACGACATACCTCGGTCTTTCTCAATTCACCTCATACACATGAGAAAGTAGCTGGTGAGGAAATAGCATTAAGGCTCTACAGCACTGATTGAAATCTCCTTCTTTTATATTTATACCCTACTGTTTAACCCTGAGGATCCCTATAGAACATCATCATGGAACACCCACAGAGAACACTGTAAATGGAGACTACCACTCCATAGAATATCTCAGAACTCAAACCCTATGCAGAATTTTGTAACATTTAAGAGTTCTGTTCCTTAAGGCGATTCCGCACTGTGGAGCAAATGCGCCTTACACTGAATGATTGGGCCAGGAAACACAGGAATTTAAAGCCATGGCTATGTCATCCACTTGTGTGTGGCGTATGGAGTGTTAGGGCAGCGGTAGTACCTCTGGTGGGGAACACACTGTCCACCTTCGGTCCTCACCCTGCATTCAGCTCTCATCTGTTGCTTCTAGAAGCTGTTAGCATGCAACATGGGCCACACTCGGGGAGCAGCTCCAACTGGCCAGCTCAACCAAGTGAGGGTAGCCAGTGGGTCTCAAACCCTTGGTGAGTGAGGGCCTTCCCCTGCATACGAAGACAGGCTCTGGTAGATGGAGCAGACAAGACCAATAGTGGTTCCAACCATCATCAAGGCAGTTTCTGCAAGTGCTGTAGAGGGAAACGAGGAGCAGATGAGGCTCGTCAACCTGGGAAGGAAGCCTAACCAGGAGAAAGAAAACTGATCCTGACTCACCACTGCCTTGAGGGACATCTTCAGGGGAAGAAAAGGCTAAGGAGCAAACCCTACACAAATCCAGAGGGAATCTCTAAGATGGTTAGGTGGTGCCTTGTACATCTCCTCCTGACAACTCCTGGTGCCAAATGTGTTGTTCTGCTGTCCTTTGGACCCCATCAGTGAGGCCAAGAGGGGGGTCTTGTCAGCTGGGCAGCCCAGGACCTCCATACCCACAACCCAGGCTTATTATGCCCTGGGGAGGTCACTTTGGTGTTGCTAATGCAGTGGTTTGACTCCACCCCCATGGTGCCATTGTCACTTGAGACAGACAGATGCCAACAAAAACTCTTTAGAAATTCAATTTGAGAACTGGGATGCTTAAAAACCACAAAAAACACAATTACTTTGTCGCCTGTATCACTCACTGTCTGCTCCTTCCCCCTCTTTATAATATTTTTATTGAATTTTTTCAAATGGAACTTAATAAGCAATCATCAAACCTTAGGTTACAGAGTCAGCAGCTCATTGTCATGTTGCTATAATACAAGACTTCCTATCTGAACTTTTTCATAAGTGTTATGTATGTACCGTATGATACAATGGTCTATATCTGACACTTCTGAAATCAAGAGGAATTTTGTGGCCTTCAAAGGGAAGAAGGTCACAGGCTCTGCTTAAGCAATTCACATAATTGTGGTTGCACAAAAGCCCCGAATGTTGGCTTAAAAGGATGACTGCCGTGTTATGTTATTTGATTGTTTTGGTAGCTAAACCACCAAGGCATAAAAGTTCAAGCATAAAATGTAACCTGGATGTATGTGTTGCTGTGCTCACTTTGAAGAGGTGGTTAAACAGAGAAGGTGAGAGCATCATCAGAAGGGCTAAAGAACCCATGGGAAATATGGCGGCATATGCTAGGTGAGTCATTAGATGTTCATTGAAGGCTTCATGGAACAACCAATGAATTTAAAAGGGATGCAGCTAATTCTGTACAATCCCGGCCACTGCTGTATCTTCCCTCTGTCAGCCTTTAGATCAGTGGGAGCCAACGTGGTGCTGCTCCTCCAGATGTTGCTGGACTATAACTCCCATCGTTCCTGACCATTAGCCATACTGGTCAGGTATATCCACATGTGAATAATGGGCAAAGTCAGAAGTGAGTCACACACACACACACACACACACACACACACCTCCTCTATTCTGCATCCAGGTAAGCATTATCAGAGGTGTTAAAGGTAAAGGTACCCCTGACCATCATGGACGACACTGGGGTTGCGCGCTCATTTCGCTCTATAGGCCGAGGGAGCTGGCATTTGTCCGCAGACAGCTTCCAGATCATGTGGCCAGCATGACTAAGCCACTTCTGGTGAACCAGAGCAGTGCACGGAAACACCGTTTACCTTCCCGCCAGAGTGGTACTTATTTATCTACTTGCACTTTTACGTGCTTTCGAACTGCTAGGTGGGCAGGAGCTGGGACCGAGCAACAGGAGCTCACCCTGTTGTGGGGATTCGAACTGCTGACCTTCTGATCAGCAAGCCCTATCACAGTTCAAAGACATTCAAAGCACGTGTAAACACTGAAAGGAGGGTGCTAAGGAGGCCTGGTGAGGGAAGGCCTGGGATAGAGTCTCAGGCCAGAACATGTGGAGGAGCATGTGCTTTATGGACGATGTGTCCCCTGTTGTCAATGGAGACCCAATCCGCTTTCATCTGATACAGTCTGGTCAGGGTTACCCATACTGTTACTTTAAATGTGACTGGCAGGTTGATATGAAATGGAAACACCAGGCCATTGTGCCGGGTGCAATGGATTTTTTTAAAGTGCCTTTCTCAACAGATCCTCCTCTCCAGTCTTCTAAATCTGGCGCATAACTGTTTCCTATTCAGCTGCAGATATTTCCCCAGTGTTTTTACTCTTCAGCTCATTTATGATTTCATTGGTTGATGTGTTATTTTACTGGTTTTAAGCTGTTTTTGTTTTTCGAAGGGGGAAAAAACAAACCAGAACAATCTCAAATGCTACTCTGAAAGTAGCAGCAGTGATGGTGCATGGTCGGTGTATAACTTTCTAAATAAAAGTGGGGGAGAGTTGCTAGTGTAACTGTGGGTGTGATTGATGCTAATGGTTATGTTTGTTCTGGTAATGTTATGGACTGGCTGCCAGAGCACTAAGCTCTCTTGTACAGCTGGAAGTTCTTACGCAGAAAAAGCCATGTTGCATTTCATTAGACGAAAAGATTCGACTGACCACCTGGCAGCCTTATCGATATATCCAGTGATGTCACTGTGCTTGCACAGAGGAAATTTCCATTCCTCTCCTCTCCTCTTCTGCCCCACACCTCAACTCTGCTCCAGGAGGTTTGGGGGACCTACAGAGCAGATTGGGGGCAAGGAGAAGGTTGTTTGCAGACACAAAAGTCCTTCTGCAAGCACAACTGGATCAAACAGGTCCTGCTCATCACTCACTGGTTTTCCCGCAGTTAAACTGAGGTTAAGGAAGGATGAAGAAATATATTTGCTTTTTAATTCTTCCAGCGATAAACCATGTTTCAGAGCACGTAGTAAATAATACTCGCTGTTCTGCGGAATAGAGGCATTTGTACTCGCATCTTGTTTCACTGTAAACAGTGGAAGAAAACCACATTTCCTTTGTGCAGGCAATGAGGAGTGACTATTTCTGAAGTGGCTGCCTTCAAGTATGAAATGCCAAATGAGGGAGGTTTCGTTTACTTGAAAGAATGTCACCACCAAGCTTCCTAATCCTTTGTCAACACTGAGCTATTTTATTTTTTGCTTTTTTACGATTAGGCAGGCTAGAAGTGGGTTAGCTAAATTTATCTAACATCTCACTGAGCTCATACTGGACTGTGAGGACTTCTGAACATTCTGATGGACTGCTTTTGAATAAAGCCCAGTTTACAGGGCTAAAGCAGTGTGTAATCGATTAACCTGCCCAATAACAACAACAAAAAATAGTCATAGCCATACACACCATCTCATAGGGAACCAAGGCAGTTTTGGGGACCCCCAATGTTTTTTCAAGGGGCTGGGCCCCTCAATGTTCAGCATGCTTTTGGCTCCACCCCCTGGTTCTTTGTGATGTTGTGTGTGTGACGTCAGGACATTGCGTTGGGGCCCCTCAAAACTGGCGAAGATGGCGCCTCAGATCACAGCAAGGCTCTTGCTTTCTCCCTGCTGTTTTCCCAAGGAGGGAAGATCCTATTGGTGCCAATGTAAAATGGAACACACAGAGTTGTAGAAACTACAACTAATCCAGAATGCGGCAGCTAGACTGGTGACTGGGGGCGGCCGCCGAGACCATATAACACCGGTCTTGAAAGACCTACATTGGCTCCCAGTACGTTTCCGAGCACAATTCAAAGTGTTGGTGCTGACCTTTAAAGCCCTAAACGGCCTCGGTCCAGTATACCTGAAGGAGCGTCTCCACCCCCATCATTCTGCCCGGACGCTGAGGTCCAGCGCCGAGGGCCTTCTGGCGGTTCCCTCATTGCGAGAAGCAAAGCTACAGGGAACCAGGCAGAGGGCCTTCTCGGTAGTGGCGCCCGCCCTGTGGAATGCCCTTCCAGCAGATGTCAAAGCGATAAACAACTACCTGACATTCAGAAGACATCTTAAGGCAGCCCTGTTCAGGGAAGTTTTTAACGTGTGATATTTTACTGTATTTTTGGTTTCTATGGAAGCCGCCCAGAGTGGCTGGGGAGGCCCAGCCAGATGGGCGGGGTATAAATAAATAAATAAATAATAATAATAATAATAATAATAATTATTATTATTATTATTATTATTATTATTATATTAGCTTGGATCATGGTGTGGAATAGGGAATTTCAGCAGCTGCAGATCACTCACTGCCCCAGCCACTCTGGGCAGCTTCCAACATATATAACAACATAATAAAACATTAAACAGCTTCCCTATACAGGGCTGCCTTCAGGTGTCTTCTAAAAGTCAGATAGTTGTTTATGTCCTTGACATCTGACGGAAGGGCTTCCACAGGGCAGGCGCCACTACCGAGAAGGCCCTCTGCCTGCCCTGTAACTTCACTTCTCACTGGGAGGGAACCGCCAGAAGGCCCTTGGAGCTGGACCTCAGTGTCCAGGCTGGATGATGGGGGTAAAGATGCTCCTTCAGGTATACTGGGCGGAGGCCATTTAGGGCTTTAAAGGTCAGCACCAACACACTGAATTGTGCTCGGAAACATACTGGGAGCCAATGTAGGTCTTTCAGGACTGGTGCATAGCAGTTTCAAGTAGTGGTATGTTAAAGCCTGTCCTACAATTTCTTGCAGCAAAGTCCAGCAGCAAAAGTGGCTTCCATCGTTCTTCCTCATTCTTAGGTGACTTTAGCAATTTTCAGTAGCTGCTGGGATGAGCTTACTCTATCATCGCAAGGTAGCTGAAGGGGACGTTCGTGTGTGTTTCTCTGCCTTAAACAAAAAGCTTTGCAGCTTCCCTTTAAAAAGCCTCATCCAAGAAATTGACACCTTCCCCTGGATTTTAACTGAAGCAAGGGAAGCTCACTATGAACACCTGAATCTGGTCTCTTTGCTTACTTTCTTTTTAAGACAAGTCCTTCCTTTTACCTTTTCTTTTTAAAAAAATCATTTATAGGCAAATGTCTTTAAAAGAAAAAAGAAAATTTCACTTACACTGTCGTGCAAATTAACTGAAACAAAGCATGTTTTCTATCTTACTCATAATCCTGTACTCAAAACAAACACAAGAAGTCAGTTGATCATTATGGTGTCGGAAGCCTGCAGCCAATGGAAGGAATGATGCGCTCGCCACAATATATTGAGGTTCTACGAAAGACAGTTATTCCAGAGCTGGAAAAGAGGTATCCTGATGGTACTGGGATATTGCAGCAGGACCTAGCCCCCTGTCACACACTGAAAGTGGGGAAGAAATTCATGACAGAGCAGCAAATACAGGTACTTGATTGGCCCGGGAATTCCCCAGACGTAAATCCCATTGAGAATTTGTGGGCTATATGCAAAAGTCGCCTCCGTGCTGTAGACTGTACGACTGTGGAGAAGCTCCTTCAGGCGCTGATTCAAGTGTGATACAAGGATCCAAAAATCAACAGTGACTGTTCGAAACTAGTAGACTCCATGCCAAACCGTGTTCAAATGCTGCTTAAAAATAGCAGAAGTCATATCCGTTACTAATGTACGTATATGTGAGTTTTGTACATGTATATGGGAGTTTTGTATAATAGACTACATTGTTTCAATTAATTTGCAAAAGAGTATAAATAATAATAATAACAGCTGCAAGTTACACAGCCTCTGAGGACCAGCTGAGGGTTTGTCATGTCATTTTTATGAAGTATGGGCTATTGGGAAGACTGCAAAAATCAGACCCCTGAAGATATGATTTATAGAATTAAAGAAAAGGATATCACAAAACCCATTGGCCACCATGAAACTAAAATAAACGTGACACCCCCCTCCACCAATTTCACCCATGAGAATTTCACCAAAATTTTGTGTCCCTTTCGATAATTTACCAGGGCAACTTTTTTCCTCATTAACTGACAGAGAATTGCGGGGATATGCACACAAATGCTGGTAATTTTTTTTACACAGCCCTAATGCTTAAACTTGGTGCAGATGGGCTTTTTTTCTTTAAAGCAGACTCTTTAACACTAACAGCAGACAAAAAAAAATCAAAATTCCAATGAAACAATGCACAGAAGCAACTATTCCTGCTGCTTTCAGCTGCGTGGCAAGAGCAATTTCCACCATACAGCATCAGACTGGTCAGTACAGTTAATACCATTAAAGTAATTAAGGCTGGCAGCTTGTGAGGTCAAATAAAGGTAGCTGTGTAACAACAATATGCCAGCAGAAAATTACTGACATTTCCAAGTAAATTATATTCCCCAAATTGTTGTCTTAGTGCTAAATAAATACTGTTATGCTAATGCGGGGACTGATTACAGCCTGAAAATTAGCACAATTGCTTGTTCTACAGTCTGCTAGGGTTAACATTTTTTAACATAATTAATAGCTTTTGCTCAGTGTATCTGGTTATAACATGGTGTATCTCATTTACATTCCTTTGTAATATGCTGACAGTGCTAAATGTCTCAGGGAAAGGAAGAAGGGGGGGGGTTGGACAGAAATTTCATAAACTGGAACAAAAAAAACCTGATTCCCCCCTGGTGTTTTTTTTAAGCTCCTGGCAGAATAGCTGCGACGTTGTTGTTTTTTACCGCCATATTAATAATGGCCAGGAAAGGAATTGTGGGGGGTGGAAAAGAGAGAGAATGCAGTCCTCTGTGCTGTTTTCCTTTTTTTCCCCTTTTCAGTGGTGTGTTCCAAGTCTTTCCTGGAGTCAATGTGAAATGTAATTGCTCTTTCGACCTCTATCTTCTCTCTCCCCAGGTCTGAGGAAGAGCTACACTGGTTGATTATTGCAGGAATGAAAGGCACTCTGACCTTGTCGACCGAATGCCTTGCTGCTTTCAATGTTGCCCATTATGCTGAAGGCAAGCAACTCCTGGAGAGAGGCTGGAATCTGTAGGAGAGAGGCTCTCTGGGCAAGCTGCCAGCAAAAGGCTTCATCGTCAGCAAGTCAGTCATGGCCAAGCAGCCTGGGCAGGCGAGGAAACGGGGAGGGAAAGGGATCTCCAGCCATAGTTAGCAACGCAGCCTTTATAAGAGCTTTCAGGTGCTGATCAGAGATTTCTGCCTCGTTATTATGGTTTTGTTGCATACACCTCAACTGGCAGTGAGTGGGAAAGAACAGCACAGAAGGAGAAGGAGAACGGGGTGGAGAGCCAATTACTTTGGACGGACGGGAACATCATTTCTTTAAATCCCCAAACAGCTTGCTTTCACATCAGTGGAAATGTTCTAATGAAGGCATTGCTTTCCACAACAGGAACGGGCGAGATGTAACCGCGCTAAACCGGAAGATACCCACCATAAAAAAAAGATTACTTTTTGATAGCTGTGACAAGTGAAGATACAGTCTGGAAAACACACTTATCTCTTTATGACATTGTTTAAATCCTCTCGAGTTCTCAGACATATTAAGGTTTTTCCGCCGAAACGATACAGCACTGCTAGGTACATAACTTCACTCGCTCCACTTCAGCCAATAAGAATAGTCAAGCTAAGCTTCTGCTTTCATCTGAGAGCAAAGCTAAGGACTGTGGAGAATTTGTTGCTGAGCACCAGTTTTTTATATACATTTTTTAAAAACCCTCTTGGCTCTGAAAATAAACACGGATTCCATGTAACAATTTCCAGAAGGGTAGCCCTGTTGGTTTCGTGCAGCAAAAACAACCAGGAGAGCTCGAGACTGACTGATACATCATGGCATAAGCTGTTGTCGACTGTTGTTGTTTAGTTGTTTAGTCGTGTCCGACTCTTCGTGACCCCATGGACCAGAGCACGCCAGGCACTCCTGTCTTCCACTGCCTCCTGCAGCTTGGTCAAACTCATGTTCGTAGCTTCAAGAACACTGTCCAACCATCTTGTCCTCTGTCGTCTCCTTCTCCTTGTGCCCTCAATCTTTCCCAACATCAGGGTCTTTTCCAGGGAGTCTTCTCTTCTCATGAGGTGGCCCAAGTATTGGAGCCTCAGCTTCAGGATCTGTCCTTCCAGTGAGCACTCAGGGCTGATTTCCTTCAGAGTTGTTAGGTTTCATCTTCTTGCAGTCCATGGGACTCTCAAGAGTCTCCTCCAGCACCATAATTCAAAAGCATCAATTCTTTGGCGATCAGCCTTCTTTATGGTCCAGCTCTCACTTCCATACATCACTCCTGGGAAAACCATAGCTTTAACTATACAGACCTTTGTTGGCAAGGCCACATAAGAGATGCACACACTGTGGGGTGGACTGGTGCTGCTCACCAGGCCTCAGATCGGTGTCACAAACTGGCAGGCCACCAGGGAGGAGAAAGAGGATCTCGGGGATGGGTGTAGGACACACCGGGGCAAGCTGGAGATGGGGAAGGAGAGTTTGGTGTAGGACGTACTGATGGGGTGATGGAGGAGGATGAGGGGATGGGAGTCGGTGCACAGGAACCAGAGCAGCAGGACCCATCGCAAGAGCTCATCTCCATGAACACGGCAGGCTTTGAGGCATAGGGAGCAGCGGGTGGGGTGCTAAACAAAGCTGAGACAGGCCAGGGCCCACAGCCCAGCTCACTAGCAGGGCAGGTGGGGCTTGCTAGCTCTGGGAAGAGGTGTGTGATTCCTCAGCTGGAAGAGGCTTGGAACAGGTGAGGGTCACCTGCCTCATCAAGACCAGAAACAGCAGTCAGCATGCAAAATGTGAAAGGACAGCAGAGCTGAGGTGCTGTGTCTGCATAACTGCCCACGTTGATGGACTTCAGCTTAGATGCTCCAGGATCTGTGTGGGACCATCAAAAAACTTCCCTATACAGGGCTGCCTTAATTGGAATTGAAATTGAAATACTTTATTGTCACTTGTATATGGTGAGATTACACGAGCACCCCCCACTCAGCTCTCTTAGTCTTAATTCCCCTCATTTACTGACGCACACCCACCAAACCCAGAAGTCAGTTGCCCTTTTGTTATCTTTTCATTCAGCAACCTAACAGCCCACGCATAGAAGCTGTTCTTTACCCTGTTGGTGCGACTAATCATGCTTCTATATCTTCTGCTTGAGGGCAGGTGATCAAGAAAGTGCCGGCCAGGGTGTGAATCATCCCTGAGAATTTTCCTCACTCTCCTGAGCCAACGTTCTTCCGTTATTTCATCCAGAGGATTCATGGGACAGCCCATAATATCTTGTGCTGTATTCACCACCCTCTGTAGGCACTTCCTATCAGTTGATGTCAAACCAGCGTACCACACCGTGATGCAGTATGAAAGGACACTTTTTATTGTGGACCGTTAGAAGGAGGTCATCAAATGTTGATTGACATCGTTCTTTCACAATACTCTGAGGAGATGGAGTCTCTGTTGGACTTTCTTAACCACCTGGGTTGTATAGATTTTCCAAGTAAGGTCCTAAGTAAGATGCCTTCTAAAGGTTGTGCAGTTACTTATCTCCTTGGCTCGGAGGTCGCATAACTCCATACTCTCCGATACTTGCTTGGTCTGATCCAACAGAGAGCTCCTATGTTCTTTTGCTTTCGGGCATTTCAGTGTCCATGAGGCTAGAATGGTTTTATTTCAATTCAATTGCTAGGATCTAGATTTCTCCCACTTATTAGGGGCACATCAGGATCTGAGTTTATTGTGACTAAACTAAGATGGGAGAAGAGGTAAAATGTGATTGAATTCTCTTAACCAGAGAGAATTTCAAAGGCTGGAAGCAAAGTTGTGGGCTTTCTTCTTTCAAAATCTGGTCTCAAGTCTTCCTTCAGCAGTGTGATGCCAAATGTCAAGGTGTGCCCAGCACAATGGGAATTTTGTTTTGTAAGGATTTATTGCTCAGTTGATTGCTGAAAGCACTTATGAGCATGCCTTTTAGCAAATATACATTCTCTTCGCTTCAAAAATATTTATACAGCAGTGGCCATTTTGAACTTTCCCACGTCTCCTTCAGGCAGAGTCCTTTTCTTCAAGTACCTAGAAGTTTTGTAAGAATGCAATAAGAATTCTAGCTTCGTGTTATGAGAGCATAAAAAGAAAGCACTCTTTCTACAGAGAGCAAATAAATCCAAAATGGCTGAATTAGTATCCTGCCTGCATTATAAATAGCCATTAAGGTGTGAAAACCGCCAATCACGCCTTCTGTGCAATTTCCATTTGTATTCATCTCACTTATGGAGCTGAGGAGAACCGCAACTCAGTGGGCTGAACCAAAGTTTCCAGTTTGGAAAATGTCCAAGAAAATATATTTATATTCTTTCCAAGCTATTTTTTAAGTTAGTTGCTATATAATCACCATGAAAGAGGTATTATAGTCTGTCAAGCAAAGTTTACTTGTTCCTACATTAAGAAATGGGGATCTTTATCAGCTGTTTGCAAAAAAAAAAAAATTCTCTTAACTTGCTGAATTTAGGTGGAAAATCATTTTAGGAAGTAATGATATATGCAAGTGAACTCCTTGCATTTAATCTCTATGATGTAGGGATTAAATATGATATCGCACATAAAACATGAAAAACATGCAACTTGTGCTATTTAAAACCAAACTCTTCTCCATTTGACTTGGAATCTTTTCATTAATTAAAAGCTTTCTCAGCAGCTCTGGGGAGGGGAGAGGAAGAACACATTTTCCTTAACATTTTTTCTGACTTTCTCCTGATCTTTTGATGCATACATACAGATAATACCATTTGCATCCATCTTAGCATACCACCTTCTGGAAATAAAGTTTTCAGCACATAAATAAGACCAGGGGGTGGGGTAGGGATTTTTGAAAGGAGGGCACAGATAAAAAATTGAGAGATTATCTTCCAAATTTAGAAGATACCCATCAAACAAAAGACCACTAAGATTGGGTGCTGTGGTCCTGTACCTTCACAACATTAACAGGAGAGTCAATGAGATTTTCACTTGAAACTATCATGAAAGCAAGGGATCAGACCAAAAGATTCTATTGATGGGCCTACAATCTTGTTGATAGCATCCAACGAGAATTTTGCTGAGAATAAGAGAATAGCATAAAAGAACCTTTGGGCATCAGGAAAGCACAACACTGATTGTACATCTTCAGTGTCTTACTTTACAGTTTTGTCTAATTAAGAAGAAGAGTTGGGATTTGATATCCTGCTTTATCACTACCCTAAGGAGTCTCAAAGCGGCTAACATTCTCCTTTCCCTCCCTCCCCCACAACAAACACTCTGTGAGGTGAGTGGGGCTGAGAGACTTCAGAGAAGTGTGACTGGCCCAAAGTCACCCAGCAGTTGCATGTGGAGGAGCAGGGAAGTGAACCCAGTTCACCAGATTACGAGTCCACCGCTCTTAACCACTACACCACACTGGCTCTCTCAGGCCACTGATATGAGACTCATAATACAACCAAGCATTATTTACCTGAGCAAATCCATATTCTTGAATAGACAATTATGAACTCTACCAATATCATGAGCTATTTGTAGCTCTTCCACTAGCTCCTGAATATGCATTTCATAAAATGAGTTTTCTTAGGCACATAGCCAAGCATGTTTATACATCTGCATTCAGTTATAAATCTGATGTTACACTATGTATTTGTCTTAATAAACAATGCCCATTTCATGCTGAATGTTTGGTACTTGTGTGGCCCTGCGCCCATTGAAACCTGTTTACTCTTGATGTCATAGGCTATGCAGTTCCCAAAAGTGACACTTGGTTGTCTCCTCCAGGCTTTCAGCAAGACAGATTTTTTGTTTTGCTTTATGAATGCAGGGTGAACATCCTTCACGTGACCCATGCCACACTCCAGCAAGTATGCCCTGTACATACAAAGATGTTTGCTGGATGTGATGCGCACAGGCAAAAAATTGCTACATGCAATTAATCATCATCATCATCATATATTTATTACCCTGCCCATCTGGCTGGGTTTCCCCAGCCACTCTGGACAGCTCCCAACAGAATATTAAAAACACGATAAAACATCAAACATTAAAAACTTCCTTAAACTTCAGGTGTCTTTTCAAAGTCAGGTAGTTGTTTATCTCCCTGACATCTGACTACCGAGAAGGCCCTCTGCCTGGTTCCCTGTAACCTCACTTCTCTCAGTGAGGGAACCACCAGAAGCTGGACCTCAGTGTCCGGGCAGAATGATGAGGGTGGAGACGCTCCTTCAGGTATACTGGGCAGAGGACGTTTAGGGCTCTAAAGGTCAGCACTAACACTTTGAATTATGCTCGGAAACGTACTGGAAGCCAATGTAGGACTTTCAGGACCGGTGTTATGTGGTCTTGCTGGACACTCCCAGTCACCAGTCTAGCTGCCTCATTATGGATTAGTTGTAGTTTTTGGGTCACCTTCTAAGGTAGCCCCATGTAGAACGGCACATTGCAGTAGTCCGAGCAGGAGATAACTAGAGCATGTACCATTCTGGCAAGACAATGCGCAGGCAGGTAGGGTCTCAGCCTGTGTACGAGATGGAGCTGGTAGACAGCTGCAGTGGACACAGAATTAACCTGCGCCTCCATGGGCAGCTGTGAATCCAAAATGATTCCGGGGCTGCACACCTGGTCCTTCAGGGGCACAGTTTCCCCAATCAGGACCAGGGAGTCCTCCGCACCTGTCCACCCCCTGTCCCCTAAAACCTCTCAACACATCCTGTATCTGGTGCTGCATGTTCAGACATTCATGTTGAATTGTGTCTGCATGTGCTGTCTCTAACACATGGCCAGTACTATCAATTTTGGTGCATTGATACCAAAAGTACCAGTATATAAACATGTTGAATAAATTAATGATTAACGCTGACCATCTTTTGGTGGGGAACTGATTGAGTGGCACAACGCACCCTCCTTGCTTCCCGATAGGTGATCAACACTGTCAACCCTGACAGTGTTAACCAGGGGTCAGCAAACTTTTTCAGCAGGGGGCCGGTCCACTGTCCCTCAGACCTTGTGGGGGGGCCAGACTATATGCGGGGGGGGGGGGATGAACAAATTCCTATGCCCCACAAATAACCCAGAGATGCATTTTAAATAAAAGGACACATTCTACTCATGTAAAAACACACTGATTCCTGGACTGTCCGCGGGCCAGATTTAGAAGGCGATTGGGCCAGATCCAGGCCCCCGGGCCTTAGTTTGCCTACCCATGGTGTTAACCATCTGCTTTTCTTGGGGAGATCTTTGTAGGCTTTGAGCATCCTTGGATTGGGGCCCTGAGCTCCATCTCACTATAAGGGTGATGACAGAATTTCTCATTCATTGGGAAGCCTCGGTACTTGAGCCAACCTCTCAGTCACATGTTTTCAAAATAAATAGATATGCATTTAAAACATAATTACAACAAATGATTAAAAGCAGCAGAGAAAGAAAAGCATTCCATCAAGTAAACAACAACAACCCAGCATCATCACTAAAAATTGTTGAAGATGTTAAAACCAGATAATTGACATGATTTTGGAAGGCCTGGGCAAATTTTAAAAATCCTCACAAGGCAGTAGTATGGGGAAAGGTTTTATGCCCAGTGAAGGTCCCTCACTCAGAAAATAATTCCAAATAAAAGGATCCATTCACCTAACTTCAGAAAGAAGGGCAACCTTGAAGAGAGCATCTGATGGTAAAATTAACATGAACCTAACACACAAAGAGATGTACGCCAGGCATGGCCAAACTTGGCCTTCCAGTTGTTTTGGGACTACAATTCCCATCATCCCTGACCATGGGTCCTGTTAGCTAGGGATGATGGGAATTGTAGTCCCAAAACAACTGGAGGGCCAAGTTTGGCCATGCCTGATGTACACAATCTAAAATAGGCAACACTGTTTCTGTTCATAGAATTTTAAGGTTGGAAGAGACCACGAGGGTTGTCTACTCCAACCCCCTGCAATCTTTTCCCCAATTTGGGACTCGATGATTAAGAGTCTCATGCTCTACCAATCGAGCTATCTCAGGGTGTTCAAAGTTGTTATCTCCAATATGCAGTGATATGAATATTAGCCAATGTTATTCAGAGAGATGGATTTTCCTAAGCAGCTGTTTTGCAATTCAGTCTCTCTTTCAACCACAGCTCCTCCTAAATCAGTAACAGTTTACTAGTGGGAGAACGAGGGGGGGGTAAGTTTTTTAGAATTGTTTATTGTAGTTGAAGGCTTTGATTAATAATTAACAGGTTGGGAATAAATAGAAGAATTGCTTTTGTTACCATGAAGTATAAGCTTGTGTGTTTATTTTTAGGAAAGTCAAAATTATTCAAACAAATGGACTCGCTTCATTTGCTTCCCACCCCCCGTATTGACATAAAATAGTGTGGCAGATGGGAACTGGAGGTTTTTGAAAATATATGAAGGCTCGCTGTCCTACCACATGTTGTTTATTTGAAATGTTTCTGTTTTGGGTTTGTTTTTTCCTCAGCCACTGACAAGGCACATTATTTGATTTTGTAGAAATCAAATTGTAGCTCACCATTTAGAATCCTTCCTATTGTATTTCTTCAAGCAGAATGCATGTCAATTGCTGTAAGGAGACGCATATATTTCTTGCACTGTCTTAAAGATGCCCTCCCAAAATAAAAAAAATTAAACAGTGCTTTCATTTGCTTTATTAACACCAGAGTATTAAAACGGCTCGCCAGCCTTGCCTTGGAAAATATTTAAGCAGTATTATATCGTAGCTGAACATTCCAGCCCCCTCCCCTCATCCTCCTCAGTAAAATTAATGCTTTTAGGCTGAATTTATGTCTGTCAACAAATAATGATCATAGATGTGAGCTGGCTCATAATCCAGAGGTACTAGGTTACAATGTGTTGCCATGGAAACAGTGTTTTATTGCATTTTCTCTACTTGATTTAAGCCATTTGACAATCATAGCAACTGTTTGCCTGTCTTCCCACATCATAAAAAATTCAAAAACCACAAAACAACCTAAAGCTGAGAATATATACAGGGGTTGGACCTCGGAATTTGAATGGGGGCAGAGAAGGGAGATGAAATGACAAGCTTATATTTAACACGGACCTTTTGTGAACAGTTTATCTCGCAGAAATGTCCAGGAGTGTTGGAAAATTCAATCAGTGGTTAGTGGTTGAATGGCTGTGTCTTGCCTGTGGTTTGTTTTGTTTATTGCATCATATATCTTTTATGTTCAGGGGAACTTTAGCTTGAAACAGCATTTTCTTTAACAAAGGCCATGTTTCCTCGAACACTGTTTATTGCATCTGAAACGTTATTCTTTGAATCCATGGTCCATTTTCAATTGAGCAAAGGTCTGTAACTGAATACTGCATGTCTGTGTTTATTCAGGACCCAGAGTAAGAAATATCCCCCGTTCATCTCACATTAATCACTTTCCCAGTGTTCAACTGAGGTCATTGCCACATTCCTAGCAGTATTAAGCCGAGTCAAGATTAATCACGTACATTAAACGCTGCAGGAGAAGGACGTGAAAGGGATCTGAAATTAGACATTTGGTAAGAGAGAATGAGAAGGAGGGAGGGAGAGAATTGTGTAACAAAATATGTTTGTGGCTTTACCAAGCATTCAGGGTTTTTCTTCTCCTTTGCCATAGTTTGCCAATGTCAGGTTTTCAAATTATTCTTATTAGAAAATCAGCCGCAGTGAAACAATGCTAACTTAGTTTAATTCTGTTCCTGAGAAATTCCTGTTCTTTAACGAACCATTGTAGCACGAACACAGTTAAGCTCAAAGAGGTTGTGGCGGTTTGCTGCCCCAAGTATTATTTGAACAATCCCAAAAGTCTTGGATCTAATTACACATGAAATTAAGTGACCATTAGAATAAATAATAATAATAATAATAGAAACCCTTCTGTCCGTCTAGCCAGCTATGAGTGGGAAGGGCCTTTCTGGAAGAAAAATATATCTGGGCAAACTCCACAGTACTTCATACATGTTTAGTTCAGGTGGCTCAGAAATAGCATATTCAGAGACCAGGAAGACACATACACACTAAATTCCAGATAGCTTTAAATGTGAACTGGCCTAGTTCACATGAGAGTGAGTGGCCAAATGTGCCAGAAGTCTAGTTCAGTCAAGGAAGAATCCCTAAATAATCACATGAAGCCAGCCTCTCTACACTCTATGAATCATAAGGCCCAGGCTCCCTGTGTGGTAATGGGACACGGGTGGCGCTGTGGGTTAAACCACAGAGCCTAGGGCTTGCCGATCAGAAGGTCGGCAGTTCGAATCCCCACCATTCAGAAGCTGGACTCCCATCACCTCCAATCAACAAAGTCAGTGGTCGGTGATGATGGGAGCATCTAGAGGGCACCTGCTTCCCTGTCCATGAGCTAGGGGTTGAGTTCAAAAAATAACCATCAAGACCTTTTATTTTAGAAGGTCTAAGAAGCATTTATTTCTTATGCCAAACACCCACCCCATTCATATAATGGCATTTCAGGCAGAGGGTGACTGTACCACATTCAATAAGCTGGAGCCTATGCGATACAGGAACTATCTTACGGAGCTGTTGCACTGAGTCGTCAGGGACTAATGATTCACCTCTTCATGGCCAGAATCTGGAGCACTTATGGGACATCTTTTCTCACACCCTAGTTTGGCCTAATAGAGGGGAGCCTTTGGCCTAGTCCACAGGATGTGCCAATTTAAAAATACTACACACTGATTTTATGCAGTTATTTCTGTGCTATATTCCCTCCAAGCCTGGAAATAGGTTCCCTTTAAATCAATAAGAGCTGTTGTTAAATCAAGCCACCACCATAAATAGCCCGTGTACCTTCTGTGTCTTGGCCCATCACACAGTCTCTCCTCTCAGCCTCATTGTTTCAACAGGAATTAAAAGAATGTCTACAAAGTGAAGCACTTTGCTAACAAACCCATGGATGCTGAGCATACCTAAAAGTTTAGTATGGAATACCCTCTGACATTTCTCCGATGAAAATAGAGATGTCCTATATAATAATAATAATAATAATAATAATAATAATAATAAATAATTATAATTATAATACCCCCCTCATCTGACTGGGCTGCCCCACCCGCTCTGAATAAACATTTTAGGTGTTTGTACAAGTGCAGAGCAAGAAATCAAGCAGTATGATTTGAGCACTGAAAAGTCATATGAAGAATGCATGTACAAACAAAAAATTTCAACAAGCCTGTACATGAAATTTTACAACATGTGTTTTATAAGAAACATCTCCCAATCAATATATGCTGCTTGGGAAGAAGTATCTGATTCCTAACATAATCTAAGTCTGAGGATGAACTATCTTGAGCACTACTGTTCAAAGTTCTTTGAAAGTAGATTTCCATTGACTTGACTGTCCAACAGATGGATATCAATCACCTTTCTCTGAAAAGGGGAAATATTTCTTTTTTAAAAAAAACCCAAGGACACAAGTTCCCCTGATTCCGAATAGGAGGTATAATGTCTTTATAATGCAATAATTAAAAGGGGGAAGAAACAATTACAGCAGTCTTATCTGGACCTCGCAGCTGTACTTCTCTCCGTTTGCGTTGCCAGTGTGTGTTGGGAGGTTATGACGAACCATGAAAATTGCATCTTAAGAGGAGTTTTATTTCTCTTCCTATGATTTGATTGAAACAGACAGCTACATTTTGTGTATATATAATTAGGCAGTAAAATAGTCTTTGAAGGCAGATTTCCATTTAGTATGTGAGTCACACACACAACAGGCTTTCATTCAACAGCCAAGGACTGATCTTTTTAATGCTTCAGCTCGTTCAACATATTTTCTGAATGCAGAAGAAAGAGATAAAGAAAGAGGGAGAGAGAAAAATATAGCAGAGTAAGTTTTTAGGCCAAATTTCTCCATCCTAAGGGGTGGGGGTGGGGAAAGCAAATATGAAAATCCAATCGGACAAGTCTGTGGTGATTTAATTTTACAACACACTATCTCCCCCCCACTCCCTGGTTTTTGGCCAGCGCTGCAATGAATACTGCACCAGTTCTAGGCATAGCTAATCCTACTCATAAAAGACTATTGTAGCAGTAAAACTGAGACTGGTGTGTGTGTGTGTGTGTGTGTGTGTGTGTGTGTGTGTGTTTCAATCACCACCCCTCACCACTCCAAACAAACACCCCAGGATTTTCCTCTTCATGATTTCTTTTTCAGTGCAGAGTTTCCCCTTTAAAGAATAATGATAAAATAAGGAGACTTTTTTTAAAAAATAAGAGCCACATTTTGTTCAGAATGATGTTAGAAGGAACCATCCACGAAACTTCACTGCCCTCGCGAAATGGGTTGTTCACGTGTTTATTTCCTCAGCGAAATATTTTCTCACAGGCTGAGTCAGAAGAAGGAAATGCATAGAATGAGCAGTGCTTCACCTTTTATGCTTCCCTGATGCCCATTTTCCCCACATTTCCCTCAAGCTGCTTCAGTGGGAGAAAAAATGACACTTGGTGCTATCTGTGTCTATGCCTGTTCTGTACAAACAGGTGGCTAAACTGTGGCTGTTTCTCCAGCAACCCTCAGGAAGACGCCCTTTACTGAGCACTGTTCACTTGCCACAAAATGGTTACATTCACATGTAACAAGAACCCAAGTACCTTGGCTTAATAAGCCCTCCTTGTGTGCACAGACCAGCTGCTCCTCCCTTTGTGCGAGCAGATAAACGAATCAGAAAGGGAAGAACTTAGTGGCATGTCTGAACGCAATGTTGTGGTTTATTTCTCCCTAACCAGGATGCATAGGCCAACAACAAACCATGGCTTCAGCTCTTTAGCAATCCTGACTAGATTGAGCCTCCATGCAGGCAGGGAGCTCGCTGCTGCAAACAATCGCCTTCCAACTTGCGGGACATCATGAAAACGGGGTTGGAGTTCGCAGGTTTCTCCCCACTGCCCATCCATGTTGCCCATTTTTGTAACACCTAGGTAAAGGTAAAGGGACCCCTGACCATTAGGTCCAGTCGTGGACGACTCTGGGGTTGCAGCGCTCATCTCGCTCTATAGGCCGAGGGAGCCTGTGTTTGTCTGCAGACAGCTTCCGGGTCATGTGGCCGGCATGACTAAGCCGCTTCTGGCGAACCAGAGCAGCGCACGGAAACACCGTTTACCTTCCCGCCGGAGCGGTACCTATTTATCTACAGTGGTACCTCGGGTTACATATGCTTCAGGTTACATACGCTTCAGGTTACAGACTCCGCTAACCCAGAAATAGTACCTCGGGTTAAGAACTTTGCTTCAGCATGAGTACAGAATTTGTGCTCCGGTGGCGCGGCAGCAACGGGAAGCCCCATTAGCTAAAGTGGTGCTTCAGGTTAAGAACAGTTTCAGGTTAAGAACGGACCTCCAGAACGAATTAAGTACTTAACCCGAGGTACCACTGTACTTGCACTTTGTGCTTTTGAACTGCTAGGTTGGCAGGAGCAGGGACCAAGAAACAGGAGCTCACCCCGTCGCGAGGATTCGAACCACCGACCTTCTGAACAGCAAGCCCTAGGCCTAATGAGGGCTAAAAGGCCCTTGGAATATTGTTAGATGCGAACAGTGTCATATGCTTCAGTTTTCACCACACTACCACAAATGAGTGTCGTGCCAAACATTTCTGGTGCTTCCCCTCCAATCGTTCGCCATCACTTAATACCCAAAGAAATCGCATTCAGAAATTATGAATTTCAGTTGCATTTTTGTGGACGGAGTGCAGTTGTTGTTCTTGCACTTGCCATATTTTTGAGGTAGCTGGGATGTTCTCATTTGCATCCTCTCTTTCGTTCTACAGGCCATCTCCCCTCTAGTCGGCATTCTGCCATCTTCCTGGATGCCTGAACCTCAGTGGAAGACATCCTAGTGTCTGCCTTCCTTCCTTCCTTCCTTCCTTCCTTCCTTCCTTCCTTCCTTCCTTTCTTTCTTTCTTTCTTTTATATTTTATACATTTATTTATGTTTTATACATTCTTTTTTATTTTTTAATTTTGACAAAGTAATAACCATAAATAAATAAGAATAAAAATGTGCACCCCACCACTGAGAACATTCCATTGTAACCATCCAGCCTCCCAAAATTTCAGCTCCTCTTGCGATGGTTTGATCCCTTTCCATTTTAACAGTACAAATTCTACAGACACCTTCCATACCTCCTCAAAACCATTTCTCCTGCATAATCCCCATCTTACCTTAACAGCACATGTTAATTGATCATTAATAGCTACACCCCTCACCTCTTTATACCATTCTTCCATTCTATATTCTGCTTGCCCCTTCCACTTCCCTGGGGCTTTTTAAGACCAGGAATTGTGGTCAGTCAAGGAGGCAGCAAAGCAACAGAGAAAAGTTTACCACCTCACAATAACAAGGTGCCCACTAAATGCTGCACCCAAAATAATTCTAAAGGGCTCTGAGAATGAGTGTGAAAAGTGAGCGTTCCTTTTGCACAGGAAGAAAACTTTCCAAATACTGAAGGGATAGATATTAGCACAACACTACCATAAGCCTCCTGAGTGTGGGATATGATGATGAAAATGGTGGATCTGCTACACCTCAGAGAAAACCATCAATACAGTGGTACCTTGGTTCTCAAATGCCTTGGTTCTCAAATGCCGAAAACCCAGAAGTAAGTGTTCTGGTTTTCGAACATTTTTCGGAAGCCGAACGTCTGATGCGGCTGTCGGCTATTGTTTCTGGGGCGCCTGCACCAATCAGAAGCTGTGGCTTGGGTTTTGAACATTTTGGAAGTCAAACGGTCTTCTGGAATGGATTAAGTTTGGCACTTTTGTTTTGCACTATTTATTTTATGTTTTTGTTTTTGAGGCTTTTTCGGTTAATTTGTTTTTGTGACTGTGTGGAACCTGGTTCATTGATTGATTGATTGAGTATGTGACTGTGGAAATGGATTAAAGCCCCCCCCCCATCCAAACAATAACTATCATCAGTGCAGGAAAGATTTTTTTTTATTATCTACAATACTGTCTTATTTATTTTATAGTACAGTACATTGATTATTGCTTTCATTTTATGCATCAATGGTCTCATTAGATAGTAAAATTCATGTTAAATTTCTGTTTTAGGGGGTGTTTTTAAAAGTCTGGAACGGATTATTCCATTTTGCATTACTTTCTATGGGAAAGTGCAGCTTGGTTTTGGAATGCTTTGGTTTTGGAATGGACTTCCGGAACGGATGAAGTTTGAGAACCAAGGTACACTGTACTAGAATACAATCATAGAGCTGTAAGGGATCGTGGGGTTCCTTTATCCAGCCCCCTGCAATGAAGGAATATGCAGCTGCCCCATACAGAAATTGAACCGGCAACCTTGGCGTTATCAGCATCACACTCTAACCAATGGAGCTATCCAGCTGATGCCATATCATTATTGATTACATTTGTTAGTTTTTACAGAAGTCTCAAAGCAACTTAACAGGCTAAAATACAGCATATAAAAACAATTAAAACCCAGCCATTAAAAAAAATGTGTAACACAAATACCTAACATGTTTATTCAGTAACAGAAGAAGAAGAAGAAGAAGAAGAAGAAGAAGAAGAAGAAGAAGAAGAAGAAGAAGAAGAAGAGGAAGTCCTACACATGACTAAAATATAAGCATCGCCACAGAGGCTAGCTTAGTTACAAAAGGCCTAACGTGGAAGGCGGCCCATTTTCTTTCAAAGCAACTATCGAGCGTGTGTTTATTTGGCCTAGGGCAGGAGAACGATTTTATTTATGATGGAATCCAATTTTAATGCAGCTACTTGAGAAAAAAAATGTTTTGAAACAGGTTAACAAAACTGGGAGGTACCCTTGTTTTAAAATGAACTTAATATATACACAGAAGTATCTTTCTATCAATATAGGGCGTAAGTTACTCTATTAAATAGTGAATGCATTGACTGGTTCGAAAACAGTCCTCCATTTAAAAAGTGGCGTGTAAGAAAACGTTAAACCACATTAGATTGCAGTCTTTAATTTTGACTTCGCAAGATCCTCCCCTTTCAAAAAAGGAGATACCCAAAAAGCATGGGTAGCTCACGTTCGATGGCTGGCTCACGTTAAGAAAAGATTAAGCATAAAAATTCAACGTATTTCCTGCGTGACTACGTTGCTTAAACCAGTTCAAAAATGAACCCACCAAACAAGTATTGCTGCAGCTTGTGGGCCCTGTAAGCAAAAGGTGTTTAAAATAGGTCACACACGTTTAACAACTATACAGTTTTGCTACCGTAGTATGTTGAAGCAGCTAATCTTTTATACTGGTTGTGGGTTTTCTCTCTCTTTTAATATAGCAACTGTCTTTAAATGTTGATTAGCACCCAGAAACAAAAGAACGTTACCGCTGGAAGTCATGTTTTGTAGATCTGGGTCTTCTGTGTGCTTCGCCCAGTCGGTTAGCGTGCCTTGCTGTTAACCAGAAAGTTGGTGGTTTGAGTCCACCCAGGGATGGCTAAGGGCCGGATTCCTACATTGCAGTGGGTTGGAATAGATGACCTTTGTTGGCTCTTCCAACTCTACAATTCTATGGTTCTATGGTGGGATAAGATCCAAAGCTTACTAGCCTTCTGTGCCAATTCTTGGCTTGCTTCAAGATTTGTTGTTGTTTAGTCGTTTAGTCATGTCAACTCTTCGTGACCCCATGGACCAGAGCACACCAGGCACTCCTGTCTTCCACTGCCTCCCGCAGTTGGGTCAAACTCATGCTGGTAGCTTCGAGAACACTATCCAACCATCTCGTCCTCTGTTGTCCCCTTCTCCTTGTGCCCTCAGTCTTTCCCAACATCAGGGTCTTTTCCAGGGAGTCTTCTCTTCTCATGAGGTGGCCAAAGTATTGGAGCCTCAGCTTCACGATCTGTCCTTCCAGTGAGCACTCAGGGCTGATTTCCTTAAGAATGGATACATTTGATTTTCTTGCAGTCCATGGGACTCTCAAGAGTCTCCTCCAGCACCATAATTCAAAAGCATCAATTCTTCGGCAATCAGCCTTCTTTATGGTCCAGCTCTCACTTCCATGCTTCAAGGGTTGCGGCGCTCATCTCGCTTTATTGGCCGAGGGAGCCGGTGTACAGCCGGTGTCCCACACTTACAAAATACTTCTTGCTCAAGATAGTAAAGGTAAAGGGAACCCTGACCATTAGGTCCAGTCGTGACCGACTCTAGGGTTGCGGCGCTCATCTTGCTTTATTGGCCGAGGGAGCCGGTGTACAGCTTCCGGGTCATGTGGCCAGCATGACTAAGCCACTTCTGGCGAACCAGAGCAGCTCATGGAAACGCCATTTACCTTCCCGCCAGAGCGGTACCTATTTATCTACTTGCACTTTGATGTGCTTTCAAACTGCTAGGTTGGCAGGAGCAGGGACTGAGCAACAGGAGCTCACCCCGTCACGGGGATTCAAACCGCCAACCTTCTGATTGGCAAGTCCTAGGCTCTGTGGTTTAACCCACAGCGCCACCCGCCACCCGCGTCCCACATGCTTCAAGATAGAGGACTCCTAATGCTGCTATTGATTTTCCTGTCTTAGGTACATCTTGCGATCCACACCACCAGTCGTGAAATAGCCATGGTGGACCCCCAAATCCCATAATGTAATTTACCTGTGATTGCCCGATTACTGTCAAAACGAAATGTCAAAAAAGAAAGCGCTTAAGCCAGGTGTGGTTTCATTAGGGGGAAAGCATGTTGTTGAAATTGCAGAGGCCAGAGAGGTGTTATCAAAAATTAAAGCAAGTTGTTTAATTAGTGCTATAACACTCTTCCGTTTAAGTGCTGTTGTGCAAATATTTAAATACTTTTAAAATAGACCAAAAATGTATTTTAGTGCTAATGAGAAGATTTATTTAAAAATAAATAAATGGAGTGATAAAATGGCTGAGAGTAAAAGTGGTGATATCTACGTCTAGCTGACACGTTACGGTAGATTCTGAAATCGCACGGAGAAAGACGAGCCGAGAACGATTCACACCTGTCAAGATTGCAATACCATTCCATAAAATAAAATAAAAACTCATTCCCCCGCCTCCCTGAGAATAGATGGTAGAACCAACAAGAAAATCCAGGATGGCCCTGTAGCAGAATCGATCAGTGCATCTGTTTGTGAACCAGAAAGTGGTGGTTTGATCCAGGGGGTTGGACTAGATGACCCTTGGATCCCTTTCCAACTCTTAATAATAATAATAATAATAATAATAATAATAATAATAATTTCCCCAGCCACTCTGGGTGGCTCCCAACAGATAAAAACAGAATAAAAGATCAAACATTAAAAACTTCCCTAAACAGCACTGCCTTCAGATGTCTTCTAAAAGTCAGATAGTTGTTTATTTCCTTGACATCTGATGGGAGGGTGTTCCACAGGGCGTGTGCCACTACTGAGAAGGCCCTCTGCCTGGTTCCCTGTAACCTCACTTCTCACAGTGAGGGAACCTCCAGAAGGCCCTCGGAGCTGGACCTCAGTGTCCGGACTGAACGATGGGGTGGAGACGCTCCTTCAGGTATACAGTGGTACCTCGGGTTACAGATGCTTCAGGTTACAGATGCTTCAGGGTACAGACTCCACTAACCCAGAAATAGTAACTTGGGTTAAGAACTTTGCTTCAGGATGAGAACAGAAATTGCTCAGTGGCGGTGCGGCAGCAGCGGGAGGCCCCATTAGCTAAAGTGGTGCTTCAGGTTAAGAACAGTTTCAGGTTAAGAACGGACGTCCAGAACGAATTAAGTTCTTAACCTGAGGTACCACTGTACTGGGCAACTCTACAATACAGTGGTACCTCTGGTTACGAACTTAATTCTTTCCGGAGGTCCATTCTTAACCTGAAACTGTTCTTAACCTGAGGTACCACTTTAGCTAATGGGGCCTCCCACTGTCACGCAAGTTCTGTTCTCACCCTGGGGCAAAGTTCTTAACCTGATGTACTACTTCCGGGTTAGTGGAGTCTGTAACCCGAAGTGTTTGTAACCCGAGGTGTTTGTAACCTGAGGTACCACTGTACTATGATTCTATGACTTAATAATGCATTGATGTAAAACATGAACGAACTAATTGTGACAATTCTATGCTATACACATAGTGTAGAGCAGACACACTCATGCTGGGACGAGAAGGAGTTATGGCCCGGAGGCCCTCAATAGCATTCTAAGACATAATCCATATCAGTGTGGGCAATTACCCAGCACACAGTACAGAGCCGAGAGGGTGCAAAATATTATTAATAATGATAATAAATCCTATATTTATATCGTTACTTAGTCAAAGTTAGGCCCCAGTCAGACAAGAAATTGAATTGCTGCAAGTATGATGTAGTGCACCATAAGACCATGAGCAGAATGGAAGATGAGAGGGAAGAGGACATGAAAATAAGAGGGTAAACTTCAGGATACGAAAATGGGAAACCCGGAACTATTTTACCAGGTTTTGCAGCGTGTGCATGTGCGGAAGAGGTCCTCCGGTTGCAAAATCCACAAGATCCAGCCGGACCTCCAGAACGGATCCCGTCCACAACTGGAGGTACCACTGTATGACTGAAACCCTTCTTTGGCGGCCCTGTATCAGGAATTTTTTTATGTCTGATGTTTTACAATTTTTTATATGCAGAATGGCTAGGGAAACCCAGCCAGATGGGCAGGGTATAAATAATATATTTTTTTAAAAAAAATATTATTATTATTATTGGAAATTAAAGCAATGTTCAGACTTCAGCATTCAAAAACTTTGCATGCAGAAACTTCTAGTTAGAGACAAATTAAGACATAATATTTACAGTCACATGCTCATCCAAGCATGGGCTTAGAGTTTCTTCTTCTAACTTCCAAACAACTATATTTTCCTCTTTCCAGAGATCAGCACTCAGCCTTCTGTATCTCTCATTAGGCCATGCCTTGCAGCTCCTATGAGAGATTTCCAGTTTTACCTTCTCCTGCAGCTTTGTTCTTTCTTTCAAGCAGAGAAGAAACACTCCAACACTCTATTCAATTTAGCAGTGTTTACAGTGGATTCCAACACCATCATCTTTCTTCACATAAAATGGAGTCTCTCCTTTACTAGGTACCTCCCATGTGACCAACGTTAGCCAATCACACGTGAGAACTCCCAAGAATTCAGTTACCATCCAATCAAATTTAAACACACAGTAATGCATACAACGATTTACTATTTCAGTGCATTAAATTACTATACAGTTGTACCTTGGTTGTCAAACGCCTTGGTATTCGGATGTTTTGGCTCCCGAATGCCGCAAACCCGGAAGTGAATGTTCCGGTTTGCAAACGTTTTTCAGAAGTCGAATGTCCGACGCAGCTTCCGATTGAGTGCAGGAAGCTCCTGCAGCCAATCGGAAGCCACGACTTGGTTTTCGAACATTTCAAATGGACTCCCAGAATGAATTAAGTTCAGGAACCAAGGTACCACTGTACTTAAAATATCTTGGGCGAGACTTGGTTGAGGAAGACTGCTTTTTACAGCAACTGCGGAATGGAAATATGGAATAGAAGCGCTCTTATCAGTTATTTGATATTATTGATAATAGTACCTAGTTAGTAAAGGAAGTGCTTTCACGACCAACTGATTTCAATTACCTTTTTAATTTTGGGAGTGGTAATCAATGCCCGTCAGTTCAGTATTGTTATCCCTCAATGCAACTGCCGCATTAAAGCATGAAGACGAAGATCACAGCCACCCAGTTGCAACCATACTGGTTGCATCTGGACACTTTTCCCTCTCCCCCCCCCCAATAAAAGGAGCGGAGACAGCCATCTATGTTTTATTAACAACATGTCGCTAGCTAAATATGCAGTAACCACATGCCCCTGCTAATATGCTCCGGGTAATTGCACCTTTTAGAAAACAGCGCCGTTCAAAATCCACAGCTATTAAAGTAGGCTTCTTCTTTATTTTCAAGGAAAAAAAGAAACACCATCTACACATTTCCATTAAATACTTTCTGAATGTGGTGGGGTGGAGTGATGCTATTTCACCCCTGTCAGTTTCAGTTACAAAAACATTTGTTCAGTGGACTATCCTTCTGTAACATTAGGATTGTATAATACTCATAGAGAAGCAGCATGTTTGCAATCTCACCCAGTGACCATTCCTTGGCGAGCTAACAGACTAACTATTCAGAAGCAATTTTCTTCAGGCTGAATTTATGTGCTGACCGTAGCAGATCACTTCCCATAATAACCCTTCCCCCCCACCCAGCGTTAAATACAATCTGTCTCCCACTCACTGTAATAATAATGCGCAAATGACTGTAATTTTGCAGACATGAAACGGCCTAAAGTGAAACGTGTCTAAACAGAGGTCGGTTTTGAAAAATCGGAGCTATTAACCAAATAAGTAAAATATATATTGTTTATTAAAAAAAGGAAAATCCAACAGAGGCCTATGTTAGTTCAAGAAGTTCCCCCCCTCCCCCAAAGGGAAATAAACACCCAACTACCTTAATTTTGCTTTTTTCATTAATGTATGGGCCGAGTGTTGATGGCTAATGAGAGGGAATAAACAGGCTCTGGAGTTGCATACGAAAGCATGATTAGAACTGCATAGATGTACGAAATGTGTTGACACACGTGCCGTTGAGGCTGAAACGTCTTTGGCAGTAGACTTTGTCAATCCAGGATGATGATGTCACCACAGAAAATTTGGTCTGAATGTTGCTTTGGCAAACATTCGTCAGACAAAGAGCTGCCAATGATATAATCTGCTCCAATGACCGTGATGTGAAATGATTCTAATACAGTGGTACCTCGGGTTACATACGCTTTAGGTTACAGACTCCACTAACCCAGAAAAAGCACCTCGGGTTAAGAACTTTGCTTCAGGATGAGAACAGAAATCGTGCTCCAGCGGCAGCGGGAGGCCCCATTAGCTAAAGTGGTGCTTCAGGTTAAGAACAGACCTCCGGAATGAATTAAGTACTTAACCCGAGGTACCACTGTCATAATAAATTCACACCTGGCATACATTGTTTCTCCAATCCTTACAAAAGTCTTATTTTGTAACTACTCCATGTTGCAAATTGGTTGGGGCTCATAGCTCAGTCTTAAAACACAAACTTAACCAGACACACCAACTCTATGGACTCAAAGCCTCTACAGTCGTCGTCCCCCGCCCCCGGACTGGCTCAGTCCCCCCATATCTTGCTGGGAAGTTGCCCTGGGCTGCGTGGCGACAGGACATCCTAACCATGTCTACTCAAAAGTAGTGGATTCAATGGGGCTTATCCCCGTCTACTCAAAAGTAGTGGATTCAATGGGGCTTATCCCCACATTAGTGGGGTTGGAACTGCAGCCTTAGTCACTAGATTGGAGCTGAAATCTTACATTCATTTGGGAACAAGCCAGTGCAAACTCAAGTTACCGTCAAGAAAACACGCATTGGATTGTACTGTAAGGATATAATCCTATGTACACTCAGTTGGGAGTGAGTCGCAGTGAAATCAATGGGGCATGGTGTGTTTTCCCATGTTTTTTTTGCCAAATGCATTGTTTCCAAAACTAAGTCTAAAAACCAGCACCACAAAGCCATTCAGAAATAGTTTGCAATGCACAGAACTCGAGTTTATGATTAATGTTTACAGTGCTCTGCGTTTCTCAAATGGTAGCCTCTGCTGCCTGAGTAACACCCACTTTGCAAGCATTTGGTTTTGTTAGCAATGTGCAGTACACTCTGAAATTCTCTGTGTGGGAGGATCTCTGAAGAGATGACACAACAGACTTTATTTACATTGAAACTGCGCGGCTATAAACAGAACTCTTCTAAAGAATTCATCTTCTCGCTCCCAGGAAACAATACATTTGTAGAGAGGCAAACAGTACAGTTTATTTTTTTAAAATAATTTTTATTGATTTTCAATTTTACACATTTCAATAATTATACAAATATGTTAACATTTCAAAACTCAGCTTCCTTTCCCTTTCTTTCTGCGGTTCCTTAAATTTATTTTTTAAATATTTTCTGCATATTCCAAATTATATCATTTATTCATCTACTTTCAATGTTTGCTCTTATAAAACTGCAGGTTATTACAATAATCCTGCCCGTGCTCTTATCTGTTTACAATTTGTTTGTAAATATTCAATAAACCATTTCCACTCTTTTATAAAAAGTTTGTTATCTTGATTTCTCCCCCCCCCCCCCGGTAAGTTTCGCGACAGTACAGTTGTTTAAACTGCTCAAAGAAGTGCGTCCCAAGCTTGGGAACTTCCCAACATAAAATTTACTCTTGTCTTCTCCTCTTCTCAGTCCACCACCAGCCAACAGGTCTGTGAACCAATGCATGAATTTTAATTCATACGTGTGTAGCCCACTGTGTTATGTGTGGCGCTTGTGCGCTGAAATGCTATGCTAACAATGACATCTGAAGAGAAATAGAACCGAGTATTTCAGTCCTTCCTAAAACTGCCTGTTACTTGAAGGATCACCTTCTACTGTTTATTCCTGCCTGGTCCTTCAGATCTTCATCAGAAGATCTGATGGTGATCAGGTTCATCCATCTAATGAAGTGAGGCAGGTGGAAACTAGGGGAAAGACCTGTTTGGTGGTGACACCCTGCGTAGGGAATGATCCCAAGTGTCCCAATTTTCTTGGGACAGTCCCGGAATTACAGAAGCTATGCTAGTTTCTGATTTGATCCTGGAACGTCCTGGTTTTCCTATTATCCTCCCCTCCATGTCTCAGAGAACAATTAAAAGTGGTGTGTAGTTGTGAAAACAGAGTTTATCCTGAAAATAAAATACCTGCACGAAATCAAGGAAACGATGAAGCTGGCATACGAAGCCCTTCCTAGAATTTTGAAGGAAAAGGTCGCCAATCCACTTTGAATTGTATAACTGCAGCCATACATTTTTAAGAGACATGTGGACTTTTTATTCCTTTATTGTAAATGGAGTCTTACACTGTCTATGAAGAGGTAAACCCCACAGTACAGTGGTGCCCCGCAAGACGAATGCCTCGCAAGACGGAAAACTTGCTAGACGAAAGGGTTTTCCGTTTTTTGAGCTGCTTTTCAAGACGAATTTCCCTATGGGCTTGCTTCGCAAGACGAAAACGTCTTGCAAGTTTGTTTCCTTTTTCTTAACACCGTTAATACAGTTGCGACTTGACTTCGAGGAGCAACTCATAGAACGCAGTGTACATAGTAGCCTTTTTTGAGGTTTTTAAAGACTTTGGTGATTTTTGAAGCTTTTCCAAAACTTCTTTTGCAGCCATTTGGTAAGTTAAGCTTTTAAAACTTTTTTGGGGGGTTTTGGATTTTGGGTTGGGGTGTTTGGAATTCAAGGACTTGGTGTTGGGGAGGGGTTTGCAAGAAAATGGAAGCTTGTGTGTTTTTTTTCTGCATTTTTATGATTTTTTGTGACCATTGGGCCACTCTGCTGTTTTTTTAAAAAAATTCTGGGTTTGAATTTTGAAATGCTCTTTACAGTATGTGTGACTTTAAAGAGCACTTAATAAACTCTCGTTGTACCAAATTTGGCTTTGTTTGGACTTTTTTTGACCATAGGAACGCATTAATTGATTTTCAATGCATTCCTATGGGATTTCGTGCTTCGCAAGACGAAAAATTCGCTAGACGGAAAAATTCGCGGAACGAATTAATTTCGTCTTGCGAGGCACCACAGTATTCAATGGAGCTTACTCCCAGATAACTGTGTAAAGACTGCAATCCTAAGCATTTTTACTCAGAACTAAGTCCCACTCAATTCAATAGGACTTACTCTCTGGTATGTTCCTGATCATTCTCACAGTATTCATTATTATTATTGTTGTTGTTGTTGCTGTTGTTGTTGTTGTTGTTATGGTTATTGTTATATCCCACCTTTTTCATTGACAGGGACTTAAGGCAGCTTACCACTAAATTTTTATTCCATTCCATTTATCTGTGGGAGATGTCGCACACGATCCCTTCCCTCACACATTTTTTCTTTACAACAATCCTGTGAGGGAGGTTCAGTGGAGAGGTTGCATTGGGTTCAAGGTGACTGATGTAGATGTGCCCATGACGTCTATGTTTGCAGCGAGATCAAAGGCAGGAGAAGCTTCTTGATGTAGAATAGAACGTCCCTATTTTCATCAGAGAAATGTTGGAGGGTAGGGCATTAGAGCTATATGCGTTCTCTCTTCACACACATACTTTCCTTCATCCAGTCAAGCAAAAGGCATCGTCGGAGTTCAAGCACAAATTTCACCCTGGCAAAAATACTCAAGGAGGCTGGAGCTGTAGCGGGAGGGTGGTTTGGAGAGAGTCCCTAGGCCAGGGGTCGGCAAGGCTTACTGGATCACTCCCACGGAGATCCTCTGTGGGCTGGACCGGTGCAGTGCGATGCCGGAAATCGCGTCTGCGCGTATCTGTGACGCCAGAAATCGCTTCTGCACATGCCTAGATGCCAAAAATCGTGCCTGCGCAGAAGTGATTCTTGGCATCTGGGCATGCAGAGAAGCGATTTTCGGCACCGCAGACATGCACAGGTGTGATTTCTGGCATGTGGGCATGCGCAGAAGCGATTTCCAGAGCCGCGGAAGAGAGTCCCTGTGCCGCGCTTTACTGGTTTAGCGCAGCACGCGGGGACTCGCCACACAGGCGGCTTGGTTCTGGGGCGGCTGGTGGGCCAGTTAAACGGCCTCTGTGCATTGAATAGAACCGAGTGAGAGCCAGTGTGGTGTGGTGGTTAAGAGCGGTAGTCTCGTAATCTGGTGAACCGGGTTCGCGTCTCCGCTCCTCCACCTGCAGCTGCTGGGTGACCTTGGGCCAGTCACACTTCTCTGAAGTATCTCAGCCCCACTCACCTCACAGAGTGCTTGTTGTGGGGGAGGAAGGGAAAGGAAAGGAGAATGTTAGCCGCTTTGAGACTCCTTAGGGTAGTGATAAAGAGGGATATCAAATCTAAACTCTTCTTCTTCTTCTTTGGACTGCTTCTGGCCCATGGGCCTTAAGTTGCTGACCCCTGCCCTAGGCCACTCATATAAGGTTACAATATGCAAAATTGCACTTTAACTTGGGCCAAAAGCGTTATACTCCTCAGGCACAGAACAGGCCAAGCTAAATGTGCCCATGATGTCTATGGACATCTTTGGAGGTCTTTAAGCAGAGGCTTGACAACCATATGTCAGGAGTGCTCTGATGGTGTTTCCTGCTTGGCAGGGGGTTGGACTCGATGGCCCTTGTGGTCCCTTCCAACTCTATGATTCTATGATTCTAAATAAAAATGCGCATAAAAGCTAAAGCTCATTTGCAAAGCCAATCTTAAGTCACTGTGTTTCTTGACCAGAGAAAAATGACTTTAAAATAAAGGCATGTACAGTGGTACCTCTGGTTATGTACTTAATTCATTCCGGAGGTCCGTTCTTAACCTGAAACTGTTCTTAACCTGAAGCACCACTTTAGCTAATGGGGGCTCCCACTGCTGCCGTGCCGCTGCTGCACAATTTCTGTTCTCATCCTGAAGCAAAGTTCTTAACCTGAGGTACTATTTCTGGGTTAGCAGAGTCTGCAACCTGAAGCATATGTAACCCGAGGTACCACTGTATCGGTAAAGGACTGTCCTTAATTGGCAGACATGGCATGGGTTGTAATCAGCACATTTTAAACCAACAGTTGGCTGAGAAATATTCATGAGCAAGGACTGATCACAAAAAAAAATCAAATTAGTTTTTAACAAGATTCTAACAATAGTGCAGAAGTTTTAACCACAAGGGATAATGCAACAATATGTTTGTGGCAGATTAAGCTTGATTAAGCTTTTGAATGGAAAGGGGGGAAATGTAAGGTTTGGATAAGCGAATGTGGCCAGTAATACTAAATGCCCATGTTCTGCACACTTATAAGCCTTTTGAAGTCAATAGGATTTATGAGCATGCAAAGTAACTCAAGGCAGTAGCCTTAGTCAAAAGCAATCTTTAGTCAGGCCAATGTTTTCTTTTCAGAATGAAGAGGCTCATGTAACGTTTACTCATCCACAAATTTTTACACTGAGCGCCCTTGTGATGTCCCGATGGAAACACTTAATGTAGCAGTAGGGCTCAATCCATTTATCATTTTGAGCAGTACATTGCAAATTTCATGCTTTAACTTTTGGATAAAATTGTCTTCTTATCTGCTCAAATATTCCTTTTTTTAGAAATGCAATCTTGGTTCCCGCCGGTTAGATGTTCAGAGCAGGGAAAAACCCAAAACAAAACCTTTGCAGCGAACTGCAATAGGAATCTGCTGTGCCTGATGAAACAATGATTAGCATTAACTCGCATGTATATGCTTAATGGTTTCTAATGAATGGCCACAGAACTACCTCCCAATAATCAGGCATTTTAATTATGGCATGGTTTTCCCCCCAGCTCTGCTCAAGCTAGCAGTCCTTTAGGCTGCTGCAGTGAAAGAAGGCATTCTGTACAACGAGGATGGGGGAAGGGCTGTGCAAATGCAGTCTCTTTCTAGTTTCCTGATATTGGAAGGCGCTGCTGTTTCAATGCATCCTTGGTTGGCTCTCAATCCAAAGCAAAATGCAATTGTTGATGAGCTGCAGTCGCTGGAAGGAGGTTAAGCGGAGTGATGGGCGGTGGGGGCGGGGTAGCTGGAAAATAATTGTATTCTCACTGATGTGTTCACGTGGTCGTTAAGTGGATTTTTTTTTTTTTTTTGCTATTCCAGTTCGGTGCTCGCGGCAGTAAATCAGCAAGCTGGAAACAAAAGGGTTACAACTCCTTTGCGCAATAAATATCGAACTGTCCTACTTAAGTCATATTGTAAAAATGAGCAGAATATAAAATATGGGGGGAGGGGGAGGCTGAGAAAGGGCGATTGGGCTGAATGCGGGTGGGGGAAGGGGACAGGGTCTCTGCTCTCTTTTTTGCAAGCGTCGCTCAAAAGCCGTTCTCATCTGTATTATTATTTTTAATTATTTTTATTATTAAAAGGAGATCCGCAGGCAGCGCCGTGTTGTTGCAAAGATTCAGCGAGGGGCCATTCGGAGAAACGGGACGAGATCTTCAATGGCTCCTTGGAAAAAAAAATCACATAGGGAAGCCATTAGTTGTGGTTTTGCAAACAGCAGCAGCAGCAACAACACACACACACACAAATGAGTGGAGGAGTCTCCCTCTTGCTTCCCTGCAGGAGACGCGGCTTGCGCTTCTCCTCACCCGCTTTGCTGCTCCTTTAATTTAAATAAAATGTATAGGCTAATGCCGTAATTGAAATGGGAAACATGATTTGTATCTTGCTGTAGCAGGAGGCTGCCTATTGGAGCCCCCAGCGCAGCCGGGCGATTGCAAAATACAAGGCTTTTTCTATGTGTGTGTGTGAGCGCGCGCGTGCATTTCTCACCCCCCCCTCCGGCAGCCGAGAGGAGCAGCTGTCCAATCAGAGAGCCCGGTTTCATAAAAGCTGGCCTCTGATTGGACGGATGGGAAAGGGCATTGGGAACAAAGAAAAGTCCCTTTTCAGGTACAGAGTCTATGCTTGCTTCACACTCTCTGCTTTCTCTGCAGTTCTGATTTCTGCTGCTCGCTGTTTGCAGCTGAGCTGGTTTGTGCAGTGCGCTCTCTCATGTGTGCATGGCGAGAGGCTGTGTGTTTTGCAGGGATTTTTATTTTATTTTTTTAAAAAAAATATTTTAAAGGTCCATGACATCTGGTGCTGTTTTCTTCCAACAAACACAACAACAAAAAAACCAAAACCCATAAATCTTGTTGAAGAAATCTAGCCTCTCTCTTCTTTTTTTTAAATGTTTTTTTCCTCCCAACATAAAAATCGGCTGCAACCAAAACACACTCAATGCAGTTGTAGAAGGAAAAGGTCAACTCGATTCAATACAGACCGTAAGTACGGCTGCGTGGTGTCTCTCTATAGCACTTTAGAAGGGATATATATAAACATATATTGATATATATTTATATATTTCCATATGAAAGGGGAGTGAGTGTTAAGAAATGTGTGCAACCTGGTGTATTCGGGCTTAGAAATAAAAATCCACGATCACGGTGAGGAATATTTAGGAGAGGGCTGAAAGCGTCGCACAAATCATCCTTAACGTGCACTGGAAGGGAGGGGTCGCGTTAAATATATTACATTTTTTCTTGGAGGGGGTGGGTGTTACTGACCAAATAGGGAGAATAAAAATTGACATAATTATGGACCTTGCCTGTTATTCACACCTTCCGCCCTCCAAAGAAAAAAAGAAGATCGGGAAGAGCTTGTGTTAAAATACAGAACAAGCTCTTTTTTTTGGAGGGGGGGGGGAAGGAAATGTCCTTCTGTCACATTGGAACCAGTGTTTGCAATGCTTAAAACCGGGGCAGCCCGAGTGCTTTTGGCGCAGTGAGCCAGTCAAAAAACAGCCTCTTCTTCCCACCTCCTCCCGTGTAAAAAAGCAAATAAATAAAAACGCAACCCCCAAAAACTGCCATGGCCCGATAGAGATTCGCGAAGTGGTTCGTTGCGCTGGCATTTTATTACAATGAAATAAAAATAGATCGCCTTGCAAAGGACCCTCCCCATCCTTGCAGTATTTTTGGGCTTCGTACCTGGAAGCTGTGCCAGCCCTCGAGGGAAAGGGAGAGAAAAATCGACCTTATTTCCAAACCCCCCACCGCATTTCTTTCCTTTTTAAAGACCAGATCAGTATTTTCTTGATACGGTTGTCAACCCCCCCTCTTTTTTTTTTTGTTTTGTTCTCACGACGACCAATTGAGCCCTTGATCCTCACGTGATGTGAAAAGCTTGAACTGTAACAAAATCGCTCCTTTTAGGTGGTTGGTGGCTCCTTCTCCCTCGCCCATCCCCCGCTCTCCCGCGCCCTCCTCCTTCTTGCCTGCTGCGTTCCTTCCTTCCTTCTTTCTTTCTCGCCTGCTTCTCTCTCTCTTTTTTTTTTCCACCCTTCCCCCTCCCCGAACATACATGCAACGCTCCGCTTTTCCAATCTCTCCGCAATTCATTACAGCTTTTAGCTTTCCAAGCGCCAGCTAATTAAAAAATACCCAGCCAAGGCGAGGAGGAGGAGGGGAATAAATGAAAACGATGAACCAGGGTTTGCTGGAACGATTCTGAAAAAGAGAGAGGGGGAAAAAAACCACCCCTCTGTCCTGAAAACAAGGTCGCCCATTTTTATATCTCTGGACTCTTAATTACTGATTTACCCACCACATGACTTACTCACGCCTGCAAACACCCAAACCCTGAAAAGCAATTGCAATCCGATTCCCCACCCCCTTTAAACTTTAAATGGTGGGAATATTTTGCTTCTCTTTTTTTTTGCAAAGGATCCCTTTGCCTCTGTACTCCCACCAAATTTTCTGATAACTGGTTTATCAGGCTCTGCTTTTATTCCCTCCCTTTTCCTCTCTTTCCCTCCCCCCTTCCTTCTCTCTCTCTCTCTCCCTCCCTCCCTCTTTCCCCCTCAAGTTAGTTCAAGAAGTCAGATCTGTCAGGACGAGGGGGGGGGGAAATGCCACTTCCCGACTAACAGGCGGAATCCAGCCCAGATTTTCAGTCCTCTCTCTGCCCCCCTCCCTCTCTTTCACTAATTTTCCCCGATGTTAGCACATTCTGCCTTGTAACAAGCCGGACGCCTGTAGGTTTTCTTTCATGGGATCATTACTTACTGATCAGGATGGCTGCAGAATCTGGAACTGACGACGGGATGTGAAGTTGGAGGAAAACAATTTTGCAACCTTTTTAATTTTTTTGCTACAATCACATCATCTTGGTGCTTTGCTCCAGCAAGGGAGGGAAGAAAATGATTTTTCTTTTTTCTTTTTTCCTGGGGGGTGCTTGAGGGCTTCTGATGTTGTGAATGTGAAATGCTACCTTGCAAGCCTGTGAAGTTGTGAGCAACCAAATATTTTAAAGGAGGGAAAAACAACACCAAATCTCCAAAGAAAAGGTGGTGGTAGTTTTGTGTGTGTGTGTGTGTGTGCGGGGGGGGGGGGGAGGACCTCTGTTTTCCCCCTCATTGCCAAAGTGGAAATATGTTCCTCGACGATTACTCTGGCAGAAATGTTACTTTGGTTTCTTCTACGTGATCACTTGCTCTTTTAAGGAAAATGAAATGGGGGAGCTGACTTTTTTGCTGAGACCAGTGAGGAGAGAATTTTGATTTGCTGGCTTAATTTTTTTTTAATAAAAAAAAAATGATAAAGGATTAAAGGTAAGCAATGTACGTAATATGTATGTAAATATTTGGACACTCAGCCATTGGAAATGGGCAGATTCCTTTGAAAATAATTTTAGCTAAGCTGTGTCAAACACACACTCATTTGCGGTTAGAGGCCGCCTTGGAAGTAGATCATTTAAAGTGTATGTCTTAATCAGTTTCCTGTACAGTCAGTAATACTATATTTAACAGATGGAGCCGTAGGTGACCTAAGACGACATTAGGACCACTTTTAGAAATGTTATCTTCTGTGCATTTTATACAGAAATGGTGCATTCACCTTCCCTCAGGTAAACAAAAAAATGCTAAAATGAATATGCACTTTCATTGGCTCTTGTTGTGTGTGTCAGTAACCTCCTCCATCCCCGCCTCCCTCACAGAAACAAGATAATCTAATCTAGAGAAAAGTCACAAAACTTGAAGGGGGCTGGTTTAAAATAACAAAATTTTTGGAATGCATTTTGGGAGGGAAGCTGCTCTCTCTCTCTTTGTGCCTAAGTGATCCAGAATCACATTCACTGCTTGGTATTTTTTTGTGGATTTAAATCTGTCAACTTTAAAAGGGTTTTGTTTTGTTTTTTTTGCTGTGGTTTTTCTTTTTGGTACATGCCGTTTTAAAGATTGATCTTGGATGATGGGATGCAACTCTAGGGAAGATGCTCATTATCAAAGGCTTCAGTTTATCAGACCTCTTTAAAATTAATATATGGAGTGTCTTTTCTGTCTCCCTTGCCTCTATATTTTTAATTTTATTATATTCTGGTAAAACCCAGCCAAGAAATATTCGACTTTTCCCCTTCCTCGCAGGAAAAGGTGGACCTGGACTTCAGGGTATCTACCCAAATATACCTGGGGAAGGAAGGCGAGAAGAATTACATTTTAAAAAGGCCCACGGAGATAAACGAATGTCCCCTCATCTCCAAAGGAAAGTTCGTCTGATTTTTACTCCAGAGGTCTCATATTCAGGATGTCATTGAACACTTCCGCTGCTGGCAAAGGTGTGGATCCAAACACGGTTGATGCTTATGACAGTGGTGATGACTGGGAAATTGGGGTTGGGAATTTAATCATCGATTTGGATGCTGATTTGGAGAAGGACAGACAGAAATTTGAGATGAATAATTCCTCGAGTTCCAAGGATTGTGGGGGTCTCGCTTCCAGTGGGGTGAACGCTACCTCCGCCTTAGCTGATGGCCTAAAATTTGCTTCCGTCCAGCCCCCCGCCCCGCAGGGGAATTCTTCACACAAAGAAACGAGCAAATCAAAAGTGAAAAGGAGTAAAACTTCGAAGGATGCTAGTAAATCTCTGCCTTCGTCTGCCTTGTATGGGATTCCTGAAATCAGCAGCGCTGGCAAAAGGCAGGAAGCCCAAGGGCGCTCAGGCGAGGCGGCTGGCATGAATTCAGCGCTGGGTCAAAGTGTGAGCGCCAACTCAAATGGCAATAACAACAGCAGCAGCAGCAACAACAACAACGGCGGCGGCAGCGCTATTGCTTCCTGTGGGAAAAATAATAAAGAGGAGAAGGCAGGTAAAGCCCAGGGCAGCAGAGGCTCCAAGCGGGATAAGGATGGAGGGAAATCCAGGAAGGACAAGCAACTTGACCTGCAGCAGGGACACAGCAGCAACAACGGGAGCCAACCTCCCCCTGGGCACTTGTATGGCTTTGGGACCAAGGGAAGTGGCGTTGGGAGCAACAGCCCTTTCAACTGCGCCGCCTCCGCCGTGGGGGATGTCAGCAAAAGTGCCCCAGATTCAGGGTTAATGGGGAACTCTCTCTTGGTAAAGAAAGAAGAGGAGGAGGAGGAAAGCCACAGGAGAATCAAGAAGCTGAAAACAGAAAAGGTAAGACCATGTGCTTTCCCGCCCCCTTCCTTGTTGTTTGATGAAACTTCCCACAACTCTTGCCCAGCTTCTGTTTGCATATAACATTTCAAACTCCCCTTCTCGGTTTCCCCCAGTCCCCTCTTGGCACCCTGGAGTAAATCTTACCTGTTTGCGGTTTGTTTGGGTATTTTTGTTGTTGTTGTTGTTCCGGGGGAAAGTACCAATGCATTGTGGTTCTTAATTTGTTTTGGCTTCGGCGTTTGTTAATCTTGTTGTTTGAAATTGCATATCTGTTGTCTGTTCTTCATTGCCTACACTCAAAGGGAAAAAAAAGTGGTGGTGTCCTTTCTGCCCAGGTGTTGAGAAATTCCTACCCCCACAACAGCAACAAAGGATGCAGAGCAGATATGGGAATCTTCTATTGCCATGGGTTTGAAGAATAGTCCCAAAGTGTTATTGTATTTTCGTTTTTTTGGGGGGGGGTGGAATAATAAGGTGGAGAGTCATTGCTGCTCCTACCAAAGCCAGGAAGCCCTACATAATTCAGAAACTGCCATAAGGAGTGCTTTGTCAGCAGTCATGCGGTGTGCGGATAACCTGTTTGGAAGGAGGGCAGTGGGGGAGGGGGCCCGCGCTGTACCCACATCTACGTGTGCAAAACCCTCTTTTCCAAATATAGGAAAACATGTTCTCCTCTGCCCAGCAGTCTCCTCTTATCTGCATTCTCAAGGAGTTCCTTCATGTGAGCTGCCTGTTCGTTGAGTCGTTGAAAAATGTGTGTGTGTTTTTCTCCCTCCTTTGTGAAGGGAGGTGGAGGGGACTGGTTTCTCTGGGCTATTGTTATTGCTCACTGGGGCAGCGTTTGGTGTAAGCAAGGATTGTTCTGCATCCAGAGTACAGAAGGTTCCTTTGTCATCTAGGGAGCTATTGTTGGCTTATAATTAAGAGTCAAATTAATTCTACAGGTTGCTTAAACAAAGACAACCCCTCCCCAACCCCCCAACCCTTTTCCCCACTCCAGAAAGAGCCCTGCTGGGTAATAGCTGGCGACATGATTGCACGCAATCATTCAGACATTATTCCCATTTCAAGTTTCAGAGCTGGAGAACTTTCTGCGTTGAGTGCAGGAAAGTTGTGTACAGGTGTTCAGAAGCACTGGCTGTGTTGGGTCAGGTCTGTGACTCTTGTGCGGCGCATAATTCTCTAGAGAATCCTGTGCTTGTTAATTTCCCCCGCATCCCTAAGACATGCTCAAAATGATCTCGCTGTAGCAAATGCCTGTTTGATTTTTTTTTTGCAAATTACAGCTTGGACAAGATCCCATTTGCGTGCAACGTAATCTGCACAGCCTTCTCTCTCTCTCATTTAGAGTGTTGAGTTCTGGTTGTGTCCTCCTCCTTCGCTTGCAAACATGGCTCTGAATGGTCTCTGTGTAATTCTTTCCTAGCTGCAGATGTGTGGGGAGTTTGGGGAGAGAGAGAGAGAGAGAGAGAGAGAGAGAGAGACCCAGATTGGTTGACTTCCTAAGGTATAAAGTGCGGTCTGTGTTCTGGCTTAGTGAAATGCTTCTGCTGTGCTCTGAAAGCTGCCCTAAAATCTCAGGCTCCAGTGTTGTTGTTGTGTGTGTGTTTTTTTATTAACTCAGTACAGTAGGCACTTGCTTTTGTTGCCAATAGCCTTCAAATTGCAGTTCTCTAATCTGCTTTAACTATCTAGATAAATTGCCCTAATCCAGTCTTCACAATGCTTGTGGTTAAAGAGTCAGAGCCATTTGATTGGATTCAGTGGATGGCTGGAATGTGGGAGGTGCTGCCCTTTCCTAACCTCCTTAGCCTTTTAATCTTTCAGCCAAATGTTCACATTCAACAATTTTGTTTAGCTGGCAATCTGAACATTTCAGTATCTCAAAGGCTGCTGTCATGGCAACAAGAGATTAGACAGTGGTGTGGTTTTCCTCCCTCCCTCCCTCCTTCCCACCCGCCCCCCTTGTGTGTGTGATCCTTTTCATTCCAGTCACACAGGAAATTATATGAGGAATGAATTCATATACAAGCAAAGTACATTTCAGCCAGTGTAATGTAAATGAGGTAATGTGTAAACTAGGAACAAACCTGTCTGGAGGAGCTGTTTCCCCCCCCTCCTTTTGCCAAAGGAGCACTTCTTATTTCAGCACTTGCCTTTATAGAATCGGTGGAGTTTGAATTACCAGTAACACCCACTGCTGTTGGCTCAAACTGACTTTAATGACTTCACTTGTTAGAGCCCTGCAGTGCTGCCCCATTGTCTGCCACACTGGTGTGTTGGCTTACTGTCTAAAAGCATCCTTCAGGTTTTTTTACTTCGGGGAGAAATTCCTTTCAATCAAATATTATGTGTCTGAATGTGAAACCTTGCTGCAAAAGGATGTGGCACTTTGTGGTGCTGTTTCCTTCTCCTCCCCTTTCTCTCCTTTTTAAAAAAGATAACCAAGCATAGTCCTTGCTGAGGAAAAAGAAGAAGATATATTTGGGAAATTAAAATCGAATCTTTCCTCTGTCCAAAGATGTAGTAGATACGTGACCAGCACACAAATAGCATCCCTCTTGGACTTGGCATGGATTTTCCAGCAGTGGGTGGCTGAATCAATTTCCACACTTAAACTGGCATCTCCCTTTAAATAGGTTCTCAAATTTATTAATAACTGAATATTCAAAACCTTTGTCTTCTTGTCTGTGACAGCGCTTAGCTCTCTAAAAAGCAACAGCCACAACATGGAAAGCCGAGAGCAGATTCCCAAGAGGCACAATTGCTATTTAATTTTAACGTTTTGCTTAAAGAGTCTATTTGGGGGGTTTGCTTCTTCTGTTTCTGTACTGCAGAAAGTCACACAAAATCACGCCCAACTGAATCCAGTGAGTGTCTTCCTCTCTCCTCTTAAGAGATGCCACTCCCTTGATGTGTAGGTAGAAGATGTGAGTATCTTGGAATTTAAAAAACACGTCTGAGGTTACATATTTGTTCAGCCCATTGGGTGGTTAACACACCACCAATGTGTAAATAAGTAAAACAATGGGAAAGGTTTGAGTGTCTAATTGTGACAGGCCAAATACTCATGTCAGGCTTGGAATGTTAAAATCTGGCCCCTTTCATCATTGCCAAATACCAACTGTTTTGTAGGAAGTTACAGAAATTGCTAATCAGCAAGAGTGCCCCTTTCTTTTATGGTTTATCCATTTCTGCTGCTGTTACCCTGTGAAAATTTTAAGTAGTCTTCAAGAACTTCCCATTTGATTTATATGCTGTGTGTGCAATAATTGTTCATTGTGCACGTTTACCAAAACTGGTACAGTGTGTGTATAAAAACACACATCCTTAGCCTATTAACATGCAGTTGCTAGCGGTTGATTATTGTGGCCAGCTTTTCGCATTTTCTGTACCGTCATGGGACACTTGACACGTTTTTCTTAAGAATGTGTTTTGACTTAATGGCCTGGATCGCACGTCATATTAAACCACAGTCAACGTTAAACTATGGTATAATCTGAACCAGCTAATGTACAGTTCTCCAAAGTTCTCCTCTCTCGCTCCTAGAGCAATGAACCACAAGTTTTCTGCTCCAGGCGATCACAAGTGGTAGGCAAAGTTTCCTCTCTTCTTACTGCTTGCAATTTGTTTTTTTTTGGGGGGGGGCAAACCCAAAAGCCCAGGTTGTTTGGCGTCTTGGTTGGGTTGGTACCTCCAAGTGCATCTCAGTCAGGAGCAAAACTCTGTGCACACCAGCAGCTTTAACGTGATGTGCAAACGCTAGCCTATGAGTTTATGAAGATGTGTGTGTTTTAATATGCCGGCTAATGCTGCTGTTTAGGGGCCATTTATTCACTGCCGGGAGAAGCAAAGGGCAGAAAGGTCACTGGCTGTAATTAAGGAACAAAGTCCATTGTTGCTGGACAGCAAACTGTTTTGAAAGCTACATAAGGGATTTAGCTGTCGAAAACATTGATAACTCTTGGGCGCTTCATAATCAGCCCTGCTCCGGGTTCTTAATGCTCTATAGCGCTGTCTAGTAGTGTGACAACGTTTTTCTGGGTCTAGGTGAAGAGGTGATGGCCTTTGGCTGAGGAAAGCTTTCTGTATGAACCCAGTGACCTCTCAGGCCAGATTCATTCTGTATTGAATTCCTCTGCAAGGTTAAAGTATCACTGAAACAATGGGCCCTGAGACATGCATAAAGCAAAGCATCTAAAGGAATGTGGTTGTTGTGAACCACTTCGGGGGGGGGGCATGTAAATTTTACACAGGACATTACTTAATCTTACCATATTTTTTTTTTTAAAAAACCAACAACTTCATGAATGCCCAGTAAAAGAAATGAAAGGAATTTTAGGATGTGTTTAGCTTCAGCTTGTTTTGCGTGCTTTAATTAGGAGTATATAAATACTTTTTTGAGCGAAGAAGCAGTTTATAGCCCAATAAATGAAAACGCATTTTAAAAATGCTAAGCAAAACTCGTGTAACCACAGAGGTGTTCAATAACCAGATTTGAAGTAACACGCAATGTACCATCTGTTCCCAGTTTGCAATATAAAAAAAATGAGTTGAACAAACGTGAGATTTGCTAACATTCCCCTCCCCCCCCTTTTTATTATTTAAAACATTGACCTGTAACTTTGTAGAAAGGCAGTGGATTTCTAGAATACAAGAAAGCCAGGGACAATGTGTGCCCATACGTATATTTCAAACCTCTATACTTTTAAGAAAAGCTTAGTTTTAGTTTATCGCTGAAGAATTGAGAACAGGGAATCAGCTCCAGCAGCCCAACAAGGACCAGCTTTTCAAAGATCTCATTATTTAGCAAGTGCTTGAATTATTCTGTCCATTCCCTCCCCCCAGAGGCAAGAGAGAGGAAAAAAGGGAAACGGGGAGGGCAGGAGAGAAAAACATTCCCGAAGGATAATTTTAGTAGGTTATTACCAATTACCTAATGGTATACATGATAAAAGCTGTTCACTGAAATTTCCAGGAAACAGACTCTTTAAGAAAGCTAACTGAAATGGTTGCATTAGGTGCAGAAAATCATTTGAAAGACAAAAGCTGAATTTCTGAACTGTTAGGCAATAGGATTCTTGGCTGCAGACTGTGCACCTTGGAAAAAAAAACCAACTTCCTGCCTTTGTTTGAGGTCTGTTATTGAAGCTAATGACTGGTCTTGTGTTGCCTTGAGATAAATGGCATTATCTCTTGAGTAGGCTGACAGGAAACAGACATGTTAATGGTGAAGCTGCGGGGAGGATCTGCTGTAGTTCTGACAAAAGAGTTAAGCGTGGACCCCTGGTTGTGATCATTAACACATAATGCATTTCTGCTTTTCCTGGCAGGTCTGTGATAATTGGAAAGCTACTTTTTCCAACAATCACTTAAGCCTCCAAACCCATCTTCCAGTATATATCTCTGCCTGCAAAAAACTTGTGAACCTTTTGTTAGAAAACGAGGAACACTGTTTAAATATCAACAATTACATTCTGATATTTACAGGAGCCTTTTTTAAAAAAAATAATAATGAAATGAACATACTGTGTTGGAGATGAAGCAATAGGTTTTTAGCAAATGGGAACGAGGCATTATAACATTGCATTGGAAAATGTGATGAGCCAGCTGGATTGTTATAATCTAGTCTAAAAGCATCAATTGGGTGAGAACCAAGTTGTTGCCACATTGAGAACAAAACACACAAACACAAATGTGTGGAAATTACATTGTATTCTGAAGGGGTTAAGGGTTAGGGTACTTGAATTTCATGAAGATAAGACTCTGGAAACTTTTATGGGCTATGGTGGTATGACCCAGAAATCATAATATTATATAGGTTCAAACTCTGATACTCCATTTAAAATTAATCTAGATTAATTCCCACTCTTAAATCTGTATTTGAAATAATAAATATTGCTTAGAATTCCTGACTTAAAACTCCACTTGAAACGTTTACACTTTTTTTTTTATTTTGTTTAACATAAGCAAGCGCTTTAGTAACAGGAAAGGCAAAAGATTCTTGAAGGATCCCCTTAACACTAGAAACAGCAATGGATTTTTATTTTTATTATCCTGCTTTGTAATCTCCTCATTAGAAACGGCTGTTGGAGGGTCAAGTCTCTTTCATAGAATTGTAGAGTTGGAAGGGACCCCTAAGCATAGCTGTCAACGTTTTCCCTTTTTTAAGGGAAATTCCCTTATTCCGAATAGGATTCCTCGCAAGAAAAGGGAAAAGTTGACAGCTATGCCCCTAAGGATTATCTGGTCCAACCCTCTGCACTGCAGGAATATGCATCTTGTCGCTTTCAGGGATCGAACCTGCAACCTTCAATAGAAGCCATTTCACTGAAATAAGAAATTTGAGGTTCTCTGTCCTTTCTATATACAGTGGTCCCTTGGTTTTAGAACAGCTTAGTTTATGAACAAGTTGGAAATAGAACGCTGCAAACCCTGAAGTACCGTACTTTTCCGTGCATAAAGACAAGGTTTTTTCCTTTTAAAATTATGTGGGGGTCGTCTTTTACATTGGTAGGGCATAGGGCGGACGTTTGATTGTTTGGTGCCACATAGTCAGTGGCTATTGGGCGCGTTATTGGTTGCAGCGTCAATGGCTGGTGTTGATTGGCTGATGCTGCGGCAGTTGGGCGGGCGATTGGCAGCTTCTGCCGGCGATGGGACAGACGAGAGGTGTTTTTTGGTAGGCTAGCAGGTGAGTGATTTTCGGCAATCCCCTCTAAAAAAACCTCAACAACCCGGATAATCCCCACTCCCCCCAAAGCTCAACAACTTTGGGCAATCCTCCGCAAAAAAGCTCAATAACTCTGTGCGATCTCCCCCCATTTTCTTAAATTTGAGTCCCCCAAAATAGAGGGTGTCTTATACATGGGGAGCGTCTTATAGATGGAAAGGTATGGTAGGTGTTCCGGTTTGTGAACATTGCCCTGGAACTTTGCCTTCCTGTTGAGTGTGTTCCATTTGTAAATTGAGTTTCTGCTGTTAATCAGAGAATTTTTGTTGACTGTCGGCTGTTCAGTCCCAAGCACTGATGCAACACTGAGATGATATTTGGACCTTTTGTCTTTGCTATCTTGTTGCGTTTTTGTGGCTTTTTCGGTTTTTTGACTGCGACTTGTTCTTCGTTTTATGGGACTGACTTGTGACTTCGTTTTTGTGATATGTTTTTGTGACTGTGGAGCCCAGTTCAGCTACTGATTGATTGATTGTGTGACTGCAGAAATGGATAAAAGCCCCCCATCCAAACAATGATTAGCAGTGCACGTAAGGAAAAAAAATAATTTCAATTTTTATCATCTACAGTACTATCTTATTTATTTTATAGTACAGTACATTGATTATTGCTTTCATTTTATGGATCAATGGTCTCATTAGATAGCAAAATTCATGTTCAATTGCTGTTTTAGGGGTTGTTTTTAAAAGTCTGGAACGGATTAATCCATTTTGCATTACTTTCTATGGGAAAGCTCACCTTGGTTTTAGAACACTTTGGTTTTGGAACGGACTTCCGGAACGGATTAAGTTTGAGAACTAAGGTACCACTGTATTGCACCACTTTTGTGAAGCATTTCAACACCACCATTAAACCCAGGTGAACTGCATTCAGGTGACGAAGCTTTCAGTATGGACAAAATATCTGTGTCAGGCAAAAGGGGCTCCTTACCAGAATTTGCTTCCGACTAATCCATTTCTCTGGAAAGAGAATATGTAGTCTACAGCAAAGAGTCAGCTTGCAAGACCAGGGCACTGCCATAGCTGTTAAATAATGGACCCTGATGAGCCATGCCAACAGACTCATGCACAAATTCTGACGTATAAGCAGCAATAAAAGTCTTATATCATTCTTTCAGCAGTGTGACAGCGCATACAGAATGGCAAGTTATACATTTATAGAGCAGTTTCTTAAGTGTTCAAAGCACTTCATATTTATCAATCTCAATAATCCTTATAAATGCAGTAGAGGGCAATGTTATTAAATTACAGGTGGAGGTCTCAGGCTAAGAAATTGCAGTTTGTCTTTACCCACACACATGACCCTAAACCAGGGTGTCCCAAGCTTGGGTCTCCAGCTGTTTTTGGATTACGTCTCCTATCGTCCCTAGCTAGCAGGACGAGTGATCAGGGATGGTGGGAATTGTAGTAAAAGCAACTGTAGGCCCAAGTTTGGGAAACCCTTCCCTAAACTATGGTTAAGTTACTGGGTCAGGGACTGACGCTCAAATTACACCATGGTTTATTAACCATGGTTTGGTTTAATCATTGATGTGGGACTGAGACCAGCGATTAAAGGCTCAGCTGAAATAGGAACACCCGGTTCATAGCTCATGCTATGAACTCATTGAGCTTACAGCTTTTTAATTGGAATCAAATCTTCTGGGAAGTTGTGTTATACCAAGTCAGACCATCAAGCTCAGTATTGTCCACACACTGACGGGCATTTGCGGACAAAAGTCTTTCTCAGGTCTATCTGAAGATGTAATGGATTGAAGTTGGGACCTTTTGCATACAAAGGATGTGCTTCACCACTGAGCTATGGCCCTGCTTCAAATTAGCCCATTGACTAATTCTCTGATTGCCTATTCACAGACATTGTTCAGAATCCTGGTTGCACACAAATATGCGGTGAAAGAGTGCGGAGGATGAGGGAAACCCTTTGGCGCCTCTTTGGAAAGCCCCAGATGAATAATTCTGCTAGCATCTGCATGTTTTGCTTTCTAATGCACTCCTGTTCATTCTGCATGTGATCAAGCCAGCTGATCAAGATTTCCTTCTCTTTTAAAAGAATAAATCAAGATGTAACATTGATCATGATGTAATGTTCTGCTAGGATCCATTGGGCTAAGGATGGTGGGACATATTATTGAGATTGAGTTGTGGGGAGAACTGTGGAAACCGAATTTGAAATTCACAGTGTGTTATGCCCTGGAAGAAAGTTTTATGAAAATGATCCATAGATGGTATCTGACATGAAGCAAATTGGGAAAAAAAATGTATAAATCTGGGTATCTGTTGGGAATGTGAATAAGTTGAAGGTACATTTTACCATATGTGGGGTGGACTTGTAGAGTGGCTAAGGATTGTTGGGAGATGGTAAAGACAATGAGGTAAAGAAAAAAAATTAAAGTAACTCTTCCCAAAAAACCCTAGAAGCGTTTCTTTTAGGGAAAACTGGGATGGATGCTCCCAAAAGGCAGATGAACTTACTCTTCTATGCCACGATGTCAGCAAGAGTAATACTATATGTGCAGAAATGGCGAGATGAGGTGGTACCAACAAAAGAAGATTGGCAGTTAAAATTGACGGAATGTGCCAAATTGGAAAATTTAACCATGAAAATTGGATATCAAGAAGAGGCCGTTTTTAAGGAGGATTGGAAACCTTTCATAGACTATCTAAAGAGCTACTGTAAACATGTAAAAATGCAAGTAGGGTTTGAATGAAGAACAGCAGTAAAACAAGCAGGAAGGATAGGGTATAGATTAATTATAATATGCAGCAATATTAGAAAATATGGGGAAACTGCGGCGGGATGAAGGGGAAGTCAAATGATAAATGAATATTAATTGGAAATATATTGTGTATTTAATTTGTAAACTTCTGAAATTTATAAATAACATCTTTTTTAAAAGATCATGAAGTAACATTGGCAATAATGATGATGATGTTAAGTTGGGGTTTGATGACAACCTTCCCAATAGAATTACCGTATTTTTTGCTCTATAAGACTCACTTTTTGCCTCCTAAAAAGTAAGGGGAAATGTGTGCGCGTCTTATGGAGCGAATGCAGGCTGTGCAGCTATCCCAGAAGCCAGAACAGCAAGAGGGATTGCTGCTTTCACTGCGCAGCGATCCCTCTTGCTGTTCTGGCTTCTGAGATTCAGAATTTTTTCCCCTCTTGTTTTCCTCCTCCAAAAACTAGGTGCATCTTGTGGTCTGGTGCGTCTTATAGAGCGAAAAATACGGTAGTTTGCCTCAAGATGGGATCTGCTGTTCCCATTGCAGAGAAGATGCTCTGTGCCCTTGGAACTTGTACTGAAAACCAATTTGGTGAAAGAAGGAAAACACAGCCCTGCAGCCAGTGAACCATCTAGTAGAGCATTCTGTTCCCAAGAGCAACCAACCAAGGCGATTGTAAAAAGACAGCAGCACATCTTAGCTTTTCAGATTCAGAGATATCCTGGCAGCTTTCGCACGCAACAATATGCCAAGGTTTAATAAACCACACTGTGCACCAGCTGTGTGCTAGTGCACACAAACCTGATTTGCTGCACCACAGTTGCTTAAGCAAACCAGCTTAGTGTGATATCTGGACCAGGATCATGGTTTGTTCCTCCTGAGCAAGCGAGGATTGTTTACCAGACTTAACACAAGGTTTGCTGTTGGCCCACAAACAGCGTTTGAAATTCGCAAGGCGCATTTTGCACCTGACTATCAACCACTTGTGACCAAGTGAAGGTGCCTGACTGCCAGGATGACGCCTGACGTCGCCACCATCTGGAGGTGGTATAGGGACGCAGGTGTCACTCTGGTCTAAACCACTGAGCCTCTTGGGCTTGCCCGTCGGAAGGTCAGCGTTTCGAATCCCCATGACAAAGTGAGCTCCCATTGCTCTGTCCCTGCTCCTGCCAACCTAGCAGTTCGAAAGCACACCAGTGCAAGTAGATAAATAGGTACCACTGTGGCAGGAAGGTAATCGGTGTTTCTGTGTGCTCTGGTTTCCGTCACCGTGTCTCTTTGCGCCAGAAGCGGTTTAGTCCTGCTGTCCACACTAACTGGAAAACTGCCTGCAGACAAACGCCGGCTCCCTGGCCTGAATGCGAGATGAGCCCAAAGTCACCTTTGACTGGACTTAACCATCCAGGGGTCAGTTACCTTTACCTTCTGGGAAGCATGCAAACTGGACCTAACCCAATGTTCGAAATTGGCCAGGCGCATTTTGCACCTGACTATCAACCATTTGTGACCAAGTGAAGGTGCCTGGGCACCAGGATGACGCCTGACATCTCCACCATCTGGAGGTGCATGCCTGGGGATCCATGGATCTTACCAGTTTTTACAGTTAATACCTCATCCTGTAGAATTCTAACACTTATATTTTATCTGCCCAATCAGAGTGAATTTCTGGAACCAAATTGCTTTTTCACTGCAGCCTCAGCAGGAGCAGTCACCATTAAGAAAAAGAGGCCGGAGTAGGCCAATATTTATATATGGACTGTTTCCAGCTAAAGTGACTTTTCTTAAGTTCTGAAAGTTCTTAACCTAGCTCAAGGTTGTCATCTGAACTAGCCAGATGTTTTAACTGAGAATCAATCACAGTCGGTCCATCATTTGAAAAATAAGATTTTCGAACCAGAGGGCCCCCAAATGGCAACTAGACAGCCTGTTTTGGCTACCGCAACCTTGGTTTAAGGAGCTATTTGGCGCTTAGCTTTTATACCTGAGTTTCTAACACTGGTAACAAAGCGCAAAGTTGCTTCAGTGTAAATTAGCTGGGATTTTGTGCCCCAAAGTCTATAATTTTGAACAACATTACAGTGACCCATCCGACATTTTGCTGCCAACTTATTCAGTTTGGAGTGATGAGAGATGACCTTAGCATCTTGACTACTTTGGAGTTTAACACAAAAGTGGTTTCACTGCAGGCTTGTCCTTGATTCTAGATAATTTTTAATCGTTAAATCATTTGGCCAGCTTTATCGGTAAATGTTGGACCGTGTTTATAATGCATCACATTGTGTCATTTTTGATACAATGAATGAGCCCTTGGTTCTCATGCTATTTCCTTCTCCCTATCACTTTCAGGTAGGTGCAAATAATTGCATTAAAAACGGACAAACTATAATTTGGCCTAAAACAATATGGTTTGTCCACTTTGAATGTATTGACAAATTATGGTTTGCTGTTAACTCCAGAAGTGAGAGGGAAAAGCAGGCGAGGACAGGTCATCCCCAAACTATGGTTTGGCATTACTCTGTAGATCTCCTGCACAGTGGATCTTCAGTCAAGGCAATTGAAATCAGCAACTGGAAACTTCAAGTGGAGAAGTTTTCCATTTCCACTTCAGTTATTTTCTAAATGAAAGTGCAAACCAATTAGTTGATGCAACCATTAAAAGACATTGATTTACAACTTGCAAAGTCAACTTTATCTCATTGTGTTTAATACATGGGTCATAAAATCAGTAATGAGAGCATACAAGTGTAATCTTTAACTTGTTTGTTTACATGCGGTGTTGTGTCAGGCTCAGAGCGTTGGATTTGGACTGGAGAGGCTTTCAGATAAGTTTACGTAGAGTTGAAACAATAGTGACCTCTAGTTAGTTATTATCTTGGGAGCTTTTGTCAGGCAAATATTGGGACATTCCCAAACTCTGGTGCAAGGGCAAAGTAAAGAGGATGAAAAGAGCCTTTTTGCATTAGATGAAAAGTTCATTTATTCTGTTCCCCACAATGACCAGTTTGGTGCCTCTGGGACATCTTTTATTTATTTATTTCCCACCCATCTGGCTGGGTTTCCCCAGCCACTCTGGGCGGCTTCCAAAATAAGATGAAAAATACATTAAAATATCAGTCATAAAAAACTTCCCCAAATAGGGCTGCCTTCAGATGTCTTCTAAACGTCAGATAGTTGTTTATTTCTTTGACGTCTGATGGAAGGGCGTTCCACAGGGTGGGCGCCACTACCGAGAAGGCCCTCTGCCTGGATCCTTGTAACCTCAATTCTTGTAGTGAGGGAACCGCCAGAAGGCCCTCAGAGCTGGACCTCAGTGTCTGGGCTGAACGATGGGGGTGGAGACACTTCTTCAGGTATACTGGGCCAAGGCCGTTCAGGGCTTTAAAGGTCCGCACCAACACTTTGAATTGTGCTTGGAAACGTACTGGGGGCCAATGAAGGTCTTTCAGGACCAGTGCTATATAGTCTCAGTGGCCACTCAGACTCACCAGTCTCGCTGCCACATTCTGGATTAATTGTAGTTTCCGGGTCACCTTCAATGTGGAGGTGGAGCTTAGCGCACTCATCCCTGCTTGCATGCAAGGTTTACACACCAGTAGTGCGCCTAAATAGGACTTCGTTTGCCTAGAAACTACCAGCCCCAGTTTATGGAAAGTTATGGAACCTAGTTTTCAAATATGAATGATCTTAGATACTTGTATAGGGAGAGCCAATAATAATTCTGTCATTTCTGTAAGGAGCAATACTTTTGCAATATACAGTGGTACCTTGGTTTACAGCCATAATCCGTTCCGGAGGTCTGTTTGTAAACCAAAACAGGTTGTAACCGAGGGTGTGCTTTTGCCAATTGGGCCTCCCCCCCCAAATTGTAATCCAAATAAAATTGGGTTGTAATCCAAAAAAAAGCTTGCAAACTGGGACACACACACACTTCCGGGTTTGACGTGTTTGTAATCCGAAACGCATGCAAACCAAGACGTATGCAAACCAAGGTACCACTGTATACAGAACTCCTCATAATGTTAAACATAGACATGAAAAGACTTAAGTGAAGACATTTGAGGGTTTGGGTTGTGGTAGCAGGAGTGTGACACCCAACTTTGCTTCTTTTAATCATGTTCAGATGTGTTAGTGTTGGAGCGTTGAACTGATGCCTGGGATAAATAGGATAAAGGCTAGTGAACTCAATCCTGATCAGCCTGAGCTTCTGTTGGCAGGTGATTTGTGTGATTTAGAAGATGATGTGCATCATTTTTTGCTTGAGGCTACTCTCTCCCCTTAAGAATCCTGTTCATGTCCTAGGGACAATATTAGATTTGGCCCAACCTATGGAGGTCTTGTGACATGAAGTACCTTGCAGTCTCTTATGTTGTTGTGTTAGCTGTAGTATCTCCTAGACTGGGCATGTCCAACTTCCAAGAGACTGCGATCTACTCCCACTATAAAAATACTGGCAGTGATCTACTCATTGGATTGACCAAGTTGTTGAGCTTTTTTGGGGGGGAGGACAGGATCTCGCGACCGACCACGGACGCCCCACAATTGACCAGTAGTTCACGATTGACCAGAGGGCGCTGTGGGTAAAACCTCCGTGCCTAGGGCTTGCCGATCGCATGGTCGGCGGTTCAAATCCCCGCGGCGGGGTGAGCTCCCGTCTTTCGGTCCCAGCTCCTGCCCACCTAGCAGTTCAAAAGCACGTCAAAGTGCAAGTAGATAAATAGGTACCGCTCCGGCGGGAAGGTAAACGGCGTTTCCGTGTGCTGCGCTGGTGCTGGCTCGCCAGAGCAGCTTCGTCACGCTGGCCACGTGACCCGGAAGTGTCTCCGGACAGCGCTGGCCCCCGGCCTCTTCAGTGAGATGGGCGTACAACCCTAGAGTCGGACACGACTGGCCCGTACGGGCAGGGGTACCTTTACCTTTACCTTCACAATTGACCTCTTGGACATCCCTGTCCTAGACAGAAAGATCGTCTTCCTAGTAGCACCATATTTGGAATTTTGTGCTGTGTTGCGTGTGGAAATACACCTGAAGATGGTCTGGAAGCTACATTTAGCACAGAAAATAACAGCAAGGTTACTAACTGGGACCAAATGCATCTTGCCAGTCTGAAATTTCTGTACTTTCTGTTTAAAGTCCCATTTCCAGATTCTGCTTTTAACTTTTGAAAAGGCTTCAGAGCATCAAGGACTACCTCTGACTATACACATCTCCCTGGGTAATAATAGGATCCTCCTCAGAGGTAATTCTATGGGACTCTGTGTCATCTAAGTTAGGCAAGGTGAAATAGGGTCTTTTCTAGACATCTATTTTTGGAATTTAGTCATTGAGGAAACTTGTTGACTTTAGGTTTCTAGAAATATGTGTATATCCAGCTTTTCAAAAGTTATTCTGTTGTTGCTTTCTATTATGGTGCAATATTACTATTAGTAGTATTTTAAATGTAAACAACTTACGGAGGTTATATAGCTTATATAGCCAGATGAGCGGGGTATAACTAATAAAATTAATAATAATAATAAGTATATAAATACATTGAATGCATGAGCAAAAATTGCAGACTAAATTCTCTGGTTGTATAAAAACTCTGCTTGGTTGCAAACTAATACATTGTAATGGCATATAATGAGAGTATTGCATGATGATACTTTTGTGAATTTCTAAATGGAAACCTTGATTTTGAATCAGTGATTGAAACCGGTTTTCTCTCTCTCTCGGTGATTGAAACCGATTCCCTTGATTGAAATGAGCGCTCACTACATAAATTTATATTTTATTTAGGTTTATGCTCCTGTCCATTATTTGCACAGTGTTAGTTTAAAACAGATGCCAGTCATAAACCGTTATTATTTTGAATTAGATGCATCCTTTAATATAACTAATGGAAAACCAGTAGTTCTGTAAAGCCATGAATTGCTACTTAAACATATAGGAAAGCCAGTTTAAATCATCTCCTTTTTCTTTTGCTGACTTGTTTTTCCTAATTGCTGGGCTTGGAAGAAAGCACTTTAGATTTGAATGCAGGGTTGTAAATCTATTCCTAGTGACTTGAAAGACATTTGGTTTGTAATTTTGAGTTGAAAGGCTATTCAGGAGGTGGGAGTTAGCGCTTCTCTCCTGAATCCAAACCTATATTGAGTTTTACTCAAAATAGGTTTGTCAATGGAAGAGTGAAATTGTGTGTTGTCGTGAAGCATAAAAGCTGACTTAGGAACAAAGGCTGTTCATACCATACCCATAATTCTGGTGCCTCTTGGTTGATTCCCATAACTAGAAGCCTCCCATCTCGTGATGAGCTCCACATGGAGATGAGTTTTGGCAGTGGTCCAAGTGGCATTCAGACGGAGCGTTTGGCAAGCCTCCGAAATCAGGCATGCGGAGCTCATGTCAGCTTGCGGTATGCATATGAAGTTAGACACGTCTTGCAACCTATTTTGACACGCAGCTGGCTGAGAGATGGCTTGAGAGAGAAGCCCTGTAGACAGGAAATACATGGTTCTGGGATTCCACGTTGAGCCTTCTAAATAAATGGGAGATGGATTTAATCCAGGAATAGGTAATATGATGCACTTCAGATGGTGTGGACTCAAAGATCCCTTTAGCCAGCATGGTCACTGCTCAGGAATCATAAAATTTTAGCGTTGGAAGAGACCACAAGGATCATTTCGTCCAGCCCCCTGCAATGCAGGAATCTTTTGCCCAATGTGGGGCTGGAACCCACGATTCTGAGATCAAGAGTTTCATGCTTTACCAACTGAGCTATCAGGCTGGATGGGAGCCTCTAGCTCTGATATAATCTGTTGGCCACACCTGATTGGCTCCTCTTGGTTGAATATGTGTCCTTGTATATAATCATCTCACATGTCCAGCATTTAACCAATGTAAGCATTTAAGCATCGGTATGGCGTAGTAGTTGTTGTGCAGCGCTAGGGCTGGGGAGATCTGAATTCAAATCCCACTCACTGGGTGACCTATAGCCAGTCTCTATAGTTGTAGATAAGCAGGAGAACAACCATGTATGTAATTCTGAGTTTCTACAAGGAAGGGTCCGATTAAAATAAAGTAACAGGTGTCTCTGATTTTCACTAGTAGATTGACAGTAGCAATGAATAAAGGATAACTTGAACCAAGTCTTCTGTTTCTAAGGATAATGCTTTGCAAATCATTTTACTGGGTGCATTGGGGAGGATTGCAGGCAAATTGCTGAAAATGTACTCATCCTGGTTTTTTACCATCTATTCCCCATGTTTTGTTCTCCGTATGAATGGTGTTTGCTTTAAAGATCCCTGCCAACTATGTATTCCTGCCTCCTGGGAATCTTCATTGTCAGCTAGTAACATGAAGGAAATGGTCCACAGGGATGCTTAAGCCTATTCCATATGAATTCAGCTTAAAGTAATGTATATATATTTTAAAGGAGAATCTATTTATTTAGTTTTGCTTGGTAGTTTTAGAAAGCTGATATTTAAGTTGTAGAATTGGCTCTTGTTAAGCAGGAAGCAGATGGCATTGTGCCACAAAGTATAATTTTACTTAAAAAGAACTTTAAAGGTTTTGATGTTTTTCTTTTCCCTCTTATTTCCCCGATGGCTTCTTTTTATTGAAGGGTAACTTGAGGAGACCTGGTAGCAATTTTATTGCCTTCCCATGACAGCTTCAAATAATAGCATGGTCTTTGGTTGCCAGTCAATTTTATACCAGTCAGCTTGATTCTGGTTTTTATCATGTCGCAATAGACTATTAAAAAGTATATGCTAGTAGTTTTCTTGAAGAATCTGACTGTATTTTTACGCTTCTGTTAGCAACAGAAGACTAAGCTCTTCAACTGGCCTTCTTTTGTCCCTTTGATTAAAGTAAACACATGGGTTTTTAAAAGACGAGTTTCCCCCTAGGTGGTTTTCTTAGAACATCTGGTGTCACTAGCAGTTCATGGTACATTTTGCATTTGTACATCCTCATATTAGTTATTGATTTCATCTCTCTCTCTTTTAAAAGAACCCTATTCTTAGTCACTTCTTAGAAACCACTTCTGTTTCCTCCAGCTACATTATGCAGCTATATCATGAGGAGGAAATGCCATGCCTCATCCCTAAGAATTTAATAAATTTGCTTTTTCCTTTACTTCGGTTTGTAGGAAAAGTAAAATGCGCGCACACACAACCTATTTATAACCTCCTTTCAAAATATAGCTCTTTTGGATTTTATATCACCTTCTTGGCTGATTTGCACGGGTGACTCATATTTAAAGCAATAATGTTTCGACAGGAAAGTTTGGGTTTTTAAGTTTTGTCTTCGCTGTAAAATGTTTGTTGACATTCAGCTTGCCACAATACATGGATAATGCAATCAAATCCAGTAGCTTTACTATAGCCTCTTAACAACATTACTTGTACGTCTATGAGGTTTATGTGTTCTATTTCTTTCCTTTTAAGATAAGAGAGAGAAACAAGTTGATCTCTTTGATGGAAGGAGCAAAAAGTAATCCAGGTTTGGCATCCTTCTTCTGGTGGGAGCGTTCCAGGGCTAGTCCTTTGGGACGTTTTGTTCTTTTTAAAATGCACACACAGAAAAGCTCCCATAGAATATATTGATGAATGGCTACTCCTTGCCCTTAATTGCAGTTACTTGACATACACTTGGACGAGGAATGTGATTCATATTTTCAGAAAGTGTAGTATCAGCCGTAGATACCTTCTAAATTACAAAGGAGAAAACTCAAATCGTGGTGGTATTCTAATATAAAGCAATGGCCCGTCTTTCCAATTGAGCAGTGCTACTAGCCATGCATGGAAACAGGATAGACTTGCAGCGCAGATCTGGAATAACAAGACTGTTCTTTTAAGGAGAACAGACCATATCCAATGTATGCAGGCTTGCATGTGTCTCCCTCTTCGTAGAAATCTGCATGAAGCACCCTATTCAGCATGGTGTATGTTAAGCGGGTATACTGCTCCTGTTGTTCTCTGGCTCAGAAAGCCTCCATCTTCTTTGTGTGGTCTCCTGCCAGTCTGGTTTTTTCAATTCAGTATTCTACTGAGACTGCTTTGTATAAACTCGGCAACGACCCTCTGTATCAGTCTTCACCAACAACCTGGAATTCTCCAGATGTTTGGGACTACCAGCTCCCACCGATGTCAGCCAGCATGGGGGGCCTGTGCATAATGCTTCTGTGTAAAGGGATTTCTTTATTCAGCTGGGCAACTCAAGCTGTCTGCCCAACATAATTGAGCTCTGTATCCCAGTGTCCCTTTAGACTGCCAGGGTTGAATTGGCCCTGAAGGCGTTTGGAACACATTTGGCTTTGGATGACAATTGCTTCTATCTTGTGCCACCTCTGTGTCCCTTGACATTGTCCGCATGAATCTTCCTTTGTGAAAACCACTTATAGTCAGGAACTACAGTGGAACCTTGGTTCCCAAACTTAATCCGTTCTGGAAGTCTGTTCCAAAACCAAAGCGTTCTAAAACCAAGGCATGCTTTCCCATAGAAAGTAATGCAAAATGGATTAATCCGTTCCAGACTTTAAAAAACAATCCCTAAAACGTGCACGGATGATAGTCATTGTTTGGATGGGGGGCTTTTATCCATTTCTGGAGTCACACAATTAATCAATCAGTAGCTGAACTGGGTTCCATACAGTCACAAAAGCAAAGTCACAAGCCACAGTCACAAAAACAAAAAAGCCACACACAAAAAAACACAAAAACAAAAGCTCCAAATATCACCTCTGTGTTGTGTGGGTGCTCGGGACTCAATAGCCGACAGACTCAACAGAAAGCCTATGATTTGCAGCGGAAGAATCAATTTACAAACAGAACACACTCAACAGGAAGCAGAACATGTTCAGCTTCCAAGGCAAAGTTCACAAACCAGATCACCTACTTCCAGGTTTGCAACGTTCTGTTTCCAAGTTGTTCGTAAACTAAGCTGTTCTAAAACCAAGGTACCACTGTACTGATTACCAGTGTTAGAAACTCGGATATATAAGCTAATCACTAAAGGGCACCTTAAAACTAAGTTACAGTCGCCACAACAGTGTGCTTGGGCGCCATTTCCCCGCAGTGGGGCTTGTTGTTGTTGTCAGTTTCATGTCTATACCGCTTTATATTTTAAAGAAAAAACACCGAGGCAGTTTTACAACACATCAGAACATCAGGTAAGACAATGCAGAACAAAACAAATTCAAGCTTCAAGGAAAATATTTCAGATCCTTCTCTAAGTGACATTTTACTTTCCCCATATTTATTTATTTACTTAATTTATATAGTTGCCCCATAGCAGAAGGACTCTAGGAAGCCAGTGTAGTGTAGTGGTTCAGAGTGATGAACTAGGACCTGGTAGATAAGGGTTCATGTCCCCACTCAGTCATGAAGCTCACAGGGTGACCTTGGTCCAGTCACAGCCTCTTAACCTATCCTGTAGGGTTGTGAACCATGTCCTCCTTTGGAGGAAAAGGTGGGAGATAAATTCAGTAAATAAGGTCTTCTGTTTACCTGCTTGAGAAAGCTGGAGGGGCCAGCCAAATGGAGATGTCAGTCTCCACATGGTCGCAATTTGATCCATGCCAGTCTCAAAAAATGCACTGGGTGCCTGGCTGGTTTTGAACACTGTTGGCTACCAAGACTTCAACTTGTTGGGTCAGGCTCGGTATCCAGCTGGGGCCTGATATTCTCCACAGTCTGTGTTGTGTCTCCTTCATCTTTTATTTCTCAGTTAAAGGGATGCAACTCATTTTTCCAGATTGTATTTTGTCAAAGGAAGGTAGCACGCATTGTAAACTTTGTGGCCTGCGGTCTCAGTTCCTGAAGGCAGCGGGCTTCATAAACCTTATAATATTCATGCTCCTCCCCTGCAAAATAGAATCTACTTGCCTCGTTCCATGCTGACTGTTTGCTTTGAAACAAGCAGCTGAGGCTAAGTACTTTGTAGAAGTCACGTGCCTGTAGCTGGCATCATGCATCATCTAGTCACAGATGGCCTGTTTGGACGGTCTGTTACTAGCAATGTCCTTTTTTTTACCCTCTCTGGAAACATAACCTTGAGAAATATATACTGGTCATTTTCCTTGGTTTTCTAACCCTGAATGGTAGCTGTGGAAATAGTTCTAGAATAAACCTGCATGAGTAAATACTACTCACCATGAATAAAGGATGCAGAAAGGGCCTTAAATTAATAATTTGACTGATTATTACTCTAACAGATCAAGTTATGTGAGCTTTTTATATATGCAGCATAAATGGCTGCTTTGCATTTTTATACTTTCCTTCTCCGCCTCCGCTGAAAATAATAGTTTCATAGCTGTATGCTGTTATTGCTGAGATATGACTGAGGGAACTGCATTCAGTACAGTGAAGCACATTCATTTTCATCTAGTACCCGTTTATTGCCTTGAGCACTGTAAATCTGTCAGCTCTTCACGATTCTTTCACCTCTTTCTTCATTTGCTCCAGCTTCTAGTTTGACAATGTTCCCCTGAGGCAGAATTCTAATCTGCTTCCAATTAGTTGCAAAATGTGACTGAAATTTCCACATTACGACTGCTGTTTTACTTGCACGAACACATCTAGAAACAAATTAATGCTCTTGAATATTTATTTTCTGAGCCCTTGGATTTACTTTCAGGAGGGAAATTGCCAAATGTTTTCAAGCGATGTTCGAAGGGCTATAATTTTTTGGCTCACATTCGAATATTTACCACAGGTTTAAAATGGAAATGCTGTTTGACTTTAAAAATAATAATAATAAAAAAATCCTATGAGTAAAATATTTTTGGCATCCTGAGGTTACTGAAAAGCTATTATGGATGGGGACATTTTATACACCCCCTTTTTTTGCTGAGCTGTTGGAAAAACATGCATCCTCTTTGCAGAAACATCTTTGCTCCTCTTAGACAACATGTATTCATATTCATTGTATGCTTTATATACAATGGTCGGAATCCAAAGCTCCATTTCCTGCTCAAGACCTGGTGCCCCCACAAAATTGTGTTTTTCTGGGTGGTATTCAATTCCATGTGTGATAATTTGCAGCAGAAAGAGGGAACTGGGAACCTCCTTCTTCATGCAAAATGGAAGTTTCTTAGGAATGCAAATGGAGCTCTAAGGATCTCAACAAATGTGTTCATTACATGTGTTTTTATGAGGCATTGACAATTTCCCATATTGAACCATCGTGCAAGGGAGAGAAACTATGACTTTTATTACTATGTTGATATCAAATCTATCCACAACTTTGCGGATAGTTGGTGCTGTGCTGTGTAGAATCCGAGACCTGGAGGTTCAGTGAGCTGGGATTCAATATCCCTTTTCCTGTAGAATATGCATGAAGGGTGGAAAAAACCATGGTGTACAGTTCCGTAAAGTTTTCCCCGTACAACTACTATAATGGCAGTAAGATGGTAGAGTGTTTCTGTGTTTATTTCCTTATTGGCTCTTATAGCTTACAAATGAGACCTTAAGCAACATGGCTATTACGGAGGCGTGCCATATATACTGTAAGACTATACTCATTTTAAGTGGATACACTGTGATACAAAAACTTGAATTCATTGCAGCATTATATATATATGGGAAGTAACTATTAGTAAGATGTTTAGCAGCTTGCAAACAGTTGGCTCTGATTGGAGCGACAAGTTTGTGGGAACTGCAGGGTTCTACTGTTTAGAGACAGAAGATTGCATTTTTCCTGCATTGTATTAAAACAAGTAGCTTATCTGGAGAGATGTGCATTTAAGTATACAGTGGCTAAATTTAAGGGGTGTAAATTTTTCATACAGCTCTGCGAGTTGGCAGATTGATGCCAGCAGCTGTAATAGGCTTTAAATAGGCTTGCAGAATTTCACTGAAAGTAAATGGTTGAAGTTGATATTGTTAAGTACCTGTCATTTATAAATGAGATTTCCACCTGTACGTTTAGTTATTGGAGTGTCATCAATAATTCTATTATTTATAGACAGGGGGAAAGAATTCCAAAAACAGGAAAAAACAACAACCTAGACTGACATGGTAGTTGGTATTGCAGTACTTTCCCGCCAGAATAGACTTAAATTCATGCAGCTGGTGGCTATGGAGACAGTCTTAGCTTCTGGGAAAGCATTTAAGATCACATTCAAAAGTGATCTTGTGAAAACAGAAGATATATTATAAGAAACAAACGAACAGGTGTTTGTTCACCAAACTCTGCAGTGTTTTCATTAAATGTATATCACTTTTTAAAGGAAAGCTTGAGTTTGTTGTTAAGCTGTCCAGCAATGTGGAGTGTTAAGCTAAATTGAAAAGTTTTTAAGGTGCTCATTAAGTTCCTATCCAGGTTTTAAAATGCTTTGTGATTTTGTGGTAGCAAAGTCCGTGGCAGCAACCGGATATGCTGCTATTATATAGTACTAGAGTGTTCACAAATACATGAGTTAGCCACTGAAGGAATGACATTGTCAACAAAGAACATTTATATAAACAGCCAAGCTTTTTCCAAGGAAGTAAGGGGTGAGTTCAGCTTTGAATTTAATTTCCCACAGGACCAAAGGACTTGGAGGTATTATATTCAGTTATTCTATATTTTCTCCACAGCCCTGCTAACAAAGAGGCAAGGATAGTGCACATCACTTTTTAAAAGCCCCGTGGGGCTTTGCTAGACAGACAACCACAGTTAGTGGCTGACCCAAACAGCAGCAAGTGGAGTTTCATAGCTAACTGTAGATTTTCACTCAGGTCTTCCTGGCTCAAGGAGCTCAGCTCTGTCGGTTAAGAGCAGGGGTAGGCAGGGGCTGGATGCGGCCCAATCACCTTCTCAATCTGGCCCACGGACGCTCCGGGAATCAGTGTGTTTTTACATGAGTAGAATGTGTCCTTTTATTTAAAATACATCACTGGCTTATTTGTGGGGCATAGGAATTCGTTCATCCCCCCCCAAAAAAAAATATAGTCCGGTCCCCCACATGGTCTGAGGGACAGTGGACTGGCTCACAGCTGAAAAAGGTTGCTGACCACTGGTTAAGAGCATGGTGATGATAACTCCAAGGTTGCAGGTTTTGATCCCCATAGGGATCAGCTGCATATTCCTGCAATGCAAGGATTTGGGCTTAGATCATCCTCAGGGTCTCTTTCACTCTGTGATTCTAAGTCCAGTAGCCTTGGCATTATGCCGCTCTGGAAAGTTGGAAGGGGCTGCAGGAAGCAGAGGTTTTTCAGGGCAGGGAAGGGAGTGTCAGAGCCAGAACGGGAAAGGACAAGGCAGAATCGAGACACAGGAGCTTGAGGGAAGAGTAGGTAGAGCTAGGTTGTCCAGATGCAAAAGAGGACTGGGCTTTTGCACCTTTAATGGTTGTTTTGAAGAGGGAATTTCAGCAGGCAGAGCTGGCATGACAGACCTGCTGACATTCTTTCTATTGCTAAAGGTGCAGAGGCCCTCTTTTGCAACAGGCCATCCTATGTAGAAAAGAGGGCTGGGTGGGTGTTTATTGTGAAAGACAAAAGAGCTTAAGGAAACGATGGGACCAAGAAAGCAGAGATTTGAAAAGACAATGAAGGCATCACCAGCTAAGTTTTACTCCCAAGTAGATCCATTGAAATGAATGAACATGACTAAGTTGGGCCAATTAATTTAAATAGGTCTATTTTGAGTCAGACTTAGTTGACCCCCATCCCATGAAAACAGGGAGGGGGAAAGGATAGAAGAAGGAGCAACATGGTCTTTAAGCGGGTGGCGCTGTGGTCTAAACCACTGAACCTAGGGCTTGCCGATCGGAAGGTTGGCGGTTTGAATCCCTGTGATGGGGTGAGCTCCCGTTGCTCAGTCCCAGCTCCTGCCAACCTAGCAGTTTGAAAGCACATCAAAGTGCAAGTAGATAAATAACGTATTTTTCACGCTATAAGACGCACCAGACCACAAGACACACCTAGCTTTTGGAGGAGTAAAACAAGAAAAAAAAAACTGAATCTCAGAAGCCAGAACAGCAAGAGGGATCGCTGCACAGTGAAAGCAGCAATCCCTCTTGCTGTTCTGGCTTCTGGGTTAGCTGCGCAGCCTGCATTCACTCCATAAGACGCACACACATTTCCCCTTACTTTTTAGGAGGGAAAAAGTGTGTCTTATGGAGCAAAAAATACGGTAGGTACTGCTCTGGTGGGAAGGTAAACAGTGTTTCTGTGCGCTGCTCTGGTTCGCCAGAAGCGGCTTAGTCATGCTGGCCACATGACCTGGAAAAACTGTCTGTGGACAAACGTCGGCTTCCTCGGCCAGTAAAGTGAGATGAGTGCCACAACCCCAAAGTTGTCCGTGACTGGACTTGACTGTCAGGGGTCCTTTACCTTTACCTTTAAATGAGATATGGAAGCTCAAGGACTGTGTGCCTATGCACCATGGACAATAGGGCTGACACTGGCAGATCTGACCGAGATCCTTGTTTTAAAGTCTCGCAGAGTGACTAAAGGCTAGTTGGCATGGCTTTCCCCATCGTTAAAACACCTGGTTAAGTCCTCCCTTTTATGATACTTGGCAAGGTGACGCCTCGCCCATATCTTCATTGTAAACTTGCTGAGGGTGGTAATGCCCAAGATATGGGGCCAAACTTCTGCCATCAAAGTACATGATTTGAAGAGCAACTCTTCCCACAAATGGGCTGCACTGATCACCTGAAGCCTGTAGGTTTTTTAAAAAAGGACCCCTGAACAGTTAAGTCCAGTCAAAGGCGGCTATGGGGTTGTGGTGCTCATCTCGCTTTCAGGCCGAGGGAGCTGGCGTTTGTCCACAGACAGCTTTCCGGGCCATGTGACCAGCATGACTAAACCGCTTCTGGCGCAACAGAACACCGTGACAGAAACCAGAGCGCAAGGAAACGCTGTTTACCTTCCCACAACAGCGGTACCTATTTATCTACTTGCACCGGTGTGCTTTCGAACTGCTAGGTTGGCAGGAGCAGGGACTGAGCAACGGGAGCTCACCCCGTCGCGGGGCTTTGAACTGCTGACCTTCCTATCGGCAAGTGCAAGAGGCTCAGTGGTTTAGACCACAGCGCCACCCACGCCCCCCACCTGAAGCCTCTTTATTCCCATGGGTTGGGGGACTGGGATGAGGTATCCTGGAAGAGGACATGGCTGAAGGCCTGAATAGGAGCACTCCACACTGGTTTTAAAATACACACACATTCTCTCCCCCTCTCTCTCATCTAGTCAGGGGCAATAAGCTGTATCCCTTACAGAATGTGGAACTACGGCTGGGAACTGAAGAACAACCCAACTTGTTCTTTATCCCCAAGGGAGTGCTTATATTTCTCAAATTGAGAAATCTCACATGGGAAGCTTCTTTCAAAACTGGGGGGTCGTTTCAAAAGCAGTTTGAAGGGGAAAAGCACAAACAACCCCATGCATCTCTCCTAAAGCAGCCCTAAACAAGGTGTCGCAGATTTAGTTTTGCCAAGTACCCTTAACCAGCTGAGCAGCAAATCAACATTATTGCTGTTTTTTCCTGCCAGGACTCCATATGAACAGCCCAGAAGCTTCATGCGCAGAGCTGAAGCCATAAACCTAGTATTTTGGGCCCTCATTTTGCATGCTTTAAATTTACTTTAGAGCAGGCATAGGCAAACTCGGCCCTCCAGCTGTTTTGGGACTACAACTCCCATCATCCCTAGCTAACAGGACCAGTGGTCAGGGATGATGGGAGTTGTAGTCCCAAAACAGCTGGAGGGCCGAGTTTGCCTATGCCTGCTTTAGAGCATAGATTACTGTGTACACACAGACATATTAAAAAACAAAACATTCAACAGAAACCATGCAGGTTCTAAGAGGCATAAAATGCTTTTGGTGATGCCTCATAGTTTTTATAAACTCTCCGCGAGCTTATTGCTTTTAAACATCACGGGCACTAAATAATAGAAGAACCTATGAGCCTGTACATTGGATTGCAGCCAAGCAGGCGGAGAAAGGGGGCGGGGAGGGAGAAAACAAAAAGATGAATGGTTTAATTGTAGAGCAAATCATTTGTTTACAGATTAAGACCTATTTGGTAGCCAAATCCAATGGACAAGGAGGTGAAAGTATAGGACTCTGAGGTACAGGAAATGAATGTCTAGCTTTATATTTTGTGACCACGTGTTGTTGGGTTTTTTTTGCTTTCTTTACCCCCTCCCGAAGCAGACTAGCCAAGGGGAGAGAAAAGTGAATTGTTTAATAGTGAGGACTGCTGAGCAAAGTGCATATTTGAGAAAGCAACAAAAGGGGGGGAAGAATAGTGTTCACAATTTTTTTTAAAAAAAAACAACCAGCTTTTGCTGCCTGACAGGAGCCTGACAACTCAGGGGCACCAGTTGTTGGCAAATGGAGTTTGCCTCCTTTGTTGGCTTGAATTTAAAAAGAGGAGAGAGAGTGAGAGAATACTGCTGTTAACCTGAACAAACATAATGCGTTCACTCAAACTTGTCTCTCTGAAATGCAATTTGGCTTGCCTGCAAAACCTTCTCCCTCTTTCCCCTTAGCTCCACCTCCCAACAAAGGAAGGAGGAAACTGCATAAATTGACTTTTGTTCCACTAGCCTAGCTAATTAGCAGCACGGAAGAGCTCCGAAGCATATACATAAAAAAACCCTGTAAGCCAGTCCCTTTTCAGCAGGACTTTATTGCTGTCAATGTTATATTTTTGGAGCAGTATTTTCTGGAAATAGACTTAACTTTGATTTATCATTGAGCGAGTTCTTTATTTTATTATATTTCTTGCAAGGACATTCAACAGAGCCTTTGCCCTACAAGGAAGCTGTCCCCTTGAATTGTGAATATATATTGTGGGCTGATTGCTGGTTGGATATGTCACTTAGATAATATTGACTTGTAAATAGATAACTGCCATTTATCTCTGGGCAATTACAGCTTTCCACTGGCTTTATCTCGACAGGTGTTTGAGCCCTGTCTTTGTGGTTTTTTTCTTTTCTTTTCCATTTTTAAAACCTCCTGATACTATAACAAATGGAAGCCATTGGAATAAATGAAATTATAGGCATCTTTTTTTCCTATTTTGCATACTTTGCAGATTATAATCATTAAATTATATGTTGCAAAGTGTTCTCTTGCAGTGTGAAATAAATAGAGCAGTGGTTTCTTTAAAAATAGACTGCGGGGGGAGGGGGGGAGACTGTCTCTGCAAATATAAAATCTCCCTTGAACCAGCCTTGAACCCAGACGTCTGCAGTTGCTTAGTTCCTTTGAACTCCCAAGAGGAGCTAGCATGTTGATTCTATTTAGGACAGCAGAGAAAAGGTGATCACACACAATAAACATCTTTAAAATATATATTTAAACTTAAATTTCAAAGCTTTCTATTCCCACAGAGCTCTAGCAACAAATAGGCTTCACCACTGATTGCAAGGTCAAGGTCTGTGTTTATAATCGAATATACAGATGAGGAAGTGACTGAGGAATAATTCACTTTTTTGTGCTGGAGTACTGTATGGCCATTGGAGATCCCACACATAAAATACTTCTTGCTCAAGATAGGTAAAGGGACTCCTGACCATTAGGTCCAGTCGTGACCGACTCTGGGGTTGCGGCGCTCATCTCGCTATATTGGTCAAGGGAGCCGGTGTACAGCTTCCGGGTCATGTGGCCAGCATGACTAAGCCGCTTCTGGCGAACCAGAGCAGCACACGGAAACACAGTTTACCTTCCCGCCGGAGCGGTACCTATTTATCTACTTGCACTTTGACGTGCTTTTGAACTGCTAGGTTGGCAGGAGCAGGGACCGAGCAACGGGAGCTCACCCCGTCACGGGGATTCGAACCGCCAACCTTCTGATCAGCAAGTCCTAGGCTCTGTGGTTTAACCCACAGCGCCACCTGCGTCCCTATCTTGCTCAGGATAGGAGACTGCAATTGTCCTGCAATTGTAAAGCAAGTTTCAACTGATCTTGGTGGGGCTTGTTCTCATGTAAGCGAGTTTGAGCTTTTAACCTGTGAGTTAGGTGACTGCAGTGTTGTGGACAGTGTGGACGCAACTGTAATAGCTCTTGTGGAATGAGATTTACCTATGGTGAATCTGTGGGTCCCACCCACCTGCCATGGCATAGCTTTATCTCTTTTTTTTGTAGTTGCAGAAAATAGCTTGGCTGGAAGGCAAGTACAGTCGTACCTTGGATCCTGAACGTTTTGGCTCTTGAACGCCGCAAACTCGGAAGTGAGTGTTACGGTTTGCGAACTTCTTCTGGAACCCGAACGTCCTCCGCGTTTCTGATTGGCTGTAGGAGCATCCTGCAGCCAATCGGAAGCTGCGCCTTGGTTTCCGAATGTTTTGGAAGTCAAATGGACTTCCGGAACGGATTCCGTTCGACTTCCGAGGTACCACCCCTGCATGATGTCTTAAATCAGAAGACAAATCTGGGCACAAGGAGTGAATTGGGAGATAAGAGGAGGAGCAAGTCTCCCCTAAATAATTATTTCTGAAGCTGTTTTCATTTTTAAAAGGCTTCATCAACCCTTGGGAGTTCATCTCAGTGCCTGCTTGTAAAAATTTCAAATCTACAATCTCTCTGTCACGAACAACCAGCATCTACAACAGTTATCTAATAGAGTGGATCGCTTACTTTGCATTTTATTATTAAGAATTTAGGAATATACATTTTACTGACAACTTGTTTGAAATTATCACTTAAGTCTCAATTTGAAATGTATTTTAATATTTAAGACCTACCACCGCAATTCTAAGCACATTTACTTTTAATGAAATTTCATGGGAATCAGTGGAATTTATTTCCTTGTATAACAGTATACGCTTTGATATAAAATCAGTGAGAATAATTTTCAATATGTGTGAGTCCTTTTCAATGTGTGATTTTGATTGTATACATTTACATGAATTAAATGCTTTGTGCAGATCATATTATACGGGCTCCCCAGCTTCCATACTCCCTCCTGTCTTCTCCCCAGATTTACGGTGTTCCATCTGTTCTTCTCTTCCAACTGCCTGAAATAATAAAGTTTTACAACACACCACAACATCGTATGGAGCTGTGTTTAGGAAGATACATAAGATAACACCATGCAACACCATTATGCGGTTGGGAAAGGAGCTGTCCAGCATATTAAGCAGCCATAGTGGTTTAAGTCCCTAATTATTATTATTATTAATAATACCCCACCCATCTGGCTCGGTTTCACTAGCCACCCTGGGTGGCTCCCAACAGAATATTAAAATCACAATAAACATCAAACATTAAAAACTTCCCTAAACAGGGCTGCTTTCAGGTGTCTTCTAAAAGTCAGATAGTTGTTTATTTCCTTGACATCTGATGGGAGGGCGTTCCACGGCGTGGGCACCACTACCGAGAAGGCCCTCTGCTTGGTTGCCTATAGCCTCACTTCTCGCAATGAGGGAACCTCCAGAAGGCCCTCGGGAGGAGGACCTCAGTGTCCGGGCTGAACGATGGAGGTCTGTACTGGGAGCCAATGTAGGTCTTTCGGGACCCAGAGGATGGCTATGGCCTGTATACATAAGTACGCAAGATGAACCTGCTGGATCAAGCCAGTGGCTCATCTAGTCTAGTATCCTGTTCTCACATGGCCAACCAGATGCTTATGGGAAGCATAGGGATGCAGGTTTCACTCTGGTCTAAACCACTGAGCCTCTTGGGATTGCCGATCGGAAGGTCAGCGTTTCGAATCCCCATGACGAAGTGAGCTCCCATTGCTCTGTCGCAGCTCCTGCCAACCTAGCAGTTCGAAAGCATACCAGTGCAAGTACATAAATAGGTACCACTGTGGCAGGAAGGTAATCGGTGTTTCTGTGTGCTCTGGTTTCCGTCACCATGTCTCTTTGCGCCAGAAGCGGTTTAGTCATGCTGGCCACACTTACTGGAAAGCTGCCTGCGGACAAACGCCGGCTCCCTCGGCCTGAATGCGAGATGAGCCCAAAGTCACCTTTGACTGGACTTAACCATCCAGGGGTCCTTTACCTTTACCTTCTGGGGAGCATGCAAAATGGACCTAACCCAATGTTTGAAATTAGCCAGGCGCATTTCTCACCTGACTGTCAACCACTTGTGACCAAGTGAAGGTGCCTGGGTGCTAGGATGAAGCCTGACGTCGCCACCATCTGGAGGTGGATGCCTGGAGATCCATGGATCTTACCAGTTTACACACACTAATACCCCATCCTGTAGAATTCTAACACTTATATTTTATCTGCAGAATCGGAATGGGTTTCTGGAACCAAATTGCTATTTCTGTGCAGCCTCAGCAGGAGCAGTCACCATTAAGAAAAAGTGGTTGGAATAGGCCAATATATGTAGACTATCCCTGGATCAAGTGACTTTTCTTCTTTAAATTCTCAAAATTCTTAACCTAGCTCAAGGTTGTCATCTGAACTAGCCAGGTGTTTAACTGAGAATCAATCACAGTCAGTCCATCATTTGAAAAATAATACAGTGCTACCTTGGGTTACAGACGCTTCAGGTTACAGACTCCGCTAACCCAGAAATAGTACCTTGGGTTAAGAACTTTGCTTCAGGAAGAGAACAGAAATCTCACGGCGGCAGCGCTGCAGCAGCAGGAGGCCCCATTAGCTAAAGTGGCACCTCAGTTTCAGGTTAAGAACGGACCTCCAGAACGAATTAAGTTCTTAACCCGAGGTACCACTGTACATTAGAGCTGTCTTGCCCCAAAATGGCAACTAGCCATCCTGTTTTGGTGGCTATAACCTTGGTTTAAGTAGCCATTTGGCGCCTAGCTTTTATTTCTGAGTTTCTAACACTGACCTAAGCACAACTACCTTCTGCTCACCTGTGATTCCCAGCATGTGTGCCTTTCTACGCTAACAACCCCAATCTGATTTTTCTTTGACATCCCAGATGGTTTTTCAAGAGTTACATAGACCACTCATTCTGTTGGCCAGCAAAAGGTGTCTCCCCTCTAGCCCTGCTCAGGTATTTGCTGTGAACACTGAAAAGTGCCACGGGGTCATGCGTGCAAGCAAGCCCTACACCCAATATTTCTGTCTGTGCCAAAGACCTGTGAAGGGGGAATTGCAAGCTTTGGTGTGACCGGGAACTCCAATCGCGCAGGTTCCTGCTTATAATAAATATTGTGAGCATGTGATCTTCCCTTCCAAAGTAGGAAGGTGAGGGTGGAGCAGGCAGAGATGTTTTCCCTGCCTGGTCCCACACCCTTTTTACAGAATTTGGGAATGCACCTTGTGTAAGAACAGTGGCTGGGAGAGCCCTTCTGTCCCTGTGCAATCTAGACTGGCTGCATATTCTGCAGCTCATGAAGTAAAGAACCTTAGGGAGAGAGAGAGAGACAGAACCTGACCAACTGTAAACTGTAAACTCCAGTCCTCTTTCTGCATTTCCCAGTCACTCTGCAAGCACTCCTGAGAGATCAGTTGGTTTGTCTGACTGTCAGTTGGCATTTGTAGTCTCGGGGGGAAAGATGAGGCTCTTGGAGGTAAGATTTCGAGTGCAAATATTGAATTGAGATGTCACCGTGCGGTGACAAACTTTTAATGCTGCAGAAAGGGAAATATTGTGTGCCCCACATCTTCTGTGGGGCGTCAAAGGGATTTGAGTCAAGGGCGAGAAGAGCAATAGGGGTCTTGATACGAAATCCATATAAGAAAGCTGCCTAAATTAAATGAATTTTACGGGGTTCGTGTTGCCCAGTTTTTAATTGGGACCATTTCTCTGCCTTTTTAGCAGCAGCAGCCTACTAGAAATTTAGCCAAATTTCCTGGCATGTAGTGAACAGGATCTGAGCTACAGCTTCCCCGACTAAATTTATTTATGTTGGGCTGCTGTTGAAAACATTCTTTTCTCGTTCTTCATTTTAGGAGGCAGCTCTAGATGTTTATCATACAAACTATATTAAAGATGCTCAGAGGGTTTTGAGTCATCAGGGGTTTTAGAGCCTGTGCCAGTTTCTGTATTGTGAAAATCTGCAACGATAAAGGCTGGCACCAGAATTTATGTGCAGCGATGTCTGGCAGTTAAACTATTTATGACCTTTTGCCAATTCTGGCAACAGGGCGCACAGTTTTCAGCTCAGAAGAGTTGGTATAGAATTACAGCTTCTCTTTCAAACTCGAGAATGTTTTATTTTGCTTTGTTTTTAATTTATTCCCCTTTGTGTGTATTGACACAGGAAAGAGATATACAGTAGAAGTCTCAGATGAAACAAAAGACAGTTTCCCCCCCTCCTTCCCAGCTTACAGTTAACCTGCCGTTGAACTTGACAGTTTCAACTGGCACAAGCCCATCACGACATTCTAGAACTTTCCCCTCTAAATGTTTACAGAGAGAAATTATGGGAGTTAACCGGAGTGATGACTGATATCATTTTCACTCTGCAGAAGATATGCTTCGCTCCTGGTTTAAGTGGCCTTGACTGACAAGCGATTTTAGTCGAGGGAGGGAAATGAGTTTTGACGGTTTGATGCAGCAGAGAATGCATTCCTTGTCATGCTGGTTTCATATATTACTTAGTCAAAAAAATTAATGCGTAATTTGAAAAGACAAGGGTGTTGTTTGCTGTGCTGGGTGCGGTTTTAATCCCCAAACTCAGAATATGAACATTTTTTTGTCCGGCTTGAACTCTTTAACAGAGAATTCCTCAAGCGACAATAAAATTATATGCTGTTTTCCTCCCAAAGTCAGTAACCTCCTTGTAATGCAATCCGATGAATCTTTACACAGAAGTCCTACTGTGTTCAGTTAATCTTGCTCCTTAACAAGTGTTTTTGGGTTGCCGCCTTTAAAGCCTTATATGTCTTAAAAAATAAACACCCTCCCTTGCGATAAATGGAGTGAAAAATGTCACAAAACACCCTGATCTGGATTCTTTAGACTTCTGGCGTATTTAGATTTCTTCCATCCTCACCCATTTATTCCTGAAACACGCCACATGGTAGTCTGTGCAATTTTGTAATAATATTTGAAAATGTCCTCCCTAATCGCTGCTCTTAAAATAAACTTTGACATCTTTAAAATTCTCATATTAGCAGTTCTTCCTTGCTCAGATGGCAAAGACTTCAGATTTTCTTAAGATGGCTGCAGATTATGATGTATGGTTCTTCCAGCGAAACTGCTGCTGTGAATCTGAATATATAGCCATTCCACATTGGCCTTTTAGATGGCCATTAGCACCGCATAAGTACAAGCCTTTTTTTATTTCCAGATAGCATTTATTCTTCACAGTTCTCCTTCTTCAAATATTTGATGGCAGTGCCATTTGCCAAGCCCTGAATAACAATAAGCATTTTATTGAAGTAGAGATTTCTGAATAAGGCAATGTTGAAGTGTCTTTCTTGCCATGAATGTCTCAGTTCTTTCCCAGAAAGGTACCTGAATTTTCAGTCATTTTTAGCCAGTTAGTCAGTTTTAGTCAGTTAATTGCTCATTTTGGCATTTTTAACCGTTCCGCACTTGCAGAAGTTTGTTTTTAATTCAAGTTTAATTTAATTTACAACTTGTGTAACTAAACAGAAAGAGAAGGGAGAATGCATGGATCTTGGATTCTTCTTTCCCATCAGCAGTCCTAGAAAAGTTGACAGAAAGGACCACTGTCACCCCAGTCAGAAATCTGAGCTTCCATTTTTTAAAATTATTATTATTATTATTATTATTATTATTATTATTATTATTTTACAAAAGTTGGATTTCTGAAATTGGGAACTACTTAGGAAGAAAAATAGCTATCTTTATGTAAATCCCATTCAGGTAAGGTCCAGCCACCCTCAGTTCTGAATTGATGTTTTTAAATGTGCTTGAAATGCTTTATGAAAATGTGACACTTTCTGGGTCAGCTGTTTTGGGCAGAAGAAGCCTTCACTCCAGCAGAACAGAGCCAGGGAATTTGCATTTCCCTAATGCATTTGGAAAAAAAATCCTCATCTATATTTTGTCAAATTATATTCACTTGTCCTAAGCAAATGTGGGTAAGAAAGGTCATCGTCTGCTGCAGAGATTGCAGAAAAATTATATGATTGAGCCCAAAGAATTCAAATCAGCTGGAGAAAGCTGTCGTGATAGGAGTCTGAGCAACATTATCCGTGTTTGCTTCTCTCGCACAAGGAGGGCTCTGATTAGTCACATATATCACAGTGAAGCTGAACGATGACTTTTCAGTTCACTCACATTTTCCAGTTACGGAGGACGACAAGTGTGCACATTAGCAAGGCTGAAGGTTTGGAAACTGCAGCTGGTGAAGAACTCAACACTCCAGCTCCTATGTAGGGTGGGCCACTAGGGCAGTACAGTACAATGGTAATTGGTTGTCGAACTTAATCTGTTCCGGGAGTCCGTTCGACTCCCGGAATGGGTCAAAAACCAAGGTGCAGCTTCTGATTGGCTACAAGAGCTTCTTGCACTCAGTCAGAAGCTGTGGCGGACGTTCGGCTTCCGAAAAACGTTTGCAAACAGGAACACTCACTTCCGGGTTTATGGCATTTCGGGAGCCGAATTGTTCGGGAGTCAAGCCGTTCAAGTACCAAGGTACCACTGTACTGGTCTTACGTGAACTACAGTGGTTGCCAGTTTATGTCCAGGCACAATTCAAGGTGACAGTCTTTGAGTTCAATACTCTAACCATGTGTGTGTGTGTGTGTGTGTGTGTGTGTGAGAGAGAGAGAGAGAGAGAGAGAGAGAGAGAGAGAAGATATAAATCCTCTTCAGTCAAACTAGGATTATAGGATTGTAGTGTGCATAGGATTACAGTGGTAACTCTGGTTACGAATGGGATCCGTTCCGGAGGCCCAGCCGCATCCTGAAAACTTTGTAACCGGAGGTGCCCTTCTGCACACACGTGCGGCGCACAGAGTGCTTCTGCACATGTGCGCAGAGCGCTTCTGCGCATGCGGCAAAACCCAGTAGTATACACTTCCAGGGTTGCTGTTTTCACAACCTAAGGATTACATTACCCGAAGATAAAGTAACCCGAGGATCCACTGTAGAGCCCAAATGGTGTGGTTACCCTCTGCTCCAGATTCCCTCTGTTTGAAATGTAGGGCTAATGCCAGGCAGAACCTTTTCTATGATAGCTTCTGAAACTCATCATTGCTTGATATTTATGGGGTGGATGACAGTCTAACTTTGAGAGGAGCCCTTTTTAATTCTTTCACTTTGAGACTGTGACTCTTAGTGACTTTCCACAGTTAGTAAATGCTACCATGATTTTATTTTTCTGTTTTTGTAAATGTTTTTAGAATGTCGGCATAGGCTTTTAAATAATTTTAAAGAATATTTTTGCACACACACACACACACACACACACACACACACACAACCACCAAAACAGTGTATTCACACAATGGTAACTGCCTTTTAATTCTGAATAAATTTCTAGAGCTTTCAAATGACATTCTGTGGTGGAGTACTGTTCAGTAAATTACGTGGGTTTGAATAAAGGCCAAATACTTGCTGCATAAATGAAATAAATATGCTGCAGAATGTAGTATCCAAACCTCTGGCAAGGGTGAAAAGAACGCCATGTGAAATGCTCGGCATATTTTAATGAGCATATAGTTTGGTCCCTTTTAGGTACTTTAAAAATATATACATACAGTATTTAACCAAAGCTTTTGCCAGCTACCTTTAAGTTTATACCTTTAAGGTATAAACAATTAAGAGCATTTGTCCTTGTCATTTTGGCAGGCTTATCACAGTGGTCAAAATCACATTAGCAGTGTATGGCTAAAGCACTCCTGTCATAATTTGGCTCATGAAATCAGATTCGGGTTTAAGTGAAACAGTACAAATTCCTTGAAATTCTGTGTTGCTGAATTTGCAGTTTTTGCAAAACCAGGTTACATCATTAAGGACGTGTGATTCTTCCCAGGGGGTCTTGAGGTGTTTTCTAAATATGGAAAACTAGAATTGCATCTGTTGTTAACTAAGTGTTTGACTGTTGTTTTGGTGCCTAATGGTCTCCATTTCCAGAATGATTAGGTGGCAAAGACTCCACCACTGGGGTGCAACTGTCTCAGCTTGCCATTCACAAAGGTTCAATTCAGCCTATGTGACTCACTGTTGCTGCAGGAAGTTGCTGTGAACTATTGGGCTAATTGCAGGGTAGGTGACCTCACCTACACAGCATTGTAAGGTTACTTCATTTCTTTTCCCAGATGAAGGAAATTGAGCTGGATGGGTGACTTAACAGAAGCTTTTTGAATAGTTGGGTAACTGCTCTACTTGCGAAGTAGATACTGTCTTCCTCTTACTTCGTAGCTGAATAAGATTGTCTTCCATGAATATGATCTTAACAGTGAGTCCACAGGTGACTGTGGAGGCCAAGGGTGGCGCTGTGGTCTAAGCCATGAAGCCTCTTGGACTTGCCAATCAGAAGGTCGGCGGTTCAAATACCCACAATGGAGTGAGCTCCTGTTGTTCTGTCTCATCTCCTGCCAACCTAGTAGTTCGAATGCATGCCAGTGCAAGTAGATAAATAGGTACCGCTGCGGCAGGAAGGTAAACGGCCTTTCTGTGCGCTCTGGTTTCCGTCACAGTGTCCCGTTGAACCAGAAGCGGTTTAGTCATGCTGGCCAGATGACACGGAAAGCTGTCTGTGAACAAATGTCGGCTCCCTCAGCCTGAAGCGAGATGAACGCTGCAACCCCATAGTCGCCTTTGACTGGACTTAACCGTCCAGGGGTCCTTTACCTTTGCACGTGGAAGCCAATTCTGGATCCGCACATCTTTCCATAGTGGGGACGTAGGTTTCCGGGCGGGAGTTGATGACAGCGAGGATTTGCCAAATGTGCCTGTAGACAACCTTTCATTATGCTATGCAGATCTGGGTGCTGTAAATTTGTAGGATTGAGATGGTGGTGGGAACTAGAATAATTAGCCTGGGCTGTCTTCTTGATAATATTAGTTTGTCATAATTTGAATTGTGAAATTTGTCTGCTAGGTCAAGCATTATGCTTATTTGCAACATCAGGATTTACTCTGAAGACTGAATGTGCAATGTTATGTTGCCCAGGATTTTTCTGCAAACTTTTTAAGGTTTTCATGGCTGCAGCGTGTGATCAAAACATATTTCAGGGGTTCTGCTCCACGAGCGTTCCCTTCCCTTCCAACCACCAAGCTGGTGATGTAAAAGCTGTTAGCATTCAGCATTGACAAGATGTTTGTATTAACATAAAATGGATCATGATAGTAGGATTAAGAAAAGAATATGCTTTTTCATATAGAGCAGCAGTAGTGTACTAAGGCTATGCACACTTATCTTGAAATAAGCCCCATTGAACTCAGCATGACTTGCTTTTGAATAGACATGTATAGAATTGCTCTTCCAATGTGACTTTGCTTTCATGCCATGCCATAATGCAGATCCTTTTAGCCTTCAGAAGAATTCAACTTGCATTGTTTTGTTCTGCTTCAGTATACGAAGCTGCAATCTTGTCATTGATGATTACTTTCATTAGCGTTTAGTGTTCATCACCTTGTACTGAAAACCTTCATAAACCAGAAATGTGGTGACATAGATAGCCTTGGAAATTGAGTTCAACAGCTGCATATGACCCCTGTAATTTGAGCCAATATATTTCATTAACATATCATTATTAGAAAGCGTTATAGAGTGGTTTTTAGCGGATTGATTATTTTGTTTAATTCCTGCACTACCCTCCTGCAAACAAGCGCACGGGAGAAATTCTTGGTGCTCGCTTATGTAATTGCTACTTAACAACCTTGGGTAGGCTAATGGAGTTCAAAATAGCCAGGACTCAGTGATCTGTGAGTGACTTCAGATAGCAAATGATGGAGTATAATTTGGGGGGGGGGGAAGGGACTCATTGAGATTTTCTGCCTCCCAAAGTTAAGTTTCTGCTCCATGATTACACACCTAAACTAACACACCACAGAATCTTGAATTAACATTGACTTTACCACCCTGATAGTATAATTATTTTCTTCTGTCACTTGAGGATAAATAAACACCCTGCCACTAAGATTGTGATTTGTTTCTTCCCAAGGAATTCAAGGTAAAAAAGCAACTGTTTTCAAATGCTCAGCGAGCACAAAATTGCTTTCTAGTTGAGGTAGCTGAATTCTCAGCTTAGGCAATTTCTGCCATTACATTTCATAGCGGTATAGCGGCTGGGTTTTTAAAAATATTTATTTGCGAAAGATCTGTAAAGAACGCTTCAGGTTACAGACTCCGCTAATGCAGAAATAATACCCTAGGTTAAGAACTTTGCTTCAGAATGAGAACAGAAATCGCGTGGCGGCAGCGGGAGACCCCATTAGCTAAAGTGGTACCTCAGGTTAAGAACAGTTTCAGGTCAAGAATGGACCTCCAGAACGAATTAAGTTCTTAACCCGAGGTACCACTGTATTTTCATTTGTGGCATGTGTGTACAAACATTGTCCAGATTTATGTGTGGAGGAGCTGAGAGTTGGTGCCCATGGTTTGGGAAACATCTAACTTTCCCAATGCTCTTTTAAAACATGGGGTTTGGGGAGTGGCTTAATGCGTTGTTATTTTTATTTTGATTATTTTGTGGTTTTATATTTTGATTTTGTTCTGTGAACTGCCCTGAGACCTCTGGGTTTGGGGCGGTATATAAATTCAATTAATCGTAATAATAATTAATAGCTTCCTCCACTTCTCTCTGATGGGTGTGAGCTTTCAGTTTGTGAGATATAGAAGACAAGAGACAATGGTCTTGAATCACTGTCCATTGCAGCAGTCATTAGCATCAGGCACAGCTTTAGCACAACAACCAGGTTCACCAAATGCTCATGCAGGCTTGTAAATTCACCTTCTAATCTTCCTACTCCATGGGTAGGCAAGCTAAGGCTTGTGGGCCGGAAATTGCCTTCTGGATCTGGCCCACTGATGGTCCAGAAATCACAGCATGGATCGCCAGTGCGCATGTTCTTTCCCTCTCCCTCACATGCCGCCGCCGCCTCCCTCCCTCCTCCTGGCTTCTTCCTGCCCTGCCTAGAGGAGGAAGGGGGTGGGCTTTGTTGGTGCCAGCAGCAGCAGCGCTCGAGCGGCCGCCATTTTAAGCAGCCCCTCTCCGGAGCCCTTTTTCGCGATGCTCATTGTCCTGCCGCCGCTGCCAGCCCCTGCCGCTCGAAAGACACAGGTAAGCAGCCATTGGGGCTCGTGGTGCTCTTGCATCATTTTTTCCTCCAAAATATAGTCTGGCCCCCCACAAGGTCTGAGGGACAGTGGACCGGCCCCCTGCTGAAAAGGTTTGCTGGCCCCTGCCCTACTCCCACAAGATTAGAATTTCAGAATACTAAACTGTTTCAAAAGGACTGGAGCAAATTTATAGTATATTTGAAAGAACAGTGTAAACATTTGAAAACGTTTGTAGCTTTGAGTTGAAATGTTTTGTAAAGAGACTATAAGGAACTGATTTACATTTAAAGAGGTGAATTCAAAAACAAGAGAGAAGGTAAAAAAGTTGTTATAGAAATGCTAAGAATAAAGTAAATATGTATGGAAGTCAGAAAAAGGGGCGGGAGGAAGTCAATGCTCGGATAGAGCAAGGTTTGAGTTTATTGAATTATGTATGGGAATTGTGATTATGATAAAACTGAAAATGCAATAAAATTAATTTAAAAAAAATAGAATTTCAGAATACTAGGCATTAAACACACACATACAAGCTTCAAAAGGGCTATTTGTATGTGCAAGCTCATGACCCATGACACTTACTGGCTGGAGGAATATGATGGTATATAAGGATGGGACTACAACCACAGAACCTTTCCTAATTCAGGCACACCCCACCCTCAGTGTGGAAAGAAAACCTCACACCCACACTCTAATAACAGCAGCCTGGGACCAAAAGTGCAGACAATCACCTGCAAATTGGCTCTTGGAAACTTTGTACCAAACCGCAACTACACCACTATAAATGGTAAGTGCAGAAAGAGGCCTTTGGTTTAGTCAGTGTCACTTCAGCACAGCTGAAGTGCCGTGCGATGACAGTTGCATAGCTACTCAATTACAGAGGAAGAAATGATGGATTTAACATAGATTTTCCCCACAGTTTCTGACGTGGTTTTTTTCCCATATGAGGCCCATCAACAGCAAAGTTAGGTCAAGTACAAAATAAAATTTATTTAGAAAGCGACGCTTTTGAAGAGGAATCGTGGTCGCAATTCCGTTTCTATTGGCACAGTCTTTCGCTTTTCATAGAATCGTAGAGCTGGAAGGGACCAGGAGGGTCCAAACCGCCCCCCCCTCCATGAAGGAAACTTTTTTGCCCAATGTGGGCCTTGAACCCAGGACCCTGAAATTAAGAGGCTTGTGCTCTACCAACTGAGCTATGTGGAACCCTTTGTGCATATAATTATACCCCCACTGAAGGGATACCTCACTGGCTTTGTATTCCTTCCATAGTTTTCCCCACCTGACTATTCTGTCCCTGTGCCAAACTTGCAGAGCAAAGTGCCCAGCCATTTCCGGTAATGGGAGGTATTGGTCCTCACTTATATTTATCTAGTGCAAGCACCCCCAAACGCGGCCCTCCAGATGTTTTGGGACTACAATTCCCATCATCCCTGACCACTGGTCCTGTTAGCTAGGGATGATGGGAGTTGTAGTCCCAAAACATCTGGAGGGCCGAGTTTGGGGATGCCTGATCTAGTGTTCTGGTCCTCTCCATTCTGCACCCACCCCAGTACTGAGGGTGCCCAAACAGAGGTCACAAGAATGGGGCACACTGGGAACTTGGAGATGACTAGATCACCGGATGAGGGCAAGCAAAGGGCTAGTGTTCCTGACAATATTTTATGTCAGGCATATTCATATGGGCTAGTGGGGAGGAAGCAAAGCTTGTAAGATGCTGTGAACATCTATACCTCCCAACAAACTCAGACAGCATGGCCAATAGTCAGGGATGATGGGAGATGAGATCCAGATTATCTGGCAAGCACAATGTTGGCCAACACTGTTATGAGGATTTTCCTCGCCACAAGCAGTCATATGCATGGGAGGCTTCTGGCTGTATTTCATTATCAGTTACCAACTAAAAAGAGATGCTATCTTATATGTGAACCCTTTAAAACTGTGAAATTTGGAAAGATTTGTATAGTTGAAGGATTATTGCGAACAATCAGATAAATCTGGCCTTACTTGTGCCCCAAAAGGATGTGGAAGTGAATGGGGTTAGGAAAATGCAACCCTGTAATTTGAAATACTTAATTGTTTTATATATTTCCTAGACATTTATAAGCTGATTTTCACTAAAGGTCCCAAAGTGATTTGCATCAATAGGAAAAAGTGTACTGCGTGTCAATTAAAAGGAATTCCAAATATGACAATACAAGTACCGTATTGGCCCGAATATAAGCCGCATCCGCAAATAAGCCACACCTTTAAAATTCAAGGCGGGAGGGGGGAGAGAAAAAAAGACAACACCCAAATGTAAGCCACTCCCTTAAAATTCCTCAGGTGCTCACACCCGTTCCATTTTACCGTATGTCTGTTTCAGCAGCGATATCATAAAAGCCAATTTTTGTAAGGTCGCAAATTTAAGCCACACTTTAACTTTTCACGGTCGGAATTTGGAAAAAAAAGTGTGCCTTATGTTCAGGCCAATACAGTACTATAGTTTTAATACAATGCAGACAGTATGACCCTTAGGTTTATTCAAGTCCTAAGTTCAAGTGAACAGCTTTTGTTGTTTAGTCGTTTAGTCGTGTCCGACTCTTCGTGACCCCATGGACCAGAGCACGCCAGGCACTTCTGTCTTCCACTGCCTCCCGCAGTTTGGTCAGACTCATGTTTGTAGCTTCGAAGACACTATCCTACCATCTCGTCCTCTGTCGTCCTCTTCTCCTTGTGCCCTCCATCTTTCCCAACACCAGGGTCTTTTCCAGGTGAACAGCTAGCTAGCATCTAATCTATTTGTTGTCGAGGTTTAAAAATGATGCTGGCACCTTGATATATTTCTGACCCTAAACTTTCAAACTGGGTCGTTTTTATTGGGTCATTTGAGTTCACTTGCCAATACTGTAAAATGCATGCTTAAATGCATGATTATTGCAAAGTCTCCTGATTTTTGTCTGAAAAGGATAGGGTGACATTTCTAACATTTGTGCTGGGCTTTTATTTTCCAGAGGGTTTAATGAGAACTAATCTTGTGTAATTGTTGTGCTTTAAAGTGAGAGGCACAAAAGGCATTGCTGTTGCTAATACACAAGGCAGAGCTGCTGCAGCCTTTTACAACTTCCCATATGTTAATGAAAACATTTTCTGAAAATTGGCAGATCCCCGCATAGGAGCTGATGCCAGCTATTTTCATGGGCCAGTTCGAAGCACAGCGAGAGGGGAGGAATGCCTTGTTGTGGTGGCTGCATCCGTCTGACAGGCTTTCACATTGCCCCTCCTCTTATTAATATTCTTTTTGATGTGAACTTGTAAAACAGAGGATTGGCTGTTAATCTCCAGGATCTCAAGGGCTTTTGGCATTGGCCCATAATTGATGTGTTCACATGGCTGTTGTCTGACTACTAATGATTAGACAGCCGTGTTATCTCCCAGCTAAAATCAGTGTTGCTTATAAATCACACTTGCTAAACGGCAGTTTCATTTCTTCAAAGGCTCTGTACACGTCTACACACTTTGATAAAACTGCCAGCGGCATTTCATGATTTTACAAGAGTTTAGGTTGGGCTTATTTACATTTTGCTGGGCAAAACATTGAAATTTCTATGAAGTGTGGTAGCGTTTCGCCCCTTGATGAGCAGAGCAAGGAATGAATGCTAAACAGTGGAGAATGCACACAAAGGGATGTGTGTTTGTGTGTGTGTGTGTAATGGTTGATCACACCTAGTACAGAATTCCTTGCTTTTTTATTTTAAGCAGGCAGAGTTACGGAAGTGTTGCTACCCCCATACAGTGGTACCTTGGTTCTCGAACTGCTTGGCTCCCGAACAAATCAGCTCCCAAACGCCACAAACCCGGAAGTGAGTGTTCCAGTTTGCGAACGTTTTTCGGAAGCCGAAGGTCCGATGCGGCTTCCGCTTGAGTGCGGGAAGCTCCTGCAGCCAATTGGAAGCCACACCTTGGTTTTCGAATGGTTTCGGGAGTTGAATGGACTCCTGGAATAGGATGAAGTTTGAGAACCCAGGTACCACTGTATTTCTAATCATCGTGAATACAGTCATACCTCATGTTACGTTTGCTTCATGTCACGTTCTTTCAGGTTATGTCTCGCGGCGACCTGGAAGTACCGGAAAGGGTTACTTCCGGGGTTCGCCGCTCGTGCATGCGCAGAAGTGCTAAATTGCGCTTCGCGCATGTGCACAAGCGCCAAATCACGCCATGCACCTGCGCAGATATGGCGCTTCAGGTTGCGCTCTTTTCAGGTTGCGAATGGGCCTCTGGAACGGATCCCATTTGCAACCAGAGGTACCACTGTAGTCAAAAGGAGAGCAAAACGGAATTGTGAATCTGTGAGTTAAGTGAACCTTGACTTGGATGGCTCAGTTGGTTGGAGCATGGTGCTGATAATGTCAAGGTTGCAGGTTCGATTGGATAAAGGCTGAAGACCTTCCTCTTTCAACAAGCTTTATAAGTTGAGCTTTTACCCAGTATCAATCTGTACTGGAATTGTTTTAAAGATATTTTATTACTTGTTGTTTGCCTCCATGGGCTCTTTTGTGTATGTGTTTGTGATAGATACAATTCTATGCACATTTACCTGGTAGTAAGTCTCGCTGAACTCAATGGGCAAGGGAAGTCAATGGTACCTGTGATCACAGTTGCATTCCTGGACCTTTGGATCCAGTTCATTTCCAATTTTGTGTATTTGTATTTCTGTACTGTTTTTCATCTACAGAAAGAAGTATCAAAGTGGCTCACACAGTAATGAAACAAAACTATAGTCAATAAAAATAATCACCCAGGGCAGCAGTCAACTAAGTTTTACTCAGAGTACCGCCACTGAAAATAACATACATTGCTAAGTTAGGTTCATTATTGTCAATAGGTCTACTCTGACTTAGTTTAATACTGCATCCTCCAAATTTGTAAAATCATCAGAATAGCAAGTATTAGGAGAAAGTATGGGTCAGTGGGTGGTGAAAACATCCCACCATTGAGGCAAACCTGATCCCATTGGGGGGATTTATTTTATTTATGTATTTATGACATTTCTGTGCCACCCTTAATCCAAAGATCACAGAGTGATTAACAATATAAAAACAGAAAAAATATATATCATAGTAACAAACAAAAAGAACAACCCTCCGATACAGAGTTTAAAAGGCCATAGTTTGTTATTTTGCAAAGGATGCCTTATACAGTGGTACCTCAGGTTAAGTACTTAATTCATTCTGGAGGTCCATACTTAACCCGAGGTACTATTTCTGGGTTAGCGGAGTCTGTAACCTGAAGCGTATGTAACTTGAAGCGTATGTAACCCGAGGTACCACTGTATTCCCAGTTTGAGAGGTTTATATTCACAGTAATGGTGTAATGGAACTTATGCTATATGCACACATTTAATTTGGGAACAGCGTGCTTGTTTTTTTCCCTGCGTAGTCCACACAAAACCTAGATTCCTTGCACAATTTATGCTCCTCAAAAGCAAACTGGAAATCTGTATTACCTCATGATGTGCCCATTTGAAAGAAGGTGTAGGCAGTCCTGGAAGAGGGGGCGGACTGTATCCACACCTGCTCAATTATTCTGTAGGGTGAGCATGTACCAAGATTGCAACCAGCACTTTTTTCATTCACCTGGGGCATGTACAGGGAGGGAAAGGCATGGATTTAAGGGGAGGGTTTTCAATCATCATCTACCATTTATACCCTGCCCATTTGGCCAGGTCTCCCCAGCCACTCTGGGCAGCTCCTAACAGAATATTAAAAATACATTAAAACACCAGTCATTAAAAACTTCCCTAAACAGGGCTGCCTTCAGATGTCTTCTAAAAGTCAGGTAGTTGTTTATTTCCTTGACATCTGATGGAAGGGCATTCCACAGGGCAGGTGTCACTACCGAGAAGGCCCTCTGCCTGATTCCCTGTAACTTGGCTTCTCGCAGTGAGGGAACCGTCAGAAGGCCCTCGGCGCTGGACCACAGTGTCCGGGCTGAACGATGGGGGTGGAGATGCTCCTTCAGGTATACAGGGCCGAGGCCGTTTAGGACTTTAAAGGTCAGCACCAACACTTCATTGTGCACAGAAACGTACTGGGAGCCAATGTAGGTCTTTCAGGACCGATCTTATATGGTCTCGGCGGCCACATCCAAGTAACCACATCCATGGTTGTGGATGCCAGGATCTAGAATCAATCTTGATTGAAAGCAGCATGTTGAGAGTAAGTATGACTAGTCCCAGATGGAGAAAAAGGCAGCATGTATGCAGCCTTAGTTCCTTGGACCCTGAATTAAAGGATTGCTCATTTATTTAAATGCCATCTATAAAAGCAAGAGCCTTTTCTGGAACAAAGCCTACAAAAATATGGTAGAAGTTAGAAAGTGAAATAAATATCCATAGACACATACTTCTGAAATCTTGTAATTAGGATAGTATTTTTTTAGTTGGTTTTTTTAATCAGATTTTTTATTTTTATATGGAACATGAGTTCAAATAGCTCAAAAGGTCTTCCTTTTTATTTTTTTGCCCTAGACATACGTGTTTGTGTTTGTGTTTGTGTTTGTGTGTGTGTGTGTGTGTGTGTGTAAGTGGCTTTCCCACAGGAGATGGGGAAATCTGGCATTTGGATCTCTTCACTTCCTCCTATCCAGCAGGAAAGGAGTGTCTTTTCTATAGGAACTCCTGTGTTATATAGTGGAATCCACCCTGCCGGGCAGGAAATCCCTTACAGGAGAGGTGGAATTTTATTACTCCAGGATTGTAATTCTGGAGATTTGCGAGAACATCGGATAGACCGGGTTTTGTTTTGTTTTAATGCCCTGCTTAATTTTAGCATCTGGAATAGCAGAAGCAAATAGTGGAGTATCTGTGCACATAAAGGAAAGATCACAGCTGTCTTCCTAGTAATGGTGATATTCCTTTTCTGACCTATTCTTTATGAGTTATTGGGGTGGGGACGGTTAGTGTGTGCATCATGTTCGGAACGAAAAGTGCTCACTAGGGCGCTTAGTCTGTTTATTGGCAGATATTCGCAGTCAGCTTTCTAGTACAGAAGGGCCATCACCGCCTGATGCAAGCGTACACTTGGGCAATGGAAAACTGCCAAGCACAACACTCTGAAACTTAGTAGCTTTCGTTGCTAATCAGGTCCCCAAAAGCTCGTGAAATAAGGCGAGGAAAGAAAACGTTGCCGCATATTTCTGTAGGGTTTTAAGGCTGCCTGTGTACAGAACTGCTGCAATCTGTACAACTAACCTGCCTTCAAGTGTAGCTTGTGTTTTCCCCCCTCTCTTTCTCCTCCTTGGAACCTCTTCTGTGATAAATAGCAAGGCTACCGCTCAGCATGCCCTAACACCTGGGAATAATCATGCAAAAATAACAGCGAGGAACTGCAAAGCGTCTGTTCTTGACATTAACTTTCCTCAGCTTGACAGACTGCCACCAGCAGATGTTAGACTTGTGTACCTTTCCCCTTCCCCATCCCCCATTTGAGATGGCTGCCTTCCCCGCTTCTGCCTTTTCAGCCCTCGTACGTTGCCTTGCGAGTTCTTTTGGGGACTTTCAACCAAATAAAACAAAATATTGGGTTTGCTAACCCTGTGATCTTTGAAGAAGCAATGATAATAGCAACGTTCTGAGCGGCGTTTGAAATTAGGTGGCAGTTCAAGCAGGGCATGTTTTTTGTCTGAAACTTGGGGATGCCCCATTTACTTCTGACTCAGGAAATGCTTCCCCTTTCACATGTGTAAAAGTAGCACATGGTAGACGGTGTATTCCTTATGACTGCTGGTGTGGGCACACTGGCTTCTACCCCACCCACCCACTCCTGACGTGCTAGCTTTTCATGCTCAAAGGGGTCTTGTTTTTGGCTGCCTTGAGATTACTCAGATCTGATCCCTCTTTTGTCGTCTGAGCTGGTACCATTTAGGAAGGTCTGTAACATGTGTTGTGTCTGCGCATTTGAACGTGTATGTTAGGCATCAAAAATCCACTGAGCCATATTTCCTGTTTAGCATTACTGCTCTGTACCTGCCTTGCTCTCTTTCCTTTGTTGTTGTTGTTTAGTCATTTAGTCGTGTCCGACTCTTCGTGACCCCATGGACCAAAGCACGCCAGGCACTCCTGTCTTCCACTGCCTCCCGCAGTTTAGTCAAACTCATGTTGGTAGCTTCGAGAACACTGTCCAACCATCTTGTCCTCTGTCATCCCCTTCTCCTTGTGCCCTCCATCTTTCCCAACATCAGGGTCTTTTCCAGGGAGTCTTCTCTTCTCATGAGGTGGCCAAAGTAACTGGAGCCTCAGCTTCAGGATCTGTCCTTCCAGTGAGCACTCAGGGCTGATTTCCTTAAGAATGGATAGGTTTGATCTTCTTGCAGTCCATGGGACTCTCAAGAGTCTCCTCCAGCACCATAATTCAAAAGCATTTTAGGGCTGGAAGGGATTTGTTGTTCCCATGATACACTATTGCACTGGGTTAGTGTCTCTCATATATAGATGATCTTCTTCTTCTTCTTCTTCTTCTTCTTCTTCTTCTTCTTCTTCTTCTTCTTCTTCTTCCCTGCCCATCTGGCTGGGTTTCCCTAGCCACTCGGGGCGGTTTACAGCATATCCAAAAACATTAAGCGTTAATAACCTTCTGATACAGGACTGCTTTCAGATGTCTTCTAAAAGTTGTGTAATTCTTTAAATCTGAAGGGAGGGTGTTCCACAGGGCGGGCGCCACTACCGAGAAGGCCCTCTGCCTGGTTCCTGTAACTTCATTTCTCACAGTGAGGGAACCAGCAGAAGACCCTCGGAGTTGGGCTGAGCGATGGGGGTGGAGATGCTCCCTCAGGTATACTGGGCTGAGGCCATTTACTCAAGCCACATTCTCTTTATTTATAAGTCAATATAAGCACAGAGGATTCACAAGCAAATAGGATGCTCGTTGCAGCAACTATTCCATCCTAGAATTCCAAGGATTCTTTCTGTTTTGAGAAAGTAGACCATTTCACAAAGTTTTAAGACATTTAGAAGAAGTAGACTAATTATTTAATGCTGGGTGCTACTTCTGCTCATGGGTACAATTTAGAGAAATTTAAGTATGCATGACACATTTGGGATTCTGTCTTGTGGTCTTTGTCCAGGAGACCATAAGTGCATCATAACTCCCCCCCCCCACCTAAAATATTATCAAAATATCGTGTGAGCAGCACTGTGCTTAGGGAACATAAATTCACATATTTTGATAAGATATGGGCAGTGCTGTCAGATCTAGAATCAGTGACCACCTATTAGGTCTGCTGCTCCAAACTCCGGCACTGAAATGAAGCCTGAAACCTGAATGCAGAGTTCCCCGCTACTGAGGAATCAATCCACATGTGGAAACTTGTAGTTTTACATAGACACATTTCTCTAGAATGACCAAGTGTCTGGTGCCTTGTCATTTTGCAGAGCTTCTTTTCTTTTCTAATCCAGAGGCCTCAATCAAGACTGGCTTGTTATACTTTGTGCATTTGTCGCCATCCCTCACAATTCTTCTGTTACGCCGCCTTCTTTTGTATAAGAGAATTTAATCTCTGTAGCAACATCGAACTCCTTCAGGCAGCACAGAAAGTTAAACATCGCCTGTCTCTTTGTCAGTGTTTCTTACAGTAACGCAGTTGAAACAGTCCTGTTTGGTTTTGAAGAGCAAAATGTTTTGTGACTAGGGCACCATCTTGAAGTGTCTTAACATGTATTAAGTAACATACACACACACAGTATTTATTTATTTGCAGCATTTATACCCCACTATTTTTTTCTCCTCCCAGTCTTCTTTAAAAGATTCAAAATTTGTGTCTTTTATCAGTGCCGTCAGTTTTGCCATCTCTGCATATTGCAAGGCAGAATCTGTCATTTTTAATGTTCATAACCCATTCTTCTCCAAGAAACTTAGAGGAGCATACGTGGTTCCGCCATTTTATCCTCCCAGCATCCTCGTAAGGTGGGCTGGTCCAAGGTCACCCAGGGAACCATTTGACTGAGAGGTCTCTCCAAATCCTCATGGTCCAACAGAACCTTGAACTCACTTGTTGACCAACTACCCCCTACTGGATCTCTTAAAAAACCCGATAATTTCACAGGGTTCTATCTATCTATGAGGGTGTATAGCTTGAGCTGACACTGTGTTGCTCCACATCTGGATAAATGCTGGGGGAAACACAGGAACCAAGTGCATTTGCGTTACTCCGAAAGCCTGAAAAGAAGGCTGGAGGGCCTCTGTTATGAAAAGTCTGTGCGGCAGCCAAAACTCATGTAGTGCAAACTCTGGCCCTGTGTCTTGAATGTAGTTCAAAGATAAATATTGGGTTTTTTTCGTCCTTACTTATCCAATGACTAGTTTGCAAGGAACAGCTGTTTTTGAGGTCAGTTGGTTTTCACTCGCCTGCATGCTTGATTTCTTGCTGAAAAGCTTTCCCTCCCCCCGCACCCTTTCTTTTAAGGCTGCCAACATCTTAAAAGTCTGATGGCAGCAGGATAAAAACATAACAGAAGTGCAGAGCTTCTGTACTCTGCTGTGCTTTATTTCATTCCTCCCTTTTTTTGGGTCAGGTAGTTGCCAAACCTAGAGATTCAGCCGTCAAGTTTTAACCAGCATAGAATAATTTGCCTTCCAGGTTTTAAATAAAGATTATCGGTAGCTCTCAGTAGGAAACATAAATTGCATCCCATTTGTCTGTGTACTATGTTTGTTTAGAGTACACTCAAACCTCGGATCCCAAATGCCTCCATTATCGTACATTTCAGCTCCCGAACACTGAAAACCCGGAAGTAAATGTTCCGGTTTTTAAAAGTTTTTCAGAACCTGAATGTCCGACGCAGCTTCTGCCTGAGTGCAAGAAGCTCTTGTAACCAACCAGAAGCCATGCCTCGGTTGTTGAACATTTCGGAAGTTGAACGGTCTTCCGGAACAGATTACATTTGACAACCAAGGTTTGACTGTACACAGGTTACATTATGCCAACGGTCAACAAACTTTTTCAGCAGGGGGCCAGTCTACTGTCCCTCAGACCTTGTGGGGGGCCAGACTATATTTTGAAAAAAAATGAACAAATTCCTATGCCCCACAAATAACCCAGAGATGCATTTTAAATAAAAGCGCATGTTCCACTCATGTAAAAACAACAGGCAGGCCCCACAAATAACCCAGAGATGCATTTTAAATAAGAGGACACATTCTATTCATGTAAAAACATGCCAGTTCCTGGACCGTCCGCAGGCTGGATTTAGAAGGCAATTGGGCCGGATCCAGCCCCCGGGCCTCAGTTTGCCTACCCATGCATTATGCCATGTATTTTCAGCGACTAGTTTTTCCAAGGAAAGATACTCCGAAGGAAGGGAAAGAATGTAGTTCTTCTACGTCCAATTCTCCAGTCTTACCTGTCACACACAGACTTTGGGATTACTTAGGTGGGGTTAGTGCTGTCCTCCTTATCTACCCCTACACTTCCAGTGTGCACAAGATTCGTGTCTCCACACAGCCAATGGCCTTTTCATTTTACTTCATGTGTCTGATGATTTCATGCCACAGTAACTTAGACAATTTCTAAGATGGCTCAACTTATTTTTCATAGTCATAGTAGAATGGAGCCCATATTAGAGAATAAATGTTTAAAAAGTCATTTCTAAATAAGATGCTACCTCAAATTACTGTTGATGTCTTAGTTGGTTCGTGATCCTAGGCATCTGAAAAGCCTGGGAGCAAATATTAAAGCAAGCGATCAGAATGTCTAATAAGGAGCTTTCCAAACTTTTCCTGTTGGTGACACACTTTTTAGACATGCCTCATTTCCGCAACGCAGTAATTCGGTTTTGCAGTAATTCAGTTTTACTGAGTTTAGCAAACCGGAAGTTAAAGGGAACCCCTTTCCCGCCTTGGAAAGAGCACGGCGAGCGTTTGTGTGATACACCTACACACTGCAGCCAAGACAATAATGTGTCGCAACAGACAGTTTGGCAAGCTCTGGTCTAAAAGGTAATAATTCGGTGAGTCACTAAAACAGGGTGGAAACTCAGTGGTCACACTGACAGAGTTTGAAGACAAAAATTCCTAAGTGACCATAGTTATTTGAAGAGGATATCGAAATATGTTTTGATTGGCGCATCTTGATATCATGTGACTTTTTGGGTACTGCTTCATAATGTGTGGAATTGCTGTATTCAGAACTCAATGTGTGTATAAACACAATCTTTCCTAATACCTTCAGCATATGACAGACTGTGTCTTTCTTTGTTTTTGTTTTTAGGTTGACCCCCTCTTTACAGTGCCTGCACCTCCGCCTCCTATCTCCAGTGGTCTTACACCTCAGATTCTGCCTTCGTACTTTTCCCCATCTTCCTCCAACATTGCTGCTCCAGTTGAGCAGCTTTTGGTACGGACTCGTTCAGTGGGTGTGAATACTTGCGATGTTGGGATAGTAACGGAACCTGAATGCCTTGGACCATGTGAACCTGGGACCAGTGTGAATTTGGAAGGGATTGTATGGCATGAAACCGAGGAAGGTAAGCTGTGGTTTCTCTTCCCATTTTGTTTGAACGTTGCATCTGCTTCACAAGTTTGTTAGCAGCCATATTATACAGTACTGTTTGTTGTTAGAACTAGAGGAAATTCCCATCATATCTCTTCCAGTGAAACCAGCTACATTTTAAATAAAATAAACTCTTGATACATGATTGTACCGAGTGGCTTGATAAACCTTTAGGATAAGATTGGATGTATTTTTAGATATTGAATGTCTTTGTTTAAAAATAAAATGGTTTACAGTGTAACAGGATAATGGTGCAGGAGGAAGTGTTTTTAAAAGTGATACAATTTTAGAAGTATCCCTGAAACTCACACTTCTATATTTTAAAACATTCTATGCAATACCCTGTACAGGCAATCTGTATTTAATGTGAGGAGATTTCCTGAGCATTCGTTTTAATTTTTTATTGTAAAGAAAAAAGATTTGTGCTGCATGAATACATTTTCTGGTGATGTTAACAGTTATGAGAATTTGTTTTTTGAATTGGAAGTTTCTGAGAGAACATCAATCCATGGAGGTTTCATGGATAAGGCACATTAATTAAAATAAGGCAACCTGTTGCTTGATGAATAAGCAGGCATTTATTGAAAATAATTAAGAGATGAAACTTTGGTCAGGAAAATAATTGGAAGTGTGATGACTCTTGTTAAAATTAAGGCATCAGAAAAAGCTTTTCTTTGTCATGGGCAGATTTTTTCCATTATAAATTCTGTAAGATAATCTCTTATTGCCTGAATTTACTGTTATCAATGATGGAATTATTGTACATGCTGGCCTAATTGCTGGTTTTGACGTAGGATATTATATCTAATCAGAACTGTTGGAATGGGTGCTGTTACAGATGTTTTCTCATGTTTGCTTGAGCAGTGTTTAATTACTAGTGATTTAATAGCTGCTGTATTGGAAGCAAGAAATTCCATTTCAAAAGTGTCCTACAGCATATCAGCTGATGATAAATCCTAACATGCTTCAGTTGTATGCGCAACAGTAGTTCATTCTGTGCAGTGATATATAAGGCACCAGCAGAGTGCTTTACACTGTCTGCCTGGAAATCAATAGAAAGATTCTGACTTGCTTGCTTTTATATGCTCTCGTCCATCCATCTCTTTTGCTGCGCACGCTTTCATCAGATTCGTAATCTAGATTGATCCTTTTAGATTGTTTTCAAAGCACATATAAATTCTGTTTTAAAATATGCAGGCTGAGGTGCCTTCCTCTCTCCCTTCGTGTTCTTTTCACTGACCTGCATTAGCCAGAGTTGGAATGTACGAGTGTGAATTGTGGTGACATGAAAGAGCAGTAGCTTTTAATAGTGTTATTCTTGCTGAGTAAACTAAACTTCTGACCCCCACTGAATTAAGAAGTGCGCCTTGTTAAAGGTCTGGAGGGCAGCAGTGTGGTATTTTATAATGTGCCTCCATGCTCACAAGAATGATATTCCGTCTGCCTGCTTTTGGTACTACTTGGATGTGCTCAGCTGAGAAGATTTTTATTTATTGAAATTGCCTGATCCAGAGTTCCTGCCTCTGCTTATGGGAAGGGGTGTATAGTCTAGGAAACTCCGCCAGTTATTATCCATTCTGTTTGTGCATCTGCAAATCTGGGACATTTGCGTGGCATTAGCAAGATGAGTACTCAGCCTTCAAAGCTGCAGAGAATAGGGAATAGGGAAACAGGATAATAAAGGTTTCACTTGTTGATGTCTAGCATATTGGAAAGCTTCTTGAGTAATATTAATAACGTCTTAACACTGATAAATCCCTGAAAATTGTTGTGGGCTTCTAAGAAAGGAAAGAAGCAGATCCTGATTTAATATAGGAATATTAAGCTGAATATATTAAGCTGAGCCTTCTAAATATGGGAAATTCAATAGATGTGGCTGTCTGGTGGTTTTTCCTTTGTGACAAAAATTACCTGGTGGTGTAATGCTACGTAATGAAAAATTGCTTATGCTTCAATCCAAGACACAGTTGCAAGTAAATTCTGTTAATTTCATAGATCCTTAGTACATTTAGCATTGGGTTCTAACGGTCTCGTTTACATGTTAGTGTTTGGGACACTCTTCTGGCTGACTCTTAATGTGCAAATCATGGTTTCTAGGGAGCAAGCATTGAATCTGCACCAAGCCCAGGTGTCTGAAGTGTTATGCTTAGTTTTACACTTCAAATAGTGCATTTACATTGGAGGATAAGCCAGGCTTTAGTGACATAACAGTCAAACATATGGGGCAGAGAGACACACTGGTTGTAGCTGCATTGTTATTACAGTCAAACCTCGTTCTGCATCTGCCTCCGCTTGCGTCTGCTTCGGCGAACGTCTGCGGCAAACCCGGAAGTACCGGAAAGGGTTACTTCTGGATTTGCCACTTGCACATGCACAGAAGCGCTAAATCACACTGCGTGTGTGCGCAGACACGGCACTTCGACATGCGTCATTTTCAGCTTGCGGACGGGCCTCCAGAACAGATCCTGTCCACAAAATGAGGTTTGACTGTAATTTATTTAAAAAACTGGAAATTCTCTTCTCTAAGACTCAGTGCGGCTTCCAGCAAAGCAAACCATACAACAGTGGCAGCAAAACTATGTAAAAAACCCCACCAGTCTCTTCATCAAGAAACCACTAAAAATAGTGTACTCTGTGTCAACAGTCCCACAGGTCTAGACATGCTCACTCAACAGCTCTAAGGCTTTTGGAAGAGCTAGGCTTTGTATCCTTTAAGAAAACCTCCAGAACAGCTTTTGGACTTCATCAGAGATGTTGTTCTGAAACCTTGAAATAATTAGGTTAATGGCCCTTGCTTCTCATCCCTGATGTATTCACCAGATGTATCAGATGCTTGCATTCACACAGTTAAATACTAAACAGTGAAATTGGTAACTTTCATACAGACAACAGGAAAGGTACAAGGATGATCCGAATAGCAGTGATGCACTCCTGAGGCTCAAGCGTGATTCATACCTGAACATGCCACCTTTTGCTATGTTTATGAGAGACAGAAATTGTGTTGGGTGGCGTTGAGTCAGCAGCCGGGATCAGTTGTGCAGTGATCACAATCGGTTAGTAGGAGGTCTGAGCTGCACATATGGCAGCCATATACAAAACGCAGTTTGGGCAGCTGCAATAATTCCTTGTAAAAAGAGGAAGATAAAGAGGAGCTGGTATTAATGGCAGGCGTAATGAGAACAGTGTGGCATATAAAAGAGATGCAGTTTTATTTTGCATGGAGTTCTTAAAATGGTAATACGGGCTGCTCTAGTGTAGCCCCCCCCCCCCGCCATATCTCTGCTACGTGCACTTTGAGCGCATGAGGGGCTTCTTGTGTGGCGCTCGCAGAATGGGTACTCCAGTAAAAAAGTCAAGCTGCCGTTTGATAAGGCAGTCCCAAACTGTACTGTTCAAGGGAAGGCCACTTTGGCCTCTGCTATCACTGTCTAGTTACAAGGACCTCCATTCTAGCAAGAATACAGTGGACCCTCAGCTTAAGTTAACTTTGGTTACTGTAACTTTCAGGTTGCGAACGCGGCAAAACTGGAAGTGTATACTTCCGGGTTTTGCCGCGCACACGTGCGCAGAAGTGGCACCTCATGTTGCGGACTTTTCGGGGTACAAGTTTGTATCTGGGAGGGTACACTGTACCAGTAATTGGGACTCAATTAGGGATGGTTGATAATATCATGCAAAACCAGTTTGAAGTTGCCATCATGAAATTGGTTTCAAAATTTTTGACCCAGTAATATATCGCGAATCAAGATGTGTGCTAGGGCCAGGCGATAAATCGTTCAGAACCAGTTTGAAGTCCAAATCATGTTTTGTGTGTGCGTTGGTGTGCTGTGCAAGTATTACAGTGTGGCGAAAACTGTGAAGCCAGCCAGTTCCTCTACATAGCTCCATCCTTATTTCAGACATTATGATGTATCACGATGTTTAGCTGGTGGTATATCGCGATGTAGAAAACCAGGTATTGGCCAGTCTTACTATTTGCCTCTACACAGTTCCATCCCTATTTCAGACAGCATGATATGTTGGTATATCATGAAGTTTAGCTGCTGATATATTGTGATGTTGAAAGCCAGATATCTCCTAGCCCTAGTCCCAGTTGGAAAAAATGCCTGTTAGCGACTCATCCCTTTATTCTGCCATTGTCAAAACTGATTTCCCTATTCTTCGTCGCACCTTCTCTCTTTTCCCCTTCATTGTGTCCCGTCTTTTGGATTGTAAGCCTTTCGGGCAGGGCTTACACAGTATTTTGATTTATGTGCATCACCCCCACATCAATACCGCTTTTAAATTGTTATTTGTAGTTATCTTTAAATTGCTGTGAGCTACTTTGGGATATAGTCTTCATCAGCAAAGTAGGATAATTGTATGATAAAAAACAAGATTCCAGAAGTGTTAGGCAGCCTACAAGTATTGCCATAAAATGGCTTGTTTTTCCAGTTGAGGGCATTGGAAAACATCTGCATGACTGACCAGGGAAAGAAAAATTGCTATTATTGGGGGTGGTGGGGGTGGAGAAGGGACTTCCAAGAGAGAACGAGTCAGGTAAGATTACTGTCATTAATGACATCATTAATGGCATTTCCCTGCTGAGAAGAAGAAAAAAGTGGGGAGAGGCCTCAAGGGTAATAATATTGCTATACTAAAATCTGTGTTCAGTTCAGACCTGTTCTCAAGTGTAGCAACTGGGAATATGTTGGCAGACTGAAGACTTCAGAAACTGTGCTCCTCTGGTCAGTTTGCAGGAAAGAAAGAAAAAAACCAACAGTTCATTAGCTGACACAAATCTTTGTAACCAGTCAGACTCAATTAAAGTAAAATATCTGAGAAGAGAAGACTATTTAGATGATAACAGATGGGCTGCGATGTAAGGTTAGTGAGGGCAAATACAGAAGCTGTCTTGATAGTTGCTTCTAAGAAGGCTGATATTTATCGCTAGTTTGACTGTGTTGGTCTCTATTCAAATAACGTAGGCCACTCAGAAGTCACTATGCAGTATGGAATAAATTAAAAACACATTTTAGTATTATTAATTGTAGTATTGCCAATACTATTACAGTGGTACCTTGGTTCTCAAACTTAATCCGTTCCAGAAGTTCGTTCCAAAACCAAAGTGTTCCAATACCGAGGCGCACTTTCCCTTAGAAAGTAATGCAAAATGGATTAATCCATTCCAGACTTTTAAAAACAACCCCCAAAACAGCAATTTGTCATGAATTTTAATATCTAACGAGACCATTGATCCATAAAATGAAAGCAATAATCAATGTACTGTACTATAAAAGAAATAAAGACAGTATTGTAGATGATAAAAAAATTAAAATTGATTTTTTTTTCTTACCTGCACTGATGATAGTCATTGTTTGGATGGGGGCTTTTATCCATTTCCGCAGTCGCACAATCAATCAACCAGTAGCTGAACTGGGTTCCACACAGTCACAAAAACAAAGCCTCAAAAACACAAAATAAATAGCAAAACAAAAGACCCAAACTTCATCCGTTCCGGAAGTCCGATTGACTTCCGAAATGTTCGAAAACCAAGGCACAGCTTCTCATTGGTGCAAGTGCCCCGGAAACAATAGCCGACAGCCGCATCAGATGTTTGGCTTCTGAAAATAGTTTGAAAACCGTAACACTTACTTCCGGGTTTTCGGCATTTGAGAACCAAGGCGTTTGAGAACCAAGGTTACCACTGTAGTAGTATTACCATTATTTTTATTATTTCTTACAGTAAGCAACATATGGATAGACTGGGTAAAAAACAACAACCCCAAACACCTTTATACTTCCACATCCACAAATACGATTTCTCTTAAGGATGGGGAACCTGAAAGATTATATAATTAACTGTGACACAACTGTATATCATCAGCTGCTTAAGGGGCATTTTGAAGAAAAGAAACTGCAAATATTTATTCTCTCTGGTTTTGGCTGCGAACAGCTGTAGCCATCAGAAGTAATTGTTCTTATGAAAGGTTTTATGCTTGAACGCTGACCCAAAGACAGCCATCCTTCACCTGCCTGCCACTGCTTCCAGAACAATCCGTCACCTCGTCGCATTTGTCTCCGCTCAGATTGCTGGGTTGGCATTCCGATTCTTCATAACAATATGTTCTTGTTCAATAATAAACACAGACGAAGGGTAGTTGTGTCGCTTTTCTTTTTTAACAAGTGGTATTCTCAGCTTGTCGTGTCCTGATAGTTTGAGAAAGAAAATGAAAATGGGGGGTTTTTTGGTCCTCATTTTGTAAAAGCAATTTTTCATCGAGGATTTAAGAAAGCAAGTTATATCCCCCTTGTCAGACATAGGTTTCTGCTCAGTTACCTATAGCATTGTAAACCTCTCTTAGGAAGGTAGTAAACGGCATGGATCTCTTTTTCTTTTCTTTTCTTTTATTGTGCCACTGCCTAGCATATTCTTAACTGACCTTGCAGCTCATTAAGTCTGGTTTCCTGCTTCAGTAAGTTGGAACTGTCAATCAAAAGCTTGGCTTCGAATGTCTGCAGTTTTCTAGACGTCTTTCGACTCTTGGTCCTCTTCCCAGTTACGTTCTGTTCCTGAATCTTAATGTCATAATAATCCCTTTGTTCCATATTTTGACTAGGAACTTTTTTTTGTAGTGGCTGTTATGAACAACCCCATTGTAAACCTCTGCTAGCAAAGTCTCCATGCACCAGTGACCAGGGAAGACAGCCACAACAAATTCGGAGAGCTCCTAAAAAGCCCTCCCTCCAGCTGCTTTCTTGTGGGCTCCACATGCTAAGCTCTGGAATCCCATTACAGTCATACCTCGGGTTACAGACGATTCAGGTTGCGTTTTTTCAGGTTATAGACTGCCGAAACCCGGAAGTTCCGGAACGGGTTACTCCTGGGTTTCGGCGGCCACGCATGCGCAGAAGTGCCGAATCGCAACCCACGCCTGCGCAGATGCGGGTTGTGAACGCGCATCCCGCACGGATCACGTTCGCAACCCGAGCGTCCACTGTACGGTAAAGTATGAGACTCATAATCCCACATTCAAGTCCCACATCGGGCAAAAGATTTCTGCATCACAGGGGCTTGGGACTAGATATAGGGTAGGCAAACTAAGGCCTGTGGGCCAGATCCGATCCAGTCGCCTTCTAAATCCGGCCTGCGGACGCTCCGGGAATCAGCGTGTTTTTACATGAGTAGAATGTGTGTCTTTATTTAAAATGCATCTCTGGGTTATGTGTGAGGCATAGGAATTCGTTCATTTTTTTCAAAATATAGTCCAGCCCCTACAAGGTCTGAGGGACAGTGGACCGCCCCCCCCTCCGCTGAAAAAGTTTGCTGACCCCTGGACTAGATGATCCTTGTGGTCCTTTCCAACTCTACAATTGTGTAATTCTGTGCTAACAGCACAGAATGTGCTTTGTTTGTCTTTGGAACTGATCTAATAATAGTGCAAGAAATGTAGAATTAAAGTGTGGTTGAGGTTTTATGAAATCACTGTTTCTTATGATAAGATATTAACAGGTGTTTTATTTTGGAATATCTGTGTATATGTAGCATCACACATGGACTTCATTCCAGCAGCTGCGATGCTGGGCTGGGACATCTAAACAGAAATGGAATCTCAACTAGTGTGGTGTGGGGAAAAGATTGGCAATAGCTACAGGGGCATTACAGTCAAGGCTGCATGATTTCCCGCCCCGACCTGGCCACAGTGATCCATGCGACGGTCACCTCCAGGCCCAACTACTGTAACTCGCTCTACGCGGGGCTGCCCTTGAAACTGTCACCGGAAACTCCAGCGGGTGCAGAATGCTGCAGCGAGGCTCCTCACGGGGTCCCTGCCATAGGAGCATATTCACCCAGTGCTCTACCAGCTGTAATGGCACCCAGTGGAGTATAGGGTCAGGTTTAAGGTGCTGGTTTTGACCTTTAAAGCCCTAGCTTGGAGGGAAAACGTGGCTTGTGGCTCATAGTTTGTTATCTAGAATATGTCTTTTTGATTCATATTGAAAGACACAGATGTACAATAGGCCATTCTCACATTTTATTTTGACTATAGTTTAAATCAGAATGCTGAAGGCTAGAACCCTATGCCCCACCATACTTGGAAGTAAGTTGCATTGAACTTAGAAGGATTTAACTCCAAATAGACCCTGATACTGGGAAAGATTGAGGGCACAAGGAGAAGGGGACGACAAGATGGCTGGACAGTGTTCTCGAAGCTACCTGCATGAGTTTGACCAAACTGCGGGAGGCTGTGGAATACAGGAGTACCTGGTGTGCTCTGGTCCATGGGGTCACGAAGAGTCAGACACGGCTAAACGACTAAACAACAACAAGACATGCAGAAAATCATGCTGTTGGTGTTGTGTTCAACTAGGGCAGAACTTTCCAAACTTTTCATGTTGGTGACACACTTTTTAGACATTGATTCAGTTTCGCATCATATCGTGACACAGTAATTCAGTTTTACTAGCAAACCGGAGGTTAAACTAACCCCTTTCCAGCCCCAGGAGGGGCATGGGGAGTGTTTGTGCAACACACCTACACACTGCAGCCGACACACTAACATGTCGTGACACCCAGTTTGGAAAGCTCTGAACTAGGGCAGCAAAGACCAACTTGTTTAAAAGGAATCAGCCAGTGTCACTTTTCATAGATAAAGGAAGCTATCTTTTTATAACTCAGGGCGGGGGAGGGGCTGTGAAAAGCACGTGGTTTTATACTATAAGATCCTCTGTCTCAATAATGGTCATCTTTTTAAAAAGCAAAACCAAAAAAAAACCCCCATGTATAAATGGAAGTTATATAAAAATGGGTTGGGAGAGTTGAAATAAGACTAAATACACTGCAGCTTAACAACTGAAGTGAAAAGAGTGGTTTTTATCCATCAGAAGGATAGTTTTAAAGATCTGGAAGTCAGGTAATTTAATTAATGAAATAACCCGCAAAAACAGCACACTGAAACAAGAATACCTGTAAGTCTAATGTACTCTGTGTATGTGCATTTCAAGTTTGCACAGAATGCTTAGGAAATCGAGGATGGGCGACCAAATGTGGTAATTTTGAGTTTTTAGCCTTTGTGAATGGTCGTCAACTAGGTTTTACTAAGAACAGACCTATTGAAATTTCAGTGGTTCTTCTCGGATTAAAATTTAGTTGAGTTCCACCCTATAGTTATTTCATCCTGAGAGTTCTGTCAAGCTAGGGTACATATCTGATACTGAAATAGCACATTGGAGAAGATAAGTTAAATAGTAATTCATTGTGCTGCCATCCAAGTAAAATATAATAATTAAGAACTTCTGACATGCAGCATTTCTGAAAAGTTTCTTTGGCAGTAATTCTCAAATTCATTCTATTAAGATCTCCCCGCAGAATTTTGTGTCTGTATCAGCTTGTTCACGATTTCCTTATCCTTGTCTGGAAGTCACTGCTGTTGTTTACTGCTTTCAATTACTGTTTTTAAATTGTATGGACTGAGAAGGTGACATCAAAATTTAATTTCCCAGGAAGGGAATTTAAATGATGGTTTTAAAAGGAGAGAGAATGATTTCTCTTGGCCAAACCATATCAAGATTAGAATGCCTTTGTCCTTTACCTTGGCTAAGAAGTGACATTTTGGAAGCCCATTAATAAAGATGAAGAAAGGATAATCAGATGGAAATTTCAACTGTTGCCCTATTTAATAACCAGCCTTGCAGAACAAAATCAATTCTAGCTTAAGTGTCACTTTCAAACTCAATTTCAAGTACATGAAATAAAAAGCAAAGATACAGCAAAAAGGTTTCATTTGGTTATAAGGCATAAATAAACAGATGCAGCTGTCCTTGCAAGCTAGATGATACAACACATCACTGAACTAATTCCTGTTGACTGTGTCAACCTGTACTAAATTCTATTAAGGCCACAGTGTTCAGATTGTCACTAGGACTTTGGGAGTGGGTTTAAATCCTCTCAGCCATGAAGCTAGGGGCTATTACTTCAGGCAACAGACTGCTTTGAATATGGAGTTATTTGGCTGCTTTTCCTTATCTTGACATATAGCAATACCTGTTTTATTACCTGAAAGTTATTGTCTTTGTAGTTTGTCATTCAGAATGTGTGGTCCCTTGTTGTGGGATGGAGTGAGACAGAGTGGCTGATAACAAACCTATGTTGAAACTCAGTTAAACATAGCAAAATAGTCAAAAGGGTGAGGTGAGCAGAGCAGATCGCTAAAGGAAGTGAACCTAGCAGAGACTGGAAGTCAAGAGAAGTCATAGTTGGAAACTTCTCATGAGCAGAGAAGCCCACTAGACGCAAACACATGAAGAAGCACATCATGTCCTTGTGTGTGCAGTTATGCGCCACATACAGATATAGCGTTTCCAATTTCTCTTCTGCAGACACACAGTGCCGTAGCTTTTTCACTCTTGATAATGGTCGTTTTCTTTTTCGGAAGCAGGTTCCTCCCACAGAGCCTCAGAGACCCAAATTAACATGAGTTGCACTATTTGCTCCTGCTTAAATCGGTACTGTGGAATTTCACTACTGTCAGAGACTGCCTCTAGGTCCCGGCTCACAAAGGACCAACGCTAGCCGGTAGAACGGAATAAAGTCTTTATTGAAGTATAGTTTCCATTTCCACATCTTAGCGTGCGTCTCTACGTCTATTCCCTAGATCGGCGAAGTCCCATCTGAATCTCCGCCTCCTGTACACCAGTTCAAGACCCTAGCCTTGCTCCACCTTTTGCGTCTCTCCTTTCGCCTCTGGGTCCTACCACCCCCCGGGGTTCCTTCCTTCCTGGATGCCTCGGATGCGGACCCTTCGGATTCCTCCCCCTCCCTTCGGCGGGCTTTAGGACCTGGCTCCCTTTCCGGGCTGCTCATTGCGCCTCCCTCTGGTACATTTGAACTTGGCGCGCGCGCGCTGTCTCCGACCCTCCTCTCTACCGTTTCCTCGCTCTCTGACGCAGGCGTGGCTGCTGCCGGAGAGCTGCCTGTCGCTGGTGCCTGGAACTCCTCCCCCCTGCTGCTCTCTGGTGGAGTAGCTGGTCCGGATTTCCAGCTGCTGCTCTCCGGTGGGGTAGCTGGTCCGGATCTCCAGCTGCTGCTCTCTGAATCCCCTCTGGTCCCTTCTTCCTGGGGTGCCCCTCTTGGTAACCCCCCAGCTCTGCCCACGGGAGCCCCTTTCTGTGAATCCTCCGATTCGCTGGACAGACTTAGAGATCTCGGACGGCTATCATCGCTAACCTCTCCTTCCGATTCCTCGCCATCCGTTCCCTCTGCTCCTGAACCCCTGACATCCATCCCCCCCTCGAAGCCCCCCCTTCCCCCCTCCCCTCCTTCCGGTGTGGGTTCTGGGTGCTCCGTCGTGGCAGGGGTGAGTGCCGGATACAGTTCTTCCCTCGTGTCGTACATCACATCGGGCAAGTCTGGCTCGTCCTCCGTGCGCTCGTCGACGTCGATCTCCTCTGCTTCCATCTCCCTGCCTTCGTGTTCAAATCCCACGTCCTCCCCCAACACGTCCATGTCCATCTCTCCCCCGTTCCCCTCTGAGGGTGATGCCTGCCAGGGACCCCCCAGCCACTTCCTGCGCCACTGCTCCTCTGGTTGATTATCCCACCAATAGGAGCGGTCTGAGGCAGAACCCGAGGGTGAACCTTCCGGAGAGCGTATGTGTGGTGCCGTCTCCTCGTCCGAGTCGAACCCCTGGAACGTGCTGCCTGAAAGTGTGGGTGTGAAGAGCCAGTCATCGAAATACTCGGCTGGCATGGGCCTGTGTGGAAAAATGGCATGGAACTCTTCCTTGAGAAGAGGCTCGTCCAAGGCATAGCCCGGCACCCAACTGTTGGCGCTGGCCGGGGTATCCTCTCTGGCAAGAAGGTATTCTACTCCCTCTTCCCCCCATCTCGAGTCTAAAATCTCTGTGGCTTCGTTGATGCGCTCCCCTCTTGGCGACCCCCCTTCCCTGGGTCCTTCTTTGGGCGGATCTGGTGCTGTGCCTGGCTCGTGAAATCTATGCGGTGCTTTGTAGGGCGTGAGCACCGATCTATGGAAGACCGGATGCATTCTGGAACCCTCCGGAAGCGCTAACCGGAAGGCCACTGGATTGACCTGTGCCTGGACTTGGTAAGGCCCTAGCTGCTTATGCCCTAGCTTCTTCTTGGCCAACGATCTGGTCGGCACTGCTTGCGCTGCTAACCAAACCCAGTCTCCCACCTGTATGTCTTCCCCTACTCTCCTGTGTCTGTCAGCCTGCAGTTTGTATGCGTGCTTTGCCAGTTCCAACTGCCTCCTAAGCTGTTCGTGGACTTCCTGCAACTCTGACGCTAATTCTTCCGCTGCCTGCGGCTCCCCCTCCCCCATTCTCTCTAAACCTGGGAAGGTTCTGGGATGCCTCCCGTTGTTGGCGAAGAACGGCGTCACCCCCGTCGACACGTGCTTCGTATTGTTGTAAGCGAACTCTGCGAGGGGCAGGTAGTCCACCCACGTGTTAGGCTGCTGATTGGCGTAGCATCTCAGGTACTGCTGCATGATGGCGTTGACCCTCTCCGCTTGTCCGTTGGTCTGCGGGTGTCTCGCCGACGCTAGATTGATCTTGACGTTCAGGATGCCCATCAACTTTTGCCAGAAGTTCGAGATGAACTGCCGCCCCCGGTCGGATAGAATAGATCGTGGCAGACCGTGGACCTTAAACACGTGGTCTATGAACAGTTTGGCGGTCTGTTCTGCCGTGGCCACCTTCGCACACGGAATGAAGTGTGCCATCTTGGTAAACATGTCCACCACCACAAGCACTGCCGTCTTTCCCCTCGAACTGGGCAGATCCGTGACAAAGTCCAGGGCCACCCGTTCCCACGGCTCAGACGGCGTCTGCAACGGTTCCAGCAATCCCGCCGGCGGTTTGTGCACAGACTTGGCCCTTTGGCAGGTGTCGCATCTCGAGACGTAATCCGCTACTTCCCCCCGCATCTTGGGCCACCAAAAGTCTCTGGTCACTAGTTCTACAGTCTTTTCTCTGCCAAAGTGCCCGGCAGTGGGGGCGTCGTGTAGCTGCTGCAGCACCCTTGCGCGGAGGTCATTCCCCGGCACGTAGAGTGCTCCCTTGCGGATGAGCAAACCGTCTCTGATCAGGAACTCGTCGTCCTTCACCATGCCCTTGTGCACCTCCTCCATCTTGGCTAGCGCGAAGGGGTCCTCCTGCAACGCTCGACGTACGGCGTCCAGATCCACGGTCGCCGAGGCGCAAGCCCACGCTTCCGGTGCGAAAATGTGCTTGGCTGCCGACGGTGCCTCCTCCTCGAGGTATTGCGGCTTTCTGGACAAGGCATCCGCCATGATGTTGTTGTCACCCGGGATGTACTCTATCTTGAAGTCGAAGTCCGCGAAGAACTCTGCCCATCTAATGTGCCTCTGATTCAGGAACCTCGCCGTGCGCCAGTACTCTAGATTCTTGTGGTCCGTGCGGACCTGCACTGTGTGTCTGGCTCCGATAAGGAAGTGCCGCCACGCTTTGAACGCTGCATGGATGGCTAGCAACTCCCTGTCCCAGATGGTGTAATTCTGCTCCGACTTGCTGAGCTTCCTTGAGTAGAAGGCGCACGGCCTCCAGTCCCCCTGCTGGTCTTGTTGCAACAGTACAGCTCCCACGGCTCTGTCTGAGGCGTCCGTCTCCACCCTCATCGGTCTGCTGGGATTCACATGCAGCAGCTGCTCCTCGGAAGCGAAGAGACGCTTGAGTTTCTGAAAGGACTGCTCCGCTTCCTCCGTCCAGATAAACTTCTTCTTCTTGGAGCTGAGCGTGTCGGTGATGGCCGCCGTTTGCATAGCGAACCCCTTGATGAACTTGCGATAAAAGTTGGCAAAGCCGACAAACCGCTGGACTTCCTTCCTATTGCGCGGGCTTTTCCAGTCCAATACTGAGCGAACCTTGGCGCTGTCCATGGCGAGCCCCTTGTCCGACAGTTTATAGCCCAGGAAATCCACCTCCGTCACGTCGAACTGGCACTTCTCCAGCTTGGCGTACAGCCTGTGCTCCTTTAGTCTCCGCAGAACTTCCCTGACATCCCTCTCGTGCGCTTCTCGCGACTCAGAAAATATCAGGATGTCGTCCAGGAAGCATACGCATTTCTTGTAAAGGAGTCCCGCCAACACGTGATGCATAAAGGCTTGAAAACAGTGAGAGCCATTTTGTAATCCGAAGGGCATAACTCTGTATTCGTAGGTGCCCAGTGGTGTGAACATGGCCGTCTTCCACTCGTCGCCCTCCCGCACACGAATCAGGTTGTACGCGCCTCGCAGATCCAACTTGGTGAAAACGCGTCCTTTCCTTACCGTCGCGAGCAGGTCGTCTATTTTGGGCATGGGGAAGGACGAGGGCTTGGTTTTCGAGTTCAAAATTCGAAAGTCAACTACAAGCCTCTTCTGGGGCGTGTCTCGCTTCTTCACAAAGAATACTGGGCTGCCCCCTACAGCTTTCGACTCCCGAATGAACCCGCGCTTCAAATTGTGGTCTATGAACTCCCTAAGTTCCTGCAGTTCGTCCTCAGACATGGAATACAGTTTCCCTGTTGGCAGCGTTGCCCCCGGCAGGAGATCAATCTTGCAGTCATAGGGTCTGTGGGGGGGCAGTTTGTCCGCCTCCTTCTCGCAGAAGACCTCCAAAAACTCCTTGTACTTGTTGGGCACCGCTTGCACCATGCCTAGGTCTAGCTGCGGTGCATCCTCTCGCCCCTCTCCTTCCTGGCAGGTCTGGATGCAGTGCGCTGCGCAGTAGGAAGAGCAGAAGGTCAATTGCCGCTGGTACCACGCTAATGCCGGGCTGTGCCTATCCAGCCAACTCATGCCCAACACTATGGGCGTGTCCGACAATTGGGTGACGTTGAAGCTGATGACTTCTCGGTGATTCCCAATTTGCATCACCATAGGTGGTGTCTGCTGCACCACCTGCCCCCCTAGCAGTTCCCTGCCATCCACTGTGACCACGTTCAGAGGCAGTGTGGCTGGCAGTAGCGCTATGTTGTGTTGTTGAAGGAATTCCAGTGCGATAAAGTCCGCATTACTGCCAGAGTCAATCGTAATCGGCACTTCTAAAGTGAGACCACTGGGCAGCTGGAGCGATGCGGTGAGCTGCACCACTGGTTTGGGCGGGAGGGGATCCGTGGGCTTCAAAATCTCTGGGGACTTCTTCACTGACTCGCCTGGCTGGCCCCCAGTGCTTCCGTTTCCCTGCCGTGGTTCACTTTGCTGAGTTGCTCCCATTACTGTCATTGAAGCTGCAGTGTGCTTGTGGAGCCTCTGGGGACACTCTTTCGCCATGTGCTTCGAACTGTCACAGATGTAACACTTCCTGTTCCCTCTAGGCTGCTTTGTTTTGACTGCTCCCGGTGTTAAGGCTCTGGTGGCTGATTGAGCTCTAGCACCGCCGATCTCCATTGGCTCCTCCCCCCCTGCTTGCGGAGGCGTTGATTGCGCACGCGCGACATCCCTGGGCAAGAGGGAGGGCACTCTGGCTGGTGTGCGTCCCCAACGCCCTTCTCCTCTGTCCCAAGGGCGGTCCTCCAGCCTCACCCCCACTGCAAGCGATCTGTCCACCACTTCCTGGGTGCTTTTGGGTCTCTCCCCCCGCGCTATCTCATCCTTGATTTGGGGGTTCAATCCTTCCCAATAAAGATCTCTAACGGGGGGGGAATCCTTGTCCCACCCCAAGGCATTGACCAATGCAAAAAAGCGGGAGTGATACTGCCTCACGCTGGCTTTCCCTTGTCTCAGCTCAAATATGTCCTTACGGGCAATGTCAATGTCTATTTTCGATAGAAAGCAAGAATCCATCGCTTTAATGAATGCAGTTGAACTCTGGAGCGCTGGGTCCATATCTCTCCACAGATTGCGCAGACATGCTTTCGCGTCTCCATGCAAATGAGACAAGATAAACCCCACTTTTTCTTGCTCATCTCTAAACTCTTTCTCCAGCAGTTGCAGCGCAAACTGCACGTCTGCTCGGAAATTGGGGTACTGCTGCAAATTCCCATCAAAGTGAGATACAATGCTGCCTCCAGTCCTTCCCAACCCGATTCCCTCGGATCTGGAACCCGTTTGTGCCTGCTTAGTAAGCACTTCCAACCTGGCTTGGAGATCTCGGCATGCAGCAGCCGCTTCATCCTCTCTTTTCCTGGAGGCGATTATCTCTGCGCTGAGCTGCGTTACCGCTTCTCGCAGGGAAGCAATTTGCTCTTCAGTAGACATGTCGCTTGACTTTTGTGAGCTCCAAAGGCACCAGTCCTCTTTCCTCCCTGCTTCGCTCCCCACACGCCGCTTGAGTCAAAGAGAACTGATGAAAACTTCATGAGATGGGACTTACTGTCAGAGACTGCCTCTAGGTCCCGGCTCACAAAGGACCAACGCTAGCCGGTAGAACGGAATAAAGTCTTTATTGAAGTATAGTTTCCATTTCCACATCTTAGCGTGCGTCTCTACGTCTATTCCCTAGATCGGCGAAGTCCCATCTGAATCTCCGCCTCCTGTACACCAGTTCAAGACCCTAGCCTTGCTCCACCTTTTGCGTCTCTCCTTTCGCCTCTGGGTCCTACCACCCCCCGGGGTTCCTTCCTTCCTGGATGCCTCGGATGCGGACCCTTCGGATTCCTCCCCCTCCCTTCGGCGGGCTTTAGGACCTGGCTCCCTTTCCGGGCTGCTCATTGCGCCTCCCTCTGGTACATTTGAACTTGGCGCGCGCGCGCTGTCTCCGACCCTCCTCTCTACCGTTTCCTCGCTCTCTGACGCAGGCGTGGCTGCTGCCGGAGAGCTGCCTGTCGCTGGTGCCTGGAACTCCTCCCCCCTGCTGCTCTCTGGTGGAGTAGCTGGTCCGGATTTCCAGCTGCTGCTCTCCGGTGGGGTAGCTGGTCCGGATCTCCAGCTGCTGCTCTCTGAATCCCCTCTGGTCCCTTCTTCCTGGGGTGCCCCTCTTGGTAACCCCCCAGCTCTGCCCACGGGAGCCCCTTTCTGTGAATCCTCCGATTCGCTGGACAGACTTAGAGATCTCGGACGGCTATCATCGCTAACCTCTCCTTCCGATTCCTCGCCATCCGTTCCCTCTGCTCCTGAACCCCTGACAACTACTTTAGCAATACTTACAGGATGTTTACCAAACCAGCTAAAGGCACACACTTGCAATATCTTTGAGCTTGAAGCTTTGACATAACCTAAACCAGAACTCTTGGGCCCCCAGATATTGTTGAACTACAACTCCCATCATCCCCAGCCAGTTTAGCCCATGGTTAGGGGAGATGACCCAAAGTTGCTTAACTGCCAAAAGAGGAAATTAAAGACTAGTTTTGGGTAGACACAAAACAGTGCAAAATGTTCCTTAGTTTTATTCCTGAGAATTTTGTACAATTTTAAAATGATACTCCTACAAAGAAAGCTCTTCCGATCAAATCTATTTAAAAAACTATTTGCCTTGGTTTTATGAGTGTTGGACAGCAGGTGCTAGGAAGCAATCCTAACACCTGGCTGAGGAAAAAGAAAGTGAGTCGTGGGCAACTTACACCTGTGAGGAGCTATCCATATGTTCTGTGTCATAAACATTTTGGGCACCACGTGGCAGGACATAGTCTCTGACATTATATTTGCACTTCTGTCTCAGCAACTTCTAAAGGTAAAAAGAAGTAAAGGACCCCTGGACGGTTGTTGTTGTTGTTGTTAATAATAATAATAATAATAATAATAATAATAATAATAATAATAATTTATTATTTATACCCCGCCCATCTGACTGGGCTTCCCCAGCCACTCTGGGTGGCTTCCAACAAAATATTAAAATACCGTAATACATCAACGTCTGTCAAAGGTGACTATGAGGTACGGCACTCATCTTGCTTTCAGGCTGAGGGACATTTGTCCACAGACAGCTTTCTGGGTCATGTGGCCAGCAGGACACCGTGATGGAAGCCAGAGCGCACAGAAACACCATTACCTTCCTGCCGAAGCGGTACCTATTTATCTACTTGCACTGGCATGCTTTCGAACTGCTAGGTTAGCAGGAGTTGGGACAAAGCAACGGGAGCTTGCCCCGTCATGCAGACTCAAACTGCCGACCTTCTGACCAGCAACCTCAAGAGGCTCAGTGGTTTAGACCACAGCACCACTCGCTCCCCTGTTCGGCAACATCTACACTGACATGGTCATGTGCACAGGCTGCAAGATGGCAGGATCCCCAAAGATGTGCTTTGTGGGACCAGGCCTGTTGGCAACTCTGCGTTATAAAGATGTCCACAAACATGACGTGAAGGCTGACAACGTTAACCCCGCAGTGTGGGAATCCCTTACAGACGATCACAGTGCCTGGAGGCAGGCAGTCCAGTTGTGTATCCACAGCAGTGACCAGAGGAGGAATGACCACAGGGAAGAACGCAGAGAGAAGGAACGCCATGGTGCATCTGTAGCAAAGAAACCGGACACCTTCATCTGCCCCACCTGCAATAAAACATGCCTCTCCCATATTGGTCTCTACAGCCACAGCAGGCACTGTAACTGCAATGCTTTGACTTTACCCCCCGATGGCACCCTCTTGCATTGCTTTTTGAAGCAGACTGGTGCCAGCAGTTTAGCTGAATGCTGTAGCAGAGACACTGCCACTTATGAAACCCTGCTGCTCACACCTGGAAAGGGTGAAAGACGGGCAGTGTCCTGTCCAGCTACAAACTGGAACAGCAGGGACCCAGATCAGCCCAGCAGGGATAGCTTCTGACTGCCCATACTTTCACTAAGCACAGAGTGCACTTTGGCCGCATCCAAACCTCCTTCAGCAGAGTGGATTGTGGGTTTAAATTGCTCTTGGAACACAGTCGCACCTTGGAAGTCAAACGAAATCTGTTCCGGAAGTCCGTTCGGCTTCCAAAATGTTTGAAAATCAAATCGTGGCTTCTGATTAGCTGCAGGAAGCTCCTGAAGCCCCACTGGACATTTGGGTTCCAAATGAACGTTTACAAACCAGAACAATCACTTGCAGCGTTCGGGAGCCCAAACGTCCGAGTTCCAGGGCGTTCAGGATCCAAGGTACAACTGTACTAACAAAAGCTTCTCCCCTTAAGTGTGTGTGTGCGTTTGTGAGTAATCTTAAGGATTCTGCACCTTAAAGCTTTGTTATTTCACACAGAAGTACCTTCCACTGGGACACTGAGACCCTTTCCAGGTGATGTTTCCCATTTTAAGTGTAAACCTAGTGGTGCAAGGGTAAAGCTGACATCTAGGTTACAAGCTATTCTGCCTGTCTAGACAAAAAAGATGCAGCTAATAAGCTAAGGGAAATTGTGTTCACAGTGTTGCAGTTTAATAACACCGTAGTCGAAAACAGGCCTCCATTCGGAGGGACAGCTTGATTCAGGCAAACCTGCTAATTTGTTTTCGCCTTCAAGGAGATTTAGAGCCTTTGCATCTTGGCAGTGGCACGCAATGTAATTGTTTCCTGCTCCTTAATCTTCAATCTCGTTTGCCTAGGATTAGCATGCCCAAGAAAGCATGAAATGTTGACTGTTATTTGCCACACTGTTCCCCTCTTCCTGAAGTCCTTGGAGGAGCTGCTCTCGACTTACTAGATGTTGTGGAAACACAGCCTTCCTTGAAAATGTCTCTCAGTGTATGTTGAAAGGTGTGAGAGCAGGGTAACTGTGATGTGCAAAGCTAAATCTACCCCAAAATTAATTTCTTATCAGGAGAACCTCCCCCCTCCCCGCCACCCAGAAGCCTCACATCTTTTTCACTCCTGTACAATTACACCCATTTGTAGTATTAGTCAGCAAGGGAGGAATGGTAATGCAGACAAAGGCTGGTTGCAGGATTACTGGCATGTGCATTAGAATAGTGTATGCTTATAATTCAGTAGCAGCAGATCAGAAATCAGAAGACCCCCAAGCCCTGTGAATTAGCAGTGCATGAGTTTGAGGTGCAAACATGAGTCCCGTTGTTGTAAACAAACATCTGCCCTTGTTCCCTTATGGGGTGTCTAAGAGCCCATATAGAGTCCTTACGTGGGTTCCCTATTGGTAGGGGAAAATAACAGAGGCCAACCAGAGAACATTGAGAACCAAAGCAGCTAGTAAGCCTAATCTTTATTGATCTGTTGCAACAGGGTGCTCCCCTCACACGCAGGAAAGGAGGAGGAACCCAGAACCAAGGTGTGCCTGCCCTTATATAGACATTTTAAATTCCCTGCCTTGGAGCTCAAGACCACCCCTCCATTCATCATACATACATCACAGAAGGGGTGTAACCTAAGACCACCCCCCAGATACATCATACATACATCACAGAAAAGACGGTCTACAGCAGAAATCTGAGTGCGTTGTTTATCTCGTCTGACAGGTTACCTGTTAATGCTTACTTGACTGCATACCCTGGGGAGCCTGGCCAGTCTTTTGTAATGATAAATACTTAGTTCCTGAGCCAGGTCACAGGCTTACCCTATTCAAACACAGACATACCCTTATGACTGGGTTTGTGAAGGAAAAGACAATGGGGAGGCTTTTCCATTTTCCTTTGACCTTGCAGAGAAAACATTTGGTCAGTTTGGGAATCAAAAATGGTTTCAGGTCGGTCTTCCTGTGCTGATCTATGTACATGCTTGGTTGATACATTTATGAACATTTATTATATATCTAAGACTTTAAAATTCTTATCACACCATATTGTTTAGCCAGTGCAGCAAGAAAGATCAGGGCAAACTTGAAAAATAAATTTCATTCCATGTTAGAAACTCAGAGATGTAAGCTGGCTGCCCAATGGCTCCTTAAACCGGGGCTACAGTCGCTAAAACAGAATGTCTAGCTGCCATTTGGGGGGCCAGACGGCTCAAAAGTCGGCTTTTTTGGTTCCTGAAATTTGCTCTGATAGTGGAGATAAAATATAATGAATGGAATTCTACTGGGTGTGTTGCTAGTGTGCGAAAACAGTCAAGATCCGAGGGTTCCCAGGCAGGCACCTCCAGATGGTGGAGATATCGGGCACCATTCTGGTGCCTGGCCATCTTCACTTGGCCACAAGTGGCCAGTAGCCAGGTACAAAATGTGCTTGGCGCCTGGTGAATTTCGAACACTGATTTCATTGCTAGGATTTTTTTATTTTTTTTTTTGCAGTGAATAAGCATTAATCATTATTTTTGCTTTGAACCTTTACACTAGTCACAGAGTGGCGGAGATAAATTTATAGCCAAGCAATGGAGTACAAGTTGGAAAGGGGATTTATATGTGGCTTTTAAAATGTTCGGATTAATTTTTAATTTTATTTTTTAAAGGATCTGCAAACAGAAGTAAATTAATTAATACATGCTGTGCAGTAAATTGCCATGTTTTGAGAATAACTTTGGGTGTGCTGGCTGGAGAATCAAGACCTGTCTGTCTCCTTCGCTGGTTTGTTGATAGCTCATTGACTCAGAGGCTTGGTAATGGTGAGAGGAACAAGTGAGTCCCTTTTCTTTGTTGAGGCTTGCAGATTCCTGGAAAGATGTGCTTTATTGATCATTGTAAACTCTTCTGCCTTATTACAGTTATATCATGGAATCTGTTTTTAAGGAGTCCTTCTGAGAATTAGTCGGAGAAAAAGCAATTTGATTGTGTTTTCTAATCATGAACAGATGGGAGGCCAGACCTGAAATAGTTTGTTGGCTGCGTGCCACCATCCCATGAATTTTTATTTGTGTGGATGTGTAACAGTTTTATTTTTCCCTTTTTGGGGGGAGAGTAGGCATGTAAGTCCTGGGAAGATTAATCCTTTGTTTCCTGCGAAATGTGTGCTTGTAAAACAAATGTTGCAGCAATGTGCCATGCAGACACCCTGCATTGTGTCAATTAGGAGGCGTGACATCAGGAGACTGCACAAGCTGTCAAAGGCTGGAGCAGTTTTCAAAAGCATCTCTTCCAGAAGAAGAAGAAGAAGAAGAAGAAGAAGAAGAAGAAGAAGAAGAAGAGGAGGAGGAGGAGGAGGAGGAGGAGGAGGAGGAGGAGGAGGAGGAGGAGGAGAGGAGGAGGAGGAGGAGGAGGGGAGGAGGAGGAGGAGGAGGGGAGGAGGAGAAGAAGAATAGAAGAAGAAGAAGAAGACTCTCCTTCCACCCAAAAAAGAGCAGTTAGAATGGCATTCCACACCAGTCCCATTGTTTGAATTGTTGCCCTTATAAGGATGTCAAACTGTTTCAGAAATAAATCTGTCTACAAAAAATACCAGAAAGGGAGCAGCTACATTCTCCAACTAATGCCTGTAGGATGGGAAGAAATATTCTTACATATCCTGCTCACCACTAGTAGGCGTGTGACGTTGCCTTGGCTCCACTCGTACTAAAATGTAAGAATGATTTATTATTATTATTATTATTATTATTATTATTATTATTATTATTATTATTTATTAAATTTTTATACCGCCCTATACCCACAGGTCTCAGGGTGGTTCACGAGGTAAAATTGCAATATAAAAACACAAAATACATAAACAAAATATAAACATAAACAGCTGAATAACCCCATAAAACAATTAAAAACATTTCTAGTGTTTCTGCTGGATGTGTGTTATGGCTAATACAACTGCGACAAAAGCCCATTGTAACCTCCTGTGCATTATTCTTTGTGCTGCCGCTGCTATTTTTCTGGTAATATCAATGATGGTTTTCTTACCTTCATCTAGACGTCTCACTCGCAGTCATTTTTAGATATAGCCCCGAAAGGGCACAGGTACTCTGGCAAGATACGCGTTTGTGACACTGCTGGATGCAAGCGCCACAAATCTACTTGCCAGCAGGGTGCCTAATGACCCACAGCAGGGATGGGGGACCTGTGATGCTTCAGAGGTTGTTGGATTTCAATCCCAGCCAGATTGGCCAACGGTTGATAGCTGGTGGGTGGAGTCCCAACAATATCTGGAGGACCACAGCAATGGTTTGAGAAGGTGAAGAATGGCAGAAGTGAGCCAAAATGATGGACTGTGCAGAAATGGCAAAACTTACAGGAAGATGAAGAGATAAAGATAATTTAGAAAAGGCTGGAATCCATTTACACAGTATCTGCAAAAATATTGTAAAGGAATAGACTCACTTGCAGGGTTTGAATGAACACTTACAATTAAGAAAAATACAGCAAAAAGATATTGGAATAAATTAGAAAAACAATTAGAAGTACATTTACAAAAGAGATTATGAAGTTAGGTAGAACAATAGTAGCAGAAGGAAAAAAATGTAGCAAAAAACCAGAAGGGGAAGTTGAGGGAAGTCCCTGGGGTAGAGGGAGGAGGGATATTTTTTATTTTATTTTTTGTTTTTTCTTTATTATGTGATTTCATTATGTTGAATATAAAATTGTAAAATCTAATAGAAATATTTTTTTATTAAAAAAAAAAAGAATGGCAGAAATGTCCCCTAAGTCAGAGGAGAGAGACTTCCGTTGTTTCTAGCTGTCTGCACAGGTCCACATGAATGAGAAGACGCTGCAAGTCCTGTGTTCAGCAAGGGGGAGGCTGGTAATGAATAAAATCACTGCACACCTAGCAAGTCAAAGCGATATTTGTGGATAGGAGCTAGGAGACTTGCTGGCCTTGGGATAGCATAGTTACCCATGCACTCCTGCTTGACTCTACTGCCAGCTCTTCAGGTCAGTAGATGAGAGTAAAAATATCCCAGGGCCTAAATGTACATCACAAAGGATTAGAATAGCAACTCTGTTATGCTTTGAGGTTATCTTGTGGTACATTTGTCAAAAAAAGCTGGCCGCTACTAACTATAGAACAGACAAAAGGAAGAGTTCTGGGGAAATAAAGAGGATATTCTCACCCATCACATTTCTGGATCTTACAAATACCATTTTTTATTTTTTTATCCTGAGGAGAAAACGGAGAGATAAAGCCGAGAACCCATAAGCCACGACATTGTATACCTTTCTTATTCCTGGATATTATTTGGATAAATGTTGTCTGAACACTGAACAAACGGAGCATTACTGTCTTTTCCTGGTTGCCTGGAAACCCAAATGCCACACTTTTAAAACAAGCCTCCTATTTAAATGGGCGTGTTTTAATGGGATTTCTTTATTGCATATTTAACAATGGACATTTATATTTTACTGCATTAATGAGATTGTTTTACTGGGATTGTGCCGCATTTTAATAAAGCTGCATAATGGCAATATTTTGTAAACTGCTTAGCAACCTGGTCCGGCATTAAGCAGCATATAAATCAAATCAATAATAATAAAGCAAAAGAGCATTCTATGCAAAGCAGCATAGCATTGTCAAGGGGAGCTCTGCTCTTCATTCAGTTAATTTTGTTAACATCCTTCTTGTTGGCCAATATAGGGTCAAATCCAGCTGTATGCCTCCCTATCCAAGATGGCTCTTTGTTCCAGCGGAAGTTTCCATGAATGGAAAAGGCGAGGGATGCGATCTCTTGTGCCACATCCGACCCTCTTCCAAATGGTCCACCAGCTCCAGAACAAATTGTGGAGGCACCAGGGGCATTCAGCTCAAAATCTCCTGTCAGGGAACTGCCATCAGTGCCGGAGGGAGAGAGCAAGCTCCAGAGGGATTCCAGAGAGCGTCCCGGGATGGGGAGAGGCAGCCCAGCTTCTGGGGAAGAGAATCAGCGTAGCACCAGTGGAGAAGGGGGGCAGATGGGGGAATCGGCGAGGCGGTCCCATGACTCCTTGCCGGGGACCAGCGGGGAGAGCAAGGGTCCTCCACTGCCTACGCCCTCCTTGCACAGAAGGCTTCCGCGCAGGGAGAGTAGGAGGAGACTAGGTGTCAAAGAGCTTCTTTGCTGGAAGAAGTTTAAGAAACGCCCACTGACGGATTCTGCCAGCGATTGAGACAGCCACGGGTGAGTGGCTGTCCGGACAGAAAAGGTTCACTCAGGCAACCCAGCCAGGTGTTGTGTAGTGGTTAAGAGCGGTAGTCTCGTAATCTGGGGAACCGGGTTCGCGTCTCCACTCCTCCACATGCAGCTGCTGGGTGACCTTGGGCCAGTCACACTTCTCTGAAGTCTCTCAGCCCCGCTCACCTCACAGAGTGTTTGTTGTTGGGGAGGAAGGGAAAGGAGAATGTTAGCCGCTTTGAGACTCCTTAAAGGGAGTGAAAGGCGGGATATCAAATCCAAACTCTTCTTCTTCTCCCCACCTCCTTCTGTTAATGGAAGCCTTTGCTGGTTCAAAGGGCCTTCCATGGCCAGGTGAACCCAACTGGAATCAACCCGTACTTTTCATCACTTGTGTATCCTTAATATTTTTCTTTTCTTTTCAGCATATTTAACACATGTAAACTAAAACCTGAGTGCTGATCTGATAACAGTCAAAAGGAGGAAGTATCATTTAACTCAAGCGATTTCACTCATAGCAGACAGCGTAGGTCACAGTTTGTTTCTGCAGCTTTGTGAAGGACTCAGACACTCGCTGAGCGTTGGAACCTTTTAAAATCAAAAGGGCCTTTTATTTCAAAGAGCTTCATGTTGTTATTTAAATGGTAATGGGCTCCATCCTTCGTTTCAAGCGCTGAAGTTTTTAGCAGGCTTTGGATTTTAATTTCATTATTTAGGTGTCTTTAATAGAAAGGAAAATTTGAGGAGCAGTGCAAAGACCAAGGCAAGTTAGAATCCCGTTCTTGTGCAAAGGTCTTGTGACTTTTGGAAGAGTCGTTTGAGAAACACATGTTTTGAGGGCCTGTTTCTGCTTTTGTAATTGTGTCTCCTTTGCTATTGAATTTCACATCTGGAGTAGTTTTCGTACAGACAGCTGAAAGTTTTCTTTACAATGTGGACTATTTATTAAGCTCAAACTGTGAAACTGGATCAAATTACTTTCCTGAAGATGTTTTGTGTGATACAGTAATCTCTGCAAAAGGAAAGGCTGTGCGTCTTACCACCTTGGATTTGTTTCCTATAGAAAATGTACGGATATTTATTTGTCCAAGCTAATCATCAGGGCTCAAAGTTCAGGGACCTACCTTTCATCAGGAGCTACACTTGCATTCTCTGGGAATATTCTGGCAGGAAAGTTTGTCCAAGTGTACTTTCCTTCCAGTTGAATATCCACAGTAATTCCTCACCCACCGAAGATTAGAGGGCATGGCTTTCAGGACGATTTGAGCTGTGCCACCACTCACTTTACAAATGAATCACTCACTGTTGCAATTCTCTACATTGGGCATACACGATATGATCTGTTTCAGCTGTACAGTCATACCTTGGTTTTCAAACAGCCTAGTCCCTGAACCTTTTGGCTCCCGAACGATTGGAACCTGAAAGTGACTGTTTTCAAACGTTGTTTTGGAAGCTGAACATCTGACAGGGCTTCCGCTGTTTCTGATTGGCTGTGGGAGGTTCCTGCAGCCAATCAGAAGCCACTATTTGGTTTTGGAACGCTTTGGAAGTTGAATGGACTTTGGGAACAGATTCCGTTTGACTTCCAAGGTACACCTGTAGTTGGGTTAGGCACTCTCCTGCCCTGGTATATGGGGAAAAGAAAGAAATTGCATGATGAGTTTGTTTGCATCAATGGGAGTTTTGTTGACATGAGACAGCATTCAGCTTAGCTCATCTGATGCCTGGAAAAATCACTTCAAAACCCTTCGGTCTACCTGGCTTTCGCCACTAGACTGAAACCATGGGCCAATTTTCAGACATCTTTATTCAAGATCACAGGCATGTAATGAAGCAATAGAGATAACTTCATTCTTAGCTCTCTGTGTATGTGTGTCAGAGTCTGTTGGACCCCTAAAGAAAGTATTTTTTGACCTTGCTATCAGAAACACGTCACAGAAGTATATTTTTAGAACGGTATACTCCATCTGCGGCAAACTTAATTTGTGTCACAGTTCAGTTATCCTTATGAGTGTTACTGTTCGCCTATTTTTGGTCTTCTATCTTGCGTCTGACAATAATTTGGTTATAATTAGCATTTCTTTTGTCCCTTCCTTGGGCTAGGTGTTTGCTAAAACATTTCTATGTTCAATTAATGTTATGCTAATTTTGTACGTTTATTAAGTTGGGCTTTGCGGAGCATTAAAAGGCGTTTAGGCAAATGATGTTCCCAGTAGTGTTGAATTTATGTACAGTGGTACCTTGGGTTAAGTACTTAATTCGTTCCGGAGGTCCGTTCTTAACCTGAAACTGTTCTTAACCTGAAGCACCACTTTAGCTAATGGGGCCTCCCGCTGCCGCCGCACCGCCGTTGTACGATTTCTGTTCTCAACCTGAAGCAAAGTTCTTAACCTGAGGTACTATTTCTGGGTTAGCGGAGTCTGTAACCTGAAGCATCTGTAACCTGAAGCGTATGTAACCCGAGGTACCACTGTAATGAAGAACACCTGAGAGGACAATCTTATAGAAGTCAAAGTTCCATTGAGTTTAATGGGGCTTTCGCCCAGGTTAAGTAGTAGAGGATTTTGGCTGCAATATTTCTGGCATTCATTTGTTTATTATTCTCTTCTAGACCACCCAGCAGATCTAACAGGTACCCTATTTTCTCTATTCTTCATCTTCCCCCACTCAAACTTGTGTTGCACTTGTATTCATCGTTTTGCTTTCCATTCACGGAGGCACCCAGCTGGGAAAATAGAATGTGTACAATACTCTGTGCCTTCAACTGACATTTCTCATAAATTGCAACAGAAACACTGCTATCAGCAGCTTAATAGCAGGTAGAATACAGCTCTACATATCAAGTCTCAGCAGGATACAGAAACTATGGTTACCAAATTTCCAGTGTGGGGAGAAGGGAGAAGCTTCTATAACAGACTGGGGGGGTGGGGAGAGGGAAAACCCATTGAAGGCAGTGAAAGCTGCCTTTTTGAAAAGGTTTTATAGGGTCTGAGTCAGGGACTGCATCCCTCTTGCATTTTTCTGTATTGTTATTTATCCAGACCTCACAGGAGGTTTTTGTGATAAGGAGTGCCGTGAAGCCTGGACATCTTGGCGGTTGGTTGAGGTTTCTTTCTCTAATAAACTCCTGTGGAAAAGGGCAGTGGTTAGCTATAGTTGTAACACATGGTGTTTATCAAGGAAACTGAAGTTTTAAACGGGATCCGCCCCCCCCCCCTCAGATAAAAACATACCCTGCAGCAAGAAGGAGACTTTCTAGGAGGATAGACAAGTTAATGACATTCTCCCAGTGCTTTCAGTAGGGGATTTGTTCAATTAATTGTCATTTTGGCTGCAGGATATTCCCAGGTAGCTGACTTCTGTATTCAGCTTCATAACAGTGTTTAAGTATCCTGTTCCTCACGTTGATAGCCTTTCTCCAAGAATATCAGGGCTATCCCCATCTAATCCCCGAACACATCAAATATAACTGACGTGTAAAAAGGCAAGGCCGATCTTAACACCTTAATAACTGTTGATATATACTACTATAGTATTGTGTATTTTGGGTCTGTGGACCACGATATAGCTGGTGTAGAGGGGCAAAAATAGATGATGTATGTACTTCTATCCCGAGAAAATCTTTAATAAAAACAGTTTTAAAAACATAACTCTTTGAGGTAAGTTAGGGCGATATAGAACAACCAGCCCAAGGTCACCCAGTGAACTTCAGGGCTTAAGTGGGGATTTGAACACAGACCTCTATGATTCAAGTCCAACACTCTTAAGGAGTGCATCGTATTGGCCTCCATTATCGGTTTGAAATTCTGGAAGTATGAAAGTGTACATATTTTCTCCTTCTTTTCTTTGGCAAACGTGGATAGGATTACGACTAGCAATTAATTTCATTAAAGGTCTATTTAGGTATGCGTCTCTGTGCAGAACAAAGACCTTTCTACTTTATTGCCATGCAAAAGCTTAAGGAGTGAGAAGAAAAATATACGACACTTGTTCTCCACAATCTTTAAATGAGTTGTTCTGTTAGCGTACTTTAAACTACATTTTAAATGGTTTAGACTACAAGAAAGTACGACATTAGGCGAGTCACCTAGTCAACTGCCTAGTTCCGCACTTGTACAATGTGATGTGTACTGCTACTGTTTAAAATGTACCTTGTGCCTATGTGCAGCACATTTAGCCTGCATTCCTACATATCTCTTCTTTTCTTTTTAGTGAATTATGTTGCATACACAAACAATTAGAACAAAACTTGCAGTCGTCAAACAGATTAAGTAAATAAAAAAATAATAATAATAATACATATTCCTACATATCTTTACACGGAAGTAAGTTCCGCTGAACTTTTTGGGACTATGGTCGTACCTTGGGAGTTGAACAGAATCTGTTCCAGAAGTCCGTTCGACTTCCAAAACGTTCGGAAACCAAAGTGCGACTTCTGATTGGCTGCAGGAAGTTCCTGCAGCCAATCGGAAGCCGCAGAAGCCCCGTCGGATGTTCGGCTTCCAACAATAGTTCACAAACTGGAACAGTCACTTCCGGGTTTATGGTGTTCGGCAGCCAAAACGTTTGAGAACTAAGCTGTTCAGAAACCAAGGTACGACTGTATAAGCAAACAGAGAATGGTCTGGCATCTGTTACCAAAGCATTGTGGAAACTCAGTGTGGACTTTGATCACTGGCTGGATAGGAAAACGTAATAAAAAGGGCAAGTTTCAAACGTTCTCGGTGACAGGGCTGGAAGTTGAAAGTCTATTCTCCAAAGCCAATATTGAGGGCATAGAATATTGGCCACCAGACTCCGTTAGGTTTGTGCAATCCATAGAAGTACCGAGCTTCGTCTGGACTGGAAATCATCTTTGAATTTCCTGTGTCCCACCCTTTTATAGAGCAAGATTAATAATGAGTAGTTCAAAGTGGCCACCCACTCTGGCTCTGACAGGTAGCTGATAAGACTTCAGAATGGGTGTACATATAAGAACTTAATAGTCAATCAGAAAAGGGCAAAATCAACAGAGCAGGAGATAAAGTTCTGTTATTCCAATGTACATAGCAACTGCACAATTTAATAGAAACGTTTTCATTTACTAGATTTAAGTGTCTTGCCCCTGGGGCAGATTTTCATATCTGTTGGGTATTACTTATGTATTTCATAAAATTTATACACGGCTTGATTGTAAAAACTAAAGAACAGTTTGAAAGAAAATCACAACTGTATTTAAATACATACAGAAGTAAAAAACCAGAACAGATTAAAATTACCTCTACCTTCTAAGCCTCTGTGTATCTCAGTCCACAGAAATTATTGGAGGCAATTGTTGGATATAATTTTGCTAATAACTGGGCATACATTTGGGTTAGATCCTTTACTGATATTATTCAGGATTACAGTCCGACAGTTCAAAAATGTCTGAAAATTAACTTAATGATTTCTGGCAAAAGGAGATGGGCTAGGCATTAGAAACACTACAGTAGTTTTGCCCTTTTTGAGGAATTGTTATTAAAATGTTTGGACATTGTTGAAATGGATAAATTGACAGATGCAGTTCATAGAGTAGACTCACAGCGGGTAACTTGGACGACAGATGCATGGGCAAATTTTATTTATTCACACTGTGGACATATATTGCTTGATAGGAATTAATTTTTGTAATTACATTCTGTGTTTCTGAGTTGTTTGTATGTCTGGATTTAAAGGGCTTGCCAATCAGAAGGTCGGCGGTTCGAATCCCCGCAACAGGGTGAGCTCCTGTTGTTCGGTCCCAGCTCCTGCCAACCTAGCCGTTCGAAAGCACGTCAAAGTACAAGTAGATAAATAGGTACCACTCCGGCGGGAAGGTAAACAGCGTTTCCGTGCACTGCTCTGGTTTCGCCAGAAGCGGCTTAGTCATGCTGGCCACATGACCCGGAAAAACTGTCTGCGGACAAACGCCGGCTCCCTCAGCCAGTAAAGTGAGATGAATGCGCAACCCCAGAGTCGTCTGCAACTGGACTTAACTGTCAAGGGTCCTTTACCTTTATATAATGAATATATGAATGAAACCAGTAAAGCATGAATGATGTTGTGCACTGGCCTAGACCTTGAGGAAATTTCTGCTTCACATTAGCTTGACCCCCATTGGCTCAAGCCAGCTTGACCAATGGTTAGCGACAATGGGAGTTGTAATCCAAAATATCTGGACTCTGGAGGGCACCAGGTTTGGGAGAGGTCAGGGAAACTAACCAAAGCATTAGGGGATCTGCAGTTGAGGCAGAAGTATTCTCTGAAGGCTTGCTTCTCTCAAAAACAGCTTTCCTTGTTCAGGCAAAAATAAATAAATTCAATATGCTGAAAGAACTTTCCTTTTGAAAATACTGTGTACACAATATCGACCTCTCCCACTGCCACCTTCATTTGTTAATTTCTTTATTGCTCAATCACACATTTCTTCCAACGAGTTCAGAGCAGTGTATATATGTATACCAGCATGGTTGAGTCAGTATGAGATGGAAGCGAAGATATGCAGAGCAGGGAAATAAACAATATTCAGTGAGTTATTTCAAAGGCCAGTTTATGTGTAGGAGTTGTGTTCAGTAGGGTTGTATGTTCAATGAAATGTTTTGCTATTTTTGTAACGGGTGGCAATAGCCAGGCAAATCCTCATTATGCTTTTTGAGATGTTGAAAAAAGGGAGATTCTGTATTTGATATTTGTTCGTGTCAAACTGATATACAAATAAAAGAATGTATAGGTCACATTTAGAGTTTACCAAAAAAAAAGCCCCACGCCCCATCTATAAACATAAAACAGTGGTACCTCGGGTTAAGAACTTAATTCGTTCTGGAGGTCCGTTCTTAACCTGAAACTGTTCTTAACCTGAAGCACCACTTTAGCTAATGGAGCCTCCCGCTGCCGGAGCACAATTTCTGTTCTTATCCTGAAGCAAAGTTCTTAACCCGAGGTACTATTTCTGGGTTAACGGAGTCTGCAACCTGAAGCGTCTGTAACCTCAAGCGTCTGTAACCCAAGGTACCACTGTATCGGGACCCATAGTGGCTTTAGTAGTTAGGCTGTGGATTGGGCTGTGCATCAATCCACAGATTGCAGAAATACATCCCTAAATCCATGAGATAAAATCCACAAATTCCTAGGGTGCCTGGCTTATTTTGACAGCTGCCTTCTTGGAGAACACATACCCACTTGGAAGAGTAAGGGTATGTGGAGAAGTATTCTTGATGCCTGCCCCACAATTGCAAAAGTCCCTTCCATCAAACAAGGCATAATGTGCAGTGGTGGGGCCTTTGTGCCTTGGGTCACAACCACACGTCACTTAAAACGATGGGACTTTCCCGAAAGAATGGTGGAAGCTAGTTTGTTGAGGGTGCTGTGAATTGCAGCTCTGAGCAGAGTTAAACAGTTCCCAGGATTCTTTGAGGGAAGCTTTGTGCTTCAAATGTAAAGGATGTGACCGAGGAAATGGAGAGTTGTAGGTCTTGCTTGCTTCACCTTTGCCCATAGCGTGAACAGGTCTGTGAATCATTACCCGTTGCCCTTTAAAACACAATGTACTGCTCTTAAGATACTCGCAGAGGTCAAATGCTTTCGGAATTCCAGGATGCGAACCTCAAGGAAAGGTTACAGGATCCCTTCCTTTTAGGGTGTACACCATTGCAAGGCAGCAAATAAATAGATGGGGGAAATGCTCTCATTTGAAGTTGTAGAAATGTTGACGCCTGCAGCAGTTTTTGCCTGGATCGAAAACTCTTGGCAATGGCACTCTAAAGGTCTCGGGTAGCCAATATGAAGTCTCCAGATGTTTGAAAACCATCATCCCAGACCTTTGGCCATGCTGGCTGCAGCTGATGGGACTTGTAGGTCAACCACGGGCGTAGCCAGTATTTTTATTTCGGGGGGGGGGCAGCCAATGGTGGAGGAACTTTTTTTAGGAAATCAAAGTTGTTTGAAGTTTTCTTGGGAAATCACGGGTAAAAATACCCCATAAATAGGGGTATTTAGCTACGTCCATGAGTCCAACAACATCCTGAGGACACCAAGTTGGCCACTGTTTCTTTTCTCCTGATTTCCTCTTCTTTGCTGCTGCGTTTGCTATTTTCTTTTTTTAAAACATCTTTATTTACACATTAAAAATTACACGTAATGAAAATACACTGTCCTGTTACAAGGAAAAGATCTACACCAAAGAAAAAGAAAAGAAAAAAGATAAAGTAGAAAAGAAGAGAAAGAATAGAGAGAGTTAAAACAAGAAATCTTATCAAGAACATACAATTTTTAAGAGATGTTGTTATATACATATATTCCCAGTAATATTTTCATATTGTTGCCTTACCAGAGTGTAGTATAACAACAATACATTTATATGCTGCCCATCTGACTGGGTTGGTTAATTTAACTGTGGTTAATTTAAACCATAGTTTAATTTAAACTGTGATTTCAAGTGTTTGAGCAATGTGCCAGTTCATTTTGCTCAATAGTGCCTTTGGCACTCTCCCTGGCTCCTTCTTTCGATGCACCAGGAAGGAAACAATACAGATTGAAGAAAGGAGCGCAATCTTTTGAGCAGTGTGCACCAGCACACTGCTTGTTCGTACTAAAACGTAGTTTGATTTAAACCGATTTAATTTGTGATGTGCAAACTAGGCCAATATGTATAATGTACGGTGCAATTCTAGAAATGTTTACTTGGAAGAACGTCCCATTAAGTTCAATGGAGCTTACTCCCAGGATCCTGGCCCCGTAGTATTACAATCGTAAGTGGAAACTTGATATAAGCGGAGGTTGCAAAAGACCCTATAAATGAATCAGAGGCCCTTGAATGCCGTACTGTGAAAAATCTACTTTCCAATAAATAAATAAGCTGGATGGGATCTGCATTTCTGAGTAAATCTCCTTGAAATCAATTTTGGATAACGACACAAGCAGATTGAAGAGCATAGGTGTAAGATTTACATTCTGCAAATAAAATTTATGTACCCTGAAAGGCAAAAGAGACTTTCGTTTCATGCTTCCTATCTTTCATTTTGTATTTCCCTTTGGTGCACACAAGCACACATGAGTGTGCACCAGCGCACATATTTTGGTGGAACAGCTTTATGCTCTGTTGCATTTGTTTTATAGAAACCTTGTTTTCTTTATTGCCTTTATCTATTACATCTGTAAAACTTATTTAAGCAATGCCAAATCTCTCTTTTGGGCCCTGCATCTAAGACAATCACCACTGTCAAGCTGTTGCAAGGAGATTTGTTGGGTATGACTGTTCATTAAATTGCAAGGAGCCGAGGATGAGGCTGTCTGTCTGGAGCTGATGTGGTTAGTAGCTAGACATGAGGTAAGAGACAACTGTGTCCTGCCAGTTTTTCCTTGCTCTTTTCCTGTAGCAATTTTCTCAGCCTTTTGATGCTACGTATTTGCTTCATCAAGTGCTTATTAGTTACCTGGGAAATTATCACTGATGCAACAACCTATTTTCCCCTGTGGCATGTTTGTGTGAGCTCCTCCTCCTTTGTGGTTTTGTTTGGTTTTTTACTAATTTGTTTTGTTTCCTTTCTATGATAAAGCGGAGGTATTGTTTATCTGCAATGTATACTTGACAAAGATAACTAATTACTTATCCGCGTGGTCTACTGAGAATTAAATCCATTTGAAGTTTGGAGCAACAAAAAAGAGTTTGCAGTGCTTCCCACAAGAGTTGGACCTTGACATTGGAAAAGAGAAATATTGTGGGAAGATTATCGCCCTAGTTTTTATGTAATGTTCTCATTGGACTAAGAATGCTGCAGGTGAACCATACTAATCTTGAAAACAACTTACGACACAGGATGGGAAAACTGTTCAGTGTGGTCTTGATATGGTGAGCTTGATCAAAACATAAAACTGTAGACAGATGAGCCCATACATGTGCCGGTATGAAGAAAATTATCTCGTTCCGCTTTCTCTACATAAAACATAATTTTATAAGCCCCTTTCACCTCCCCGCTCTTTTTGTCATCCCCCCTAACTAAAAATCCTAGATGATTTAGCATTTCCTTATAACAAGGGTGGGGAAGGAACTCCTCACTCCCATAATCTCCAGCCAACATGGCCAATGGAGGCAGAGAGAATAACTTTCCCACCCCCAATTATGCGTGCCATGCATAATTTTATAAACTCCTCTAGTGTCACTTCTTACTCTCCTTTTCTTTAAACTAAATAGTCCCAGACACTAAACTTCTCTTGGCAGGGGAATTGCTCCATGCCGTAGTTATTTTGGTGTTGGTAGAACCAAAATGTCTTTCTCCAGCTTCTTTGACAATCACTCATAGCAGAGTAAGACTGTCTTCCATAAACACAGTTTTAACAATGAGTCCGTAAGTGACTGTGGATCCACACGTCCTTCCACAGTGGGGGCATAGGTTTCCAGGCAGGAGTTGATCATGGGGAGGGTTTGCCAAATGTGCCTTCCTCTTAGTGTGTTTCTCCCTTTCATCCTGAGTTTGAGCGTCTTCAAAGCCCATGACACCTTTGGTAAAGGCTGTTCTCCAACTGGAGCGCTCGCAGGCCAGTGTTTCCCAGTTGACAGTGTTTATACTACATTTTTAAAGATTTGCCTTGAGAGAGTCTTTAAACCTCTTTCGTTGACCAGCATTACGTTTTCCATTTTTAAGTTGGGAGTAGAGTAGTTGCTTTGGAAGACGATAATCAGGCATCTGCACGACAAGACCAGTCCAACGAAGTTGATGTTGAAGAATCACTGCTTTGACAATGGTGACTTTTGCTTTTTCTGGCGTTAGTTCGCCTGTCTTCCCAAGTGATGTGTAAAAATTTTCGGAGACACCGTTAATGGAATCTTTCGAGGAGTTGGAGATGGCGTTTATAAGTGGTCCACGTTTCACAAGCATACAGTAAGGTTGATAGTACAATAGCTTTGTAAACAAGCATTTTGGTTTCCCTGCGAATGTCCAGCATCACCTCCATCTCTCAACACCAGCTCTTGTCTCCAGCCTTTAGACTCCAGACTCACCTCCTGCCTGGTCATCTTCTGCATGACACCTGGCATCAGACTGGAACATGAAAATTTGGGTTCCTTTTTCTGTATCTCAGGAAAGGACCCTAGTTTGGTGGCAAATTGTCTGCTTTGCATGTAGAGGGTTCCAGGTTCAGTACCTGACATATCTAGATAGGTGTGGAAAAGTTCCCTGCTGAAATCTAGGAGAATCACTGCTAGCTACTGAGGACAATACTGAGTTCAATGGACCAAGCTTATTTATTACCGAGCCAGCTCCCTATGCTTTGTCTCTGAGATCCTTTTTGAGAGTCAGAACTGTGCACTGCCTTCCAGATGTAGTCGCACCACAGATCTACAGAAATACATTAATATTCTGTCCATTCATATTCACCCATTTCCTAATAATCCCTAGCACAAAATTTTCCACTTTCATGCGCTGCCACACACTAAATTAGCATTTTCATAGAGCAGGCTAACACAACCCCAAAAATCTCTTTTTTATTACATTCAGAATCCTATCTATATGTATTTGAAGCTAGGTATTCTTCCATGCACTTATCTATAATGTCAGTGCCATTTCACCTAGTTTGGAGAGATCCTTCTGGAACCTTTTCAATGCTGGACGGAAGTTTCTTATACTGAATAATTCAGTTTCCACTACAAACTTGGCTTCCTCACTGTTTGCCCTTGACTCCAGATCATCTATATATAAAAAATTTAAAAGCAGTGGTCCACAAATCTTTACAGGGGCTTCTTGCATTCTTACTTCTACTTTGACCGAAAGCAAATACAATTCCTCTAGCCCTCTGCTTCCTGTTATAAAACTAGTTAGCAGTCCATCAGACCAAAGAGCCTTTTCTCATTTTCTTTTTTTGCTTATTTTTCCTTCAAACTTCAGGGTAATTGATTTTTGCAATGGCTGCACCTGATTTCTGACCAGATGATCAATAGGTTTTATTGCAGAACAGGAATAAAATCCCCTTCCTTTTTTTCATATTCCAGATTTGGAATTCAGTTAGGTGCCCATCTTAAATTTTAATTTGCCAAGGATCTGAGATCAATCAAATCTCAGTTGGTTAGAGCACTACTGAGTAATGCAGAAGTTCTTAGCTGTCTTAATATTTACTCATAGTTAGGACTCAATATGTTCTATAGACAGAGCATTTTATATTTTGTATGGTATTGACCCTGTAAATCACTTTGGGACTTCTGGCAATGGGAAGATATATATATATATATATATATATATATATATATATATAAAATTAAAGCTGAATTTCAGACACAAATATTTTATTAGTAAGTACATGAGCTTACATCTTCAGTACTGGTGGATACAGTTGACTTGCAACTTACACATACTAAACTTCTGCAAATTCAACTTTGTGCCCTTGGCTGAAAAACATAAAAATAAAAAAGGGCTTCTTGAATCCAGGAGGTGGAGGGAAGTCAGCAATCCTACCCTGGGGAAAGTGTTTGGAGGTACAGTGATAGCGTTTTTTGACAACACACAATTTTGCCTCTATGAACTATCCCAGAATGTAACCTCTGTGTAAGATGAGAGTTGACTGAATATCACTTCTGAATCTGAGGTCAGGAGTAATCTTACAATTACCATCAGAAGACATGTACAAAGGCTTCTGCTTCTGCAACAGGGCTTTCCCCTTCTCCCCCCCCCCATGTGCCCCCTGAAATTGGCTGTGGGAACTGTGAGGAGAATCATCCAAACAGCAGGAGGGGGGGTGGTGGTTCCGTTTGGCAAGCTGATAAGGATGTAGTCTTAATGCCAAGGGCTCATTGGATATGGCTAAGTGCCCCTGAACTAAGATATGCAGATGACACAACTTTGATGGCCGAAAGTGAGGAGTTATTAAAGAACCTCTTAATGAGGGTGAAAGAGGAGAGCGCAAAATATGGTCTGAAGCTCAGCATCAAAAAAACGAAGATCATGGCCACTGGTCCCATCACCTCATGGCAAATAGAAGGGGGAGAAATGGAGGCAGTGAGAGATTTTACTTTCTTGGGCTCCATGATCACTGCAGATGGTGACAGCAGTCACGAAATTAAAAGACGCCTGCTCCTTGGGAGAAAAGTGATGGCAAACCTAGACAGCATCTTAAAAAGCAGAGACATCACCTTGCCAACAAAGGTGCATTTAGTTAAAGCTATGGCTTTCCCAGTAGTGATGTATGGAAGTGAGAGTTGGACCATAAAGAAGGCTGCTTGCCGAAGAATTGATGCTTTTGAATTATGGTGCTGGAGGAGACTCTTGAGAGTCCCATGGACTGCAAGAAGATCAAACCTATCTATTCTGAAGGAAATCAGCCCTGAGTGCTCACGGGAAGGACAGATCCTGAAGCTGAGGCTCCAATACTTTGGTCACCTCATGAGAAGAGAAGACTTCCTGGAAAAGACCCTGATGTTGGGAAAGATGGAGGGCACAAGGAGAAGGGGAAGACAGAGGACGAGATGGTTGGATAGTGTTCTCGAAGCTACCAGCATGAGTTTGACCAAACTGCGGGAGGCAGTGGAAGACAGGAGTGCCTGGCGTGCTCTGGTCCATGGGGTCACGAAGAGCCGGACATGACTAAACGACGAAACAACAAAAAGTGCCCCTGCACCGGGAGGCACATGGGGGAGGGTCACCAGTGGGATAGCACTCATGCCATGAGAGCCCCCGCCCCCCAACAAATGGAAAACTCAGTGATTGTAGATGTCCCACCAGTGGTATTACGCTGTCAAAGAGGGAAGTAAATGGGATGTATTGGGGAAGCCAAGGATTTGCAGGATCCTAAGCACCCTTGTTTCCACCAGAAGGTAAAGGGACCCCTGACCATTAGGTCCAGTCGTGACCGACTCTGGGGTTGCGGCACTCACCTCGCTTTATTGGCCGAGGGAGCCGGCGTATAACTTCCGGGTCATATGGCCAGCATGACTAAGCCGCTTCTGGCGAACCAGAGCAACGCACGGAAACGCCGTTTACCTCCTGCTGGAGTGGTACCTTTTTATCTACTTGCACTTCGTGCTTTCGAAATGCTAGGTTGGCAAGAGCCGGGACCGAGCAACGGGAGCTCACCCCGTCACGGGATTCAAACCACCGACCTTCTGATCGGCAAGCCCTAGGCTCTGTGGTTTAACCCACAGTGCCACCTGTTTCCACCAGAAGGAGTTCTTAATTCCTCCCGTTGACCATGATGTCAGAGAGAGAAAAGCAGGGAGGGTCAACAACAAAAAAGCAGGGAAAGTACATGCACACACACACACACACACACACACACACACACACACAGCATAGAATCAAAGAATTGTAGCATTGGAAGGGACCCCAAGGGTCATCTAGTCCAACCCCCTGCAATGAATCTCAGCTCAAGCATGCATGACAGATGGCCATCCAACCTCTGCTTAAAAACCTCCAACGAAGGAGAATCCACTACCTTCTGAGGGAGACCCTGCCCATTTGTTTTTTCTGAAGAACTTACTGTTTCATTATTTGGGTTTTGTGGAGGAAAGAATGCTTTAGAAAGGACTTCTGTGCTACAAGGCCAGTAAGGAAGGGTGATTGTCAGTGGGGGGAATGGAACTCGAGGGCAGAGATTGGCAGCCAGGAAAATAAACTTGAAGGATTGTAGAAGGTCTCTTCAAGAACTTTCAAACCCTTCACTATGACATCTTTTGGTATCTGGAGCTACAGCAGCCGTTGTTGACATAATTTAAGACATGGCTAGAGACTTGCTTTTTTCCAACAGAAAATCTGAGCTCCTTTCTGAGGCAAATTTGATGTTGGGAGTTCAGTGTCAAATATAAGTATTCTGTGGACAGTAGAATACAGTCACGACATATTGTTGAAGATACACATTTGATAGCATCTCAGCCTTGTTTTTGTGCATGTTCCTTTGTTGGTGTGGGATAGGTCTTTTACAAGAATTAGAATCAGGAACTACAGTTGGTACAAAACGAAGACACCAGAATACAGATTGGAGTGAAGCAGTCAGTCTGCATTAGATCCATGCTGCATCCATTGCTTGGGTTGCCAATTTGTTTCCAAGCTCAATTTAAAGTGCAGGTAATACCCTTAAAGGCCCTAAATGGTTCTCTTAAGTGTTGTGTTTCTCTTTATGAGCCTGCAGATCAGTATCAGAAGCCCTGTTCTCTGGCCCATCATTCTTTAAGATCCAATTAGTGGGTACCAAGGATGTGTTTGCCTCAGTTGTGGCACCACAATTGTAGAATTTGCTTCCCAGGACAGTCCAGTAGGCTCTTCCTCTGCCTGCTTTTAGATCGCATTCGAAGATGTTTGTATTCCAGTAAACAGTCTGCTAGCCTGACTGGTTTTGCTTATTTTTAATTCTGCATTATATTTATAATTTTGTGTGGTTGTTATATTTGTTATATTGTGCTTCATCATTGCATATTTTTCATGTAAGCAGCTTTGGAAAATTCATTCAGAGTAATTGTAGCAAAATTTTAAAAGCGAATGAATCGTGGTAAGGATTTAACAGTCCGGTCCTGATGTCCAGCTAGTTATTTGTACAGAAATTTGTTCAAGAGGCGAAATATTACTATGTCTCTTCTACTTTATAACATTCAAGAAGAAAAGACTTTGGTGCATTGTTGTATAGATTAGAGGCAGACTGTAAGAGCTGCTTATAATGCGCTTTCTTTATTGTGTGTGATGAATCCCTGGACTTTCCCTAAATTCATCAGAGCAAAGCAAAGAAGAATGTGAACAATAGGTGCTGTGGAGTCTGACTCGGGCCTAATGCGAGGAGGCTGTAAAAGCTGTCAAGAAACGTGATTGATTGGCTTTCACGCTGCAGTCCCCAGCGCAAAGCAATAATGTTCCTGCCTCTTTGGAGAGGGTTTTATGTGCCACTCGGGGTCATCACTTATCAGACGAATGGGCCAACGCTTCAGATGAGGCTAAAGTGCAGTCGATAATTCAGATGAATTTGTGCATGTACTCCCGGAGTGAAACAAGTCGACGCACTTTGTGTTGATAGTGATATTTTGAAGAGAAATTTGTGTTAGGGAAAAGCCTTAGCTGGCGCAATTTGTAGTCGACTTTATTTGGGATGCAAAAAGAAAAGAAAAAAGATGCAAAGAAAAGAAAATTGAGGTATCAATGGCCTGCCCTTAGCGTTTAAAGCAGTTTGGGCACCAGTCTTCTGAGGTCACAGTGACGTTGTACAATTGTATGCAAGTGAAAGGCAAATGTAGTGGCTCTGTGGATCGTGGCAGGTCAAGGAAAGCAAATGACAGACTGTTGGTAATAAACACGCTAAGCAAAACAATCAGTGCACAGTGTACTGGCGGTGGGGTATAAAAAAATGCTGTTATGTAATCTTAGTCGGGTAAAGAGGAAATATATAAAATTACTTTCTGGAGTTGCTGTGGCATTTTCTCACTCTATCACCCTCTCATGGAAAAAGCAACTTATCAGATACCTTACCTGCTTCACTTTCTTGGAACGAGCAACATATCGGCTAATAATATACTGGCAATATTTTTTATAACACTATACTGTGTCAGAATACATAAACAGAAGATATACAATATGTGTGTGGAGTCACAAACTGATAAACATCAATTAAATGTTCCACGAACAGGAATGGAAAGAGTGATGTCACTACTGAAGATCACTAAGATGGAGGCAAGAACGCCTTTCCAAAGTCAATATCCTGTAAACGTGAGGTGATGGGTGCCCCAAATGTAGAAATAGGGTGCTCCAAGCACAGCAGCCAACAGTAGTTCTTCCAGGATAATGAACGGTTTCAGTGATAAGTCTTTATCAGCAAATTAATTGTCCACAAAGGTACATCAAATGGCCATGGATCAGCAATCACTTGTAAGTATAGTAAGCTGATGACACCTGATCAGGTTTATTTATAGGGTAAACAGGAAACTGCTCTCTGGCCACCTACTTTCAGTAAATACTAAGCAAGGCTGTCTTAACCTTTGTTCTGGTATGAAATGCTTTTATTTTTCCTTCCTTGTGCTTGTTTACAGAGAGAGTGTCCCTAGCCTAGGAGCCATTCATTTTAAATAAAGCATCTTTGGAGGGGAAACACTACAGAAAATCTAGCAGAAAGGAATGCTGTACCTATTTAACAGATACTCTGGATCCGAATTGAAGAATGTATTGTTGCTTAACAAGCCAACAAAAGCTGTTGATATAGATATAGAAGGACTGTACATTCAGCGAACAAAAGGAAACACTCTCTTCAGCAATGTAATGCCCTGCCTGTCAGTAAACAGAACTGCAGATTCTCAATACACATAAGGGTCTCCTTCACATGTAGCTGCTGTTGCATTAGCGCATGGGTAGGCAAACTAAGGCCCGGGGGCCGGATCCAGCCCAATCGCCTTCTAAATCCAGACCCTGGACGGTCCAGGAATCAGCGTGTTTTTACATGAGTAGAATGTGTCCTTTTATTTAAAAGGCATCTCTGGGTTATTTGTAGGGCATAGGAATTCGTTCTTTGTTTGTTTGTTTTTTGTTTGTTTTTTCCAAAATATAGTCCAGCCCCCCACAAGGTCTGAGGGATAGTGGACCGGCCCCCTGCTGAAAAAGTTTGCTGACCCCTGCGATTAGCAGGTGGGTCACATACTGTGGGTGACTTGTGAATGTTGCTGCCACACGGCTGAAGTTAGTGATGTGGTTCTTTCCCACACAAACATCCACACCCGTGTGGCTTAGTCACTGGCATAGCCCACAAGACAGGTGCAAGTAGCTCACTTGCTGTTGCAGACACAGCTGAAAGGAGGCTTTGTTATCAGCTGTTATAAAAGATAAACACAATATTTAAAAAAACAGATAAATATGTATTGTGGTCTGAATCGCTAATCCTGAACACTGGGAGAGATTAACAAAATATAAATACATAATCTTCAGTGCACATGCAGCGTTCCACAGAGTGTTACTGTAATGAATGTTTAACTGATGACAGCCCAAAAGTAAGAATTAAACATTGGCAGTTTTAGCTACCTCAGTAAGGCATTTCATTTGTGTAGCTTTTAAGTCATTGGCAGAAAAAGCTGATTCCATGGCAGTTATTAAGATGAAATCTATTGGCTGATGTACACATTTATTAAGGATTCTTTTTTTAAAAAAAATAAAAACCAATCCTATTTTGAATGCAATTCCTCATTTGTGATGGGTACATCTGGCTTAGGTATTTTCCCATTCCTAACAAAGTGAAGACAATGCAGTCTTTAAACGGTACGTGAAATTTAATGCACACTTGCATATTGGAAAAATGCAGTTCAGTGACTTTCACTATTTTTCAGCTGCTGTTTTAAATTGCTGTTTTAAATTCCATTGAGTGGAATAATAAAGGAGTGATCATGTCTAGTAACTGCAGTTGGCCTTTGTAAAGAACGGCTGGTTAAGAGGGTTTATGATTTACAGAGGCCACAGCTGGCTGCCAACAGAGCTATAGGAATGTGTTCTCTCTTGGGTCTGGTAGCTAGAGATGAAAAAGACCCCAGAGCTGGCGCAAAAGGAAATAAAATGCTTTGACTTTAAATAAAGCATCATAATTTATACGAGGCTCTGCTATTCAGTCCCGACGAGATACATGGATCAGCAATAGCTTTTGGGAGGTTGTGCTCATCTGTCTGTCTGATCTCACTGCATTTTGATATCCTCAGCCTGACACAAAGCATTTTTTCTTTCTCCCCTCTCCTGCTCCTCTGCATCTGTCCCCTCCTTCCTCTTAAATGTTTCATTATCTGTTGTTGGACAATTTGCCATCGTTCACACCTGGCGGCCTTTTATACCCATAGAAAGCAGTGGGGGAGTAATCACCAAATGCACTTTGAGGTTTATTTACTTGCAGTTTACATACGCTCTTCCCACTGAGTTCTTCCATTGGTTTTACTGAGCAGGAGGAAGCACGGGCTTAAAATACCTTTTAGAAGGCAGTGAGGAAAGTTTGGTCTACACCAGGCATAGGCAAACTCCGGCCCTCCAGATATTTGGGACTACAAATCCCATCATCCCTGACCACTGGTCCTGTTAGCTAGGGGTGATGGGAATTGTAGTCCCAAACATCTGGAGGGCTGGAGTTTGCCTATGCCTGGTCTACACAAAACACTTTCTAAGCTGCTTGTTTATATGGAATGAACTTTTAAAAAAACAAAAGACAAAAAGGTATGTGTTGCTGTGCTAGCCATGTCCTAATAACTACCTCCCTCCCTAAAGGAAGTTAGTTCAGGCCCCTAATTATCTTAAACATAGGTTTGAATGTACGACCTGATGAGTCTAAGCATATCACCTGATGCCGTTTCGCTGTTTCCTCATGGAAAAAAGCAGAAAATGAAAATGTCCCTGTGCTGCTTTCAGAAACTTTGAAATTAGTGTGCTGGTATATCCAACCAAATGGACAGCTTTGATTGGAAGCTGAGCACTGGGGGCAGCCGGGCGATGTAAAACCATCACATCTGAAAGTTTAGAAATTAATTGGGACACTAAACACAGAAGGACTCATTTTGCCAGACATTTGAGCTCCAGCTACAAGACCTCTCCTACATTTCAGAAAACCTTTGGGGCATGCATAGACAGAGTGAAAACGCTCACCTCCGTTTTGGCAACAATTGCTAGTGTAAAAAAGGTAAACCACAGTGCTATGTGAGGCTCCTGCTGAATAGAGAACTATGGATAGTGCCCTTTAGAGTAGCTGCAGCAATGTGCAGAGAACAATTTTGCTGTTCTATGTAGCTCAGGGGTCAGCAAACTTTTTCAGCAGGGGGCTGGTCCACTGTCCCTCAGACCTTGTGGGGAGGGGGCGGACTCTATTTTATATATATATATATATATATGAACAAATTCCTATGCCCCACAAATAACACAGAGATGCATTTTAAATAAAAGCACACATTCTACACATGTAAAAACACGCTGATTCCTGGACCGTCTACAGGCTGGATTTAGAAGGCGATTGGGCCTGATCCGGCCGCCGGGCCTTAGTTTGCCTAGCCAGGATGCAGTCTGCAAGGCTATGTGCAGTATGAGCCTCTCCTCTATTGGCAAATTACCAGAAGGGAGGCTATTACTGTTCATCACACATAGTATTGGTGTAGGCGATAGTATTGGTGTAGGCCTGAAATTTTACTGTTATCTGATGATTGCAGCTTTTTGATTCGTTCCCGTTTGGAATCAAGTCCAATTTTGGTGTTTTCCGTGATAAATCCCTTTTCCTCCTTGTTCTTCCCTCTTTGGAAAGCTAAATTCATAGCCAGTTTTTTTCTTTTATTCATGAAGGCACCCGTACATCAACAGCTGAGCACCTGAAAGAACCGGGAAGAATGGCGTCAGCATTTTTGTTTCTTTTTATCTTAGACCATTTGCAATTTTAAAATACTGAAATCCATCTTGCCCGTTGCTTCTCCTTTTGTTGTTGTTCTGCATGCTTAAGCATCAAATAATGTGGAAGATACATGGGGCTGATATATGTATTTCTTTCCAGAGGAGAATATGGAATCCCTCTGCTTTCTTGTATAAAAGGTAAAGGGACCCCTGACCGTTAGGTCCAGTCGCGGACGACTTTGGGGTTGCAGCGCTCATCTTGCTTTACTGGCCGAGGGAGCCGGTGTACAGCTTCTGGGTCATGTGGCCAGCATGACGAAGCCGCTTCTGGCAAACCAGAGTAGTGCACAGAAATGCCGTTTATCTCCCCGCCAGAGCGGTACCTATTTATCTACTTGCACTTTGACGTGCTTTTGAACTGCTAGGTGGGCAGGAGCAGGGACCGAGCAACGGGAGCTCACCCTGTCGCGGGGATTCGAACCGCCGACCTTCTGATCGACAAGCCCTAGGCTCTGTGGTTTAACCCACAGCGCCACCCTCGTCCCTGCTTTCTTGTATAGAAGGCAATAATTCTACTGTGGGAAAGTGGGGGGGGGGACTATGATGTAAACCACTGAACCAAGTAGCACCCTTCAAACAAAGTGACATGAAAGCAGAGTACTCAAACATGCTTACTTTAAATAAATAAATAAATCAGTATAAGGGTTTTTTTTGTCCAGTGTCAAAAGTGCCTTTCTGAATTTGGGTGGTTTCTGCTTCAGTTGAAAGGCAAGATAGTCCATTTTGGTCTTAAGAACAGACTGCTATTAGGGTGTTTCCAGTGTTATTTAACTAACGCTCTGATCTGTAATTTTCTAAACGATTAGTAAAGCGCTTTTGCTTCTCTCCTTTTAGAAAGAGGAATTATTAAAATGCGGTGGGAGACGACAACAAAAAGCCATGGTTGTTGCACGCTGGCAATCTCAGTTTATAATATGAGCTCCTAGCAAATCTTTCTCCTCACAAAGTGGATGCTAAACTGTAGTAGCAGTAATTGAATAAGTGCTCCCCACCCCCACCCGTGCTCTTTAATTAAGGCCTGAACACTTGCTTGAAGAAAAACCCTGGAAAGGGAAAGCTCAGAAAGCTCAACCTGAGACCTTGTGTGTGGAGCATGAGTTGGAAAATCGATTCAGTCAAACCTCACCTTTGTCAAGAATTCGCTTGGTGGCCTTTGTGCATGATGCCGTCGCTCTGCCTCACTCAGCCCCCCATATGCAATACCAGAGTAATAATATTTATGCAACTTAGCGCAGCTTGTTGAAAGGATTGCTGAAATAATTGTGTGATGTGCTTCTGAGCACTTGGAACGTGCTATGCAAATGTTAAGCATTTTTTCGTAACGCAGTAAATAAAGGATAGCCTACACAGTGAAGCAACTTAGTACTTTAGTGTGGCACTTTTGGGGGCGGCTGTATTAGAATGCTTAATTTAAGCCTCTTTTCAGTTAAAGCAGGGAGGGGGGACCCCGTGGGTGCCAAGGAAGGGCTGTGTAGGCACATGTGAACCCGAGGGTGCCATGTTTGCAGCCTCTGCATTAGAGGTTGAACATGCCTAATCTGGGTGCTCCTTTGTATGCAATCCATTTTTAAAAGGTTAATTAAAAGATCTCCTGAAGCTCTTTGCTACATACCATGTTTATCAGTGGTGTGCTATTCAACTACAGTCATACCTCAGGTTAAGAACGCTGCGGGTTGCGCGTTTTCGGGTTGCGGACCATGCCGAACCCGGAAGTACCAGAATGGGTTACTTCCGGGTTTCGATGCATGCGCAGAAGCTCAAGATGATGTCACACGCATGCGCAGAAGCGGCGCTGCGGGTTGCGAACATGCCTCCCACACGGATTACATTTGCAACCCGAGGTATGACTGTACAAGAAGGGAGAACCTTTCAAGAATGGTGCCCCAAATATGGAACCCCCATATTGCAACCTTTTGGGCACCAGGAAAAAGCATTTTTACTTCCCCGGGCATTATTATTGCTTTCTAAAGCATTTAGATGTTCTACATGTTGGTTTTGTTGTTGTTGTTTTAAAAAAGCATTTTAAGTAAGTTTTTATTTTGCTCTAAATTGTATCATATTAACATTTTGATGTTTGCTGCCCTGGGCTCCTTTGGGAAGAAAGGCATGATACAAATGTAGCAAGTAAATAAACAAGCACTGACATTTTAACCTGCTGCAATCCTGACCTGCCTTTAAGGGTTTTAATGTTCTTGGTTGTTGTTGTTTTTATTGTGAATATCTATTTTATAATATGTTGTTGTTTGCAGCGCCCTGGAATCCAAAAGGCATGAAGGGCAGCATGGGAAAGTTTTGATCCGTAAATAGAGAAATACCGTAATTAAAATCAACTCCCCTGGGCTTAAAACATGGCACAAAATCCAGGCCAAGTTTGATCACTTCTTTCTGCTGGTTTGCTGTGCAGCTCCCAGAGTGGCTCCAGTGAGCAGGTTGACATTCCTGTCTCCTCCTCCAAGGACAAGGGTATTGACTTAGCTCTGAGCTCTCTTCTGACCTCCGCAAAATCAGCCTCCCTGGTGACAATTTTCTCACCAGAAGCCATGTTAGTCTGTTGCAGCAGAACGTAGAAGAACCCTGTCATAAATTTGTTAGTCTTTTCAGGTAGAAAAAAGCTGTTTGTTATTTCCCAGGACCTTCCCCAAGAGTTTTCCTCCTGCTAGTGTCCCCCCCCCCCCCAGTTCTGAGTTAGCTAAGGAGTTTTCTTCCATTTTTATTTTTCTTTGTGCGACGATGCCGTTGTATTTTGCTGCTACAAAATAATTCCCCCTCTCTTTCCTGCCGGTGTGCTTATGGCAACACTCAAAAAGTATAGTGGATCTGGCATTGACAGTCAGAGAACAACATAGAGTGCTGTGTTCATAGTGAAAAATGTACTAGGCAGGCTTGGATATATTCATCTTGACTTTTTGCCACCCTCTGGAAACAATGCATAACATTAGTTTTTTCCGCCGTGACTTCTATGTGTGGATTGGCTAAGTCTTCTAAGGTTTCACGATCTTCTGCCACAGTCTTCACACATCCCATAGCTTCTGACTCTGGTATGTCTTCATTTCACTAAAGTTCAGTGTCGGACTTAAGCATGCTTCCTGAAGCAGGCAGCTAACATTTTCTATTGGCTAATCAAAATTTTGTGACAAGACGGACAGTTTTCCTAACCTTCTGATTCCACAGGCTCTGATGAACCAAAAGAGAAAAAAGAAAAGTTCAGTAGCGTTGGGCTGCCTGTCTCAATCTCTAGCCTCAATTTCTAATAATGTACAGTGGTACCTTGGGTTACATATGCTTCAGGTTACAGACTCCGCTAACCCAGAAATAGTGCTTCAGGTTAAGAACTTTGCTTCAGGATGAGTACAGAAATCGTGCAGCGGCAGCAGGGGGCCCCATTAGCTAAAGTGGTGCTTCAGGTTAAGAACAGTTTCAGGTTAAGAATGGACCTCCGGAACGAATTAAGTACGTAACCAGAGGTACCACTGTACTTTCAGTCCCAGATTGAATTTAGCACTACTAAGGGCCCCAGATTCAATTTACTGTGTTCAGAATAGGTGGATCTGAGTCTTTACTTCACAACCTTGCAAAATTCATACACAGTAGTATCATGTATCACCTCATTGGATATTGAGTTCATTGTTTGAAGGGGAAATTGATTATTTACTCTACCCTTTGCTAAGCTCTGCAGAGAAGGTTGACTTGGTCCCAAACCTTCTACGTTTTTCAGTTACTGTGCTCTAAACCAGAGGTGAGAAATCTTTGGCTTTCCAGATGTTGCTTGCTGGGGATGATGGGAGTTGTAGATGTAGTTGTAGCAATGTCTGGAAGGCTGAGGTTTTCCCATCCCTGCTGTAAATATTGAAGCTCCTTTGAAAGCGGTGTTAGGAAGAGTTGTTCTTTGGCACCAGCCTCCCAAGTTTTTCCGCTGTTTAGTGACTCACTTGTGGAAACGGTGTCTTTGACACACTGCCAGCTGCACAAAAGTAACTGACTGTAAAGGGGCTTAGCACTCGTATGAGCAAGCTCAGAAAGGGCAAATCGTTCTGGTAAAACTCTGGAAATGGCCACTGGGAGAATACGTATTCTGGTAAGTGACCGTACTTATTGTTTGCAGGAGGAAAGTTAAGCAAGCTTTCCTACTGCACAAGAAAACTAAACCTTTCTGCTGTCACCAATGAGACTTTACTTTAAAGTGCTCGAGTTTCACAAGATCATGTCATACTTTGTAATTTAGTCAAGATGTGTTTGAGTGACAATGCAAACACACATTTCTGTTGACAAGTAGAGCCTCAGTACTGATCACTGAATTGGCTCAAATGTCTATTTTCCTGTGGCACCAATGAAGTCAAATAACTTTGTTGATGCATTTTGTTCAGGATTATTTGGGATTAGTTTATACTAAGCCTGTTGATCGGTTTATTGGGTAAATCTGGTTCTTCTTGCAAACAATGGTTTGGATCCAGACTTAGGAATACATAGTATAGGCTCACTGAAATCAATGGGACATATTAGTCATAACTTGCTTAATTTAATTTGAATGGGTCTGTTCTATAATTTCGGAGCCAACCTTCTGTTATTTATATCCGTTTGGACCTTACAGACTGCGTCTTGAGAATTTTTGAAACTGAATTCAAACCAAAAATAAAATAGCCTTTTAATAAACAGTTTATGCATTTCCCTGGTGCTTTGTTCTTGTCCCTTTTCTTAAACAATATCCCAATTCCAGCATTAGATGGGGGGGTTTTCCCAGACATTTCTGATTTATGCCACCCTTTGTATCCAAGTTTCTTAGCGTGATGTAACACAGCTTAGAAAGCAAAGGGCTGCTAGAGATGCAAATAGAAAAGACTGGGGGTGGGGGAGGCGAGAGCTTATTTTAGTAGCCCAGCCAGCTGAATATTGACCAGCTGTCTTCCTGAGAGAGAAATAAATGGTGGTGAATAAGCTAGAGTCTAGTTTTCCAAGAAGCTCAATGATTTTCCCAAATCAATACAACTCATCAGGCTTCAGAACAAAGGCTGCAAGGGATGTGACAGTGATGGAAGTGGCCATGTGTTCTTTTGAGTATTAAAGCACAACAGCCCATGGGGAAACAGACCCTTTTCAGTTATGGTGTTCATTCCTCCTTCAGCTTTCTTTGGAAGAAATCTTCAGATTTTTTTAACGTATATATTTTCTTTTTTAAAAAAAGAAGAAAGGATAAAAAGACTGTCTCCTTGATGGCTAGACACAATGGGTTCAGGAAATAAATCTTTTTTTGTGTGCAAATGCTACTTTTTTCTCTCAGCGGATTAGTAACTGCATCATGTCCTATAGATTCTCGTTGTGCGTGGGTTTGCTCCATATTATACTTGGCTCGGAAAGCGTTTTTCTATTATGATTAATCTGTACCAAATCACGCAGGTTATAGGGCTTATTATTTTGCACGAGGCAAGCAGTTTGTCTAGGACATCTGTCAAGAGATAAACGTAATTTTTAAAGCCTCGGTGTATAAATTGTGTGGAAATAGGATCAGGAGTCTTAGAATGAGCAATTAGCAAAAACAAACCCCCGCCAACTTTGCTGAAACGGTCAGCGACGCACCGCTACCTACCAGCTATTTTTGTCCTTCAGCCCTTTTAATCTTTAAACTCACTGTGTTTTTCAGGATTAACACCACAGCGGCACGTCTCAAAGGTTTACGGTTGTAGCAAGAGTGCACCAGGGCATAAAGTGTGCCATTACACTGCTTGTCACTAATGCAGCCCTATCTCTTTGGCTCCCCTGCCATACATTATTCGCTGAAGATAAAATTCAGGGTGACTAATCACAGTTCTGTTCCAGATGGTTTGATTACAGGATGTGCTCAAAGGGAGATTCTTTCAAACGTATAGCATAGCAGTAGATCTCCTTAAAATAATAATAAATATACTGTACACCCCTCCTCCTCCCTTACATATAGCATATGGTATTTGCAGATATTTCCATTACTAGCATTTGCTAAATACACATCTGATAGGCTGACAGTCCAGTCCTTAAATGAGGGATGATATAGAGTACAGTAATTCAGTTTACATTAATTTACAGAATGATTGTATTGGTTGGGGTGGGGAAGATAGAGATTACATAGTGCAGCTACCAACGCCATTTTCTGAGCCCTGCTGCCTCAAGGCAGGAGGTGGGGAAGATTTTAAGTCTTCTTTTTTCATATTTATAAAGTTACCAAGTGCGAAAGATTGGAAGCTGAGTAAACTTAAAGTAATAAAAACAGTTCTACAGTTATAATTTTTTAATTGTATGAAATGGCTGGGTCATGCTAAAGGTAAAGCCTTCTTAATCAAAAATGTATTCAAGAGCCGCTTAAATATCAAAATGCTAGGCGCTTGTCTGATTTCAGCTGGAAACTTATTCCATCAGGCTGTATCTGCAACCCTAAAATCCCAGTTTCTAGTGCATTCTAAGTGCACCTCTGGGGCATTTTCTTCTCTCCCCCCCCCCCTGTGTTTCTCTTCTTTTTTTACCATCAATATTCTAGTTACCTAAAATCAGCCGCAGTGCAATGGCCTTGGAAAATAGGGCTTCTGACGTTGTATTGGAGTCTTCTCCCATGGATCGTAAGGGAATAAAATGTTACAACTAATAAACAGTTACTTTGAAATACCACGAAACAGTGAGAATGGCATGCAAAAATTGTGAGAGCTAATTCCTATAAGAAGACCCACTGTAATTTTAAGTCTAATTTCTGTGTGAAAACTATCATCAGATATGCATGTTTATTATTATTATTATTATTATTTATTATTATTTATTATTATTATTATTACTATTTTATACTACAGTGAAGTGTGGTCATTAGGAGCGGTGAAGTAGGATGGGCAGATCATGGCTCACATTCGTACTCAGACATGAAGTTTACTGGGTGATCTTGGGTGATCTTCCTACCTGGAAGGGTTGTCGTGGTGATAAAATGCAGGGAAAGGATCATATATGAGACCCTGGGAATTAAGGTAGAATATACATGTGATAAATGGAGAATAAGAATTAAAATGTAAAGGCTTTGTCTCAGATAAGCGAAGCAGTTTTTCCCAAGCGGAGTCATGCTCTCATGATAATGGGGTTATACTTCACATCCCCATCACATTTCTGCCACGGGTGATTGGGTGTGAAGCTTTTCACAAGTACAGCTAATCCCTTTATATAGTATGGGGAACAAGCCCATGGCAATAGGTTATCCATATGCTGTGTTGAACATATTTTTTATTTTACAAATGTGCTTGTATAATTAGGAGCATCTGGGATATACATTGAGTTCAGATCTTAAACCACCTCCCCCTCTGCTAGCACTTTCAATCCTCTTCTGTAGTAATAATAATAATAATTATTATTATTATTATTTATACCCCACCCATCTGGCTGGGTTTCCTTGCTATCTGGCTGTCATGATCACCTATTTGGTAGTGCCAGTGACATCATCACATCTGCTTGGTAGCCAACTCATGCCCATGCAGTTTTTTATATGTTATGAAAAGGTTTTGACGTATTTGAAATGGTGCCCACAGAAGAAGCTACAGTCAAGCAATATAGTTAAGATCATGGAATTGTAGCATTGGAAGGAATGTCCAACACGTCTACTGGTCGATCGTTGGGCGTCTGTGGTCGACTGCCCCCCCCCCAAAAAAAGCTCAATCAATCTTCTCCCAAAAAAGCTCCAATCCGTTGGGTAGATCACTGTCAGCTTTCTTCATGTGGGAGCAGATTGTAGTCTCTTGGGAGTTGGACATGCCTGGTCTATTCCAACTCCCTGGTGAATAGACATTCTGTTGTGGCGACTGCAACCCAGGTTTAAGGTGCCATTTAGCGCCTGGCTTATATATCTGTGGGGGACGCGGGTGGCGCTGTGGGTTAAACCACAGAGCCTAGGGCTTACCGATCAGAAGGTCGGTGGTTCGAATCACCATGACGGGGTGAGCTCCCATTGCTTGGTCCCAGCTCCTGCCAACCTAGCAGTTCGAAAGCACATCAAAGTGCAAGTAGATAAATAGGTACCGCTCCGGCGGGGAGGTAAACAGCGTTTCCGTGCACTGCTCTGGTTCGCCAGAAGCGGCTTAGTCATGCTGGCCACATGACCCAGAAGCTGTACACCGGCTCCCTTGGCCAATAAAGCGAGATGAGTGCCGCAACCTCAGAGTTGGCCATGACTGGACCTAATGGTCAGGGGTCCCTTTACCTTTACCTATATATCTGACTTTCTAACACTGATCTGTAGGTGCTTGGGCCGCCCAGTGTCAGGAGGTATGATAGTAAGGCTCCCACTGGAGAATTGTCTCCCAAGTGCTGTGCTTTATATCCCACTTAGGACTAGTTATTCACATTATGCGAGAGAAAGCAAGTGGGTGCCCTTTGGGAGACTGGGGTGTAGGAGCTCAACAACCCAATATCTGGGCTAAGACTGTGCCCCCAGATTGTAATCCATATACTTTGTCCCATAGAGTTCATTGGGAGTCATTGAGAGCAGAGTTCACATGCATGTTGCCACCTCCCAATTTCTGTTTCTGGAGCGTGGCGGAATTTGAGGGCTTTTCAGTCATGGCACAGGGCTGAAAACCAGCTGCGAGAAAGGAAGATTGATGTCAAGACAAGCATCTATCCTCTGAGCCTCATAAACTCTTGCAACTCCTTAAAATGAGGAAGGAAATGTCAACGCCACCAGTATTTGAGAGCTTTTGCTTTGAGGGACAAGTGCTTCCTTTCTCAAGAACTACAGCACCCATCTCTCGTGTTTGTTTTATTATAAAGGGGCTGGGGGTGCCATCTTTTCATCAATCTCCACACAGTCGTCTTCTGTTTCCAGGGTCTGATTTTGATAACGGTGGCAGGGAAGTTCTTTACTCCCATGTTAAGCTATCAGTAAACAAGACCACAAAATTTCTTAAGCCATAGAGCGTATAAGGCAGAAGGGAACCAAGACTGTGTTTTCATTATATCCATTTCCATCTACCGCTGTTGTCTTTCCAGTTGCATGCTTCCTGGTGAAGCCGTTTATTCGCTTGACCCATTTCTGTGGTGGGTTTGCTGAATTAAACACTCTGACTTCATTGCTTGCTCTCAGAAAACATTCCTATGACTGAAGAGGGGAAAGCAGATGTGGATAAGGCAATGAATCAATCCTCCTCCAGTTTTCTTCTAAAGCAGAAGGAAAATATCCATCATCTTTGTCTTTGTTCCCCCTATCGAGTACTTCTATGATTTTAGTTTTTGTTTTTTTTTATGTAATGAAAGAACGAATGTGTCTCTTACAGATGCAATTTTCCTGAAATAAAACCTGGATAGGGTTTTTTTAATCAATCATAAAGGGGGGGGGGGGAAATGGTACTTGAAAAATAATTGCTCCCCGTGCCTTTAAAGCACCAAAAACAAGTGGAAGTGAACTTTGAAGATCAAAATCTGGTGTTGATTGAAATTTTTCTCTCAAATATGAAACTACTTTCCCCATTCCTGAAGAGTATTTCAGATATATTTAACTACTTTAAGTGACACCATCCAATGTAGCAGCAAACAACAGAAAAGCATAGGGTCTGTTTACACCAGCACTTCTGTTATTAATGCCTCCTACTAAATGTTGTTGTTGTTGTTATTCCTGCTTTGTAGTAATGTGCTTATTTACATTCACTTCAAAATGCTTCTCCTTGTGATTAGTGGGGAACAATTTAACTTTTGGGGATACACTAAGCTTTTTGAAAAAAAATCCAAATATCCATCAAGACAACCATACCAAGCCCTATAATGAAGTCTAGCTTCAGTGCTTACAAGGCAAAAGGTGGTGGTGGTGGACTTTGAGGCTTGTGCTGGGGAATTGTGCATAGTCGGACAGTTGATCATCTGGAGATGATATACAATACCTGTAGTGGACTAGTGGTCATAAAAACCCTCACCACTCATACTAGGTAATGTTTGCCACGGACATTAAACACATACAAGTCACATCCACAACATACATTTAAAGCACATTTAGCTCATTTAAAGCACACACAACTCCCCCCACAGACTCCTGATAACTCTAGTACAGTGGTACCTCAGTTTAAGAACAGTCCGGTTTAAGAACAATTTGGTTTACAAATTCCGCAAAACCGGAATAGTGTCTTGGTTTGAGAACTTTCCCTCGGTCTAAGAACAGAATCCGAATGGTAGAAGGGCACCGGTGACGGGAGGCCTCATTAGGGAAAACGCGCCTCAGTTTAAGAACGGTTTCGGTTTAAGAACGGACTTCTGGAACAGATTAAGTTCGTAAACGGAGGTACCACTGTATGTTGAAGTTTCTGGGCATTGTAGCTTTCTGAGGTATAAACTATTCTTTCCAGGATTCTTTGGGGGAAAGCAATGTTCTTTAAATATATTGTGTGGAGGTGGGTATAGTCATGCATCCATAGCTCCTGTTTGTGTGATTTCCTCCTACTTTTTTCTTTTTTTAAGATGAAGTTTTGTGGACTATGCACTTAGTGTTTATGTCACATATTGCCTTGTACATGAAAGCCACATGTCCTATTTTCCACCAGACATATTACATTTCTGGATTGTGTAAACTGGCCTTGAGAATGTTTCCAACATGTAAATACTATATAGAAGCAACTCTGCTTTGAGAGCAGACATGGAGGGGGATCTTTTTCTTTCTTTCTTTGTATAATTTTTATTAAATTTTCTGTTTTACAATTTAGAATACTCATTTTACATCCTTAAGATATCAATGACTTCCCATCTTCTCTTTCCATGGTTCATTTTACACATAATAAATCCCTGCATATTTTGCAAAAACTATACCATTCAGTATTCCATTATTGCATCCATCAAAACTTTTTTACACTGTTGAATTTATCTTAATGCTGCCAGCGTTTTCAGCTGTACCTAATTTCCCCCCATATAGCAAATAAACGTTTTCCAGTCTTCTTTAAACATATGTTCTTCTTGTTCTCTTATTCTATAAGTTAAGTCTTCGAGTTGTGCATATTCTGTCAACTTAAGTTGCCATTCTTCTTTGGTTGGGACCTTGCTCGTTTTCCATTTTTGGGCTAACAAAACACGGGCCACAGTAGTAGCATACATAAATAACCTTTTCTGACGCCTGGGAATTTCAGTCTTAATTATCCCCAACAGAAAGGACTCTGTTTTGGGGGGGAGGGGGAGTACTTTTAAACATTCCCTCCCCCCAATTATTTATGGATCATTTCCCAGTAATATTTTACCCTTTTACAAGTCTACCACATGTGAAAGAACATTCCCTCCACCTCTTTGCATCTCCAGCACTTACCTGATTCAGACTTATACATCTTGTATTAGATATATAGGTAAAGGTAAAGGGACCCCTGACCATTAGGCCCAGTCGTGGCCGACTCTGAGGTTGCGGCGCTCATCTCGCTTTATTGGCCGAGGGAGCTGGCGTACAACTTCTGGGTCATGTGGCCAGCATGACTAAGCCGCTTCTGGCAAACCAGAGCAGCGCACGGAAATACTGTTTACCTTCCCGCCGGAGCGGTACCTATTTATCTACTTGCACTTTGACGTGCTTTCAAACTGCTAGGTGGGCAGGAGCTGAGACTGAACAACGGGCGCTCACCCCGTCGCGGGGATTCAAACCGCTGACTTTCTGATCAGCAAGTCCTAGGCTCTGTGGTTTAACCCACAGTGCCACCCGCGTCCCTTCTTAGCAAGCCTACTCAGAGTTAAATACCATCTTTCAGTCCCGGGGAATGGAAGATTCCCCTAGCATGCATAAAACCACCCTGAAACATTTCACACTAACTACATGGAGTTACACCCCACAGCTGTGGTTCCTGGCATCAACCGTGCTGCCCATTCTGCACTTCTGAGCAAAGGCTCCTTGCCAGAGTGCAGGTCTGAGCATTGAGCCTCAGCTTACTCAGTTAAGGGCACTAAATAAGCCTTGAGGGACTGCAGAGAGCTGCTGCCATATCATGTTTGCAATAGAGGGCTAGATCGTTCCTTGACCCGTCTCCATGTTGGGTGGTGTTCCACATCCACAAAGCCGTTCATTAACCAATATGCTCAGCGTAATATCTGTTTCCTTGGTGAAGCTGCACATGTTCAGGGTGTAAAATTACCCGGCCTTTGCTAACCGCGTCCAGAAATAGCTGCCATAGATTTGAATAACTTGCTGATTTCAGACTTGGCTTTTGTTTAACCGCCATTGACCAGGCTGTTCCCTGCTTTGCACTCTTATAAGAATTTAAGGTCCCAAATATACAAATTAAATGTTCATAAATTTACAAGGCAAACACATACATAAGTGTGTAAACCACGTGTCTGAAATAGGACAGGAGAGCAATCCTGAAACCATTTTGACTCTCCCAAATGGACTTCAAATGTTTCTCTGCAAGGAGGAAGGAAATAGGAAAGTCTCTCCATTTATCTTTTGCTTACCTGTCTTTAGGGTGCCTTTGTGTATGAATAGGGTGAGCCTGTGACCTGGATTCAGGAATTAAAGTGTTTACCATCACAAAAGAATGGCTGGGCTGCCCAAGGAAGCAATCACTGGCCATTGTCAGGTGTCCTGGCAGACAGGATTTCTGCTGTAGACCGCCTCCTTCTGTGATGTATGTATGTTTTGAGGGGGTGGTCTTGAGCTACAGGGACGCGGGTGGCGCTGTGGGTCAAACCACAGAGCCTAGGACTTGCCGATCAGAAGGTCGGCGGTTCAAATCCCCGCGACGGGGTGAGCTCCCGTTGCTCGGTCTCTGCTCCTGCCAACCTATCAGTTCGAAAGCACGTCAATGTGCAAGTAGATAAATAGGTACCGCTCCAGCGGGAAGGTAAACGGCGTTTCCATGCATTGCTCTGGTTCACCAGAAGCAGCTTAGTCATGCTGGCCACATGACCTGGAAGCTGTACGCTGGCTCCCTCGGCCAATAAAGCAAGATGAGCGCCGCAACCCCAGAGTTGGCCACGACTGGACCTAATGGTCAGAGGTCCCTTTACCTTTAACTTGAGCTACAGGGTGGGCAATTTCCAAAGTCTATATAAGGGCTTGCACACCGTGGTTCTGGATTCCTCCTCCCTCCTGCGTTTGGTGAGTGAGGACCCTGTTGCAACAGTTGAATAAAAATCAGGTCTCCTAGCTGCTTTGCTTCTCAATATTCTCTGGTTGGCCTCTGTTATTTTCTCCTACTGATAGGGAACCCACTTAAGGACTCTATACGGGCTCTTGGATACCCCATAAGGGAAAAGGAGCAGGTTTTGTTTACATCAGCGCCCAGCTTAATGCCTCCTTGCTCCATTTTGCAAGTGCCCTTATTTTTGGCTTTCTCCTTGTGTGATCTGAAGAGCAGCTTGCATGCTCTCTTCATTTGCTTGTGTATATGGACGCAGAGCAGTTTAGCAGGCAGCAACCTTTCATCATGTTGACAAGCCTAGTTAGAGCAAACAAACCAGAGCATGAGTACAGAAGCAGGAATCAAAGCCGCTCAGCTTATCCCTGGCTCTCTCTCTCTCTCTCTCCCTTCCCTTCCCATCCCCCTCGCCCTGCTGCTCCTTGCAAGAACTCTCGTGTTACATCACTATTTCCCTTTGAATCTCGCTTTTTTGTGGCCTGTGCTGCAGTGCTCAGCCCAGCCAATCAGGCGGCAGCGTTCCCAGTGCGGGCCGGCCAATCCAGAGCCGGCGTTTGCTGGAAATATGAAGCCCTTAGGGGAAGGCAATAACAAAAGCCTTTCACTGCAGACAAATGTTAAGTGTCTGTGCAGACTTTTCCTGTTTTTAATTTTATTACTCCAAGAATGGAGGGCTTGTTGTTTCTTTCATGTTTCCCTTTCAAGCAATTTTAATTATACATTTGTGCTACATCAGAGACTTTGGGAACAAAGTGATTCAGCCTATTGCATCTGAAGCTGAAAAAGCGCTAACCTTCTGGCAATACAAATATATTCCAGTGCTGTAAATATAGATGACATGCTGGAGAATTTTAAGCAGTTGGAAAGGTCTCTGACACCCCACGCGGTGCCCTAGAGAGCAAATGATGAGAAAAACAGACCACTTTTTTTCTCATAGTTTTATCGGGTGCTTTAAAAAGGGGGGGGGGAGTGGTAGGGATGAAATGTGTTTTCCCAGCTGTGAAATTTGCTGAAAGCACAAAAAGAAAAAAAACCCTCAAAGCACAGAAACACATTTAATTTTAATTGCTGTTAGTCATACCTTAGCAAAGGTTTTTATCTTACGTATCTGGAGTTAGGCTTTTTCTGTTTTTTTAAATAGACCGAAGTCAGAATTTGTACACTCTGCCGTCGTTTAACAATAACAAGCTAAAACCATGCAGGGAACCATCTTTTCCCCCCTCCTTGATACGCTGTTGGAAATACTTAAAGGAAATCCCTTCTTCCCTAGTACTTTAGCTAATAGCATTTCAAAATACTTTCCTGCTGTTAAAAGGGCCCTGAGGAAATAAGTTGCAGGTTACATGTTTTCTTTACATTGGTGTAGGAGTCTGGGGAAAGGTTGAATGCAAAATTAGAAATCGCACTGGTGACGTAAAGTGAGCCGACAAGCTGGAAACACAAGGCGCAGTTTCATTATTTATTTATTTGCTTATTATTTCACCAGTTAAAAAAAAGCCGGAATTGGAGCTAGGAGACACAAAGGTGTATTGTGAGGGGGGTGAAAAAGCTCATTCAGACTTGGCAATTGGTGTTAAATATTTAGAAAGAATTTCTTTGCAGCTAAATGGTATCGTTGCTTCAGGCTTTTTTGATCACGGGTTTTAATGCTCCGAAAACAGAAATGACTGTTATGTGTACGTCTGTACCATGTCTAATGAATTAATGGTGTCATTGCTCACTATCACAGTTCTTGTAAATTGTCTTTATTTGTGTGATCGGTGCTGGAGAAAAACCCAGTCCCTCCCCCTTTTCTGCTTAATGACTGCAGAAGAGGATTTATTAGCCCTCAGATTTTCAGTTTGTGTCTTTTCCCTATAAAAAGAACATATGAAGCTTTAGAAAGGCACAACGTTTAAAAAACACCCCCCATGTGTTCTTTTTTTGGGGTGGGGGGATGATTGTGTTTAGATTGTGGTTAAGATGAATGAAGGGCGCCCAGTATCAGCTTCTAAATAATACATAGAGCGTGTCTGTATTTAATGCTACATTGTAGTGTGTTATTTCAAATAAATAAAGTCAACATTGTATTTTTTGAAGACAAAGCAGATTCTTCACCAGCCACCTCCTGCTTCAAGCACTAGTTACTGGCGCTCCATTTATGCAAGCTGAAAGCCAAACAAAAGCAATTATGTGCAATAATAGCAAAATTAAGAGGTGACTGTTGCCTTTTTACAGCGGGACGTAGCAAAAACCATTTCCTCCTCGCAGCTGTATCTTGATTATTCTCTTTCTGAGCCTTTTGCACGCACATGCACACACAGAGACACTCCTGTGGGTTTTAATTGGAGGTCACTGAAATAAATAAAAAAAGGAGGAAGCTTGTAAACCGCAGCCTTTCAAATCAAATAAGAAATGCTGCTCTCTGCCCACCCCACCCTTTCCCCCATTTTTAAGCAAGGTTCAAAAAGATGTTGTTCTGACTGTGATCATTTTTGTTTCTCTCTCTCGTCCGCAGGTGTCCTAGTAGTAAATGTTACATGGCGGAATAAAACATACGTTGGAACACTGCTTGATTGCACAAAACACGACTGGGCTCCTCCTAGGTAAGGAGACACGCTGAGTCTGGTTTTTCTCTGCTTTCCCCTCCAATATCTGGCATGAAAACTGGGCAGGGATTAATTAAAAAACAATTCCATGTAACTGAAACCATGCAGAAGAAACACAAATTCTCTGTTACGCGCAGTAGAATGTAGGTATCGAGGGGAAACTGTTATTCTGGCATCGAAACAAGGATAATACTAAAGGACTTCCTCTTGCGCCTTAAGAACTGTAGGAGAGGGCCTGGTGTAGGTACTCTACCTTCTGGGATGTCTTGGGTGGCAACCAGCAAGAGGGCCTTCTCCACTGCCTTGCTTGCTGTTCAGAGAGTTATATGGTTGCGAGGGATTGCAAAGGTAATCTAGGACAACCCCCTGCAATGCACACGCCCCCCCCCCTTAGGACACCTAACTCTTATTAGAGCTTGACTTTTTATGCTCCATTACATTCTTCTGACTGGTTATTTGTTTCCTGATTTCATTATGCTTTTTGCATTTTAGTCTTGTTTTATTGTTAATGGGGCTTGCTCTTTTTCTGGCCAAGAAGCAGGGTATAAATGTACATAATTAAAATCACCCCCCAGACATGCACAGCTTGTTCCTATTGTTGTTATTTAGTCGTGTCCAACTCTTCGTGACCCCATGGACGCATGCCAGGCACTCCTGTCTTCCACTGCCTCCCGCAGTTTGGTCAAACTCATGCTGGTAGCTTCGAGAACACTATCCAGCCATCTCATCCTCTGTTGTCCCCTTCTCCTTGTGCCCTCCATCTTTCCCAACATCAGGGTCTTTTCCAGAGAGTCTTCTCTTCTCATGAGGTGGCCAAAGTATTGGAGCCTCAGCTTCAGGATCTGTCCTTCCAGTGAGCACTCAGGGCTGATTTCCTTCAGAATGGATAGATTTGATCTTCTTGCAGTCCATGAGACTCTCAAGAGTCTCCTCCAGCACCATAATTCAAAAGCATCAATTCTTCGGTGATCAGCCTTCTTTATGGTCCAGCTCTCACTTTTAAAGAGAATTTCATTAAGATTTATTTTCTTTCTAAGGACTACTAAAGGTGTTTCTTTTTGGCCTGTGTGCTGATTTGATATGCGCTTAGTAGTCCATTGTTTACAATGGTATGAGTCTGTTTTGCCCTTCCCTCTCATGCCCACTCAATTCTGACATCTCCTTTTATTTACGCAGGTTTTGTGAATCGCCAACGAGCGACCTGGAAATGCGAGGAGGACGGGGCCGGGGGAAGCGAGCGCGGTCCGCTGCCGCAGCGACTGCGCCGGGGACGGATGTTAGCTTCACAGAGTCCAGGGGACTGCAGGGCAAAAACAGAGGTGGTGCCAACGGAAAAGGAAGGAGGGGCAGCCTTAATTCGAGTGGCCGCAGGACACCCCCAAATTGTGCCATAGAGGATGTCAAAGTCAGCCCCTTGTCCACCAATAAAAGGAAAAATAAGCCACCCATGGAGCTGGATTTGAACTCCAGCTCAGAGGACAATAAATCTGGGAAGCGTGTCCGTACCAATTCTAGAAGCACTCCAACCACTCCCCAGGGCAAGCCAGAGACTGCTTTTTTGGACCAAGGCTGCTCTTCTCCGGTTTTGATTGATTGCCCCCATCCCAACTGCAACAAAAAATACAAGCACATCAATGGGTTGAGGTACCACCAGGCTCATGCACACTTGGACCCGGAAAACAAACTGGAATTTGAGCCTGACAGCGAAGACAAAATCTCCGACTGCGAGGAGGCGCTCAGCAACGTGGCACTGGAATGCAACGAGCCAAGCACAAGTTTCTCTCATTTTGATCAGCTGAAAGCACCCGCCTCTCCCTGCCCCCTCAGCACCCCTGGGACACCCAAGGGGAAAAGGGAGCAGGCGAGCAATGGCAAGAACTCTGGCAAAAAGAGGGGCTTGAACAGCGAACTCAACAGCCTGCCGGTCATTTCCAACATGACTGTGACGTTGGAGAACTGCTCGGTGGCAGACGGCAGTTTGGCGGCCGAGATGCCCAAACTGGAGGCTGAAGGGCTAATAGACAAAAAGAATGGGGGAGAGAAAGAAAAAGGCAAGAAAGGCAGCAACTGCAAAGTTGAGAAGAACCTGTCGAAGCTGAAAACTGCCCGGCCCATTGCCCCAGCCCCAGCTCCAACCCCGCCTCAGTTAATAGCTATACCGACGGCAGCCTTTACAACCACCACTACTGGCACAATGCCAGGATTGCCCTCGCTGACGACGACTGTTGTGCAGGCGACACCAAAGAGCCCTCCGCTGAAACCTATTCAACCAAAGCCCACCATCATGGGGGAGCCGAGCACCATCAACCCGGCCCTCACGTTACTCAAGGACAAGAAGAAGAAGGAGAAGAGGAAGCTGAAGGACAAAGAGAGCAAGGAGAGCCTGAGCCCCAAAATGGAGCTGAAGCTGGGGAAGTTGGAGGACGCCAAGGGGCCTGGGAAAGAGATCGCCGGGCATTTTTTAAAGGAGCATCTCAGCAAGAATGAGGTGCTGGCGAACGGGCTGTCGGAGTCCCAAGAGAGCAGGATGGCAAGCATTAAGGCCGAAGCAGATAAGGTTTACACCTTCACAGACAACGCCCCCAGCCCGTCGATAGGCAGTGCCTCCAGGATGGAATGCAGCACTTTGGTGAACGGACAGTCGTCCATCGCGCCACTGCATGTGCTGACGCAGAACGGGGCAGAGGGCGCCGCTGCTAAAACCAACAGCCCGGCTTACTCCGATATCTCGGACGCGGCCGACGATGGTGGTTCCGACAGCCGGTCGGAGGGGATGAGGTCCAAGGCCAGCTCCCCTTCGGATATTATTTCTAACAAGGACAGCGTTGTCAAAGGGCATTCCTCCGCCCCGGTGCAGCCGCCCCAAGTGAAAGAGCCCCATTCTCCCTATTACCACGGTTATGATCCGTACTATTCTCCAAGTTACATGCACTCGGGGCAGGTCGGCGCCCCTGCGGCTGGGAACGGCAATAACGCACCGGGAATGAAGATCAAAAAGGAGGCGGAGGAAGAGGCTGAGAAGAAAGACAAGGCCGAGCCGGCTGAGGGCAAGAAAAGCGAAGCCAGTCCCACTAATTTACAACCTCAGCACCAGTCGGTCATAACTCAGAGGCATCCTGCACTTGCCCAGTCACTTTACTACGGCCAGTATGCCTATGGGCTGTACATGGACCAAAAGTCCCTGATGGCTTCGAACCCAGCTTACAGGCAGCAGTATGAGAAATATTACGAGGACCAGAGACTGGCGGAGCAGAAAATGGCGCAAACTGCTGGGAGAGAGTGTGAAAGGAAAAACGAACTCCCCCTCAAAGACCTGGGGAAAGACGATAAGCTGAAAAACATCCCCTCCGCTACTATCTCCAAAGCACCGCCGACTCCCGAGGCCAGTAAAAATAACTCTAAAATAGGGTCATTGGTCCCTAATAAAACGGAGGAGACAAGCAAATCGCAGCTTCTTCCCAATCATCAGCAACAGATTCAGTCGGATAGCTTCAAAGCAAAGCAAATGGAAAATCACCAGCTTATAAAGGAGGCGGTGGAAATGAAATCGGTTATGGATTCTATGAAACAAACGGGAGTAGATCCCACTACAAGGTTTAAACAGGTGAGCCTTTTTGAAATGCAAACGATGGCAAGCCTAGATCGTTCATAATTGGTGGTGAAAAGGGTTTTGGCATCAGTTTAGGCCGCAGCCCTGTGCATGCTTACCTGGAGGGGGCCGTTTGTCATTGTGGGTCTTCCTTCTTGCTTTGCATGTATTTTATGGGGGGCGGGGCGAAGGGACCTCTGTCCCTAGGAGTTGGCTCCTATTGGAGTTGTAGTCCAGAATGTCTGGAAGACTCCAGGTTAGCGAAGGTAATGATGAAATACTGTTGAAGATAAATGAGCATCCAGATGTGTCGTTGCTCCTTACTTACATTACAGTATAAGGGATGTTTTATTTTCTCAGCCTTTTCTCTCTCTAAAAAAAGAGAGTTCAGGGGGGTTGCCATGAAGCCTTCTTGGGTGTGCAGAACCAGTCATACAGATCTTTGACTCCCAGCCAGTCTTTCTAAGCCCGGCAAATAAAACCTTGTATTTACTTCAGGGTCGACTCTTTCTATTTTAAACTTTCTTTTCCCAACTGGCAGAAACTGAGACTTACTGTGGAAGCGCATTTGTGTAAATGTTGTCTTCCTTTTTAAAAAATAAAAGAATGCGTTGGCTTTTCCTTAAGGGTATCCTTGTCTTGGGGACACGGGTGGCACTGTGGTCTAAACCACAGAGCCTAGGACTTGCCGATCGGAAGGTCAGCGGTTCGAATCCCCACAACAGGGTGAGCTCCCGTTGTTCGGTCCCAGCTTCTGCACACCTAGCAGTTTGAAAGCACGTCAAAGTACAAGTAGATAAATAGGTACCACTTCGGCGGGAAGGTAAACGGCATTTCCATGCACTTCTCTGGTTAGTCACGCTGGCAACATGACCCAGAAGCTGTCTGTGGACAAACGCCAACTCCCTCGGCCTGTAGAGTGAGATGAGCGCCCAACCCCAGAGTCATCCGTGACTGGACCAAAGGGTCAGGGGTACCTTTACCTTTTCCTTTATCCTTGTCTTATGTAGGGAGCAGTGGCTTGCAGCTCAGTCTGTAACATGGGGTATCTTTGCAAGTATTGCTTGGATCAAATTATGGCACTTATATCAATGAATGTCTTAAAAATACCAAACTATACTGTTGTATCTGCCAAGTACCATATACAGTGGTACCTTGGTACTCAAACGGCTCCCAAATGCTGCAAGCCCAGAAGTGAGTGTTCCGGTTTGCGAACGTTTTTCGGAAGCCAAATGTCCGACGTGGCTTCCACTTGAGTGTAGGAAGCTCCTGCAGCCAATCAGAAGCCGCGCCTTGGTTTTCGAACAGTTTCGGGAATTGAACAGATTAATTTTGAGAGCCACTGTAATGCATTTCCAGTGTTACAGCAGTGTTTGATTTATTGTTGAATATATTTCAGTTTTTTTCTATATTTCCCCCTGTTGGCTTCAAAAATTCTCAAAATGTCTTATTGTTACGGCAGGTAGGACTTTGGTTTCTCAAAAACTGCTGTCCTGCACTGCTCAACAAACTGCTTTTGTGACTTACGGGAATCTCAAAAGCAGTATGTGGCATGGTTGTGGGTCTGCTGTTCAGGGAAATAAAGGCCTAAAGCAGTTCTCTGGGTTGTGGCCAGTTTCCTATTTTCTCTGTTGCTGTTGCCCCCCATTTTGTGGATTAATGTGGCTATGAAGATTCCTCTTTAACAATATAAATGGTGAACATTTTTTTTCTCCCCTGCCCGTATCAGGACCCAGACACGAGAACATGGCACCATTATGTATATCAGCCAAAATATCTTGATCAGCAGAAAGCGGAGGAGCTGGAACGTGAAAAAAAGTTAAAAGAAGATAGCCCCAGAAAAACACCTAACAAAGAAGCCTCCTTCTCCAGCATTCCTGTTTCATTAAACAGCATTAAAGAGGAGCCTAAGGAGATCAAGCGTTCCGATTCCCAATCACTGGAGGAGAACAAGATCAAAAATGATGATCGAAAGACTCCTGTGAATTGGAAGGAATCCCGGGGCGCCAGAGTGGCGGTTTCCTCTCCAATGACTCAGCACCAGTCGTACATACAGTACTTGCACGCTTACCCTTACCCCCAGATGTATGATCCAAATCACCCTGCGTACCGCGCTGTGTCTCCTGTTCTCATGCACAGCTACCCAGGTGTGTACTCAATGCTGCTAGACAGACATTAACTGGGCCGTAGCTTTATCTATTTTGACAGTGCCTGTTAGCAGCGAAGGAGAATTAGAAGCTTCACAGATGACATTTGTTTTGCAAAGTTCTAGGAGCGAAATAGATTTAACACAAGCTGTTACTTTTTTATGAACTGTCAACATTCCCAGATAACAGTTTCCACATCCCGTGTCATTCGGCTGCGGCCATTACACTGACAGATAGTTTATTGCCTATAAAAATATCCTAAGCACTTACTGTCAGAATCATTATAGTTCCTATTCCTTTCACTTAAGAGGGACCCATAAATGTTTGAAATGGCTCTAAGCTCAACCCACTTTATAACCTCCCGTTCATTAGGCTGAATTAGCTGGGGCGGGGAGGAGATCAAAGCGCATGGGTGCAACTTTGGTAATCTGAATTGGATGCATTTGGAGTTGCCTGCCCCCAAATGTAAACAGTAACGTGATACGGCATTTATTATTTATCTGCAGGGGCCTATCTGTCGCCGGGATTTCATTATCCTGTTTATGGAAAGATGTCCGGAAGAGAAGAGGTAGAAAAAGTCAATACCAGCCCTACTATCGGTGTAAAATCTACCACTGAATCGAAAGCACTGGATTTGCTTCAGCAACATGCCAACCAGTATCGCAGCAAGTCTCCTGCTGTAAGACATCTCTTGTTATGATTTGTACACCTTGGTGATGGTCAGGATTTGGGGGAAGAGAGGACACCCCGGTGGTATACTTCTGAAACAGGACTGGGATTTCAGCAGGGTTCTATATGTACAAATTCAAGCACCTTATTTGTTAAGCCCACCGGGTCTTTCTTTATGACCCCCAAAGCCTGCTCCTTCAGAACCCCTACTAGAAACATCGCTGAAGCCCATGGTTCCCAGTATGCATGCGCAGTATCATAAAATAAAGTACATGAGACAATGTCCATGGACGTTGGATGCCTCCTTGACGGTCAATTATACCATAGCCGTGCAAACGGGAAACCATTTTTTTTGTTTTTGTTTTATTTAGTTATATACTGCTTAAAGCCAAAATATGCTTCTAAGCCACTTCCTGCTATAAATAAAAAAATGATGGGTATGGATCATCTGGTTTTCTGCAAAGCATCTTTGTAGCCCAAAGTGCACTGATTTGGGTAGAAATTCAGATGTACGGATAGTTGGCTCCAGGGCCCAGTTCGCACATCGTTAAAAACAAACTATAACAAGCCTGGATAGCTCAGTTGGTTGGAATGTGGTGCCGATAACGCCAAGGTTGCAGGTTCGACCTCCGTATGGGACAGCTGCATATTTCTGCATTGTTGGGGGTTGGACTAGATCAGGGATCAGCAAACTTTTTCAGCAGGGGGCCGGTCCACTGTCCCTCAGACCTTGTGGGGGGCTGGACTATATTTTGGAGGGGGGAAATGAACGAATTCCTATGCCCCACAAATAACCCAGAGATGCATTTTAAATAAAAGGACACATTCTACTCATGTAAAAACATGATGATTCCTGGACCATCCATGGGCCGGATTTAGAAGGCAATTGGGCCGGATCCGGCCTCCGGGCCTTAGTTTGCCTACCCATGGACTAGATGATCCTCAGTGTCCCTTCCAACTATATAATTCTATACTGGTGTACCCTGCTGAAAAGTCCTTGCTGCGCTCCTCCCTCACCGCTGCTATTGCTACACCACCAAGAAAAAAAGCCAGAATCTGCCTTGTCACAACAGTCAGACCTGAGCTTAAGAGTTGTTTCCTCCAATAAGCTAAGATAGCTGGTTTGTTCAGAGAGAAACAAATCCAGATTCAGCCAGCACCACAAGCCAGAGTCTGGCTTATTACCTATTGGCACGTCAGGAACAGGGAAGGAGCACAAGAACTTTATCAGCAACGTGCACCAAAGCACATTCAAATTAAACCATAGTTTGTTTTTTAACTCTGGAGTTAATGTGCAGCCCAGACCCTATATGTTGCATTATAACAGTAACTTCTTATTTTGCAACTAATAATAAGATAAAGTTAAGGAGGCAGGGAGGTTAATTTTAAATTCTATATTGTTTCTGTATGAACTGGGTAATTAATTTACTTACCCTTCCCAAGGTACAGCATAGAGTTTAAGCTAACTAGAACATACATGCGCATACCAGAAGGGATTCTCTTCCAAACATTTTTTTTTTTCCAGTTTCCCTATCCAAGCGTAAAACAATTGTGTGTTTTTAAATAAGTCAGGCCGCATTGTAATTGCGGAAACAAAAGCCACTTACCCTAACCTTCAATTAAAGCAGTTTTTTAAAAGCCTCCCAGACCAACGGAGGCAGCAGCGTGCCTAGGGAGAAATGAAATCTGCTGAAATGTAGATACAGGCTGAGTCAGAGAGAATCCCGCAAACCTTCAGAATGTGATCTTCTGCATCCGCAAGCGAAGAGCTTACTGTTTGGGTGCCTTTTTGTTTCCAGCCTGTAGAGAAATCTACATCTGAGCGTGAAAGGGAAGCGGAGAGGGAACGAGATCGACATTCCCCTTTTAGTCAACGGCATCTTCATACCCATCACCACACCCATGTCGGAATGGGCTACCCACTAATTCCTGGTCAATACGACCCATTTCAAGGTGAGCTGCATCTTCCTGTTCGGAATCATTAAAGTGGCTGAACTTGACTGACTTGGATCGCACGTAGCACTGAACCACAGTGTAGTATTATGGCAACAATCCACACTCCAGCCCCTTTCATGCTGTGCACTGCAAGGAGATCAGAAGCCGAAAGTCCCCCTCTCAACCTCCAGTGTAACTGCAAGGAGGAGATTAAGAAGCTTCCATTCTAAAGATTATGTCTGAGCTTTAAAATGTGGTTCATCTACCAGGGTTTTCCAAAGCTGGGTCTCCAGCTGATTTTGAACTACAATTCCCATCACCCCTGACCACTGGTCCTGACAGCTAAGGATGATGGGAGTTGTAGTCCCAAAGCTGCTGAAGACCCAAGTTTAGGAAACCCTGATCTAGACTGGTTAATGAAAGCAAGCTTCAGTCCCCCATGGTGTGCAAGTTGGTTTGTTTCCATTGATTATAGTTAAATCTGACTACAGTTTGTCCAGGTTTAGATATATGGAGAAGCAGCAACTGGTCTAAAATGGAAGAAAAGGTTTCTGAATGCCTCCCCAAAGCTGAACCAAGGGGAGGAGGGGGCAATACACAACACTAAGGCTCTCTGGCACTCGTCCTCATAACAGCAAACCATGGTTTAGCAGTACATGCAAGTACAACATTTTCCCATGCTTTTAGGAATAAGACATGTCTATGGAGAGGGATGGACGTGGGTGGCGCTGTGGTCTAAACCACAGAGCCTAGAGCTTGCCGATCAGAAGGTCGGTGGTTTGAATCCCCGCAATGGGGTGAGCTCCTTTTGTTCGGTCCCAACATCTGCCCACCTGGCAGTTTGAAAGCACGTCAAGTGCAAGTAGATAAATAGGTACCGCTCCGGCGGGAAGGTAAACGGTGTTTCTGTGGGCTGATCTGGTTCGCCAGAAGCGACTTAGTCATGCTGGCCACATGACCCGGAAGCTGTCTGGACAAACGCCAGCTCCCTCAGCCTATAGAGCAAGATGAGCGCCACAACCCCAGAGTCGTCCACGACTGGACCTAATGGTCAGGGGTACCTTTACCTTTACAGAGAGGGATATAATCTTGCAAATTAAATTTCCTTATTTATTTATTTTTTGCATGACTATTTGAAAAAAATTGTCAGCTTCCCTGATGTACAAGGTTATCTATTATGGGTACTTCAGATTTCAGCATGAACTTACATTAAACTGAGAAGAGACAGCCAAAGGATGTTTTGCTTTGCTTGGGGAGGGGGGCATTTTCTGCCAATCACCTTGTGCAAGCGATATAAAGAGTGTGATACAGTGAAGATTTTTAATGTACATAGAGATACCAGAGATTGAACCTAGGAGCTTCTGCATACAAAGCAAATACTGTACCACTGAAGTATGCTTTTGGAATGCTTGCGCATTAGAAAAGGACATAGCAGTCTTAACATTCTCCCAGCTCCCAAATTAGGACTGTGTTTATTTAGAGAAGTCCTCGACTCCCTGTTAATGGAGCCGCAGATGGGTTCACAGTAAGCTACACAAGCGAGCTTTTTTCCCCCCTGCTGCCCCTGTCGTCTAGCAATATTAAAAGGAGATTCTTCCCCTATACAGAAAAGAGCCACTGTCGTGTTTGCAGCACAAATGGCATTAATTCATTATGTTCACTTGGCGCCTTCGCAGTTCCTTTCTTTCGTGGAAGTCCTGGCTGTTTCAGAATGCAATTCAGTGGCTCCGTACGCCTTATGGGATACATTATGTGCATTCAAAAGGAAAAACGTTAAAATGATAGCTATTATGAAAGTATTATGTTCTGAGTAGCTACCACGCCGTCGCCGCAACTCACTGTGACTTTTGATTCTTGTTGTTTCCCGGTGCCTATTATTTCTACTGAGCTTCCTATTCAGGAATTCATACAAGCCATTTAGCACCATGCAGTGCGGCACTTGGAAAAGAATACAATAAGGTGGAATGCCTTCTTCCCCTTACAAAATGCCTATTAGGCGGAATCGGAAGAAGGCATGCTGGCTAAAGGAGGCAGGCAGGTTTTCCTCCTTCTGCCTGCCTGCAATTATTATGTATGCCTTCTACACAGAGTGCGGCGGGGCTGTTGTGATTTCATGTCTTGTTAAAACCAGTGGAGGAGATCCATCCATTGAGATACACTGTTTTCACCTTTTCCTCCAGGGCTGACCTCTGCTGCCCTTGTCGCCACTCAGCAGGTCGCGGCTCAAGCTTCTGCATCTGGTATGTTTCCTGCACAACGGAGGTAAATATCCTGTAAATCTCGAAATTATACGCGTAACAGGCATCTTAAGAGGGAGGAGGGGAAGCGAACCACGGTGTTTTGAGGGTGGAGGTCTACATAGACTTCTTAATGGGCAGGTGCTTTCTTTGGTTAATAGCAGCGTTACTCTACTCACGATAACGTTTTACGTGGAGCTGAATCCGTCGCGTAGATAATTGATCGCTGAACCAGACCATGTTCCCTTGAAATATGTATACATACCGCATTGGCCCGAATACAAGCCGCACTTTCCCCCGCAAATTCCGACCGTGAGAAGTTAAACGCGCGACTTAAATTCGCAACCTTACACAAATGGCCTTTACGATATCGCCGCTGGAACAGACATACGGCAAAACGGAACAAAAAAAATGTTCTATTGCCGATTTGCAATTGTAGCAATTGAATAGCAATTTGCGATTGTACAGTAACTTTTGCGGGCTTGCAAGATCAAAGGCTTAAATTGGCTCAGAGTTACAATTCTACCAACCGCAGCGATTTTCAGCCTGTAACCCAATTTTAAGGGATCAGCTTATATTCGGACCAATATGGTATATTGCCCATCATGTCAAAGCAAGTCATTTAGAATTTGCAGACTATTTGTGTGTGTGTGTGCGCACCCTCTTTAAACCAAATGTGCATCTCTTTCTGATGTCTTCTGATATTTGTAAGAAGCCGTGTGTTAGTAGAAAACGAGTAGCAGCGCTTTCTCATAGCATGTGACGTGCATTTCTTTGTAAATTATTTATCTGCTTTTAAATAGGATTACTTTTCAACCTTTCAAAGGAAATGGAAACCTTATATATAATTAAATGCAAGTTAATTCGGTGCAGCTTTTAATGACCCAGACTATCCAGTGCTGCTATAGCATAATTCGCGGCCCTCCCCCGCTCTCGTTTACTGAGATTGTTGACATAAATTAATGAGACTGCATTGTTCTGAAATAATCCCTGCCTTTCTTTTCTTTTTCAGAGAATGATAATTTTGGAAATGTGCATCGTCATGTGACTGGATCACATGAAGAAGAAAAAGCGCTTTATTACAGACATCAGTTCCATGGTGTTAATTTGAAATGCCTTAATGGCAGGCAAAAACCAGTCATTTCATTTTTGTAAATTGCAGATTTTTATCACAGAGTAACAAATGTTGCTGTATTTAGACTTCTGTTTTTTTATATATATATGCTTATATAAATATAAATATATATATAAATATATATATATATAAATATATTCTTTACTTTTTGTATCGGTAATCAGGCTCACACAGAGAGCCTGCTGCTAAGTTGTAAACCACAAAGTAAATGAAAAGAAGTGTATTGTCTTGTTTGGAAAACGTTAACCACAAAAGGTTGTTTGTTTCTTCTTTTCCTTCCTTTGGCTTTTTTAATTGTAAATAACTAACGTTGCGTATCTGTGTGCCTGAACCTTGCATACCCTTCTAATATTGCCCACAACCCTCAATAGAGGTTAACTGTGACGACGACGACACTTTGGTACAATTTAGATGTCTATTTGGTATCTCCTATTAAGATGCATCAGTGTAAAATGTTACTGTATTAACTGTCTCATTGTAATTGTGTATTGTGAAGAATATACATTCGGAAGGCATGGGGTTGCCAGTACCACAAAAACTGTGTTGTACATAATGTACAGGATTTTAAATGGGGAATTAATGAGCACCTGTGAATAATGAAATGTCCTTTTTATAATCTTGAATGGCAAATAACCCAATAGCCTGCATACCAGAAGACGTCTGTGATTGTTCTATTACTTGAATAGTCCTGCAGTCTTTTTTTTAATGTTTACAATTATCCCGTTTTAGAAGAGAGACTTTAATGCCATTGCCTGGTTACTTGTTTTATGCTGTAATCTAGTTTATTTTATGTAAAATGTATATTGAATGCTTTCATTTTTATACCTGCCTTAAATAATTTGGCAATCAGAATTAAAAAAAAAAATGCTGTTTTTGTACTTTCTGGTGTCGCACCGTTGATTTACAGATCCTTGGGCTTACGCCAGGGTTCAGCAAACTTTTTCAGCAGGGGCCAATCCACTGTCCCTCAGACCTTGTGGGGGGCCGGACTATATTTGGGGGGGGGTGAACAAATTTCTATGCCCCACAAATAACCCTGAGATGCGTTTTAAATGAAAGGACACATTCTACTCATATAAAAACACGCTGATTCCCGAACTGTCTGTGGGCCGGATTGAGAAGGTGATTGGGCCGGATCCAGCCCCCAGGCCTTCGTTTGCCTACCCATGGTTTAAGGGCTCCTTCTAATGCTCACATATTGAACTCTTGACTGATATTTGAGAAAGGGCATTTTAAGTGCACTATTTCCAGAAAAAGAGGTGCCAGAACTCACCATGAAAGCCTCCCTTGTTCTCTTATAATGACAATGGTGCCCATCTGAGATGTGCCGGAACTGAGTTCAGGCTGAAAAAAGCCCTGGGTGAGGGAGGGGAGATGGCCCCCACTGGCCTGACTGTCACCACTTGGCTCCTTAGCTTAGAGCTTGGGAACAGTAATTCTGGAGGGGGGAGCTAAGAGCTACTAGGATTCTTTGAAACCTGGCACCACCCTAATGTCAGACTTGGGTAGTCTTTTTCCTCCCCAATTTAGAAACGGATTAGTCCACCCAAAAATAAGATGGTGGTTTCTACAAAAATGTGCATCAGCTATATGTACCCTGAGATGATGGGGGGTGATCCTCACTGTCCTACATTGGATCACATAATGAAGCTTGTTGAGGCAGATCAGGGCATCCCCAATCTTCCATGTAGCTCTATTGCCTTATTTCCACAAAAAGATATCAAACAGATAGAATCAGAGAAGCGAAAGGACCCCAAAAGTCGTCTAATCCAGTGCCTCCATGACAGATGCTCCATGACATGGCCATATCCCTCTGTTTTTTCCTTCAAAGATGGTACTCCAGGAAGGGGGGCGGGCAGCAAGAAAAAACAGATTTTTTTTCCACTTTTTAAATTCACCTAACGTGATAGCTCCTGGATCTACTTGCCTAAGCTTTGGCAGATTTGTTACTCAGGAACACCTTCTTCATGTCCCCAGTTTTCAAACAGATTGCCCCCTCCCCTCCCTCAAAGGGGGAAAAAACTGGAGGGGAAGAGGTGTGATTTCTGTTTTTCCACCCCTAAATACCTTGCGAGGAGAACTGCTGCACCTCATCTGAACTTTTTCCGGTTTCATCCCCTCAGAAGGTCTCTTGCCTGCAGTATGTATCTGGCAGAAGATAAAAAGCAGAGACTTTAGAACAAAAAGGCACATTAAAAGTTCCTTGCGTGGAAACCCCTGAATGGATCTGCCTTGAATTTGACTGGGATAATCCACTTACAGGAGGGGTCTTCTGCCTCCAGATTTCATTCACTTATGTGACTCGGGGGGGGGGGGGATACAGCTATTATTGGTTTTTCCCATTCTGCCATTTGTTTACTTAAGCCTGTTCGATACCTCTCATTCCCCCACTCCCAGAAGGTCTAATAGCGGTTGGGGAGGGAATATTTTGCTTTAAAAATGGTATGGGGAGAAAGATGAGTTAAATAATTCCACCAGCGATACCGTTCTGATCCAATCCCACCTGCTGCTTTTAAGTTTCCAAAACAAAGAGGAGGAGATCCAATTGTTGATCTTCCATATCATGTCTGGGGAAGAGCAATGAGAGTTTTCATCTGTGAAACAACCCCCAACTCTTATCTGGTCAGTCCCCACACTCTCCCAGTACAGTGGAACCTCGGTTTCCGAGTGTCTCAGAAGCCAAAGGTTTCGGAAAACGAACGCCGAAAAACTGGACATAATTGCTTCTGTTTTTGAATACACCTCAGAAGTCAAATAGCTGCGTGTTTTTCAATTTTCTCAATGGATTTTGCTGACCGCCCATTGCTCCTTGGTTTTCGAATGTTTCGGAAGTTGAACAGTCTTCCAGAACGGATTATGTTCGAAAACCGAGGCTCTATTGTACTGATAAAAATGGCAGGTAACAGTCTAGCTTTGCAGCGGCAGCCATACCCAACTGAGTATTGAGTTATTGAGCCTGGTTGCATAAGCCAAGTAGCATTAGCTGAAGTACATAATGCGTGCAGTGAACTGAAGAACTTTGTCGCTGGTTTTGCATATCCCAAGGGGACTCTGGGTGTTGAATCTCTCAAGCAGCCTTTCCCCATGCAAAGTAGTTCTGCATTGTCAAAACAAAGGGGACTTTCAAAAGGAATTGCTATGGTTTGCTGTCCTGTTGTTCAAGGAGGAGTTACAGATAGGTAGCCGTGTTGGTCTGCCATAGTCAAAACAAAAAATTTTTTTTCTTCCAGTAGCACCTTAAAGACCAACTAAGTTAGTTCTTGGTATGAGCTTTCGTGTATCTGAAGAAGTGTGCATGCACACGAAAGCTCATACCAAGAACTAACTTAGTTGGTCTTTAAGGTGCTACTGGAAGAAAAAAAAATTTTTGTTTCAAGGAGGAGGCCGTGGCTTGTGTTCCAAACCTTGGTCATGCCTAAAGCATCAAGCCAGGTGTTTGCAACTTGCTATTCTATTACCTAGAATGCTTTTAAATTTCAACACATATCCCCAAAAGTTGCATTGACACTTGGAGAAGCAGCTTTTATTGCTGGGCAATGAACCATTTGACGCAGAACTGGTACAGGCAGTTTTCTTTCAGTGGATTCCTATGAACTTCTTTCAGCGTCTCTCCAAAGGCCTTTTGAATTTCTATAGCATTCTCCCTTAATTATATGATTGCTGTTCTTTGAGCTTTTGGTTAGTATAGTAGAGCTTATTTATTACGTGGAATATAATGCTACAGAATTTGTCCGTGAAAAGATAATGGAGCAGCAATTTCAGCTGAAATGTATCTATGAAGAAAGCAAAGTGAATAAGGATACCAGAAAAAGACTTGAGGGAGGGGGAACATGGCCTTGTGTAGCAGTCAGTTATTTCCTTTCTTCAGTGTTGCATCAGTGGCATGTGAATGTATTGCCCCATGAAAAGCAACTGCAAGGAGGCCATTTTGGATCAAAACCATAGAGTTGAAGGGCGTTAACCAGTGTCCGGGCTGAACAATGGGGGTGGAGATGCTCCTTCAGGTATACAGGACCTCCAACATTTCTCCAGAGAGAATAGGGATGTCCTACCATACCCTCCAACACTTCTCTGATGAAAATAGGGAAGTCCTAAGGAAAAGTGGGATGGCTTCTGTCAATCCGGCACTGTCCCTGGGATATTGGGACACTTGGAGGGTCTGCCTTTAATATCTCGACCTAGGAGCAAGAGATATGTCCTTTCTTCAGGAGGCTGATGTTCTCCAAGACCCTGACTATTTGTGATCCTGTTGCATGTGGGAGGGGATGGATTTGTGCCCCAGGTGTGTTTCAGTTCATTAGAGTTTATGTTCTGTTCAAATGTTTTATGTTGCTCTGATGGGCTAGCTCTCCATCCCTGCCATCAAGATGCAGACATCTGGTTGCTGAACTTTAATGGCAACACTTGTTACATTATCTTGTTGAAGGATCAGGTCTGGCTCTTTCATAAAGGCAGGATACTGCACACCCTGAACTTTTCCAGTGCGTTGCTATTGAAAAATCGGCTTGTGCAACATCCTGCTTTGTAAATTGGCTTTTTCCAGACAGCGCGTCTGCTCACTTTAGTGCTTAGTACACCGAATCAGTGCCAGCCTCTACACAGCAGTCTCTATACTGCAATATGCATTTGTGAAATTTGCATTTGTGTGTGCCAGCTGTGTTTGCCATTGAAGTGAATAACTGGGCCTTGGAATGCATGCAACTTTCAAAACTGACCCATGGGAAAGTGTGCAAGAAAAGCGCACAATGAACAAAAAACTGAAATCTTCAGTAAATGCAGAATACATGGCAATAATGTGCAACATTTTCGGCACAACACATACATTATTTTGTAGTGTTATTGCAACTGCAGAGTTCTGTACAAAATTGCCTAGATAGGTGCCTTTGTGACAAGCATATATTTGTATACTTCACTCTTCCATTTGCTGTGTCCCCCTTTGAGCTCCGTATAGCATAAAATATGCTCTGATTGCATTGTCTCGCAGACAATGAGCTTTCTTTTGTACTTAATGTTGCATTTAACTTGAGCACTCCCAGTAACACTCATAAAGGGAGAAGCAGAGAGAGACGGGTTCACTCTGATTCTCAGTGTCTGTGAGCTGGCAGTTTTTCTGGTGCAGTGGGTCCCTAAACTTCCCCACGTCCCATGGACCACTTGAAAATTGCTGAGGGTCCTGGCAAACCACTTAATGTTTTTTCTACCTCTTGTAGCAATAGTGATATACACACTGTGCTAGATGTGGTGCTGTGGGGAATAGGGTGGCGCTGTGGTCTAAACCACAGAGCCTAGGGCTTGCCGATCAGAAGGTCGGTGGTTCAAATCCCTGCCATGGGGTCTTAGTTAGACTGTAGCTATTTCTGTCAGCATAGATACCTAATATCCTTTTACAAAGTTTGCTAACCTAGCTCCTGCCAACCTAGCAGTTCGAAAGCACGTCAAAGTGCAAGTAGATAAATAGGTACCACTCCGGCGGGAAGGTAAACAGCGTTTCCGTGCACTGCTCTGGTTCGTCAGAAGCGGCTTAGTCATGCTGGCCACATGACCTGGAAGCTGTACGCCGGCTCCCTCAGCCAGTAAAGCGAGATGAGCGCCGCAACCCCCGAGTCGTCTGCGACTGGACCTAACGGTCAGGGGTCCCTTTGCCTTTACCTCTTGTAGCAATAGTGTTTTATTGTATTATAATCTGAACTGAATTCAAATTGTACGCGCTCTTTACAGATGCAAGGCAAGCCACCTGAATGAAGCTCGTGGAATTTGTTCAGTGGTCCATAGGCCACTTTTTTTGAGCACTTTCCCAAAGGAATTTTTTTTTGTGATGAATGTGCAGTCATTCATTTGTTTTGGGGGACCCAGATATATTCCCCTCAGGTAGAATTTCTGTGGCTGGGATGCAGGTATGGTGATGTTCCATACTTATCTGAAGGTTTAAAAAATGATAAAACGCAAATCGCAACCATTCGAAATTTACACAACACAAATAGACAACATGCCATTATGTGTGCAGACGAGGAAATAAACGATTTATTTTCAGCCAACTAGAATGTAACAAACATCTGTAAAAGCTTTTCTAAATAAAAGGACATTGCATTTTACTCACACTCGAACTACCGTAATTGGGGAAATGCAGTTTTTAAGTAAAAAGGTTCAACCTTTTTTGTATTTATAGAAAAAAATCTTCATATACTACAAAATGGAAGATATGCTCCTTTAAACAAGGCTTTCCACAACAAAAGGAACTGACCTCTGAAATGATTCATAACACTTACCATTTCCACCCTGGAACTGTCCTTTCCACTCTTCAGGAAGTTCCCCACAGCCATTTGGAAATGTGCCATGACCTGCTTCCCAGTGCTATATAATTAAGGTTTTTGCAGGTTTTTTCAGATCCTATTTAGTTTATTTATGGTGGGTTGGATCAAGAGTATCTATGTGTAGAATTCTGCTCACAGAACACAGAGGAGATTTTTCTTATTGCTCCTCCCCCTGCAACTCCATGTATCCCCTCAAAATGCTCTATAGGTTGGATATAATAATAATAATAATAATAATAATAATAATAATAATAATAATAATATAATTACTTATACTCTGCCCATCTGGCTGGGTCTCCTAGCCACTCTAGGCAGCTCCCAACAGAATATTAAAAACATGATAAAACATCAAACATTAAAAACTTCCTGATACAGGGTTGCCTTCAGATGTCTTCTAAAAGTCAGATAGTTGTTTATTTCCTTGACATCTCATGGGAGGGCGTTCCACAGGGTGGGCACCACTACTGAGAAGGCGCTCTGCCTGGTTCCCTGTAACCTCACTTCTTGCAGTGAGGGAACCGCCAGAAGGCCCTCAGAGCTCGACCTCAGTGTCTGGGTTGAACGATGGAAGTGGAGATGCTCCTTCAGGTCTACTGGGCCAAGGCCGTTTAGGGCTTTAAAGGTCAGCACCAACACTTTGAATTGTGCTCGGAAACGTACCCCCTTATATAACATAGAATTAATAAAATCTATCAAACAACAGACACAACTTTGTATATTAGATATCTCTTACACTCAAGAACAAAGTAAAGACCCGAGTAGATTGATGCATGTATTGGATCCCTGGGTTTTTGAAACTTTCCCAAAGCTCAACAACTATCTTTGGCCGATTTCCCAACTTCTTTGTGTCCAGATTTTTACTTCTTGAAATATGGCAACCCTACACATTGGGAAAGTCTGCTTTAGAGCAATCTCTCACCTCCCCAAGCAGTATGTGGAGCCATATCTCACAACTATCACTTGCAGCACTATTGTGCAAAAGATAAAATGCAATTGAGTGTGCACAGATTAATCACCCTGAAAAGTCCTCGCCCATACAAGGTAGAACCTGATTTTCTGGATGTTGTGCTTGTGCTTGTAAGCTTTAGGCAGACAGAATGAATTTGCCCTTTGCTGAACAACCCCTCTATAAGAAGGAGCGAAAACGCTGCAGTTACAACACAATGGTTTCAGCAAAGCCATCCTCTCTTCTCTCATGCGTTGGGTAAACAAGGACGCTTTTCCATTGGGGGCAAGGAGTGGGAGAATCAATACTGTACTCACACTAATGTTTGCTTGCATGAAATATTGACCACAGTCACGCTGCCGGTTTTACATGAAGAATTAAAAGCAATTTCAATTGTTTGAAAGGTTCTAATTGTTCTCTCTCCCTCCCCCCTCCCCGAAAGAATAATAACAGGACAAACTGAAATCTGGGCTCTCCGGTTATTTTATAACTGGCACTAACAAATCTCACCAATTACAGAGTCTATTCTATAAGCAATGAAAGTGTGGCTCCCAATTAATCTCGTGTACCTCCAGGCAAAGTCTAAATCAGCTGGATACAGCTAAAGCAATTTGCACCCAGCTAAAAGCAAATTGGAAAATAAGTGTTCCCTGCTCCCACCTATCTTCCCAAGCCAAATGCACAATCAGTATTCTGGCGCAGGCCCTTGGTCATGTTATTTGCAGCTATCAATTTTAATTATAACAATTATTGATTAGTTGGGAAAGTGAATAATCTAATGTTCCAATGAACTCCAGGGAGGCTCCCGGGGTCTCTTTTCTTCCATCATGCAACGCAAGTCCACTATTCTTTTTTCGTGTGCTGGGGGGGGGGGAACAAAACAATCAGCCGGAGTCCATGCTTATACTCCCCAAGGCTGTGTTTTACAAAGCTGTAGTTAAGGCTTCACTTGTGTGAACTTTCCACCCAACCTGCATTTTAAAGCTTTCAAAGCTCCCGCTGTAACAACACGTTGAGAACTGAATGACAGCAAAGCGCGGCTAAGTCCAGAAACTGAAGCCAGCGTTACAGGGGAGATTGTCAAAGGCATAAATGGGAATTAGGCAGCCAATTCCTACTGACATACAAGATTGCTCACCTCTGTGCCATTTCTGCCTCTCAGAAGGCGCTCTCCAGCCATCTCCAGTAATTCCCCCTGCTGTCATCTTCCAGGACTTAAATGAGCGGCCTGCTTATAGAGGTGTTGAGCAGCAAGGACTCCCAGAAACTAAATCAGGATATATCATGTCAAGTCCTGCCAGATACGGCTGTGTGTGTGTGTGTATGTGTGTGTGTGTGTGTGTTGGTGGGAACTACAAGTCATTGATGAAGGTTTGTGTTATTGTTTTGCTGATCCTTCCTCCCCAAATACCAGCCGTGCTCATTACATTTATTGCTGTTCCATAATAAAAACACGGATTACATAACCTCCAATATTTCTGCGATGAAAATAGGGATGTCCTATTCCATAATAATAATAATAATAATAATAATAATAATAATAATAATATTTTATTATTGATACCCAGCCCATCTGACTGGGTTGCCCCAGCCACTCTGGGTGGCTTCCAACATATATAAAAACATAATAAAACATTAAACTTTTTTTTAAAAAACTTCCCTATACAGGGCTGCCTTCAGATGTCTTCTAAAGGTGGTATAATTATTTATCTCCTTGGCTCGGGGTTCGCATGATTCCATATCCTCCAACATTTCTCCAATGAAAATAGGGACATCCTACCATACCCTCCGGGACATGGGTGGCGTTGTGAGTTAAACCACAGAGCCTAGGACTTGCCGATCAGAAGGTTGGTGGTTCGAATCCCCGCGATGGGGTGAGCTCCTTTTGCTCGGTCCCTGCTCCTGCCAACCTTGCAGTTAGAAAGCACGTCAAAGTGCAAGTAGATAAATAGGTACTGCTCTGGCAGGAAGGTAAACGGCGTTTCTGTGTGCAGCTCTGGTTCGCCAGAAGCGGTTTAGTCATGCTGGCCACATGATCCGGAAGCTGTACGCTGGCTCCCATGGCCAATAAAGTGAGATGAGCGCCGCAACCCCAGAGTCGGGCACGTCTGGACCTAATGGTCAGGGATCCCTTTATCTTTACCATACCCTCCAACCTTTCTCTGATGAAAATAGGGGTGTCCTAAGGAAAAGCAGGATGGCTTCTGTAAATCTGGCACTGTCCCTGGAAAATAGGGATACTTGGAGGGTCTGGGATCAGAGCAGGATCAATTCAGACAAAGGTTCTGTTTCCAGTGGCAGCCAGCACTGGATGCCTGGAGCTTTGTGAGATGTGCATCAGTGTGTTAAAAAATGGTTCAGTTTTACATTACCCAGGGAACCCGAATTACCAAGTAATAATACAGCAAAATAACTAAATCTATTTTATACATCTTTAGGACCATGTCTGCTGCTTCCAGTCCTCTTGGCGATGTCCTTCTTATGTGAAAGGACTTACCGGTACTCTGACTGCTCTGGGTAACCTATGGGCTTCACCTGTGCTGATAACGCCATAGGTTTGATTCCTGTACGGAACAGCTGTATATTCCTGATGGGGGTTAGACCACAGGGTCCCTTCCAAGTCTACGAATCTATGGTTCCCACTTGCCTATTTGTTTAGATCTTCAGAGAATGCCCTATTTATTATGTCATGGCCTGCAGAGGCTCCTTTTCTGTCAAACTGGAGGAGGGCCTTTTCCATGGTATCCTCCACACGGATCGATCCGCCAACATTCAGCTGGCACCTACTGTGAGGAACTCCCACCATCTCTGATATCATTCCTGGTTACCGTACAGTGGAACCTCAGTTTTCGAACACGCCTCAGAAGTCGCTGACAGCCCTTTGCGCCTCGGTTGTCGAATGTTTCGGAAGTCGAACGGTCTTCCGGAATGGATTGCATTCCACAACCGAGGTTCCACTGTAATTGTCATAGGTGTTGTTTATAAGATTGTTTTAAATGTACAGTCAATTTTTAAAAAATTATTCTTTCATACTGAATTGTTTTCTTTCTTGTACGTCACCTTAATATTATTTTAATGAGGAGCAGTATATAAATATTTTAAATAAATAAATAAGTGGTCTTATTCCTTTTATTCCTCGGTATGTATTCCTTGATAATAATAATAATCGTAATAATGCCAAGGTACATTTAAATAAGGACTAATCAAATGGCCTCTTCCCCCCCACCTTCTTCTTTTTTTAAAAGTGTCTTTAACTCTGAGTCTCTTTAATTAATCAATTAAAGCTTTAGTTGATTAATCTGCCAAATGAACTAATTAGAGCATGAAGCTCTAAAGATAATACAGTATAATTAGTATATGTGACAAAACGCAATTTTAGATTTGATGCACTGCATCTCAAGCTATCTGGGATGTGTTATCAGGGAAGGAAAGTCATTTCCTTCCAGAATATCATTTCAAACATAGTTCCAGTTATTTAGCTCTTTCTGCTGATTAAGATTCAGGACTATTCAGCTTTTTTTAAAAAAAAAAAATCTGCTTTTGAAATTATAAGAGAATATGTACTTGAATTAGGAAAAGAGCCATAGCTCAGTGGCAGAGAGCACATGATTTGCATGCAAAACATCCCAGGTTTAATCCAAGACATCTCTAGAGAGGGTTGGGAAAGACCTTGTCTGAAACCTTAGACAGCTGAACCATGGTGCCTGTCAGTTAGACAATACTGAACCTGACTTGTAAGGTGGTCTATGGATCTGACTGGGTAAAAACCAATTTTCTATCTTCTCATTTTTCGACGCAGCTGAAAACCTTCAAGAGAGCTATGCTTCTAGCCTCTGACCTGTTACATGAGAAACATAAAAGGAGAGTAATTGCACATCAAAATCCAGAAACTATCTGTACACAATACATGATAAATTGTTTGTTAAAGTTATATCCTGCCTTTCCACCAAATGGTGCTCAAGGTGGCAATAAAAGAAAAATAACAAAGCATAAAAACCGGAAGGCAAAATTTCAGTAAAACCGATAAGAATAACAGCTGATTGACCAAACTGTGACATTTTCAGTAGCCATAATTGTCAGCATGTGAGACGAAAGGCCTGTATGAATGAAAAACTTATTTGCCTATTGGTGGAAAGTATTCAGAAGAGGAGTTAGGTAGGTCTTGGTTGGCAAGGAGTTCCAGAGTCTGGGAGCAGCCACGAAGAAGGCCCTGTTTTGAATTCCCAAGAAAGAAAAACTTCATCTGAGGGTCTGAAAACCCAAGTGGGCTTGTAGACTATGGACTTTCTGGTAACTCTGCCTCAAGTTATGTAGAGCAATTTGACTTTTACCCAGAACAAAGCGGTAGCCTGTGAAGCTGTTTTAAGAGGGGAGTCACACAATCCATTCAGCCATTCCTGGTCAATAGTCTGACTGGTACTGTCAGCTGGATGAAGTTTCCAAACCATCTGCAAAGGCCATCTCATGTAGGGCATATTACAGCAGCCTCGATGAGAGAGAACTAAGGCCTGTGACCCTGAGGAGAGATCTGACCTGAGTGTGCTGGAGTTCCCTGCTACACTGCCACACATACTCTCAACAGCAAAAAATAATTTGCAACAGTATAAAGCTGGACTATGAGACAAGAAGATGCTGGTTTCTGATGTGAGGAGTACTTTGGGACTCACAGTCCGTGGCATGAGTGTCCCACTTCTGTGGCACAGCCAGAGGAGAAGAGAAGAGGTGTTTGTAGGTTTCCCATAGGTGTCTGGGTGGTCACTGTAAGGACAGGAGTCTGGCTTAGATGAGCCTATGGTTTCTTATGAACTTTTGTGGTCTGGAAGCAGTTCCTCCAAGGCCACTGGTAAATAACTTTGGAGAAATGTCTTGCGATGTTTAGCATTGCTTTCACAAGATTTGGAACGAGAAACAGGAAGTGGGTCTGCAGATCCAGCTGTCCTTCCATCAAGGCGATGAGCAACCTAGGTTTCTCTGGGCTTCATGGAGGCCAGGAAGGATTTTTAGAGATGCCTTTTTTTCTAAATGGGTATATATATATTTGCCTTCTCCAAGGTGTAGGTCCAGTTTTCAGTTATTTGGGATATTGGTCTAATATTGCTGTTCCTTTGCAGGAGACCCAGAATCAAGTGGGAGGTGTCCTTTCATTGATGAAGGAGAAGGGGCTTCTGAAATATGAGTTTAATGAGGGGTAGGAAGGACTTCTGAAAGTAATAATAATAATAATAATTTATTATTTATTATTTATACCCCACCCATCTGGCTGGGCTTCCCCAGCCACTCTGGGCGGCTCCCAACAGAATATTAAAAACACGATAAAACATCAAACATTAAAAACTTCCCTAAACAGGGCTGCCTTCAAATGTCTTCTAAAAGTCAGATAGTTGTTTATTTCCTTGACATCTGATGGGAGGGCATTCCACAGGTGGGCGCCACCACCGAGAAGGCCCTTTGCCTGGTTCTCTGTAACCTCACTTCTCACCATGAGGGAACCACCAGAAGGCCCTTGGAGCTGGACCTCAGTGTCCGGGCTGAATGATGGGGGTGGAGATGCTCCTTCAGGTCTACTGGGCCAAGGCTGTTTATGGCTTTAAAGGTCAGCACCAACACTTTGAATTGTGCTTGGAAACGTACTGGGAGCCAATGTAGGTCTTTCAGGACCGTGTTCTGCAGCGTTCTTTTAGCACAAATGTTGGGTTGGACTTCTCACAATAGTGCTGAGCAGCTTCTGGATGGAGAGCACTCTATGGCAGGAGTAGCCAACGTGATGACCTTCAGGCATTCTTGGATTCCCAACTCTGATCAATCTCAACCAGCATAGCCAATGATCAGGGATGATGGGAGTCATACTCCAATAACATCTGGAGGCCATTATGTTGGCTACCTCACTCTGCTGGCAGACAATGCCTTAGGACTGAGCTGGGGTGCTGGGGGGGGAGGCTAGTACAGTGGGACAGTCAGGCTGATTCTTCTGAGTCTGGGATTAGGACTCCCTCCCACCCCATTCCTAGTTCCCTAACAGTTGCGATGCCTGAGAGTTAAATAAAGTTGTGGCCTGTTTCAATTCAAGTTACGACGTCTGTCTCTCATTTACCATCTGCAAGCAATATAATGTGACAAGGCAAGCTCAGCATAAATATGTACCTGATTTTCGTCAGAAATATGTCGACCCTCTTTTAATCAACATACTCAGAACGGTGTTTAGGAGCACTGATAATAGGGGGTGTTCAAGGGAAGACCCGCCCATCCACTCAATAAACATGTGAAAAGCAAGTGAGAATGCCATTGCTGGCTGCATCCCTCCATGCCAATGTGGACACACATTGGAGCTTGGTGAGAAAGGTGTTTCACACAAGTACAGTGGTATGTGCGTAGGGCTCGTCCACCCCTTTGGACACCCAGACCCTCCAAGTGTCCCTATTTTCCAGGGACAGTCCCAGTTTCTGAGGACACCCCAAGCTGTCCAGATGTTCTACAACAGCCATCATTTCTGACCATTGGTCCTGCTGGCCGGGGGCTGATGAAAACAGAGTCCGAGAAAATCTGGAGGACCACAGCATCTGGAGGGCTCATCCCTGTTGCAACGCTTTCTGTCTTGCTTGAGCCAGTGTGGTGTAGTGGTTAAGAGCAGTGGACTCGTAATCTGGGGAACCAGGTTCGCGTCTCCGCTCCTCCACCTGCAGCTGCTGGGTGACCTTGGGCTAGTCACACTTCTCTGAAGTCTCTCAGCCTCACTTACCTCACAGAGTGTTTGTTGTGGGGGAGGAAGGGAAAGGAGAATGTCAGCCGCTTTGAGACTCCTTCGGGTAGTGATGAAGCAGGATATCAAATCCAAACTACTCCTCCTCCTCCTCCTCCTCCTCTTCTTCTTTTTCTTCTTCTTCTTGAATTGGTAACTACGTTTGAAACAGGATTTACACAGTCGGTGCTCCAAATCTGCAGTGCCAACAAGTCAGTGGAAAGCAAGTAAAAAGAAATGGAGAAAAGGGGAATCTATGGATTAAAACTGCCACCATTCCTAAAAGAAACGAGAAATAAACATTGCTGTAAACCCTCTTCTAACTGAAGTGAGATGGAACGCTCTTAAAAGCATGAGAAAATCCCCATTAAAATTTAGTGGGCTATCGAGGAGGCCAGAACACACACGATTTGGTTTCTTAAGCCTTCAAGAGGTAGCCTGCTTTAAAATCAAGCCCACTTAGACTCTGTTTGCTCTCTAACACTTTAGTTGCCAAGATTCTTTGCTGTTAAGATTTTGCTGGGAGCACAAAAGGTGCTTCTGTGAATGCCAGCCCCTTGGACTGTCATTGGACAGCGGGGAAACACAGTCTTCTTGAGTCACATACTTCAGACCTGAGTCACAACGCAGTCACCAGGGGTTCGGAAATATTGTACAATGCAGCACTGAACCCTGGTGCACAGCTGACCTGCTTTAATTCAAAGGAAGAATGGTCACATTAGCATGTGAGCAAAGGAAGTCAAAATGATCTCATTCAAAGAGTCCCCTTCCATGGCCGCAAAGGCCTTTACAAAACAGCACGTCTTTCTCTCGGCCTCACAGGGTTGTCTGCTTAATTTTCTTCACTCTTAACCCTGGATCAAAGTGGGAGACAAAGCGAAGACTTGGAATCCTTTTCTTCCTATCTGGGCCGCAACAACAGAAGAGTTGTATAATGAAAAGTGTTTTCATGTCAACAGAATGTTCTGAAAGTATGAACTGAGAAGGGGTATTGTGATCAAGCCGAGATTCATGGAAAACATAGATACTGTTGCTGCTTTGATTTGTTTTGGATTCTTACATACCAGCACTGACATTGTTTGAAATGTAATTCCACTTAGTCCTTGCAAAAATAAGGGTTCTTAACAATGAAATTCAAAGATCTTTGAGTTGGAATTTTGATGCACCTGAGACCTGCAGGCCCAATATACGCTGACCCTGCATGGCATTTTTTTTCTGGGTTCTTCCACATCCACAGAAAGGCAACAATCCAACATGGATTTAGGTGAGCTTCTTCCATGGCAATCACTGGTGTGGTTTGTGACCATGCTGTATAGACATTATTAGTTAATTGATGACCCCCATTGCTGTGAAACCCAATCACCCCAGTGTAACCCAAGACAATGAACACAAGGAAGCATGATTTCCTGAGTTAAATCTTTGTTCCAGCAATCAGAGCTACTTGTGCAATTCCTGACAATGGGCCACTACCCCAAAACACATGCATGGAGTGCTCAACGAAAGGTTAGTTTGTCAGCTGTGACAGCACCAGTTAACTGGTGCTGGTATGATGACAGGGCTGACAAGGGGTTGTAGTCAATGAGGTCCTCCCATTCACAGAAGCTCTTTTATATGATCCAGCAGAAGCTCCATGAATGGAAGAGGGAGGGATGTGATGTTTGCAAATCCCCCTTTTGTCCTGCAGCCCTTCAAGCCACCTCCTGTGCTCTTCTGGAGGGTCTCACACTGGAAAGTGGGGAGAGAAAGGCAAAAAGGAAAAATCACTTTCCTTGTCCTGTATGCAGAAGCTGGATCAAAGAGACATCCATGAATGGAAGTACAGCATTGGTTATCAACAGGAACATAGTTTTCTGCTGCTCAGAAGAATCTCTGAACTGAGTCTATTTTTTCTTTTTTGGGGGGGGCGAGCATTTGAGTAAATACCTGCAAAAGACATTGAGACAGTGGAATGATTTGTGTGCAAGTCGTATTTCTCTGTTAAGAAGCAAAGCCCACCTTAGCCTCCCTTTTACTTTCATGAAAGGTGTTTTCGCCGATGGTTTAGCAAACTGCATTTCAGAACCACTGACCTATTTTGAATTAATTCCTCATGACTCCAAAAATGCACTATTCATAGCACCATAGTCATTGTTCCTATGCCACACAGATTTCGTTTTCAGATGAACGCAATTTAAACTCCCATTCATTGTGAAGATCAATTTCACTAATCTTCCGCACTAATAAAAAAAGGTGCCTTTTGTAAAACCAGCTTTTGCCAGAACCAGTGTCAAAGGCTTCTGTGCTTGTTAAGAAGTGGGGAAATGTACTATGCTAAAAACATGACACCTTCTAGATCTCGATCGCTGGAAGTTCATGTTGATTGACACAATCTACTATATCAATGTCTCTGGTTATTCGCCAGATTCTGAAACATGGAACATATTAATGTAAATCAGTTTTTTAAACAGCTTTGTTTTTATTTAACAGACCATTTTCCCTAAGGAACGGCAGACCCTCCAAGTGACCCTATTTTCCAGGGGCAGTCCTGGATTTACAGAAGCTGTCTTGGTTTCTGACTTGATCCTGGAATGTCCTGCTTTTCCTTAGGACGTCCCTATTTTCATCAGAGAAATGTTGGAGGGTACGGAAGGGAGCTTCCCATAAGCGAAACATCCATTGGGTTGTATTCAACTAATGTTTCAATGAACATTGAAATTAATGTTCATGACTAAATTAGGGTTATTAATTTCGGTGGGCCTACTCTAAGTGAAAGCTCATTGAAGACACCCCAATGTTTCGAGCAACCTCTGGAATAAGTATAAGACAAACCTTTTATACATTATGGTACTTTGCTTTATGGATCAAGCTGGTGGGCTATGTGGAACATACCAACTGTTTATTCTGCCCTGGGCAAAATTGCATCGCATCACCTGAAGCATCGCAATTCTCCAAAGCTCTATTCCTTTCAAACAAAATTCACCCTGTAAGGCCTAGACTGCACACTGGTCAGGGAAATGGGAACAATATCAATTGACTTCATGCTATCTTTTCAAGAACCGGACAACACATTTCTTTCCTCTCCCTACAGGCCATAGCGTGTGTGAGAGAGGTGAGCATTAGTGATGGGCATTTTATAAGAAATTCAATAGAGAGAATATAATGGAACAGAGAAAGGACAGACTGGATAGATATATCTTATTCTCAGTGCCGCGCTGTTTTCTTTGACTGCCTTTATAAAGGCACACTTTTAGCCTGCATCAGTTGTCAGGGAGTGCCTTAACCCTCAAGGCATCCCCAAGGAACCTAGTAAAATGCTCTTGCAATGAACAAAGACAACAGAAAGTAATCAAGAACCTTGTTTACCCATAACACTGTCTCCCTGTCCCCCAATCATTTTCTAGGGAGGGATAAATCCACCTAACCCAGTCACTTTAAGAACAGAGATGGGATCATATAGGCCTCCTTGTTAGCAAATGCTGGTGCTTATGTGGGGTTTTATTGTTGCTGAGTAGTTCTTGGGAAACCAGCCTCAATCCCTTTCTATCACCCCTCTCCTTTATTCATTTCCCTGCTCATCATGTCTTGTCTGCTTCATGTTATCTGATGCTCCATTAAGTTTCTATTTTGGCTAGAAAAGAGGATCATCCATTGTCAGATATTTTGATTATCTGCATAACATCACAACTATTCTCATAAATCGAGGGATTTAAAAACAAACTTAATTCATTTTTAGCTACCCTTGGGATGATTCATGACTAACTCTGACATAAGCTGCAAATACTCCACAATGATTTCTTCAGGTCAATGTACACGGAAGAAATCTGTTAATCCTATGACGGTTCAACTTTTAGTAACTTCTGGATTCTCCCTGGAATCTAATCTATAACCTGTTTCCTGGGGTGTAATCCTTCAGCTTTACAGTACAATGTGGCTTTTGCATTGAGTAGATTGCACAACTAGCCTTTTTTGAGGTTTGAAAATGAGGTGAAGAAATCTAAAGCAGATCTGTGAGTGTTTTTACTATCTTTTGTGGTAGAGCATATGTCTTGTCTGAAAGTCCAACTGCCGGCAGCATCTCTGCTTAAAAGTACCCCAAGCCCAGGGAGCAGGTGATGGGAGAGATCTCTGCCATAGTGGTGAGCCAGTGTGGTGTAGTGGTTAAGAGTGGTAGTCTCCTAATCTGGTGAACTGGGTTCACGTCTCCACTCCTCCACATGCAGCTGCTGGGTGACTTTGGGCTAGTCACACTTCTTTGAAGTCTCTCAGCCCCACTCACCTCACAGAGTGTTTGTTGTGGGGGAGGAAGGGAAAGGAGAATGTTAGCCGCTTTGAGACTCCTTAAAGGGAGTGAAAGGTGGGATATCAAATCCAAACTCTTCTTCTTCTTCATAGGTTGGTGAGACAAGAGACCATTCTGGGCCAGATGGAGAGACAATCTTACCTGGTGAAAGGCAGCTTCCTCTGGTCATAGTTCACAGACCGCTTATTCCTTTGGCTTTTCACAACAAATGCTCAAAAGTGTATTCTGTGTGTGTCCCTAAAATCAGTGTTGGTTTTTTTGTGGTTTTTTAAGAAAAAGAGGTACTGGAACTCACCATGAACACCTACCTCATTCTCTTAGAATGGCAATGGCACCCACCTGAGAGATGCCAAAACTGAGTTCCGGCAAGTTCCAGCTGAAAAAAGTCCTGGCTAAAATACACGCCCTATCATCAAAGTTTTTGTTTTACAATGAAGATTAAGAAGATAAACACCATAGCATCCACCCAAACTTGCAAGATTCTATGGGGACTTAAGGGGCCAATATAAAGATAAAACCATTTTTTAAAAAAAAATCCAATGCAATATAGCATAGGACCTTACTAGTCAACATCACTCCTCTTAGGAAATTGTGCGTGGGATCCTGAATACAAAGGCATGAAGGGAATGATTTCATTTTTAAAGGATTCCTAGCTCTTGTCTGTGGAGGCTGAGGGCTATGCACACACATATCCTTGCACCAGTCTAGTTAGGAGCTAGACAGACATGTATGGTGGGACTATCAGTGCAGGACTATCAGGAGTAGAAGTGTGGAGAAAATACCCCCCAATGCAGCTGGGCTGGCTTATTTTGAAGTCAAAATAACAGTGTTCCCTTATGGCCATTAAGACGAGAGTCCAGGGTTGGCCCAAGACATTTCCCTGAGGGAAAAGGGCATGCTTGTGCCTCACTTTCAACTCCACAGACCAGCTAAACTAGTAGTTTAACCTTATTTACACCCTCATGATAGGATAGTATCTGCCACAGCACCTGAGGACAGTAGGCTAGCTCAGGGAGTACAGGACAGGCCTCAGGGCATTTATAGTTCTGTCATCTAGCACCTCACTGCCGTTCTCAACATCTGCTGCCTGAAGCAGTTGCCTCATCCCCCCTAATGGCTGAGCTGGCCCTCCAAGGGTCCTAAAATTACCTAACTGCACCACTGTATGTATGGGGGGGGGGTAAGGAGGGAAAAGAACCCCCTTGACTCTTTTGAATTGTTCCCCATGAGTTACAGCTATTCACTCCTTTCCCCGTTACAAAGCTGTTTTCCTCCTACAAAGGTACTTCTCAAAAGACGGCTTGCCTCACCAACAGCAGGCTGCCTCCATCTGCCATTGTGGGTTTGCCTTTGCTACAGCCAGGGATTTCCAGCGCAAGAAAACAAAACCACCTAATAGGTTTCAATTCCTTCCCGGGTCCCTTTCCCGTGAACAGAAAGCAGAACGATTAAAAAGCCACGTATTCTCTTAGTTGGAACATTTAAACAAGGAAGGGTGTGTTTGTTTGAAAGAACGGGCAAATGGTTATCAGGACGGATTAGGCTTTTTCTTTTTATTGTTAAGTAAAGAAAAGGCACAGCCCAACATGATAACCACTGCTGAAGCACAGATGTCCAGCTTTTGCCATTCGGCTGTGTTGTTTTTCTAAAGGTCTTCCAAACGAAACCCGCTGGTGTGTTTGCACCTCAACTCGGCTCAACACTCATCTGAGGAATGTGATTAAGAGCTAGTGCCAGGCCTGGCCTGTCTCTTTGGGCAAATGCTCACAGGTCTGAAATTTTCAAAGCCTGCTTAACGGTGCCCCAATTAAACAAGTAGAATGCAAGAGGAATTTCTCTGAAAGGTTTAAAGACCGTGCCAAAAGGGGGGGGGGGAGAAGTATCATGTTTATATTTCAGCAAAGCCAGTCAGAGGCTATTAAGGCTCGCTGGTTCGACGTTCACCCAGTGGCATGAGAGACCCTGCCTCAGCGAAACCACCAGAGACAGGGCCTTTTCAATAGTGGCACCTCAGTTATGAGGCAGCCTTCCCAGGGAGGCTCGCCTGGTGCCCTCTTTGTGGTCTGCTCACCCCGGCCTTTAAAAAAACTTCAGCAATTTGACCTATATATTTTTAAATCTGTTTTTAATTTTGGGAGAGCACCGAATTCTGTTTTGTTGTGTTTATGTATGCCCTTTCTCCTTTAGTGGTCTTATGTTTTACTTGACATTTCAATTGTGGGTTTTATTACTTTTTTATTGTAAGTCACCCACAGAACTTTGTTTTATGGGGAGGCACACAAATAAATGACTAAATGGAACTGGAGCAGCTCTGAACAATTGTTGGTTCTTTGTTTTGGGGCGTCGGGCACAACACTGTCAGTGTAAGCCCTCACCCTCAATGGCCTCCTCTTCATCCTCACTGCCACTACTGCCAACTGAGGAGCCGGCAGTCAGGCATCAGCCGCTGCTGTTATTTTTTATCTTTGCTGGCTCGTGACTTGCTTACTCCGTCTCTGTTTGTGTAAACAGGCAGCAATAGTGAAAAGGAGCTTCTGGACCTTAGCTGATGCCCAACTAGCCTGACACCATATCCCTCAACTGCCCTGAATAAATTGGGACATCCCATTTTTGGGCACCTCAGCCCTAAAGATGTTCAGAGTGCAATCTTGTGCAGGTCACATGACTCACACAGGCATGCATCCCAGAAGACCCAGTTTTCCACGGCGACATGTTGGAGGGTGTTTGACACATGAACTGAACTTGCTCCAGACCTTCCCATGCCACCAGGAAGAGTGTCATGGAGAAATGGGAGGAGTCTATGCTGTGCCGTAATGCCTGCTGCTGTGAGGTCACAGAAACCTGGCAAATCAAGGCAGAAGCATAGAATGTTGGAAAAGGGCAAGGCAGAAGGGGGAAAGTCAGCTGGTAACAACTAGAAGAGAAACGAGCGCTGAATAAAGGAGGCAAAGATAGAAAAGACAGAGCGAAGAAAACAGCTAGGTACAGCCTCAGGAAAGAGGGGGGAAGTGGACCAACAACCGAGATTTATGGTACCAAAATAACTGTACAAATCTTGCCACTCAACTAGAAAATTATTTATTTTTTAAAGTATATCTTACCTTTCTTGTAAAACAGCTCCAGGTGGATAACATTTCATCAGAACAACAACACATCTATCAATCAAAATAAGCTACAAAAGTAGGGCTGCCATTTCAAACAGTGTCGTTTTTGAGCCATTTTTATGGAAAATTGGCAAAAACAACACTGCCGACACAGGTTGCCATAATGTCTGGATTTCATGTTGACATTTTCCACCTGGACACTGCTGATGACCGCAGTATTCCAGATATGTCCAGGAAATTCCGGACATATGGCAACCCTAACAAAAAGCAAAAACAACAAGGGGTGTGTGTGTGTGTGTGTGTGTGTGTGTGTGTGTGTGTGTGTGTAATCCAGAGAGGTATGTGCTCTGGTACAATATGCAAAGCTCGCAGCTTTATGTACTTTTTACGTTTCTGAAGCACTCCATATTCCCAGAGAACCAGCAGTTGGTATTTTTTTGACAGCACAAATATTTAGCAAAGGTAATTAGGGACTGGGGAAATCCTCTTTCATTCCTCCCTTGCAAAGGCCAAGTGTCCAAGCCATTCATCATGCATTTGCAGAAACCTTAACCAAGAACAAAGAAGTAAGAACTGCCGTTGTTTGTCTTTTCTTAACCACCAGCGGCAAAATAAGGTTAATGATATGTTTGTAACAACTACAATTATTCTTCACAGACATTCTTCTGAATTAGAGAAGTCTTATTTTATGATTGGTGACCTATATGAGGAGAGAGAGAGAGAGAGAGAGAGAGAGAGAGAGAGAGAGAGAGAGAGAGATAAGGCAATACTAGCTATCAGCTTTTTGATGACAATTCCACATACAACCCCCCCTCTTCATTTGAGATTAGAGCACACATCTAACTGGTCACATTTTGCAACACAGAGAATAATACATTCCCAGGGAAACTGGGGATATAACCTTGGGGGAAAGATGTGGCTTGATTGAGCAGATAACTAACTACACACATCTTTAGGTAAATGGCGAAATATCAAAGGAAACTTTTTTAAAAAAAATAAAAAGGACCAATGTCCCTACAGGAAAGTTTCAATAGAGATTTTCGCATCTGAGCTCAAAGCGTTGTAGCATTCTTTGATGATGGGACTTTTACCCAGAGACTGCTTTATGAGAACAAATATGCTGTTCAAATTGTCATCAGAATGACAATGAATTAACCAAGCCCTATTCAAATGGACTTCTGGCATGACATCAATCAGCTACTCTTTTCACGATGCATCTAGGTTAATATAAAAGAAATGCAGTACAATATCATTTATTTCATTTAACAGCCTTCAAAGAGTAGATCATAAAATTCTTTATTGGGCATCACTTCAAGACAAGATCTGAAGAGGGGAAGGCACTCACAAGACTCAAAGGAAAGGAAGAGAGTTTCAGAGACACAAATCCCACCTCAGGGCCCCAAAGAAAGCATTTTTCAAACAGGTAAAGAAAAAAAGAAGTGAAAGAAACAGTACGAGATCATCATTTCCTATTTCTGTGCCATAGTCCAGGGTTTGCAATTCTGTTTAAAACTGTCATGGGTATGTTTCAACATGTAACAAGTGACTTATGTCTGCACTTTCTTTTTGTTCCTGAGATAGGATTTTAGAAAAAATGCGGCAAACAATGACCTTGACGTCTGGTTCCAGATGATACCCAACAACTTCCACAATCTAAGGCCTATTTGGACATTGTTTTCTTACACTATTAGCATCCTGGAAGGGGTGGCGGTGGCAGCAGGGCTGTGCAATATATCAATATATCTTTCAAAACCGATTCGAAGTCCATATGTGATATCGGTTTCATAATTTTTGACCTGGCAATATATGTCACGGGGTGGTTTTTTTGTGTGCTATGCAAAAATCACAATGTGGGGGGGGGGACTGTGATGCCAGTCAATGTTTCTACATGTTGTTGTTTAGTCGTTTAGTCATGTCCGACTCTTCGTGACCCCATGGACCAGAGCACGCCAGGCACTCCTGTCTTCCACTGCCTCCCGCAGTTTGGTCAAACTCATGCTGGTAGCTTCGAGAACACTGTCCAACCATCTCGTCCTCTGTCGTCCCCTTCTCCTTTCCCAACATCATGGTCTTTTCCAGGGAGTCTTCTCTTCTCATGAGGTGGCCAAAGTATTGGAGCCTCAGCTTCAGGATCTGTCCTTCCAGTGAGCACTCAGGGCTGATTTCCTTAAGAATGGATAGGTTTGATCTTCTTGCAGTCCATGGGACTCTCAAGAGGCTCCTCCAGCACCATAATTCAACAGCGTCAATTCTTTGGCGATCAGCCTTCTTTATGGTCCAGCTCTAACTTCCATACATCACTACATAGCTCCATCCTTATTTCACACATTGTGATATGTTAGGATGTTTAGTTGGTGATATGTTGTGATGGTTAGCTGGTGATGTATCACGATGATGAAAACCAGATATCGCCCAGCCCTAAATAGCAGCCATTGCCACTCTGCCCCCAATCAGTCGACTCTCTGTTTGTCAATTGACACACAATGTCAGTTGACTCTCTGCTAGCCATGAATTGGAGAGAAGATTAGAAGGGGGAACCTACTCTACCTGCAGTGCTTAGGCTCCTCCTATGACACAGAACCCTTTTAATTGTTCCAAGAAATACTACCCTAATAGGGCTGATGCAAATAATGTCTCAGAGCTTGCAGAACGAGGGAGGTCAATGGGAAACAGCATCAAATGTTGAAGACAACCAACCAGGGAGCTCAGTCACTGTGGTCAGTAGTCTTCCTAACTTAGGGTCTTGCAGCACTTTTATTAATTCAGTCAAAATAACCAGAAAGGCTAAATGGTGCACCTTCTACACATAGGAAGAATGCCTCTCTCTCTCTCTCTCTCTCTCTCTCTCTCTCTCTCTCTCTCTCTCTTCTCTCTCCTTCCCTCCCTACTTAAGGAGGCATGGGCCTTTTCACAGAAGGGTTACGAGTTAACCCAGATAGCATGCTGCTGCCACAATTCATTTCCACTTTAAATGTCCAAATATTATTCCATTACTAATTACAGATAAAATTGTGAATGCTGGCTGGTCTCAAGACAGGGTTCAGTTGTTCTCGGAAACAATATCATTTCTGATATTGGTGGCAATGATGGTACCGATATAAAGAAAGTCAGCAGCAATTTACACGGGAAAATCTGCTCCCTCTCCTATCATTACTGGAATGGTCTTTTAGATTTTTCTTTTTTTCTAGTTTTAAGGTATGCACATGTTTGCTTAAAATATTGCAAGTAGCTTTGAGTTACATTGGTAATAAAGCAAGCAGTTCATTTAATAAATACTACTAATAATATAAGCATTGCCCCTTTTGCTTCTAGGTGTCTATAATATGCTCAGAGATAGCCAGTGTCTATTTTCTTTTCCTTATTCCTTGTATTTATATACAAGAGCCAAAGCCATCACCAAGCAACTCAAGTAACAAGTATTACAGTGGCCCCAAACCGCGGCATCGAATACAAAATGTGCTCCAAATACACATATGGTCCTTATCTGAAAGATAGACAACTTGTATTCTCTATCATTAATTAGTGTTTCTCTTGACAAATTTTAAAAGTGCAGCTTGTGTGCCTAAAAAAGAGAAGGAAATAAGGACATGTGCAAAAAATCCTTAAACCGCTGCCATGTTGTGAGCATGTTGTCCTTTTCATTGGCTAACTGACAGCAGGAGGCCCTTCGCTAGAAAACGACACCTTCAGCTTTCCAGATTTAATTTTTCTTGCACACATTGGAGGGGGAAAAAGATATTTAAGCCCGTCCAATACTTCCTTCAGTGACCTGGTGCACCAATGACTGGAGATGCCTAACTGGCTCAGACAGTGAATATTTCACCGCATTGTCTTGAAAGTGCAACAGGTTTAAGACCCAGTGGGCCTGCTGTAGTCTTAATGAAGCAGTTAATGATGTGTGAATTATAGAGCCTGACAACCCCCCTCCCCAATAAAACCAACAGGGATGCTTTCAGAGTCTTCCATGGCAGTTAAGTAATGACAATGCTGTCTGCATAACTTAACAAAGCACCATTAAGTAAAACGCCATGTCTACCTGGCCGCACTGAGCATGCCCATACACACAAACAAACATCGGTGCGGAAGAACTAGTCATACGTTGCTTTCTTTCTAGACAGTTGGCAAGAGAAATTCACCAGCCATGGGAAGCTGGGGAGGGGGGCTTTGCAACTCAGCACCCTGTAAAACAACGTGTTATTCACAGTTATCGCAATTTGGCTTTTCTGGGAGAATCCTCCTTTAGAGAAACACATGCAGAGGATTTCAATCAGCCAATTGTTTCCCCACATGAATGAGGGGAGTTCTGAATGTGCTGCGAACACTGCGCTTCGCTCCCTTGCACAAAAGGCAGCTCTTTGTGCACAGACGGGGGTTTTGCACATCCCGTACACAAGATTAAGCAAGCCAGTGTAAATTAAACTGGTGTAAAGTTGCACCAGGTCCATGCCCCATTCAGCAGCGGGGCCTGGCAGAGGGAAAACAAGCCTGTAAAACAGTGTTCTGTGTTGGGTTGCCAGGTCATGTGACTTAGGATCCAGCTTAAGTCCCTGCCCCGCCCTGCAACACCCCTGGGACACCCTTTTCTTGTGGCATACATTGGCCTCAACTCAGCCAGCTTCGGGACTTAAGCTGACCCGTGAACCAGTCATTGGAGATCCATTGCATCCTAAATTGCTCATCTGGGCCAAACTTCCCTGTGTCCGTTAAGAAAAATAGGTTCGGAGTGAATAAAAACCTGCTTTGCATCTCTTTTGATAGGGCGTTTCAAGGTCACTTAATGATTCAGGCTAAAATCCACGGAGAATTTTGCCTGTGCAGCCGCATGCCCTATTAATTGCAATAGTGATTGCATAGGAGAAGTTCCTGCTGACTTGTGCTCAGAGCAGGCAAGAGTGGGAGAGAAAAGGAGGGGGGAGAAGAAGAGGGGGGGAAATGGAGCGGATGCATATATAAATTATCTAGATAATCTCGCTATGAAGAGGAAAAGTTCACAGAGAGAGAGAGAGAGAGAGAGAGAGAGAGAGAGAGAGGAATGCTCTATCTGAAATGTTGATAGAATGCTTTGTCTAAATTGTCCCTTCATATATATTTTTGCCTTTTCATTTACCTGTGTTGTAAGATTGGGGGGGGGGGTTGGATGATGCTTGTGGGTTCCAGTCATGCCTGTGATTTAGCGAGTTGAGGTTGGAATCTAGCAAAGAGACTGTGGAACTGGTCAAGCCAGATTCTTTGTTAGCTTGCTTACAGGGCCATCCGCCTGTCCCTGTGGCTGAAGAAATGGGTGAATAACAGATGTGTTGCCATAGAGACAACTAGGTAGGCCTTTCCCACCCATCCCCCTCAACTGGCTGAAGGCCACATCTTCTTGTAGGTGGGAGCACATTAGGCCAGGGAGAGGGCTGGTCTTTGTGCTAAGTCTGGGCTGAAGCTAGAGGGATGCAGAGACTTGAGTTGCTTTGTGTGCTGAATCCAAAACCATGGCTTTGGGAACCCTCCTAAAAACGAGGAAGCGAGAACTTGCTGGAGTGTTAATGCTGTGAGCCCTTCTGTCTTACACTCAAGCTGCATACAGTGGTCCTTTGGTTCTCGAACTAAATCCATTCTGGGAGTCCATTCGACTCCCAAAACCATTCAAAAACCAAGGCGCGGCTTCTGATTGGCTGCAGGAGCTTCCTGCACTGAAGCGGAAGCCGCGTTGGACGTCCGGCTTCGGAAAAACGTTCACAAACCGGAACACTTACTTCCAGGTTTGCGGGAGCTGATTTGTTCGACAACTAAGCCATTCGAGAACCAAGGTACCACTGTATCTGTGTAAAGAAAACCATATACCCCGAAGCATCACAGTTTCTATGGACCTACATTCCATGGAAACCAAACCTTGGCTAATCGCTGGAACTCCAGGAGTCTCTTCACCACTCAGAGAGTGGGGTGCACACAGCAGTCTACATTTTCTAACTCTAATACTGAAACCGGGAACTTGGGCGTAGCCAGAATTCAGGTTGGGGGACCCGGACACTCAACTGTTATCATCCTCTGTCTGGCTGTGTCTAGCAGATTTGGAATGAAACAATAACAGTTGTTTTAAATTACTTTCCTTTGACCCCAAGTGCTCAGAAAATTCTGTCAAAATCTTTCTACAATTTCTACTTTTAGTTAAGTATTTTTAACTGTTTACTCGATTGGGGGGGCAGTTGCTCCCCGTGCTCCCCGGCTGTGCCCATGACTAGGAACAGAAAACTGCCCATGCAAAGTCTCGTGAATGTAATCTGTATATACAATATAGGCAGGATTTCTTCATTGTTCGAAGGTCATGTGTAAGGCAGGAGATATCTTGGAAACAATCTTCCTGAATACATGACCCACTACTTGAACTGGTTTTTCTTCACACATACCTCATGAGTGTTAGAATTCCTGCTCCATGATTGCAGTCATGGGATTTTTGTATTTCACATGGCATGGTATGTTTTGACTCCACAGAGTGGGAAGTGACGGAGACAGGATGTTTGTGTTACTGTGTTCCGTGAAGTGGGACTATTGTCCTTTGTTCTTTCTCTTGGCTTTCTGATGCTAGAGAGAGAGGGAGCCATGTTGCAGTGCTCCGTGTGTGTTTATATGTAAATAAAGTAGATTAGTCAAAATGCTGAGTTGCTGAGGTCTGTTAAGCAAGCTGCAAAGAGTCTACGGATCCCTAAGTGTGCTGATGTCTGTTGGCATCGGTCACTGTGATGTTCGGGCTGAAGAAAGCTTTTGAAGCTCCCAAATGATCGACCAGGAGGGAGGGAACATGCCAGTTGGGCGTGTGTCTCTGCCAGGGTCCTGCTTGATTGTAGGACAAGCTCCTGACAATGAGTATGTGGGTGTCATTCCCCAAAAGCTCACTACTCCAGCACCTAAACTTCGTTTCTAAGCTCAGTCCCATCCTGGCATTGGGCTGTCATTTAGGAAAATAGGAAGCTGCCTTATAATGAATCTGACCACTCGTCCATTTAACTCCATATTGTCTACAAGGACTAGCAGCGACTCTCCAGAATTTCAGAATGAATCTCTCCCAGCTTGATCTGGAGAAGCAGGAGATTGAACCATGAACCTACTGCATACAAAGCAAAACGCTCTGAGCCAAGACCAGGTGACTTTTTAACCATCACTTTTGTACTATCATGACACCACTCCACGTGTTAAAATGTAAAAAGTTACCAAATTCCAAGAAGTAATCCTCTGAGCCTTTGCAAAACATGGTCCTGTTCCACGTGGACATCACAACTTTCTGTTAGTGATTTACTAACGTTGGCCAACACCAAACTCTCTTTCCCTCTCTTCCTCCCTCTCTGTGGCAACTGTTTGTGTTGAGCCTAATTATGCTTTCTCTGAACATCTTTGATGAATGTTGAGATGGAGTTTGATTTAAAGGAGGTGTATGCTTGAGGACTAGAGAGGATCCAGGAAATGAAGGATCCAGGATCTGATGGAAATGGTGAAGAGTTGAAGGTGGTGAGAAAGGGAGAGAGAGAAATGTCAGTGGGAGAGATTGCTAAATGAACCAGGTAGCTGGATGAAGGGACGCAGGTGGCACTGTGGGTTAAATCACAGAGCCTAGGACTCGCTGATCAGAAGGTCGGTGGTTTGAATCCCCACGATGGGGTGAGCTCCCGTTGCTCGGTCCCTGCTCTGGCAGTTCGAAAGCACGTCAAAGTGCAAGTAGATAAATAGGTACCGCTCTGGCGGGAAGGTAAATGGTGTTTCCGTGCGCTGCTCTGGTTCGCCAGAAGCGGCTTCATCATGCTGGCCACATGACTCGGAAGCTGTACGCCAGCTCCCTCGGCCAATAAAGTGAGATGAGTGCAGCAACCCCAGAGTCAGCCATGACTAGACCTAATGGTCAGGGGTCCTTTACCTTTAGCTGGATGAAAGGCTCATGCAGTGGTTATTGACACTAGCCAATATGTATCTGTGACACTGCCGCTTTACCCCCAACAAAGATATGTTTGCTGGGGTCAAGAATAGTAATTTAAAAGCGACTTGGACTAGAATTCCAAGTGCTGTAAACAGTTATTTTCCCCACACTCCACCATGACAATAATGCCTGTTGGAGAGATCTCACCTCATTGTTTTGGTCCCAGTTGGTCACAATTTCCCCCCTGTGGCAAAAGCCTAAGAAAAGCAATGGGAAGAAATCACTTCCATGGGAGAAATGTAGAGCCCAGTTTGGAAAGGTAATATTTGTGGATTTTGCAGTAGCTCAAAGCCATCCCCAAAGTGCTTAGCACTGTGGAGAATTTGTCTTCAGTTTAGACTAGTGCATGCAACAGAGCAATAAAACAGACTCACATTTGCTCTTGTTGTTATTTAGAGCCCGGCGAAATGGTGGCTTTCAGCTTGAAACAATCAATAAATCAACGATGAGATCACAAGCCACAAGGCATTCCCTTTGGACATGGGCTTCATTTTTGTTCCAACTATGTCAGGGAGTTCTTTGTCTTTGCCGTGGAATTGCTTTTATACCTTCTCATCAAGCCAAACTGTCCGATAAAGCAAACTCAATTCATGTCCTATAATGACAAGGTCGTGCACCACACAGAACAGCTTTTAGATTTGCTTTGAGGTGGGGGGGGGGGGAAGAGCTCATATCAAAATAAAGGTGTGTGGCCGGGTTGTGGGGGGGGGGAGACATTGAAGGATTTGGATGAGTCACACTTAGCTTCACCTGAGAATAGGAGTAGATAAAAAGACGAGAGCTTTGATCCAAGGGCTTGTGAGTAGACTGTATTTTTACAAATGACTTCTTTACATTATTGAATACAATGGGAACTTTAAGGCCGTCTGCAATAACACTTTCTCATAAAAAATTAACAAAGAATTTATGGAAATGTAGCGAAAGTCCCAAAGCAATTAGCTTAGATTTCTCTGGAGCCTGAGAAAAGCCTGGATAATTGCAGGCAGAAACTACATAAAGTGGCTATTTTCATTATCACAGGATACAGAACGTCCATTTTCATCACAATGGGACATAATGATGTTAAAGGGAACACAAAGATATATTTTAAAAGGTTGTGACACAGTTTACAAAATGGTTTGATTTAAGCGACTTTGGGGATCCATATTAGAGATTATTTTTCAAAAAGACTTCTCCCTGATATTGTCAAAGGCTGTTAAGATGCTGGAAGGGGGGGTGGGGGTGGGGAGAGAAGGGGAAGCAGCCCAAACTGGTGTTCAGAAAGCTAATGGTACATTACATTACCAGTGGGATGCACAAGAATGAATTTAATTTGTCCTTGAATTTAAAGAGCTGACTTGCTGCACAAATTGTCACATTAATATACATTTGAGGAAGCCCTTTGTATATACTTACCGATGTGGTTATCATTTTAGTAATGCGCTCTGAATAACTGACTGTGGAACAAAGCCATTTTAGCATAAAGTGAAAGAGCTACAAGAAACATAAACCATGAAGACGTTTTTGGATCTGTCTCTGTATCCATGTTCAGTTGCTCTGATGTCTCCCGCTGAATGCTCACTAAGTATTCTTCCCTAAGTATCCTTCCTGCACTGAACTGGTCTCCTTTATTTCTTTTTTTGATATAATGCATAACGCAAGCCAGAGGCATCCTTGCAATGTCGCACACAGTTTGTGCTACAACTCCATTCAAGGCCTGAATAAAGAGCTGTACAAAACCACCTTTATCTGTAGCATTGCACCATCAAAAAATATATTTCTGATATCCGGCTCCAGGGTAATCTGCTACTGAATTTCTAAAGGCGAAGACAGTCTTTGTGTTTTCTCAGTTGTCATAATGGAGTAGTCACCCATAGCATTAACCTGGGTTCACGACTGGCAGTGTAAAGATATACCGGCAAATGAAACATTGGCTTAGTAAGAGAGTGAGTGCTGACTCTGGCTTCTCCCCTTGTGCAGCAGTCTGATTTAAAAATATATATTTAATTTATTTGCTTTAGATAGGCACATGCCAATCTACCTACTGCCTCCTCACCTACCTATCTACATTACTTCTACACTTTTACCTAAAGCATCCAACCTCCAGCTGTAACCCTTGCGCCAAAGCTTGGGGAGAGGTGTACTGGCGATGTTATGGGAGCCAGCCAACACGTGCTCATTACAGCCTTAACACTATCAGCATCAGGAGAAGAACTGGCTTTAACCTGGTTCAGCCTGAACATCTAATAAAAATTTGATGAAAGCCACCACCCCATAGCACGTTCAAGGGTGAAGATTTTTGTGCGCGCCTTAAGAGTAGTGAAAACGCTTTCCTGCTGCTTCTGTCACAGTGCGCTATGCTCATATTCACTCGTGTTCACTTAAAAGAAACCCTAGTGTGTTTCCTAGAGGAACAAAACCATAACAGCTTACTTATTTTCCTATCTGAAAAAAAAACAACCTTATCGGCCTTAATACTCAGACTACATTCTATCAAATTAATCCTGTTCAAGGTATGCTGAACATTGTATACATCCTCTGTGCAGCTGGAAAGGGGCAGTGTGGGGGCAGTGTTTAGGATGTTGTTCTTCATCCTGGGTTCAATAGCATATATACATACAGTGCTCTCTGGGCAAGGGACTCACTGATTTCAGGATACATGACAGTAGATTCCTCATTACTTTGTACAATGGAAAAGGACTATAACAGGATGGGGAATCTGTGACCTTCTAGGTGTTAGTGGGCTTCAGCTACCATCAATCCCAGCCAGCATTGCCAATGGGAAGGGGAAACGGCAGCTTCTGTCCAACAATATCTTGAAGACCACAGGTCCTCCATCCCCATCTGCGAGAATGATGAATAACTATGACATAAGTGCTCCTCTCCTATAAAACTATTATGTATTCTGGAGCAATTAGTGGCTGGAGAAACCCAGCCAGATGGGTGGGGCATTCTTCTTCTTCTTCTTCTTCTTCTTCTTCTTCTTCTTCTTCTTCTTCTTCTTCTTCTTCTAAATTGCCCACCAACTGGAATTGTGCTGAAAATTCAACATTTGCTTCCCAAGTGACATTTTTTGAATTTTGCCTAGAAATCTCAAATCACAATTTGTGTTGATTGGCGTTCAAACTTTAAGGAAGACTAAGCGTTAGCTTGTTGATTTCAGTACTTGTGCGCTTTGGCCCTGATTTAGCCAAACTTAAAACCTGTTGCTTTCCATCAGATTGCATCTTGAACCTCTGGATGCTTAAATCTGTCCGCCACAGATAACTCTGTCTGAATTGGAACCTGTCAGGAATGCTGGCCAGTGCAGACCAGACTGGGCACACATCGTGTTTATTTGTTCAGAAGTAGGTTGCTGTCATTCCTCTCTGCACCCTCAGACTGAATACCCAGGAGAACCTCATGAAGCTTTCTAAGTTTGGTGGCCCCTGTGGGGCCCTCATGCATTGTGTTCTCCTTGCCCATATGAGGCTGCCGTGGGAGACCCTTTCTGGCCTGGGGCCCACAAAGGCCAGTTTCTTCATATTCACACATCCATCTAGGCAAGCAAGAAGTTTTATTAGAGTTCAGCCAGAAACACTCAGGGAGAAGGCAAAGCAGACCTGCTGAGGAGTGTGGCTTGAGAGGCTGCGTGGGCCCCAGACTGTGTGGCCTGGGGAGAGACCCAAGGGACAGATGGAAGTGTGTGTGGGGGGGGGTCTCATGCATTGGTGTAGCCAGGGGACACGGATGCAGCTGCCCCCCAAACCAAGTAGATAAATAAAGATCTTTAACCAAAAGTAGAAATAGCCAGACTATCTGAAATCTAAATGACAGATTTTTATAAGCACTTGGGATCAAAAGAAAGTAATTTAAAACAACTGTTGTTGAGACATTTCATTCTGAATTGGCTATACCAGGCACATCCATCTCCCAAGAGACTGTGATCTACTCCCAGTAAAAACAACTGGCAGTGACCTACCCATTGAGTTGTTGAGCTTTTTTGGGAGGGACAGAGCCAGAGTTCTTGAGCTTTTTTGGGGGGGGGGACAGAGTGGCTTAGCTGTTGGAGCCTTCGTACGACCAAGCTGTAATGGCTACTCCTCCGGCCGTGTCTTTGGAACCCCATCAAGGCTCTAAGTCTTTGAATGAGACTTCAGGCACGATCTCCATTGCGCAGAGTACTCAGACAGCAGCAGAAGGAGCCTGAAATATGTGCTATTTTGCTACTTTATTTCTAACTATGCAGGACAGAAAAGAATATGCATCTGCTCTCTGTGAGAGATGGAAAACAATAGGATAAAGAAACAGGAAACCAGTAAAATCAACATCCCGTGAGTCTCCCAACAGTCTGGAATGTCAACAGAGTCTTGTGACTCCAAGAACTGCACAGTGACATAACAGAAACCTAACATTAGCTTCATTTTGGGGGGGGGGGGAATATAGCTCTATAGCTGGCTTTAAATCGCTAAAGAACAGCTTACGCCAAATGAACAGCAAACAGACGCGACAGAGTGACAGAGCAAGAGGGCGGGGGCCAGAGGCATTCACTCCTGTTTTCTTAAAGTCACACAAGCGGTCAGGAACCTGCGATCGACCACAGGTCAGGAACCCATCAATTATGGTGGACCAGTTGGACACCTCTGGGTTATACAGAGCCAGACAGAGGACGGTGACAGGGGGTGTCCTAGCCCCACAACATAAATCCTGGCTATGCTCACGGTCTCACAGGCCACATTTGGCCCCTAGGCCTGAGGTTATCTATCACTGATACCAGTGTCAATATGAAACCACCCAGACTGTGGGTATCAGCTGTACACGTACTGGGCGCCTCAGAGCAAAGCAATAAAGAAAATTTTACTGTCTGGAGAGGGAGGGGTGGGAAATGAACAGTGGTTCTCCTTGGCTAGGCAGATTTAGCACTGTTGACCTTGTTTTATGTGCTCAGGAAAAACACTGTTTTGAGATCACAGATGAAGAAGGGGTAACAAAAGGGGTTCTTGAAGACACAAGCCCAGAATGGATAGGAATCCCTCCACAAGGGCCATGTTTCATTCTCAATTTCCTGTAGAAATTCAATTAAGGTAATATAAATTTGAATTTTGCAGACAACTTCATGATAGGATTTTGTGGATCATGATTGACAGGGCTGCAAATTCCATTAAGCCCCATCCCAATTTTAACAGCAAGTGCAAGGATATTAAATATCCTCATTCTGAAACTTCTGGATGCTTTAGATACTCGGAATAAAGTTATTGCTCAAGGGCTAATTTAAAACTACATGCGACACATTTTGATTTACGGATTATCAATCCAGCTGAGCAACAAAGCACGGAGTTGGAGAATCTCATACACAAATACATTCAGCTGTGCTGTGGATTACGCTAAAGTGACACATTTATTTAAAAATCTGCCTACGACTTGTCCTCATTGATTAAATGCCCTTAAGAAAGTGAATCTGATTAAATAGAAGCCATTAAGATTCAGCACGTCTCCTCCACTGCTTTTGATGGTCGACACATTCCCTAGAGAGGGAGATTGGACAGCTGATAAGCGAACACTGAATTATAAGCACTTTGTGGAATGTCACTGGCAAATGAAAGATCTACTGTTTTGCTTGCAAAGCAAGAGAATGCCTTAACAGTACAAAAATGGACATGGTGCAGGAATTATTTCATCTTCTGTGCCTGGAATATAAATGCCTGTATATATCATGCATGTATTTTTATGGCAGAGATCAGCTCACAGAGCAGCATAGCTTGTTGTGAGGCGCAGTATCAATTGATCACGAAAATAGAAGCGTCTGTCTCAGACTTTCATGGCACTGTCAGAAACCCAAACAAACATGGTGTGATATCTCTATTGCATATATCGCCGGCTGGTTTTCAGAAGCGTGAATTGGGTTAAGGAAAGGGTGACAAGAATGCTTGTTTGGTACCTTCTGCCACTGGTATTCAAACTCACAAAAGGAACTGTAGGTTAGAGGCTTGCACAGTAGGTATCAGGTGAACATTTTGGGTGTAATCGATGGGAAGTTAAGCACAGGTGTGTCCTGTTGAAATTAACAGCACCTCAGCAAACTGTTAAGTGCTTTCGGATGCAGTCTTCTGTAAATGTCATTGAACTGAACTAGGCTTCCTTCCAAATGGATAGTACAACATTGGACTGCAGGTTTCAATTACAGTGGTACCTTGGTTTACAACCATAATCCGTTCCGGAGGTCTGGTTGTCAACCAAAAGTAGGTTGTAGCCCAAGGCACACTTTTGCCAATGGGACCAAGGTACCACTGTACACTTGTATACAGAAGATTCTACTCTGTTGTGGGCTATTGGTTGGGTTCAGTGTAACGTAAGTTCGAATTTCCAACTTTCACCAGTACCTGTTATAGTCTCATATATACCGGTATGTTGCCAATTTGGATTAGACATTAGAAACATTTTTAGGATGTATGCAGATATTTGGATCATATGGATCTATCCTTGAATGATGAAAAATGAGGTCAACCTTACGTGTTATATGCCAGCCATTTTTATGTGGGATCCAGTATGAAAGTGCAAAGTGCAGATGGGAATTTTTTTTTTCATTGTGCGTGCATTTGTGGTATCACTGGTCTTGAGTGACAAAAAATGTGGGTCACCAATGTGCATGGAATTATTTCTACACGAAAAGTGGTGCCCAATGTATAATGCCTCAGTGAATTGTGACACTTGAAATAGCTTTTCATTATTCGTGCATGTGAATGGTTTCATATCCGATATCTGTACACGCAGCACAAAGCAACAGGAACAACCAAACTGCATGTGAAGGATCACCAGTGTGGTGTTCTTTACACAGATTTCCCATTAATTTCCTTATGAAAGCACCATCCTCATTAGAACAATGTGCAGTTACTCCAAGTAATCCTATTTCTCAGCCTAATAAAATACAATATCACTGCTGAGCAGGGCAGTTATCTCTGTCACTAGAAACACCTGCATGCACACATCCAGTGCTTTTGTGGGAAACCCAGCCAGATGGGTGGGGTATAATTATTATTATTATTATTATTATTATTATTATTATTATTATTACTAAGGTTTCAGAAGCAGGTTGGGCGCAGACTCCAAATTCTCACCCCAGTTTTCTGAATCTGAGGCATTCCTTCTTTGGAATTCAGAAGGTTCCAAGGTAATCTGGTTAGAAGAGTTTCAAGTTTGAATAATAAACACAAAGTAACGGAGGGTATATAAAAGAAATGATTTTCTGGGCAGAGATATTCCCTGCCAAGGAGGAGGTGGGAATGCCTCATGATTAAACCAAGCTTCGTTTCTGTGCATCAAAAACACAAAATGGAAGAAAAGCCCCACCCTGCCTCCCTTCAAAGGACTGTTCCTCAATTTCCATTAGTTACTATTTTAAGGTCTTTACTAGAAGAAAAGCAGGTTGGAGGCTGAGAAAGAGAGAGGAGGGAGGGAGCGAGGGGCTTTGTTTGGCAAAATTGTATTTTCTATCAATTCTAGTCTTATAAATGGCTAACATATGCAGATGAGGAAATGCTCTTAGAATAGCAAATAGTGTTTTAGTCAAGCACTCAAGAAGGCTGAAAATAAACAAATGATATTGCGAAGAAAAAAGCAGCCCTGGTACAAACATCCACTATATATTTTGGGGAATGGTTTGTCTGTCCATCTGCTCTTTATGGATCTAGATGCCTTTTTTGTTTGTTTGTTTCATGGAATTCACAGCCAGCACCAGGCACTTTCTGCTAGTGTAGCCTGTAGCTCTTAGTCACCCGTGGGCGATTGTTGGGGGTACCACTTTATTCTGCAGACGACACAGAGGACTGGGTCTTGAACGAGCTCCTTCTGACAGGGGAAGATTTCCTCCAGTGGAAAAAGTGCCTTCTTGCAAAGTAACGCCCTCTGTTGGAGACCAGGGAAGCTGGACCTATCACCAGAGCCAGAGGGGCCTCCGTCTCCATGAACGTGGCAGGCTCTTAGGTGTAGGGAACAGCAGGCAGCGTGCTCCAGGAGGCTGAGGTAGGCAAGGGCCCATAGCCCAGCTCACTAGCAGGCCAGGTGAGGCTTGCTAGCTCTGGATGGAGGTGTGTGATTCCTCAGCTGGAAGAGGCTTGGAGCAGGTGAAGGTCACCTGCCTCATCAAGCACAGATGCTCCCCTGTTGATGAGCCTCAGCTTGGATGCTCCAGGATCTCTGTGGAACTGTCCTTCGGTTTGGACTTTGGACATGTGGATTCACTTTGGATTGGGGACTTGCTGCCAGGTAGACCAGGGGTTCAGGACAAGCTTGTGCGCCAACTGATAACAGCATTTTCTATTAAGGTTTTCTATTCATGGTTCTCCGCTGACAGGACTACTTCTGTCAGAATGCTGCTTATTGCGTTTCAGTAACCCTTAAACTGCTGTCTCTGGTATACTACTTCTGTTGCCACCACCAGATAAGCCTTTCAAAGCCCACCACTCAGGGAGCGGGTGGCGCTGGGGTCGAAACCACTGAGCCTCTTGGGCTTGTTGATCAGAAGGTTGGCGGTTCGAATCCGCATGACGGGGTGAGCTCCCGTTGCTCTGTCCCAGTTCCTGCCAACCTAGCTGTTCAAAAGCATACCAACGCCAGTAGATAAGCAGAGGGAAGGTAAACAGTGTTTGTGTGTGCTCTGGCACTCGTCACGGTGTTCTGTTGTGTCAAAGCCGTTTGGTCACGCTGGCCACATGACCCGGAAAGCTGTCTGCGGACCAACACCGGCTCCCTCAGCCTGAAGAGAGATGAGTGCTGCACCCCATAGTCGCCTTTGACTGGACTAAACCGTCCAGGGGTCCTTTACCTTTCCCCCTCCAAAGCCCACCAACAGACAAAGGGGCGTATCAGAGGGCACCTTGTCCAAGGCCCTCAAACTTCAAAGCTATCTTACCCTTGCCAAAGGTTGCTGATGTCAAACTTGAGTTTGGTGGTATTGTGCTCCATTTGTCTTAAAGTACCAGCCTCCACTGCTGTCATGTATGTGCAGGAAAAATGGAAGGAAGATTGAACCAAAATGCACAGATTATATAGTTTTTATAAATGCAAGTCAGAATTCTGAGAAAATACTAACTTTCATAGCTTTTTGCTATTTGCTATAGGAAAGAAATATACTTAGAACTTGGAAACAAATAACTATAGTCAATAGAGGAGAGAGTCAAGGACATGACCTCTTCTTCAGCAATCAATATCAGGTTGCTGCTATGTATATTTCATCCTCCCTTTTCCTATGTCTGTCTGGATATTGGGGTGCCTGTATATTTATTGCAGCTGCCCATCACTCTGCTATTCTGCCCTGTGTATCAACAGAGACACTGCAAATATATAGCTTGGATTACATCAGTGGTGGAATAGTACAGCAACAAAATAGAAGGCAATGGAAATATCAGCCATAACATTTTCCATTTTCCTTCACCTACAGATACTGACCAAAGCCTGACATTTTCTTGTTTCAGTCATGGATCCTATCTATTAACAGCACCCTTAATTGCTTTACAATAGAGTTCTTGTCTATTGATTTTGTGATCAATAGATAGACAAATGGGTGGGTAGACAAGTGTTGAAGAGGTATGACATTTGCACGGACAAGTGCAGAATCAGGGAATGTGCCAAAATACAGAGGACAAGGCCAAGACACTACCAATATAACAGAACAGCACAGTGGTCTCCGCTACCATACATGTGTCAGACCATTGATCCATCTAAGACAGTGTTATGTACTGAAGTTCTCACCCTGGGCCAGCAGGGGATACTGTAGATAGTTTTCACTCAGGTCCACATATGCAAATAAGGAATTGAAAGTGACGTTCAGTGATTGGATAGTTACCGAAAGTTGTTACTGTTGTGTTGTAATGGAGCTCTATATAAGCAGGCTGGCTGAACCCTTCAGTTCAGTTCTGTTCTGGCTAGTGAATAAACAAGAGCTGTCTGAAGAATCACTGTGTCGTCTGATGTGTTTACCCACAACTTAACAGACAGTACAGTTTTCTTATGCAGAGCTCTTTGTTAGGTAGAGATGCCGGGAACAGATATTGGTACCTTCTCAATGGAAAAGCATAAGTTAGCTCCAGACTGAGAGATGGTTTCTCTCTAAATGGGCTGGGAAACATGACCAGGTCTTTCAATCCATTGGTATAGCTGTTCATACCTATGCACTCCATACGTTACTGTATGCTTGTGAAACATGGACCGCTTATAAACACCATCTCCAACTCCTCAAAAGATTCCATCAACGGTGTCTCCGAAAAATTGTACAAATCACTTGGGAAGACAGGCGAACTAATGCCAGTGTACAGGAAGAAGCGAAGATCACCAGAGTCGAAGCAATGATTCTCCAACATCAACTTCGTTGGACTGGTCATGTTGTTCGGATGCCTGATTATTGTCTTCCAAAGCAACTACTCTATTCCAAACTCAAAAATGAAAAGCGTAATGCCGGTGGTCAACAAAAGAGGTTCAAAGACTCTCTCAAGGCAAATCTCAAAAAATGTAGTATAAACACCGATAACTGGGAAACACTTTTTGTGGCAGGTGGTAGGAAAGGAGTTCATGTCACTAGTGGCTCCTCTACACAGCTATTGACATTCTGTGTATGGGCAATGGATGGCATGTCCTTTATGGATTTGCAGGGAGCTTAAGGAAGAGTGAGACGAAAGCAAGAGAAAATTTTGCACTTCCTTGCCTGAATTGTCTTACATCATGGAGCAGTTACTTGACATTATAGTCTGGTTGACACTGAATAAATTGCTTGACACTGCATGTTGCAGTGGTGCAATGTGGCAATTTGTGCAGTGATGACTGATGCAGATCCTTGTGTAAACATGTCTGTGACGGATCTGCTACAACATCCTTTCCAACTGTTACATAGAATATATTACTGGGGGTGAGAAGGACCACTAGTCCTAAAATAACATTCTTGCGATTGGGCCATTAAACATTTCTAACTGTCCTCAGGAACATGGATGAAGCTGGAGCGACTTTGGCAGCAGTTTCCATAAATGTGGGAGCTCATATTTCAGCAGCGCAAAACATAGGATACATTTTTGGATAGTATTCACAGAGAGCCTGGGTCAACATGATGCCCTGCATGTGAATGTGTTTCCAGGAACACATGGATATGATGTTGAAAGTCAACATACTGACTGGGGCTGATGGCGGTGCTGTATTTATACAAGGGTTGGGGCTGGGTAGCTGGGGGTTTTTTGCCCCAGGTGAAGCTGCCAGAGGGGTACCATTTGGGTTCCCACCTTTGTGTGTACATATACACAAATGTGTGTGCGTGTGCCAAACTGGGTCTTTGACTCAGGTGAAATAAAACCTAGTTTTTCCCCTGGCTGATGGGCAATGGAATCCAAAGAAATCTGGAGGGCCACAGGTTTAGGGATACAGACTGTGGCATGCTTCATTTATTACAAAATAAAAATAAAAATATGGAGGCAATAATAACTGTATCATCATGCAATATCCTGTGTAATTTGTGACCCAGCTCTGTTTGCTGGCATTTGTTTTCTTTGGATGATGTTCAGTTGTATCATGAATCATATCCCTCACTCTGCAAAGGACAGCTCTTACCTAACTGAACAGAGGAGGGTGAGGAATTATGCATTTCCAGCTGGTATGTTAATTGCTAGCTGCTTATTCGACATTACAGATATGAAGAAAACCCATCACTTGTTCTGTCTGAGACACTTTTCAATTAGAACACTTATGAGAAACTTTAGGTCTGAATGTTCCCTTTTTTATGAGAAACTGGATATTATCATATTAAAATCATTACTGAGTCAGAGCTTGAGTATTTGTTCTGAAGACTGTCAATACACTTAATGGCAGTAGTCTTGGAAACGGCACATCTGCCAGAGGATTAATTACTCGCATAAAACATTATCATTTCCCCACATCTCCTATGAGGTTGAAAGGCTGCTATAATGATTAATGGACCTGTATGACATACAGAAGAATAAACATAAATGTTACCCAGTGGAAAGAAAGATTTGTTCCTATTTCTGATTGGAATAAACAGAACAACTTTAGTCGAGCAACATCCAAAGCCTAAAAAGAGAATTATGCAGAATCATGAGAAAAGTACATTCCTAAGAATGCTCAGCCCAAATGCTATTTTAGGCTCAATTTGCATAAGCAGAAATGCTGGTGCTGTGATTGCCTTTTGAAAGACAACCAAGGGGAGGCAACTCCATGTGAGACGTCAGTTGTGTGCAGGGCTGGATTTAGATGAAGAGAGGCCCTAGGCTACACCACTTGTGAGGCCCCTCCCCATCCCCCTGTTGGGATGCAGTCAAGGAATCGAGGGCAACTGGCAGGCCCCCAGCTGGCTCCAGCCCACCGGCCGGTGCGCCGGACGATCTCCAGTCCTTGGTGCAGCATCAGCGATTCGAGCTTCATAAGCTAGAGCACGCTACTCAGCAGAGTAAACGCCACGCAACAGAAGTGGCAGGAGACGGCTGTGTGAGCATATTTACAAGCAGTTTATTCAGCGTACAGCAGGACAAAAGGAAAACATGCCCGATCCCTTTCGTGTCCAAAAGCAAGCAGTTAAAAGTGAAAGCTATACACAAATGGAAGCTCCCAGCAAGCCAGAGGCCTGGACAGGCCAGGTCGTCCTCTTATATACCTGCCAGGATTGACAAGGCATCTAACCCTCACCTGAACTTCATAGCTCTCCTGTAGCTGCATCTGATTAGTTATCATTTAACTCTTGGGGGAAATAGCATCACACGTCATGTGCATGGAAGTTGCCGAACCTATTAACCAACTGGAAGGACTACTGTTAATAGCACCAGTTTTCCTATAGCTTGATATTGCTGGATAGTTCTGATGAACTGCAAAAGTATTTTTAGTTTGCTTTCTGTTGCCACCCTGGAACCTTTCTTTATTAGTGCCACTTTGTTTTGTATGATTCCTTGCAAATGAAAGAAAATAATTTTTCTGCTTGTATATGTTGATAATATAATTTTGGTTACTGAGGACAAACAAGATTGTACAAAAACAAGGTTGGGTGCAGGCCTGGCCAGGACATAGGTGCCCTGACTGTGACAAAGGTGCCCTGTGTGCTTGCTTGCTTGATTAACAGCTGTTGGGAACTTCAAGGTCCCTGTTCTCCCTTCTTATGGTCTTTGTACTGAACCTGGAAACTCTAACAGAGAGCATTCCATGTCAAGAAGGAGGGCGAGTGGGCACCCTATCAAATGACAGGGAAGGAGGTACACAGAAGGGCCTTTTCACTGGTGGTGCCCATTGTATGCCCGCTCTTCCCAGACCTGCTCTCTTTTGGCCTGTATTTTGGAGCTTTATAATTTAGGAAGACTTTGGAAGAACTGGTTGACAAGTCTAATCAGTTGCTGACATATGAGCGGATTTTATCTGCTGTTATACTGGGCTTCTGGTGCACCAGGTTTACACCAGCGTAATAAAGTTGGCCAGGATGCCAGAAGGGATACAATTTATGAGCTTTCTCCATTATCTGCACAGCAGGGGGTGTTCAGTCAACAGAGCAAAGGCTGAGCTGAAGCATTCCCTCCTGGTTACCGGCTTTCAGCAATAGGGGTTGCTGTTTGGTAGTACCCAATTGATTAGCTGTCAGATTCTAGACACCTATTGGTGGCTCTTAGGTAATTCACAAAACACAGTGTTCATTCATAAAGCAGTAACATAAATCTCAATTGCTACATATTGGGTGTATGTTTCAGTGGTTGAACATACAGGTTTAGGGCCATACTGTAGTGTAGTGCTTATGCGACTGTGAATAAAAGCTGGCTGGGCTCATCGTCCCAGGGTTTGGGGGGGGGGGGAGAGGTGACAAAACTGGTTTCCAATAAGTGCCCCCCTTTATTTCCATAGGACGTCCTTGAGTCTGTACTCTGAATAGTGACACCAGGGACCTAGAAGGTGCAAGGCTTGTCAGCCCAACCCCTGCACAGTCTGATTAGGGCTGACCTTAAGGCAATTGAAGTGATTTGGCCAAATTGGGCCCCGCATGCTGCTCCTAAGGCTCCCCCACACACACCAGGGCAATCTAGATGGATTTTATTTATATCTATAAGATTTTGCAGACTTTGGCTGTGAACTGGGGCCCTACAAAAAAAAAAAAACAAGCTGTGCCCCACTGCTTCAAATTGGGCCCCCACTGGCTATCCCTGAGTCTCATGGTTGCTGAGCCTGAATTGCCTTGCCCTTGCATGAAGTCTTGGGTTTACAATTTTGGGAGAGGGGAGACTGCCTGCTGGGGAGCGGGTGGCTGGCAAGGCCCCCTAGATTTAGAGGCCCTAGGCTTCAGCCTACTTAGCCTATACATAAATCCGGCACTGGTTGCGTGACACACAACCATAATGATTTTTCGTTGTGAATATTCGTAAAGTGCAGGGATAGCCAACACAGTGCCCTCCAGATGCTATGGACTGCAACTCCCATCAGCTCCAGCAAACACAGCCAATGAGCAAGGCTCATGGGAGATGTGGATGGTGCATTTTTTAGATAAGTTCATGGAGTTTGTGCTAGACATGGAACCATTGCTGGCTTACATGACTGGTTCCTCTAGTCTTATATCCCATCTCTGGCAATGACTATTTACAGCCATCTAATTTTCCAATCATATCTCAATTATCCTGATCTATGACTTCTGTTCAACTCTACCATCCTCAGTGACCCCAGAACCTCCTGCTCTTCTCCACAACATCATTTCCCCTTTTATCCACATGCTGTAATGTTGTCCCAAAACATCTGGTGGGACCACAACCCCTGTCTCTGCCTTCAATTTTCCCATGAAGCCGCCTTTTCTATGAGCAGCAGAAGAAAGGCTTGCCAAGATGATGTTTCAGAAGAATTTGTGATTTGCTTTCTTCATCAGAGCATTCTAGAAATTTATTCTTGAGAAATGCAGAAGCTTAAGATGACGGTATCTAAATTGTGATAGTGTGACTGGCTGCATGTTTGGAATGTGGGTGACTTTCATCCTAAACCTTGGCCCATCCTTGGACTCCCACGGCATTCTTTGCCAAATTGCTCTCTCTGAACCTCAATGATCCATAAAATGAGAATAATAATTCTACCTACATCAGTCACAGGGATGAAACGAGACATCACACCAAGGGTGTAAAAACATGGCATATGTGAATTCACTGATGTCCACAGAATGGATATCCCTGTATTAAACATTTGTGCTAATATCACTTGTGTGCAATGCTGACGGTCTAATGTTTTGCGTGGTTGCACTTGTGTAGGAGTTGTTGTTTGCTAGCACAGCAAATCCTGGGCTGCATAAAAGAGGGATGAACATAATGGGTCTTTTAAATGTCTTTCCGAAGCAGCCAAGCATTTACAACTCCATAAATAGTTAAATGTGAGTACGGAAGAAAGGGTAAGAAGGGATGAGTGGAAGACAAATAATGCAGGATGAACAATGCAGTCTTGAATTTTTGGATGAGCATAGAATGGCACATGCATTAGGGTGGGGAAGCACTGAGACGTCTTGTCACCTCAGATCTAAGGTTTCACAAAGGCAATCTTTTTACAGGGCACAGGAAGTGATTTCTCCCTGTGCTTTATGGCAACATTAGTGATGATCTTACAGCAGTTGTGTAAAACTGTACAAAGGCGGTAGAGGAGACAGGAGACTTGCTACAATTCGAATTGCCTCCTGATGTAAACATGGGTCTTCTTATTTATCCCCATACAAATCTATTGTGCAAGTCCTGGGTCTCAAGAATGGAAACAGATTTATTCTTTATTTGCTTTATTATTATTTATTAAATTTGTATACCGCCCTATACCTGCAGTCTCAGGGCGGTTCACGGGATTTGTTTTGCAAGAAGAAGAAGAAGAAGAAGAAGAATGTAGAGTGTAGAATATTTCGATGCTCTCAGATGAGCTGCAGCATTGACAAGCAAAGATGCTTCGCTCTCCACAGCCTCCTATCAATTGAGCACTCCAGCTCCCTTTTGCCTCCTGTAATAATACTAATAATACTAATACTACTACTAATAATTTATTTATACCCCACCCTCCCCGGCCAGAGCCAGGCTCAGGGCAGCTAACACCAGTAAAATTACAATAAAAACACAATAGGGGAAAAAACAATTTAAAATACAGGTTAAAAATACAATTTAAAATGTAGCCTCATTTTAATAATAGCCCATAGATCAAAACCATAAGGGGAGGGGAATATAAGGGTCAGACTGAGTCCAAACCAAAGGCCAGGCGGAACAGCTCTTTGTAGCAGTGTGGGAAGGAAAAAAATGCTTCTCTCCCTTTGGCATGCGGATGGAAGTACCAGGAGTAACCACATCCCCATCTCCTCCCTGCTCACAGTACACAGAGGGAAGATGCCAGAGAAGAAGAGAGAGGAGAAACTCTGGGCAAAAGCATTGCCTGTCTCTTGAAAGCAGCAGTAGTGATGTAGGAAAGAATGTCCCTATTTTCACCTGAGGAATGTTGGAGGGTATGAAATGGCATAATAGTGATATAAAGGTATAATGTGATTGTGGCCAAAACCACTCACCTTTCACTGAACTAAACAGGTCTCTTTATCTGTCTATCCTTTATCCACCCACACAGATACACCCTTTAAAATAGGTTAAAACTCATCATTGGGGCGTGGGGAATTGTCTCTCAGTGGAACTGTCTAATAGGTGCTAGTAGCACAAAAACTATGACTGGTCACTGCCAGAGATGGGACAAACCAGTGACCTAGCCCAGCAACGTTCCTCTAACGTAACGTTATGCTAATACACCTCAGCCGAATTGTTGAAGGACAATATTCACTGTTAGTTTTTTGAAAATGGAAAGATTAAAAATGGACTTTTTCAACCATAAAGTTATTAATTGGTCTGTCTTGTAAAAAATGATGCTTCTACAACCTCATTAATGTCAAACACAAGATTTGTTGCTTTTGTGTAGTAAAAACTAGTCAGTTGTGGCAGCGTGGGTGTAGAAATGAATGATATTAAGTGATCAGAATTGCACAAAACACGCCATCTGTATGTGTCCCGTCGGTCCACGTCTGGTGATATTTTGAGTAGTAAATAATGCTACTTTCCCTTATAAGAGAGTCATAGAATTGTAGAGTTTAATAGCATCAAGGCTCATTCTGTTCCTCCACCCTGAAGTTTAGAGCTTGTCTTTTCAACCTTTACCACCCCCTGTGCCCTCCAGACATTTTGGACAACAAATCCCATCAGCCACCATGGTTATTGACTGGGGCTGATGGGAGTTGTAGTCCAAATCTTCTGGATGGTACCAGGTTGGTGACAGCTGCCCCAAGGGCACAGCTGTGGGACATGTTCCTGGTCTGGCTGATATCCTAAAGTGTATGAGAGGGGGTGTGAATCACTCAGCATGGGCAGGTGAGAAGCATAGCTGTCAATTTACAGATTTGAAAATAAGGGATCAGCAGCCAAAATAATGGATTTTCCCAGCACAGGTATGTTCGACTTCTGAGCCCCTCCAAGTCAAAGGCAGAAAGCCCAGCCAGCAGCCAAACGAAGCCTCAAGCGGTGGTTCCCACAGCGCAGCAACCCGGCAAAGGGGATGCAGCAAGGAAAACCACCGTCACCTCTCCTCTGGGAAGCGCTGAGCAAAGGCGAGTCCCCAGGCAACGCGGTCGATTTGATCGGCACAAGGCATGCAAGCTCCACCCCCCAGTCATTCTTAGACTCCTTATTGGGTGAGCAACGCAGCCAAGCAACACAGTTGGAGCCTCCCTCCTCTCTGGCCAGCAGGGAGGGAGGGAGGGAGGGAGAGGAGCTGCTTCCTTTGAAACCCAGGAAATTTAAGGGACATCATCAATAAGGGACAGCAGCGGGACATGGCGCTGGGATAAGGGACTTTCCTGCCAAATAAGGGACGCTTGACAGCTATGGTGAGAAGGAGCAGCTGGACCTGCCCACCTGAAGCTGTTTTGTAAAAGCTGCATTTCTTCTGCCTGATGGGGCTTTGTGACTTGGGATTAAAAATGGCTTTGGAAATGTTGTGGGATAGGAAAGCATGCTTTAAACACCTCCCAGCTCCACTGCTTGATGCTTTATGGGAAATATTGGAAATGAGTAAGAGCACGTGCTTGTCCGAGCTGCCCAGTAGCCTTTTGTTACAGAGGGGCTATAAATGCAGAGAGCAAATAGTAAATAATTATGCATATTAAAAACCTGACTTTCAACACAGTAGGGGGCATGTCTGAAGCTGCACCAAGCAATACTATAAAGTGAGAGGTGCTTAATTAACAGATGCTGAGTTAATGTCCTAATTGACCTGCTCTGGTTTTATACAGTCTATTTGTGTTGGCGCTAGAGACCTGGTGGGCAGCCTCCACCTGCTTTTTCTCAACCTGCCCAAGGCCATATTGTAAGGAGGATGAAATCGTGCTCTACGAATAGGTTTCCTCTTAAAATCACCCTGAGCCAAAATTCAACAACGGTTGGAAGGCTCACGTTATTTCACCAATATTTGATTTTAGCAATCTGTTCAGTCTAGCAAGTGTCCAGATCACAGGAAGTAATCATACCACTCTTTTCTGCCTTGGTCAGACCACAGCTGGAGGACTGTGGCACCAGAGTTTAAGAAGGATATTGAATGTGCAGAGGAAAGGTGACGAAGATGATAAAGGGTTTAAAAACCAAGCCTTCTGTGCGGTTGGTTATGTTTAGCCTGGAGAATAGGAGTTTGAGAGATGATATAATAGCTGTCCTCAAAAATCTGAGGGGCTGTGACACGGACGATGTTGCAATTCTGTTTTCCACTGATCCATAGGGTAGAGCCTGAACCAATGAATTCAACTTACAAGAAAGGAGATTCTGACTAAATACAGTGGTACCTCGGATTAAGTACTTAATTTGTTCCGGAGGTCTGTTCTTAACCTGAAACTGTTCTTAACCTGAAGCACCACTTTAGCTAATGGGGCCTCCCGCTGCCGCAGCACGATTTCTGTTCTCATCCTGAAGCAAAGTTCTTAACCCGAGGTACTATTCTGGGTAAGCGGAGTCTGTAATCTGAAGCGTCTGTAACCTGAAGCTTATGTAACCCGAGGTACCACTGTATCAGGAAGAACTTTCTGATAGTAAAAGCTGTTTGACAGTGGAAGAAGAGGAAATGGCTCAGGAGTAAAGTCTACACAAATCTTGAGGGGAGTCTCTAAGATGGTTGGATGGGGTCTTGTTTGCCTCCTTCCAGCAACTCCTGCAGCTAAGCTGGTGCCAAACGTATTGCTCTGCTTTCCTTTGGGCCACATCAGTGAAGCTGAGGGGCAGCGGTCTTGTCATCTGGGCAGCCCAGGACCTCCATATACACTTCCCAGCCTTGCACCCTGGGGAGGTCACTTCAAGGCTGCTAATGCAGCAAAAACAATGTGGGAGGCAGCATTTATGAGTTACTGGTCTCTGCAGCCACAGCAGGCACTGTGATTCTCCTGGAGACACACTCCAGTTTCTCTCAAGGCAGACGGATGCAAACAAGAAGTAGATTCTCCTTCATTGGTGGTTTTTAAGCAAAGGGTGAATGGTCATTTGTCAGGAAATATTTGGCTGTGGTTCCTACACTGCAGAGGACTGGAGAAGATGGCCCTTGGAGCTCCTTCCAACTCATCCTTCACAGAGAATATGGACAAACTGTAGAGTGATTATGGAAACAGCTCCCAGAATATGACGAGTCTGCAACAAGTATGCATGTTTGGAAATGTTGTCTACTATATTGGAAGTAAAATTTGGAATGCACTTAATCTTCGGTTTCATGAGATTTCCTTTATCTTTCCTCCTTCTGCTTTTTCTTTTTCTTTTTCGATTCTCATCGTTCACGGATGCATTTATTTCATACAGCCTTGAGTGCCAGCCCAAAAATACAGCAGGATTGCAGGAACTGCCTCAAAGCAGATTTTATAATCCTTCAGCTTCTATGAGAATTACAAACCATCTGAGTACTGCAAGAGTCCCAAAGTGCTCGGGAAAGTGTTGGTGGATGAGAAAAAAGAAGAAGAAAAAAGCTCCACTCAATGCTGCCGGAAAAATTTCCTTTGAATTATTTTATTCTTGGGTCTTACTGTGTAAATCGAGCGGGCAAGAACAAGCGTGACAATGATGATGGCAAAATTGCATAGAGATAAAAGATCCACTTCTGCATTTCAGCAACCATTTGAAATGGATGAATTTATTTCAGACACTTACAGCTGAGTAAGCTGCAGGAGCCTCATGAAACAGCATTCAGAAGAACAGAGATGAATAATAGATATCCAGAAGTGTTAGCATGGCTGATGTAAATCAGCACAAACAGTATCCCATTTTTTTAAACCACTTAGCCAACTATCTGCCATCTGTTCAGTACAGAGAATGGAATAAATGCCTTTTGATGTATGTTAATATTGTCTCCGGATCGATGAAGAAATGAAAGACAAGATAGATCTAAAACACACGGAAGGGAAACTATAGCATGGTATGTTGCCGTTGCATAATCTGAATGGTTCAAAAGGAGAAATATACCTTGGACAAATGCATAGGTGTGTAGCTGAAGAATGCAAATTTTTCCATTAAAGTATTTCCTCCCCCAATGACGATCGCAGACTCTGACTAATGAAGATGTTAATCTGAAGAAGAATGAGGATAATACAAATACTAGAGAGAAAAATCAAGTATCCAGGGAAAACACACTTGTGACGTTGATCTAATTATCACTAACAGCTGATGCATGTGCCCATTTCTTTAGAATGTAAGTAGGGTGTTAGGGGAGGTGTAACACCTCTGAAGGGGGACATGTTGTGCTCCTTCTGGGGTATTTTGTCCACCTTTGGCTCCTAGAAGCTGTCAGCCTACGACAGCAGCCACATCCCAGGTGAGGGTAGCCAATGGGTCTCAAACCCTTGGCGAGTTAGGGCCTTCCCCTGCATGTGGAGATAGGTTCTAGAGGATTGAGTGGACGAGACCAATAGTGGGTCCAGTGGTCAAGATGGTGGTTTCTGCATATGATACAATATGATACTATAATCTTTATTGTCATTGCCCCATACAGAACAACGAAATTGAATAAATCTACATAAGACATTCAAAACCAACAAGCCTGCTATCCCAGCTATCCCAACCTGGTTAGCCCCCTAAAAACTCTGATACCCCATTTTAAAATACAATACACTCCCACAGAGACTCTTTACACTGCGTTTAAAACCAAAATCGCATTTGGATAGAAACTGTTTCTCAGGCGGCTAGTCAAAGAGATCATTTCCAGGGTGCGCACTATCCTGCGCTATCTCTGCAGCTTTCTTATGGCACCTGGAAGCATAGATTTGATCTGTGGGAAGAGTGCACCCAATTATTCTCTCCGCAGTCTTTACAACCCTGGACAGCATTGTTTTTTTCCCTGACCGTGCAGCTCCCAAACCACACACCCAGACCATAAGTTAATACACTCTCAACAGTATTGTGCCGTAGAAGGAAGTGAGGGGCAGATGGGACTCGTCAACCTGGGGAAGCAACCTATCTTGGAGAAGGAAAATTCTGGTCCTAAATCCAGGAAATAAAGAACTTTTAAAACAGATACAGTCAGTGCTATTTGTCTAGAAAAAGAGGGACCAGAACTCACCACGAACTCCTCCCTTGTTGGCACCTGAGAGGTGCCAGAATGGAGTTCCGGTGAGTTCTGGCTGAACAAAAGCCCTGCATATAGTGAACACAACAGATCACGCCAGGTCTCCTGAAGAACAGAGCAGTGTGTCTGCAACGAACTCACATTTTGAGCATGGCCCTTGTATGCAAGAAACTCAGCTTGAAGTAATGTTCTGCAGTTCTGCCCAGTTGCTTAGCAACGCTCACACCTCGTGAACCCAGTCTTCAGCCAGGGCTCTCTGGATGCTACCAGAACTGTTAATTAGCTGTGCCCCCTGAGTGACTTCTGATATTACACCCACTAACGGCTTTAAGACCCTAAGCACAAATTAACTTAGTTAGCTCACACTTCTTGGTGTGATTCCCCTGCCACTGTGATCCCGACACAGGGGAACCACTTTCTCGTGCGTAGGCTGCCCAGATCAGGGCTGTTTGCACAGAACCTATACCCATACATTCCAACAGTACTGGAGACTACAGGGACGCGGGTGGCACTGTGGTCTAAACCACTGAGCCTCTTAGGCTTGCCAATCGGAAGGTCAGTGGTTCGAATCCCCGTGACGGGGTGGGCTCCCGTTGCTCGGTCCCAGCTCCTGCCAACCTAGCAGTTCGAAAGCAAGCCAGTACAAGTAGATAAACAGGTACCACTGCGGCGGGAAGGTAAACAGTATTTCCATGCGCTCTGGTTTCCATCACAGTGTTCCATTGCACCAGAAGCAGTTTAGTCATGCTGGCCACATGACTCAGAAAGATGTCTGCACACAAACGCTGGCTCCCTCGGCCTGAAAGCAAGATGAGAGCCACAACACCATAGTTGCCTTTGACTGGACTTAACCATCCAGGGGTCCTTTACCTTTACTTTTTTTTATTGGGGACTATGTATCTATTTTTTTCAGATACCATGTGACATTTATTTGGAGACTTAGTAGGGATGTAAACATGAGTAGGTGACATGATCTTCATGCATTTGTTAATTAATTTTTCATTTATTTAACATAATTTGTATACCTTGTAAAGAAAACCTCTAAGTAGTTTACACATACCCTCCAACATTTCTCCGATGAAAATAGGGACATCCTATTTAATAACAATAACAACAACAATTTTATTATTTATACCCCACCCATCTGACTGGCTTGCCCCTGCCAGGTCTGCCTTCAGATGTCTTCTAAAGGTTGTGTAGTTCCTTATCTCCTTGACTTGGGTGTCTCATAACTCCATACCCTCCAACATTTCTCCAATGAAAATAGGGACATCCTAAGAAAAAGCGGGACATTCTGGGATCAAATCAGAAACTAGGATGGCTTCTGTAAATGCGGGACTGTCCCTAGGAAAAAGGGACACTTGGAGGGTCTGTTTACAGAGAAAAGTGAAACGGTCTGAAGGACCTGCTTATTCCACAGAACATTCTTGGAAGCCTGTTTCAGACTTTCCTATATTCTGAAGAGAAGTGCCTGAATGACGTGATGTTGTGGTTTATTTATAGAGCAGTTTGGGGTCCACAGGCTCCCAAAACTGGTATAAGAAGTTAGTGATCATTAACAGAAGAATAATAAGGAGCACCCACAAATTTCTCAGGACCGTCTTCAGATTGAGAGTGCAGTTTGAAAAAGCCAGGCAAACAGAGAAAGAATTCAGAAGTGTTTGTTTCTCACTTTGCCTGCACATAAACCATGTCTAGAAGTCTTCCAAATCCTTAGTATGATTTGTTAAATTTGGCTCTGACAAGATACAGACCCCACAACAGTGTTTACGTAGTAACTCTAGTTATCTTTACTATTTGACAGCACCGTCAGCCAGGGAAATGTAAGAAAATGAAAGAGTGCAAACATGCATATCCAATTTGAGCACTTTGGACTGCTTCACTATTTTAACTGTACACTTCTTACACTGGCCTCAAGTTTTCCTTTACATTATTTTTTTTAAAGGGTTTGTTTATGGAGTTAGAGGGAGTCCAGAATCTCAGAGCTGTAATTGAATGTTCTGCTTTAGTTACTCTGGGTGTGGTCCAAACACTCATAAATGTAGTTTTATTTCATTAGTTTGGGGGATTAAAAATATTGATGTAAGACGATCTGCACACTACCATGGATTCGCAGAGTGTGGGAAAATTCCGTTCTCTATGAATCCTTCCTGTTTTTCTTCTTGGCACACTTTCTTTGTCACATATCTCCTGACCTTTAACATGCTGCAGCTGTGAAGGATGTCCCCGTAAGGCCACCATACAGCTGTAAACTTTAAATCCCAGGACAGTGAGATGAAGTCAGAAGTGTGTGAGCTGTAGAATAAGCCAATGGAGGTCTGCCCAAGCAAGACAGTGTCTTGTTTATTTTCCATTTGTCTGGAGTCCACCCCGTCCACCCCCACAGATAATGTGGAGGTGGACAGAAAGTCCACAATTCATTTCAGATCTTGTTGATGCTTAGCTATTCACTTGCACTATCTGCATGGTGTACAGTGTGTGTGTGTGTGTGTGTGTGTGTGTGTGTGTGGGGAGAGAGAGAGAGAGAGAGATTGCTTCTCTACCATACTATTTCTGCCCTGCCCTAGCTGAATCTGTGAATTGAGTATTATCGTTACAAACAATTATATGGCCAAGCTCATCTATCTAATACATACATGCCAGCAGTACACATCCAATTGCTTCTACTTCCCCATTTGATTCATAAACATCCCATTGCAAGATGCAAGTTACATGCACACGATACATTAGAAGCACTCTTAAACCACATTATCAGTCATGGCTTCCCTCAAAGAATCCTGGGAACTGTAGTTTGTTAAGGATGCTGACCTTACAGAGCTACAGTGCTCAGCAACTTTAACAAAATACAGTTCCCAAGATTCTCCATGACTGTTAAAGTGGCAGGAGAGTGTTTGGAATGTATGGTGTGGAGATGATCCAAGTTGTTTCAATGCTACCAGAGATAATACTTCTTCCTTCTGATTACAATGTGGAGGTTAAAGGCATGCCCAAATCTCTTCTAGTTCATTTCCACTTATGCCAAGAACTGTACATTTCAAGTAGCACAGCTTGCCATTCACATGTTGATGAATAACCCACCTAAGACATAAGGAATCCTGGAAAGGTGGCAGGGGCTGAAAACACATGGCATCTTTCTGAGTTCTTTGGCAATAATACTGCCACCATTTTTTCAAGCTACTGCTCCTTAAAATGTATTAGGAAAGCATGCTGTGGTCCAGGAAAAAGAGCTCCTGGGTTTTAGCATAACACGACAGGTGTGGCCACACTACAGGGGGCGCCACAACAATGATGTAGAACGGAGTGTGAGAGCCTCCCTCCCTCCCCAAAAATAGCATTTCATAGGGCACTGCCAAAATTTGAGAGCCCCAAGTCTGCCACTGCAGGAGCCAAAGCTCATGGAAGGCAGTCCACACCACCGAGGCCACCTGAGCCTCAAGCAACAGCAAAGGCTCCAGCAGTAAGAAGAAGAGGAGGAGTTTGGACTTGATATCCCGCCCTTCACTCCCCTTAAGGAGTCTCAAAGCGGCCAACAATCTCCTTTCCCTTCCTCCCCCACAACAAACACTCTGTGAGGTGAGTGAGGCTGAGAGACTTCAGAAAAGTGTGACTAGCCCAAGGTCACCCAGCAGCTGCATGTGGAGGAGCAGAGACACGAACCCAGTTCACCAGATTACGAGTCCACCGCTCTTAACCACTACATCATGCTGGCTCTCCAAGCTATCTACTCATACCTTCAGAGAGAGTGTAACCCCATCAAGAGCAGGCCACCTCCCATCCATCCTGTCTAGGGAACCACCCACTAACAGTGCCTCAGTCTGATCTGGATTGAGCTTTGGTTTCTTAGCTCTCATCCAATGGTCTAGCACATCCGCTACCTCACCGGCAGATTTAAAAGAGAAGTAGAGCTCATACCCTCCAACATTTCTCCAGTGAAAATGGGGACACCCTATTCCATACCCTTCAACATTTCTCCAATGGAAATAGGGACTTCCTACCACACCCTCCAACATTTCCTTTTTGAAACCGGGAAGTCCTGTTCCATCCTCCCCCTCCCCCCCTCCTTTTTTATTATTTATACCCTGCCCATCTGACTAGGTTGCCTGAGCCACTCTGGGTGGCTTCCAACATATATAAAAACCACAATAAAACATTAAACATTTTAAAAAACCTTTCCTATACAGTGCTGCCTTCAGATGTCTTCTAAAGGTTGTGTAGTTACTTATCTCCTTGGCTCAGGGGTCCCATAGCTCCATACTCTCCAACATTCCTGCATTGAAAATAGGGACATCCTACTGTGGTCTAAACCACAGAGTCTAGGGCTTGGTGTTCAGAAGGTTGGAAGAATCCCCGCAACGGGGTGAGCTCCCGTTGTTCGGTCCCTGCTCCTGCCAACCTAGCAGTTTGAAAGCATGTCAAAGTGCAAGTAGATAAATAGGTACCGCTCCGGCGGGAAGGTAAAGAGCTTTTCCGTGTGCTGCTCTGGTTCACCCTGAAGTGGCTTAGTCCTGCTGGCCACATGACCCGGAAGCTGTCTGTGGACAAACACCGGCTCCCTCAGCTAGTAAAGCTAGATGAGCTCCACAACCCCAGAGTCGTCCGTAACTGGACTTAATGGTCTGGGGTCCCGTTACCTTTACCTTTAAGGAAAAATGGGACATTCTGGGATCAAATCAGAAACTGTGATGGCCCCGGAAACTAAGGACACCTGCAGGGTCTGAGAACTGTGTGTCTTCAGCATATTGCTGACAATTACTCCAAAGTTCCAGATGACTCCATTCAGTGGTTCCATGAAGATGTTAAACAGCAAACTGTAAGGAGCTGAAGGAGAACAATGCAGGAGGGGTGGGCTTAATTTTGTAAACAGATATGTGTTAGACGTGCACCAGATTAATACGGGCTACTTGAAAGAACACTTTCTTGCTCTGTATCAACCATGCACCTCACATAGACATCTTTTAGTCTTTAAAAAGTAAATGCTTTGGCATTTCAGCATGCTCTGTTGTTGATCTTAGTTTTGTGGTGTGGCACTGCTGGACACTCGTTACTTTCCTGGTTGCAGCTCCTGTGCTTCTATTTTCCTCTTTTGTTTTGATGGTAAATTCATTCATTTATTTATTTGTATTCCTTATAACCCATTCTTCCTCACAAAAGAGCCCCAGGCAGCTAACAATATTCATAAATACAACATACAAACACCATTAAAATTGCCATTCTTATAACAACAAATACACATCAAAATGCAGAATGACAGCGATAAAATGGGCAGATTGAGTGCTCCGTCTGTTTACCATAGGCCTGTGTGAATAAATATGCTTTCAGCTGATGTCTGAATGAAACCAATGTTTTCAGTTGTCAATTTTCATTTATCAGTTGTGTCTATATTTCTTGGAAGTAAAATATTCTGTAGATAAAGAAGAGAAAGAGGAGAGATGGGGGGGGGGGGCGGATTTAGAACTAGGGCAAATAATTGCAAAGATCCAGCAACTTAACTAGGAATGTTGCTTCTAACACAATAAGGTCATAGCAGGATACAGTGTGGAACTGGAGCAATGGACAAGAGCCACTTCTGAACTTGAACCCAAATGCAAATCTTGCCCTGTGCTCAGTTTTAGTGCTACCGCAATAGATTCACAACTTGGAAAACACGTGAATGATCATTTACGATACCGTAAAGTCGCTGTCAAATAAATTACTGTTAAAATTGTGCCAGTAACAATACTGTGCTTTTCCATTTGGAAAGTTTGTTCGCTAATAACTTTGAGACTCTTATAAAACTGCTGAAGTTAGAAATTTGCCCAGCGGTGTTGTCCCTAAATATGATTATACCTGACTCACTTCCAGTCATTCCCTGTTTTCAAGAGAAGCCCCTGAACTGCAGGACTTCATGATATGCACATCTGAATAATGTCTGAATATATTCCAGAGCTTTGCAGTCGCTGGGAGAGAGAACAAACTCCAGTAGGAATAGGTTTGTGTGTATATATATATATATTGTAAAAGTGCAAAAGTGTGCACGTTTTTCCCATTCGTTTATTTTATTTGACCTTCAAAGAATCATTCTGCTCCTGCACAACAACGCTGGAAGGCTCTATTGTGAAGGTAGTTACACAATAGTTAATATGTTTTCACTTGTGCTCTGAAAAGGCTTTTAAAAAGCATTGTACCGTCTTTTTGCTGATACCCCTGTTCATGCTTTGCATGATTCCTCCAGCTTTGTCTTCAGCTGAACGCATTCTTCTCTTCTTCACTCCAAGGGATTATTTGCATGAGAATTTGCATTTAAATGGATGCTGGAAGTGCATTAACCACAACATCACTAACAAAGCAAAGCGGGTGGGGAATCCTCAATACAAACCCAATAACCTAATCATAAAAAGTCCCTCTTGCTTAATATTTGCTGCTTAATAATAATACTAATAATAATATTGATAGAGTTTAAATGCATACATTGTTGCTTTAAAAAGAAATTGTGCTGCCTATTCCTGATTTATTATATTAGTGTCAATAAGCCCAGTACAAAAAGACAGAGGCAAATCTGTTGAGCAACTGTTTAGATTCTGAGAGCTCGCATAAAGGACAGGGGAAATGCTCTAAAAACTCCTCTTGATATATGATTTGTACAATTCCAGGGAATTAAATGTATTGGACTCTGGCATGTATTTTGTGCTTCCTGGTAAGCTTCTGACAATGGAAAATGGCTTCAGCGCAGGAGAGGCTCTCTGTGTCTGGATGTGAAATTAAACAGTTGTGACTTGCATATGAAGCAACATTATCATTTAGTTTTACGAGTGAGGAAATGGAGCTGAGCTTGACAAAAGGATTCTATTGCAGAATAATACATCCCCTTTATTGTTAAACATAAAATAATTACAATTGTCTGTTTGAACGTATATTATTTATATAGTGACACATGATTTAACATAAATAATTTACCCAGGATGCAGACTTAATTTCTAATTAACTTTTAGCCCTCTTAGCTTGTAAAGCTGTTTCAGATTAAAAAGCTCTCTATTTTTTATTGAGTCTTTGGAGGTGGTTGGTGGGGGGGGGGAGGAACTGGAGTAATTACAGACATCCATTGGCAACATTTTTTATATTCAGTGGATGGAAAGCAGAATTGGACTGGGAGTTAGATGCAAGATAAAGATGGAAAGTTGGCCTGTCATCCAGAGCTCCATGTGTACTCCATTATCTCTGTGGGGCTCCCATATCTACAGTGGCTTTGTAGATTGCCAGAGTTGAGTACAGCTTCAGTGTAGGAGCTTCATGCAGTGGTATAGCGTGGGTTGCCAGTGCCCGGGGCCACGTGGAGGGGTTGGGAAACCAACAGAGTACGCATGCAGCACATTCAACTGCCTAACGGTATCTGCATCACCCAAGAGATCTCAGCTGTGAAGATAGGAAGAGTTGTCCTGTGTGAGTGCCTGGAGGCGGTTGGAGGATGGATGGTGGCTAACAGATTGAGGCTGAAGTACTTGTCAAAACATTGACAAGACAGAAGTACTGTTTTTGGGGGACAGGGAGCGGGTGGGTGTGGGGGATTCCCTGGTCTTGAATGGGGTAACTGTGCCCCTGAAGGACCAGGTGCGCAGCCTGGGAGTCATTTTGGACTCACAGCTGTCCATGGAGGCGCAGGTTAACTCTGTGTCCAGGGCAGCTGTCTACCAGCTCCACCTGGTACGCAGGCTAAGACCCTACCTGCCTGCGAACTGTCTCGTCAGAGTGGTGCATGCTCTAGTTATCTCACGCTTGGACTACTGCAACGCGCTCTACGTGGGGCTACCTTTGAAGGTGACCCGGAAACTGCAATTAATCCAGAATGCAGCAGCTAGACTGGTGACTGGGAGTGGCCGCCGGGACCACATAACACCGGTTCTGAGAGATCTGCATTGGCTCCCAGTACGTTTCTGAGCACGATTCAAAGTGTTGGTGCTGACCTTTAAAGCCCTAAACGGCCTCGGTCCTGTCTACCTGAAGGAGCGTCTCCACCCCCATCGTTCAGCCCGGACTCTGAGATCCAGCGCCAAGGGCCTTCTGGCGGTTCCCTCATTGCGAGAAGTGAGGCTACAGGGAACCAGACAGAGGGCCTTCTTGGTAGTGGCGCCCGCCCTGTGGACCGCCCTCCCATCAGATGTCAAAGAGATAAACACTTTGCTATTTATCTTTATGCCACAACAAAATAAATTTGAACCGCTCTGAGATTATGATAGCAGGTCAAAGTACCCGTTTTCCTCTTTTCATTTTCGTTCATCACCTCAAAACCATTTCCTGCATGCTATATGTGCTAAAGAGAAATCTATAAACACCTGAGGAAAATCGCTAGCAAGTTTTCCTTGCTTAATAGGATGAAGGGAAATAAAATCTATATTTTCCTATCTGCTAATGTGGGAAATGGTCAAATTAAAGCAAACATCTTCTTCCACTGAAACTTGCACCATAGGGTTGAAAGACTCTGAGTTTACACATTCAGGGTAGACACAGACCTTCTTATCATCTGCAAAACAAAGCAGGGTTTTCTTTTCCTGTCTCCTTTGGGTTCTTTAATTCAAAATGTTCAGCTCTGACAAGATTGTGCTTCCAGTTATTACCAGGCAAGATGTGCCTGACAAATTATCCACACATAAAAATTACCAACAAGCACATTACTGTTACAGATAAACCATTTTTGATGACCTGGTTCCAGGTGTCTCCCATACATTGACCAGGTTTACACGACACTTTAAACCATGGTTTAATGAGAACGAGCAGAGGGCTGGTGCACACTGCTGAAATTGGACACACTTAATGTTGATATCAAGCCTTGTCATTCAGAGGCATTTGGCACTCTCCAGGTGCCCGGCTTGATTCCTTGTTGGCCTCCCCCGTCAGCGACTCCCGGCAAGACAAGGCGAGGTCTTTATCGGCCGATCCTTCTTCAAACGTGAGAAGAACACAGCCACTCCTCCTCCCTCACTCCCTGCCATCCCCAGGGAGGGGAAAGAGACAGACAGAAATGTATTTACATGCCTTTATTTCTGTCTTTCCTCAGTGCAGAGAACAACATGTCTGCACCCTCTTTACAGCCACAGCAGAGAGAGAATAACTCCACCCATGTACTTCCAGTACAGGGTCATGTGACACTCTGAGCTAACATCCGGTGCTCAGAGCACATAATAGACTGTTCCTTGTTCCCACGGTACAGTCCCAAAACATCAACATCCTGTTTGGCTTTCCAGCCATCTGGAGCACTCAGCAGCATTGCTCCTTTTTCGTAACACTTAACTCCTCTCTCACTCCTGCTGCTTCTGAGAAACAAAGTACAATGTGGCTTATGCTCTCCCAACCAACCAACCATGGCCAGTAGGCAAGGTTTGCTCCTGGCTTCTGTTTGTGGTTTGTTTGGAGAGAAACAGGGATATGGGTAGCGCAGTGGGTTAAGCCACAGAGCCTAGGGCTTGCTGATCAGAACGTCGGCAGTTCGAATCCCCGCGATGGGGTGAGCTCCTATTGTTCGGTCCCTGCTCCTGCCAACCTAGCAGTTCAAAAGCACGAAGTGCAAGTAGATAAATAGGTACCACTCTGGCAGGAAGGTGAACGGCGATTCCATGCGCTGCTCTGGTTCGCCTGAAGCGGCTTAGTCATGCTGGTCACATGACCCAGAAGCTGTACACCGGCTCCCTTGGCCAGTAAAGCGAGATGAGCGCTGCAACCCCAGAGTCGTCTGCAACTGGACCTAACAGTCAGGGGTCCCTTTACCTTTACCTTTACCTTGGAGAGAAACAAACCGTGAGCCTGGGTTCAAAAGTCACAAGCCAGACTATGGCTTGTTTCCCCACAGTGCAGCAGCAGAGGAGCAAGGTGCTCACAATTCCAGCAACATGGCTTGTTCACATTAAACCATAGCTAATTTAATGTATGGTTTAATGTGACATGTGAATGAGGTCATTGTCTTGATTCTGCCCTTGCACTCTCCCCCCCCCCCCAATCTTATTGCCTCTCTCAGCCTCACATCCTCAAATCACCTGGCTGTTGTTAGCAATGCCTTTCCTTCTCTACTGCTTGAAACATCCATCCCTTGCCAAACTGCTCCTCTTCCTTGTGTCCCTCCCCCCCCTCAGTCTAGTCTAGTCAAGCAGCCAGTTGTTTTCCATTGGCTAAGAACATCTTAAAGCTGCGGACTGGTTTAAATATGCTCTGCTTCTAGTGAGGTTGAGGCTTGGCTGGAAGGGTAGAAGTAGTGGTAAGAGATCTTGAGGAAAACTATGACTGGTCCCTTTGGGAATATCAAGTGATTGAGTTGCTAGAGAGAAAGGGGCAGGAATTTTTTCTTTTCCCATTACAGATTGCTAAACTCATCGCATTCATCCCCTTTACCATATGTGCAGAAAGAAGGGGGGGTGGGAATTGAAAACCACACGCTCGGTGAATCAGGACAGCATTAGCTGCCCAGCATATGCTCCTGTTTTCTTTCAGCTGTCACCTCTACAGCATCACAATGCTGGAACAAAGAGAGAAAGGAAACTCTCCAGGATCACATACAGTCTCTGCAGTATTCTCCGCAATTTGGGGGATAATAAAATGTTTCCCCCACCCCCCTAAATCAGAACATATGATCACCCTCTTTTTTTAAATGCCTTGTGTTTTTGAATAAATCAGATTTACAAGAATTAAGTAGGAAAGCTGAAATTTATATGTAAAAACACACACATAATGCACAACCCTCAGATACCCAGCAGATACCACGAAATAATTCTATAAAACCATTCACCTCAAAAGTGGTGGTTCTTGCAGCGTTCCTGGTCGCTGACCATTTTAAAATTGTGAACCCACATCTGAAATGTCTTAACGACTGCACTGAGATTTGTCCAAACTCCCCTGGTGGCCCATATTGCAGGAAGCAATCAGCGAATGCATGGGCAACAGGCCTTTCAGTGAAGAAAGTCTGATAAGCTTCTAAGGAACCCCCAGATTTTCTTCCCACCAAAGAGTTTGAAAACCACAGGATTTGGGGGGTGGTGTGTGGATTTGTATAGCCTTCCTTTCAGATCCCATTTCAGAGCTATGGCATTGCAGAGATTGCTGGATTAAAGCGCTGTTTGAAAGGAAGGCAAGAACTATTGTGTAATTGGAGAAGATCTAACTTGGTCTGAAAGAGAATGCTCCGCTTATCACTTAGGGAAGATGCAACTATTGTAGATAAGCCTCTCACTTTGTGTAATGGCTCCCTTGTAAACATATACTGTCCAATTGTGTATAGCAGCAACACGGTGTTTATCAGGGGACTTCAGATTTAGATTAAGCTGTTAAGATGATAAGGTTAAGGTCATATACAAGGATGCAGACAGCTGGAGATCTGTGCTGTAGGAACATATCAATGTCCAATATAATAGAGTGTAAGAAATACGATGACTGCCAATTTAATATTCCTGGGGTCAGATGTGTAAAAAAAAAAAGCTGGCTAGTAAATTCTTCCTGTCATGTTTTAAAGTTGGGTATCTCTTGGTTTAAAGTTCAGCAGTGGACCTTAGATTGCGATTGTTTAATTTATGTACAGTTTGAGATAATAGGATGAAACTAAGGTGGCCCAATATTAAGAGTCAATCATGTTTCTGCATTCATTAAGCAGGATTACAGTGTTTTAATTCACTAAAGCCTGCTGCAAGCATTTGGCACAACGCTTTGCAGACAATGCTGCCCCAATCCGCTTTGACTTGGATGCTGTCAGTGGCGTAGCTAGCTGCTCAGGTGCCCAGTGCATCACACACATCCTGCAGCCAGGGGTGGGACATGCTGCCTCCCCCCCCCTCCTGCCAGACAGGACAATCCACATATGAGGAACCTTGATTGATGATGATTGATGACTCTGTAAGTGTGGTCCATTAGCGGTAGATAATTGGGACATGTTCCCAGCAGATCTAAGCACCTTCAAACCCTGTTGATTGGAAGACATAAGCATGTGTCTTGTTTTCTTTTTTCAATGACAAGGAATTAACTTTGGCAGGATTGTTCCCAATGAATCATATTTTCTTGGGGAAACAGGTGAAGTGGGAGCAGATTCAGGCCTGAAACAGCAATCCTGGAGCTAGCTTCTGCTTTACCCAGTACGATGATCTCAGTGATTGTTGGAAAGGTAGGAAGAGAAGCAGAGGTGTTGCTATGTACTTAAAGAACTCAAGGCACAAATGTGCATACAATTCACATATGCTAATTTATATGTCTAGATGCCTCTGGGCGAATTAAAGTGACAGGTGGTGAGGGGTCTCATTGACACTGTGCTTTGTAGGGTGACAAGCCACACTGTGATCTAGAAAAATAAAATGAATTAAAAAAAATTAAAAGGAGATCTGGTGCTTGGAGATCTGGGGCTTGGGCCCCCTGAGACATTCCTAACAATGCCTTTGGGGCAGAGTAGTAAAAAAAATTGAAGACTCCCTCTCCTTTCCCCATGCATCAAACATGAGGTCTTCAGCTAAAAGAAGCAAATCTTTACTGGCATTATCAAATTCTACTACAATAAATAACCTACTTCCCCTTCTCTCTGAGAACAAATTCTAATGAAAAAACTATGGCTGATTTTGAAATACTACTGAATATCCCCTCCCCCCAAAAGAAACAATGGAATTACGATTTGAATCAAGATTTAAGTTCTTTGTTGCCCTTATTCATATAATACAGTTTGAGCGACAACTTCAGCATAAATTGGCCTTTTATGCATATAATTTTGCTTTTGGAGGAAGAACCCTGAGGAGAGTTTCCCCCAGCCCCACCCCATGCCTATGTTTTATTTATTTACTTAAAACATGTGTATATGCAGAGCAGCTGCAAAATGGTTTCTGTGGCAGATTAAACATTTAGATGTGCTGTTTCAAAATTACAATGAAGGTCGCATTGCTTACGGCCACTAAGTTCTCTTTCAAAATCTTTCAAGGCATTGGATACAAATACTATTTATCAAAATGTTGCATTCGATAGTTTAATGTAAATGTTTTGGACTCTAATTCCCATAAGCTCCTGCCAGCAAAGCCATGATGGTTGAGGCAGATGGAATTGAAGTCTAAAAACAAGTGGAGGGTGTCCAGTTCCTCTGAACACAACAGAGAAACATTCAGCATTTGACTTAGTTTTTCAGTCTTGATAACATAGCACAAGTAAGGAGAAGACTGGCTGACAGCAAAACCCCAGGCTTATCTATGCAAAAGTCCCACTGAGTTCAGTGAGACTCAGCCTACACCACTTACTTGGGACATGGGTGACGCTGTAGTCTAAACCACTGAGCCTCTTGGGCTTGCCAATCAGAAGGTTAGCGGTTTGAATCCCTGCGACGGAGTGAGCTCCCAGCTCCTGCCAACCTAGCAGTTCAAAAGCATGCCAGTGCAAGTAGATAAATAGGTACCGCTGTTGCAGGAAGGTCAATGGCATTTCTGTGTGCTCTGGTTTCCGACACGGTGTTCTGTTGCGCCAGAAGCAGTTTATTCATGCTGGCCACATGACCCGGAAAGCTGCCTGTGGACAAATGCCAGCTCCCTCGGCCTGAAAGCAAGATGAGTGCCACAACCCCAGAGTCACCTTTGACTGGACTTAACCATCCCAAATTACTTTACCTTTACCTTACACCATTTACTAGGGAACAAGCCCCACTGAATTCAATTGCCCTTACTTCTGAGACTGCAGTCTGAATGCCTTGTTTCATTAAGGTTTTTTAATCAATGAACATGTGTGTAGTTTAATCGACCCCGTTATCTATGTGTTACTATGGCAATAAGTACCATTGTGGCCTTTGACATTCTACTAACTCACTCTCCGCCCTCCACAGATTTGTGATCAATAAGATGGTGGAACTGTGCTTTAATTTTAAAGTGTATATTTAATTGTATAAATGTAGGGCTTTTATGTATTTGTTAATGTAATTTCTTTATTCCATGCTGCCCACTACCATTATAATGTTTTCATGAATGTTGGTGGCATAGATATTTGCACAAATAAACAGAAGTGCCTTAGGAGTAAAAACAAACAAATGTACAATCTAATTTAAGAATGGCCCACAGTGTACAATCGCCTTCTATGTTTCACTCTGACACCACTTGGAAGCAAACAATCGTCTGGTTCACCTGCAACGTTAAACAACAGTTTTAAAATTAACTGTGGTTTAATGCATACAAATTATTTTGCTCCTCGCTTGCTTCCGAATGTGCTGCATAGAGTTTGGCTCATGTGAACCCAGGCCCATGGTTTCAACTCCAAACAAACCATGACCAGAAGCCATGGTTTGTTCTTGACTTACCTGAGGATGCTGCACTGGGCAACTCCAATGCATTGGGTATGTTTAAACGCCTTTTAAATAAGAAAAAAGATGAAAACCAGGCTCAACTTCCCTTTAGACATTAAGCTCGAAGATTGTGTTAAAAATAAAACAATACAAGATACACTTTCAACTACAGTGGTACCTCAGGTTACATACGCTTCAGGTTACATATGCTTCAGGTTACAGACTCCGCTAACCAGAAGCAGTGCTTCAGGTTAAGAACTTTGCTTCAGGATGGGAACAGAAATCGTGCTCCGGCGGCGCGGCGGCAGCAGGAGGCCCCATTAGCTAAAGTGGTGCTTCAGGTTAAGAACAGTTTCAGGTTAAGAACGGACCTCTGGAATGAATTAGTCCTCTCAGTCCTGTGGGGATGATTAGGGAGGCAGGAGAGGATATATTATTTAATAATATCCTTCCAAACTTGATCTAGCAAGTTCCATATTCTAGCAGAGTTCCAAACACCCCCCTTTTTAGATTACGCAGCAATCAGCTTGTTGCTGACGCATCTGAGTCTTACGATTAAAGATTCCTTCCTGGTAAAATCCCTTGCCCTTCCCTCTTAAAAAGAATAAACACAAGAATCTGATTAACGTTAATATAAAAATAGTTTACTCACAGATTCCTTCAGGTTCACAGACATATCCCTGAAGGCGGCTTAGGTTACTTAAGAACTAGAACTATTCCATAAAGAAGTTAGTCCCAAGTGACTGCGGCAAAGCAGTCACTTCTCCAAACACATAGCGACATCCAAAATGGAGCATACACACACTGATCAGAACATGGAGGCCGTGTGCTCCTCCATGCTAGTACAACAGACCACACCCTCTTCAAGTCACATCTCTACTGTAGGAATGTTGTACTTGACTGCAGTTTTACATCCCACAAGCCCCAGCCACAAACATGCTCATTCCTAAATTGTTGATATATCCATAGTGAACTGACGGCACGTCAAAGAATAAAGTAGTATCTGGATAAATAAAAAGAAGACCGTCTAAGCAAAGTGGTACTAAATTTTTTCCCCTTAAACACACAGTGCAGACAATAAATTGTGCTTTTCAAATGTGAATTGAAAAGGTTTGGGTATAAAAGTAACAATTCTTGCACTTATGAGGCACTTGCTTTGATACGGCACAAAGGTCCCTTAACACCACAAGAATCCAATTATGTAGCAATATTTTGGCTACTCCAGCGTTTTCCCTTAGCTTTGTAAGTGCATCCCAAAGCGGGGCTTTACATTTTGTAATGTCAGAGGGAAAGCAGTCAGCATTTTCGCAGCTTTGTCAATTGATAGTCAATAGAATTTCAGTGACCGAAGCCCTAGGTAGGGATGCCGCCGTTATAACATGGATGTTCCTAGGAGAAAATAAGACTGGGGTTATCACTGTATCTGTAGGATGTTTAGTTTTGTGCTGCCACAGACAGACAAGTTCATGGAGGCTCCCTCCAAATTCTGAAGGGATAAATACTAACATGAAAGTTGAAAGGCAATAACATAAATCAAAGTAGAAGCCATGGATGGGATCTGATTCTGCAGATTTCCCATCTATCTATCTATCTATCTATCTATCTATCTATCTATCTATCATCTATCTATCTATCTATCTATCTATCTATCTATCTATCTATCATCTATCTATCTATCTATCATCTATCTATCTATCTATCTATCTATCTATCATCTATCTATCATCTATCTATCTATATCTATCTATCTATCTATCTATCATCTATCTATCTATCTATCATCTATCATCTATCTATCTATCTATCTATCTATCTATCTATCTATCTATCTATCATCTCAAACATTTCACACACCTAAAATATCAATGACTTCCCTTCTTCTCTTTCCATGGTTCATTTTGCGTATCTTATAACCCTAAAGAGGGCTGCCTTCAGATGTCTTCTAGAAGTCTGGTAGTTGTTGTTCTCTTTGACATCTGATGGGAGGGCATTCCACAGGACAGGTGCCACTATCGAGAAGGCCCTCTGCCTGGTTGCCTGTAACTTGGCTTCTCACAGTGAGGGAACCACCAGAAGGCCCTCGGCGCTGGACCCCAGTGTCCAGGCAGAACAATGGGGGTGGAGAAATATGAGCAGCTTTGATAATTTTGATAGGAAATGTATGCAAATTACTCAAGTTTGCAGAGGAAGAGTTGTTGGGGTGTAGGAGAAATGAGTTAATTAGTTAAATTTCAGAAATGTCTTTGAAAATTCCCAATTATGTGGAATGTAGAACTGCCAAGTTAATTAATACCGACTATCGTCCTCAATTTCTTTGAAACAATAATTGATATTGTTTGGAAATCAAAGGCATATTTACGTGATATTTTGGTTGTACTTGGCTTCCTGTGTATTCTGGTATCACTGATGAGCATTACAAGACCTTTAAAATGTGTCAGGCTAAAATTAAGGCTGCAATGTTTATTTGATTGGTTAGATGAAGCAATCAATTAGATTAAACAACTAAGAATTGTCTTGTATGATGTGTGTGTGTGTTTGCTTGCATGTGTGTGTATATGAAGTTGTCAATTGGCAAGCACCATTTTATAAAAGGAATGCCCTCCCTTTCTCACCTAGGAAAGAGTCAATGGGCGCACCATGTGCACATTATCTATAAACAATCAAACTGTGTTTATTGATGTGATACATTTTGTTTTATGCATATGCAAATTTATGCTAATTAAACCAAGAGACTGATTAATCAACCAAAAATATAGGATTAATCAATTTGAATTTATTTTATTGGGCTATTGCCCTAACACAAATGCATGCAAAATTTATCTGTGCATGGATTTCAGTGAAGGAAGCACTCTTAAACCAGTCTCCTCAAACAACTGTTTGCATACATTATGCTAAAATACTAATTAAAGAACATTCCATTCCTATAGTAGCATTATGGGAAATCATATGCCCCCTGGTTTCACAGAGGCTAAGCTTTTACACGCTTTGCAAATAGAAGTTGATGTGTGGCACCATTTCTCTTTGTAAGCCTTTTAAACTTAATTATTTGTAGGTTACTTAATAATCGGATGGAGTAATTTTACGCTTAGCAGAAGTTATATTGTAAAAAAAATGCCAATCATATGGTAGGGGCCATATTAAAGATGGAATGAATACCTCTAAGCTAATGGAAATAAAACCAATAAGCCCTGAAAACAGTAAAGGAAACATTAATTCAGCTGGTGCCCTTTCGGTTCGCCTTAGGAATCATGAATAGCAAATCTGAAATCCTGTTTTTCTCTTGGGAAAAAATGGTGCCTGGAATATGATATAAACTATACTGATCAAATAAAAAGTAGAGCCTCGGGCGAAAACAGAGAAAAAGAAGTTACAACAAAGAAAAACAGCGAGTTCTATGAAATGGCACATTTATACACCAACAAAGTAAAATTAGAATTTCCTCCCCTATTAACTTATACTAGCGGCGGAAGAAAAATAGATATATTATAGACACAACATAAAATAGAACTAATGTTGAATGTAGGTGTATTTGAATCAGACAAAGTGAGTCTCTACGTGTGCACATGATACATTATGCCGTTCACGATACAAAATGCATTCAATGAACACATAGATCCACAAGTAAAAAGCGTCTGTAAGTAAAAGCCAATTTCTTATAATGAAACAACAAAGCAATCTACGGCGATGCTTCCATCCTAGGAGGCAGATTGGAGTTCAAATGGAGCTTGGTTAATCTGCTAGAAACCTGATGTTTCTTGCAGTTCTAGACAATTGTTTTGCAGTATTTTAAGCAATGCTCAAATACAGATAGCTTTTTTAAAAAAAATGAAAGAAGAAGAAATGTTCTTTCACATATCAAGCATTATTAGCCCAGAGATGAAGATCTGCGTTGGCTGCAGACTTGTGTTTCTGCAGCTGTTACGGATACAGATGAACATCTGAATGCACAGCTGCACAGCAAAGTTCATCTTGGACTCACTGAACTATCTGGATGCATCTTATGATGCAGATGACAACCTGCTTCTTCATCCAAGGACCTTAGCTGCAGTGAGTGTAGCTAGTTCTTCACTAGCATAGTGGCACTTATCCTTTTGAACTCTTCTATCATTATTATATGACGCGGGTGGCGCTGTGGGTTAAACCACAGAGCCTAGGACTTGCTGATCAGAAGGTCGGCGGTTCGAATCCCCGCGACGGGGTGAGCTCCCGTTGCTCAGTCCCTGCTCCTGCCAACCTAGCAGTTCGAAAGCATGTCAAAGTGCAAGTAGATCAATAGGTACCGCTCTGGCGGGAAGGTAAACGGCGTTTCCATGTGCTGCTCTGGTTCGCCAGAAGCGACTTAGTCATGCTGGCCACATGACCCGGAAGCTCCCTTGGCCAATAAAGTGAGATGGACCTAATGGTCAGGGTTCCCTTTACCTTTACCTATCATTATTATTATTATTATTAATTCCTACTACTCCTACTTGACTAGTTCAAGAAATGGAAAAAAGAATTCGCAGTGGATTTTGTATTATTATTTTAAAAATTATTGGAAATTTCAACACAATTGTTTTATCAAAAATACATCACCATCATCATCATTATTATTATTATTATTATTTTCCTCCATTTTCACCCTCCCCCCCTAAACAGAAAACCCAACCTCCCACCCCCAGACTTCCCTCAGCTCCTTTCTCTGATTTCTCAGCACATATTTCTATCTGCATGTTAAAAATTGTAAAAATCCTCAAGTTGTCTATCTATATATTACAATAAAAAGTTGGTGAATGTTTATTCAAAACCTGCCAAAGAGTCCAGTTTGTTTTGTTGCTTCTTCAAATGTTTCATGAAAGGTTCCCATTCGTCTTTGAAATCACAGTTATCCTTATCACGTAATTTGTGTGAACAGTGGATTTTTTTTAGTGCATTAGCACAGGATCAGACTCAGACATGCAGGAAGTGAATAATCACACTAAAAACATCAAATGCAATAGCCTCTAATGGTCTTTCCCCTATATTTATAGACATTGCTTTTTTTGAGCCGGAGCTCACTGCAGCACAGTTCTGGCAACTTTCCTTCCTTCCTTCCTTCCTTCCTTCCTTCCTTCCTTCCTTCCTTCCTTCCTTCTCGTTCTCTTTCTTTCTTTCTTTCTTTCTTTCTTTCTTTCTTTCTTTCTTTGTCTCCTCCTCCTCCTCCTCCTCCTCTCTCTCTCTCCCCCTCCCCTCCAGCTCATTTATTGTTGTTTGGTTTTGGTTTTCTGCCAGAGAGGTGCTCTTGAGATTTTCTGCTCTAGATTCAATCACCCACTTGTCCTCCTACCCTTTTTATTTCCCCTCGCTCCTGGCTCCCCTTCTCTTTCCACCCATCTCGGAGACTGTCTGACTCTGACCCAGTGGCCCCTGCCCGTTCTTGCCTGCCCCAACCTTCCCATTGAGAAGCCCAATGGGTTTCAACAATTGTTTGATTTGAAACTGTATGATTGCATTGTTTTAACCTGCCCTGGATTGTTATGGCGAAGGGTAGAAAATGAATGAATGAATGAACAAACAAACGAATGTTTGGACCATAAAGAAGGCTGATCGCCGAAGAATTGATGCTTTTGAATTATGGTGCTGGAGGAGACTCTTGAGAGTCCCATGGACTGCAAGAAGATCAAACCTCTCCATTCTTAAGGAAATCAGCCCTGAGTGCTCACTGGAAGGACAGATCCTGAAGCTGAGGCTTCAGTTACTTTGGCCACCTCATGAGAAGAGAAGACTCCCTGGAAAAGACCCTGATGTTAGGAAAGATGGAGGGCACAAGGAGAAGGGGACAACAGAGGACGAGATGGTTGGACAGTGTTCTCGAAACTACCAACATGAGTTTGACCAAACTGCGGGAGGCAGTGGAAGACAGGAGTGCCTGGTGTGCTCTGGTCCATGGGGGTCACGAAGATTCGGACACGACTAAACAACAACAACAACAACAACAACAACAACAACAACAACATTGTTATCTATGAGCCGCCTTGACTCCCTGTCAGGGAAAATGGTAGGGTACAAATAAATATATAATAACGTTAACAACAACAACAACAACAACAACAACAACAGTATAGGAAACTGCCTTAACTTGAGTCAGATCACTGCTCCATCTTTTATGTATTTTCAAGACTGACTAGCAGCTGGTCTCTCCCAAATCTAGCTAGGGCTCCAGTTACTGGGACCTTTTGCATGTAAAACAAGCCCCCACCACTGAACTTTGGTTTCCCCCCAGAGTGTGTCTGGTGTCTGTTTCTTATAGCAGTGCTGTAGCTATGAGGAGGGAGTGGGGCTAGCTGGGTTTTTTGCCCTGGGTGAAGCCTCCAGAGGGGTGCCATTGAGGCTCCCAGCCTGTGTGTGTGTTTGTTTGTTTGTGTGTTTGTGTATGTGTACTCAAACAGTGGCGTAGCGTGGGGGTGCAGGGGGGGCCGGCCGCACCGGGCGCAACATCTGGGGGGGGGGGCGCGCTCGCACTCGCAGCTCTCTGCCCCTACCTGGCTCACTCAGGGTTAGGGGGCGCAAATTACTTGCCTTGCCCCGGGTGCTGACAACCCACGCTACGCCACTGTACTCAAATGTGCGTGGGTGTAGGTGGGCCAAGCTGTGATGACTAAAATGTGTTGGAGTTGCCAGCGGTGAGAGAGCTTCTGAGATAGGATCTATCTGCAGGTCCTTCCAGAAGGAGATTTCATTTGGTCTATATTGTTAAGCAAAGTTGCCTAACTCGTACCTCTTGGATCGGAATGCAGTTATCCTTCAGATTTCACACTTTTCCTAGTTTGGGGGTTTCAACTCAAAAAAACGCACCAGTATGGTATGTTTACTTTAGAGTAAAACTACATTTATATTTGCTTACCTTGAGATAAAAAAGGTATTTATATGTGTATTTTGTGATCAAAAAGCATTTAAATGACATATATATATATATATATATATATATATATATATACACATACACACACACACACACACACACACACCTCACGGATAAATGCGGACAGTAATAGTAATAATAATAATAATAATAATAATAATAATAATAGTAATATATTATTTATTCCAGTTAAGAATAAATACATAGGATACTGACACAGAATGGCACCATCCCTACAGCAAAGTCCCTTAAATATGCTTTTTAGCATATAAATCCTTTATCCCCCACAAGTTCAGACTGAGAGAACTTGTTGGTGACTAAAAAGAAACATACCATGATTTTATAGCGTACGTAAATTTAGAAGCAATTCTGCATCAATGATAGGAGTACCAGCGAAGGTCACCGAAGTACATCTATCAAGTTTACAAGGATTTTTAATTAAAGCAAATGTTCTAAAAAGCCTAATAGAGGTCAGCATAAACAACTGTCCCACTTCTCCCTGGTTGAGAGACATTATATCAAAGCAGATGGCGAAAGCAACATATCACATCTGTCTTATGACTTTGATAAGAAAAAGGCAGTATGAGCCCTGAAAGATCATCCGTTTATAGCGAGGCAGCCATTGAAGTATACGGACTTTGCCGAGACACTATAAAAATTCCCCAGCTCACTTCTCTGGAAATTTCACAGAACTAAAGCCAGCATCTTCATCTCCAGATATCTGCAGTTACAAAGTCACATTTTCACGTTCTGTCCTGAGTGTGCTCTCGACATGAATGCTTCCAGCCAACAGACACATTATGGCGTTTGCCCTTCTAGGTGTGTGACATCATACTGGGTTCATACGGAAAGGGTTAACTAATTGTAAAATGACTAACCAAAAGGAACCCAAGGGGAGGAGTTAGAGTTAGAGTTGTTAAGAAGTCAGTCTGGAGTTAGAGAAGAGGGAGAGGATAAGTCTGTGGGTTGGGCTAGTCTGATGTGAGAGAGTGAGAGAATCTGTTAAGAGGAGTCAGTCAAACAGTTGATATAATCCGTCAGAAGGTATTACGAAGGTATAGGCTGGTAAAGAAACTAAAATTAAGAAACTGACAAGAATATTATCTGAGAAACCATAAACTTGTTAATACTTATAAAATAAACTTGTTTATTTGGTTTAATTTTAACAACTGTCTGGACTCAGTGTGTACCCGAGAGGTTGGTGGGAGGGGAAGTGGGCACAGTGGTGGCACAGGGAGTAATAGACCGTTAAACGTCCAGGGACCCTGTGTGATCGCCACACACACATATTGATTGGCTCTATTAAAACTATTAGAAGCAGACTTGGGTGGAGAGGCAAGAGAAGAGCAGATCAAATTGCCTCAGCATTTGGCATTGCCAACCCAAAACATCTCCATCCAGATAGAAAAGCGTCTGTGTTTGGATTAGCCTCAAAGTGGAATAATTCCAGCAAGTTCTCTTTCTCACAACCCGCATGCTTCTCAGGCATGTGGCTGAAGAAATGATGTTCATTTACTTACAAGTCAGCACAGTATGGTACATGAGAATGTACAAAATTCAAGATACACACATTTCCCAAGGACTGTCGGGGATTCATGTGTATTAGCTGGTTAATGAGCACACTTCCCTCTTCCTGGAAGGATTATGGGCACATTATCCATGCAGCCTGGTGAATGTGCATTATATCTGGTTATTATGCACAATAACCGTTTACCTCACACTGCCCTTAACATACACATATGGAGCTGGGAGCAAGCACCATTGAATCCAATGATATTTGCTATTGGGTTGACTTGTCTAGAATTGTAGCCTAGCAGTTAATATCCTGTGCTACTCAGAATTCAGTTATTCAATACAAGGATAGTAAACTTGGCTAGAAACTCAGGCACACAGGTCCAATACCACAAATTTGGTATTTAGATAAACTCTGTGATGTGCATAGGCATACACTGTTCTATAATCCCATAAGGTTTTCCCCTCCATTTTCTGTTTTCATGCTTTCCTGCCTCAGAGAAATTTACACAAATGCTTACCTGAAATGACTGGTTAATCAACACACTACACACTACATAAACTTTTATGTAAGTGTGTGTGTGCATATATATATATATATATATATATATATATATATATATATATATACATACACCGTATATGGCATTTGTTCAAGTCACTTTTCATCATCTTGTACTAATTCAGTACAATAATATTGACATTATCTGAACTGGCACATGGAGTGCAAAATATCCTTCGGGAAACTTACAGATTTCCTGTTCTGGCAGTGTCTGCAACATTAACAGAGCTAAAAGCTGAAAAGAAAAACTACTTAAAGAGTTTTTCTTTCCAACGCCTGTGTGCTTGGCAAACGTTGTTAGTGCTGGTATATATTATGACTCCCTTTAGAGAGTGATCATATCCAAAAAAAGAAGAAAAAGTAACTGGAGGGACTGAGTTTTAAGAAAGCCCATTGGAAGATAGCTGCAATAAAGAAGGATAGTGATTAATATTATGAAAGTTTAATACAAGTTCCAGAAGAGGAGACTGGATTATTGCAATGAGCTGCCCTTAGCTTTGGTTTGAAAGCTGCAGTTGCTACAAAATGCCATAGTTACACTATATGGGCAGCAATATCTCCCCCCACATATTACCAGTGCAAAAGAAACTGAATTGGCTGTCCAGTTGCTGACAGCAGTAGATGGTTGTTGTTGTTGTTGTTGTTGTTCCATCTGACTGGATTGCCCCAGCCACTCTGGCAGCTGCCAACAAAATATAATAATAATAATAATAATAATAATAATAATAATAATAGTAATAATAGAACATCAACCATTAAAAACTTCCCTGAATAGGGCTGCCTTCAGATATCTTCTAAAAGTCAAACAGTTGTTTATCTCCTTGACATCTCATGGAAGGGCATTTCACAGGGCGGGTGCCACTACCAAGAAGGCCCTCTGCTTGGATCCCTGTAATTTCACTTCTCGCAATGAGGGAACCAACATAAAGCCCTTGGAGCTGGACCTCAGTGTCCAGGCTGGACAATGGAGGTGGAGATGCTCCTTCAGGTATACTGGGCCAATGCCGTTTAGATACTGCTGATGACTTGAAGAACCTACACAGCTTGAGACCAAGCCATCTCAGAGAATGTCTCTCCTTGTTATTCCCAATGGCAACAGAAGGTCAATATCAGGCATAGGCAAACTCCGGCCCTCCAGATGTTTGGGACTACAATTCCCATCATCCCTGACCACTGGTCCTGTTAGTAAGGGATGGTGGGAATTGTAGTCCCAAACATCTGGAGGGCCAGAGTTTGCCTATGCCTGGTCAATATACCATATTTTTTGCTCTATAAGACTCACTTTTTCCCTCCTAAAAAGTAAGGGGAAATGTGTGTGCATCTTATGGAGTGAATGCAGGCTGCACAGCTATCCCAGAAGCCAGAACAGCAAGAGGGATTGCTGCTTTCACTGTGCAGAGATCCCTCTTGCTGTTCTGGCTTCTGAGATTCAGAATATTTTTTTTCTTGTTTTCCTCCTCCAAAAACTAGGTGCGTCTTGTGGTCTGGTGCGTCTTATAGAGTGAAAAATACGGTATTTAATTCCCTACATTTTACTGAAGTTTACAAGGGATCACAGGCTGAATAGGTATTTGTACAAAAGAATGGACAAGCTGGAATATTTTCCTAAGGAGCAATATACCGAGTACTGAGTCCGATACAAAAACACACAACCACCTTAACAGGTTTTTGGCAGTCTCGTTGGAGACACATGCTAATACAAAACTGGACGAGAGCAGTGGAAAGCTGCTAATACAAAATGACTTTGATGGCATGTTATTTCTGGAATCTCACTGCTGGCCCTATTGGCTCATATTCAGCAATGTTTGCGACCACAGTAGTATAACGGATTCGGTTTGGCACACATTCCAATCTGCAGTCTGCTCTTAGGCTTCTTATGGCAATAATTTCTTTACCTTGTAAATCTTGTGGCTGTTCAGATTTCTCCACTATAGTCAGGTTTTTTTTATATAATCATTTAAAAAATGCCATTTTCAGACAATTAGACCATATCTGCATGTGTTCCAAATTTGGCTCTTTAGTGCTAAACTGCAAATTCAGGACCATCTGGAAAAGAGACATAACATGCTGCCAGGGTTTTGCGTGCCAGCAGAATGGCTACTTTCATTAAGGCTGCATATCGACCCCCTATCTGCACCCTCTCCCTGGTACAGGTGATGATTTACTACAAGCTGTGCAGAGGTCCAGCAAACTCTGGAGACTGGGGGCATGGGAGAAATGTAGCTGAAATATATGGGACACAGCACAAAAAGGTGTTTTCACTTGTCTGTGAAAGCACTTTAATTATCTCCCAGGAATGTTGGTTAAAACAACATGACATCTTTTCACACTTCCAGTCGGTTTGGAAGAAACCACACTCTCATCTACCTGATCCAGACTCTATAGCTCAGATTTGCAAGTATGAATGTAAATTTACATTTGTTACCCGTAATTCTATTCATTGCCATTCAAAATACAGTGGTACCTCAGGTTAAGTACTTAATTCGTTCCTGAGGTCTGTTCTGAACCTGAAACTGTTCTTAACCTGAAGCACCACTTTAGCTAATGGGGCCTCCTACTGCTGCTGCGCCGCCGGAGCCTGATTTCTGTTCTTATCCTGAAGCAAAGTTCTTAACCTGAAGCACTGCTTCTGGTTAGCGGAGTCTGTAACCTGAAGCATATGTAACCTGAAGCGTATGTAACCTGAGGTACCACTGTAACATTGGAATTTTCTTTCTTTTTCTCTTTCTTCTCCTGTCTTGCTTTCTTACCATTTTTATTTATTTAGGTTAGTTTGATTTTTATTGCATTTTCTGCTGAAAACTTTCAACAGAAACAGTTGTTTTAAAAAAGGAATTATACGTTGTGCTGTTGCAAACATTCAATCAGTCCAGGTCTTACTACTTGCCCAATTGAATGCTCTCCACTGTCTGTGTGCTGGGAATCATAGATTTGGAAGGGATCCAGGGTGTGTGTGTGTGTGTGTGTGTGTCATCCAGTCCACTGGCAGGACCAATTATTTGAACCCACACCATGGAAGCTATGCCCAAAAATAATGGGATAGAGGATCAAAGTGCATTTCTTGCTATAATGCTGTGATACTGCAGTTAGGTAAAGGTAAAGGGACCCCTGACCATTAGGTCCAGTCGTGACCGATTCTGGGGTTGCAGTGCTCATCTTGCTTTATTGGCTGAGGGAGCCGGCGTACAGCTTCCGGGTCATGTGGCCAGCATGACTAAGCCGCTTCTGGTGAACCAGAAACGCTCTTTACCTTCCTGCCAAAGTGGTACCTATTTATCTACTTGCACTTTGATGTGCTTTTGAACTGCTAGGTTGGCAGGAGCAGGGACCGAGCAATGGGAGCTCACCCCTTCACGGGAATTCGAACCGCCAACCTTCTGATCAGCAAGCCCTAGGCTCTGTGGTTTAACCCACAGAGCCACCCGCGTCCCCTTACTGCAGTTAGGCATGGGAATTTTCTGACAATCTCAACATTAGGCTCATGTGTACAGATTATTATTTTTCTAATTGCCACCTCGTTCCTTTATCTCAACAACAAGCAAGATATGTCACATAGAGCATGCATTCAAATAATATTATACATGTGTATATTTATACATTTCAGGTATTCTAGAGCAGCCAGTGCACCAACAGATACATAGAAGAAAGATCCTCATTAATACTTAAAAAATTGTGCCGTAGAAATATAGTACTGATTCATACTTACGATACACACATTGTTTGCACAGAATTTTGCATAGAATTAGTGTCACACACATGCATACACACACACACACACACATATATCATAACCAGTTCACACATAAGTGGAAGATCAATGCAAGAGGTGGTCCAATGTGGGCAAAGCTCAATCAGGTTGGAACTTCAGTTTTCTAGTTATAAATCCATTTACAACAGATTCCTCCTCTCTCTTCAACTGAAGCTGTGTGTGAGAGGGAGTCCAGTGGTGCTTTCAGGACATGACTTTGGTGCAAAAGTCCAGATCTGATTTATCACATATTGAAGCAAGTGAAATGATACACAATAGCATCCAAAGACTGGGTGGAGAGAGGCATAACACTATTGAGTATGGAGTCTAAGTTGTCTCATGGTATGACTGAGAGTCCCATGGCAGACCTCCCTTGCCTATGAATCCGTGCTCTGATTTACCATCTTTCATAGCCAAAGGTCCTTTCCATATAATTTCAGTGTCTAGCTGCACGTGGGTGAATAGTCTCAGCAGGTGAAATAAAAAGCTAGATGGCAAATACAGAGTTTTCATAATCGTCGCTGAAGACATAGATCAGAATTGGCACATTCATTTTCATGGATATTCAGTGTTTCTCACAATGGCTGCGAAAGCAAATTTTACTCATGTCTTCAGGGCTCAATGCTATGTTATATGACTCTTGACTGTTTCCATAAAAATGAGTGTATAATGTAAAGTGCTATTTTTCATCTTGTTCTGTGTATGTTCATGTGGCAATGTTTGGGATTGCTAAGGTGTTTTTCTATTGCATATTCTGGAGCATGGCTATTTGTTTGTTTGTCATTTAATAAGCATGGCCATTTGTACATTTTTTTGCAGTCTGCAGTAACTTTGAATTTGACTTGGAGGGTCTGTGAGTCTAACACACAGGATCTGGCTACTTCACAATATCCTACTGTTCAAAATGCTTCTTTTTTGTACTTTTGTATTCGTGGTCACTAAAAATTCTTCTTAAGATGTTGGACCCAATATCTACTGGACAAATACAGTACTGATGTTATTTGCATTTCCAACTTCCCGAAATTTTAAGGCATTGCTTTCCAAATTAATTGTATCAAAAGCATCTCCAGTAAAGGAAAAGGATTTAAAATGTTTGCTCATCATTTCACCCTTCTGCTTTCATTTCACTTTTATATCTTATACACACACATACACAGAGAGAGAGTTACATGAAAAACAACTTTTTTTGTTAGACTTCAGATGTGGCCATATTTCTTTGTGACACTTATTTTTTAGGTTCCATTGATTTTAAAATAAATTTATCAGGACTCCCCACCCACCAATAACTTTTTTATTAATTTTCCACAAGCTTTTAAAGATATAAGAAGGCAGTCTTAACTTGTCACTGTGCTTCAGACAGCCCCATTACTGAAGGAGTGGTTCCATTCACACTTAAGAAACCCAGTGGCCTTTTAAGGGCTTCCTGGACAGCTCAGCTGATAGTGGGTGCTGATAGCACCAAGGTTGCAGGTTTGATCCCCAGATGGGACAGCTGTGTATTCCTGGGCTAGATCAGGCATGTCATAATAATAATAATAATAATTAATAATAATAATAATAATAATTTATTTGTTTCCCGCCCATCTGGCTGGGTCTCCCCAGCCACCCTGGGCGGCTTCCAACAAAGATTAAAAATACATTAAAATGTCACACATTAAAAACTTCCCTGAACAGGGCTGCCTTCAGATGTCTTCTAAATGTTAGGTAGTTGTTTATCTCTTTGACATCTGATGGGAGGACGTTCCACAGGAAGGGCACCACTACCGAGAAGGCCCTCTGCCTGGTTCCCTGTAACTTTGCTTCTTGCAATGAGGGAACTGCCAGAAGGCCCTTGACGCTGGACCTCACCATCCGGGCAGAACGATGGGGGTAGAGACCGATAGATCACTGTACATCTGTGGTAGATCACTGGCTCCCCCCAAAGAACCTCTACAACTTTGGCTACCCTTAAAAAAGCTAACTTTTTTTGTCCTGCACTCCCCCAAAATGGGGCTTTCTCCCTAAAAAAGCTCAACAAAAAGCTCAAGAACTTTGACCTGAACTCCAAAGAAGGAGGTAGATAACTGCCAGTTTTTAACTCTGTAAGTAGATCGCAGTCTCTTGGGAGTTGGCCACCCCTGGGCTAGATGATCTTCAAGGGTCCCTTCCAATTCCATTATCACACTTGTTCTCTCCTCTTCTTCTGCTCCTATGATATTGATGTTATTGGGGCCTGAAACAGATTTTGTTCCTCTTTTATTCCTGCTCCGTCTCTTCCTTTAAACCAAAGGTAGGGAACCTGTAGCAGTGGCGTAGCATGGGGGTGCAGGGGGGGCCGGCGGCACCGGGCGCAACATCTGGGGGTTAGGGTTAGGGGGCGCAAATCCACGGGTTAGGGGGCGCAAATTACTTGCCTTGCCCCGGGTGCTGACAACCCACACTACGCCACTGACCTGTAGTCTTCCATGTGTTTCTGGACTGCAGTTCCACCATCCATGAACATGGGCCTTTCTGGCTAGGGCTAATAGGAGTTGAGATGCAACAATAGCTGTAGGGTCATGAGCACCTCATTCCTGCTTTAAAGCTTTTCAGAAGCTTTTTCTACCAAGCTCTTCCTGAACCACTATAGTCTCCCATGATCATATCAACTTCCTCCCACTTCTATTGCTTTATGAGTGCTCCATCTTTCTTTGCCTACTTGTGAAACTGAAGATAATGATCTCACATGCAGTTTGGATGTGACCCTATGGAAAGGCAGAAGAAGGTGGTTAGGTTCTGTAGCAAAAGCAGGTGGCAAAGGAAAAGATCAAACATGGAGGGCTAGATTCAAGGAACAATTCCTGCTAGGTGGAAGCCCTTGCAAGGACTTCAGCCACGCAACAGGGCTTTCCCCACTCTCTTCCCCTCGCATTCCCCCAAATTGGCTTGGTGGAGTCAGACGAACCCCCAGAACCACAACTGGGGAGAGGGGGAGAGGAAATCATTTCATCAGAAAGCAGAAATGTTTGCACTGACAGCAATATCCTTAGTGCTATGCTGAATTCCTTCCAAAGACTCATACCTAGGCTTCTTGAAGAATGGGTTGTCTCCTGTTGCCTTGGCCAAGTGTGTACTGGTAAGGAATGTACTGCTCCTCAAATGATTTTGTTCTGCAAAGGTTTATTGAGAAGAAAACCCTACCAGTGTTGAAATGCCTATAACATAAAATAAACAACACTCAATGACTGGACAGTTACCTGTCTCACACATGAAGTATGAGAGCAATTATACGCTGAGTGTGTGAGGTCCCTTGAGCAGGGCATGGCTGGGTCTCTATTTCAAGAATGCAGAAGTTGGCATCTGATCAGAAACCAGTTAAGCAACAAATAGAATTCCTGTTGACCTCCACCGCAGAAGGGTCAAACCAGTGGAAATCACGAGTTTTATAGAGACAGATTTGTTGTCCCGAAATTACAAAGCATGTGACAGGACAAGGAGGTGGAAAGATAGCTGAGTAGGATGGTCCTTTGATTTCTTCCTTTGTCTGTTCTCGGTATCAAATGATTAAAAGATAGGGAGTGCAATTTCAAAGTCTGAACACCAAGTTCTCAGGAAAGTCAATATATTTTCTTGCTGCAGGCTGTTCCAGAGAAAAGCATGAGGAAAGGAAATGAGAAACGGCTGATTGGCTGACATTGAAAGCTCAAGCCTTTGCTCTCTGCTAGCCTGCCCTGGATTCCAAAAGGTAAATAATGTTTTTTTAAAAACTGGAGGTGGGGGGAATTGACTTCAGCCAGCTGCTCTGCATCACAATATAGAGGTTGTCTGTGACAGATTTTGTTGGAGTTTACAATTATTTTAACAAAAGGACAGAAACATGTATATTTATATTGTTTCCACTGGTGCAGAGAATGGACTTTCATTTCCTTTACAAAGAAAGTCAATTGAGCATGACACTAATATATTGTTCCAAGGAAAGTTAACTCAACTAAACAGGAGACTTGGTAGGAAATTTAAAATGAGAAGCAATTTCTGTTATCACTTTTAATGAATGCCATTAAGTGATAACCAAAAAAGAAAGAGATAAAAAAGATTGCTAAGAAAACATTCCTTCTATTCCTCTAAATTATCATGACACCACAATCTGCAGCTATAAAGTTAATTTCCTCAATAATTACATTCTGTTTAAGAATGTGAGTGCTTAAAAGACCCAGAAATGGACAAATGGTCTTCTTATAACTATTGCTGAAAACTCAACTATCTTTGCCATTTCCTCCGTTTTACTGTCCATTAAAAAAAAAAAAGCATAATCAAAGGATCTATAAAAGCATCATGAAAAAAAAATATGCCAAGTATATCAGAGCTTCAGCCAAATATCAATGGACAGTATTCTACTTGGAAACCCAAATTCAGTTAGCTGGAAGGCATAATTGATTTGCACACACACTCATTCATGCACACACTCCATCACAACTGTGTTTCCCCTAGCCTGACAAACAGCTGTGTGATGGTCTGTGGGGAGCGTGATTAATATGTTGATGATGGTGCATGGAGGGTGACCCTCTTCGGCTCCATCATCCCCATTACAATTGTGATATGTCAGGTAGGGAGCTGAGTAGATCGCCTTCTCAGTGTACTCTGAGAGATCACAAAGCAGAAGCTGGAAACAGCTGGGCCAGTACTGGCTAGGTTACAACTGCCAACACAGAGCACAACAGATAGAGCAGGGACTGTTCGACTGTTTCTCTAGATTCCAAAGTTTCAATTGTGCCTTAGAGGCCTAGTGCAGAACTGGCCTCTTAGGGCAAGTCTGATTACAAACGTATATCAGCTTTCCTTAGGCAAAGGAAGTAATCCCCATGTTTATTGAGCAGAATGAGGCTTCTAAGAAGTGGGAACTAGGGGTGGGTGCCTGTGGTCCTCCAGATTTTATTGGTCTACAGCTGCCAACATCGCTGGCCATTGGCCATGCCGGCTTGCAGTGGCGTAGCGTGGGTTGTCAGCACCCGGGGCAAGGCAAGTAATTTACGCCCCCTAACCCGTGGATTTGCGCCCCCTAACCCGTGGATTTGCGCCCCCTAACCCATTGATTTGCCCTAACCCCAGATGTTGCGCCCGGTGCGGTCCGCCCCCCCTGCACCCCCCACGCTACGCCACTGCCGGCTTGGGCTGATGGAAGTCAGAGTCCAACAAGGACATTTTAACCATTCGGGAAAAGAAAGAACCACCTGCCTTTTATGACTGTTGGTATTCTGCATTTTGTTATTGTGGGATTTTGAGGTGTTTGCTCATTTTGTAATTTTATGGGATGTATTTCCACCTTGTGATCACATAGTCAAGAACAAGCTATACCTGTGTTAAATAAGTATGGAAACCACTGAATCCCCACTCCTGATATACATGCTCTGTCTCCACTCAGATATAATCTAATTAAGCCCCAGGGCATCTCTACAGAACTGGCTTTTCAGACTCCTAAAGAAGTCAAGGACGTGCTACAGAAAGCGCTTTGAAACCCACTCTAAAGACAACACAGTAAATGTTCTGCCATCATCCATAAAGCAATGTATTCAGTCAATTCCAGTGAATTTCCTCCATGGGTTAGAAATACTCTATTCTAATTAGAGATGCTGTCCCGCAACCTGGCCATGCTAGCTGGGGCTCTTGGGGGTTTCATTCCAAAACCTCTGATGAACACCAGGTTGGGGAAAGTTGGTCTATTTCGATGCATTGTATAATCATCTCACTAACGACTTAAGCTCTTCATTCCTGCGATAAAAAAATGAAAGCCTTTATAACAAGAAAGTGTCAGTAGAAGACAGGCAGGTCTGCTTCTGCTGAACTCAGGCACAGAAGAATAAATAATGGGTCGTATAGCAGATGATGGGTCCTTGGCCAGGTGAAGGGTCCCAGGACTGTAGCAGAAGAGCTGAGAGTGGGGTGGGAGAGAGCAGGCCACAGAAACTGAGTATAAAGCGTATACGGAACATAAAGTGAATTGCTTAATGACACAGAAAATCCTGTCTAATTATCTTCCAGGAAACCTTAATACACTAATGATAAGGGCCAGACTCAGCACCATCTTTTACATGCTGGCCTACTACTGATTCATTGTCTTGAGATTATCAAGCACAGATCATTTGAATATGATTCCTATTCTCTCTCAAATTGAGGTTTTCTATGTGCATAGTACATCTGTTTCATACCAAATTGGTTCTGTGCATAGTGGTTTGGACAGTCGAGGTATTCCTTCCAAGCTAAGCGCTTTGGATTTGTATCCAAAAGTTTGCAAGCTGCTCACAATGCACATGGGGGCTGTCTGTTGCATTCTGTCTGCCAAACTCAAATGAATGCTTATCAGCTTATATGTGGCATTAAGCAGAGTTTTCTCTGGGAAAAGGCTGATTATTCACTTATCTATTTATCTGTTTGAAATCTCAGCCAATCAATATATAAATAGCAAGATCTGCTGCCTTTTAGATTTTGGTCACTATCCATTTCCTATTCAAGTCGACAGCAGCATGATATTTTAATGTATTTTATTTATTCGTTGTTTTGATTCATTAACTACTATCATGCCTCTCTATGACAAAATATTAGAACAAAATTGACATAATGTGATCCATTTTGCCGATCCCAGAAACAAGTTGGGCCACACCATTCTGAAATAATTGAAGTTTCAGGACAATTTTGAAGAGGCAGCAATGGGATACAGTGGAACACAACCTAGGACTAGATCTGATTTTTCCAGAAAAGTGTGCAGTTGGAAAATCAGAAAGAATTGGTAAAAGGCTCTCCAAGCCACTGCTATCACTTGCACATTCATAGGCAGGGATGGGTCCAAGAATACCCAGAAGGTTGACATTGGTTTCTTCAGTAGATGTGTACCCTAGCTAAAACCACTTTCAAAATGTAGTAAAAGAAAAAAACGGTGAAGGACCTCTGGACGGTTAAGTCCAGTCAAAGGCGACTATGGGGTTGCGGTGCTCATTTCACTTACAGGTCAAGGAAGCCGGTGTTTGTCCACACTTTCCAGGTCATGTGGCCAGCATGACTAAACCGTTTCTGGCATAACGGGACACTGTGATGGAAACCAGAGCACACGGAAACACCGTTGACCTTCCTGCCACAGCTGTACCTATTTATCTACTTGCACTGGCGTGCTTTCGAACTGCTAGGTTGGAGAAGCTGGGACAGAGCAATGGGAGCTCACTCTGTTGCAGGGATTCGAACTACCAACCTTCCGATTGGCAAGCCCAAGAGGCTCAGGGGTTTAGACCACAGCACCACTCGGGTCCCTATTCTCAAAATGTACCACCACCACACAACATCGCTTCCATCACCCTCATGAATTCACAGAACTTCTAAGTTTAGAATCTCCTCTGCATCCCCAGAAGATGGGAATGAGAAATAGCATATGAATGGCCTTAAAAAATGACCCTGGACTGTAACTTTTCTCTTTTATTTGAAGGTGTAAGTACTGATGGGCAAACTCCCTTGACTCAATTCAGAATAAGCTCAGTACATGCAAGCTTTTATTTGGATATAGCTTTGATGCTCTCCCTGAGTTCTACCTAGGTTTGTAATGTTGCTGCATCAGCATATATATATCCCCATGAGCATTGCAGTTCTGCCACACATGAAAAGAAAGCAGTTGTAGTTCATCTCCATTTGCCCTGCACCTCTCACACCAACCATAACAGAGAGCCAATGAACTGCTGCCCCTAAGCATATAGGGTTTTGGATCTGGGTGGAGAACAACCGGGGGGGGGGGGGAATGTTTCCAAAGAAGAAAAAATCAAGAGAATTAATCCAAAGAAGATACTCGCCAGATATAAGGCTACATGGTTAGATGGTCTGGCAATGTCATTTTTAGCATTCCATGATAATTCAAAGACATGGTAGCATATTTAATGCACATCTGGTTTGGCCCACACCTTGTTGGCTGAATTGCCCACCCCACGTTGGACCACTGCTAGCCACTCGGTATGTTATTTAGAAATAGGTTAGCTCTGTTATCTCAGCCACCACCCTAACAATTTCTGTTGAAGCCACCCAACGCTGACCTTGAGGCAGGGCATTTACACAGTCCATCTCTATTTTTCATTCACGTTCCCAGGAAAGCTTTATGAGCATGCAGTTCAATGGCACTTTGCTGAGTGAGCTTCTAATTCTATTAAGTGCCCCTCATGGACTGCTCGTATTGACTCATTAATAAAACCATATCATAACTGAATGTGTAGCAACAACAACCGTCGGCAAAGCATCTTCTTCTATTCCTCCAAATGTCATCAAAACCCTTGTTAGGAAACAAACTCATTTTCAGGCTCAACAGCTATTTACAGTGTTTCAAGTACTGATGATAGCTTGTCTGGCTGGTTTAAAAGAGTTCCTGATATAACAGAACCTGACACTGTTTACTTCAGCCTATTATGCCTGCTGCATTCTCTGAATGCTTCAGTGGAACAGAAAAATCGAAAGAGGGCTATTCTTTGTAATGCCAGCTGCTTTTTTTTTGTTTTTAAGGAAATCAATTGTTGCTAAAGCTCAAAATGTTCTCAGCAGATCCAGAGTGACCTACTGCTTTTGATGCCGACGATAAAAGAATGTTACCTGCATTTTTGCAGTTGCAAAACATCTTAAAGAACGCTGAAAATCCTAGGCTGGTTTCATTTTAGCTTGTATTCCGTCTGGTATCCGCTAGTACTGACGCTGTCACTAAATGGAACAAGTTCCATGGGCAAATATGTGGCATGGAGGAGGGGAGAGGCAAAACAAAAGATTTCTTTGTGTGTGTGCAACATATTGCTTCATTATAAATTGGCAGGGCCCTTTTATGACTGAAATAATTAGTTGTGTTTAGTATTTATAGCTGGTTATCATGATGCTTTCTGTACTGCTAATTAATTTTATGGCCAGCATGCTTCAAATGCAATTAGTTAGGTATGGCAATGATCATAATATTTTACATATTCAGGGCAACATTTTGCCCATGTACTGTGAAACTTGCTGGTAAACTGCATGTCAGATTCACTTAACGTCTTATTCTTACCGTGAATGCTCGCATAGAGCAGTGTGCAGACTAACAATGTAATCTAGGTGATTGCAGTTGTTGACTATTTTAAATGATAAAACGGATCCAGAAAGCAGGCCCTGAGAGCAAGCGTCATAGTGCCCATATATATTTTTTTAAACTGCAGGGCAATACCTGCATATCTCTGGGCTGCAAACATGATATCTATTCTGTATTATATGGAACAATGTAGGATATTTATCAAACAGTTGATAAATACTTGCATTTTACCATGGACATCACACACAAATATATGTAACGAAAACTCAGTACCATTTTACTATGATTATGCTTTGTAAAAGAAAAGAAAAGAAGATTTGAGAGTGGGCGAATTTGAGTAGAGAAGCAGTCAGGAACACTCTTCCCTTCTTGTTGTTTCTCTGTCCCATCATGGATATGGTCCTGTTTTCTCTGTCTGCTTTGAAGGTGGATAACTTCCTGGTAAGAAAGATTGAGGTTGAACCTCTCTACAGGATTTCTGTCATGGTGGCATGTCCAGTGGTTTAAGGGGCTGACTTGTTCTGTAAGTGACCCCATTGTTCAGCCCGGACACTGAGGTCCAGCTCTGAGGGTCTTCTGCCATTCTCTCACTGTGAAAAGTGAAGTTACAGGAAACCAGGCAGAGGGCCTTCTCAGTAGTGGCGCCTGGCCTGTGGAACGCCCTCCCATCAGATGTCAAGGAAATAAACAAGTGTCTGACTTTTAGAAGACATCTGAAGGCAGCTCTGTTTAGGGAAGTTTTTAATGTTTGATGTTTTATCGCATTTTTAATATTTTGTTGGAAGCTGCCTAAAGTGCTGGGGAAACCCAGCCAGATGGGCGGGATATAAATTCTTCCTCTTCTTCTTCTTCTCCTCCTCCTCCTCCTCCTCCTCCTCCTCCTCCTCCTCCTCCTCCTCCTCCTCCTCCTTCTTTCCAGTTGCTGCAGGCACCTTTTGCTAGTTGCTGGTCTCCCTTGTAATTCTGACGCTCCTCCTTTACATTCCACCTATTGCTTTCCGACTCTATGGGAGACTTTGTTGTGTCAGGCAGAAGTGGCTAGCCAGGTGGGGTGGAACTGTTATGATAGCTTCCTTGCAGGTTGGTTGCTAATGCTTACCAAGAGGGAGAAGTGAAGGTGGCGGGGAGGCTGGTGCGGTGCAAACATGCCAGCAGGAGCACAGGATTGGCTCGGCTGCTGCTCTGTTTGTACCGCATCAACCTCTCTGTCACCTTGTCCCTCCCCCTCTGATGCAGATATTAATATTGTGCAGTTTGAAGTGACTGGAAGCATAAGAATTGGCTCCTTTTGGGAAGAAATCATTGTGCAGGCCCATAAGAATATTATTCAAACTTTGACTTACAGAACTTTTGTTAAAAAACAGAACACAAGCATTAAAGATACATCCCAAAATACAATGTCTTGTGCTGTTCAGCACAGTCTCTGCATCTTAGAAAATATGAAATAATCCAAACAGACCTCTAAGCAAAGATATCTCTCTCTTTAACAGCATCCATTTTCCTGGAGCTATTTTCCTCACGAGCTTCATTTACATCTTCACTCCATGGAGTTTGGGAGACAAAAGGCTAAAGGTAGCTCCCTTTCAAAATGGAAATTTGCAACTCAATGCCTCCATTGCATGATCAAAGGTTCACTCTAAGCACAGAGTCGAAAAACAATCAACAGGTAAGCATTAACTAGTTACAACTCAGAGAGAGCTCTTGCTTGTAATATGGTCTCATGGAAAATCCCCATGTTAAACCATTTCTCCAGTGCACATTTAGCTATTATCCATTTTTAAACCTTCATTAATACACAGAAACTTTCCATTTCTGTGTCAATTAAATCTATTATACTTAACACCCTCTTCCTCCTAGTAAGCAACAACCAGGCAGATCCTTCCCACCTGACAAGTGGCTTCTCGTGACAAAGTAGCCACTGATCCAAGCCTCGCACATGTGTTATGGCCACTTCAAATTACTCTGCGCACTTCATGAACATTAGATTTGTGTGTTTTGACATTAGTACGTATATTTACTTTCTTAACACTGCTTGAAGAATATGCCTTGTTCAGTATCATTTTGGTGACTTGGTATCCGGTGGTTCAATATTTTGGTAGTTCCAGGAATGTGCAGGATTAGCCCCGCTCCTGAACGACATCATCTGCATCAACTGTGCTTTCATTCCCACACTGGAAACTTTTGCACAATGAACCAGCTCCCTCAACCAATTGTGAGTCAAGTTATGTTGCAATGCAGAGCATGATGTCATTTGAGGGAATAGCAAACTCTGCACCTTTGTGTCTTCTGCAGTGAACACCTGAAGAGGACTCTAATCAGCTCCAGTTGTGTCACCAAAAACAGTATCTGTGTGAATGAAAGATTTAGCAAATCTTCACACACATCGACTGATTGACTGACCACTGAGGAAATGGTACCAAATCCCAACAAGAATTTGGGATTTCCATGACATTCCAAGAATTTGGTATATCCCTTCTAACTCTACAATTCTATGATAAAAAATGTGGCAGGCGAGTGGAAATCTGGCAAAAGTGGTTCGAGTTGCAATTAACACAGATCACCTTGTTGTTCTGTTGTCCTTCATGATGTGTTTCCCGATCAAAATTTCCACTTATCACTTGTGTGCGTTGATTACAAGACATTTCTAGCCTTGCCTAACAATACAAAGAACGGAATAGTAGGAAGCCTTAAGGTAGGAAACTCTATCACCCCCGGCAATTACTGTGTCTTACTGGTAACTTGCAGCCTTATCCTGCAAAATGCCATCACTGGAACAAAGCCTGTCAGAGACCAGACTGAATACATTAAAAAGCTTTGATTAACATGTCCCTAGGGTGTGTGCTGAGGAAACTTTCCCTCCCTTTTTTACACCAAAAGGCAGCCTATTGCAAGCGCTTCTCTGAATTCCTCTCCAGAAATACTCTTGTGTTTTAATCCAGATCACTGTTTAAATTTTAAAAAGGGAAAGGAAGACGCAATGACTTTGCGTGACCTAAATATGAGCCACTTTTGATTCATTGTGCGATTTATCAACTGCATGCAGATTGAGTGTTCAGAGAAGCAACAATTAACCTTACTGCGTGTTAGCTAATATTAATTATATATCTCCAGCGCTTTCCTGTACAAGTGTTCAGGTGCCCCAAGAAAAGAGGTCATTCTTAATGTGCTCGTTTTGGCAGATGAGAAGCTTTGTAATTGCCCTCTTCTTGAAAACAAATTTGTTTGTGTTTGGCAAGCATAACATTGGCTGTATTGGCTTTCCTTAGCGGTTGCTGACACTGATGTGAAAATATATATTGCAGTCCTTTTAAGTAGAAAACACAAAAGCTTCCTCTCACCAGGCCAGGCTTCAGATTTCAAAAGGGCAAGAAGTTGTCCTGAACTCACCCAATTATTTTTCCGTCAAACGCTGGGGAAAATAACATGTATCTATTGTGCCTGAGATTATCCTCTTCTCTCTCCCCCCCCCTTTCCCTTTACGTTAGCCCTCTAAGACAAAATACTGAACTGTCTGGTATCAGGGCCAGCAGGGAATACATTAGAAACACAAAATGGATTTCCTTATGCTCCATTAAAGTAGGTATTTAGAAATACCTGCAGGTATCAAGAGGCACTTACTAGAAGTCAGGTTATTGTGTTGTGCAATAATTTTCCATAAAAAAAAGAAAGGGGAGCTACGGAACGGATGTGCATGTGGGAAATGGAATTGTCATTCCTTTGAATCCACAGCGATGCTCACTTATCATTTTTTATTATTTGATACATGTTACTAACAAATGGCCTTGCCTGCAGGACAGATTGCCATCACTGAGAGCTGCATTACATATTACATATTTGCATACAAGGCTCTCTTCCGCAAAGCTGGGAAAGGGCCCTGCAAAGGGGGAAAGCACACGTCATCTTATAAGCAGATGACAGATTTGTGCTTATTTTGCTATGAAGACTGGAGCTAGACTGAAGCCACTTGCACCCAAAAGCTTCCTGACCAGATTACTTGTGTTATATTTTATATGTGATGAATGACACTTTTTGCTTGAGCAGAGATGACCACTGTGCCCTTTCTCAGCTGGTCCTGGGGAAAATCTACTGGTTTTCCCAGTAGCGATGTATGGAAGTGAGAGCTGGACCATAAAGAAGGCTGATCACCGAAGAATTGATGCTTTTGAATAATGGTGCTGGAGGAGACTCTTGAGAGCCCCATGGACTGCAAGAAGATCAAACCTCTCCATTCTTAAGGAAATCAGCCCTGAGCGCTCACTGGAAGGACAGATCCTGATACTGAGGCTCCAATACTTTGGCCACCTCATGAGAAGAGAAGACTCCCTGGAAAAGACCCTGATGTTGGGAAAGACTGAGGGCACAAGGAGAAGGGGACGACAGAGGAAGAGATGGTTGGACAGTGTTCTCGAAGCTACCAGCATGAGTTTGACCAAACTGCGGGAGGCCGTGGAAGACAGGAGTGCCTGGCGTGCTCTGGTCCATGGGGTTATGAAGAGTCGGACACAACTAAATGACTAAACAACAACAACAAACCACCACCAATAGAGGACCAATGCCACTGGTGTTTTATGACTGTGAGAAAAAGGTTACATATGTGATACCTGAGTGTGAAAGGGAAACAGCGATTTGTCCTGTTTTTGCCTAATGCTACAGGATCCCTTATTGACTTTGCAGAATGACCACCCATGTGCAGTTGACAAAAGGCTTTCCTATGCAGGGCAATTCGGGTTACAAACACTCTTTCATTGCCTCTATTACCTGCTTTCAGCAGGTGTAATGCTTTATTGCCTGATCTCACTCTATTCTTTAGAAGTCTGGCTGTGTGTAAGCCTTTTTTTGTTTCAACCCAGATGCCAGTTTCCATTGAAGTATTATTTTTTTAAACATACGCACACACACATACCACCACCACCACCACCAAGCTATCTGCAGTACAGCTGATAGAGAAGGGAGCTCATCTTTGTAGTTTTGAAAAGATTGTCTTAAAGGCAGAGGGATTTGTCAAAAGCTTTAATGACCCCACTTAGATCTTTAAGACAGTTCACGGTGTAGTTGTTTTTCTTTCAATGGTTCCTTCAGAAAGGCATTCAGAGCAAAGGCAGTAGAGAAAAAGGCGAAAAGTACACGAGAGACAATGTGGGTTGAAATATATACATCTGCTCAATTATAATTAAAACAAAAACAATCGAGGAGCTGTCCTTTGTTGAAGCACTGTTGGCCAAGCATCTGGGCTTTGCATTTATACATAATTAAGCTTTAGACAGCTGCAGGTTTTTGCAGTGCAACAGGGCACGGGCTATCATAATACATGGCAAGATGCATATCAATTGGGCTGCTTATAAATTCACACGGAGCGTTTGATTAGAAAAGAGAATGGCATAAAAAATGATTTATCATGTCAGTGAATATTTCTACAGGATTGATGGAGAACAATGAAAACAATCTTCTTTCTTGCTAAAGATTTTTGACATAACACCAGGAGTGCATTTTTATTTTAAGCCCAGAATGTGTTTGTGTGAATAAAAAAAACGAACCCATAAAACATTGAAAAACTTCTAGTCAATGTGGTAAAAACTGAACTAGCACAAATTGACTGCCTCCTACCGCAAGCAGCTGCTAAAATATATTGATTGGGCATAACACCACATGTGGATTGTTGGGTTGAGATTACTAAGGATTCAACAAAGATGAAAATATATCACCAGTGCTATTTTTTAGGGCTTGATTTTTTGCCCAGCACTCCCTTATTGGATTCTTTTGTCTGTTACAAATAATGATTGGCAGGAAAGCCAATGTCACGGGAAGCTCAGAGGAAACATTGTCCAGGAAGCTAGACAAAAACTTTATTGTCTATAATAGGAGCAGAACAGTAACAAGAAACTGTGGACTAAATCCAGTGCCACCTATTGACTAAAATATATAATTACTCTGCACAAGGGAATGCCAACCACTAGCAACACTCTGTTAATAGCAGTTCCAGCTGCGATGATATGAAAATTTATTACTATGTTGTAAATACAGTGGTGCCCCGCAAGACGAATGCCTCGCAAGACGGAAAACTCGCTAGACGAAAGGGTTTTCTGTTTTTTGAGCTGCTTCGCAAGACGAATTTCCCTATGGGCTTGCTTCGCAAGACGAAAACGTCTTGCAAGTTTGTTTCCTTTTTCTTAACACCGTTAATACAGTTGCGACTTGACTTCGAGGAGCAACTCATAGAACGCAGTGTACATAGTAGCCTTTTTTGAGGTTTTTAAAGACTTTGGTGATTTTTGAAGCTTTTCCAAAACTTCTTTTGCAGCCATTTGGTAAGTTAAGCTTTTAAAACTTTTTTGGGGGGTTTTGGATTTTGGGTTGGGGTGTTTGGAATTCAAGGACTTGGTGTTGGGGAGGGATTTGCAAGAATCTGGAAGCTTGTGTGTTTTTTCTGCATTTTTATGATTTTTTGTGACCATTGGGGCACTCTGCTGTTTTTTAAAAAAAATTCTGGATTTGAATTTCTGTGTGCTGGGTGGCTGGGGGAACAGTTGGGGAGGGGTTTGCAAGAATCTGGAAGCTTGTTTTTTTCCCCTGCATTTTTATGATTTTCTGTGACCATTGGGCCACTCTGCTGTTTTTTAAAAAAAATTCTGGGTTTGAATTTTGAAATGCTCTTTACAGTATGTGTGACTTTAAAGAGCACTTAATAAACCCTTGTTGTACCAAATTTGGCTTTGTTTGGACTTTTTTTGACCATAGGAACGCATTAATTGATTTTCAATGCATTCCTATGGGATTTCGTGCTTCGCAAGACGAAAAATTCGCTAGACGAAAAAATTCGCGGAATGAATTAATTTCGTCTTGTGAGGCACCACTGTATCAGTTTGTCTTTTTAAAACATATATTTCCTCTTTAGCTGTATATAGGCATATATGTTAGATCCATCGGCAACTTGGAGATTTTCCTGCATACCTCATCACAATATTACAATTTGTACATAATTTAGTCCCCATAATCTGAGGAAAGTCTTTAATAAATGTTGCTGCACATGCTCCTGATTTTTGTATGAGATAAAATCATACCACACTATATAAATATCAAATATTTTAGCTATTTGGTAAGTCAATTTTTATGCCCTAGGTATTGGCCACAGCAGGTTTTATTTTTATTTTTATTTTTTATTTTTGTTTTCCTTTAGGGTAATTGGGCTTTCAAAACTGTGATATGCAGGCTCCTTGTATTCCCTTCTGGCTATATATTTTATATGATAATGCATACATATGAGGACACATTTTATATGCCATTCATACAATCCTGCTGCATAAAGGATGGAAATGTCTAACTTTCTGAATATATGTGCTGCTGTTTTTTAAAGCATGGGTAGTTCTTACAAGTTAGTTGTGGTCCTTGTGGCTATCTTTCATTTTCAGTATCATGAATTCATCATTACATGTAAAAGAAGACTGCCATGATTTTATCTTTGTTTTCCTATTTAGCTAACTTTCCTCCCTACTGCCATAGAGGATGATCTCTAATGAAAGGCAAGTAATTAAAAGGATAATCCATACAGCCACAGCAGCACTAGGGTGAAGTTCAGGTTAATTGTACTTGCAGACGTGATAATTAGTTTATCAATTTTGCTATGTTGGTCAAGCTTAATGTCCCAATCTTGGTTTCTTTTGTCGAAGATTTGCGAAAGTGGACAGTTGTCAGTGCAAAAAAATTAAGTCAGTTTGGTTGATATCCACAGCTTTCAAAAAATTCATTTTTTCATAATTTCTTGAATAAGCAAAACTTTTTCTTTAATTCCTCCTCCTTGTTAGCATTGTGCTTCCTATTTCATTAGCAACATTTGAGTGTTTGGAGTACATGTATTTGGAGTACATGGCTTCATTCCATGGGTAGGCAAACTAAGGCCCGGGGGCCGGATCCGGCCCAATCATCTTCTAAATCCAGCCTGTGGACGGTCCAGGAATCAGCGTGTTTTTACATGAGTAGAATGTGTCCTTTTATTTAAAATACATCTCTGGGGTATTTGGGGGGCTTGCCTGGTGTTTTTACATGAGTAGAATGTGTGCTTTTATTTCAAATGCATCTTTGGGTTATTTGTGCATAGGAATTTGTTCATTCGCCCCGAATATAGTCTGGCCCCCCACAAAGTCTGAGGGACAGTAGATCAGCCCCCTGCTGAAAAGTTTGCTGACCCCTGCTCTGTATTTCTGACTCTGAACCACTCTATAAAATAAAGCTTCATGTTCCTCCATTTATTACAATGAGGAATCTAAAAATAGCTATAAGTCCCCCCCTTTTTTTCTTCCTTTTGGCCAATGGGGATGAAATGAACAGGTATAGGTCTCCCTCCAGAGTGGAATAAGCCTGCCAAATTGCAGAGAAATATGTCCATGTGTGGCTTTTTGTGGGGGAAGTAAAGGGATTCACTTTCTTCCATAATTCCTGTGATGGGGCGGGAGTTGTCTCTTTCTTTAAAATCATTCAAGGCAGCTGATTTGGTGTGCATTCTTGGTTCTGTGTTTTTTTAAAAAACCTGTATTACTTTTGAAATAAACAGAAGTTATTTGTACACCAGAGAAAGATGCTGGAAAGCTGTTGCAGAGTTCAAAAGCTAACCACAGTTGACTTTGGCACTTGATTTGGGCAAATAGTTTGTTTAAACTATGGTTTCAGATCTGGAACTACTGTTTGATCCTGGCTTCTCAATAACTATAGTATTAACAAACCACAGTCTCCCCAGGTTTGAATATCATGCAGCACTGTGGTTAGTTTAAAATCAAAAGTGGGAGATACAAATCTTTATTTGCATGTAAAAGAGGAAGAGAGAATAGTGTGGAAAGCTGAAGGCAGATCTTACTTTCACAGAAGGAAGTTATGGGTTATCATTACAACTGTCACAGGTACATCCAGAAGTCAAGGAGGGATCCATGAAATTGAAGTAAACTCTCCCTGTTTGTGGGGGCAAATGCTTCAAGGGGTAGAAGAAGAAAATCAAAAAACCTCACAGGAAATGTAACAGCCATATTCTGAAGAGGCAACTCTCGCTCTTGATTTAATACACCAACAACTAAACTAATGATTCAAAGGGATGCTATTGCACTAAAGAATGTGAGAGAGATTGCAACCTAAATAAATACTGAGAATGTTGTGTGTGTGTTTTTGAGGGGGGTGTTTGTCCTTCATGACAATTGCCAATTCATTAGTCCTAATTTATGCAAGCTGCAAATAGAGATAACAAGTCAATCACTGTTTCCTTCACTATTTTTTTTTTTTTTTTGCTATGGAAATTGATTTGCAAGCCTCATCTCTTTTCACATCAGCCCCCTTGGGTATGTCACTACCGGGGTTTTTTTATTATTATCTGGAACTTGCTGGAACTCAGTTATGGCACCTCTCAGGTGGGCGCCATTGCCATTATAAGAGAGCAAGGGAGGCTTACATGGTGAGTTCCAGCACCTCTTTTCCTAGAAAAATAGAAGTGGTCACTACTAGTTCAAATGGGGCACTGCCAGGTATCTTGTCGAAGATCACTCAGCAAATCCTTAACTGGACTTGGGTTCAAATCTAGACCTCCAAGGTCCATCACTTTACTACGTTTGTCACCACCCTGCTTATATAAGCCTCATACCCTTTCTTGAGCAGTTATTCACATGAAAGTTTCGGCTTTGATTTACAGAATGATACAATGGGCAGGATTTATACCGGTGTCTACTCACAAGCTGAAATAGAGAAACCGAGCACCTGGGAGCAATCCTACATACCACATCTCTCTCGCTAGTATAAATGTGAATAAATCTGTCGATATGATGAGCGTCACAGCAGCGACTTAGGGAAGCTGTCCTTTGGGGAAAAAATACATGGAAAATGGTCTTCAGTGTCTTCTCGAGTTTAGCATTTCATATTCCCCATTTGCTCCTTTCAATTACATTTAAGTCTTCCATTTTGTTTCTTAAATATTTAACTCTAACTCTAAAAGATGGCAACATGTCCAGATCTTTAGTAATAGAATAGGATAAGGATTTGGATATATGAAATTGGATTTAGATGGCCTTGATTACTCATTTTGAAGGCAAGGCCCACTAAATGAGTGGTATCATTTCTACCACATTTCCTGCATTTAATTCAGCATGGAGTCAACATAGAGGGTTGGATCCGGACTTCGCCTTCTGCCCATGAAAGGCTTTTTAATCCAGGGGAGTGATTCTGCTGGTGAAGAAAAGGAGGTAACCTTTGTCAAGACCCTCTCCAACCACAGTCAGTAGTGTCCCATCCTGTAGGGTCCCCCCCCGAGGTGTCCAGAGTTGATTTCCAAGGGACTGCAGGGGGAAATAGCAAAAATCCATATTCTCCTTTGGCTGGTGGAAGCTCCCCTTGGGCAGAACCCTCTTCAGAGGGCCTTCTGGCGGTTCCCTCACTGCGAAAAGTGAAGCTACAGGGAACCAGGCAGAGGGCCTTCTTGGTAGTGGCACCCACCTTGATGGTAGCTGCCATCCCATCAGATGTCAAGGAGATAAGTAACAATATAGCCTTTAGAAAACATTTGAAGGCAGCCCTGTATAGGGAAGTCTTTTAACGTGAATGGTTTTATTATGTTTTTATATATGTTGGAAGCTGTCTAGAGTGGCTGCGGTAATGCAGTCAGATGGGTAGGATAGAAATAATAAAATTGTTTTTGTTAAGCCTGTGGTGGTGGTATAAAATATTTTGTTATAAACTGCCGTTCAGATAAAATCTCCATGGTGTCTAGCAGAATGTATTAAACAATAAACAGAGCTAGCATAGAATAATGAATGAATGAGCACCCTGACTGTAGAACAGAGGGAACTGTCTTATACTAGATCTGGTTGTATGTTCATCTAGCTCAGGGTTGTCTACTCGGGCTCACCTTGGCTCTCCAGAGGCTTGGGAAAAGGTCTCACTATCACCTGTCCCCTCTGCCTTTATCATCTGGAGATGCTCAGAACTGAACCTGAGGCTTTCTAGCAGCTCTGCAACATAACCACTCTGGTTTGGGATTAAACTCCATTGCTGCTTAAGGTGGTAAGTGAAAATAAAAACAAAACATTGTCTCTCAGCCGGCACAGTATAATGAACGCAAAAACTTGTCCTGCTAAGCTGAATGTTCTGTCTGTGGTGGCAAATTGGCTCCTGTGTGTTTGACAACGTAAACATGCATTACAGATTGTTATGCTTAAAGAGGAATCACACCATCATTTGCCCAGAGCGATTTTCAAGGAACAGAAACTTCAGAGAATGCATGCTCATAAGTGCAGGAAGTCGCAAATAGCAGCACCCAGCATTTATTCACAACACCCCCCTCCACGAAAAACCCCACCACACCCAACTCTTTGCAAGCTGAACTAATATAATGTTCATTAGGAGAGATGAAATGATGCACAGAAAGGCATTAGAAACTATCATACAGATAATACCAAGGTCGCTGGTTTTAATGGCATGATAATGTTTTCATAAAATGTAATCTGCTTTCCTCAGAAATCCAGAGGTAAATGTTCCCATCTCTCAGTTCTTGTTTTTGGAATGGAATCGTTTGAGAAAACTAATAAGCTGAAACAAATGTAGATTCTGATTCATAGCCAGGGCTCAGTCTATTTCATCTAGTACATAAATAGAGATTCCAGGGCACATACAGAGCATGGCATGCAAAGTTGAATTAAAGCTAAGCTTGGTCCCATCTACAATAAAAGGTAAAAGGTAAAGGACCCCTGACAGTTAAGTCCAGTCGCAGATGACTCTGGGGTTGCGGCGCTCATCTCGCTTTACAGGCCAAGGGAGCCAGCGTTTGTCTGCAGACAGTTTTTCCGGGTCATGTGGCCAGCATGACTAAGCCGCTTCTGGCGCAACGGAACATCGAAACCAGAGCAGCGCATGGAAATGCCGTTTACCTTCTCGCCGGAGGGGTACCTATTTATCTACTTGGATTTTTTTGGTGTGCTTTCGAACTGCTAGGTTGGCAGGAGCAGGGACAGAGAAATGGGAGCTCACTCCGTCGCAGGGATTTGAACCGCCGACCACTGCGCTACCCGTGTCCCTATCTATATTTTAAACATAAACAAACCCAAACCAGTTGTTGTTGTCGTTTTTCTTCCCAGAGAGGAAGCACATAATTTAGAAAGGCCAGAAAAAGCATGGAGAGGATAAGAAATCATCAATCCTCCTCACAGGAGAAAATAATAAAAGTTTAGATTCCACTGAATATCGGTGAAAATGATTTGTAATGGGCCTCAGGGCCAAAATGAGCACTGCATATACCCTCACAGCCTGAACAGCAGACTGTTTATATAAAAGAAATCAATACTATTATTAAAAAAGCAGCTGGTTGCAATAAAGGCAGTAAGAGATTGTAAGTCTAACTTTAGGAAGCAAAGTTTGGCTTGCAATGTAAAAAAAATGAAAAATACTACAAAAGCTCAAATAGTTGGATTTTACAAATGTTCATGGTTCTGGTTTTTGCTGAGAGTCAACTTGTTAAACATTGTTAAAACAGAGTACCCTCATCAGTAAAATATTTAACCCCTTTCAGATGATTAACCAAGAAGCAAGAGATTAACCTAAAAATCCTGCACTATTGGCATTATTATTGCAATTAGACCTGCTCATGTCAGAATTCCATTTTCTATTACATTTTTTTTAAAATCAAAGTTAGTGAGATTAGTGTAAAAGAAATGCCCAAATTGAAGGTCATTACTCCAATTAGACTTATACACATCAATATTTTTTATGATTTGATCCAAAATGGCTACTTTTTTTAATGCTACAGCTGAAAGCTTAGTGTCAGCTCAAGGCCACATGTCATCGAATAGCTACAATGCTATAATATGCATCTGCTTGCTCAGCTCATTTATATTCCAGTTGCTATTTTTAGAAATGCAAATTCGTGTCCTACAGCATCCATTCATGGTGAGTTCCGGCACCTCTTTTTCTAGAAAAATAGCACTGGAGGCATGTAGTGACTGGACATCAAGTGTTTTCTGTTAGAATGCCCTGGGTGCAAGCTTTGGAATTAAATTTTAACTTTGAATTAACTTTGCCAGAAAATTTTGCTTAACAAGACTTACATATGAGTAAACATTGTAGGCACATAGAGATGGACATTGCTGGATGATTCACTATGTGAACCTTAGAATTCTGTTTCCAGTCATTGTGGAAAAGTGTGCCCTCAGCAGCACTAGAACGATCTTGGGTTGGAAGTAACCAGTGTTGCTTTTCTAGAAAAAGAGGTGCCAGAACTCACTATGAATGCCTTCCTTCTTCTCATGGAATGAGAATGGCACCACCTGAGAGGTGGTGGAACTCACATGAGAAGTACAGTGGTTTTTCCTTCTTTTGTTTGTATTTCTACCCCAAGTACCAGAAATAGTACCTCGGGTTAAGAACTTTGCTTCAGGATGAGAACAGAAATTGAGCAGTAGAGGTGCAGCGGCAGCAGGAGTCCCCATTAGCTAAAGTGGTGCTTCAGGTTAAGAACAGTTTCAGGTTAAGAATGGACCTCTGGAACGAATTAAGTACTTAACCCGAGGTACCACTGTACTGAGTTCTGGCAAGTTCCAGCCAAAAAAAGCCCTGGAAGTAGTCAACATCAGAGTGTCTTTATTTTGGTTGGAGGAAACAAAAAAACTCCCTGCCCAGGCTAAGAAATGAACAGGATACATCTAGAAGAGGAAGAGAAAGATCCAATGGGATCAGCAAATTGTCACTGCCCCTATTGCTCCAAAAGAAATGGCATGCAGGTGTGCCTGTAAACAGTGGCGTAGCGTGGGGGGTGCAGGGGGGGCCGACCGCACCGGGCGCAACATCTGGGGGTTAGGGTTAGGGGGCACAAATCCACGGGTTAGGGGGCGCAAATCCACGGGTTAGGGGGCGCAAATCCATGGGTTAGGGGGCGCAAATCCACGGGTTAGGGGGTGCAAATTACTTGCCTTGCCCCGGGTGGTGACAACCCACGCTACACCACTGCCTGTAAACTGGTCTTTCCTGACAGATATTCCTAATACATGACAGAAGTCATAAGAAGTTTAGTTCTAATGATTTCACCCAATTTAAATTGGAAATATCCTTAGATACAAGCTTGGATTCCCTTGAATTTGAGTTGTTGCTATGAATGCTTGGTGTTCTCAGAGATACAAATATTGCACAGTCTGGCATTTTTCTCTTATTAGTGTAATGGTTTACTGTAAAAAAAAGTGTGTGGGGGGGAGAGACCCTGCTGTCACACATTATAACCCCTTCAGCTGCCTTTCTTTGGTCTTTCTGTAACTGCAGAGAAAAATGAAGTCCTTCCAGACACGTTAGACAACTAACAGGTTTTTGGTGGGGTGTTGTTGTTTTTTTTATCGCTAAGGTAATCGTAGATGCATCCTTTGGGATTTTGCACTTGGCAGAACTAGTGGTCCACCAAAGAAAGATGGATGCGATTGGCAATGCAGTGCAGTGCAGGCATCTCTCCTATACATCAAGTCTAACCTGCGCTTTCTTTAAACTGTCAGTTTCACCCCAGGTACCCGTACACACTGACAGCCAGATGACAGAGGAAAGATCTTTGGGTTCTTTGTTCCTTTAAAAGCATCTACTAAGCAGCCTGAATGTACTCATAACTCATACCATTTGACTTGATTATTTTAAAATATTACATGAAAGGACCTGTCCTGGTCTTAAAGTTTAATTTTTTAAACGATTCTGTATCCTCAGCATCGATACGAAAAACGGTAGCTACAACCGAGAAACTCCAATTGATGTCTAACAAAATGCCATTTATAACTGTGATTAGCTGTCACTGCAGAATAAAATCTGGCAGTATACAGTATCAAGAGTCGAATATTTCTATTTTCAGAGGGGCAATTTATGCTGCTTAAACAGTTAATACAACTTTGTACCTGTGTGTGTGTAGCAAGTAGAATAAAGAAGAGATGAAGACTTCTGAAAAAACTGGCACCTGCCAAATTGAATTTCTAGCAGTAAGGAACACCTCCCAGTGGGAATATCTTTAGCACTATTAATTCTACTCTTTGAATTTTTCAACTTTCTGAACATTTTGCCTGGTTGATATTTGTTACGTCTTACATAAAGCCACACTTTACTATGTAAGCAGATCACTTAGCCAAAAACACACATTGCACACGCAAAAACCATCTGGTATGATCTGTATTTTTCTCTCTCGAGATCTGTCTACTTTTCCCTCTGCTCTCTCCACCACCACTGCGCTGCCACATAAAAAATATGAACAGAAATTCATAAAAGGATAAAGAATTTTACATCTTGTGTCCTCCAAGATTCATTGTAAAACTGCCTGCCAGGCAACATTAACTTGTTATCGCTCCAAAAGAAAGGTAAGTCAATCACATACTGTGATGTTATTGTGTACCATGAACATTAACAATACACCCAAACCAGTGGCTTTTTGCACACTCTCCTGTTATATTTTACAAGGAAGAAGCACAGTCCGCATCACATCCTCTTGCATTTCCTGATCAAGGCTTCATTTCTGGTTTTCTCGCAAGAAAGGCTTTATCTCTATCTCATGGGTTCATGGCAGAGTGGCTAACCTCTGGCTATATTGCTGGACTCCAACTTCCCTCAGCCATAGGTGGAGGTCAGGGACAAAGGGAATCGTCCCCCAACAATTGGAGTGCCAGCCCTTAAGTTATGGAAGTGGGCAACACAGCAAAACAACTTTCAACAGCACCAGAGCTTTATCTGGAAAACCACTAGGTATACGCATCTCAAAGGTCTCTGGATTTTGCTATGTAACACTCAGGCTATGTTCACATTAGCAGCTTAAAACACAGCAAGGCTGTTCCCCTCTGCATTTCAAGTCATTTTTTCATGTTGCTGAAGGCACTAGTGATGGGGTGGGAATGCCTTGTATCTGATGTGCATTACCTGTCTAGCTTCCCTAATCCTTTGGATTGAGGGGAAATGCGTCAAACAGCAATGTTTATTAAGAAACTACAAGACAGCTCTGCATTGTGGGTATCATTGCAGCAGGCGTCAGGGAATCTGATCCCCCCCACAGTAGCCTGCCAGGAATAGATAGACAAGGAAAGTCTTATCAATGTCTTTTATTCAATATTCACAGAGGGAGGCTTAGAAATGCAGCCTCTTGGAGTAATGGCATTGCTCCGAGTAATCTCCACTCCCCTTCTCTCCTCACTCGTCAACTGCACCACCCACCTTACGGTGGACGCTTAGGACCATTTGTCTTCGAGCCCTTTGCTCTCCTACTTTCAATGCTTGCCAGGTTCTGGGAGATGGTGGGTCTGGAATGCTTTCTAGTGATAACATGTCAGCCAGCTGCTCTGCCTCTGCTTCTCCCTCCTCCTCTTCTATCGTCTCCCAACTTTCCCCCTCTTCAGCCTCTGAGCTGTAACCTTCCACAAACCACTGTTGTAAATCTATACTGTCTTCCTCATCTCTGGAAGGGTACATAGCCTCAGTTTAATCCATGTGCATCACAGCACAATATTCCACTGTATTTTCTTTAAAAAATAGTATCCATTAGCTCCATAATGGACATCACAAACTTTTTGCAGGCTATACCATATTGTATAAAACATTGTGACAGATGGATGGTTCTTAAGAAATACTCCTTGATTATTCTTTTGCTTGAAATGTCAAATGTAAATAAGAAGGCCTTCTTCCAAACCTATGTTTTTGATAATTAAATCAGTGAGACACACACAGCTGACAACTCTTCTGGAGTAAATCCTTCTATGCCATTTACGACTCTCTGACTGAGCATTTTCCAAGTACAAAGCCAGTTCTTCTATACTCCAGCTATTTTCTGACAACTTCCTGACACAGGTCTTCAAAACGTGAATTTAGAAATGCAGCAAAGGAAGTGGCCCCCATTCACAGGCATTCAACATCTCAATTTACACCTCCATAGCTGCAGACTTAGAGAGACCTAGGTTGACTCTGAGCCAGGTACAATCACACACAACAATGGCCACTCACCCCTTCTCAGGTGGGCTGCGGTTGCGGATCTCGTCTCTGTCAACCATCCCCAGCAGCTAGGGCCCATGTGTCTTGCTGGCTCTTAGGGGAACCCCCCCAGCCTGCAGAATCAAGAAGCTGGGATTCTTTGCCCAAATGCCGGCTTCAATACGCTAGATGCCATGAGTTGTCTGAGGAGGCATCTGCATCTGCATTGCCAGATAAACAGAAATGGGCATTTGTGAGGGCCACCAGGGCTGTCCTGCAAGTTCTGTTAGTGCTCTCCATACCCACCAATCCCTATCCCTGTCAAGCAACCAGTTCCAATCCCAGAGAAGGCCATGTCAGGACACCAGTTTGGAGTGCAGTGCTGTTCAGTCTGGTGGCTCAGCTGGGCTCGCTGCAAAGCAAATGACGGAGGCTGGAACTAGCAGTGTAGAGGTGAAACATGCAGTAGAAACCCAGATAGAGGAGGAGGAAGAGAGGGGCACTGGAGATGCAGCGATTGAAGACTAAGAGAACATTCACACATAGGGAAATATTCTGTTTTCTAATGTTTCTTTCACACTGAAATACTTGTTGCATTGTGGAACTGTGGCGTTTATACCAGCGTGCCACACTAAAGTTTATGGGTTGTGGTATGGTGCAACAACGAACATAATTGGACAAGGTAGTTAATCCCCACCCTTTCTAAAATTGCACGCTTCTGTTCCTTCGTGATTCACGCATGAAAAATGGATGGAAAGAACTGTATGCCGGTACATCTCCCGAAATTTCATCACTGTACTCCTATGATTTTCTGGGTTAATGAGGGTTGTAAACACATATTTTCCTGAAAGCTATTAACATGGAAATGAGTGCTAAGCTTCCAATAGGTCCTGCTAGATTTCCAAAAGCAGATTTTAGGTTGTATGGAAGTTCCAATATAATGCAGAAACAGGGAAACGGAATAAATTGCTGTGTGAATGCAACCTAAGGCTGCATTCAGTTAACATTTTATTCATTTTTTCCAATGTTTCCTTATCTGATAATTTCCATGTTTCATATGATCTTTCACATGCTCTTTTGTGAGGAATATATTACTAATATTAAGAGAAAACCATGATATGCTTGTGTGAAATTATTGAACTTGAACATATTCCCAAGGGAACATATGAGGGTGCACGCCCCCCCCAAAGAAAATTGTAAATGACAATTGTACTGGATGCTTTGCATCTGCATGCACAATATGTTCTCTGCAGCTGATTCCCACCCAGCAAGGAGACATAATGTGAATAAAACAGGAATTGCTTCCACCCTGGTTTTTTTACCGTTCAAACTCTATAAAGAAGAGCAGGTCTCTTCTGGCAATATAAAGTGCTTCACACTTTGCTTTCCTTGCAAGCACACTTATGATTTAAAAAGAGAGAGTTGTCAAAATTAAATCAGATAGGAGATGCTGTCCAGTTTAAAAGGTTACTACAGCAAATGGGCAATTAGTGCTTCCCACAGCAGCGACGGGTTTAGCTTCTAGAAAGACCTCTTAGACACAATACAATGGCTGAATAAACCATCTTTGTAATCCCATTTGTCACAAGTCCAGCAGCAGGTCTTTTTCACTGAATTAGCAGGATATGAACAACTAGGAATGGAAAAGATTTTTTATTTTATTTTTTAAGGAAGAGAGAAAAAGAATGTTGTATGTCTTGTAAAGCTGTGAGAGCGGCTGCGTTCCGATCTTTGCAAATCTGAATTGTGGGCAGATCATGGGTTCTAGCTTCTTACAGATTTTACATTTTTTATTTGAGGATTAAAGCTGCGATCCTGCACCCCAGTATCACAGGGATAGCGCAGTCGGTAGAGGAGAAGACTCTTAATTTCAGGGTTGTGGGTTTGAGCCCCACGTTGGGCAAAATATTCCTGCATTGCAGAGGGTTGGACCAGATGATCCTTGTGGTCCCTTCCCATTCTTCTATGATTCCGATTCTCAAGTAAATGAAACATGAAAGTAGGGATAGCAAGGGTGAACATGATAGCCAGCCTTCCCCCCTCCCCAAATTGCTGTTCCATCATTCTACACAGGTTGGATGCCAACCCTTTGCAGTGCAAAGACTTCTCACATGATTTTCCAGGTGATATAGAAAAAACCTGCTCCTTTTCACTTATGGGGTACTCAAGATCCCATATAGAGTCCTTAAGTAGGTTCCCTATTGGTAGAAGAAAATAACAGAGGCCAACCAGTTAATAAGGATCAATCACATGTGGAACCTAGACAATCACCCTCCAATTCCTGGAGATCAATGGAGTGACTGGAGGAGCTATATTCTGGTCCTTCATGTTCTCCCCATTCACATGTTCTACTTACTAATATGAAGAGGGCTGGAATCACGGAAGACGTGAACTTAGAGTTTACTATTTCTGAGTGACCCAGTGCCTATTTACCAAAGGCTCAGCTAGTTCCTTTTGCCAAAAGTGGTGTTTTCTTGTCAGCCAGTCCGCTTGACAGCACCCCATTAGCATCACTGTGTCAACAGAAACTAAGTTTAAAAGTGCATAATTACTGTTTAATGTTTAATATTGACACAGGGCTTTCCAAATCTCAGAACACTCCACGCAGGGGAGGGGCATTACAAAACAATACATCAAAGGGGGACATGAACACACAAGGCCCAATATAATCTGACCATATATTTCAGGAGAAATTAAACAGATGCAAGATCTACATACAGCATCTACAGTAAATATGGAACCTCATTGATCTAATGTAATAAGGGAAACGGTGGATGTGAAACATTGTCTAAACCAAATTACATTCATCTCTCTAAGCAAACAAAGACAGCTGGCTCTTTCAAAGAGAACGATCAGGTTTAGCTCTCTTGCTTTTCTGACCCCGGGCATGAGTCAACAGAAAGACAAATTATCACTCTCTGTAGGAAAATAATTCATTTGGTGCCCGATATAAACAGTTACCTTCACGTAAGCCACAGTACAGTGGTACCTTGGTTTTCAAACTTAATCCGTTCCGGAAGTCTGTTCCAAAACCAAGGCGTGCTTTCCCATAGAAAGTAATGCAAAATGGATTAATCCGTTCCAGACCTTTAAACACAACCCCTAAAAGAGCAATTTAACAAGAATTTTACTATCTAACGAGAGCATTGATCCATAAAATGAAAGCAATAAACAATGTAAACAATCAATCAATCAGTAGCTGAACTGTGTTCCACACAGTCACAAAAAAAATAAAGAGCTGCAAAAACAAAAATGCAAAATAAATAGCAACAACAGAAAGACCTTAGCGTAACACTCAAAACAGAAGTGTGGCACTCAAATCAGAAGCATAACACTCAAAATGGAGCACGTTTTGAAAAAAGTTTGCAAACCGGAACATTTACTTCTGGGTTTGCAGTGTTTGGGTTCCAAGTTGTTTGAGTACTGAGGCATTTGAGAACCAAGGTACCACTGTATAGCACATTTTGGGAATGCTTTGCAGAAAATGGAAGTAAAGCGAAGATAAGCTGCTTCTAGACTTTTGTTGCTTTGTATTTGGGATTCAAGAGCTTTCTAGCAACTTCAGGTTGTGCAGATGAAGTGGATTGGGTGCTCCTGCACAACAAACCAGCTTCATAGGGGAGCAGGGATTGGCCTTTGACATAACTGGAACAGGCAATGGGAAGTGTGGAGTGACAATTGCTTAATGCAACTGTCCCTGCAAACAAATCAGAATGAATGCTCAGCAAGCAGGTGACATTGTAAAACGTCCCTGCAAACTTTGTTCAAACAAATCAGGGCGAATGCTTGGTTACATACACCCTTTGATTTTCTGCTCCAAATATATCTGGTGTTTATCCTATAAACTGTAGCGATTTCAGCCATCCAAAAGCCCACAGCAGAACCAGTTAGGGGTATGGTCTGAAGAGAGAGGCTGTGGCCTAGAAAGAGTCACAAGGGTCAGAGAGAGAGACTTGGAGGGCCACATTCTGGTCCTGGTCCTAAGGTATCCCACCCCTGCTCTTTAGTATCAAGATGGAAGAAGAGACATCTCTCCTCCTTTTCGTTTCGTGTGCAAGCCCTTTGAAGTTCATAAGATTGGAATATCAATGGAATTGTGCCATGATAAATGCAAGACCGTAACTTCAAAAAAAGTACTAGCATGTGTTCAAAGGAGCCAGCTGTGCTTTTTTGAAAAACAGGTACCTAGCCTTTGTAGTCTCAAGGAAGTCCTGCAGGTGTGCTCAAAGGACACCATTCTGAGGACCACTTTAATATGCTTATTAAATGGTTTGTTAGCAGGAGAGACCCCCCCCATCTTCTTCTTTTGCTATAATGCACTATTTAATACCCTCCAACTTTTCTCCGATGAAAATAGGGACGTCCTAAGGAAAAGCGGGACATTCCGGGATCAAATCAGAAACCAGGACAGCTTCAGTAAATCTGGGACTGTCCCTGGAAAATAGAGACTCTAGGAGGGCCTGCTATTTCCTTCCCAGCCTGTTCTCCAAACCATACTCCCTTTCCCCTCTTCCCACGTTCTCTTCCCTATCCACTGCCATTTTTGTTTTTTTCTTCATAGTCAGGTCTCTCTGCAGCCCGATCTCTCTATTCACCCTCTGGGGTCAAGACCTGCCAATCACAATCACATCAAGTGACCCATTTTTGCCTACAGTTTGAAATCAATATGTGGGCCCAATGGTTTGCAGGCACCAATGATCAGCTGATCGGTGGTACCTGCAAAAGCACAGGTGTGTACAAACCTGGTTGCGTCTTTGGTGTAGGGCAGGTGAGCATGGCTTGCCTTAAACAGCCCTGTGGGCCAAATTGGGATACTTGGAGGTCCAAATTAGTTCTGAGGGCCAGAGGTTCCCCACTGCTGCTCTAGTTGTTGTTGGACTACAACTTTTGTAAGTCCCATACAACATGGTCAATAGTCAGGGGTGATGGGAATTATAGACCACCAACAGCTGGAGGGCAGATGTTGACTACATCAGCTCTATTGTGGTAGCACACCTTGAGAAGCCCCTTAGTAGGGTCTGCTTGAGTAATAGCTCAGTTGGTTAGATCTTGGTGCTGATGATGCCAAGGTTCAATCCCCGTATGAGACAGCTACGTATTCCTGCATTGCAGGGGGTTGGACTAGATGATCCTCAGGGTCCCTTCCAGCTCTACAGTTCTACGAGTCTCTGATTCTATGAAATAGCTGCGTGTGCTCAGGAGTATATAGTGCTATGAGTTCAGTCATATCAATTTCTCTCTCTCAAACAAAAAACCATTTACATCCTTTCTGGTAAAGCAAAACACTACTATCAGCATTCGGAAACCTTTAAGTGCAACATTCTGCACACAGTGAAAGTATGTTATCCTTGGGTGTAGGATTGCTAAGCGTTCATAAAATCCATTTTACCAAAATTGATCCCATCTTTAGTAATAAAAATGTCTGGAATAATGTTGACAAGCGGAAATTATATTTAAAAGCTTGTATGGATCCAACATATTCATGACTGTTCTACTGTCATTTTTATTTCTTTTATCTCAAAAGATGTAAAGGGCACTTGTCCCTAATTGAAATTTAAAAACATTATGTCTTACTGTTCAGATTTCACTCACATTCAACTGGCTTTGATGGGCATCTTGCTCAAATGGCGACCAGCTCTATAACTTTTAATGCTTTTTAAATGGTTTGCGATGGGCTTTCTGGGTTCTATTTTAAGTCCTTCAACAAAAAAGTAGATTATTTTAAGAGTAGCCAGTGTGGCCAGAGTAGAAAGAGTGAGGAACTGAAATGGGGAAGACCCTCACTTAAATCACAACTCCCACCTTAGGTTAAGCAATGTGGTAAATCATCTCAATGATATACAAATAGTGTACAATGATGCAATGAAGCCTGGTAGCCCCATGTACAATACACATAGTGTAAGAATTACTTCCATGTCCTGATCATGAGTATTAAAAGGGATCTTATTAAAGCATTTGACATGAGGGATGCTGGAGGATTTCATTCAGTAATCAACCAGACTTTCTTTTTGCACTTAGCAGTTCCGCTGCACAGATTGGAACGCCGCTATTTCTCTCGGTTTTCACACTTCTCCAAATTTTGCAATTTGGTTCTCAGCTCAAAAAAAGTATCAAAACATTATAACATACATGTTTTAGTTTAGAAACGTGTATTTTAGGATAAAATGTGTACAAAATACACATTTGAGGGTAAAATGTGCACAGAGTGCCTTTTTTAAAAAGCCACAGATTTATGTAGAAATGAAATGAAACAGTCTTACGAATGCATCGATGATAAATTTATTGATTGATTGACTGAATTTCTATACCATCCTTCATCCAAGGATCACACGGTGGTTTACCAAAAGGCGAATGAAGAATGCTGGCACAAGCCAACAGCCACGGGCCAGGTCCATGGGGTGGGGGTGGGGATTGCCCTGCTCCGACTCACGTCCACCCTCGTACCACCAAGCCTGGGCTGGACAACCTGTTTCCCTTCTGCCAACCACATCTCCTCAGAGACAAGAAGGACTGACCTGTGTCCCTCAGGACAGGAGCTTGATTCTAGCCTTCTTCTTCTTTGGTGATCCCTCTTAGCCGAGTAAGATTGTCTTCCATAAACACGGTCTTAACAGTGAGTCCGTAAGTGACTGTGGAGGCCAATTCTGGATCCACATGTCCTTCCACAGTGGGGACATAGGTTTCCAGGTGGCAGTTGATCATGGTGAGAATTTACCAAGAGTGCCTTCCTCTTAGAACGTTTCTCCCTTTCATCCTGAGTTTGAGCGTCTTCAAAACCCATGACACCTTTGATAAAGGTTGTTCTTCAACTGGAGCACTCACAGACCAATGTTTTCCCATTGTCAGTGTTTATACTACATTTTTTGAGATTTACCTTGAGACAGTATTTGAACCTCTTCTATTGACCACCAGCATTACACTTTCCATTTTTAAGTTCGGAATAGTGTAGTTGCTTTGGAAGATGATAATCAGGCATCTGCACAACATGACCAGTTCAACTAAGTTGATGTTAAAGAATCATTGCTCTGACACTGGTGATCTTTGCTTCTTTCAGTACACTTGCATTAGTTCGCCTGTCTTCCCAAGTGATGTGTAAAATTTTTCAGACAACATAGTGTGTGCACACTCTAGCCCATTAGCATATAAGCAGCCAGGAGATTTTTTTCACACAGGTGTAATGTGTTCCCAGGAGGCAGTTCTCCTTCCAAAACAGCTTTCAAGGCAGCCCAACATGGAGTGTAGTAAAGCAGACCAGTAGCCAATACCAAATAAGATGAACTAATGGCCTGGCTCAGTATGAGGGCATTTCCTATGTTCCTATGCTTCTTGGCTGGATTTTGCATCTTCCAGCCCCCCCCCCCCCCCGGCCTTGGCGAAGAAGCCAAAGGCCTCTGAAGACCAGGGTGGAACATCTGACCTATGTATTATGGGTTGGTAGCTTAAATTTAGTTGCGTCTCTCTTTATTTATCTCCAAAGGGCTTTACCCATTTTTATAATGGGGGGGGGGGGGGAAATATATCATATCATGAACATTCATTCCATGTCAGTCTCCTATACCGGAACACAAGTGTTGTCACCTAATAAATGCTAAGTGTGTCAATTGTCCGATTGAATTACTGCAAAGATACATTCTGTATTATGCATTGTTAGCCACCTTGAGAGTTAGAATACTGAATGGAGCAGTGGGTAAGTTTTTATAATAAAATACAATAAAATGAAATCTGGAGATCTGTTTCACTAAAGGGGATTTTCAGAGGCATTTTAAACTCTAAAACTAAATTAGAACAGGGCTTAGCTGGACAAAAATAGAACAAAGCTTTGTTGCTCATAAATAACATCATAATGGTGGTATTAGTGCACATTGGCATGACAGATGAAAAGTCAGGAAGTCTGCCAACATTACCAACCAAATGGTTTCCACTGCAAAGCACAGTGCATCAGTGTTTGCTGTGCAAACAGTATGCATGACAGTAATTAGCACTGGTGGTGAGTTGCTGTTTGAAACACATGCCTTCCAAAACACTTCAGAGCCTGATCCTGCCTGAGAACTCTCAAAGATTGTTGCGCTCACTTCGGGCCATGTTAAACAGCTGATACAACCGCTTGGACGAACGAAAGCTCAATAGATGTTTAAAGACAGCTTAACTGTTTGGATGTGTCTTATCAAGGAGTTCTGTCCTATCAAATTAAACTGGTAGTTCATGCAGAGGTTTCGCTTCTGGCTTCTGTCAGCGTCTAGGAGGTTCTTGAAAGCACTCCGTGCCGGACTGAGAGAAGATGAGGAGGAAGCCAGAAGCCAAACATGTTCTTCAAAGTGTCTTGGATTACAAGAGTCAAAGAGCGGCTTCTCAGACTAGCAGAATGAAGTGTACATTCTCCTGTAGCACTTCCAGGATGATATTAGAAGAAATATCACCAAAAGGGACATGCTGTAGCTCAGGGAAGGGTTGTGGCTCTGTGGCAATTTTATTTGCATGCAGAAAGTCCGAGGTTGAGCCCACAGAATCTCCAGGTGGGCTGGAAGAGACCCCTGTCTGAAATGCAGGATGGCTTCCATCAGTCACCGTTGACAATACTGAGCTAGATGGACCAATAGCCTGTCTTCTTATAGGGCATCACCTTATATTCCACATGAAGGAAGGATTTGGGCTCTTACTGCTGATCAATAATAAGATTGAATGGACAAAATGAGTATTGGCATGGTGAACTCAATGTGTGTAGGTCCCATTGGAACATCTCTACCCCCCCAGTAAATATCCAGAAGTCTCAATGGTGAGATAGGGTGGGCAGGGGATGAAGTCATGTTCTTGTTACCATACACCAGTACTTTTAAAATAAAAGCAACTACTGACAGGATTATCCACCCCATCTCTATCTATCACCATCATAGGACTGGATCTGGGCCCACTTTCAGCAGACGATTCAGTGCTATTTTTCTAGAATAAGAGGCGCAGAACTCACCATGAACCATTGTTCTCTTAGAAAGGCATTGGGGACCACCTGAGAGGTGCCAGAACTGAGTTCCAGCTGAAAAAAAAGCCTTAAGTAGACCCATTGAAATCAATGGGACTTAGAAACTGCGGAGACACCTGCCCTTATAGAAAATAAGTTGGTAGTTCAACTAAATAATATGGAAGGGAGCTGTTATGTACTGAGCTGAATCCTAGAACAATAGGATCCAGAATGCAGCAGTCTGATTGGTCCACAGGAGCCACCCAATCCAGCTCCAGGTGCAAGTGAATCAGCGACCTGATTGGTCTGCAGGAGCAGCCAATCAGGCTTCTGGAGGAGGTGAATCCACAACCTGATTGGCCTACAGGAGCAGCCCAGAATTAGCCAATCACGAGGGGCCCATTGTGTAAATAATGTATGTATAGCTAGACGTTTTGGGGAAAGTTTCATTCATTGCTACTATGAGCTGAATAAAGAGCATGAAATTCACACTCGACTCCAAGTATATTTCAGGAGCCATTAAGCACTTTTTCCTTACGGAAAAAGAAAAAGAAACTGAACGAAATGTTCTGTGTCCAAGAGCTCTAGCGAAACATTTCACTGTTTTGGTACAAAATGGATGGGAGATTCTCCTTTCCAATGTCCCCCACTTTTTGCTTTCCCCTGCTCTCCGGTAGATTCAGTTGCCTTTGATTGCTCCACAAACATTGTGCTTGGCCCCATCCCACTTGACCATGCAGCGATCCTCAGCTTTGATTGTCAAACGCAATTATTGCTGAGGGTAACAATACGAAAGGCAGCTGCAGTGAGGATGGAAGTCAGAGAGAGCAGGCCACGGATGCTACACCACCTGCCTCTTGCATGCAAAAGACGGAACAAATGACAACATTTGTCACTGAGGAGCTGAGCATCAAAGCCCACACGTGACGGTCTTGCAAGCACCATTTTCATCATGTGCCCTGGTACCTCTTTTCAAAAAATCTCAAGCAGGGAACAGATGTTTCATCAAAAGACACATTTAAAATAAAGATAATTATGCAGTAAGCGGCTTAATTACATAGGATTATTCAGGTCCACTTAATTGCTTGACAGCCTGAAAGCCTCCCTGTATTGGTGGCGGAGGCACCGAGTTCCTATTGGGTTGCCACACTCTCGATGGCTGCAGGACAAATGTTGTCACTCAGCAATTTAGTTAATATCAATTCCCGCTAAGAGCTGGAGGAAAAAGAAGCGTAAGGATTTCTCGTGAACGTTGCAAGATTGATATTTGCATGGGCGTTGTATTCCCTTGCACAAAATATCATTAGTCTAAATTGCAAAAAGGGAAGAACAGTGGTTGTGGTTAGGAGCATTAATACTGCTGATGGCTTTGAGAAACAGAATATCATCTAATCACTTCCATCCTCTGTTGCTGCTACAAGGAGTACCGTTAACTTTTACAGATCTTACTGTTGCTGCTGCTACTTAATGGCCTGGTTTGCACAATGCTATGAATTACCAGGACCATGCAAATGTCTATATAGTGAAACCTCAGTTGTCAAATGTAATCTGTTCCATAAGTCCATTCAACTTCCAAAACGTTCGACAACCGAGGCACAATTGCCAGTCGGCAAATTCCTTTTTAAAAATGGAGAAACGCGCCTCGGAAGTGGTTCGATTTCTGAGGCGTGTTCAAAAATGGAAGCATTCACTTCCGGGTTGTCGGTATTCGGGTTCTGAATTGTTCGGCTTCCGAAGTGTTGGAAAACCGAGGTTCCACTGTACAGTGGTACCTCGGGTTAAGTACTTAATTCATTCCGGAGGTCTGTACTTAACCTGAAACTGTTCTTAACCTGAAGCACCACTTTAGCTAATGGGGCTTCCTGCTGCCGTCGCGCCGCCGCAGCCCGATTTCTGTTCTCATCCTGAAGCAAAGTTCTTAACCTGAGGCACTATTTCTGGGTTAGCGGAGTCTGTAACCTGAAGCGTATGTAACCTGAAGTGTATGTAACTCGAGGTACCACTGTACTCCTGGTGAAGAGCTTATAGCTGCTTTTCTCCTCCCCAGTCCTTTTTGCTCTGTGCTATGCTAAGTCCCATTTGGCTTAGCTTGCCAACTGAACTTGTTAGCGACAAGAGAATTTAGCCATGAACAGTAGCCCAGTGGCGTAGCGTGGGGGGTGCAGGGGGGGCCGGCCGCACCGGGCGCAACATCTGGGGGTTAGGGTTAGGGGGCACAAATCCATGGGTTAGGGGGCGCAAATTACTTGCCTTGCCCCAGGTGCTGACAACCCACGCTACGCCCCTGCAGTAGCCAAAGAGAAACCTTAGCTACAACATGAACCCTTGCTAGCATAGCATATCCTCCAACATTCCTCAGATGAAAATAGGGACATTTCTCACTCACCTTCCAACTGACGTTCCGTGACCCCACATTTTTTGGTGTCTCTCCCCACCCCACCCCCCATGAGCATTTCCTATCAAAAGAAGGTGGAGTGCCACCACCACTTCATCAACAGAGCACAGAACACACGACCTCCACCGTCCAGAGAGAACTCCTTAATCCTGGCTATTGTTTATTATATTGTTTGGTAGATTTATGTTATGTACTGAGTTGAATAGGATCCAAAATGCAGCAGTCTGATTGGTCCTAGAACAATAGGATTCAGAATGCAGCAGTCTGATTGGTCCACAGGAGACACCCAATCCAGCTCCAGGTGGAAGTGAATCCACAACCTGATTGGCCTACAGGTGAATCCCGGAATTAGCCAATCACGTGGGGCCCATTGTGTAAATAATGTATATAAAGCAGACATTCTGAGGGAACTTCCATTCCTCCTCGCCACTATGAGCTGAATAAAGAGCATGAAATCCACTCTCGACTCTGAGTATATTTCAATTTACAAAAAGAAAAACACACACCAATAAATAAATTCTAGAAAGCGGCAAGAGTAGACACAGATGCACAAAGTATTGTTGTTGTTGTTGCTGCTGCTGTTTTATATCAAGACTTCTTTGTGAACTGCTTTGCTCCCCCTTTCTTCCAGCTCAAGGTGCCCCTTCCCTTTGCCTGTCCCTCAGAGCTCAAGGCAACACGATGACCAAATACAATGCTACGATATCAATATACACTCTTTATATAATATGAAATACATGAAACCACATAAACAGAAAACTTATGAATCTCCCTGTTATGAGCACCACCTGGGGTCGGCTTCTTATATCTTTAATAACATACAGTCAGTAGCACTAAATACATAACTTTATGACCACTGCTCCTCAGCAATTGTTGTTATACTTTTCCATTCAATATATAGATGGGGTATGCACCTTTGGTTTTATTTCACATTATTTTGACATTATAGTTTATGTGTATAGATGATAATATTTCGAGTTTATTGCAGTTACCATGCATATGCAGGTCATTGTTTCAATATTCTTTTATAGTTTATGAAGCATTTCTGTATCCTTCTGCTGTGCTGAAGAAGAATTCCATGAAACAGTGGGCATATCCGGAATCACTGTTCACAACGTCTGTTTGCGAACTACTTCGGCAGCGTTGGACGCCATAATGACCGCTCCCCGCTTAAAACGGGGGGCGCCCTTTGCGTGGACGTGCGCAGCCCCTAGATCTGGAGCGGTTCCAACAGCATAGGCTTGGCTTTGCCTTCCCTCAGGTGGGATACCTGGAGGTCTCCGCCTACCTCAGTCAGTTGTCCAATCCCACCTGGGGGAAGCGTTGCCAAGGAGACCAGGCCAGGTAGGGGAGGGATTACCACCCACACAATAGAGGGAGGATCTTACCTGGGAATCCTCACTTGGCTCCAGAGCTTCTCCTAACCCTACCCACCCTCAGTTAATGTCTTATTTTGCAGGTTAACTTTTCTTCACAGGTTTTGCAGGTTAACTTTTCTTCACAGGTATGCAGGCGCTGCTACGTTAAGGTTGCTGTTAAAGGGCCGGAAAGGAATTTCCCTGCATTGGCAGGTTTCGCCTTTCCCGTAGCAAAACGTCACAACTTTGGCGGTATCAGGCCTTGGGCGGAATCCTTTAGTCCATCTTCCTCTTTGCGGCGGCGATACCAGGGTTCCCCGTTAAAGGGGTTTCTGAAGGGAGGCTTTGACCGTACGCCGAACGGTCATCATTGCTCTCCCCTGCGGCGGCGGCGTAACGGGGGCGGCTATCTCTGCTTGAACATATGTTCTCCAGAGCTGGCCCATCCCCCCCCACACACTGGATAACCCTGATGCTCCCTAGGTCCCCGGCTGGGGACTGGGGAGGGAGAACGCCCAATGCCTGAGCCAAGGTCTACCCACATTTGAAATTTAATAAAGTTGTGGCCAATTTAATCCCATAGCACGTTGTCTTGAGTCGTTATTACACATGACGGGGGGGGGACCGCTCGGGATCTGGGGACTCCGCCTGTCCACGCAAACAAAGCCTGTTTTCACCAGATAAGAATCTGATACATTGCTTCTTTCAGAAACTTGCATAGTCTTCAAAGACTTTCAGAGACTTATAAGACTTATGTTTATTTGGTTCTATGTTTTCAAGAGAATCCATTAAGAGTGCATATTTTGTGACTTTCAGAGATTCATAACTTTTCTGTTTATGTGATTTCATATATTTCATATTATAAAAAGAGTGTATATTGATATCGTATCATTGTATTTGGTCATCGTGTTGCCTTGGATATAACTGACTATTGTTAGCAACACAGGGGTTTAATTGTTTGGTTACTTGTCCCTCAGAGCTGGCACATCACAAGGGTGCCTTGGAGACAGCAGTCTCTCTTTCCCCTTGCCCACTCTCCAGCAGCTGATATGAGCTGGCCGAGGGAGGAGGCCAGAAGCAGCAGCCATGGAGAGGCAATGGGATGCTCCTTGCAGCCACCAGCCCCACGATCTTCACTCAGGACAAGCACCGGCTCATCCTCCCCCCCCCCCCCGAGCTCAGCGATGCCGGGGGAAATAGAGATATTCCAGGATCAAATCAGAAGCCAGGATGGCTTTCGCAATTCCAGGACTGTTCTTAGGAAATGGGGACACTTGGAGGGTATGGCATAGCCAGTGGTCAAGGACGATGGAGTTGTAGTTCAGCAATTTCTATAGGGACTGCACTGTTTATATCTGTGGATTTGTTATCCACTCGTTGTTTCTTTGGAAAATTAGGTGGAATAGAAATGTTGAGAAGAAAATTAAATACACAGAGTCAGAGGGGAAATGGATCCTACTAATGTAGCAGTTAGCAGATAGGGATTACTAGAGATCTTGCATAGTCTGGAAATCCCCTGGGGCTCACAATTCCCATTGCATTTATCAATGAATCAAAATTATAGCATTTCCTCTTCCAAGCAGGAAGGGCAAAGGTAGCTGGGGTTCCTGTGAGAGGACTTGCCCAAGATCACTTAGGTTGCAATCCTGTATCCACTTAACTAACAGTAAGCATAATTAAACTCCATGGTACTTACTTCTGAGTAGGAACGTCTAAGACAGCATTGTTAGTGAGCTTTGTTGCAGAGTAAGTATTTGAAGCCAGGTCTCCCAGAGATTTCAGTGGATCGTAATAACTGATAATATTTATCTTGCCTTGCTTTAAAAAGAAACCACTTAGGAACTCAAAGCAGTCGATTCTGCACAGATTGGGAAAGTAGCATACAATTTTGTCTCCTCTTCTTTGACTTGCATGTTTCTTGATCATGTTACAGTTCAGCAATAGGAAACGCAATTGTGAAATGCATGGCTGTCAGGTACGAAAATCTCAGACAGAATAATATTACATCCTACATTCGAAAGAAGACACTACATTATTGGGCAATGACAACCCACTGCAGATTATGTCTTTGTGAAGACACACTGGGAACAATTTTATTAAGTATCATTTAAAATGTCAGGATAATTTTTTTTAAGGCATCAAATCTTGTCATAGCACCCCCCCCCCCAGCATGTAGATGTAACTCAAAAGCTAGGGAAAGATAAGAAACATGCATTGGCTGTATTCAAATTCACTAAGTTGTTTCAGTTTAATTTTTGAAAAGATACTGCGGGTTATTAAATGACATGGGGTTAAAGTTCTCCATCCTCACAAGGGGGAACTCTGCCAGTGGAATCTCAAACTTGAAGCATAAGCTATTGCTTTCCATGCAGTAATGGGCTGGGGGAAGATTTCCATGTTTTCTCTATTCTGTGTGTTGTTCCATGTACGGTTAATAGGCACATTTATTGTTAGTTTTATTTATTTATTACATTTATATAACACCCTTTTCTTCCAAGTTGCTCAAGGTGGTGTACATGGCTCTCCTCTTGTCCATTTCATCTTCAGAATAACAACAGCTTCCTCCCACCGTGGCAGAAGATAAGCAGAACAAAGGGAAATGAGTCTTCGTACCAGTTAGAAACTTTAATAATCACAGAGAGAGAACAAAGAACCCATCTCCTAGAAATGGCGGTATTCCCAATTAAGGATCCACCCCCTTATGTCCATATTAATCTACGTCACTTCTACATTTTATAATCTGAGCCTGACCCCTCTGTGCTTTGTGTGCTTTCTGTTCTGCCACTTTCTCAGCTCTTCTTAACCTTGGGGAGAGTGGATGAATGCTTTCCAGAGATAGTGAATCTGTTAACCCTCTCTCTCTCCCAGTCTTTCTTCTCTTAGCTGCTCCCCATCCAGTATTTCCCAGCTTCTGCCTTCTGAACTATGCCCCTCTCCAAACCACTGTTCCAAATCTATACTGTCCTGCTCCTGGGAAGATGGCTCCCACCATTCCTCCTCAGTGCAGCACTCCTCAGCAGGGTCCCTGACACCCTGTAAGGTAAGTGAGACTAAGAGATGGTGATTGGCCCAAGGTTACCCATTGAGCTTTGTGGCTGAGTGGGGATTTGAACAATGGTCTCCCAGGTCCTAGTCCAACACACCAGAAAGTGTTTCCTTATGGCAACTGAAGACCTTCTCCTTTGTGTCATGCTCACAGAAAGAGAGACATGATGAAAGGGATAGATCATATTATTATGATTTTTTTTGTGTGTGAAGCAAAAAAAGTTGTGACAGTTAGCCACCAGCCGGCTTGCACATACATTTTTTGCCAAGTTACTGCGTAGCATACAACACAGTATAGATTTCCCCAGCTATACATCATAATTTAGTGCTTTTATGCTGCTGTTTAATGCAAGTTAGACATCAGGATTTATTTTCCATTTGTTTGTGTTAATAATATAGCGGCTATATTATAGCCCAAAGAAAACATATGTCTCACAAGATCACAGGCTAGGCTTTCCCAGCAGGGGAATTTATTTTGTCAAAAAACTGACCAGACACAATAAAGGAAGGATGAAGATGAAAGAAAAGAAGAGCTCTTACAGTGGGGAGAAGGAAGGGAGGAGAAGGGGTGTGTGTGTGTGTGTGTGTGTGTGTGTGTGTGTTCCACATCTAGGATGTACTTTTCCATATGAAGGTTGCAAAGCAGAAAAGGTTTTTCAGAATGTTGAGAGGCAGGGAAATCTGCTTTTTTATAGCTGGAAGTGCTCCAGTTTTGTTTTGTGTTTTTATTTTTGGGTCTATCCACATTTGAGCACTACTTTGCTGTTAATCCACTTTCTCCCCATTCAAAGTATTATTTTTACAATAATTTTTATTAATGTTTGAAAGAAGATATACCAAGGTTAATATCCAATATATATTTTTTCAAAGATAAAACACCAATCTAAATAAAAATACATGTCAAAAAAGGAAAAGAAAAAAGAGGAAAGAAAAAAGAAAACTTCTGATTGTTCTTCTGTCAGCTATATATAGAAAATTATTCAAAGCACCCACACCCAACATTTCCACTTTCTAGAAACCAATATTTTCTTAAATTCTCAAACCCAGATATCATAAGTTCATTTTCTTTTTCAGTCTATAAAGCGTTTCCAGTAAATATTGACAATTGGATTTTTCTCTAGTTAAACATATCAACTTTGCTCCGCTAAATCCAATACAGTGGTACCTCGTGTTATGGACGGGATCCATTCTGGAGGCCTGTCCGTAACGTGAAAAGCCCACAACTCAAAGCACCGCATCTGCACAGGCACGCAGCGCGGTTTGGCTCTTCTGTGCATGTTTGAGTGGTGAAACCCAGGTACTTTCGGGTTGCCGCGGGACACAAGAAAAAACACACAACCTGAAACGGATGCAACATGAGGTATGACTGTCCATCTTTGTGCATATAAAAGTCGTTGTGATTATATATTGAAATAATGCTCTATAGTCTTTTTCTAATTGTATATTCATTATTCCTAGCAGGAAAGTTCTGGCTGCAATTGAACACTAAGCTTTAAAATATTCTGCATCAATGCAGAATGAGATCAAAAGTAGTCCTCTCCTGCGTGCATTTGAATTTGTATATAAGGAGCAATTTGGGTCTTTCCCATTCATCCCATTCAGCAGCAGGGGGAAAGCAAATATTTCCACACTGACTTCTTCCACCCCTCCACCCAGCGAAAAGCAAGACCCACTCCCTCTTCTTCAACTGGAACAGTTGGATGCAGTGACTGATCATTTCCATTTCATAAAACCATCTTGGAGATCCCGGGCCACAGGGAGGTTAGGCTGGCCAGGGCTTTTTAGGCCGTGGCCCCGATCTGGTGGAATGCTCTGTCACAAGAGACTAGGGCCCTGTGGGACTTAACATCTTTCCGCAGGGCCTGCAAGACAGAGCTGTTCCACCAGGCCTTTGGCCAAGGCACAGTCTGACCCCCTCTCTCCTTCTGTAATCCTCATAGAACTCTAGCCCAATGGTTGCCATTAATTTGATTCTGAATTGATTTCAGAATGTATTTTTTTTTAAAGCGTTTATTAATTTTCCAGTAAGAACATCCAATTAACATATCAAATCAAATCCAATACAAATAAAAAACTAAAATTTTAAAAAAAGTCCAATTGTCTTCCAAATTGTAATCTTAATTTTTTGGCTTCGCACGATCTAAATTCCAAAGCACGGTCTGAATTCCAAAATCACACAGTCAATTAATTAAAATACATTCTGAGATTTCAGAATGTATTTTATTTAATTGACTGTGTGATTTTATGTACACTGTGCTATTTTTACTTGTCGTTAGTCGCTCTGAGCCCGGCTTTGACCAGGGAAGGCGGGATATAAATAAATTATTATTATTATTATTATTATTATTATTATTATTATTATTATTATTATTAGTTTCCATATGCTAATCATCACTCAGTATTACCCACTGTATAATTTTTACCCCTGTATAATTAAGGTTTATCTTTACAAAGTAGATTTATGCAGCATATATGGGAATAGCATAGTACGTTGTTGGAATGCACAAGCTCCCAGATTCAACCCCTGACACCAGGTAGGGCAAAATAGGGCTCCTGCCTCCTCTAGAGAGCTGCTGACAGTCCGCATCGGCCTTGTTATCCTCAATTGCCTACTAGTCTGGCTTGGTAGAAGTCAGCGTCATAGGCTCCAGTGCTTCCTATACATCAAGGAAGAAGTATTTGGAAACCTGGATAGCTCAGTTAGTTAGAGCATGGCGCTGATGATGCCAAGTGTCAAGGCTTCAGGGAATCCTATCCCTCCCACAGTGGGATGCCAAGAAGCAGAAAAACAAGAAGAGTTCCTATCAAGTAGGTTATTCAATATTCACAGAGAGAGACGAAGGAATGCGGTCTCTTGTGATGGCCTGGGAGTCTGATTCAGAAGCTGAACCTGAGGAATCCCAGCCTGCACAGGAGTCCCCGCCTCCAGGGGCTTGAATCTGAAGGGCCTGCACCTGTGCCGGATCCTCAGGAGCAGACACCAGATGTATCCACTCTGGCTCCGGAGGTGATTGAGGACCCATTGCCTGCAGGTGCGCCTCTCCCAGCCCTGCCAGGGGAAGGGGAAGCTGCCCCTGGGTCCAGTAACCCTCCAGCCTCTCCTGAGCTGCAGAGGCTCAGGGCAGAGAGGCGGAGGGAACTAAGTTCTCTCAGGAGGAGTGCTCGCCTTAAGGCCAGGAGAGGTGGGTCACCTGTGGGCCGGGACCGCCCCTGGCCTCAGAGGAGATAAAGGCCAGTCAGCCCAGTCCCAGGTTGCGGGAGCAACGTCATTGGAAACCTGTTTCTCCCAGCACCCAGACCTGTTCTTCCGTAGTTCCCGACCACACCCGGCTTCTTGCTTTGGACACCGCTTCCCCCTTGGTGGACAGTCTCCAGACCCTCGACTCAGGACCGGACTCTGACCACGCCTCACGGTAACCTCCCCCCGGGGCCAGCACATCTCTCTTAGATAATGGCGTTGCTGCAAGTAAAGTCCCACCCCCTCAGTCCCTCCTGTTCTACACCACCCCTGCACCGGATGATCTGTGCTTTTTGCCTCTGAGCTTTCTGTTCTACTACTCTCAAGGCACGCCTGGTCCTGGGAAGGGGGGTCAGGAATGCTTTCAAGAGACACTGAGTTTGTTAGCTGTCTCTCCCCTGGTGCTTCGTCTTCCTGCTCCTGCTCACTCACCAATATTTACCAGCTTCACCCCTCTGTGGCCTCTGAAGTATGCCCTTCTGCAAACCACTGTTCTAAATCTATACTGTCTCCCTCCTCTTGGGGAAGTGTAAAAGGAGGATGGGGCGGGCTCCACCATTCCTCCTCTTCAGACCAGTCCTGGACACCAAGGTTGCAAGGTGTGATCCCATTCTGAACAGCTGCATGTTGCAGGGGGTTGGACTAGATGATTCTCAGGGTCACTTCCAACTCTACAGTTCTATAATTCTATGAGTTTTAGATCTAGGGGAGATACTAATGTTCGGTTTGGAGGGTGGTGGTGGGGAGTTGTTATAAATCATTTGCAGCATGTGGACCACATAAAGTTTTCACATCATCAGTATAAGCACTGTTCATTGTTGAATCTCGAAGCTAAACGAGCTTCCTCTATCCATTACCCTTGATTAATGATGACATATTGGGCAGACATTGCTACCACAGGATTACGGAGGAAGGGCATTCTGAAAACCAAGCACATGTGGAAGTGAGAGTGATAAGGCCTTTCAAATTATTCATGGTTAATGAACAGGCTAGTAAAGGCCTTGAGGTGAGCTTGTATTTTTTTTTTAAAAAAGAAAAGCATTACATTCAGAGTCCAAAACAAATTAAATAGAAAATCTAAGCTGCAGCAATTGCCCTCCGCACTGTACTCCCATGCAGTAATACTGATAAAACACTGAAATCCTCTACTCATTTAATGGTCAGTCTTCCAGATAGCCAGCATGAGTTATACTCAGAGTAGACATATTGAAATCATTGGCCACAAGTAACTTCAGTTCATTTATTTTGATGGGTCTACTCAGGATGCATTCAGACACAAGAATTATTGTGTTAGTTTTCCTGACTCCAAATTTTGTCACATGAAATTACAACACATTTTTACAAATTGGGTTGCTATTTTATTGTTCGCTGTGCTGGGCTCCTGTGGAAGGAATGTGGGGTGACAAAAAATAAATACTGCTCTCCCCACTCCCCATAAACTCAATCTGTCTGGTTCTGGCTGCTAGGAGAAAACAGAAACAAATGAGTTGTGCATAAAATATATTAGCTAGGAATGGAAATATAACCATTTAGAACTCATGAACATTCATTTCACAACATCTGAAACCAATGGTTCTGATTCATTTCAGTTTTGATTGATCACAAAACAAATGCCCTTTCCTATCAAAAATTTGGATAAAAGAGATAGCCGTAGTAGCACCTGACCCTTCTATTTAATTTCTCAAGGTCTACTCTGTGTGAACACTGCAGTGCGTTAGTGACACCATGCCAGTGCACTCCTAGGCCTCTTCTGTCCTTGTGATAAAGAGTTAAGGAAACACATTATGGGAAGCATTGGAGATGAGGGTGCTAACTTCACAAATATCCAGGGCCTATTTTCCCCAGCCGCAACTCACCAGGATTCAGTTCTGGCAGGTGAGCGCCATTGCTATTATAAGAGAACAAGGGAGATGTTCATGGTGACTTCCAGCACCTCTTTGTCCGGAAATATGGTGCTGCACATACCCATTGTTTTTCCTGTCACCCCTCTAACTTGGGGTGGGCAACAGTCTGAAGTAAGAAACCTCCTGCAGTTGTGGTGGCTCAGCACTAAGTTTAGAACCTTGGAAAGCCAAGGTTCCACAATACATGGGGAATCTCCACATGGCAGTGGCAGATGAGAGTTCTTGTCCCTGCTGCCTTCCTTTTATGTTCCTTTTCCTATTTATCTTATTGACCAAAGAGGGCTCCAGTCATTACATGGTGCCCATTTGGATAGGAACAGAGATGCCAGCTTACGAGGGCAATCAGAGGGGCCAACATTATGCATGATAAAACGTCCTGAATGTCATGTGCATGACATCAGGATGTCTGGAGGAGCCAGAGGGCAGAGCCAAACACAGTGGCCATGTGGCTTCAATATATGGTGGTTTCCTCCTGGTACCACCACCACAGCAGGAGGAGGAGAAGGAGATGGCCATCAGAACAGCACCACACTCCGTCTCCTCTTCCTTCTCAACATTGGGGGGGGGGGCCCAGTTCTCTCACAAAAGATATTGAGGAGGCCCAAAACAGCTCAGCCCCCAGAAGCTGGCACCTCTGGATAGGAAGGAACGTGCTGCCAATCACCTGCCAGTGTGGTGTAGTGGTTAAGAGCGGTAGTCTCGTAATCTGGTGGGAACCGGGTTCACTTCCTCGCTCCTCCACATGCAGCTGCTGGGTGACCTTGGGCTAGTCACACTTCTCTGAAGTCTCTCAGCCTCACTCACCTCACAGAGTGTTGTGGGGAAGGAAGGGAAAGGAGAATGTTAGCCGCTTTGAGACTCTTTCGGGTAGTGATAAAGCGGGATATCAAATCCAAACTCCTCCTCCTCCTGTTCTCCTCCTCCTCCTCCTCCTTCTTCTTCTTCTTCTTCTTCTTCTTCTTCTTCTTCTTCTGCCATGGGCATTATCCAATTGCCCTTGGTTCTTGTGCAGCCCCATTCCAAACCTGAATTCCAAAGTAAAATGGCCCTGGAAACTTGAGAAATAACCACATATTTCTATCATCCATGTATTGCTTATTGGACACTTAGGGCGGGAATGTAGCATTCTTGAAATGGAAGTGGTTCCTTGAGGTAATCTGCGAAGTCCTTAAATCATACACACATGTGAATCTGTTTTGAGTGTTGCTTATTTCTTTCTCTTGATAAAGTTGCCAGTTACTCAGTAAACTGAGTCATATGCTTTCCGACAATGGTTGGAAAAAATGTTGACCATTTATATATCAGCCAGCAGAGTGACATCTTGTAGAGCACAGCCCAAAAAGAAAGCCTATATAAAGCCACAGTATTCACGGCCCTTTATGACCTCTTCTGGCAGATCAGAATTCCTAGAAATATGATCTAGCATCCGCAAAGGCAGTGGAAATGACTTGTGCACAATTACGGGAATCCAGAAGTTTTCTCATTGTTTTGTATAAATTGTGTACTGACATGGAAAGTGATATCAAAATCTTCCCTGCTTCAGTTCCACACTAAGTACGCTGAGATGAGTGATTGCAATTCAGAAAGGAGGAGAAGGAAATGACCTTTTATTTCCACTGCAAAATAAATCACAAGTGTGTGATTGCAGCGTTTTTAGCACATTACGGTCCTATATCGAGCGATGGCTTCTTTCTTGCTTGATTTTTTCCCCTCCCAGTGTCACAACTGTTGTTCTCCTGTGTGTTACAGGGCAACAGTGATGTAGTTGAAAAGGAAAGAGTGAGAAATGGATTGACACTAGTATGCCCTTTGCAGGTTCTTAATGCAAGATCTCCACGCACACCCCATGCAAGCAGAACTAAATCAAATGGTTGCCTTATGACTGCTACTGGAAGCTACAGGCTATAACAAGCACATTGTGTATGTTCTGTGACAATGAAGGATGCATACAAAGCACCCAGATGGATAGATAGATTTTGATTGTAGGGCTCCGTGACAAAGCAAAGTGCAGTGCCAGAACTGACAGCAGGTTACATTTTAAGACGTTTCTCAAATTGATACAATCTCAGCAAATCCAGGCATTACGTGGTTGAGGAACAATGGCTAAGACCTTGCTTCTGATAGAGTTAGGTGGCTGCAATGGCTTGAGCTTGCATCTGATTTTGTTGCTGTTCTTATTGCAGTGAAATTTCACCAGAGACATACACACAAAAATTAGTGATGCCTTCGCAGATAAATACAAACACATACATGGAAATGTTTTATTGCTCAAAGAACATGTCAGTGTTACTCTGGAAAAGATTAAATGTGGGATTGAAGTGCATATTTTGCTACTCTGATATTTAATAAACAATTGCCAATTTTCAATAAAACAAATCTATTTTTTGTTTTGTTTCGCTAACTTGTATCATGCTAGATACCTTAATGTAGTCTTAATTGCAGACTAATGTTTATGTTCCCATTCCCATTCCCATTCAATTGCTCTCCCTCTCCAAATAATTATATTCTAGCTGGTGTCACCTTATAACACTACACTTGTTATTTACAGGTTGGGTATATGTTGATGCAATATTAAAAGTTCAAGAAAAGAGCATTCCACTTATTCTATAAATTCCAGTCATTCTATAAAACAATTTTATTAGCAAATGAACAGTTCTACCAGAAACGGGAACAAGGCCCTGTTTGTTTTAACATTTTCTGCATGCTGGATTATAAATACCCATAATTTTACAGCAGCAGAAGGGAACCTGAGACCCTCCAGATGTTGGTGGACTCCAACTCCCATCAACCCCTGCCAGAATTCTGCTCACCGTTAGGCTAGGCACTTCTGCTGTTGCTGCCTAACAGTAAGCAGAATTAGGATGCAAGGCCCCAAAGAGGCCTGGTTGCAAGACGATACACTATGGCATCCCCATGGGATAATTCATGATTCAGCCTAATGCCAGCAGGGCCGTCTTACCCATAGGCGCTAGGGGTGTGGGGCACCCGTGCACCTGGCTCTCAGGGCTGCCAGGCCGAGAGTCTGGGGGCCAAGAGTTGAGTCAAGGGAAGAGCACACCCATCGATCGGAGCGCCGCTGCGGGCTCTTCTGCTACAGGCAGCTCTGTACCACGAGTTTGGGGGTGACCGAGCCAATGAGATACTGAGGCGGCCAGCTGGCTCCGCCCTCCTTTGTGCCTGGGACTGGGCAACCGGGGACCGGGGGTGTGTGCCAGGTGGATCTTTGGACCCCAGCGCTGCATATGCTTAAGGCAGCCCTGAATGCCAGTTCACAATTCTAAAGGTCACTGGGGACGATGGCTGAAAAAAATAGTTGTATGAATCTACCCTGTTTACATAGTAAATCTTTCTTTGAGTGCCTCTAAATGTACACAGAAATATGACAGCACTTAACTCCTGGCTTTATTTAAATGTCATTTTCTTTGACTTTTGTCTATGCCTCAGAAGGCTAACTCTTGTTTTTCCACCTGAAGAGCTCTTCAAGTTTGGCTCTTTAACAATGAGTGCATTCACCAGGGCGCACAGTCTTGAGTTTTGTTGTTGTGCAACTTGGCCCGAAATCACAGTGCCATGCATTACACAGAAATCTTTCAGCCGCAACTGCACGCAAACAATTAACTTTTATTTACATTTGCAATGGGGCTTCGCTGGCAGCACTCCTTAATTTGACCCTGGTGAAAGACTCTCATTTTTGTAGCTGCACAAACAGTGAATTTAAGCACTAGGTGTTTTTGACAGGTCCCTCCCCCCCTGCCCCCACACTAAATGCTGGTCCTGCACATTTGGAAGAAGGGAGAGAGGGAGGAAAATGCTCTAGAAATTGCATGAGGCTGAGCCCAAATTAAAATTAAATGATGCTGAAATGTGAAAGCTAAATCATTTACAGCAGGCTGAGAGATGAAATGCAAATTTTAGCTGGCATTATAAAGGTCTCTGCGGAGAGATTTTTGACGCTCTGTCATTTTGTTAAGAGTGCAGATTATATCCATCAATTGGAAATCAATATGTATAGTTGGATGTTATTTTTAAATAGCTGGGTAAATGATTGTTGTAAATAAACAGGACATTTTGAGGTAATTGTTTTAGCCACAAACATTATAATTTTCACAGTGTAGGCTCAGGTTTGATTTTGTGCATGTTAACACACTTAGAAGTGCAAAATATCTATCTATCTATAGTATTTATTCAACATTCCTACGCATCCCTACATGACCACTTCTACAAGGCAGTGGGGAGAGTAGCCGTTGGCCAAAATCAACTTATACCTGCTCTTTGAACTGAGAACTGCACAAGAAGTCTGTTGAGCTTTTGCAAGGAAAGTTTCCCAATGGACTGTCCTCTGTATGTTTTATTCTTGGCTTTAGCTTCACACATATAGATCTCTCTTTTTTTGTTTTAAGAAAATGAACATACAGTTAAGAGAAAACAGCTGCCATTTGGAGAAAATAGGTAGATCAGTTTCGTAAACCCCAGCAGAGTGTATACATCTACATTTGCTACTGGCTGTCCTTTGTGAGCTGCCTTCTAGTAAATATGTTCCCTACAGAGATGATTTGGCAAGCCTGTCTGTGCTGAGGAAACACATTATTTTCCTTCTCGCATCACATGGGTATTGTCAAGCATTCATTTCCAATAACAAGTTCAACACGGTATCTGCAGTTATCAGTGTAGCAGTCTTATTATTTTCTTTATTCCACGGGAAGGAGGGGAGGGAAAGCACTAGCCTGCTCCTACTCTAATATCTGTGCACATGAGATTGTCATTGTATGGCAAGAAATATCTGGAATGGGCCGATTTAGTGGGACTTTTTGTAAATCTGCACTGCCAATCCATGTAATGAAGTAAACATTTTGGGCGCCATCCACAGCGATGTTCTCCTGAGCCCCTTTCATGGAAACTGCAGAAGGGTCCCATTGTACTATTCCCATTGGCTTATGTGAACTTTGTGCATGACAGCTTCTTGTTAGATTGTATCCCTATTTAGTCTGGGAGTTCACTGTGCTCCTTCTGCATAGTATGGATGTATTTAACCGGGATAGTCACAGGAGCAACAAGAACAACCCAGAGGACAGGAAGAAGGGCCAATGGACTGGGGTTTTCTATAATAATGGCCAGCCTACAGCAAAGCAAAATTTTTGAAAATATGTATGTGAACAAGAGCACTCTTGGCTTGAAGTTTGGTAAAGTAGTTCCTTTACAGTATAAGATACAGTGGTGCCTCGGGTTAAGAACTTGATTCGTTCTGGAGGTCCGTTCTTAACCTGAAACTGTTCTTAACCTGAGGTACCACTTTAGCCAATGGGTCCTCCTGCTGCTGCCGCCGTGTGATTTCTGTTCTCACCCTGAAGCAAAGTTCTTAACCCGAGGTACTATTTCTGGGTTAGCGGAGTCTGTAACCTGAAGCCAAGGTACCACTGTATAGTTAAACAGCAAGTAAAAAGAGAATTGACATTTTTGGAACACTTGATTGTGGCACGTAATGTTAATGCCAAAGAACAGATTGCCCAAATATAGAAAATATTAATAACATTGGATACAGGTGACCTAATATGATTGCAAAAATGTTGGGGAATGATTTGGGTTATAATATGGGAAAGAATGTAGAACAAGATGTCTATGAAATCAATCTCAGCAGAGATTCAAGAATATACTCATGATAATCATCAGGTGATTCTATACACTAGTGATTTGATCACAAATTAAGCTAACTCTATGCCCAAAATACTAGTGCTGTAAAAAAACCCCATAAAGGTTCGTCTTTCCACTTCTGGTGGGTCAGTCCTCTCAGTGGCAGCTTTTTGGGAGCTCCTACAAGTTAATTTAATAGCAAAACAAGACTTGGCACCAATCACTTCATTAGTATGACTGAGGATATGGGATGGGCCAAAGGAAGATGATTTGGATAAATAATTGATTCTATTTTTATTGTTAGCAGTCAAGATGGTTAGTACAAGGAAATGGAAATATTTAGAGGGCTTAAATAAAGATTTGAGTCAAAATAACTCAGGAATTAAGGCTGATGGGAGTTGTAATAAATCTATATCCAGAGGGCACTAGATTGGGGAAAACTCCTGTTTGCAAACTACAATGAAGAAGTGTGCAAAATTAATTTGTTTGTCAATGTCAAAAAAGACATATTAATATGATATCAAATCAGCGTGACCTTTTTCCATTTGATAAAGTGAATTCAGGCCTTAAAAACCAGAGCTTTCTATTATGTGCTTATGAGTGTGCCTGCTGAGATTATACAGCTAGTGCAGAACTTTGCTTAACGAATAAAGGGCCCGCAATCAATTACAAAGCAGACCTTCCTATCTAGGCTAGACACATGGAGACCACAATGCTATCTCATCAGGGAACCCACTGCGTCCAGGTGCCTTTTGGAAGAACGATGTAGGAACATGCTTCCTTGCATTTGGGGAATGATTCGAGGGGGTTATTTCTGAATGAGTAATTAAAGGGAATCAATCTTCTTTGCATTTGCCACTGCCATGAAAAGCACCATAGCTGTGCAATAATCGCATGCAATTATTCAACTACCCCTTTGGCAAGGACAACATAATTAGTCCTGGTGGTGTCGAGAGATTCCCTTTATACCCAACAAATTGGCAGTTTTAATCAAGTGTTGCTGAAAATGTCTCATAACACAAGGAAAACAATAAGTGAAGGTACCAGGCCCCCAAGCTGTGTGACTCCTATCTACAATGGTACAATTTTACAATACTAACAACATGATGAATACTACCAATCCCCGCATAAGCTGATTATAATTGCATATCAGTCTTGAGTCACAATGGTGCCTATTTGTTTGGAATCCAGGATGTCACCCTATTTATGCCTTGGCAGATGAGCCGCTTTGAGATGTTAGCCATCGCTCAAACTCTGCTTCCAGAACATCCCTCCAAGCCACCTACTATCACAGCAATGAAGAACATGCCTGGAACTCTCTGAGTGACTTGCTGAGCCATCAGGAAATGTCAAATAGCCCAGAGCCTGAGCTGCTGAAAGCATATGGGAGAGTTAAAAGAGAGTTCACTGCAAAAAAAAAACAAAAAAACATTATGCTGGGCTAAGGCAAAGAAGAAAACAATCTGTATACAGAGCAAGGGTAGTCAATGGGTATTCCAACCAGCCCCAGCCAGCATGGCCAATGGTCAGGGATGATGGGATTTGTACTCCAGCAGCTTCCAGAGCGTACCACATTGGATATTCCTGATGCACAGAGCAGGTCAGAAATTTAATAAGTTCCTCAGACCTGAACACATGAGCAGTGCCTTGATGCAAAAGGCTGGGTGATCCACAGACTGTTCAAGTGAAGGACCATCGATTCCGGGGTGCTTTGCTGATGAACCCACACAACCCAGACCATAACATAACACAAAAAAGTAAAGGTAAAGGTAAAGGGACCCCTGACCATTAGGTGCAGTCGTGACTGACTCTGGGGTTGCAGTGCTCATCTCGCTTTACTGACCGAGGGAGCCGGCATACAGCTTCCAGGTCATGTGGCCAGCATGACTAAGCCGCTTCTGGTGAACCAGAGCAGCGCACAGAAATGCTGTTTACCTTCCCACCAGAGCGGTAACTATTTATCTACTTGCACTTTGATGTGCTTTCAAACTGCTGGGTTGGCAGGAGCAGGGACCGAGCAGCGGGAGCTCACCCCGTCGCGGGGATTCGAACCGCCAACCTTCTGATCGGCAAGACCCAGGCTCTGTGGTTTAACCCACAGCACCACTCGCATCCCATATAAGACATAAGTGACGGCAAAAAGCAGGGTTTTGCTTCTATGAAGCTTAAAATCTAATTTCAATATAAATGAAGGAAGGAGGAGAGCAAACAGAAAAGGGCAACTTCATAAAAATGCACTGACTGTATCTTCATTTTTATGCATGTTTATGAAGTTGCCCTTTTCTGTTTCTTCTTCCCCTTCTTCCCCCCACTCCTGTTCTGGGCGGGGGGCACTGGATTTGAGCATCAAGAGCTACTCCACCTTGATTTAAGTAATACCTATTATGACTTCATTTCTGAGGCCATTCTGTTGTTATTTGAGGCAGTTAAATTGACAACAGTGTACCTCATAGCTTGTAAAATGGGAACGCTGTGCTCACCTTCTCGGCAGACAGCAACAGCATGATTGCAAATCGTAAGACCTAATATGGCCATCAGGGTGGACCAGTTTGGGGGTGTGGAGACAAAAGGCCACAATATCAATTGGTAGAACAAGACACTCTTAATCTCAAGGTTGTGGGTTCAAGCCCCCTGGGCAAAAGATTCCTGCATTGCAATGAGTTGGACTGGGTGAACCTTGTGGTCTTTCCCAAGTCTAAAATTCTATGATCCTATTCTCATCCATTTACATTGCCTGAATGATAGCACAAGTATAGAATCACTTAATGCCCTATTCCTGTATGTCAGCGAGAGAAGCTTGTATGTAGCTGATTCTGAGGCTGATCAATGGGTTTATTTGGGGAATAGATGCATAGGTAGCCAGTCAGTTGCCCCAATAACTAAATAAAAGCCCCTATGATACTTTCTATGTGGGGCTGCCCTTGAGACTGACCCAGAAACTCCAGCGGGCGCAGAATGCTGCGGCGAGACTCTTTACGGGGTCCTCGCATTCTCCCGGTGCTATACCAGCTGCACTGGCTCCCGGTGGGGTACAGGATCAGGTTTAAGGTGCTGGTTTTAACCTTTAAAGCCCTATACGGCCTAGGACCCTCGTACCTACGGGACCGCCTCTCCTGGTATGTCCCACAGAGGAACTTACAGTCTTCAAACAAAAACATCCTGAAGGTCCCAGGCCACAGAGAGGTTAGGCTGGCCTCAACTAGAGCCGGGGCTTTTTTGGCTGTGGCTCCAATCTGGTGGAACGCTCTGTCACAAGAGACTAGGGCCCTGCGGGACTTGACATCTTTCCGCAGGGCCTGCAAGACAGAGCTGTTCCACCAGGCCTTTGGTCAGGGCACAGCCTGACTCCCTCCTTTGGCAATCTTCACAGAACTTTAGCCTAATGGTTGCCATCAATTTGATTTGAATTAATTTTATAGTGAAATGATTTTAGAATGTTGTACTATTTCATTATTGTTAGCCGCCCTGAGCCCAGCTTTGGCTGGGGAGGGCGGGATATAAATAAAAATTATTATTATTATTATTATTATTATTATTATTATTATTATTATTTCATTGCTGACTAGAAGAAGAAAAAATGTTTCATGGGTTATTCCATTTCTGATGTGCTGTTTATAAACAAAGCATATTTTCCAAACAAATAGGAATTTAGAATTTTTCGGCATAAAAATGAGAAACATTGTAGATGCTAGCTTTCTGTATACAGAGTACATATGTACATGTAACTACAAAACAATGTATCGAAACACAAGAAGAAATGTACGTGGAGCATAGGAATATGTGATAACATTCGTATCTCTTAATGGCTTCAGAATCCCTAAATCAACAAAGCATTTGATTTAAGGATGTATGCATTTGAAAAGTATAGCCATTCTTGGGAAAGAAAAACAAGGAACTGTGTTGTTGTTTTTGAAATAAATATCTAGCATCTCTTAAAGAAATTACCTTAGAGCTTAAAATGCAAAAATCATTCCTTGGGCTGCATTCCCATTTTTCGTATTTTATGGCTGCGAGCAGAACTGTTTGGGGTTTGCACATTGACAGAAACATCCATTACTTGTAGCAAAGCGATGATTTGTTACATTCCCTCTCTCTCTCTCTCTCTCTCTCTCTCTCTCTCTCTGCAAGCAATTTGAGAAACAAAGCTAGGCTGGGAAAGGAGGAGATTGGTGCATTCCAGTATATATGCACAAGAGGGTTTTGTGTATAATCTGAATAACTTTCTTCCCTGCAGAGGTCTGTTATCTTAATGACTTTGCTTAAGAAGTTGTCTTGTCAAACACATTTAAAAGCTTTTGCCTCATATGAATAATGTACAAATGGAAGCAATTTGGCAACAGCCTAACTAGAGATAAAGGAGCTTCAAGGTATTGCAGAGACTTGGAAATGCTGAAAAATATAAAGTTATGAAATACCGAGGACCTTTAAAAAAAACCTCTTGAGTTAAATTTGTCTGAGTACATACATCATGGAGTGAAAAATAAGTACAAGCTCATTCATGAATATACTTCTCTTCCCTACAATCTATGCTATGCAATAATTGGGAAGCTATAGTCTTAACAATATACTGTTGTTTTTTCTGCAGGAGACGGGGGAACTGGTACTTAAATTAAACTTGTAGCACACTGTGTTTGCTTCTGGAGCCATTAGCCATGCCTGGACTGGAGACTAATGTACTTCAATTTGGCGTGGTGTTATCGCAACACAGAGATGGAGAAGATGTGAAGGAAGAAATGGAGATAATCCCAGGATGCTAAGATTGCCAGATCAATTCCATGCATGTTTATTCAGAAGTAATGCATAATGGGTTGAATTCGGTTTGTGCCTCTGCGCTCACAAAATGGCTTTCGAACCAGTGGATGCTCCACAAATGGAAGAGGAAAGGGTTGTTGTTTTTTGGCCATTTCCCCCAGCCTCCTATGCCCCCCACCCCCAAATCTTCTCCAGTCTGTTGCAGGACCAGAGATTGGCTCATGTAGCTGGAAGTAAGCCCAGCTGGGCTGAATGCAGTTGGATTTAATTCTGAGTGAACATGACTTGGGCTGGGTTGTGTCCACAACGAATAACCAGACCTCCATCCACAGACCTAAGAGCAGAGATAGATAGGTGTTCAAAGATGTTTATAGATCTAAATAAGAGATAAAGACAAGTCAAGCCAGCTAATAAGGAATTTTGGACCAGGGGGGTGGAAATTTGGGAAGTTCAATTTTTTTTGGGGGGGGGGTTTGAAATAAATTGATGTATTGGCCTCTGCCTTGTTCTCAGATTGTGACCTTGGGCAAAACGCTTGTCTAAAACCAGATGTCCCTTGAGGTTCTCTCTAGCCCTACCATTCTATGATTCCATTTTTCAGCACCACTAGTTTGTCTTCTGTGAAATGGATATTGCAGCACCAAGGGTTGGGACTCAACCCCCACATCTGCTTTGTACTCAGTTTGGGGACCACGTGCCCCAGGATTCTGCTTTCAACAGTGATTCACCAAATGCTTCTGGAAGGTCAGAAGCAATGCTCTGAGGTCATAGCCTTCCCTTGTCCCTTGTCCATAGCACCGCTTCTGAATGTGGAGGGTCCATTGAGCTATTATAGCTGATAGGATGGCTTTAAATCCAGGGGTGCCAACTTGAATAAAATATTGGAGGGGCAGGTAAGCCCCACCCCGTATAAGTAATCACATAACATGACATGACACACACACACACACACATCATTTGAATGGCAATGCCCATCAACTTTGGAAGGCCCTGGCCGCCTAAAATATTTTATTGGGAGGGTGAATGGCCCTCACCCCTTAAGAGTTGGCTCCTATGATACGTCCAGAAGGTGGCAACACGCAAACAGGCCTTTTCTGCAGTGGCTCCCCATCTGTGGAATGCTCTCCCCAGAGAAGTTCACCTGGTGCCTTCATTACACACTTTCAGGTACCAGGCAAAAAATTCCTCTTTAACCAGGCCTTTGGCTGATTGACATCCAATGTGTGTGGGTTTGGGGGGGGTATTGGGTTATTTTCTTTAAGTTTGATTATGTATTTTGTGTTTTTATATTGTAATTTGATCCTGTAAACCACCCTGAGACCTGTGGGTATAGACAGTATACACATTTAAAACAATAACAACAGCAACAAGCAGAGCTGAGTTGGAGAAGAGGGATGGAGTTTGTGCGGCTGGAGCTGATGGAAAGTGTGATAGGAGTGGCTTGGAATTCTGAGTGGGGCATATAGCATCCCAGCTTTTGGAAAGTACACATTGCCCTTGATTAAAAAAACAAAAGCACAGTCCAAAAAAAATCTAGTCATTTCAACAGCTTTTTCTTTTCTTTTCCCACAAATATGTGGGGACACGCAGTACTTAAACAACGCAATTTTTGCATACGCACAAACTACCATGTAGTCTGTATATGAGACAGGCAGAACTAGATTATCTACATATCAATGAAAGAACAGAATCTGGAAGGATGACCCTGGCCACCTTAAATATATACAAACAATTACTTGCTGAGAACATGGGAAGAGTAAATGGAAAGTAAAATCTGTTAGACAACCCATAAATCAAGCTTGTTATCTTTAGCTCTTGGTTACAGTAAGAACCAAGCCATTTTAAATCCCAAGTTTTAGCAACAAGCCGAGTATATAGATGTCATTCACTAAATGAGAAGCAGATCAGCACACTTAAATTTTTCTGTGCACATTCTTTCCTTTTAACACACACAGACACCATTAAAGCTGTATGAAAAATATATAGACAACTGCACAAATGGAATAGCAAATCTTTAAAATGGTGTCAATGAATTGTTCATCAATGTCCATAGGATTTTAAATACATTTTAAAGAACCATTTGTGAAGCCATTAGATACAAAGGAAGTAATGGAGATCAATGGGTCTAGAACACGACTAGACAGTGTGGTGCCCTCCAGATCCTGTTGGACTACAACTCCCATTATTCCCAGCCAGCATGGTTAATAGCCGGGGATGATGGGAGTTGGAGTCCAACAACACTGGGCAGGCACATGGAGGAAGAGACAAAGAATAACAAGGGAATGTTTTATAATTGTGAAGGCAGTAACTGGAGAATCTTCTTTAAACTTTCTGCATTGAAAAAGAAAGCAAACAAACTGGAGGACACTGGTTGGAAGGCTGGAAAAACAATGTCCAGCAAAGGGCGGAATAACTGAATAATCTAGATTGACTATTTTGAAGAAATATTGCATACACAACTGACAGATGGATAGCTGGAGGTCCGGTTATCTTTTTTAAAAATAAAATAAAATATTTGTTTGTTTTTTCCAGATTAAAATTTTATAGTCATATATCGAACATAGATAATAAAAACAAGATTCCAAGGAATCTCCTGGACTTCCATCTTCCCCTTTGTGGGTCCTATCATTAATCATTTCCTCCTGCATCTCCAGATCTTTTTCCATTGTACCTAGAATTCACCATTAAACTACAAGTGATACTCCAATCCTACTAACAATTTTAACTGTTTATAATGGTGTTTAAGATAAGTTATAAATTTCCCCCATTCCTTATTAAAACTTTGGTCTTCCTGATTTCTGACTTTTCCGGTCATTTTAGGCATTTCAGCATCGTCCATCAACTTCATCTGCCATTCTTCTCTGGTAGGAAAGAAGATAACATCCCTACCGGAGATCTGATATTTATTTATTTCTCTCTTTTTCTCTCTTTACTTTTATTTTCCTTGGTAGTTTATTATTATTCCTATATTATTACTCTCTCATTGTACTTTGGTAAGAATTGTATACAGATGAAGGGGAAGGGCAGTTTAGACCCCCATGTGAGAGGCGAGGAAGGGGAGATATCACAGAATGAGAGGCTGTGAGAAGGATGAGCCCAGGTGAGAGCTGGAATGATGATGATGGTGATGATGATGATGATGATATTTATACCCCGTCCATCTGGCTGGGTTTCCCTAGCCACTCTGGGCGGCTTCCAGCAAAATATTAAAATACAATAATTCATCAAATATTAAAAGCTTCTCTAAACAGGGTTGCCTTCAGATGTCTTCTAAAAGTCAGATAGTTGTTTATTACTTTGACATCTAGTGGGAGGGCATTCCATCAAGAAGGCCCTCTGCCTGGTTCCCTGTAACTTCACTTCTCCCTGTAACTTCACTTCTGGGAGCAAACACCTTCCTCAGTAGAGAATGCAAGTTAAGAGATAGTGATGAGTGACGATCTTGTAGTTTCGTTTTCTGTTTCTTCTTTCTTTAACTTCTTTCTTTTCTGTATTTCCTGTAGATTAGTTTGCTTCTTTTATTGCATTGTGCAAACTTCAATAAAAATTAATCCCCCCCAAACCCAGAACATTTGGAGGGTACATGTTGACTATCCTGATTGAAAGGAAAGAGAATCAAAACAGGCAGCACCAGCTAAAAATAATATTCTCCGCTCCCATCTAACTGAGGTATCACAAAAGGTGATGGACGGCACACTTTGCAGCCTCTTTCCATTCGTCGAGGAAAGTACAAGCATGTATTAATATCATAAACAAACAAGTGGGGCCCTGTAACAAAATATTGTGGTGTATCCTTGGTGTATGTTACCTGAGAATGTGGTTAAGAGCTGTGGGGCAAGGGGAGTTAGTAGAGAGAGGCTGTTGAGACAAGCCCTCTATTCTGCAGTGGACCAAAAGATCAACCTAGATTGTCTGCAATTTAACACTCCTACTAAGGAAGCCAGAGGCTGGGTTTTGTCCCAGTTACACCTTCTCAGTTTACATCCATCCTCCTCTTTTATAGTAACTCAGCTGGTTGTCACTGGTTCTTTTGCTATGGACATTTAGAACCACTAAGGAAGACGGAACAGTCTTGAAATAAATTTATGATGGACTACCTAGACGACTTACACCTGTCTCCATGCTATCCATCTCCATTAAGCTGGCTTTTACTAGTGTGTAAAGTAGCTTTTCCTCAGTTTGCCTTGAGGGCTTCTACTTGCTTACCTCAACTTCCATACATGCTTCATACCCACCTGAATGATGTTACTTTATGTAAGCTGCTGAAACTAACTTACATAAGCTTAGCTAAAATTGCTGGTTTTTATTTTCCTTCTGCGCTGCTTCTGTTTCACCCATTCACATCTCTTAAATTCTTTTTCCAAACTACAGAATCGGAAATTTAAAATACTATAACTCAGGCATTTTCCATCTGATTTCTCTGAAATTTGTAATGCTTCTCTCCCTCGCTAGAGAGATCTGTCAAGATAAATTTCATACTGACAGGGGAACGTGTCTTGATTTTATGAGGAATAGAAATGTAGCAAATCTCCAGAAATTCAACACAACAAGTGTAGTAAATATCCAGACAGACGCACAGCCTAACACTCAGCCCATACTGTTCTCCAGATAACCTATAGTTGCCACCAATGCTAGTCTTACTCAGAGTCAGCTCATTGCAAGTAATGGACCTAAGTTACTACATATGCCACCAATCAATTTCTCTGACCCGTATCTGTAAAAAGCACAGTGCTCCCCAGGCATAGAAATATATAACAAATACCTAGGCAGAAATTCAACAGATGCAGCTGTTCACTTGTTATATCTATATATTACTGTAAAAAAAGATGGCATGATTTAGTGTATTTATTTTTGTAAACAAAAAACAAACAAACAAATGAAGCACTATGAACTTTCTAGAATCAAAAAAACCCCTTCAGGTTAGTGAAGAATTTAGAATCTTAGAAATTCACCCCCAAAATAATTAAACTTGCTAGTTAAGGCTTTTGCCTTTACTTTCCTGCCATAACAGCAATAAACATACTGAACAGTCCTATTGTACTCACAACCTAGACTCCTTGAATCCACATTTCCTTCCTCTTCAGTTTTGCCTCCCTGTAGATGAAGAGGATTCTTGCTGAAAGGTTAAGGAGGGCATGGGGTGAATTTTTAAGATCCTCGATTTCTCCTGTCTTAAACCAGAATAGCACAGAAATGCTGAGTTTTACAGAAAAAGATATATTGGATGAGACTTGTCACCTCAGGTTGTCATTTATAGAAAGACCAAGACAAAACAAATTGACCCGGTATATATCTGTGTAAAAGGGAACTACAATCATTTGTCACTATGCAAAAGATACAAATTTGTTTTTCAAAATAAAACAATAAGTTACTATTTGTGCTACCTGCCTTCATAGTTTGTGGAATTCTAGTTTGTTAATATAAAATATGAAAGGGGAAAAACAGCAGCCATACAACAATACAGAATGCAAAAAGAAAGAATATCATGACAGTACTGTTTAGAAAGCCTCTGCTTCTCTGCACTAGAAGTACTACTTAATCTTCAAAACCTTTAAGTAGTTTACATAAAACATCCACTAAAACTCTTGATAGACTCAGATGCTAAACACAGCCTATTCCCCCCCCCCAATAAAACTAGCAGGAAGTTATAAATGAAACTGCGTATCAATATGCATGTTAAATTCACAAAGCTGGGTTGGTTTGTTTAAATAAACATTAATAAAATAAACATTTAAAAAAAACATTAAGCCCGGAGGTCCGTTCTTAACCTGAAACCATTCTTATCCTGAGGTACCACTTTAGCTAATGGGGCCTCCTGCTGCTGCCACGCCGCTGTCACACAATTTCTGTTCCCATCTTGAGGTAAAGTTCTTAACCCGAGGTACTACTTCTGGGTTAGCGGAGTCTGTAACCCAAGGTACCACTGTATAGGTGTCGTTGTAGGATTGGTTCTTGCGAGTGCAGAATGAATATTATGTGGCACTTGTAAAACTATAGATGGTGGTGCTCCACATTGGGGGGGGGCTCCTGCTCACAGGGGGTTCAGTTTGACCTGCAAGGCCATTCTTCCCAAACAACATCTACAGTAGCACCTCAGCTTTGGGTTGCGAAAGCGGCAACCCCGGAAGTGTTTCGCCGTGTGCGCATGCGCAGAAGCAGTCCTTCTGGTTGTGGAAACCTCGGGTTCCAACCGAAGCTCTGGAATGGATCCTGTCCGCAACCAGAGGTACCACTGTACTTTTCCATCATCTGACGTCATTGGTGAGAACAGAGTTTAATCTTGCATTGGCTGCATGCTGAATTGTAATCAATAGATTTAATCCCCGTTCATCAGCTGTTTGAACCAGCACGATTTAGTTTTAAGCAAGTGGTTTGGTGGTTGATGAGCATAGCGGTGGCAGCAGCAGGGTCAGGGAGAAAAGCTTTTGCAAAGTGCTATAAGGCAGCCCCTATGATGCTGCTTCAACCCCCAGAGGCTAAAACAAGAGCCCAGAACTGTCTTAAAGCCTTTGCAAGTCTCTCCACACTCCCCCTTTAAACCTCCAAGATCAGGGGCTTAAATAGGGAGTGTGGGGAGACATACAGAGCCATTTGCAAGTCTCACTGTGCTCTTTTTTTTAGCCTCAGAGATTTGAAGTTGGCAGGGGTAGATTTAGGGCTGTGAGAGTGGTGTGCATGCCCTGGGCACTGAGCCGAGAGGGCGCTGTCTCAAAGCTTGATAAGCAAGGCACTGGGTTTTGGGAAGGAGGTGTGAGGCCTGACAGGGTCCCAGAGTCCTCCTTCCCCCTTCCCAAAACCTAGTTAGTGCTTCTCCAGTTTTGGGGAGATGAGAGGACTCTAGGACCTGGTCAGAGTCCTCATGCCTGTTTCCCAAAGCTGGGCACCTTCTTATCTGCCTTTGGGAAGGCAGTGCATGGACTTGGATGGGCACTAAATTTTGGCTTTGCACAGAAAGCCATCGTACTGAAGGAGGCGGAGACTTGCAAAGCCACATAAGGGATTTTGCCAGATGGATAGCTCCACTCCTCTGTCAAAATGTGGCCTGTGGAGCCATGAAATTCCCCCAACCCTGTTCTACATGGAGAAGGAGAGGGAGAACATGTTTGGACTAGGAAACATGAAAATTTCACAAGCAACAAGGTTCCTGGCCTTTTAAGCGTATGAAGCGCATCCCTCTTCCAGCTCATCAAACGTGCTCAGTGAATTCATGTCACAGATGGAAATTGAGACAAACGTCTGGAAATCCAGTCCAAATTTCTACCCAGTAGACCAAACTAGATTGGGAATCCCTTTGTTTTCCACATTTTATCTCTGTTGATATCGGGGGCGAGGAGCCCTTTTAAGCTCAAGCACCTCGTTCCTTTTTCAACACCCTTCTGGTGACCCCATGCCACTGGTGGGTAGAGGGAGTCCTGAGGGCCAGCTAAGCCTGCATTTGGCCCTCCAGGGCTGAGTTTCCCCACGTCTGATTGATTTTCACAGCCATCCTTTCTCGACAGGTTTCCCCCCCCTGGGCTGTTCCTGAGAGTGGGCATAATTGTTCAACGGGGTCACGGGGGTCTTCGGAGACCACTGATTCCCAAATGAAGGAACAGGTGCAGCCACCCCACCTCCTTGCAAGGAGTGACGTCTTGCTTAAATAGGCACCACACTAAAAGACAGAGATATATTAGCAGTGAAACAGTGCCCTTATTAATGGCAGAACAGCTGGCAAGTCTACAGGACAGGACTCATTCCAATCCATTCTATCCAATTGCAAAACTATAAGCACACTACACTAGGGACCACATGCGAGGAACCAGCCATTCAGCGGCACTATAATTGCCTCGCAGTTGGAGGTTTGTTCTAGTCGGCTACTGTTATTCTTTGAGGAGGATTTGTTGGTTTGCCGCTGCTACCTAGAATCAAGTGATGCAAATAAGCTTGCGGAGGGAACGTTTGTTTTCCTCTCAAGCCCCCACAAGGGAAGCCCCTGAAAGCGCTGGGACATTTGTGAAGCCTCTGAGATTCCAACAAAAAAATCCCTCAAGTGCAGAGCGAGCACCCAGCGTGAGACACAAGCAGTTCGTTGCAGGATCCCAGCTTCCCCTAGCCTTTACTCATTGCCCCATGAAGGAAAAATAAACTCCCAAGTCTCAAAAAGCCTGTTAGGCCTTGCTTCAGAGCTTCCCTTAAGCCCTCCTACTGTGCTAAAGAATAAGCTCTGCCAGTCAGTATGAAACATATAAATGCCTTTAAGTGTACTAGTAGCCTCTACCCAGCAGGAAACCTGGTCTAGAAGGAATCAGTTACAGGGTCTAATCAGGTTTCACAGGCTGATACTTGTGCAGAGGAAAAGATGCTGGGAAGACTTGAGAGAGCATAAAGGGCTTCGCATTCTCGACTGCTCTGAAAGCCCCTTCCAATTGTAACTCAGTAAAAGACTGTGCTTGCATTGGCATATATGACAGATCAACTGGGATTTACCTACACAATATTTATAAACAGTAAAAAGTCGGGCAAAAGGCTGCATGGTGCAGTCCTCCTGTTCAGGATTTTAGCCTGTATTTCTGCTTTTTTTCCTGCTTCGTGCACCTCCTCTGTTAGAGATCAGGAGGGTGGCAACACACAAACTCCCTGTTGGTGGAATATTCTCCTGCCTGGTGCCTTCATTATTTAGGTGCCAGGTGAAAACATATCTCTATAACTAGGACTTTGGCTTTCGGCTGATTAACATTCTACATCCTTTTAAATGTCCTAAGGGCACGGGTGGCGCTGTGGGTTAAACCACAGAGCCTAGGACTTGCTGATCAGAAGGTCGGCGGTGAGCTTGGTCCCTGCTCCTGCCAACCTAGCAGTTCAAAAGCACGTCAAAGTGCAAGTAGATAAATAGGTACCGCTCCGGCGGGAAGGTAAACGGCGTTTCCGTGCGCTGCTCTGGTTCGCCAGAAGCGGTTTAGTCATGCTGGCCACATGACCCGGAAGTTGTACGCCAGCTCCCTCAGCCAATAAAGCAAGATGAGCGCCGCAACCCCAGAGTAGGTCACGACTGGACCTAATGGTCAGGGGTCCCTTTACCTTTAACAATATAAAATTTAAAATTTATTTCCATACCAAAATGAAAATTAAATAGATTAATACCGCAAGCTTCCATGTAATGCAGATGGGTTTACATCACCCTGTGCCAACACAATTGCGGACATTTGATCTTTACTGAGTGCTCTTTGAAACAGGACCCCCAGCCCACCAAGGGCATCAGGCTGCGTCTCCGCATGAGGAGATGCCAGTGGTGGGTGCCGCTTCCGTTGACTTGTGGCCTATGAACAAAGGAGGGAGGTGGGAACATGTGGAAACAACACTGGCCTCTGTGGGGTACTGTGAGAGCGGGGGAAGAAACCTATGAAGGAGGGCTGCTGAGGTCTGTTAGGGCATCAGCTGAAAGTGAGTCTCCCCCTGTCTCTGTCATGGGATGGGGAGCACGCCCAGACAGCTGTTAGCTTATTGAGTGTCATGGGGTGATGGGGCCTACAGGTTGATAGGAGCTACTTCTGCTACCTGAGCTCTGAAAAGATGAGCACAACACAGAGGGTCTAAGTGGATAGAATTTTGGAGCGGCCTCCTTTGTTACGCAGTGATGTACCATGGGTTGCCAAGTGCCCGGGGCTACTTGGAAGGAAGAAGTGGGGGGGGGGGGAATGATAGAGTAAGCATGTGCATTCAACTGCCGAACGGCATCCACATTACTCAGGAGATTGTAGCCACATAAATAAGAAAAGAAGAGTCGTTCCGTTGTCTGGGGAGGTCACTACCTGGTTCGCATGCAGAAGCCGTTTTCAAAGGAGCCCAGTGACGGAAGTGTGTAGCTGCATTGAGGCAGCACTGAGTGTTGAAATTCTATGCCCCCTAACAATTTTGTGCCTTGGGCAACTGCCCCTGTGGACCCCCACACTATGCTACTGTATCTATCAGGTGGTTCGGCTGCTGCTGCTGCTGCTGCTTTCTCCATAGTTGTGTGTCTGCACTGGTGAGCCCACTGACTCCCTTGCAGCATGCAGTACTCACGGCTGGGAGGTAGCGTTGGTGTGAGGAGCTTCAGCATTTCCCCACTTTCTGTAAAGAGCAAATCATGGGCGCCTGTTATATCAAGACAGGAACAGTCTCCCACAGAACAGGGGCCACCACCCAGAAAGCCCTGCCCTCAGTTACTGAGGAGCAAGCTTCTGATATCTTTGGGAAAGCTCACAGTGACCTGCTGGGTACATAAGGCGGTCTCTCAAACCTGTGTGCATGTAGGAGGATGTCAATGTGTTTATCAAAATTAAGCATACAAAATTTTGATTTGCATATATTAATGACACTGTTGTTTCAAACAGAAAACAGCCCTTAAAAATGATGTTGAGGCATGCATACATGTCTTAAGCAAACTGTAGAAAAAACTATCTGGCAGATTTTCATAATATTTTTTTTAGAAGTTCGTTGACTGAAGACTATTCCAACAGAAACACATATGAAACAATAAAGTTCCATTGGCAAGAATTATTAAGAGTAAATGACTCGGTGGAATTACACTATTTCCCAAGATTTACTATTAAGCAGATCTCTCTCTGACTTTATCTACAAGAGCACTTCAATGCTGTGTTCTGGTTTTCTTGGAATAATTTGACATATGGCTCTAGGTAATAAAATAATGGGCTGGCCCAACTTGTTATCTGTTCCTGCTGCTTCAGGATGACTTTTAGATTTTACCTTCTTCTTTTTTTGCTCATTTTCTACTGGTGGCATGTTATGAATAAATGAGCCTGCATTATAGATGAAAATATATTCTTCTCAACTGAAAATCATCATTGAGAGTGGAAGAGACTGGAAAATGGAGGTGGGGAAGGAGAGAAACCACCTCACTACCAAGAATGAGTTCACTTCAAAAACAAAAGTTTCTGATAATAGGGACTGAATAGAATATTGCTCCTCAGATAGCTCAGTCGGTAGAACATGAGACTTTTAATTTCAAGGTTGTGGGTTCAAGTCCCATATTGGCTGAATGATTCCTGCATTGCAGGGGTTGGGCTAGATTATTCTTGTGGCCCCTTCCAGCCCTATGGTTTTTATGATTCTATATGCTGTAGTGGTTAGGATCTGAGAAATCAGGGTTCAAATTCCATGAAGTTCACTAGATGATCTTGGCCCAGTCATAGTCTCTTAGCCTAACCTACCTCTAAATGGCCTCGGTCCTGTATAACTGAAGGAGCGTCTCCACCCCCATCGTTCAGCCAGGACACTGAGGTCCAGCGCCGAGGGCCTTCTGGCGGTTCCCTCATTACGAGAAGTGAGGCTACAGGGAACTAGGTAGAGGGCCTTCTCGGTAGTGGTACCTGCCCTGTGGAACACCCTCCCATCAGATGTCAAAGAGATAAACAACTACCTGACATTCAGAAGACATCTTAATGTTCAGGGAAGTTTTTAATATTTAACGCTGTACTGTTTTTTAACACTTGATTGGGAGCTGCCCAGAGTGACTGGGGAAACTCAGCCAGATGGGCGGGGTATAAATAATAAATTATCATCATCATCATCATCATCATCATCATCATCATCATCATCATTATCTTAGAGTTGTGAAGATAAAATAGGGAGAGGTAGAACCATGTACTCCTTGAGCTCCTTGAAAAAGAGATGGGAAACAAATGGAATAATAGGTGAATCATATTCAGCGGAACATTTTCTGGAAGTGAACAAATAACTCTAGAAAAGAAAATTTTGGTGAGATTTGGCTCAGTTTGAAACTAGCCATTAACTGGGGTCATTTGTACTCTGAAATCCCCAGGGTTGCATTTTTTGAACAGTCATAATGAAAACACACAGAACAAGCTGCTTAACATTCCTGAGATAGAAATCAGTGTAGAAAGTATGGCAAGGTATGATAAGCTTTTCATGCCAAGTGTAGGGCTCACCAAATCTATCACGATGAGCCCCCTTTTCAAGCATCTTGTTTTTTTGTAGACTTTTGCCACTCTTCTCCTAGCCCTGCTTCCAAATCCACGATCCTCTGCACACATAATAATAATGATGATGATGATGATGATGATGATGATAATAATAATAATAATAATAATAATAAGTTATTTATACCCTGCCCATCTGGCTGGGTTTCCCCAGCCACTCTGGGCAGCTCCAAACAAAATACAGAAAAGGCAATCAAACAATCAAACATTAAAAACTTCCCTAAACAGGGCTGCCTTCAGATGTCTTCTAAGTTGTTTATTTCCTAGACACCTGATGGGAGGGCATTCCACAGGGCAGGTGCCACTACCGAGAAGGCCCTCTGCCTGGTTAACTGTAACCTCAATTCTTGCAGGGAGGGAACCGCCAGAAGGCCCTCAGCGCTGGATCTCAGGGTTCAGGCTGAATGGTGGGGGTGGAGACGCTCCTTCAGGTATACTGGGACGAGACCATTTAGGACTTTAAAGGTCAGCACCAACACTTTGAATTGTGCTCGGAAACGTACTGGAAGCCACTGCAGGTCCTTCAGGACTGGTGTTATATGGTCTCGGCAGCCATTCCCAGTCACCAGTCTAACTGCCATATTCTGGATTAGTTGTAGTTTCTGGGTCACCTTCAAAGGTAGCCCCATGTAGAGCCCATTGCAGTAGTCTGAGCGAGAGATAAACAGAGCATGCACCACTCTGGCAAGACAGTCTGCGGGCAGGTAGGGTCTCAGCCTGCGTACCAGACGGAGCTGGTAGACAGCTGCCCTGGACACAGAATTGACCTGTGCCTCCATTATTATTACACTTATATCTGACCATAATATTCTCACAATAATCCTGAGATACAGGGTTAAGCTGAGATACAGTGACTGGATGGGAAACTGAACCCTGGTCTCCCCAGTTCCAAATCCACCACTCTAACCACTACACCACACCAACTGTCCAATAGTGTTCTGGTTGCTAAACCAGCACAGTTTTTATGTCAACAGCTCTTGAAGAATTGAGCTTAAGCCATCTCAGGACCTACTTCATACCTGGGGTGCAAAACCTGGTTTCATTCCCCTCCATTTTTCTTTTGTTGTCATCGTTGTTTTTGAGGAAGCCAGTAACAGGTTTCACTGATCTCTTTGGAAGGGCTGCTATTTGATATTTCTTCCAGCTTTTGATGTACAGTCTCTGTGATAGTATTTGGAAGATCAATTTGATAAGAGCTACTCCCTTCTCTAGCTTGTGCCGCTATCCCAGGCAAGCCCGAACTTGCCCATCTCCAGTGCTGTGATATATCAGCAGGGCTTGATCCATTATTTTCACTGCTGCAAATGATACTTGGCTGAAATAAATCTGCGGCATTGGCTAGCTCCTGAATGTGAGCTGATAATTGATAGTGGGAGGGGTGCTGCTAGACTTTCCATCCCTGCACGTCCATGTTGGCTTTCCCAGCTCTTTTGCCCCTCTTCACATACAGGGGGTTAAAGAGAGGTGAGCCGCTAGCGCAGGCTGCCTTCAGCCATCTCTCAGGACCAATTAATGTGACCCTACGCAGGACAGCAAAGTGTGTTGCAGCAAGTGGCAGCGCAGTAAAACGGAACAGAGAAAGGAACAAGGAAGTGAATTTGGCATAGGTATCCAAAATATGTGGCAGGATTCTGAAAGCACGAGATTGTCCTAAAATCTCTCGACTTCTTGGTAAATTGAATTAAAATTGGTGACCAGTGGCACTTTATGTAACTGTATAGTGTTATCCCATTTAGCCACCAAGTACATGCGGCACCATAAAGAAGGACTATTTGTGGCCTTTTTAGATCCTAAGGCTGCTTTTGACTCAGTCGACAGAGGGCTGTTATGGTCCAAACTGGAGACAATGGACTTAGACCCCAGGATATTTTACCTGATTAAAAAGCTTTACTCAAATAATACCTGTCGTATAAGAATAACTCCAGGGGATGAGGTGTCAGATCCTGTTGCTACAAATCGAGGTGTGAAACAGGGCTGTGTTCTTGCTCCCTCTCTTTTTAATCTCTTCTTAAATGACCTTGCCCCATTACTAAAACTGGTAGATGCTTGTCATGTGACAACAATGCTCACAGCCCAAAACTCAATGCATCAAAAATTCCTATTCTCCTATATGCAAATGATATGATTCTGCTCTCACAGACTAGAATCGGCTTAAAGCGTTTGTTAAATGCCTGCGTTGACTATCTGTCTAGTATGAAAATGAGTATGAATTTCGATAAAAGCAATAAATAAATAAAATAAATAAATATTGGTGACCAGTGAGCATAGGAGCCAACTCCATAGGGCTGAGATTTCCCCAATCTGTTGGGACAGGGCTGAGTCCCCCACCCCCACAATCTTGAGCAGCCAGGCCTCGCAATGGAGGGCCTCGCAACAGAGGCAGAGGACCTTGCAGGGCCTCACGGCACGCATCACGGTGTGTGTGATGTCACAAGTGTGCATTGTGTGGCTGACATCACATGTGCATGACGCCCCATGCCCCCCATGTTGGGTGGAATCTGGTGCCTCTGCCAGTGAGCTCCCCTCAGCTAATTTTGAAAGTGGATTCAGCAAGAAAAGAAAGAAAATATCCTCCTTTCGGAGCCCAGTTCTGAAAGCTGGGTCATGTGTTCTGGATGATACAATACAGGCTTTGAGGAGGCAGAAAGTCCTAAATCCCACCCATGGGGCCCCTAATTTAGGCCCAATTTCCCACTTGCCTAGTCCCACTTTTCCTTATGGCACCCCTATTTTCATCAGAGAAATGTTGGAGGGTGTGGAGTAATGTTACCCCGAAGCCAAGGAGATAAGTAATGATACAACCTATAGAAGACATCTGAAGGGAGCCCTGTATAGGGAAGTTTTAAAATGCTTAATGTTTTATTATGTTTTCATATATGTTGGAAGCCGCCCAGAGTGGCTAGGCGACCCGGTCAGATGGGTGGGGTATTATTAATTATTATTATTATTATTATTATTATTATTATTATTATTATTATTATTTAGGACATCTCTATTTTCATTGGAGAAATGTCAGAGGATATACTAGCCTGGTGGTAGCACAGCAAATTTGTGAGAGGCCTTTGTTGCTATGACATCCCTCCCAGAGCTACAATTCCCAATGCCCTTAACAAGTTAGAGTTACCCAGGATTCTTTGGGGGAAGCCATTAGTGTTGAAGTGCTATAACCGTGTTTTAAATATATGGTATGAATGTGACCATGGTCTCAGTCAGATTTAAATGACTGATCTTTGCCATGACTTGGTATTTGGCAATGGTGAGAATGCAACTCACCTGGAAATGGTTCCCATCTCCCATTAGGTGATGGAAGTTCTCCTCTCTCGCCATGTTCCTCCAGCCAGGAAGTGTTCCTCTGAACTTCAAGGATATACAGTGGTACCTCAGGTTACATACGCTTCAGGTTACAGATGCTTCAGGTTACAGACTCCGCTAACCCAGAAATATTACCTCTGGTTAAGTACTTTGCTTCAGGATGAGAACAGAAATTGTGCTCCGGTGGCGCGGCGGCAGCAGAAGGCCCCCATTAGTTAAAGTGGTGCTTCAGGTTAAGAACAGTTTCAGGTTAAGAATGGACCTCTGGAATGAATTAAGTACTTAACCCGAGGTACCACTGTATAGCATTGCAGCATGAGCTAGGCAGTGTGCCAGTAGATCAGCTTTCTTCTCTTTCAAAACAACATGATGCTTGTTCAAATCTAGAAAATAATCTGATTTTAAGCCTGGCTGTTGTGTGCTACACAAATGCTTGACATGACCTGGCAATTGCTATTTATGCCAATTAATTTCTTTTTTAAAAAAATGATTGTTTTCCTTCTTTTCAATGAGGTTCTAAAGAGAGAGAAAGTAGGCCAGGATGAAGTTGGAATTCAAACGAGGGTAGCAAACAGCACTTGCAAGTTAGGTGACGACATCTGTCTGAGCAATTACAAATTGGGTGAAGATATATTTCACAGCAATTTGGAAACTGCATCTTGCAAGAATGTAACACAAGCCAAAATACAAAAGGTCCTGGAAGGAATCTTGCGTCAGTGGGTGGAAATTTCTCATGAAGGACTCACAGCAACATTAATCAAGAGGCACATATTGTATGGCCTGAACCCCCTGGAAAGCTGTTGTGCAGATTGTTCTGTAGTGAATTGTAGAATTTTAAATACCGGTCATCATCGTTGGCTTTTCCATTTTCTTCTAGTTGTGAGGATGGGGGATGGGGAGGGGCCTCACAAGTGGCGTAGCCTAGGGTCTCTCTTCATCTAAATCCGGCCCTGTTCTGTGCTATGTCATCTCCGACTCTCAGTAGGCAAAAGGAAGCGAAATCCATATCGAAAGAATCTACGGTTTATTAAACACAAACATTCGCAAAGCAAAACGCAGGGTTGAAGATATGAATTCCGTGCAAAGTTTTGACACAAGCAAGAATACATCACAGCATTCTGAAACTGAAAAGCCTTCCTACTGCCATTAGAATAATAAACAGGAAGCCTCGTGTATCTCCCCCCCCCCCAAGTGTCCCTATTTTCCAGGGACAGTCCCAGGTTTACAGAAGCCATCCTGGTTTCTGATTGGATCCTGGAATGTCCCACTTTTCCTTAGGGTATGGAGTTCTACGACCCCCGAGCCAAGGAGATAAGCAACTATACAACTTTTAGAAGACATCTAGAGGCAGCCCTGTATAGGGAAGTTTTTAAATGTTTTATGTTTTATTATGTTTTCATATATGCTGGAAGCCACGCAGAGTGGCTGGGGCAACCCAGTCATATGGACAGGGTATTATTATTATTATTATTATTATTATTATTATTATTAGCTGCCCCTGTGTTGGAGGGTATAATATATATATAATATCTATCCTTTGCAACTAATTGCAGACATGTAGTGTCTGGAACGCAGTTAAATTTCAATTTAGACAATGCCGCGCAAATGTTTCTAGCTGTTGTGCATATACTGTTAGGAAGTACTTTTTGTTTAATAGAACATTTGGCAGCTAAATAAAGGAGGCAGGACAATTAAGTGTTGTTGGAGGGGTGGAAGAGAGTACAGTAGATGGCACATACTGGAAAGGCATCTGTGAATGAAACGCTGGCCCTTTGAAACACGGA